>NC_135718.1:92613962-95013962 GCF_964656455.1 Halichoerus grypus | reverse complement strand
GAGCAAGAAAATTCAAAACGAGACCAGAACAGCTTGTTGTTGCCAGAAAGCAAGTCTGCTCTCAGAGATATCTGGAATAGTGTCAAAAAATACAAAAGACAGCTCCCACTGGCCAAGTAGTGACAATTTGGGCATTAAAAGGGAAAATAATGATTAAAGTCCATTGGAGCAAGTTGAGTCTGTGAAGATAGCTCTAAGGTCATGATATTCAAAGAGAAAGAACAAAACACTAGGAGGTGATTGTCAATGCACAGAGGTCTCTCAATGCTGTTTTCTAGAAATGTTACATATCGATGGACTGAATTATGGATGCCCTACACTTGAACTGGGTTATTAATATAGATATAACTATAGATATTGTTTATTATTTTATTTTTTTAAAGATTTTATTTATTTATCTGACACAGAGAGAGAGTATAAGCAGGGGGAGCTACAGGCTCCCTGCTGAGCACGGAGCCCGATGCGGGACTCAATCCCAGGACCCTGGGATCATGACCTGCGCTGAAGGCAGACTTAACCAATTGAGCCACCCAGGCATCCCTAGATATTCTTTAATATTTTAAATAAGAAAATAATGGATTAGAAGAAGAAATTCATTAAAAAACTATATGAAAAATATAGAGAAGTCAAATTTTTTTTTTTTTTTTTTTTTAGAGAGAGAGAGTGTGTGTGTGAGCATGAGCGGGGTAGGGGCAGAGGGAGAGGGAAAGAGAGAATCCCAAGCAGGATCCATGCCCATCGAGCAGCCCAACGCAGGGCTCGATCTCCTGACCCTGAAATCGTGAACTGAGCTGAAATCAAGAGTTAGACACTTAACTGACTGAGCCACCCAGGAGCCCCTAGAAGTCAGCTTTTTAGTAGAGAAATGGAAAAATTAGAAAGCAGATGTGAAGTGTACATGTGGAGGGGTGGTATATTCCAAAGTGAGTCTGGCTCTCGCTATACTTTCTGCGGTGGTCTAGGACCACTATGGTAATTTATACATTGGTTGCCCAGGCTCAAATATGTCATGGGTCCCATTCTGTGCAGACTCAAGTCTATCCACTTTAGAATGAAAGAAAATCCCTGGGGTCAGGACAGTGGGAATCATGTACATAGACTTCGTTGGTCTATTCCCTCAAGCTTTAAGCCAAGGAGGCATAATAAGCTAAAATGGATATGCAACTCTGTGAGCAAGAGTGAGCCCAACCAGGACGGGAGCCTCACAGACATGGGGCTGATTCAAGAGGATGAGGGACAAGTGTGAGGAGGTCCAGGAGCAGCTGTCTTAACTACTGTGACAGATCAGTGTCCGTCGACAGGGTTAGAAGATGATGCTGACCCACCCCAAATTCTATGTTTCTGTAGCTTATTTAATGATAGTTTGCAGAAATTAGCTGCCATATTGTTTATAGCCATTGGGCCTGAGATGCAGGAGTGGCAGGGTGTGGACTGGATCTACGGGCATTTGTCACTGAGGTGTGCTAAAAAGAAGCCCTCTTCCAGTAGTGTGTAACGGTGCTCTACTAAACGGGGAAGAAACGACCCACAACAATGGATGAGAGCTGAGAGAGATACAAAATACAAAATGGAGGCCTGTCCCCTCACTTGGAAGGGCAGCCCGTGCACACGTGAGCAGGTGCTCTGCAGGTGAAGGACACCTGGACGTTCCAGTGTCCCTACAAGTCCCTGGGGATGTGACGTGTGCAAAACCACACAGTGCCCTTACCTCTCGCAAGAATAGTGTAAAATGATAACTGGAGGCACCAGTGAATCATAAAATAGCCACACCACAGGATGGATGCGATCTCCACCGGCAGGTGAAGCCACTCTTAACTATGCAGTGATGCCCCCGCGCTCACTGAGATGCAGTTTTCCAGCCGAAACTAGAAAATTTGCCCTTCACCCCCTTCAGTAGGTCAAGTGACATGGAGGTTGATATTTATAGAGACTGAATCAGCAAATTAAACACACGGGAAAATGATGGAAACTACCCTGATATTCGGTACAAGGAGGCAAAGAAATAGGTCAAAGTCATTTACTGAGGTCAAAGATCTGGTCTCCTGGTGTAATAAGGTCAGTTAAAAGGCACTTGGGAAGCTAAGAGCAGTTGTTAATTCACAGATTCACGTGGAAAATTACGACAATCGAGAGCATCACTACCCTACCATTGGTATAGTATTTTAGTAGCAAAATAACAAAAAGGGGAAAATAAAACATGATGTCAGAAAAAATACAAATAGGATATTTTCACAGAGAAGATACATTTTTTTTCAGACATAAAAGTTCAGGAAACATTGAGTGGGCAATATGATTCCGAGTAGTAATCTATCAGAGGCTAGAAAGGCATCTCGGCTATTCAGTAGAGTTAAGATGAATTAAAGAAATGCACACATGCCCTTGAACAACGTGGGGGTTAGGGGTACCGAACCCTGTGCAGTCAAAATTCCGCATATCACTTTTGACCTCCACCCCCAAAAACTTGACTACTCACAGGCTGCTGTTGAGCAGAAGCCTTACCGAAAACATCAACGGTTGTATGTTCCATGTAATAGTTACTGTATCCTTACAATAAAATAAGCCAGAGAAAAGAAAATGTTATTAAGAAAGTCATCAGGAGGAGAAAATGCATTTACAGGACTGTACCATATTTATCAAAAAAAGGTGTGTTGTCAGTGGACCTGCGCAGTTCAAACCCGTATTGTTCAAGGGGTGGCTGGATTTAGGAAGGGCTGCCGCAGATGAGATCACGAGAAGAGGCTGTCAAAACAGGGAGAAGGGGAGGCACTGACCGACTAGGATGTTGTGCACTCTTCCAACTTTCAGGAGTGAGGAGAGCTACACACACAGAGGGAGTATAATTACGAAGCAGCAAGATCTCAGCAAAGTTTGCAGGGAGCAGGCAGCTCTCTTCATGATAATGATGCCAGAAGGAGAAAAGCATAAAGAGGAAACTCTTACAGGGAAGTAAATTGTACTTGGAAGGTAAGCATCATGTGATCCCATTAGTGCTGCTCTGGGCTAGAGTCTGGAGAGCTCAGTGCCAGGATGAGGAAGAGGTAGGAGAGGAAGAGGTGGGATTTGTGCAGAGGGGCTAAGTTGAGACTGGCATGCTGCTGGAAGCTTCTGCAGGAGGCGGTGTCTCCCCGTCTGCATCAGCGCCACCATACTCAGTGGGTACATCGCCACATCGCCCCTCCTCTCTCGCCAGGGGCATCCCTGGGGGATGCCTGGGGGGTACCCAGGCAGGGTCTCTGCAGGTTGTTAAGGGAC
Source organism: Halichoerus grypus (assembly GCF_964656455.1). NCBI lineage: Eukaryota > Metazoa > Chordata > Mammalia > Carnivora > Phocidae > Halichoerus > Halichoerus grypus. The sequence continues at coordinate 95,010,710 of NC_135718.1, read as the reverse complement.
TGGAGCCATGGCTGAGGCTGCCCTGAGGACAAGGATGGGCGGACACAGGAGTCAGCCAGCCTTAGAACCAGCACTGTGGTTGAGGCAAGAGATCCAGGGAGGCCAGTGAAGACTTTAGGATCCTGCAGCAAGCATCGTGGACACACTGGCCATGGTCTAGCAGACGGAGAAGAAGAAAATGAAAACAAAAGGGGCTGCTATAGGAAGAGGTTCAGGAAACTGGGAGATTAGATATGCAAATGGACAATGGCCAGACTGTCTATAAAAACTAGACTCTGCCCCAACAGCTGCGGCCACCTGACCAAGACACCAACCTCCCACCCACAATAACCAGCCCAGGAAGCCAGCCTGTGATAAGGCAGGCTATTTCTAGTAACATCCAAGACACCAAACAATAACTTCTGTAACCCTGTAACCTTGTGCCCCAAATGGCCACGACTTGATTAAGAACTACCAGCTTCCCTAATTTTTGTTCCCACTTCCAACTCAGGACAAAGCAGAGAAAGCCAAACATGCACCCCTTAACCAAGGACAGAGGACGCCTCGATTCCAGAAGCTGCCCAGCCTCCAGCTTCCCTCTGCCAACAGCCCCCGTCAGGACACACCTGAAGGCTTCCCCCCACCCCCTCCCACTAGAAAGCTCTCCAGGGCCTCTACCTGAGGCTCTGCCGAAGGTGATAGTGGCTGCCTGCTTTGCCAGAGCCGGCCCTGAACAAACGGTCTCTATTCTGCGGTCATCTTCGTTTCCTTCCCCAGAACCAAAGAGCACAGTCAGGATAAAGCAGATTCTGGATACGTGAGGACAAGGGAGGAACAGGAAGTTGGTTGTGAAGAGAGAAAGGGATTTCGGACACTCTGGAAGGGACGGGGAGAGGGTTCTTATTTACCTGTTGCTTGTTATGAGTTTCCTGCTGCGTTCTTATGGGGTATGCAATTTACCAATAAAGCTCCGTGAGACAGATTTCTTTTAGTCTACCCCTTTCAATAGAAACAAAACTAAAATAGCCTTTATAACCCATCAGGGGGGAGTGGAGGCCAAGGCTGGGGTCCCTCCTTTTCGCTTGACAGGCTACGCCCCCCAAGTCCTCTCTGCCCGTGTGCTCCTGACCACGGCCCGCCGTTGCCTCAACTGTCCCATTATTAACTGCTCTGTGGCTCATCCTTGTGTGCTGCCACGCTCTGTAAATAGGCATCGAATGAAATGATGAAATGAATACCTTGTCCAAATTTACAGTCAGTAAGTGGTATAATGCAGATTTGAATCCAGATCTTGCTGATTTCAAAGTCTATGGCGGTTCACCGCATTAGGCTTCCTTGGAAGTGCAATAGTACAATGGACATTAAATTCATTGACTTGAGGTGGTCAGAACAGTCGGCTAGGGTGTTGGGAAGTACACTGTAGTTACTAAGCAGGATGGCAAGGGATGGAACTGAAGGTCGGGGGTTGTCAGGCAGGGACAAGAGAGGGTGGGAAAGAGTCCCGGAACTAGCAGGTGATGTTGCCTATAACATGGTGTGAGTGGACAATGCAAGAAAGTTCCATCAAATTAAAATGAGAACTATCGGGAGCCGATGGTGGGGCAGGCAGCTGTCTGACTGGAGACTGGGGCTGGACGGGGCATGAGGAATGGCCAGCACCCCACCTTCGTCCTGTGTGCCGGGGAGAGGAGACAAAGCAAAAGGTCTTCGGGATGAGGTCGGGGTGGCAGAAGGACAGGCGGTGCCTATGGCGTGGCTGAGAATGCAAGAGGACACACACAGGGCACAGGGGAAGAGGCTGCAAAAGAGAGGGAGGGAGATTGGAGGGGATGCAGGTTCTAGAACACATGGCTGCGTGGAGGGGGAGCCCGGCAACCAGGCAGTGACGCCAACTCCCCGGGGGAAAGGCAGCGGGGGATGGTGGATAACTGGAAGAATGTGTTCCAGATTTGAGGGAGAAGCAGTGTTGAGTCACTGGGATTTAACAATTGATTGAGATGGAGAAATAAGCAGACCCAGATTCCAGCTGTATGAACTTAAAGTCAAAATTGGATTAAATTATAGCTTCTCTCAAGTGAAAATAGGAATAGTTCTAAGGTTCCCTCTTTTTGGTTGTTGAAACCTACAAATAACCTGCTAATGTGTCTTAAAAGGTCCTGCATATTTTATCTTAGAAGTTGTTACAGTTTGACCTTTATAAAGCTGCTTCCTAGGTGCTGGGGTTTGCCATTTCAAGTACTCAGCAGACCTCATCACGAAGTGAGGTGAGAAGGGGCAGAGCCAACCCACGGAATAAGATGAGTCACCGGCCCCCTGTCCACGGATGCTTCTATCTGTCGTGTCATAGGAATCTCGGAAAGTTCTGATGCAGAAGGAGTGTTCAGGAGGAAGATGGTGGCAATCTGCTATTGTTCTATTGCCTTACTAATAACCCCAACACAATTCTTCTCCCAAATTCAGTCTAAGAAGTAAATATACGTAGGAACCCCTCCCAAACATGTTAGAATAAATCTAAAATGTATGCTAATTTCTCTCTTGTATCCTTTGTTTCTTGTCTAATACTGTTCTCTGGTAACTAGACTATAATGTAGCATGGGTTGAAAAACAAACAAACTTCAGTGGTCTTTTCCAGACATTTTTTTGTGCCACGCATTCAACCCTCAAGGCAAAGTCTCCAAGATAAAAACCCACATACGCATTACCAAGTTGTTGTTGATCTTAAGCTGGAAAAGAGGGGCACTTAGACTAAAGCTTGCCAGAGGGAAAAACTACAGTGAAAATTCATTGTAAGCTCTAATTCATAAGAACTATGGTGGTTGTGTGCCCTGACTTCAGCTTTGCCGCAAGATGTAATAAAAATAGACTTCTCATCTATCTGCCCCCTGCCTTGGTGCTTGCCTACACCCTCTCCATGACCTAAAAAATAAATAAATAAATAAATAAATGGGCAGCTCATGGAAGAGCTGGAGAAGGAGATTTATGGGGATAAAACCATGTCCCAATGGCCCTGCCAGTTAGAAATATCCCCAAGGAGACATTATTTAAGGTAACGGAAGAGACATAATATGTAAATCTAATGTCATCTATTTCTAGATTAATAACGAACTATGTGCGACATTGAGACAGAGGAGGCGCGTGTCTTCTTATAGACACGCTGATCTATTTCATCCTGAATCTTAAGTTGGAATTTTTCCTGAGATGTGTGCTTCTTTAACTTCCACTTGATGTGACAACCAGCACAGTGTCCCTTGTCCATTTGGGGCACTCATTTTTGCCAGGCTCGTCATGGGACAAACCAAAACCTCAACGACAGAGAGGGGTCTCTCTATAAAATTTCATTCTGTCCACCGGCCCTCTGTACAGGATATGCCCAAATTGTAAAGAACTGTCATTGAATGAAATCATTACTCATTTTTATTCCCTCGGTCTGAAAAGTAAGAGTCATGCCTCAGCTTAACCCACAGGTAGGTTGGATGATCTCATGTACTTAGGATATTTTTCTCCCTACTGTCTAGCGCTCTCTTTGCTTTTCTGCCCACCCCCTAAAAGAGAAGTTTTGTTTGTTACCTCTTACCGACATTTATTTTGACAATTTTTTTCTGAGAGTCCATCCTCATCCTCTCCCATGATGTCCACGGCAGAAAATATCAACGCCACGAGAATGGCAAAACAGCATACCAGGGCAAAGATCACGATGCACTTCTGCTGGGACTGTCAAGAAAAAGAAAGAAAAGAAAAGTGAGAAGCAGCTTCCACTTCGGAAACTCAGGATTGGACAGCTTTTCAAAACCCTTTAGGAAAGTTACTTTCATCACTGCCAGCGAAAGGGCTGTCCTCGGAGGGAAATCTTGCTCATTCCTCAACAGAGCCTTCGAACCCTGCTAAGTATGTTATAACCTGCTAAATAATGCAAGTGCTGTATTGAGACTTCTGAACAAGTTCACTCTCCCTCTTTCTCACCAAAAGCAGTCCAGAAGATCTGGAGATCTTCTACAAGATCTTCTACAAAGAGCACTATGAGGTCCATGAGTGCAAATTAAAAATGACAAGAGTGGCTCAATAATTATTCTCTGTCCCCCATTATTATCACCACCTTCCAAACTCTATGAAAGGTCTATGCCCTCAAACTCTGTATCCTCTTGCTTCTCCCACCGTGTCTTGCTCTAAGACCTTTACTATGATGGCTTCAGGAGAGATGCCCCTGGCAGGTGAGGATGAGTTCCACACTTTGATCAGAAATTAGATCCATCAGATGCCAGCATCTTGGGTCATGTAACTGACATGGTTCATTTCGAAAGATCGAACACAGTCATAACCGACATTCATACTCTTGATACGATTTTCACTTAGAAACAGTGGCTGAAGGTCCAGCCACTTTTGTCCTTATCTTTAGGGCCAAGTGTTGTATTTTGAGACATCCCTGTCCCCAGGGGTTCATGGCCACAGGGGGCAGAAGATGGGGCCATGGTCCCTGGGCAGCACCCATGGCCCCCAGAACAAATAATTTTGCCTACATTCTATTTATTAGATAAATCTGGATGGGGAAAAGAAGAGAAAGAACAAATTTTAATTTTAATTTTTAAAAGTGTTTCTGAAGGTTTTAGGGATTATTTGCAGGAGGGGAAAAAGTGATCATTGACCAGACAGCCAGGAGAAATTCCCTTAGTGATGAGATGCATATATGTGTACACACACACACACACACACATATACACACTTCACAGTTTTGTGGAAACCAGCTGGCTTTGCTTCTCCCACCACCCCCTGCCCTTTATCCCCACAGCCACATGGTCTCCAAAGAACCAAGGAACCTCCCCAAGCTCAGGGTCCAGTTTGTCCAGGGACAGGCTCAGATTACAGATTCTAGAGAAAGGTGTTGTCAAGGAATGAAGGTGCTTCTGTAACCAGGAACGATCAGCTCAGATGCTTGTTTCCTTCCAGAGGCTTTGTCTTCTGACTTCCCTCAGGTGTCCCCTCCCAAGAGAAGCTGGTTCCAAGTCCCTTCCTGACTCTCACTGTGCGCTTCTCTTACTCCACACCCAGGGAGGAAGTGGGGGAAAGCCCAAGCGAGACATTTGTGAACCACTGTTCTTTGACCCTAGGCCCCCAGGATCTTTAAGACAGGGGTACGTTTTATTCTTTCCATCCTAAGCAACCAGCACAGGGCCAAACAGATAGAAGGTACCCAAGAAATAATGACTGTGTAAACAAAGTGAATGAATGAAATAAAAATCACAACGGCACACTTCTGAGCATGTAGGGTGACATGAAGGTGTTTCGAGACTCAGGTGTGGCCTTCCCAAGAATTAGTTTACTTCCGTATTTTGGTGATTGTGAATCTTGCGGCTTCTCCTTGTTCACTCTCTGCTTGAGCCAGAGGCAAATCCACGTGCCGTGTTTACCGACTATATCAAACTCTGCAAAAAAAACTGTGCATTCATCCTGCCCCTTTATTTTCCATTCATCCCTAGTTCCTCATTAATTTCATTTTTCAGAAGCAGCATAGGAAACTGGTTGAGGTCACGGACTTTGGGACCAGATTGCTTGGATTCTTCCACTTAGTGGTTGTATGCCCTTGGGCAAGTTATTTAGTTTTTGAGCTTCAGATTCCTTGTCGGTCAGATGGAGATGATAATCATGAAATAATAATAACAACTGCCTCATAGAGTTGTGACTGATGCTTAAGTTAAATGAGATACTATATGTAAAGTTCTTAAAACAGTATCTGAACAGACAGCACAGGATGAGTGTCTGCTGTTGTATATGCACCTCTGGGAGCTGCCTCAAATATTTTGGGGAAACAAGGTAAAGATATGAATAGATAAAAAAAACATACGGGACACCAGGGGGGCTCAGTCGGTTAAGCATCTGACTCTTGATTTCAGCTCAGGTCATGATCTCAGGGTTGTGAGATCAAGCCCCTTGTCGGGCTCTGCACTGGGCCTGGAGTCTGCTTGAGATTCCCTCTCTCTCTCTTTCTCTCTCTCTGCCCCTCCCCCACCCTCTCTCTCTCCCTTTCTAAAAAATAAAAGAGTAAAACGAAAACAGACCACAAAAACTATATGTGTAAGAGAGAAGCAGAGTGATAGAGAGACAGAGGTAGAGAAGGAGAGGAAGATATGAGAAAGAGAGAAGGTAAATGTGAGATGAAAATTGTCTAGGATAAAAATCTTTTTAAAGATTTTATTTATTTATTTGACACAGAGAGAGAGAGAGCACAAGCAGGGGGAGCAGCAGGCAGAGAGAGAAGCAGGCTCCCAGGGAGCCCGATGCAGGGCTCGATCCCAGGACCCTGAGATCATGACTTGAGCCGAAGGCAGATGCTTAACTGACTAAGCTCCCAGGCGTCCCTAGGATAAAATTTTTGAGAAATTTTTCTAGCCATCTCTGACCTCAAAACACTAAAGCAGCATTCCTTAAACTTCAGCCTGCATCGAAATCACCCAGAGGGCTTGTGAAAACACATGTTGCAGGACCCCATTTCCAAAAGGTTTTGGTTGAATGCTTGAATTGGTCTGGGGTAGCGCCAAGAATGTGCATTCCTAACAAGCTCCTAGGGGACACTGATGCTGCTGATCCAGGGGTCAGACTCCGAGATATCAAACTATCACCCATACTAAGTCCTGTTTTGTTTTGTTTTTTTAAGATTTTATCTATTTATGTATTTAGAGAGAGAGAGTGGGGAGAGGGGAGAGAACATCCCAAGCAGACTCAGCACTGAGCATGGAGCCTGACACAGGGCTTGATCCCAGGACCCTGAGACAATGACCCAAGCAGAAACCAAGAGTCGGATGCTCAACCAACTGAGCCACCCAGGCGCCCCCCAAAGTCCTGCTTAATACATGTCCATCCTTCAAATGCACCTCCTTTAGTTCATTTTCTTTTCTTTTCTTTTTTTTTTTTTGGTTTAAGATTTATTTATTTATTTGAGAGAGAGAAAGAGAGAGAGTGCACAAGCAGCGGGGAGGTAAAGAGGAAGAGGAAGAGAGAGAATCTCAAGCAGACTCCCCACTGAGAACAGAGCCCAACAAGGGGCTCAATCCCAGGACCCTGAGATCATGACCAGAGCTGCAATCAAGAGTCAGGAGCTCAACTGACCAAGCCACCCTGGTGCCCCTCCCTTAGTTCCTTTTCAAACAATAAAGGGATCATGATAAATACATCCAATGTGGAGGCTTAGAAATAAATAATTTTAAATAATTTTTTAAAATTTTGAATGAGTTTTCTCCTGCCCTTTACTTTCTATTTATTTTACTAATATTCATTGCTTGTATAATCAGAAACTGTTTGCTGTTAACTATTTTGAAAAAAAACACACATAATACAAAAAAGGAAATAAATCACTCCCAGTCCCACTCAGACAAAACTACCATTAGCATTTTGTTCTCATTCTTTCCTATATACTATGTCTACTGATCTAACAATCTAAAGATATTGGTATCATGCTATATACAGTTTTGCATTCTGCTTTTTGCACTTGATTATGCTTTAAGGTCATTAAATATTCTTCTAAAGCATAGTCTTAAATTGTTGCATCACATTCCATTGCATGGATATGTCACTGTCTCCTTTATTCCAAGAACTTTTTTTTTAAAAAAGCCACTCATTTAACAACACAAAAAATAATTAAATATTTTTGTCATTTTACCCTATTTCCATATAAATTATAAACAGAAACAAACAAAAAGCTTTTAGAGGGGTTTAAAGCAATGCAATCATGACATATTCATCGAGTCCAGAGAGACTCTAACCCAGGTGATATAATTAAATATTATTTCAAAAAGAATCCTGAAGAGAGTAGGATAAATATATCATGTCAGGTACATTTGTGGGTACTCAATGAATAAATCCTAATGAAGTTAATACTAAATGCTGCATCTACAACAATATTGATCTGTTTCCCTTTATTCTGAATTTTATGATCAAACAGTCAATAAGAGCTCCCATTAATTTGCATGCTACTGGAAGTACTTTGATATAATAACCCTCACAAATTTCTATTAACTTCTATTCATTTAATTCTATATTATCTTATTCTATTAATACGAACAACTGACCTAGTTATTTTCATTTTAATTCATCAAAGAAGAGAAATTCAGACTCTGATATTCATTTTTAAATGTCTCCTTGAAAGAATGTACTAGAACAATATAAGGTCAGACCACTCCTTTTTTTACACCTCATCAAAAATGAACAATTCTGTTCAAATGACAGCCTCACAAATGAGACCAATCTCCAGGTTACCAAGACATTTATTCATTTTCAAATCCTTAACAGATCTTTTCAGATCATTTAGGAATCAACTTGAAACACACTCTTCTGTTTTTATTGAATAGAATCAAAGTATGCAAAGTTTTAAGGAGAACCCATTAACGTGATTACAACCTCAACTCCACTAATGGGCTCAACCAATTAAAAGAAAACAAAATTTGAAATGCTATTATCCAGCATCAGTCCGTACTTTTCACTGGAGTTTGTACTGAAACAGTTTTGAAAAGAATTGCTTGCTTGGTCAAGAAATAAATCTAATTACTCTAATGCCAAAAATATTTAAATATCATATCCTTATCAAATACATTTCACCTTAATACAGAAAAAGAGATGTATGACCTCTAAATGGTTAGAGTATTAAATTGGAAACTTGGAAGTACTATCAATTCCAACTTGGGCTTTTATAGCATTTGATAAACTCTTAAAAGGAATTTATACCCACGTGCCTAGGGGTAAAATATACATTTGCAAAAATTAACCATAAATTAAAATTGTTCATATTATTTTTTCATTTATTTACCATGACAATTTTTTTAAATAAAATCATGGTGAAGTCTTAAACATAACCATTTTTATGTGTGCAGATTTTAACACCTACAGAGCTGGAAGTTCTAGTACAATCATTCTCCATGCGAAAGATGTCAAAATTAGAACTCAAAGACATTGGGTTACTGTCCAGTGTGACCCAACCAGTTGGAGACAGCCCAGAGATTTAATTTAGGTCTCTGAATCTGAAATCTCTAGATCTGTTCTATAGATCCAAAAATTTTCCTCTTCTGGTTTTCTTTTCTTGACTTCATTTTCTACTTAATTTTTGCTATGATTATTTTATTAGTTTTATTATTAGTTTTTAGTTAACCAATTCCTATGTGGCCCATTAATGTAGAAATGAATGTTGAACATTTGGCTCTAAGCTGTGGAGACAGGGCATTCTTGGACCTTTAGAACTTTCCTATGATTCTAAATGTGTTCCTAGCTTGAGTTCCTAGACATGTTCCCAGAAAAAAATAGGTCACCCAGAAGATTCATAGGAATCTTAGCTGATGGCTTATCAATCTCCTGAATAATGACCATATTCTGGAACCATCATAGAAAATCTAGACTATAAGTTACTTAAGGGCTTTGGTTTCAAAATCCTTTTACAAGAATTATCACTTCACTTTCCACATACATTTTGATGTTCCCTGGGGTTCATTTAATAATTTTTCTCTTCTTGTTCTGTACCCTCTCCTCCCTGCGGGACTCTAATTTACTCCCAAGTCTTCACCGGCTATATATACTGATAACTCAAGAGTATATCACCAGCTTAGAGTACTTGCTGAGTACCAGATCCACACTGAATGAGTTTCTCTGGAAGAGTCTACCAATCTAAGTCTACCAGTCTAAGTTGAGAAGACAAAGTAGGGATTTTAGAAAGGCCAGGTCAATTAGAGTTGACAGGACAGAGGAGTAGAGAGAGGAGACCGTTATAGGGAGAGAGTTGTGGAGATCTTCAGAGAGTCTCCTGAGTCCTCAGTTAAGTACTGATAAGTATGTGTATATAAGGAAATTACCTGAGGCCTGGAAAAAGAACCACCTGAAAGGAGCAGGTGAAACAATCTCTAACCAAACACACAGGACCAAAAAGAGTTGGTGTTCCCACTATCCAGAGTGGTAAAATTTCAATACATGGGGCATCAAGTAATTAGAAGGATACTGTATCTAGAAAATGGAAATGGGAAAAATTAGCCCTAGATTCAAGGCTGCTCTCCCACCTAAGAAAGCATAAAAGCAAGCCTTAAAAACCCAAACTGTTCACAAGTAACTATATCTAAGAGTAAACCTCAAGAATATTTTTTAAATATATGATATCTACCACACAGCAAAATCAAAATCACAATGTCCAGCATTCAGTAAAAAATTTCCAGACATGCAAGGAAACAGAAAACTATAACCCCAATTGAGGTGAAAACTCAGTCAACTGAAATCAACTCAGAAAGGAGTTGAGGGGTGATTGAATTAGTAGACACAGATATTAAAACAAATACTACTATATTTCATATGTTCAAGAAAATAAGTATGTTAAAGAGACATAAAGAAGATATAACAAAGGGTGCACATCAAAATTCTGGGGATGGGAAATACACTGGATAGGATTAAGAGCATATTAAACACAACATAAAAACAGTTTAATGAACTCTATAAAAACACAGAGAAAAATATAGAAAAACTTGAATAATATATCAGTGAGCTATGAGGCAACTCAAGCAGCCTAATATACATGTTCTTGGAGTCTCCAAAGGAGAGAATGTACAAAAAAAATTTGAAAAATGCAAAGGCCAAAAATTATTCAAATTTGTTGAAGATATAATAGAGTTGCTTCTCAATGATAAAGGGATAAATTCATCAAAAAGACATAACAATAATAAACTTTCATGCACCTAATAAGAGAGCTTCAAAATGCATAAAACAAAAGCTAACAGAACTGTAAAGAGAAATGAACAAATCTTCAATTACTCCATGATGTCAAGACCCTTCTCTCATTAATTGATAGAATAAATAGGGAAGAATTTTAAACAGAATGAAAATAAAAATAAAATATATGAAAATACATGAGATGCAGCAAAAGAAATGCTTTAGGGAAATATAGACCATTAAATACATATTTGAAAATAAATAAGGTCTTAAATGATCTAAACTTCTACCTTAAGAATGTAGAAAGAGAAAAGAGCAAGTTAAACTCAAAATAGGCAGAGGAATGAATAAAGAGCAGAACTCAATAAAAGAGAAAACAGAAAACAATACAAAAAAAATCAATGAAATCAAAGTCTGGTTCTTTGAAAAGATCAATAAATTGATAAACTTTTAACCATACATATATAAAAAAAAAAGGAAAGACACAAATTGCAAATATCTCTATGAGACATAGGACATGACCACAGATGATACCAAAAATAAAAGGATAAGGGAATAATATGAATAAATTCATGCCAAGAAATTCAGTGTAAATAAAATGGACACTTTTTTATAAGATAAAAATTACTAAAGTTCACTCAAGAAGAAGGATAACCTGAATATATCCTTATATCAATTAAAGAAAATAAATTTTTAGTTAAAAACCTTCCCACAGAGAACACTCAAGGCTTAGATGGCATCATTGATAAATTATGCCAAACATCTGAGAAATAGTAATAACAATAACACAAAAAACCAAAGAGGGAAAAACCTCCCAGTTCATTCTATGAGGTCAACATTACCCTGATACAAAAACCAGACAGAGACTTAAAAAAATATTTTGTCCTGCTGTTGAATAATGCACTACCTAGAAACCAAGACACTATATTCATTTAGCAGGTATTTAATACCTACTCTGTGCAAAAAAAAAGAGTGCAGGGAACTTCAGTGGCCATAACCTCAACAAAGAACAAAATTTATCCATTTTCTTCCTCAAATTACTTATAAAAACTGCAAAAGATCTCTATCACCTCAACTTGTCTTTAATTGAAAGATGAATCATCAGCTCCACAGTCTGCTTAGTTTTTTCATGCCTACTAGAGTTCTCCCAATGGCACTTGAAGATGTTCCTATTTGAGGAAATTCTTGCTATTTTTACCAGATCAATAATGGTAAATTATTTCTTTAGCAACCTAGGTTGTTCTTTTCCTTTTAAAGATATGTGAATTTATTGTTTGACCACGCCTTTGTTAGTTTTCTACCTTTTGGTCTCTTTCACTAAACTCAGCTCCTTGAATTCTAGGATCTTGTCTAGATCCATAATGCCTGGCACCTTTAAAAAAAAAAATACAGAGGTGCCTGGGTGGCTCAGGCCCTTGAGCATCTGACTCTTTGGTTTCAGCTCAGGTTATGATTTCAGCGTCCTGGGATCAAGCCCTGCAATGGGCTCTGAGCTCAGCGGGGAATCTGCTTGAGGATTCTCTCTCTCCCTCTCCCTCTGCCCCTCCCTCTTCTCGCGTGGGCATGAGTGTGCTCTCTCCCTTTCTCTCAAATAAATAAATCTTTAAAATCAATCAATCAATCAATCTTAAAAAAAAAAAAAACAACATAATGCCTGGCAAACATGTTCAGTAAATATGTGCTTAATGAGTGATGAATAAGTGAATAAAGGCAAAAAACGGCAAGGGCTATAAAATCAAAATGATGATTTTTGTGTTTTACAGCCTTTATTATTTATTTCCTACTTATAAGCATTTCCATTGATTCCCATCATAGAAGAACATTTATTTGTGAGTAAAAAACATGCAAAAAAAATAAGTACTATATTAAGTACTATAAGACAAAATTAGCCTAACGAAGAGGATAACATTCGGAACAGAGAACATCTTTTCCAAAATGGCAGGACAGAGAATAAAAACTCAAGTTTGAATCAACTGAACACAGGAAACTGCTTCCAATCTTACATAAATTCTTAGAGATGATAAACAGATCTCTTATAATAATAATAATAATAATTCTATAACAGTGCTTGACAAATAAACTGGAGCACCAATGGACAAGAAATTGTAAAGATTTACTGTAAATTAGATAAACCAAGGAGATCAAAATCCAAGACACACATAGGAAAACACAAACTGCTATAAAGGAGAGCTCCAAGTATACAGGTAACACAGAAAGAACTAGAAGAAACTTTGGAATGACTGACAGTGATTAGTTGTGTTATGTTTCAGAGCAGGCTGGCCAGTCAACCCTTCCCACTACTGCTTTCTTCTTCCCTCTTGTGCTGAGCACCACATAACAGAAATGTCACATACAAGATAAGCCATGAATAGGGCAATTTCCTCAGAGAGCTAAGGATCCCCAGGAAGAAACTACCAGTACATGCAGGCCATGCAGCTGGGCAGCATATGAACCCCTCCTATAAAACCTGGAGATAAACCACTGTGTTCAACCATCACCCATAGACATGCAAATAGGAACTGCCAAATATAGAAGTGGACAGGAAATTAAATGTCTCCAAGAGTTTGAGGAAAAACAAAACCATGAAAGAGGTACTTAACTCAACCAAGACAACAAATTCTGGAGAAAATAAAGCAACCAAATGACACAGCAGAACCTTTAAAAGTAAGAATAACCCAAGTTTTCAAGAAGATGAGGGGACAAGTTGCACCCATGAAACATCAGGGGAGATTTCTATGAAAGATGAGAAAAAAGAGATCTTGAAAATGATAACCTCAGTAGATGGGCTGAATATCAAAAGAGACACAGGTGAAGAGCAAATTCACACACTTAATTAAGTCAAAGGACTCTCCCACAATGCAACGCAAAAGAACAAAATCCTAACACCTATTGGAGAAAACTCAGAAACAGAGAACCAATCTATACAACCAGTATCTATCAGACCCCTGTTCCTAAATGAAAGAAAAGTGAGAACACAGGACTCTAAATAATCAAAGAAATAGAGAAAGAAAAAACTTTAATAGTTAAAAATACATATTTTCCAAATAAGTACATTTGTTTTGTACCTATGTTTGGCAACGATTCAAAAGATTGATAACTCTACTTGGCAAAGACTGAAGAAATGAGTGTTTGAGCAAAATCTGGCAGAGCTTGCCTGGATGGCAATTTGGCAGTTTTTATCATGATCTTTATCAGAATTTTAAATGTGCATATCCTTTGGCTCCTCAATTTCACTTCCAATACTCAATTTTATGGAAATGTTTACTTATGTGCACAAAGATGTAAGACTGCAATGTCATTGTGGGAAAAAAATCTAGGAGAAATTATCTAACTATCCATAAACAGAGGAATTGAGAGAGTCAAAAAGAGTCATTCTGCAGAATATTGTAGCCACTATAGGTTTGGAAATGAGGGGAAAGACTCAAGGAACTCACCCAAAACTCTTGGCAGTTGTGGTCTGTCAGGAGGGGAGAGGTTTTGTGAGGTTGGATGCATTGCAGTGTTTAAGGTGTTCATGGTTTACTCTACATTTTTCTGTATTATTTAGATATTCCATATGATCCCTCATCCAAATCATCTCTTACAGCAATGAGGAAGAAAGCTGTCCTTGTCCATTCTTGGACTATGTCCACTCAAAGCAAGTTATTTATCCTTAGCTTTCCTAAGACACAACTGAGCATCATCAGCCACTGCCCTTGGGTAGTCTATATTTACTTGAAGTCCTCCGTATTATTAAGCAAAGGATAGATATAAACCCAAGTTTCACAAATTGCAGATGATAACTGGACAATTCTGGAGAATATTTGAACATAGAGAATACCCAGAAACCCTCTAGTTCAACCTCTCATTGTATCATTTTCCAGGTAAGAAAATGCTGGGAGTAAGATGAGATGACCCAGTGTGCCCTCTTTTCTCTGCCAGCATATGGCTGATTGAATGACAAACCAGTAAACAAAAAGAACAATAGAATTTGCAAAAGACAAATGACAAAAATAAGGCTTTCTTGGACTGATTTGAGGGCAGGCATACCTTGCACACCAGACTGGGGGGGGAGGGGTAGGAGGCCCTCAAGAAGTCAGTGAACCTCTTCTGTCCCTTTCCTCCTGCCTGCAGTTACTGGTGGCATTAGACAAGAGAAGCAAAATATGTTTAATTTGGTTTAAAAATAGGTAGGGAACATCTAACATGTGTTATATGCTATCCTAACACTGGTGATTCAGAAACTAGGTTCTTAAGGAGGTCTTTGCCCTTAAGGACCTCACATTTGAGGGCTGTGGGTGTGTGTTGCAGAGGATGGACAGTAAAGGACAACACAGTGTGATGCATGATGTTCCGATGGTACAGACAGCGAGGAGGGGCTGGGATGGTGACCACTCCATTAGAGCAGGACAGCTCCATTGGAGCAGGCTGATCCTGGTGTCACCATGTCCCCTGACATGCAGCACAACTAATTCCTTAGAATAGGGAAGCAGGAATTTCCTCTGTACTCGCCATAAAGCAAAGTGAGTTGTTCTGAATAGTAGTGAGTGAACAAGAACACACTGTCAGAGTCAATATGGAGTAGCCAACATGTACCAGCAGAAACGTTGTATTTTCACTCTCTCTGTTTGCCTCCATTACAGATAAAGGTGAACGAAAAATGACAACCAATTGTCAGTTGGTCTTTGATAAGCTGAGGGCTATTTTGGTGATTTGTATTCTACACTCTGCTTTTAATGAGCTGAAAAAAGTTTCAATTTTTCAATCTATCAAAATAAATCCAAACCCTCCCAATTTACTGTGGTAGGAGATTTACTCTGAAGATCACTGGTTAAGATTGTTTTATCTTTCTTGTGTAAATTATTTGTTTCCTGATCACTGTAAAGGATGATACTTCATCCAGTTAGGGGAAAAAACATGGTGGACAAAACTCAACAATCTATATTTTTTTAAATTTATTTTTAAAGATTTTATTTATTTGAGAGGGAGAGAGCAAGTGAGAGCACAACAGCAAGGGGAGGGAGAAGCAGACTTCCCACTGAGCAGGGAGCCCAATGCGGGGCTCGATCCCAGGATGCAGGGATCATGACCTGAGCCGAAGGCAGACGCTTAATGACTGAGCCATCCAGGCGCTCCCAACAATCTAAGCAAAGAAAAGTCAGGATTGACTTTGGGTATAAGAGTGACAAAATTTATCTTTGGTATTGCCAGTGTTTCATTTCCCTCTTATTTGAAAAAGGAACACATACACACACATACCCCATGCATTCACACAAACGCACTTGCACACACATGCATACACATGCATGTGCTCACACATGCACATGCGGACACACACATTTATAAAAGGTGTGGTTAGGGAAGCTTACACTGGGAGCGGGAGGGAACTTATAGCCATCTAACCCAACCAGCCACTCAGTCCAAGGATCTCACCTCAGCACCTCTGACCTACAACAACATCCTCTTCTGCTTGGTCACTTTGAGCTAGCAAAAGCTCACTACTTAATGAGTCAGCACTAATTTGTTCAAAGTCCTTACTTACATGGGAAGACATATGAAGAACAGAAGCCTATCTTGAACCACCATGACTGAACACCCACCCAGATGGCCCCTGTCCTTCTGACCTGGGTCCTAATTCCTTTGTGGCTCTTCTTCCTGCCCCTCCCCCCAATCCCTCATCTCCATCCTTCTTTGTCTCTCTCTTTTTTGGACCTCCTTTGGTCCCTTACCCCTTCACTGCCTTCCAAGCCTGTCACTGTTCCTGCTCTGCTGCAAATCTGCCAGCACTCTTTGAGTCCCAATGTCCTCCGGGTCTTCTGCTCCCACTCCCAACTACTTCCAAGCTTGTGTGGGCTCTTCCCACAGAAAATCTACCTGTCCTGACTGCAAAGGGTCCACAAAAACACACATGATAATGCCCTAAGGTAACAGATAAAGAAATGCAATTTTATAATACAGACAAGTGAGGTCACTAGTAGTAGAAGGGGGAGGGGTGGGAGTTCAACATTTTAGCGGACCTTTTAACAGAATTCAAATCTTATCTCATTAACAGCATTTAGGAAAAATGCTGCCTACTGCTTTAAATGTCCCAACATTCTCCTTCTCCTCACCATTAATTTATCAACCCCCTTCTTCAAAGATTCAGGTAGAAGCTCATCCCAAGCCACGCACAGGGCACAGCTATCTCTGCACAGGGTAGGACGCTGTAAGAACACTGTTTTGTGGGGTGGACAGAGTATGAGAACATCTGCACAAAGCACCATGCTGAGCCACACAGCAGTCACTCCCTGCACGGGAGAGTACTCAGGCTGAGAGGGAGCCGAGAGGTCTTCACTCGGCTCATTAATAGCAACTGCTCTTCAGTCCTTCTTGCTCCCCACCACAACATACTTATCACTCCCTCAAAAGCAAGACACACCATCTTCCAGATGCCTAAACCACAAGATAAATTATTAAAAGATCATGGAACCAGGAAGAGAAGAGTAAGCATGCTTTTCATGTTTCTTCTTTCTTTCCTTAGAACAATACGCCTTCAATTTCTCCATTCATCAGAGAGGCTGGCCTGGGTTCCACTTCCTCACTAAGGTTCCAAAGACTGGGCAGCAGTAACCAACATCTGTTTGCATATGGCCTTACAATTCAAAGGCACTTTGCATACACATCAGTCATTCTGTTCTCTCTCTCTCTCTTTTTTACTGATGCTCTCTTTTGAAGTCAATGTTCAGAGCTGCCTGATCATCCAATCTCTCCTACTGAGCACATCCAGGCCTTTCCCTGAGTCTGCAGGCAGTGGAAATCTTGGGCTGTTTCTGAGCAGAGAGAATGGAATTACTTTGGCACACTATCTCAAGATGCCACTGTGTGGTCGACTGCGTTGTCTGCCTAAATGTAAAGGACCCCCAATCTTCTGTGATGTGGGTCCCAGATTGAGGAGCTGCACTATCATTTTCTAGATGGTCTAAGTAGCCTACCTTGTACTGCAAGACATCAATCAGGGACTTCATCAGTGCTTGCTTCGCAGAGGAGAGTCTAATTCTTTAACAGTAAACACAGCTTCTTCCCACAAAAGCATCTCAGAATGGCTGCCCTGCCTTTCAGGCTGAGCAATGGAATCTCATACTCTAGATTAGGGTTATGATCCCAGTCCAAGGGCACCTCACATAGGAGGCCTGATATCTTAAAATACAAACAATTATAAGAGAATATTATGAAAAATTATATGCCAACAAACTGGACAACCTGGAACAAATGGATAAATTCCTAGAAATATACAAACTGCCAAAACTGAAGCAGGAAGAAAGAGAAAATTTGAACAGACCCGTAACCAGTAAAGAAATTTAATCAGTAATCAAAAATCTCCCAAAAAACAAAAGTCCAGGACCAGATGGCCTCCCAGGGGAATTCTACCAAACATTTAAAGAAAAGTTAATACCTATTCTTCTCAAACTGTTCCAAAAAATAGAAATGGAAGGAAAACTTCCAAACCCATTTTATGAGGCCAGCATTACCTTGATTCCAAAACCAGACAAAGACTCCACTAAAAAGGAGACTTATAGGCCAATATCCCTGATGAACATGGATGCAAAAATTCTCAACAAGATACTAGCAAATAGAATCCAATGATATATTAAAAGAATTATTCACCATGATCAAGTGGGATTTATTCTGGGCTGCAGGGGTGGCTCAATATTTGCAAATCAATCAACATGAAACACCACATTAATTTAAAAAAGGATAAGAACCATATGGTCCTCTTAATAGATGCAGAAAAAGCATCTGACAGAGTACAGCTTCCATTCTTGATAAAAACCCTCAAAAAAGAGGTATAGATGGAACATATTTCAACATGATAAAGGCCATATATGAAAGACCCACTGCTAATATCATCCTCAATGGGGAAAAACTGAGAGCTTTTCCTCTAGTCAGTAACAAGACAGGGATGTCCACATTCACCATTACTATTTAACGTAGTACTGGAAGTCTTAGCCTCAGCAATCAGACAACAAAAAGAAATAAAAGGCACCCAAATCAGCAAGGAAGGATCCAAACTTTCACTATTTGCAGACAACATGATACTCTATGTAGAAAACTTGAAAGACTCCACCAAAAAACTGCTAGAACTAATACATGAATTCAGCGAAGTCACAGGATATAAAATCAATGTGCAGAAATCTGTTGCATTTCTGTACACCAAAAATGAAGCAGCAGAAAAAGAAATAAAGGAATCAATTCCATTTACAATTACAACAAGACTATTTAAGATACCTAGAAATAAACCTAGCCAAAGAGTTGAAAGATCTGTACTCTGAAAACTACAGAACACCTATGAGAGAAATTAAAGAGGACACAAAGAAATGGGAAAACATTCCATGTTCATGGATTGGAAGAACCAATATTGTGAAAATGTCTAAACTTCCCAAAGCAATCCACACATTTCATGCAATCCCTATCAAAATACCAACAGAATTTTTCTTTTTTCTTTTTTTAAGTGGTTCTTTTTTTTTTAAAGTATTTATTTATTTATTTATTTATTTATTTGGTTGGGGGGAAGAGCACAAGCAGGGGGAGCTGCAGAGAGAGAGGGAGAAGCAGGCTCCCCACTGAGCAGGGAGACTGATGCAAGGTTCGATGTCAGGACCCTGAGATAATGACCTGAGCTGAAGGCAGATGTTTAACTGACTGAGCCGACAGGTCCCCCCCAATAGCCTTTTTCACAGAGCTAGAACAAACAATCCCAAAATTTGTATGGAACCACAAGAGACCCCAAATAGCCAGAGCAATTCTGAAAAAGAACAGAAAAGCTGGAGACATCACGATTCCAGACTTCAAACTATATTACAAAGCTGTAGTCATCACGACAGTATGGTACTGGCATAAAAACAGACACACAGATCAATGGAACAGAATATAAAACCAGAAGTGGACTCACAACTATATGCTCAACTAATATTCAACAAAGCAGAAAAGAATATCAATGGAAAAAGACTCTCTTCAACAAATGGTGTTGGGAAAACTGGTCAGCAACATGCAGAAGACTGAAACTGGACCACTTTCTTACACCATCCACAAAAATGAATTCAAAATGGATGAAAGACCTAAATTTGAGACAGGAAACCATCAAAATCCTAGAGGAGAACACAGGCGGCAACCTCTTTGACCTCGGTCTCAGCAACTTCTTACTAGACACATCACCAGAGGCAAGGGAAACAAAAGCAAAAATGAACTACTGGGACTTCATCAAGATAAAAAGCTTCTGCACAGCAAGGGAAACAATCAACAAAACTAAAAGGCAGCCTACAGAATGGGAGAAGATATCTCCAAATGACATATCCAATAAAGGATTAGTATCCAAAATCTATAAAGAATTTATCAAACTCAGCACCTAAAAATAAATAATCCAGTTGAAATGGGTAGAAGACATGAACAGACATTTTTCCAAAGAAGACATACAGGTGTCTAAAAGATATATGAAGAGATGTCCAACATCACTCATCATCAGGGAAATACAAATCAAAACCACAATGAAATACAACCTCACACCAGTCAGAATGGCTAAAATTAACAACACAGGAAACAGATGTTGGTGAGGATGGGGAGAAAGGGGAACCCTCTTACCCTGTTGGTGGGAATGCAAACTGGTGTAGCCACTCTGGCAAACAGTATGGAGGTTCCTCAAAAAGTTAAAAATAGAACTACCCTATGACCCAGCAATTGCACTACTAGGTATTTACCCAAAGGATACAAAATACAAATTTGAAAGAATACATGCACTCAGATGTTTATAGCAGAATTATCAACAGCCAAATTGTGGAAAGAGCCCAAACATCTATCAACTGATTAATGGATAAAGAAGATGTGGTATGTATATACAATGGAATATTACTCAGCCATCAAAAAGAATGAAATCTTACCATTTGCAACAATGTGTATGGAGCTACAGTGTATTATGCTAAGCGAAATAAGTCAGTCAAAGACAAATACCATATGATTTCTCTCTTTATGTGGAATTTAAGAAACAAAACAGATGAACATAGAGGAAGGGAAAAAAAAAGAGAGGGAAGCAAACCATAAGAGACTTTTAACTATAGGGGAGGTGGGCAGGGTATGGGTAAATGGGTAATGGCAGTAAGGAGGGCACTTGTGATGAGCACTGGGTGTTATATGTAAGTGATGAGCCACTAACTTCTACTCTTGAAACCAATATTACACTATATGTTAACTAATTAGAATTTAAATAAAAATTTGAAAAGAAACAAAATTTTTAAATTACAAAAAAGGCTCTTGTCTCTACCAAAAAAAAAAAAAAAAAAGGAGGCGTGATATCTTGGGAGCAGGGGAGAGACTTGGTAAATAAACAACTAGATTAATAACTCAACAACAAACAAAAGGAACAATCAAAAAATGACTTGAATAGATACTTCTCCAAAGATAACATACAAATGGTATTCAACATCACTAGGGAAATGCAAGTCAAAACCACAATGAGATACGACCTCACATTCTTTAGGATGGCTAGTATGAAAAAGTGGAAAAAAAAAACCCAAACAAACAAGTTGTTGGTGAGGATGTGGAGAAATTGGAACCCTTGCACATTACTGGTGGTGATGCAAAATGGTGTAGCCACTGTGAAAAATGGCATGACAGTGCCTCAAAAAATTAAATATAGAATCACCATATGATCCAGCAATTCTCCTTCTAGCCATATATCTAAAAGAATGGAAAGCTGGGATTCCAGCAGAGATTTATACACCCACGTTCTTCGCAGCATCGTTCACTAGAGCCAAGAAGTGGAAATAATCCAAATCAATGGATGAATGGATAACCAAAATGTTTATTTGGATATATCCAATGGCTTGGATATATCCATCCAATGGAATATTAGTCAGTCTGAAAAAGGACAGGAATTCTAACAAATGCTATAACATGAATGACCCCAAAGGCATTATGCTGAGTGAAATAAGCCAGTCACGAAAGACAAATACTGGATGATTCCACTTACATGAGGTACCTAGGGTAGCCAAATTCACAGACAGAAAGTAGAACCAGGTTGCCAGGGACAGTGGGAGGGAAATGGGGAGCTACTGTTTAATGGGTACAGAGTCCAGTCTTGCAAGATGACAAGGGTCTTATGGATGGATGGTGCTCATGATTGCACAGCAATGTGAGTGAACTTAATACCACTGAATTGTATGTTTAAAAATGGTGAAAATGGTAAATGTGATGTCTATTTTACCACAGTAAAAATTATTTAAAAAGACAAACCCAACAACTAACAACCACTGAGTTTGGGCTTTATCAGGTTTTCCTCCCTACTAGGTCTCTCCTAAATGGTCTGAAGCCCTTCCCTCGGCCCCTGGCTCCCTCTCATCTCACTCTTAGGTCTTCCACATCTCAGAAACTTTCTTCCACAATCCAAGAAGTCAATGCTTGCTGATTTAGATGGCATTCCCTGCTTCTCAGCCTAGGAGATAACTAGCTACATGATTTTAGTCCAGGAGAGGAAGATCTGAGAAGAAAAGTCTCCCAGGCCAGCCAGGAGCACCAAGCACTTCTGTTTTGCCGCTTTGTATATAGTTTTCTGATGTCACCCACCTGCACAGGCTCCAGCTCCTAGATGAAATCTGCGTTCTTGCCCATTACCTGCCCAGCCACTCTCCCAATGCCCCCATTCCAGAATAAACTGAGTGCCCTCCTCTTCCTTCTCGGCCTATTCCCCTCTGCGTGTACCCGGCCTCAGCCCCCTCTCAAATCAATCTCAGCTCATTCCCCTCATGTCAAGGGATTGTACAAACAAAGCCGTGTGTGGGGGCTTGCACAGGGAGGGAGATGGGAGCCTGGTCAGCCACTGCTAAGATATCAGGTGCTGATGAAGAGGGATGAAATGTATTCCAAGACACATAATGACATACACTTAACAGCTGAGTTAGAGCAAAGCTCTTATTACTTGTTTTTGTTTCCTACCTTTATAAAAGCGATTTTTTTCAGTTTTATAATGTCTTAGATCAAATAGAAGCACATCTTACGTTCCACATGCTTTGTAGCTGCTATTTCTTTTCTGTCTGCTTTTTAACCATTACATTATTTTATATGGTAAGTTCACGGAAGGTGTATGTCCTCATCCGCTCCCTGCTGCCCTTCCCTTCCATGTATTTACGCAAAAGGCCATGCTCAAAGGCTGAGACCCCTTAATTCTGCTCTGTTTGTTGCCCCAAACACCTGCTTTTATTCTATCACCCAACTCAACCTTGTAGCAGATCCATCTTTTCATCAATTCTCAACAAAACACACAAATAAAACCACACAAATATATGAGTGGATGTTAATATGTCTACCCAACATACTTTATTTGCTACCTGTGGCTTTCAGGGGACCCTTTAGAACATTGGGGCTTGTTGAAATCCATAGTAAACCAACTGGATTGACATTTCTAGGCAAAAAAGGAATCAAACCTAATATTTACTGATGTTCCTCGCTATTCCAAATATGGTGCAGAGTGAAATCATCATATGCATTTTAAGATAATACATGAGTCTACTAAGAAATTTCTCGCTCCCAGTGGGTATGCTCTCAAGCCCTGGGGAATGTGCTCTTTTCTGCCTCTGGAGTTTTCCAGGGGAAAGCCTTCATCTTCTCAGGACCTGGCAAGGCCACTGTCATTGTCACAGGTTAGGAGATGAACAAGAGAGGAGTAGTTTGCCTGGAGACCAGCATCTGGCAAGGGGCAGAAATTGAATGCAAACGAACACAGCAAGCTTACCAATCCACAAGCAAGCAGCAATATCCTCAGATAATACTTCAAGGTCTCTAAGGAATCTCCTCCATCCCAAATTCCCTTCCTGGAAGTTTCTCTCTCCCTCTCTGCTTTGCCCTACCACCTGGAGCCCCACACCAGCCTGTGCATTTCTTCATCCACGTTATTAGCTGCTTATTAAAGCCCTCCTATCTTTTGAACAATTTTGATCTTTAGTGCTTCATTTTCAAACTTTATCACCCCTGCATTCAAAGACCCTTGGGGACCATCCCCTGGGAAATATTTTAAATCAACCCATTTCTGTCCTTCTGCTATCTGATATTTCATGACATTTTTCAATCAAAGTTCTTAATAAAAATCTACTTGCCATCATGACATGCAGCCAAGAGCCTGTGTTCCTGCTGCTTTGGGGAAGGAGGTGCATTCTATACCTCCATGGCTTTGCTTTATTTCCAACACAAATTACACTCTGTGACCTTGTGATGAGTCAAGTGTTTGTTTGTGTGCAAATGCCTTCTTTCTGTATTGAACTCCAGGTACATGGGGACTGGAGAATGAGCCTTCCCCTAGAGGGGACAGTACAACCAGTCCTACCTCCTGCCAAAGCTCACTGCTATATACGAATCTGCACAAAAAGAGGGGGGAAGAAAAGAACTAAAAAGAATAAGAGAGAAAGTTTTTGTCTGCTGCCAAATGTGTCAAACAACAAGACCAGATGTCCTTGGGGATTCTGAGGATGGGATGAAAAGGACTTTTTTTTTCCTCTGCTGTGTGACTCATTTAAAATGTACCTGGGATTTGTTTTTGTCAGGTGTAGTGAAGTGACAGATAAGGAGACAAGTGCCTTGAAAGAAGAGCTTATTGCTTATGATTTTCAAGAGGAGGGGACATGCTACAGCATGCAGGGTCACGTGGGGAGGCACCAGGGTCATTCGGGGCACAGAAGGAGTAAGGGCAGAACACGGGCCAGAGCCTCTTCTGTGGCTTCATGGGAAGGAATGCGCCAGGCAGGGTAGGCAAATCTAAGCAAGTACTGGACAGTTAGGATTGGATAGCTTGAATCATTTCGGTGGGCTCTGGGTTAGAGGGATTGGTCACTAGTTGTCTGTACCTGGCCCTGGGGTGATTTAGGGCAGGAGAAAGACTGGCTTGGTTTGTGAGGATTACACCCAGGAGGTACTTGAGGGTTTGGGGTTTTGGATCGGCTGGTTCACATATGAAAGTCATGCCTACAGACAAGGTGTTTGCTATCTCTAGAAATGAACTAGCCTTAGGAGAGGCAGTCTCTCCGGGATTAGCAAGGCCCCTAATATGTGAAAGCATCATAAAATACAAAAACTTTTTTAAAAAAATTAATGCTACAATGGAGTAGCCTATCTACCAAGTTCAATCCAGAAATAGTAAAAACCAAGTGGCCTGTGCACCCACAGCACACACCCACACCCACCAAGGGATACTATATATATATATTTTTTTTTTTTTTTTTTAAGTGAGCTCCACAACCAGCATGGAGTCCAGTGCAGGGCTTGAACTCATGACCCTGAGATCAAGACCTGAGCCAAGATTAAGAGTCGGATGCTTAACCTACTGAGCCACCCAGGCACCCCAGGATACTATATCTTAATAAGCCATAAAAGCTGTATCTTGTTAACATGGAGAACCACATTGGGCATTGGAATCCAACTGACACAGAATGATATCATTCTCTATGCCATATTTATGATGACATGGCCAAGGCCAGAGGTGTGAACTATGTATTATCTTGTTTAACAACAAAACAATCTGTATTGTTTTATATGCTATTCTTAACATTGAGTGATGTATTCATTAATAAAAAATTAGGATTTTCCATAATGCTATTATATTGAAAAATAACTATTTAAATGAAGGAAAGGGGGCGCCTGGGTGGCTCAGTTGGTTAAGCGACTGCCTTCGGCTCAGGTCATGATCCTGGAGTCCCGGGATCAAGTCCCGCATCGGGCTCCCTGCTCGGCAGGGATTCTGCTTCTCCCTCTGACCCTCCTCCCTCTCATGCTCTCTGTCTCTCATTCTCTCTCAAATAAATAAATAAAATCTTTAAAAAAATAAATAAATAAATAAATAAATAAATAAATAAATAAATAAATAAATGAAGGAAAGGCTCTCCTTTGAACTGATATTAAAACTAGTCTACTTTTGGACAGTGGAGACTGGGCTCTGTCTGTGGCTGGTAGAAGATTCAGAAATGGTCACTCATAGGAGGGAGCCTCTCCTCCAAAGCCCAGGTCCAGTGAAGGGTTCTAGCAGTGGACACCAAGACTTCTAAGGACATGATCTATCACTTCATAATAAGCGCTGAAGTCCTTAGATAGGAACTTGTAGCAGAAAGGAATAATAAAATAATGAGTGAAATATGTTTCGGTCTACGTCAGTTCCCCAAGCTAAAATGAATCAAGTCATGCATCGTGGAACATCTGACACAGAAACACGTTGGCATGAAGGTTTTGCGCTAGCTTGACTGCCTGATGAGCAAAATGCAGGGCTGAACAAAATTCACTCATGAAACAAATATTTACTGAGAGCCTAACTCAACAATATCCTATCCATAGAAGACTGAGTATCAAATAAGACGGATGTGGTTTCTCCTCCTGGAGCTTCTATTCTAACAGAAGAGGCAAATGCTAAATGGGGGAGAAATAAGCTAAGTCGTGTGCGATGCTGAAAATGAACAGGCTGACATGGTGGTGACCGGGGGTTGGCACTTCCAATGAGGGAAGATGAGGCAGGCGCCCCTGAAGAAGTGACATTTTATCTAAGAATTGAAGGAACCGACCTAGAGAAGTCAGGAGGAGGAGTCCAGGGAATGGGGACAGCAGGTGCTGCATGCTACTTTCTGTCGCTTCAGATGGAAATACAATTGGCAAGAACACAGGAGACAAGACTAGAAGGAAGCAGGGGCAAACCATAAGGGCCTCATAAACCAAGGCTGATGACACGCATTTTGTTCTCAGTGAAACAGAAAAACATGGAAGGATTTAAGGCAAGAAGCTGGCCTGTTATCACTGGACTCGTTGACTTGAGAATAGGTTGCAGACATGATGTCCTTTTGCCCTTGAATGGTTAAAAAAAAAAAAAAACAACACTCTCCTATATAATCATAGTTCATGACCACAGCACAACTGTCAAACCCAGAAAATTAACACTGATATGGTATTGCCAAACAATCCACAGAACCTTTTTAAATTTTGCCAATTTATCGCAAGTGGATTCAATCTAGGACCATGCACCATCCCTAGATGTCATATGTCCCCAGTCTCCTTTGACCTAGAACAGTTCCTCAGCCTTTCCTTGACTTTTATAACCTTGTTATTTTTTTTTAAAGATTTTATTTATTTATTTGAGAGAGAGAGCAAGAAAGAGAGTGAGAACACGAGCAGGGACAGTGGCAGAGGGAGAGGGAGAAGCAGGCTCCCCACTGAGCGAGAAGCCCAATGCGGGACTCGATCCCAGGACCCTGGGATCATGACCTGAGCTGAAGTCAGATGCTTAACCGACTGAGCCACCCAGGCACCCCATAACCTTGTTATTTTTGCAGATTATGGGCCAGCTATTTAGTAAAACGTCCCTCAATATGGGTCTGTCTCATGTTTCCTAATGAGTAGATCCAAATTATGCATCTGGGGCAGAAATATCATATCAGAATGTCAGAAGGGATGCTGAGTTCTCATTGTATTGTATCAAGAGGTGCCTAATTTTGAGTTGCCCCATTACTGAGGTGCTTACTTTGGTCACTTGATCATGGTGGTGCCCACCAGGTGTCTCCACTATAAAGTCACAGCTTCCTGTTGTAACTAACAAGCCTCTAGTAGGGATATACTTTGAGACTCTGCAAGTATCCTGCTCTTCAGCAAACTTTCACCTGCTAGTTTTAGCAGCCATCAATAACTCTAGCCTGAAGCAACTATTACTATGATGGCTGCCAAATGGTGGTTTTCTTCTACATTTATTAGTTGGCACTGTACTGAAAGGAAGAACTTTCTCTTCTGTATTCATTCATTCATTTATTGATTTACCTATATTAGTACAGACTCACAGATTCCTACTTTTTTCAATGTGTTATAACTGTTTCTTCTACTCTGTATTTTGATGCTTTAATTCTACCAGCTATGGCTACTGGGAGCACTTCCAAGCCAGCTTCTTCATTCCCCGGCATGTCCCCATTTATATGTGAGAGCTTCCCTAATCCATTACACAACGAAATGCTCCAGGCACATCTTGTATTATCTCTGCCTCCCTAGAATCAGGCTTTCCCGAAAGGATTCCTATTTTCTTTTAGTAGAGAATACTATTCAGAAACCAATATCTAAGTGCTAAGCATGCTCACTGTTACTAAAGTATTACTTCTCCCAGACCCTCTCTATGACAAAGCTAGGAAACAACACCACACACACACTCTATCTTCACATAGATCTCTCTCTATAAAAAAATCTGACTTCACTCCAACATCTCAAATGTCAATCCACATCCCAGATTTATTCTCACTTCTCCCTTTTCTACTTGTAACCCCCTTCACTGACAGTGAGAAGCCTGGCTCCCAGGATCTTCAATACATTTACAATATTTGTTCAATTCCCCATGGGTAAGCAATAGCCCAACCCTACTGGACCACCGCCCCCTGACCGCTACCTCACTTAGCATCAGACCTACTGTGTTCTCCTAAAAGCATTTAGGGCAGGCAAAAATGGAGGATGCTTTTACTCTTCAAAACTATGTCTACGGCTGCTGTTGGAAAAAAGATGTTAAGAGGGAACGAGTACAATCAGAGAGAACAGCCCGGAAGCCACCTATTCACCAATGTAGTCAAGAGACAAATGACTTAAGAAGATAAAAATGAGTGGAAGAATCCACAGCACGTTTGGGAATCAGAGCTGGGAAAGTGGCTGACAGGTTGGCTGCCCTGGGTGGGGTGGGAGGAAGCTGGGTGGTGCCCAGGGCTTGATTTGAGCAACCGATGGCAAGGACTTTCAGATAGACGAAAACACAAGGGCAGAAGAGATAGTGTAGAGCGCTGGAAGTCATCAAGAGTCGTAGGCTGGAATTTTAATGGGAGGTTCCTGTTAATATCCAAGGGGCCATGCCAAGTATGGCAGCTGAAAATACAAGTCTGGAGCTCAGAGGAGGGGGTCAGGCTTGAAGATGCACGGATGCACATCCGCAGCACCGAAGGTGGTATTTAATATCACGAGGCTAAAAGAGATCACCAAAGAAAAAGAGTGAGCCTGAGGCCAAGCCCCAAAGCTGAGAGTTGGCTGGGAGAGGATGAGTCAGCGAAGAAGACAGAAGGGGATCTGTGAGACACAGTGTCATCAGGAGACGTGGTGCTCTGGAAACCCAAGAGAAGAAAGCGTTTCAAGTGGGAGGGAGCACTTGAGTGCCTCGAAAGTTACTGACCTGTCCAGAGAGGTGCCCACTGGGCTTGGCTCACGGAAGTTGTTGGTGGACCTGGACAAAAGCATTCACTACTGTGGGGAGGATGGCTGGAAGAAGCTAGAAAGGGACTAGAACAGATGTCTTTCCGACAATGTGGAGAACTATTATCAGGAGTGATCTTCCCCACAGAAAACATATAAAATGGTCAATAAAATATTTTTTAATGTTAATGTCTTCAAATTAAAATAGATATAATTCATCAACAGGAAAATAAAAGAATTATATGTATTTCACCAAAGTAAATATTGACGTTTATTCATTACATTCAAATAGATTTTACACCTGTTGCGTTAAATCTCGCAAGGACTGACAGGTTTCTAGCAAAATATTTACAGGCGTGAAATGGTTCCTCTTAAGTCTGAAGTGATAGCTGTGAGGGCAGAGCTGGCTTCTTCAGAGAAGGTGTGATGGCAGAGGAACAAACGTCGGTGGTCTCCCAGATCTGGGTCTAGCACATCGTACCCTCGCACCTGCTTCTCGCGCGCACAGTACCTGCTGGAATCATCAATTCTCAGTCAGAAGGCCCACATCTCGTACCTTGGGTTCTCTCTTGCCTCTTGTTAGCAAGCTCTTCTCAGATTTGCCCCTTCAGTAATTCTATCACTTTTTTAACTTTCAAGTCATTTGTATCTTTAGGAAGTTGCTCTAGGTCCTGCCTGCTCATCTCCCTGTTCCTTGTTTTTCATTTACCTTTTTCATTTACTTTTCCCCCCATCTCTTCCTTTTCAGGGGGGTTCTATTTTCACCAAGGTCTATTTTTATAAAATTTTTTTCTCTGTTTGCTCTTTATTTTTTCTTTTCGTTACTGCTTCCAGAAGCTTCTGCCTCTGCTTTTGTCTCATTTTATCTTTAAATGGAACTGTCTGCTTCCATTTCCATAAACACAAAATCTGCTAACAACTTTCCCTTTCCTTGCAGCATTTTGGGCATCCTTAGGAGGGCAGAATCCTGCCAAGACTAAAAAACTCAAGATTCTTGAATTTGAAGACATTGTCTTCATGCTTTGCATAATCTTAAATATGCAACACAAAAAATTTTTCGACGCTCTTGTAAACACAACTCTGCCTTCCAGGGCCATGGAATGCCCAGGCTTTGTAAAAAGACCCACTGTGTTTTTCTGAGGTTTCTTCCATGTATGTTTTGGTCTGCCTGTTTGTTAAAACACAAGAAAACTGATGTATGACTCTTCCTGGAAAGTAAAAATCCCAATACTTGGCTTCCACTATCATACTGGATTGTCTAGCCACACAGGTGTACAACAAAAGCATTTGCGGGTGCCCGGGTGGCTCAGTCGGTTAAATGTCTGACTCTTGATTTCAGCTCAAGTCATGATCTCAGGGTCTTGGGATCAAGCCCTGCATCAGGCCCCAGGCTCAGCTTGTGGTCTGCTTAAGATTCTTTCCCAGTCTCCCTCTGCCCCTTCCCCAACTCGTGCTCTCTCTAAATAAATAAATACACACGTACATATATTAAAAAAATAAAATCTTTTTTAAAAAGGCATTTGCATTGCTAGTGGAATCCACTGCAAAACTCAGTTTGCTTTAGGAATGGCTATTTCCTGAGCCACCACATCAATAAACTTTAAAGTTCCACTCTGAGATTTCTAGAATGTGTATTTGCATTTCATATTATCTTGCCAATCCTTCCAGTTTTCCAGAGTCTTTCCACAATATTCTCACCAGTCACAAGCACTGAATGATAACAAAATGATCTTCCTGGTTCTGATTTTGAAGAAAACTTACCATTACATTATGTTCTCTTCTCCCCCACATACTGTGTAGTAAGGGAGAAACTACAAGTGGGTGGGGTGACTGTAGCCCCCTGATCCTCACAGAGGTCCAGAGTGGATCCCAGATGCTCCATTCCTTGGTGCTGAGTAGCTGGGGAAAGACTGCTCCCTTTGTTTCAGCAAAATCTCCAGAATGGTACTTACATCAGCTTCCAAGTTCATGTCCAAAAGTCTTCTTGCTTTATCAAACACCAGGATATCAAAGGATTTCATCCACTGGCTAAATCCAGTTGCTCAGTCTTCCTTCAGAACATGTCCTCCAAGCGGCTTGAAATTTCACCTTATTGGTTTACTCCCCTGTGTTCTCTCCAGGATTCCTGCCTCCTGTAATAATCTAAGCAAACGGAGGCAAGTGCCTTGTCTGTCTAAAGAACCAATTTCTTTGTTGGTATAATAATTTTGGCTACATCCTATTTTTTTTTAACATTCTTTTTCTTAAAAGAATTTCCAGGATGGAAATAAAAAATGTAAGTTACCCTTTGACTCAGAAATACTCCCTCTAGGAATCTACCTTGCAAATGTGCCTTCCAAAAAGAAACAATACACACAAAGATTCTTCTTATGGGGTTCTTTGTAGTAGTAAAATATTGAGGGAAAAAAATACTTATCAGCAGGGGACCAATGGAATAAATTGATGACACACTCACACATGTGATACTATGCAGCTTGAGAAAGAAAAAGATTTCTCTGTACTGATTTGAAAAGATTGCCAGGATATAATATATACTGTGGGGAAAAAAAGCAATGGCTGAACAGTACATATGATATGTTGCCTTTTGTGTGTAAGAAGAAGGGGATGATGGATAGAGGCATAATATCATATGAGAATTCTGGAACTATCTCATATATGTTGTAAGATAAAGCAAATAACATTACATGTTATTTTTTTTTAAAAGATTTTATTTATTTGACAGAGAGAGACAGCCAGAGAGGAAACACAAGCAGGTGGAGTGGGAGAGGGAGAAGCAGGCTTCCCGCCAAGCAGGGAGCCCGACACGGGGCTCGATCCCAGGACCCTGGGACCATGACCTGAGCCGAAGGCAGACGCTTAACGACTGAGCC
Organism: Halichoerus grypus; assembly: GCF_964656455.1. NCBI lineage: Eukaryota > Metazoa > Chordata > Mammalia > Carnivora > Phocidae > Halichoerus > Halichoerus grypus. The sequence goes on along the minus strand of NC_135718.1, from coordinate 94,979,016 downwards.
ACCCAGGTGCCCCAGATTACATATTGATTTTTTAATAAAGATTTTATTCATTTATTGATAGAGAGTGCCCACACACCTGCATGTGCAAGTGGGGGGAGGGGCAGAGGGAGAGGGAGAAAGAAAGAACCTCAAGCAGACTCCCGGCTGAGCGCGGAGCCTGATGGGGGATTCCAAGATCATGACCTGAGCCGAAACCAAGAGTCAGACACTTAACTGACTGAGCCACCCAGGCGCCCCCATGTTAATTTTATTAAGAAACAACATTTTACACGTAAGAGAAAAGAAGTATAAAACCAAGTAAGTTAAGAAAATTTTTGTAATGTTAAACGTAAAATGGAATACTAAAATGAACTCACAAGTCTTAAAAACATACATCCTGGCTTTATCCAACAAAAGGGCCTAAAACAAATGCATCCCATATTCCTTGGATTAATTAATCCCTGATTTCAGGTCTGAGGCAGGAAAAGAACAAGATGAGCTTAGGGCATACTTTGCCAAAGCAAGGAAGCCATCCACGACCATTGAGAACAGGAGTAACAAACCCAAGAATATTCTTTTTGTTTGTTGGTTTGGTTTGTTATTTTTTTTTTCCCAAGAACATTCAAGAGGTTTCCACTGACCAAATTTGGTTGAGCAACAAAAAACAGTAATTATTATAACTTATTGCAAAACATTGACTAAATTTTAAAAATCTATAAGTCCCGTAGTAATAAAGAAACAGAGGGAGGAAAAAAAACTAATTTTCCATCACTGACTATAATTATTACATCGATTCCTTATTCCACAAATTAATAGTTAAAGGAAAAGTGTTCATTTACCCTAACTCCTCAGAAAGAACAGTAGGAAATTCCTGTATGTACAGATGACGAGGCAAAACTTTTAATAGCCACAGTCCCTCTGGAGGAGCAAGGAAAGTCTGTGTCTAGGCCACCTGCCTCAGCTCATAGATGGCCATCTCCTCCCTGTGTCTCCTTACAACGTCTTCCCTGTGTGCACGCCTGTCTCTCTGTCCAAATGTCCCCTTCATATAAGGACGCCCATCAGACTGGTTCAGGGCCCACCCTAGTGACCTCATTTTAACTTGATTACTTCTGTATTGACCCCATCTCCAAATAAGTCACATTCTGAAGTACTAGGGCTCAGTACTCCAACATAGCTTCTTTTTTTTTGTGGGGGGGAGACATAATTCAACCCAAAAAGCCACCTAGGGGTGAAGTTGATTACTCATTTTAAAAGGAAAGCTATACTTCTATAATAAAAAGACTTGGTGGGGCACCTGGGTGGCTCAGTGGGTTAAGCATCTGCCTTCAGCTCAGGTCATGATCCCAGGGTCCTGGGATCGAGTCCTACATTGGGCTCCCCACCTGGCAGGGAATCTGTTTCTCCCTCTGCCTCTGCCCCTCCACCTGCTCGTGCTCTCGCTCTCCCTCTCTCAAATAAATAGATAGATAAATAAATAAATAAATAAATAAATAAATAAATAAATAAAATCCTTTAAAAAAAAAAAAAAGACTTGGCGATCACAAGCTTCACCAAGTGACCCGCACTATCATCCTAATGGTGGGACAACCTGGCCACCCCCACCTGATGCGATACACTGGGAAGCACGATGAAGTCTGCTAGCCAGCTGTGTCTACCCCGAGCCAGCCCTCAACCTACTCCAGTTTACAGCAGGGAGAAACAAGGCAAATGGCATTCACAGCGTCGCTCGGTCATATGCAGACAAATTCAGAATACAAAACATTCAACAGTACATCTGACCTGGGGGAGTTCATGCCGTGAAAAGCAATGTGTCAGGACTTGTCTAGAGTACAATGGGATAAGAAGACATATTGATAGGAAGTAATACATGGTCCTTGACTGGGTATCCGCTAGAGAAAAAAAAAAAAAGCTCTAGAATACAGTTTGGAGACAATTGAGATTTGAGTGTCGACTGAATATAGAGAAGTAGTGGGCTGTGTGCTTCCTGATGAGATATAAAAGATATGGGCCTGTGTTATATAAAGAATTCCTTATTTTTCAGGGAAGGGGTTCGAAGTGACATCCACATGTTGTCTACAGTGTATTTTCAAATGGGTTCAGTTACACTAATTTGTCAACAGTGGAAGAGACTGTTACACCAGTGCCTTACTCTGAAAATTGATAACCCAAGGGGAAAAATTAAGCATTTACCCTGACTTTTCAGGAAGGACGGTCATATTCACAGCAGATGTAGCAAACCTTAACAAATAGTGAATTTAGGTGGTGTGTACCTAAGTGATCATTCACCCCTTCTGAAAAATCTCCCAATAGAAATTTGAAAGAGAAAAGACCTAATTAAATAGAGATTCATGTGTTCGTGAATAGGAGAACCTATATATTCAATGCAATTACAACAGAAATCCCAACAGGGTTGTATATGTGTGTAACTTTATAGGTTAATTCTAAATTTCATACGTAAATTTCAAAAGGATCAGGAGTAGCCAAGATTTTCCTGCAGGAGATTAACAATGTGAGATGTGCTCTAGCAGATATTAAAGACTTCTAGTAAGGGCAGAATGATTAAGATGGTGTGGTTTCAGTGCAAGGGACTGAGGGTCTAGAAACTCAGAATTCAGGATGATGGGGGAGGTGGCAGGAGAGGGGAGAGGCAACTGGAGAGATATCTACAAGGGCTTCAAAGGCACTAGAAATGGTCTGCTTTATAAGCTGGGTGATGTGTGTGTGTGTTCAACTCATTATTCTTTAAATAGCACATACACACTATATTCATTCTCATGTATATCACAATAAACAAAAGAAAACATATGGAATAAAGTACCCCCCCAAAACAAAACCTCCTAAGAGAAGTTAGGGGCTGGCAATAAAAAGCATAGAGAACTCTTTTACAAACTTTCATTGTCAAAAAAAAAAAACGAAAACAGAGAGTATTAGGACTCTACAGACAGAGCGTAAGAGAGTTGAGTTTGGTTTGTTTACTCGTTTGCTAGCATGTTTATTTACTGTCACAAAAGATCTTGCAGAAAGGGAAATATTGTTCACACAGGAGGAAAAGGCGACCGTCCCAGGAGTGAAGCTCCTGCAGAGACAAGGGAGAACGGGAACCAGACACAAATGCAGGGTTGCCTTGGACAGCAGGGGGCACTGTCATGAAGATGGAGAATGGCTTGGCTCTGATGCTGGGAGGAGGAGAGCTCTGGGCTGTGGGCTTCTTCTCCCTCAGTGAGTAGCAGACAAAGCCCTGAGCCAAGGAGGTCGATTGCAAAAGGCAAGGAGGTTTAGGAGAAGAAGGCATAGAAGGCCCTTTCCAGGGCGCCCCAAAGTCAACGCTGTAGGGAAAGGCAGCAGGATCGCTGCGCCCTGATGGGTACCGATCTGTACCATGAGACCATGAATTCAAAATGATACAGGTCAGCACAGCTGGGCCATTTCCTCCAGCTACGTCCACCTTCAAAGGTGTTAGAGGGGCCCTGCAGGTGCAGGCTGAGGACTCCGTCAAGGCTGCAAATACAAAGATGCACCGTGGAATCGAGGATGGGCAAGGCGGGAAGCGGAAGACAGAGGGGGTGCTGGGTAGTTTTAAAAGCAGAGGCCGGAGGTCCATGCAGGAGCTAAGAATGACTGAGGGGCTGACAACAACGAGCTGACAAGCTAGAGAGCAGAAGAGAGAGAGCACGTGCGCTCTCATATGATGCTGTCAGTGCCAATAATCAGATCTCCAGTGCAATCACGGGAATTGGTGACCAGGATGGAAACTGGCCGGGAGCCACGACACGACTATGAAAAACCATTAAGAAGCCGGGGTGTTGGGCGGGGCCACCAAGCTGATGCGGAAGTCACGAGGGATAATCACATGGGCCTGGAACAGGAGGAAATTTTGAGAAACCACAAGCCGCTTTTCAGATTTTGGTTATAACTGAAGTCCTAATCTTGTAGGTTAATGAAGGCTTTTTAGAGTGTGAAAATATAATTATTCACAAATTGGAAATTGTCAACCCCTGGTGTACATGCTACATTGTGGCCAATTTTCTAATTCATAAGAAGAGCATTTGCAATTTAATGCACATCTTATAATTGCCTATGCTCCTGACGGGTTTTAATGATCTATACCAACAGTTTTCATAAGTGGGGTTCTCCATATAATACATATGTATATCTCTTCCAAAGGACCCTGATTAGGTATTACTTACAATACTCTCATGGTAACACATGGCATTTAAAACAATATCTAATAACATCCCCTAGTGGGACACCTCCCTGGCGAAGTTGATTAAGCCCGACTCTTGGTGATCCCAGGGTTGTGAGATTGAGCTCCCCCGTCTGGCTCCACACTCAGCGCAGATTTTCTTAGGACTCTCTCTCTCTCCCTCTCCCTCGGCCCCTACCTGCCTCTAAAAAATAAATAAACAAATCCTAAAAAAATAAAATAAAAATGATAAATTTTATAATAAATAAAATCCCCCAGAAATGGTGAATACCTCACTTTGCTAGGGGAGAAAAACAAATCCCTTGAATACTCTTTGAAGGAAAAAATAGCGAAGATTTTCTGAGCTGTATTGAAGCAGCAGACTGAGAAATAAATACGCCACTTGGACTTGGTATGCCCTTCCTTGGATAATATAAAATGATGTAAGACTCAGGCCAAACTGACTCGAATAACAGACATTCATTCCAGCAGTCTTTCCACAGTGGCAAGAGTTATGTCTCACGGGAGATTAAGATACTAACACTAGACCCCTAACATGCACAAGCATCCTGTTCAGAGCTCCAGGGAGTTATAGAACCCACTAACCCTGGATGTTGGCTACCTTTCAATTTTATGAGCACAGAGGCCATATCATGTCATCTGCAGCAGACGTTTGGGGTTGGGCAGGTTCCCAGGTTCTGCTGGAGCGAATAAAAGGTGTGAAGCACTCCACTAGGCATAACAATGTGAATTACTCAAGTTCCTGCTTAGGGTAGCCCGCCCAGATAAGCAGAGACCTTGGTCAACTGAAAACTCTGTGGCATAGAGGTACTTAAGTTGGAGTTATGCAAAGAGAAACAAGGAGAAATACACTAAAATCCTATTTCTTTCCTTGTTCTCTGCTTGACCTTTTGCTTTTAACGCTCACGCAATTCTTAGATTTGATATCTACACCCACTCTACTCTGTTGGCAAATAAAAGAATATACTTTCAAAGCTTTTTTCATGGGCAAAGACCTGCAAAGCATCAGTGATTTGATGTCAAGGTCAAAATGACCCTGGTGTAATTGTTTATTCCAATTACGGAGAGGTGGAAAATGATAGAGATGATGTGTTCACAGCTGAGGGTAAAGTAACAGAATTAAAATATCTGATTCCGTGCTGGTATGTCAGAGTGAAAATATAAAGTTTTTGTATTTCACTATGCCACCTGCTACAAAATCAGTCCTCAGTCAGACCAACTAGAAGTATGCCCGGCTTAGCCCTCAGGAAGATTATGTTCTTCCCAACAACAGATGATCTCAATCCCTTATGTCAAAGATCCCGAGAAGGGGCAGGAAAACATGGCAGGACATAGCATGATGAGCAAAGAATTAGGTCAAAGTTTCTCTGGTGGTCAAAGGTCACGGCTCCATCTTTAGTATTTGTGTCTGGTTATAGGACCATCACCTCACGGAAGAAGGGTCCTGGCAGCAGATTTTTTTTTTTTTTTTACAGTTTCGTATGGGGGTTTATTCGAATAGGGTGATCATTATTTCAGTATCACCATAAGGCAGCGAAGTAATACAAACGGAAAAAGAAAGACAAATGAGGAATTTTTAAAACTGATACTGAAAAATAAGGGATGGAAGATATCAAAGTCAGGGGAATGATAAGAGGAACGTATTATTTAGAGAGGGAGTCTGGATTATAGGAGGAAGTGTAGATATCAAGAAGTTATTGTACAAAGGTTTGCCTTGTCTCACCCACACGAGTCAAGGTCGCCAATAACCAAGAAGCAATCTGACCAAATAAAGGTTTCCACGGGGATGCCCAAAACCTAGTCCACACCTGGTTGTCCTAAAATCAGGATATCTACCTTATGAACAAAAAAAAATAGTTTAATGCAAATAGTAATCAGAGTCAGGGGCACACATGGTATACTTTGCCTGGGGAATGTTTTGGGAGGTGTTTGGAAGAAATACGTCTTGCCGTCCAAGAGCAATGCCACACAGAGGAATATCAAAATATATCAGTTAAATTTAAAAATGAATGTGAGACTTCCAAGCTCCCTGCCTGTGCTGACCATGGTTTCTTGTTCGGACCTGGGGCAGAAGCAGCTCTGAGCAAAAAGCTCTGTCTATAGTGAGGATTCCCCATGGCTCACCTGGGGGATTGCGGCTCAGGGGGAGACCAGTCCAAGGTCTGACTGGGACAAGGCAGGTGGCCTCTCTAGGAGCCCCGTGGGTTCAGAGTCCTCAAGGCAGCCTGCTACTTAACCGGCTCTCCCTGATCGGACCATCGCCTTGTAGGGCCGGTGGAAGGGAGGGAGGCAGGAAGAAAAACACTAAGTCACCTTGGGGTTTTGGTAATTAAGAATTGTGTCAGAGAAGTCTAAAAAAACTTTGGGGATATTTTGCCCATATTTTCTCTTTCATTTGAGGTTCACCAGGAAGAAACTGAATGCACGTTGTACAAAGTTAGCAATAAAAACGTCCAAATAAAAATACCTTACTAAGAAATGTGTTTTTATTTATTTAACTCAGAATTAACTTTAAAATTTGTCTTCCTAGGCAACAATTAGCTTTCACTATATTCAACGGGCATTTGGGCATTATTTCTCTGTCCCTTCTCCAACAGGGAATTGCTTTGCTTTCTGCTTGATTAATGGATTCCATTTCTTCTTGCCCGAGGATGTGCTAAATACAGTCTGCCCTTAGTTAGAACTGTAGACAAGATGGGGATGTTTGCAAGGTTTTTTGGAAGAGTCACTAGGGGATTAAGCCTGAGTCAAAGAGATATGATCAAATGGAAACTGACTCTTAGTAAACTGTGTGTACTCTTGGAGATAAGATAAGGCTGACCGGGCTGGGAAAGAAAGGGAAAAGCAGTGCTGAAACTTCAGGGCTTTAAGAAGGATCACTCTAGTTTTCCTGGGACCACAGAACACAAAGAGATACATCCTGGAAATGTACAGAAAGGAGAGCAAGTGTGGTTCACACAGCAAGCAAGGAGGACTGGCTGGGTAAAGGAAAAGTTACTAAAATCACTGTAACACAAAAGTTTGTCATAGACAGAGAAAAGGAAGAGGAGGGAGCTGGATGGGTTCATAACAGAAATGTCTACATAATGTTTATAAAAGAAATACCCTCCTGATTCCACCTTCCCCTCCAGCTACTATCTCATTACCCATTTTCCGTTCACAGGGTATTTCACAATATGCCTGTCCTCACTGTCTCCAATTCCTACCACTCCATAGAAAATTCCCTTGTCGAGGTTATCAACAACCTCCATGTTGATAAATCAGCAATAGGTCTTCAATGTAAGTGACCTCCAATGGCATCTCTTCTCCTCCCTGAACATTTGTCTCTAGCTCTGAGGACTGAATTCTTGATTTCCTTCCTTCCTGTCTGGCCCCTCCTTCTCTGTCTCCTTTATCAGTTCCTACTCATCTTTCACATTTCTAAATGTTAGAGTGCCCCCAAGAATCAGCCTGTGGACATCTTTTTTCTGGTTCCACTGATGATCTCATCCAATTTCATGACGTTAAATACCACTGGCCCGACAGTTATCTCTCTCCCTGGACCTCCCTGGACCTCTCCCTCCAAACTCTAGATTCAAAGAGCTAAATGAATATATGAATATATAAATATATATAATATATATATATATAATGAATATATATAAAGAGCTAAATGAATAATAGCTATCTCAAAACTCACATGTCTGTTCCTCCCACAGGCATGTAAGTTGATAGCAACTCCATGGTTCTGTCTCTTGAACCACCCCTGATTTCTCTCTCTCTCTCTTTCTTTTTTCTTGCATCCAATTGGTCAAGTCCTACCAGTTCTAACTTCAAAATCAATGCATAGTCCAATCGCCTTCGCCTTTTCTCCAGTGGTATCATCCTGGTCCCAATCACCATCATTAGAGAAGAAACAAGACACAGCAAGTTGTGGACCATGACTGAGAGACTAAGAAATTATGACCAGCAATATTAGTAAGGGCCAAGACTAGCAATTTCTCCATGACAAGGGCTCTGTTTCAGCAGGGATGAGAGAAGACTAGAGATCCTACTAATAGGTCACGCCCAGGCTTAGGAGAAAGAAAAGTCTTTCCGCAACAATATACTCCCTACCTAATCTTTTAAGGACTTTCTAACATCACTTTTTCTATGAATACTTCTTTGCTCTTCCTGACATGTCTTTTTTTTTCTTTTTGTATTCTCAATATCTTGTAGAGTTCCTAGATTAGAGCAGGAATGTGTACAATTATTTACTAAAAGAAAGAATGAGCACATTATCAGCTAACTCAATTCTTGACAATGGCTTGAAGAGCTAAATTAGAAACATGACAGAAAAAAGCCCCAATTCTAGACATATTTAAACTCAAATACCTTTCCTGAAAAGACATTTGGGAACGTATTTTCCCAAATTAAGACTTCCCTAGTAATGGCAGAAAGGAAAGATTGCATGGATTCAAAGGAAATGGATAAATCAAGGCCATAGGAAGAAAGTTCAAATAAGATGTGGAGGGCAACTTATGTATTTATAGTACAGGTGCACCCAGAGGACCCAGCAAGATAGGACTTATATGTACAACCCAGCATGACAGGGGGAAAATTAACCTTCCATTCCATGGACTTAATACAGTTCATCTATACTAAACTCTTAAAGGTTCTGTTTCTCCAGGGACGCTTCTCACTGCTCAACCAAAACCATGAGATATTTTACAAGAGGAAAAACTTTTTCTGCTGAGGATTCTAGTGTCTTGTTGAGAACACCTCCATTGTGATCAACCAGCGCATGGCAAGAAAGAATGTGTTTACCCACTTCCACAAAACCCCAGCCAAGTCCCGCATGTACTGATGTCTTGCCCTTCATTCTGCTTAGACAATGTGTTTGGCTATCGATCACAAAATGCTTTCCTAAATCACAGATGCCACTGCTGGGTGGAAAGAACATACGTTTTGGAGTTTCAACTTCAAGATGTAAATTTTTGCTTCACCAGCTGTGCAACCTTGAGCTGACTCATTTAACTCTCGGACCCTTTTTCCTCCTCTGTAAAATGGGGAGCATACATGATTGCTGCAAGGATAAGAAATGTGAAAGCCATTTGCAGACTTCCAGCATCACACAAATGCAAGTTATTCAGACAGAAGGCCCTTCTAGAGATCTTCAAACTTATGCAGGCATGGCATCTGACAGAAAGACCTAGCGGAAGCCACAGGGGAGGTCTCTACACAATATCGGGACATGATCTGAACAATCAAAGTTGTCCAAAATTCCAGCAGGAAACCTAGGGAGGTGGTGAGTCGCTCACTAACAGGGGTCAAGCAAGAAAGATGAGGGCATTGGGGGTTGCTGTGAAAGGGGCACGTGCACTGAGCAACAGATGCAGATCTCCAGTTCCTCTCCAATTCCTCCCAGTCTTTATGTTTCTGGGAAAATTCTCCTTTCTCCCAAAATGAAACCTCCTCTCGATAATTAATTCACAAGCTGGAGAATAAGACTGTGCATAATACATATTTGCATTCGTCACATGGTTAGCACTGTGTTCTACACGTAGTAGGGGCTCAACAAATACTTGTTAATTGACTGCGAAAAACTATAATAAGTGTCACTGTTCTGGAGGTTTCCTCAGCATGAGTAGAGAGAAGTTATGTGAAAAGAAATAACTAAATTGCATGCATCCAACATAAACATTATCAAATCCAATTTGTATCTGAGAAAGATGTTGGCATTCACTTTCACATGTCTTGGGAATGCTTCCAAATTAAATGCATTCTGGACAAAAACACATGACACAATTAAGAAAATGCCAGATATGGAAAATTAGCTGAGCCTCTTCATTCTTTCCTAGAAGTAGAAGCCATACTACCAGCACATAAAGCCATATTTTGTCTCAAAAAGATTTTTTAATAATCATAAAACAGAAAGAATTCTTTGATTAGTTTTAACTGTTGCCTCCAGGTTTGGTGGGGTGGGCAATGGAGGCTAAAATGTAAACAATAAAAAAAAAATTCATTATCATTGTTTGTCCAATATATATTGAATACCTAAATACTGAGGCTTTAATGAAGGACAAAATGAAGAAACTCATGGTACTTTGCCTCTGACAAAAAACAAACTTGTCAAAAAGGCCTCAATTGCAGAATGAATGCATGGGTGCTACAACTACAGATAAGGAGATTAAAATTCTGTTTTAACCACATTTATCAAGCACCTATTATATACTGAGTCTATTTATATCCAAATAAATACACAAAAAGTCTCATGTCACCCCAGGAGCTGAATACTATTATTACCCCTATTTTTCAGGTAAGGAACTTGGGAGCTTGAGGCAAGAGTGGCTCATCATGGACCTAAAGCTAATGTTCTTGGATTCCAACTCTCAGGATGCCTCCCTGGGCTACGTTTCCAGGCCCGAGAGCCTTCTGTCAATGTTTCCATGTGCATACGCCTCTTCTGCATGCAGCATAGGGAAGAAAGACCCAGCCAAGGCATGAACCCAGTGGGAACCCACATCCATGGAGCCAGAAGGAGATTCTGGAGTTAAGAGAAGCTACGAAGTAAGAGTAGAATGAAGAGAACCAATCCTGTAGTTAACCAAACCTTAAGTATCATCTTCATGTCAGTGATACCTAAAGCTTTATTTCTGGCCCTGTTCCTTTCCCTGAGCCCCAAACCATTATCTTTAACTGTCCACCCAACGCCACCACTCCAGTGTCTAATATCCAGCTCAAATACATGAGCACAGCACAGTTTATGATACCCCCCACAGCTTGCTCCTCTCCCCACTGTCCCCATCCCCATGCATCCTGCTTGAGCCCCAAACCTGGGTGTCCTCCCTTTTCTTCTCTGACTCTCCCACCCACACTGATGACACCATGGATCCCCACCAGCAGTACCTCCAAAATGTACTCTGGCTTCGTATGTCTCTGCACCCCCACCACTGGCATTTTTGTGCAAACCACCCTGACTCCTCACTCAGACAGCAGCAAGAAGACGGCATCGGGGCCCGCTCTCGCCCCCATGGTCTGTTGTCCACCCAGCAGCCAAAGTGGCCTTCTGCAACCAGAAACAGGATCCTGTTGACCTCTCTCCCCTCCAGAGACTTCCTGATACACTTGGGATGACACCCAGACTCCTTCCTGCGACCCAGGCTCTGCAGGCTCTTCAAGCCCATGTCCTATCCCATTCCCCACCTCCGGATTCTCCAGCCACCTCGGTGCTGACACTCTGTTACCTCCTCTGGCCATCTGTCTGGAATGCTGGCCTTTCAGACCCTGGCACGCCATCACCCTGATCCGTGCTCCAATGTCACCTCTCAGAGAGGCCACCCCTGAGAGTCCTATCCAAACGGAGGAAGCCCCTGCACTGGGTCAGCATCTCTGCCCTGCTTAATTTCCTCCACAGCTGCAGCTGATTGCTCATTATTCGCTTACCTACCCCATCCACCTGTCCTGTTCACCGGTGCACCCCAATGGCTACAGCCCTTCCCAGCACAAAGGGGTGTTCAGTAAACATTTGTTGAGGAGTGAATGAATCACATTAAAGTCCTGTTCTAAGGTCAAGAGAAAAGAACGTTTTTGTTTTCCGCATAGAATATTCTCCTACTCGGGTCTTCAGCCTGGGTTGTATGTCTGCTCTTTTCCCATGCTTTAGTGCTCTCCCTACCATCGACGATACTGAGCAAGTGATTAAGAGATTTCAAGTCCATTCATGCCAAGAAAATGGCATGGAATACATTTCAGAAGCAAAGTTAGTCAATTATGTTGGTGACAGGATAACCGCAGGATGTAATTTATATAAACTTGAGAATAACTGGAACAAATAGGATTATTCATAATTTTATAGCTCCCATAATAAAAAAATCGAACAATACAAATATTTTTTTCCACTAATCTTTACCAGATTGACGTTCACTGCACTATCAAAAGTTTTCCAAAGTGCTCTTTTTTTTTTTTTTAGTTTAAGATTTCTTGTGCATTATGAAAAGACAGGAACATAGAGAGTTATAAGAAAAATAATTATAAATGTCAAGGTTGCTGTATTTATAGAACACAAAAGAAAATAAGTTAAAACCTGAATAACAAAACAAATGATATGGTTGCCTACTCTCTACAGCACTAAATGTACTGAAAGCTTTATGGTATTAATTATTTGGCTGGCTAAAGAGAAAAAAATACCCGTTTTTACTGGTGCTCTTCCATAAGATACAGATTTAATGTATCTACTTAAGATGGGTTTTTATTTACTAAGCCCACCCCTGATCTAATTTGTCCCCATAAACCAGTACATTCTGTTCTTTAATGTCCAGGCTCATTTTGTTCCCCTCTAACATGAACGTGTACACGAGGAAGTTTCCCTTAAAAGTGAAAAATGGCACCACATATAGTAGGCACTGAATACGGGGCAGACTGGAAATTGTGGGGGTGAATATAATTCCCGTTGCATGAATCAATAAAGCTGCACTATGATTAGCAAATGGAGAGAGATCCTTTAAGATACAGAAAGGATGCCAGGAGTTACAAGCAATTTACAACAGTAATAAATTCCACAGTGATGAGTACGAACCCCAGGAGAGAACATTAAAGGTTCCACTCTACACCATTTCTATAGCAGTATCTTCTAGAAACCTCCTGTCATCTTACCCACTGACCCTCCTAGCACCAGACTGAGAAATGGAAGACATGTGGGGGTAGGCTGCTTTTTTTTTTTTTGAAGATTTTATTTATTTATTTGACAGAGGGAGACACAGCGAGAGAGGGAACACAAGCAGAGGGAGCAGGAGAGGGAGAAGCAAGCTCCCCGCTGAGCAGGGAGCCCAATGTGGGGTTCGATCCCAGGACCCTGGGATCATGACCTGAGCCGAAGGCAGACGCTTAACGGCTGAGCCACCAGGCGCCCTAGACTGCTTTTCCTGAATCACGTTCAGTCTCCCCTTGGGGCGGGGAAGGCAGTGCCTCTGGTGTGGTGCTGGACCTGTCTGCCCACAGGGGAGACCTCAACAACTTGGATGGCCTTTTTCTCCTTCTCCTCAGTCCCTTAGTTGGGCGTCTGAACTAGATCAAGCTCAAGGTTCCTTCCAATTCTATGTGTTAGTAAAAGAAAAGAAAACCACATTCTAGATGTAGAATCTAGCATCTCCAACCTCACAGGTTTCTGAAAAACACCAGAATTTGAATAGTTGGTCAAAGCTACTTCTTGACTATAAATGGCAGGCACTGAGACAGAGTTTGGGGGCAGGACAGCCAGGCCCTCCCTCGGGGAACTGGCAGCTGAGAGCAGGAGAGGGGCCGTCACCAAATGCTTCCTAGGAGGTAGAACACTGCAGAAGTACCAGATGCCAGGAAAGACTAAAAGAGGGGGGCCTACACCAATCCTGGGGTGCAGGGAGAGGTCTCGGGAGGTTTCCCCGATGACTTCTCTTGAAGACCTTAAGGAAAAGGGCAGATGAGAGAAGTGGGAAGGGACTACCAGGGGGAAGGGATAGTCCAGGAGGCGCCTCTGAGGAGGGCAGAGCATGGCATGTTCAAGGAACTTTCCAATTCTCATCAAATGTGCACGATCTAGTCATGTCAGAAATCCACTATGGACACGCATAGTTTCTAAGCTGTGACAGTTGTCACGCTCCACCAGCAGGGAGGGGTTGGGACAGGGTGGAGGGACTGAAGCCGGTATGCCCAAGCTAGCTCAGGGACACTTCCAACGGCTATGTCTCCATCCCACATACAATTTCCTTAGACGCCACGTCACTGATGAGGCCACACATTGTCCAACTAAGCCCTGCTGGCCCTTCCTGTCGCTCCCTGTGTTGGCATCACGATAGAATCCCTCTTTAATCACCTCCCCGCCTCCCCCCCACACACACTCACACGCTCACACACTCACACACACGCACACGCTCACACACTCACATGCTCACACTCACAGTGCTCTCACACACATGCTCATACACGTGCGCTCACACACACATGCACACACGCGCTCACACTCACATGTTCACGCTCACACACGCACTCTCACACACACATTCACACACATGCTCACACGTTCACACACACACGCTCACGCTCACACACTCACATGCTCACGCTCAACACACACGCTCACATACGTTCACACACTCACACACACGCTCACACATGCTCACACACACGCTCACACACGCACTCTCACACATTTACACACACACGCTCACATTTACACACACACACTCACACACACATTCACACACACACTCACACACTCACATGCTCATGCTCACACACACACACGCTCACACACGCTCACATAATTCACTGTCCAAACCTGGGAATCTCCACCCTTGGTGATCTCTCTGCATCCCTGCCCTCCTTCCCTCATCCCTTTCCCTGATTACTGCAATCCATCCACATGTATCCACGCCTCCTGTCTTCTCCCTACTCATCCATTTTCTTTCAGAGCAAATCTGGCATCTCAACGAATGGCTTCAATGCTTCCCCGGGGCTCTCAAGGTTATCTCACTGTTTCCCCGCTGGGTGAGTTTTACCCCCAGGGGACTCGTGGTAATGTCTGAGGCATTTCTGGTTGTCGCAACTGGGGGAGGAGGCGGCTGGCATCTAGTGAGTAGGGGCCAGAGATGCCACTAAACATCCGTTGCACAGAACCACCTCCCACAATGAAGAATTTCTGGGAAGCCCTGCCTTCCCCATCCCAGTGGCTTCTCTACCCCTGGCCCTGCCATCACACTCAACTCACCTCCTGTTACTTCACCCGGACACCCTCTGCTCCAGTCAGAAGGAATGATTAGCTGGCACCATATGAACTTGCCAACATTTGGCAATTTTGACTCTAAAAAAAGAGCAATTTCATGTTCATGATTTAACGACATGTTTGTAGTTTCTTTTTTTTTAGTATATGAAATTTATATTTTATTTTTTATTTTTATTATGTTATGTTAGTCACCATGTTTCTTGAGTGCAACTGTGTTCCTTCTATCAAAAATGCACTCCTCTCCTGCTGCTAACATTGTCCTGCTTATCTTCCAGAATCCAGCTCCTCTGTGCCATCCCCAACAGGCCTACCTTGAGGGGCGAGCAGGACATACACACCTGTTCTCTGTGCTCCAGGCACCCTGTTCTTCCCGTCACACTCCCAGACCCGATGTCTGGTCAGACCGTATGTGGTTCACGCCCAGGAGCCATGCCTCAGTTTACTCTGGAGACCCAGGGCCCCTCACCAGACCTGGTATCTAGAAACTTCTTCATAAATTACAGTGTAAGGGATGACTAAGGAAACTCACCTGTTCTGGATTTCCACTCATTCCCCAAGACACTACTGGGAGAGCTGAGAGCAGTACTACCTTACTAAGAAATGTCTCCAACTGTAATTATAGTGAAGCAAAATAACCACCATTTTCGAAAGGCTATGGAAAAATGTGCTTCAAATACACAACCACTGATTTTGTGGGTCCCTAAATACCGATTCAGAACAAGGTGTGCCTTCAGCAGAATAAAAATAACCATCTATGGTCCAGGTTTCTTGCTGGCTGCCAAAGATGCTTTTGCTAAAAAGCTTAGAACAACCCAGGAAAGGTTTAGAGAAACCAGCTCTGACAGTCATTTTGAGAGAAATGTTTGGTTTCATCAAGACTTTGGACAAAGGCTTAACTGATTCTGGAACAGTGTGCAACACATTCCAAATTGAGAATTTAATGCAACTTGAAAATAATATTTATTTGATAAAATTTAACCATAGGTACTGAACTAAGATTAGAAAAAAACTCGTAAGTTCTTTCTGGTTAGCTAGGAAATAAAAGCCTTCAATTAGCCATTAGTGGATTAGAAGAGCACTCCCCAATTGGAGCAAGCATCTAACGGAAGGTACGTGCATTATGATCTGTTGTTGTTTTTTTGGTTGTTAGTAGTTTTTTTTTTGGGGGGGGGGTTGGTTTTTGGGTCCACTTTTTGGTCCCACAATGTATTTAAAAATTCTCAAGTAATGTATTATACATTTCTATTTTTAAGGACTGGAACACAATCTACCGTAACATATAGTCTTCACCAAAATCCTCCTACCCCATCATGGTGCCACTCTCCAGAGATAATCACAGCTAACAGTTTGCTGTTTTTCAACAGAGATCTTCATGCATATTTTTAAAAGATCTTATTTATTTGTCAGAGAGAGAGAGCACAAGCAGGGGAAGCAGCAGGCAGAGGGAGAAGCAGACTCCCTGGCTGAGCAGGGAGCCTGATGCGGGACTTGATCCCAGGACCCTGGGATCATGACCTGAGCCAAAGGCAGACGCTTAACCTACTGAGCCACCCGGATGCCTCAATCTTCATGCACTTTTATACACCTATGTTACCATGTAAATAGAGAGTTTTGCTGGTTTTTTTCTTTAAAGCAAAATGGAATCAAACTATACACATTTTTTGCTACTTGCTTTTTCTCCTTACTAAGTCTTTGAGCTTCTCCTACATTGGTACGCACCCCTATCCATTATTCTTTTAATAGCTGACAAGTACTTCAAAGTATAATGGATCATCACAATTTCTTTTAAAAGATCAAAACATTTAAAAAATGTTCTCCAGTGACTAACTTATCTTGTAAATTTATTTACAACCATAAATTGTGTGGAAGCGAGCATCCTGCTATTCCTATTAGAGGAGGATTAACATGTCTTGGTGAAGGATGACTTCATGCTTCCAGAGAAGGCGGAGGGAAGGACGGATGAAGTTCAAAAGTCAAGAAGATTTTCCTGACAAGGAAGGATTAATTATTACGGAGACTAGTCAGGAAAATGGCACTGTTCCTATCCTTTGAAAATGTTAGGAAAAGGACCTCCCAGCCCAGGCTTACATGGAAGGAAGTTCCAGCCATGGGTTCTAGACCCAACTTTGTCATGACTACCTCATAGGCCTTGAGCAAAACAACCTTCCCACCCCTGTTTTTTCACCTGTTACTTAGCAGTTTTCTACATATCAAGTACAATAAACAGTTTGAAAAAATATGAGTCCTCATACAAGTTCAAAATTTAGGGGCAGGAAATTGAACTAGATAATTCTTGACATCCATTTCATTTAAGATGATGGCACATCCCAGCAGTAATTAAAGATGAAGAAATTTCTTTCTCACATTCGCATTTAGCATATAAGAAAACTTGCTTATTGGTGCAAACAGAAGCTGAAAGCATTTGGCAGGCAGGCAAAGCTGAAATGCAAAACTCAGGACACACAGCCACATACCTAACCGAGGGGCCTCATGGAGGAACGGGCAGCTGAGGGTTATCCAAGGTACTATAAGAACCATCACAGACACAGCACCCAAGGGATCTGCAACTACATAAATAGGTCTGCTTGGATAGACCCCAGTGCAAAGCCCATTCACTTTCTGAAATATGCTCTCTGGAATATGATGTCATCATCTCCAAATCTCTAGAGATACTGCTTTGTGCCTCACTCTGTATTTCAAAGGAAAAAACATAACTTAATTGACATGCTGGCAAAAAAGGAGTTAAGAAAGCTACTGTTTCGGGTTTTTTAGATTGTTATTTTAAAAGACAATTTTCTTTCCTTCAGGAACTAAGGGGAGTCAAATGAATCCCACTAAATATTCACCAGTAACTTGTAAAAACCTGCTCTTGGATGCCTGGCATGCTATTTGGGGATCCAAGGTAACTCAGATAAGTAAGAGAAACAGATTACAATTAACAGAAAGAATCATAAAATAATAGGTTCTTCCGATGGAAAGATGCTTGAGGGTCCCAGATGGCAGCTCTACTCTAACCATGAGCTCTCCCAACAGAATCCCTGAGAAGGGACTGCCCCGTTGTTGTTTCGAACTTTCAAGGTTGTGTTTTATTGAGAAGCTGAATTTCAGCCTCTAATGTGGAGCCTAAGTTCAATATAACCCATTTCGTAATGATTTTAGGGATTTTACAGGATAATTTAGACTATTAGCAATGCTTTAATTGGAATTTTTATTGAGACAATTGTAGATTTGCACAGTTGTAAGAAATAATACAGAGGGGGGCGCCTGGGTAGCTCTGTGGGTTAGGCATCTAACTCTAGATTTTGGCCATGATCTCAGGGCTGTGAGATCCGAGCCCTGCGTGGAGCTCCACGCTAAGTGTGGAGAGAGAGAGATGTCTCTCCCTCCTTCTCTGCCCCTCCCCCTCAGTCACGCACTCTCTCCATAGACTAAGTAAAGCAGACTGCTCTCTAGTGTGGGTGGGCCCTTATCCAATCAGTTGAAGAATTGAATAGAACAAAAAGGCTGAATAAAAGATAGATTCTCCTGCCTGACTATTTAAGCTGTGACACAGGTCCTTTTCTTTCTTTGGACTAGAAATTAAGCAACTGAAGTGTCAGCTAATCTTAGCTCTGAGCCTATGGCTCTTAGACTAGAACTATACCTTCAGCTTTCCTTGGCCTCTGGCTTGCCAATTATAGATTGTAGCATTTCACATCCTCCATAATCACATAAGCCAATCTTGTAATAAATCTCTCATGGGCTTTGTTTCTCTGGAGAACCCTGACTAATACAAATAGAATGGATATACCATCATCTATTTAACAATTCACCTCTTTGGGGCTGATTTCAATTTTCGGTTATTACAAATTCAGCTGCTACAAACCTTTGTGTACAGGTTTCTGGGTGAACGTAAGTCTTCATTTTTCTGAGACAAATGCCCAAGTGTGCAGTTGCTGGTCGTATGGTAAATGCATGTTAATTTCATAAGAAACTGTCGCACTGTTTTCCGGGGGGGGAGGGCAGGGGGACTGTCCCATGTTACATTCCCACCAGTAATGTATGAGTGGTCCAGTTTCTCTGCTCCCCATCAGCATTCTGTGTTGTCACTATTTGTTATTTTAGCCATTCTGGTGGGTGTGTAGCAAGTTCTCATTGGGATCTTTGCCCAGCCTTTTCTGAAACCCCCAGATATAAGCCTAGCAAGTCCTGAGGACGAGAGAGCCTTTCGCTTCCTCTCCGTGATGCCAAGATGTGCCTGTCTGCCACTTCCCTCAATGACCCTACTTCTCTCTGGACCCCTGCTCTCTCTCCACGACCACGCCTCTTCTTCCCATCTTGGAAATGCTCTTTGTTTTCGGAGGCTGACATTCTCAGTTATTTCCATGATTTCTCCAAAATCATATGTTGCAGGCCTTTGCCATCATGATCTCTCTTTTTCTTTCACTCAACAGCACTCGCGTTTTGAGCTCTTATTCCGTGTAACAGACTCTCTCCTGGGCTTGGGGAAATACGGACAAATCAGATGAGATTCCATCTCTCAAGAGGCTCATAATCCAGAAGGGGGACAAACACATAAACCACGATTACCTACCCTAAACAACACACTAACTGTTAGCACACAGATGTATACTAAGAACAACTGATGCTTTCCTTTTCCCACACTGAACACCAACATTACTATTCATGAAGCCTGAGTTCCCACGCACAAGCCTTACAGGGACGGATACACATGTCAATGTCATTTAAATGCAATTCGAGAGCATTGCATCGAGACCAGGAGGGGAAGCTGTGTGTTAGAAGATGCCTTGTATGGAGGCACAGGAAGAGCTGGGCACTCTGGGAGAGATGAGCCTCGGGAAGGAGGAGGTCTGAAATGACTTGAAGCAATCTGGAGTCTCTGATAACCGACAGGGGGTGAGGGACTGCTGGAGCCTGACTCACGGAGGGGACAAAGGGCAGACAGTGAGGTAGAGAGGGAGCCGGGAGGCCTCCTGGGCTTGGTTAAGGAAAGGAGCATCTGTCCTGCAGATGGTGGGGTGTTGAAGGTAGAATGGCCGCTGTTTGAAATAGATCCCTTGACAGCTGTGAAGAAGGTGAACCTGAGAGGGAGGAGAGAGCAAACAGCAGCACCAGGAGGAAAGCCATTAAACTTGTCCTACTGAGAGGGGCTAAGGCACTGGAAGTAAGAAAGGATGGGGTGCGAGACTTGGGGAAACAGGAGGCAAAAACTGCAACCGTGTGCTGGTTAAACGAGAGAAATAAAGAAAAGGGAGTTAACGTTAACAAGAAAATAAGATCTGGGAAATGTAAAAGGATGAAACTTCCCATTGTTTAAAGGTAGGGGGATTAGAGGCACCTGGGTAGCTCAGTCGATTGAGAATCTAACTCTTGGTTTTGGCTCAGGTCCTGAGATCCAGCCCTGCCTGGGGCTTCCCACTCAGCTGGGGGTCTACCTATCCTTCCCCCCTCCCTCTCCTCCTCCCCTTGCTCATGCTCCCTCTCTTGCTCTCTCTCTGAAATAAATAAATCTTTTAAAAAAATCTTTTAAAAAAAATCTTTTAAAAAAAAGGTAGAGGGAAGAAATTTTACAGATTAAAATCTGAGATTAAATCTAAAGGGCAATTTGACTCTGACCTTCCATCGTATGGAGAAATTCCAGACTGAGGACCACAGCCACACCTCCCTCCACTTTTCCCAGAGTAAATGGCTCAAAGGATCAGCTATGTGAATAATGTTTGAGTTAATAAGAATCAGAAAGGTCTATTCAGTTCCCGATGCGGAGATAGCACACAATAAAGGCTGCATCTCACAAAAGTTCGGGGAAAGGGAAAGACTTTATAATAAACGGTACTGGGAAAGCAGGAGAGCTGGTTAGAAAAATTTTTAAATTGGTTCTTTTCCTTAGGGCATACACCAGGATAAATTCCAAACAGATCAAAGATTTCTACATAAACAAACTAAACCATACAAGAATTAGAAGAAAATATGTGTGACTCTGGGAATGGGAACAATTTTCTAAGAGCAACTCAAAATCCAGATAGAACAGGAAAATGGTAGATGGATTTAATTACATAAAAAAAACCACTGTTGGCAAAAGTTATCCTAAGTTAAGCAAAAAAGACAAATGGCTAATTGGGGATAATATTTGTTACTGGCATGACAGTTGAAGGAGTCATAACACAGAAAAGGGAAAAGATCAATCACTGTGGAAAAACAGGCTGGAGAAAACATAGTTCACAAGCAAAAAGAAATGCAAATGTCTCTTAATCACATGAAAAAAAAAGTTCACTTCCACTCAAAGAAAGAGAAATTCTAAGTAGAACTACACTGAGGTATGGTTTTATCCAAGTTAGATTAACAAAAATCCCAAAGTCTGGTGTCATACTGTTGGTGAGGCTGAGGAAGCAGTCACTCCCATAGATTGCTGATAGAAAAGCAAAATGGCGCATGCACTTCCTGTGGAGGAGAATTTGGTGATATCTAAGGAAACGTACTTATGCATTTAGCCTTTCACCCAGTAATCCCTCTTCTAAGAAAATCAATGCCAAAGACTCACTGGTAAGAAAAGATGAAAAGATGAATGTATGGAACTCTGAAACAGCAAAAAAGTGGAGAGCCCATGAGCAGGAGACCAGTTGATTCAATTATGGAACATTCACCAATGGATGTACCTATCCCTTACTCAAAATTATCAACCATGTGTTCACTGACTTTCCATCCTACCAAATATTATGTAGCTGTAAAAAAAGGAATGAGAAAAAAATAAACAATGAAAGAATAAACCATAAAATTATATTTTTAAAAAAAAGGAAAGAAAAAGTTACCTAAGAAGGAGGAAAGTCTAGGATAGAGTGGTCAAGACTAGAAGGTAGACCTCTTTGAAAGTACTTTGTTTAGTGGATTCGACTTTGGCTCTATATAAATTTTTACATAATTAGAAAGCAAAATTAAATTTTAAAAAGCAATGCCTAACAATTAAAATGAACCAAAAGAATTAACCTAAATACGTGTACACTTGCGCGACCGCACTAAGAACGCCTACTACCAATGGTGATAAAACACTGTATCTTTGTGCACCCGAGAGGGATGTATCCTACAGACAAAGAGAACAGCAACTCTTCAACATCTAGTAACTGCATTGTTGCTGGCTGTTGTTTTCTGAGACTGTCTCAGGTGTATCCGTGGGATGATGCAAACAGGTAGTTATTGTAATATTCTAATTATATCATTTCCAGTATTGCTGAGAACTAAGATTCTCGGTGTGGGAGAAAGAAGACAGAAGATTTTAGGGAAAGGTTAAAGGAAATTTTAGACCAGCCATGTGTTGATAAATTTTAAAGCTGCATTATGGGTATGTGGAGTGTTCATGATATTCTTCTGCCTACTTTGGTATATGTTTGAAATCTTCTACATATAATGTTAAAAAAAAGAAAAAAGGAAAGGAAAAGAAACTACCTCCAATGGAGAAAGTATCATTTTCTAGAATGTCTTAAGAAAAGGACTTGGGGGCACCTGGGTGGCTCAGTCAGTTAAGCATCCAGCCCTTGATTTTGGCTCAGGTCATGATCTCAGGGTCAAGGTTGTGAGCTCAAGCCCCACATCAGGTTCTGCACTTAGCAGGGAGTCTGCTTGGGATTCTCTCTTCCTCTCCTTCTGCCCCTCCCCACTCTCAAATAAATAAATCTTTAAGGATTCAGGTATGATTATTTGACACAATATGTAAACGCGATCTTCCCAAAAGAAGTCTGAATGAAGGCTAGGATCTCTCAGTTTTTGAGTCTACCATCAGTATTATTGACACTTCAAGTCAACAAACTCAGTTAATAACATGAGCAGACAAAATAAATATAATTACCTGATCAGAAATAACTACCCTACCTTCTGCTAGAAAGACTAACACCTGGGTGGCTCAGTTGTTAAGCGTTTGCCTTCGGCTCAGGTCATGGTCCCAGGGTCCTGGGATCAAACCCCGCATCGGGCTCCCTGCTCAGCAGGAAGCCTGCTTCTCCCTCTCCCACTCCCCCCTGCTTGTGTTCCCTCTCTCACTGTGTCTCTCTCTGTCAAATAAATAAATAAAAATCTTAAAAAATATTTAAAAAAAAAGAAAGAGCAACTTCTCGGTTTCTGGTCATTGCTTAGAAAATGCTATTTTATGTGCATTAATGGCCTACATGATTACATCACAAAAACAGATGGCATGAAATGATTCTTGAGCTACAAGACAACTCTGCCTATGTTGATACAAGGTAATTTATACCTTGAACAGTTTGAAACAAGTCAATAGTGTATCCCCTTTCCTTTCTCAGCTGGTTCCCAAATGGTTTCTTAATAAGCAACAGTGTTGGCAGCCCTGAAAACAAACACCTTCAGCTCCATATAGTGAACCAATTCATTTTTTTAAAAACCACCACCCTTGTTACATTGTATGAAAATAGAAATTCCCATTTGTGAACAAAGGTGGTGATTCCATAGATTCTCCTGATAACTTCCTTGGTGAGCAGTTTGCTCTTGAAGCCAGAATGTTAGCCCCATGACATGAGTACATGTCAGTTTCATACCAATATAGCACTCACATGCACTCATTCATTCACTCATTCATTCACTCATTCATTCATTTGGTAAACACCTTCTGGAATCCCTGTTTTACGTCAGACAGTGGGTATATAGCAGCAAAACAAAACAAGCAAACATTTCTGCTCCCTTGTCATGGGAAGTGAGAAAGATAAATTTTAAAAGTCAATAAAATACACACAGTTTCATGTGGTTCTCAGTGCAATCAGAGGGAAGAGTTGTAATTTCAAAAGATGGCTGCGGACAGCTACTAAGAGGCAACACAAGTGTAAAAATGTGGAGCTATTGAGGAAGGTAGCCATGGTGTTCATCCGGGGGAAGAATAGTCCACGCAGAGAAAGAACAAGTTCCAGTCCTGAAGCAGGAATATTCTTGACATTTTTGTGGATGCAGGGGGTGGTGGATAAGGGATGAAGCAAGAGAGACAGGAAAGGAGGTCAGCAAGCCAATGAGAGGCCACACCCTGCAGGACCTGGTAGGGCCATGACTAGGACTTTAGCTTTCCTCTGAGTGAAATGGGAAACCAGCTGCTGAAGAACTATTGGCAGAAGAGTGACCTGATCTAAAGCAGCCACCACTCAAAAGGACACTTGGTGAGAATAGCTCAGGGGATAAGGGCAGATGCACGGAGCTTTGGCCACAATCCAGGGGAAAACTGGAATGGAGCTCAAAGCAGTTTTGTCCTGGATGGGTTAGGGATGAAAGCCCATTAGACACACAAATCAAGCATCACATGGGCAGCTGGATGTGAGTCTGAAGTTCAGGGACAAGGTCTAGGCTGAGGACATAAAAGTCAGAGTCATCAGCATGCAGAGGAGTTTGAATAGGGAGGTGTCTGAACGGGAGCATCTAGGCAGTGAGCATGGAAAGAAAAAAGAAGTACTTCGGGTACGTCAATGTTTAGCTGTCAGCAATAGGAGGTGGAGTCAGCAAAGATCACAGAAAGGCTAGGAGAGTGAGGTCCCCAGCAATGCAAACTATGCTGGCTGGGAAGTGGGATGATTTACTGTGTCAAATTCAAATGCTATTGGTAGAGTAAGTAAAATGACGACTGAGAATGGGGGCGGTGCTCTCTTGCCCGCTGTCCATTGTGTATGATGTTCCCTAAACAGCCACACGTCATACCTGGTGGTCGCACCTGTGCTGGGTCTGAAGCTACAGCCACATGCTCTCGACTGAGAGTTCAAGGAGGAGGCATTCTTGATCCCAGACTCATGTGGCAACACTGGCACCAAACTGGAACAGTAGTCTCCAGGTAAACAAGTTTCACTGTGCTCTATATATTCTCTGACCAAGAACTGATATTTTGGCTCCCTAGCTGGAGACAGAAGCAGGTCCTTGTTCCTCTAAATGAGTGAGACTTCACACAGAGCCATGGGGTCACACAGCATGGGTAACGCTCAAGCCAGCTTTCATGCCACCACAAGTCATGTGCCTCGTCCTTGCCATGACTTGTGTGTCCTCTCTGTCCCTCCCTGAGGGTATGAGGGAGGTCCCATAGGCTATGAGAATACTCCAGCCACCAACACTGGGCATGCGCCAAACCTTGCCCAGAGGGGTGAGGGTCGAACTACTCTCTTTGGTTACAGACTATCTCGGGACCCAAAGATAAGACTGTTTCAGGGACACTTGCAAAACTCTTCACTAAAATTATTCCACCTGAGGCTCCTGCTCATTGCTACAAAAAGATCTCCTGGCCCTTATACCATGTTGCAAATAATACTATCTTGTACTGAGCCCTTGCAATGCACCAGGCACCATTACAAATGGTTTACGTGCGTTATCTCGTTAATCCTCACTAAGCCTTTGTAGGGGGGACAAGTCAGGTGGATGAGAAAACCGAGATTAAAAAGGATTACATGACTTGCCCAAGCTCTCACAATTATTAAGCAGTAGAATCAGGATCTAAACCCAGGCGCTCGGACTAAAGTCCACATGGTACACCTCCTGGGAATTGTTTCTTGCAGCAAAAAATCAGTACCTATTCTTACAGCTCCAAACTCTACAAACAGGATTCTGACGCTGTGTAACTTGCTACTCCTATGTCATTACTTAACTCTTTCTTTCAGCTTACAAGCCTCAACAATCCCCACCAAAGTTTTATTTCTGCACCACTTCGTAGGATGCAACTGGATGGAAACATTAGTGACCTTCACCTTCATGGATATAACTATGTCACCAGAAGCATCAGAAGGATGGCTCTATGGACTCAAATGCCTCCAATTTCCCCATCTTTCTACTTCTCCTTTCTGGGACCATTAATTACCCCAGCCCCATCTCCTACTTGCCTCCCAGCCAATGCTCCTCAAACTTCCCTACCAAGATGGTCATAATGGTGTATATCTCTGTGGTTTGTCTGACATGGACCACCACCCAGAACTATGAGAGTTCTCAGCATGCTAGTACTTTCTCTTTTATAAAAGCCAAAGGATGTCAATCTTGCATCCTACAATTTACTCATAATTATTTTAGTTCTTAAAGGGTTTTAAGTTGCATAATTTCAAGCTGAATGAGAATGAAGACCACTGCTTCATTCTCTTCCTGTATTGCCAGTGCCCAGGCATTTCCGAAAGATTTAGTGAGAAATAAGCAAATAAATAATTGGTGGTCCCAGGCTGCAGGCTGGGTTCGTGTCTGCTAGAAGCCTCTTCTCATTCTGGGATCAAGGGAGAAAGAACAGTTCCTGTCCAGATAAAGCCTCTCATGGCCAAAAGTGCAGGCACACTAGAGGCGGATCTAAACTTGGTAAAATCACAGTGAATGTTTCCGCTCAAAAGTGGGCCTATGACACACACCACTAAGGTTCCATCTGCTGAAGCAAATCACATGGCCAAGCCTGACCATGGGGGGTAGGGGTTCACAGGGCGGGGATGGAGGGAATGTGAACAGTCACGCACTCCTTGGTAGATGCAGAAGTGCAAGGTGGGATGGCTTCAGTAAGTTTCCAGAGGAAGCTTCTAGACCAACGAGGTCTGGAGGGTTTAGTGTCATTCAGTTGCAAAGGTTGTTTCTGTGTACTTTTGTTGATGATGTTGCTTTCAGTCAATTTAAATGTATTCTGAACATATGAAAGGAACTCAGTGTTAAAGGAAACAAGAGACTTCTTCTGAGGAAAGGAAGAATCCTTATGAAATGCCAATATTTTCTCCAGTGAGTATTTTAACAGTTTGGATTTTGGGGATACCACATTTTCCTAAAGCAGAAGACCCCATTCTTTGCAGTCTTTAAAAGTGCCATAAAATTCAACTGGAGAAGGGGAAGCGATATTACTGGGGCAAAGGATTCACCGTCCATCAGTTCTCACACCACATTCTAAGATCTAGAAGGTCTAGAAGGTTCTAGAAGGTCTTCAGTTTTCAGCCTGCCTCCTAAGTCTTCTTAGGGGAAAGTCTCCCTTTTTGCTAGAGATACTTAGTTTTCATGCAAGGCCCTAGTCCTGTCCCAGATAAATGGAAAGCACTAAATATATATGTTCTGCTCCCTCCATGTTTACCATGGGGAAGGGGGTGGGAGGGAAAGAGCACACATAGAAAGAGGACATCTGCTGCAAAGTGAACTGCCAGATTCATGGCAAGGAGTGTTTGGCTGGTCTGTCCCACTCGTCAGAGAGCAGCCTCCTGCACCACACTGGCAGGCACATCTTCCTGGGATAGGGAAGACAGATGCAGCTCATGACTCCATGCGAGACAGATCATTTGAGAAGTACGTTTATAAAAAGCAGATATGCATAGCAAATTATTATAAGGTAAATTTCCTCATAATGACAGGATTTTCAAAGTGTTCTTCAAATATATATTATAATATATTATGTTATATTGCTTTTATATTGTAACCACAACCATTCATCAGGTAATCATGGAATTTATTTGGGACAAATAGAGTTGGGTTTTTCTCCAAGTCACCTCACACTCTTGGAAATGTTTTTGCAATGAGAGATTATAGTAGAATCCAGACACCTGGCATCCACCAAACAGGATTGAGAACACAGTTTTGGGGGCACAACACTGGCAACAGAAAATCTAAACCTAAAAAAATCACCCAGTGGCACCTGGGTGGCTCAGTCAGTTAGGCATCCGACTCTTGGTTTCAGCTTGGGTCGTGATCTCAGGGTCCTGGGACTGAGCCCCACCTCGGGCTCCCCACTCGGCAGGGAGTCTGCTTGTCTCTCTCTCCCTCTGCGCCTCCCCCTGCTCACTCTCTCTCATAAATAAACAAAACCTTTAAAAAAAAAAAGTCACCACAGTTTCTGCATTTCAGCGCTAAGCCTTATGGACTAAAAGATGCACAGCTGAAGTTCTTGCCCACAGTGAGGGGACAGTGTAGGCAGGTAGATAAAGCAGATTTCAAAACAACTGGTAACCAAGAGTATCTGTGAAAGGCTAAAATGTGCATCCACAACAATTCCAAACTACAAAAGTAGAAAAATAAGGAGTGGCTATGGAAGGCAGCCAAGAAACACAAAGGCATCAGAAAAGCAAGAGGTGAAAAGGTGTTCTAGAGAAGAGCCTTGCTGGGAACTGGAAGGTAAGACAGGAACACAGAAGTGGGGAAGGGTGATGGGCAGGAAGCGTCACGTCTGGGAGGACAGGACAGCACACCAAAACATCTGGGTGATGGAATGTACCCTACATCACCTTATACTGCCCCACTCAAGACTACCGTGACCATGGACAAGGCATGAAGCCTCCGTGGTCTGCAGTTTCCCCATCTGTACAATGGGAATAATCCCAGCAGGTGATGATATCAGCAGCACACTGTAAATGCCTCGTCAGAGAGTCACCCCTTGCGCAGGCTGACATGCCCACAGTTTTCTGGAATGCTAGGCTCCGTGAGAAGGGCACCGTCATGGTCACTGCCCCCACACCCCACCCCGCAGAGTACCCAGCACATACATAACAGAATTCAAAGAATACAGATGAAGCAGTTGGAGAAAAGACACTGGATCATACAAACAATTGTTTTTCTCCCCCGCCAGCCTTGTCTGTTATGATCTTACACATCCTGGTGCCATTTAAACATTCCTCCCTCCGACAGAAGTGATGTGGACAAAGTCCTTGTTACTTTATGTTACTTTATATGTAAAAAGCAGAAGAGAAACAATAAAACCATAATAACACTGCTGAATACTGGCTGGATTCCGCTTTGCTTTGCCTTACAGCTGATCATAAGAAGGAAACTAGGTGTTTATATTCCCTTCCCTACAGCTACTGCATTTTCTCGCCCCTTTTTTAGTTTCCATTTATTTTACAGCCCCCTTCACTCTGGCTTCAGCCCCTGCTGACGTCCTGAGCATTGCAGGCTTTCTTCCAAATGCGAACTTTAATGGCTCTTTTTAGCCAGCAGTCTGCAGGGACCTCTTCTCGCTTTTTCCTGGGTGAACTGAGCTTAGCTCAGGACATCAAAGACTTGGTACCCAGGTGACATAAGCCCCTTCTCTGCCATCAATTACGGATAGAATTTCCCACTGTTTCCAGAACAGTCCCTCCAGCAACCTCAAGTTGCATATGTGTAAGCCTGAGGGCATTATCCCACGTTGTCCTCTTCCCAAAGTTACTCCAAATGTCCTTGCTCATTGGTGTGAAACTTCAGAATGATCCTTCACTCTTCTCTGTGACACTTTAAATCCACTGGGACATCAAGTTCTGTCCATTTCACCTGAAAAATCTCTCTCATATCAGTCCCCTCTCTCAGACCCACTGGCACTGCCTAAGTGTAGAAACCACACTTGCTGCTTTTCAGAAGCTACAGAATAAGCCTGTAGCTTCAGGATATCCGTATAGCAATTCACAGACATTTCCCTTTTGAGCTCTCTGACCTATAGGAATAAAAACTCCACGGAGTAAAATATCTCCTAATATTTGAAAATAACTATAAAATGTGAGGCAAATCTCTTCCATTGAAAACTTAGGAAATGCAATAAAACCAGTAACAACAAAACAAATCCATTTCTGTAGCTCCCACCCATCTATTCTCAGATTATTAGGGCAGAGACTGACCCACTGTTGACCAAACCTATTTGCTCTTCGTGGGAACACAGCTGGGTTGCACTCCCCAACTGTTCTGGGAGTGAGGTGTGCCCGTGTGCCTGACGTGGGCCTGGGTCCAGCCTGTGGAATGTGAGGGTGTGCACCACGGCCCGGCCTAGCAAATAAAACTTTTGCATGCAGGCCCTCTTGCTTTTTACCCTTCTGGATCTTGGGGAAGTTAGTGCCTTGGAAGCCACATGTTGAAGGACGCAGAGCAACTAGATGGAAGGAGCCCAGGTTCTTGAATCGCTGCTCCGAGGAAACGCACCTGCCGACCAGGAAACGCATTTCGAACTTCAGCTAAGCAAGAAATAAATGTCTTTCTATGAATCTGTAATTGGTTCAATATAACAAAATTTAAACAATAACTTACATCATCTTTAGGCATGATGATAAATCAACTTTGGGGAAGGGAAATAAAATGTAGTGTATAAACTCACTTAGATTTTGAGTTTAATCTGTTGCAACAGCTAGAATTATAGCCTAATTAACACATGATTATAAAGTAGAATTGTCATTATCCAGCACATTTAGTCATTCATTTGGGGGATCTAGAAACTTCCAAATATTTTTCTTCTCATTGTCTCCATTTTAGGCAGAGACACCGAATTCTAACAGACTGTTAGGGAAGGGTAGGGTGTCACCGAAACCTCCTCCGAAAAACAGCTATTTTAGATGGTTTGATACAGTAAGTGTTTAAAAGAAATGAAAATGCACTCAGTGGAAGTCTGCGGGAATAGAAATGAAAGCCAAAATCACTTCCTATGTTGCCTGCAACTGCCTTGGCTTATAAACCAAGAATTGGAGAGTCTCACAGTTTCGTTCTATATGAGGACATATTTACTCTCTGGCAAGAAAAATAGCTTAGCTACTCTTCCAATGTTTATTCTTAAACAAGAATTATTTTTACTAGGTGCAGACCTACCAGGATACAGTGGTTAGAAAAAGGGACGGGCATTCGGCCCTGGTTTAGTAACTCCTTAAAATGGTTAATCAGGCAAGTCTATTTGTGCAAAATGTCAGGTTATTTTTCAAATCCAGAAGCACAGCACATGGCCTAAGTCAGCTCAGAAAACAGCGGCAGGTCACCTGCTCATTAAATGTCACACTTAACCCAAGCAGCTGCTGCCATAACTCACAGCTCTCTCCCCTACGTTTTTCTGGTACTTTATAATCTCATATCATTCTCCACTGGAAAAAAATGTGCACCACAAACTTAATTATATAAATTGTATGGTTAGAAGAAGAAGCAGGGGAGAAAATGGAGTGGAGTGGGGGAAGTCCCATCAATCAAAATTTACACTGGAAAAACAGGTGGAGAAATGTTTTAAGTGTGGCAAAAGAAATGACAAGAGTGCCCATTTAGTTGGGGCCAGCAGTCACCTTCCTCCGTGATGGACAAGGAGGCCTCTGAGCAGAGGTTCACAGCTCCCTGTGTCGGGTGCAGGCGGCCACCCTCCTCTGAGGCTGGACGTGGTCTTTCCAGGCTCACAGTCCCTCTGGGCCTCATGATGCTATGGCTCCGTGAACAGCAAGCCACAAGTTCAAAGGTGAATGACCACGACAAAGTCATCCGATGAGAATTAAGATGTCAAAATAGTATTACAATGAAAAGGAAAACCTGATCTTGGAAACGTTTAAATAACCCTCAAAGCCAAACAGAATTTCCTTTGATGCGGATCCAACTTTAATGTCGGCCAAAAGCAGTTTAACTTCAGTTTGGCAGAAAACTTTTGCATTTAGCTCAGGAGCGAGAACACGAGCTTTCTGGAAATAATTTAACACAGAGAAAAGCAAACCAGCAGCTTCAGTTTAACTGCAGGGACTATAAACAAGAATGGGAATATTCTTCCTGCATTTATCATCAGGGCTCCAGGAAAACTGTATAAAATATGTTCATTGGTTTCCTGACTGATTACCATTTTTACTTCTTATCATGAGTACATTCCCAGCGGCACCTAAATCACCTTTCTGCATTAATCACTACGTCTGCATGTTTAAATCACCGTGAGGATTTGGCCATAAAGTAAAAGTAGAAATCTGAATTTATGGATTAAAATGTTCATTGACCACACTCCTCCAAGCAAATAACATTTACAGGTATAATAATGAATGAATATATTTATGATACAAATGTGATTTTCCTCCTAAGGAAAATTCAGAATCCATTTTTAAGGGTTTTGTTTTGTTCTGTTTTGTTTTTTAGGAGAGAGAGAGAGCGTGAGCTGGGGGTGGGGAGGGGCAGAGGGAGAAGGAGAGAGAGAATCCCAAGCAGTCTCCACACTCAGCTTGGAGTCCGACCTCGGGCTCGATCTCATGACCCCAAGATCATGACCTGAGCCGAAATCAACAGTCGGACACTTAGCAGACTAAGCCACCCAGGCACCCAAGGGTTTTTTGTTTTGTTTTGTTTTTGAGCTAACTCGTCCTCCCACCCTTACTTCCCCACCACCCCCCAATACACAAAGCACACGGAGTTGCTGCTCCCCGCTCCCTAGTGGGGCCACAGAAAGCATCAACGTGGCTCAGGCCCACCTGCCCAGACATGACATCCATGCTCTCTCTGCCACTTCAGGCTCTGTGGGTCCCTCGGGGACCAGGAATCCAGGACCCACACTGAAATCCCATGTAGCTCTCCCCAGTCTCCTGAATGGACATCAGGCCCAGTATATCTTAGTCCCCTCGGGCTATCACAACAGAATACCGCAGGCAGGGTAGATTAAAGAGAAATGTATTTTCCCATTGTTCTGGAGGCTGAGAAGTCCAAGATCAAGGTGCTGGCTAATTTGATTCTGGGTGAGGGCCCTCTTCCTGGCTTGTGGACAGCCACCCTCTTGTTGTGTCTTCACACAGTAGAGGAGAGAGCTCTGTGTCTGTCTCCTCTTATAGGGACACTAAACCATCATGGGGGCCCCACCCTCATGACCTCATTTAATTACCTCCTAAAGGTCCCACCTCTAAACATCATCAGACTGGGGAGTTAGGGATTCTAGATATGAATGCTAGGACACAAACATTCAGTCCATAATCCCCAGAAATGACCACAAAGTGTCCATGTATCTACCATACACCCTTCCCACTACTCAGTTCCTATTCCTAGTGTCCAGCTGGGTCCTCCCTATAGACCCTCTGTCCCTTGCAACAACAGGGTCCTTATCCTAAGCTGGATAGTCCTGCCTCCCTCCTGCTGTCCTGCTCCTCCCACTACAGCCCCAGCCCCAGCCCCAAGCACCTGCCCCGGACCCAGCCCCCAGGCACAGCTCCAGCCCCAGCCCCAAGCCCCTGCCCCAGCCCCCAGCCCCCAGCCACAGCTCCAGCCCCAGCCCCAAGCCCCTGCCCCAGCCCCAGCCCCAAGCCCCTGCCCCAGCCCCAGCTCCAGCCCCAGCCCCAGCCAGTGGTGGTAATCTCTCAAAGGCTCATGACTTTCCTAGTCTAAGTTTGGCGCTGGGTTTCCTGTCATTGCTCCAATACTCTGTTGAGTCTGGACAAACTCGGAAAATGGCTGGACCCATGAGCATCATGCCCTTGCCTGCCCCACGGGTGTCTGAACTCGGGTCTCTGTGTTCATGCCTCATCACCTGCTCTGCTTCATGGGAGAGGCTTTGTACCTGAACCCAGCACCTCCCCTGGCCCTGCCTTCCCCATGTGTCCTCAAGCTGAGCCACATGTCCAAGCCCTGCATAATTCACATGTGTCTCAAGAAATGTGGCTTTGATTTAAAAGCTGCTGCATGAAAAAAGCCTGGGTCATCTCAAAGGCTTTGAAGAACACAGATACCTGTCTTGTGCAGCCATGGACGCTTTTAAAGGAGAAAAGAGACTTCCTTGGATGATCTTTTCTAGGAAATTGAGGTAAGGGGTAAATCAGGGTAAAAGTAACTTCCAGTGTAATTAAATCTTTCGCCCGTGTCATGCCACCAAGCCCTGCACATTCCACTCTCACCTGGAGCATGTGACCCCTGCTCACAGCAGACCGTGATCCTGCTCTAGTTCTCATTCTTGCCTTATCTGCACTTCTTTTGTCTTAGCTACTTCAAGAGGAAATGTGAGAGGGAGGCAGAGCAACAACACTGATCAACACTGGCTGTCACCTGCCTAACAGATTTAGCTCTGTCAGCAAGGTAATGGAAATTCAAGTCACATATATCGGAAGAGTCAAGCATCTGGTTATTTTGAAGATAATATTTATCCCTTCGGTTGTGTTAACTTTGGCTCCAAACAGTGCTTGAAGGCCCTAAGTCTTAGGTGTTCCTTTTTCACTCAGTGCCAATGGAAATCAGACCACCGAATCATAACTATGGCAAAAGATCATGAAGTTAGGGGCATTGCAAGTTAGAAGGCTTGGGGAAGCTCTCTGCACCGCAGGTTGCGTAGGCTCAAGTAGGTGCCCTGATCCCAGCCTCGGAGGTAAGTCATCGCTGGTCACAGAAATCCTACGAGGAAATCTGAGAAGCCACCTGCTCTGCCTGCCATGAGCTAACGTGAACTGATCCACGTCACCAGCAATATGAAAGGAGCTTACAGAAGTGGAAAGTGGAGGCTCATGGAATCGTGAAAGCAACGAAACTCCATGCTGTAATTAGTACTCATCATGACTGATAAACATTTATTGGGCACCCACTTATTGTGGGTAAAGAGCTATGGGGGACTATGGTGGCTACTCTATGGCATAATATTTTTGTTTTGTTTTACATCGTTCTCGGCTCACCTAGTACACCTACAAGTCCAAAGGCCCCAGTGACTTTGGGGCAGGACAGGAGGAAAGAAATGGAATATTATTAAAGGGAA
Source organism: Halichoerus grypus (assembly GCF_964656455.1). Lineage (NCBI taxonomy): Eukaryota > Metazoa > Chordata > Mammalia > Carnivora > Phocidae > Halichoerus > Halichoerus grypus. Next base: position 94,944,747 of record NC_135718.1, on the reverse strand, counting down.
TACTGATATTACCAAGGATAAATATTAGCGGTAAGCCCTTGATTCCTACTGGAAACCAAAGAAGAAAAATAGCTTATCATAAGACAAGGTCACAACGGACCCTGTCCATGTAAGGAATTCCTCATCAGATCTAAGGGATCATGGGATAATACAGGAGGGGCCCTCCTCCACCTCTGTGTGGTCTGTGCCTCTGCTCAGTGCTCTTCAGTGGGAGCCGTGTCTTTAGAAATCTGTCCCCCAAGCCTGAAGCTTAGAACTGATGCATCTCTGAGAGCTTTATCCACAGGACGCGCAGCCACACGGGAACAAATTAAATTCTCCTCTTTTTCTAAGACGATCCCAGGAAACCTCACCCAGGGGCCGGGCTGATGGGGGACACCCTCCTTGGCACTTTTGTCTATTTTTCTAAATTAGATTTTGGTGCAGGAAACTCAGATGGAAAAACCACAAGGGAAAAGCCACTGGGGATGGGGGAGAAGCCAAAAAGACAGAGACAGACTTCACCAGGAAGACATGGCCATTTAAAGTGGGATTAAGATAGAGTTGGAATTTTTCAGATTAAAAAACCTCACTCTACATGCTGCCAACTTGACAGTGTGCCCATCTCATACCCGTGTCAAAATTTCTGTGGCAGATGGCAAGGAGCAAAATGACCCCAAAATGTCAATCCTTTTTTTTTCTTATAATAAAGAAGAGCTGTAAAAATACACAACACAGTGGAGAGAAAAAGCAAAAAGAAACTGTGAGAGCCCTTCTTTTACAAGAATGGAGCAACACATACTAGTTCCCAGAAGCTCTGATCCTTCTACAAAATACAGTTCATGTTCCATAGAAGGGTTTTAAGTAAGATGCTCTCTTCAATTTTTTAGTTGGTTTGTGCCCCAGAAATTCTATTTCATCCCAGGACAGAGATACATACATGTTTGTATCATCCTCCCTTTTTATGTAAATGGAGCAATCTAAATATATTGTTCCACACCTCACATTTTTTTTGTTAGTATATTGAGGGTATTATTCTATATTTATTCGTTTACTTATTCATTCATTCAACAAATACTTACTGAGCCCCACTATTTTCAAGGCACTGGTCCAAGTACTTGGCACAGCAGGGAATGAACTAATAGCGTCTTTGCTCTGAGAGGGCTTATATTTACAAAAGGGAATCATAACAAAAAAAATCAAGTCTAATAAATATGTATGATGTCAGATGGTAATAAGCATCATTTTAAAAAAAATACAGCTGGGTAAGAGGATAGAGTGACAGTGGTAGTGAAGGGGAAGGAGGAAGGCTTGCTTTGTGACTACGTTGCAGTAGTGACCTCAAAAGAAGATTCTGGGATATCAGAGGGGTATCTGCTCAGACAGAAAGAAGAGCATATGCAAAGGTCCTGAGACAGGTGTGTGATGATCCCAACTGAGGAGCAGCAAGGAGGTCACCATGGCTGACAGAGAGTAAGCAAGAGAGAGAGTGATAGGAAACGAGGCCACAGAATGAGGAAGAGAGCCAGATGATGTAGACTCTTGTAGCCCTTGGTCAGATATCTGGCTTTAGCTGTGAGTGAGATGGAAAGTCACCAGCCAGTCTGGAGCTGAGACGCGACGGGCTAGATGTACATTTCAGAGTGATCATTCTGACTTCTGTGCAGAAGAGCTGCTGAAGCTTCTGGACACAAGGAGACCAGTTAGGAGTTGCTGGCAGTAGTCCAGGCACAAGGTGATGCTGGTGTGGACATGATGGAGACATGGAAACAGTGGGTGGTGGCTGGATTCTGATGCCTTGGGAATGTTGAGCTGCTGACGAACTGGGTGTGGAGAGGAGAAACAAGAGAAGTGTCAAGGATTACTCTAAGACACAGTTGCTATTTACTGTGGCGGGAGCAAGGCTGGGAAAGGGGAGGTGATCGAGACACTGATTTTAGACACAGCAGGTGTGATATGCCTAGGGGACCTCCAAGAGGAGGAGGCCAAGGGATCTCTGAGCCTGGAGGTCATGGAGAGGCTGGGTGTGCAGATGGAGACGTGGGAGCTGTCAGCATACGGACGGTGTCCTGAGACATATATCCATTATCAACATGTATTGTCCACTCAGACTTTGCTTCCTCTTTTTATCCAGCTTCATAATAGGAAACTTCATATTGAAATGCAGATCGTTGCCGGAAGAAAAGATACACAGGATACAGAGTACGGCTGATCCTCATTATTCACAGATTCCATATTTGCAAATTTTGCCTACTTGCTAAAATTTATTTGTACCCCTAAAATCACTACTTGCAGGGCCTTCTCAGTCACTCACAGGGGGGTAAAAACTGAGTCGTCCGACGCACATGTTCCCAGCTGAGGCTGAACAAGCAGATGCTCTGCCATCTTGTTGCAGCTTTCATACCATAAAGAATTGTCTTTCTTCATGGTCCGTTTAGTCCTGTGACTTTTTGTGGGTTTTTTTTCTTTCATTTTTGTGATTTTGTTGGTGATTTCACTGTTCAACACCCCCTCACCCCCACCCCAAGCATAGTGTTGAAGTGCTTTCTGGCTTTCCTGAGCACAAGGCTGTGATGGGCCTTATGGGCTAAATATGTGTATTAGATGAGCTTGGTTCAGGCATGAGTTATAGTATGGTTGGCTATGAGTCCAATGTTAATGAATCAACAATATATAGTTAAAAATGTGTCTTTAAACAGAATCACACATAGACCAAAGTTATGTATTGATTGGTTGAAGAAAATACTGGGACCAGAGGTTTGTAGGAACCTAACCTTGCATTTCCTCTAGGAGGAATATTAGGTCAATATTCACTAATTCAACATTTGTGGTGACTTTATAGGACATAATGGCCACAAATAATGACAATCAACTGATTTGCTTGTAGATCTCTTCTACCCTTGATACCTAAGACTGAAGTTACTTAGAGGTATCATCTACCACCACTCTACATCTTAAGGTAAACCTCGCAGAGGCCAGCCCAGAAAGGTAGGGCTGCGACCTATTTTTAAAAAGTACTAGAGAAGAAAACCAAAAAACAAAGAACTCCATTAATAATGATGTAATAATGATGAGGTCAAGGGGAGGCCACCTCAAAATGGATCACTTTGGCACAAAGGTTATTTTGAGTTAAAAGCAATCAAGACCCAGCAGATTCAGAGAAAGCTCTTTACATCCCCCACAACCACTTGAAAAGAATTTAGATAGGGGCACCTGGGTGGCTGGTTGAGCAACCAGCTTTGGTTTCAGCTCAGGTCATGATCCTGGGGTCCTGTGATGGAGCCCCATGTTGGGCTCCACACTCAGCATGGCACCTGCTGGAGGATTCTCTCTCTCCCTCTCTATTTCTCTCTCTCTCTCCCTCTCAAAAAATAAATAAATAAACCTTAGGAAAAAGTGAATTTAGATAGAGCACCTGCTCCAGGAAGAGAGCCATCATCATAGATAACCACATTATGATATGAACGAGGTATGGTAGACAGGAAGAAACCTAGCAAGGCTACTTGGATCAAAGTCCTCTCCTTGTCCCATTGGGTCCGAGGGGCAGCAAACATGTTTACCAAACACTTACTCTTCTTCATTCTTCCTGAGGATTGCATTCCTTCCCTTTGAAGACCCAGACCCCTGCCTGATTTCTCCTTAGTTCAGAATGACATATACACCTCATTTTGGCTGGCTTTGGCATTTCCACGTCTGTGTGGATTCCCCACACGTACGCTATTAAATTTGATTTTCTCCTGTTAGTCTGTCTCATGTCAATTTGATTCTTAGTCTGGCCAGAAGGACCTGGAAGGGAACAGAAGTTCTCACTCCCCATCAAGTACAATGATCTGCACACAGTAGACCCTCAATAAACATGATGACTGACAACTTTCAAAACCCACTAGGAGTATCTAGGAGCTCTCCTTGTCAGAAAGTATCCTTGCATCTTACACAAATCCCCCAACGCAGCTTAAAACTCCATCCATTCTTTACGTCCATGGTAGAAATGGAGACTTGACCACTAGCTTCTGTTAGATCAGTCCTTCATGCACTCCCACACATCTTAAATTACCCCCTTGCTCTTCCATTTTCTAAGTAAAATAATCCCATTTACTTCTGTCCTTTATTTTCTGTCCTTCGAGCATGTGAACGGCATTCATTCTGCTTTCAAACATGGACGATCATGCCATCTTTTTTACCCTGTTAAATAATGAATTGCAATTTCCATCGTGTTGCCTCCAAAGCCCACATGTTGGTCATAAATATTTAACTAGTAAGGTCATTTCCTATCAAGATCTCCATTAGCAACAGTTTTAATGTGTAATTGTTCTACTGATCCTTCTACTTAGGGATTCACCTTTTTTTTTTTTTTTTTTTTGGTTATAAAAATATCTTTATAATGAAGCCACATTAATTATTAAAGACAACAGCTCAAGTGCAGAGAGAAATCTTTTTATCTAAAAGAAAACAAAGACAACAAAGTAACACTTTGACTATAGACAATTAGCCTATAAATGGAAGCCAATTATAGAGAGCTTTAATGTTTATTGACTTGTGTTTTTAGAACATGTGCACTTTGGCGGGAGTGGGGATTTGGATGCAAGTTCAGGTACGATTTGTTTTCAGTCCTCATTGGCCATACGTCTTGTCATTGGTATAGTGTCCAGCCTTTGGAGAAAGCACTTCTCTAAGAAGAAGAACTGTAAGTTTGGACCACAGGAGGTGTACCATGTTCCACCTACCACAACATGGTCATATGTTTCTATTACATTTAGTATCTATTCTAATAATCTTTGCAAAAATTAGTCCAAGAATTTAAAAGAACAAAGAAGAGAAGCTTCACTGGGTTGTGAAGATAAACTATCAGAAAATGTATGTTTGGACAAGGCAAGAGAGGATGGGGTAGCAGGATACAAAAGTAGGAGCCCTGAAAATTGAACCCCATGTCACCCCCTCCATATGGCCTACCAAGGATGGGGTCTCCTGCCTGGACCACTACCAATCAGAGATGCCCCCAAACCCTTCCCTCACCTCCATTTAATAATTCTCTAGAATGACTCCTCCTAGTCATTTACCCTCCTCTCTGCTCTGTAAGAATTAGGTAGTTGACCAACATCTATATAAGTACTTACTGTGGTCTGCTATTGTTCCAAGCGCTTTGCAAATATTCACTCATTTAATAATTCCCAATTCCCCTTTGAGGTGGTTATGGTTACAGTGAAACTGGGACACAGAGAAGTTAAGCAACTTGTTCAAGGTCACCCATCAAATCTGAGTCCGTGCTCTGCACTACGCTACTGTAGAAGCTCCCAGACTCGTAACCCCATAAAAGGTGCTATCGTGGAGGAGTATTACTATCTCTTTCTTCATTTTATTTTTTATTTTTTTAAGATTTATTATCTATTTGAGAGAGAAAGAGAGAGAGCATGAGCAGGGGGGGAGGAGAAGAGGGAGAAGCAGACTCCCCACTGACTCCCAGGACCCCAGGATCATGACCTGAGCCAAAGGCAGACGCTTAACCAACTGAGCCATGCAGGCTCCCACCTCTTTCTTCATTTTGAATTGAAAGACTCTTTAAAATTCGACTTGTCTCTCCCCTTCCCATTTTTTTTTGTTTGTTTACATTTTTTACCTTTTAGGGGAGTTTATCATTTAGTCCACTGATTGCAAAATAGTGAGGAGGAATGCAAGGGTTTTGAAGCATTCTTGGTTAGGTGTCCTTGGTTACGAATCTGACAGTAACAAGAAACTTTTTTAAAGGTCCCTAAATTCTCCTCTGGATGCACTAAGTATGTGTGGTCCACTGGAGTAATCTCCAGTCAGAGAGAGTGGTGGTGTTTATATTAATTGCACACTAGGAGGAGCAGGATAAGGGATTATCTACAGAAGGAGAGTGCACACAAAGAGGGTGTGTGTAATGCCGGCTTCCGTGTGGGTATGTTGTTCTCAGCAGGTACGTCATCCTTCCTATTTGTACTGATGCTAACCCTTCTCAGACACTCTCCACACTTCTTGTGTGCAGGGGGAGTTGGGCCACACAGCCTGGCCCCTGGACATGGCTGCTTGAATCAGGGTCCACGATGGGAAAGGCCATGGGGGTATGACATCAGATGCTCACACACATCTCAGTCACTGGGCTGAGGCCGCCATCTGGGAAAGTACCCAGTGAGGGACAGTCTTATGTCAAAATATGTTAATGAATGAGCTCAGAGAGGAGGCTTCAGAGATAAACAGGAGAATGGTGATGGAGTAGACATTGTGAAACAGAGATATGGCCTGAGAGGTAGACGGAAACAAAGAAGCCACCGGATTTCTCTTTAGATCAGGTCCAGCATCTGGGGAAGCATGGCTGCACTTCTTGTTGGGGTTTCAGAAAGCCCTTGTTGCTCCTGACAAATTTTTCTTTAACTTAAGTCAGCTTGAGTATGTTTGGGTCTTGGATCAAAAAAAAAAGGCCATGATTAAGAGTCTAACCTAACACATAGGTAAGTTTATAATTTCAACAAAAGCCAAAGTCTTGATGTTAGCATATTAAAAATTACTTCTCTCCATTCCAACTTCCCACGTCACAGGAATTAATTCAAACTGGAAAACAGTAATCTGCCAATTTTATGGAAGTCCCTTGGATAAGTCAAAGATATTTTTCTTTGATCTTTAAAGGCATCAAGAGGCACAAAATCAATGTAAAGTCATTTGGGCCACTAAGAAGAAATCCTCTCTGCTTTTGAGTTCTTTAAGAAAACCCAAGGACACCGTCCCAAACCTCATGCTAGGATGGTCTTCAACTCATCAGAACACTATGATCTTGGGAATTTTTTGGAATTTTGTTGGAAATTCCTTACCACTTATGGAAGCAGTGGGAATAGGCTTAGAAGGGGAGTCTATGGTGCTGTCCTGGTTTTTATGATTTTCCTACATCCTCCTTTAATCGATAATTGTTGTCTAACTTTCAGAATTTAACCAACAATCCCTCTTTGGAGTTAAGACCTACACTTCACTCAAAGACTAGTTTATAGCCAGCACTCCTACCCCCAATGTGATTCTCTTACCACCCTGTTAATTTCCTTCATAGCTCTTGTCTCTATATGTAAAGTTCTGGTTTATTTGTTTACATGTTTATTGTTTATCTCCCTCATTAGAATCTAAGAAGGAAGCAGGGATCTTAACCGCCTTGATCACCACTGTATCCCCACCACCCAGTACAGGGCAAAAAAAAAAAAAAAAAAACTAGTAGGAACTTGATAAAATTAGGCTAGCTCACTGCTACCTGTTCTAAAACACAGACCAAAATGTAGAAAGACTCAAATGCAAGCAAAGTGCATTTCCTGCTCATGAAGAGTCCAAATCAGTTGCATGTGGGGAGAGGGAAGGTGCCTTTGTTAACAGGGTCTTCCTGAGACCCAGGGTGATGGTATCTCTGCCCTCTTCATGTGGCTTCCAGAACTCTGGACATTAACATTCAGACAGCAGAATGGGAATGACCCAGAGAGTGAGGATTATTTACCTGAGGCTGATTGTATAGTAACCCTGATCAGGCAGATTACAAAGTCTACATATCTGACCAATTCTAGGGGCCAGCTGGACCCTACGAGGAGCAAAGGTGGATAGGGGCTCCTTGCCCTACAAGGTGCCCTAAGCTCTCTTAATTCAGAATCTGGTTGCAGATTTAACTACCAGGGAGGTGAGATAGTGCCTTGCTGGATTCCTCCACATTCTTCTTTTCCTCTACTTCCAGCCCTCTTTCAATCCACAGACTCAGCACAGAACACAACAGGCAAACCGGAGATATTACAGGTGGGGCTTCAGACTACCGCAGTAAAGTGAGTATCGCCATAAAGCAGGTCAAAGGATTTTTTAAAATTTTTTTGGTTTCTCAGGGCATATGAAAGTTATGCTTACACTCTAACTGTAGTCTATTAAGTGTGCACTAGTATGATGTCTAAAAACACAATGTACATACCTTAATTTTAAAATACTTCTTTGCATATTAAGGAGGGCACGTACTGCTTGGAGCACTGGATGTTATACGAAAACAATGGATCGTGGATCACCACATCAAAAACTAATGATGTAATGTATGGTGACTAACATAACATTAAAATAAAATAAAATAAAATAAAATAAAATAAAATAAAATAAAATACTTCATTGCTGAAACATGCCAACCATCCTCTGAGATTTTAGCCAGTTGTAATCACGGATTCCAGATCACAATAAATATAGTAATAATCAAAAAGTTTGAAATATTTCGAGAATTACCAAAATGTGACAGAGGACATAAAGTGAGCAAATGCTGGTGTAAAAAAAGATTTGCTTGAAGCAGGGCTGTCACAAGCCTTCAATTTATAAAAATTAAAAAAAAAAAATTTAAAGGGCAATATCTGCAAAGCACAATAAAATGAAGTATGCCCGTATATTCTTTCTGAAAACACTCTCTCATCTTTCTTCCTCCCTCTGCTTCCTTCCACTGCTCTGTCCATTACTCTACTTAACACTTTTAAAATTAGGTCATTTATCCCCTTGATGTTGTATAGTGAAAGAGCAAAAGAATTGGACTGGCAATTGCTTAAACTTGAACACACAAAAATGCTCACTCAGCATATTATAAACAATAATTTTGCAGGAAGACTGGAAATAACATCCATGCCCATTAAAATGATGACAGAGAGTTACATGTATTGGCACAGAATGATGGCCACAATAAATTAAGTAAAAAAAAAAAAACTAAATAGCATGTTTATGAATAATATTCAGAGATGAATATTTACTTGTGAACCTAAGTGAAACATTATTTGGTTTTTTGTTCTTTCAGCACATATTTAATATGGCAGGCACTGTTCTAGCCATCAAAATTAGAATGGGAAACATGGTTCCTATTCATGGGGGTTTACGGTCTGTTGAGGAAGTAGACGTTAATCAAATAATAGTATAAATAATTTAAAATAGTGATGAGTGCTATGAAGCAACATGCAAGATATTGTGAATATATAATTAAAGAAAGACTTATCCTACTGCCTTTAGTAAAAATTACATGCGTTGGTGTGTATATATGAGTGCGAGCATGTGTACAAATATAAGAAAGGCAAGAATTACATGTATATAACCCACAGGTATTAGCTCTGAATGACTGTGTTTTTCTTCTTTCATTTTCAGCATGTTTTGAATCTTTTTCAATTGCCATGTGTTACTTTTGTAATCAAAAAGAAAAACAAACTTTTAATTGGGTTTATTCTTTTTTTTAAGTTTTTATTTAAATTCCAGTTAGTTAAGAGTGTAATATTAGTTTCAGGTGTACAATATAGTGATTCAACACTTCCATATAGCACCTGGTGCTCATCACAAATGCTCTCCTTCATCCCCATCGCCTAGTTCACCCATCCCTCCACCCACAATCCCTCTGGTGACCAGCAGTTCTCTATAGTTAAGAGTCTGTTTCTTGGTTTGTCTCTCTCTTTTTCCCCCCACCCTTTTCCCCTTTTGTTTTGTTTCTTAAGTTCCACATATGAGTGACACCATATGGTATTTGTCTTTCTCTGACTTATTTCACTTAGCATAATACTCTCTAGCTCCATCCATGTTGCTGCAAACGGCAAGATATCATTCTGCTTCATGGCTGAGTAATATTCCATTGTGTATCTATATCACATCTTCTTTAAACATTCGTCTATCGATGGACACTTGGGCTGCTTCCATACTTGGCTATTGTAGATAATGCTGTTATGAAGATCAAGGTGCATGTATCCCCTTGAATTAGTGTTCTTGTAGTCTAAATATCTAGGAGTGCAATTGTTGGGTCGTAGGGTGGCTCTATTTTTAACTTTTTGAGGAACCTCCATATTGTTTTCCAGAGTGACTGCACCAGTTTGCATTCCCACCAGCAGTATAAGAGGATTACCCTTTCTCTGCCTCCTTCAACACCTGTTGTTTCTTGTGTTGTTGATTTTAGCCATTCTGACAGGTGTGAGGTGATATTATAGTTTTGATCTATTTCCCTGATCATAAGTGATATTGAGCATCTTTTCATGTGTCTGTTGGCCATCTGGATGTCTTCTTTGGAAAAATGTCTATTCATGTCTTCTGCCCATTTTTTAATTGAATTATTCATTTTTTGGGTGTTGAGTTTTATAAGTTCTTTATAGATTTTAGATACTAACCCTTTGTCAGATATGTCATTTGCAAGTATCTTCTCCCATTCTGTAGATTGCCTTTAGTTTAGCTGATTGTTTCCTTAACTGTACACAAGCTTTTTATCTTGATATAGTCCCAATAGTTTGTTTTTGCTTTGATTTCCCTTGCCTCAGGAGACATTTCTAGAAAGAAGTTCCTACAGCCAATATCAAGGAAGTTACTGCTTGTGTTCTCTTCTGGGATTTTTATGGTTTCAGGTCTCACATTTAGGTCTTTCATCCATTTTCAATTTATTTTTGTGTATAGTATAAGAAAATGGCCCAGTTTCATTTTTTGCATGTGGCTGTCCAGTTTTCCCAACACCATTTGTTGAAGAGACTGTCTTTTTTCCACTGGATATTCTTTCCTGCTTTGATGAAGATTAACTGACCATATAATTGTGGGTTCATTTCTGGGTTTTCTATTCTGTTCCATTGATCTATGTGTCTATTTTTGTGCCAGTACCATACTGTCTTGATTACTACAACTTTGTAATACAACTGAATTCTGGAACTGTGATGCTTTCAGCTTTATTTTTCTTTTGCATGCTTGCTTTGGCTATTTGGAGTCTTTTGTGATTCCATACACATTTTAGGACTATATGTTCTAGCTCTGTTAAAAATGCTGGTAGTATTTCGATAGGGATTGCATTAAATGTGTAGATTGCTTTGGGTAGTGTAGACATTTTAACAATATTGGTTCTTCCAATCCATGAGCATGGGATATCTTTCATTTCTTTGTGTCCTCTTCAATTTCTTTTATCAGTGTTTTATAGTTTTCAGATACAGGTCTTTCACCTCTTTGGTTAGGTTTATTCCTAGGTACCATATGGGTTTTGGTGCAATTATTGGTGGGATTGATTCCTTAATTGCTCTTTCTGCTGCTTTATTACTCATGTATAGAAATGCAACAGATTTCTGTACACTGATTTTGTATCCTGTGACTTTATTGAATCCGTGTATCCGTTCTAGCAGTTTTTTGGTGGAGTCTTTAGGGTTTTCTACATAGAGTATCATGTCATCTGCAAATAGTGAAAGTTTTACTTTATTTTCCTTGCCAGTTTGGATGCTCTTTATTTCTTTCTGTTGTCTTATTGCTGTGGCTAGGTCTTCCAGTACTATTTTGAATAAAAGTAGTGAGAGTGGACATTCCTGTCTTGCTCCTGACGATAGAGGAAAAGCTCTCAGTTCTTCCCCATTTAGGGTGATATTAGCTGTGGGTTTTTCATATATGGCCTTCACTATGTTGAGTCATGTTCCCTCTAAACCTACTTTGTTGAGGGTTTTTATCATGAATGGATGTTGCATTTTGTCCAATGCTTTTTCTGCATCTATTGAAATGATCATATGGTTCTGATCTTCTCTTTTGTTAATGTGATGTATCACATTGATTGATTTGCGAATAATGAACCACCCTTGCAACCCAGGAATAAATCGCACTCGATTGTGGTGCACAATTTTTTTTTTCTAGTGTATTGTTGGATTCAGTTTGCTAGTATTTTATTGAGAACTTTTGCATCATATTCATCACTGGAGAGATCACCTAAACAGAAAACCAACAAGGAAACAGTGGCTTTGAATGACATACTGGGCCACATGGATTTAACAGATATATTCAGAACATTCTGTCCTAAAACAGCAGAATACACATTCTTTTCAAGTGCACACAGAATATTCTCCAGAATAGATCACATATTAGGTCACAAAAGAGCCCTCAACCAATAGAAAAAGACTGAAGTAATACCATGCACCTTTTCTGACCACAATACGATGGAAAAACCACAAATACATGGAGGTTAAAGAATAAATGAAAATGAAAACATAATGGTACAAAAGCTTTGGGCTGCAACAAAATTGATCCTAAGAGGGAAGCATATGGCAATACAGGCCTACCAAGAGAAGCATGAAAAACCTCAGAAAAAACAACCTAACCTTACACCTAAAGGAGCTAGAAAAAGAACAACAAACAAAACCCAAAACTAGCAAAAGGAAGTAAATAGTAAAGGTTAGAGCAGGAATAAATGATGTGGAAACAAAAGCCATAATAAAATAGATCAGTGAAACCAGGACCTGGTTCTTCGAAAAAATTAATAAAATTGATAAACCTCTAGCCAGACTTATCAAAGAGAAAAGAGAAAGGACCCAAATAAATAAAATCACAAATGAGAGAGGAGCAACACCAGAGAAATACAAGCAATTATAAAAGAATAATGAAAAACTATATGCAACCAAACTGAACAATGTGCAAGAAATGGATAAATTCCTAGAAACATATAAACTACCAAAACTGAAACAGGAAGAACTAGAAAACTTGAACAGACCAATAACCATCAAGGAAGTCAAATCAGTAATCAACAAAGAAAAGTGCATTTGTCTCAGTTTTCTCAATCACATGTCAGGCTACCTGTAGATTTGGGGTCACTGCTCTGTACTGTCTTCCCTTAAGATAAAACCAGAATTTATATTTCCTGACTTTAGAGTGCATAAGAGTATATTACTTTAACACATTTGAAAGTAATAGGAAGCTTTGAGAAAAAAATGGGTCAGGCAGACATCATCTTCCCAGGAGTCATGGTTGGCCATGTAAGGCAGGGGGGCCATCAAACCCACCTTCCTCTGGGGCCCGTGGGAAATTACACTTGTTCATGGCAACTCGGCTAAAGTTAAAGCATCAGCTATATCTCAATGTGAAAGTGCTAGCAAGACTATCATTTCTGATTAGACTTATTTCTTGCCAAGATATACTGATAATTAACTTGCAACAAATTTTAATCTTTGCCATTTATAATTTATACTGCTATTTACAACTGTTTCTAGTACTTGTAATAGCTCTCCCTTAAACTTCAGTGTGAAGCAAGAGAGAAGGTTTTCACCTCTTGCTGACATTCAAAAAACCTCTGATGGGACCACAGAAAGCATCATGTAGACTTGCCCTTCAGGTGACTTGAAAAACATCCTGGCCAATGCCCATCATAAAACATTTCAAAGGCTTACTTTGAGGCATCATAGTTTCCTTTAAAAACTGAGTACATATTTTCTGTAAATGGCATACACTCATTTTTATAAAGAACACCGTTCAAATAAGAAAGAGAATGAAGAAGAAAATTTGGAATTATCCCCCACTGTTAAGTGTGGTGAGCATATTCCTCTCTATCCTTACCCATGCACAGAGATCTACTGAGAGAAGTTTACATAAATGGGATTATTTGCTTCTTTTTTAAAAATAAAAAGGAAGGAGAGTATATAAAGCTTAAAAATAAGTAAAACTTGATTTGGGGGCTGTAAGTCAGGATCATGAAAGGCTGGATGAAGGGGCTTCCGGTGCCAGTGATGGTCTATTCTTTGAATGGATGCTAATTACAAGACTGTGTTCATTTTGCAGAAATGTGCATTGTACTCTATGATTTATGCACTTTTTCCGTTCAGAAGTTATACTTGAGTAAAAATTTTTACTTAAAACCCATTTATTAAGTAAATCAATACTCCAAGCAGAAGAAGGAGAAAACTGGGGAGAGGAAACATATATAATCCCAGAACCAATTCAGTCCATCTTAAAAAATTCATCCACTCCATGTCAATGCACTTTCACCCAAACTTACCAGGCAATTCTAAGTCCCAGCCTGGGTAAATTCTATTCATCTTCTTCAGTGTCATTATACATACATTATAAACATAGTTTCACAAAGAATCTCTATGCTAAGTAAACACAAACGGGGCAAGTGTTAGGTGTAGCACATATTACAACATAGCCTGCCCTTGAGAAACACCGAAGCTGATGAGCCACACATTCCATGAATTGATTCATCAGCCATAGTGTCAGTCGGAAACATTAAAATCATATAGATACAGAATAACAGTTACTTAAAAAGTGAGACTGATTAAGTATATACTGGTGTGATTTCTCCCCTTTCTCTCTATCAGAGACTTTACCCATTTCTTAAAACATTTCTATCCATGCTTTTCCTATATTTTGATTTCCCTACTGAAACCAAAAAAACACAGTAACTAACCAAATAAGGAAATCAGTTCAAGTACTTTTATAAAACAAGCTTTAAATCCAAACACAGTGAATTTCAGAATCCAAACACCAAATGCCTCCAAATAAGCTTGCCCGTCTGTGTGGGGCCATGATAAGGGGGGTTGACTCAGGGTGGTGGGTTTTGGGGAGTCTGGGCCCTTCATAGACCCCAAAGTCCTCAGGGGCCCAAGATGTCTGGGCAGATAATCCACACATTGGATTGCTAAATCCCAAAAGTAAGATGGGAAGTAAAAGATGAGGGACAAACACTAACAGGCATCTGGGAATGCCAATGAGAAGTGCAGAAGCAAGAGAATCAGACAGTGGGGAGGCTGAACCTGCCTATCATAAGTTCAACCAGAAGTACTGGATACAGCCAGGATTTGATATATATTGGAGGATTTTAATGCTATTCACGTGTCCACATTTACAGGAGACTATTTAAAGTTGCAGTTAAGGCTAACAACCTGAACTATCCCATTTGAGCATCTCCCGTAATCTTCTGAGCATCTCCCCATGGAGCACCTCCTCCCTGGAACCTATTTAATTTCTAGGTTATCCAGCTAATTAGTCTAATTAGTCTCCTTATTCTTTCATCTATCACATTGATTTTACAATCAACATTAGGCTTGATCAGCAACAACTTCAATGGTATTTTATCCATCATCCCATATACACCTGCTCTTGTGTCTTCTCGTCAAATGGGACCTGTCCAGCATCCATCGTGAATCATCTGGACTCATAAGGCTGACCAACGGGATGAAATCTGAACCGAGTTCACATTTGCTTATTTTCAGCTTTGCACTTCCTTGAGCCCATTGAATGCAGCTCCTTCTCAGAAGACCACAGAAAGAACAAGAGAAACGATTCATCTTCATTATATTACTGCTAGTGCAATTTATAATTTTTAATGCTCCTGACACACTCTTCAAGGAGAGACTCAAAGTCAACCGACACATTCAATTCCCTAAAATTTGCCATCAAAATATACCCCTTCCTGACACTTAGTATCCTACCTATTCTAATTAATAAAATACTTTTATTCTGTGTGCTTTTTTTTTTTTGAGGGGAGGGGCTTCATTATCCACTCATTTTCTTCCACATCTTTCCATCCATCTTATCAATGTGACTCCAGGTAATCAGTTATCAAGAACACTTCCTGAAGTCATTAGTCATTTCTGGCTATCTCCAATTTGCCCTCTACCCATCACCTTCAAACTTCCAAAACCTTCGGATATATATATAGGTGTAGGCACATCCTCTGACCCTCTGAATCCACCTTCTTCTCTTCAGGAACATAATTAAAAGGCCACTTAGCATCTTGAGCCTCCACATTCATCCCAGAACACACTATGTTGTCACTCACCTCTAAATACCTTACTGGACTTGGGTGACAGGCTACAAAACTCACACTTTTTCTTCCTAGATGTGTGTCTTTTTTTATTCATTCAACAACATACACAACCTATTCTGTATGAGGCGTCATGCCAGGTGATGTAGGAACTACAGTCAGGTGACTCTTGCTCACTCTTCTTGAGTTAGTTGCTTCAGGTGTGAGTCTGTGCTTTCCTTTTTCATGGTCACATCTAAATCAGTGGCCGGCGCAGGTGAATTGTTCATGCACCTGTCCTCCTACTTTGATGCTTTTTCATTTTCTCCCCACCATCCTAACTGAAATCCTGATCATCTTGTACCTCAATAGTTTCAAAAGCTTCCTTCCAATTCATCTCTCCACTATGACCTTTAGCCTTATCAGACTTCTGACTTTACACAAACATTAATGCAATTATCACCGTGACCCAACAGAGGTAAGAATCTCTCATCCCCCTTTCAAGTAAGAACACTAATTGCTTTTTTAATTTATTTTTTAATTCAAGTATAATTATTATACAGTGTTATATTAGTTTCAAGTGTGCAATATAAAAGATGGGTGCTTGGCATATCTAAAGCAAAATATGAAATCCATTTTTTTAAGAAAAAAATCTAAGCATCGTGATGAGCACTGTGTAATGTATACAACTGTTGAATCGTTATAGAACACTAACTGTTAAAGAGTTTAAAAACTTACTGTTCAAGCCCACACAAACAGGTGGGTAATGCAGAAATTTAACTCTAGGTCTGAGTGCATTTAAACCCTCTTTCTATAGCATTAGACTCTCTCCCAGATTAAGGGAACTGTTTAAGGGAAATTGGCCATAGTGGGAACATAAGGTAAGAATTATGGTGTTGGTACACAAATGACAAGAAAGCCAAACAGAGGACACCAAGAAAGAACAGACGTGTCTTGGGAGCAGATTGGATATGAGGAAGAAAGAGAAATGCCAAAGATCATTTGAAGCTTTAGAGGTTGGGTCATCAAAGGGTTAGCCTGGCTCACCTTCCTCCATACCCTAAAAGGTTGTAGGATGAGGTGGCTTAGGAAGTAAGGGCCTTGAGTGGTGCCTGGGGGGGGGGGGGGGGAGCTCAGTTGGTTGAGCGTCCAACTCTTGGTTTTGGCTCAGGTCCTGATCTCAGGGTTGTGGGATCGAGCCCTGTGTTGGGCTCTGTGCTCAGTGCGGAGTCTGCTTCAGATTCTCTCTCCTTCGCCCTCTGCCCTTACCGCTCATGTGCTCTCTCTCTCTAAAATAAATAAATAAATCTTAAAAAAAAAAAAAAAAAAGAAGTAAGGGTCTTGTAATTGTTCTTTTTTTTTTTAATTTTTTAATTTTTTGGGTCTTGTAATTGTTCTTACCCTTGCACCACTTTTTACTAGCTGTGTGTTTTTAGGAAAGTACTTAACTTCTCTGTACCTTACCTCAGTACAGTGGTAATAATAATAATATCTGCTTAAAAGGAAGGATGAGGATTATTAAAGTATTTAAAACACTTGGTACATAGCACGTATGTCCTCGATATTTGTAAATATTCCTTGAAAGCATTCACACATTTCCTTTGCTTTGAAATAACTTAAACTTATTTGCAATTATGTGGGATGGATTTAACTCTTTGTATTTTCTTTTTTTTTTTTAAAGATTTTATTTATTTGACAGAGAGAGACACAGTGAGAGAGGGAACACAAGCAGGGGGAGTGGGAGAGTGAGAAGCAGGCTTCTCGCGGAGCAGGGAGCCTGATGCGGGGCTCGATCCCAGGACCCTGGGATCATGCCCTGAGCCGAAGGCAGATGCTTAACGACTGAGCCACCCAGGCACCCCTAACTCTATGTATTTTCTTTCGATCTGTAAATAAAATGAAAACAGGCAATCTGAGGCCAGAGCCCACAGCAGGCTGACTTACTTGGTAGAACACCCAGCAAGTCCTGACATGCTCCTGACTCTAATAAGGAGGGTTTGAAACACAGTGACTGTCTTTTCTCTTGGATAAGTAAGATAACTGATCACATCTGTATGATGAGAAACATGACTGGTTTCCTTTTCATCATGGAAGGTACTTCATGAAAATCTAACCTATAGATTTACTCCCCTTACCATCAAAGACTGGTTTTTCAACCCCCTGCTCTCTGGACAGAGTTCTCACTACAAGGAAAGGTAAGTACAGTTCCCTTTGCAAAAGCTAGCTGTTAGAACGTCTGCCCTACAAAACTGTGATCGTTTTAGTGTTTGCAGTTCGGAAAAGCTCAATTAGACTAAAGGATGTACAACTGGGTAATGTTTCCAACTTTTTTTTTGCAATCCTAAAAGAGGTCTACATACTTTCCTTAGATTGTGCTACTGCATTTAAGTGACTCAGTCCCTGGCGGGCTCCTTGTTGTCTCCCTGAATACTGTACAAGATTGTTGCTATGCTTCAGTTTATGCCCACACTTCAAGTGCGCTGGTAGGAACCCTATCCGCATTTCAGCCTGGTCCTTTTTAATCCTTAAAGGAATGTTCTCGGGCTAATAAAGAGAAGAAAAGAATTATTATGTCTCAAGAATTGAGGCAAAATATTCTAAAGCACTAAGGAGCCCCCATTTAATCCTCATGCTGGGTATGTTGATATTTACCCACCCTGCTGGTCAAGGAGAAACAGGTGAGTCTTTAATGTGACTTCCCCACAGGTTAGAAGAGATCCTAGCCCGGAGGAGATGACCCTGAGCTTTGCAGCTCTGTTTCTAGGGTCTGTTTGCTCATGAGTGAGTGATCGGGGATGGATGATGAGGGCAGGAAGTGAAATGAAATATTCTCATCAATCTGGTTCCAGTGTCCCCTTTTCTGAGTTGTTGGAGAGTCAGACTTACTTCTAAAAATTCCCATATCCCTCATCAGCACTCTCTTCATTCATCTGGATTATAAACGGAATAATCATTTCCCACACATCAGCTGTGCAGTCAAATAAGTGTATTTCAGGCATTCTCTCTATACAGTAATAGGTTATATTTTCTCCTAAATGTTATATAATCTTATTATTACCCATGTCCTTCGTCCCTGGATTCCTTAAAGGAAACGTGTGGCAGCCCTACTGGTCACCTCGGGCTCGGGCTCAGCGCACCGACCCCCACGGCCAACCCCCTCCTCGTCCAGAGACCTCATGCTTCCAGGAAGTCACGCCTCCCCCTGACAATGTTTGCTCTGCTAGGGCAAATCAAACGAACTTGTGCAAAACAAAGTCACTTACACTTTCTTTTAGAACCTGGGCCCCTTTGGTCGCTGTCCGCAAATGACAGTTTTGAAGGAAAGAAAAAAAAAATCACTTAGAAGTTTGCTCTAGTCGTGGTTAATGTGCAGACACCTCCGATCAACAGTGACACTCACAGGATTGTGACAATTCACTCCTGAGGAAAGAGAGCTGCTTCCGTATGAATGGCTTTGTACCCTCGCGTGAAAATATCGAGAAAGCAGGCAATTATTTCTTGGAGGCAGCCTCCTGGAAATTACAATTGCCTTCAGAGGAAGAGCACACATCGGAGGCTGCATTAATCAGGGCTCGCATCTGAGGTCACCGTGGGACTGTCCTTCCCTGGCACAGCCCAGCAAACGGTCCTTATTAATTACAAGGCTCCTGACATGAAGGAATCATTTTTCAAAAGTCGGTGCTTCGGTGCTTTGGCAAAGCACCGAAGCACCCTGCCCTTCCTAGTAAAAAGCTGACAGTGCCCCAGAGCTCAAGTTCAGCCGCACGCTACCCACAGCCATTGTCACAGGCAGATGCCAGGTATGCCTTCCTGGGTCACAAACCAGGTCTACAGAAAACTCTGGAGTTTCTTACCATTGTGATCCAATCTTCCCTCCCTGCAGAGTCCAGCAGCCAAGAGCTGTGGCCGGCGTGCCGTTCCCACAACCACTGGAGGCTCTGGAGGCAGAGAATGTTTCATGTGGTGCAAATGTATCGCCACTGATTATATTTCAGTCCCTCAGTTGCTGGCCTCGATGCTTTGGAAATCCGCCAAACCAAGCGCGAGGAGAAAGGGCTGCAGCTTCAATTTCAGAATTTCCCCGAGAACCTGCTCTTCAGAACCTGGGTCTCTCATTTAGCATTTTAAGCAAATACCAAAGGCTGCTACATTCAATTAGATCTCGCTCTCTCTCTCTCTCTTCCAGAGGGGGTGTGGGATGAAATTACAGCAGGAGCTCCAGCTGACCCAGGGGATGCAGGCACTCTGCCGACTTCCACACACCTCCAGCCTGACGAGAAATGCCACCCTTGCAATCCCGGCCGGACACAGAGGGAGGGAGGGCCGGACTGGCCAGCCCCTGGGCGCACCTGGTCGCAGCAGCTCCGCCACTGCGGGGGGTCCGCAGAGTGCGCCAACTGCTGGGGGTCGGCAGAGCGCGCCAAGGACCGAACACAGGACCTGAGTCCGGACGACACCATCTGGTGTCGCACCATCACATCCAAACAACAGGTGGGAAGAAAAGTTCTTTGCTCATCAAAGCAGTCTATGAAGCATAGCTTTATCCTAAAAAATGAACGAGAAGTTCTTCAAATGCAGGGACCCTATCTGCCAAGATGCTTTAAATCTGGCCGAGTCTGCTCAGTCATAAGAAACCACTGGGCTCTTTGTTCTGCCTATGTTTTGACAACATTTTATTGCTTAAAAATGTTTCTCTCTCTCAGAAGGAGTCAACCACACAACTAGCCCACAGCAGAGGGAGGGCTGCAATCAAAGCTCAGGCCAGGATGCTTGAAAATAATAGCACAAATAAGCAAGAGCCGCGATTAACTGCTAAACTGCTTACCTGCTTTTCCTTCCTCACTTGCTGTAAAGTCCAGTAAAGCGGCTGCCACGTTGGTTTTCTTCCTTTCTCTCTCCCTGGTATGGCACCCATATATTGTACAGTATTTATTGGCTGAATTCATTGATTTTCCATAATTGTTGGAAGTGTGGGCAGCCCCACAAATTGGTAAAATTCCTTTTACTTGGAGCCTGGTGTATTCGTGACTGCTTTTCCTCACACCGAAAAAAGAAAGGCTCCCATCCCCTAACAGGCTAGGCCTACAAAGGGCAGGAATGACTTCCAGCAAAGCTAACGATTTGCTCCAGAGCAAATTCAACCCAAGCAGTAAAATTCATGTTGACGGCCAAGGGTTCTGATTTCTTAGAAAGAGTCCATGGCATTTATCAGGCCTGGTGGGATCAAGAAGTAGCTGTAAATGAACGGAGTCCAAGAAAACTACTCCCATTTTCACTCCCTGTAGGGAACTATCTTTTAGAAGAGAAAAGCAAAAATAGTAGGCAAATCAGGTGCCCGGGTGAGACAACAGAGCCCACTTCAGTGGCCAAGACGTAGCTCAGTGCTTGTACAAAGTAGGTTCTAGATACTTCTTAAATTCACATACACCCTTAAAGGACTGCTCTGGAACCCTGGAATGTCCGATGCTGGTCCTCAAGCTGGGAGGAGACAACACAGCCTCACCGGGGGTCTCAGTTCATTCTGAACCCCAGTCATGGTCCCACCTCTAGGACCCCACCACACTGTGACCCCTGCTCCCTGCACCGTGCCGTCTTACACTTGACCCCGCGGGACTGAGGTGGTGACATCGATGGCCATGCGACCAGCCAGAGAGCCTTGTCTCCTCTTTTCTGCCAGCCTCCATCTTGTAAACAGTGGACACCCCCTGCTTGGGCATCAACGGAGCGTCTTCCTTTTCTTCTACCTGTTCTTCGAAGTGCAATGTCGCTCTTCCCCCCGTCAAGCAGACACCCCTGATGGCTACGTCTCACAGCAGTTTCTCCTCTCCGCGCCCGGTAAATAGGCTATCCCTCTATAAAATCTGTGAATGGCATCCCACTGACAGAGAGGAAGCTCAGACTACTCCCCACGCAGTCAAGGGGCTTCGTGAAGGGGGCTCTTCGAGTTTGCTCTCCCACCACGCCCCTGCAGGTCCCAAAGAACCCCGTGCGCTTCCCTCAAATCACTGTGCTCACTCCTGCTTCCAGGCCTCTCTGCACACATGGGGCCCACACCGGGGCTCTTCCTCCTCCCTCAGCCCTCGCTGTCTGGGCCACCTCCTCCGGCCCTCCTGCAAGAGCCCAACGGCAAGCTGGAGGCTGGAGATGCATCACAAGTCAGTGTGGACCACCTTTACCTTCCTGTTGCAGCCCTACACCAACCTATGCAGATTTAGAATCGGTGCCATCTCTGCAATGAGAAATGCTCCTACAAGAATACTATGGGCATTATTTGTCCCTGAGCAGAATGGACTTCTTCTCAAATAAATTACCTTTGGGCAGAAACCCCCAGGAAACATGAAGAAGGATTTCTGAATAACCGTCTGTCTGGTGACTGAGTCAGGAGTCTGTTGATGTCGAGAATTGTTTGGATACTTGTGTTCATCAAAATCGTTAGACTTCTAGGTTTGATTTTCTCCAAAGACACTCATCACTGAAACACCGCCACTTCATTGATACCCAGCCCCAGACACCACCAGCAGGGAAGCTAGAAACCTCTGGTGAGAAGCGGGGGGAAAAATTGGAATTTTCTACCAATTAGTAAATTCTTTCATTAAAAAATGGAGGCTTCCAAAAAGCCAGTCCTTTCCTCTTGCACCCCCCAGACCCCATCCTCCCACACACCCCCTAACAGCTAGATATGGAGAGACCCAGGGGCAGAAGGCCCCGTAGAAAGCTGCCCCCCACCCCTTTGAGCCTGGAGGGTGCAAAAAAATTTTTTTACACTTGTGTACAAATAGCTACACTCTTTCATTCAGAGTTTTCTGAATGGAGCCAATCCATTTTATCTTCTTCATGGAATCTTTATCACATCTTTAAAAGATACTTAAAATGTATACGAGAAGCCCAACCAAGACGTGACTACCTCCCTCCAAAGAGTGCTCGATATTCACTGGTCAGTATTTGAAATGCTGGACCTGCATTAATAAAAAGTTTATTTGGCATTCCAAAAAACGTAGCCAGTAGAGACTGGAAGCTCCTGCGGGCGTTGCAACACTGAGTCCTTGCTGCCACAATCCTTTGGGGGTAAGAATCCGGAGGAAATGAAGAGCAGTAGACTGATTCCTCCACAGCGGCAGAATAATGCCTGTCCACCCCCTCAGAAGAATAGAGAGAAGGGCTGGCAACTGTTTATCTTTCCCTGGTTCTCCTATCTCCAGTTTGATCCCCAAACCCTACCCTCTTGCATTGCCTCAGGGGTTTGCTCTGTCCTTGGACACATGTGGCCTCATCCACACCCCTGCCCAGCCCCACGGCTGTAGCCAGTTCAGAAGGCAGGGCTTCAAGAGTTCAAATAGACCAGAGATTACAGAATCCCTTAGAAACAAGCACACGGGATTACAGGATCCCTTAGAAATAAGCACACAGGATTGCTGGATCCCTTAGAAATAGGCACACGGGATTGCTGGATCCCTTAGGAATAAGCACACGGGATTGCTGGATCCCTGAGAAATAAGCACAAGGGCAAGATGGCGCTTTCAAATTTAATCTCAAGCAACCCTACTCAGTCTAAGAATCATAAAGCATGTAGGGATGTCCTTCAGCTTCTAATAATGTTTCAAAGGTTTCTGTTTCAATAGATTGGAATTGATGTAGGTAGAGGAAAAATTAGGTCAAGGCAATGAGAAAAAGAACCCATCACTTCCTAAAACCACCCAAGATTGCCAAGTATTTGTATCACAAGAACAGTCACCCAGGAGAAAACATATTTCAGCAATAAAATATTGACATTAACTTTGATCACGGTATTATTTATGAGATATGAAGTCCTGCAGGATAGTTGCTAAACAAGAAAAGTGGATACAGTAGGGAGGAAATTAAGGAGACATGGAGAAAATGTGAGCGCCCTCCAGGAAAGGGAGCACCAGTCACATACAGAGTCCTCTGCAGGGTCTGAACTCTCTAGTGGAAGTCATGGAGCCTGTTTCACGGACAATCCTGAATTCTAGAGAGGGCTGAATGGAGCGCGGAATGGCCACAGACCATCTCCATTGACCCTTTCGGGTTCTGTGCCTGGGAACTTGATTTCCTTCAAGGGGCACGGATTCTGTGCCTGTTCTCCCTTT
The DNA here is from genome assembly GCF_964656455.1 of Halichoerus grypus. Lineage (NCBI taxonomy): Eukaryota > Metazoa > Chordata > Mammalia > Carnivora > Phocidae > Halichoerus > Halichoerus grypus. The sequence continues at coordinate 94,921,167 of NC_135718.1, read as the reverse complement.
TCACCACAGGAGGGAGCTGCCGCGTCACAAGGGCAGCATCCTCCAGCTGTGAGCGGTGACCAGTTTTCAATACCAGGCACAGCACCTGGCTTAGATACCTCCAACCAGGAAAGAACATGAGCAATCGATGGTTCAAAATCAGCTTCTGAAGCCATCCTCCAACTGACCCTGCTCAAGTGTTCACCTGCAAATAGGTGCACACACATGGCAACGACTATGGTTTTTTTTTCTTGTATCTACTTGAATATCAGAATTTATAAATCATTTGAAAGACGTTATTTCGATGAGGATAATCCAGGTACACATCCTAAGCATTAAGATACCTGATTTTTTAGCTAATGGCCTTAATCACATGGAACTCGCTGGACTGATTTACCCATGGATTAAAAGCAACCTGTACTGTATCTTCGCCTGCCCAGCTCTTTGGGCGTAAGTGATCACCCCAAGTAAGAAAAGTTTTCTGAGGTATATGCCAAAAATGATTCAGTGATAGTAAATAAGCAGCTTAATGAAGTGAACGCTCCTTATTTACCTCTGGCCAGAGTCACATCTGTCCCCATTCCTTGTTTCAGTTCTTAAACACTCTTTAAAAGCCAAGTTCAGTTCTAATTTGCCTCCAAAGAATTCAGCACAAGCCCATTTAGCAAAGTGATTAGCTCTCAATTTGGAGGCAATGAGGGAGGCACTTCCGTGAGATCCCAAGAGGCGTCAATCCGATCATCATGCTCGTCCCAGAGGGCGGGTCTAGACCCAGATCGGCACAGGAATTTGTTATATATATATTCATTATATATGGCACTTCTGCCAAGCTGTGTGCGGTGTCAAAGTCAAATACAGCTACAGCCAAAACGGGAACAGGTAGAACGCACCATAGGAACAGAAGCCTGCAAAGAAGATGGTCCTGGCACTCCCATTAGGTAAAGTTCCACTCTGCTCCGGCTCACTGGTCGGGCCATTTGTGGTGCAGGGTGGAGCCGGGTGGGGACAGAGGGGCTGGCTCTCCCCATGCCACCATGCTCCAAGGCAGGGACCCAGCAGTCCAGGAATTCTAAATGGGAACCTGGCCTTCCAGGCCATTAGGAAGAAAGATCTGTCCAGGTAGAAGGATGGAACATATTTTATTTAAGAGTATATCTTGATTTAGAAGTTTCCTATATTTACAGGTATAAAACTTTGCCCCGGCCCCCACCGGCACAGCTAGGCTTCTCTTTACTCCATTTTGCCAATCAAAGGTGTACCTTGGTTTGGTTCAATTCAGTAACTCTTGGTTGGGCTTCTGTGGGGATGAGAATTTGTAGGCACCACAGTAAGGCTTGGCTATTTAAAGTTTAAATTAACTAAAATTAAGTAAAATAAAAAATTCAGTTCCTCAGTCACCTTAGGCACATTTCCAGGGTCCGACAGTCCTCGCGGCTGGAGGCTACTGTGCTGCACAGAGCACATCCAGAACATTCCCCACACGGCAGAGCCTTCTACTGGCTGTGCCGCCCTAGAGATGATGAGGTTGATGGGACATCTGCACAAAGCAGGCGCAAACCCCAAGGAAGTTTGCACATTTGGAATTCCAGTCTGGAGCGACCTTGGCTGTTATTAGACGTCATAAATGCTATCATTTGTTTGGAGACAGGAGAATTCAGAGGTCACAAACTGGCCACCTGTGGGATGAATATCTTCTTTGGTTTCCGTCATACTGTAAACACAAGGAAATTAGTTTTTCCAACATTTAAAAAATGAGAACTCATTAAAATCTAGGGTTTTTTTTGTTGTTGTTGTTTCTCTTGAAAAAATCTGGGCCTCCATTCCCACATGGGACACAGACCTGGAGCCAAGAACCTGCTGTCCCTTCCAAAGGAGTCTGTGGTTTCAGTTGCACCAAAATCCCCACTGGCCACTGTGGTCAAGGTCTTCCCTGTCTAATTCCTGCCACGTATGCATTTGAATGGGAACAAAAATAACATCTTTAGCGTTGCAAAAAAAGGAAGTATCTATAATAAAACACCATAAAGATGCCTAGAACACTCTTGCCTATTTTTTCTGTACATACTTAAATAAATAAAATCCACTCACTTATCCAAAAGTACTCTACGATCTGTAGAAAGAGGATTAGTGAATTACGGGAGAAGGGAACTTCCTAATTTCCAATAGCTCTCTACTGAACACCCTAGGCTTTCACACTTGCTGCAGGCAGGGGGGGACAAGAAGAGAGGATTCCTTCCTCCCTTGTCTACTGCCCGCTCCTCCACAAAGAAACACACAACGCACATATGCACATACACAACACACAACATACACAACATGCACATACAACACACACATACAAACACATGCATACAACACAACATACATATATACACACCATGCATGTATATACACAGCACACACACACTACACAGCACACACACATACACACAACACACACGATAAACACATACACACAACACACACATATACCACACATGTATATACACAGCACACACATACACACATCACATACATACACAACACACATATATACACACCACATATGTCTATACACACAACACATGCACACACACACACACACACACCTGTGTCCCTCAGGTGTAGTGGGATTGTAAAAAGATCTAGTTATACATAAATAAAAATGAGCCCACGTCTGAATAAGATTTTAAATAATATTTGGGAGCCTAATGGAAAAACATCTCAATCGTGCACAAATCTCTTCATTCAAAAATCTAGCCTCATGCCCCTGAACTTGTACCCATTTAAATTCAAACTCCGTTAAAGCAGGGACTTTAGCTACCCTGTTCAATGCCAGCATGTAGCAGGTATTCAGCTCTCAGGAAATATTTGTTAAACAGAATATGAGAGCCCTCGGGGGGAACAGAACATTTCCTTAGAAATTCCAGGTCTCTGCTAACTTCTCCTTGATCTCAACCTGACGTAATGATATTATATTAATTTATTCCACAAACAGTCACTGAAAGCCTCTTAAGTGCTGGGGCTTTGCTGGAGTATTATTTTAGTATGCAGCTGTTGATTCTCCAACTTATAGGTCACACATTTAGGAAGAGAGATGCAATCACATTAGAAGGATTTGATTTTGGATGCTGCATTGCCTTTTTTTTAAAAACTCTATACGCACAAAACAATACTATGATGTGTGCATTATCAGATCTATTATATTATCTACATCCATAATATCTATTATAACAAAACACCCATTACATCATCTATATACTCTACTATTATTACGTCATCTCTTCCTGAACCTTCCCTTTACCTCCTGGCGCCACAGACACTTGGCTTTCTCCTGGGGCCACCGCCTTCCCTGCGATCTGCTCAAGGCAAAGCTATTTTCCTCCCAGTCCCTGGACAACTGGATGAGGAGCTGGCAGGAAATGTCCTCCCTGCCCCTCCTGGCCCCCTCCCTGCCCCTCTGAAACCATTCCTTCTGCCTCCGTCCTCCCAAAAAAGACCCCAGCTCCAATTTCCTGCCATCAGATGAGATCTCACCCAATACCCAGTGTCCCGAGTGTCCCCAGTGTCCACTGACCCCCAGGCCAGCTCTCTTCTGCTTTCTCTCTGTGATGGAATGTTTCCATCACTGCTTGTGGCTTAACTTCAGACGCGCCGTCACACGTGTAAGAGATCTTCCCAGCGCTCTGGATCTCATTTCCTTGGACCATGTCTTTCATACTCCCCACTCGGTCTCAGCCACTGGCTCCCACATCATCACCACCAGCTTCTACCTTTTCCTCCTACTTTCTCTGCTATCCTGACGCTAGTGAATTTTTTTTTTTTTTTTTTGCCCCCACGAGGATCGGCGACCCATTGATCACAGAGCCGTGTCACCATATCTCAGTCCCGGAGGTCTTCTCCTCCCCTCCATCAGCTGGAAATCAATACCAATCCGGGTGATCTCTGTCTCCCACGCATCCTCTATTCCATGCCCTTCTTGTCCTACCTCCTTGCACTTGCTGGTCCTCCAGGGCTCGACGCATGCCACCCTCCCCTCTCCCCTCGGCAGAGCCTGCAGAGACCCAAACCTTCCATCGCGCCTGATCGCCACTGGATCCCTCGGGTTCCCAAGCAGCCATTCTCCTCAACGCTAATCAACTCGTTCATCCTCTTCTCCCGAAGGGCTGTTTCACATTTTCTCACCTCTCCCCGAACTTTCAACACCTTCTTTCCTGTTTGCACGCTCAGCTTCTGACCTTTGGTCTTCCTTCACTTCTGCAGACCCCACGGCTCCAACTGCCCGCCTTCCAGGATCTGCGCCCCACCCCCCCACTTCACCCCCCAGCAAGGAGGAAGGAGCCCTGCTGCTATTTAAAGGCAGTCTCTTTACAGGTCCCTCAAGGATTTCTCTTCTGGAATTATCCCCTTTTCTACAAGAAAAAGTCAATTTTTTTGCTCTATACCAAATCATTCCTATCAGCACACAAAATGCTATTATTTCTCCCACCTTCAAAAGGAACAAACAGACCTTCCCTTCTCCCCATTTTCCCCACCAGCCACCGTGTCATTCCTTTACTTCCTGTAACGAAATTTGGAAAGCATGACCTATGCAGTGTCTGCCGTCCACTGACACTTCCCGTGACCTCCCCGTCGCCAGACCTAACGTCCACACTCAGTTCTAATCACACCTGCCCTCTGAAAGCCTTTCACACAATCACTCATTCATCCTCCTTGATATGACTTCTTCACGTGGCCTCTCAGGACATCAAACCTCCTGATTTTCTGTCAACTCCACTGGCTGTTCCTTCTTAGTCCACTTTGCATGTCCCTCCCCCTCTGCCCAACCTCTTAATTTTGGGATGCTCTGGGCTCAGTCCTTGGTTCTCTGTCCATCTACTTTCTAGCCTCATAGCTTTAAATAGCAATTAAATGCCAGCAACTTCCAAATTATATCGCCAGCCCCAACCTCCTTTGCTAGCTCCAGACTTATCCATCCAAGTCTATGCAACAATGCCACATGGACGTCCAAGAGGCATCCCAAATTCAACCTGACCAAACTGAACACTGCTCACGATGTCCTATCCTCTTTCACGTCCACAAAATACTCTCACCCATAGCCTTACTCATCTCGATGATGGCAACTCTATCCCTGCAGGCCAAACACTTTGGAATCACCCTCACTGGATGGCTACAGTAATTTTTTTTTTTTAATAAATTGAAAGTAACAAATGTTGGCAAGGATGTGGAGAAACTGGAACCCTTATACACTGCTGGTTGGAACGTAAAATGACACAGCCACACTGCGGAAAACAATTTGACGGTTCCTCAAAAAGTGAGAGAGAGAACTACCAAATGATCTAGCATTTCCACTCCTATGTATATCCCCAAAAGAACGGATAATAGATGTTCAGACAAATACCTGTATACCAGCAGTCATGGCAAGACTATCACAACAGCTATAAAGGCAGGAACAACGCAGCGTCCACCCGTGAATGAGTGGATAACACGTGGTGTATCCATACATGAAATGTCACCTGGCCACAGAAGGAATGAAGCATTCACACCTGCCACAGTGTGGATGAACTCTGAAAATGAATAGTAAGTGAAAGAAGCCAGACACAAAACAGCACATATTATAGGATTCCACTTACATGAAATATCCAGAAATAGGTAAATCTAGAGACACAGAGAATAGACTAGTGGTTTCCAGGGGCTTGGCCAAGTAGAGAATGAAGTGAGGCTGCGTTGGTTTTGGGTTTTGGGTTTTTTGTGGGTTTTTCTGGAGAGTTTATTTATTTATTTGAGAGAAGAGAAAGAGAGAGAGAGCAGGAGCAGGGGGAGGGGCAGAGGGAGAGGGAGAAGCAGACTCCCCGCCTGATGGGGGGAGGGGAGACCTTGATCCCAGGACCCTGGGATCATGACCTGAGCCGAAGGCAGACGCCTAACCGACTGAGCCACCCAGGCGCCCCAGAGGGGTTGCTGAATAGTTGATGAACATGCTCTGAGGTGCACAGAGGTGGTGAGTGCACAACGCCGTGAAGGCCTTGAATGCTGCTTTACTGCAGGCTTAGAAATGGCCCATTTAAGGTTATGTGAATTTCACCTCAATTAAAGAACAAAAAAATAGAGAAATCTCCCTTAACGCCTTTCTTTTTCTGACACTCCAAATTTAATCTGTAAGAAACTCAGCTGGCTCTACTTTCCCAACACCTCCAGTATGTGAATGCTTCTCCTCTTCACCCTGCGACCACTCTGGTCAAGGTCAACACCATCGCCCTTTGGATGACTGCGGTCATTGACCCCTTCATGGCACTGCTGCCCCCTCTAATCGGCTCTCAACACAGCCCCCAGGCAGAGTGTGTCGTCTGTCGACTGCGACCCTGCAAGGGCTTCCCATTTACTGCTGAAGCCAACCTTCCAACAGTCCTGGGGCCCCGCATGACCCTGTCTCCTGGACCATCCCTCCTCATCAAGTCCACCTTGCCTCTCCCACCTGTCCCCTCCAGCGCAGCCACACTGGCCTCCCCCGGTCTTCAGTGATGCCAGGCACGTCCTCCCCCAGTGGGTTCTCTGCCCTGATGCTGTCCCACCTGGAAACCACTGGGCTAATTCCCTTATCTCCTTCAAGGCTTGGCTCAATCTCACCTTGTCAAAGATGCCTTTCCTGCCCACCCATACACATAACTCTGGTTCCCCTCATGCTGCCCAATTTTACTTTTATCCATGCATTTTTCTCTTCCAATATACTATATGATTGCAAAAAAAAAAAAAAAAAAAAAAAGTCTGTGTCCCTTAGTTAGGGTGTAAACTCCATGAAGGTTAAGATTTGCATCTGTTCTGTTCCCCAATGTATCTCAGGCATGCAGAACGGTGCCTGGAACATAACAGGAGGTCAGTAATATTTACTGAATTGAAGAGATCTTAAAAGTATAAAGAAATGGATCATAAACGAAGGGGCACCTGCACCCCAATGTTTATAGCAGCAATGTCCACAATAGCCAAACTATGGAAAGAGCCCAGATGTCCATCGACAGATGAATGGATACAGAAGATGTGAGATAGATAGATAGATAGATACACACACATACACACACAATGGAATATTATGCAGCCATCAAAAAAATGAAATCTTGCCATTTGCAACGACATGGATGGAACTAGAAGGTATTATGCTAAGCAAAATAAGTCAATCAGAGAAAGACAATTATCGTTTGATCTCGATGATATATGGAATTTAAGAAACAAGACAGAGGATCATAGAGGAAGGGAGAGAAAAATAAAACAAGACAAAACCAGAGAGGGAGACAAACCATAAGAGACTCTTAATCATAAGAAACAAACTGAGGGTTGCTGGGGTGGGGGGGGGTGGAGCGATGGGGTAACTGGGCGATGGACATTGGGGAGGGTATGTGTTGTAGCAAGCACTAGGTATTATATAAGACTAATGAGTCACAGACCTATACCCCTGAAACAAATAATACATTATACATTAATTAATTGAATTAAAAAAAAAAAAAGCTGAAGGAGATGGAGGTTCTGAGCTGGAAAGAGAGGTGCGGGCAGAATGATACCACTGGCCAGGTCCCCCCTGAGCTGGGCATTTCACTCTTCCCTGAGGGCTCTATTCTGTTTTACATCCCCATGCCCTTGCTCAGCTCTTCTTCATGGCACGAAGTCCCTCCCCAGTTTTTTCAAGCCAGCAGGTGCATTTATGCTATGAGGCCTGGCCCACCATCATCTCCTCCGGGAAGCCTTCCCTGATTCCTTGAAGCAGAGATAGTCCCTCCCTCCTCTGTGCACCCACAGCCCCTGGGCTGACCTCAACTTTCTCACCCTCAACTGCGACTGGTTTTGAAGTGTTTGTCCCCCACACTAGATTCTGAGCTCCTCAAGAATAGAGACTCTGTTTTATTTTTCTCTGTATCTACAGCAGGTAAAACAGGGGCTGCCATAGGGCTCAGTAAATGTCCTCTAAAAAAAAAAAAAAAAAAAGAACAGCAACAAAAAAGAAATGGATCATAAAAATATTTACCAAATTGATAATAGTGATTGTCTGTGGGAAATGAGGAAGAGATGTGAAATTAGGGATAGATACAAGAGACTTACTTCATCTTCACATGGAATGTTTTGTTTATTTTATTTTATTTTTTATTTATTTGTCAGAGAGAGAGAGAGAGAGCACAGGCAGGGGGAGCGGCAGAAGAGGGAGAAGCAGGCTCCCCATGGAGCAGGGAGCCCGATGCGGGACTCGATCCCAGGACCCTGGGATCATGACCTGAGCCGAAGGCAGATGCTTAACGACTGAGCCACCCAGGCACCCCTGTTTTGTTTCTTTCAGTTAAGAATGATGAAGTGTATTCATCAGTTTCACAGAATCTTAATAATTTTCAATTCTGGATAATCTATGGGCACTGGTTACAGGATTCTGTGCACTTTTTTGTACAGCTTAAATTTCTCAAAATTTTAAAGGCAAGTGAGAAAGAAAAAAAAAAACCCCTTTACAGTTTTTATAGAGAAGAATCCCTTTGCTCTTCCCATGGGTAGTCCTCTTGGAATGTCTGCAACTATGTCTTTTTTGACTGAATACAGTCGTTGGGCAACTGCCCAATCCAGCGTAGAAAGGAACTAACAGAGTTACAGTTGCAGAAATATGATTTTCACCGACTTGACCTCCACATCGTGTGATGCTAGGGGATGGCCCAAGCGCAGATCTGGGGTCCCCCTGGCACACTCACTGATATTACCGCTAGGGCCCACCAGGTGGCGCGCTGTGCGGGCATCACAACTAGGGAGCAGGGCTGTCAAGCAACCCAAAGAAAAGCCCTTCTCAAAAGGCGCTCTTTCTCGGAGAGTTTTAAAGCTGCGCCAGCATATATGAGATTTCAGTACTCGTGCTTAAGTCTAGAGCTCCGAAGCAAGCCCCCTGCCCGCGTCCCCCTACCGCCGCCCCCACCGACCCGGCGGTGACCTGATGTGGCAGAACCCTACAATCTCCAGCAAAATTAAAATGTATTTATTTTGGAAAATAGAACTCAGTCATACACTCATTTCCTTCTCCAACATTTCACAGCAAAATAAAGGTTGTATTGCCAAGAGTTATAAAATTAGAGAGGAAATGAAAATCTGTTATTTTCATAATAAGGTCTTTCCACTTAGCCAAAGTATTTTGAGTTCCAAAACAACTCGTATCCCCAAATGGTTGAGTTTTCATAGTGACTTACTGATTTTAAGCATTTGTCGTGGGCTCTAACTTAACCAGACTTTTTTTTTTTTTTTTAAAGATTTTATTTATTTATTTGACAGAGAGAGACACACAGAGAGAGAGGGAACACAAGCATGGGGAGCGGGAGAGGGAGAAGCAGGCTTCCCGCCGAGCAGGGAGCCCGATGCGGGGCTCGATCCCAGGACCCTGGAATCACGACCTGAGCCGAAGTCAGACACTTAATGACTGAGCCACCCAGGTGCCCCTTAACCAGACTTTAAACACAGCAAATTTTAAGCGATGGCTATAACCTTTCCAATATTATATTAGATCAATATCCAATAAGCATACAAGCTATATGTAATATGTTCATAATATACTGAGCAGATAGGTAAGATATCCTTATTTTTCACTATAAAAGTGATATCAGCTGTAGTAACATCCATGTATTTAGAGGCATAGAAAATGAACATGATCATCTTCCTTTACCTTCCACTCTGTCCCAAGCCTTAAATTATTTAAGTTCCTGTTAGTAGTTTTTATACATATACTTGCAGACTTTTTTAAAAAAAGATTTATCTATTTATCTGAGAGAGAGAGAGAGAGAGAGTGCATGAACGGGGTGGGGGGGGGAGAGGCAGAGGGGAGAGGAAGAGACATCTTCACGCAGACTCCCCGCTGAGGGTGGAGCCCTACCTGGGGCTCGATCCCACAACCCTGAGACCATGACCTGAGCCAAAATCAAGAGTCGGACGCTTAACCAACTGAGCCTCCCAGGCACCCCACACTTGCAGACGTTTTAATGTATGATTTAATTTGTTCTTTTACTAAGTGGGATTTCACCATACACGCTGTTCTGAAAGATTCTTTTAATCACTTAACATTTTTACGGTGGAATACGCCGGGTCAGACTATTTATTCTCCTTAGTGACTGAATGGTATTTCTCAGAAAAAAAATAACAACAGCAACAATAATAGTACCAGAAAACACTTCCAGGGGCTCACTATGTGTCCGACTCGAAGCTCTCTCCACGTCTGGATTCAGTCACTAACGACAACCCTCTGCAAGAGGTGCTATTTGTTATCCTCCCTACAGGTGACAAACCGAGTCAGAGATGATGAAGAACTTGCTCAGGGTCACACGGCTAGGAAGGTGGTGCGATAATTCAAACTCAGGCCATCTGGTTCCAAAGCCCACAGTCCTCACCAGCACGTGACACTGATCATGCCATAAACTGCTCAATAGTCTCCCTGGAAATGGACATTAAGACTGTTTGCTTCCTATTTTATTTTATTTTTTTTATGTTCAGTTAAGCCACCATATGTACATCATTAGTTTTTGATGTAGTGTTCAGTGATTCATTGTTTGCGTATAACTTACTATTTGAAACAGTTTAAACACAATAACTATCCTCAAAAATGTGTTATCACTATTTCCTGAAGACTCATTTCTAGAAGTGGGGCTGCTTGTACAGGTACTTACAATTTTGGTAGGTAATGCCAGGCTGACCTCTAGAGAAGCTTCACCGACCTACACTCACCAACACCCCCACGCCCCCACCCCCCTCCACCCCCACCCCCCGATAATGCCACACTCTTGCCCTCTGCTGCCCCTGGACGTTCTCGGTCATTCCTCTTTTCCCACAAGCAGATAAACACAACACAGAATCATGGTTTTGCTCGAATTTGCAGGGCCCTGATCACTTGAGTCTGAGCAGCATTTCACGTATGTACTGCCCATCTGCATTTATTGATCTCCGAATTCTACTTTCTCGCGCTTTGGCCCATTAGTTAGAGGTGCCTTTTCTTATGGATCTGTAGATGCTCTTTACGCGCACCCCAAACACACGCACCACTTCTGCCTCAGTGAATGCGCGACGACTCCGCTGGGACCCCCAACTAGCCCTTGGAGTCAGTGCTCCCTAACCAGAAGAGGCTCCCGCGTCAGGTCCAGTGGCTGAGCACAGAGCTCATGAAATTACACTTGCTTCCCCAAAGCAAAATCATCAGCACAGCAGAGAGATAACAAAGTTTATCTGAGGCCACAGCTCATGACCTTCCCATCATTATCCTCTGTGGTAAATATTGTATTGACCCCCGTAATACATTAGGATAACAAACAAGGTGGGTGCCAAGAACATCTGGGTGGGGGTAGCTAGAGAAGGGGACCGGTCTGGGTTTGAATTCTGGAGCCATCACTAACTGGCTGGGTGGTCAATTTCCCCCAGTCTCCAAGCTTCCATAGACCAAATCCCTGGGGAGGAGTTAGAGGACTTAAGGACAATGTCTATAATATTTATTATTATTGCTATTAATAATGTTAATATTATTGACGGTGGCTAAGGAGAGGCAAATGTTCTGAGCTGCCAAATGCAACTGACATGACTGGCTTTGCTAGCTTATTGGGTATGGATAAAACTAGGTCATCTTCTTGTTAAAACTCACCTCTACCTCCACGCACCCAATGAGTAAGAAACCGATCTTTCCTTTCTGCCCTTCTCTTTCCGTGCCCAGGAGTCTCAGCTATGCTCAGGAGAGCAAACTTGCTGGCTTCTGTCCTGCAGTGCTGGCACCAGACTCCCCCTCTGAGGTCAGCAGGCTCTCCTACCGCCAGCCCTTGTCCAAGACCACGTGGCCAGGCCTCTGGCACCGACAGCCCCACAGGTCCCCTTCCAAGCCACGGTGGTTCCGAGGCGGGGTGTGAGCCCGAGCGACATCCCTACAGAGGACTAACCTCATTCAAGGGCTCACTGGTAGAGCTGGCCTGGGCTCTCAACTTTTCATCCCCTCCAACGCATCCCTCCCCAGACTGCTGGCCTCCCCCAGGGGGGCCGTCTGCCCCCCTCACCTCCCTGCGCCCCAGCCCATGTCCTTTCTCTGCTGCAGACTGCAAGATTATTTCAGGAAAAAATAACGCCAGCCACTCGAGGATACCTTTTACTCCTCTCACTCAGATCTAGGCAGTTCCTGAGGATTCGGTCCCCCTTCTCGCGGCTTATAGGCAGCAGGAAGTGAAGCAGGTGAAGGCCCGTAACTATGATTCACTGTGGAGCTCAGGAAGTTCATTCCTGAACAAAATGGATATAAAACATATTCCCTACTTCGCTGGAACTACCAGGTTCGATCATTCTTCCATGTCTAGGACCATAAATGCTACCCATACACAATAAACAATGGCTGGATTCCTGAAACAGAGTTTTCTATAAACTGTAGCTGTTTCGGTGGTGGCATCCGTTAGGAAAAAACTGTGTCCTGAACTCTGAAGCCAATCAAGCGTGTTACATAACAGGCTGGAGAACAACCACGATGATGATTTTTCTTCGTCTTCCCTCCCTTCGCCACCCCAGGTTGTAGCGAAAGCAATTTGGCTTAATTAAGTCGGTGATGCGATGGAAGCTAATTGAAATCCTTTACTGGGCTGCTTTCACAAATCATCTTTTTGGAAATCAAAGGACTCTGAGAGACCAACCTGTTGGATTTCAACAACCCACAAGATCACGCATTTTCCTTGGTGTTGCAAAAATAAGCACACTGAACTTGAAGTTGCCAAAAAAGAAACAAGAGCAGCGCTGCCTTGTTCGTGGAAGGGCAGGTGCTTGCACTGACCGCAGCTGTGTTCAAAGATGGAGGGAGGAGCCCGCACTCATTCCCGCTGCTCAACTGCCTAGGGCCAGAGGAATGGTGGATTTTTATGACTACAGATGTATGGGCTCCATAACCTCACGATTTTTCTTCATCTTCGCTCCCTTAGCCACCCCAGATCCAAAGATATTCCCAGATGGCTGAGGCACAAGGAACAGGCTTTGTTTGCCTGGATGTCTCCAGATGGCAGAGCATCCCTTTGAGTCTGGAGATGGATTCCAGAGCTCTCCTGTAAAGTCCAACTCTGTGGCCAAATACTGGGCAAGGTGTGGGTGTACGCGTCTGGGCACAGGCAGGTTCTTGTTCACGGAGGTGTTGGATTGAAAATAAAATACTGTGTGGACCTATAGCCAAAATGTGAAGCTCTTCCAAGCTGCACACCCGAAACCTATGTAACATTGTGTATCAACTCTACTCAAAAAGAGGAAGAAAGAAAAGAAAAACAAAAACCAAAAAAGAAAAAAAAAAATGTGGAGCTCCCTAGCTGATATTCCCAACTGGAGACTGGATTAGTCTGTTTCACACAGCAGTGTCCTGGGCTTACATGAGAGCCATCAGTGACTATCTGACCAAAGGACTAAACCTGTAACAATTATCTGACAAAAATAAAGGTAAATAAGCCATATATACCATGTCTATATTATGCATATATAATATATATACACAGAGTAAGCCTAAAACATTTTCTTTTTCCTGGTTAAAAGTCTCCATCCTGGGGTGCCTGGGTGGCTCAGTCGTTAAGCGTCTGCCTTCGGCTCAGGTCATGATCCCAGGGTCCTGGGATCAAGCCCCGCGTCGGGCTCCCTGCTCAGCAGGGAGGCCTGCTTCTCCCTCTCCCACTCCCCCTGCTTGTGTTCCCTCTCTAGCTGTCTCTCTCTCTGTGTGTCAAATAAATAAATAAAATCTTAAAAAAAAAAAGTCTCCATCCACTTAATCAAGTATGTGTGTTCCAAACACGTATGGATTTCAGATTACGGAGCCCAACTAACAAAGGACTTAGATGTGACCCAAGATAAAAGTTCAGGTTTGATGACTTTTTAAACAAAACGGAAGAATCATCTGAGTTTTAAAGAAGAGTTTAAAAGAGAAATTCAGAGAGAGAGATGCTTCATTTTACTTCCCTAATCTCCAAATATCTCGCAATCTGAAATGAGGAAGAAGAGAGTATAAAAAAGAGAAAAGAGACAGAAGACAACATTTAAAAAAAAATGAGTAATAATGTTCAAGTACAAGCTAAAATAGAAGTCTAAAAGTGCATTCAGGAGTACTCTGATGTTTCATAAAAGCCCCCAAAGGATATTTCAATGAGCAGTACATCCCATGCTGTTGGAGTTCCCAAGTCTAAATTTAAAGAGTAAGATATCATCCTTTTGGGTTAAAAATAACCAAAAATGGTACAGGAATTATTTTTTTTTAATATTTTATTTATTTGTCATAGAGAGAGCGAAAGCATGAGCAGGAGGAGCGAGGAGCCTGATGCGGGACTCGATCCCAGGACCCTGAGATCATGACCTGAGCCGAAGGCAGACGCTTAACCAACTGAGCCACCCAGGAGTCCCTGGTATAGGAATTTAAAACAAGTAAGTAGAGAGCAGTAGAACTGGGAAAACAAAGACAGTGTAGTCCAGGCTATGCTTCAACACAATTTGTAGTATACCCTGGGGTAAAATGCAGTCACTCCCTTTTGGTCCAATTTCCCCCTTAACTTTGAAGTCAAGTCCCCCTCAGGGGGGACGGGAGTGAAGATAAGTAAGATGGTACACAGTACAGACAAAAAATGGACAGGATTGCTATTATAGTGGGCTATCAGAAAAAATTATTTGGTTTGTATTTCCACTATTATCAAATAACAGTGTAGGATGTTCTGTAACATAGCATGGAGTCTATTGAAAAGGATAAAGATAAAAAGCATAAAAAAAAAAGTTTTTCCCCCCAAAGGCAAAATAATCTTGCAAAGTATACACAGGATGGACTGTTACTACAAGCCATGGATTAGCTCCAGTAATTAGGATCCTGGTAAAAATGTCTATAATCTTCCTGGGAACTTCAAAGCAGAAAATAAAAGATGGCTTGTGAGCATTAAAGGGATTTACGGGGCCAACAGGCGCTGGTATTTCATCAAAGTGCTGAGAAACACCTCTAGGAAGCAGGAAGAACTTGAAAGAGGCAACCACAGAAACTAATGAGTGAGCCTGGTTTTCTAAAATGAGTTCCAACTACCGGGGAATATTCCATTTCCCATGACGATAATTTTGCAGAGCGTAATCTATTGAGTTACAAATACAGATAAGTCCAGCACCAAATGGACGGCTAACCCATGTGATAACCCCTTTATTATTTAGGTGCCATCGATTAATTCCAAGGAGACGCTCCCTAGAATTAGCATCTTCAGGAAACTAAGTCAGAGCTAAGAAATGAATGAGAGACACACCTCAGTCTTTCCTCCAACTACCACTGGCCACCTCCACCCAGATTCCTACAGAAACTTCAAGCTGATGTGTGTGAGAGAGAACCCACCGTCATCCTTAAAGCTGCTCCTCTTGCATGGTCTACGCTCAGTGCCGACTACCACCACACTCCCAGGATTCGAGCCAGAAACCTGAACTGCCCCCCATCACTGCCCCATATTCAGTGTCACCAAGTCCCTCCAAAACCACTTCTTAAATCCTCTTCACTTAGTCTCAATTCCCACCGCCATGGTTTTAATTTAGCTTCTCTTGGTCCCCTATCTAAAATACCACAGTGGAGTCCCAGCTGGTTTCCGTTTTCCTCAACTTCCACGCCCACTCTATCACAAGAGCAATCTTCCAAACACAGAAGCTGGGCAGGTTATTCCCCTGCTTAAAATCCTGTAGTGAGGGGCACTCGGGTGGCTCAGTCGGTTAAGGTCAGGTCATGATCTCAGGGTTGTGAGTTCGAGCCCTGTGTCAGGCGTGAAGCAGCTCTCTCTCCCTCTCCCTCTGCCCTACCCCCCCCCAAAATAAATAAAGTAAAATAAAATCCTGTAGTGAAAGCACAGACACCTCCTGATATGGCTCCTTCCTTGCTTTAATGTATCATCACCTCTGCAGCTGGTCCTCTTTCATTTATATCCATAAATACCATTCTCGAAATACATCATGCAGTTCCCACTCATCCACCAGACAAATTCCAAACCTGAGATCAGCTTCCCCATGAAGTCTCCTCTACCTGCCTGAGATTCACCGTTACCTTCTCTGGGCTACTTCTGTGGTTCACTTACAATTCTACCATGGTGCGTAACACACCACATTATTGATATGTATTTATATGTATGATGTCCCATAATCGACAAGCTCTCAGAGGGCACAGCTGTTTCTTAGTTATTCCTGTGTCTCTCAAGTCTAACACAGTGGCTGGCAAAAATAGCACTCAAGAAATGAATGCTGAATTGCAAAGCGATGGCCCCTAAACTCTGTCTCCCGAGTGTCAAATAAGACTCTACCATGAGGCTCAAGTAACAATTAGGGAAGCACAAAAAAAAAAGAGAGGAAAGGAAAAGGAAGATCAGGAAAGCAACAAAAGGCTTCACATTGACAGCAAATTTAAGTAGCTACCAACAGTGTTTCACACAAAACCTGTAACCAAGTTTACCAAGAATCCATGTTCACTAAAGTTTCCTGCCCAAGAAAGTTGCCTGAAGCACCTTCAACAGAGTAAACCAAACAGCAAGGAGACTGTCCACCTTGCTGTGACAGGCTGAACTGCACCCCCAAACTTGAAGCCCCAACCCTATCCCTCAGAATGTGACCCTTTGGGAGGTAAGATCTTTAAAGAGGTGATTAAGTTAAAAGGAGACCATTAGGGCAGGGCCCTAATCCAGTCAGACTGGAGTCCTTAGGAGAGCAGGTGGGGGTGGGTGTTGTCAAGGTCACGGTGTGCGCTCCCAGCCCTGGAAGGAAACCAACCCACCAGCACCTTGATCTTGGGCTTCCAGGCACGAGAATGGCAAGAAAATGCATGTCTGTTGTTTAAGCGACTCAGTCTATGATGTTTTGTTTCGGCGGCCCTACCCTAGAGCCCTAGAACAGGGGATTTGGTAAGGAAAAGGAAAAACCTTCGGGGCGCCTGGGTGGCTCAGCCGTTAAGCGTCTGCCTTCAGCTCAGGTCATGATCTCAGGGTCCTGGGATTGAGCCCCACATCGGGCTCCCTGCTCAGTGGGAAGCCTGCTTCTCCCTCTCCCACTCCCCCTGCTTGTGTTCCCTCTCTCGCTGTGTCTCTCTCTGTCAAATAAATAAATAAAATCTTAAAAAAAAAAAAAGAAAGAAAAACCTGGTGGTCAGGGGAACCCTCTTCCAGAATTGGAAAGGCTGACAGGTAGAAAAGGACTCGTCACTTTTTCTAGGATTCCTACATTCCAGCTCGGAATAAGGAAGGACTAATAGCAGGATTCATTACCTTTAAAGATAACCTTCTAGTCCTGAAATTCTATGATCATTACAAAAGACATTCTTCTTAAGACATCTGATGACAGACAGGACTAAGATCTGCCTCTTAGGAGCTCAAAATACTTCCATGAAGGGCCGGTGTTTTATGCGGTACTTGATCTAAAATATCACAGTAGGGCAGAGACGGAGCCAGGGCAAGCCTGGAGTTGAGCCACTTCTGTTTAACCTCCTGGTCCCTCCCCACAACACACAGATTCCCTTTCCCCCGCTGCTGGCGTTCAGGGTGAAGGACGTCCTGAAAAAAGAATCCCAACTGTCCACTCACGGGGTTCACTCTATGGAGGCGTATGGGTGGGTGTGGGAAGAGCAGGGGAAGAAGGAGGGAGCGAGGAGGCCCTGGGCGGGACATTCAGTCAGGGCCAAGTGCTGTCCCTGGTACTGCGTGGTGGTCACTGGCTCAACCGCGTGAGCAAAGGACACATGACCAAGCGGATCATGGGCGTGTCGTGGGGACAGCAGGGACGGGTCAGATCAGGAAAGCTGCCCTCTGTAGTCTGCACAACTTCTGGACTTAACAACGTAGTTTGGACCACTCTAAAAACAGAGAACAGTGGAGGCAAAATGCCTCAATAACTCTGGGGAAGCAGGTTACACAGCAGTAACCCCCTGGAGGGCACGGAGTCACCCTCACAGCGGGGCAGAGGAGGGGAATGGAATGCTAGCAGTGAGCACCAGCAGCTGAGAAGTGAGGGGCTTGGCAGTGGAGGAGTTCAAGCGGTAGAGCGAGGACAGCCGTGCAGGCACAGCGTTAACTGGTGGTCAAGACGGTGAGCCAGCACTCAGGTCATCAGGCTGAGGACAAGCAAGAGGTGGGGCCAGTGCCAGTGGTGGCCCAGGTGGGACGTGAAGGATAGCCGGGAGCAGAGGGATGGCAGCGTGAACTCAACCCTGGCGGAATCTATTGGACCCCATGGGCTGCATCCTGAGTGCAAGGCTGTACTACTAGATATGGGGACTGTTGAAATGGGGTCTGAGTTCCCTCTGCCCCTCCGGCGGGCAGCACAGAGCTCTGGATGTTGAGTTTTAAATATAAATGTCTTGGGAGGGGGGTGGGGGGACGGGTTAGCGTGGTGATGGGTATTAAAGAGGGTACGTTCTGCATGGAGCACTGGGTGTTATGCACAAACAATGAATCATGGAACACTACATCAAAAACTAATCATGTAATGTATGGTGATTAACATAACATAATAAAAATATATATATATAAATGTGTCTTTATGGTATCCACAGCTGGTGAGGTTTGGGAACGTTTACTATGCAAAACCCCCACATTAAGAATATGTTCTTTAAAGCACATTTCGTAGCATATACTTATAAAGCACCTGGTAGAATGCCATTAAATCTGGGCACACCGCCAAAGGGAACACGACAGAAGAGTGGATCGGGAGACATTCAAGGTCAGCCAGAGCATTTCTGACTAATCACCATTGATGGGCTCTCAAGAAGGCTCTGCCCCTAAGCCCAGATCCCCAGAGAAAAGCTTTGTCTTAGGAAGGCCTTCAGAAGCTAGCTGAAGAGAACGTGTATCCGGAGAGAAACACGAAAGGTGTAGCACAGGGTCCCAGAAATTCAGAAAACTTCTGGTTTAGTTTAGAGAACACAGGGCAATCTGGGAGAAAAGGCACAGGAATGGGGCGCGTCCTGTTTCTGCCAGCAACTAGGGACTTGGCTTTACCCCCTACCTCTCTGTGTTTCCTCTAACATCTGGCAGCATTGACATCTAACTTACCGACCAACCAGTAATGTGAGGCTCAAATGAGAGAGGAGATCCTTCCTGAAAAGGTCCACACTTACAGAAATAAAAGGTATTATTTATCAAGTTCGATCACCTCCCAAGAAGTATCAAGTCCCGTTCGTCGTCCGTGGGAAATTTACCGAGGGTTTATTATACTGCACAGATGGCAGGGGGGCCAACACAAAATATCCTAGTCCTTTGTTCTTCTCACAAAGGTGTTTGTGAAAAAAAAAAATTGTAATACAGTGAGAGAATCATTATAGCAGAAATAAGAAGAAAGTATCAGAAATAGAAAAAGATGATATGAAAAGTTCCGCTATAGCAGTATTTAAACAAATGTAGACAACGTAATTATCCAATAATAAAATACTCAAAGAACTTACAGAACATTCATATGATAGAATGCTAAATAGCCCCAAATAGAGGTTTTTCTAAAGAAGCTTTAATGATATGAAGACATTTTAGTGAAAAGTAGTACACAAAACAGAATATGTGGAATAAGATAAATCCTGCTGAAATTAAACTCATAAAACTCTCTCTTCTGGCTCTGATGAGTTACTATACCAGACTAGCTCTCCCACTGTTAAGAGATAGGAAGCTGGACAAAATGTACAAAAAATTTTTCAGACATTGGACAACAGGCAGCAGAGGAAATGAGGCAAGAAATGCAATAAGCCCAATATCAATATATAAAAATGAATTGTATTTTTACACATAATTGACTACTGTATATAGAACAAACAACTGAAAAATGCAGTGAAAAACTGGCAAATGCAATTAGAAATACTACTTATAGAACCACTGAAACATACATGATAAATTTAACAAGATACACGAGACCTGTTCACTTTAAACTAAAATACACTGCTAGAAGAAAGAACATTTAAGTAAATAGGGAATTCTGCTATGTTCATGGATTAAAATGGATATTGAGATTTCAATTCCCCTTATACTGTTTTATAGATTCAACGCAATCCTAATCAAAATCCCAGCAGACTCTTTGTAGAAATTAGCAAGCTGATTCTAAAATATATATAAAATGAAAATGACCTAGAACAGCCATAGACTTACTATAAAATGGCAGAAATCAAGACAGTGTAGTACTAGCATAAGGCTAGCACACAGATCAGTAAAATAATAGATATGGAGTCCAGAAATAATAGGTCAACAAAAATATGGCCAATTATTTTCTTTATAATAGTGGCAAGAAAAATCAATGAGGAATGCTGGGTAACCCTTTTGAAAGATGATGCTGGAAGAAACATAGCAAAATGGAAAAAAGAAATAAACTCTGACCGCATCTCAAGTGATACCAAAAATTAACTCTAAATGAATTACGGACCTAAATCTGAGAGCTAAAATTCTAAAACTTTTAGAAAAAAAAATGCTGAAAATTATCTTTGCAACTTTGGAGAAGGCGAAGTATTCTTAGAAAGGACACACATGGCACTAACCCTCAGGGGACAAAGATAAATTGGGCATCATCAAAACTGAAAACCATTGCTCTACAAAAGACCTCATTAAGAAAACGAATACACACACCACAGATATGGAGAAAATATCGTACTACACATAGCTGGCAAAAAGGTTTATATCTAAATATAGAAAGAGCTCTTAAAAATTAAAAAGAAGATAAAACCCTGTAAAAAAATGTGCAAAAGATCTTAAAAAATACTTCACAAAAGTAAACACAAGAATGGTCAATAACCATATGAGAAGATGCTCAACATCATTAGTCATTAGGCAAATGCAAATTGAAACCATGATAAAATGCTTAAAGGGTTAGTATCTAAAATATATAAAGAACCTGTAAAACTCAACACCCAAAAAACAAATAATCCAATTTAAAAATGGGCAGAAGACACAAAAGACATTTCTCCAAAGAAGACATACAGATGGCCAACAGACACATGAAAAGATGCTCAAGATCACTTATCATCAGGGAAACACAAATCAAAACTAAATGAGGGGCGCCTGGGTGGCTCAGTCAGTTTGGCATCCGACTCTTGATTTTGGTTCAGGTCATGTTCTCAGAGCTGTAAGATCATGCTCTGCGTCAGGCTTGCACTAAGCATAGAGTCTACTTGAGATTCTCTCTCTTTCTCCCTGTTCCTCCCTCCCTCCCCCTTCACGTGCACTTGAGCAGGCACTCTCTCTAATAAATTTTAAAAAACTAAATGGGAGATATCACCTCACAGCTGTCAGAATGGCTCAAATCAATATCAAGAAACAACAGGTGTTGGCGAGGATGTGGAGAAAGGGGAACCCTCTTACACTGTTTGTAGGAATGCAAACAGGTACAGCCACTCTAGAAAAGTATGGAAGTTCCTCAAAAAGTTAAAAATAGAGCTACCCTACGACCCAGGCATCACACTACTGAGATACAAGAACACTAATTCAAAGGGATATATGCACCCCCATGTTTATAGCAGCATTATTTACAATAGCCAAGATACAGAAGCAGCCCAAATGTCCATCAACAGACGAATAGAAAAAGAAGATGTGATATATCACATGGAAATACTATGTGATGGAAATACTATGTATCTTGACTGAGGCACTGGTTCTAACAGTGTACATGTTTGTCAAAACACATCAAACTGTGCACCATACACACACACACACACACACACACACACACACACACACACAATGGAATATTACTCAGCCATAAAAAGAATGAAATCTTGTCATTTGCAACAACATGGATGGAACTAGAGAGAATTATGCTAAGCAAAATAAGTCAGTCAGAGAAAGACAAATACCATATGTGGAATTTAAGAAGTGAAACAAACAAGCAAAGGGAAAAAGTAAGAGAGAGACAAACCAAGAAACAGACTCTTAACTACAGAGAAAACACTGATGGTCACCAGAGGGGAGGTGGGGGTGGGGAGGATGGGGGAAAGAGGTAGGGAAGGAAGGAGGGAAGAGAGAGACAGAGGACTAATATAAATTGTCATAAAATATTAGTAGTGATTACTTTAGGAAATGGGATTGTAGGTCATTTCTATTTCCTTCCTAATACTTCTATAGTCCCAGTTTAACATTGAGTATGTATTCCTTTTAAAATAAAAATATTATTGAGGTATCACCTCATACCTGTCAGAATGGCTAAAATCGAAAACACAAGAAACAATGAGTGTTGGTGAGGATGTGGAGAAAAGGCATTAAAACAAAATTTAAAATACATAAAAATAAAAATAAAGAAACAACACCCATCACAGTGTAAGAAGAAAGGATGGGAGGGAGGGAGAAGCTAGCTGGCTGTAGGAGTTTGTAGAGAAGGGGAGTCAAGGAAATATTCCCAGAAGAGGTGATATTTGTATCGGATCTTAAAGAATCAGCAGAATTTCATAGGATTTCACCAAGCACAGATGAGAGAGGAGATCATTTCCTGCTGAAAGGCCACTTTTACAGAAGTACATTTGAGGATGCACTGGTAATATGCAGAAACCAGCCCTACTCCGGGCAGGATATTTAAATTCTAATTAGAGGATGAAGCTTTTCTGTCACCAGATCTTGACTGAAACAGGAAAAAAGTCTACTCAAGTCTGGTACTTCAGTGCTTCAGTAATGGAGGGACCTCTGATGCAGGACTTTTCAAGGGATTCACTGGAATGGTGGAGCTCACCTCTGCAAAGAGAACCATCTGCAGCTTCCCTTTGTACCCGGGACCAGTGACATCAGGGAGGTCTGAGGCTCACCACTGACAAATGATGCTAATAACCCTCAGTGAGAAGCATGGCTCCAGAAACAGGCTCTGGTTAGACCTGGCTCTTATTGGTAATTTTTACCTCAGGCTTTTCTGTATTCATTTGTAATAAGCCCAGAAAGTCAAAATCAGCGAGCTGTTTCACGGCCCCTCAGAGTCTATTGCTTTGATAAAAGAAACCAAACACCATTTTTTTCTTGTATTGCAATTATGTGTGTCCACATAAATCTTCTTTCAGTCTTTCTTTAAATATACAATTTCAAAACCGTAACCTGAATATAGGATCACTCATCTTTGACCCTCTTCTGTTTTATACAATTATACTGTTTCTTAATGTGTTTTTCATCTCCTTAATAGTCTAGGTTTCTCACTGACTGAATCAAAAACAGCTCATTATTGTATTAAATTTGTTTCTAAACTGTCCAATATGGAGACTACGTGGC
Organism: Halichoerus grypus; assembly: GCF_964656455.1. Taxonomy (NCBI): domain Eukaryota; kingdom Metazoa; phylum Chordata; class Mammalia; order Carnivora; family Phocidae; genus Halichoerus; species Halichoerus grypus. The sequence goes on along the minus strand of NC_135718.1, from coordinate 94,898,023 downwards.
AAGGCCTCAGTTCGCCGTAGCCCTTTGCCTACAATCCACATGTGCTTTACAGAACTTTTTCACTATCTCCTTTTTAATCTTGAGGATCTCAATAACCTCCAAAACTGTCCATCAGACCTACTGTTATGTCACACCCTGACAAACAGTGCTTCTCAAACTTGAGAATTATGTCTTACTTGAGTCACGCTGTGGTCGTGGCAACTGCAGACCCTGATGCATTAAGTTGGAAGGAGGTTCTTTGGGTTCTAGAGCCCAGGGGATGCTCGTGCCCCTGCTCTGTGGATCACGCTCTGAGTCCCAAGGCCGAACACATCTTCTTGCTCACCAGACTTTGGTTTGTCTCCACATACATACCCGTGGGGCACAGCAGACTCTTACCTTCAGAAACATTTTATTCCCTTGAACTTGAAAAAGATGCCTCGGGCTAAACTGATCTAAATTATATTCCTAATCTGCACTGGTAATCTTGCATGCTTAAAACTTCTTGGCGCCTTCCTTATCCTTCATATTCTTTCACTTTCATGTTCTTAGCCCAGTGTGCTTGCATACAGCGCCTTCTTTTTCTGTATTAGAACTTTCGAATCCCCACTCATTAATCTTTTTTTAAATTTAATCTTTCCTCTCTGAGTTGTTAATCATGATTCTAGATGAGAAAATTAAAATACCCTCCTTTCTTCCATGTTAGATAGATAAATACGGATATACAGAAATATATAGGTGTGTGTGTATATATATGTACACACATAAATATACATGTACATACATATATACATACACACATATATATATATATACATATGGATATGTGTAATATGTATGCCTGTAAACATGTATATACATATTGACCTACTTCAGAAAAATAAAAGTCCAAAGACTGTCAAGCTTTGAAAAGGCAAACACTGGATATGGTCAAGCTCCACTAGGCTTGAAACCCAACTCCATAAAATAGGAAGAAAAATTAAAAAGTAGTAATCTTGTATTACATCGAAATACTTCAGCTATTTAAATCATTCTGTCAACTGGACTCTGTTCCACATAGAAAATTTCGAGACAACCCATTGTTTCCTGCTGCTCTCCACATCCTGGTCTCACCTGCCAGTCTAACCTAGCCTTATTCTTCCTCCAGAAACTCTGCTCTCGGGGGCTTTATACGCCTCTTTCTGCAGTACCCTTCTCCAATCTGAAAATTTACTTCGGGCCATCCTTCGGTGGTCCAGTGCCCCCCTTGATGTTGATCAGACTCTGTCTCCATGAAACCGTTGGAGTAAATTTCCATGCACGTTCTTAAAATCTGGCTCAGTTATATCTTCCCTTTCCACGTCCATTCATATTGATCTACAATTACCAAAACTTTATGGAATCCAAGATCTCTAGATATTTATCACAGGCTTGAAATGCACAATCTATCTCTTTGATAGTCATTACCATTCTTATCTGTGTAAGCCACACATCAAGCTTAACAAGTCCATTTATTTCTTATTATCTCATAGTCTACTGATTTTCAATACAACAGATAGTTTCTTATGAGAATATCTAGTGTCAAGGTGTAGAGCCAAGAAGTCTATGAATACCCCCACTCTCCTCTGATGCTTTCTCTCTCCTACCCAGCCACCAATGTGAATACAGCATAGTAATAGTATGCATAGAATGGTATTGCTATAGTATTGTATAGTATAGTAATCCCATCTAGCTGATGCATTAACAGAGCAACCTACAGAATACCATATTCGGCCATCTCTCTGTTTCTTCTTATAGAGCACTACTCCCATTCAGGAGGCTCTGCCCTAGGGACCTGATCACCCAAAGGCCCCACCTCCTAACATCATCACACTGAGGGCTGGGAAGGGATACAAACATTCAGCCCATAACACGCTGTTTCAAATATATGACAAAAGGAAAAAAACAAAAACAAGAAACTAACCTAATCTATATAAATTTCTAGCTCAAACTCACTAAAAAAAGAAGTTAGATATACTTCAATGCTGGCACCTGGCTGGCTCAGTCCATAAAGCATCCAACTCTTGATCTCTGGATTATGAGTTTGAGCCCCCATGTTGGGTGCATAGCTTACTTAAAAAAAAAAAGAAAGAAAGAAAGAAAGAAAAAAAGACATACTTGAATGCTTACTATCTTAGAATACCTCACTATTATCTTTAGGATTTGAAAAAGTTAGCCATTTTCCTATATTCAGAATGTCTTGCTTGGCCAATCACCATCACTGGCCTACACATCTTGACCCTGGTCACAGCCTACACTCTTGATGAAATGACAGGCAAGCCTTGGGTCTGGTTGGGGAGAAGGTGGGAAACCCCACAGGGAGGAAGGGGCTGGCCCCACCCTCTTCTTGAGGTTCAAATCCAAGGTTACAAGTGCAGAGGATACACAGCGAACTCTAGTTTGGTCCAAGCATCAACAAGCAAGTGTCAGAGTCCAAGGAGGAGAGGGGTGAGCACAGGGTCCCACTTCTGGGCAGTGTCAATTCTGAGGGTCAGAGGAAATTCTCAGGTAGTGGGAAGGGTAGGTCTGGAACAAACCTTCAGGAGGGAGGACGGACAAAGCTAGTTAAGAGGAGTCAGACGCCCCTCTTCACTTCCAGGGGCTGAGGCTGGCCCACGGCCACTGGAGCCGCATGGAGAGAAGACGGGCCTGTCTGAATCTGGGACCCCGGGGCTGCCAGGATGGGTCACGTGGAGCCCAGAGTCTGCTGCTCACTCACACACCCCGTCTGGGGCCTCCAGCACAGGACAGAGAGACAGACTGCTCATTCTCATGCCCCGGGGCAAGGAGGGAGCTCCCCCTCTACAGTGCTCAGCAGGGAATCTGGTCCTTGGGACCAGCAGGGAGGGACTCCGAATGCTAAGTACTGTAAATAACACCCCCCAGGGCCTCCTTCCAATCCACAGGGCACCCGGCTCTTCTCAGAGTTCCACCCCAAGGGACCTGAGCAACGAGTTATTCTAACTTAACATGTGGTCTTTCCCGGTGAACCCAGCTATCTCAGAAAACCACTTTTTCTCTCTCCTCTTATCTCATTGTTACATCTGCCCTTGCAGTGCCCCTCCCCCCTTCTCTCTCCAGGTTCTAAGGTGAGGTGTCCCTCCCCACGTTCCTTCCTCCCCGGTTTTAACTCCGGCCAAAGAGCACTCGCACGCCCCTTTCACGGATTTTGCAGGATGCTGCTCCTGGCCGGTGCCCCACAAGCCCCTGCTCCGCACGCCAGCTACACGTGGGCAGGCGGCAGCCTGGTTCAACACTCCGCACAGCCACGGGCTGCCTGCCACGCGCACACCTGCGCTCAGGGCACAGGCTTTGGGCGGATGGTTCGCCCCAGCCTCTGCGGACATGGTTTCTCCCCCGCCTCTGCCGCCCCGCTCCGTGCCCACGGTAGGCCGCCGGCACAGGGGTGGCATCTTCACGGAGCTGGGGGCCGGACCACACGCCACGCCGCCAGCCAGCACGGCCGGCTCTGCACCAGGCTTTACGTAACAGAAACGCCTGATTATTGGAGCTGTCTGGTGCTTGCCACCTCCACCCCCAGCCAAGGTTTATCTCACGTTCCTAAATAACTATAAACCATCTCAAACTCATTTCGGACTCTCTAATCCATGGATCTCAATAACTGAAAAAGAACATCACCCCATCATCACCGATTATGTCTTTATGGGGGTTCTCACGTAAATGGTCTCTGCTTTTCTTTCTGCAAACCTTACTTTTATCATGCTCTTTGAAAATCAGCTAACACAACCATAAATCTGTTTAACAAGCTGCCTTTCCTTGCCCTTCTTATGTTTATTCTCCCAATCTTTCCTCTCTCTTCGTATGAACTCCCCTTGAGCGATATTTTACTTCATACCTCTGCCAAGCTGGAAGGGAGAAGACAGTTCCCGGATGAAGTGCCCCTCTTGGGGTCCCCCCTCTTGCCAGTCAGTCCCTGCCACGCTGCTGCTCAGCGATTGCATGCACACCCTTGTCCAATACCAGTTTTCTCTCCCTTAATCTCACCCTGCATTGTGCCCCCGGAAAGTGGGAGCCTGGATTGTCATCGGAGTGACCGCGTTCCTAAGAGGCAGCAGGAAACAGTGCTATTATTCCATCTTAGTTATGAAATGCTAATGCTCACAAACCAAGTCCTTTAACCAACTCAGAGGGATAGTTTTGCCTCAGCTGAAGCCCAGACCTAGCAAAGAACCAGATTTTTGTCTCTTACCCCTGGAAGCAGGCACCAAATCTCCTTATTTCTTCATTTCCAAGGCCCTCTCTAGTCTCCCTGCTCCGGCCCCTGGCTGTGAACTTAGCAGGTGCTCAATAAACGCTTCTTCACTGGTATCCAGCATCCACCGGCCCATGGGGCAGCCTGAGCCATACAAATACCACTTTCTCCAGCAGGAGTCCATTGATTTTTCTTTTCCAAGGCACAGGAAAAGAAAACTTTTAAAAGAACAGGGTTCCTAACAAGTTCATGAACAAAAACAGCAGTGAAGATATAAACTCTAAGCAGTGTCCCAGGGAAAAACATGAAAAAACACGTAGCAATCCTTCTAAAATTAGAAGGAAAATCATAACTGAGATTTTTTTAGATTATTTATATATAAATAATAATAACTGAATAATAAATAATAAATATAATAATAACTGAGACTAATAGATTATTTCTATTTTAGCGTGTCTTTAATATAATTTTGTTATAGACATATTAGTGTTCAAGGAAAATGGCTGAATGAGTAAAGAAGAAATATGGGGGGGGATGAGGGTATTAACAGGAAGAGAAGGGGCTGGGAAGACAGGCTGTGATTAGCTTAATCTCCAAGGTTTAACAACCACTGGTCTAAAATCAAATACAACTTTGGGGCTCCTGGGTGGCTCAGTCGGTTGGGCATCCAACTCTTGATTTCGGTGCAGGTCACGATCTCCGGGTCATGAGATCCAGCCCCACATCGGCTCTGCGCTCAGCATGGAGTCTGCTTGAGATTCTCCCTCTGCCTCTGCCCCCTCCCCGGGCTCATGCTCACTCTCTCTCTCAAATAAATAAATCTTTAAAAAAATAAAATGAAATAAAATCAAGTATAACCTCATCTGGGGTTAAGACCAATGATGTAAAGAACACTGACTTAAATCAACAATGTTTTGACTATTTATCAAATGTGAATCCACCAAAGTACCACACCTGTCGTTTATCATCAGGCTCCTACAGTAACTTTACTCTGTTATTTTAAACCGTAGATGAAATGTTAACGGGAGGTCCTGACCTTCCACAGACAGTCTGTCACGTTTTATGTGTAATTATATAATTTTAATACCCCCATTACTTTGTGGCATCACATTGGTGTAATGTAAATTAAGGAAGAAATTGCCAAGACCTACATTCAAATGTTCCATTCTGATTTTCTTCAATGACAACTGAAGGTCAGGCAGTTCTTTGCTCCAAGCCTCTCCTGGACAGATAGAATACTTTGCAGACCATGATGATATCTCAAACACTGGATTACATTCCACCTAGATAATTTTTGCAATGGACAAAAACCCCAGAGAAGTCAAATAAGTTCCATTCTCCTTTAAATTGCGTAAGAGAGAGAAAGCCAGGAAAAAGAAAAAAGAAAAAACCTCTCTTGCTTGAAATTTTGCTCTCCTAAGATGGAAAGTAGCTTGAAGAAAAGAGAACTCTACACAGTTACCCTCGAAGAAGTCAGTTCAACTTCAGCAGGCACAGACTGACATGGCTTTCAATAATTTTTTTTAAATGGAGGCTTTTTGCTATTTAATGTCATATGAGGTAAGGATTTAATAGCTTCTACCGCAGCCTTATTAACCATTACTTGATTATGTTCTGACTGGCAGTTTTGTAAGAAGCATTTCGGGTATATTCACCTTCTTCCACTTCATCATACTTTGAGAGCTTGTTCTTTTAAGAACACTAAGTCAAAGGGCAGCTGAAACATTACCAATATTGTCATTTTTTAAAAAGATTTTATTTATTTATTTGAGAAAGAGAGAGCATGAGCAGGGGGGAAGGGCAGAGTGAGAGGGAGAAGACGACTCCCCGCTGAGCAGGGAGCCGGACATGGAACTCGATCCTAGGACCCTAAGATCATGACCTGAGCCAAAGGCAGACACTTAACTGACTGAGCCACCCAGGCACCCCAATACTATCATTTATAATTCTCTTTCACTTTTTCCCCATTCCCACAACATACACACCCAAATTGCTCAAGAAAGTGGCATTTTTAGGATACCTCAAGAATCACAGAATGCTAGAACAGCTCTTAAAAGATCATGGCACAGATTTCGCAGTATCCTCCAGTATCTGCTCCCCCAGAGAACCCCCGAGTGTTGGCTGGTCACGTGGCTGCCCAGAATAAGGATGCCACGTGTCAGCCTCCCTTGCAGCTGGGTGTGGAGTGTGACAAAGTTTCAGGCAAGGACATAGGTGGGAACGTGATGGTGTAACTCCTGGGTTATGTTCTTACTGGGGGTTGGGGGAGGGATGCTCCTCCTCCACCCCCCCACCTCCATCCCAAGGCTGGGGAGGTGGGTGTGGACATGGGTGTGACCATGGGTGCTCCCCCTTGGACTCTGAGAAGGAGGGCCACCCAGGAGGGAAGGCAGAGCGGAGAGCTGGAAGGAGACTGGGCACATGAGGCTGTGCAGCCTCACGCCAGCCCACAAGCTGCCTCCGTCCGCACTCCCGTGTGTGTAAGAGAGAAACGCAGTTCTACCTTCTTAACCACCAAGGGGGAACTCTGTCACGTGCAGCCCAAACCGTCTCTAACGCGTAAAGATGTCACAGATGAGGAAACTGGACTGGGACTAAAACCCATACCCACCAATTCCACAAAATGCAGAGTTCTTTCTTTCTTTCTTTTTTTTTTTTAAAGATTTTATTTATTTATTTGACACAGAGAGAATGAGAGAGAGAGCACATGAGAGGGGTGAGGGTCATAGGGAGAAGCAGGCTCCCTGCCAAGCAGGGAGCCCGATGCGGGACTCGATCCCAGGACCCTGGGATCATGACCTGAGCCGAAGGCAGTCGCTTAACCAACTGAGCCACCCAGGCGCCCCCAGAGTTCTTTCAATTCCACAAGGCAGTCTTAACAAATGTCTCCCTCTCTTAAAAACAATTTATTAATAGTTTACAGAAGCCCAGTTGGACCTCATTCTCTCTTATGTTTTTGCTACTAAAGTAGAAAATGACCTCTAGGTCCAAAGCACATTCTGGAAAAGACCTTCACCTTCCTCGAAACCGTCTTTATTTCTGGGCCACATCCTTTGGGGGGGTGAGGGGAGAGGGAGGTGGGACACAATAAAATGGAGACTCCCCTGCATTTGAATCTCAGTTCCCCAGAGTCTGGCTCCTCAGCCTCTCTAGTCATCTGTGTCCCAGTCTTGAAAAAGAACTCCATTCCTCCCTCACACCCTTGCTGCAGGAATTCACTGGAATAACATGGAAAAGGGACCTAGCACTGTGCCTGGCATGGAGGAAGTGCTCAACAAACATAACTCTGGGTTTTCTTTCATGTCTTTGTGTATTTACTTATTCATACAAGAGCCACAGAGAGAGTCCCCACACACCATGTACCAGACACAATGGCAGGTACTGGGGCAGCAAGCAAATGATGCACAGAGAACGCCTGCCCTCCTAAGGCTCATCTGGGAGATGGCCAAGAACTACGACAGGGCACAACTTAGCTTAACCAAGTAGACTTGTTGTTAAAGAATTCTGGAGCAAAATCTAATAATAAAGAGTTATGTTAATAATGCACCTGAGCCTTTATCTAGCTATACCTATGTCTTTATATTTCTATTTACCTATACATCCATAGCTATGTAACCACACGGTTAGATAGACCCTTCTCTTTCTGCCACCTTTTTCTTTTTATTTAAAGATTTTATTTATTTATTTGACAGAGAATGACAGCACAAGCAGGGGGAGGGGCAGGCAGAGGGAGAGGGAGAAGCAGGCTCTCCGCTGAGCAGGGAGCCCAATGCGGGACTAGATCCCAGGACCCTGGGATCATGACCTGAGCCGAAGGCAGACGCTTAACCAACTGAGCCACCCAGGCGCCCCTCTTTTTTTCTTTTAAGATCTTCACCTTTTCTTACTTTATATTCTGGTTTGTTTGTTTGGTGGTTTTTTTTTCCTTGTTTTAGTGTCATGTAGTTGGCAGTAAGATGGACTACACAGGGATGACCAACGAAGATCTGTGACCTCTTTACAAGGAAACGTTCCAGTTATCTAGAACTGAAACAAACCACTCAAACACTCCACGCATAAAGCCACAGCCCTTTCATGATGCTCGTGGATTCTGTGGCTAGGGAATCCAGACAGGGCACAACAGGTGTGGCTTGGCTCTGCTTAAGTATATCTGGGGCCTCAATGTGGGCAGAACTGAATGGCTAAAGATGAGAACCACCCAGAGTCCTTTTCACCCACGCATCCGGAACCTTGGCTGAGATAGTCAACTGCAGTTCCTACATGTGACTTGGGCTTCCTTACAGCATGGTGATGTCAAAACAGTCATACTTCTGAGACTGGGGCTCTGAGCCTCAAGAATATTGTTCTAGAAGTTGTAGGCTTTTGATGACCAAGCCTTGGAAGTCATGTGGACTAACGTTTCCATGGTGTGTTCGTCAAAGCAATCACAACCCTACCCTGGTTCAAGGCATGGAGACAAAGAGTTTGTGGCCACGTTCATAAACCACCATATTAAAAAACAAAACTCATCTCTATGGAGGCACTTCTACATGCAAGACCAGTGTTTGGAAAATGCAGAGTTTATTTGGTCGACCAGTTAAACGTTCGTTTCTCAAAATCAATTGTCTAGCACTGTGCTAAGTAAGCACAGCATTCATAAACGAGTATAAAATACTATCAAGACACTTATGCTCTCACTTGGTGCTACAGAAAAATCCCCGAAGCTATGGAAATGCAATAAAGCAGTGACCTGTGAGAAACCATCAAAGATGCAACACAAACTCATAAATGCAAGAGAGCTGTGAGGGTTGGCTCAGTGGGAGACAAAAGCACCCCAGCAGGGCTTTGCCATGTGCGTGGGTTTGGAGTCTAACTCTTGGTGAACAGATCCAGGAGGGAAGTAGAAAAGAATGAGCAAAAGAGCTGGGGACAGCCAAGGCTGAGGGGGCACACTAGGATGTGGTCAGTGGCAAGGTGGGTTAGAAAGAGGTAGACCATGGGGCGTCTGGGTGGCTCAGTCGGTTAAGCATCCGACTCTTGATTTCGGTTCCGGTCATGATCTCAGGGTCATTGGCCTCCACGCTCAGCAGGGAGTCTGCTTGAAGATTATCTCTCTCTCCTTCTGTCCCTACCCCCCACCAAATAAATAAATAAATAAATAAATCAAGAAAGAAAGAAAGAGAGAGAGGTCGACCATGAAGAAGAAGGATAGTCTACCAGCTGGGTTCCACTCAAGAAAGGGTTACTGTGGAATCGCCAACTGGCAAGTCATATCCAGAATGACTAAATGTCAGGGCTTCACAGGATCGAAAGGAAAGATGGGAGGTCAGGGTCAGTGACTGGGAGCCTATCCACATACCACCCGTAGAATTATTTAATGTTTTTAAGTCAGCTAACTTTTTTAACCTATGTACACTTACGGAAAAAGGAGAAGTTCTGCATCAGTACTATTCACAGAAGACTAGGCTAGGGGTGTGTGTCTGTCCGGGTCTCTCTGTCTTCCTATAGGGGAGACATAGTGGTAGGCAGTTGTTTAAGGCTCTCTAGCACTGAATTGAGATTTCCCTTCACTACCACAGCAGAATTACAAGAGAACTGAAGAAATCACTCACTAAGGGATCCAAACGTACACCATAGCATGTCTGTACCTCCAAAACTCTCACTCAACTGCCAGCTCTCTAAGAAATCTCAGACCAACAAAGGAGCACAGGGTAAAGCAGCCGGACTAGATTATGTCTGAGTATACACTGCATGCTTTTCTGTGCCCTAGCAGAAATAGTAATAGCCATAATTATTATAAACCCCACTACCTTTCATATGACCTTCACCCTCTTCCCTCTTTAGCTCTGCCATATTTGTAGAGCTGTCTACTCTAGGGCAGTTACCTGCTTGCTCCATTGATAAATTCTTAATCACCCATGTTAATAAAGAAAAAGAATTAGAGGCAAATCCATTTGCATTTGTCTTGGGACCGAGTACCTCTGGTTGGAATTCATAAATAGGAAAGGCTGAGAAATGAAGCAAGGAAAAATCCTACCAGTACTTACTTCTTTTGAGCTTTGGAATGCAGAAAATAGCTAAGAAAAGACATCAAAGAGATTTACTTTAATAATTCCTATTTGTTCAATCTACAATTAAGATGTATTAACTTTGGGGTTGAGTGTCTGACTCTTGCTCTCAGCTCAGGTCTTGAACTCAGGGTCATGGGTTCAAGCCCCATATTGAGCTCCACGCTGGGTGGGCATGAAGGCTACTTAGAAAATAATAATAATAAAAACTTTAAAAAAAAGATGTATTAACTTGGAAGATCTCCTATAAAGAGAGTGGCAGGACAGAAACCCGTAAATAGTCTAAGATGCTAAAGAATAGTTAACTCGTTAACCTCATCTACGCCCATGATTTTAGCTGCCACCTCACGACTCCTGAGTCTGTCTCCAACCCAGATGTCCCCCTGTATCTCACACATACATCGAACTCTCTGGCAGACATCTCTATCTTCACAAGAACATCAAATTTAACATATACAAAACATAATGTTAGCTTCCCCCCCAAACTCTTGCTAGCTCCTGGATTTACAGAGTTGGTGGTCGCTGTCTAGGAAGCTACCCAAGAGAGCCAACCGTGAGTGATCCAGGACTCGTCTCCTGATGACTGCCCACATGTAACCAACAGCCAAGCACACACTGCTGCCTTTAAGGAATTCATGTTTTTAGTAGAGACCTGGTTACACAGAATAGTAACAGAACAGAACTACATATTCACATCCCTATTCGCAGTACAGTTACCAAGACTGCTAATTCTCAAATGATTTGAGTGTAACAGAACACACAACACAGCGAAGTACAAAGTAACCCTTCTAGCACTTCTTAATTACTTAAGTCCCAGGAAGATATAGATCAACCAAGTCAGTCACATGTAACCGTGGCTGTGGGTACGTGCACATGTGCATGCATGCCTATCTCCTGGCTTCTGCGAACATACTGAAGGGGGAGAAGTAGATACAGAAGATGCAGGATAAAGGGCTGGGTGGCAGTAACCACTCCTACACCACCTTATTCAGAAGGGGCTCCTAGGTTTGAGGACAGAGGTAGAAAGAACAGGCATGGGCTTCCATACATCTAGCCTCAGGAGGGGAAGCTTTTCCAGCGAGTGGTTTAGGAACGGCCCCGTGGAACCCTCCTGCCAATGAGACATGCTGGGAAGTCTAAAAGGGGAAGAGCTTTCGAGAAATGTTTCACTGCTCCTAAGAAGGCACGTGTGGACAAGTGCTCTCTTCTGGCCTCTGAATACTAGGAGGATAGGATGCCTCGACTATTGCTGATGCCTAAGACAGAAGCCAGAGGCTGGAGATGCAGAGCAGAAAAGGTGACAGAGCCGGGGGACCTTAATCAGATTATCGAGTGGTTGAATGTATCCATATGAGGCAAATTGTTTCCAACTGTTTGTGGATGATAATAAGTCACTACTGAAGACATCCTGAGGGGTTATTCTCTTACATAAGGCTGAATTCACCATAAGTGATACAGACTACATAAATACGGGTGTCTTCTAGCTTTGTGTTCTAAGTTCTCCCATAAAAGAGAACTACGGGCAGTAATTTTATGCAGCCCTTTCGGACACAGGGTAACCAGAAGTTAAATACACCATTGTGGGGAGGAGAGGAAAGTCCAACCGATTTAAAGAAAAAGTGCGTGCTTAGCTGCCTCTCGAAAATGTGTTGTCATAATCACCCCCACTCCTTAAAGTTCTGTCAAGAGCAGCTACCTGGCGTGTCTCCCATTTATTTATTTGGGGGACTTCTCTTAGTAAAAAATGGGCAAACATGGGTGTTAACTAGTCTCACTCAAGAGCCTATTGAACTCCAACATGCATGAGAAGCGAAGCTCTGGGCTCTGCGATCCACGGGACCCAGTGGGGTTCACTGTTCTGGAATAGAGCAAGAAAGTGCTTCAACTCGCTTTCAAACTAGGCAGACGGAGTCTTTAATCGCTGGACAATTATCAGCCTGGTGTGCTCTTGCAATCACTGCTTCCGTCCATAAAAGCATGTCTTATACCATAACATCTAAAAACAAATTCTCAGCTCCCCCCTCCAAACAAGTTTATAGCTTAAGTTTACTTTTTAGCATCTATGTTCATTGTTTTCCACTTTGGAGGTTTTTATCTCTGAAAAGCCCATTTGAATACTTGGGGGAAAAGGTGTTTCCCTCTGCAAGGTGAAACACCATTTTCCTTATGTTTCAATTTTTCATATGGACTTTCTTAAAAAACCAGTTTTCCTAATTCTGAATTTAAAAAATTGTCTTATAAATCATAACTCTGCTGAAATACAGAGTAATATATAGGACCTATAATTTAGAAAATATTTAATATGAAAGTAAACAGATGTTTTGAAGCTATTCTGCCCTAAAAAAAAAAAAACCTACTGAGTGAGTTAAGACTTTTTATTCTGTCCCAAGAGTGACAGAACAATGGGGAAATGGGTTTATTTGTAATGAGGTTTAATTAGACACCAGGAGGAGCTTTCTGAATAAGGACTCATTTCGTGTGTGTGTGTTAAATATATACAATTTTATTTTTTATTTTTTTATTATGTTCAGGACGGATTTCTAAGGGAGGCTAAGAAGGGCACATTTTCTTCATACGTTTAGGATTTTATTGCATTCCACAGACATCACAGAAGGTTCTGGAGCATCATGTCTGTGGATCTTGTGGTTGCATACGATGCACCAGAGAAAGGGGGACCTACCATCTGAGCTGCGAACTGCACACAGCATCATCAGAGCTCCAGATGACGGGCAGGTGGGTGTAGGTGTTTTGTGGTGGTCACGCGGCTCATCCCATCCACACCAGCCAGTCTGCCGAGAAATCATTACCTTTCTCACGCTTCTGCAACCAGCACCTCTGAACAGAATGATGGCATAATAAAAGCAGCACAAACCCGAGTGTAGGAGTCGAAAATGAAAAGAGGCTTTAATAAAAAACAGTGAGTAGAAAATAAATCTATAGCCCTTGCTTGAGACAATACAAAAGTTCTCATTTTCTTTCTCAAGGGCTCACGAGAAAAGCTGTTACCATTCATACAAAAATAAAGTTCCAGAGCACGTCAGAATCACTTGCTAAATGACTAATATGGGCAAGCGTTTACACAGAGAATTTTAACTCTAGGAAGAATCTCTGGTGGTTCGATTCTTTTCTTTGGCAAGTTAATGATCTTCTCCTCCGCACTGTATATGGACCTTAAGTCTGCATTAGATGCTCTCTGTTCTCTCTTTTGGAAAACCCTGGGTGTGAGGACAATGGGATTGTGCTCTCTCCCACTTTACTGAGCCCTCCGCCTTGTTGCCCACAAAGAATTAACCACAAGAGGTCAGATAAACTTGGCCCAAAGAGGCATGAGGGGCTTCGGGGTTACATAAGCAGGAAGGACTAAGGGCTGAAGCGTGAGGACCAGTGAGCTTCCCAGGAAGGAATTCATCCTAAAAGAGAGAATAAGAAATCAGGATATGCTCCGGGCGCTGGAGGAGAGGGGCAACTGTGAGAAAGACACATTTCTTGCCCCTCAGCTGGGTCTTAAAGCTCTGCCCTCGTCAAGTAATAGAGCCCTGCGGGGGTGGGGGGCGGGGGGGCCACAGAGTTGATTTTTCACAGAAAATCTCAAAGGTATTGGAAGCATAAGGCAGTGCTCCTTTGAAACCAGGGGTCCGCATGGAGCACAATATCGGGAGGAAGAGATTCTGCCCAATTTAACAGAGCGGCTTTAGTGCACTGCACAATTCGGCTTCAAGGAGGGAGGTCCATGTAGTCAGGCCAGGCCAATAGCCTCAGAGCCAGCACCGGCTTCAGCTTCTGGAAGTTTCTCCGACGGTGGCGGAGCGGCAACATAGCGGCAAGGTGACCTCAGTGGGGGCCCCCGTCCTCAGTAGCTCAGAAGCGATGGGCACCTGCCAGGGGTGGGCGCTGATCCCAGCAGATCTGGGGGCAGTGGGAACAAGAAGTACCCTCGGCAAGGGCACCATTTTGTAGACGTCAGAATCCACCTCCAGCGTTCATTATCTCACCCCAGCTAAAGAAAAGCCATCTTTAGCAAAGCTAACATCTAGAAATTCTTTTGACCCCGATCACAACAGATCTTAAGACTCGAAATTTTGTTTCTGGTTAAGAAAAGCTGTAAGAAGAGCAGGCCTTTGGCATTGAAGGGATGTAATGTGTTCGGTCTACATTTTTTACAAGTGACTCTAAAATTTAATTTAATGTAGTAACTTAGACACTTTGAGGCACAGATCAGAGTTGTGGGTAATTGTGTGGAAGTCAGTGGGGCTAGCTGGCCACCCAGCCCCCACATTCCACGGTGGCTTTACTGAGACCCCCCACTCTTCTCTGGAAGGTGCCGCACTAGGAAGTCCCTCTGTGCCCTCACCTCAGAGATGGCTGACAGAGAACAAGATGTTGAATCGTCCACGCAGACGTCTAGACCACACTGATAACTACCCTGAGCTAGAGAAATAAACGTTAATGCCATGAAAAATCCACCCACCTAATATCCTACTCAGACTGGATGGCTAATCTTGGAATTACACAGATATTAAGTCTCCTCCTACAAATAAGTCCTTTGCTAAAACAATATAATTCTAAACTAATTAGAAACCCACTCCGCTCCTGCCAAAAAGGAAGTGTCTTTCTGGATTATTAGCACAACCACCCACCAGTTTTATCCTAAAGCCAATTTATCTTCTTGTGTTTTAGTGTGGAAACACGCAAGCAAGAGAGTCAGAAGAGATGCGAAGCTGGGTACTGGCCTTATTTTGGTGGGAATTAAACGTAACGCACGGATATGAGGAGTCGTCATTCTCTCGCCATGAAAGATCTAAAACTTTCCTTTTTGGTGATTTTATCAATGAAGAATTTTTAAAATCCATTTTTTATTGCTGATCAGCAATTTTATCCAAATAGTTTGCCACCAATAGCAGGCCTGCAAGCAAAAGAAATATATGGAAAAAAGAGAAAGAAATATATGTCCATTGTCACAAACCTTTTCTTCTATGAGCAAGTGAAAATGACCAGTGTGTCATTGGGAGCTGTGTCAGAAGTGTACACGGCTGTATCAGAAATCCAGAGACTTTAAAAATCTGCCACACTAGCAAGCTTTCCACCGTGCCCGGTGCCTTCTAGAAGCACATCCTCCTTTCTGCCATTTAAAGATAGGAACGCGATAAGAGACTGAAGGGAATACTTTCTCTATCCAGAGTAGTTCATCTGGACCTACAAACCTTTTTGCCTGAATACCTTCTACACAGTCATATTTTACCCAAGCACACCAAGCTGCTTCCTTCCAGGATCTCAATGCCAATCCTGTGAGAGTTACGGTTGATCCTTGAACAATACAGGTGTTAGGGGCACCCACCCCTGCATAGTCGAAAATCCAGGCATAACTTTCACCTTCCCCAAAACTGAACCACTCATAGCCTACTGTTGACCAGAAGCCTTACTGATAACATCAACGGTCGACTGACACATATTTTGTATGTTATGTGTGTCATATACACTGTATTCTTCAATAAAGGAAACTAGGAAAAAGACAAGGTTATTTCAAAAATCATCAGGAGGAGAAAATGCATTTCTGTATTGTATTCACCGGAAAAAAACCCACGTAGAAGTGAACCCACACACCTGAAATCCATGCTGTTCAAGGGTCAACTATATTCCACACCCAATACAAAAATCAAGTAAAGTGATGTGTCCAAATAGAAGAAAGTTACCCTAATAGGAAAGGCAACTATATTAAATCATGGAGGGCAAGAACCTGTCTCTTCTGAATGCCTCCCCGGATGCTGCTCACAGCTGATGTTCCTCAGTATTAATGCCGGTCCTCACCAGATTTATTGCGATTACTCCACATGGCCTTGGGGTATCTGCTTTTCCTTCTTCCTCCTATACACTCAGAGCATATATGGGCTCCCATTCATCTTTGATTTTATTCAAGAAAAAAGAATGACAGTAAGACATTCTTTTCACAAACCCCTTATAGCAAAGCCCTGAGAATTCTCTCATCTTTATTTCATTTTTGGTATATCCTACAGTGAGAAAAGCTACAACCATCCTACAATTAATTTCATTTTTCTGGTTTGCAGGGATGTCATTAGGAATAAGCACCCAGTATGCCTACATTTGTGGTCTAACAAGGAAGTCATGAGGACAAGGAAGTTGGCGCTACTGGGTGGCTTAGGGCAACAGAAGGGGATGCAGGCGGAGTAGGGTGGGGACAAAGCAGCCAGAAGTCAGAGATGGGAGACTCCCAAGACAAATGTGCATTCTTCCCACTTCATGTGTGTGCGCCCTGGAACATTCTATTCCCAAGCCCTTCAATGCCTACCATGTCCTTCTCTTTTTACCCATCTTCTCTTGGTTCTGCTTGATGATGTTTTCTTGGGATAAGTGAGCCGGGGCTGAAAAATTTCCAACTGAGTTTTCCAAGGGGATTTGAAATCTCAGAGGCCAGTCTTGGCTCTGAAAAGAGAAAAGCATGACGTCTGACAATGGAAGACTTCCCTTTTCCACACACGGGCCAGGTATTCTTAACATGAAAAACGGGGTTGAAATAATGCCAAATGGGGAACCAGGAAACGTGAAAGGAGTTATTCACGCCCAGACCGGATTCTCCGAAAACAGACCACCAACACTGCAAAAAGGGAAAGTATGAGAGTAGCTGTAGGCACAAGGAGGTGCATGCATGTGCACACACACTCATCTATATTAAATCATGGAGGGCACACACTGTCTCTGGGTAAGACCTACAATCACTGTACCCCTCAGCACACCCTGTCATCCTTGGTAGACTTCTTTCCATCACCTGAATGAGAGTTTATGGGCTGGAGTTATCATTTAAAGCATGTCAGGAGTTTTATAAAAGTCCAAATGAAGATGTTCCTCTTTATCAAAATATATGTACTGAACTTTCACTGGATAAATGAAACTACTTTCTCTTATTGGATCCTCTCAGCGTGGAAATGAATCATCTCCTTTTTAACTACATGTATGAAAAAACACCTTGAAGATTATATTAGGAAGAGGCAAAAATATAAATAAATAAAACCGGACAAGCCTGGAGCCCTCTGTACCATCACAGGGTAAGGAAGTGCTCAAAAGATCCAAGGATGAGGGCATTTCCAAGGGATAGAGAGGAAGCCTGAAAGAGTTCCGAGCACCCAAAGTGGGAATAATTTAAGGAACAAAATAAATAACATAGAATGGGATTATACCAACAGTGTAAAATAAATATCCAAGAGATCTACCGATACAAATAAGTGATTGAACAATAAATCTGGGGAGTGAAGGGTTACATGTTCCTAACTGAAAAATGCCACATAATAAATTTGGCTACTCCCCAGTCCAGGAGTTGTTGAGTGTGGGGATTTTGGACTTAATGCCCAACTTACAAATTTATGTGTGGAAAAGAAAAAACAATAACTTTACAGTGAATAAACCTGGCAATCTCTCCTTGAGCCAAGTGATCAGGATTAACAGCAAGTAATGTGGACATGTTCACCTTCATGTGATGAAAACTTCACCTCTGTGATACTCTTTCCCCAAACCCATAATCAGTCTAATCATGAAAAAAAGTCAGACACACCCAAAGTAAGGGACATTCTACAAAACACCTGACCAGTACTCTTTAAATCTGTCAAGGTCATGGGTTCTGATCCAGGATGGTGACATAGGAGCTTCCGAATTCGCCTCCTCCGCAGACATACCAAATCTACAGCTACACATGGAATAATTCCCTTTGAAGGAAATCCAGAAATGAACTGAGCACAACCACCACACATCAGGCAAAAGAGAAAAAAGTCACACTGATATGGTGGGAAAGACAGAGACACACTCCCGCCATAAAACCCCACATGGGCACAGCACTGAACAATGAGGAGGGAACACACAACTCTCAGCTTCACCCTGAGGAGCAAGGTTCGGACCCAACATCTAACACCCCAACTTCCAATCATTGCACCTGAGGGACAGGCCTCCAAAACACTTAGCTCTGAAAGCTAACAAGGCTTGCATCCCTGAGGCCCACAAGACTATGGCAAACAAAGAAACAGTTCTTAATGCGCCCATGAGGACCTACCATGGTTCACTCCCCCTCACCCCCGAGTTTCAGAGCATAGGAAGCAGACAGAAATACCTATTTCCCAATCTTTCCCAAAAGAGACCAATTTGCATATCTTAAAAATACAGCCTGAGGGTCAGGTACCTAATTTGTCATACATCTAGGGGCTTATTGCAATCCTCTCTGCACACATGGAAGGCTGGTGTGTACCACCTTCGTATTCTTCCTCTATCTAGCTCCAGGCAGCCTATGTCTCCCTGAACAATTCCTTCCAACATCAACAGAAGACACATTCTTCCGAAGTGCATGTGGAACACTCTTTGGACAGATCATATGTTAGGCCACTAAAAACAGTCTTACCGCATTCAAGGAAACTGAAATCCAAAAGCACCTTCTCCAACCTCAATGGTATAAAACTAAAAACCAATTACAAGAAGAAAACTGGAAAATTCACAAATATGTGGGGTTAAAACAACATGCTACCAAACAACCAATGGGTCAAAAAAAGGAATTAAAAGAGAAATAAAATAACTGTAGACAAATGAAAATGGAAATCCAGCATAACAAAGCTTATGGGATGCAGCAAAAACAGTTCCAGGAGGGAAGTTCATATACATAAACAACTACATTAGGAAACGAGAAAGAGTTCAAATAAAGAAACCTAACTTTACACCTCAAGGAACTAGAAAAAGAAGAACAAACTAAACCAAAAGGAAATAACAAAGATCAGGGCAGAAATAAATGAAAGAAACTAAGACAATCAAAATGATCAAGAAAACTAAGAGCTGGTTTTTTCAAAAGATAAACAAAATACATAAACCTTTAGCCACACTTTAGATAGACAAGAAAAAGAGGGAGAGGACTCAAATAAATAAAATTAGAAACGAAAGAGGAGACGTTACAATTGATACCATGTAAATACAAAGGATCAAAAGAGACCACTATGAACAACTATACACGTTTCGCCTGATATCCAGAAGTGAGTGTTCCTATGAAATCTTTCACAAATCTAAACGGCATAAAGAAGCAATTTCCATTAATTTACATGAAAAAAATCTTGAGTATTCCCAGACCCAAAAATTAACCTCTCTTAGACTTTTCTGATACCATCTTGCTAATGGATGCACAAAATAAATCAAGATAAATCACAGATGCTCGCAGACACAGTTCAAAGCTACAGCGGCTTAATGGGAGAGGCTGAATGCCATTCTTGGGGCAGGAGCTAGGTGGCGCCACTTTCACCGTTTGGGGTGGCACTGCCTCTACAAAGGCTCGACGCAAAATGAATGCTGAATGCGTTCACTTTGTTTTTTCCTAAGAGCAAAACTCCTGTTCGAATTCCTTCCAGTTAGTGAAAACAAGTACCAATGTAGGCCATTTGTCAAAGTGAAGCGGAGTAACAAGAATTTTTCAACAGCAGGTGATACCTGTACCAACAAATTGGACAACCTACTAAAGATGGATAAATTCCCAGAAACATACAACCTACCAAGACTGCCTTGTGAAAAAACAGAAAACCTGAACAGATTGATTACTAGTAAGGAGACTGAATCAGTAACGAAAATCCTCCTGACAAATAAGAGTCCAGGACCCGATGGCTTCACTGATGAATTCTACCAAACATTTAAAGAAGAATCAATATCGATCCTTCCAAAACTCTCCCAAAAAACAGAAGAGAAGACATTTCAAAACTCAGTATATGAGGCCAGCATTACCCTAATACCAAAATCAGACAAGGACACCACAAGAAAAGAAAATTACATACTAATATCTCAGATGAACACAGATGCAAAAATCCTCAAGAAATCATTAGCAAACTGAACTCAGAATACATTAATAGGGCCAAACATCATGATAAAATGGGATTTATTCCAGGGATGCAAGGATGAATCAACATCCACAAGCAATATGATACACCACATTAACAAAATGAAAGATAAAAATTCATATGATCAGGGGCGCCTGGGTGGCTCAGATGGTTAAGCGTCTGCCTTCGGCTCAGGTCATGATCCCAGGGTCCTGGGATCAAGCACCACGTTGGGCTCCCTGCTTTGCGGGGAGTCTGCTTCTTCTCTCATTCTTCCCCTCCCCCTCTGGCTTGTGCTCTCTCTCTCTTTCGCAAATGAATAAATAAAATCTTTTTTAAAAAAATCATATAATCATCTCAATAGATGCAGAAAAGTCATCTGGCAAAATTCAACATCCATTCATGATAAAAACTCTGAACACACTGGGTGTAGGGAGAATGATTCTCAACATAATAAAAGCTATGACAAGAGCACAGCTAACATCATACTTAATGTGAAAGCTGAAAGTTCTCCCTCTAAGGGCAGGAAGAAAGAAGATAAAGATGCCCACTCTCACCACTTTTATTCAACACAGTACTGGAAGTCCTAACACGAGCAGTTAGGGAAGAAAAATAAATAAAATCAAAAAGGAAGAAATAAAACAGTCTCTCTTTGCAGATGACATGGTATTATATAGGGAAAACCCCAAAGACTTCACCAAAAAACTGCTAGATCTAATCGGCAAATTTAGTAAATTATCAGGATACAAAGTCAATATACAAAAATCAGTTCCATTTCTATAAACTAAAAACAAGCTATCATAAAGATAACTTAAGAAAAAAAATCCCATTTGCAATTGCATGAAAAAGAACAAAATGCCCAGGAAGAAACTTAACCAAGGAAATGAAACATTTGTATACCAAGCACTACAAGACATTGATGAAAGAAACTGTAGAAGACATAAATAAATGGAAAGACACTCCAGGCTCATGGACTGAAAGAATAATATTGTTACAATGCCCATATTACCCAAAGCAATCTATAGATTTGATATAATCACTATCAAAATTCCAATGGCATTTTTCACAGAAATAGAAAAAGTAATCCTAAAACTTGCATGAAACCAGAAAAGACCCTGAATAGCCAAAGCAATCTTAAGAAAGAAGAAAAAAGTTGGAGGCATCACGCTTCCCGATTTCAAACTAAATCACGAAGACTGAGTAATCAAAACAATATACTATTGGCATAAGAACAGACACAGAGATTGGTGGAACAAAAGAGAGATCCTAAAAGTTAAACCCATACAAAAATGCAACAAAGGAGTTAAGAATATATGGTGGGGAAAGGACAGTCCTTAAAATAAACAGTGTTGGGAGAACTGAAGAGCCACAGGCAAAAGAATTAGACTGAATCTCTATCTCACACCATACAACCAAAATCAACTCAACATGGGTAAAGGTTTGAATTTAAGACCTGAAACCAAGCTCTTAGAAGAATACATAGAGAATAAGCCCTTGACGTCAGTCTTGGCAATGTCTTCTTGGATTTGACATCAAAGCAAATGCAACAAAAACAATAATAAACACGTAGACAACATCAAAATAAAAGGCTTCTGCAAAGCAAAGGAAACCACCAACAATAAAAAGGCAACCTACCATATGGGAGAAAATATTTGTAAATCACATACCTGATAAGGGGTTAATACCCAAAATATATAAAGAACTCATACAACAGCGAAAAAAAAAAATTCAATTAAATGGCCAACAGATACACGAAAAGTTGCTCAACAGCACTAACCATCAGGGAAGTGTAAATCAAAACCACAACTGAGATACCACCTCACACCTGTAAGAATGGCTATCATCAAAAAGACAAGAGATAACATGTGTTAGCAAGGATGTAGATAAAATGGAATATTTGTGCACCAGTGGTAGGAATGTAAATCAGTGTAGCCACTGTGGAAAACAGTATTGAGGTTCTTCAAAAAATTAAAAATAGAACCACCATATGACCCAGCAATCCCACTTCTGGATATATGTCCAAAGAAAATGAAAACAGGATATCAAAGAGATATCTGCCTTTCCATGTTCGCTGCATGATTATTCACAAGAGCCAAGATGTCGAAATGACCTAAGTTTCTATCAATGGATGAATAAAGAAGATGTGATGAGAAAAAAGGAAATCCTGCCATTTGTAACCACATGGATGCACCTAGAAGGCATTATGCTAAGTAAAAAAGCCAGACAGAGGATGACAAATACTTTATATGTGAAATCTAAAAAAAAAAAGGTCCAACTCATGGTAACAGGGAGCAGAAACGTGGTCACCTGCCAGGGGTGGGGGTGGGGGGCAAACAGGGAGAGGTTGGTAAAAGGGTACAAACTTTCATCAATAAGAATAAGGTCTGAGGATCTAATGTATAACATGGTGACTATAGCTGATAACGCTGTTACATAATTAAAATTTGCCAAGACAGTAGAACTTAAATGTCCTCACACACACAGAGAAAGATAAATATGTGAGGCACTGGATGTCTTCATTAACTTGATGGTGGAAATCCTTTCACAATGTACGTATATCAAATTATCATAATGTTCACTTTAAATATCTTACAATTTAATAGTCAATTATACCTCAGTAGAGCTAAAAAAAAAAAACAACTGTCAAGGTCATGAAAAATGAGGAAAGCCTAAGATGCTGTCACAGACCAGAGGCTGACTAAGGACACATGACAACTAAATGCAATGTGTTATCTTGGATTGGATCCTGGAACACAAAAAGGACAATTTAAAGGGGCGCCTGGGTGGCTCAGTTGGTTAAGCGACTGCCTTCGGCTCAGGTCATGATCCTGGAGTCCCTGGATCGAGTCCCGCATCGGGCTCCCTGCTCGGCAGGGAGTCTGCTTCTCCCTCTGACCCTCCCCCTTCTCATGTGCTCTCTCTCTCATTCTCTCTGTCTCAAATAAATAAATAAAATCTTTAAAAAAAAAAAAAAGGACAATTTAAAAACATATAATTCTATTGAAGTCTGGAGTTTGGAATTCGACATTAAGGGACACCTGAAATTGGGTGAGAGATGTACAGGAAATGCCTTTACTATCTTTGTAACTCTTCCACAAATCCAGAGTTATTCCAAAATAAGTTTATTTAAAAAAAAAAAAAAGATGTATTAGAAATCATATAGGACAGACTTTAAGCAACGTGTGCACGTGTCATGGATTAAAGCAGGAAGATCACAGAAAATGAAAAAAGTTTGAAAACAGACAAGTCAGGAAGTTATAGTGGAGATTCTTAATGATCAAGACTGGCAGGTGTTTAAGAGGATTTTGGTAGTTTTGACACATTCCCTGCTGCCGAGTGTCCTAGAGTCTCTGATCAAGTGCACTCAGCCAGAGTAGGGCGAAGGCTAAATAATGAACCAGAGATTTCAGTGAGGCAACAAGTCAGACCAAAGTACTTGGGGAAAATTCAAAAGGTAATGTTCTCCTCTTGACTCATTAAAACTAAGACATATAGAAATGAAAACCAAAACAAAATTCACTGTAAACAGCATTACACATTGGAAGAGGTCAATAAAGTGACCAGGAAACCACCATTTTCCAGTCTTAAAAAAACGTCAATGGAGCCTCAACCTGTGGATGGGGTAGAGGGAGCCTTGTCTATTAGCTTCTCTGTCTGACACCTAGTCAGTAGTTTTCATTGACTTCTCGTTGCATTTCATGTCTGTTGCATTTATCTGGCAAGTAGCATATGCCACTGCATTCTTTCACTTACCTGTGTAGATCCTGCCTCCCTAAGCACATATTCATTCATTCCACTCTTTCAATAGTCAAGTCAATAAATACTGGATGTCCATCAAGCACTGGGTTAGGCATTAAGGGTGCATTGTCATGAATAAGACACTGATATTGTCCTCAAACTTTCCACTGAGAGCCAAAAATAAACAATACGTAATTAAAAAAAAAAAGTGTGTTCAGTGCTATAAAACAGACACCTACCCACAATGCCTGTACCCAGAAGGGACACCTAACGAAGACTTAGGTTTAGAGATGACCACATTTAAGTTGAGTTCTTTTTTTTTTTTTTAAGATTTATTTATTTATTTGAGAGAGGAGCAGGAAGGGGCAGAGGGAGAGAATCTTCAAGCAGACTCTGAGCTGAGTGCAGAGCCCCACGCAGGGCTCGATCCCACAACCCATGAGATCATGATCCGAGCCAAAACCAAGAGTTGGACGCTTAACCAACTGAGCCAACCAGGAGCCCCTAAATTGAGTTCTGAAGGACTAAACCATAAGCAATCTGAGGTCAAAGGTCCAATCATATGCATTTAAGCCTTCCCAAGCCTGGGGCTCAGTTCCTTGCAGAGAGCAGAACTGTAATGTCTGTGATTATGATCATAATAATATTGATAATATGGATCAAGATAATAATAAATTGGGCCAAGATACGATGATGAACAGGGCAGAATTCCAACTCTCAAGGAGTTTTTGGAATTTTCCTTGCTCATCCTTGTACCCACTGTGCCAATCACAATTACAGGGACATCCCTGGCATTCGATAAAGGTTTGCTGAATGGATGAGCTTGCTCAGGCCCCTCACATTCAACCAAGCACCAAGTCCCGTGAACTCTTATTTCACAACATTTCTTGCATCTGCCCCTCCTCAATTTTTCTACTTCTACCACATTCTTTCGTTACTTCCCACCTCTACCACTAAGAGAGACTAACGCTGGTTTCCCCAATTGCAGGCTCTCATTCCTCAACACGGCAGATTTTCTGAAATGTGGACTTGCTGAATTCAAACATCTTCCCTTTGGTTGCAGAATGAAGCCCAACCCCTTCAGGACCCAGGAAGCCAATCCCAGGGAGATGATAAGTACGAGTCAGCCACATGAACACAACAGTGACAGAGGACATCACAGACCAAGGTCCATGGACTAGAGAGAATTGAATAGGAGAAGCACATTCTGAGGACAAATAGCCAGACATAAGCAGGAAGCAAGGGGAAGGGCACTATATACATTTTACTTTTTTTTAAAATAAACTATCATGGAAATAATGATATACATAAGGTGTACAAATCTTCAGTGTATAGTTCTTTTTTTTAAGATTTTATTTATTTGTCAGAGAGAGAGAGACAGAGCACAAGCAGAGGGAGAGGCAGAGAGAGAGGGAGAAGCAGATTCCCCTCTGAGCAAGGAGCCCAATGCGGCACTCGATCCCAGGACCCTGGGATCATGACCTGAGCTGAAGGGAGACGCTTAACCAACTGAGCCACCCAGGTGTCCCCAGTGCAGATTTCAATAAATGTTACTTTGTAGCCATATCCTAAAAAAAGAGACAGAACAATATTGGCCCCCCAGGAGCCTCCCTAGTTCCTATCTTACCTGTAAAGGTAATCACTATATTCGTCATTTAGCTTTGCCTGTTTTTTTCACATAAACAGAATCAGTCTCTGTCTTCCTTCACTTATTACTGTGTCTGAAAGAGTCATCCACATTATTGCATATACAGGTATACACTCCTAGCGGAAGTTATGAGAGTTACAGATGTTCCTCATTTTAATCAACACTTGTTATTGTCAATCATTTTAATTTCAGCCATTCTTGTGGTTGTATAATAATGTATGATTTTAACTGTTTACTTTCTTGAGGACTGATAACATCAAGAACCTTATCATACATTTGATGGCTTGGCTATATTCTTGTGAAGTTCTTGTTTAAATGTCTTGCTCACTTTTGGGGGGCTGTCTGTTGCTATTGATTTGTAGATGCTTTTTATATATTCTGGATACAAACTCTTTGTCAGAGTGTGTGTTGGAAATATATCTTGTTTTGTGATTTGCCTTTTCATTCTCTTAATGGAGTCTTTTACTGTCAAAATTACTTAATTTTACTGTAGTCCAGTTTATTAATAACAAGAGACTGGGACTATTAAAATTGCTTAAGAATATTTTTCTCTAGTCCAAGTTGATGAAGATTTTTTTATTATATCATTTTCTAGAAGCCTCATTGTTTCAGTTTCTAATTTAGATCTATAACCTACATTAAACTGATTTTTGTGTATGGCATAAAAGAGAAATCAAGATCCATTTTTAATTCTGATGTACAACTGACCCAGAACCATTTTTTAAAAAGCCATCTTTTTCCAAATGCCCTTCTGTGCCTGCCACTTTTGTCATAAATCAAGTACCTGTCAATAATAAAGCATATACACAGGTCTGCCTCTGCATTCTCTATTCTGTCAACTGATCTACTTGTTTATCCCTGCACCAATACCACACTGCTTTAATTAGTCTAGTTTATAATAAGTTTTGATATATGGAAGCAGTCTTCTAACTTCATTCTTCTTCATCAAGATTATGTGGGCTATTCTTGGCCATTTGTATTCCCATATAATTTTTAGAATCATTTTCAACACATATGCACACACACAAACTTGTTGGGATTTATTTGGAATTGTATCTGTGCTCTGGCTCAATCTGGGGAGAATTAAAAAGAGGCCTTACCTGTTTCTTTAAGTATCTGGTATTTGAATGCTAATGTAAATGGTAAAGATTTTTAGTTTTATGTTGGAATAATTTTTTTCTAATTTGATTTTGCATATTGACCTTGTAGACAGTGGCTAAATCCAGTGATAAATCCAGGGACGTTATTAATTCATTAGGTATATCAGTGGCTTTTTTGGATTTTCAAACGTACATACTCATGTCATCTGCTAATAATGACAATTTTATTACTTCCTTTTCAATACTTATTTCTTTTTCTTGCTTTCTTGCATTGGCTATGACCTCCTGTACAATGCTGAATAGAAGTCATGATAGTGGACATCTCCATCACACTCACAATCTGTGCAAATAATTTTTCAGTATTTCACCATTAACTGTGATTTAAGCCTGTATCAGAATAATAAAGTTTCCTTTTATTTCCACTTTGTTGAGATTTTATCACGCTTGGGTATAGAAGTTTATCATATGATTTTTCTTCATCTATTGAGATAATCATTTGGCTTTACTCTATCATTCTGTTAATGTGATAAATTACATCAATTGATTTTCAAATTTTATAGCAACTTTGCATTACTGAAATAAATTCAAGTTTGTTATAATACATCATCATTACATATGACATTACTTATTTTTTTTAATTTTATTATGTTATGTTAGTCACCATACAATACATCATTAGTTTTTGATGTAGTGATCCATGATCCATTGTTTTCGTATAACACCCAGTGCTCCATGCAGTACGTGCTCTCCTTAATACCCATCACCAGGCTAACCCATCCCCCTGCCCTCCCCTCTAAAACCCTGTTTGTTTCTCAGAGTCCATAGTCTCTCATGGTTCATCTCCCCCTCTGATTTCCCTCCCTTCATTTTTCCCTTCCTTCTCCTAATGTCCTCCATGCTATTCCTTATGTTCCACAAATAAGTGAAACCATATGATAATTGACTTTCTCTGCTTTACTTATTTCAATTAGCATAATCTCCTCCAGTCCCATCCATGCTGATATAAAAGTTGGGTATTCATCCTTTCTGATGGCTGAGTCATATTCCATTGTATATATGGACCACATCTTCTTTATCCATTCATCTGTTGAAGGGCATCTCGGCTCTTTCCACAGTTTGGCTATTGCGGACATTGCTGCTATGAACATTGGGGTGTATATGGCCCTTCTTTTCACTACATCTGTGTCTTTGGGGTAAATACCCAAGAGTGCAATTGCTGGGTCATAGGGTAGCTCTATTTTTAAATTTTTGAGGAACCTCCACACTGTTTTCCAAAGTGGCTGTACCAACTTGCATTCCCACCAACAGTGTAAGAGGGTTCCCCTTTCTCCACAACCTCTCCAACATTTGTTGTTTCTTTCCCTGTCCATTTTTGCCATTCTAACTGGTGTAAGGGGTATCTCAATGTGGTTTTGATTTGAATTTCCCTGATGGCCAATGATGATGAACATTTTTTCATGTGTCTGTTAGCCATTTGTATGTCTTCTTCAGAGAAGTGTCTTTTCATATCTTATTTTTTTAACTGTATTTTATCCTTATCTAAACAAGTCCTTCAAAGGCAGTGTTCTTGTGCTACTTCGCATTTTCCTGCATTATTCCTAACACTGTAATCATATTATAACTGTATTTCTAAAGCCGTAACCATCTTGAGGGAGGGACTCTGCTCTAGTCTTTGTATATTCTCCACCATTTGGAACACAGTATATGTCATGTAAATGCTTGTTACATGAAAGTCCTCGTCATCTCCTAACAAAGTGTCTTTCACATAAAAGGCACCTGCAAGGTGTGCCTCGGTGGCACAGTCGATTAAGCTCAGGTCGGGTCATGATCTCAGGGTCATGAGAAAGAGCCCCACACTGGGCTCTGTGCTGCGCCCAGAGTCTGCTTAAGATTCTCTTTCTCTCTTCCTCTGCCCCTCCCCCGCTCCCGCGCCCATGTCTCTCAAATAAATAAATAAATAAAATCTTAAAAAAAAGGCACCCGCAATAAATATCTGTTGCCAAGTCCCACCATCTCCAGGTAACTCCTTCTGGTATTGCTGGATCAGACCTAAGAACTTATGGGCAGGAGTACAGTCATAGCTCAAGTCAAAGAGTAGAGTCACAAGGCTCAGTGTCTGCTTTAGGGAATAAAGAACCCTATGTATCACCCGGTGGCTAGGACATCCAGTCCCATGATACCACATCAGGCAGTTCAACTTGGGCCCACTTCATATGTTAGACAGCAGTGAGATTTTCCAATGTGATTAATTCTACCTAGGAAAGGGGCCATGTTCTTCATTTTTTTCCCCCATAAGCTCTGCTTAAGGGCTTGATCTGGGAGGTTAGAAATTGGGCTCATGTTTCTGTTTGTGAGAAAAATAAAAATGTATTTTTTTGGTTTTAAAAAAAAAGTCTATCTCTTAAAAATCACATTTTGGCATTTCAACTGTTCCTGAACATTCATTGTTGTATTCTAAACTCTTGCAACACAATCTATGTGGGTGTGAATCTTAGACAATTCAGTAACTTCACGTGTCCCCAGTATATGCACTGGAAACAACATTCCTGGGCGGATATCTTAGCCACAAGCCTACCTCTGCCTGATCTGCCCTCTATCAGTCAAGTCAGTATAAAAACATAACAAAAGCTCCATCACATTTCTTGATCTTTGGAGCTAAAATAGAAGAACTGAAATCTGTTATCCAAACTTAAACCCGAGACAGACACAGAAGTCTGCAAAGAGAGGTAAAAACTTCTAGAGAAACTGGACAGAAATTGGTATATGGCTATTATATGGAAGAAGGAAGCAAACAGAAATCTTATGTCCAATTGTCTTGAGCTTCTCAAATTGAATATGTTACATATGATATGTCTTAGCCGATGATTACCTCAAAATAAATCAATAAGCCACACCCAACAGAGTTCAAAGAATCCAAGGTTCTTCAAAATAAACTGAAATATCAACCCACAGTGAGAGAAGTCCATTAGTGGAATTAATATTTGCTACCTGGATAATGGACACAACATGAGGTCCATTAGAACACACTCCAGAGACATCTAAATTTCTATTCCTTGACCGGTGACAGAATCCTGCCTCAGGCTAGGCTTTGTCTGCTCGATCTAAAATCATAGGAAATAATCCTGTTAAGTGTTCTTAAACATTTGCCAGAGTAAAATTATTCTTTAACACATAAATTGAACAATAATACATAAAGATAGAAAAGAATATTTTCTGTTTGTTTGTTCACTTGATTTTTCATGGAACACTCTAAAGATTCATTCCCTTAGGTTGAACTGTCTTTGGTACTTTACTGATCTGCTCTGTGGGGTATAACACTTTCACAAATTCGTTCTGTGGGACACAAATGGCATTACATAATATAAGCCTAGACCACAGTGACCAAGTCTGCTCCAATCCATTTATTATTTGCTCCTCATGTGAATAATTTATTCCAGGAGGCAAGTGGGCACTGGTCGTTTATTTACTATTCACCGGTAACATAAACTGCATTTAAGCAGGTGCATATTCACACTTAGAGGAGACAATTTTTTTAATTGACCTAAACCAAGTAAGATACTAAGGCTCACTGCAAGTGTGAACATTAAGGATTCTACCTTTTATTCTTTACAAATTCTCTCCTCTGCTCTCTCTTCCCATTTTAAATAGGCTTTCTGAGCCATCATGCGGGTAAATGAAATACTGCTCCACTTGATTCCACCAGCACAGAACTGGGAAGGAAAGCAGGGGCTGGGGACGGGGTAAGGAGCTGTTCTTGGCTAGCAGAGCCTGCGGAGAGTGGGAAGAAGAAGCATCAGGCTCAGAATGGCCAGGCAGGGCACAATCAGGGTCCTACAGAACAGACTAGAAGCCAGGCAAAGGCAGCCTGACAGGCCCGGGATAGTGAGCTGGCCCTGCTGGCCAAAGGACCCACATACTCTGGGTCCAGGCCTATAATGCAGGCAGGCTGATCTCAAATGTGACACCTGGAAGCTCTCTGGGTGGAGTGTAAGGACTCAGCCAGAGGGCTAGCTAACACCTAAGAAACAACCACACCTCTAGGTACTGCGCGTTGAACCCGTAATAAAGCCACACGTGGTGCTAGGTGCTTTATGTGTTGTGGTCACCCTAAGAAGCTGGTCATGGGTGTCCTCTTTCCCTTTCTTCTGGGTCTTGGTCAGATCCCTCTTCCTCATGTCCTTGGAAGCAAGCCTTGGCCTTGAAACTGTCTTTGGCCAATAAACAGGAGTCAAATGGATGTTTCCCTTCTGGGTGGAAACACTGAGAGACTTGACATGATTTACCGTCTTCCCTTTAGCTGCCTTGACAACACGCATCAGGATGGAGCTTCCAGCAGGCCAGGCAACTCACAAGAGGAAATTCCTCTGCTGCTGTAGACTGCATGTTTGTGTTTAAACAAAAGTCGTACGTTGAAACCTCATCCCCAGTAGGCTGGCATTTGCACATGGGGTCTCTAGGAGGTGATTAGGTCATGAAGCTGGCATCCTCATGAACAGGACACTGGCCTTATTAAAGAGTCTCCAGAGAGCTCCCTCCCCCTTTCTACCCTCAGGGGAAGAGCAAAAAGATAGCCATCTAAGAAATAGGAAGCACCCCTCACTAGCCCCCCTGCATCTGCGCATGCTTTGATCTTGGACTTCCTCATCTCTGGAACTGTGAGAAAGCCATGTTCGGTGTTTATAAGCCACTCAATCTCCGGTATTCTGTTACAGCATTCTGAATGGACTGAGAACCTGCCACCCCGCACAGATATGAGATGTGTAAGGTAAAATACTCTTTTGCAGTGTGGAGCCCCCGACGTTATGCAACTGTGCGTCACTGCAACAGACCCACGGACTGTCTCCCTGGATCATCCCAGCAAGCCTGTGATTCCTTTAAGGAGGAATGTGAAGGTACATCCTGTGACTCTGAGTCCTTTGCCTGAGATCACAGAATTAATAAGAGACTGTCTAACCAGAGCCCCACTCTTAACCACACTTTGACAAGAGCTAATTGAGTAAGCAGGAGGGAAAATAAGGCATCCCTAGCTCCGTAAGTGGCATCAGGAAACTTCTACACACATAACTGGCATAAAACCAGGCAACTGAGCAGAGTAGCCTCTGCAACTCTCCAACTTTGTACCTGCGTCCTGTGGGATGATAGTCAAATCATATTACATGGTTCCTCTTAAGGTGACCCAGCCCCAGGGAGGGCTCACAGAACAGGGGTGGGTCGGGGGTTGAAGGAATGGCCCTCTGCTCCTCTTGCTTTGCTAGACCATAATCCTTCACTTTTACGTTACACCTTAAGTAACAGAGGATCCTATAGAACATAAGACTTCCATTGTTTACCAAACCTTCCAAACCAAGACTTCCACTGTTTACCTTCCAAAGCCATGGGCATGATGAGGCAGAATAAGAAGGAAAAGATTCTAAGAACCAAGAGCACTATTCGTAGCCAATAAGAAGACGGTCTATATATGGCCAGCAATTTTACTTTTTCCTGAAATTTCCAAGTGGAGTTCAAAGTGCCGAATTCATGGTACAAACCTTTGTAGCTTCTCATCATGACTTAAGAATGCAAGAATTCCCTCACATGCATTTATTTCTCGGTGGGCATTCATCTTAAGTACTGACCAACAAATGACAGGAAACAGATTCAAAGATGGGCTGTAAGTATTCCTATCCTTGACCAATTCATGTCACTTTTCACTTGTGTGGCCCGGGGATCAGTCCTGGAGCCTTTAAACCAGAGAAGGAGAGATAAATTATCCTCACTTTTAGCTCAGTGGGTGGAAGTATATTCCTTCACTGTCACTTTACAACATGTTACTGGCTTTCAGATTGAGCAATGCCTCCGAAGTCTGGACAGAGTCCATACACTGCCACATTTCATTCCAGGGAATTCCGTTATTGCGATGACTGAGTATGTGTGTCATATGAAGCCATAACTTATTTATGCCCTTAATACTAGATTGGCTTTTTAAAAATCAGCAAAAGAACATAGGCTGTTTTCATGCATATGATCTCCAGTATAGTTATTCATTCATTTTTTAACCTAATAAAAAATGGTGGTCATCCATTTGATTAGACGGATCAAAGGGATTTTTTTTAACTACCCTACATACCCTATATCAGCTTTGAATTTCATATGACGCTCATCACTCACCCTAATCTCTGTGGTGCCACATGTGTTCAGCATGTTGTCTATAATAAAGTAGACATCACATTTGCATGCTTTGCATGGCAAAAATACACTAGGTTACATGTGTTATGGGTTTTTAAATTTCAAATATCTAAACAGAAATTCACATCAAACTACCTGAAACATAGTGTACGCCAACATCTGATATCTATTACAAATACCCCGAGCTTGAATTCAAATAAAATTTATATTTTTATGCTCATTTACTTTTTCCTTGTACTTTCATAAATACTATTTTTCATTTAAAACATAGATGTTTCAAAGAAGCAAGAGAAAATCACAAAAAAATTTCCCTGGAAGCAAAGCCCCCTTTCTAAGTGAAAGCAGGTATAGAGAAAACCATCAGAAACAGAATACCTGTCTCATGGAATGTATTTCAGAAAGCAAACAAAAATGCTGCGTTGATTTAAATAACAAATGAGGTGACTTTTTTTTTTAATGCAATGTTGTCTTTTGGAGCATCTGAGTGAAGAAGCATAGGTCCTCAGATGCTTTTAAACAAGTAGACTTTCCTTTCCTCAGGAGAGGCTGAGCATCCTACACTCACCTAGAAAGGTGAAGCTGCCATGGCCCACCCTAGTATGCCTTAAAACTCAGTGGAAACGTAAAAGTGAGGACCTGCTGAAGTAAAAAGCTGTGCAGTGTCCAAGACTCAGGGAGACCTAGAGAAGGATACACTACTGGTTTCCACTAAGAGAAGAAAGGAAACAGAGCAGCTAAAAGCACAAGATGCAAATGAACACACATTCAGGGAAACTGAAACGGAGATTATTCTCTCACTGCTCTAAGACTGGACCACTCGTCCTGGTACTAACATCAGATTCCAACAGCAAGAGCCAAATTCCATGAAGGTGCTCTTTGTCCCCCTTTAAACTAATAACCACCAGTCCCTATGCTATTTCTGGGGCTTGCATTTTTAAGTGGATTCTGCTGCCTTTCAAACAACTTGTCATCCTAGAAATCAGTTACTTCCATGGTCTTAAGGATCTGAGACATCCTTTTGATACTAGGAAATGGTTCTCTACACCCAAGACAGCCTGTTCCCCAACTCGAAGCTTTAAACTTGAGCTTTCAAGGGACTTAATCGGGCCCTCAGAGAAAAGTCACAGACCTTCCTTTCAGATTGTGGGAGAAATACTCCTTTGCACGCTATCTCCTGGGAAGCTTGTTGTTGCTGCGAAACCCAGGGGAGGAGGAGAAGCGCTTGGGGGGCGGGGGCAGATGGGAGTAGGGTCGGTGCGGCGTAGGAGATGTGTGAGTTTCCGAAGTTCTCCTTATCTTTATGTCATAATTGGAGATGTGACCCAAATACAAGGAAACCGCCACATTCCATTAACAGACTCAATTTGGATTATGCAGCTCCGCGGGAAGAAATAGCATCCTCTCCCGAGCCAGTTGTACTGCACTCTTGAGATAATTCTCTTAGTTTCATTTTAACATCTGGTTTAAGGAGATGCTGACGGGTCAGAGTGGAAACTGTGGATCCACTGAACATCTCTTTAGAGGGACTTCTCCCTTCCAGAATGGCGAGCCCCAGGGACTCAGCTCCGGTGCCTGGAACCCTACCCGCGAAGCGCGCACTCTGGGGAGCGGAGGTCCCGGCTCGCCGGCTCCCCTCTTCCCCCTCGCCGAGTGGCGGTTCCCGGGGAGCAGGGCGGTCCGCTCGCTCTTTCGCCTTTCTCCTCGCAACGCGCACAGCCCTCCCTAGTTGGGCTCAAGTAGAGGATCGCCAACTGCCCATCCCAGAGGACAGGCTGCAGAAAACTCTCCCGGCTCGTGCGCGGACCCAGGCCGGGTCGCCAGCGGCGGCAGCCTCGCGGATTCGCTAATGGGTAGTTTCTGGACGAAGTAACACAGCCCCAAAGACCGTCTATACCCTCTAGAGCCCACCACCGTGCGACGCCGCGATCCTCGGAGCCCCGCTGTGGCAGTTCCCCTTCTCGCTCACCCCGCAGAGGCGCCCCAAGAACGCGGTGCCAATGAACCCTGAGAAAAGCCCGTGGGGGAGGTCGAGGAGCGCGGGGGGCCAGGCAGTGCCGGGAAAGGCACCTCCCCTCCCCTTCCTCCCCGCAGCCCGGTCCTTCCCGTAAAGAGAGTGCAGGAACAGAGGCCCCGGGTCGGAGGGAGGACGCGGGCCGCCCTCGTCCCCGAGTCTGGCCACCTGCCGGGTCCCCCGCGCCCGGCCCCGCCGCCCCGCGCGCGCTCCGGCCACCTCCGGGGCAGGTGCCGGGCCGAGGCCCCGGGGAGCGCGCCGCTCTTACGTGCTCCAGCTTGTCTTTCCTCCGGAGCCAGACGCTGGCGCTGTAGTCCTGCTGCTTGACGCTGCTGTAGAAGTTCGCGCCCACTCGAGTCAGGCTCGGCGAGGGCTCCTTGGGGCGGCTTTTGAGCCTCATCTGCTCGAAGCCCTCGTGGGGGGAGGCCGAGAGCCACTCGTGCTGCCGGATCTCCATCCTGACATGACCAGGCGGCGGCTGGCGCGCAGCGGGCTGGAGGGCGCGCGGGAGGCCGGGCCGGGGCTGTAGGAGGAGCGAGCGGGTGCGGGGGGCGCGGGGAGCCGAGCGCGCGGCCGGGCGGGAGCAGCGCGGCGGGCGGAGGGAGGGCGAGGTGAGGGGGGGTGGAGGAGGTGGGAGAAAGGGGCGGGGGCGAGAGGGACGCAGGGAGGGAGGCAAGGAGGGAGGAGAGTCGGCTCTGGGGAGGCCCGAGTGCCCGCGGCGCGCCGCGGTAGCGGCGACGCCCCCGCCGGCTGCGGTCCGAGCGGGCGCCCCGCACTCCGGCTCCTTGCGGCAGCGGCTGGGACTGGGCCGGCCCGGGGCGGCGGTGGCGGCGGCGGCGGCGGCGCTGGTGGGGTGCGGGTGGGAGGGGCCGCGGCCCGCAGCCAGTCCGAGCCCGCAGGTTGGTGCAGTGAGGAGCCGCGCCGCCCGCCGCGGGGCCGAGGGCTGCGAGCCCGCCGCCGCCCCTCCCGCCGCGCCGGCCCCTCCTCGCGGGGTGGCTGCACCTCTCCGGCTCGCGTCTGTACTGGAAAGCGAGCAGCTGCTGGAGGGGGAGCGCGGTCTCCGCGCCTCCTCCCTCCCGCTGGCCCGGCGCGGGGCTGGATCCCCGGAGAGACTCTTGACACCACCTCTGCCCTTCCCCCACTTGCCCCCAGCTGGCCCGGCTCAGCGGACGCCGCCTGGCCCCGGCTTCACGGCCCCTTGTTCTGAAAGTTCTGAACTTCCCACCTCGGGAGTCCATTTGTCCCACCGCGGGGGCGCAGAGCACAGGGCGCTTGGCAACCCCCCCACACCCGAAAATGGCCACAAGGACAAGTGTTTTCTGGAACCGTGCACACTACTTTCATCTGAGGGCGTAGCGCTGCCAATCCTCCCGAGGGCAGCGGCTGGGCGGGCTGGTTTGCTGGACCCGCTGCTCCCCGGCCCTGGGTGCACTTGGAACCCGGCTGCCCGCGGCGCCCCTGCACCGGACCCAGGGCCTCTCCGCAAACGCCCTGCCTCGACTGTGCGTTCGCGAGGTGCGTGTGGCCCGGGAGCTCTGCAGTTGTTTCTCTACGCTGTCCCTCGACCCCAGGGCCAGGTTTTACTACCCGGAGGGTTTTTGCTGCTTTCCCTCCCGGGCCCAGTCTTAAAACAGCCCGGCGTGATAATTTTCTGGAAATAGGCATGTTAATAGTTAAATCTTAAATCTCTTTATCTTTTGCTGTCTTTGCATTCAGCATCTCAGAACATTTTTTGGTTTTACCGAAAAGCTCGATAACAATTCATGTCAAGGATTTCTCAGGTCCATTTAAAAGCTTGAGAAGTGTGTGAAAGCGGCAGAAATATCTGGGAGATTTTAAAGGGGGGGCACAGAGGGTAAACTGACCTCTCTTCAGCCCTCGGCTGACCTGTTCCCCAAACGTCCAGCTTGGATGATAGTTTCAAAGAAAGTCCGGGTTGGAATGTGATGGTTTTGTGAGGGCAAGGATTGTCTCATATCTTTTCAGAGTCTATTTTTTTTTCAGAGTTTCTATTTAAATAAATGGTATTGCAATAATGGAAATTGAAATAAAATCCTATAGCAGTCAATTTGGGGACCAAGTAACTAAAAAGTAACACACACACACACACACACACACAAAGTTTCTGGTTATTCTAAATTAGTTTTTTTTTTTTTTTTTAAGATTTTATTTATTTATTTGACACAGAGAGAGACAGCGAGAGGGAACACAAGCAGGGGGAGAGGGAGAGGGAGAAGCAGGCTTCCCGCCCAGCAGGGAGCCCGATGCGGGGCTCGATCCCAGGACCCTGGGATCATGACCTGAGCCGAAGGCAATCGCTTAACCAACTGAGCCACCCAGGCGCCCCTAGATTAGTTTTTTTAGGGGCTGAGTCATATGGGTACTATGTACTCTCAACAGATGGGTTTTCTCTAAATCTCACAGTTACTCTGCAAGATGAAAGTTATTAAGCCCATTTTCCAGGTGAGGGAACTGAGACTCAAACAAGTGACACATCAAAGCAAAAATTGGAACCGGATTAAAAGGCTTCCAACACTGTACCTTCCATTGTCTTGTTTCTCATTTTTTGCTATGACAATTTAAACTTCACTGCTTTTGCTTCTTTTTAAAGTATAAACACACGATTGACATGACTACCAACACTTACATATCTTTTATAATATTGGTGCTAGAAAAACTTGACTGCCCTTCTGCCAAGGGTATGTCTGATTTTTGCTCTATCAGAGCATCCTGAAGGTCAGGTGATATATGCAAACCTTGACAAGTGACAGATCTCCAATTCAGAGTAATAATGAAGCGTTCCACTGTAGTAGAATTTAAACAAATAGTTTCCATGTCAAGTCAGGTTTTCATGCGAATAGATTTTTTTAACTATACTTTTATAGGGAAAATACTATAGGAGCTGAAACCATTGTTTTAAAGGTGTGTACTGGTAGCATATATGTTACAGACTAACTACTAAATTGAGCCTTATAATCAATTCATAGGTGATGTTTGTTAGGACCCAAAATATCAGGCAAAGCATACATTTTTACAGCTTCATACTTAACCTACTTAGCATATAGTGCCAGACATTAAAACAGACTCAATACGTTCAAATCAACCTGAGTGAAATTATATTCACAATTTTATTTCAGCCTTAGATACTTGTTCAGGTTCATTGTTTATGACGGTAATATGGGACTTGTTCATTGACCTTCAAAAGAATATTTTATATGAAACAGCTCTGGTCAAACTGTTGTAGGGAGCACAAATAGTATTTCTGAAGATGGTCAACTGCAATATGTGACTCTTGCCCCTCAAATATTATCAAAATGTGTAAGTATCATTGAATTTACAAATTAATTCCCATGGCACTTTTCCCTGTCTACGTTCATAGCCCTTACATGGTCTGAATGAAGCACAGGTGCTAGGCATTATCCATCCTCCTAGTTAGCTTCTTGTGGAACTGGGGCCATCCTTCACTGTGCTAACACTTTACAACATATTTGTGTTTCTTTGTTTTTAAGCGCACTGGACTTAACATTAAAAGACCTAGGTTTTAGTACCAGCTCCTTTAATCTCTAAATTGTGACTTTCTGGGTTTTTATTTGATATCAATAGACTTCAGGTTCATCTAATAAATGGAGAATAATCATTGCTACCTCAAAGGATTGCTACAGGGATGAGCTGATATAATACACGAGAAAACATTGTATGAACTATACAGGGCTATGTTATTGTTCTTAGAACATTCGGGCACAGGAATGTTCTTTACGTTCTTCTAATGATAAGTTATGTTCACTGGCAGTGTATCACTTAATCTTGATTGCTTGTAATTAATCATAGAAACTGCACTCAGCCATGAAATTGCATCTCATTAATGTTTATATTTATTCTAGAAATACTTTCCCTACATTGCTACTGGTATTTTACACAATACTTTCAAACTATATAAAAATTTCAGGTAAGGGCACCTGGGTGGTTCAGACCGTTACACGTCTGCCTTCGGCTCAGGTAATGATCCCAGGGTCCTGGGATCGAGTCCCACGTGTCGGGCTCCCTGCTTAGCCAAGAGCCTGCTTCTCCCTCTGCCTGCCGTTCTACCTGCTTGTGTGCTTGCTCACTCTCTCTCTGTGTCAAATAAATAAATAAAATCTTAAAAAAAATTTCAGGTAAAACATATACAAGCCATCAACGTTATTGATTTCAAACTGAAACTCAAAGGATGCCATTGACCAAGAATTGTTAACATTGTCTGAATAAGGCATTCTGCAGGGGTGTAAAACCTAAGGCCAGGGTAGGCTGAAAGCATCCAGAAGTCACAGGGAGTATTTTTTTAAGCCTTTCATAACAATAATAATACCTTACATTTCCATGATATTTACATTTATAGCATGTTTTCAAATCCTTCAGCACATTTACTTCATGCAAAAATTATCTGAAAGTAGTCTTGGTATTTGCTACCATCTCCATTTTTTGAAAGGAAGAGACCAAAGCTCATGGAGGTTGGGCTCAAGACCCACCCAAATCTATGTGTCTAATAAGCCATAGAATCTGGTCTAGAAGCCATTGACCCTAAATAAAGGATTTTCTTTTCACCACGTCACATCAAAAAATCTCAAATGGATGCTTCTCAGTACTTACATGTTTTATTTTTCATGTGTTTACTTTTACTAAGTAGTATCAGGCTTTCTTAAAGGTTTATTACTGAAGAATAAAACATTTCAATAATTAGACCTTCCTTGGCAGTGTGCTTTGGGTCCTCCCTAAATGACCCTCACTCTATGCAAGACCATATGAAAACATTGACCCCCCAAATTATTCTATTCTTTGCTGTCAAGAAGTAGATCCAGCAGCTTAAGACAGTGTTACTTTTTTGTAACATTTTACTTTTACAGATGTTTGAGGTTCACTGCAAAATTGAGAGGAAAACACAAGAGACTTCCTGTGTAGCCCCTGCCCCCACACACACATCACTTCCCTCATTATCAACATCACACATCCTAGGGGTACACTGGTTATAATTGATGACCTACATAGACACATCAAAATCACCCAAATTCCATAGTTTACATTAGGGTTCACTCTTGGTGGTGTACATTCTGTGGGTTTGGACAGATGTCTAATGATATGTATGCATCATTATAGTATCATATGGAGTATTTTCACTGCCTGAAATACCCCCGTGTCTATTCATCCTCCTCTCTCCCCACCAGCCTCCACATCCTTAGCCACCACTGATCTGTCTCCATAGTTTTGCCTTTCCAGAATGTTATATAATGGGAATCATGTAGTATGTTGACTTTTCAGG
Source organism: Halichoerus grypus (assembly GCF_964656455.1). NCBI lineage: Eukaryota > Metazoa > Chordata > Mammalia > Carnivora > Phocidae > Halichoerus > Halichoerus grypus. Next base: position 94,857,969 of record NC_135718.1, on the reverse strand, counting down.
TTGTATTCCTTTACTTAGTAATATACACTTAAGATTCCTTCCCGTCTTCTCTTGGCTTGATACCTCATTTCTTTTTAGCACTGTGTAATATTTCATTGTCTGGGTAGACCACAGTTCATTTATATCTTCTCCTAATGAAGGGCATCTTGCCTGCTTCCAAGTTTAGGAAATTATGAATAATGTTGTTATAAACATCCATGTGCAGATTTTTGTGTGGACATAAGTTTTCAACTCCTTTGGGTAAATACCAAGGAGCACTAGACAAGCATTACTTTTTATAAGTACATATGTTAATTATAAGATTATTTCCAGAATTCAGCTGGATAGGGATCAAACCATTCTGAACACCTACAAACTCAACAGGAGATCGAAGAAAAGAATAGCAACAACTCTCTGAACAGAAAAGCGACCACTTTCTGGAAGGTAGGACGTGCGGAGAAGTGAATCCGAGGCGATATTCGGAAGGATAGACGGCGGGGGAGGGGGCCTCCGTCGGCCGCTTCTGGCAAGTGATAGAGCCACGGAGCACAAAACCGGAACTTTTAGAAGTCGGCTCCGCTGAGGGACGTCACTCTGGTGGCGAAGTGGGGGGTGGGACCCTCGCGGGACAGTGTAGTCTCAGGACCCTCGGGGTCACAGAAAGACCGGGGGTGCCTGAGTGCGGCAGAGCTCCCAGGTATCGGAGCGGGGAAGCCGGCTGCAGAGACGGAGCCCAGGCGCAGGCTCTCAGCTCGGGGTTGCCATAAACCGTGATCCGCGGCACAGTCGGGACACTGCTCCTCCAGCAGGGACCCAACAAGCGGCAGATCCGGGGAGACTCACCTTCTTCCCCTGGGAGAAGAGGTGCGGGAGCGCACTGCAGGGATCTGCTGGGTTTGGAGACTCCACCCGGGGTCGGGTGCGAGATAGAAAGGCGCGGTCACAGGCCGGGTGAGCACGGAGTGTGGCCGGAGACCGGGGAGACGGGAGTGACTGACTGCTTTTCTCTGGGGGCTCACTGAGGAGCGGGACCCCAAGTTCTCGGCTCCGCCGGGGCGGAGACTGGGAGGCCGCCATTTTCACTCTCCGCCTCCAAAGCTGTACGGAAAGCTTGCAGGGAACAAAAGCTCCGGAGAGCAAACCCGAGCAGATTACTTAGCCCAGACCGGCAAGGGTGGGGCAATTTTGCCTCCGGCAAAGACATTTGGGAACCACGGCAACAGGCCCCTCCCCCAGAAGATCAGCGAGAACAGCCCTCCAAGACCAAGTTTACCGATCAATGAGAACGGCAGAACTCCAGCGCTAGGGGAATACTGCACATAGAATTCATGGCTTTTTTACCATGATTCTTTAGTCTTTCAAAGTTAATTATTTTTTTTAACTGTCTTTTTTTCTTTTTTCTTTTTTCTTTTTTTTGAATTTTTCTTTTTCCCTTTTTCAACCAACATCTTATCAATCCCTTTTTTAAAAAAAAAACATTTTTATTTTTCATTTTTAAAGTCATATTCTATCCCTTCATAGTAGTTACCCGTATTTTTGGCATATATATATAAGTTGTTCTCTCTTTAAAATCTTGAGATAGTTTCTTCTAACAGATCAAAATATACTCTAAATCTCTAGTGTATGGTTTTTTTCTACTCCCCTGCCTGATCACATTCTCTCCCTTTTTCCTTTCTTTCTTTTTTTTTAATCCTCTTCTTTCTTTTTTCAAACAACTTATCAAATCCTTTTTTAAATTTTTTATAATTTCCATCTTTACAGTCATATTCCATCCCTTCATCATATCAACCCTTATTTTTGTACATATATAAGTTTTTCTTTCTTTAAAATTTTGGGAGGGACTTTCTTTTAACAGACCAAAATACACCCAAAATCTAGTGTGTGGCACTGATCTATAAACCAGCCTGATCATATTTGATCACATTCTGTTTTTGTTTTGTTTTGTTTTGTTCTACTTTTGTTTGTTTTTATCTTTATCTTTTTCTTTTTTCTTTTTTTCTTTCTTTTTCTTTTTTCTCTCTTTCCCTTTCTTTTCCCACTGCTTCAGGTCTTTTCTGATTTGTTTAGAGTATATTTTCTGGGGACGTTGTTACCCCGCTAGCATTTTGTTCTCTCATTAATCTATTCTCCTCTGCACAAAACGACAAGATGGAAAAAATCACCTCAACAAAAAGAACAAGAGGTAGTACCGACTGCCAGGGACCTACTCAATACGGACATTAGTACGATGTCAGATCTAGAGTTCAGAATCATCACTTTAAAGATACTAGCTGGGCTTGAAAAAAGCATGGAAGTTATTAGAGAAACACTTTCTGGAGAAGTAAAAGAACTAAAATCGAACCAAGTAGAAATCAAAAAGGCTATTAATGAGGTGCAATCAAATATGGGGGCGCTAACTGCTAGGATAAATGAGGCAGAAGAAAGAATCAGTGAGATAGAAGACCAAATGATGGAAAATAAAGAAGCTGAGAAAAAGAGAGATAAACAACTACTGGATCACGAGGGCAGAATTCGAGAGATAAACGATACCATAAGACGAAACAACATTAGAATAATTGGGATCCCAGAAGAAGAAGAAAGAGAGAGAGGGGCAGAAGGTATAATGGAGCAAATTATAGCAGAGAACTTCCCTAATTTGGGGAAGGAAACAGGCATCAAAATCCAGGAAGCACAGAGAACCCCTCTCAAAATCAATAAAAATAGATCAACACCCCGACATCTAACAGTAAAACTTACGAGTCTCAGAGACAAAGAGAAAATCCTGAAAGCAGCTCGGGAGAAGAGAAATGTAACCTACAATGGTAGAAACATTAGATTGGCAACAGACTTATCCACAGAGACCTGGCAGGCCAGAAAGGACTGGCAGGACATATTCAGAGCACTAAATGCAGCCAAGAATACTATATCCAGCTAGGCTGTCATTGAAAATTGAAGGAGAGATAAAAAGCTTCCAGGACAAACAAAAACTAAAGGAATTTGCAAACACGAAACCAGCCCTACAAGAAATCTTGAAAGGGGTCCTCTAAGCAAAGAGAGAGCCTAAAAGCAACATAGACCAGAAAGGAACACAAACAATATACAGTAACAGTCACTTTACAGGCAATACAATGGCACTAAATTCCTATCTTTCAATAGTTACCCTGAATGTAAATGGGCTAAATGCCCCAATCAAAAGACACAGGCTATCAGATTGGATTAAAAAACAAGACCCATCGATATGCTGTCTGCAAGAGACTCATTTTAGACCCAAAGACACCCCCAGATTGAAAGTGAGGGGGTGGAAAACCATTTACCATGCTAATGGACACCAAAAGAAAGCTGGGGTGGCAATCCTTATATCAGACAAATTAGATTTTAAACCAAAGACTGTAATAAGAGATGAGGAAGGACACTATATCCTACTTAAAGGGTCTATCCAACAAGAAGATCTAACAATTGTAAATATCTATGCCCCTAACACGGGAGCAGCCAATTATATAAGGCAATTAATAACAGAAGCAAAGAAACACATCAACAACAATACAATAATAGTGGGGGACTTTAACACCCCCCTCACTGAAATGGACAGATCGTCTAAGCAAAAGATCAACAAGGAAGTAAAGACTTTAAATGACACACTGGACCAAATGGACTTCACAGACATATTCAGAACATTCCATCCCAAAGCAACGGAATACACATTCTTCTCTAGTGCCCATGGAACATTCTCCAGAATAGATCACATCCTAGGTCATAAATCAGGTCTCAACCAGTACCAGAAGATTGGAATCATTCCCTGCATATTTTCAGACCACAATGCTTTGAAACTAGAACTCAATCACAAGAGGAAAGTCGGAAAGAACTCAAATACATGGAGGCTAAAGAGCATCCTACTGAAGAATGAATGGGTCAACCAGGAAATTAAAGAAGAATTAAAAAAATTCATGGAAACCAATGAAAATGAAAACACAACTATTCAAAATCTTTGGGATACAGCAAAGGCAGTCCTAAGAGGAAAGTATATAGCAATACAAGCCTTTCTCAAAAAACAAGAAAGGTCTCAAGTACACAACCTAACCCTACACCTAAAGGAGCTGGAGAAAGAACAGCAAATAAAGCCTAAACCCAGCAGGAGAAGAGAAATAATAAAGATCAGAGCAGAAATCAATGAAATAGAAACCAAAAGAACAGTAGAACAGATCAACGAAACTAGGAGCTGGTTCTTTGAAAGAATTAACAAGATTGATAATCCCCTGGCCAGACTTATCAAAAAGAAAAGAGAAATGACCCAAATCAACAAAATCATGAATGAAAGAGGAGAAATCACAACCAACACCAAAGAAATACAAACAATTATAAGAACATATTATGAGCAACTCTATGCCAGCAAATTAGATAACCTGGAAGTAATGGATGCATTCCTAGAGATGTATCAACTACCAAAACTGAACCAGGAAGAAATAGAAAACCTGAACAGACCTATAACCACTAAGGAAATTGAAGCAGTCATCAAAAATCTTCCCAAACACAAAAGCCCAGGGCCAGATGGCTTCCCAGGGGAATTCTACCAAACATTTCAAGAAGAATTAATACCTATCCTTCTGAAACTGTTCCAAAAAATAAAAATGGAAGGAAAACTTCCAAACTCATTTTATGAGGCCAGCATTACCTTGATCCCAAAACCAGACAAAGACCCCATCAAAAAGGAGAATTACAGACCGATATCCCTGATGAACATGGATGCAAAAATTCTCACCAAAATACTAGCCAATAGGATCCAACAGTACATTAAAAGGATTATTCACCACGACCAAGTCGGATTTATCCCTGGGCTGCAAGGTTGGTTCAACATCCGCAAATCAATCAACGTGATACAATACATTAACAAAAGAAAGAACAAGAATCATATGATCCTCTCAATAGATGCATAAAAAGCATTTGACAAAGTACAGCATCCTTTCTTGATCAAAACTCTTCAGAGTATAGGGATAGAGGGTACATACCTCAATATCATAAAAGCCATCTATGAAAAACCTACAGCGAATATCATTCTCAATGGGGAAAAACTGAGAGCTTTCCCCCTAAGGTCAGGAACGCGGCAGGGATGTCCACTATCACCACTGCTATTCAACATAGTATTGGAAGTCCTAGCCACAGCAATCAGACAACAAAAAGAAATCAAAGGCATCCAAATCGGCAAAGAAGAAGTCAAACTCTCACTGTTTGCAGATGATATGATACTTTATGTGGAAAATCCCAAAGACTCCACCCCAAAACTGCTAGAACTCAAACAGGAATTCAGTAAAGTGGCAGGATATAAAATCAATGCACAGAAGTCAGTGGCATTCCTATACACCAACAACAAGTCAGAAGAAAGAGAAATTAAGGAGTCGATCCCATTTACAATTGCACCCAAAACCATAAGATACCTAGGGATAAATCTAACCAAAGAGGCAAAGGATCTGTACTCAGAAAACTATAAAATACTCATGAAAGAAATTGAGGAAGACACAAAGAAATGGAAAAACGTTCCATGCTCATGGATTGGAAGAACAAATACTGTGAAGATGTCAATCCTACCTAGAGCAATCTACACATTCAATGCAATCCCCATCAAAATACCATCCACTTTCTTCAAAGAAATGGAACAAATAATCCTAAAATTTGTATGGAACCAGAAAAGACCCCGAATAGCCAGAGGAATGTTGAAAAAGAAAAGCAAAGCTGGCGGCATCACAATTCCAGACTTCCAGCTCTACTACAAAGTTGTCATCATCAAGACAGTATGGTATTGGCACAAAAACAGACACATAGATCAATGGAACAGAATAGAGAGCCCAGAAATGGACCCTCAACTATATGGTCAACTAATCTTTGACAAAGCAGGAAAGAATGTCCAATGGAAAAAAGACAGTCTCTTCAACAAATGGTGTTGGGAAAATTGGACAGCCACATGCAGAAGAATTAAACTGGACCATTTCCTTACACCACACACAAAAATAGACTCCAAATGGTTGAAAGACCTCAATGTGAGACAGGAGTCCATCAAAATCCTAAAGGAGAACACAGGCAGCAACTTCTTCGACCTCAGCCGCAGCAACTTCTTCCTAGAAACATCGCCAAAGGCAAGGGAAGCAAGGGCAAAAATGAACTATTGGGACTTCATCAAGATAAAAAGCTTTTGCAAAGCAAAGGAAACAGTCAACAAAACCAAAAGACAACTGACAGAATGGGAGAAGATATTTGCAAATGACATATCAGATAAAGGGCTAGTATCCAAAATCTATAAAGAACTCATCAAACTCAACACCAAAAGAACAAAGAATCCAATCAAGAAATGGGCAGAAGACATGAACAGACATTTTTCCAAAGAAGACATCCAAACGGCCAACAGACACATGAAAAAGTGTTCAATATCGCTCGGCATCAGGGAAATCCAAATCAAAACCTCAATGAGATACCACCTCACACCAGTCAGAATGGCTAAAATTAACAAGTCAGGAAATGACAGATGTTGGCGGGGATGCGGAGAAAGGGGAACCCTCCTACACTGTTGGTGGGAATGCAAGCTGGTGCAGCCACTCTGGAAAACAGTATGGAGGTTCCTCAAAAAGTTGAAAATAGAGCTACCATATGATCCAGCAATTGCACTCCTGGGTATTTACCCCAAAGATACAAAAGTAGGGACCCGAAAGGGTACGTGCACCCCGATGTGGATTCCCAAACTGTGGAAAGAGCCAAGATGTCCATCAACAGACGAATGGATAAAGAAGAAGTGGTATATATATACAATGGAATATTATGCAGCCATCAAAAGGAATGAGATCTTGCCATTTGCAACGACGTGGATGGAACTGGAGGGTATTATGCTGAGCGAAATAAGTCAAACAGAGAAAGACATGTATCATATGACCTCACTGATATGAGGAATTCTTAATCTCAGGAAACAAACTGAGGGTTGCTGGAGTGGGGTGTGGGGTGGGAGGGATGGGGTGACTGGGTGATGGACACTGGGGAGGGTATGTGTTCTGGTAAGTGCTGTGAATTGTGCAAGACTGTTGAATCTCAGATCTGTACCTCTGAAACAAATAATGCAATATATGTTAAGAAAGAAAAAAAGAAGAAGAAGAATGTAGCAGGAGGGGAAGAATGAAGGGGGGGAAATCGGAGGGGGAGAAGAACCATGAGAGACGATGGACTCTGAAAAACAAACTGAGGGTTCTAGAGGGGAGGGGGGTGGGAGGATGGGTTAGCCTGGTGATGGGTATTGAGGAGGGCACGTTCTGCATGGAGCACTGGGTGTTATGCACAAACAATGAATCATGGAACACTATATCTAAAACTAATGATGTAATGTATGGGGATTAACATAACAATAAAAAAATTTAAAAATTTAAAAAAAAAAAAGATTATTTCCATAGAAAATTTGAATAAAGCAAATCCCTTAGAACCAAATTAAAGTAGTCTTAGATTTAAAATGTTTCCTGAAAGGATGTACAAACATGCATATAGTATATTACTTCCCAACAAGGGTCTTTTACGCCATAGTATTTTCTTTAGCCACGTAGTTGTTTTGTTATAAAATGACAATGAGAATTTTTAATGTTATCTCAAGTTATTAACAAAGTGAATGTATCTACATACAAACCTAATTTAGACTAAATTCTCTTTTTTTTTGAGTATCTGCTGTGTGCCAGTCACTGTGGTGGTCCATCATGATAGGGATTATGTATATCATTTGTTTCTCACAAAAACCCCTGCAAAGTAAGCATAACCATCCCATGTTATAGATTAGGAAACAAAGACCCAGGAAGACTAACTTGCCCAAGAGACATAGTTAACAAGAGGCAAGGGCGTGGCTGAAGCTCAAAGTGGCTCCGCTGACCCTCAGTACCTTTTTACAAACCTGCCTGGCCTTGCTTGGGCTCCATGAATCTCCACTGGGCTGTGAGCCCCACAGTGAGCAGGAGAGCTGGTGAGTAGTGGGAGAGGTGGCGGAGCCCCCAGGATGAGACCCTAGCAGAGTGAGTTTCTGCTGTGTCCTAAAGGCTGCCATTTTGTTCCCACAAGAACCAAATCCCATGGCACTGGGATATTTCTAAGAGTTAGAAACCTTGTTTCCAGTGTCAGCTCAGTTGACAACCAACCAACAGTGGGGACTTAATCAGACTGCTTTGCCTAATTGGATCTGTCAAGTTGCTATGGTTTAGTTACAAAGTTGGGTTTTGCAGTGAGCATTGGACAGATCCATCACATCAATACATCTGATTGGCTCTGTCCCGGAGAATTAGCCAATGTCTTTCCTGAGGAAAAAAAAAGATAAAGAGAGTAGTTGAAATGATTAACTGGACACTTTGTACAACTAAAAGTTTCAAATAGGAAAAAAAAATCTGAATTCTTTTAACTCACAGTGTGGATGGATTAAATCAATCAGACGATTGCTTAAATTGCCATTTCATTTGGCCTTCACGCCCTCAGGCTTCAGACTGTGAATTAATGCTTCAAAATCACCCTGATAGTCTAAATTCCACCATGAGGACCTGGGACAATCTTTTGTGTGTCATGGTATTCTTTATAAAGTACATTCAACTCAACTGTAAAAAAGGATGTATCTAATGATAATGTAAGCCACACCCTAATTCGTACTCATCCCTAGATTCATAAAACTGAAATCTAACCTTAAATTAAGGGATGTGAGAATGATGTGTATTTACTGCATTTGGGCACCCATAAAGGATAGACTCTGTGTGGCTTCCTATATTTTTATGCCACCCTGGTAGTGGTCATGGTTTTCTCTTACTTTTTGTTCATTTTAGGAACCAATGTTGTTATGAGACCAACAATATTGAATTAGTAAATATCATAAAACTATTTAGATACCTCTGACATTTTCCATTTGTTCACTGGAGCTGAGAAGGAATTTGCTGACTCTTTAGATCTTGTATTCCTGACAATCAGAGTAGTATTTGTTGTAAATCACTTAAACAAATATAAGCCAACATGTACCATCTCAGTGCTTGCCCAAGTTCCTGTTGTTAGCTTATGTGCATTACACAGTATCTTTTGAAGGTAGGGTATACCATAGTCAGTTCCTAACAATAAAATTCAGAAAGCTCAGAGCTAATTTTTATGCTCAGTTGCTAGAGCTTTCACTGGTGTTAGGTTTTCTAGGCCAATGATGTCCTTCTCCCTTCCTATTATGTGGTTCTAGTTTTTTGCCCTTGTCTTAATGATGTTATTTTTCTGGTCTTTGTTTTCTACTAATGACTTTTTTTCAGTGTAGGCAGAATATAAATAATAGATGCAGAATTAGTTAATCTGTCATAAACCAAGACCGCCTGTCAACATGTCAACCTGATGGATTGGTTTCAAGTTATAAAAACTATTAAACTGATCTATGAGGACAGATGGGGGCACATTAAATATCTCCCATTTCCCTCTTTTAACATTTCTACTCTGAGTATGCTCAAGACCCTATTCTTTCCAAAAGCACTGATTTTAGCAGTTGGTGCGTGCTTGGCCATGGCGACACAAGACAAATAAAGCAAAACAAGATTTAAAGTGATTTCAGCTTGATCTGGCTGGAGAAGCAGACAGGTGGGTGCTGTGCTATAGCTACAGGTGGGTGGGGGCGGGGTGGAGGGTGAGCTGGGGGGAGGGGCGGGGGGAAGGTACCAGAGAAAATGGCCCAGATGCGGATAAGATTCTCAACAGAAAATATGGTTACACACTTAGATGAAATTAGCAGAGAGACAGTTTGACTTTGCTAAATTGAACTCAAGAGTTTCAACTTCACAAACTCGTATCGAGTTTCTAGTGCATACTCACAATTTGATAAGCATGTGGGGCTTCAAGATTCTGAGAAATCATAAACCTTCTTATAAATGAATTTGCGATCTGAAAAAGTAGACAAACTCTAATGAAACCACAAATACTATAATATTCTGATCAAACATCGAGAAAATAAATGCTGAAAAAGTAGCTCCCAAATGAGGTAGCATTTTATAAAAATGAAAAGGAAAAATTGGAAAAATACACATTACCAGCGTTTGGGGACTAGAGCCTGGTTCGGGAAGGCAGGTCTAAGCGGTTGGAAAAAGCCAGTAGGTTGTAGGCAGGAAGCTGGTTCTTAAAGTTGTTTAACAGGGGCGCCTGGGTGGCTCAGTTGGTTAAGCGACTGCCTTCGGCTCGGGACATGATCCTGGAGTCCCGGGATCGAGTCCCACATCAGGCTCCCTGCTCAGCAGGGAGTCTGCTTCTCCCTCTGACCCTCCTCCCTCTCATGCTCTCTGTCTCTCATTGTCTCTCTCGCAAATAAATAAAATCTTAAAAAAAAATAAAAAAAAATAAAAAAAAAATAAAGTTGTTTAACAGAGTTAAAGATAAAATATAAGAGAGATACTAATTTATTTGATGTAGCTAAGGTATCGAGGTGGAGATGCATGCTCAGGGCAACTGGCTGGGTCTGCTACTCACCTGAACCTAGGGTTATAATTTGGTGTCTGCCAGCCTCAGAATGATAATGTAAACACTGCAGGCTTCAGTCTCTTTATTATGAATGGACATGGAGGAATATGTTATATTTAACATCACAGTAACTGGTGCATATAACTTCTCCCCTTTCAATCCTATTAGCAAATTGTCCAGTTACTTATTTGACTACTTTAGATGCATAAACTATAATTCTAATACAATAAACTATCAATATATTTAGGATTATTCCCAAGATTGTGTACCTAGAATTTTATTGACAGGAAAAAATTGAATTATTATAGACTATTAGCTAAAATCTACAGTTACCCCCTCAACATGTGCACTTCCTAAAGTTTTGACAGAGGATCTCAAAGCCAACGTACACACCATGAGGGAAAGGCAATCAAAACTTTTAGATTCTCCATGAAGGAAGCTCCCTGACTTAAACTTCTCAGAGTTGGCAGCATGTACCTACTACCTGCAAGTGATGAATGAGGTAAGCTCTAAGTTCCAGCAGAGGACCCATAGTGACAGGTGGGCAGGCGAAACCACAGAAGTCAGAACGAGTTTTAACTAGAAAACCTGGCCCAGGGGTCCCTTAGTGTGCTGGAGAGACAGGAGGATTCACACATCTCCAGACCAAGAACTCAGAAGGAAAGGGAGTGGAGGCTAGAAACAAGTTAACAAAATCAGGTATCAGTGGTTGGTAACCATCTGCCTAACAAATGCAGGAAAAAAACCGGTTTTGCTGATAAGTGAGTCTAGTATCGAATGTAAACTGTCGTGAAACAGTTTAGAAAGAGATACAATTGCAACAAGCCAATTGAAATTGCAAAGAATCATTGCTTCCATTTACAGTTTTATTATGGGAAATAAAATGGTGTGTGATTTATATAAACTATGATTCACCCTGTCGCAACTCACACGTGCGAAGAGGCGGAGCCTGGCCTGAGGCATTGCTCTCCAGACTTCCCCAAGAGATTTTTGCATGAGCAGAAACCACAGAAGCTGCACAGGAGAGCAAATTTGAATGCTCACTCCAGGCTAGGGTTGTGCTAGGAGCTTTGCAAGCTGAGCCTCTCATTTAATCCCTACAATGATGTCCTATCATCTCCATTTCATCAACTGTGGCTCACAGAGTGTAAGTGACTGCTCATGTCACATAAACTGTCAGAACTGGAAATCCAACCCAGGACTGATTTCAAAACCCAGGGTCTCATCATATATTTTACTCTGATCCATTCATTAAGTAGCAGAAAGCAGCAGTGCCTTTTCCCCCTGTTAAACTCAGGCTAGGGACCTCTTCCCTGGCTCATGGAGGGCACTTCTGGCATGTTTCATAGAGAGGGTTTTTTTGGGTTTTTTGTCATTTTTTTTAATTTTAAGAAGATTCCTTCTAAGAATCCTGTAACTCCAAATTTGCATGCAGTTGGAAAGTCCCGCGCCCTCCCCCCCAGCCCTCCCCCGAAACCCAAAGTGTCAGAAGGTGGCAGTTTATCTCCTCCACCACTTGCTAATTGCTGCTCATGGCCCCTCTGGGTTGGGCACCGGATGAGAAGTGTTGCAGGTTCCCCAGAAAGCCGACTCTGAGACACAGCTTCATGGACAGGGAATGCTTGGAAGAATCACCAGCTCTGGAAGGGAGGGGGCAAAGGGAGCCGATCAATCCAAACGAAGGCTCCAGATGGCCCCTTGGAGAGCTGTGAAGTTGGTTGTCCCTTCAGAGTTGGCCCGAGCTGGAGCGAGGGGCTAGGAATTCAGTTGTGCCCCACATTGCTCAGTCACTGGATGGACTATTCCCCTGGGAAAGTTGTGACCTTGGGCAAGGCAGTTTTCTTCCGCGGAGGCCATCCCCAAAGAAAGCTGACAGGCAAGGGCCACCTTCAGACAGCACTCTTGAAAGCTGGGAACATGTTTCTTCTCTGAAGAGGGGTCCCTGTAACATAGCACAGCACCCACCACAGGGAACCAGTAAAGAGGGAAGAAAGGTCTTCCTGACCAGGTGGTCAGGTCCAACCCTCTGCTGGGCTACTTTACCTTCCAAGCAGGCTTCTTTCAAAGATGATGGATCTTTCAAAGGTGCCTGATGCCAGAAAACCCTCATTCTCATAAGATCAGACATCTTTGTTCTCGACTCCAGATTTTTTTTTTCAGTGTAGCCCTGACTTTGTGTTCTTTAAGAGAAAGACATGACCTTCCATCTCTAGGTTTTCCCAGGAAGGAATGGGGTACTAGGGCCAGTGTCCCCCAGACTCCAGGGGTTACCCCTCAAGTTCCCAAGCTGGTTCTCTGGAAGACCCCTCCCTTAGCTTGAGATGGCCGGTGAAAATGGCCCTTTCGCTGATGAGTCCTCACCAACTGGCCTCTTTAACCTCTCAATGAATTATCGGCCTTTTCTGGTCAAGTGTAGAAGGAAGTGATGGGTTATTCTGGAAGGACTGGCTTTGAAGTAGGCTGTTGCAAGGCCAGTCTGGTACCTAAGGGGCCACTGGCATCTGTGCCATTAGGTTCAAGGTCTCTGGTAACATTCTAAGACATTAAGGCAGTCTTTCGCATGCAGTCTCATTAGACTGCTTCTCATTTATCTGCCCACACCGGCCTGAAAGCCCTCTTTGGTTCCAAGGCAAGTGGAGTGTTTAAAGGTCACCCAAAGAAGGAAAGAAGGCCGGATGATGAGTAAGTAGGGAAAATATAGCCCCCACAGGCAGATTTTCTACCAAGTACTGTCCCTGCCAAGACTGATGTTATATGTCTTGACCAACAGGATCTTGCCAAAATAGTGACTGATAATGCATGATCCAAATGCTCTGTGCCGAATATACTCCATCTGCACCATGTCATCACTTACTGGATTTAGAAAGGACCCCAGCTGTCAAAGACTGTCCCAAATTGCTCATTTGCTTAATGCCTAGGTCTGACAGAAGTTCCTACAAACATCACACGTCAGCCAACCACTGGCCTTGAGTAAGGGTTTGGGAATTAATCCCTATCTAATTTTTATTTTATGTATCTCAAATGGTTTCACATTTTTATGACCCATTAACTCAATACAGACAAAAAATATCCATGTCTGTTTTTCTACAGTTTATGTCCAAATGTGATATTCTCAGCTGAACAAAATGAGGAGCTTGGACTTTGTGTGGCATAGGTATGTGTGCTCCCACACGATTCTGTTCCCATTCTCCTCCACTGTCTCCTTCTGGTTGTGTTTTCCATTTTTGCTTGAATCTACTCAGGAATGCTTTCATTTACTGGCTAGGAAATGCTTGATTCTAGACAACTTGTGGGAAGCCACAGGAAAGGTGACAGTCCCAGGAGAATCCCCACTGTGGGGCAGAGACCAGGAGCCCATCTCTTCTGTGACAGGAAGACCAGGGAAGTGTTATAAGATGGGGACCGCGTAATCCATATATTGAATACTTCTACCTTCCTATCTCTTCCAGATAACATCCCTTTATTTTTACATATCACACTTCGAAAACAAGAGCCTGACCAGTCTCCCTGATGAAAGATATTTACGTTTTCTTTTCCCCTGATGATTTGCCCCCAGCCATCTGGGCCTGCCTTCACTTACCCATTTGGAGAGCAGTTGAGATGAGTTCTGAACTCTCCTGGGTCGTGACAGCCAATTTTCACAAGGTTACACAGTCCATACAGGGGCAGTATCATCAACACCATAACCCTGTTCTGATACATAAATCTTAAAATATACTAGTGGGAGTGTGGATCCACTAACAAGTAAGGGCAGCCATGGCTATGAATACCGAGGGCCTGTTACTCTTACCAGGGAGCACCTGTGTTTCGTGGTCTCCACTCTAATCTAATAATTCCTCCAGGGACGTGGCAGAGACTCAGTCCAATTCGCACTCTGTGAATCAGTGTGTTAAGAACACCTATGGTGTTGCTTCCTAGTCTTCTGCCTTAAGCAGCTGTCAAGTCAGGGAAGATACTGGACAGCGTCGTCTACGTATTAGAAGAGAAAAGGCCTTAAATGAAGTACAAGATATATTGTATTGTACTCGTCATTAGAAATAAGGTGGATAGGGGCACCTAGGTGGGGCAGCCGATTGGGCTTCTGACTCTTGCTTTCGGCTCAGATCATGATCTCAGGCTCGTGAGATCGAGCCCCGCCTCTGGCTCTGCACTCAGCATGGAGTTTGCTTAAGTTTCTCTCTCCCTCTGCCCCTCCATCCCCCCTTCTGTCTCTCTTTCTAAAATAAATAAATAGAACCTTTAAAAAATAGTGTGGATAATAACAGCATGCCTTGGAATAGTACTTTAGATTTCAAGATGGCTTTTATATACATTCCACAGTGCACAATTGGGTAGCTCGGTAAGATGTGCTGGAAAATCCCTTCCCAATAATCCCTTCCCAAGAGTATGGAGGGGCAGCTAGCTCCACCAGGTGCTACTGGACAGAACGTCTGACTGCCCCTGACCCCATCCGTGGAGAGTCACAGAGAATCCAAGACCAAGCAGGAGAAATGCAGTCTCTCCCTTATTGTAGCTTGTCTCTCATCCAGCAGCAAGAGGGAGTCATCCCACTGACTGAAGCTTCCTTTTGTTCCATCAGCCTTGCTCACAAACACACAAAGGGTTTTTTATTGATCCATTCATTTCCTTGGTCACCAGGAAATAACAAATGACAAAGTAAGGAGAAGGTATGCACAGCCCAGCCAGATTAACATATTGGTAGGGTCAAGAAACAATTAATTGACTTTTACTTGCCAAATACCCTTAGTTCTCAAAAGACAAAACCAACAAGCAACTCTAGTGACAAGTATTGATCACAGTCTAATAATAACCACTATCTAGCAGTCATAGAAAAGCAGATCCCATTTTCTGTCTGTTCTTCTAGCACAAAGAAGAAGAAGAAATCTCTGTGTGTGATAGCCAACTGATTGATCCAGGTGGTGAAGCTGGAGCACTGTATCACTCAAGCATTCCTTCATCCATTTCTTTAGGAAGTAAATTTTTACTGAGCAGCTTCTCTGTGCAAGATCCCATGGATCTCATGGTGCTTGAAGGCATAGGAAAACATTGACAAAAAAGATGTGGAAATTCTCTCCTCTGCCTCTACCTTAAAGTGGTCTACTTCCTATTATAGTTCTTTAAAGTATGAACCGGCCAGGAAGAGAAAGTATAATGAATAGTGCCTCATGTGCTCTTGGAGGAAAGGATTTTTATTGTTCCTGTGGGCTGCAATCAATGAGCTAAATCAAGAATGTAGCCAGGGCGCCTGGGTGGCTCACTCAGTTGGGCATCCGACTCGGTTTCAGCTCAGGTCATGATCTCAGGGTCGTGAAATTGAGCCCCACAATGGGCTCCATGCTCAGTGCAGAGTCCACTGGAGATTCTCTCTCTCCCTCTCCCTCTGCTCCTCCCCCTGCTCGTTCTCTCTCTCTTAAATAAATAAATAAAATCTTAAAAAAAAAAAAGAATGTACCCAATAGCCGGTAGGTAAAATGTCTATTCTATTTCTACTTATAGACATAGCAGATGCAAGATTATGAAGTTTCTTGCCTCAGAATGTGCTGGAGAATCAAGGAACATAATGATATCACTAACTTACAAAGACACTGAGAACCTCACTGCCCTGGCCCCTGGCCACGAATCTTCTTCTCTGCCTGTGCCACCTCCTTTCTCTCAGGACAGGGAGTGCACTGGGCAGAGCATTCACTCCCTTGATGTGCCATGCTGTTGTACCTCTTGTACTATGAGAGCTAAGAAACAAGAAAACCATCATGAGATGGAGCATGCTGAAGCAGAGTGCAAAAGGAAAGTCCACAGCTGGTGGCACTGGTAGAGAGCGCAATACTTCCATTTTCTCTAGTTGCATAAATCATGACTCACTGTGAAGATGAAGTTCCTGGTGCACATCCTGTTCCCCAGGGGAGGTGAAACCTGCAGGAGGAGGGGAAGAGGGAAAAGGGTGGGAAGAGCAGACGGGATTCCATGACTGATATCCTATGACGTTGCACATTATGCTGTGGTGACCAGAGGGAGTGATAGATTTTGTTTCTACTTCCTAGAAATAGCTCAGGGGATTAGGATGGCTGCCGACTGATTATAGGGAAAAGACAACAAGATCGTGTGCCTGGTACAAGCTTATCTCTTGAAAGATACTCACTCTCCCATCCTTCCCTCCTTCCTCCCTCCCTCCCTCCCTCCTTCCTTCTGTCCCTTCCTCCCTCCCCCATTCCTCCCCCTTTCCTTTTTTTGAATTATTAGAATGAATCCAGGAATCTGTGGATATTAAATCTCAAGACTTTCATTGTTTCCTTCAAGTCCCACGCTTAGAACTTAGAATAATTTTTGAAGCTCTTCTTTCCTTTCATTTATAAATCGTTTCTTTCCTTTTGCCTGTGCCTGTCCCTTCATCTCTTTCTGCAAACCTTCTGGTGAAGCAATTTGACTCCATGGGCACACTATCCAGGGAAAAGGGGATGAAGTGATTTTAAGAGACTCAACACAAATCCTCAGGTAAAAAGACTTCAAAAGGGATTCCCTGCTAGATTACATTACTTCCTTCCCAGAGTGCCCTGGAGAATACAAATGACACCCGAGAAATTACCGTCATTTACCAAATGAGGCTACACAAAGCATCTAGTTTTCTGACTTGCCAGGAAAGCACAGAGCAATGTGCGAAAACAGGCATGTGAAGTCAGCCTTAAGTGGTAGCACTTATTTTTAGGGTCAGAGTGTGATGATAGTCCCCTTGGACAGAAAGTATCTATCAGAAATCCGATACTCACTGTGATGATATCATAGTAAGTAACTCATTTGTCTTAGTTTGAATGCAATAGGACGTCCGCCAAATCAGGACTCAGTCGGGAAGAATGTTTGAGCTCTAACTCCAGGGCTAAATTTTACTTGTAGAATCTGATGCACTTCGTTCAGGGCGAGCCTGGGTCTGTGCGAGATCCCACAGGTAGTAAGCACCAGCTGCGCCCATAGCTTCCCAAATCCAAATCGGTGTGCAGTGACTTCAGGTTGGTGACTCGAAGTCAACAATGATGGGAGTATTTACATCACGGAAACACTACAGATCAGGGCCCCCCAGCTCCCACCTCCTCCCTCCAAGAGCTGGCTGTCAAATGTTCACCAGACATCACTGCAAGTAGGAGAAGAGATAAATGTGGCTCATTTTCTTACTTCATTATAGTGCAACAGTCCTATGTCATCAAAATATTAGTTCGTGTCTTGCATAGATGAAGCTGAAATCTAGCCTGTTATTTATCTGTTTAAAAGATTTGCTCCTGGAGCGCCTGGGTGGCTCAGTCAGTTGGGTGTCTGCCTTCGGCTCAGGTCATGATCCTGGGTCCTGGGATCGAGCCCCACATCGGGCTTCCTGCTCAGTGGGGAGCCTGCTTCTCCTTCTCCCTCAGCAGCTCCCCCTGCTTGTGCTCTCTCTCTCTTTCTTTCTCTCTCTCTGTCAAACAAATAAATAAAATCCTTAAAAAAAAAAAAAAAAAAAAAGATTTGCTCCTGATGAAAATGAACAAGAGGGGTGCCTGGGTGGCTCAGTCAGTTGAATGTCCAACTCTTGATTTCCACTCAGGTCGTGATCTCAGGATCCTGAGATCAATCCCCACATGGGGCTCTGTGCTCAGTGGGGAGTCTGCTTGAGATTCTCTCTCTCCCTCTCTGCCTCTCCCCACCATCCTCCAGCTCTCTCTATCCAAAAAAAAAAAAAAAAAAGAAAAAAGGAAAAGGGAAAAGAAAATGAACAAGAGGAAGATAGGCTCTGGGATATTATCCTGTTCATAAGGGTATTAAGTAGCTTGTCTGTCCCTGTGCAGAGGAATCTGTACAAGACAGGAGGAAATGTAATCATTGCAACCAGTGCCCCCTTTGCCTCCTGAAAGCTGGTGGGAAGCTCCACAGAGGGGCTCCCATTCCTGTGTGTACACCGAGGTGCTTTCCTCAAGACCCTGTGTCACTTGGTTGCTCATTTATCTCCAGACTATTTGCACCTTGGTTTTCATCACTTCCATTTTCTTGGAAAAGAAACTCAGCGAGTCACAGACACCCCGCTCTTCTGTTAGCATGTAATACATTTACAGTCTTCAGCAATGCCCTGGACTCCAAGCTTGTAGCTTTCTTAAATGAAAAGCTGATGGCCTTTGGAAATAATAAAGATAAAAGACCAGAACCTCCAGATAGAATGGCCGAAAACAGATCAATCAGAATTCACCAGTGCTGTAAGAATTATGTGCAAAAACAAACAAATAGACAAACAAACAAAAAATACCCCACACAATTGCATTTGGCTCCCAAGGGTTAGGCACATTGTCTTTGGAGGGAAACGCTAGGAAGGCTGAGGGCAGGTGATGGTGTGGAGGCCACAGGGGACCCACATTTGAGGTTTATCAGTAAAGGTAAATCTGATGTTGCATGAGCGCTTTGCCTAAAGCTCAGCGAGCAGCTTCCTCCCTGTAAACCCTACTGGAAAGAAGTGCAAGCTGTGTGTCTTCACAGTTGCCTCCCGAAGCACATCCCAGCTCATTCATTGTTAGTCACCATAGTGGGTAGTTTGGGACTTGTTTTACGTGCAAGAACAAAAGGATTTTTTTTTCCAGTTTAGCAAAGCTGAGCCTTGAAAATCGAGGACTGGGAAATAACTCCTTCTAGTCCCTTCCTTTATATAAATCCTGCTTCTCTCCTTTACTTCCTCATTTGTGCGCTCACGGGGGACACTTGGCCAACGCCATCTTTTCTGTGGATGCGGGTGTATGTCTGTCTGGTGTGTGTGTGTGAGGGGTGGGCGGCTGTGGCATGTTCATTTTATATCCCAGCCACACTAGCATAGGATCCTGGTCCGTGCTCATAACCAGTGCTAACCGTAGCCTTCTTTTCACCTTTTTTTTTTTTTGAAAGCTTTACCCAACCATTATTAATTTGATAAATATATTAAGTACATGTAATTAGAGTGAGGTCCATGTACACATTGAATTAAAAAAATTCTTTCATGATAGGTCTTCTAACTGGCAATTTTTAGTTTTCAAAAGAGAGTTTATTAGGTAGCTTATTATATCCAATATACAGTTTATTATTGCTTTTTTTAAAAAAAATTAAAGATTTTATTTATTTGACACAGAGAGAGAGAGTGAGCACAAGCAGGGGGAACAGCAGAGGGAGAGGGTGGGACTCGATCCAGCAACTCCGGGGCCATGACCTGAGCTGAAGGCAGACGCTTAACTGACTGAGCCACCCAGGCGCCCCTGGTTTATTATTGTCTTAAGCTCCCAGCACTCTGCTTGGCATATGGCTGATTCTCAACAAATTTATTCGTATCTTTCTATTCCCCTAATGGACTTCAATTATCTAGTTGTTTGTTCTCTGACTTGAGATATTCTTTGGGCCACCTTAGCGCCATGTGTCCACAAGCAGGCTAAGCAGAAGCCTGAGCGCACAGGCACCATGCCGACTGCCACCACCCACTCCACCACCACCTGTTCGTGGCTTATACAGCTCCAACGAGGAGGCAGGGTGGTGCCAACGTTGGATCCTGGCTCTGGGGTCCCACGATATTGTCTGCATCCCAGCTCTGTCACTAACTTGTTTTACTTTTTTTTTTTTTTAAGATTTATTTTAGAGGGGGCAAGGACAGACGGAGAAGGAGAGAGAATCTCAAGCAGATTCCCTGCTGAGTGTGGAGCCTACAGGATGGGGGCTCCATCTTACGACCCAGAGATCACAACCTGGCTGAAAACCGAGTCAGATGCTTAACAGACTGAGCCACCCAGGGGCCCCAATTTGTTTTACTTGCAACAAATTATGTACCTGCCTCAGTCTCATTTTCCTCATCTGTAAAGTGAGAATGACTAAGAGATTGCTTGCAAAGATGTAAAGAGATGATGTAGGTAAAGCCCTCCCATGTCCTCATAAATGGTAACTGTTGTTCGCATTGTCTTTAGAAAGTTTCTCTGAGCAGCCAGCTCACTGAGGATGGCCCGTGTCCCTGTCCCGTGATCTGGGTGCTCTGGAGGAATAACGGATGGGTGAGCAATGGGGTCGGGGATATGAGAAGGTGGAGAAGCCCCTGTAATATTGAAAAATGAAGCAGGCCACCCCATACTATTTACACAAAGCTTTATTCAGGGTGATTGACTGAGTGGGGATCAGGTGGATGGTGATCCAGGTCCTGCACAGCTATCCTCTGCAAAGTCCCAACTTTAATGCACGATTATTTAAAGAGGGAGGGAATGTGTAGAGGTCATTGTGGTGATGAAGGTCAAAGGGTTTAGCATTTCATAGACCTTGTGGCACCACCTCTGTGCTAGAGGGCTGCCAGGGGAAGAAACTATGTTATCTCTGTCAGTTATCTAAGCAACTTGAGGGAGGATCAGAACAAGCCTCTGGTATTCCGGTTAGAGCATATATTACCTCCAGGAGGCCTAGAGCACTTGGTCTCGAGGGAGGTCATTGTGTGTCCCAGAACAAGATGGAGTCAGTGTGGTCAGCACTCCTACAGGGATCCAATAGAAAATCGAGGGCATTCAAAATTTGAATTCAAAATCTTTTTCATGTTCATGTTTTGTGCCCCCTCCCTGGTTCCCAGAGGATCCTCTGCATAACCAGAGAGCAGGAGGGTGAGAGCACCTGCCTCCAGGGGTCCCAAACAGACCAGCTGGGGCCACTCACCACTGACAAAATCCAAAGGCAGAGACAGTGGTGGTGAAACAGGAAAGGGATTTATTTCAGTGAGGCTGACACTGGGAAGGCAACAGACTAGAGTCTCAAAGACAGTCTCCAAAGTGCTGAGAATACTTTTAGGTTTATATAAGAAAAGTGTGTGACAAAGGTTGGTCGGTACATGCAGGTGGGCAGTAAAGGTCAAGGTGATTATTGTCTTGGGGCCAATCACGTCGGGTCTTGCTGGCTCAGGGCAGTCCCTAATGCTTGAGGGGGTCATTTTGGTTCCCATCAGGGGATGCTTTTCGTGAGGTCTTTTACCTGAGTTAAGAGATAAGCTGAAAAAGAAGAAGTTAATCAATTAGAAGGTACAGACGGAGGTCAAAATGGAGGTCATTGATGTCTTCTTTCATCTGCCTGAGAATTTACTTCCTTCTCTGTCCTGTAATCCCCTCCCCATGTCCCCCATACACACACCCGGGTCACCCCACCTAGTTCTGTTGTGTTCTTACAGTTCTATAGGGTCTGTTTTATCTTCTTCTGACACTCTGCCAATGTGTATCTGCCATTCCCTCGGCTAACACTCTGGTGTCTAAGTCTCCTGGGTTAGTCCAGAGGGACAGGTGGATCCACGGAGGTAGGACTTCAAAGTGCAATCATAACTCATTAGCTTTCTCCATTAAAAATGTTATCAGTGAGTAGAAGGCACAGGGAGACACTCTTCAGAAATTTCCACATCCAAAGATGGACTTTTTGGGGGGCAGGGGAGGTAGTAAATTCCCCAACACTGAAAATATTCTAGCAGAGACTAAGAAACCACATGCTATGCATGTTCGAATATTGGTAGGAAGTTATCAATGAGATGACCGGACCCAAGATACCATGATTCTACTAAAATGTCTTCCTAGTTTACCATTATCATTACTATAATATTTTAAAGTTCAAAAATTTTAGACGAAAGTGGGACATTCTATCACACAACACACACACACACACACACACACACATACACTTCATCCACACTTGGAACTTCTTTTGCAGACTGCATAAGGATGCACTGAAAAACCCCAGAGAAATCAAAACCGTCCAATTTTATTTTCCAAAAGCACACTTCAGGACAATCAGGGCAAACTCGGAGATTAACTGCAGTCCCCCATTTAGTTAATTCTCTTTATCATGCAAAAAAAAGTTCTGCCACTTCCTTTGGAAAGCGAGCAGGGCATTTGGTTTTTTTTTTTGTTTTTTTTTTTTAAGATTTTATTTATTTATTTGAGAGAGAATGAGAGAGAGCACATGAGAGGGGTTAGGGTCAGAGGGAGAAGCAGACTCCCTGCCGAGCAGGGAGCCCGATGTGGGACTCGATCCAGGGACTCCAGGATCATGACCTGAGCCGAAGGCAGTCGCTTAACGAACTGAGCCACCCAGGCGCCCCTCGAGCAGGGCATTTGTTAATAAAAATCTACTTTGCATGTTCCTCTCACGTTAAGTCCATTGCCGTAGGCCAACTTGATTTGAATGACAGGAGTCTGTCCAAGTTCTGAATGAACCCCGTAAATTGGAACGCTCTTACCTGGAAGAAAATAGGAATCCCAGTATTGAGTGTCTATTTGGAATCAGGCTGGCCTGGGAACAGCGTAGATACTTTATTATTATGTCAATTTCAAACCCATCTTTCACTTGACACTTGAATTTTTATTCCCAGGGCTTCTTAGGTCTTCTACAATTTTCATGCAAAATATGATTCAGCAGGATTCATTGCATACTTGCTAGGTATAGGCACTACGGTAGGCCCTGAGGGAAAGAGAAAAATCAGAAATAGAAAGTTGAGTAAGACATGGTTCCTGCCTAAAGGAATTTAAAATCTACTGGGAGAGGAAGTAATGGCTAATACTGTCAGTTAGATTATTGAGTTATTTTATTGATTTAGCATACTTTAACCAAGAGGGGTAAGGAAAGAACTATTGGAGAGAAAATTTCCTAAGGAAGGAATGACATCAAAATGCTAAGGATCATTGTGGTTGGGCACCGAGATTCAACGTGATTCATTGTTTTTTGCTGTTTCTACATTTTCTTTAACAAGATTACCATTTTTCATCATGAATGAAAATACATATACATTTAAAAATTCTTCTAGAGTATTTTCTTGCTCCCTAAAAACATATCTGTCACAACTTTAGTATAAGAATCTGCTTTGAGGCAAGCAAAAGAAAAAAAAAGAGAGACAAACCCCAGAGAACAAATACCAGAGGGGAGGTATGTGGGGGCTTGGGAGAAATTGGGGATGGGGATTACAGAGTACATTTATCATGATAAAAAAAAGATAAAGAAAAAAGAAAAGGATAAAAAAAATTTGCTTTGAGGGACAAGGAAATATAAAGTTAAAATCAACATCAATATAAATAGAATTTACAAAAATGGTGGCCTCCATATGGTTTTGTAGGTATGTACTTACATATATTAATGGCCAACTCTAGAATGTTCATGAGCTAATGATGGGTGTTTTGGTTTCTGTTCTTTGGCTCTTGTATTATTCTAATGATTGGAAAGACAGAAGGTGATAGACTCCCACCCTCCACTTTTAATCCTGGTAGCTGCAGTGGACAGTTAAGAACACCTGACTGGTGAGCCTTAGCTCTGAGTTCAGACCCTAACTCCCATTCATTACTTCTTCCTCACTGGGAGTATAGATGTTTCTCAGCCCCTGCCTGATTATTCTCGGTGGAATGGAGGGGTCAGTCAGATCCTTGCTGATACCAGTAGGTTACTGATTAGTAACCTGAGTGAGGGAAGGAAAGAAAACATTGATAAGAAGCACTTAGACTTCTCTTGACCTTATAGAAAGTCTTTGGAAACCTAGTCCATCCCCTTTCCAAGCCTGTTGTAGATGAAGATTCTGAGACCCAGATATTCCAACTCTAAACACTGTGCTTGTACACCAATTCCCTCTATTACCCATCAACCTCCTCCACCTGCTTTGTAGGGGGGTGTATATCTATGGCACAGTTACACCAAAAATTGGCTAGAGACAAAGAGGAGCTGGAAAA
The DNA here is from genome assembly GCF_964656455.1 of Halichoerus grypus. Taxonomy (NCBI): domain Eukaryota; kingdom Metazoa; phylum Chordata; class Mammalia; order Carnivora; family Phocidae; genus Halichoerus; species Halichoerus grypus. The sequence continues at coordinate 94,833,856 of NC_135718.1, read as the reverse complement.
AGTAACTACTTATCAAAGGTCTCTCCTAGGCAAAGTTCTTACGTCCATGATTTTATTTGATACTCATGAGAATCCTCCCAGGTAGCTATTGATTTTGCAGATGTGGAAACAAGGTCCAGAGAACCATGTATCACACCCAAGGAGGACAAGTTCATGAGTGAAACAACCAATGTATCAATCTGACACTGATGCATTCCAGAAGAACCAAGGCAGACTGACCACATGAATAAAAAATGATGCCAGAATTATTTGGTTTTAGGGCTCAGGGAGGATTCTGTAGTAGTTTGATTTGATTTTCCCTCTTCCACAAGACCTGACTTGAGGGCCAGGAGGCAAATCTATAGCTGTAGCAGCTCCAGCCATGCTTCTCAGGATAAAGAGAGGAGGGAAGGAGGCTGAGAGGAATGGGATCCCCTTGCAAAATTGTAGCCTATGGATAACTAGAACCAAAACTCAAGTTGTTGGATACAGATCTTTGCATCAAGTGAGGAAAGTCCACTTTGAGAGGTATATTCCACCATATACTTAAATTCTTCTCTCTTTGCTCCAAGGCATCCAAATACAAGTCTTCTAGCTTTCAGACACCCTGGTCCTTCTCTTCCATTTGCATGAGAACCGACTGAGATCAAAGTTGTTGTGAATGTCAGAATACAACATGAACTATGCTATAAAATGATTTTGAAAATTTAAGAATAGAGGAGAGCATAGGAGAATGGGATTTGAGGAATTTTTAAAGAAGGGGTTAGTTCCCTCAATTTTACACCTGACATGGGCTTATGAAGTGCTGGGTCTTGTCACCTGCCCCCTGTCTGTGTTCAGGGAGGGCTGCTCTAAGTATGGAGACAAAGGCTGCCTCAAGCTCCATGGGGAAGCTCAGGGGTGGGGGGGAGCCGCAGGGACTCTGCACTGAATGCTGTCCCCTCACCTCCACACTTAGGCGGTCAGTGGGGTTGGGTCAGTGGAGATTGCATCTCCAGGTACTGATCATCCTTAGATAAAGGGCTGGGCTTCTCTGCCTAATCCTTTAGTTGGTACTCATGCCATGAGCAATAGATCCCCAAAAAGCACAAGGGTCCCCTACTCCAGATGACTGCATTATCGTTTAGGACATATTGTACTGAAATCAGGGTCTCTCTTCCTGCTAATCAGATCATTTAGGTACTCAAGCTGACTCAGGGTCTTCAGAGAATAAAATTTCTGGAATATGACGCATTGGAGATAGACATAAGGGACTGAGAATGAAAACCACATCCCAGAGCTATAAAAATGACAGACTGTTTACCTTCTGTGGAATATCTCTAGATTTATTTCCCTTAAAATGAATTTGTTAGCCTATAAATTAAAATGACCAAAGGAGAAAACATTTTTTTCCTTTTATCTTTCTATCCCTTCTTGGGTATATTGGTGGAAATAATGAGATTAGCCAGGTCCTAAATGTCATGGTCAAAAATTTACAACTTCATCCACCACTTTGGTCATCCCCTTTATCCCACAACTGAGGAGAACCCAGGCCTCTTTATCTTCCCAGTGGACAACAAGGAGACATAAATAAACTTCATTTCCCTTCTCATCAATTCAATATTAGTAAATGTAAGTTTCACACTGAACCAAGGAGTTAATAGTCAATAAATATAGTTTGTAGAAATAATCATAGAGGAAAAGACTATAAAAATATTAACCTTTGAAGTTTAATTTTTAGTATGAAAAAAACCTCTTTATTTTGACTCAAATTATCATATTTGGGCTATAATTCTTTTTTTTAGCTTACAAATATGTCATATATACATATATATGTGTGTATATATATATATACACACAAGAATGTGTACCTAAAGACTAAAAAATAAAGCAAACACCCATGTAACCACTGTCTGCGTCACCAAACAGAACATCGCCCCCTAGTATCTGCAACCAGCCTGACCACCTTCCTTCTCCAGCCCCAAAACAACCTTGACCATGACATCTGTGATCATCATTTCCCTGCTTTCCCCTGTCCTTTAATGGCCTATCTATGTATCCTTAAATGCACATTGAGTTTTACTCATTTGTGAACTTACCTGCTTCTTCCTTCAGTATGTCTGTGAGAGTCATCTGTGCTCACGTGTCTTGCTATAGTCTCTTCATCTGTACTGCTTAGAATACTCCTTTGAATGAGTATATCACAATTTCTTTCCTCAGTCATCTGTGGTAGACATTTGCTTCTTTTCCTTTTGCATTTGCAGAGTATCGCAAAAGGAAACAGAAAGATAAGCCAGAAAGTAATGAAATTAGTTATCCAGCAGGTGCAGGTGGAAGAAGCAGACTTCTCTTACTCCACATTTTTCAACATATTTGTTGCCTTTGACCTATGTCTAATGTTACATATTCAAGAAATAAAAATAATTCAGCAAGAAATAAAAATAGTTTTATAAAACTGTAAAATTTCATGTCAACAGAAACAGATGAACTAATTATATCAAATTTTAATACTTAGAAGAAAACATTAATCCAAAAACTTGTAAACCAGTATTCTGACTGTATGTTCACTGAAGGTATATTCTAAGGACAAGAAGAACTACATAAAATACTCATGGTGTTTTGAGTGAGATTGCATTGAATTTATATACCCATTTGAGGAGATGTCTTTAAAATGTTGTCTTCCTATATAAAAACATGGCATATTTATTTATTTATGACATCCAATAAAGTGTTACAATTTTATCTTTATGTGAGGCATGTGATTTTTTAAAAGATTTATTTATTCACCCTACAGAGAAAGAGAGAGAGAGTGTGTGCGAGCAGGGGGAGGAACAGAGGGAGAGGGAGAGAGAGAGAATCTTAAGCAGACTCTGGGCGCAGTGTGGAGCCCAATAAGGGGCCCGATCTCATGATCCGGAGATCACGACTTGAGCGGAAACCGAGAGTTGGCCACTTAATCGACTGAGCTACCCAAGCACCCCAAGGCACATGTTTTATGAGACTTATCCATGGCTACTTCATACCTTTGATGCTACTGTAAATAGTATCTTTTCTATTCATTTACTAGCATTTAGAAATGTAATGATTTTTGTTTGCCAAATTTTCTTAATTCTAAAACTTATTTGGAGATTATTTGGGATGCTCTGATCATAATCATATCATTTCTGATTTTTATGCCTTGTTTTTTTTTTTTTGTTTTTTTTTCCTTTCCCAACTGTACCTACTAGAACCCAGAGTATAGAGTTCAATGCTGGTAAGTGATAGTGGGCATTCTGGTGTGGTCCTTGATCTTGATGGAAATGTTATCATTACTTCACCATTAAATGTAATGCTTTCTCTGTGTTTATTTTATGTACCCTTTATCACATTAAGGAATTTCCCTCTCGTTCATAATTTTACAGAGTATTTTTAACTCATAAGAAGATGTTGAATAATCTCTAGCAATCTTTCTGCATTTATTGAGATTCATTTTTTCCTTTGCTTAGATAATGTGGTGATCTAGGTTAATTAATTATTATTAATAAATTTTACATTCTTACAAATCAAATGTCATTACATTATATACTTTATACACTGCTGGATTTCATATGCTAATTTATTATGATTTTTTTCATCTGGTCTGTAATTTATCTTTTCCACGTTTGTTCAGGTTTGGTTTTGGGATTGAGATTAGTCCAGCTTTATTAAATGAGTTGGGGAATGGTTTCCTCTTTTTCTGGAATGTTCTCTAGAAGAGTTTGTACAAGATTATAATTATCCTATTTTTAATTATGGACCTCATTGGTAAGGCCATATAGTGATTGATATTTGGGGGGGGGAAGTTTTGACTATTAATTCTATTTCTTTAAAGATTGTAGCATTTATAAGGTTTCTATTTCTTTTTGTGTCAGTTTTACATTTTTCTAAGATCTATCCATTTCATTTAAATCTACTGGCATACAATTGTTTACAGTTATCTTCTTCCACCTTTTTAATGTCTGCAACTTCTATAGTTATGTATCACCTTTCACTCCAAATACAGTTAACTTGTGGATCTTCTCTTATTCGTTTTATTTTAAATATTTTTATTTATTTATTTGAGAGAGAGAGCATGAGTAGAGGGAGGGGCAGATGGAGAGGGAGAAACTGACTCCCCACCAAGCAGGGAGCCTGATGCAGGATGCGGGGTGCAATCCCAAGATCCTGAGATCACTGAGCTGAAGGCAGACACTTAACCAACTGAGCTGAAGGCAGACAACCAACTGAGCCACCCAGGTGCCCCAGATCCTCTCTTATTCTTGACTAGAGTCATCATAGGCTGTTTTAAGAATCAACTTTTAACTTTGTTTTGTTCACTAATTTTAATTTTAATTTTATTTTCTATTTTATTATTTTCTGCATTTATCCTTATTTTCTTTTTAATTTTGATTTATTTTGCTATTGTTCCCTCTTTGAGTCAAATGCTCATGTCATTACTTTTTATCCTTCCTTCCTTTGTGTTATAAGCACTTAAGGCCATGGATTTTTTTATACTGCTTTACCTACATCCTACACAAATTGACAACAGTATTTTCATTATTGTTCACTTAAAAAAAAGATTTTATTTATTCATTTTTAGAGTGAGACAGAGAGAGCAAGGGGAAGGGTGGGCAGGGAGGGAGAGGAACAGAGCTCAACCCTAGCTCCATCCCACAACCTTGAGATAATGACCTGAGCAGATACCAAAAGCCCAACCCTTAACCGACTGAGCCACCCAGGCACCCACATTATTGTTCACTTTTAAATATGGTATTATTTGCATTGATTTGTTCTTTTACCAATGTGTTATTTATAGATACACTTTTTAATTGTCAAAATAGGAGAATTTTATTTTTGCAACTGATTTCTGATTTGATTTCATTTTAATGAGATATTGGGAAAGATTTATATTAGGCTTTTGAAATTTGTTGAGACATTAAACTTGAAGTCCAATATATGGCTAATATTTGTAAATATTCTATGTGTATTTAGAAAGAATATATATTCAGCAATTTTGCAGTATAGTATCTATATATGTATGTTTGTTCCATTTTCTTAATGTGTTGTTTGAATATTCCATACCTTTACTGATTTTTGATCTGCTTGCTTTATCAAAAATCCATCATGATAGTGGGTTTTCACTGATCTTCCTGTAGTTTTGTGCACATTTCACTGCATACATTTTTGATATTATTAGTAAATTAAACTTAAAATTATTGTTTCATCCTGATGATCTTTACTCAAAATGATATGATCTTTTTGCTCCAGACTTTTTTTCCTTAAGTTTATAGTTTATCTTTTATGGATATGGTAAGATCTGGTGTTACAGTTGTGGTCCTTGATCTTACAAAATTCATATATAGATATAAGGTTCTATATATTAGAGCAGGTTTCATTCAAGCTTCTTTGTAGTAAATAGTGAAATCTCCAGCCTCAGAGATTGTGAAGAATTGAACAAAAAGTAGCATTCAAGTATTGGGGTATTTTTTTAAACATCTTTCCCCCGCTTACATTTATGCCTTAGGCTCACAGGGAAACCTCAAGGACTATTCTTCACATCATCTTGTGCATACAGAGACATATAACAAATTTTTATTTTTTTATGTATTTATTATCTGCCAAATAGTCTCTCCTCTAAGAACGATTTCTGCCCACATTCAAGGGACAACTGCAGTATTTGTTGCTTTTCTTCACAATGACCCTGACACGTGGAAGAATTGTTTAGGCCATTTGTGAGCATTTGACCCAGGCATGACCAATCAGGGTCTTTCATCTGGAACTGAAAGAAATAAGCCAGTTTAAACAGAGTGTCTGAATGATAAGATATACAATTAGGGATCTGATACAGGCCATCTTCCTCATGTGTCTCAGAGAATTAGAAGAACCAGAATATGGGGAAGAGAAATAAGGATGAAAGTGATGCACAAAACAGAGGGGAGAAGGAGATGAAGACAGTGCTGTTTTATTCTCTGGTTCTAGTGGTTCCTGAGGTCCAGTCATTTTCATTTTTTTAGGTCCTTCAAAAAATGTTTTTTCCAAGGAACTGAAAGGCTTTTACACTGAAAACTATAATACATTGATGAAAGACATTGAAGAGGCAAATAAATTGAAAGATATACCATGCTCATGGATTAGAAAAACTAAGATTGTTAAAATTTCCTTATTACCCAAAGAAATATACAGATTCAATGCAATCCTTATCAAAATCCCAGTGGCAGTTTTTACAGAAATAGAACAATCAATACTAAAATTTGTGTGGATACACAAAAGACCCCAAATAGCCAAAGCAATCTTGAGAAAGAAGAAGAAAGCCGGAAACATCATGCTCCCTCATTTTAAACTGTATCACACAGCTATAGTAATCAAAACAGTATGATATTGCCATAAGAGCAGACATATAGATCAATGGGACAGAATAGAGAACCCAGAAATAAGCCCATGCATGTATGATCTATTTATGACAAAGGAACCAAGAAGATACAACAGGGAAAGGACAATCTCTTCAATAAATGATGCTGGAAAAACTGGACATACATACACATACACAAACAAAAAAGAATGAAACTGGACCACTATCTTACACCATATAGAAAAATTAACTCAAAGTAGATTAAAGACTTGACTGTAGAACCTGAAACCATATTTTTAGAAGAAAACATAGGGGGTAAGTCCTTGACATCGGTCCTGGTGATGATTTTTTTGGATTGACACCATTAGCAAAGGCAACAAAGGCAAAAATAAACAAGTAGGGCTACATTAAACTAAAAAGCTTTGCACAGTGAAGGAAAAAACAAAATGAAAAGGCAACCTACAGAATGGAAGAAAATATTTGCAAATCATATATCTGATAAGGGTTTAATATCCAAAATATGCTAAGGACTCATACAACTCAACAGCAAAAAAATCCCCAAACAATCCAATTAAAAAATGGGCAAAGAATCTGAAAAGACATTTCACAAAAAGAGCCCAACATCACTAATCATCAGAAAAGTGCAAATCAAAATCACAGTGAAATATTACCTCACATTTACTAGAATGGCTATTGTCAAAAAGACAGGAATAACAAGTGTTGGCAAAGATGTGGAGGAAAAGAAATCCTTGTGCACTATTGGTGGGAATGGAAATTAGTCCAGTTGCTGTGGAAAACAGTATGTAAGTTCCTTTAAAAAATTAAAAATAGAACTACCATATATTCTAGCAATTCCATTTCTGGGTATTTATCTGAAGAAAAGAAAACATTGACTCGAAGAGATATATGCACGCTATGTTTATTGCAACATTACTTACAATGTCCAAGACACGGAAATAACTGAAGTGTCTACCAATGGATGACTGGTTAAAGAAAATGTCACACACACACACACACACACACACACATATACTGGGATATTTTTCAGCCATATAAACGAATGAAATTTTGCCATTTGTGACAACATAGATGGACCTTGAAGGCATTATGCTAAGTGAAATAAGTCAGACAGAGTAAGACAAATACCATATGATCTCACTTATATGTAGAATCTAAAAAAAAAAAAGAAAAACCACCACAAATCCAAAACCAAAAAACCCAGATCCAAACTCATAGATAAGAGAACAGATTGATGCTTGCCATGAAGGTGGTCAAAACATACAAAGTTCTAGTTATAAGATAAATAAGTCTTGGGTATATAACGTACAGCATGGTAACTATAGTTAATAATACCGTATTCCATATTTGAAAAGTTGCTAAGAGAGTAGATCTTAAAAGTTCTCACCGTAGGAAAAAGAATTGTACCTATGTATGTTAACTAGACTCATTGTGATGATTATTTTGCAATGTATGCAAATATTGAATCATTGTGTTGTACACCTGAAGCTAATATAATATTCTATGTCAATTATACCTCAATAAAAAGCCATTATGCTTCTGTACTTGCAACACGTGGTACTTCTTAATGCTCTTCATCAAATATTTCAGCTCTCTACCTTCTGGACATATGATAGGATTGAGCGTCTTGTCTACACTCCCCCCTGCCCTCCCTTGCCCGTTTAGTTGAGGGGGGCCCTGTGACTAGTTTTGGACAATGAATTGTGTGCTGTGGTTCCAGGACAGAGCATCTTATTCCAGGACAGAGCCCAAGGCCATCCAGAGCTCTTTCCCTCCACCATGGAGACTGTCAGCATTTGCAACTGTCGTTGATCTGTCTGGGTCCCCACATGAGAGGACAAGGAGTAGAGATAACATCTGACTCAAGGAATTTGAAATGTGAACTAGAAATAAACTTTTGTTGTTATAAGACACTATGCTTTGGAGGTAGTTTGCTAGCATTGCATAAATTAATTTATTCTGATTGACATTCAACCAAAATAGCTGTAAGCAATAAAGCCAGCTAACCTCTCAAATAAATATCACTCAAGACCTTTTACAGCCTGCTTTGAGGGCACAAGATCTGACCTATGTATTAGAATAAGAGTTTGTGTTTCTGCCTATGATTATGAGAAACTCACCTTTACCAATTCTTGGCTTCATATTGTATCAATAAAATCATGCTTCTTATAAAAATATGACATTAAATGTGATTATTCTTTTAAAATTTTAATTTGGCTCCACTTTGTCACAGACAGTGAAGTCTGAAAGAACAGATTGAATTGAAGAGCCTAGCTAGGAAGTCTCTGTACCAGGGAAAGAGAAGCTGTGGATTTGGTGGTGCGATGTAACAAAAAGTAAATATTTGTTTTTTTGTTTTGGATTCTGGGGTTTTTCCCTTGTTCTTGGCACACAACTCCTAATTTAAATCTCTTGGAGTAATAAAACTTCCTTTTCTATGATAATGAGATGACTGGTGTTTGTGGGCTCCTACAAAGCTCAGGACTGTGTTAGTCCCTGGAAAGAGCAAGATAGGATCAGCCCCATACCCAGCCTCCAGGGAGGAGAGAGGGGATAGAGATGGAGTTAATCACTAATGGCCAATGGTTTAATCCATCTTGCCTATGTAATGGCATCTCTATAAAAAGCTCCATGTTCAGAGAGCTTCAGGGTTGGTGAATGCATCCCCATGCCAAAAGGATGGAGCACCCAGAGAGGGCATGGAAGCTCTTTGCCTCCTCTTCCTCACCATACCTTGGCTTATCCATCTTTCCCATTCATCTGTTACCGAGTTGTAGTCTTTACAATAAATCACAAACCATAAGTAAATTGCTTTTCTGAGTTCTCTGAGCCATTCTAGCAAATTGTCGAAGCTGAAAGGGTGGGACTGTGGGAACCCTTGACTTTGTGGCCAAATCGGACAGAACCAGGGGTGGTCTGGGCACCCATAACTTGTAACTAGCGTCTGAAGTGAGAGCAATCTTGTGGGACAGAGTGCTTACACCTGTGGAAGTTGGGGCTAACTCTGGGTAGTTAGTGTCATAGTTGAAGTGACTTGTAGGACACCTCACTGGTGTCCAGAGAGCTGGAAAAGTGGCTGAGGCTGTAGAAAAAGCCCGCACATTTGGTGTCAGCCATGTAAAAGCAGCAGCTATTGTAGAAGTGTAAGCAGCAGGCCTCACCAATTTCCATCCATCCTGGCTCCTGGGTCTGAATGTCCAAAACATATTTCAAGTACAAATTCCTCCCTTGCTTGTTAGGATAGAAGTTGTCCACATGCCCATTTTTTTCTTTGGTAGCAAAAAAACATGTACGTTCTACTATTTGGGATAATGAGTCAAAACTCTGGAACCTTAGATCCACAAAATCCATAGACTCCTAGAGAGAAATCCATATCAATCCTAGAGATGGATGTGATATCAGGAGTTATCTAAGCTTGGCAAAGAGAAAACAAAAGCCTAGGGTAGAGAGGACAATGGTTTGAACCTGGGTGATGCCGGTGAAGTTGGTGTTTCAACCCTGGGTATAATTTGAAGGTAGACACACAGGATTTGCTAGTGGATTGTATGTACATTATTAGAGAAATAAAAGAGTTAACATGAATCCGGGGATTTTGACTGAGCCACGGAGAGAGTAGCAGTGGCATATCTAAGGTCACATAGCTAATCAATGACATAATCAGAAATAGGACCAAGTCTCCCACTGCCAGCTTAGTGGCCTCCTGCTTCACTCTGGAGAAAGTAGAAAGGGAGCCAATAACGGTGTTTGTACATTGGAAATTTTTATTGTACATATTTCATGAGATTTCATAAGATTTATTTTTATCTTCATAGTACTTTATAGAACAAAGGAATAGTTTCATTCTATTTTAATTTCTGATACGTGTCCCTAGCTATGCATTACTTGAAGGGACATTTTTACAATAGAACTTGCACAGATACCAGAACAGCATGTGACTATTAGTCTATTGATGGCCCAGCGTCTGTTGAGAAGGTTTTGTGCTACTCCTGGGGCCTATCTGGCTTGAGACAGAGGCTCAAGTGAAGGACTGAAAGGGGCCAAGCAAGCAGAGCTGTAATGCAAAAGACTAGATTAGAGGGGCACTAAAGTTAGGGGCAACATGGCAGGGAGGCCAAAGGGCAGATCTACCTAGCCAGGTTTGGTATGAGTCATGTCTCTGCCTCAGATCTTAATCACCAGCTTCATGGAAAGTAAGGTCAATGAGAACAATATGGAGAAATGTGATGCCATTGCATCCCAAAGTTTTTTAGCACTTAGAGTGGATAAATGAGAGACCGAGATATAATAGCAATAGTGAAGAGATCCTAGTGGGACTCCAGTACACGCATTCATGAAGTAAATGTTTTTTGAGCCCCTGCTCTATGTCAGCATGTTCTAGACACTGGTGATACAGTGGTGAACAGAGCAGACAAAATTCTTGCCATAACTGAGCATACTTCCCAGGAGGGAAAGAAAGACAATAAACAAAGTATTAAGTAATATTATCCTATGTCACAAAGAGATCAGGGCTAGGAGAACAGTAAAGCAGGAAGAGGAAAGTCAGAGTGAGTGGGGATTGTAGGAAGTGTTATTATTTACATAGATTAGTCAGGAAAGGCTGGTCTAATAAAGTGGTATTTAATCAAAGACTTGAAGGAGCTTCCAGTTCCACATGTAAGGAGCTTGGAAGGCACCACTCTGTCCTACAAGTAAAAAGCTAAATAGATTGAAAAATCAACAATTCTTCTTGGATCCTTAAGAGAAGAAGGATACAGGGCAAACCACTGTGCCCAAGATTGGAGAGACAGGTGAATATAGAGTCGTGGCTTCCCGGAGCAGAGACGCAAGAGTGGAATTGCTTCAGGAACCAGTGCCTGGGAGTGGGGGTGGGGGTGGGGAGTCTGAACCGTAATTGACAAATTGCTGGAAATAAGTCTGAGAGTTAAAAACTTTAGGGGGACCCAGTCATAGGGAGGCCCCTATAGCATTGTGAGATTTCCCTCCAGGAGCTAGGATCCCACAGTAAATATCACAGAAAAGTTTCCCTTGCTTCTGAGAGGTTGAGGTGGGTGGGAAAGAACCACTTTGAAGTATGTCAGAGCACTCAGTTCTTTTTCACAAATCCTGCCCACGGGGCAAATTAATTAACTGGAGTCTAACCTGCTGGGATGTTATCAGAACCTACCTGAGGTGGAGAAGGGCAGTACTTAACTCCACCCCACTCTAGCCATCTTGTCCCACATACATGGAGACAAAAAGATGGATAAACACTGTGAAGTTCATAATCCAGAGGCAAAAGGTCACTAAAAGACTGACACCTAATCATAGGATTATAGATTACTTCCCTTCTTCTTACAGGTCGTCACCATATTACTAAAGTTTATTTACAGCAGCTCTTTCTACCCAGTACCTCATGTTCAGTGATCAAGGAAAAATTACAAGACATACTACAAGGCAAACAACACAATTTGAAGAGACAGAGCAAGCACCTGAACCAGAATGGCAGGAATTCTCAGACCAGTGATTTAAAACAGGTATGATTAATATGCTAAAGGCTCTAATGGATAAAGTAGGTATCTTACCTGCCCCCCTCCCAAATAAAATATGGTGATAATGATGTGTTAGTGCAAGTTCATCACTTGTAACAAATGTACCTGGTGGGGGAGGCTTGAACTAGGTGATACCAAAGAAGTTGGTGTTTGAATTCTGGGTATAATTTGAAGGTAAATAGACAGGATTTGCCTATGGATTGTATGTCAGTTATCAGAGAAAGAGTAGAGTCAAAATGAATTAGAGGATTTTTGACCTGAGCAACTTTTAGGGAGAGAATGCGGAAAAAGTGGATTTTGGAGGAATAAGTAGAAGTTTTATTTGAATATGCTATTTGAGATGCAAATTATATATCAGAGAATAATATTATTTAGGTTGTTGGATATAGAAGTCTGGAGTTCAGGGACAATTTTGGGCTCTAACTACAAATCAAGGAGCCCTCAGTATAAAAGTGCCATTTATAACCATAAGGCTGGATGATATCACTGAGGGAGGGGACATGAATAGAACAGAGAGGTGTGATGTTGGGGCACTCCACTAATTAGAAGCAGGGAGGATTGGGAGAAATGTGCACACACAAAAAGTAGTCATGGAGATGAGGAGAATCAACAGACAGTCATGTTCCAGGAGCCAAGCGAAGTGTTTGAAGAGCTATGTGATCAACAGTGTCATATTGTCAAACAAATAAAATAATATGTGGGCTAAGAATTGACCACTGGGTTTTGCAAAATGGAGGTCATTGTTGACCTTGACAAAAGATGTTTCAGCTGAGTATTCAGAATGAAATAAAGCCTAATTGGAATGTGTTCAAGAAAGACAAAAAGCATGAGGGAGGTCCCAGTTCCAATGCAGAAGACATGAAAGACCTTCGTTCCCTGACATCAAGAAAAACCTGAGGGAAAATAAGAGTCCTATTTTCACATGGGACAAGCAAAAAACTACTGAGGCAAGAGGGCCCTGGGGACCTGACTTCCCAAGAGAAACAGTTATTCAAAGGCCAGAAGGCCATGGCAGCCTCCATACCTGGTCTGGGCAAACAGGAGCCCCTGTCTACCATAAGGGGAGAAACTTATCAGAGGGAAGAAGTCAGGCAGGCCTTAAACTACAGAGTAGGCTGGTGGGGCACACTGGGATCTGTACGTGTGTCACAAATGCAAAGCAAAATAAAATAAACTTACAAACAAAACAGTTGCTTAGACTGACAACCCCCGGCCCATCCCTGCCTCCTGAATCTTGGGGAGAAAGTGTGCTTGGAGAGGTCCTACAAAGCAGAGAGGAGTCACATGGCATAGGGCATGCTCCTGTTGCTTTGTCCAGGGGGTCTTACTGGGGTTGAATCCAAAGGTGAGCAGAAACTATCTGAAATTGTTGTCCAGTCCTCTCCCCAGCTCACATACTGACAGCATTAAAAATGCACTGGTAGCATGTGGGAGGGTGGAGATTGAGCTAACACAGATGCCTTCCATTGAACTAAACCAGAGGCACATCCACAGCCGAAAGCAACTCTAGGAGGAATTTGAGTGACTGCTCCCTCAATTTAACTGTCAGATGAAAGAAAGGGATTGCATTCTCTTGGAAATAAACAAGATTAAAACAAACATACAAACAAGGAGTGAGTGGTAGAGTTAAGCCTCACCACATCAATAGAACATTAAATGTGGATGAACTAAATAATACAATTAAAAGGCAGAATGTCAGATGGATTTACCAAAAGTAAGAACAACTAGATGCTATTTACAGAAAATGTACTTGACATGTGAAAGCACAGGCAGGTAAAAATAGAAGGATGTGAAAGACCTACCTGTAATCTCTAATCATAAGAAAGCTGATGTGATAATATTAATACAAGGCGGGCAAAGTTATCAGAGGCAAAGAAAGATTTCATAATGATAAAAAGGTCAATTTATCAGGATAATATCAATTCTAAATGTTTATGTCACTAAGAACAGAGCTCCAAATACAAGAAGCAAAGACTGGCATAACTGAAAATAGACAAAGCCATGATTATAGTTGGTGACTTTAACATTCATCTCTCAAAACAAGTAGGCAAAAAAAGGAGGATGGGAACATGGGGGAGGGAGAGCAAAAGGAAAGGGAAGTAGGAGAAGGGGGGGGGGGAGCAAAATGTGGCAAAAACACCAGTAAAGACACAGCAGATTTGAACACTACCAACAATAAATGTAACTCAATTGACATAAATATAATATACCAAACAACTGCAGAATACGTATTATTTTCAAGTGCACATGGATCATTCACCAGTAGAGACCATATTCTGGGTCATAAAAGCAAGTCTTAATAAATTTCAAGTGACTGAAATCTTTCAAAGTATGTTCTTTTTTTAAAGAACTATTTATTTACTGAGAGAGAGAAAGCACATGAGCAGGGAAAGGGACACAGGAGGAGGGAGAGAGAGAATGCTCAAGCAGACTCTCTGCTGAGCAGGGAGCCCAATGCAGGGCTCAATCCCAGGACCCTGAGATCATGACCTGAGCTGAAACCAAGAGTCAGCCACCCAGGTGCCACATTTCAAAATATGTTCTTGAACTAAAAGAAAATTAAGTTAGAAATAAATAACAAAAATATATCTGGAAAGTCTCTAAATATTTGGAAAATAAGAACACACTTCTAAACTATTTATGAGGGGCACCTAGGTGGCTTAGTCAGTTAAGTGTCTGCCTTCGGCTCAGGTCATGATCCCAGGGTCCTGGGATCAAGCCCCTAATTCAGGCTCTCTGCTCCGTGGGAGCCTGTTTCTCCCTCTCCCTGCTGCTCGCTCTCCCTGCTTGTGCTCTCTCTCGTTCCGTCAAATAAATAAATAAAATCTTAAAAAAAAATAAAAATAAACCATTTATGAGTCAAAGAAGAAATAATAAGGGAACATAGAAACTATTTATAAATGAATGATAATAAAAACCAAACATTAAGTTTTGTTGAGTTTAAGCTAAAGCAGTCTTTAGAAAACTATAACCATAAATGTTTATACCAGGAAAGGAAAAAGATTCAAATTCTATGATCTAAACTTTCATGCTAAGAAGCTAAAAAGAAAAAATAAATTTCACTTGATGTAAGTACAAGGAAAGAAATGATAAAGAGTAAAAATCAGTAAAACAAAGAACATACAAGCAACAGAGGAAAATCAACAACACTGAACTTTGTTTCTTCGAAAAAATTAACACAATTGAGAAACCTCTGCAGGACGTATCAAGAAACAGTAGAAAACATGAATGTCAAGGTTACCATATCAGGAATAATTAACAATATAGGAATGAAAGAGAAGTCATCACTATGGACCATGTGTGCATTGCTCTCACTCTAACAAGAAAGAGCTGGATAAACTACTACGTGATCTTAATTTTCATCGAACCCTCCAGAGCTGTGGACACAGGGAAGTCAGACAGTCTGAAATAGAAGAAAAGAATGTCCCCTGTCTTCTTGAAGACAAGAAGGGAGCCAGCGCAGCATCTGTATAGGAGGAAAAGACAGTGGGCACCATACAAGTGGGCAAGAACATTTGTAATAAAGGACGAGGGTCAAGTGCAGGCTTGTGAGACCATAGAACGCTTGGGAGCCACAGACACAAGAAAAATCTGCACCATGTGCAGCTTCCTCTCCATAGACCCCCTCTGATGCTCCTGAGAAAA
Source organism: Halichoerus grypus (assembly GCF_964656455.1). NCBI lineage: Eukaryota > Metazoa > Chordata > Mammalia > Carnivora > Phocidae > Halichoerus > Halichoerus grypus. The sequence goes on along the minus strand of NC_135718.1, from coordinate 94,818,361 downwards.
CTTGGAGCAGGGTGGGATACTGTCAAAACAATCCTTCAAGGGGTGAACTTTGTTGGAGGATTTACACGGTCTAATTTCAAGATTTACACTGACGTTACCCTAATCAAGAGAATGTGCCATTGACATTGGAATTGACACACAGATCAGTGGAATAAAATAAAGGGTCCCAAGACTGAGTTTTGGCAAAGGCATCAAAGCAATTCCATGGAAAAATAAAAATCATCTTCTTAATAAATTGTACTGGAATGATTGAATGTCTATATGGGGTGGGGGACATAAAAAGACCCTACCTCACATTTTACATGCACACAAAGAATCTAAGATGAATTATAGACCTGAATACAAATATGAAAACTAAAACTATATAGCATCTCAAAAAAACAGGAGATTATAGTCACAGCACATGGGAAGACAGGTATTTCTTAGACAAAGGATAAAAATCACTAACCATAAAAGAAGAATTTTGATGAATTACTCTTTATTAAAATTAAAAACCTTTGCTCATCAAAAGCCATCATTAAGAAAATACTGAAACCACAGTTGGAGAAAACATAATTTCAATAATTATATCTGACCAAAGACTTGTATCTAGTGTCTATTTTTTTAGAATTATTTGGTGTAATTATAATATGGTCCCCACAATTCCCATTCCCTGGTGCATATGCCGACCATAATCCTCTCCCCTTGTATGTGGGCAGACTCTGTGAATACGATGGATGCTACTGCTGTAATTAGGTTATGGGACATGGCAAAGGTAAAAGATTTTGGAGATGTAATTACAACCAATAATCAGTTGACTTTTTTAAAAGATTTATTTATTTTGAGAGAGAGAGCGTACCCTGCATGCAAGTGAGGGAGGGGCAGAGAGAGTGAATCTCCAGCAGACTCCCTGAGGTGGGGCTCCATCTCAAAGAGCCTGAGGTCATGACCAGAGCTGAAACCAAAGTTGGATGCTCAACTGACTGAGCCACCCAGCCATCCCAATAATCAGGGAGAATATCCTATGTGGTGAACTTCTCAAAAGAGACTCAAAGCAGGAGAGACCATGGCTTTGAAGAAACAAGCTGTCATGCTGTGAATGGCCTGTAGAGAGAGGAGCCTCTAGGAACGGAGAGACTCAGTCCTACAACCACAAAGAACTGAAATCTGCCAACAGCCTGACTGAACTTGGAAGAGGACACCATGTTCCTGATGAGAAACCAGCCCCTGGCATTACCTTGACTGCACCCTTATGAGACCCTGGCAGGAAACCCAGCCAAGCCATGCTTGGGCTCCGGATGCCCAGAAACTGAGAAATAATAACTGTATGCTCTTTAAGCCACTAAAGAAGTAACAAATAATGATAATTTGTAAAGTGAGTAAGTAATTTATGGTAATTTGTTATGCAGCACTGGAAAACTAATATAATTCAATAATAAACTCAATTTTTAAAAAATCAGCAAAAGATTTAACAGATACTTCACAAAAGAAGACATATAAATGGCCCATAGACACATAAAAGATGCTTAATATCATTAGGAATCAGGGAAACGCAGATTAAAAGGACAATTATTTATCATTTATGCACCTATACAATGCTGAATTTATTTTTAAAAATAAACTGGTAATGTATGCATTTCTGGTGGGCATATAAAATTTTACAACCACTTTGGATAATGGTTTGACAGTTTCTGATAGAATCAAACGTGTTCCTAGTCTGTGATCAGGTAGGTGCACTATGAGGTATATGTCTTCAAGATAAATGAAAACATATGTCCACAAAAAGTTGTGTACACAAATTTTCACAAAAGTTTTATTCACAATGGTGAAAAACTGGGAAGAAATTCATATATCCATCAGTAGGAGCAGGGATAAAAAATTTGTGAAATAATACTCAGCAAAAAAAAAGTTGTATATTACTGATTCATGCAACAGTGAGGATGAATCTCAAACACACTGTTTTGAGCGAAGAAGCGAGACACCAAAGAGTTCATAACATTTCTTACATATGAAATTCAATAATTAATGGAAGGAATGGATGGTAAAAGAAAGTAGAATTGTAGATACCTCTAGGGCAGGAAAGAGTGACTGGAAAGGAGAACAAGAGAATTCTGGGGAGTGATGGAAATATTCCATATCTTGGTTGGTCTATATAGGTAAATACATTTGACCGAAAACATTGTCTTTATGTGCATTATACTTGCACTTTAAAAAGAAAATATTATTTACTTATTTATTTGAGAGAGAGAGCGCACGTGAACGTGAACAAAGGAGGAGCAGAGGGAGAGGGACAAGCAGATTCCACGCTGAGTGAGGATCCTGATGTGGGGCTCAATCTCATGACCCTGAGATCAAGACCTGAGCCAAAATCAAGAATTGGATGCTCAACAGACTGAGCCACCCAGGTGCCCCTATCAGGGGCAGTGAGTGTCAACAGTTGTTGAAGTCTTGAGGAGAAGACAGCAAGGAAGTGACGAAGTAGCTGGAGCATGATATGGGGCCTAGTGAGGAATTTTTTAAAGATTACATACAGAGTAGCATATTTTATGCCATACTCCAGTGCAGAGGGATAAAAAATTGGTAAAGCAGGATGGAAAGGGGTGATTAGCTAGAATGATGTCCTTGAGTGAGTGAGGGAGAAGGGGATCTAATGCCCAGATGGAAGGGTTGGCTTGGAGCAGAACACAGTTCATCCAAAGTAAGAAGGGAGAAGGCGGGGAATGCAGTCTAGAATAGAGAAGGCAGGGGAATGTAGTCTAGAATGAGAGCAGGGTGAGGCCCAGGGTGCTGGTTTTGGAGTCGATAGTTCAGGGTTCCTGCAATCAACACTTACTAGATGGATAAAGTCATTCCCACAGTGCTTTCCTCACAAGATCATGGTGAGGACAAAATGACACTAAGCTTGCACACTAACAGAGCCTATAAAAACAATAAAGCTTGCTCCAAATGTGATAATGAATAATGAGGCTTGCCCTGCAGTAGAGCAGACTGGCTTAGGAGTTCATGGGCTCTGAATCTGGGATTATTTACAGAGAGGGGGTCATGATGATGTGTGGGAGGTTGGACGAGGTGTTCTCTGAGATACCTTACTGATTTGGGCTGTTGTGAATGATGCTGCAATGAACATGAGAGTGTACATATCTCTTTGAGATCCTCATTTCATTTCCTTTGGATACATACCCCGAAGTGGGATTACCGGATCATAAATTCTATTTCTAAGTTTTTTGAAGAATCTCCATATCGTTTTTCATAGTGGCTGCACCAACAGGGCACAGGGCTTCCCTTCTCTCCATATCCTTGCCAACATTTGTTATCTCTTATCTTTTTGATGATAGACATCCTAACAGGTGTGGGGTAATATCTCATTGTGGGTTTGATTTACATTTCCCTGATGATTAGTGGTATTGAGCACCTTTTCGTGTGCTTGTTGGCTATTTGTGTGTCTTCTTTGGGAAAATGTCTATTCAAGTCCTTTGCCAAATTTTTATCAGATTTTTTTTTTCCTCCTGAGTTGTATGAGTTCCTTTAATGTTTTGGATATTAACCTTTACCAGATATATAGTTTGCAAATGTTTTCTGCTATTCCATAGATTGACTTTTCATTTTGTTGTTTGTTTCCTTTGCTGTGTACAACAATAGACATTGATGGATAAATGTAAAAACAAAATGTGATATATATATATATATACACACACACACATATATAATGTATATACACAAATATATATATTATATATAATGGTCTATTTATTAGCCATAAAAAAGAAGAAAATCCTGCCATTTGTGATAATATAGATGAACCCAGAGGATATTCTGCTTAAGTGAAATAAGGCAGTCACAGAAAGACATGTACTGTAGGATCTCACTCATGTGTGGAATTTTTAAAAAATCAAACTGATAGAACCAGAGAGTACAACAGAGGTTGTCAGGACCTGGAGGTGCGGGATATAGGGAGATATGTTGGTTGAATGGTACAACCTTTGAGTTCTAAGATGAATTGATTCTGGGGATTTAATGTAAGCATGGTGCCTCTAGTTAATAATACTGTATTGTATACTTGAAAATTGCTGGGAGTAGATATCAAGTGTTCTGACCACACCCATACAAGCAGTTACTAGGCAAGGTGGTGGATATGCTAATAAACTTGACTGTGGTCATCATCTCATAATGTATACATACATTAAATCATCCCTTGTACATCTTAAAAAAATTAAAAATGGGCACATCTGGTGCCTTAGTCAGTTAATCCTCCAACTCTTGGTTTCGGCTCAGGTTATGATCTCAGAGTCATGAGATCGAGCCCCACGTGGGGCTCTGAGCTCAGCAGGGAGTCTGCTTGAGATTCTCTCTCTCCCTCTTCCCTTCCCTCCTGTGTGCTCTCTCACTCTCAAATAAATAAATAAATCTTTAAAAAATTACACTAAATAGAGAGGACATAGGAGTAACTCAGGTAGGGAAACTAATATTGGGGCAAAGGAAAGACTGGCAGCTCCCAAGACCCCTTTTCCTTCAGACTCAGTTCCTCGTGGTAAATTGTAGTAAAGTAACTTACTGTGAGATGAAATCTCTACACTGGTGGGAAAAATATTCATACAAATTTATAATATCCCATCCTCAGAGGATCTTCTTCATCTGCAGCCACACCATCCAGAAATCCACCTCCACTGATGTTTCTGCAAGTGCTGTCTGGGATCACTTATTAAAACTTACCTCTTTGAGGAGGAAATAGATTCTGAATATTACCTGTGTTATAAATATCTTTTGACAATTTTTATTTACAAGAAGTTGTGATATAAATATCCATCTAAAAATAATTCTAATTTTCCTGAGTAAAGAAGAGAAAGGAAAAGCAGAATTGCTCAACATATGGATGTAGGGAGGTGTACTTATATTAAGGACAAGTTGAAGAAAGCGCAGGTAGACAAGGGAAATATATTGGTAATAACTCGGCTACTAAGCCAGGTTCCTTTTGGCCCTAGCATTGCTCTAACCCAGTGCTCTGCAGACGTTTTCTGAAAAGGGCCAAAGGGTAAATATTTCAGGCCTTGTGAGCCCCAAATAATCTGGGGTGCAACTATTCAACTTTGTTTTGTAGAGTGAAAGCAGCCATCGACATGGGAAATGGATGGGGACGGCTGTATTCCTATCAAACATGATTTACGAAAACAGCAAGCCTGGTACATGCTTCCTGGATAGATACCAAGGTCAAAGATTGTTTCTGCAATGTGAATATTAGAATATCGATGAAGAAGGTGAGGGAAATTAGCACTTTCCCAGAGCCAACAATGTACCTGGAATTTTCATGTCCATAATCTCCCCAAACTCGCACATTCTGAAAAGGGGGCTCATGATCTCCAATTTTCACCCAGGAGGAAATCCCCAAACCATTTCTCCAAAGGCACCTTGATGTTAGTGGCAGTGGCTTTGGAACTCAGATGATTTCCAAAGCCTAAATTCTTTCCATCACTCTAAAATGGGGAATCATCAAACATGATTTTTAAAAGTAAGAATTCGTAAAAGCTAAGAATGAGTATGAAACAACAAAGGAGATAAAGAATGAGAATAACTCAAGTCCGGGGAAACAAAGGTGTTTTGTCACGAAGCTGGCTTAAAGAAAAAAAATCATGTGGAGCAGGTTAGTTTGTTATCTGGACAATGTTCTCACTCAAGAGCACAGGACAAAACTACCTCCCAGCATAGCCTCCACCAATTTGTACCAATGGAAGGTAAGGAGGGAAAACTCTGAGCTAAATCAAGAGGCCCAGGGAGGATGGTCAGTGTTTCCCTAAGAGACACCTTCGCCCACTCAGGAGCAATATTTCCTTGTGTTCACGGCCCAGTGCTTTCCTCCCACTTTTAATTTCCCCAGTCTTAGTGGTCTTGCATCCATCTGTAAGAATTTAGAGGCAGGCATCCATAACTGAGCCCATACAGGTAAGCCTTCAACCAACTCCTGCCCACTGAGCAAAGGCCAAAGTTTCAATAAAACTGTCAGTTATCCTATATGATTCCCATTGGGTAATACAAAGTATAGTAATGGTTAACGGAGAATTAGTCTGACCTAAAGCCACCTGCTTCTAATGAAAATCGAAGCCCCAAGTCCAGACCTCATTTATGACAGGGGCTCTCACACATATTATAAATGGAAGGTCTAGCAAGCTAAAAGATCTATAATAGAGGGTGAAGGCAGTGAAATGTCCTTTAAAATAATTGGTTTGACCACACTGTGGTTCCAACCAGAGGTGAATATATTCAGAGATTTCTTGGTGATAAGCAATTTGTCAAAGATTATAGTTCACTACTTAGAATGACTAATGTTAGGACCTGCTCAGAGGAAGAAAATCTTCCTTGGGTTCTTTACTTCATTTGTACTTCCAAGCAAATTTCCAACATGTGGGAGTGTTGCCAGGATTTGGCAATAATGAGGTTCAGTTCCACAATGTTCAGTGTAGGTGACCTTGATTTCTATATCTAAGAAAAATCAACCACTTTTTGTTTCAGACAAATTAGGTTTCCAGGACCTTGATTACCAGATTCGAACAACTGGTAACCCTACTCTACCAACACTATGGCATCTGAGGGCATAACTCAGATTTCCATCTAGGAGCGATACCATTAATGAGCAAGAAGGCATAAGGATATTAAAGGCTCCAGGGTGGAGATACATATATAAAGTTCTCCCAAGATTTATGGCACCCACTACATTCTGTACTACTAGGGATTGCTTGTATATAAATCCAGGGAAGAAATTTCCATCTTTGTTGACAAATACATCCCTGGAGGAATGGCCCCAGGAAAGCAATACTCTACTTCCCTGTGACTCTGGGTAGTGCCCATCAATTGTGCTCTCCATCCTGGCACTTGGGTCCCCAAAAATAATGAATTCCACTGAGAGAGTACATAGAATAAATAAAGGCTAAAATTAATCAAAATGTGACCAGAGTTTCAATCAGGCAGCACAGGACTTGACAAGAGGGATGTAAATATTATCGTAAGTCACATCAAACCTGTCAGCAAATGAAATCCAAATCCAGAGAAACTGATTCCTGTCAGAGAAGGGGAAAGCTTGGGGAGGGCCCCTGAGGCTGACAAAGCTCAGAAGGGTCAGTCTTTTCTCAGCTCTGCCAAGAGTTTTCAGTGAGGGGGAAAAAAAAAATCAAATCTTTAAATGTGTGGGAATTGTTTTTATTTTTAAATATGTATAATGTTATAATCTTTCAAGCTTACCTTTAGAGAAATTTATCTTGGGGGGGGGTCCCAGTCAATCACACCCCAGAGAAATCGTAGACATTACAAAAAAGTTCATAACAATATCCATTATGAGGATAGGATCTACAGTGTCTCCTTTGCCCTCAAACTCAGGAGGCCCCTGTTGCAGGATAGTGAAAGTAATGAATGGGTTCAGAGACTTAATAAATTAGCAAAAGCTCCTCGAGCGTGGAACATTTTGTTAGGTTCTACAGATTAGCTATTGCATTAGAATTACATACCACTGAAGCTTGGGACTGAAATCTAGTAGTTAAAATAAGGAAGAACAGAGCTAACAAATTCGGGTACGCAGAGCGCACCAGTCTTAACAACCAGATTGCCTCAAGGCTCATCTTGAGATAGTTTGGCTCCTTGTTTCCTGCCCATCCCCCAGACCAGGTGTGGCTGAGGGAGAGAGCGCAGGTGGCCCTGGGTGGGCGGAGCAGCTGCTCCCCTCTGACGTCACTGGGAAGCCACGCCCCCACCGGCTGCTTCCAGCCAATGCCCGAGTGCGTGGGGAGCTGGAGCTCAGAGCAAAAAACCGCCACAAACCAAAGGCAAGGGGCTCCTGTCATGGCTGCCTTTGGCTTCACTGCTTCCGGAAGGCTCTATTGAGCCTTCCTTAGACAGCTGGACGACAGTCTAGGGCACCTTCCTGCCTTCTCTCCCTCTCTCCTTCACTTGGGATTAGACAGACAATTCTCCAAGCTTCCCTGACTCCCTAGTTTCCCTCCCACAGGCATGTCCCCTAATCCCGTCTCTGTACATTTGTTTAATCCCATCTTGGCATCTAGGCTGACACGTCAAGATGAAGGGAAGACAGTTGCAGGGAGTGCAGCAGGCAGAGTGCAGGAGCCTCTTCTCTGACCTCAATAAAAGCAAGACGCTCAGGTCCCCAGATTTCCGTGCGCCCTGCCGGCCTTTAAAGAGCTATCAGCTGCTTTTAGATAAAGGAAGATCCTTACCGCTTTTAGGCAAAGGCACTAACAATATAATAACTGACATGTAACTAGGTATAATATATGTATGTAAGGCAGAAATTAATCACATTTAAAGTACAAAATCTGAGTACTACCATCTAAAACAAGAGGGAACCCATGTTACGTTTTTAAATGTGATAGGTCATTAAGAGATGGAATTCATCACAGTCTATGTCACTGTGCTAAATCATACACGTCCTCGGGGCGCCTGGGTGGCTCAGTCAGTTAAGCGTCTGCCTTCAGTTCAGGTCATGATTCCAGGGTCCTGGGATTGAGCCCCGCGTCAGGCTCCCTGTTCAGTGGGGAGCCTGCTTCTCCTTCTCCCTCTCCCTCTGCCTTCCCCCTGCCCCCACACCTTGTGCTCTCTGGCTCTCTCTGTCTCTCTGTCAAATAAATAAATAAAATGTTAAAATAAATAAATGAATAAATAAATCATACAAGTCCTCGAAACCATCGTACCTAATCTTGCCATGTCCTATGGTGCATTATTATCATCATCTGGTGAAGAAACAGAAAACAGGTTAAGGGACTTCCCCAGGGTCGTGCAGAGCCTGTAATTTTGGGTTCCACAATTCTGCTTTTGGGTTTTGACTCAGCAGCTCTGCTCTCCAGACTCCTATGTCATAATCTGCATCCTGCCTGGTAAATGCCTCTGACTTACTGTCTCATTCCCCCCTCTTGGCTTGCATTTCCAATTCCAATTTCCTGCTTGACCCCCGTCACTCATGGCTTAGGCTCTGCCACTTAGGACTATTTCAATTATTAAATTTGGAAAGAACCAATTCTGCCTCTAGGAGTACAGCCCGTTCTGAAGCAGCACCCATTGGCCACCCAACAGCCAGGGGTGTGTGAATGTGTGTGTCTGTGTGTGTGGAGAAACTTTTTAATACATTGCTGAGCTTATGGGATGTAAGGAAACACTCCAAGGGCCACGTCCCAAATAAAAACAAATCAAAGGGGGTGGAATGGACCTTCATTTGAAATCTGAACAACTTTGGAATCAATTCCATAGAAAAATAGGGATTGGAGATGCCATTGTCTGGAGGAAGAGCATTCAGCAGAAGCAATTGCCAGGACAGAGACCCAGAGGGTGAGCATGCCTATCCACGCTCCATTCGCAACACAGCAGCCAGAGAGATCCTGTTAAGATGTAAGTCAGATCACCTGGTCCGTGCATATCATCCACAATAAAATCTAAAGTCCTTTCTGCCGCCTACAAGACCACAAGACCTTGTTCCCTGCAACCCCATCCTCTGTCTCTGGCTGCAGCCACCCAGAAAAGCATGCTCTCAGATCCCAGCTTGAATGCTCTAGTGGATCCCAAAGGCACTGCAGCTAGAGGTACTTAGCTGAGGGCAGTCCTATCAACAGCTTCTCTCTTGCAGAGGGTCTGAGTGGCCCACTGCATGGCTGCCGGAAGAGGCCAGGCTGAACCAACCAAACTCAAGTCAATAGCAGATATTTTACAGCCTAACTGTTCTTTTGGCCATCGTTCACATTTTCTAGTTTATTCTCCCATAAATTCCATTTAATTGGGATGAAAGTTTTTTTTTTAAATTATAAACAATATAAATTATTAACTATTTCTGAGGCATTAGTTTGCATCTTTCTCTCATATTCACATTAGCGTGCCTCAGGGTAACATTATGTTGACTAACAGAGGTGTTTACGAAGAGAAATTAAGAGGGAGAATAGAGCCTTTTGCGTTTGCCCACATGTTTATGAATTCCAGCACTCTTCATTCCTTCCAGAAGATCTGAGTTTCCAGATTTGGTGCCGTTTCTACTCAGCCTGAGAATCTTCGGCCCTTTTTTAATCTTAAAATGTTTTGTTTTGCCTTCATTTTATTTTGACATTAATAGACTTGATTTTTTAGAGGAGTTTTAGGTTCACAGAAGAGTTGAGCAGAAAGTACAGGGAGTGCCCGTAAACCCCTCCTCCCTTGCCTCAGGGTCCCCTGTTAAGTAACATCTTATAGTCGTTCAATATGGCTGTTACGTTGATGAGCCAGTATTGATCCAGTATTGTTAACTAGAGTCTGTAGTTTCCATTAGGTTCACTGTATATGTTGTGCATTCTGCGGGTTTTGACAATTGTGTAATGACGTGTGTACAACATTATAGTATCATACGGAATAGTTTCACTGCCTAAAAATATCCTGTGTTCTACCTGTTTATCTTTCTCTCCGTATGACAACCCTGAAATCTCTATAGTTGTGCCTTTTCCAGAATGTCATCTAGTTGGAATCATATAGTATGGTGGTTAATTTTATGTACTAACTCGACTGGGCCATGGGGTGCCCAGATATTTGGTTAAATGTTATTCTGGGTATGTGCGTGAGGGTGTTTCTGGATGAGATTAGCCTGTACATCGGGAGACTGAGTAAAGCAGACTTTTCTCCCTATTGTGAGTGGGCCTCATCCAGTCTGTTGCAGGTCTGAATGGAACCAAAAGGCTGTCTTTGAGCAGGGACATTGGTCTTCTCCTGACTTTGGACTTGGGCTCTTACTGAAACTTACATTATCATCCAGCTTGCTGACTGCAGATCTTGGAACTTGTTAGGCTTCATAATTGTGTGAGCCATAATTCCTTTTAATAAATCTCTTTATCATCTATCTATCTATCTGTCTATCTATCTACCTATCTATCTCTCCTATTGATTCTGTTTCTCTAGAGAACCCTGAATAATACATATAGTATATGGCCTTTTCAGAGTGGCTTCTTTCACTTAGCAATACGCATTCAAGATGCCTCTATGTCTTTTTGTGGCTTCCTAGCTCGTTTCTTTTTATCATTGAATAATATTCCAACATCTGGATTTACCATGGTTGTACCATTCACCTACTAAAGATCTTCTTAGTTGCTTTTAAGGTTTGACATAATTGTGAATAAAGCTGCTATAAATATCTGTGTGCAGGTTTTTGTGTGGGAATACATTTTTGACTCTTTCGGGTAGATACCAAGGACTGAAACTGCTGGATACATAGCAAGAGTATGTTTTGTTTTATAAGAAATTGCCACACTGTCTTCCAACGTGGCTGTGCCATTTTGCTTCCCCATAGCAGTGACCACCTTCATTTTTGAGAGGGATTTTGTTGGATATAGAATTCTGGGCTGACAATTAGTTTTCCCTGCGTGGAAGGATGGCATCCCCTGCCTTCTGTCTCTGTTACTTCAGGTCAGAAGTCAGCAGTGATCATATTGTTGTTTCTCTGGGTGATTTCAAAATGTTTTCTTATCTTGGGTTTTTAGTAGCTTGGCTATGTGCCTAGATATGGGTTTCTTTTTGTTTATCTTGCCTAGAGAAATTTCCCCTGCAATTAAATGATAAGAATGTTTTGAAATCATGTCAATTATTTTTAGGTAAATGAATTTCTATAAAGCATTTGGAAGCCTGCTTTTCACATAGTACCAGCTATTATTATTAAAGACATGTTTCCAAGTTACCTGTGAAAAATATGCAAAAATAGTTACTTCATTTACATATTTAAAACAGTAACTAGATATTATTTATTATGTCATTATTTTTAAGAAAACATTGTTCCTCATACATGGAGCAAAGGTAAACTACAGCCAAGCATTACATGTAGTTATTACAAATTCCAAAATTATATAAATATCAACTGATATGGATTTTTCTGTGCACTAGTTCCCCAAGGAGAGAGATGCAAATGTTGTGGTCTAGTAAGACTTTAGACTGACAGCCTTGAAAAAGGACACAAGTGGAAAGGGTTAAAGGCAAAACTCTTCTGCCCAAGCAAAGTCTTTTCACATTGTTTGAAGTAGAAAATGCAGTGACTTTGCTGTGATTTGTGTTCATTGAGTTTTCTGGAGGAATGGCTCCTTCTAGAATCACGTTCTTTTCTCCAAAATAATGGTGTATTTCAAGAGAATAATAACTAATTTATGTATGGTGCTTTGGATCCTCATAAAAATTAATAGGATCATCATCTCTGTTTTATATGTAGATTTGGGCAGCTAAGCAACTTTTCTATGGTCAACACACCTGGCTCACCCGGGCACTGAAAACAGACCTTTCAAGGCCAAACCCCATATAGTTGAACACCCCACCACGGTTCCATTGCAAATAAAGACATTAAATAGTCCCTCGCGTGGTGAAATGAATCCACAGTAACTAAACCCAAACACTGAAATTCAGCGGGTTGCTTCAGCCAAAGTCTAAAGCACAGCAGGGAGTTCTAGAGAGGCAGAAAAGGGGACTGTGTCTGTGATCCACGCATTGCTTCCCAATAATGCAGAGGAATTGGGTAACAAACCCCAGACCCACAGCTTAGAAGAGATGATGCAAAATTTACAGCAGGTCTGGCTGACTCCAGGTTCCACTCTCTCAGTGACTCCAGGAATTTAGAATCATGTGTAAAGCGCCCTGGGAGCAGGAGCCCTAGGCATCAGGCACATCACAGAGCAAGGCTGTAAATCCAGCTGTGGGTACAAGAGGACAGAAAATGAGCCCTAGGAGGCAGGTGAGGAAGACGCCGGGGACAGGGAAGCAGCATCAACACGCTGACCTCTTCACTCCTGACATGACTTCTAGTTGGGTGAAGCAGGTAATAAAAAAGTCATTTCAAATCTGGAAGCGCTAAAACATCTTCAGTAAAGATGTTTCTAAGTTTGCCCAGAGGGGGACTATTACTCTCAAAAGCACCGTTTTTATTTAAATTAGCCGTGAAATCCCGGGTCAGATTTTATCTGAAGCAGTACTAACATTTAATATTTGTATGTTCCTTTTACACTTTCCAAAGAGGCTTTGCACGCGTACCATCATTTGGTTCCCAAAAGTTTTGGGAAGAGGCTACTGAAGTTTCCAATGTTTTCCAAAGAAAAAACTAATCATCTCAGTAAGGGGTTATAGTTCGTAGATTGCAATGTGTTTTGTTAATAGCATGTAAGATGACAGGTATGTGTAAAATCCTCAACCCCCCCTGAAACAAAACAGATCTTGTTTTACTTTGTCCGGGTTCTTGGCTTCAGGTGACAGAATTCTGCCCCACATCATGTATTTATTATCTTAACCAAACTGCAGGGGCAGCCGGGATGTGGTTAAACCTTAAGAACGACAATGAGCAGCATGAAAGCAGCTGGGATATCAGACCATCTTTTCTCCCAGCTCTTCTCCGGTTATCGTTTTCATTCTTTCTTATTACAGATAGTTTCTTTTTATGGTGGCAAATGTGGCCTCTGAGGGCTACCAAGCTCTATAGCCTCCACCACTGGATAGAATTAGAACTTAACTCTCTAGGTCCTGATCTAGGGCCAAGTGCCCCCTTCTTCCACCCTCCAGCCCACAGACATCATGGAAGAACGTGGCGTCTTGCAGCCATGTGGGTGGAAGGGGGCCGGAATGGGGGTCAAGTGCCCAGAAGAAGGGGGTGATGGCAAAATGACCTCATAGAGGTTCACTAAACAATTACAGTTTCCCAAGGTCACAGACCTAGTGTCAGAAGCGGAACCTAGACTCACGCCCAACTCCAAGTCACCTGTTTAGTGCTGTATGAGTGCTGATGAAAGCTACCAGCCATCTGGCCACTGGATGATGTACAGACAGGGACAGGTTCCCTCCGTGTGGCTCCCTGAATATCTTCTTGACTGCATGGGGGAAGGAGAGTTTCCTGCCTGGTGAATGCAGAGGCTTGATGTCACACGAAGACAATGAAATCCATAACCCCAGCACTGTCCCTGAGTCAAGCACTTGTCTGGGATCTGCTTTGCTGCAATCATCTGTTCAGGGTGTGGCCTCAGAGCCAGTGGTGGAGACAGGACTGGAAGCTGGGACATTCGGGGCACAGGAGCAAGGGCTCAGCCTGCAGCATGGGGCTGCTGTGCCCCAGAACTGTGTTCTTTATCAGGGGGTATCTTTATTAACTCTTCTTCTCCTTCAGGTTGAAATGTTCATGTATTTTGGGGGTCAGGACTCTTCTTATAATTGCTGCTGCCTTAGAGTTCTTGAAGGAGCTCACAAAAAGACAAAGGCCAATTTGGCATGCCATCATTTTGGAGGTTTTATTTTTGGCCAACCAAAGAACCATGACTGTGAATAAGCAAAACAGCACCCCAAATCTGTCACAAAGGTAGACAGTTTTAGCCCCAACTCATAGGTTAAGGAAACCCTCCTCAAACCTATTACACAATGCTATTTGGAGCCCACTCCCAACAACCGTAATAAAGCCCTTGTACCACAGAGGGGATGAAGGGAAAACTAAGGAGGAATGGCTTGTTGTTGCAACTCTCAATCTTTGTTCTAGGCAATGCTAGGACGCTGGGCTTCTGGTATCTCTGCCCACAAACCAGAGCTCAGTCACCTGGTCCTTGGGTTCTTCCTCCACATTCAGCAACAGAAGATGTAAATAATCCTATATGTTAACCAGGGAGAGGGAAAAGCCTGATGGACTGTTAGGGAGCTCAGGCTGTTTCTGTGTGGTTCATAATAATCTAGAGCATCACACGCTGAGTCCTAGAGTACTCGCAACTCTTGACCTTCAGGGCTTACTGAAGACCCCAGTATGGTGTCTCCTCCCAACATAACAAGTACAATGAATTTTACCTGGATACAAATGGGGTCAGAGCTCACCTTGCTTTGCCTTTGCTATTATTCAGTTTGGGGAGATATTAAAAACAGGCATTAAGTAAAAACCCAAATGTGTCATATTTCAGTTTTAAAAAGCATCACAATAAATCTTGAGTGACTTCCATGAAATCTTTATTTTACCTGTAATTCAATAAATGAGTGCTCTACTGCATGGTGACTCAGCTTTGAAACAGTGCTTGAATATGGTAGATGCTAAGTTAGTAAGAGTTGATTGCTTCATGTGTGCATGGATTGATAATGCCTTCCCCTAAAGTTAGGTAAGTAGGGTGTACATCTTTAATGACAATATTACAGCTCCTTGGAAAGTCTTAATTGGACTTAAGGTATCTGATACAATTCACTAGACTATTAAAATTCTCTCCACATCGTATTTTGCAATTTTGGAGCTGATAGGTTTTGTGGGTCCAAAGAGAAGGGAAGTAGAACCTTAACAAAATAGGGTTCATTGCAATAACTGATTAACCTTTACTATTAACTCTGAATTTACATTAGCATTGTGGTTTTTCACTTTTGGAATTTATTGGAGTTCCATATTAAACCTGAGGCATTGGACACGGTCCCACAGGAATGTCTAGCTCTGTGTACCTCCTCAGGGTGCCACATACCACAAAAGCACACCCTATAAGGCAATGCAGGCATTCTGACTCATATACACATGTGTCCCCTTAACCTGAATTTCTAAAAGAAACAAATAAGCAAACAAGTTGGGGCATAGGCCTCATTCTGCCAAAAAAAAAAAAAAAAAAAATGTGTTCTACTGGAAATAGTAGTCCATGGTCACAGACTGTTCCAGAGTTTCTGGGAGATATCTAGGAACTGAGAGAGAAGTTGAGCCTGGGCTGGCAGGGTGTCTGGCTGCACACATGCCAATGAAAACTCACATCATGGTGTCTTGTGCTCACAGCTAGCATCATGGGCTCCAATGGAAGTCAATCCTGGTTTACACTCTTGGCTCTATCTTTTAGGTTATATGACTTTGAGCAACCATCGTTTTCTGAACCTCTATCTCCTTGCCTGGGAATAGCAATGGAACCCACTCTGCAGGGTTTCTGTAAGAACTGAATGAGGGTAGTGTACCTGAGTGCTGGCGCAGATGAGGCGTACTGAGTGTTCGTAGATGGTGACCATTCCTGTCCTTCTAGAGAAGCAACTGGCTGGTTTGTGTTTGGGTGACTGTTTTTGAGAGCCTGCCAAGTGTTTATTTTTCAGTGTTTTATTTTTCTCTCCTGAATCCCAACCAAGGGGCACAGGAAGGAGGGGAAAAATAGACATGAAAAGAACTCACCACATCTGACCAGGTTCTGTGGAGAACATAAGACAACCAGTACCTTGTTAACTGATGAAGTATGTTTTTCCCTGATTAGAAGGCTTAGGCGTAAATTCTACCTGGATGGTTTCTTATTATGCTCAGGGGACCGTTTTCTTCAAGGACATGGGTTGGTGAATCAGCATATGGCAATTCACTTTCTTTTTTTTTTTTTTTTTTTTAAAGATTTTATTTATTTATCTGAGAGAGAATGGGAGACAGAAAGCATGAGAGGGGGAGGATCAGAGGGAGAAGCAGACTCCCCGCCGAGCAGGGAGCCCGATGTGGGACTCGATCCCGGGACTCCAGGATCATGACCTGAGCCGAAGGCAGTCGCTTAACCAACTGAGCCACCCAGGCGCCCCATGCAATTCACTTTCTTCTCAGCTCATGGGAATTCAAGAAACAGATTTCTTCCTGGAAAATTTCCAGTGTAATGCTTAGAATTCCTTAAACAAACAAAGAGTGGTGGGGTGTGTGTGCATGTGTGTTCATGTGTGTGTGTCCTATTTATGTGACCTATCTCATCCTTGAAAATCAGTATGAAATTGTATCAGCCTATTTTTCACCTGTTTGTTTAAGCTAATTTACCCTTTTAATGCAGGTGTTTCCAAGAAGTAAAATACATAGCATGAGCATTTTTGACGCATCAGTCACACGTCACACTACTCAGCTTCCACAAAGGAAAAAGTACTCTTTGCAATAACAGATGTATTTCTATATACTAAATATTACAGAGACATATTCTTGGGAAGATACGTGTTTGCATAAGTTGTTTTCCCTTTGGGTCGTGCATCTGCCGAGCTGACTGCTATGTAGAGCATTTCCTAAGAGACCATGGTAATTATAACAATAGACATTCTCTTCATACCAGTTATAATGAGAAGTATGTAAACTTCTTTATTCCAATGAGTTTTAGTAAATGAAGACTCATGCTTCCATTTGTACTATTCTTGACCTGGTGCAAAAAAAGAAGTCACCCGAAGTAGAAAGAGATCAAATATAGGGAAGTAGGTCCTAACACAATGGTTGGAAGGAGCTGATTGTGTCTGGATCTTCAGGGACATTGCAGAACTGTCCCGCTAGAGGGGACGCTACCACTGAGGACACCCCTAGCGTTGTCCAGGTGGTAAGAGACTGCTGTTGTTTCCACTGCTTCCCGACAACTATGCAGCTGGAGAATGGGCACCTAAGTCTAATCCCGGGAGCAAGGAGCCAGAAGACAGCACTCAGGAAACAGGAATGTGTACAGGGAACACTACTGCAGGAAGACCTTCCACAGCCTTGACTGACATGCCTGCAGAAAGGGCCAATCATTGCCAAAGATGATCCCACCCAATCCTGCCTTGCACATCTCATGAATGCATCTAATTGACCCTAATTTGTATTCAGAACCCGTGTTGCAAGGGAGTCGGGAGAGGGTACATTTTAGCTGTGTCACTTCTCTAACTTGTACGAGTGTGGCACGGAGATAAAATGAATTAATTCAGAGTCTCTGACACTCCATTTACATAACAGGTGAATCATAGCTAGTTCTCCCCACCAGCCCTGGAACTGCGCACGAATCTTCTGAAGAGCGTTTATATTCTGATATGCTTATTTATGTCTGTCTTTCAAGGGTGACATGTATATTCCTTGAAAAAGTTACTCGTGTCTCTAATAACCTGGCACACAGTACAGATCCAACAAGTGTTTGTTAAATGAATACATGAGTAAACAAATTCTCTTCTTCGCTAGACTTTAGGTTCAAGGCGGGAGCTGTGTCTTATCCGATTTGGTATAACCAGCTCCCAGCACTGGACCTGGTCTATATTTGAGAAGAAAAGAAAGTGACTTAAATTGATATAAAATGGATGCTTTATTATTCTTATATCCAATTGGAATGCCATTCTAACTCCTTTATACAAGATTACCATTTCTTTGGACAGATGCCACTTTAAATCTCATTTTATGTTCCCTCCCCCACTTGCTCATTTGTATTGGTGCTTCTATATTCCAAACATATTTCAAAAAGCTTTCCACGTATTAATTTATTTAACCTCATTCTGGGAGGTAGGGACTGTTATTGACCACAAAAATCACTTAGGTATAATTATTGGAAACACAGTTAACTCTTGAACAGCATGTGTTTGAACTGTGTGGGTCCACTTATATGCGGATTTTTTTCAATAAATACAGTATTGTCCTGTAAATGTATTTTCTCCTCCTTATGGTTTTCTTAATAACGTTTTCTTTTCTGTAGCTTACTTTATGGTAAGAATATAGTTGTAATATATAAAACATACAAAATGTGAGTTATATGGGCTATTTCTGTTATTGGTAGGGCTTCTAGTCAACAGTAGGCTATCATTGGTTGAGCTTTCGAGGAGTCAAAAGTTAAGGCTCAGATTTTCAGCTGTGGGAGGGCTTGTCCAGGGGTCAACTGTATGCAGCTTGATGAAGTATAAACACCTGTGTAACTGCAGCCAGTATCAGGAAATAGACCATTGTTTGCACCCCAGGAGCCCACCCTCTCCTCCCCCGCCAACTGCTCATTCCCAGTCACAACGCCCTTCCCCCTCGGAATATAACTACTCCCCCAGTATTCATATTTATCACTTCCTTGCTTTTCTTCAAACTGTTATCTCCTTAGTTTGTAGCAATGCACATTCAGAGTTCTCTAATTTTGAACTTTATATAAATGAAATAATACCACGAAATACTTCTTTTTTTTTTTTTTTAAAGATTTTGTTTATTTATTTGACAGAGAGAGATACACAGCGAGAGAGAGAACACAAGCGGGGGGAGTGGGAGAGGGAGAAAGCAGGCTTCCCGCAGAGCAGGGAGCCCGATGCGGGGCTCGATCCCAGGACTCTGGGATCATGACCTGAGCCGAAGGCAGACGCTTAACGACTGAGCCACCCAGGCGCCACCTACCACGAAATACTTCTGTGTTTCACTGTTTTATTGTTGTTGTTGTTGTTGTTGTTGTTGTTCAGTATTACGCTTGGGAAAGTTATCTGTGTGGTTGTGTGTAGCTCTAGTTCACTCAGTTTATTGCATATAGTATTGCGTGGTTTTAATATTTATGAGTAGTTTACCCATGCTACCCTTGAATGACACTTGAATGGTTTCTGTTTTGGCATATTATAAATAATGGTTTTAAGAACATTCTTCTGCATCTTTTCTGGAGTCAGTGGTAAGTTGGTAAATATTTGATAACGACTCCTGACCTGGGGCAAACTTGTTCCGGCACATCACTGTCTGGAGCATTTGTGCATCTATTAGGGTGTATACCTAGGAGAGAATTGCTGGGTCAGGTGTATATTAAACTCTAGAAAATAATGTCGAGATAACTTTCCAAAGTGACTGTACCCATTTACCCTCTTCCAGCAGTGTGTGACAGTACCATTTACTCCACATCTTTGCAAACAATGTGATATTTCCAGTCATTTTCTTTTTATCATTTCTGGTATCTCATGGTGGTTTTAATTCACATTTTCCTGATGTTAATAAGGTTGACTTCTTATCATATGGTTGTTGACTACTTAAATATCCTCTTTTGGGAAATTCTTTTCAAATTTCTTGCCAAATTTTCTCTTGGGATATCTGACTTCTCTTATTGATTTGTAATTGTTTATGTGTTCAATGTTTGAGCGGTTTAGTTGGTTATGTATGTTACAAATATTTTCTCTCATTCAGAGGACTTCCCTTTTCTTTTTTTTTTTTTAAATAAATCCCAGATATTTTTGAAAAAAAATATTTTTATTGAAGTGTTAATTAACATACAGTATTATATTAGTTTCAAGTATACAATATAATGATTTGACAATTCTATACATTACTCAGTGCTCATCACGATAAGTGTACTTTAATCCCCTTTACCTATTTCACTCATCCCCCTACCACTGCCCATCTGACAACCACCAGTTTGTTTTCTGTATTTAAGTCTGTTTTTTTCTGTTTGTCTCTCTTTTCTTCATTTGTTTGTTAACGTTTTGTTTCTTAAGTTATGCAACCCAAGTGTCTACCCGTAGATGAATGGATAAAGAAGACACATGCACCCACATACACACACACTGGAATATTACTCATAAAAAGGAATGAGATCTTGCCATTTGCAACAGCATACACAGACTTAGAGAGTATACTGCTAAGTGAAATAGGTTAGAGAGAGAAAGACAATTGCCATATGACTTCAGTCATATGTGGAATTCAAAAAACAAAACAAATAAAACCCTTCTTTCTTTTAGTGATTACTTTCAATTAATAGAAGTACATTCTTTTAATGGATTCAATTATTTTTTTTCACTATCTTTAGTATTTTGTTTGTTTGTTTGTTTGTTTAAAAACTATCTTCTTGGGGTACCTGGGTGGCTCAGTTAAGCTCTGTCTCATGATTTCAGCTCAGGTCATGATCTTGGCTTAGGTCATGATCTCAGGGTCATGAGATGGAGTCCCATGTTGGGCTCCATACTGGGCATGGAGCCTGCTTAGGATTCTCTCTCTTCCTCTGCCCCCTCCCCTGCCTTGTGTTTTCTCTCTCTCTCAAAAAAAAGAATCTTCTTATCATGAGATTCTGAATTATATTTCTTTCTCTCTCTCTCTCTCTCTCTCTCTCCATATATATATATAGGATATGTATATATCCTATATTACCCTCCAGAAATGTTGCTTTTCAACCTTGGGTCTAGAATTGATTTTTGGAGTAAAATGGAGGATGAGCATTTGATTGTCCCAGCACCATTTATTAAAGAGAGCTATTTTCTCCAAACCGCTCTGCCACGCCACATTTGTAATAAATTAAGTATCAATAGATAAGTGACCCAATATTTGGGTCTTCTGCTCTTTTCTATTATTTTATTTGTTTATCCATACAACAATATATTGGCCCACTTTAAATGAATACTGCTATCTAGTGGAAAAATTTCTCTCATACTATTCTTCTTCAAGTGTGTTTTAGCTTATTTTTGCCTGTGTATTTCTCTGTGGACTTACAAATTAGCTGATCAAGATATACAAAGAAACTTGGGACATTAGCTAGGATTACATTGAATTTATAGATCAATTTGTGGACAATTAACATTTCTAAAATATTGTGTTTTCAATCCAGGGAGGTGTTATATCTTTCAATTTATTCAATCTTTCAAATTTCTCTTAAGGGGCGCCTGGGTGGCTCAGATGGTTAAGCGTCTGCCTTCGGCTCAGGTCATGATCCCAGGGTTCTGGGATCGAGTCCTGCATCGGGTTCCCTGCTAGGCGGGAAGCCTGCTTCTCCCTCTGCCTCTCTCTCTCTCTCTCTCTCTCTGACTCTCATGAATAAATAAATAAAACATTAAAAAAAAATTTTTTTTTAAATTTCTCTTAAAAACATTTATAGTTTCCTACAGAAAAATTTTGCTTAGCTTTTGTGAAATTTATTCCTAGGTATATGATATATCTGATGTTTAAATTTTGTGTTTGTTAATGGTACTAATACAAATGAATTTTTATCATGACCATGAATCCATAGATCTTGCTAAACTCACTAATCTAATAATTTGTCAATTTATAGTTTTTTTACTATGCACACAAGTATATCATTTGTAAATAAGTGTGGAGTTAGTCAAATTCAAGGCTAAAGTCACAGTCCTCTAGACTGCTAAGTCTGCTCAAGACTTCTTTTTTTTATAGATTTTTTTAATTTAATTTAATTTTATTATATGTTAGTCACCATACAATACATCATTAGTTTTTGATGTAGTGATCCATGATTCATTGTTTTCGTAGAATACCAAGTGCTCCATGGAGTACGTGCCCTCCTTAATACCCATCACTGGGCTAACTCATCCCCCCAGCACCCTCCCCTCTAAAACCCTGTTTGTTTCTTGGAGTCCATAGTCTCTCATGGTTTGTCTCCCCCTCCGATTCCCCCCCCTTCATTTTTCCCTTCCTTCTCTTAATGTCCTCCATGCTATTCCTTATGTTGCACAAATAAGTGAAACCATATGATAATTGACTTTCTCTGCTTGACTTATTTCACTTAGCATAATCTCCTCCAGTCCCACCCATGTTGATATAAAAGTTGGGTATTCATCCTCTCTGATGGCTGAGTAATATTCCATTGTATATATGGACCACATCTTCTTTATCCACTCATCTGCCCAAGACTTCTGAAACCAAGTGCAAGTTGAGGGGTTTCCCAGAAGCAACTGCAGATTTGAAACTTTGTTAGAAAGACTCATAACTCTATTATAGTGACAGTCGTGTTTATTATGGGGAAAGGATACAAGTTAAAACCATTTAGGGATGAGACACATAGGTCAGAGCCTGGGAAGGTGTGGGGAGCTTCATATTGTCCTCTCCCTGTGGAGTCTTGGATGGCATTACTTCTTTGTGGCCTTATGAGGGAAAATATGCAGAATATTCCCAACCAGGGAAGATCACCTGAGCTTCTGTGTCCAGAACTTTTGCTGGGGCTTCATTGCATAGGCATGATTTATTGAATCTCCAGGGATGGGGATGATATGACATAGCCCAAGGGGTCCACCAAGAATCACCTCATTAGTACAAACTATCCTGTGGGATCTGAGGGGATAACCACGAATAACAAAGAGACTCCTTCCTCCCACTCAGGAAATTCCAAGTCTTTAGAGGTTACCTCTGGAGTCTGGGCAAAGGCCAGCCCTCTCTTTACAGGACAAATTCCTTTACAACATGATTGTTTTTTCTTTCTTACCCATGTTTATTCATGTTTCTTTTCCTTTCTTTCTCTTCTTTTTTCTTCTTCTCTTTTTGGATATACTGCACTGGGTATGAATTCAGTATATTGTAGAACAGTGGTGCTAATCGTGGGTAATAGTGTTTGGTTCTTAATCTCAAAGGGGGTGTTTTCAACATCATCTTTAAAGTTAATGTTTGGTGTAAGGTTGTTGTTGTTGTTTTTAAAGAGATATTCTATATAAGATAAGGAAATGTTTCTTCTAAGTTTGTTAAGAATAGGAACTTTTGTCAAAAACAAAATGACAAAATGAAATTTTTTCACTTTATCTGCATCTGATGAGATAGTCATATAATTTTCCTTTATTCTGTCAATATAGAGAATTACACTGATTTATTTTCTAATACCAAAACCCATGCATTAATAAAATAAATACAACTTGGTCACACTTTATCCTTCTTATATGTTACTAAATTCTGTTTGCTGACTTTTGCATTTCATTCACATATAAAATTTTTCTGAAAATTTTCTGAAATTCTTGTAATATCCCTGCTGGGTTTTGGCATCAAAATTATGCTGGCTTCAAAATACAAGTTTGAGAGTGTTCTTTTTTTTTTTTTTTTTTTCCTGGGAGACTTTGTGTATCATTGACATTATTTATTCCTTAAATGTTTGGCAGAATTCCCTAGTAAAATTATCTGGACCAAACTTCAATTATGGATTCGGTGTCTTTAATCATTATAGGAATACACAGGCTTTCTATTTCCTTTTATGACATTTCTGTTAGGTTGGTGCTTTTCTATGCATATTTATTACTTTTAATTAAAGTTTCAAATGCATTGGCATAAAGTTGTTCATAATATCCTGTTACTATTTTTCAATGATTCCATAATCTATAGTTATATGCCCTAGGTTAGCGGTTATTTTCTCCCACCATTTTGAAGATGTCATTTCATTATCTTCTGGCATCAACTTTTTAAGTTGGGAAGTCAAGTGACAGTGGTTGCTCTTTTTAATGCAATCTGAATTTTTTCTCTAGCTTCTTTAAAGATTTTCTTTTTAACATTGTTTACTTCAGCTTTACTGTGATGTATTTAGTTGTGCATGTGTGCATGTGTGTATGTGAATTCTTTTTGTCTTCTTATGCATCACTCTGGATATTTTCTTTTGACTCAAATCCCAGCCTATTAATTCTCTCTTCAGTCATGTACAATCTGCTATTAGACCCCATCCATCAAGTTTTTAAACTTCTGTTATTGTATTGTCTAATTTTAAAGTTTCTATTTGTTTTTTGTTTTTTTTTTTTCAAATCTATGTCACTTTTTATTGTTTTTAGTTCTTGGCTAACATTACCTACCTAGACAAGAACATATTAAGTATAGTTAAAATCTGTGAAATATGGTTCTGATATCTGGAGCCCCAGTGGTTCTTTCCCCTTTCCCCCCTATATTTGTATGTGTGTGTGTGTGTGTGTGTGCGTGTGTGTGTGTGTGTGTGTGTGTGTGTTTTACTGTGCCTGGTTATGTTTTGTTGTGTTCCAGGTATAGTTATTGGAATTTTATTTGTAATAAAAATTTAAGATCTAGGATAATGGATGTTTGGTTTACTTACAGTTCAGGTAGTTAGTCTAAATTACCTGGTCTGCTATTGCTGGAAGAGGAAGTTCTAGAAGGATCTCTGAAAGGCACAGTTATAATCATGACATTCCCCTCTTTAAATCTTTTCAATGGCTACCCATGGAACTTAGAATAAAATCTAAATTCTGTTCATAGTTAAAATAACTTCTTCAACCTCATTACATTTTCAGTTTCTTTCCTGATTCAAGGAGCTTGTTTTTGTTTCCAGAGCAAGCCAAGCTTTCTCCTCCCTCTGCGTAGAATACTCATCCTTGACTCTGATGGCTTCTTCTAGCTCATCTTTTAGTACTCAGTGAAAGATGACTTCTTCAGTGAGGCCAAGGGGAAACGTGACCTAACTAAACTAGCTCATCCAACCTTAACTTATTCTCTATCATGCTGTTTACTTCTTTGATAACACCAAGATAGGTAATGATTTGATTATTATTATTTTTTACTTATTTATTATCTTTCCCCCATCATTAGAATGTATACTTTGAGAACTGGGACTATTTCTCCAGTAGCTAGCATAAAGCCTCACACAAAGCAGTTATTCAGTAAATAGAAGTTTAAACTTCATCCCTTATCCAAATCCTGATGCTGAATATGTTTTGGAATTCAGAATTTTTCCTACTTAAAAAAGTAATATGATTTATAGACCACATGTTGTATAACAACCCCAATAGTGTCTGGGATAGCTCCCATAATTAAACACATTAATGTTTTTGCAATAAAACATATAAATACTAACCATAAGTGGAATAATTTGACTATAAGTCCCTTATGTCAGTTCAAATTAGATTCTACTATGCAAACTTTAAAAATGTGGTTTTCAGAGCTGATCCTTGGAAGCCCAAATGCACGTAGAGCCATAGAAATTTAGAGCTGGGAAGAATCCTAATAGCCTTTTTTTTTCTTCTCCAGTTTTAATGATGAGAAAAACTAAGACACAGAGATATCAGATAACCTTCCAAAGGTCATAGAGTTAGTTTCCCCAAAGTGCTGAAGATTGACCTTTAGTTCGATGTCCTCCTTGCTATACCATAATTAAAAAAAAAAAGAAATAGAAGATAATTTTATTTCAAACTTTAACACTAAAACAAACATCTTTCTTGGTATTCCTTCCAATCTTGAAATTGTAAAATGTGTACTGGCTTTCTCATGATCAATGAATAATTTTTTTTGATCACTCAAAAGCATGAGTTTCTTAGTAGATGGTGATAATGAAGGAAAAGAAATGACCTTGCATCAAATGTACTAACTATATGAAGGAGACACATACAAAAAAGTAACAAATGGGAGTTAGCATGTGAATCTTTTTAATGGATAATAATAAATGCTACAATGTTATTGATTTTGTATAGAAAAAATCGTGAAGAGCCAATAGTGAAGTTAGAGTTGGTAAATTGAAATATCTGTAGGATTCTATGGATTCTCTCCTCTTTCAAAATGGGAAAAGGGCTTTCAGTTCTATTCCTCATTATCTCATATAACAAATGATACTCTAAAATTGGTGCACAATGACTGACATTTACTTTAGCTATTGAGAATCACGTCATTATTAGTAGTGGGCATATCAAATACTACATTATCTTCATTCAGTGAAAATTCTACAATTACCTATCAAGCAGTTAGAGCATGTTTTTGTAAAGACAGAAATACATCTCAATTTATTTTAAAATTTCAGAATCCATCGTTGTTCAGGGAAAGATGTTAAAGTTAAACTTGAAATCACATTTAATGGCATGAACATAGGGTTATAACCTCTTAATGAGTAGTGGCAGTCATAGGACAATTGAAATACGAATACCACATAGACTGCGAATTATTTTTCTCTTAGATCCCTTAGAGGTAGAGAATTCTTGGAAGGCAGGGTACCACATAGGGACGGGAGGTGACCGCAGCAACTGTTCATAGGAAGATGTTGCCGGAAATAAGCAGCAGAATTTCAGAATGACATTACAATTAAAACAGAAAAGTGCATGCAATTGTGTCTTACAAGCACACTCTTTTTTCCTTTTCAAAATAACCTTGAGATTTGCCAGAGTCCTCTGGGCATGGGCAGTATGTATTTGCTTGCATGGAGGTCTATTTCCTGGAACATAAAATTTCACATTTTTACAAGTATAACCGGAGACATAGATTCAGTCTCCCCAATGAGCCATAGGAACAAGAAACAGTAGGAGGAAAGACTCATACTACAGGCAATTTGGCTCATGCTGTACATCTAATCTAAGCGTAATTCCTATCTTTTCTTAATGGAATTTTATTTTGTTACACAAAATCCAGAAAAGCATAAAGTGAATTTATCAATGCTTACATTCCAGATTTTTCTATACATATATTTGTGATTTTAAAATAACCTTTATTATACCAAGCAAAGAGTTCTGAGGCTTCTTTTTCATTCAAAATCATGTGAGCACACTTCCATGTCAGTAAATATTTTTATGCATAATTTAGCACCTGAAAAGTAATAATATATTGTTTGCTAGACCCAGCCATGTGCTAAGCATTTTAAATTCTTTCTAAATTGTAATTGTCATAATAACCGTAAGAAGTCGGTATTATTATCCTCACTAGATAGCTGAAGAAATCAAAGTCTAGCTTAAGTAATATATCCAAGTCCACATATCTAGACAGTGAGAGAAGCAGAATAGATACCTGGGCACTCAGACTCCAAGAATTTATGCCCTGAATCGTATCACTCAGCTTTGCCTTTGTGTGCCCAATCCATCATATATTTAACCCTTCCCTGTTGTTAGGCCTCTAAATGTATCTCTTTTCTTTCTTCTATTCTTCTCCCCCACTTTCTTTCTACAATAAACAGCTCTTTGATGAACACTTCTGCTTCAGAATCTTGGCACGTGACCTCAAAGATGAAATGGCTGTGAGTAGCAACTGCTCCCCAGATATCCGAGATTTGCTGTCCTCCCAATGCTGACCCTTTGTGGGTCAGCAGTTCATGTGACAAGTTCTGGTCAATGGGTCACGAGCAGACGTGATCTATGTCTCTGAGTGGACAAAGCATGTTCTTCACGAGCTGTCTTCCCTGCTGGTGAAGCTGGCGTGCTGCATGGAGCCCCCAACAGCCTGGGTTCCTGAGTGACTGCACAGCTCAGCATGCCTGGTTCCCAGTGATCTGTTTTGAACCTGAAGCTCCAAGAACAAAACAAAAACATCTTTATATTGTCACTGAGCTATTAGTTTTAAACAAATACCGCATACAGTGGGAATTAGGCGATATCCAGCAAAAATTATATCTATTTACCTTCCAAGTCAGTAATGCAATCTCTAGGATTCTTCCCCAGTGGCAAAAGAAGAAAAGAAAAGAAATAATGTATGCACAAAGCTATTAATTATAGAGAAAATGACTTCTGAATATTTTTGAACAAATACACATGAAGAGCATTACTTCATCTTGTGCTTTTGGGGCATTGCTCTGTTCTCTATTGAAAAATGAAGATATTACCTACTGACTTTGGAGTGATTTCCTGTGATATTTGTGTTTATTTGTTTGTCTCTGCACCTTCATGCATACATGCTCACATCTCCCTGATTTGGAGGGAGGTCAAAGCCGTTCCCTGTGTTCACACACTGATGTTCAGATGACATCAAGGCTAGATGCATTAGAAGTGTCCTGAGCTATCTGTGGGGAATGCAGGCTGTATCATTAGGAACACGGGGGTGCACGATGGTTTGAAGATAAAACGTGTCAGAGGAGCATTTGTCCAAAGTGCTTTCATGTGAAGGCTCAGTCAGCTGCATGCAAAGGGGAGTGTGGGGCAAGTTAAAAGGCTTACCTGAGGAGTTAAAATGCTTAAGAGGACGAGAGAGAGTGGAGGACTGTGGGTCTGGGTTGTTAACACAGAGTAAGATCCTTTTAGGTTTTCCATACACAGCGCGTAGTATTTTAATTTCCTCAAGGGATTTAGTTTCATTTGTATTTGAGAGAGCGGAATTTTGCAAGATTTCTTTCCTTTTCCCCCTTTGAGTAAATATTTAGGGCTGCTACATTCCCTCTGAACCTCCTAAAAGGTAAAGTACTTTTCATGTTTTCTCTCAAGGTCTCACTCAATGAAGCCTCTGCAGAAATGGAAATCTATAATGACACCCACCTCCTAACAGTGTGTGTGTCTCTGAGCATTTTTCAGTGAACTGCTTTCAGGAGCTGGTCCCACATCATCACCCACGCCTCGGCCTCAAACCCCATTCAGAAGGCAACCTGTGGCCGCCGCACAGAATTGGAAAGTGGCAGGTGTGATGAGAATGCCTAATGGACCCAGAGCAGCCAGATGCAGTGGAAGGCGGCCCAACAAATCAAAGCATTGCCCGGCTGTGGCAATGCGGGGGTCAGGTTGTGAGCAGAGAGTCCCTGCCCCATGCAGGTAGTGGGGCTGGGGCACGACCCAAAGCGTGGTGAGCTCTCTGTGGCTGAGCCCAGGCCAGAACACTGCTCGGTGCCCCGGCTGTTTATTGCTCCTCTCGTCATGGGCCAAACTGGCAGCCCAACTGGTAAGCACAGGGCAATCATCAAGATGCAGAACATAAACAGGAAGGATGCTAGCACACATTTGTAATAAACATGCACGACACTAGTCAGTGCTAGCCATGGAAAGTGCGTCCAGATGGCAATGGACTGAAGAGGGAAATGGGTATGGGAGGGGCAATCTGCAGAGACTTGTGGCAAGAGAGACAAGGAAAGAGAAGCTTAACTGGTGGACCCTTGAATAGCATGGGGGCCGATGCTCTCCCAGCAGGGATAGAAATGGTGTCAGGCAAGGCTGTGTCTCTCTGGCCCTGCCATGTTTCTGGCCAATCTGATGATGTGCATATAGGGGAGGAAGCCACCAGGCTAGTGCTGGGTGACCCAGAGGTCCTGGGCCATTCCCAGGTTTGAAGCCCAACCTATGGGAATGTCATCCATGGTGATGGAGAAATGAGAAAGGAACAGTTGGTAATGAGCATCATTTGGACCTGTTGCTTTCACCTTGCCAGGGAACATTCCACTAGAGACGCTTGTGAAGTGTGTAGGAAAAAGTCAATGGTGAGAGATCTGAGCTGGAGCTACCCCAGAGAGCTCCTTAGGACGAAGATCTGCAGCCACAGGATGGTTCTTGATCCCAGAGAAGAAACAGTTTTTCCAAAGGAAGAAAACCAGTGAAGGAAGGAAGTACAGGGGGGAGAGATGATGACTGGAGAGGGCCCGAGTGTTCATAGGTACAGATGGGGCTGTGTTGAGGCAGATGAGCTTGTTGTCAGCAGAGATGGACAATCTGGAGGCAAATCTGCTATTTCCCACCAAGCCTCTGTTTCCTCATTGGTCTGATGAATAATGATAATAATAATAATAAGTACTTCATAGAGTTTGGGGAAAGAAGTTAGGATGATAAACAAAAAACACCACACTGCCTGGAATATAGTGAGCCCTCAATAAATAGCTATTTATTTATTAGAACAAAAAAATACAAATAAAAAATAAGTAGTTAATGGTATTCTTTTAAAACATAGAGGGGAGATTAGATGTGAAAAGGAGAATTCTGGGTAAGGCTAAATGCAGGGTTGAAGATATAGGAATACATTAACAGGTTTTAGAAGGAGCCAAGGAACTTTCATATATACATTCTATGGTTCATCAGATATACGTGTCTTAAAACCCCTTGAAAACATTCTGTCTTGCATCAAAAGGAGAAATATTTTTCTATGCTTTTTTCTATATCCAGTCTTCCAACCAAGCTTAATGGGAGAGGCTGGTTTTCTCCAGCTGACAATCTGCACACTGCACGCTTTGCACTCCCAATGACTTCAAGACTACTTTATGATTGAAAAGAGGAGTCTTGGGGTAGATATATTGCAGTATTCCCAGGAAAATGTTTTTCTGCGCACATGGGTAGACCCAGGGCCCTATTCTGTTCTCGACTCTGTCCTAGAATCATATTCTTTACCCACACAGTGCCACTGGAATGCGCCCCCCAACACTTTGGCACAGATAACGCCCCTTTCTTGCTTTGAGTGGGCTACTCGCTACTCTGATTCATGGTTATCTGGGGTTTCTGTCACCTACTGGAAGAAAATGTTGGAGCTAACATAAAAAGAAGTGAGTTTGAATGCTGGACCTACAGTTTATGAGGTTGGTTAAGTTAATTAAACAAGGAGGTCATTAAATAAGGTGGACTTAGGGGCACCTGGGTGACTCAGTTGGTTAAGTGGCTGCCTTCAGCTCAGGTCATGATCTGGGAGTCCCAGGATCGAGCCTTGCATTGGGCTTCCCTGCTCAGTGAGGAGTCTGCTTCTCCCTCTGCCCCTCCGCACCCCACTCATGCACTCTTTCTCTCTTTCTCTCTCAAATAAATAGATAAAATCTTAAAAAAAATAAATGAGGTGGGTTTAATGCCTTAGTAGGCTATGTAAACTAACCAAAGCCTGTCTGTAATACCTAAAGGTTTTGTTTTTTTGTTTTTTTTTTTTAAGATTTTATTTATTTATCTGACAGAGAGAGAGACAGCGAGAGAGGGAGCACAAGCAGGGGGGGCGGGAGAGGGAGAAGCAGGCTTCCTGCTGAGCAGGGAGCCCGATGCGGGGCTCGATTCCTGGACCCTGGGATCATGACCTGAGCCAAAGGCAGACGTTTAATGACTGAGCCACCCAGGCGCCCCCAATACCTCAAGGTTAAGAAGCCTAAAAATGACCAATCAAAAATAACCAAGTAGGTTGCCCCAAATAAGGCAACCTCTTAAGCTATAGCCAATCAAATAATCTTCTTGCTTTGTTTCTGCCTCTTTTATTTTTTTAAAAGATTTTATTTATTTATTCGCCAGAGAGAGAGCAAGAGAGAGAGAATGTGAGAGTACAAGCACGGGGATTGGCAGGTAGAGGGAGAAGCAGGCTCCCTTCTAAGCAGGGAGCCCAACGCAGGGCTCAATCCCAGGACTCTGGGATCATGACCTGAGCCGAAAGCAGACGCTTAACGACTGAGCCTCTTTTTAAAAAAAGTCTTTCCTGGAGCTCCTTGTCAGCTGAGCACTCCTAACCACTAATGAGTCAACTTATGCCCTCATAAACTGTCAAAACTTTTAACATGCCTCAGTTTATCTTTTAACAGTTTTGTGACCTAAACTTTCACTTTCCCACTCTAAAACAGGCATAATTCACAGAACTGTGAAAATAAAATGAAGGTCCATGAAAGCTCTTTATAAATGATAATATACAAGTATATGGTGGTATCATTAAAATTTTTATCTTTAATAAGTTAATTCTCTCTTAATCTCTAAGCATTTAGTAATCCATTAGCTATTAGAAATGGAAGCATCTAGCAGTCGAGTACAGTATGAAATTCATAGTCAATAGCTACTATTTCCCAAGGTTCTAAAACTGTTTTGTATTATTTTGTATGCAAGCATCCCTATGGCTAAGATTATGAAGAGGAAATGGTCCTCCCAATACACACACGTACATTTACCCAACAAACTTTGTTAGACTAGCAGTCAAATAGTGTCTAATTATTAAATACCTGAGTGTTGAAAGTTAAAAAAGAGAGAGAGAGAGAGAAAGATAATAAGATCTGAGGATTTTTTCTTACCAATAACCAATTCTCTAATTCTTTGACAGCAACAGGAAATCCAACAATTCAATTCAATTTGGACACTACTTGGAGCCAGTGTCAGACCCCAGGAGTTAGAGAGCTCAGTCACACAAGACCCCCCCACTACAGATGGGCTGCCCTGGCCACCCACACTTCTGCCCTGCCACCCACAAATTTGAGGTTCCTATAACCCCCACTCCCTCAGATTGGATTATTTTCTAGAATAGCTCACAGAACCCAGGAAAACACTTTACTTGTGATTACCAGTTATTATGAAGGAGACAACTCAGGAATAGCTCAATGGAAAAGATAAATAAAGCAGGGTGTGGGATGAGGGAGCCCTTGGCTTCCATACCCTCTTAGGGCACACTAATTCTCTAGTATCTCCATGTGTTCACCAACCCAGAAGTCCCCAACCTCATCGTTTAGGGTTTTTCTGGAGATTCCATTATGTAGGCATGATTATTAAATCATTGGCCACTGTGACTGAACTCAATCTCCTGGCCCTCTCTCCTCTCTGGAGGTCAGGGGGTAGGGCAGAAACTTCTAAGCCTCCAATTGTGGCTTGGTCTTTCTGATGACCAGCCGCCCATCCTGAGGCTCTCCTGAGGACCCCACCAAGAGTCAACTCATTAGGTACAAAGGCAATCGCCCTCAGGAGATCCAACAGTTTTAGGAGCTCTGTGCCAGACACCAAGGACATAAAATCAAATATGTATTTTGTATTACTTCACACCACCAAACCTACAGCTTCTCTTTCGCAGAAACGGAGACTTCTTGGCTAGGCTATTCAATTCAGTCTGTTCTTTTAGACTTCATTGTCTGAACAAACCTCAAATATATATTTTTATTATATCACACAAGGTTATAAGACTTCTACCAACATATTGCTCAGAGGGGCATCATGTTACGTTTACTCCGAGAAGCTTGTCTCCCAGCCTCTTCAGTTCCATAGACTTGGTCCTAATCAAAGAGACTGGCTTCCATCTATCATGTTCACAAAGTCTGACATGTACAAACTAGACCAGCCACATATTTGCTTTACAGAAGAAAGGTTTCTTTTTCTGCCATTTGAATGCACGTGTCTTCTATCCTGATACCATCTTATAATGTCAGAATACATGGAAAGCCAAAACAGCAACCAAAAGATTGCTTTGTGAGGATGAAATTGAAGCCAAAGAAATGGATAGCCTTATGGGATATTCTGCCTAGTTCTGGTGAGACCTGGAGAATCACCTCTGCTCTGGTACTTTTCCCCAGTGACTGGAAAATGCATGTATCCAGAATTTATTGTCTCTCTTCCTCGATGGTACTAAAAAACACTGCTAGATCAGGCTTTTGTACTTTTTTCTATGCTGACCAGCCGCCCCTCCTGTTCATACACTCTTTCTCCAAACAGGGTAATTCATAATTGGTGTTTCTTACTAAGACATTACAGTCTTATTTCTACTACTGTTTCCCTGTGATTTCACCCTACTAACCTTGGAGTTTTGAGTGTTTCTAACCCTTAAACTATATATTTGAACACAGGCTCTTGGAATTCCCCTTCAGTTGTCTTACCATATCTTCTATTTGTGGGTTTTATCAGCTTAAGTCACAGTGCCTCTTGCATTCCAACCTAATCATAATATGCATTGCGTATTGGTCTCCCATGTGCCCGTATGCCAGTTAGGCTCAGATGCCAGGAACAGAGACTCACACAGATTAGCTCAAGAAAGGAAAAGGGAGGGAGGGAGGAGAGAGAATATTGTAGATAAGGGATGGGAGGGCTACTTGGGAAGCTGAGGACGAAAACAACTTTTGACCTGGTCTTGGAAAGAGGGCGGGATCAGTGGCAAAATGTCGTGGATCTTATACCAAGTATTCCACTGTAAAGGAGCTCAAATTCTTTCCAATGTTCCTTCTAGTCTCCTCTTGCTGGCCTCCTTGGCTTCTACTTCGTATATCTTCGCTTGTGATTACAGCTTTGCTTATTCCTAATTTAACTCTGTCATGTTCCCTCATGGTCTGGACTGTATCTCATTATGTCTCCCATTCTGTTATTCCATTGCTGACAGTTAATTCCCTGGGTATTTTCCCAATTAAGATTTCCAAAAGCAAGTATTTGATTGGTTCAACTAATCTTTCTTAGGCATGTTTCTTTTTACACTGAGTTAATTTGTGTACCTTGAGTCAGGTGTCTGTTCACAATCCCAGGAGCCACAGCTCATGAGGACATTGCTATAAGGTGTGTATAACTTGCTTGCTGAAGGTGAATTCATCCACAGGGACGGTGAGGAGAGCCATTTTCCTTAGCAAGGCAGGAACCACCATCAGCCAATTTATTTAGGTATCTTGCTAAGAAAGTTGCATACATTAGCTCACTTAATCCTCCAACAAACATATGGGGTAGATATTATTATCTTCACTTTGTAGAAGAAGAAATTTAGGCTTAGCAAGATTAAGCCCCAAATCACGCAGCTTGTTAGTAGCAGAAAAAGTACTCCGATAGAGATTATTATGCTTTAAATGTCCCCAAAGCCCATAGCTGAACAGGCCTAGGTTTTTTGAGAGTAAAAATCTGTATCATCTAAAAGAGGAGGGACAAGGTGTTCCCATGGTCTTTGAGTGCACACGAATAGTGCATTCTAGAACAATAGTTAACATTTTCTAAGTGTTTTCTATGTACCAGGTTACTAAAAGGATTATCTCCTTGAACATTCATAATAACTCTATGAAATAGGTGCAATATTATCCCCATTTTATATAGATGAAAACAGATATACAAAAGGAAACAGGTTCAGACAAAGAAAGTGACCCATTGTTAATGGCATCTGGGACTCAAATCAAAATTCCAACCCTATGTACTTGTTAGAGGCAATAGTGATTGAGAAGGACCTCTCAAAGTTTGCCCCTTTTTCACTAAAGATCGGACAGTGGTAACATTTTTTGATTAAGGGAGGGCAATTTGGATTACACATTAGAGATGACTTCATGGCTATAAAAATTGGGCTACATTGAACCACCAGAAGTCTGAAAATCACTTTTTTATCCATATTCTCCCTTCTCCCTGTATCCAAAAGCCTTGCTCCCCACAAGAGTAGCTAGTTATTTTTCTGAAAGTGTTTCAATGTACTCTCATATGTCTCAGCACCTGTTTATGAAATGGTAAGAAAATCCTGCTGCCCAGGGGCACAGAATTTGACTGGGAACCAGAAAGAGAACATGACTTGCACAAGAGAGATGGCTACTGGAGGAGAGACCTGTGTGAGGCTTTGGTGGAGAGGGACCGCCAGTCTCTCCCTGTCTACTACAGTCCCAAGACTAGTGAGGTTCACCCAGTGTCATCTGTAATCAGAAATGACAGTCAATTCAGTCTTCACTGATGATTAACAGGTTGCTTGGCAATGACTGAGTATTGAAAGGCAAAGACAAATGACCTAAGTCCTGGAAAAGAGATATTTCATTCCAGAAAATCCAACAGATAATGGGGAAAGGCTACCCTGTCCCAGACAGGAGAAAGGGAAAGGGTGTGCTGAGTAATCTCTCTCTCCTCTGGCTCCCCAGCACTTTGCCATCCCTCTACCTTAGCTCTTGTTACCGGCTGTCTTAGAGCTAGTTGGTCATGTGCACGTCCATCATCCTTACTGGACTGTGAGCTCCTTAAGGCTGGTGTCCATGTACCTAGGACAGAGTAGATGTTCAATTAATGTTTGCTGGGGAGAATTTTTAGTCTTGTCCTTTGATATATAGGTAGCAAAACCAAGATGTAGAGAATGGTCCTACCCCATGGCTATTCAAAGAGTCAATATGACTCCAGTCTAGCCTCACAATCCAATCTCATACTTTCCAGTTTCAGGCGGCTCTAATCTTTCCCTGGAGAGCTGAGGTCCAAGGCATCAGCATTCCCTAGGCTCTTTCTCAGTTCCTTCCCCTTGATTTCCTCTCTCTCCAAAGTGTGACAGTAAATTATGAGCAATGTGGGGACAAGTTTCCTGGGTTTTCTCTCTCCATGTCATACGGTTCATATAGGAGTACTTCTGGTGGTGGGGAGGTATTGACTTCTGCCTAGAGACTTTTCCTGGGTTTCTTATAGATCTGAACATGACCTGGGGCAGGAAGGAAAAAGGAATGAAATGAAGCCAGCTGCTGTTCCATTTTTTATTGCTGACTTTAAACCTTCCTTAGGCTTTACCTCCTCTTCTAGTTTTCCCCAACTCCGTTCTGCAGTCTTGCCCATCTCTAAAATGCAATGAGGCAAGGGTCAAGGAGAAGGTGGGCATGGTTGGCGCCAAAGTTGGCAGAGTTCCAGAGGGCATTGTGTTCCTAGTATGAAGAGCAATGGGTGAGACTATTTAGTCTAATAACCTCATTTTACAAATAAGAGCTAAAGCTCAGGGAGTTCAAATGACCTGCCCAAGGTCATTCTTATGGAGAGAATGGGTGGCCGAGAAGGAGATGAATCCATTGTCTTTCATTCTCTGTTCAGTCCTTTATTGCTATGGTACACTTATTGAGGAAAATAAAATGAGCAGGAAACACCAGTTTTATTGTCATTTCAAGATATACCAATGAGCTTCAGACAACCAGAGGTTAATAATACTACACTCGTATAAAGACAATATTCCTTGTGCTTCTGGAGTTTTAAAAAAGACCAAGAATTCAGATAATTCTTTTCGGTATTTTACTTCTCAGTATCTTAAAGAGCAGAACACAGCAGGATTAATTTTCCTGCATGGTAGGAATGGCTTCAGCTTTCATACACAGAGTTAATTGGTCAATGTTTTATTCCTGAGGTTTTACTATACCATTGTTTCCATTTTATAGCTTTTCATACCTTGGGTTCAATAATGTTGGTAATAAGTGCTTCCAAAGACTTTGTAGAGTTATCTGCATACCTACAGCTGCACGCTTAGAAAGGACTTTAGTTATGACAAATTTAAGCAACGGACAGTTGAGGAGTAAAACCAAATCTCAAACCATGAATGGCATCACTTCGTGTCATCTAGCAAAGTTAGTAGACATAGGGGATGAATAAAGCTTTAATAAGGTGCGTTAACTTTGATACATTAGGTGGGCATTTTATTCACAGGTACTTAGAGTACTTAGCTGTAGTGGATAGAATGGTAAAGGTATTCTCATGCTTTTGGGATTTTAGATTGAGAAAAACTTACCTAGAAATTAAAAATTAAATGCAGAATTCAAATGGCTTGATCACTGTCTTCCCATATTCCAAAGTTTGCTCCTGAACTCAGAGTTGCTCAGAAACAGTCATTTTCAAATTGTGTCTCAGAGGTTGTTTGCATGGACCTCAGGGCTGGGAGTTAGTAGGGGAATGGGAGTAAGGGGGTTGCTCAATGAACAGGGCTTCAGGGTTCCAAACTGCTTCAATCAGATAAGCTATGGCTGTTTTTTATCCCTTCCCTCCCCCCCTTCCTCCCTCCCTCCCTCCCTCTTTCCTTCCTTTCTTTTCCTTCCTTCCTCCCTCTTTCCCACCCTCCTACATCCCTTCCTGTATTTTTCTAAATTTCTGACTAAGATAGCTTTTGAATAAAGGGAGATGATTTTTAAAAATAGAGTTTAAATATAGTACAGAGACATCGGAGATTATATATCCAGTATTTTATAGTCAGATTCACTGAAATATAATTTGCAGACAATAAATCACATAATTGTCAGTATACAGTCTAATGAGCTTTGACAAATGTATACA
This sequence comes from Halichoerus grypus, assembly GCF_964656455.1. Taxonomy (NCBI): domain Eukaryota; kingdom Metazoa; phylum Chordata; class Mammalia; order Carnivora; family Phocidae; genus Halichoerus; species Halichoerus grypus. The sequence goes on along the minus strand of NC_135718.1, from coordinate 94,780,675 downwards.
ATTGTCTAACCAGCACCACAATCAAGATATAAAACACTTCCATCACCCCCAAGAGTTTCCTTCAAAACAGTACCCTCCTGCTGCCCCAGGCAAATACTGTTCTGCCTTCTGTTGTGATGATTTGGCTTTTGCAAGAATGTCATAAAAATAGAATCAACTTGTAGACTTTTGAGACTGGCTTCTCTCACTTCTTTTACTAGCATTGTATGCTTTTGAGATGCTTTCATGTCATTGTGTATATTCATAGTTCACTCCTTTTATTGCTGAGTAGTGTTCCATTGCATGGGTATACTATAGTATTTTTCTATTAAATAAGTGAATTTTTTGTATTGTTTCTAAATTTTTAAATTCTAATCTCTAAAATTGTTCTAACATTTATTTCTAAATTTCTATTAATTTTTTTCTGTTAAATAAATCCTTTTTTTTATGAAAGGAAAGTTAGGTTCTTTCCACTTTTTTGGTCTATTCCAAATAAAGCTACTCTGAACATCCCATGCATACCTTTGTGGGGACATAAGTTTTCATTTCCTTGGGGTAAATAGCTAGGAGTAGAATTGCTGGGTCATATGGTAAATGTGTATTTAACTTTTTAAGAGATTGCTTAACTATTTTCCAGAGTGGCTGTTTGTATCTCATTGTAGTTTTAATTTGCATTTCCATGCTGATTAATGATGTTGAATACCTCTCCCTCTCTGTGTGCTTATTGCTTTTGGGAAGTGTCTATTGATACATTTGGCCCATTTTTAGTTGGATTATTCAAATTATTGTTATTGACTTATAAGAGTTGTCAGATATATTGAGAATATTTTCACTCCTTCCTGAGCTTGCCTCTTCATTTTTTTAATAGTGCCTTTTGAGGATAAGGAGTTTTAGAATGTTATGAAGTTCAATGTGTCATTTTATTTCTTTTATGGTTCATACTTTTTGTGTTCTCTCCAAGAAAACCTTACCTAACGTAAAGTCACAAAACCTTTATGTTTTCTTCTAGATCTAGCATTATTGTTATAGCTTATACATATAGGTCTATGATCCATTTTTAATTTAATTTTTCTGCATAGTATAAAGAGTTGAGGTTCTCTCTCTCTTTTTTTTTCCATATATAATATCCAAATTTTCCAGCACTATTTTTTTGAAAAACTATCCTTTCCCCAGTGAATTATCTGGACATCTTTGTCCCAAATCACTTGACTTTATATAAGGGTGTATGTTTTGATTTTCTAATGTTCTACTGGTCTATGTGTTGATCATTACACTAGTACCATGCACAACTTTGAGTACTGTCACTTTATAGTGAGCCTTGAAAATGTGTAGTATCTGTATCCAACTTTGGTCTTCTTCGGAAAGTAGTTTGGCTGTTACAGGGCTTTTTCAAATCCATACACATTTCAGAATAAACTAAGCAATTACTATAAAAATGCCTGCTGAGATTTGTATTGTGATTGCTTTGAATCTATAGGTCAATTAGGAGAGAATTGGTATCTTAGCATTATTGAGTCTTCTTATCCTTAAACATGTTATATCTATTTTCTTTCATTTCTCTTGGCAAAGTTTTGTAGTTTTCACTATACAGGTCTTACACATGTTTTTGTTAAGTTTTTTACCCTAAGCATTTTATGTTTTTTTTTTTTTTTACGTTACTGTAGATGATATTTTTAAAAATTTCAACTTTCAAATGTTTATAATCACTACATAGAAACACTTATTTTTGTTTGAGGACTTTGTATCCTGGAAACTTGCTAAAGCCACGTGTTTGTTCTGATAGTTTTTAGGTAGATTCCCCAGAATTTCATATGTATATGCTTTTGTCATCTGCAAACAAACACAGAGGTTTTTTTTTTTTCTTTCCAATATCAATTCTTTTTTTTCTTGCTTTATTGCAGTAGCTAATTCATCCATCCATTATAGAACAGAGGTAGAGAGAACAGAAGTCCTTGTCCTGTTCCTGATCTTAGGGGTAAAGTATTTACTTGTTCACCATGAAGTATGCTGTTAACTTGAGTTTTTCATAGATGCTATCAGCTTGAGGAAGTTTTCATTTATTCCTACTTTGCAGAGAGGTTTTATCATGAATAAGAATTGAAGATCCCAGTCAAGTGGGTTTGGATGAAGGAAGGGAAACTGAATCCAGCATGGAACTACTCACAAGTTAGATACCCAGGGTTCATCATATATACCAGCCTCCAAGGCTCATTTCAGGTGTTGCTGTCCCATTTACTTCTCAATATCTTCTATTAATCTCCTTTGATGGCAGGAATAGAATTAAGTATAAATCCAAGTGATCCCCTAGTATGTGAAAAACTTTACCAATGCAAGAGATTGACCCAGCTCACTTTGGTCTTTCCTACCTCCCAGCTTCTGTTTAAGTCATTTGTCCAGCACTTCATGTTTGCTGTTCCCTATGCTGTTGGCTCTTTATATACATTCTGTCTCTTCAGAGAGATTGTGAACCTGGTTTGTGTCAAGAAACCATAGAATTTCCAATTTGGAAAAAAAAAAAACAAAGAATTTCCAATTTGGAAGCAATCTTAATAGCTATACAGTATTCTGAATTCTTTATCATTTGTATTTGCTCTTTTTCACCCTTCCTTTTTCTACCATCCCAGCAGGTAGAAGAAGACACATAACCTTGAGAAGAATCATCATTGTTAAAGCTGAAATGCAAAAGTGAATTCAAAGTTATCATTCCATTTTTCTGATCTCCAGAATTGATTCTTGAGATTCAAAATGGAAGATTCTGAATGGATCATGAAAGAGAGTTTTAGCCATAATCATTGTATGGGATAAGGAGATGGTGATGGCACAAATTCATGGAGGAGGTTGGAGGGGGCAGAGGTAGGAAAATCCAATCTGTAGGGACCACATAGAGAGAAATGAAGACAGTATCAAGCATTAGTTGAACACCATGACAGGTTGACTCTGGCAATAGGAAAGTCATGTGAATGCCTGAGGTACCTTCATTGCCATTGGATAAGCCTCCCCCCTATACCACCCATGATGAGGGGTTACTTCTTGATCCTACCAGGTGAGTACTTTCCATCAGTGGAGACCTGTGCATGGCTAGAAATTGGCCAGCCATACCCTGGATGTTGCTGAGCCTCATCCAAACACTCTTATTGTTGCTTCCTCTCAGTGGCCCAGAATACCTATAAATTACCCCCCTCCCCAAAAGAGTATGGTGTCCTAAGGAGGTGGTATTTAGAAGGGAAAGCTCTCTATTCATTCTTTTCTCTAAATGAAACCCCCCAGTGCCTTCATTCATGCTTATGGGGGTGAAATTAGCATTTATTGGATACTTTCTGACAGACAGAAAGTGCTTTAGGTGAATTATCTCATTTAATCCTGAAAATAATTCCATGACTTGAGAAATAAAAAGCCATATGTATATGTCATATATATGTATGTTTATATTCATATATATGTGTATATATACACATATATATATATACACACACACACATATATAGCTATCCATTCTAGGTAATTGCTTATAATGGCAATTGGTATATTCCTTTTAAAGTATGATATTATACTTTTATTATTATTTTTTGCAGCCCAAGTGACTATCAGTGTCCTAAGTGTCATGATACTCAATACATGGTTGTTGATGATGATGATGATGATGATGATGATGATGTTGATGGTGACAGAGAAGACACCACAGTAAGACAATTCGAATTCCTCTAGGCATGTACTTCCCAGTTTTATCACTTTTACCATTGTGTCACTAATGGACACTGATTGCAGACAATTCTACAATTATGTTACAACTCTTTAGAACAATTTTTAAAAGCAAGAAGAGCTACTGTGGAAAGTCTCACCATCTCTATAAAAGGCAAATGGATGGTTAGGGACTTTCTCTGCTTGATTCTTCCCAGTGCTGTCTGTACACAGTGTCCACTGTCTTATTAAAAGGAGAACATGAAAAATTTGCCTTGAGGAGCAAATCTTGACTTAAATCGATGGCTAAATTATGCCTTGTGGCTATGTTCTCTGCCACCCACAATCCCCCTCTGACTTTGCACACAGATTTGTATTAAGCAGAGAGCTTTCTCACAGATAGAAGGAAGGTGACCATATCTAATGCCCCTCTCCCCACACACCCACCTGCTAGATACAGAGAAAAAAGCATTTTTCCCCTTGCCCCTCTTTTACTTGCTGCTAAATGAACACAGAGCAAGGCAGCATGCATTCTTACAAGCTCATTGTCACTTCCTATGAAAATCTGGAGGTCTCTGCCCAGTATTACTTCACAAGATGAAAGATAGTATACTCCACAATCTATCCAAACATGGGAAGCTATTGTTTTAGTCCAGCCAACTCCAGAGTCAATAAGTATTTCCACTGTAGATGGCATGAAATATTAAATACATGATTTAAGTGGTTTCTTTTTCAGGTTGTGTGTGTGTGTATGAGAGAGAGAGAGAGAGTGTGTGTGTATGTGTGTGTGGTTGTTTGTTTTGTTGCCAAGATATATTCCAGGCAGCTCTAACAAACACCATATCTAATGAACAGAACTAGGTTGGAATTTCAAATTGACATCATCTTGTGCTTGGCTCTCCCTATCCCTGTCCCCGCTTCCTGCTGTTCGGTTGTAAGTAATATGGTGGGGCTAAGGTGTTGTCAGGCAGGACTGGCACTGGGCAAAATTGTGTCTGTAACATTCCCTCAGAGGCCCTGGGCTTGCCCTCAAATTCCCTGGGTCCCGCTACCTTTTGTTGTTTTACAAGCATGAGCTCCTACTGTTGTCCCCTGTTGGGCTCTACTCACTTAGCATCATCCCAGGCTTGAGAGAGACCCCGGACACTTCCTGCTCTGCCCATCAAAATCTTCTCCTAGGGACCTGCCACATTCCTGGTGAATCAATTTGATAAGGTGAATAGAACAGAGGTATTAATGGCTGGGAATGACCTTAAATTAACCTTCTCAGGTAACTCCATGCATTTTTATAGAATGCTTGTTGCTTTTAGAGCAGTGAGAGAAGTGAGCCACTCAACTATGATTCTGGATAAAGAAGAGTGAATTTTTCTCCGGGAGACCCTCTAAACATTCATCACATCACACCAGGCAGGTGTCCTCACGCACCAGCCTAGCGAGAGGTGGCTCGGAGTAGGTCAGCACCTTCACTTTACTCAAGGCCACAGACCACAGTCTTAAATTAAGCTAGCTTTCTGACAAATGCACATGGCTCCTCACAAGAGGAAGGAGTGATAGAGGTGGATGGAGAGGCACGAATTCATCACCACTGAGAGAAAATGAAATCGAAGCAGACATTCTGCCGTAAACAAGTTAGTGGCACGATCTTCCTATATAAACATGTCTCTGCACTTGGAGTTTCAAGAAATAGAGGGAAAATGATAAATACGCCAAACTTTAGTTCTGGGAAATATGTCAAAATAAGCGTTGCTGAAAATAAAACTATTACTGGGCTTGCATTGCAGAGCTGCCTTTTCTATAAAGCACAATATGCACGGGTAATGTGTTACAGCATGATGCAGACATTCTGGGCCTGAGGCCTTCCTTAGGGCACAGGGAAAGGACCAAATATTTTTGTTTGGTGGAGAAAGAACCCATTGTCACAAACATGAAAGAGGCACAAATTAAGATTAAAAAGAGAGAATTAAGAAATAACAGTCTTGGGTAGCTGGGTGGCTCAGGTCATGATCCCAGGGTCCTGGGATCGAGGCCCATGTTGGGCTCCCTGCTCACTGGGAAGTCTCCCTCTCCCCCTGCTCATGCTCTCTCTCTCAAATAAATAAATAAAATCCTTAAAAAAAAAGAAAAGAAAGAAATAACAGTCTTTCAAGGCACCTGGCTAGTTCAGTCAGTGGAGCATGAGACTCTTGATCTCAGGGTTGTGAGTTTGAGCCCCATGTTGGGTGTAGAGATTACTTAAAAATAAAAATTAAAAAATATATATAATATTTATATATAATAGATAAAGAAATATTACATATACACACACATATATATATAAAAGAGATAAAGGAATAACATTCTTTCCACAAATCTAGTTCAAGCCACTTACCCAAATGCTGCTAGGAATGTCAAAAAATATTTTACTTCATATTTCCTTTCACTCCTAGAAAAACTTGTAAAAATTTCAGATGTTGGGGCGCCTGGGTGGCTCAGCCATTAAGCGTCTGCCTTCAGCTCAGGTCGTGATCTCAGGGTCCTGGGATCGAGCCCCACGTCGGGCTCCCTGCTCGGTGGGAAGCCTGCTTCTCCCTCTCCCACTCCCCCTGCTTGTGTTCCCTCTCTCGCTGTGTCTCTCTCTGTCAAATAAATAAATCAAATCTTTAAAAAAAAAAAAAAATTTCAGATGTTTTTCTCAGTTGTTCAGCCACAATCACCCTAATCTGACCGAGAAACAGGTCTCGCTGCATTGATAGTCTTAGCTTAGACATGGGAATGCAGGATTCTTAATTAATCCAGGCATCACGGAGTTGAGGCCTACTATGCAGAGGATGGCTGGCCGCATCGTGGGGATCAGAGGCAAGGAGTTAACTAGAAATATGAAGAAGATGGTTCTCACTTTTGAGGAGCCATAACCTAATGGGGGAGGAGCGGATATGAGCAAGGACCTCTAACACAATGCAGTGAGTGTCATGATAGAGACGAGTAGAGGGGCAACTGGGTGGCTTAGTCGGTTAAGTGTCCGGCTCCTGATTTCGGCTCAGGTCCTGATCTCAGGGTTGTGAGACCAGGCCCACGTTGGGCGTGGAGCCTGCTTGGGATCCTCTCTCTCCCTCTCCCCCTGCGCCTCCCCCACCTCCCTCCCTCTCTTAAAAAAAAGACAGGTAAAATATGAGTGGGGATACAGAGGAGGAATGGGACTCTGCAGGAGAGTGATTGGGTGCGTCAGTGACCACCCAGGCTTGAAGTGCAGTCTCTAGAGAAGCATTATGTAACAGCTTGACCTCCTTTTACTCAACTTAAATTTCATTTGGAGCACTGAGGACGAAGGTGATGCAAATTGGCAAGATACAGCAAGCACCTGCTTGCCAATTGGTTAACTGGGGAGAGCTAATTAAGTAATCTAATTTATTTTGGTTATATCGCCTTTATTTTTTGTAATAAGATAGGAATGGATAACACAAGTTTCCTTACCCACATGTGTTCACCAAATTCAGAGTAATTTCTATGTCTTCTTTTTTACAATTAGTGTTTTGAAATGGGTAGCTCTGGGATCGTGCTTTTCTTTAAAGCCTGACACTCAAGTAGAAGAAGTAAACTCTAGAACCAATGAGTAGAAGTTACCAAAACAGCAGATTTGTGTCCTAACACAAGAAAGAGATTTCCGTTGACTGTGTTTTCCACAATGGGATGGACGGACTCTCCAGGAAGTGAGTATCCCTTTATTAGATATGCCCAAGCATGTGAGAAAGTTTCCTCTGTTGGGTGGGAGTTTGAGCTGGATGGTCTTTAAAGACTCTTCTGAGTCTAAGTTCTATTCAATTCTCTCTCCTAAGTCTGCATCTCTGGCTTAACCTGGTTTCCATAGAAAACAGAGCCCCATACCATTTTCTGGGCAGTCAGTAAGAGGGAAAAAAAGATGTAATACAAGAAAGAGGGAAAAGCACATACAAGGTAGTGCCCTACCCCACTAGCCACAGCTTTGCAAGAAACACCATTTAGGGCTTGACCAAATGGAATGTCTTGTAGACAGGTTGGGCAGAAACACCATGCCTCACTGCGCTTTGATGCAGGGCAGGAGGAAGGGAAAACTATCTGCTGGCTTCTTCCCATCACCTGGTTCTTACTGATCAAAGCTTATCTCACGGATGTTGATTCCGGGGCACTTCTCCTCTAGGCTGTGTTGCCTGGCCCATGGGAGCACCTGCTAGAAACACCAGTGTGGTTCTTTACCTGCATCTAGAAGTTGTTTGGAAGCCATAGTCTGTCTAGTCAGGGGAGGTCAGGTGAGATGGAGACTTTGCTCCCCCTGCTCCTCATCCCCAAGGGAAGCCGAAAAAGCCTGAGGTGCTAGGAGGCTCAGCCAGGGGGCAGCAATCAGAGTCAGATGCTTAACCGACTGAGCCACCCAGGTGCCGCTAAAATCATCTTTTTTAAGTGTACAATGTGTACACAGTCACATAGCCACCATCCTCTTTCGCAACCACTGTCCCTAAGCATCCAACTGCTCTGCCTTTTGAGAAAGTACATTGTCTGATTGCTTTTATGTCATATAAATGCAATCAGACAATGTACTTTCTCCCACTTGACTTCTTTTACTCAGCACAGAGTTGTTTAGATTCGTTCATGTTGTTGTGTGTTTAACATCTTATTCCTTTGCTGTATGAATATCATATAACTTGCTAACTCATTCACCAGTTGATAGACATTTGGGTTACTTTTTTTTTTTTTTGCTGTGATGAATATGACACTATAAACATTCTTGGACAAGTATTTTTGTGAACATACATTTTTATTTTTATTGGCTAAATACCTAGGAGTGAGATTGCTCAGTTGTATGGTTAGTGTATGTTTAACTTTATACATTTTACATTCCCAGCAGCAGTGAACGAGAATTCCATTTGTTCCATGTCTTTGTCAACACTTGGTATGTTCAGTAATTTTGACTTTGGTTACTCTAGGATAGTGGTATCTCTTTGTGGTTTTAATTTGCATTTCTCTGATGACTAATGATCTTCTTGTACTTAATGGCTACCCATATATCTTCCTATATTGTCTGTTCAAATAATTTGTCCATTTCTCGGTGCGGTGAAAGTGTTGTTTTCTTGTAACTGAGTGTTTTTTTAATGATCATACATTTTATTTTGTTCTCTTTTTGTTGATGTGTCCTCTTTGTGAGATATCTATTTTGCAGAAGTTCTTAATTTTGATGAGGTCTATTTTTTGTTGTGGTTTGGTTTGATTCATGCTTTTTGCATCTTGCTTAAGAAAACTTTTCCTAACCCCATGTCACAAACATTTTCTCCTATGTTTTCTTCTAAAATTTTTATAGTTTTAGTCAAACAACAGCCCTTTTTCATGATTATTTTTATTTATCTATTCCTAGTTTTTAAACATAGTGCTCTTTTTGGGTGCCCATTATATATGATCAAAAACCATATGATTCAGACTTATAGGAAATGACTTACCATTTATTTTACAGATATCATGGTCATAAAATAATATGTATGTTAAGATAAGATTTTTGAAAAGAGAGTTTAGAAAGATACCAAAATAGAACAGTGCTCATCTCTGAATTATGAGTAATATTTATTTTTACTAAATACCACTGAGTTGTGCACTTTGAGGGATATTTATTTCTTTACTTTTGCTTCTCTATATTTTTCTGATTTTTTAAATGAGTCTGTATGTAAGTTGTATATTTAAAACTACTGTTAGTATGCATAAATAAATAATAATAAATGATAAATAGTAATAAATACAGGAGGCAAGTTTATAGAAGGCAGCTCATTTCTGGGGCACCTGAGTGGCTCAGTTGGTTAAGCGTCCGACTCTTGGTTTTGGCTCAGGTCATGATCTCAGGGTCAGAAGATCCAGCCCTGTGTGGGGCTCCACGCTGGGCAGGAAGTCTGCTTGAGATTTTCTCTCTCCCTCTCCCTCTCCCCCTCCCCCTGCTTGCACAAGCACTCTCTCTCTCTCTCTCTCAAATAAATAAATAAATAAAATTTTTTGAGAAAAAGAAGTCAGCTCATTTCTTGCTATGTCTTGTCTGGCAAATTCAAGAAAAATGAAAAATTGTCTATGGAGCTGGAGCTTTCCTTTAAAAATACCCATTTCTTTGACAGGCCTACAGCTACTATGTAGAGTTTTCAATGTATTTTATTCAAAAGTCTAAAAAGTCTCTTCATTGACTTTGCCTTAAGCTCTATTTTTTATTCAAGTCATTATATCATATAGGAGTGAAACAAAAAGTTTTGGTTGCTCTTGACTCCCTCCTCATCCTCTCCTTACCCATGTCCTTTGCTCACCCTACTTGGGAGTAGCAAAGCCCAGTGAAGGTAATTAAGGCTAATGAAAGTAATTAAGGTTAAGTGACTAAGACTACAAGAAACTCAAGCCATTTATCAAAATGCCACCATACCAGGAGAATGAGTTTCTCAGAAGGTATAGACTCTACTAGGATAGCTGGGGCCATGTGATTCCTTGAAGTCTTGGTTTATCTACTCCATGACCACGTGGGCAACAATAACAGCAGAACCTCAGCACCAGGAAATGGGCTGAGCTAGTGGCATAATAAAATTCCTTTTATTTGCATCTCAAGACAAACCTTAAATGAAAGATAGTAACCCTTTGGTGCACACATCTATTCCAAACTCCCACCAAACCTTCTTCCAGTGTCCATCTGGTCAAAACACAGCCTCTAAGTAGCATTTTCTTCATTTACCAGTGGATTTTCTCTGCGTAACAGTCACCAGCTCTGGGACCTGCACGGAGTTGCCTCAAATGGGAATCCTGGTTTCTGAGCTCACGGGCAGGGAACCACGCTGTGGCATCTTCTTTGTCTTGTCACTATCTCCCACTATCTTCACTAAATTAAAACACATTCCGCTAACTAGAGCTAGTATACTCTCCTCCATTTCAATGTTTTCCCATTCAGGTCAATGAGAAACAATCATTTCTGGAGGGAAGCTCAGAGAAATTGTGGGTCATGATTCATCTCAGACTGGATTGTCTGGTTCTGTAACAGCTAGCCAGGCTTCTAGGCCCCTCCCGTGGCTGGTGCCTAGAAGGGAGAGGCATCCACAGACTGCTCTGGGGAAAAGAGACCTGGGCTCACCCTGCCTCTCTGTTCACTCCACAGAGGCAGTCCTAGCAGAGCCCAGCCCCTGGCTCTTCCCAAACACATGCTTATTTATTAAGAATGGTCTTCTTTAAATGGCAATGAATATCTCTTATAATGAAAGCAACCTCTAATTACCCAAAATGCACATTAAAGCTTATAGCAAATATTCATCAAATCAAATAAATTACTCTTTCTTCCTGTTCTGCTCCACTTCCTTAAGTATTTATAAGCAGGGCTAATTAAGACTTTTTGAAGTTGTTTATCGCCTGCATTTCTCTTCGGTTTGGAACAAATGTTTTGGTTCTATAGACTCCAGCTATGCTTTTCAAGCACACAGAAGCCTTCCTTTTGACTTTGTCCCCAGGGACAGAAACTGTGTTCCCTGGAGGCCAGCCTGACCACTGAGCTGAACATTGCAACACCTCATAGCATCCCAACCCCTGCCCTCCAGACCCCCCTCACTGGTTCCACCTCTATATTCTCCAGCAACTCATGTCCTTTAAACACGCTATAAAATTTACTTATTTATCATTTCTACCATTAGTGTATCCCCTAAAACATAAGCTCCAGAAAGACATGGATTTTCATCCGATTTATTGACATATTTTAAATGCCTAGAGCAGTCCAGGCACAGAGCAAGCCCTCCATAATTATTTGTCGAATAAGCAAGTTGATGATTCAAAGGCCCTCAGGAAATCTCCTTTGCCCTTCCCAGCATCTGAACTACGTTCATTAGAGATTTCTGCTTTGGGGTTTCTCAGGTCATGATGCATACACCTCCTGCTACGAGGAAAAATGTTCATCTCTCCATTCAATGACTCTTTCTGATTACACATTATACAGAAAGCACTGTACTAGATATTTTGGGGGCACAGAAGTGAGTCCTATTTAGCCCACCCTAAAGGCAGGCTTCTATTTACTCTCTAGGTGGCATCGGGCCACTCGAGATAGGTATGCAGAGTGCTTCACAGAGGCCCAGAACTGGTGACACCATTAACCTTGACCCTCAGGGGGCTCAGTGCCTCTCTGATCCCGACAACAGTACTTCTAAAAACAGAGAGTAAAAAATGGAGACTTTCATTCACTCATTTGTCCCTTTCTTCATTAATTTAATGCATACTTAATTTATTCAATGTGCCAGGCATTTGCTGAGTCCTGAGTGTGTAGCAGTGAACAAACAAGACAGAGTCTTTGCCTCATGGTGGTCACAGTTGGTGAATGGAGACATTGGATACTCAACACGAAATTGTTTCTTTGACATGTGACAAGGGTTTTGAGAGGGGATGTACCGGGTGGGTTATAGGAGTGCATTGTAAGAGCCCCAGCTCTGACCCAGCCCGGGGAGGAAAGGCTGGTCATATGGAGTGCCTGGTGGATGGGGGGGAACCCAGGGAATCATGCAGGTCTGCACCTCAGCTCCAGATCTTATGGAGGTGATGCAGGGATAGATGTGTGAATGTGAGCCTAGTAGGTTTTGTGTGTTGCTGTCTTTGTCGGTGGGGTTGGTTTTAGGGGTTGTGGTTGTAGTGTTGGTTTTGTCACGTTTTGTTTTGTTGCGTAGATTGCATGACAATTGTCCCCAGATCTGAGAAGTTTGCCCTGATGGAGTGTGAAGGGTCAGGTCTGGGGGTCATCCCCCATCTTCTGGGCTGTGCCTTAGCGTCACATGGGAGATATAAAAACTCAGATGCTTATGACCACCCCCAGAGTTTTGGGACTCCCAGGCAGCAACTTCTACCACAACCTCATCTTCCCTCATCTTTTTCCACCTCTAGGGCTTGACATAAACCTTTCCCCACCACTGCTTACTCTTCTTCCCCCAAGGGATTATTTTTCAAGCCCCAAATACCAAAGGGTCCGTCAGGTGAAAACCTTGGATTTAAGGTTGATCCCTTCTTGATATATCCCCCTTCTTTATTGCTGGCATCATTCAACGTCTTGGAAAACCTCCAAATTTATAGGCTTTGCCCTAAGTCTTCATACGTTCATGCATTCAAATGATATTAATAGATACGAATCAAGTGCCCCTCATGTGCTAGGGGACATTGGCAGGTGCTTGCAACACACCAGTAGAAAACTTGTGACGTTACCCAGCCTAGTAATTCCTACGTCTTCTACTGGGAGAAGAACAAATTGCAAACCAAATAAATTATATAATTTGTGAGAGATGATCACAGCTCTGGGGGAAAAAAAAAGAGCAGGGTCAGGAGGATCGGGAATGCCGGGAAGGAAGCGGTTTGCATTGTAAATGGGAAGGATATGGAAGAAAAAACATTGCTTTTTTCCATCTTTACGGCCACCACTTTAGAACAGGCCTTTTGTTCACTTGGCTGCTGCACCAGCCTCAAACCAGCCTGCCTGCTTCTAATCGAGTCCCTCGGTCCTGTCTCTGCCCGGAAGCCCCACTAGTATTTCTCGGGACCCAGTCAGATCGTGCTGCTTCTCTGCAGAAATCCCTTCAGGAACTCCCCGTCCACAGATCTTGGGCAAGCTAGCATGCAGTTTCTTCATCCATCTTCTCTCCTCCATTCTCTTGGCCACATCTTCACTTAAAAAACACAGACTACGGCCTCCAGGTTGTTGGCACGTAAGCAGGTTTGCCTAAAATGCATGCCCACAGCCCGCACCCGCCCACTGGTCCTCTCCCGGGGGCAGGTTTCCCGGGCTCCCCCAACCCCCACCCCCAGCCTGGCTCAGGTGCCCTTCCCATGTTTCCAGGCACACCTCTGACACCGTAGTTCCCTCTGCTGCAGCCCGGGTCCTCTGCCCCAAGTCAGACCGCTTCTCAGGCTTCTATGAGCAGATGCTGTTGTTACCCCCCTCTGCACTCCCAGGACCTGGCACCAGTGTGTGATCAGTGGATTACTGGAGAAAATGTGGTCCCCTCACTGGAGACGGTGCAGAGTGCAGGGGACACAGCTGAAGGGGTGGCAAGCGGAAGAGAGACTGACACGGGCCCCTCCAGAGCACGGGCACATTCACGTGGTTGGAAGTTACGAAGAGACAGAGTTTGGCTCACGCACCCTTATTTCGCATAAAACAGTAACCGCGCTTACCTCACATCGGCTCAGTATAGTCAGGCAGTGGCTAAGCGCTCTACAAACACCCTCCCACTGAGTCCTCGAGCCTTGTGAGCCAGGAACCCCTCAGGGGCTGCCTTGCCCTTGCCCCCGGGGACAAGTGCCCACACAGTTATTTGAAATGGAGAGTAAGAGACTCATCGTATTCTACAAAGGGACTTCAAGTGACCATAAGGGACATCATTTTCTGTTCAGTGTTACCAGAATCTGGAAAATGTCTATCTGTAGAAAGTCATCAAGCTTTCCCAACAGAACTGCTTTGCATTTCTGAGAGCTAACTAGCCGCAGCCCTGATTATTAGTTCACCTTGGACTTCGGGGCACTCTTAGGATTCACTTTGAATTAAACAAGAGATGTCTAATTGCATTATGCCTCTAGAATCAAGGATCTGCTGTCATCTACTTGGAATAGATTAGAACGCACAAAGAATATTTATATCTGTGAATTTCATTGTAAAATTTAAAAGAATCTAAACCCACTTTTCAGAAATTACAGTTAGGCAGACTGGGGGTGGGAGGTGTTGTGTGAGGTGAGCCAAGAAGCACCATGACCAAGAAAGGTAAAAAGTAGTTTCTGATTTATGGATCCCAAGGCACAATGTGAATTTAAGATACTGTGATTGCATGCTGCAAAATGCAGAGGACCCTGGAACAAAGCATGTGATGATCTAAGAAGAGAAACTGCCCCATGTTGCTGCCACCAGAACTAACTGGACCACAGAGCCACCCAGAGTGTGAGGGTGTGAGGGGGTTGCTTCTGGAAGCTTCCCAGCCACCCGCAAGTTTCAGGACTGCAGTCCCCCTGTGTTGAGCAAAAAGATGTCCTGACAGTTAATACCATCGAAATAGCCAGAAATAATTGCATGAGAGACAATCCTGTGTGTGTGAGTGTGTGAGTGTGTGTGAGTGAGTGTGAGTGTGTGTGTGTGTACATATGTGCGTGTGCACTTGCGCACAGTGGGGTGGGTGGGTGTTTACTGGAACACACACTCCAAATAAACTACAGAGATAATGTCAATAATGTGGTGTCTCTCCTAATTGGATGGGGGCCCCCGAATGTGGGCGACCACTGGGTGGAAGCCCGTGGCCTGGGCGGTGCAAGCATTCACCCGAGGCAGAACAAAGGGGATAGAAGTTTCTTGAATATACTGTAGGGGAGCTGTAAGCAGTCAGCAGAGTCGAAGCTGTCTGCAACCTGGCAGTGGGTGGGGGCTGTATTTAAAGGGAGAAGGGGAGGAGGTACGGGGACAGGGATGTACGGAACTTTCCCTTCTTTGGTAACTGCCTGGGTGTGAGTAGCCCATTGGCCAGTTAGAGCCTATGGATATTTTGAGGTGGGTCACCAGCTGGGCCCCTCTGTACTCAGCCAGGGGGCGCTGTGGGCCCTGTCTACATTCCGTTGCTCAAACCTGTTGCCTAAAAGCGGCCTCTCCAAGTAACAGAATGAGTTTAAAGAATTTGTGATGTAGGGGTGCTGGGCTGGCTCAGTCGGTGGAGTGCGCGACTCTGGATCTCAGGGTCATGAGTTCAAGCCCCACGGTGGGTGTAGAGATTTCCTACAAATAAAATCTTAAAAAAAAAAAGGATTTGTGATATAAATGAACAAACTTCCATTCCCCACATCACATCAACATTCAGAGGTTCTTGTAAAAACTCTGTGGAGAAAATGTAGGGCTTCACCAGCCATTCCTGTTAATTCAGAATTTAAATCGTTTATTTAATGGTAAAAAAGGTTAACACTATTTTATTAATATGACATTTATATTCCATTGCATATTTTAAAAGTTCATCGCTATTATCACTGGGCATTTATGGTCCTTTGTAAAGACCTTCAAAAACAAGGCAACGTTCCCTGGGGACCCCACCGAGGAGGTGCTTGCTGCTGAGGCCACTCGCCCGGTGCGAAGCCGTAAATGCTGGAGCGTTAACAGCAATGGGCACTGGGGTCCATCCGGAGACCCATCCTTTCATTCCTTCAGGAACACCTGCTCCTTTATCTTCACTGCAAGAGTAGAGCAAAGATCTTATTGTCTCTGACGTGAACTGAGCAAAAAAAAAAGTACCTCGGTGAAACGATTTGAAGTCTTTCCTGCTGATTCTGAAATGTAGCCGAAACCAATCTCTACTGGGCAGAGATTATGGACATTGTGCTTAGCTACCGCCAGCACTAAAAACAGTTCTGAATTGCCAAGTGAGTGGACACTGCTTGAAAGCCGCCACCTAACTAGTCTACAGACATTTGCCTCCAGGTTTCTTCACAGGGTTGGAACATATCCCATTTCCAACGAGAAAAGCAATAGATGCAGAAAGGGACGGATTTACTGTTGTAAAGTAACAGGGCACTGATGAAGTAAGTCAGGCTGGGAGAAACAGAATGCTGGCGGGGACCCCGAGAGCCCTGGGAATAGCATTTGTTCTATTTATTCTTTCCACTGCCCCTCATCCTCCATGCCTCCCTCTCAGAGCCAAAATCCCCCAGACTCATGCTTTGACCTGCTTCCATCTCTTGCCTTAAATTAGGGCAGGCCGGCCCTGCACCATGTAGCTGGTAGCCAAGACTTGCTCGATGGGGTGTTGCAGGGGCATCATGAGTCCCAGCACCCCCTCATCACTAGGAGCTTTAGATTTAAACACCAGCCATTATTCCTAAATAAAATCTATAGTCATCTTGCAAGTCTCACGCACATTGCATTAATTTTTGTTAAAAGTTTGGCAAATCTAAACATTTAAAATACATTAAAATTATTTCATAACCCTGTGTTTAGCTTTTCCTAATTTTTGTGCTTTATCGGGAGCATCAGAAAATGGAAATCATCCAGGCCTCTCCGGACACCTGAGAAACTCTGCTGGTGCTCCTAGAAATGAGTCTCAGGGCAGCCCCGTTCTGTTCCCAGGAAGCGTCTCATCCCCCTGGCGTTTCATCTGCCCTGGTTCTGTGCTCCCGCCTCTGTTTTACTGCGGTCCAGGTCCTAGATCTGCCCTTGATCTCCTGCACCGAGGCCCAGCCTCGCCTTGGGGACGGACATTGGGTCTGCTTTTCTGCTTTGGACTCTGCCTGTCTCTTAAGTCATAGATCGAACTTGTCCTTCTGTTTCTCTGCTCCTCCCACCCATGCAGTCCTGATCCTCCAGAAGCCTCTGCAGGTTTTTCCAGCAGTCTCCTCCACCCACCTCAGATGGAGCTGGATGCTCTTACTTCGAACATGCCCATTGCTATGGCAACACAGAGGCTCTGGTGCTTACACAGCAATCACTTCACCTGAGAAACAGTGCTGGGGGAAGAAAATGTCAGCCTTTGTATGGAAAGGTCATGGGCAAGGCCGAAGGAGCTTCGGGTCACCTCCGCTCCGTGGCTCCACCTGCCCCAATCTCCATGAGCCCTTCCGGAACATTTTTACTCCTGCCCATGAGAAATTTGAGTGAGTACAATACAACTTCCGGACGTTGTGGTGTGGTTCTAAATCTAGAGGGACTATTATGCCCTGAAATTTGGGGGAAGAGCTGGAAAGGGGTCATGTTCTATTTTGCATTAGTTATCTGCTGATGTATAGCAAATGACCTTAATATTCAGAGGCTTAAAACGTTTACAAACATATTATCTCATAGTTTCTGCGGCTCGGGAGTTTGGGAGTGTCTTCACTGGCTGGTTCTGCCTTGGGATTTCCCATGCAGTTGTGGTCAAGATGTGAACTGGAGTTGTAGGCATCTGAAGGTTGGACTGGAATTGGGGGTCTGTGATCGAGGGGGCTCACATGCACGGCTGGAAAGTTAGTGCTGGCTGTTGGTGGAAGGCCTGCAATCTTCACTGTGATCTCTCTATGCAGCTGGGGTATCCTCACAACACGCTGGCTGGCTTGCCAAGGTGACTGGTCCAAAAGAGAGCAAGCTGAAAAGCGCAATGCCTCAGAAGTCACACTTCCTCATTTCTGCAATGTCCTTTTTTTTTTTAAAAGATTTATTTATTTCACAGAGAGAGAGACAGCAGGAGTGGGAGGAGCAGAGGGAGAGAGAATCTCAAGTAGACTCTGCCGCACTCAGCGTGGAGCCCGATGCAGGGCTCGATTTCACGACCGTGAGATTGCGACCTGAGTGGAAACCAAGAGTTGGATGCTCAACTGACTGCGTCACCCCTGCAATGGCCTTTGGGTTACACAAGCCAGCCTTATGTGTTGTGGGGGGAGACTCTTCAGAGGAGCTATCGTCAGGAGGGGAGCATCACTGGGGACATGCTGGAGTCTGGTTACACAGAAGGAGATGAAGAGGGAATGCAGCCAGCAATTCATTTTAGGGTTTTCTGGATTAAGCACACGGTATTAATTTTGGGTGACCTGTGACCATACCTGGGCATAAGGCCCTGAACTCCCACACTCAAAGCCCCCCAGCATCCTTTATGCCAATGGTGCCACTGGCAACCCTGAATTCGATAAAGGTGTTCTGAGATACCGATCTCCCCAGGCCATGGGGAAACTGAGCCAGGCTTGAGGTAGACAGGGACAACTGAGCAAATATTATTTTCTGTGTGTTCTGTGACTATATGCAAACTGTATATGCCTAATATATGAAAATATCTATTCTTAATTATTAGGAAAGTCCCCTTGCCAAGGTGCCAAAAAAGAGAGCATCAGGCTCCCATGATGCAATGTTCAATATAAGGCCAGTAAGTCAATGTGTTAATAGTGCTGTTCAGATATTCTGGAAATCAGTCATCTGTGGTCTCCCAATGCTGTAAAGTACCAGAAGACATGTACTTTAATTTCCTGCTATAGTTATAGGTTTATTTACTTCTCATTTTCAGTTCTGCCAATTTTTCCTTTCTATTTTATTTTTTTAATTATTTTTTTATTACATTATGTTAATCCCCATACATTACATCATTAGTTTTTGATGTAGTGTTCCATGATTCATTGTTTGCGTATAACACCCAGTGCTCCATGCAGAACATGCCCTCTTTAATACCCATCACCAGACTAACCCATCCTCCCACTCCCCTCCCCTCTAGAACCCTCAGTTTGTTTTTCAGAGTCCATCATCTCTCATGGTTCATTTCCCCCTCCAATTTCCCCCCCTTCATTCTTCACCTCCTGCCGTCTTCTTCTTCTTCTTCTTCTTTTTTTTTTTTTTAACATGTATTATTTGTTTCAGAGGTACAGATCTGTGATTCAACAGTCTTGCACAATTCACAGCGCTCACCATAGCACATACCCTCCCCAATGTCTATCACCCAGCTGCCCTATCCCTCCCACCCCCCACCACTCCAGCAACCCTCAGTTTGTTTCCTGAGATTAAGAATTCCTCATATCAGTGAGGTCATATGAAACATGTCTTTCTCTGATTGACTTATTTCGCTCAGCATAACACTCTCCACTTCTATCCACGTCGTTGCAAATGGCAAGATTTTATTCCTTTTGATGGCTGCATAATATTCCATTGTATATATATACCACATCTTCTTTATCCATTCATCTATCAACAGACATCTTGGCTCTTTCCACAGTTTGGATATTGTGGACATTGCTGCTATAAACATCGGGGTGCACGTACCCCTTCGGATCCCTACATTTGTATCTTTGGGGTAAATACCCAGTACTGCAATTGCTGGATCATATGGTAGCTCTATTTTCAACTTTTTGAGGAACCTCCATACTGTTTTCCAGAGTGGCTGCACCACCTTGCATTCCCACCAACAGTGTAGGAGGGTTCCCCTTTCTCCGCATCCCCGCCAACATCTGTCGTTTCCTGACTTGTTAATTTTAGCCATTCTGACTGGTGTGAGGTGATATCTCATTGAGATTTTGATTTGGATTTCCCTGATGCCGAGTGATATTGAGCACTTTTTCATGCGTCTGTTGGCTATTTGGATGTCTTCTTTGGACAAATGTCTGTTCATGTCTTCTGCCCATTTCTTGATTGGATCATTTGTTCTTTGGGTGTTGAGTTTAAGAAGTTCTTTATAGATTTTGGATACTAGCCCTTTATCTGATATGTCATTTGCAAATATCTTCTCCCATTCTGTCGGTTGTCTTTTGGTTTTGCTGACTGTTTCTTTTGCTGTGCAAATGATTTTTATCTTGATGAAGTCCCAATAGTTCAATTTTGCCCTTGCTTCCCTTGCCTTTGGTGATGTTTCTAGGAAGAAGTTGCTGTGGCTGAGGTCGAAGAGGTTGCTGCCTGTGTTCTCCTTTAGGATTTTGATGGACTCCTGTCTCACATTGAGGTCTTTCATCCATTTTGAGTCTATTTTTGTGTGTGGTGTAAGGAAATGGTCCAGTTTCATTCTTCTGCATGTGGCTGTCCAATTTTCCCAACACCATTTGTTGAAGAGACTGTCTTTTTTCCATTGGACATTCTTTCCTGCTTTGTTGAAGATTAGTTGACCATAGAGTTGAGGGTCCATTTCTGGGCTCTCTATTCTAATCCATTGATCTATGTGTCTGTTTTTGGCCAGTACCATACTGTCTTGATGATGACAGCTTTGTAATAGAGCTTGAAGTCTGGAATTGTGATGCCGCCAGCTTTGCTTTTGTTTTTCAACATTCCTCTGGCTATTTGGGGTCTTTTCTGGTTCCATACAAATTTGAGGATTATTTGTTCCATTTCTTTGAAAAAAGTGGATGGTATTTTGATAGGGATTGCATTGAATGTGTAGATTGCTCTAGGTAGCATTGACATCTTCACAATATTTATTCTTCCAATCCATGAGCATGGAACGTTTTTCCATTTCTTTGTGTCTGCCTCAATTTCTTTCATGAGTATTTTATAGTTTTCTGAGTACAGATTCTTTGCCTCTTTGGTTAGATTTATTCCTAGGTATCTTATGGTTTTGGGTGCAATTGTAAATGGGATCGACTCCTTAATTTCTCTTTCTTCTGTCTTATTGGTGTATAGGAATGCCACAGATTTCTGTGCATTGATTTTATATCCTGCCACTTTACTGAATTCATGTATGAGTTCTAGCAGTTTTGGGGTGGAGTCTTTTGGGTTTTCCACATAAAGTATCATATCATCTGCAGAGTGGGAGTTTCACTTCTTCTTTGCTGATTCGGATGCCTTTTATTTCTTTTTGTTGTCTGATTGCTGTGGCTAGGACTTCTAATACTATGTTGAATAGCAGTGGTGTAGTGGACATCCCTGCCATGTTCCTGACCTTAGGGGGAAAGCTCTCAGTTTTTCCCCATTGAAAATGATATTTGCTGTGGGTTTTTCATAGATGGCTTTTATGATATTGAGGTATGTACCCTCTATCCCTACACTGTGAAGAGTTTTGATTAAGAAGGGATGCTGTACTCTGTCAAATGCTTTTTCTGCATCTATTGAGAGGATCATATGGTTCTTGTTCTTTCTTTTATTAATGTATTGTATCACACTGATTGATTTGCGGATGTTGAACCAACCTTGCAGCCCAGGGATAAATCCCATTTGGTCGTGGTGAATAATCCTTTTAATGTACTGTTGGATCCTATTGGCTAGTATTTTGGTGAGAATTTTTGCATCCATGTTCATCAAGGATATTGGTCTGTAATTCTCCTTTTGGATGGGGTCTTTGCCTGGTTTGGGGATCAAGGTAATGCTGGCCTCATAAAACAAGTTTGGAAGTTTTCCTTCCATTTCTATTTTTTGGAACAGTTTCAGAAGAATAGGTATTAATTCTTCTTTAAATGTTTGGTAGAACTCCCCTGGGAAGCCTTCTGGCCCTGGGCTTTTGTTTGTTGGGAGATTTTTGATGACTGCTTCTATTTCCTTAGTGGTTATAGGTCTGTTCAGGTTCTATTTCTTCCTGGTTCAGTTTTGGTAGTTGATACATCTCTAGGAATGCATCCATTTCTTCCAGATTATCTAATTTGCTGGCATAGAGTTGCTCATAATATGTTCTTATAATTGTTTGTATTTCTTTGGTGTTGGTTGTGATCTCTCCTCTTTCATTCATGATTTTATTTATTTGGGTCCTTTCTCTTTTCTTTTTGATAAGTCTGGCCAAGGGTTTATCAATCTTGTTAATTCTTTCAAAGAACCAGCTCCTAGTTTCATTGATCTGTTCTACTGTTCTTTTGGTTTCTATTTCATGGATTTCTGCTCTGATCTTTATTATTTCTCTTCTCCTGCTGGCTTTGAGCTTTATTTGCTGTTCTTTCTCCAGCTCCTTTAGGTGTAGGGTTAGGTTGTGTATTTGAGGCCTTTCTTGTTTCTTGAGAAAGGCTTGGATTGCTATATACTTTCCTCCTAGGACTGCCTTTGCTGTATCCCAAAGATTTTGAACAGTTGTGTTTTCATTTTCATTTGTTTCCATGAATTTTTTTAATTCTTCTTTAATTTCCTGGTTGACTGATTCATTCTTTAGTAGGATGCTCTTTAGCCTCCATGTATTTGAGATCTTTCCAACTTTCTTCCTGTGATTGAGTTCTAGTTTCAAAGCATTGTGGTCTGAAAATATGCAGGGAATGATCCCAATATTTTGGTACTGGTTGAGACCTGATTTGTGACCTAGGATGTGATCTATTCTGGAGAATGTTCCATGCGCACTAGAGAAGAATGTGTATTCTGTTGCTTTGGGATGGAATGTTCTGAATATATCTGTGAAGTCCATTTGGTCCAGTGTGTCATTTAAAGTCTTTATTTCCTTGTTGATCTTTTGCTTAGATGATCTGTCCATTTCAGTGAGGGGGGTGTTAAAGTCCCCCACTATTATTGTATTGTTGTCGATGTGTTTCTTTGCTTTAGTTATTAATTGGCTTATATAATTGGCTGCTCCCATGTTAGGGGCATAGATATTTACAATTGTTAGATCTTCTCGTTGGATAGACCCTTTAAGTATGATATAGTGTCCTTCCTCATCTCTTATTACAGTCTTTGGTTTAAAATCTAATTTGTCTGATATAAGGATTGCCACCCCAGCTTTCTTCTGGTGTCCATTAGCATGGTAAATGGTTTTCCACCCCTTCACTTTCAATCTGGGGGTGTCTTTGCGTCTAAAATGAGTCTCTTGCAGAGAGCATATCGATGGTTCTTGTTTTTTTATCCAATCTGATACCCTGTGTCTTTTGATTGGGGCATTTAGCCCATTTACATTCAGGGTAACTATTTAAAGATATGAATTTAGTGCCATTGTATTGCCTGTCGGGTGACTGTTACTGTATTATTGTCTGTGTTTCTTTCTGGTCTATGTTACTTTTAGGCTCTCTCTGTGCTTAGAGGACCCCTTTCAATATTTCTTGTAGTGCTGGTTTTGTGTTTGCAAATTCCTTTAGTTTTTGTTTGTCCTGAAAGCTTTTTATCTCTCCTTCTATTTTCAATGACAGCTTAGCTGGATATAGTATTCTTGGCTGCATATTTTTCTCATTTAGTGCTCTGAATATATTATGCGAGTCCTTTCTGGCCTGCCAAGTCTCTGTGGATAGGTCTGTTGCCAATCTAATGTTTCTACCATTGTAGGTTACAGATCTCTTCTCCCGAGCTGCTTTCAGGATTTTCTCTTTGTCTCTGAGACTTCTAAGTTTTACTATTAGATGTCGGGGTGTTGACCTATTTTTATTGATTTTGAGGGGGGTTCTCTGTACCTCCTGGATTTTGATGCCTGTTTCCTTCCCCAAATTAGGGAAGTTTTCTGCTATAATTTGCTCCAATATACCTTCTGCCCCCCTCTCTCTTTCTTCTTCTTCTGGGATCCCAATTATTCTAATGGTGTTTCACCTTATGGTATCACTTATCTCTCGAATTCTGCCCTCGTGATCCAGTAGTTGTTTATCTCTCTTTTTCTCAGCTTCTTTATTTTCCATTATTTGGTCTTCTATATCACTAATTCTTTCTTCTGCCTCATTTATCCTAGCAGTTAGAGCCTCCATTTTTGATTGCACCTCATTAATAGCCTTTTTGATTTTGACTTGGTTAGATTTTAGTTCTTTTATTTCTCCAGAAAGGGTTTCTCTAATAATTTCCATGCTTTTTTCAAGCCCAGCTAGTATCTTTAAAATCATCATTCTCAACTCTAGTTCTGACATCGTAATAATGTCTGTATTGATTAGGTCCCTGGCAGTTGGTACTGCCTCTTGTTCTTTTTGTTGAGGTGATTTTTTTCCGTCTTGTCATTTTGTCCAGAGGAGAATAGATGAATGAGAGAATAAACTGCTAACAGGGTAACAACGTCCCCAGAAAGTATACACTAAACAAATCAGAAAAGACCTGAAACCAGGGGAAAAGAAAGAGAAAGAAAAAAGAAAAAAAAAGAAAAAGATAAAAACAAACAAAAACAAAACAAAACAGAATATGATCAAATATGTTCAGGCTGGTACATAGATCAGTGCCACGCACTAGATTTTGGGCGTATTTTGGTCTGTTAGAAGAAAGTGCCTCCCAAAATTTTAAAGAAAGAAAAACTTATATATGTACAAAAATAAGGATTAATATGATGAAGGGATGGAATATGACTGTAAAGATGAAAACTATAAAACGTTTTATAAAAGGAATTGATAAGAAGTTGTTTGAAAAAAGAAAGAAAAGGATTTTAAAAAAAAGGGGGGAGAGAATGTGATCAGGCAGGAGACTAGAACAAAGCCATATACTAGCGATTTAGGATATATTTTGATCTGTTAGAAGAAACTGTATCTCAAAATTTTAAAGAGAGAACAACTTATATATATATATATATATATATATATATACCAAAAATAAGGGTAACTACTATGAAGGGATAGAATATGGCTCTGAAAATGAAAAATAAAAAATATTTTTTAAAAAAAAGGATTGATAAGATGTTGGTTGAAAAAGGGAAAAAGAAAAATTCAAAAAAAAAAAAGACAGTTAAAAAAAATTAACTTTGAAAGACTAAAGAATCATGGTAAAAAAGCCATGAATTCTATGTGCAGTATTCCCCTAGCACTGGAGTTCTGACGTTCTCACTGATTGGTAAACTTAGCCTTGGCTGGCTGTTCTTGCTGATCTTCTGGGGGAGGGGCCTGTTGCCGTGGTTCCCAAATGTCTTTGCCGGAGGCAAAATTGCCCCGCCCTTGCCTGTCCGGGCTAAGTAATCTGCTCGGGTTTGCTCTCCGGAGCTTTTGTTCCCTGCAAGCTTTCCGTACAGCTTTGGAGGCGGAGAGTGAAAATGGCGGCCTCCCAGTCTCCGCCCTGGAGGAGCCGAGAACTCGGGGTCCCGCTCCTCAGCGAGCCCCCAGAGAAAAGCAGTCAGTCACTCCCGTCTCCCCGGTCTCCGGCCACACTCCGCGCTCACCCAGCCTGTGACCGCGCCTTTCTATCTGGTACCCGACCCCGGGTGGAGTCTCCAAACCCAGCAGATCCCTGCAGTGCGCTTCCACGCCGCCCCTCCCGGGGGAAGAAGGTGAGTCTCCCCGGATCTGCCGCTTGTTGGGTCCCTGCTGGAGGAGCAGTGGCCCGACTGTGCTGCGGATCATGGTTTATGGCAACCCCGAGCTGAGAGCCCGCGCCTGGGCTCCGTCTCTGCAGCCGGCTTCCCTGCTCCGATACCTGGGAGCTCTGCCGCACTCAGGCACCCCCGGTCTTTCTGTGACCCCGAGGGTCCTGAGACCACACTGTCCCGTGAGTGTTCCTCCCCCTGCTTAGCCACTGGAGCGACGTCCCTCAGCCGAGCCGACTTCTAGAAGTTCCAATTATGTGCTCCGTGGCTCTATCACTTGCCAGAAGCGGACGACAGAGGCCCCCTCCCCCGCCATCTATCGTCCCGAATATCGCCTTGGATTCCCTTCTCCGCACATCCTACCTTCCTGAAAGTGGTCGCTTTTCTGTTCAGAGAGTTGTTGCTGTTCTTTTCTTCAATCTCCTGTGGAGTTCGTAGGTGTTCAGAATGGTTTGATCCTTATCCAGCTGAATTCCTGGGACCAGACGAAATCCAGGTCTCCTATGCCTCCGCCATCTTGCTCCGCCCTCCTTTGTATATTTTAAAGCAACGTTATTTGCTGCTTCTAAATTTAAACCTATAATACCTTCCTGGTGAATAGAAACTTTTACCCTTCTGACGTGAACCTCTTTATCAGTAGGAATGTTCTTTGGCTTCAAGTTTAGTTTCACTGATTCTTTATTAGCATTTATGTCAATCATCTCTGTCTATGTTTTTACATGCAAACTTTCTGAATGTATCTGTTTTAGAATTGCCTTTTGTAAACAGCAAACTGTTAGATTTTATTATGTTGTGTTTTGTTTTAAATACTGCCTGACAGACAAGGGAAACAAAAGCAAAAATAAATGATTGGGACTACACCAAATAAGAAACTTCTGCAGAGGAAGAAAACTGTCAACAAAACAAAAAGGCAACCCACTGAATGGGAGAAAATATTTGCAAATGATATATGCAATAAAGAGTTAATATCCAGGGGCACCTGGGTGGCTCAGTCGTTAAGCGTCTGCCTTCGGCTCAGGTCATGGTCCCAGGGTCCTGGGATCGAGTCCCACATCGGGCTCCCTGCTCGGCGGGAAGCCTGCTTCTCCCTCTCCCTCTCCCCCTGCTTGTGTTCCCTGTTCTCGCTTGTCTCTCTGTCAAATAAATAAATAAAAATCTTAAAAAAAAAAAAAAAAGAGTTAATATCCAAAATACATAAAGATCTTACATAACTCAACACCAAAACCACAAATAATCCAATTAAAAATGGGCAGATAACCCACTGATGCAGCCACTGTGGAAAACAGTATGGATGTTACTTAAACAATTAAAAACAGAATTATCATCTGATCCAGTAATTCCACTACTGGGTACTTACCCAAAGAGAACCAAAAAAAAAAAAAAAAAAGACCAATTAAAAAAGATACATACACCCCTATGTTATTACAGCATTATTTACAACAACCAAGATATGAAACATCTCAAGTGTTCATCAATAGATGAATAGATAAAGGAGACATGGTGTATATATATTCCTCCAATTACACCATGTGTCACTGGCTCACCCTTGTGGATGCCTCCCCAAGAAGGAAGACTCCTCTCTGGCCCTTAGTTTTCTCCTTTCTTCCTATGCAGACCCCATCAAATGTATCATTGGATTAGATTTCTACCGTAGATCTTTGCAGGCATCTTAAAATTTAATTTTAATAGGTACAACCAACAGTATTAAGAAAACATACCCTTGGGACGCCTGGGTGGCTCAGTTGGTTAAGCGACTGCCTTCAGCTCAGGTCATGATCCTGGAGTCCTGGGATCAAGTCCCACATCGGGCTCCCTGCTTGGCAGGGAGTCTGCTTCTTCCTCTGACCCTCCCCCTCTCATGCTCTCTCTCTCTCATTCTCTCTCTCAAATAAATAAATAAAAATATAAAAAAAAAAAAAAAAGAAAAAGAAAACATACCCTTAACTTTGATTCTGTTTGTTTTAGCTAAATTTCAATGTAATTTTAATAGACTTGGACTGTAAATAGTTTAAGTTCTGGTGCCAAGAACCAATTATCTACAGCGAGCAAAAACCAAATGATTTTATGCAGAATGAATCACGCGGGGAACTTCCAAATTCTCAGCAGGCAAATTGGCTCAGAGAAGATGTAATATTGTTGCTTGATTAGAGATGAAGCAGCCAACTCAAGGTGGCTGTTTTTAGGGACTGAAGGGGATACAAATCAAATAATATTTATGTAGAATTTCTCAAATTCCATCAAGACACAGGGATTCTATGTACTTCTGTGGTTGAGGCCTGATTATTATTCTCAAATGTACTTATTTTTACTTGCCACTCTATTTTTTTCACAATTTTTCTAATAGTCTTCTCTACTTATGGGGTAGCAACCAGCATGGTCTGAGACTAAAGATTGAAAATTGTATTTCCAAACAAACAATAGA
Organism: Halichoerus grypus; assembly: GCF_964656455.1. Taxonomy (NCBI): domain Eukaryota; kingdom Metazoa; phylum Chordata; class Mammalia; order Carnivora; family Phocidae; genus Halichoerus; species Halichoerus grypus. The sequence goes on along the minus strand of NC_135718.1, from coordinate 94,753,057 downwards.
TATTTCTGCTGAGCTTATAACTCCAATGATCAAATAAATCAGGAGCTTTCACTGGTCCTTTGTTTTTGACAACTTGCTGGATTTATATACAAAAATATCTATGGTTTTTAAGCTTATTAGAGTCATGATTTCTTTTTTTTTTTTAAGAAACTGATAAAAGCTATGACCTGTCCCTGGTGTGTGGGGGGGTGTCTCTCTCTCATACAAATCTACATACACAACTTCATACACAACTTATCCTAGTCTTTCAGGAGGTCACAAGTCTCTATGAAGCTCTGTTGAATCTGAGATTGAGAACATTTGCCATAAATCTACAGTGAGATCCCCCAGGGATTGTTGGTCTTTAGTTTCAGGACCTAGAACAAGGACGTGATAGGTTCCAAATAAATACATATTTACCTGAGATAAATTATCTCTAAACAGACCAGCTCCTTTTTATGTACACATGTACTGGCTTCTCCAGTCTTAGTTTTTTGCTTTTTGTACAGTATCTACCTCACATGGGCTCTCCAGTTGAGACACAGCTGAGGAAACCATTTGACTCTGATGTGATTCTTCAAGAGTATATTTACACGGCAAGATGGTGATAATTAGTGATGGGAAACATTGGTCTCAGCGTATTCCCTAATACTAGTTTCTGTGTTTCCGTCCTTCTGGATGGCTCTTAAACATGGTTGTGTCCAGTTTCTGTGCAGAGCACCACCACTCTGTGATTTTGTCTTGTAGTTAGCTGTGAATTTACCATAGAGTCTTGGAATTTCTACAGAAGTTTTGTTAAGAGACAAAAGGTGGGCACTGGCATTCTTCTTGTCCACATTGTGGCTCCTGCACAAAAAGAGCCTGATGGGATTTACTAGCACATTTGCTGCCTGGGACTGGTTTCAGATTATTTAACTCAACAGATACTCTGTAGCTTCAACACATTTACACCAAGAAAGAAAGCACCTTCTTCTTTCATTTCCTCTTAAGCTCACTTAGTGGAAAACTGGACAAGCTAACAGGATTTTAGTGTCACTTTTCAAGAAAGGACAACATTCTATTACCCAGGAGACATTTGTTCATAAAAGGGAAATGCCCTCTTCACTCTCTTTCAGGGCAGGTTGTGAACTGTGACTCAAGAGTAGTTGTGAGGATGAGTGACAGAGTCTGCTCCCCTGAGAAGCCAGCCACCACAATTCCCTGAAGGAAGAAACCTCTAAACTCACAAATGAAAACCTAGAAAGCAAGGCAGACGCCTAATCATTTCTGATTATCTACAGCTCTCATTTGGCCTTAATGGAGCTAAGCCCTCGCTTGTGTTGTTAACATTTAATGATGATCTGAGATTTTCTTAAGGTGGGCCTGGCATTGAAGACCTAACCTAGTATTTAGTTCAACTGATTTTTCATTGGCCGTGGCTTTTTTGTGGAAGACAAGTGCCTTCTCAGGCATAAGCTTTGAAGTTGGCCTCATCTGGGTTTAACTTCCACTCTGCTGTTTCCACGCTATGTGACTTGGGGCAATTTACCTGCCACCTGAGCCTCAGTTTTCTCATCTATCAAAATCCACTTATAGTATTTCTGGGAGGACAACATGCATACACATCATAGGCACGAGCTTGGAACACATGGTATTTAGTGATAGGCATCTCTAAGGCAGGATTAGAATGTTCTGGCCCAATTATAGATGAGCTCAGTGGATGGATCCAGGCTGATAAAAATCCTTGAACTTAGAACCCAGAAATTCTGGGAATCCCTCTAGGGCCTGGCAGGGCACCATTAGTACCCAAGAAACACTCAAATTTAGTGCAACCTAATCCATGTCTACACCTGAGAAATAGATAATGGGACAGAGGAAAATTCTTCACTCTCGGGCAATAAGGTCTTTATTTTGCCATTGTTTTTCACTCATAGTGCTTAAGATGGAGCTCCCAGGGCTCCATTCCAGGTGCTTGGTGGTGAGGGAACAAACAATTTCCTACTTTTCAAAATCTTGATGGGGAGAAGGGTTAGTATCAAGTGAATTAAACCCAAGGAATGATTAATCTCATCGCCAATTAACATCTTCTGAGCACCCTGTGGTTTGATTTACACATGAAAAGTCAACTGGAATTATCATTAAGATAACTCTAATCAAAGATTTTTTTTTAGTTCAATTAAGATAGCATCCTTTTAAGTGTGATTAATCTACTGTTGAAAGATAAAATGTGCGTGACTTTCACACACCTCCCCTAATTTAATCTATTTCTTTGCAACACTATTTTAGTTGCTTTGCAAACCCTACCTTTATCCTGGAAGAGCATTAAAGATTCATTAATGAGTGTTTACACAGTCACACACATACAAACACAAACATGCACACAAGGGCTGATGTTCATGATAGGAAAGAACAATTATCAAGCTTACAATTTGAGGTCCTCTTCATATCAAGGCAAATCATTTTGTTTATTTTTACTAAAAGTAAATGATAAATGTATCTGGATGTTTGCCAATCTTGTTTTTATAGTAAAACCCCAATGTTAAGTATAGAGATCTTGACACTAGTAATTGAGGCAACAGTTATGCTTAACTTCTAGGATAAAATACAGTCTTGATGGTAGAAATAGAAGTATCTTCCTTCATTTTGTGAGGATAAGGCTTAATTCTTCCTGTGAAAATAAGGAAAGGGATTCCTCGCTACCCCTTTTGCTTAGAGTGCTTTGCCTTAGACAGCTAGTCATGGTACACATATTTCTCCTGTCTTTGAAATGTATATAAATCCTTTTGAAGGCTAGGTGGGCCTCTTGTCAGCTTTGTGATCCAGGAATGTCTTTCTCAGGACCTGAGAGCCATGTCTTTGGAATGTGAACATCAAAGGAGGGAGCATCCCTATTCTCTACTCTCTGTGAGAGGGTAGGAGCCTATTCATTGGGCTCCTTGCTCCAGGTTGCAAAATTATCTCCTGTCATAAAGATATGATAAGCTAGTGTTTTCCTCTGGATAAAGCCAATTAGATGATACAGATGGTCACCCACCTAGCAGGTAGTTAGGACAGACCATGTATAACAACCAATGCTGTCAAGTCCTCAGTCTTCGAGAAACGTATTGTTTCTTGACAACATGTACGTATGTAATGGGTTGTCTCTGCTCGGCTGTATAAAAGAGTGTCATTTCTTTCTGTCTTTGGGGATTGTGGATCTCAGTGGATTGCCTGTGATGAGCATCACACTCTAGTTTATTGCTTGTTCAATAATAAAAATGTTTTCTTTCTCTACTACCTTTGTGGAAAGGATTTCTGTTCTAGAAGATGGTTTTGTTTTTAATAACATGTCCCCAACAATTTACCAAATGTTTCTTAGGGGCCTATTATTGCTACTCTTTTAGACACAGAGGCTTGCTCAGTAACCAAAACAGACAAAACTCCTGCCATTATGAAGCTTATATTCCAGTGATATCTTACCCACAAATCAACTATTTTAAAAATTATATGTTAGGGGTGCCTGGGTGGCTCAGTTGGTTAAGTGTCTGCCTTCGGCTCAGGTCAAGGTCTCGGGGTCCTGGGATCGAGCCTCAGGGTGGGCTCCCTGCTCACTGGGGAGTCAGCTTCTCCTTCTGCCCCTCCCCCTGCCTGTGCTCTCTCTTGCTCGCTCTCTTTCTCCCAAATAAATAAAATCTTAACAAAAATAAAATAAATAAAAATTATGTTATTTCCCAACATATATCTCTAGGGATGTGAATTTGCTTTCAGCTTTCACTTTCTGAATAATTGATATCCGCCACCATTTCTCATGCTTTTGATATGTGATCTAAACTGTCAGGGAACTCGAATACAGTCCTGTCTAATGACCATTGCCCCTTTGTACTAGGATTAGAGCAATAGCTTTTATGTGGTTTCTGATGGCCGGGAATGATAGAAATAGATTAGCTTATAATTTTCAATGTTATTCAGTACTCTGTGGTTTATACAACTCAACGTTTAAACAGCTCAAAGTACTTTTCTTTTCGAGTCTTTACAGTTCTGAGAAATTGAAAACCTAGGGTGTATTCTAAAGATGTAGTAAGGAAAAAAAGTTTGTGAAAATTGAAATAACTTAAGGCCACCTATAGAGTGGCCACCAAAAATAAGCAACAATATTAATGGGAACTCTCACCTTATGAATTAATCAAAACCAAACAAAAATTCTAGTAAATGTTACAAATATAGTCTGCAAAAATAAAATCTTTCTAGAAGGGAAATTTAAGAAATGCTTGAATGTTGTGGTGGTCACAGGTGCTGCTCCCCAGAATATCCACTGTCACCTTTAGCAATCCATTGAGAAATAACTTAGATTAAAAAATTACCTTTTTGGAAATTCTCATCTTGAGAAATTTGAAAATGTACATCACTGTGCTTTTCTTGACATTCTTCTTCCAAATAAAGTGTTTTCAAGTCCTTCAAAAGTGTAATTGTTTACCTAATAAGTGTTTGCATGATTGTGATGTATAAACCTATATTTTATGAAAAATAGAGAATAAATCTTAAGAGGTATACTATGGAAGGCCATTTATGGAATCCAATTCTAGATTGTAATTTTAAGAATGTATTTGGGCTATTTTGAAAGATTCTCTTGAAAACAGGTTGCCCTGCCACTTTCCTCTTTTGCATTTTCAGTGCAAAAATTTATCTACCTTTTCCATTTATTTCCTGTAAAATGAAGATCAAGATCAAATTTTACTGGATTTGCTCCCACATCAAATGAGAATCAGCTTCACATGCCAAGGGAATCATGCTGACAACCTCTCTGGAAGGCTGTCATCAGGTAGGTCTACAGGAAAGGGATGTCAGTGAATGGTAATTCCGATGGACAATATGACAAGCATTTCACATTTAGCATTGTTTTCCACTCTTGGGCTACTGTAAGAAGTAAATGCTATTGTCATCATCTTCTTCTCTGGACAAGGAAATAGGCTTAAAGAGGTTGTCCCAGGTGATGCAACTAATATCTACCTCCAAAACCCATGCTTACCACAGAATAGATGTGTGTGTATTTGTGTGTGTGCACACGCACACCTACAACATAATAAATATATATTTAGTCTCTGCCTCTGGTTCCTGGCCAGAGATACTCAAACCTTTGTAATTTTCTAAGTAATAAAGGTACTAGGAGCATTCTTTGTTCTAATGTCTGGTCTTCGGCTGTGGTTCCTAACCCAGGAGCTCCTAAAGCCCTTGGCATTTCCTAGGTGACGGAAGCATCTTTTATTCTAATGAGGCAACTCTTGATTGGCTCCTGGATAGCTTTAGAATGGAGGTTGGTCACCAGAAAGATCAGTCTATGATGAAAATCTTGGAACTTTCAGTTTCATCATCCTGCCCTCCATGCTCTGGGAAGGGGTGAAGGGCTAAAGATTGAGTTCATTGTCATCCATGCCTAGGAGATGAAGCTTCCATAAAAATCCTTAAAGTATTGGGTTCAGGGAGCTTCCAACTTAGTGAAGATCCATCTGCCTGGAGTGCACCCCAAACTTCACAGGGACAGAATCTTCTGCCCTCAGGACCCTTCTGGACCTTGCCTTATTTATCTTTTTGTCTGGCTGTTCATTTTATCTCTTAAATATCCTTGTAATAAATTGGTAATTGTGAGTAAAACACTTTCCTGAGTTCTGAGCTGATTTGGCAATTTATTGAAACCAGAGAGGAGGTCGTGAGAATCTCCAATTGTCCCATGCAAGAGAGGTCTATGCAAAATGATCTCCAAAGGTGAAAGGAGTCATAAGCCTAAGATAAAGGCTGACAGGTCCAGCTGGACCAGAAATGGTTTATTCAAGGGACTTAGGGACAGAAGCGAGTCTTGGGTGGCCACAAGACCAGTAGATCGCTGCAAACTCGTGTCCCATAAGACCTACTTTTTTTTGAAAGACTTTTTTATTATTATTAACATATAATGTATTATTTGTTTCAGGGGTACAGGTCTGAGATTCATCAGTCTTAAACAATACACAGTGCTCACCACAACACATAGCCTCCCCAATGTCCATCACCCAGCCACCCCATCCCTCCCACCCCCCCTCCACTCCAGCAACCCTCAGTTTATTTCCTGAGATTAAGAGTCTCTTATGGTTTGTTTCCCTCTCTGGTTTCTTCTTGTTTCATTTTTTTCCCTCTCTTCCCCTATGATCCTCTGCCTTGTTTCTCAAATTCCACAAATCAGTGAGATCATATGATAGTTGTCTTTCTCTGATTCACTTAACATAATACCCTCTAGTTCCATTCACGACGTTGCAAATGGCAAGATTTCATTTTTTGAAATGAAAATGAAATCAAAAAATGAAATCTTGCCATTTGCAACGTCGTGAATATATATATATATATATATATAAACACACACCACATCTTTTTCCATTCATCTGTCGATGGACATCTGGGCTCTTTCCATAGTTTGGCTATTGTGGACATTGCTGCTATAAACATCAGGGTGCATGTACCCTTTCAGATCACTACATTTGTGTCTTTGGGGTAAATACCCAGCAGTGCAATTGCTGGGTTGTAAGGTAGCTCTATTTTCAACTTTCTGAGGAACCTCCTACTGTTTTCCAGAGTGGCTGCACCAGCTTGCATTCCCACCAACAGTGTAGGACGGTTCCCCTTTCTCCGCATCTCAGCCAACATCTGTCATTTCCTGACTTGTTAATTTTAGCCATTCTGACTGGTGTGATGTAGTATCTCATGGAGGTTTTGATTTGGATTTCCCTGATGCTGAGTGATGTTGAGCACTTTTTCATGTGTCTGTTGGCCATTTGGATGTCTTCTTTGGAGAAATGTCTGTTCACATCTTCTGCCCATTTCTTGATTAGATTATTTGCTCCTTGGGTGTTAAGTTTGATAAGTTCTTTATAGATTTTGGATACTAGCCCTTTATCTGATATGTCATTTGCAAATATCTTCTCCCATTCTGTCGGTTGTCTTTTGGTTTTGTTAACTGTTTCCTTTGCTGTGCAAAAGCTTTTTATCTTGATGAAGTCCAAATAGTTCATTTTTGCCCTTCCTTCCCTTGCCTTTGGTGATGTTTCTAGGAAGAAGTTGCTGTGGCTGAGGTCAAAGAGGTTGCTGCCTGTGTTCTCCTCAAGGATTTTGATGGATTCCTGTCTCACGTTTAGGTCTTTCATCCATTTTGAGTCTATTTTTGTGTATGGTGGGTGTACATGCTGGGGGACTACCGAGGAGAACGTTTGAGAATAGGTGTGTGTTTTAGTATTATCTCCAGGGCAGATCAAGGATATTGTGCCCCGAGGGTGTACTTACGGGTATAGTTAAACAAAAAGAAAGAATGTGCACAGGGGAGGGAGAGGGAGGGCTGTGCTCTGGAAGGCTTCTCTCAGAGTGGTCATTATGGCAGATTTGTCCAAGATGGTGTTAGTTTGGTTCACACACTGATTTACAGTAGGTTGATCAGGTGTATAGGTGAAAACCTGGGACTTATGATTGTGTCTGAAGTGGGGGGCAAGCAGCCTTGTGGAACTGAGCCCTTTACCCTGTGGGATCTGACACTAACTCCAGGTAGATAATGTCAAATCGAACTGAATTGTAGTGCACCTAGCTGCTGTCCAAGAATTGGTCAGTGTAGAAAAAGCCCACACATTTGGGGTCAGATGCATTCAGTGTGTAGAAAGGAAACAGTAGTTTTTCCTTTTAATACCCTATTTCAATCAAATGCTCCTTAGAACAAAAAAGTAGACATTCTTGTAGTTGAAGGACCATATTTATCATTAGCCATAAACACATATGAATAACTGAACCACCTCGGGCAAAAGTAAACTCTTAAATCACATGAAGTCGATTTGGTAGAAGTATGGAGACGATAAATCATAAAAAGGTCTATAAGGCTTTTTAAAATCCTTACAATTGCTACTGAATAATCATGCCAGAATGATTCCTGAAAATAAGAAATACCCTGTAGATTCGACTTCCTATATCATTATGGCTCTTTGTGTCAACCCTCCCAACACAAACCAGTGCTTGGCCTTTCAGGAAAATCCCATAGAGCTGTTCTTGTCCCAGACACTCAATGCAAACATTTCTTCCTCCCCTTCTGTAAAGAGTCCTCTTAGGTCGTGGAATCTTAGGGCAGGAGATCTGGGGGCCATCTGGCCCAGCCCTTCAGCCGGTTTCAACAATGTCAGATACAATGTCAGATTAAGACTTCTTTGCTTCATACCCCCATAAGGTGAATTCTCAGTGGCTTTTACTCACCCAGTATTAGAAATAGCAGTGTTTCTACACATTCATGCATATTTTGAACCTAAACAAAAACCTAATTATCACAATATTACAACAATGCTTAATTTATCACAGTCATGGTCTCTTCATTTGTTTGTTTTCATGAGCACGCTCCCCACTCTTTGTTTGAAGTATGAGTGCTTGGGAGCTTTGGGTTGATGTTTCAAATCTCAACTGAATTATCCTGGTACTCAGATATAAGTATCGACCTGGCATGACATCCTTGATCTGCTCTGGAGATAATACTATGATGTACACTATTCTCAAACATTCTTCTCAGTGGTCCCCCAGCATGCACACCCACATCCAGGGCTATAAAAGTAGGTCTTATGGGAGGTAGGGTTCCAGAGATCTACTCATCTTGCATTACTGGGGTCTGAGTAACAGACACAATCCTTGAATTGTGTATCTTTTCATGTGGGAATGCTATTTGTGTTACAACCAATCAGAGCTATTATAAGGCATTGGACACCAGCCTCATTTGGGCTCTTAGTGATCTCTGGCAATCTTTTTATAGTTCCATATTCAGTGCTCCTACTTCCAGTTCTGGGGCAAGTCTCCAAGACTTACCGCCTTCTGAAGCCCCTCCTCCCTCCCTGTGATGCACCTCTGGCCAAATCTTGCCCATTTGTTTCTCCTCTGTTTCAGAGGAGTCTCACATTTTTGGGCTGAATGCTTGTGATCTTCTGTCTCATTACTTACAAATTTCACACTGCTCCCCATCTAATCTCAGTTCCGAGATGTGCCTTGCTGTTAGGTATGATGGATCTTTGCCCTCCCCACCCCACCCTCATCTGTTTAAAGAACTTCCATTCATTCTTTGTTTTTTAAGTTCATTTATTTAAAGTGGGCTCTGTGCCCAGTGTGGGGTTAGAACTCATGACCCTGAGATCAAGAGTCACACACTCTATCCACCGAGCCAGCCAGGCGCCCCTCCCATCCATCCTTTAAAACCATTCCGAGATGTCACCTCGGGCAGCTAAGCACTGAGGATCTCCCACACTGGACACTCCACACACAAAATTCTTTAGGCCTTCTTGGAGAGTTAGTCCTTTAAATTATTTGTTCTATACCTTTAAAAGTAGAGCATCCCATGCTGGCTGAAGAAAGATGAGGCAAAGTCACAGTAAGTGGTTCTGCAGTCTCTTGGTTATTTACGATCAGTCTATACATCTAGCTGTGGGTCTATCTCCTGCTGCCCTGGTGTTTAGAGTTTTTTTTTTACAAAATGCCTACTTTGGACTTTTATAATGAGTTTTGGTTCATTTGAGGCTTTGGTTTTCATGATGCTTAAAAAATGTGTCATTCTTAAAAAAAAAGGTATCATTCTTTGGGTCACATAACCTTGATAGTGTCTTTGATAGATGTCCTTTTTAATCAGAGTGCTCCTGTGAAGAGCCAGTCTGAATTCTTTTGATGTCTTTGATGGTCAGAAGTACATTTTTTTTAATGATGTTCCATCCTTTGTGGGCCACGTTCCCTTTCAGAATTTTATCCATGGGATGAAAACTTTAATTCTTCTGAATAGTTTTGATGTCTATCTTCCCGAAGTCTGGATATATGTCTGATAATCTGTGGCTAGTGATTATAATCTGTTGCAGAATGAGCTGCCAGAATACTTTCCCTAAGATTATTATTTTTAAATTTCTATATTACTAGTACTTTTTTAAAAACATTTTTTGTGGTGCATTGAGGACTTTTTAAAAAATTTATATATTTATTCAAGAGAGAGAGAGGGCGAGCAAGTGGGGGTAGGGAGAGGGAGAAGGAGAGAAGCAGGCTCCCCACTAAGCATAGAGCCTGACACAGAGTTTGATCTCAAGACCCTGAGATCATGACCTGGGCCAAAATCAAGAGTTGTATGCTTAACTAACTGAGCCACCTAGGCATCCCTATATTACTCATTGTTTCAATGAAAAAGGAACTTAAGTATGGAATAGAAGCTTCTCTCCCATCTCCTGTAAATTGAGAAATGAAACTGTGACCAGGGTCAAGCAAGAATTTATAATCAGATGCTCTAGCTTTCACAAAACAGATGTCAACTTTGTTGAAGAAGATTCCACTCTTGCCTCTCTGTAAATCTTTACATTTCCATGCTGGATGCTCTGTCCCCTGTCCCTGATTGTTTGGGTGCACTGTAGGTTTCCTTTCCAGTATCTCTCCTCTCTTTCTCCTTTTCCCTCTTCACTCACATGTGCTCTGTCTTTATTCGATCGTTAATTCAACACAACATAGCACATACATACAGCACAGCAACTACTGTGTAGCGGGCAGGCACTGTTCTCCGCGCCATCTTCAAGGATGTGAATTTCTCTCTAAGAATGTACTTTACAGAAAGAACTCTTTCATTCAACAAATATTGAGAATCCTATGAGGTGCCAGGAAATTTTCTAGGTTCTGGATCTTTCTTTTTCTCCCTTTTCATATATATTTGTTCAGGGGAAGGAAAAAAAGACCTATCTAGCTATGCATGTGTTTCAGGAATGTCTTCTATGTCACCAGCACTCAGGGATATTTATGAGGTCATTTTCTTACTTCTTCTCCTCTGTTGCAATGTAAGCATTTGAAATCACACGCATGTAACAGCAATTAAATGACTTTTAAGTCTCCCAAACATTAAAGCCTGGAGTGTCGGATGCCTGCATATTTGCTCAGCCTGTGGTTTGGTATGAGATTCTGTCTTCTTTTCCCTGAAAATTCTGCACAAAAGTTTGGTTTTCTTTAAATAATTTTCAATGCTAGACTTACTTTTCTCAGTACTTGTTTCTTAGACGGAAGCCTGTATCCAGCATGAGGGAGATGAGTGACGTGCAACAAAGGTTTCAGGCTCCCTGCTTTCAGAACGCGTGTGTGGATGCATCTTTCTGCCACCTTAGGGTTGGGTGGGGGCAGGTGACTGATCTGGTGAATAAACTAGGAATGGGAGTGATGAGTGCTGCTTTAGAACCCAGCATTGAATTCCCAGTGCAGTGAGGTCCTCTGAAATGCTTTCCCTTTGCCATAGCAACAACAGTATTTGTGTGATGACTGCTGGAACATCAGTCCTGGAAAGAGGAGATGAGGAGCAGAGCTCCCTGCAAATCTACAGTGCACTTGAAGGGGGAGAGGAAGATAGTCCATCCAAGTTTGGAGGTTGGTTGTGACCACAGCACATCCTAGCATATCCCAGCTGGAACAGTACAAATGCATCATTCGAGCATATAGTTACAGACCCCTAGAGACGGAATTCCGGCACGTGTGCAGGCAGATAAATGCAGGCTCTGTCCTGCCTCTATTCTAATCAGAGCTTTCATTAAAATATATGGAAAAAACCTTGGATTTTATATCTTGAGTTTCCAACCAAGAACTTCAAGGTCGCTCGGAGTAACTCCTGAGTTTCATCTACCATTGTTTTCTTACAAAATCAACACTGGAGGTGTTTGGGGGGTCTCATGAATCTTGGCATGGTTTCTGTGACATCTTAAACTTCAATTACATTTCGATTATTTAATGGCATTTTACAGGGCAGATGGGAGACTACGTTTCACTCTGTGAATTACCAAATCAGAGGATGTTTGTACCAAAATGCTTAACTTGGTAACATAATTGAGAAAGATTCATTGAGAGCAGACCTCCAAAATTTCAGAAGATAACACTGTTCTTTTTAATCATTTGTTTACTAAGTCCAACAAATACAATGTTGTATTTGTTGGGTCTGGAATTCCACTTTTGAAGTGTCATTGCACTTTATAAGCTGTGTTTGTGAGGTCAGGGTACAAGAAGCAATCTCATTTTCCCTTGCCTTTTCCACACAGAAAACTTGGATAAAATGTACTCTCTCTACCATAGATGTGTTCCATAAAGTCCACCTTCCATAGACATGAAAGCTTTAGGAAATTTATTACCCAGTCCTATTTAAATATGATTTGTCTGTAAGTTAAAACTATTTTTTTAAGATTTTATTTATTTATTTGAGAGAGAGAGAGAGAGAGTATGCATGAGCTGGGGGGAGGGGCAGAAGGAGAGGGAGAAGCAGACTCCCCACTGAGCAGGGAGTCCAATGCGGGGCTTGATCCCACCACCCTGGGATCATGACCTGAGCCAAAGGCAGACACTTAACCAACTGAGCCACCCAGGCACCCCTGCAAATTAAAACTTTAAATGGTTAAATAAAATTGTTAATCAGACCTAATCAAAGATATGGAAAAGGATAAAACAACTCAGACCAACACTTATAGACACAAAGCAATTCATATAATTAGATTACAAGTGATATATACACATGAGGATCTAACTAGCCCATAATTCTCTTTGTTAGAGGTAGACTCTTTTCAAACTTGTCCATAGCGCATGGTTTTCTGTCCAAAAGCCCTTGTAGGCAACATCTTGTAGCATTTTCTCTTTCTGGAAGAGGTAACTCTTGCTGACTACCTCCTGCTTCCAAGAAATTGCTGCCTTTAAAGCACTTTGCCTCATTTCTTTGGAGTATTCTCCCTGACCACCCCGAACAGTCCTTTTTTTCAAAAAGGACAAGGAGAGAAGAAACTAACTTTAGGGTGATGCTCCTGAGGTGTGTCCTGGATCTTTTTTTTTTTTTTTTTTTTTGTCCTGGATCTTTAACCAATTGGATCCTGCTGGTTGGAGTCATGGTATGATGGCTGAGATACTAAGTTTCAGCCCTGCCCTTCCATTTCTATACTCTTTCTAAGTCACGTAAAATTGACCTTTGACTGACCTTCTTTTGCACACAGAGGTACTTGGAAAAAGATGTAGTATGTGGGGTGGAGAAAGGTGGGCCCTCCCTTAATGGAAGAGATGGCTGGTCCATTGGTGGACCTCGTCTGCTGCAGTGCTTTCGTGATGTCCTGTCTCCTTGGTCTGGGTGTGTGGCCAAACTGGTTTAGAGCTCTTTCTGGTAGGAACCCCACCAGCCAATGGTCATTAGGAGAAGGACGACTTTAGGTATTTGGAAGACAGGTATTTGATGATCTCTTGGGAGAAATGACCCTAAATATCCAGAAATTTGGAGGAGGTGGTGCTTGAGCTGCACAGGTGAATGGACTCAGGTAATCTCCCCATCAGTCACTGAATAGCCCTCCAGAATTCCCCCCATGCACCAGTAGAACACGTAAATGTTTTCTCTAAAGGGGGTATGGGAAAATAACAGGGATGAGGTTGCTCATCAGAACGGTTTGTGACTACATTTTCCAATCAGTGATTTCCCTGACAGTTTTTAAATTGCTTCAGGTTCTCCTCTTCCATTTGTTTCTAGCTATTAGATGTTTACCAATTAAGTAGTATTGCCTATAATTTGTCTTGTGTCCTAATGCTAAAAGAACACAGACTCGAGCTTTCCAGTCGCTGGGTCAGTAACGTGGGACAAGTCGTTAATGCACACAAAGCGTGAGTATTCCCAAATGGGAATAATCAGGGTTGTTGGGCCAATGTCACGCAGGAACTTTGTAAACTACTTTTAAACAGAATGCAACAATGAATCAGAATATATACAAGGGTTTCTTTGCAGAACAATAAAAAGTAATTTTACAAAGGGCACAATAGACACAACTTAGCCAAATTCTTCGACCTTCCAGAAAGCAGCATGTCAGTCATTTAGGTATTTATTAACAGATAAATGTGTTAGGTGCTGAGAGAGACTGCAATTGTAGAAGGCAAGATCTCTCCATTAACAGAAAAAAAATTTTAAAGTGCCCCAAACAATGGGGTGCCTGGGTGGCTCAGTCAGTTAAGCATCCAACTCTTGATTTTGACTCAGGTCATGATCTCAGGGTCCTGAGATGGAGCCCCGCCTCGGGCTCTGTGCTGAGCATGGAGCCTGCTTAAGATTCTCTCTCTCCTTCAACCCCTTCCCAACCCCCTCCCCATTCCTGCGTGTGCATGCAAACTCTCTCAAAAAAATAATAATAATTAAAAATAATAAAATAATAAAATAAAATGCACAAAACAAGGCAATAATGAGCTCGGTGTGCGAATCATCTCATTCAGAAAGTAAGGACGAGATAACAATACAGATGCCAGGATACTAAGCAATCCTGTAACTTATCCAAAATACACACGCTGACGAATCAATTCTTATTAGACCTGCAGCGTGGGCGCCGCACTGTAGTTCCAGCGGCTGAGCCTAATGGAGCTTATTTGCATTTCAAACACCAGCACCTGAGGCCACATTCAAATGAATCTGCTCAAGGTATGTAGGGAATAGGAACTTTGGTAGATTAATGTACAATATGATTTTTTTTCTAATGCTTTACCACAGGGAAGATTCAGTTTACAGCCAATTAAGTAATATTATTTAAAATTATATGTGAATGGGTTGTATAATTATTCCTAACTTAAACGTACTTTTGCTTTGCGAGCTCTCCTAGAAATAATGTTTGAATATTTAGATTTGGGAGGAATCACAATAAATAAATATCTCATTAAACCTCAAATGGATGCTGTCTTAAAAATTAAGCTTCAATAAGTGATTGCAGTTCCAAATGAACTCAGTGTGTGATAGGGACATACACAATGGTGACAGTGACTTATATAAGTGTAAAGTGTCAATTCAAGCTTAAGTTGTGTCCATGAGTGGTGTCCAGACACGTCTGATGAACTGCTCGGTGGCTAGCCAGAGTTATTTTGCACCAAGGACTTCTAAGATGCCTAAAATGAAATCTTCAAGGAGTAATACTAGTTAACACTGACGTAGCTACACCACATGCCAACTCTATTCTAAGCACATCCCACGTTCAGATGGGCTAACTCGGCTCACAGCAACCCCATGAAGTGGGTACCATAATAATCCCCTTTTTATAGACAGGGAAACTGAGATTCAGAAAGGTAGAGTAAGGTGCCTGAAGTCATACAGCTCCTGAGGTGTGGGACCAGGATGTAACCTCGGGAGTCTGGTGTCAGTAACTGCTTTTACCTGAATGCTGTCATGTGCTGAGCTTGACTCAGCAGCAAAGCCCGAGTTATCAGAGGAAAGAAGGATTCCCCAGGATGAAAGGAAGCTCCATCAAGGGCAAGAATTTTGTCTGTTGTGCTCACATAAAATACAGAATTAACAGATAGGATTAGATTATCAGTTCAGACTCATGTGAATCCCTAGAATGTATCCAGTATCAAAATTTGCTAATTATTTTAAAGACACAGTCAGTCAAGAAGCACAGACAAAGCACAGACATCTATGTGACTTCCCAGGCCCATGTGATGCCCAGTGTCCTTCCCACTTTGGATGCCTGGTCTCTGGCCCAGAACAATAGATGAGGTCTCTAAGTGGGGTTTTGCTGGGTTCCCACATACACTTTCAAGTTACAGCCCAAGGTCACCCGATAGGTCAGGTTGCTCTTTCCTAGCAAAAATATCATTCGTCCAACAACTCAGATGTTTAGCTGACAAGGATTAGAAATTAGAAGGATCACTTGACTACTTTTCTTTCCCTTGGGAGCGTTCCCCCAATAAAGGGAGTGAGTGGATGGCCAGCCAGAGGTCATAACTCCTCCCCCATCACTGATGTAGCCCAGCTCCAAGTACATTGCTTGGCACCTAGTAGGTCCTCAATATATATTTGTTGAATGAATTAGCACAGCACATGTCTGTCACTTTGATTTCCTATACTGTGATACTCTTACCCCGAACCCATGCCCAGTGCCTAAGGACCATATGAATTATGAAAGAGCAATTTTCATTCAAGATTTATTCAAAACTTTGTGAGACACCAGGTGATATTGCTTTGGTATAATTGTGATTGGTTGGAACACACCAGAGGGGAAAAGTCACTTCCAGCAACTTCACCAAACACTGTGGAGTTTGGGACCCTCCTAGACCTCATGGTAGCTGCCTGAGGGACACCGTGCCCTTGGAGGTGGCAGAGTTGCTGGGGAACGTGCATCACCCACGGACGCCGCTGTCTACACCGAGTACTGGGAGTGCTGAGCCGAGAACTGAAAATGAGCATAGCTGGCATCACTGAGCACCGAGGATGGGCCAGGCACTGGGCCAACTGCTTGTCCAGGTTTTAACGCCTTTCCTCCTCACACACAAGCCAACAAATTAGATTATAATATTATTATTCCCTCACAGCATGAGGTCTTTGCCTTTCTGTTAAATAACCAGGTGCGTCCAGAAAAACCCAAGTTTTACAAGTCCAGGTTGTACCCTGTGCTCTGACTGACTATATGGCTGAGGTTCCCTGACCGCCCCCCACCCCCAGGTCTGATTAATTTGCTAGAGCAGCTCACAGAAGTCAGGGAAACACTTAACTTAGGTTTACCAGTTGATTAAAGGACAGATGAAGGACAAGATGAATAGCCAGATGAAGAGATGTGTAAGGCGAGGTCTGGAAGGGTCCCGAGCTTAAGAAATCTGTCCCCATGGAGCTGGAGTGTGTCACCCTCTCGCACGTGGAAGTGTCCACCGCCCAGAAGCTCCCCAAACCCCGTGCCATCAGGATTTTTATGGAGGATTCTTCAAGCAGGCAGGATCGATCATTACCTCCATTTTCAGCCCCTCCCCCTCTCTGGATAAGTGGGAGGTGAGGGGGGTGAAAATTCCAAGCTTCTAGTCATGGCTTGGCCTCTCAGGTGACCAGCCCCCGTCCAGGAGCCCACGCAGAGTCACCTCAGGAGAACCGGAGATGTCTCATGGTCTCACCACAGAGGAATTGACGGGTTTCAGGCACACCGTGTCAGGAACGGGGGCAGAGCTCAGTGTCTGTGTCTTCTATTAACTCACATCACACGGCCCAAAGAAACAAAATACAAGAGGAGGGAGAGGGTGAAGAGCCAGAGACCTCCTGGATCCCCTTGTCCTCCCCAACCTCACTCTTGGACACGTCCCCTTCACTCTTTTAAGCAACAGGGGGAGAGGAGCTCTGACTCAGACCTCACTCTGGAGACGGAAGATTTCTCACCAAAAGAATGCTGGCGGAGAGCCCCTGCAGGGAGGGAATTACCAGGACTTGGGTGCCAGGAGGAAGGGGAAATGGAGTGCAATGAAGACAGGGGGCTGTGAAGGGTGCCCTCGGGTCTGGGGAGGGGAGCTCCAGGCTTGCCTTCAGGGCTGGACTGGTAGCTACATCCGAGGGCGCCAGCAGCGAATGGTCACCACCCCTCCCACCAAGAACACACTTAGGACCCTCTTGCTCAGTCGTTTGGAGTCCATTTACGAGGATGAAAGGCTGTTTGAACCTTCTTTGGGGTTTTCTGCGTGTGTTTAGTCACTTGTCAGCGGGAGAGGAGTTGGACGGCATGCAGCCTTGAGAGATACATGTCTGTGGCGCCACCGGCAGGAGCAGGGGCCGGACACAAGCCCAGTGGGAGAGACAGAAGGTCACTGGATCCATCCTGAGGATCCTCTGACCAACTAGCCGGTGGGACTGATTTTGCTGGCTGCCTTTCCTGATCTCCAAGAGTCACTGTGGGCCACAGATGAAGTATCTGGTGTGCGCGGTAAGGTTCGGATATTGAGCCATTTTAGTCAGGCTCCCAGACCGAGAGAACATTTTTATTCATCCATCACACTTTTAGGTCTGGCCCAAATGCCTCCTCTACAAAGCTCTCTGAGGAATCTTCCAGCTTCGGCATTTCTGGACAGAATTCCATCCTGCCTTCCCATTGTATTTATTTATGTTTCACATTACTTATCTCCACGCATCATGACCAATAAGTAATAATCCTTTAGAAAGCTGACAGGAGATGCATCATCTGGTTGGTCCATTTCTATTCTAATTAACTTTCTAAAAATAATTTGGGGGAGGTATCTGAAATCCCAGTCTCAAGTTTTGCAAAGTGGCAGGTAACAGAAATCCATTGTATCGATGTATGTCGCACTATGTGAGTGGTCCTGTACCTTCAGGGTTAAAGAGATTATGCCCTGAAGTTTCTCTCCTGTATTTGTACATTTCTCGAGTTTTGGGAGCTTTTCCTTGCTGCTTTGTATCCATTTCTCTCCACCCACCTGACATTAAATCTCAGTTTGTGTTACCTCTTCTGTTTGCATTCCTCCCTTCTTTGCCAAACCCTATGGCCAGGGACAACACCCGTGTTGTTCACGCGATTACAGATTTGTTACTCACCTCTGACAACTCATTTCTCAAGGACAGTGCAGTCACTCCCAGGGATACACAGTGGTGGGCCAGGTGGTGGCCAAAACCTATGGATCCCATAGAATGCCTCTTTCAGTGCAAATTTTACTTGAAGACTTGGGAAACTTTTGTTCTAAACTCTTAAACATTTTTTTTTATTTTTTAAATCTTTTTTTTTTTTTTTTAAGACAGAGAGTGCACATGTGTGCAGGCATGAGTGGAGGGGGGCGGGGTGGGGAGAGAGCATCTTAAGCAGCCTCCATGCCCAGCGTGGAGCCTGACATGGGGCTTGATCTCACGACCCCAAGATCATGACCTGAGCCAAAATCAAGACTCAGACGCTTCACCAACTGAGCCTCCCACATGCAGCTTAATCTCTTAAACATTTCTGATGCACTTAGACTCAAGTACATATTAAGAGAATTCCACCTTTTCCATGTTGACCTACCTCAAATTGTGCATCAGCTGTGTTTAGATGTGAAGGTGAATGTGGCAGTCTGTAAAGATGGGTACTAATGCTTCCACTCCCTGTATCTACATCCTTGCAAGGTAGTTTTGTTGCTCTTCCCATGAAGAGGTAGAGTCTGCTTCCAGCCCTTGAGTCTGGGAGGACCCTAATATTTGTAAAAGGTGATGCCTGCAGACATTTGAAAAACACTGTGCATGGGATTGCTGCCCTTAGAAGTCTAGCCTAGCCTGCTGGAGACTGAAAGGCTAGGAGAAGAACAGAGGCACCCCAGCTGTCAGTCAGCCAGCTCACAGGACACATGAGTGAGACCCCAAAGAGATCAGCCTGACCCAGATCAGAAAAACTGCCAAGCCGAGCCCAGCTCCAGATTGCTGATTCACAGAATTGGCAGGTAAATCAACGATTATGGTTTTAAACCTCTATATTCGGGAATGATTTGCCATGTAACAAAAATTAACTGATACAGTGAATAAGAAAAGGAAGAAAAAAAGCCCAAGAAGAAAACCCTTTTTATAGGGAAACTCGGGGTTATGAGAAACTCCAGTCTTACTGTTTGTCCCACCTGTGTTCCTCCACATTCTCAAACATCCTGAGTCATTGTTGCCCGAAACTGTCCCTCTGGTGGAGATATTTTCCAACACACCATGTACAAATTTAAAGATAACAGCAGGACTGTTTGCAATGAAAATGAAGCAAGTCTTGGCCAGCAGCAACAGGTAAAACACAATCGAACCTGCACGTTAGAAATTACTTGAGACTTCTTTTGCAATTCATTTCAGATACACTTTACAGAGTAAGTGATGAAACAGGAAAAGATGTTGGAGCTGCGGAGCTGGTCTCAGCTGTTTCAGACTCAGAAAGTGGCAGCAAGGTGAATGAGATACTCCCCCACTCCCAGATGACCAATTTTGTTATTCTCCACAGACGGATGTAAACAATTGGTGGAAAACAAATTCAGCCAGATTGTTTGTGTTACATTTGAATGTAACACATTCAATGTGCTTAGATGTAATGAGCTGGCTTGCTGATGGGTTTCTTTGTTCCCTATGTTTATAAAGATGATGTTTATGAAGTGTTTGTGCATGTTCAGTGAGGTGGTCAAAATGATAAATTTGATAAAGGAAAAAAGCGCACTGAATAATCATCTTGTAGGCACAGTGCAGAATAATGGGAAATAACGTGAAGATTTGTCCACACAATACAGCAGTGACTCCTTAAATTGGTCAGCAGGTGCCATCTGTCCTGGGGACGAGCAATAAAGGGATGCATTGTCTGTAAAGAATTGAAAAATCATCGTGAAGCCCGTAAAATTGTTTTTTTTTTTTAATCATCACATGTTCCAGCAATTGTAGATAATTTCAGGGATGATATACATACTCCTCCGACAGGCGTGGACCCCCTGCAGCCCTCCCACCCCCCGGCTATGGAACCTCATGGAGTCCTGCCTCAGCTGAAGAAGGTGCTCCTCAGAGCTGGTGTGTTTCTTCATGAGAAAAACTGCAACAAAGGGGGGAAACTGGAATAAAGTGAATGAATTCATTGTTAATCATAAGAATAAAGGATAACTCACAAAGTGAGAATGCTCATAAAAATCCTGAGAAAAGTGGCCATTAATAGGCATACACCTTGGTGGACATAGATTTTTAGAAATATTCTGACATCAAGACAAAGAAAAGAATTTCCTCATCCAGTGTAAGCCCATTTCAATTTAGTCCTATTTTCTTTTTTTTTTTTTTTTTTAAAGGATGATTTTTTTTTTTTTTTTAAAGATTTTATTAATTTATTTTGAAGATAGAGACACAGCGAGAGAGGGAACACAAGCAGGGGGAGTGGCAGAGGGAGAAGCAGGCTTCCCGCCAAGCAGGGAGCCCGATGCGGGGCTTGATCCCAGGACCCTGGGATCATGACCTGAGCCGAAGGCAGACGCTTAACGACTGAGCCACCCAGGCGCCCCCAATTTAGTCCTATTTTCTGATGAGGATAGATTCAGTGGCCCAATATTATTGTCCATGAGCCAAAAAGATAAAAGCTTGTTTTTCATGATGGCAAGTTACTTAAACATATATATATATCCACATATATATGGACAAGAATATTGGGACACTGAATATATACATGTATATATAAAAGATATATATAGATATAGATATATAATTTTTTAAATTACCAATATGAAATAGAGCACAAAATTCACATGGATAGCAAATAAAATCATTTTTTACAGAGAACCATTGTAAGCTATAGCTCCATTCTTTCTTTGTCTGCAATTCAGATATATTTTGATAAAAAATTTGAGCTGTATTTTTCCAGCATAAAACCTACCCTATTGTCTTATAACTATTTATTCATGAATATCTTCCTCTTACTAGATGACATAGACCAAACTGCTTGTCTTTGTATGGTCAGCACCTAGCACATAGCTTGATAAAGGTCTGTCCACCCCTCACCACCCTAAGGCCTACCCTTACTCCCTGCTGAAAGAGCGGCATAGTCAGCCATGTTTGGTGTAACATGACTGCTCCCTACCATGGTGCCCCCCACCATCTATATATTGCATATATATGCACAGGTACACACATATACACACATGCACACATATATTTAAATACAGTCATACAGACACATAAAAATATCAAAGAATATTTTATCAGACATAAACCACTAGCACATTCTTGGAATGTTTTCATAGTTCTTTTGTGATAGATAATTTTTGATTTGTTTAATTAAAATTGTATGACAAGATTATCAGATGTGAGGAGGAGGCATTCTATGGATTGGCTTCTCAGTACATGCTCCTGATCCTTTCTAGAATTACCTCCTACAGTGTTGATGCTGGAAAGTTAGAACTACAATTCACAGCGTCCCTTGCAGCTAGAGCTCAGGATGTGACAGATTTCACTCATCTACTGTGTGAGACTTGATCTGGAGGGAAACACATCGCATGTGGGCATCCGTTCAACTGGCATGGGGCATGCTGGAGACAGTGGGGTTTTGCAGTGACAGTAGCAGCTTCCTATCCTATTTGGGGCACAAGCAGAATGGTTCTAAGAGTTGAGAGTTGTTCGTGGAAGCTGAGCCTACAGCCTGTGCCCATAGCCCTTTCAATGACTTTGTAAACCTTCTATTAATCTAGTGCAGTCCATTCTGTTTAGACCAGCTAGAGTGGATTCTGTCCTTTG
The DNA here is from genome assembly GCF_964656455.1 of Halichoerus grypus. Classification (NCBI taxonomy): domain Eukaryota; kingdom Metazoa; phylum Chordata; class Mammalia; order Carnivora; family Phocidae; genus Halichoerus; species Halichoerus grypus. The sequence continues at coordinate 94,731,129 of NC_135718.1, read as the reverse complement.
CAACTGAACTGTGAGCAAAAACCATGATTGTGTGTGTTTGTTGATTGAGAGTAACTCTGTTGTAAAATCAAGCGTATAAAATTCTAATAATAACAATCTAGCAAAATATCTGGAGATCAGACCTCAAATAACCTCTTCCCAAATGCAGCTTAACATGAAGATAAATGTTAAAAGCTTAGAAGCCTGTGGAATGACAGTCCACGTGCTAAAATCTATTAGCTAAAAATGTACGTTCTCCAAGTTCATTTTATATTCATGTCTAAAACCTGGTTTCATTTGGGTTATTTGCCCAAAGCAATTAGAAGAGAATATGGCTGTTAAAGAAATGCAGGCTAATAGCAAGATGCGTTATCTGACTTCCTGACAGTGAAGAATGAGCCAGGAAATTAAGACAAAATGTAAGAACAGAGAAGGCTTAGTAGTCTAGTCCATTAGCATAGGTCAAGGGGAGCTCTGTTCCACAACAGCCTCAAGGACATGTCCAGCTTACAGCACAGCAAATGCTGATACCCATGTAATGATGACACACTCCTCATCAAAAGGGTATCAGCATTTGTGTTGCCTTTTCTCTCATCAATGTCTGGCACCTGTGTGTTCTAACCTCCCAAGAAACCAGCTTCTTGCCCCTCCCCGGGTTCAGGTCGACGCCAGTGGCAGGGGCCCAGGGAGTCTCCTTTGTGAGGGAGTCTCACCTGTCTTGTCCCACAGCACACGAGGGGGTGAAGGTTGCCACACAGACTCCTGTGAGGCCGCTGACCTCTTTCTAGAGCCTCACCAGCCCATTTTGGTTTTACATTTTATCTGTCACCTTGGCCTCATCATCTGGGGAAGTGGCATAATGGAGCCCAAGAAAGAAGGAAAAAGAGCGATGAGACAAATTTGAACAGTTCCATTTGGTCCTCTTACTTTGTGGCCTGGTTGGTACCTGTACAGGATAGAAATAGAAGATGAAAATCAAGTTTCTCTGGGGAGAATGAGAGGAGGTCAAGGAAAGAGGGGAAAATGTATTACGGTTTGTATGATTTAGATTCCAGGATTTTGATATTGAGGCAAAATAACTGTAAACATCATTTTTATTTTTTTTTCCAATTAGAAGAGGTTTTTTTTTATTGCAATCTCCTTCCCTAATGGCAGAGCTTAAATCATGGACCCTCAGGAAAGAGGTGGAATTCACCAATTCTGGAAAAACATAGGGAGAGAAGTTTATAGAACTCTCTGGCAAGCTAAAAAACAAACAAACAAACAACAACAAAACCAACCCATATGAATTGTATGCTATGAAAAGAGATAAGATTAAGGGGCAATCACTAGAATTTCTCCAGACAGTGATCCCAGAAACCCACCATGCACAATGTGCTCTCTGTGCTCTAAACAATTATCTTCCAGGTCAACCATGTTTCATCCAAGAAGTACTATGAGAGATTTTTCCAGAGGTTGTCTCTAAACACTATGGTGGCATGCCACAAAGGGGAACATATAAAATGTGGGATATTCTTTCTATCTATCTATCTATCTATCTATCTATCTATCTATCTATCTACCTACCTATCATCTCTCGGAATCTTATTCAGCTATGAGAAAGAAGGAAATCCTGCCATTTGCCACCACATGGATAGACCATGAGGGCATTATGCTAGGTTAAAAAGTCAGAGAAAGATAATTAGTGTATGATATCACTTATATGTGGAATCTGAAAAAAACAGACTAATACAAACAGTCTGGAATTGTGGCCACAGGGGACTGGAGGGCTGGGGAAAGGAGGGATATTGCTCAAAGAATACAAACTTCCAGTTATAAGAATAAATTCTGGGGATCTCATGTATAGCATAGTATTTATAGTTAATAGTACCATATTACATATTTGAAAGTTTCTAAGAGAATAGTTCTTAAATATCCTCACCACAATAAGAAATGCTTATTTTTTGACTAATGCTATGGTGCTAATCATTTTGCAATTTATAAGGGTATCAAATCAATATATTGTAGACCTTAAGCTTACACTATAAGTTAATGTCATTATAACGTATGATTTGTCACTTATATCTCAATAAAGTTGGAAAAAAACCAAAGTGATCCTTTAAAAACGATTGATTGCAACTCACCAAAATAAAAAACTTCCCCTCTTCAAAAATCACTATAAGAAAATGAAAAAGCAAGCCACAGACTGAGAAAATATTTGCAATACATATATCTAACAAAAATCTGTTTCAAGACTATATAAAAAAGCTTGACAACTCAGTAATATGATTAACCCCTAAAAATGGAAAGAAAAAAAAAACTGAACAGACCCTTCACTAGAGAAAATATATAAATATACAAGATGACCAATAAGCGCACAAAGAGATGCTTAACATCAGTGCTCATCAAAGAAATATAAATTAAAATCACAATGACAGCTGAGGTGGTCCAAAAAGTCCTCTCTCAAACAGCAGTATTCAGGCTGAGACCTACATAGTGTAAAGAAGGTAAACACACTCCAATTTGGGAATAGGGATTTCCACCTGGAAGGACCACAAAAGCCGTGGGATAGGTATGAGCATGATGTGTTCAAAGGCCAAAAAGAAAGGAGGTGTGGCTCAGGTGGGGTAAGCAGAAGAAAAGAGGAAGAGAGAAATCACAGAGACTTACTTTCTTGTGATAAGGAGTCTGGATTTTATTCTTACTGCTATGGGAGCCACTGAAGGTTTTTAAACAGGGGAAACGTGACTTCAGTTTCATTTTAATTAACACTAAAAAATACATATATCATTCAGGAAACTGTGGGGAGATTGGACTATAAAGGGGTCAGAGTGGGAATAAAAAATTGAGTTAGGGGCTGTTATGATCAGGCACCAGATAATGGTGGTCTGCAGATGGGCCGAGGTATTTGAGATGGTGAGTAGTTGGGGTCAGGCTAGTTTGGGGGACAGAAGTGACTTGTTTATGAATTAAATGATAGTAAAAGGATGGGACCATGGTTTATTTGTAGTTTTTTAGCTGGAGCTACTGGGTGGATGATGTTGCCATTTACTGAGAGGATCTACTTTGTAGGGAACACATTGAAAACATATCTTTTTAATTATAAGACTTGAGGTTTTTGTTAGACATCCAATAGTACTTTCTTTTTTTTTTTTAGTTGGCCATCAAGGCTAATAAACACATATTTGGGGGCATGTCTTTAGGAGGTATTAAATGGCTCGGGTCAAAGTACGATCCCATAGGAAAAGAGTATCGAGAAGATGGGCCAATACTGAACTCTGAAGCATGGCAGTGCTTACGTAAAAATCCCTCCAAAAGAAAGCCAGCAAAGGTGAGGAGGGGCAGCATCAAGGTAGGGAGAAATCTAAAGATTGTGCTGTCTGGAAAATCAACCAAAAAAAAAAATGTTTCAAAAGGACAGGAGGCACAACTGTGTTAAATATTATTGAGAGGTCCACTAAGATAAGGGGGAAAATTGGCCATTGGATTTGGCAACAGGGAAGTCATGGCGATCACAGTGAGTGCTGTTTCAACAGGCTCATGGGGAACTCTGGGGGAACAAGGGCAAACTGGTGAGTTAAGGGATGGAAAGATAACAGTTTGTAGAGTTAGTTGTTTCTCCCTGAATGAAACAGGTGTAGCTCAAGGGGCAAGTGAGGCTGAAGAACTATTTGTTTACATCGTTATTAGTGTTTGAATGGTGAGCAGCCAGTAGAAAGGGAGAAAATGATGAAATAGAGGAATAAAAAGTTGTAAGAGGAAACTTCTTGAATTGGAGAGAAAGGATAGAATCAGAGCAAAAGTGTAAGCGTCAACCCCTCATTAGGAACAAAACTGCATTTTGCATTGTAACAAGAGAGAAGGCAGAGTTACATACAGAGCCAGGTAGACAGTTGGATTAGATGGGGAAAAGATGAGATTATCAACATATAACTGCATCTAGTTTTCTTCACTGAATTCTTTTTTTAAAGACTTTATTTTATTTTATTATTTTTAACATATAATGTATTATTTATTTCAGGGGTACAGGTCTGTGATTCATCAGTCTTACACAATTCACAGCGCTCACCATAGCACATACTCTCCCCAGTGTCCATCACCCAGCCACCGCATCCCTCCCACCCCCCACCACTCCAGCAACCCTCAGTTTGTTTCCTGAGATTAAGAGTCTCTTATGGTAAAGATTTTATTTTTAAGTAATCTTTATACCCAACATGAGGCTCAAATTCACAACCCCAAGATCAGGGGTCCCATGCTCTACTGAGTCAACCAGGAGCTCCTTGTTAATGAATTATTAATCAGTCATCAATTGATGATGCAGTGAGAATGGGTGTTGGTGCGGGGGGAGATAGAGGAAAAGGTGTGCAATAGACTTCTGAAGAAGAGTGAGGGAGGTACCATGATTGTCTCCAGCAATCTGTAGGTCCTCAGGTACAAGTGCGCAATTGTTGACCTCAATGATGGCTGAGGCTTTCCTGAGTGTATACAATGGTGGGCATGAAAAGAATTGAAGGTGTTTGCAAGACACTTACAATTAATGCTGGACCCCGTGAAGTCTAAGCTGGTTTAGCAGAATCAGCTAGCTGTTGAACAAAATCCACATTCACCTCTTATTCCCCAAAACTCATTTAGACTTGGCGTGATCAACCATCCCAGTCTGCCTGGAATTGAAGTGTTTCCCTAGATGCAGGGATTTCTGTGCTAAAACAAAAGGTAAGTGGTACGGTCTGATCACACCAATGCACTCTCAAGGAGGTAAATCATCTCCTGATTTCTATGATTTCAGCCAAAGCAGCAGAGTTCCTCTGACCTCATCCTGAATTATCATCATCTTGGAAGACCATCCACAGGGTTGGATTTAAAGTTTCACTTGGAGAGGTTCAAGTCTATCTAGAGAGGCCTGAGTCCTCAGGTCAGTGCTGAAACTCACACCAAGGAAAAATGGTACCTCCACTGGCCTGAATACCCCCCCCCCAAACTACTGAATGAACAAACATTTACATGCACCTGCTATGGTACCTGGCAACAAGCTCCCAATAAATATTATTTTTTTGTTATGTTTCCCAGAAGCATAATTCTTTTTCTGTCAACACAACTGATAGTATCTATAATGAATGCACCCACCTCCACCCCCAAAAAATATGATTCTAAGGCAAGGCAAATTGTTATTATCATGCCATTATTGTTATTAAACTCTTTTTCTGCCAAAACCTAAGGAGAAATTTACGCTAGCAGCTGTTATAATTCTGTGCATTCAAATAATTGCGATGCCAATTTGTAAATATTAAATGTCATATAAATGGTAAGCAAGGTCAATAATAATGGGTTTGGATTTACCTAATCAGCATGCAGCACATGAAACACATAGATTAATTCTATTTCAAATCTGAGAATGAATGGAAGGAGTTGAACTTTCTCAGTGGAAAAAGATCTAAGGTTCCCTACACTCTTCGATAAATGTTTTCAGCAAATCATTATAACTTGGATTAACTTATAGTGCAGTAAAAAATATTTCAACTGAGAATATAGGGGAGCTAGTGGAAGCATTCAAATTAACTATGAGTTGGTACATCTTTGCTCAGAAAGAGTCCGAAAATTTAGAAAGATTCGTAAATCCTTAGAAGGGATCTTTGAAATATAGTCAAAGCTTCATTACAGCTGAGGAAATTCTGACTCACAAAACTGTATGCCTTCTGCTCCTAATTAGTAATGAATTTTCAGTGTAGTCTCATGAATCCGATGACTTGTGGAAAGCACTGAGATCTTGAGAACCTATGTAGGGTGGGGGGTGAGACTTGTAGACAGGTAAGAAGGAAGAGAACTCACTGTGGACAAGAGTTGGGGTGTTTCAGTGACTGGTGGGACAAACACAGGTTGGAGAGGGGAGGTTGAGGACCCATCATCTTCTGTGACATACTTTAGTCAATAGAAGACAGGATGCAAAGCTTTCTACCACATGGTGCCTTGTCAGTAGCAATTTCCTGGCTTCCTGACAGGTAGAACAATTTGTCCTTTTCGCAATTATTACAGCAGTGGCTCTAAAGTAGGGTGTGCAGGGTGCCTGGGTGGCTTAGTTGGTTGAGCGTCCAACTCTTGCTTTCGGCTCAGGTCATGATCTTGGGGTCCTGGGATCAAGCCTTGTGTCAGGCTCCTTGCTCAGTGCAGAGTCTGCTTGAGGATTCTCTCTCTCTCTCTCTCTCTCTCTCTCTCCCTGTCCCTCTGCCCCTCTCTCTGCCTGTGCGCGCTCTCTCTCTAAAATAAATAAATAAATCTTTAAAAAAAATTAGAAAATAAAGGAGGGTGTGCACAACCCTTATGATGCATTAAGGCACAGGAAGAAGAGATGGAACTTTTATATAGAGAGATAATAAACCAAAACAATAAAAAATTAAGCTTTGGTAAATATTTTATATATGAACTGATGCTCTGTAAATAAGGTACACATTTTTCTTCTATAGAGACACAAGTATTTCAAATGTTTAACAAAACAAAATGTCCTAAAAGAAAAAAAACTCTTAACAAAACAAATGCAGTTAATCTCCCTTCATTGTAAAGGTGACTTTCGAGAAATGAGTGAGAAAAACTAATTTTCAAGAGAAAAAACTTGAGGGATGATGAGAACATTTGAAAAACTGATGTTTACAAATGTTTCCATTGTTTCAAAATTTTGTTACCTAAAACAATGCATATAAATTATAAGTCCTCTCATGTCTGCACACTTAAAACTTGGAATCCAAATTTTCCAACTTATTGAAAACAATCTTCCAAATGAAACATTCTGGAAGCAATATCATAATGCAGCACCTTCCAATTAGTCTGCTTGGAAACTGATTGATAGCCAGGAAGATGGAAATTTACTAAGTGAATTCCAAGAAAAACATGGACGTAGTTAGAGAATGTGATTGAAAATAAATACCATGATTTACTCACCCAACAATATTCACCCAACAATACTCAGCTTTTATTTGAATATAGAAATCTGTGCAATATCTTTCCCAGCCATTAATACTGACCAATCAGATAAAGTGAACAAGAACACCTTCAGATTACCATGTAACAAGTGTTTAAGACAAGATGTTATAATAAAGCAAAATCATATGGCTCTCCTTAAAAGTGTAATTAATAATAAATAAAACTAGTAATAAATAAATTAAAATTTTAAATATTTTATTTTTTTTATCTCCTCTCAAAACATTTTGGGGTAGATTATTTCATTTTCATCTCATTACTATGTATGAGAAAGAGAGACTGGGTATTCCCAAGCCCATTTTACAGATGGTAAGAAGCACACTGGGAAAAGTCTTTTGCAACATTTCTTTTCTGTATAGTTCCACCCCAATCAGACATATCCAACAGCCCAAAGCATTGTTCTGAATTACCTTGGACCCCAGATTTACCTGGCATGGAACAACATGGCTGTGGCATTTATCTCTGAGATGCAGAAATACTCAAGGTTGCAAAAGAGCAGAATCACAAGACGAAAGAGATCTCACCTTACAAGAAAAGTGTGTCCTAAAGACCACCCAAGATACACCTTTGATGCCATCAACCCTTCAAGCCATCAGCCTCCAGAGGCAATGGGACCAGGGAGGGAAATGTCTTAGCATGTTCTTGGCAGCTGGTGGGCTCAGGTCCTCTAAGTCTACATGCCCCGCTTCCTCCCTCTGCCCCAACTGCCTCCCCTCCAGCTGGCTCTCTCCTTCCAGCCCCAACTTATAGGTCAGGTCTTTCGGGAAGCCTTTTTTCAAGGCTTTAATGGCTCTTCCTCTGAACTCCTTGAAGCAGTCACAGCACTGGTCGCCCTCATCCATAGTCGCATGCCTTCTCTGTTCTCAGCGCCGCACTAGGGGCTCCCAGAGCTCAGAGCCAGGTAGACAGCAGTGCTCAATGTCCTTGCCACCTCCATCACTGGACCTATTCGTTCGTATTGCCATTGGGGTCATGCTTCTCACTCCTGGGGTAGCGAAAGTATTTTGATCTTGACAAACCAAATCTAGCATGTTCTCAGAGCCCAGCGTGAAGGGAAGCTAATTATGTGAGTGAAAGCTTATTCGGGAATAACAGCTGTGGGTCCAGTTATCCAATTTGGACTCGCCAGGCTCAGTTGAACCCCTTAAAATAGCCTCTAAATCTTCTTACAAGTCTGAGGCAAGCAGAATTTTCCGCCTTGAGATACAGAAAGCCGAAGTCTCTCCTTGCCCTCCTTCGTGTTACAGCATGAAGCCCACGGGTCAGACCTCGGTAGGACCGTGCTACTTCAGCATCCGTTGGGGAGGTCCTGGCACCAGGCATTCTGAGCATACAACAGAGCTGATTCAGGTGCTGGGCTCTTCAGAACCCGCCATCTGGATCTGCTCCCCGTCAGAGAACAATGCTGCACTCGGGAGTTCGTCTGGAAGGCGGGCTCCAGGTGCACCTGTGAGTAGCAGCAACTCCTTGCCTTATGCTCATGAGACACAGTCAGAAAGGACCACCTGCTGTACGTGCCTTAGCTGGCACGTACTGGCATTGTTTGGCATGAATCTAGCGGGCATCTGCAGGGGGCAACATGAAAGCTAATAGGGTAGGAGTCTAAGCTCAAGGTCAAGGTCAGTAGGTTCAAAGCAAGTGCCATAGTGCTCGCTCCCACACACACCAGGCGAACGCTATAGGCCTGCTCTTCTCCCGTGGAAAGTCCTCTCTGCCCTGTTTGCATAATAAAATGAAATTCAACAGACCTGTGGACAAAGGGTAAGCATCAAACACAAGCAATAGAAGGAAGACATTACTGAGTAAATGGAAATTTTAAAATAAAAAGGTTCCTTTACCTCAAGCCACACACACTTAGAATTATTTACATTTTGGCTTAAATCAATGCATTAATAAATGAGCTATCACTTTTGCAAAAAAAGAAAAAAGTTATTTGTTTCTTCTGAACCTAATTGCCAAGATTTGTTGGCTTTTATACAAATACTGGGTTTTGCCTCAACTGCCCTTATTTCAGACCCTAACCATTTGGCTGCTGAATGGATGCAATCCTAGTAACAGCTTCACCTGACTTGCATTATGCCTTTGTTTCTAAAGTTTTGCTGAACCTTATCTTTACTATATCTCTTTAAAGCCAGGAGATACAGACCAAAGCTGTAGAGAAGTTAAGTCCAATTTGCTACCTAACTGAGATCCTAGCCCCAAGTAACACCAGGACCTAGACACAGATTCTCCCCTCCTCCTGACCCGTGTCTGGCACAGGGTTTGCTAGACTGCTCACAAAGGGGGAGTGGAGCGTACCCATCCTCAGCCTCTCCCCTTGTCATCTTGTTCTGGCACCTCAGCTGTGACCCAGGAGCATGAACAGAACACAGTCAGATCTTCATCTCTGCCTTTCCCCTCCACTTGCTGATGCTTAAAAAAATTGCCAGAATATGGTCATTAATGGTTTTACATAATCATGTGTGTTACTATATTAAGCTTAACCAATAGGAAGGGAGAATAAATAAAAGCATGTGCTAATTAACACACTCTGCACAATAACCTTGGCAACTAATTGCCTAGAACACTGTCCTGATTTGTTGATTATACTGATTCATTCTTTCAGAGAGGTTTCTTTTAAGGCAGGGGGCAGGGTTGAGTCCAAATCCTTCATATTTCGACTCTGCCGCCTGCCTGCACCCATGTCTCCCCTTTGTCTCAGGCTGCGTACAATAATGTTTTTCATTCAAAACCAAGTCCCCTGCCAACTTGTCACTTTCCACCTCCTGCTGGTGAGCCGGGTGCCCCCGTGGTGTGAGCATAGAGAACCAGCAGAACTGTGCTCCCTCCTTCAGAGCCTTCAGGGGGACAGGTGAGCGGCCGGGACTGTTAGCAACAGACATTCTTTTCATCATGTATTTGGAGATGTCCACTCACTCTGCTCAGTAGCATGGAGAGGCAGAGAGAAGATGGCGATCATTAAGTTTTATTTATAGCATGTTTCTATGCTATCAGATTGTCCTTTCCATGAGCCACACAATTACTGAACAGGAACAATAGAGCAAAGAAAATCTAAGTTGTTTAGATGAAGAAAACATTTTAAATTGTCTTAAAACGAGACGAAGTTGACGAGGTGGGCAGATGCATCAGATCTTCTTTTAGGCAAAAGCCACAGCTAGAACAACACACACACACACACACACACACACACACACAGAAGTGTGTGGTTGTGATGGTCTGGCAAACGCTTCCAGGAAAACTCAAAAGTCTGTGCTGTCTGTGTGGGTGAGTAAAAGTTAATGCTCTCAGGATCTGACCCAAAAGGCACACCCAAGGACAGTTTCAGGAGTGGCTTTTATCCCCAGTCTGTCTCACGCTGATCTGCAGCTCTCCTCCTCTGGCCTGATCATTATCAACCTCCTACTACTTACCCTTCAAGGCCCAGAATGGCTCTAATTTCTAATTTCTTTCCTCAGCGCACTCAGCCTTCAGTGACCACCAACTCATCTGAGCTCCCGGAGCATCCATCATTCTTAACTGCACATTCAGTTCCTCTCTCAATGTCCGGTGTTCCTGATGTGTGTGTGTGTGTGTGTGTGTGCATGCGTGTGTGTGTGTGCGTGCTCGAGCATGAGCACACATATACATTTCTTATCCATGCATGTATTTCATCTGCAAATAGTTTTTGAATATTTACTATGTGCAATGCTGAAGACACCATAGAAAATAAGAATCAGGGCTTGGCCTCAATAGGAGAATCAGAAAAGGAAATACATGATTTCAGTAAAGTATTATAAATGATCTGAAGAGATAAAGACAAAATTCTATGGGTAACACAAGTCAAAGATCTAGTCTAGGGGCGCCTGGCTGGCTCAGTCAGTAAAGTACGTGACTGTTGATCTCTCCTGATCTCGAGAGTTGTGAGTTCAAGCCCCACACTGGGTGTAGAGATTACATAAAAAAAAAAAAAAAAAAAAAAAAAAAAAGATCTAGTCTAAAAGGGTAAGACTGTTTTCTGGGAAAAGTGAAATTTATGCTGAAATATGCGTTATCCAGAGGAAGAGAATTTCTCCACACTGACCTGATACATGATTTTGACCTCTTGTGGACTCTCCGACCAACCAAAGAACAAGCATCTTTTTTAGATTCAGCTATTCCCTTCCTGAGCCCAGCCATCGGCATACGGTCAGAAGTTTCTATATAAGTGATAGATGATTGATAGGAAACCCGACAAACTAGCACATTTAATTCTTCACTGTCGGTTTGTTACATTAAATAGTTTACAGCCATAAAACTATCTTTCTTTGTGTCCAGCATGTTTTAAAATTACTTATTTTTGCTTCTGTCCATGGGTATTAAGATGAAAGCCCTGGCTATACCTCCATTTATTTGCTTCCTATGGATTTAAAGTAAAGATTTGGATACATAAAATGTGAAACCCAATCAACAGGCTCTTGGATTCCTTCCAACAAAAAAGCTTTCCACAGTTCCTCCCACTCTATGGGCTCATGTTCAAAGCAAAGCGAGATCACCAGAATCTTTAGTTTTGTTTCCAGATTTGTAAATTTGGAATTGAACCCCAACACAGCATCTCCCATTTTTCAAAATGCTTTCCAAAATTTGATCTTTGGATAAAATCCTGATACAAATATACAGTGAATTTGAACAGATTAATCAAGAACACATTTATGTTTTACTCCTCTGGATGAAGTACATATGGGCTATAGTCAAACCCAAGTGGGGAATGTCTAAATAGTCAGCAAATGCCTGCATTTCTAGACACTCCTATGGCTCAATCCTATGCTTATTAACTCTTGGCCAGTCCCTGAAGCATACAGTTACCCTGGAAACTTCCACGCTTGAACCTGGGCCTACCACGAGGCCAAATTCACTAGCACATGTATGCTACCTCACGTGTAGATGGATTCTTCCTCTAGGAATGGATTCTGAGAATCAATAGTATTTAAAAGGACAACAGGGCAACACGACGTGCACAGATCCACCTGACTGTAAGTGTCTCAAAAAAGCCATACACTGGGTTGTGTAGTTAGTACACACCAATGAGTCTACATGTCAGCACTCTGGTCTAAACATCAGAAAACCGCAGTGTAGTCTGGGTGGTCCGGCTCAGCAGCTTTGTGACCTAGGCAAATCACTTCACCGTGCTGAGCCTCCGATTATTTGCCTGTAGGAGAGGCACTGGAATGAAAACTCACCCCAACTACTTAACATTAAACCTTTGGACTAAAACTAAGCTACTGTGTTGTGGCCCTTTTCTCTTATTTATCAACCTTGTTAGCTCTTTATTTACTCCATCTCTTTCATAGTAAGAGAAACAAGTAAAAAAATTACATGAAGAGATCAATGATTTTGAAATTTATTTTTTTAAAGATTTATTTTATTTATTTTAGAGAGAGAGAATGTGTGTCAACAAGGGGAGGGGCAGAGGGAGAGGGAGAGAGAGAATCTCGAACAGACTCCCTGCTGAGTGCAGAGCCCGATGCAGGGCTTGATCCTAGGACCCTGAGATCATGACTTGAGCCAAAATCAAGAGTCAGATGCTTAACCGACTGAGTCACCCGGCTACCCCAGTGATTTTGAAATTTAACAGAAATATCCTCGCACATGTTATTTGCTGTCTGGCCCTTTGCTTTGAAGTGAAAAAACATGCTCAAATGTTATAATCATTCAGGCTACAACAGGCTCAGGAAGAGGCAAAGGGATTTGACCTTGAGACTCTCACTCAACAAATATTTATGGCACAGGTCTGCTGTGTAGCCTGTACTCTTCTGGCAGGGAACAAAACAAGCCCAAAACTCTCCTCTCGTGAAGCTGACTGAAAGTAATGACAAGTGAGATAAGTAAATTGAAGAAGGTTAGATAGTAATAAGTGATCAAGACAACCAGGCGATGGGTCCAATACAAAAGATGAAGAAAAGGAAGGAATAAAAGATGATCCTTTTGTTTGCCTGATTTGCATATATGTATCTTTTGGGCTTGAGTGATTGGCTAGGTGATGATAGTTACTGAGTAGGAGAAAAAGAAGTGGAGGCAGAAGGAATGCAAAGTAGTGGAGGACAGAACCCGTTATTCTGTTCACGGAATACTGAGTTTGAGATGCCTATTGAACACCCACATGTTGATATCAAGTCAGCAGTTGGACACATGAGCCTGGAGTGTTGGGGAGAAGTGAGGGATTGAGAATCATCACTCTATAGGTGGTTTTTAAGGCACTGAGTCTAGAGAGAGGGTTTAGGCAGTCAAGAGGATTGGGGATTGAGCCATAAGGGTACCCACCATTTAGAGGCCAGGTGGAGGAGACAGAATCAGCAGAGAAGACTGAGAATCATCAGCCAAAAATGTAGGAAGAGAATTAAGAAAATGTGGTGATTCAAAGCCAACCGAAGACAGTTCCTCAAAAGGAAGTAAATGTTTGCATGTGTAAAATACTACTGAAAGGGCACCTGGGTGGCTCAGTCAATCAAGCATCTACCTTTGGCTCAGGACATGATCCCAGGGTCCTGGGATCGAGTCCCACATCGGGCTCCCTGCTCAGTGGAGAATTTGCTTCTTCTTCTCCCTTTGGCCCTCCCCCTCCTGTTGGCACTCTCTCTGTCAAATAAATAAATGAAAATCTTGAAAAAAATACTACTAAGGAGGTGGGCAGACAAGAACAGAAAGGTTCCCCTGGATTTGGCAGCAGGAGATTCACTGGAGACTTCTCAGAACACAGTTTTAACTGAATGGCGGGAAGAGAAACCAGATTGGAATGATCTGAAGAATGAACAGGGGCTAATGAAGCAGGGACTCATGGTCTAGTCTACTTCAAGGAGTTTTGTTGAGGAGGTCCACAGGAAAGATGATGCAGTAGATGAAAAAGTACATGAGGCCAAGGCCGACAGGGGATGCTGTTCATGTACTAAAAGAGGATCCAGCAGAAGTACTGGCTGAAGCAGAGAAACTTGGAACCCATGGTCAAAGACTCTTCAGAGACCACAGGGAAGGGCTGCAGAGCATAAAAGTGGAGAAATCTCCTTCCACAGTAACAGGACAGGAGAGAAAGGCAGGTACCCATCTGGAGATTCTGCCTGGTTGGGGGTGGAGAGACCGTTGGAATGTCTTCTGTCTTATTAGTGGAGCAGAAAGCAAGATTGTCAGCAAGGAGTTGGGGCAGGGGTGGGAGAGAAGGGATGTGGGAGGTGTGAGGCAGGAGTATAAATTATGAGAACTCATCTCTGGAGAGGAGAGAGGGAACCACCAAGGGCAGCAGCATGACTGCGGGACACAGCTGCTTACCAGCTCAAGTTTGGCCTGAGGCTTCGCAGCAGCACTCAGCTCAGCAGGTGCCAGCACCAGGAAGCCAAGGACGCTTTCCTCCAGTGCATATGCGGGACAGAAAGAGACGACTGATGGATAAGGAGGGTAAGGGGAGGAGAGTCAACAGAGAGCGGTGGACAGGTAACAAAGGGAACAGTGGCAGTGGTGTGGGCTCCGTGCGGGTAAGGGATGGCTGCAGGTGGGACCGCTGAGTTTGTGGGAAGAAGTGCTGGTCAGAGCAGGTGCACTTGGCATTGAGTGCATGCCCAACGATTACCACCAAGTAAAGGAGGGGGTGCTAAGTCGGGGAGTGGAAAGGAAAAAGTAAATGGAGTTGAACAAATCCGGGGCCTAACAGGCTGAAGGCATCCCACGTGGGGGTCCACCTCACCACCAATGGTGGCAGACATGGGTATGGAGAGGGCCTTGAAGCAGAGGGCCAGGAAGTCAGAAGGCCACAGTGAGAAGGGGCAGGTTCATGGGTCCCTTGGAAACTGAGGGTTTTGGAGCAGGGGCAACAATAATTAGAAACAGGTATGAGGTATGAAAAAGAAAAATGGCCTCCAGTTGAAAAAGCAGCAGGCAAAGGGGTATCATCCTCATGCAAGGAGTTTGAGGGAATGTTCTAGTCACACAGCTGGAGATGGTGGGTGTAGTCACTGAGTTCAGGTCTTCACAGACACTGAAATCTTCTACTTGATCACGTTCGCTATTGGCAAATGTACTCTCTCTTTTTGGCTTTTAGATGTCAGGTTTTTGTAATATTCCTGGAGATAAGTGGGAAATCACTGAAGATGGTCCCGAAAAATCTCTGAGGTATATAGGAGATTTTGCTCTTAAGTGCTTTCCGATAACATACACATTTATATTCTTTTATTAGCATTGGAAATAAGCCTAAACAAGAATAGTTAATTTCTTTTTGATTAACCTGATTTTTTAAAAAAGTGTCCAGAAGGTCAAATATTTGTACCTTTCCCTCTATTTCTTTCCTCCTTTTAAGCATGTTAACCCTCTGCTTAGTCATTGATACCTGAATCCTCCTGACACCATCGGCTGTTCTGGGTCATTTTACCTGCCCTAAAATCCTCATTTTTCTTGAGTCCATATCTTAATCCTTTTTAGAACATCTGGGACATATTCTCCCAACATGGTACAGTGTTAAGGATTTTTTTTAATTTTATTATGTTATGTTATTCACCATACATTACATCAAGTGTTAAGGATTTAATAGGCTAAAGTATTGGAAATATACATTCACACACACAGACCCGCAGACTCCCAGTTTTGCCACTAGTCAGTGTGACCTTGGCCTGATTTCTTACCTGCTCAACTGTTTGGTAAAATGGAGACAACAAAAGTGCCTAAACCATACCATTGTTCTGGAAACTGATTAGGAAAATGCACATGTAGGGGTTAGCACAGAGTCTGAGTCCTGGTGAGAACTCAGGAAATGCTCATTCTGATGTGTACCTACATTCGAACTGCCCAGTAAGTTCACACATGTACGTGCGCCTAGGAAGAAGGATGAACTTCTCTGGAATGACAGATACAGAGGTGAATGCTCTTTCTGAGACCCTCTCTGTCTTCCTTCCAAACACTCTTCACAAGCATCCCCATCTGAAGAGCTGCAGCATCCAAGCCTGTGTGCTTTCCTACATTCAGATTAGCAGCTCCTTGATGCCTCATCTTTTCACAGATTTTATCACAGTCTCCTCTTTTTCTTTCTTTCCTCTAGTCCCTAGGATTCTTGCCCTTTGACTTTTAACCATTTCAAATCTGAAATAAAATGCTCCTAGAACTGCCAAAAAACAGTGTTTAAAGATCATTTTCAGTTCAGTTTTAAATGAACCACTTAATACCTCAGCTGACATTGACAATCAGTTTCTCCATGCGTGTTTTCCCCTGACACGCCTCAGTGAAAATGGTCACCTAATTAAGTGTGTCTTTCTTTGTCATGTGCCCCGCACGGCAGCTCAGATAGGAAATGAATGATTCTGGGGGAAGCAAACCTGGGCCTAAGATCCTCTCAAAGGTGACATGACCGTGGGAAAGCTCCCCTCATCTGAACATGCCAACCTGAGATTAAACTTCAAGCTTGTTGTTCTGACATTTCCTCCTGTGCAAACATAATCTTACCTGGATTCTGTCAATGGTGCTAGATAAATAACCTATATAAGTATTCCCTTAAATTATAGGCATTTGCAAGTGACTGGGAAAGGAGAGGCAGAGTGAAGAGAACTTATATAGGACACGACACTGAGCTGGATTTTAAGCTGGTAAAAGTGAGGTTGACTCCAAGTATTGCTGTTTCAGAAGGAATTGGGATTCTTCTCACCTTGCCCTCTCCCAAGGGTCTCTTGTCACTGTCAACGAAAGTCTTCACATGAAGAATTCCCATGCACTGAGCTGTCCAGTAGCAAAGGTACTGAACTAGGGACAGACTTCTGATTTATATGAAGTGAAGGAAGGGAGAGGGAGGGGAAAGGCCAAATGTTTGACCTCCTAGACATTTCCCCGCCTAAATCCAAATCAGGTTAAAAGGAATTTGATTATTCAAATTCAAAATAATTTAGATTATTCAATGCAAAATTCCTTTCGATTCAAAGTCAAAAGGAATATGATTATTTCTGTTTTGGCATCTATTTATAATGCTAAAAAAAAAAAAGGGAGTGAGTGAGCATAAGTATGTATTTTATCAGAAAGCACTTAAGATACTATTAACTTTAGGGGTGCCTGGGTGGCTCAATCGTTAAGCGACTGCCTTCGGCTCAGGTCATGGTCCCAGGGTCCTGGGATCGAGCCCCACATTGGGCTCCCTGCTCAGCAGGAAGCCTGCTTCTCCCTCACCCACTCCCCCGCTTGTGTTCCCTCTCTCGCCGTCTCTCTCTCTGTCAAAATAAATAAGTAAAATCTTTTAAAAAAAAGATACTATTAACTTTAAGGGGAGGGGAATGTTATGGAGATCCAGTGTTATTTTCTGTAAAATTAGTAGGGAGAACTAGATATCGTTAAAACTTCTAAAATTGCCCTGTAGCTGTTTCTTCTTTATGAAAAGTTGGGATAAGAAGACCTGCCTTGACAACAGAATCAAGGGAGATAATGTATGTGAAAACACAAGCTGGAAATTACTGGTCAAATGTGAATTCTTCTTATTGTTCTCTGTGCCCCAGAAGGGGTAAGTGAGCTGTCTGAGGTAACACCACTAGTAAATGGTATTCCTTCCCTTCCCCAATCAGAGCCTAACTCATAATAGAAACTAAGAATATATTTAATGTATAAATGCCTGAGCTGGGGTTCGAAACCAGGTTGTCTGGCCCAGGACCTGGGAGATTTCTCACTGTGCTCTGTTGTGCTCCATTTGCCCCCAAAGATAAATCAAAGTTAGCTGTGGAGAAGAGATGGAAATGTTCCATGAGATTAGTACTAATTTCATTTAGAATAATGGAAACAGAGAGCACTGTGCTAAGTAAGCTGTGAGAAGCTATCCTACTGGAGAAATATTTTGGAATGGGGTAATTTTCATGGGTTGACTATTTTGGAGAGGTTGGCCAATTCCAAAATGTTCCCAGGCTTCAGAAACCGTGGGACAGCGATGCTCCTCCTTTCCCCTAGAAAAGGGGAAAAAATACACAGATCAAACTACAGTTATTTCCTACAAATACAGTGACCCACCCCTGAGGGGATAGTACTTTTACAAGATGGAAAACAATGCCAGGTTCTGTGTCCAGACAGGAGAGACCAAGGTGATGGCACAGCTCGATAAAGAACAAGTAAAGGAAGTTCCATTTCATCTGACTCCCAAAGCTCACACCAAACTTGCTGAGAAGACCAATATGATCCCTCTTCTCCTTCCACACTGCTTACACACACAGTCTGCTCCCATGCCAGGGGCATATGATCCTGAAAGCTGACCTCTCCCCCAGGAGTCGGCCAACTGCCTTGACTAGAGTCCAAAGGAAATTTTTCTGGCCTCAGGTCTTCTTCTGAGAATAAAAATGTCTAGCAACTTAACTTTCTGTTAGCCTCCTAAATAGACTTCGCTAAACATTTATTTTTAAAACAATAGGTCTTTTGCTTACTGCTAAAGTAAAGCACTGCAGAACATTTGGAAAATATTGAAAAGCAAGGATAATGTCATTACTTGGAATCAATTACCATGGTGTATTTCTTTCATATGTGTGTCTATGTGTATGATCCCAATTTTATATTTAATACACATGTATCCATGTCCATATCATTTATTTCATATATTAAAAAAAAACAAGGGGCACCTGGGGTGGCTCAGTCAGTTGAGTATCAGACTCATGATTTTGGCTCAGGTCATGATGTCATGGGTTATGAGATCAAGCTCTACTTTGGGCTCTGCACTCAGCAGGGAGTCTGCTAGAGAGTCTCTCCCTCTGCCCCTCTTCCCACTCACGCTCATGCTCTCTCTGTCTCAAATAAATAAATCTTAAAAAATAAAAAATAAAAAACAAATCTGTGACTGTCTGTTTAATATAATATCTTCTAAATCTAATATGATACTGGAAGTACATTCCTTTGTGATGAAATATTATTTTAAAACATAGATTTTTAGAAATTTCTTCAGGCTGTAATGGAGTAGATTATATCAAATCAACCTTTTTCAGAAAAGTAATTATAGAAGCTGGATAAAATATCAGAAATACATCTGGACAAAAGCATTGGAAAAGGACCAAAGCAGCCAGGCCTTGAGGGGCCAGGATCCCAGAGAGAAGGGAATGGCATTGTTATAAGATCAATGTTTTCCCTGTTTTCCCCCTTGAAGCATGTATCTCTATTCCTAAGCACTTCGGGGCACATAGGCTAAATAGAAAGAGGAAGGCAAAAATTACTATGCTCCAGAATTCAAAGGGTCAAGAAAAAAGAAAGATGAAAAGAGAAAAATGCACTCTGCATTTTGGCCTCTGAGAGGCCAAAGGGTCAAGCTGGAAGTGGCTGATAAAAACACCCAAGCTAAGTACACTTGGGTTTCCAATATTGTTAGGTGAAATAAAAATTGGAGTTCAGAATCCCTAAGGAGGAGAGGTCCCAGTAAACACAGGAGCCTCCACTGATACCCAGGAAGAGCTTCACCTCAAGAAAGAAAGCAAACCAGTAAAAGACCAGCCACGGCAAAAACAAAAGCCATTCTCAAACCATCCAAATGTCTGATGCTGCCAAGGTCATCTGGCCTTACTCAAACTGCTTGCCATAAGAAAATTAATTTCTACTCCAAGAAGAAAGTAGCCAGAATCTCTAAAATTGTTCATATACATGTTACAACATTCAAAAATTACCAGATTTACCAGAAGATTGGACTAAATAGATAAAAATGATGAAAAGCAACAACCATGGAGTTGTCAAAAACAGACTTTAAAATAATTTTAATTTATATATTTGACAAATTAGATGACAAGATACGAAGTTTTGGAAGATAATTGGAAACTACAAAAAAATTCAGTGGAAATTCTATATCAGAAAAACATAACATTGAAATTAGGAACACAACAAATACATTTAACATTAATTAAATACTGTGGGAAGGAGGATTAGTTATCTGAAAAATATTTCAGTAGAAAGTATTAAACCTGAAAGCACAGAAAAGAGAAAGATGGAAAATACAGAGAATAATATACTAGAAACATGAGAAAACATGAAAAGATAATATGCATGTAACTAGAGTCCTAGAATGTGAGTAGGAGAATGGGCGAAGCAATATTCCAAGACATAATGGCCAAGAATCCTTAAAAATGGATGAAATACATCAAACACAGATTTAGGAAGTGTTACAAACACTGAGTAGTATACATAAAACAACTAGACCAGGGCACTTTATAATAACACTGCTGAAACTAAAGAAAATAAGAAAATTTAAAATCAATCAGAAAAAAAAATTTTACAAAGAACAATAATACTGAGGCTGAATTCTCAAAAAAATATGGAATCAGAAGAAAATTTAGTAATATCTTTAAAGTATCTTTAAAGTCCTACAGGAAAGACATTGCCTTTTTAGAATGTGATATCCAGGGAAAATATCCTGGATAAATTAAAGTAAAATAGAGACATTTTCAGACAGAAAAAACTGAAAAAAAATGTGTTGTGAGAAAATGTATATTTAAAGAGATACTAGAGAGAAGTTTTTGGGAAGACATAAAAATTGATGCTTTAATTTACACAGAATTTAACAAAGAAATTCAGAAGGGAATAAAAATCAAAGATGTAAAATATGAGTAACTATGAATTAACCTGACTGTAAAGAGGATTAATAATGCTTTGTAGATGACAAAAATAGTGAAAAGAGAAAGAGGAGGATAAATGAAATTATAAGGTTTTCCATTAGCTGGAAAATGGTAAAAATGCTAATTGATAGTAGATTAAATTAACATGAAGATGCATGTTTTAATATTTAGGGTAACCACTAAAAGAAAATACAATGATAATTTTAAAAATTATTAATGCAAAGGAGTTTTTTTAAAGAAAGGAGTAAAAGGGAAAGCAAAACAGATCAGCCAAATAGAAAACAAATAGTGATTTGCCAGCTACAAATACAACTATGCAAGTAGTTGCATAAAATGTTAAGTGTTCTACCTATGCTAAGTAAAAGACTAACAGACTGAATCAAAGCAAAGGAAAGTCTGGGTGGCATATAAGAGATACAGCTTAAATACAAGACACAAAGAAGTTAAAAGTAAAGGGATAGAGAAAAATATACCATACAAAGACTAACCAAAAAAAATTGGGGTAGCAAAATTAATATTAAGCAAAGAAGACTTTGGACAAGAGCATTACTAGAAGTAACAGGGGCATTTTATAATGATAAAAAGTTAATTACACCAATAGTAACATATAATGATTCTATATTTTATGCACCTAATAACATTGCCTCAAAATACATAAATGAAACCCCACCTAGTAAAAGGAGAAATAAGCAAATTCACAATCATAGTAAGAGATTTTATAAGAGATTTATCTTGTTAGTACATCAGAAGACTCAATATTATTAAGATGTCAGTTCTTTTCACATTGATTTATAGATTCAACGCAATCCCAGGCAAAATCCCAGTGAGGCTTTTTGGGTGGAAATTGACAAGCAATGCTAAACTGAATATGAAAAATCAAAAGACCGGGAATACCCAAAAACAACTTTGGAAAAATAAAAAAACGAAAACAAATTTAGAGAGATTGCATTATTTGAATTAAAAACTTTCTATAAATCTAAGTAAGCAAGACAATAGACACTGGCCTAAAGATGGACATAAACAATCAATGGAACAGAACACAGAGCCCAGAAATGAACCCCGCCCCACCATTTCCTCACACCATTATAAGAAAATAAACTTGAAATCGATTGTAGACCTAAGTATATAACTTCTAAGTATAAAATGTCTACTAGAAATCACAGGATAAAATCTTTGGGCAAAGCTTTCTTAGGAAAGACACAGAAAGCACAATTCATAAAAGGCAAGTATCTTTGAAAGATACTATTAAGAAAATAAAAAGGCAAGCCACAGATTGGTCAAAAATATTTGCAATACATGTAGCTGATTAAAGATATGTATTGAAAATACATAAAGAAATCTTACAATTTAATAAGTCAAACAACCCAGTAAAAATAAGTTCGAAATTCCGAATAGTTACTTCAATAAAGAAGGCATGCAGGTAACAAGCATGCTAAGATGCTTAAGTAGCCATTAGTTATGTGAGACATATGAATTAAATCCACAGTGAGATGCTAAAAGTTGTCTAGAACGAGCATGTTTTACCCCTGTATGAATAAGAAAATCCATAAAATAAATAGGAACAACCTACTGATACTTGAGTAACATGAATCAATCCCCAAAACCATTATGCTTAGTGTAAAAAACCAATACACGAAAGGTCACACATTCTATGATCCCATATACATGACATACTGAAAAGGCAAAAAATGCACAAAGCAGATGAGTGGTTGAGAAGGGCTGGATGGCAGACGGGCTACCAAGGGCAGAAAGGAACCTTCTGGGATGATGGAAATATTTTATACATTGGTTTTGGTGGTGGTTAGGGTGGTTACATAACTGTATATATTTGTCAAAACTCATCAAATGGCACACATAAAGTGTGAATTTTACTGCATGTAAATTATTATACACTTTTCTTTAAAAAAAAAGAAGCTTATGGGATACAGATATAGACAAAGTTGTGCTTTAGGGGGATATTTATAGTTTCAGATCCATATATTAGAAAAGGAGAAATAAAGTTCTAGATACCTCTCTTAAGAAACTAGAAGAAGTAAGCAAATTAAACCCCAAGAATGTAGAAGGAAGAACAGTGTAACATTGACCACAGTGCTTGACATGGACCCTGGTCGAGGTCAGAGTCCAGACCCGGGCCCCCACACATGAGTGTCTGACATAGGATGTAGTAAGGAAAGACTTATCTGTTTGATAGTTGGTGATTGGTCAGTTGGATAGACAGAATTTTTTTAATGGTTCTTAGTCCCTATCTCACATTATTTACAAATAGCAATTACAGGAAGATGGTAGATTCATGTAAGATCCAAGATAAAATGAAGTTTCTGGAAAATGAGAGAATACCTTCATGACCTTATGGTTGGGCAAATATTAAACAGGAAAAGTTAGTTCACCATAAAAATATTGAGAAATTGGACTGGATTAAAATTCAAAATTTGTGTTTATTGAGAGACACAATTAAGACTGTGAAAAGGAAAGCCACAAAATTGGAGGAGACATTTGCTACACACACACACACACACACACACACACGATAAAATAATTATTTCCAGGATGTACACAGAACTCTTACACTTCAATAAGAGAAAGAGAAACAACCTAATAAAGATGGGCCAGAGACCTGGACAGGAAATTTACTGAAAAATGCTAAAATGGTCAATAAATATAAGAAAATTGCTTAACCTCAATAGTCATCCAGAAATACAAAATAAAACCACGAGAGACGCCACCACTATACACCAGAATTGCTATCATTAAAAAGGCTGACAATTCCAACTGTTGACAAGGATATAATACAACTGAAATTCTAATACATGGATTAAGGACATCTATCTTTAGATAATTTGGCACTATCAGCTAAAGCTTAACATATAGCCCTATAGCCAAACAATTTTACTCCGAGGTACACACTGACAGATGACAGACATAAGTACTTATAGGCACCAAAGACACATGTGAGAATATCCATGGCATTGTTTGCAACAATTTAAAAACTGGAAACAACCCTAATGTCCATCAACAATAGAATGGGTAGATACATTGCGACATATTTATATAATGGGACGAATAGCAGCTATGAATTGTTATAATATGCTACAACATGGAAAAAGCTCATGAATATAGTTTCTTTGAGCAAAGGAAGACATACAATAGAGTATATACTGGATGATTCCATATATATAAATTTTAAAAATATGCAAAACTAAACTATGATGACAGGAGTCAGAGGAGAGGTCACCTTTGGAGGAGGGGTAATGACCAAGAGGATGCACAAGAGAGACTTCTAGGGTGCTGATACTGTTCTATTTTTTGATCTGCGTGGTGGTTACATGGCGTTCACTTTGTAAAAATTCATGGAACAGTACACTCCTGATTTATTCACTTTTCTCATCTCATGATGTTATATTTCTATTTTTAAAATTTTACTTAAAAACGTGGCTTTTTAGGACTATATAGTCATTTGACCATATCAATATTCCTTGTTTGTGTAACCCACTCCCTCTGGTGATTCTTTTCGATGTTTATTATATTTGGCTTTTATGAGAAATACTTTTTTTTTTTTTTTTTTTTACAATTATCGTATCTTACTTTTCTCATTCAAATCTTTGACTCCTTTCTAAAGATAAAGTCCCGGAAGTAGAACGGCTGGGTCAACGGATACATCATTTTAATGACACTGAATACATGTTGCCAAATTGCCCTCTGGGAAGATCTCATGATTAAAACATTGAAGGTCAGTCTTATCAAGACAGATTTAAATGTTCCTAGCCCCGATCCTGCTTGACCTTTATCACGTTAGACAGTATCCATCAGCTCTTCTGTAAAATTCTATTTTGCTCTGGCTTTCTTGTCAACCCCCTGCCTGTTCCATTCTCCTCCTCTTCCTTCTGCTCGGCTGTGCACGTACTCCAAGGTTCGGTTCCTGTCTGTTTTCTCTCCCCTCTCCTCTAGAGGAACGTGTCTCTTGCATGTTTACTTTTCCCTCTATGGTTATGATTTCCTAAATGTCTTGTTTTCTAAGAGAAAAGAATTCATTTGCTGTTTTGAATGTGGCTTATCCTTAATTGGAAAAAGTATTCATTGATTATTTTTTTATTGCCTCAAGTGTCACATTAACGCTGTCAGTTATGGTGGGTTTGCTACCTATGTCCTTGCCATATAATTTGCTTATTTTTGGAATATTGCTTTGACATAGGTTTATATTTTCTCAGGTGAAAAACTGAGGCACAGGCAGGGCCTCTGTTTGGGTCACATATCTGGCAGGCTACAGAGCTGGAATTCGAACTCAGGTCTGTGTGACTCCTGAGTCTTCACCTGGACCTCTCTACTGGGAGCTCAGTGAATGCTGTTAGCATGAGCAGCAGTAATCTCTTTGGAGGAAAGAACAGACGAGACGGCACACCACTCAGAAACAGAATGACCTTTATGATCTCTCTCTCTCCTGGCCTCACCCCCTCCAGAATCTGCTTCGATCATTATAAGAGAGAGTAATAAAATTAATCGTCCTATTTTATACACAGGGCAGGTACAAGGTCACGAGCATAAGGCCCTATGGTGTGCACAAGGGCTCTGCTCAGAGTGGAAGGTGCAGTGGAGGTCATGGCTAGGAAGCTTTGAAGCAGACAACATCCTTTGCAGTCCTCCATCTTCGATCGATGTCAGTCCTCATCATCTTCACCCCTAAATCCGTGAGGAAAAGAAAAAGGGAGAAACACTTCCCAATCCCTTCTTGTTTATGAACTGTATGAATTAAAGTGCATTAACATGAACTGACCGGCTGAAATCATGTTTTTATTATGTAAGCCAGGGCCATCTGATTTGTCATTGTGCTTGGACCACTGTGGGTTCCTGTCGTCTGTATGTCTGGCTGGCTGTGATTTTAGGGCTGGGTTAGCCTGATGTTTAGAAGCCCCTACAAGATCCTTCTTGAAACCCTCCCTCCCCTTTATTTGCTTGTTTTGCTTTACTATCAAGATAACAGGTCATCAATTTTGTGTGCCTACGTTCTACACTGGATAATAGAACACTCCTATGAATTTACTGACACCTGTCCTCATAGAATACAGAATTCTGTTTCTTTTCTTTAACACACACACACACACACACACCCTTTATCACATCTCCATTCCCACAGTACCACTCAAGAAATGTTGCGAAATGACACAGGAATGAGGCATTCATGGGAGAGTAAGCTTTATTTGTGGTCGAGAAGCCAGGGGAGGAGGATTGCTGGTCCGAACCACCAGCTCTGCAGAAAGAGTGCCGATGCATCGCTGTGTGAAGAATGGGGTCTGCGCATCTCAGGCACAGCATTTGACATTTGCAAAGCTCTTACTGCTTCTTCAAGACTCAGATCAGTTGTTATTCTGTGTGAAGCCTTCGTGATCTGTGAGAGGAGTGAATCACGCTCTTTCCTTTCCTGGTATGTACGTTCGAATCCAAGTGAACAACAGGCCCACACTTTCTGAAGGCCTGGGTATCAGCTGGCTCCTAAACCACAGAAAATGTGGTGAGGCTCCCTGGCCTACAGCCAGGAGGAGGATTTGCTGGAGACTCTGAAGAGGGAAGGAGCACTTTGGGGGGGTTGTCCATGGAGTATGGAACTGGAGAAGAGGGGAACATGGTGAGCTGACACCCGCCCCCTCAGGTCGCCAATGCTTAGAGAGGACCAGCTAACTCCAGATCATAGCATAGCTGTCCCGGCACTTAAGTACTATTGTAATAAGTGGCTTACATTTCTGTCTCTCCTACTAACAAGGGATCGCCCTAAAGGCAGAGACTCTGTCTTATTCACACTTTTGCCCTGTCACCCAAAAGAGAGCTGGAACAGAGCAGATGCACAATGCCGGCAAAACATATATGTGCATAGAAAATGACATTCGGGCCAGTAAAAGAGACTCATTGACAGACAGTGAGACAAGTCAAACCCATTAGCGCTTCCCATGCAGAAAGCATGAAATGGTGACCATGAGCTCTTCATGGGCTTCTCTTACCCCATACAGAGAGTTTGCAACATCGCACAAAGTTCCCTGGGCAATGCTGTTACTATACATCCCAGCTGGGTCCCCGGGGACTGTCGTGTGTGTCTGGCAAGCTGTTAGCACTGTGAAAACCCTCCAGAATCTAATCCCCAGAGGAAAGTGGTGACGATGTATTCAATCCAGATTACATTTTCTTAACAGGCTCTCAGGCCTAAACACTTTGGAGTTAGCAGGAAATTTCTTTCAAATATTATAGTAGACCAAAGTGAAGCTGAGAGCAAAGCAGCTGTTCACCTGTTTGGGCCATGGAGCTGAACTGGAGCCAAACCCCTCAGTTGGCTGGGGCCCCTCGTATCCTACTATTGATCATACACCCTTGTTGGAGGGAAGGCAGAAGGAAACCGGGCTGGAATATTTAAATGTAATTCTCTGAAGAGCGCTCCTTCATAATCAAAGACTGTAATGGCTTTTCTCTGAAGCTCCTCTTCCTGCAGAGAAGATTTCCCTCTTGCTTATTTTTAAAATTTCAAGCTAAAAAGCACAGTTTCTGGACTCCAGGGAGAGCAGCAAGGAAATGAGCAAGGGAAGCTGTGGATGCTGGGCAATCATAGTACCGTAGATGTAAGACAAAAGTCACGCATTTGAGAGCATCGCGCAAAGGCAGGGTCCTGGGTCCATGGCCTGGCCCACTCCTCCAGGTGAAGAGCAGCAGAACCAACACCGATCCTTTCATCCCAACAGACAAGACAGGAAGCTGTTTATTCCTGAGCAGACTTAACACTTCTCCTGGAGCAAAACCAGAGCCTAATAGTGGGACGACAGAGTACTTAAAAATGCGAAAGGATGTCAGAACACAGGGAGGATCTATGCCAACGATGAAAGCTGGTGAAGCCACAGGCATCCTTTATGCCTATGATATTCCTTTCCCCTGACACCACCCCCCCCACACCGCACCCCCACCAATGTCCTCACAAAACAGACTTAAACCAAAGCCTTTCCTCTGCAGGGGTCATTTGCATTGGAAACCATCAATCTAACTGCAGTTATGACTGATGTCTTCATAAAGGGATTTGAAGTGTCAAGATGCTGAGTGAGCGAGATTCCTATGGCCAGGGTAGGTCATGCTCATTCCCATTCCATTAGCCCTGCCCACTCCACTGTCTTCGTGGGACAACATCATCCTTTCTCTTTGTTTATCCTGACACACCCATCAGGGTGAGCTCTTCCACTGAATCTCAGGAAAGGACTTTCCAAAGATTCCCACCATTTAAAAACAATATATACCAGCAAATACTCCCTGAATTTTCTGTGACTTTTTGACTGAGTTATTCACCAAATTCTATGTGACAATGTTTCATTCATTGATTACTAAGTGTTTGCTGAGGACGTTAACCGTATGCCGGGCACGAGGTAGATGCTGGAAACTAATACTTGCCATCACCCAGAGATTTTGCTACTTCACGTTTGAGTAGACTACAAGAAGTGCACTATGGATGAAGTATAGTTTTGTCTGGTTTGTTCTTAAACTGTCATGTTGCTTTATTTATTCATTCAGATATTTATGTTCCCACCACATGCCCGGCAGAGAAACTGACAGAGTAGCTCACTGCGCTCTACCAAAGGCTCTATAATTCCAGAATCTACCAAAGGCTCTCTGGGTCTAGGGCTGACTCTACCACTTCCCAGCTGTTCCTAAACCTTCTAAACCTCAGGTGTCTCATCTTTAAATTGGGCATCATAATGGCATCTATTTCACAGGGCTGAGGTAGGAACGAAATGAGAAGATCCAACAGAATGCTTGGCATATGAGAAGCATTCAATAAACATGAGCTACTTGGCTGGATAGAAGAAATGATGTTGGTAGTCATTTGGAAGAAAAAAACCCTGGAGTTCAGTTTATAGATACATTTCAGGGTGAAGGATAGCCATCAGAGGCCCCTGCGCCTGAGAAACAAAGGTCAACTCCAGTGAATGTAGTAGACTCTATACCATCAGGCATGATGCGTGCTCAAGGAAACTAAGCAACAGCACTGGGAGCACTGAACCTGAGAGTGAGCATTATCACTTGTGCCGCCATGACCTCCATCACCACCTTCACCAGCACAATCCCAACACCACCAGGACCACATCCACTATTCCCACCCAATACCGTCACCTCCACTGCCAGCACCACTAGCACCATGGCCGCCATTACTACTTCTACTATCTACAACCAACACCTCTTTCTCCACCACCATCACCACTACTACCATCTGTCTTTACCACTTCCATTTCCACTGATCTTCAGACAGCACCTTCACCGCCACCACCACCACCACCGCCGCCATCACCACCACCACCATCGCCAACACCACCAACACCACCATCACCATCACCACCACCGCCATCACTACCACCACCGCCAACACTGCCGCCATCACCACCACCATCGCCAACACTGCCAACACCACCAACACCACTACTGCCATCACCACCACCACCGCCACCAACACCACCAACACCACCAATACCACTCACCATCACCACCACTGCCATCACCACCACCACCGCCGCCAACACCGCCAGCACCACCAACACCACTGCCACTATCACCACCACCATCACCACCACTGCCTATATCACCCCCAATGATATAATCATTATTAACATGCATGCCATTGTTTCTCAAAGAATGGCCCATTGCTACCTGACTCAGAATCCTCTTGGGCATCGTATTAAAATTAAAATTAAAATCACCTGGAACTTACTGAATCCAAATCTGTGGATATTCTCTAGAAATCTGCATTTTAATGAGCTCCCAGGTGATTTGTAGGGAGCTAAAATAGGAAAAGCACTGAATTTGAGGACGTGTGCCCATTCACAAACTAGGATTCCTTATATTTCTTTTTTTTTTTAAGATTTATTTATTTTTAAAGAGAGAGAGCCAATGAGCAGTGGGAAGGGCAGGGAGAGAGGGAGAGAGAGAATCTCAAGCAGACTCCACGCCAAGCATGGAGCCCAATGTGGGGCTCAATCCCAGGACTCTGAGATCATGACCTGAGCTGAAATCAGGAGTCAGACGCTTAACTGACTGAGCCACCCAGGTGCCCCCCTTATATTTCTAATGAAGCCTCTACTGGCTGTTTACTTGATTAGGGCCCATAGAGTGTTAGAGAGAAGAGTTTACAAGCACCAATGTGTGATGAAAATTAGGACAAAACCAAATCTATGAATAAAGGTGAAATTGTGCCCAGACCAAGCGCTTACACATTCCAGGCAGATCCCTGGCCCTGGGATCTCTCACCTATCAAATGAAGAAATGCCCAAAGTTGCATGGTTACTAATGGCAGGGCCAGGACAAAAAAAACATGTCTTTTGACTCTCAGTCTTGTTTGGTTGGCTTTCCAAGGAGCTGGTCCTGGACAGGGAGGCAGAGGAAAACAGCGGCAAGAGCAGACTGACTTGGAGCCAGCTGTGACTCAGCCCACAGACGAAATGAGTGTGTAACGTTATGGGAGATAATGATGTGGAGCCGGGGACCAGGCCTGGACTAAGAAATATGAGAGAGGAGAGACTTGTCTTCGGACATTTTGATTTCTTCCCATCATTTCTGCTTTTCTTTGGAAAACAAACTCTTCTTCACCCTTTTATCTACTGTCCACAGGCCAGTGGCCTCAGGGTCCATCCTCCGGTGCAGATCTGCTGATGCCTTTTCCTTCATGATCCCCTGTATCTACCTGTCCTGTGTCTGTAGCGACTCTTTCCTAGACCTCTCCAAACCAGCCATGCTGGACTCATTGCCACATTCCTGCATCGGACCCAGAGCCCCTCCCAGCCCGGGGCCCTGGCTCTCCCCATCGTTCTGCCCAGGCTGCTGCTGGTCTCACTGCCTTTCAGCCTTTGTTCAAATGCTCCCTTATTAAAAAGCTCTTTCCTGCTAGCCCCGTGCAAAGGAGGCATGGCTCAAGCCATCCGTCTGTCCTGACTTCTTTCTCACTATCTGACACATCAAATAAATATTCCTAAAACACACCTTAGTGTGTCTCTCTCACCTCTCACCAGAATGGATGTTCTTGAGAGCAGAGAATACATGCCTGTTTTATTCAAACAGCACCTGACACATACAGGCCCTCAACAGATATCAAACAAAGGATTCACCCAGGAACAAACCAGTGACTCTCCCACTCTGTTGCAAAGCTAAGCTCTGCTAATGCAGGTAATGGTTAACACCTTAACTCTTTTCCAGGTGATACGTTTGCATCTGACAAGGATTTTCAAGAGAAAATGTTCTAGTTCACAGAATTGGCTGGATGGTAGAGATATGGCAGCACATGTCAGGCCCCTGAAATTGACAATCTGAAGAACATGCTGGCCCACCCCATGATTACCCTACAATCACCACCCATCACGGTCAACTCAGCGTGGAGTCTGCTTGAGATTCTCTCTCTCCCTCTTCTTCCCCCACTCACGCTCTAAATAAATAAATAAATAAATAAAATCTTTGAAAAGAAAAAAAGTTTGAGATCCGATTGCATGTTTTGCATCAGGCTTCCCCAGGAAGTCCTTTTCCCACTAAGTAGGAAAGAAAATAGTTGCATGAAGCGATCATACCTTGACCCATCTTACTGCTCAAGGATTCAGGTTTTAATCAGTGCTAAATTTATCAGAGCTTGCCTGGATTTGCAATAAAACAGCTGCCTCGCAAACTGTGAAGAAATAGAACGTGTCAATATTCTGCTAAAACCAGCAAGGAAATCCTTCCTAATCAAATCCAGCAGCCGCTGTCAAAATGAGCAAACCCTGAATGACTGCCGCCAGCAAAGGAGATGCCGCACCCCCACAGCTTCCACAAAACACCCTGAACATGCGTGCACGAGCAACTTTTCCTCTAAAGAATTCTTACACTCTGGACAAAGATGCCGACACCGGGAATCCATGTTTAACTGCATCTGAAGTCATATTAATGGTTACCTCACAACCACCTGTATGTTTTACCCACTAAAAGATCTTGATTTCAAGGTATTGTTCATTTTACAATTTACCTCATCTCATAAATATAATTTGATGACTTCTTTAACAGTAGGTTTCTTAATTCTACCCAAGGTTGGCTTTTTTTTCAAACTTAGCTAAAATACTGTAGTTCTCACTTTACTTTTTTTTTTTAAGATTTATTTATTTATTTTAAAGAAAGAGAGAGCATGTGGAGGGAAGGGGCACAGGGAGAGAATCTCAAGCAGACTCTGTGCTGAGCACGGAGCTCGATCCCACTACCCTGAGATCATGACCCAAGTGGAAACCAAGAGTCTGATGCTTAACCCACTGCGCCACCCAGGCACCCCTATAATTCTCACTTTAATGGGGAACTCTGTGGGCCCTATTTATATGTTTAACCCCATGCTCTCTATTATCCTTTCCCGTTTTCCTGCTCTTCAGAGCACTTATCACTCACATACTATTTCTTGCTTACTTATCTCCTGTCCATATCCCATCCACCCACTCCCCCCAACTAAACTGTCGACTCCGCAAGGGCAGAGGTTTTTGTTTTGCTCACAGAGAGGAGGCCTGACCTATAGAGGGTGCTCAGTAAAGATTTGCTGAGTGTACGAATCAATGAATAATGGTTAAGAATGTTGGCCTCAGAGCCAGACTCTTTAGAGTTAATTAAATCTAGGCTCTGCCACTTGAGGAAGATGTTTAAACATTTTAAGCCTCAGTTTCTCTTCTGCAGAATGGGAATGATAACAGTAACACTAATACTGTGACTAATAATAATAATAAACCCCATGGTGTTATGAATAGCAAAGGAATGCTGTATGTAAAAAGTTAGCAACATGCGTACACAGAGCATTCCCTTGGTGTAGAGGTGGGTGCTGTTGATGGCTTTGTGCTCCACTGAACATCCCAGAAGCTCTCAAGAGCCAAGGGGCTGTGCCTGGAAGCTGTGGGGGCTGGGATCTGGGCTCCACTCATGAATCCCTTCAACCAGAAGAGCATCTCTGCTTGGTTAAAATTCTTACTTCTTTTTCATTGGTTTCCTATTCCAGGTAAGATTTCATTTGGGAAAAAAAGTGTTCTACATTTTTAAATGGTTCGAGGTTCACTGCCAGCCATTAGAAGAGAAACTTTAACGTCTGCTCTCCCAAGACTGGGCATTTGTGCTCTAGATGACAGCTTTGCACCTATCGAATGGATACTGTTGTCCCTTCCAATCGAGGGGACAGAACGGGACTGGCAAGTAGACGGCTAGAGAAAGAAGAAGAGAACAGAGGGAGTCAGGTTCCGTTGCTTGCCAAGTACAACTCCTAGCACATGGCAGGTCCTTGGGAAACAGCAGATCCCATGTCGTCCCTTGTGGGCTCCTAAGGCAGCCAACATCCACATCCCAAAGAGCAGCAACCATATTCCAGGTGTCAGGGCTCATGACATGAGGATGACCTGTCATTTGGGATCATACACAGCATAGATCCCATATCAGCTGGGGCTACAAAGGCACTGTGAGGTCTTGAAAAGATTCGGGAACTTAAGCCTGGTCTTGATTTCTACTTGCTTTCTCGTCGAGAAACTGGTGCTCATCTTCAGGCTCTACAGGCAGAGCCCTTTAGCCACCATTCCAGAAGAGCCCACCTATCAGGATTCTTGACCATCACTCAACTGGACATTTTCCTAAGGGAAAACCCTTGGGATTCCTTCCTAAATAAATGACTCACCACAAAGAAAAAATTACAAGTATGTGCATGTTTGCCGCAGAAGGCCCCTCTCCTGGGATCAACCGCTGCACGTGCATCCATGTGACTGCACTCGGCCACCTGGGAAACTGATTCAAGGCTCCAAGGCTGAACGCCCTCCCCGCTTGCCTCCTCACTGACATATTTTGAGATTCTAGTGAAAGGCCTCTGGCAAGACAGTGGGCGGGATGGGTACAGGGCCAGAACAGGAGGGCAAGAAGCAGGGCTTGGAGAGACTGACCCCCACTGGGCTTTGGGAAATGGGTCCTGTGTCTGAGTGACAAAGAATGTGATTTGGGAAATAACTCAGGACTCCTTCCCCCCACTGGGCCTAAGTCAGACTTGGCTTGGCAAGACAGGTACATGGACCGGGAGCCTTCAGATGGGAGGAAAAGGATGGGAGCAGAGGGAGCGGGAGGGCCCTGTGATCTCTGAGATGAGGTACAGTCAGAAGCAATGAGGCAGGGGACACCTGGGTGGCTCAGTTGGTTAAGCGTCTGCCTTCGGCTCAGGTCATGATCCCAGGGTCCTGAGAGCAAGCCCCGCGGCTCAGCCCTGCTAAGCAGGGAGCCTCCTTCTCCCTGTCTCTCTTCCTCTCCCCCCCAACCCCGCTCATGTGTTGTCTCTTGCTGTGCTCTCTCTTTCAAATAAATAAATAAAATCTTAAAAAACAACAAAAAAAAAAACCAGGCAGAGCCTGAGTCCTGAAACCCAAACCACCAGTTTTACCTTCCTCAAGGCCTCTGCCACAGTTGAGCCTCTGGGCCCCAAACCTGGCTTGACCAACCTTGACTTCACCCTCAGGGCTTGCTCTGAGCACTGCTCAGCCCTTCTGTTTCCACCAGCCCCCATCATGAACACCACCACCGCCATCTACACACTTGGTCCTGGAATCGTGCTTACCTGGGCTGGGCTCATGGGCAAAACTCCTAGTTCTGAGCCCTGCTGACAGCCTGCCCACTCTCCTCTGGCCTCCATTGTGCAGCTGAGGCAAGAGCCCCAAGGGCTGGCCTTGTGTGCAAGGCACACAGTTGGGTGTGAGGACACAGAGCCACCCAGAGGGAGAAGCTTTACCCCAAGAGCCCTGAGAGAACCTATACAGAGTTTTAAGTGGATTGCATCTGTTTTAGGAAACTCTCTTTGGGTGCTGTGTAGAAAAGAAAACGTTCCCTGGCCGCCAACAATTTGGAGGCCCCATCATTCAGTCTGTGGTAGGTTTCTAGAAGCAGGGGAGAGAAAAAAGTGGAACTACACATGATGGTGAAGTGTCAAGCTTCTCTTTTCTATTCTTCAGGCTTCTGCTCTCAGTCAGGCTCCTGGAGCAGAAGGAATTGCAGACCAGGAGTCCTGTCAGAGTCCCTTTGAGAGAGCTCAGGGTGGACGGAGACGGACCATGCCCAGGTCATCCGGCTAAGTGACAGCAAGGAGGGATCAAAGAGCAGGAGTTGTATCTACATTTGTCCCTTTGGATTTGTGGTGTTCGGTATGGTAGTCACTGGATCCTGTAGCCATTTAGATTTAAATTTAAGTTAATGTAAATTAATTTTTAAAAAATCAGTTCCACAGCCATATGCACATACCAGCCACATTTCAAGAGCTGCACAGCCAGATGCATGGCTGGTGGTTACCATGGTGGACATTTCTATCACCACAGGAAGTTCTATTGGATGGTGTGGCTTTTGATAGCCTCGCTCAGTCATATGTGAAGTCTTTCTTTGTATCTCACTCCTTGTATTATTCTGAGAGAGATCTGTGAGGACAGAGCCATTCTTGGAGAGCAGCCAGCCTCTGCTTCACCCCAAAGTGCTTCTAGTCATTCCCGGTGGTCTTTTGTTTAAACCCAGCCCAGAGAGTGGGCCCCCTCACGGCTTGTTCATTCTCTGTCTCTGACTCTCTCACACACATCACAAATACACACAATCACAAACACACACATAACCTTTGTCTTTTAACTTGAAAACTTTTCCCTGAGGGAAAAAATATATACTCAGTTGTAACCCAGGCCATGTCTAGAAGGATTACTACTCCTTCCCCTTCCCAACAATTCATACAGGTGAAATCAAGTTATCATGACAATTCAGGGCAACCTTGATCAAATGGACTTTCAGAGATTAAACACCAGAAACAATAATTGTTAGGATGATATGTCACAGATGAGTAGTATCCCACAAGGAGCCAAAAGGAACAGAGTGCTGCTTTTAATTACATGTTAGGTGCCTGTAATTAGCAGGGTCTCCTCAAAGCTCGCTCAGAGGCTGGCCTGCCACAGGTCAGCAGGGAAGGCTCATGACCCTTGAGAGGGCCTCCGCATCACACATCTAGCATGGGGCTTCTCCCAGGGGATGGCTCAACATTTCAGATTTTGTGAAATTCCACAAAACTATTCATTTGGGGGAGACTATTTCTTTTCTTTGGGGTCGAAAGAGAATAAGGAAAGTGCCGCTTGAAAAATATGCATGTGAAGAAGGGCACATGTGTGGTCACAATGCACACCTCAGTCTGCCATGCACTGAAAATTTTAAGAAGAAAAAGTACCCGTGAAAGGCCCTTTGCCATACGTACAGTCTTCAGCAAACTGGCCATGTAAATGGAGATTAAGGCCACCCTTACCTTGGTGACTATGTGAGGGAGTCTAAATCTAAAGGTTAGATCTTATACTCAGCTAGAGCTGGGTCTGTCCCTCTTCTACCTGGAGGCCTTTGGGCAAAGCAAACTCTAGAAAAAGGTGGAAAAGTACTTATGGGCAACCTTATATTAAATAAAATGTCTATTAAATAATTAAATTTATATTAAATAAATTTATATGAAACTTATATTAAACAAACATTACATGTTCAGAAAGTAAGCAACATAGATTGTTGTCCCCATTTTGACAAAAACTTACCTATTTGTATTGGCATCTGGAATGAATGATCAAATATGAAGGCAAGTCTATCTGCATTAAAAAGTTACACAAAAGCATCCCTGATATGACGGAGCATTGCTATTACAGGGAATACATTGAAAAGTCCACTGATTTCTCTCGTTCCTTCCATGTGGCTTTTATACACATTTATGAGATTTCTCACCTTGCCAATAGCACTGATTTCTCCTACAGTCATGCAGTTCTTACGATAATTAGCAGCATGAAATACATCATATAAGTTGCAAGAGAAGTACATACAGTTTTTGTCCTTTTCCGAGACAGGAAAAGGATTTTTACTTTGTCCAGTTACTGTTTCAAGCAAATAAATGAGACCAATGCATTATTTATCTTCTGGATGGACAGAGAGGAGGCCAAAGAACACACTGGTGCCCATGGCTTTAGCCCATCCCTGGGGATGGATGGGAAAGTCCGGGAGGGAGTCCAAGGCTTCCCTCCACCCCTCTCCTCCCTGACCAGAACTGACTGCAGCCAGGCCTTGATCTCAGTTTTCCAGAGACCTCTACCTTCTGGACTTCTTTTGCATATGGGATATTAAGCCAACAAAAGCAAAAGCATTTAACCGCTTCTAGGTAGCTTTTTTTTTTTTTTCCCCAGAACTCTCAAGCTCACTGTTGATGTCTGCATGAAAGTAGATGAAATATTTCCCACTCATTAAAACAATCAGGAAGACTGGTGTGCTCTTAAGGGAGCAATATTTAATGCAACGATCTTCAGGCTCTTATGTGCCCATCTGCTGCTGATCCACAGAGACACAGATCTAAAGCAACTTCCATTTCCCTGTGACCCCAGGTCTCCCCTGACTCCCCACAATTTAAATCCCTGCACTGAGGGAAGAAAATCAATCACCTCAGTTCTAATAGGGCCCATTAGCTTTGTGTAAACATAAGGTGCTCACTGTTCTGCAAAAAATAGTATAGTCAGAGGGCCAGAGAAGCTGAATTTCCAAAAAGCAAGAAGAAGGAAGATGCCTCACCGAACGCTGTGATCTTCTCAATCAGGCTAATCGGACCCTCCGTAATGAGAGGTACAGTGTGGGGTGGGGGAGCTGCTCCGGGGGGAGGGCGGGGAGGGGGCTGTGGGGCAGTCATAGTCCTGCCCATTCCATGTCTGCCTCCAGCAAAAATCAGTTTTTTAGGTGCTCAATGGGGAATCAATCACTACCCTGATTAGAAACTATAATGGCGCAGGACTTTCGATCATTCCTTCCTTTCATTTTTTTAAGCATGGGAACTCTTTCCAAATGATTCACGCAGCTTCTTTTTTTCAGCACTCACTCCACAATTTAGCATTGGTGGCTGCTGGAGAGTTTCAGTCTGTCTCTGGGTTGCTCTTGTAGGCTTAGTCCTCAGCCAAGTATCAGTTTTCTCTCCCAAAAGCTTTCCCCTAAGGAGCCCAGGGGACAGAGGCACTGGGGCACAGAGGCATTTCTGAGCTGTGTTTTCCATGGAAGAGCCCTAGGAAGATAGGTGAGGGCCTAGAAACCTGTTGCTCCTACAGTCTGGAAAAGGAGAGAAGCATGGCTCTGTCCAAGCAGGCCAGGGGCATCAAGGCACATTTTAGATAGCAGGTAGTAAAGGGGTAGGTGGAATGGGCACAGTTATGTGTCACACTCAACTAGAGTTGCCAGATTTAGAAGAAAGAAAGGAGAGAAAAAGAAAGGAGTGAGGGAGGAAGGGAAGAAAGGAGGAAGGAAGGAAGGAAGGCAGGCAGGAAGGCAGGCAGGAAGGAAGGAAGGAAGGAAGGAAGGAAGGAAGGAAGGAAGGAAGGAGAGAGATGGGGCACCTAGGTGGCTCAGTTGGTTAAACATCTGACTCTTGATTTTGGCCCAGGTCAGGAACTCAGGGTCATGAGTTCAAGCCCCATGTTGCACTCCATGCTCAGTGCAGTCTGCTTCAGATTCTTTCTCCAGAGTCTGCTTGGGATTCTCTCCCCCTCTGCTCCTCCACCATCCTCTCTCTCTATTTCTCATATAAATAAAAAAAAAAAAAATCTTTTAAAAAAAAAAAGAAGAGAGAGAGGAAGGAAGGAAGGAAGGGAGGAAGGAAGGAAGGAAGGAAGGGAGGAAGGAAGGAAGGACAACAAAGGGACATACTTAAACTAAAAAAATTATTCATTGTTTATCTGAAATCCAAATTTAGCTGGCATCCTGTATTTTACCTAGAAATCCTACCCTTGACTCTCCTTTCTCTCTACCCTCACACTGAAGTTGCTCCACTACTATCCATTTCATAAATTGAAGTTCTACATAAAATTGCTTTAAAAGGGGGTTCTGAAGCTTTAAAAACTTAAAATGAGCAAATGGTTGAAAATCATCACCACCCTGTAGAAAATAGGCTTTCTCTCTGGGTATATCGAATAAGAAAAGGGTGCACACATGCTATAACTTCATGGTAAGACAATTTAGAATTTATTTTATTATAATTTGACACACTCCAAGAAAAGCTGCATTGAATTGCTGGCAGATTGTAATACTGGCTCTATTTCTTCACCCTTTCCTATATCCATACCTGTTGCCCTGTGTTTTCACAATCCCTCCTATTAAAGGCAGAATATATTTGCCTGCCCCTTGACTTTGGGTTGGGCAGCATGTCTGCTTTGGCCAATGATGCACCTTCACAACTAGTCACATCCTCTTGCCCTCTGCCATCACCATGAGAAGAACATGCCTTGGGGATTAGTCCACTCATCCTGGACAAATGAAATTCTTGGAGCAGATCTAAACTGAACCCATGGCCCGAAGTCAGACCCAGCTGAGCCCAGACAAGTTGACTCACATAAGCTAGAAAGAGATACATTGTCTTGTGTTTTGGGGTGGTTTGTTATGCAGTACTACTGTGGCAAAAACTGACTGATACATTCTACCTCATCACTATCAAGGTTGCCATTTCCTTCAGCAGCCCAGATTCACAACAGCATGCCTGACACAGACTTTTCTATCTAGGTAAGAAATTTTTGAGCAGAAAGTTTAAGGGCAATGAATTCCCAAGATTTCTCAAGATTCACAGAGAAGTCACCTACTAGAGGAAAATTACTATGCAGATTGCTGATAAGATTATCACGAATCTTCTGAATTTAAAAACCCAATGTTCATTCCAGGATTTTTAAAACGCACTTTAAAGATGGAAATTAGGACTAGGCACCATGAGAAATTATAACTGAACATCTGCACAGGCAACTCATTTATTAGAGTAAACGTTTAACTGGGCAGAAGTTGGTAACTGCTATTCCCTCCTCAATGTATTTTACATTCAGGATGTATGTTTCATTAAACACGGTATTTTTCAGAAGAAATCCAGTGTGTAGCAGATGAGAAAGCTGGAGAATGAGTTTTTATTTTAGTCAGCATGTTTTCCAGAGATGCCTGCCACCAAACCTCTTCCCTTTAACCCTCTCTTTGAAAAATACATCAAAACTTCACTTCCATTTCTATGCTATTTGCCTCCCACAACAACACCTTTCAGTGTGATAGCCAAATATTTGGACTAATATTTCTAAACACTGCTGGAGGGGTTGGAACTCTTCAAAAATCACACTATAAGCTGCATTATGCCATTTGCCTACATTTGGAAATGAAAATGAACTCTTTGGGGGGGCCCTCATGCCAGAGCTTTCATCAGGAACTATGACGCAATGGTCCCCACAAGTGAAGAAACTTGATAATTTTTAAACATGAGCTGTAAAAAGTACTTGCTGACATCAAGCTAAATTAAACAAAAATAAAGTGAGTTTCCAAAACTACAACGTGGTTTTCAGGAGTTAGTATGCAGGAGCTTACAATCTCGCTTCAACATGGTAACACTCAGACTCAACCATGGGGTCGAGTAAGGGATGGCAGATTATTGAATTAGAATCCTGTTTCTCAAACATCCCTACCAAAAATATTCCTTTAGGCAGAAGTGAAAGGACCTCAGTAGGTCTGATATCAGTTTAGACTAAAATGGCTTATTGCAAATTGGGTGTTTTATCTTCAAATTCCATAATTTTTGCATTCTATTTCATAACACATCCATGTGTTCCAGTTATCATCAGGGAAAAGAAATGAGTTCCTCCAAGGCTCATTGGTTAATAATGAAAGATACTGGGGTGCTGAAGCTATCACACTTGGAAAACTAGGCTGCATTCAAGAGCCCTAGATCTGCATAATTGGTGAAAATGTCTCTGAATTGGTGTCACAAGATTTGGGGAATTCAGAATCACATAAATATCAAGATAAATATAATAGTTTCTTCACTCCTTTAAGAGCCCTCTGGAGTGGTGAGTTAATGACAACTGGCCTTGAGCATTCCACTCTTGTACTCACACCACCTAAAAGCCCCACAGTTCAAGGATTCAACCTAGGTAGACGACTTTTTCCAAAACGCATTGACTTTAAGAGCTGCATGGTGGGGTGAGAGTAAGGTGGTGATGGCTGTGCGATCTTTTGGTGCCTGTGGCTCTCACTTCTAGAGATTCTTCTCCTTAAATTAACCAGAGATGACACAAACTCACAAATCAGGCTCAGCCTTGAGTCCTTCCCCAGTAGGCATTACCCTTAGGGAAATGCGCATATGGGGAAAAACTAAGATTTGGGAAAATGAAAAGATAAAATGTGTCCAAAAAATTCCTGC
Organism: Halichoerus grypus; assembly: GCF_964656455.1. Taxonomy (NCBI): domain Eukaryota; kingdom Metazoa; phylum Chordata; class Mammalia; order Carnivora; family Phocidae; genus Halichoerus; species Halichoerus grypus. Next base: position 94,690,452 of record NC_135718.1, on the reverse strand, counting down.
ATTAAAAGTCTAGACAATCGGGGCGCCTGGGTGGCTCAGTTGGTTAAGCGACTGCCTTCGGCTCAGGTCATGATCCTGGAGTCCCGGGATCGAGTCCCACATCGGGCTCCCTGCTCAGCGGGGGGTCTTCTTCTCCCTCTGCCCTCCCCCCTCTCATGTACTCTCTCTCTCTTTCTCGCTCTCTCAAATAAATAAATCTTTAAAAAAAAAAAAAGTCTAGACAATCTCTACAAACCAAGGAGATGGATGGAAATCAAGGGACATAAAAATATGCCAATACTTAATAGGTGGAAGACAAAGATACTAATTTTTTCTCATATAATTTTTTGAGCTATAATTCACATACCATGAATTAAGTCACCCTTTCAAAGTGTACAATCCCAGTGGTTACCTTTTCCCATTATCTTCTTCCAGAATATTTTCATCATTCTCAGAAGAAACCCATATCCATTACTAGCCACTCCCTATTCCTTCTTCCCACAGTTCCACAGAACTTACTTTCTTTCTCTATGGATTTCCTATTCTGAACATTTCATGTGAATGGAATCATACAATATGTGGCCTCTTGTGTCTGGCTTCTTTCACTTAGCCCTATGTTTTCAAAGTTCATCCAGGTTACAGCATATATAAGTACTTCATCCTATTCTATGGCTGAATAATATTCCATTGTATGGATATACCACTTTTTGTTAACCTATTATCAATCAATTGACATCTGTGGGAGTTGTCCCCACTTTTTGACTACTATTAAAAATGATACTATGAACATTTGCATACAAATTTTTATATGTACATGTTGTCGGTTCTCTTGGGTATATAACTAGGAATGGAATTGCTAGTAGTTATTTTCAGCTTTATGAAAAACTGCCAAACAGTTTTCCATAGTGGCTGAACCGCTTCAAAATTCCCACCAACAATGTATAAGTGTTACGATTTCTTCATATCCTTGTCAACACTTGTTATTGTCTTTGGATGTGAGATGTACCTCACTGTGGTTCTGATTTGCATTTCCCTAATAGCTAATGATGTTGAACATCTTTTTTACGTGTTTATTGGTTATTCATATATATTACTTGGAGAAATATCTTTTCAAATCCTTTGTCCATCTTAAAATTGGGTTACTTGTCATTTTATTGTTGAGTTGTTCTTTATATACTCTTGATACTAAATCCTTATCAGATTTGATTTTCAAATATTTTTCCCATTCTGTGATTACACATTGTCTTCACTTTCTTGATGATGTCCTTTGAAGTATAAAATTTTGATGAAGTCCAATTTATCTATTTTTTCTTTGGTTTCTTGTGCCTGTGGTATCATACCTAAAAAGCAATTGTTTGATCCAAGGTGTCAAAGATTTATACATATCTTTTCTTCTAGGATTTATTAGTTTTAGCTCTTACATGTAGATTTTTGTCCATATTGAGTTAGTTTTTGAATATAGTATGAGGAAGCTCCAAATCATCGTTTTATATTTAAAGATTCAATTGTCCCAGTACATTTATTGAAAAACTATTGCTTTCCCAATTATCTTGGTACTCTTGTTGAAGATCAATTAACCATAGATATATGGGTTTATTTCTGAACTCTCGGTTCTATTCAGTTGAGCTCATGTCTACCCTTACACCAGTGGCACACAGTCTTGATCACTGTAGCTTTGCAGGAAATTAGGGTATCAGGAAGTATGAGTTCTCCAACTTTCTTCTTTCCCAAGATTTCTTTTGGCTGTCTGAATTCCTTGCATTTTCACATGACCTTTAGGATCAGCTTGTCAATTCTGCAAAAGTCACTGCTAGGATAGAACTTATGTTGAATCTACATGTCAATTTGGGAAATATTACAATATTAACAATATTCATAAACAAAAGCCATAAACATGAGATGTCTTTCCATTCATTGAGGTCTCTTACAATTTCTTTCAATGATGCCTTATAGTTTCTTTTTCCATATTTTACTTTCATTAAATTTATTCCTATGTATTTTATTATTTTGATACTGTTACATGTGGAATTGTTTTTTAATTTAATTTTTGGATTGTTCATTTCTTGTGTATAGAAACATAACTGATCTTTGTGTATTGATCTTGTATCCTGCAACCTTGCTGAACATGTTTATGTGCTGTAATAGCTTTTAGTGATTTCCTTGATTTTCTATATACATGATCATGCCTTCCGCAAACAGAGAGTTTTACTTTCTCCTTTCCAATCTGGAGGCCTCCCCCCACCATTTTATTGCCAAAATGTGCTGGCTAGCACCTCCATTAAAATGTTGAATAGAAGTAGCAATAATGTATATCCTTGTCTTGTTCCTGATGTTAGAGGGAAAGATTTAGGCCTTTCACCATTAAGTATGATGTTAGCTATGGGTTTTCCATAGATACCTTTTATCAGGCGAGAAAGTTCTCTTCTATTCTTAGTATTTTGAGTATTTTTATCATAAAAGGGTGTTGGACTTTGTCAAATGCTTTTTCTGTGTCTATTAAGATGAGCATATGGCTTTTATACTTTTTTTCTGTTAATATTGTGTATTACAGTGATTGGTTTCTGAAGTTGAGACAACCTCATATCACTAGTTAAATTCCACTTGGTCATGGTATATAATCACTTTTATATATTGTTGGGTTTGATTTGCTGTATTTTGTTGAGGATCTTTGCATGTATATTCATAAGGGATATTGGTCTCTAGCTTTCTTGTGATGTCTTTGTCTGGTTTTGGTATCAGGGTAATGCTAGAATGAGTAATATTCATTCTAAATAATGTATCATAATGAATGAATAATACTCATAAGATGAGTTGGGATATGTTCTCTCCTCTTCTATTTTTTGGAAGAATAAAAATCAATTTTAAAAAAGAAGATGGAATTGATGTACTTTTCTGTATTCCTTCTGCTAAGTACACCTAGAAGCCCTAGACATTATATATAAATCCAAAGATAAGACGATTCTGAGACAGACTGGCTAGAGATCTCACTATCCAAGGAATGACACAGTGGTGGGTTCCCTGGTTTTCTTTTTGCCTCAAACATCCTATATTTGGAGCTGAAAAAAAAACTGGAAACCTAGAAATACCAATGGACACAGACAAAATAGCCCCAAGGAAAACCTGCTTTCTCTAGCTAAAAGACCAGGAGAGATGCAATCTATCAAGATAAAAAACTTCAGACAATAAGTGCTCTATTGCAGCCAGAAGCCACAGACAGACTGTGCCCCATCCTCACCCATGGCAGCAAAGGTGAGAAGCCTAGACTTCTACTTTCATGAGGCTGTAACAAGACCCTCCTCCAGGGTAGTGTCAGAGAAGACCAACTATGGAGCTAGGACTTTCATCCTCTCCAGGAAGTAACAAATCCCCCCCACCATGATGTCAGTCGAGATAGTGTGGGGAAGCTGCACTTCCATTCCCACCTTCCAGTAATGAGGTAGCCATTCCCCTCCCTGCAGGAGTGGTGTTGGAAGAGGCCACGTGGGAAGGTGGGAGTCCCAGCCCAGCCAAGAGTCATAAGAAACACCCCCCTGAGGAGGTCAATGGAGACTGAGTGGGACCTGGGGCTCTTACCACCATCTGACAGTAATGAGGTGATTTCCCTCCTTCCTCTGCTAGATCAGTGTTAGAAGAAGCCAGCTAAAATAAACAACTTAAAAAATATCTAGATCTTGCAACATAATACCCCAAATGTCTAGATTTCAGTAGAAAATAATTAATGAAGCCAAGGACCTGGAAGATCTCAACTGAATGACAAAAAAGTACCATCAGTAGATGCCAGCAGTGAGATGACAAAAAGGTTAGAACTACCTGACAAGGGTTTCTTTTTTTTTTTTTAGAGAGAGAGGGAAAGAGAGCATGCGTGAGTGGGGGCGGAGGAGGGGGGGGTAAATGGAGAGGGAGAGAATCTCAAGCAGACTCTCTGCTGTTGAGGATGTAGAGAAACCATAGCATTTGGTCATTGCTGGTGAAAATGCAAAATGTTATAGCCACTCTGGGAAACATATTAGCAGTATTTTTTTAAAAGTTAATATGCAACTACCCAATATGCAATTGCACTCCTGGGTGTTTATTCCAGAGAAATGAAAACTGATGTTCTTACAACAGCCTCTACGCACATGTTTACAGCTGCTTTCTTCATAATAGTGAAAAACTACAAACAACCCAGAGGTCTTTCAATGTGTCAAACAACCCACAGGTTAAACAAACCATGATACATTCATACTGTTGGAATATTACTCAGCAATAAAAAGGAACAAATGATTGAACCATTAAAATATGCAACAATTTAGATGAATCTCCAGAGAATTATGATGAGTAAAAAAATCCAATTTCAGAAGGTTACATACCATATGATTCCAATGTATAACACCCTTGAAGCAACAAAATTATCGAAGTGGAGAAAAGGTTAGTGGTGGACAGAGATTAAGACTGGGGGAAGGGTGTAAGAGAAAAGTGGGTATAGGTATAAAAGGCAACATAAGGAATCTTTTTGGTGATGGAAATATTCTGATTTTTACTGTTTCAATATCAATATCTTGGTTGTGCTATTATACTTTAGCCTTGCAAAATGTTACTATCAAGGGAAACGAGATAAAGAGTGCATGAGATCTCTCTGTATTATTTCTAGTAACTACATGTGAATCTACAGTGATCTCAAAACAAAATGTTTAATTTAAAAAAAAAGGGGGATGACTTGCCAACTCATTCTATTAGGCCAACTCATACCATTAGGCCAATATAACTTTGATACCAAAATTGGAGAGGGACAACCTAAAAAAGGAAAATAACTGGCACATCTAACCCATGACTATATGTTAACAAGCTAAATTCAGTGTGTACAAAACAGGTATTTACATCCTGAATAAATTGTATTTCTCTTATCTGGTATGTTTACGTGATGAAATATTACAGTAGTCCCCTCCCCCATATCGGCAGAGGATATGTTCCAAGAACCCAAACTGATGCCTGAAACTGCCAATCATACTGAACCCTATATACTACCTTTTTTCCTACACATATGTACCTATAGTAAAGTTTAATTTATAAATTAGTCATAGTAAGAGATTCACAATAACTAATAATAAAATAGAACAATTATAACAATATACTGTAATACAAGTTATGTTCTCTCTTTCTCTCTCTCTCAAGATATCTTATTGTACTGTACTCACCTTTCTCCTTGTGATGATGTGAGATGGTAAAATGCCTACATGAGGAGATGAAGTGAAATGAGTGATGTAGGCATTGTGACCTAGCGTCCCACTGATATGTCAGGAAGAGGATCATCTGCTTCCAGATCAGGGTTGACCACAGGTATCTGAAACCACACAAAATGGCACATAACGGGGGACTACTGTGTATCGTAGTGAAAATAAACTCTAAAGGCATGAAAGAAAATGGAAGGTTCTTAGCAATTCTGAAATGATGAGTAAAAAAAAGTACCCCAAAGACTACATGCAGCATAAAAACCTTTTTATAATTTTTACAACCAACTAAAATCAATAATGTACTTTACGTATACATATGTATTTTTTTTAAGCAGAGAATCAATAAACACAAAGTTCAGGAGGTTGAGGAGGAGGCAGAGCAATGGAAGAAAAGGTGAATATAAGTCATTATTAATGTTCTACTTCTTGGATTGGGTGGTGAGTTTACAGGTATTCATCATAGTATTACAAAATATTTTTAAATAAATAATGTAAAAGTGGTTTATGAATAAATTAAAGATAATAGGATGACATGAAACAGGCTTATGATTCATCAGTATTATACTCCTGAGGTCCATTTAGGAAAAATAAATTCTGACAAACACTTTTCTTTGACTAAGCCAGCTTACATCTGTGCAAACAGCAAGCCAGCTTTCAAAGACATTTCTGGTTTCCTGACAAATTTATTTTAAAAAGATAAGGGCTCTAAGCAATTGTTTTTCAGAAAAGTCATAATTTTAGGTTCCCCACTCCCGTTGAACACACTATGAAAGTGACATATTTTCTGAGATGAGGTGTCTTGGTAAAAAGTCTGGTAGATGCTGGTCTTTTCCTGGGTGTACTAATAGCCTCGGTATGAGATATTCCTCATTTCAGCTCTGCCTTTCCAGATTTAGCTCCATCTGCGCACATGACCATGCTTTTTTTTTTTTTTTTGGTAATTGATAGAGTGCCTGCTGAATTCCTCATATATCTTGTTGAGAAGGTCTTCTCCAGTTATTTTACCAAAAGTCCTTCTTAACACCTTCACAGACACCATCATTATAAATGTGGTAACCAAGACCAATAACACAAGCATATTATTCCTGCCCATGCCTTCAGCCATCTTGAAACGGAAGGAATCAGGTCAACCCCAGTCTCTCAGCCAGATGTTTAAATAGTCAGTTGAGCACATTGAAATGTATCATATAATAGTGTCACTTAATAATTGCCTCCTTTAAGCTCAGGAGGCATTTTCCACCCAAACAGATTCAAGGTTTCATCCAAACGTCTCCTTTCAGGTGAGTGGAACCTGGAGAGAAACACTACAACGGACTTTATTGGAAGACTCAACACACTTTTAAAAATGGTTTATTTAAGGGTACTTCTCATTGTGTGATCTAATCAAGATCCGTCTCTCTCGGAGCATTTTATTCTAAATTAACATTACTAATTTTTAAATTATGGGTTTCATGTTGTTACTACAGTAAGCTCTGACATGGCTTGATATTCTTTGCATTCCCATTAAAATTACACACTTTTGGATCAACTCACCAGGACCCTTAATTCTCTAGGAGCAGTAGAGGGGCACTCCCATCTGCACTGTCAAGTGAACCTTGGGACTTCTCTGCTGCTATCGGACCCAGTATGATCTTGAGCATTTCCTCTGGGTTCAAGCAAAGGCCTCTAACTTCCTTGTTTTTAGCCATAATTTTGTGTCCCCACCTGAAAATAAAATTTTGAAAGTTATTTCTCCTTTAGAAGATAAACATTTACACTAATTTATGAAAAAATAAAATTTGGGGAGAGAAGACCTGATGGTGTTAGCAGAATCAGTGAATAGGAAATAGATGGAAGTACAGTTGCAAACTTGTCAACTAATGTTATATTGCAATCGAGGCAAGAAAGTTGGACTGATTTATGGTAGCTAATGGCTTTTTGGTCTAATAACGTACTTAAAAAAAATCATTTGATTAGATGGTGAAAAGTTCATTATACGAACAATCAACCCCAAACCAAACCCTACCTTGCCAGCCTCTGACGTCTCTGGAACACTACTATCACAGCGCCTCCTCTCTGGCACGCCTCAGCAGCCTGCCCTAGCCAAACTCATTTGTCGCCATTGCTCTTTTATTACCAGCAGGGCTAGAGAACCAGATTTCTTAAGAATTCAGAACAATCAAATTTTCCATTCACTGATTCATATCCTGTCTCTAAGCCTGACCCCTTCTCCTACACCCTGACACCTCCGTTACATACACTAACTCATATGATCTTCACAGCCAACCTAAAAGACAGGTGCAATTATACAGACAAAGAAACCAAGGCACGAAAACATTAAAAGACTTTCCCAAGGTCACACAGCTAGTGAGTAGAAGACTTGGTCTTTCAATTCAGGCTTGAGGAGTGCCTGGGTGGCTCAGTCAGTTAAGCATCTGCCTTCGGCTCAGATCATGGTCCTGGAGTCCCGGGATTGATCCCTGCAATGGGCTCCCCGCCAGCAGGGAGTCTGCTTCTCCCTCTGCCCCTCCCCCCACTTGTGCACTCTCACTCTCTATCTCTCTCTCAAATAAATAAAATCTTTAAAAAAAATTTTTTTTCCATTCACTGGCTCCTCATGAGTTGCACAGTATAAGTTGCAATCTGCTGAATTTACTTGCACATTCAAGTTATAAAACATTTTAATGTCATAAGAATTCAAAAATTAATTTTCCAGGACTCTATACCACAACCACTTTGATGTTTTTAGTTATTCTTGACCGAACCAGTGTGAGAAATGCCAGATTAACAAACCCGGCTTATGGACCTAGACATCCTTTCTAGAAAGAAACTTGGAAACACCAAGAACATAGAAATTTCCCCAAAACAAAACAAAACAAAAAAACAACCTTTTAAAAGCTCTGCAAATGCTAATGTTTTGACCTTAAGGCAAGTATACCTCATCTTATGTTATTCTGATAAACTTTAACTTTAACTTTGATAAATAAAAAATCAAACCAATCATAGCACACTCTCATTGTCTTAGTTATATATTGCTGGGTAACAGTATTACCACAAATCTGGCATCTTAAAACAACACAATTTCTTATTTCACAGTTTCTGTGGGTCAGGAGACTGGGCATGGTTTAGCTGGGTCTCCTGTTGCAGGGTCCCACAAGGCTGCCACCAAGAGTCACCAGGCCCTCCATGTCATCAGAGATGGACAGTGGCAGGTAATGTAGTTATGTGTCCCTGGAATAAACAGCTGAAAATTCAACTTTTGCTACCCCCCCCAATAAACTGTTCTTTCTACATCTTCTGTCACAGTTAATGGCAACTGGATTCTTTCAATTGCTCAGACCAAGAAATGTTCGAGTCGTCCTTGACTCTTCCCTTTCTCTTATACTCCTCATCAAATCTGTCAGGAAATCCTGATGACTCCATCTTCAAAATGGACCCAGCACCTGACCACTTTTCACCGCCTCACTGCTACTACCTGGGCCCAAACCATTGGCATCTCTCAGGAAGCTTATTGCAAGTCTTCTAACTGAATCTAACCTTGCCCCCTTTGGTCTATTCTTAACATAGAGGTTCCACAATGATCCTCTAAAATGTTAGTCATTTCTAGGGCGCCTGGGTGGCTTAGTTGGTTAAGTGTCTGACTCTTGGTTTCGGCTCAAGTCATAATCTCAGGATTGTGAGATCGAGCCCCATGTGGAGCTCCGCACTGAGTGGGGAGTCTACTTGAGATTCTCTCTGTCTGCCCCTCCCCCATCCTGTTCTCTCTCTCTCTCTCTCTCTCTCTCTCTCTCTCTCTCTAAAATAAATAAATCTTTTTTAAAAATGTTAGTCATTTCTGCTCAAAACCTTCTAACATCTTCCCATCTCACTCAGACTAAAAGCCAGTGTTCCCAACATGGCCAACAAGGCGGCACATTTTAATCTCCCACTCCTCCCTTGCTTGGTTAGCACTCTGACTTCTCTCTTACAACCGCCCCCTTCCTGGAGCACACCAGTCTCCTGGCCATTTCTTAACCCCACCACAAGCCCATTCCCACATCAGAACCCTCTCACTGAATGTCCCTCTGTCTGGAGCTCTCTTCCCCTCACACGGCCCCATGGCTCTCCCCTCTCCTCATTTTGGTCTTTTCTAGATGCTATCTTCCACCTTATCAGGGAGGTCCTCGTCTACCATACCACCACTATATCCCTGAAATCCCTTCTCCTCTGCCTGCTTTTCTTTCTTTCCAGAGCACTCATCACTATCTGATATCCCATATACTTTACTTGTTAATTTTTTTTATTACCTGTCTTCCCCATTAGAATGTAAGCCTCATAAGGGAAGGATTTTAACTTTGTTCTGTAATATTCTCCCAATACCTGAAACTGTATCTGGTTTATAGGTACTCAATACATTTTCAAGAATGACAAGTAAAGGCAAAGCCATACAGAACATGGTAAGGTGTTTGTATTCTTAACTCATTCAAAGAGGAAGCTAACCATGGATTTCAAATAAGCAGGTCAATGACAGTGTTAGGTTTATGCTTTTTAGCAAGGTTGCAGTGGGTGCTTTGTGGAGAATGACTTGAAGGGCCCACGTCTAGAGGAAATGGGGCTATTTCAGTAGTCCAGGTACAAGATGGCAGTGACTTCACCTAGGGTTGTGGCAATATCAATGGTGAGAAGTCACTGGTTTCAGAATGTATGTTGAGGTAATGCTGACAGGTCAGACAGGTCAGATGTTAGGTATGAAGAAAAGAATGGCCTCAAAGATGACTCCTAGATTTTTGACAAAGGAGACTAATGAGGAGAAATCTGTGGCAGATGGAAAACTGGAAAACTGTGGGGTCTAGAGAAGAAGGTACATTAGAGAAGGTTAGTGTGATTAGCAGTAGAAGCCAAGTCAAATTAGATGCTGAGTAAGGGGAAGCACAGAGTTTTGGCACTGGAGTCTGTCAGATGGAACCTACCAGGGACCTTGTTAAATGATGTTCCAGTGAGGGGCGCCTGGGTGGCTCAGTTGGTTAAGCGACTGCCTTCGGCTCAGGTCATGATCCTGGAGTCCCAGGATCGAGTCCCACATCGGGCTCCCTGCTCAGCAGGGAGCCTGCTTCTCCCTCTGACCCTCCCCCCTCTCATGTGCTCTCTCTCTCTCATTCTCTCTGTCTCAAATAAATAAATAAAATCTTTAAAAAAAAAATGATGTTCCAGTGAAATGGTGATTGGGATTGACAGCTCTGTTGGAATGGAATGAGACAGGACCGTGAAAGAGACAAGATAGCTGTCAGTCAAATCTTAGAGAAAATTCTGCTGTAAGATGAGCAGAAAATGGGTAGGAAGTGAAGAGAAAAAAAAATGGGATCGAAGAAGTCTTTTTTAAATAGAAGATACGAAAGCATGTTTATCCACTGATAGAAATGATCAAGAAGAGAAGAAAACATAATTATGCAGAAAGGAGACTGAGGGGATAACGGTAGAAATGAAGTTCTTGAGGAAGGGAGGGTAAATCAGGTGCAAAGTACAAGTGGAGGGTCTGGCTTTTGGACAGAAGCAGGATGCATCTGCCAGCGCAGCAAGTGTGGAAGCAAGGCACGAGGGTGCTGATGCAGGTGGCATGCTGGGCAGTTCAGTAGCAAGATGAAAGATTGCCCATGCGAGTGCTTCTATTTTGAGACTTGAGGAAGAGGCTTAGAGACTTACAGTGAGGACAAAATGTGTGAAATAGTAGAATGGGGGAGGGATGCTAGAATTTTCTAAGAGCATTGAATATCCATCTGAAATTTATCATAACTTAAAATTAGACCAGCCAGCTTAGTTTTGTGGTTTTCTTCTGAAATATTTAGCTGGTTCAGGTACAGGCACAGGACAGGAAGATGGTTAAACAAAGCCAGAATTAGAATTTTTCCAAGAAAGTTGCATGGAGGGAGAGAGAGACAAAGGAATCGATAACAAATGTCAGGAATCGATGTTGCTGAGTCTTGGTAGCCAATAGGTTAGAAGTGCAGTGAGGACATGAGCAGAAAGAGGGATGGGGCAAAAGCAGCGGGGCCAATGGGCCTGAGGTCCCTGTGCTTGAAAGATGTCCAGGGAAGAGATTCTAGAGGATGTGAGCAGAGTGGTTAAGAAGTAGCAGTCAGAGAGCTGGATGCTTGATTTAAAAATAACTCACCCAGAGAGTCCATTAAAAATACAAATTCTTGGGCCCTTCAGTCTGTATCTGTAGAATCTGATTCTGTAGATCTCAGATGTGATCTAATGATCTGCAGTTTTCACAAGTGAACAAGGTGGTTCTGATATAGTCTTCCCAAAGAAAAACATTTGGGGGGTACCTGGGTGGCTCAGTCGGTTGAGCCTCTGACTCTTGATTTCAGCTCAGGTCATGATCTCAGGGTGGTGAGATCAAGCCCCACGTTGGGCTCTGTTCTTAATAATGCAGAGTCTGCTTATTCCTCTCCCCCTCACCTCCACCCCTCTCTCTCTCAAATAAATAAATAAAATCTTAAAAAATAAAAACATTTGGGAACCATTGGGAAGAAGTGAATATGAGGGTGCCCATAGAAGAACATGAGCACTTGGGGCTCAGGTTGTGAAAAATGCATTCCAAGAACAGGGGGGCTGGAAGACACTGACAAACTTGTTGGCCAGCTCATTTATTTCACAGCAAACTCCCATTAGCCAGTTTTTCTGGAAATAAGATCTTTGATTATTGAGGCATACAAATTTCTCCAGGGCTAGAGGGAGAATACTGAGAACAATACCTAGAAAAGCTAAGAAAGGTGACCAAATTTCTATAGATGAGGAAATATTAAATCATTCACCCAGACACCCTGACAGAGAGGACAATCACCACTGTGAAATTACTTCAAATATATTAAACAGGAGCCCAAATGTCCCAGGTGGGCCCTGGAATTTTGTCCAGCCTGAGATTTTGCTGAGAGTTAAAGACAAATGCTTTCCTCTTCATAAAGCAATTTCTTCCCTCCGTATTCAGATGTCATGAAATCGTAACCAGGCCTGTAGCTCTTCTGCCTTACACTGGGCTTATTGTTGGCAGTGAATGCCATTGAGAAAACAGAAGATAAGCAGCTTTTCACTCTCTGCCAGTTGAAATTGGGAACTATTTTTTTTTTTTCTGACTCTAAGTATGCACTTAAAAAGAACTGCCAGGTTTATCAGAAGGGCCAGGTCAATTTGAGAAAATTGTTTGGTGCCGAGTGCTGACTTAATAGTTTCTAAAAGAGGAAAGCAGCGTGCCAGCAAGATTGGAAAGAAATAAACAGGTGTTGTCACCACAGGAATGCATTAACCCTGGAGTTATCAATATTGGCCACTTTGGGCTATTATGAATGAGTGTACAAAATTCTAGAGAGGTCAGATCATAGACAAGACACACTAAAGAGTGAATACGTCATTTAGAGATGGGTCTACACCTAAATTTTCGGTAACTGTGCTTAGTACACAAATTTCTCCAATGATGATAATAAGGGCAGATTATAACAAGGGAGGTGGTAGAAGGTGCTGAAGAACTCGGACTTTCAGAGTTCAATTCAGACTCTGCCACTTACTAGTTTTCCAGCTTTGGTCAAATTATCTAACCACTGTATGCCTCATTCTCCTTGTCTAAAGAAAGTTGATAGTAACAGTTTCTAGTTCACAGGATTTTTTAAAAATGAAATGATGTGAGAAAAGTAAAGAAGGGCAGACAAATATTTCATCTAAGGCTCTTGAAGAAAAATATTCAGGGACACTTGGGTGGAGTAGTAGGTTACCATCCAACTCTTGATTTCTGTTCAGGTTATGATCTCAGGGTCGTGAGATTGAGCCCTGCATCAGGTTCACATTCAGTGCAGAGTCTGCTTGAGATTCTTTCTCTCCCTCTCCCTCTCTCCCAGATACATAAATAAATCTTAAAAAAAAGAAAGAAAGAAAAGAAAAACGTCTGGGCTGAGATGGGAAGGTAAACAATGTGCAATAAAGGAAAGAGAAGGATTTTTTAATAAGGTGAAGTGAGAACAAAATATCCTTCAGATGTTTTGATCCAGCAAATGTCCACATCGTTAGCTGTATCTTAAAGACTCAGTTCTCACAAGACAGGTGCTCATCTTACCCTCTAATTAAATTCAGGACGGGTGTTGTTGAGCTACTGTTTGAGCTATTGCATCAAAAATTGCAGAGAACACCCCAACAAAGAGGGGTATGTGGGTATGAACAGAAGAATGCAACAGAATGTAGTGGTCAAGAGTATGTGCAGTAAGTTCTAGATCATACTAGAACCAGACAACTGCTCCTCTCTAAGTCTCTGTTTCTTCATCTACAAAATTGGGATAATAATACTTAGCTCTGTATAATTGATTAAATAAGATGATAAACATAAATGCACTTGCTACAATGGTGGTTATAATTGTTAATAATAATCAATGCCCACTCCCTGCCCACAGGTTAGGGTGGGTGTACTTGGAGGATTAATGATACAGCTGGCTACATCATTAAGTCATTCAACAAACATTATTGTGCCAGGAGCTGATGATGTGGTGGTAAATAAAAAAGACTAGGGAGGAAGATAAATAGGAAAATGTGACAAGCACTATGATAGGAGCTGGAATGGGGTGCTTTGGGAACATTTGGGAGGAGTCCCTAACTAGATATTAGGTAAGTCTAAATAAGGATCAAATTAAAGCTGGGAGGCAGGAAAGAGGGAGAGAAGACACCCACTGGAGTCTGAAAGACTACAATTAAAGCTTTAAAACAAGAAAAAGCTTTTACATAACCATCAGAAGTTAATGGACAGTCAATAATCCCTACTAATGAAACATTTTAATAGATTGGCCATATGATGGTATTATCTCCTGATTTAAAAAAAATCTATTTCCAAACATGAGATAACACCACAATTAACAGTGTGAGACCAAAGGAGTTCCTATTAAAATGAGGAAGGAAGCAAAGAAGTTTACCATCATCTTCCTCTAGAAGGTTCTGTCTGGGCTCATAAGGCAGGAACAGAAAAGAGAAAATGGTCAACTGGTTATTTGCGGAGATGATAATGTTATGCATTTGGGAAATCCAGAAGGAGCACAGAACAATTACTGAATCTGATAAGATCAATAAAGACAGGCCTGTTACCCCACACACAGAAATTTACTTTCTCCATGATGACCAGTTTATATACTTGCCCTCCTCCTCAGACTTGTCTGAGAGCACAGGGACAACTTCATGTTCTCAACAAACCCAGCAGGCCACCCTCTGTGGCCCATACTCTGTCTCTGCTCTCGTCTCAAGGACCAGACACCTGGCCCTGCCCAGGTCAAGTCCCCTACGTGTGCCACACATGCACCTCCATCTGCCCAGGACTCTGCTCTTACAAACTTCCCTCTCTTCCCCTGCACCCTCGGTGCCTTCTTGCCCACTGTGTCGATCCCACTAGATGTGAACTACTTGCATATCATCCATCTTTAAAGAAAAAGCTCTCTGTGGACCCCACGGTCCCCCCGAGCTACCACTCCATTTTTCTGCACCCTTTCAGAGGAAAACCCCTAGAAATCATTGTCTATGCTTATGCTCCTCATCTCCCATTGTCTCCACAACCCACTCCAATTCTCTGACCTTTCACAACCCCCTTTTGTCCCACCTCTCCCCAGACTGAAACAGCATTCCTGAGTCACCCCAATCTCCATCTGAACAAAGTCCCTGGTCAGTCAGGCTCCCAGGGGCAGCTCACTGCACTCCATCCACGTAGGAATGGCCGATGACTCCCTCCTCATTGAACACTGTCTTCTCCAACCTCCAGGACCTCATTCTCCCTGTTTTCTTCCCAGCTCATGGCTGCCCCTTCACCTTCTCCTTTGCTGGGTATTTTCTTCCTGGGTTCTCTGTCCCCTTTCCTCTCTCGATGACTCATTCAGACCCATGCATTGGAGTCCCAAAGGGGCCAAGACTGGGGTGAGACAAGTGAGCTTGCCTTTCAAGCCTCAAGCTTAAATGTAAGGGCATCAAAAACTCATCACTAGTATATCATATTTTATTGCAAAATTTATAAAAACAAAATTAATGCCCCCAAATGCATCATGAATGAAATATCAACATTTTATAGAAAGATCAGTATTACTCATTTTTCCTTTTGCCTCAGGCCCCAGTATGGCTCAGCACAGTGCTGTGCTCTGACCTCAGCTCTGAGCTACAGAATTGCATAGCAACTGTCTTAGACCATCCAGGCTGCTAGAACTATGACTGTAGACCAGGAGGCTTATGAACAATAGAAATTCATTCTCACAGCTCTGGAGGCTGGGAATCCAAGGTCAAAGTGCCAGCATGGTCCTGTTCCTTAGGGAGTCCTCCTCCTGGTTCATAACCCACACCGTCACCACTCCTCCCCCACCCCCACACACATAACTTCTAGTCTTCTAGTCGTTTCCTATCTCAGAGAAGGGCACCATCATTTGTGCTCAGGCAAGCAACTTCACCCAGAATTTCTCTTGATTGCCCCTCTCCTTCACATCCCACATCAATCTATCAGTAAGTTCTGTCACCAGCAATTCCAAAATTTATTTTGAATCGACTGCTCACAGATCCATTCAACACCAGCCACTGTGATTTCCATGCTCAGCCTTCTCTGATGTCATCCTAACTGAATCCCCACTCCCACTCCCACCCCTCATGCAGAAGCCAGAATGAAGTGCTCAGAGGGTCATCCCCCATGTGGAGCACAGATGGCTTCTCACTGTAATGAGACATAAAACCCAACCCTGGCTGCGTCTTCCACCACTCTCCCCCTGATCACCACAGTCCAGCAAAACTGGTCTTTCTTCTGTGCCTTGACCAGGAAGGAGCACTGAGCAGACTTACTGTCCCATGGCAGGTGTACCCGCTGTTCCCTCCTACCTGGAATGCTCATCCCCACATGTCCTCACAGCTCACTCCCCACTCATCAATATCTCTGTCTGGAATGTCACATCCCAGGAGAGGCCTCTCTTCCTCCTTCTTTTAAAATAGCACCCTCTTCTCTCTCCATCACTTTGTTCGCTCATTTCCTTTCACGGCACTTGTCACTTCCTGATATATTATATATTTACTTGTATTTTTGGTAATTTTCTATATCCCCTATTAACTGTCTGAGGGTAGAGACATTGCTGTTTTCACTGCTGTTGCTCCAGGGCATCAAATAGTGACTGTCACATACATGAATACCAAAAATGAAATAAAAATGACATTTTTATGAAAGCTGTTTGTAACAATATAAAATTGGAAACAAGTTAAACAAAAGCTGGTTCAATCTCAGGCTTTGTCTAAGTGGGATAAATATCAAAGAATATAAACTGGTATATATCTACGTACTATTTAAGTATTTTTAAAGACTTGAAATAGATTAAAAACCAGTGTCAACTGTGGCTATCCATGAAGAAGAGAATTGAAGGCCACCATTTTCTCTTCTTTCCATTTCCATGGGGTTTTTTTTTTTTCCCATTTTTCTTTATTACTTTTAGATTTTCTTTAGTAAATAATTAATCACTTTAAGGCTTCAGAATAGAAAAAATGTTTCTGATAATAAATAATGTTAGTAAGGCTTTGAGAGCAGTCACTTATGCATCCCTGAGTAGAAGTAGCTAGGTAATTATGAAACAGATCTATAATTTATAGTCCCTCATGGTATGTGGTTTTAATCAATCAAAACAGGAGAGCAAATTAGGCTGTGACTGAAAAGAGTGACAGTGTAAGAACATGCACAAACTCTGCTCAATGTCAACATTTTCAGACTCTCAGAGAAAAAGGGGCAGGGACTAACCTGGAGCAATGGCTCAGTATCAGGAGCATTAGGTGTCTCCCAAGCAATCCCCATGTCGAGTTGCCAGACAATATACAGACTGAGCAGATCAATTTAAATTTAAAATAAATAACAAGTAATTCTTTATTAGATACGTGTCCCAAATATGTCATGGAATGTACTTTAAAAGTCTTCTGTGGTTTATCTGAAATTCAAATTTAATGGGCATTCTGTATTTTTATTTGCTAATTCTGGCAACTCTATCACCGAGCTGATTTTGGAAGGAAAAGTATGTGCCATCAGAAGAGTAGTGGCAGAGGGAGAACATAACTCCAGAATCCAGGACTTCCCCTTTCCCCAAATCCTTCATATTGGGGTCAGGGAGAGATATAGCAGAGATTTATTTATCAAAAAAAAATTGAGGACCTGCTCTGACTCTGAGTATAGCATGTGTGGAGAACACGAAGAATATGAAGAACATGGCCCTGCCCTTAAGGAGCTAATATTCTAAGCAAGAAACAAAGGCTCTGGAGTTCAACTGTGAACTCAGATTTGAACTGCACCCTTTCCTGTCCATGGGATCATAGGTAAATTATGTAACTGCTCTGCACTCAGTTCCCTCATATGTGAATGAATAATAATAAGTAGAACATAGCTCATTTGTGTAATAAAACCATGATTCACATCAAGCATTTGGAATAGTACTCAATAAGTGTTTACCATTATTTTGTGATAAATAAAATGTTGTGAGAAATGCTAAATTAGAAATGATAGGTTTCTGAGACAAACATCTGTGGGGGAGGGAGGTGTTACATATAACATAAATCCACAGACATTTTTAAATGAAGGGAGTTTTTAAAAAATCACTATCAATTCAAATGAGAGCAAAAAAGACTAAATAGAAAAAGCTGAATTAATAGAGAACAAAAAATAAGATGATAAACATAAGGCTATCAAAATGACATCACCAAAATAATTGTAAATGGATGACAAAACCCAGAAATATCATATTTAAAAGTGTGAACCCTAAAACATAATAATATACAACAGTTCAAAATAAAATGGCAGGAAAATACATATCAGAACAAAGGATACAAAGGCATGAGCTGAAATCTTTCACAAGGATGCAATTATCAAAATCCATTATGTGGGAAAGTCTACTGGACAAACAAGGTAATTTTCAATAAATTAACTGCATAAAAAGAAGATATAGGTTGGGAGCCGA
Organism: Halichoerus grypus; assembly: GCF_964656455.1. Classification (NCBI taxonomy): domain Eukaryota; kingdom Metazoa; phylum Chordata; class Mammalia; order Carnivora; family Phocidae; genus Halichoerus; species Halichoerus grypus. The sequence goes on along the minus strand of NC_135718.1, from coordinate 94,672,325 downwards.
TATGTATAGATTAAAAGAGATTTGAGAAGCATATTAACCTATTGCAATGTGAAGATCTTATCTGGATTTAAGTTCAAAATAAGTATTTAATAAATGAGACAATCAGGAATATTTGAGCAATGACTGGATATTTGATGACATTAAGGAAATAAAGTTAAATTTTTAAGTATAGTAACGATAATGTTATTATGTCTTTAAAAGTGTCCATATTTTTAAAGAATTTACATTGAATATTTACAAAAGAAATGACAAGATGCCTGAGATTTACTTCAAAATAATCTGGGGGCAGGGAGGCAGGGAAGGAATGGATGGGGTTTCAGATGAAACAATACTGTTAATGACTGAAGAGCAGTTGAGGCTGGCTAATGGAGAGCTAGGATATATATTCAAACTGATACATGTAATATACATTAAAAGTAAAAGAAAGGAATACTAAGCCAAAGAGAAGAGAAGTAGCTATATTAATATCAAATAAGATAAATTTTAAGGCAAAAGCCATTAGTATAGATAGAAGTTCATGTGACAGAAGGATTAATTCCTCAGGAAAATATAACTATCCTGTAATAGTATATAATTAATAATATGGTTCCAAAACATATAAAACAAAAACTGACAAAATAAGAGAAACTGACAAATCCACCATCAAAGTGGATAATTTTAACACGGCTCCAGTTATTTGATAGGTTAAGGAAAGAAAAACTTCGATAAATAAATGAAAATAATTACTGGCTTAATAAATATATAGAGAATCCTGCCTCAAAGACATGGATAATACACACTCTTCAAGTGTACATGTAACATTCATGAACATTAGCTATATACCAAGCTATAAAAGGAGTCTCAAGGCATTTTTAAATTGGCATAATAGAAACTAATTTGCAAAGAAATAGAAAAACTGAATAGTCCTATAATGCAAAAATACTCCTATGGAGAATTTAAAATCTTCCCATAATGAAAATATTAGGCTTTTATGGGAGAATTCTATCAAATAGTTGGTAAAGAGAGTATTCTAATACTTCATAAACTCTATCTGATGATAGAAAAAGGAGTAAGGCCCAACTCATTTTATGAGACTAGCAAAACTTTCACCCAAACACACATGCGCACGCGTGCGTGCACGTGCGCGCACACACACTACGTACACACAAAGCACACAGCTCTGCACGTGTCCAAGGAATGCTAAGGAGTAGTCCTCTCTGACCACAGGGAGTCTAATTCCTTTACCCTAGTGTGACATAGAAATATTCCATTTTCTCTAAGTGCTGGGATGACAGCTATAAAAATCAAATGAATCAATCTCACAAACACAGTGTTGAATGGAAAAAGTGAGTTGCTGAAGAGGAGAAACAGTTCAATGTCATTTACATGAAGTTCAAAATCCGGCAAAAGTAAATGATGCCATTTGGTATAATTACGTGCATAGTAACATACAAAGAAATTAAAGTGAGAATAAACATAAAATTCAGGAGACGGATACCTGTGGAAAGGCAGAGAAAGGGGCACATTTATGCAGAAGAAGGAGGAGCTTTCCACAGTAGTGATAAGGTTCTATATCAAGTTGGGTGATTGAAATAGAATTTTTTGATTGATTATCATGATTTACAATCAGAATATTCTATTCGATGCTTTTAACTTTTTAGATGTGATTTATATATAGCGCAGTATATAAATCTCAAATCCAAAGTGTACAGATTGGTAAATTGTCACGTGTGTTCATATCCACGTCACATTCCCTTTGTCTCAGATAACAGATGTCATAACACAAATGAAAAGAAAATGGATTCTGAAGTTTATCTGTGATTTGGGCTTTTTTTTTTTAAACTATGTTCATTAACAGTAAACCATTGCCACTTTCATATTTGCCACCCAGGCACCCCTCACATGCACTCTTAATCAAATAACTGGTTTTTAAAAATTACCTACCCATTTAAAATATGCTGAATTTAACATTGGCTTATTTTTTAATATTGTAATCTGTGTGTTTCCTGAAAAGTTTACTAAACTTTGCCTCAAATCTTCCATCCATATTAAAGTCAGATTACATAATTACCACAATTTTACTAGCTTGCTAGAAAAACAGGCCATAACTTAAGCAATGTGGCTGCCAGCCAGACTTGAAGGAAGGCCTGGGATGCTCTCTGCAAAGTTCGTGGCAGCTCCTAGAGGCCACACGATGTACAGACTCAGGAGGAAGAATGACTGTGTAATTCATTTTTCCAGTGAAATCGTCCTATGTACCAATTGATTCTGCATATACATGAGCCATCCAACCTTGGAAATTTTTATCATGGAGGATATTTTTGTGTAAATGCAGAAGAATGAAGCATGTCTCCTCTACCTTGCTACCATGGGATGAGGGCAGACCTCCTGGAGCTTTAAGATCTTGTGCTGTTCATTCCTTTAGAGAATTTTTATATATAGTGCCTTGCCATCGAACAGTTTCAAATGCATACAGTGTAATGTGCAAATACCTTGAGTTCAAGCTCACGCTTCTTGTATCCTCCATATCATGCAGAAAACAGCTGTTTCTATCATGTGTGCTCAATGAATATTTTGTTAATCTGCCAGAAGGCAGCAGTTGTAAAAGGTGCGTGCTGGGGTGCCTGGGTGGCTCAGTCTGCCTTTGGCTCAGGTCATGATCTCAGGGTCCTGGGATCAAGCCCCGCATTGGGCTTCCTGCTCCCTGCCACTCTCCCTGCTCAGGCTCAATCTCTCTCTCTTTGTCAAATAAATAAATAAAATCTTAAAAAAAAAAAAAAGTACATGCTGAGGAATAAAACTCTGATTCCACTTTGTCTCAAGGGAAAAGGACAGGACAAAAGTGTTGGGGGGAAGGAAAGAGTGGACGAGCTCTGTCAGAAACAGGCACTGTATCAGACCCTCTTATAGTCCCCGCAATTAATTCACACAAATTCAATATGGAGTGGGAATTACCCCATTTGCTGTCATCATTCTGATGCTTGTTCTTGCTCTTGATGAGGACACAGACGTTCAGGGAGGTTAAGTTAATTATCTGCAGTCACATAGCCACTAAACTGACAGAATTTAAATCATGGGTTTCCGGCTCCAAACCTCATGGCTTTGTTTTGTTTTGTTTTTCCCATTAAAATGTTGACTATTTGTTGTCTAACTACATCCAAGATCCTGCACCAGACAATTAAAATCAAATTCTGTTCTATGGTTTTACCTAGCTAGGTTAAGGGCGGAAGATGGTATAATGCTATTGCTGGGCTTTAGGATTTCTATTTTATGATAAGACCCTCCACAACCATGAATAAGGACTCAGCCAGGGCTCAGAGACTTGATCCCAAGGCCTGCTCTGTCTGGGAGGACACCTAGCTTTTGGATGGGGTTCGGGTCCTGGACAATGGATTTTTGCTTCTGGATGGGTTTCAACTCCTGGATGATGGATTTTGCAAAGATAATGAGAACAGCTATTAAGACAGAGGACTCATTTTATCTGCCTCTTTGCCAGGGTTGAAGATGATTGTTGATCATTAAAACATGCGTCAAAGCAGGGGAAAGACATTGACCCAGGATCACAAAATCTTATCCATTACAGTTGATCTGCTTAGGAATACATCTGGCTTACATGAACTCTTCAGAAATGTCAGAAAGTCCTTGGTAGCAGGGGGTGGTCTAATAAATTTGCTCAAAGACTAAGCTACATGTGATTAGATCCAAAGAGCAGAGCCAGCCTGAGGCAGGTCAAATAGTCTCCTTACTTAGAAAGACAGGATTCTAGGAGCCCTACCCTGCCCTTCCTACCCCATGTATGAAATTATAGCATTAGAGGCTCATTTGTTTGTATTGGAGTCTATCTTTTCCTATTAGGTCTATTTTAAAATATGATTATCTTTGGAGAGACTGAACAGTAAGTTCCTTATAACATAATAAGGATGAGTTTGTCAAGACCTTTTCCCTGATTGAAGGGACAGTCCTCAATCCTCAATTGTCTAGTGGAGAAAGTAACTGGAGAAGCAGTGCCTACCAGTAAAATAACTGATTTCCCTGACTTTCCAATTTCATTTAGGGCAGGACCAAATAATAGGTCCTGGGTGGTTGTTTTTGTTGCCAGTGAAGGGAATAGCCCTCCCCGATGTCATGCACAATAGCTGTGGAGTATGGACGCCTCCTGGGGTAGGGTGGGAAGACATGCTTCTAGTCAAGAAGGCCTTTCAGCAGGGTCCCCATCCCCCTGGGAGCTAGATCTCATGGACCTCAAAGGTATCTCTGCTGCCAAGTGGCAGATTTATATCCAGGTCCCATTAGTGAAGATAAAGATGGCCACACTAGGCTCCTTTCTCCCAGCGCCTCATGACTGCTACTCTTCTCCAGAGGGTGATATAGTCTATTACATCGTTAGGAAAATCTAAAGATTGTAAAGGTCATCCCAAATTAAATTAACCTTGGATACATTTTATGAAAATTGCATTTTTTCAATAGCAGAATCACATAATTTTAGAGCAGAAAAGAACCTCCGAGATGACTTGGTCCAACTGTTCCTCACTTTGCAAATAAGATAACCAGCAATGTATTTTGGACCTGTAATGGGTTCCTGATTTTTCAACAAACACACACAAGTTTTGTCATCCCATTTTAAACCTCTTACAGAGAAAACAGACAGGAAAGGTAAAAGTGCTGCATATTCTAAGAAAAACTTGATTAGAAAAAGTCATTGTGCCTCTCACCAGCATTTTATTTTTTATAGAGAAAATCTGAATAAAAAGGACTACACTGCTAAGTACTTGCTGTTATTTTTAGGCATTTTAGAGGGACATTGACATGTGGACCAAATGCATCTCGGTCTTTGCATGCATTCTTTGATTTGGTCTCTTGAATCAAGCTTATTCAAAGTAGGGGATAGCATGACTTGATTTTGCTTAAGAAACCAAGGGCCTCATTGATAACAGTGTAGCCATCAATGTTGCAGTCTGAGTCATGATAGAATAGGTTATATATGATAAAAAATAACTTCAAAATCCCAGTGATTTAACACAATAAAGATTTATTTCTTACTCGCAAAAGTAATATGCAGAATGCCCAGGCTGCTTTTGTGGCTACACCACCTTAGACACACCGCCTCCAAGATTTCAGTAGTGGAGGAATAAAACACAGAAGGTGACACATAGCTCTAAACTATGGGGGCCCAAAACCTGTGTCACTCTCACACCTCAATCATGAGATAGAATGAGTCATTCAGGACAGACTCAGGTGCGAGAAGATTTGGAAATGAGGGGGAAACGTGGATATATGGTGAGCTTTACTATATCTGCCACTAACCTTTTAACCACAGACCTGGAAGCCCAGAGATTATGATTCACCCCATTGACTATTCCTAATTCTGTATTCATGAGCCCCACTAACCAACAAAACATGTAGTTATTTTGTGATTCATCTTGTGATTTGTTGCTTATAAACCCAATTATAAAGTAATACATCACAACATAACCTATGTTTAAACTATGGGGGAAAGATACAGGAAAGAATAATAGTTAAAAGTCTAGAAAACATGCATGACACATCAAGAGATAAGTATAGATAAATGTTATATTCCTATTTCTGCAGCTGTTCACAAGGCTGTAGTTGGTTTAATGATTTTCCTTCTCTAAGTTCCCATTGCCCTCGGCCAGCACCAAAGAAAACTAGGGTTCTACACCTGGTAGGGAGACCCAACATTTCATTCCCAGAATTTCTGAGACTCTTGATAGTCCTGTCTGTATGTTGTCATAGACTTAATTTAACTTTTCCTCTGGACATGACAACACCAAGAATTGCTTCAGAGGATCCCTCCTTCTCCTGATATGTTCTCCCTGTTGCCACTGTATAGGGACAACCCTATTTTCCTTTGATAACTGAGATGAATCAATGCAATCAATATGATTACCCTCTCTGTTCCATATTCACAGTATGGCCTAAGGAGCTCTGAAAAGATAGGCAGCAGTTTGCAACACTGAACTTAATGGAATATTTGTGATAACCCATAGTGATAGTATTTATCCATTATAAACTAACATCTAAGCCAGCAGAACTCCAGGTTGCAGAGGAAAAGGAAATCAATTTTTCAGGAATACTATGAGGTGCCTTATAGTTTTCACCCTTTGGTTGGATAACCCTTCTATTCTGACTATAGAAGAAATCAGACAATATACTGACCACTGAAACTGAGCATACTACAACCTGCAGGATGGTTCCCTACCCTTAAAAAGAGTCTCTTGTCCATCATTGTTTACTGATGCTCCAATAATATTTTCACTAAGAACAGTTGTTTCTAAGAAACAGGTGCATGGTAAGATTCACAAAAACTGTGCATTAGCTCACTACATTACTTATTTATCTGCAAAATTAGTTCCATAAATTAGGGGATTTATGAGTTCTGCTTGAGGTGTAGAGAACTGGAAAGAATGTTGCTTCTATACTTACAACAAAAACAAAACAAAAAGCCTGACAAAGTATAATTTCATGACTTTTCTTAAATCCATCAGGAACCTGAGATTGCAAGGCAATTGACTAGGCTGATCTATAGAGACAGGTGCCCCCACAGAGACGGATGAAACAAAGAAGAGAATTGTCTGAAACCATGAAAACCATGAGACAATGGAGTAGTGCTAAAAGGAAAAAGAAAACTATCAACCCAGAATTCTATATGTAGAATATAGAAATATAGAAAATATCTTTCAAAAAAATAAAGGAGAAATAAGGATTTTTTTTTCCCCAGGCTAATAATGGAGAAAATCCACTGCTGTCAGACCTACACTACAAAAGATCTTTAAAAGAAGTTCTTTTTTTAAAAGACTTTTTATTTATTTATTTATTTGACACAGAGAGAGAGATAGTGAGAGAGAGAGCTCAAGCAGGGGTAACGGCAGGCAGACAGAGGGAGAGGGAGAAGCAGACTCCCCACTGAGCAGGGAGCTCAATGCAGGGCTTGATCCCAGGATGCTGGGATCATGACCTGAGCCAAAGGCAGCCACTTAACTGACTGAGCCACCCAGGAGCCCCTAAAAGAAGCTCTTTTAGGTAGATGATACCAGATTGAAATCTATTTTATGCAAAGAAATAAAGTGTCAGAAATGAAATAAAGATAAAATTTATTTTTCATACTTTTAATTGCTCCAAAAGATAACTGACTATCTAAAGCAATAATAGTAACAATAGATTGCATTTTTACAAAGATAGTACTACTACTACTACTACTAAAGGTAGATTTAGATTAAAGATGTAGATTGCAAACACTAAAAATATTTTAAAGGGAAATATAAACAAATTTAAAGAGCAAGTAAACACATATTTTAAAGAGCAAGTATAAATACTTGCTCTTATTTTAAACGTAATCATAAAGAATGCTTAATTAACTGAAGAAAAGGCAGAAAAGGATAAAGCATAAAAGAAGAGCTGGAACAAATATAAAAAATCTAGTTAGATGGTAGATTTTAATTCAGCCATATAAATAATTACATTAAATGTAAACAGTCTAAACACAGCAGATTTAAAAACACCAATTAAAAGATTGTTGAATTGGATTTAAAAAAGGGTGGCTCAACTGATGGCTGTCTACAAGAAACTCACTAGAAATACCTGCATCAATAGGTTAAAAGGAAAAGGAGAGAAAAATATACTATAAAAATCATAATCAAATAAAATTGGAGTAGCTATATGAATATTTTATAATATATTTATATTAATAAAAAGTAAACTTCAGAGCAAGAAATATTACTAGGGATAAAGAACTTCATTACATAATAATAAAGAAGTCAATCCTCTAAGAATATGCATCAATCCTCAATGCATATACACCTAACAACAGAACATCAAAATATATAGAGCGAATTGATAGGACTGAAAGTGGAAATAGACAAATTCACAGTTATACTTGGAGAGTTCATACTCCTCTCTCAGTAACTGATAGAATAAACAGACACAAAATCAGGAAAGATAAAGAAGACTTGAATAGTATTATCAACTAGCTTTATCTAATTGACATTTATAGAACCATCTACCCAAGAAGAGCAGAATACATATTTTAAACCTTAGCAAAATTAAAGGTATTGAAATTATTCAAAGTATGGTCTCAGACCAAAACAGAATTAAACTAGAAATTAATAGCAGAAAGATATCTGGAAAATACCCTAAATATTTGCAGTGGAAAAGAGAACATTGCTACAGACCCCATACACATTTAAAAGAAAATGCTACTAACAAACCTATGCTCATATATTCAACAATTTAAATGATATAGATCAATTCCTTGAAGGACAAAAACTATTGAAATTCACTCAGAAAGAAGTAAATAACCTTAAGAGTTCTAAATCTATTTTTTTTAATTCTACAAACATTTAAGGGAAAAAAAATACCCATTCTAAATAATCTCTTCCAGAAATTAATCACAGGAATACCCCAACTCATTTTATGAGGTTAGCATTACCCTAATACTAAAACCAGACAAAGATATTTTGTCTTTGATGACTACAGAACAATATTTCTAATAAACATAGATATAAAAATTCCCAACAAAATTTTAGGAAATCAAATTCAGTAACGTATAAAAAGATAATACATCACAACTGATTGGGTTTACCCCAGAAACACAAGATTGATTTTACACTTAAAATTAATCAATGTAATCCACTATATTAACAGATTAAAAGAAAAACATAGGGCAATTGCAAAAGAAACAGAAACATTTGACAAAATTCAACTTCCATTAATAATAAAAACTATCCACAATCCAGAAATAGAAAGGCATGCTTTTAACCTGATAAAAGACATTAAAAAAAAAAAAAAACCTACAGCTAACATCATTCTTAATGGTAAAAGACTGAATGCTCTCACTGCTAGATCAGGAACAAGGCAAAAATATCCTTTCTCGGCACTCCTATTCATCATCATAGTGGAAATGCAGTAAGGCAAGACAAATAAAAAAAACACACACACAGATTGGAAAGGAAGAAATAAAAATGTCGAATTCATAGACAAATTGGCTATGTAGAACATCCTACGCCATGTACAAAATGATCCCAGAGTCAGTACTGAGCTCAATAAGTGAATTCAGCAATGTCACAGCATGCAAGAACAACACAAAAAGTCAACAATATTCCTATTTACCAGAAATGAATGATAAGAATCTGAAAAAAAAATTAGTACCATTTTCAATAGCACCAAAAAGAAGGAAAAGGAGGAGTTGATGAGGAGGAGAGAGGGAGGAGGAGGAAGAGAGGAAGAAGAAAAGAGGAGGAGGAGAACCACCACCACCACCCATACCACCACTACCTCCAACTTAGGAAACAGTGAAGACACATAAATAAATGGGCACATATATCATGTAAATAATTGGAAGACTCACTTTCTCGCCACATTGGTCTACAGATATTATGCAAATTCAATCAAAATCCCAGAAGGATTTATCATAGACATCAACAAGCTGATTCTAAAATTTGTGTGGAAGGGCAAAGGACCTATAATTCCTAGGAATTTTGTATTTAATATATGTAACCAAATTCCAAAAGTATCTCATTATCCTACGAGAATAGGAATGAGACTGAACTTCTAAAAAAGACGGAAGCAATTTACATCTCAGAACAGCAGTTCTCAAAATGTGGTCCATGCCCACCTGGTGATCCCCACCATCCTTCAGGAGGTCCCTGGAGTTGAAACTATTTTCATAGTAATACTAAAACATTATTTGCTTTTTGCACTGTGCTGAGATTTGCACTGCTGGTGTCTCTGCAGGAATCTAGGAGGGGCACCAGACTCTACTAGTAATCATTGTGTTACGCTTCACTACCGTGCACTCATAGAAAGAGGAAGGTCAGTTTCCCTTAAGAAGATCCACAAAGAAGCAATAAGAACTGTTAACCGCATGAACTCATGAAAACATGTCTTTTTAGTACCCTGCGTAGCAAAATGGGCAGTACACATTAGGGACTTCTGCGACACATCAAAGTGCCTCACAGCAAAGCACTAGTGCAAATGCTCAGGTTGTGAGCTGATCTACCCACTCTTTACACTGAACACTATGTTTACTTGAATGAAAAACTGACAGCAACTGGGAAACTGTGGTTGTTCAGACTTGGATATTTGACAGACAATGCTTGAAAATAAAGTAAGCCTGGGACTTCTAAGAAAACAACTGATGGTATTTATTACCAATGATCAAATTCAAGTTCTCAAGCTAAAGCCCTGTCATTGGTTATTCTCTATTTTGCCATGGATACAGATCTCTATGTTGAAGAGCTAAAAGGGAACATCAAGAAGATAATATCTTTACCTCCGAAAAAGAAAAATCCAATATATAATTGTTGTTGTTGTTAGAGCTTGAAGACCTTGGAAAAGCCACTTGAAGGAATTTAATGCTAAGTGTCTTAAAGATCTTGAAGGTTACTTCCAGGGCCTGAGCATGCCCTAGAGAAGGTTTTAAGCAGAAAAAGATCAAGGTAAGTTATTCTCTCTCAAGTCTGGCAATAAAACCATCAGCAAATGATGAATGTAGGTATTTTGGTTGGCTTCCCACTTAATTTCAATTCTTTTTTACTGCCTTTTCTTGGCTGAGACAATGATTTTGTGCATGCAGACCACGGAGGTTTGCTGATAATGAAAAGTATCAACTGGCAGCTCCAGCATATTTCCTGACACAGGCGTTTCCTTGGCCCTGGCCTCATGAGTAAGAGAGAGAATTGCGGAGAACCCTGGTTCTGGGTACCATCCAAAATCACAAAGTGGCAGCAAGCATCACAGCCCTCCAACTGTGCAAGGAAATGGTACAGGTGTTATTTCTTAGATCTTCTATTAGTTCAACCTCAGTGGTATTTTGGCAGGGCAGGATTGGCTAGGATGGCAGACATTCTGGCTTGTCAAAAGTAATTACAGTTGATCTTTGAAAATGCAGGGCTTAGGGGTGCCAACCCCACACAATCGAAAATTGCATCCACGTTCGACTCCTCAAAACTTAACTACTAATAGCCTACCGTTGACCAGAAGCCTTACCAATAATATAAACAGTGGATTAACACATATTTTCTGTTCTATGTATTAAATACTGCAATCTCACAATATATTAAGCTAGAAAAATGAAAGTGTTATTAGGAAAATCATATGGTAGGGAAAATACATTTACAGTACTATGCTATAAAAACTGCATATAGGCAATGTGCCCAACCGCCCAGGTCTACCTCTTGCTTCACCAATGTTTAGCTGGAACAGACCCATTGATGCCCCTTCTTCCAGCCTCCAACCACACTCCAATCCCTTTTGGAGTCAAGGCCTCTGAACCACCATCCAGCCACCCTCTCTGCCTTTCAGAACCAGCCCACACACTTTTTTGAGCTTGCTCCTTTTTGCGCATCAACCATGAGCTCCCAGATTCGTCAGAATTATTCCACCGAGGTGGAGGCTGCCATCAACCACCTCGCAAACCTGTATCTGCCCACCTCCTGCACGTACCTGTCTCTGGGCTTCTATTTCCAACAGCGCCATGTGGCCCTTCTTCCCCGATTTGAATGAGAAGCAGGAGCGCGCCCTGCGTCTCCTGAAGATCCAAACCAGTGGGAGCCCTCGCCCTCTTCCCCCATGTGCAGAAGCCTCCCAAGATGCCTGGGTAAAACCCCCGGAGGCCTGGAGGCCTGGAGAAGAACCCAAACCAGGCCCTTTTGGATCTGCATGCCTGGAATTCAGCCCAAGAAGACGCCCATCTCTGGAACTTCCCGGAAAGCCACTTCCGGGATGAGCAGGTGAAACTCAAAAAAAACAAGGGCGACCCTGTGACACACTTGTGCAGGCTGGCCGGCTCCCACCTGTCCAGGCTGGGCTGCGCAAGTCTCTTCTGAAGGCTCACCCCCAAGCCCGACTGGGAATCTTGGCATCCCAGCAAGCCCCTGGTGCCTCGGCCTCTCCCTACAGCCAGGAGGCACCTTTTTAACCACCTTGGAGCCTTCTCCTAAGTCTTGGACCAAATGGAAACAGTAAAGCAGTTTGCAGGAAAAAAAAATCTGTGTATAAGTGGACCCAGGAAGTTCAAGAGTCAACTGTATAATTAAAGGCTATACAAATCTTAGCTCAATTTTCTTTTTAATGTGAAGAAGGATGTGTGAATGTACACACTTGGGGAAACAGAAGAAATGAGCAATTCGGAACAGTTCTGTTTCTTCTTTCAAAGTCAAAGCTTTACAATCCATCTTTTGAATGACCACAACTTTTATTCCTAACATTTGTGATTTATTTCACATTTTATCTCTCACCTGTGGAAACCTTTCACCAATTTGCTAAATTCCTAATCCTCCTCCAGGATCAGCTCCAGTCTCCTTCCCAGGAAGCCTTCCATGACCCCCCAGAGCAAGTTACATCCCCTTCTTCAGCCCTCCCAGGATCCTGTACTTTGCCTTTGGAGCACATAGAATATTTCTCATGAAGCAATTAATTCTGTAAATGTGTCACTTAATGTCTGACTCTCTGATGGAATGTGATCACAGGAAGGCGAGGACACTGTCTTATTTACTACTGAATCCAAATATCTTGCACAAAACAGACACTTCATAAATATTTAGTAGAATCTTGAATGTGAATCCAACCTCTCAGTGAAATTAAATACTGTACATAAAACATTTAGCCCACAGACTGGAATATAGTGAATCCTTACTAAATGTTTACTTATTGCATCCTTGAGCCTTGGGAAGGTAGGGCATATATCACATAAAATTATCAATTTTCAAGTAAGGAAATATACTCAGAGGGCATGTGACTTGCCCAAGATATATCACTTATAACAACTGAGGCCAAATGGAGATTGATCCCTGCTCCGTGTTCTTTCCAATGAACTAAGCTCTAAAGAAAGTACACCTGGGATGCGGGAGGAGCCCATGCTTCTGCAACATCTACTAAATGGAGAAAATCCATCCCAAGTGTCTTCAGTATCCGGTCCAAAAACGATGTATCGATGCAACTTCATTTCTTCATCATTATAACAGAGGCTGCTATTTCTCCCCCAACATCCATTCTCCCTCTCTTCAAGATAGGTCTACAATTTTTATTCAGACATCAATGCACTCCTATAGGAAATATATATCTCAGTCCCCTTGCACCAAGGTGAAGGTATTTCAATAAGTGAAAGTGATGTGTGTGATTTCCAGGAAGGCTACTTAAAGGGAGCTTCTTACTGAGGAAGACTGCCCGTTTGTCCCAAGGTGCAAGAGTGGTGACCAGTGCCCCCACAACCCCTTTGAACAATGAGGTGACCTTGAGGTTGGAGGTGATGTGCTGAAGGTGATGACTGTTGATGAGTCATCCCTGACTTTGGAGCCACAATACCAGGCTGAACTGGAACTACCTATAGCAGGATTTCTTTTGCATGTAAAACAAATACACTTCTAGCTCATTTAAACTGCTGTTATTATTTTTTATGCAGTCAAATGTAATCTTAACTGATATGATCATTGCCAAAGCTCGGAGGAAAAGTGGAAGTTGTGCTTATTGTTATATTTGGGTCCTCCAAGCAAGAACCTGAGAAAATGTATGTTTTATGAAATGTATTTCTCTCAGCTTTACTGATGTATAAATGACAAGTGGTAAGATATTTAGATGTACATCATGATGATTTGAGATATATATATGCATATATATATATCTCAATATATATGTGTGTGTGTATATATACATTGCAAAAGGATCCCCCATCTAGTTAATTATTACACACACCACCTTATATGTGTTTCTTTGTCTTTCTTTCTTTCTTTCTTTCTTTCTTTTTTTTCTTTCTTTCTTTCTTTCTTTCTTTTTCTTTTTCTTTTTCTTTCTTTCTTCTTTCTTTCTTCTTTCTTCTTTCTTTCTTTCTTCTTTCTTTCTTTCTTTCTTTGGTGAGAACATTTAAATTCTACTCTCTTAGCAAATTTCAATTATACAATATAGTGTTATCAACTATAGTCGCCATATTATATGTTAGATCCTCAGACTTCATTCTTCTTATAGCTCAAAGTTTGTACCCTTTTACCAACCTCACCGTGTTTACTCAACCCCCAACCCTGGGCAACCACTTTGCTATTCTTTGTTTCTATGAGTTTGGTGTATATATCTTTTCAGATTCCACATGTAAGGGATACCATGCATGATTTGTCTTTGTCTGGTTTGTTTCAGTTAGCATAATACCCTTAAAATGCATGCATGTTGTCACACATGGAAGGATTTTCTTCTTTCTCATGGCTGAAAAATATTCAATTGTGTCTGCACTTGTATGTGTGTGTGTGTGTGTGCGTATGTGTGTGTAAAACATCTTCTTTAACCATACATACACTGATGGACACTAAACTTGCTTCCATATCTTGGTTGTGAATAATGGTGCAGTGAACATGGGAAAGCAGATATCTCTTCAATATCCTGTTTTCATTTCTTTGGGATATATATCGAGAAATGAGATTGCTGGATCATATGGTAGCTCTATTTTTAATGTTCTAAGAAACCTCCCTACTGTTTTCCAAAGTGGCTGCACCAATTTACATGCCCACCAACAGTGCATAAGGGCACCCTTTTCTCTACATCCTTGCTAACACTTGATGACAACATTTGATGACAGCCATTCTAACATATGTGAGGTGATATCTCACTGTGGTTTTGATTTTCATTTCCTTGATGATTAGTGATGCTGAACACCTTTTCATATACTTGTTGGCCATCTGTATGTCTTCTTTGGAGAAATGGCTATTCATCTGAGTCAGATTGTTTGGGTTTGGTTTTTTGTCCTGTTTTGTTTTGTTTTGCTATTGAGTTCTATGAGTTCTTTATATAATTTGGATATTAATCCTTTATCAGATCTATGATTCATAAATATTTCATCCCACTTGAAAGGTTGCCTTTTCATTTTGTTAGTAGTTTTATTTGTTGTGCAGAAGTATTTTAGTTTGATGCAGCCCTACTTGTTCATTTTGGCTTTTGTTGCTTTTGCTTTTAGTATCAAATCCAAAGAATCACCACCAAGATGGATGTCAAGGAGCTTACCACCTATGTTTCCTTCTAAGAGTTTTATAGTTCCAGGCTCTAGATTCAAGTTGTTACTCCATTTTGAGTTAGTTTTTGTGTGTGGTATATGAGATATGAGAGTGGTCCAGTTTCATTCTCTTGAATATGTAGCTTCTGGTTTTCTCATTTTATATTCTTGACTCCTTTGTCACAAATTGACCCTATTGGCATGGATTTACTTCTGGGCTCTCTGTTTTGTTCCGTTGGTCTATGTGTCTCTTTTAATGCAAATACCACTGATTACCATAGCTTTGTAATATAGTTTGAAATCAGGAAGTGTGATGCCTCCAGCTTTGTTCTTTCTCAAGATTGCTTTGGCCATTCAGGGTCTTTTTGGGCTCCATACAAATATTAGAATTACCTTTTCTATTTCTGCCAAAAATGTCATTGGAATTTTGATAGGGATTAATTGTTTGAGTCTTCTCTCTTTTTGTTTTGGTAAGTCTAGCTACAATTTTGTCTATTTTACTTATCATTTCAAAGACCCACTCTTCGTTTCATTGATCTTTTCTATTGTCTCTTTAGTCTCTATTTCATTTATTTCTGCTCTGAGCTTTGTTATTTCATTTCTTTGCTAACTTTGGGCTTAGTTTGTCCTTGTTTTTCTGGTTCCTTGCAGTGTAAATTTAGGTTGTCTATTTGATATCTTTCATTTTTCTTACTGTAGGTGCTTGCACTATAAACTGATCCTTTTCTCCACTTGATCTAGCCTGCTGTTAAACCCCTGTATTGAATTTTTCAGTGCAGTTATTGTATTTTTCAGCTCTGTGGTTTCTGTTTGGTACTTTCTCATATATTCTCTTTGTTGAAATTTCCACTTTGTTCATGCTTTGTTCTTCTCACCTTGGTGAGCATCTTTACGATCATTATTTTGAACTCTTTATCAGATATATCACTTACCTCTGTTTCATTGAGATCTGTTTCTGAAGCTCTATCTTGTTCTTTTTTTTAAAGATTTATTTATTTTAGAGAGAGAGAGAGAGAAAGAGAGAGAGAGCACAAGCATGAGTGGCAGAGGGAGTAGGAGAGAGAATCTCAGGCAGACTCTGCACCGAGCACAGAGCCCAATGTGGGGCTCAATCCCACAACCCTGAGATCATGACCTGAGCCGAAACCAAGAGTTGGATGCCCAACCAACTGTGCCACCCAAGTGCCCCTCTATCTTGTTCTTTTGTTTGAAACTTATTCTTCTGCTTTCATCTTCCTTGCCTCTCTGTGTTGATTTCTGTGCACTAGATAAAATAGCCACCTCTCCTAGTATTAACTGAGTGGTAGTCTCATGTAGGGGATGAGCCTTACTCACCAACCTGGCTCAAGCTTTTGGTTGACTCTTAAACCTTTGTGATTGTCTAAGATGCCTCATTTGTTATTAGTGGTTCCCAATTGTTAAGGGTATGCCAAGACCTGTCAGTGTCCCAAAGGGGAGGATCACAGTCAGAACCGAGATGCAGGATGACTAAAAGCCAGACCCTCAGGAAGAAGCTGGGAGAGTTTCGGTCCTTCCAGGGAGAAGCTGGAGATGGGCATTTTTGCCTGCTTCCTCCATACTGGACCCAGTTGTATAGCCACAGGGAGGGTGTTCCTATGCCTGCTTATAACTGATTCTGAGTTTGCTAAAGTCCTGTGGGACTTGTGAATGTAAGTGTCATTTGCTATCAGAGCCAGGTGATCCAGGGACCCATCCCTTAGTGGTAGCTACTGTGCATACAAGCTCCTTCTGGAGAGATACTGGCAATTTGCAGTGGGCTAGAGGAATAAGGCTGAGGTGGTGTCTGCTGGCTTTCCCTTCATCTGGGGAAGATTACAGTCAACCCCTAGATGTGTGCTAAATCAGAAGTTTGACTCAGGTAGTACCTTTCAAAGTTTGCTAATTGGTACCTTTCAAGAAAAGACTGGGAGATTGGTGTTTTTTGCCTGCTCCCTCTATGTTGAGTCTTGGAGCATAGACATAGCAAGATCTCATGAGCCAGTTAAAAACTGGTTTTATTTGTTTGTTTGTTATAGTTTTGTGGGTCTTGTGAATGCAAGCTCTGTTGGCTTTCAGAGCTAGGTGTTTTGGGAGCCCATCCCTTAGGTGGGAGTCTTAAAGTTAGGATGCTAGATGTGCGGTCTAAATCTTTGCTCCTAAGGGAGAAGTTGTTAGCGGGAGTACCCGCATGATTGTATGGCACTCTGCATGGGATGGGGTTTATGACGAAGGTGTGTCTCAATCTTTCCTACCTTTTTCTATGTGGATATTTTCTCATTTGTCTGATTTGTAGAAGTCAATGTGTAGTTTCTGAATTTCTTTCACGGGAAATTGCTCTTTGTATAGCTGTAGATACAGTGTGTCCATGGGAGCAGGGGAGTTAAAGAGCCTCTAATGTCACCATCTTGGACTGGAACCATGAGATGTATTTAAATCAATATCTTGATATTTTGAATTGCAAATATTTCAACATGTCAGCATCACTAAGTCTGTGTGAAGTAGGCTATTTCGGAACTCATTAGAGTAAGATTTATGAGATAATTTGGGGTCATATTTGTCTGTTTCAAGCTTTTAATCAGCTGCGTTTTTAGAAAAGATTCTTCAGCAGAACAGTAAGAATTTTGAAGCAGTTTCCTCATTTGTAAAAGTTATGAATATAGAATTTGAAAACAAATTAGAAATCATTTAGTTTATCTTTATTTTACAGATTAAAAAACTGAGGAATAATTATTAAAAAGGACTTCCTACTACTTTCTCCCTGCTTTACTTTGCCCTCCTCCCAACCCACAAATTCACATAGAAGGAAAAGCTGCTAATTTAACTGATCAAGAATCCAAGTCATTGATATTGATACCAGCCCTTCACTAGTGGCTGGTATCACTGGCATTAATGGCCACTGTGGACTCTGACCCAGTGGGGCAGGTCAAGAGGCCATATCTTCCATTCTCTTCTTTGAACTTCTTTTTCCAGTGAAGCTTTGTGTTAATAAACTTGGAACCTGCTCTTAACTTTTGGGTGGTATGGTCTGCATGCATGCCTATTGGTTGTGTGATGACTCTCTCTTCCATGGGAGCCTGAACATAGTAGGATCCCAAAATTCAGGCTTAGGGCAATCAGATAGTGCCCACATAGACCACAGTTTAAACTTTATCCTCTCACCCAGCTTTTACCAGTCAGCATCAGAAGTTTTGGGCACTGGTTTAGCACCTTGACTCTCATTTGGCTGCTATTCCTGGGCTGTAATACCTAAGGCAGAGAGTTACAGTTGGGGTGGATCTGATGGCGCAGGGAGAGGGTCGTGGAGTAACAATTACTAGCTGGCCAAGGTCTGGGCCTTTCAGGGTCTCTAATCTCAATATCATGAATATTTTCAACACTCTAGTGTCACCTCCAGATTTATGGTCAACTCATCTGATTGCATGATATTGATCATTTGAACAGGTCAGTCTAAACCAATATGACTGAAATAGAGTCATCTTTTTAAACATTGCATGTTTTCTTCTTCCTACTCTACACCTTTCACCAATAATGCAGAGATGAGTTAGAAAACTTAGCCAGACTCAGTGACTCCCTTCAAAATTCACTTCTTTTCTTCCTCATCTCACACACATTAGGGTTTCCTTCTCCTGCTCTTTGTTCTCCTTGTTCATGTTCTAAGCCTTCCAAAGCACTCCAGCTAAAGTCCTCAGAGCAAAAATCTCATTGCTGGGCCTCAACAGACACTCATGAAGCTTCAGAACCAACTACCTATGGTCCCCACCTCGCCATCTTCCTGGTCCCTTCTTTAAATCAAGCACTTGAGCCCTGACTGCCATGTTGCTGCCATCCCCATCACAATGACTCAGAACACAGTTAAGCTGTTACAGAGACAGGCAGGGATCAAATGGTCATCCAGGGCACCATTCCTCTTAGCCTTCACATGCAGGAGGTATTTCTAAATGACCTACATCAGGGTTCAGCAAACTTTCGTTTATAAAGAACCAGACAGTAAATATTTCAGGCTCTGCATGCCATTCGGTCTCTCGCATACTCCACTCTAGCATTTTAGCAAGAGAGCAGCTGCAGACAATATGTAAATGGTTGAACATGGCTGTGTTCCAATAAAAGCTTTGTTTATGGACACTGAAATTTGACTTTCATATAATTTACATAAATGTCACAAAATGTTCTTTTTTTGTTTGTTTGGGTTTCTTCTTCATTTAAAACCATTAAAAAATATCAAAGTCTTTCTTACCTTGCTGCTATACATAAACAGGGTCGGATGCGGCCCATGGGCCATAGTTTGCCAACCGGATATACATGACATCCTCTAGTAGTCTCTTTGAATGCATTTTTCCTTTTTGCTTATAAGCATACTTTTAGAAAGTCACCGATATTGTTGCTATCTTTACTCATAACTGTATTATCAAATCATTAAATAGCCTTATAATCCAGTTCAAATCAATTCTAAGAGACAATGGAGTATAAATAAAATAATATATAGATTGATTTTGTAAAAAAAAAAGACTTACTAAATGTAAAGTTTCCATCATATAAATTTTGTGCACAAATATTTATCTTGAGTATTTCCATCAACAGAACTGAGGCATACATTGGTCATAACACACTACTGACTTGCTCCCTACTAATGCTAATCCAGGTGTTATTCTTTTAGTTTCCTTTTAAAATGCTATTTGATTTTTGACATGTCAAAATCTTTATGGGCTTCAATAAATATCTCCTTCTTCACCTTCTTCCTAGTAATAAAGAAATGCTAAAGCAATGTTCAGAGCTCTTTGAAAAAAAAATGCCCTTGAAAACAGATTATATTGTAGACCATTGGCATTAGCTAGGAATATTTCTCAAGTCCTTCAAATATCCCAAGTACATAAATACCACTAGAGCATATATTTTCCCATAAAATTTAATAATAAATAGCTTAAAAATCTGACTGCTTTCAATCCTTTATAAATAATAAATATAAGACCAAAGTCATTTATAAGACAATTTACTCCTTTCGTGAGAATTACTGTGAACATAAAAAAGGAGAAAAAAAATCAAAAGTGAATGCTGACTTTCTGGATGGGTCCACTTGCCAGATAAGTGACTCAACTCTACAGACCAGCCTAGCAGAAAACATTACTCAAGTTAATGTTCTAACAAAATTATGAGTTAGGTCATTTCATGAAACTTTGAGGACCATGGTGAAATTGCTGATGTTAAATCTGTGAATGCTAAGGTTCTGCTCTATTTGAGTAACCAGAAAGAAGCAGTTTCTGTAATTGGTTAAGTTATAGACCTGTAGATATGATGTCAAATCCATATAAAGTGATTGTCAGAGTCATACAAATATGAAATGGGCTGCCTAGGGGAGCATGTGAACTCCTCCTCAAGGCACTGACCACCAGATGGAAGGATGAAGGGAGGGAACCAGAGGCATTAGGTTAAACCAAGAGCTTCTCAAATATTCTTAGGACAGCAAAAGCCTTCACCTAAAACCTTCTCAGTGAAACCTAGGGAAAGACCAGGATTTATAAAACAACAGACTAGGTGGCCTATAAAAGCCCTTCCAAATCTAAGATTTTATGACTGATATTATTTGACTGTAAATAGAAGAATTATGATAAAAGAATTCAAATAGTCCTGGAGAGGCTTGGGCTGCTCCTAATTTTCCCACTTATTTCCAGACTTTGATGTAGGATATAGACATTAAAAATGGTCAAAGCATGGCTGGTCCTTGGCAAAACTATGAAATAGGCTAAGTCTGTAAAGCTCAAAAGTCAGCTCCTGGCGATATTGTCCTTTATTTCTAAGAAAAATGTGACTTAAAGCCAGCATCCCTCCCAGTATCTATAAGATTTGGGGAGGTGGAAGACTAAGTGGGTGATGCTGGTCACATATACCTCTACATACCACAGGACATCAAGGAGAAGAGTAAACATCACCAAGAATTTTACAACGTCTTCTGGGGAAAGGGATAGTGCATTTTCAGTTGAATGCAGAATAGTTGTATCATGTTAAGAGGTAGTATGACCTTGTTATTGTCTTTATTTGGAGATTAAGTATGGTGTAAGGAGATACGTGTGGGTGCCAAGTTGACGAGGGGTAGACTGGTGATGGTTAATTTTATGACAGCTTGGCTAGGCCATGGTACTCAATGGTTGGCCAGACACTAATCTAGATGTCTCTATGAAGGTAGGTTTAAAATGAGATTAACATTTAAATCAGACTTTGGGTAAAACAGATTATCCTCCATAGTGTGGGTGGGTCTCATTCAACCAACTGAAGGTCTTAAAGGGAAAAAATTCTGAGGTCCCCTGAAGAAAAGGGAATTCTGCCTCCAGATGGCCCTTGGATGTGAGCTACAATATTCACTCTTCCCTGAGTCTCCAGCCTGCCAACATGCCCTACAGATTTCAGACTTACCAGCCCCCACAGCCATGAGAGTCAATTCCTTAAAACAAATCTCTTCATACATGTCCACATCATATTGGTTCTGTTTCTCTGGAAGACCCTGGCTGATATACCACCCTCCCAGCTCTCTCAACCTGCTTCATGCCAGCCCCACAGAATGCCTCCTGCACGTGCAGTCTCTTCTGAACCACACGGACATACCAAACACCACCATAGACTACTGCCCCCATCACTTCTTGTCTTCAATTCAAATCTCTGTGTGTGTGTGCAGTTCGCTGTACAGAAGTCTTGAGTTAATGGGCTGCGGTGGGGGTGAGCAAAATGGCACAGCCCAGCAAATACATAAATAATAAAAACAAACAACAAAAACTTAATATTAGACTTGCCTTTCATCAAAGTCCCTCAGCCATAATAGTGACTGGGGGTTATGATTTGGTTGCCCCTGTTGTATTATTTGGCTACTCTTTTTACCCCAATAGTCACATCTCAATAAATTTCAAAAAGTAGAAAGCACACAGGCCAGATTCTCCAACTGCTGTACAATAACACTAAAATTCAATAATAAAAAAGCTCAAGGGGAAAAAACCTGTCCACTTGCAAGTTTTAAAATGCTGCCTAAATAAACAAGGAATAAAAGTACAAATTACGGACTATTTAGAAAAATCCTATGAAAAGCAGCCAAAGAAGTATTCATAGAAATAATTATGACCATAAAATGATTTTTTTTCAAAAAATGAATTTTTTAGGAAACGTGATAAAAATGAATAAATTTGTATTCAACTAAAGAAGCTGTAAAATGAACAACAAAATAATGAGTGAGAAAGTATGAGGGGGATCAATGAAGATAATAGAAGAGATAAATGAACTCATTTAATTAAAAAAACATGATAAAAACAAGAGCAGGGGTTTTTTTTAAGTCCAATAAATTAAAAAGCTTATGACAGATCTGTTTAGAAAGAAAGGGAAGAAACCAGTAAGTGGGATTAAGAATAGTTTAAATACCTGAACATTTAAGTATGATAAAATATTAGATACAAATTTATAACAATATATATTTTGACAATCTACATGAAATGAACAATTTTCTATGAAAGTATAATTAGTCAGAACTCAAGAGGCAAGAAAACCTAAAAATACCATTATTAATGGAATAAATTGTAAATTAACCAATGATAATCATATACCAGATCCAGAAAAATTCTAGCAATCTAGAAAAAAAAAAGTTTTTCTATTAATTAAACTTTTTCAAAATATACCCCCAAAAAGGATAGGAAACTTCAAAATACAATGGACTCAACCCCAGAGATGCAAATACGTATACACAATATAGATTATTTTTTAAAATGGGAATTTAGGGGCACCTGGTTGGTTCAGTCAGTTAAGCATCTGCCTTCACCTCAGGTCATGATCTCAGGGTCCTGGGATCGATCTCCACATAGGGCTTCCTGCTCGGCAGGGAGTCTGCTTTTCCTTCTCCCTTTGCCCCTTGCTCATGCTCTATCTTTCTCTCTCACTCGCTCACCCTTTCTCACTATCTCAAATAAATAAATAAAATCTTTTTTAAAAAATAAAATAAAATTGGGAACCCACTCTAGCATGTATTATGGTAATTAGTATTTTTCCTGCCTAACACATCTCTTTCTCACCATGAACCACTCATCTTTTGATAACGGTGCCACTTTCTCTGAGGAGTTATTCTGTCCCCATTCCAAAGGATCACACACTCACTATTCCTGCTCAACAATGGAGCAGACATGTGCCTTAAGCCTGGGCAATCAGATTCTCTCTGCTTAAAATCTGTTTCTTGAAAAGAGTCACAAAGCAACAAAAGCAGTCGGGGTCAATTATAAAATGGTGCCATAGTAGCTAAATGGTCCACTGATTTCTGCTACTCTGCTCCTTGGAGCAGCCCTGATTCCTGTCTTTCTTGAGCTATAATCATTCAGCTTTTACTTTGCTTCTGCAAAATACCTCCACTATATTTCCAATGCACTTTTTCTTGTTATTCAAGCATGATTTTTCATTGTTTGCCACCAGAGAAAATTCAACCAGACAGTTAGAATATCTAGAAATACTGTTTAATTACATAAAACTATCAAGAGGAGCACCCCCAAAAGCACTTACTAAAATAACAATGCTTATCCAAAAACACAAAAACACTCATTCAAAGGGATACATTCACCCCTGTGTTTATAGCAGCATTATTTACAATAGTCAAACTATGGAAGCAACCCAAGTGTCCATCAACAGATGAATGGATAAAGATGTAGTATATATATATGATGGAATATTATTCAGACATAAAAAAGAATGAAATCTTCCCATTTGCAACAACATAGATGAACTAGAGAGTATAATGCTAAAGCAAAGTAAGTTAGTCAGAGAAAGACAAACACCATATGATTTCACTCATATGTGGAATTTAAGAAGCAAGACAAATGAAAAAAAGAAAAAAGAGAGAGAGAGACAAACCAAGAAACAGACTTTTTTTTTACTAAAGTATACTGTACTATTTGTTTCAGGGGTACAGGTCTGTGATTCATCAGTCTTACATAATTCACAGCACTCACCATAGCACATACCCTCCCCAATGTCCATCACCCAGCCACCCCATTCCCTCCCAACCCCCCACCATTCCAGCAACCCTCAGTTTGTTTCCTGAGATTAAGAGTCTCTTATGGTTTGTCTTCCTGTCTGGTTTCGTCTTGTTTCATTTTTCCCTCCTTTCCCCTATGATCCTCTGCCTTGTTTCTCAAATTCCACATATCAGTGAGATCATATAATAATTGTCTTTCTCTAATTGACTTATTTCACATAGCATAATACCCTCTAGTTCCATCCATGTCATTGCAAATGGCAAGATTTCATTTTTTGATGGCTGCATAATATTCCATCTTCTTTATCCATTCATCTGTTGATGGACATCTAGGCTCTTTCCATAGTTTGGCTACTGTGGATATTGCTGCTATAAACATTGGGGAGCACGTGCCCCTTCAGATACTACATTTGTATCTTTGGGGTAAATACCCAGTAGTGCAATTGCTGGGTCATAGGGTAGGTCTATTTTCAACTTTTTGAGGAACCTCATATTGTTTTCCAGAGTGGCTGCACCAGCTTGCATTCCCACCAACAGTGTAGGAGGCTTCCCCTTTCTCTGCATTCTTGCCAACATCTGTCGTTTCCTGACTTGTTAATTTTGGCCATTTTGACTGGTGTGAGGTGATATCTCACTGAGGTTTTGATTTGTATTTCCCTGATGCTGAGTGATGTTGAGCACTTTTTCATATGTCTGTTGGCCATTTGGATGTCTTCTTTGGAGAAATGTCTGTTCACATCTTCTGCCCATTTCTCGATTGGATTATTTCTTCTTCAGGTGTTGAGTTTGATAAGTTCTTTATGGATTTTGGATACTAGCCCTTTATCTGATATGTCATTTGCAAATATCTTCTCCCATTCTGTCGGTTGTCTTTTGGTTTTGTTAACTGTCTCCTTGTTGTGCAAAAGCTTTTTATCTTGATGAAGTCCCAGTAGTTCATTTTTGCCCTTGCTTCCCTTGCCTTTCACAATGTTTTCTAGGAAGAAGTTGTTGTGGCTGAGGTCGAAGAGGTTGCTGCCAGTGTTCTCCTCAAGGATATTGATGGATTCCTGTTTCACATTGAGGTCTTTCATCCATTTGGAGTCTATTTTTGTGTGTGGTATAAGGAAATGGTCCAGTTTCATTCTTCTACATGTAGCTGTCCAAATTTCCCAACATCATTTGTTGAAGACTGTCTTTTTTCCACTGGACATTCTTTCTTGCTTTGTTGAAGATTAGTTGACCATAGAGTTGAGGGTCCATTTCTGGGCTCTCTATTCTGTTCCTTGATCTATGTGTCTGTTTTTGTGCCAGTACCATACTGTCTTGATGATTACACCTTTGTAATAGAGCTTGAAGTCTGGAATTGTGATGTCACCAGCTTTGCTTTTCTTTTTCAACATTCCTCTGGCTATTCAGGGTCTTTTCTGGTTTTATACAAATTCTAGGATTATTTGTTCCATTTCTTTGAAAACAGTTGATGGTATTTTGATAGGGATTGCATTAAATGTGTAGATTGCTCTAGGTAGCATAGACATTTTCACAATATTTGTTCTTCCAATCCATGAGCATGGGATGTTTCTCCATTTCTTTGTGTCTTCCTCAATTTCTTTCATGCATATTTTATACTTTTCTGAGTACAGATCCTTTGCTTCTTTGGTTAGATTTATTCCTAGGTATCTTATGGCTTTGGGTGCACTTGTAAATGGGATCGACTCCTTAATTTCTCTTTCTTCTCTCTTGTTGTCAGTGTACAGAAATGCAACTGATTTCTGTGCATTGATTTTATATCCTGCCACTTTACTGAATTCCTGTATGAGTTCTAGCAGTTTTGGGGTGGAGTCTTTGGGGTTTTCCACATAAAGTATCACATCATCTGCAAAGAGTGAGAGTTTGACTTCTTCTTTGTCGATTCGGATGCCTTTTATTTCCTTTTGTTGTCTGATTGCTGAGGCTAGGACTTCTAATACTATGTTGAATAGCAGTGGTGATAGTGGACATCCCTGCCGTGTTCCTGACCTTAGGGGAAATGCTCTCAGTTTCTCCCCATTGAGAAGGATATTCACTGTG
This sequence comes from Halichoerus grypus, assembly GCF_964656455.1. Lineage (NCBI taxonomy): Eukaryota > Metazoa > Chordata > Mammalia > Carnivora > Phocidae > Halichoerus > Halichoerus grypus. The sequence goes on along the minus strand of NC_135718.1, from coordinate 94,646,319 downwards.
GGTTTTTCATAGATGGCCTTTATGATATTGAGGTATGTACCCTCTATCCCTACACTGTGAAGAGTTTTAATCAAGAAAGGATGCTGTACATTGTCAAATGCTTTTTCTGCATCTATTGAGAGGGTCATATGGTTCTTGTTCTTTCTTTTATTAACGTATTGTATCACATTGATTGATTTGCAGATGTTGAACCAAACTTGCAGCCCAAGAATAAATCCCACTTGGTTGTGGTGAATAATCCTTTTAATGTACTGTTGGATCCTATTGGCTAGTATTTTGGTGAGAATTTTTGCATCCATGTTCATCAAGGATATTGGTCTGTAATTCTCCTTTTGGATGGGGTCTTCGTCTGGTTTGGGGATCAAGGTAATGCTGGCCTCATAAAACAAGTTTGGAAGTTTTCCTTCCATTTCTATTTTTTGGAACAGTTTCCAAAGAATAGGTATTAATTCTTCTTTAAATGTTTGGTAGAACTCCCCTGGGAAGCCTTCTGGCCCTGGGCTTTTGTTTGCTGGGAGATTTTTGATGACTGCTTCAATTTCCTTACTGGTTATGGGTCTGCTCAGGTTTTCTATTTCTTCCTGGTTCAGTTTTGGTAGTTGATACATCTCTAGGAATGCATCCATTTCTTCCAGATTATCTAATTTGCTGGCATAGAGTTGCTCATAATATGTTCTTATAATTGTTTGTATTTCTTTGGTGTTGGTTGTGATCTCTCCTCTTTCATTCATGATTTTATTTATTTGGGTCCTTTCTCTTTTCTTTTTGATAAGCCTGGCCAGGGGTTTATCAATCTTATTAATTCTTTCAGAGAACAAGTTCCTAGTTTCATCGATCTGTTCTACTGTTCTTTTGGTTTCTATTCCATTGATTTCTGCTCTGATCTTTATTATATCTCTTCTCCTGCTGGGTTTAGGCTTTATTTGCTGTTCTTTCTCCAGCTCCTTTAGGTGTAGGGTTAGGTTGTGTATTTGAGACCTTTCTTGTTTCTTGAGAAAGGCTTGGATTGCTATATACTTTCCTCTTAGGACTGCCTTTGCTGCATCCCAAAGATTTTGAACAGTTGTGTTTTCATTTTCATTGGTTTCCATGAATTTTTTTAATTCTTCTTTAATTTCCTGGTTGACCCATTCATTCTTTAGTAGGATGCTCTTCAGCCTCCATGTATTTGAGTTTTTTCCAACTTTCCTCTTGTGATTGAGTTCTAGTTTCAAAGCATTGTGGTCTGAAAATATGCAGGGAATGATCCCAATCTTTTGGTACGGGTTTAGACCTGATTTGTGACCTAGGATGTGATCTATTCTGGAGAATGTTCCATGGGCACTAGAGAAGAATGTGTATTCTGTTGCTTTGGGATGGAATGTTCTGAATATATCTGTGATGTCCATTTGGTCCAGTGTGTCATTTAAAGTCTTTATTTCCTTGTGGATCTTTTGCTTAGATGGTCTGTCCATTTCAGTGAGGGGGGGTGTTAAAGTCCCCCACTATTATTGTATTGTTGTGGATGTGTTTCTTTGCTTTAGTTATTAATTGGCTTATATAATTGGCTGCTCCCATGTTAGGGCCATAGATATCTACAATTGTTAGATCTTCTTGTTGGATAGACCCTTTAAGTAGGATATAGTGTCCTTCCTCATCTCTTATTATAGTCTTCAGTTTAAAATCTAATTTGTCTGATATAAGGATTCCCACCCCAGCTTTCTTCTGGTGACCATTAGCATGGTAAATGGTTTTCCACCCCTTCACTTTCAATCTGGGGGTGTCTTTGGTCTAAAATGAGTCTCTTGCAGACAGCATCTCGATGGGTCTTGTTTTTCTATCCAATCTGATACCCTGTGTCTTTTGATTGGGGCATTTAGCCCATTTACATTCAGGGTAACTCTTGAAAGATATGAATTTAGTGCCATTGTATTGCCTGAAAGGTGACTGTTACTGTATATGTCTGTGTTCCTTTCTGGTCTATGTTACTTTTAGGCTCTCTCTTTGCTTAGAGGACCCCTTTCAATATTTCTTGTAGGGCTGGTTTTGTGTTTGCAAATTCCTTTAGTTTTTGTTTGTCCTAGAAGCTTTTCATCTCTCCTTCTATTTTCAATGACAGCCTAGCTGAATAAAGTATTCTTGGCTGCATATTTTTCTCATTTAGTGCTCTGAATATATCATGCCAGTCCTTTCTGGCCTGCCAAGTCTCTGTGGATAGGTCTGTTGCCAATCTAATGTTTCTACCATTGTAGGTTACAGATCTCTTCTCCCGAGCTGCTTTCAGGATTTTCTCTTTGTCTCTGAGACTTCTAAGTTTTACTATTAGATGTCGGGGTGTTGACCTATTTTTATTGATTTTGAGGGGGGTTCTCTGTGCCTCCTGGATTTTGATGCCTGTTTCCTTCCCCAAATTAGGGAAGTTTTCTGCTATAATTTGCTCCAATATACCTTCTGCCCCCCTCTCTCTTTCTTCTTCTTCTGGGATCCCAATTATTCTAATATTGTTTCATCTTATGGTATCACTTATCTCTCGAATTCTGCCCTCGTGATCCAGTAGTTGTTTATCTCTCTTCTTCTTTATTTTCCATCATTTGGTTTTCTATATATCACTAATTCTTTCTTCTGCCTCATTTATCGTAGCAGTTAGAGGCTCCATTTTTGATTGCACCTCATTAATAGCCTTTTTGATTTCGACTCAGTTAGATTTTAGTTCTTTTATTTCTCCAGAAAGGGTTTCTCTAATATCTTCCATGCTTTTTCAAGCCCAGATAGTATCTTTAAAATCATCATTCTGAACTCTAGTTCCAACATCTTACTAATGTCCATATTGATTAGGTCCCTGGCAGTCGGTACTGCCTCTTGTTCTTTTTTTAGAGGTGATTTTTTCCATCTTGTCATTTTGTCCAGAGGAGAATAGATGAATGAGATAACAAAATGCTAACAGGGTAACAATGACCCCAGAAAAATATACACTAAACAAATCAGAAGAAACCTGAAACTGGGGGAAAAGAAAGGGAAAGAAAGAAAAAAGAAAAAGATAAAGATTAAAAAAAATAGAATATGATCAAATATGATCAGGCTGGTGCATATATCAGTGCCACACACTAGATTTTGGATGTATTTTGGTCTGTTAGAAGAAAGTACCTCCCAAAATTTTAAAGACAGAAACACTTATATATGTACAAAAATAAGGGTACATATGATGAAGGGATAGAATATGACTGTAAAGATGAAAATTATAAAATATTTTATAAAAGGAATTGATAAGATAAGAAGCTGGTTGAAAAAAGAAAGAAGAGGATTTAAAAAAAAATGGGGGAGAGAATGTGATCAGGCAGGAGACTAGAACAAAGCCATACACTAGAGATTTAGGGTATATTTTGGTCTGTTAGAAGAAACTGCATCCCAAAATTTTAATGAGAGAACAACATATATATATACATATACCAAAAATAAGGTTAACTACTATGAAGGGATAGAATATGACTCTAAAAATGAAAAATAAAAAAGATTTTTTAAAAAAGGGATTGATAAGATGTTGGTTGAAAAAGGGAAAAAGACTGGGGCGCCTGGGTGGCTCAGTTGGTAAAGCAACTGCCTTCGGCTCAGGTCATGATCCTGGAGTCCCTGGATCGAGTCCCGCATCGGGCTCCCTGCTCGGCAGGGGGTCTGCTTCTCCCTCTGGCCCTAACCCCTCTCATGCTCTCTGTCTCTCATTCTCTCTCTCTCAAATAAATAAATAAAATCTTTAAAAAAAAAAAAAGGGAAAAAGAAAAATCAAAAAAAAAAGAAAATTAAAAAAATTAACTTTGAAAGACTAAAGAATCATGGGGAAAATGCCATGAATTCTCTGTGCTGTATTCCCCTAGTGCTGGAGTTCTGCCGTTCTCATTGATCAGTAAACTTGGTCTTGGCTGGCTGTTCTTGCTGATCTTCTGGAGGAGGGGCCTGTTGCAGAGGTTCCCAAATGTCTTTGCCGTAGGCGGAATTGCCCCGCCCTTGCCGTCCGGGCTAAGTCATCTGCTCGGGTTTGCTCTCAGGAGCTTTTGTTCCCTGCAAGCTTTCCGTACAGCTTTGGAGGCCGAGAGTGAAAATGGCAGCTTCCCAATCTCTGCCCTGGAGGAGCCGAGAACTCGGGGCCCTGCTCCTCAGTGCACCCCCAGAGAAAAGCAGTCAGTCACTCCTGTCTCCCAGGTCTCTGGCCGCACTCCATGCTCACCTGGCCTGTGACCGAGTGTTTCTATCTCTGGCGCACGACCCTGTGTGGAGTCTCTAAACCCAGCAGATCCCTGCGGTGCGCTCCCGTGCCACCCCTCCTGGGGGAGGAAGGGGAGTCTCCCCAGATCTGCCACTTGTTGGGTCCCTGCTGGAGGAGCAGTGGCCCGACTGTGCTGCGGATCACAGTTTATGCCAACCCCGAGCTGAGAGCCTGCACCTCGGCTCTGTCTCTGCAGCCGGCTTCCCTGCTCCGATACCTGGGAGCTCTGCCGCACTCAGGCACCCCCAGTCTTTCTGTGACCCCGAGGGTCCTGAGACCACACTGTCCTAGCGAGGGTTCCACCCCCTGCTTAGCCAACTGGAGCGATGTCCCTCAGTGGAGCAGACTTCTAAAAGTTCCGATTTTGTGCTCCGTGGCTCTATCACTTGCCAGAAGCGGCTGACGGAGTCCCCCTCTCCCACTGTCTATCCTCCCGAATATCGCCTCGGATTCACTTCTCCGCACGTCCTACCTTCCAGAAAGTGGTCGCTTTTCTGTTCAGAAAGTTGCTGCTATTCTTTTCTTCGATCTCCTGTTGAGTTCATAGGTGTTCAGAATGGTTTGATCCCCACCTAGCTGAATTCCTGGAACCAGACAAAATTTAGTTCTCCTATTCCTCCACCATCTTGCTCCTCCTCTCTCTAGAGCCTCCATTTTTTATTGCACCTCATTAATAGCCTTTTTGATTTTGACTTGGTTACATTTTAATTCTTTTATTTCTTCAGAAAGGGATTCTCTAGTATCTTCTGTGCTTTTTTCAAGCCCAGCTAGTATCTTTATAATCATCATTCTGAACTCTAGTTCTGACATCTTGCTAATGTCCATATTGATTAGGTCCCTGGCAGTCGGTAATGCCTGTTGAAGAAACAGACTCTTAACTATAGAGAATACACTGCTGGTTATGGGGCAGGGGCAGGGGGTGTGTGTTGATGAATGAAATAGGTGATTGAGATTAAAGAGTGAGTACATTTACGATGATGAAAAAAATGTAATTTAATTTTTTAAAAAATAAGTTAAGATTTAACCCAAGTTCCCATTGATAGATGAATTGATCAAGAAGATATGGTTTCTCTCTCTCTCTCTCTATATATATATGTATATACACCATATCAAGAATATATGGTGTCTCCCTCTATATATATATACATACACACACATATACACACATATATATACATACACACACAATGGAATATTAATCAGCCATAAAAATGAATGAAACCTTGCCATTTGCAATAATGTGAACAACATGGATGGATCTAGAGAGTATAATGCTAAGTGAAATAAGTCAGTCAGAAAAAGACAAATACTACATGATTTCACTCATATGTGGAATTTAAGAAACAAAATAAATGATCAAAGAAAAAAATAGACAAAAAAAATAGACTCTTAACTCTAGAGAACACACTGCTGGTAACCAGAGGGGAGGTGGGTGGGGACTGGGGGAAACAGGTGAAGGATTAAGAGTCCACCTACCATGATGAGCACAGAGTAACATATGGAACTGTTGAATCATTATATTGCACACCTGAAACTAATATAACACTGTATGTTAATTATACTGGAATTAAAAAAAAATAAAATACAATGCTTATTCTTAATTTAAAAAATTCCTAGTAAACGAAAAATAGAAGGGAATTTTCTCAACTTAAGCATACCTGCCAGAAAACATCGTTATGTGATGGCGAAATATTAACGTAACACCATGAAAGTCAGGATAAGGCAAGTCGTCTATCAATCCTATTATTCCACATTGTCCTAGGGCCCCTGCTTAGTGCACTAAGAAAAATACAGACAAAATTATTTGCAATTATTATGATGACTTTGTAAATAGGGCAATATTTGAACATCATTTAGTACATGATATTTGCCCTAATCGATGAGGGGCAGGAAGGGATAGAGATTATAATTTCATCTTACAGAATGAAAGAATCCAGTAATATTTGGCTTCTAACATGAGAGTAGGATTAGTGTTCTCTTGGGCAGAAAAGATACCATGTCGTTCTATGGCTGCAAAGCCATGTCAAAAAATAAAAAAGAGCGGAGGGCAAATTTCAAAGAAATGTTTTGGGCAGAAAAGATACCATGGACAAGGAAAGAGAGATATGAAAGGCAGATGAGGTGAAACTGAGGGCAGAGGGATTCGTTTGTGTCCTGCTCCCCATCTAGGTCTCAGGGTGTCTACCTCATAAGTTGTCCCTGTACCACGAAGGGACTCAAACACACCAAAGGGAGGGATCCATGCAGAGGGAGGCTTGAAGGGCAGCTTTCACAGGCCACCTTCAGTGTCCAGCTCTGTGGAGATCCTGGGGGCTTGTGCCCTGAGAGCAGAGCCTGGGCGGGACCCTCAAGCCAGGGGGCAGGGAGAGGAAGAGGCAGAGACTCAGGGCTGGAGCTCTGCAGCAGGAAGTACATATAATAGAGTGGGGGCCCGGAGAGGAGGGCTGGGGAGGGTATAATCACTGCATCCAGGAGCATCAATAAAGTAAAACAGTGAACTGCAAATCCCAGCCACAAATTACAGTACTGAGCCCAGCAGAGCAGACAGAGAGGTGATGGAGAAGACAGATCAAGGATTTTACATGCAGTGGAATCCTCCCTCCCAGCACCACCCTGAAGACAGAGACCCTTTCCTCCTATATCCAGACCCCATCTTGGGGAAATTAAGGGCAGAGGGGCAGATTGCCAAACAACTGTGTTTTGCCGTTTTTCCTGGAGAGACTGAGAATACAGAGTGCACTTAAATTACTAGATTGGACTAAATTAGAACCTTTAATTAAACGCTCTTGCTGATAACAAGCAAGTAGGAAGACCAAGTCAACTACGGGCAAAAGAAAGAAACTACGTTTTCTCTTAAACGTAAGTTGTAGGATGATGTAACTCCACACCAGTCTGCCAAGAAACTGTAAGATAATCAACTGCAAAATTATTAGGACAAAGAAGAAAGTCAAGTAAGGTGGTCAGATATAGGATCTATATATAAAAATCAAAAGGCGTGCTACATACTAATAATAACCAGTTACAAGCATGATTTTTAAAAAGATCTCATTCATAATACAACAAAAACTCTCCTTAGGAGATGAACTAGATTAGCATAAAGAAACTATAAAATTTTACTTTAAAGCATGAAATAAATAAATGAAGAGACAGAGCATGATCTTACATATGAAGAGTCAATTTTTAATGTCAAACAAATTTCCACAGGGATCTTTTTGTTGAAATTGACAAAATCTAGGTTGCTGAGCTAAAGAGAATTCAGTATAATCACGTAAATTCAGTATCTAGTGAGATCTCTGGTAAACAGCATATACTAAATCAACAGATACAGCAGCTGTATTACTAATACTGCTATTCTTGTAGCTACCACTCTTAGTTGCTCAATTTTGTTACAATCTTGCAATAGAGAAGAACTTACTAAGAGTGAGGCCAAAAGTAGAACCCATAAAAGTCTAGATTTGTAGATTTAATTATAAAAAATTAAAACTTTCTCTGCAACAGAGAGCACCATAAACTAGATTAAATATTCAAGCAGAAAAGCATCCATAACATATGTGAAACATAAAGTTTACTATCTTTAATATAGATTTTTAAAGTCTTGCAAATCAATAGGAAAAAAGAAAAAACTTAAAAAGAGAAATTAGTTAACTGGACATTCACAATAAAACAATGAAAAAAGCCAAAAAAAAAAAAAAAAGAAAGAAAGGAAGAAAGAAAGTTTAGCCTCACAAGGATTCTGAATACAAATAAAAATGATAATCATTTTTCACATCAGTTTGGCAAACATTATAAAAATGTTGAATTGGGGATCTATCAATTTGCTTTATTTTATTAGTTTCAGAGGTAGAATTTTGTGATTCATCAGTTGCATACAACACCCCGTGTTCATTACATCATGTGCCCACCTTAATGCCCATCACCCTGTTACCCCATCCCCCCACCCACCTCCCCTCCAGCAATCCTGTTTGTTTCCTAGAGTGTAGCATCTCTTACGGTTTATCTCCCTCTCAATTTTCATCTTATTTTATTTTTCCTTCCCTTCCCCATGTTGATCTGTTTTGTTTCTTAAATTCCATATATAAGTGAAATCATATGGTATTTGACTTTCTCGGACTGACTTATTTCGATTAGCATAATACCTTCTAGTTCCATCCACATTGTTGCAAATGGCAAGATTTCATTCTTTTTGAGGGCTGAGTAATATTCCATTGTCTATATATACCACATCTTCTTTATCCATTCATCTGTCAATGGACATCTGGGATCTTTCCATATTTGGGCTGTTGTGGACATTGCTGCTATAAACATTGGGATATAGGTGTCCCTTTGGATCACTTGGCAAGGATGCGGAGAAAGGGGAACCCTCTCACACTGTTGGTGGGAATGCAAACTGGTGCAGCCGCTCTGCACCAAATAGTATGGAGGTTCTTCAAAAAGTTAAAAATAGAGCTACCCTTTGACCCAGCAATTGCACTAGTCAGTATTTATCCAAAGGATACAAACACAGTGATTCAATTTGCTTTTAGTAGAATATATTGGTGTACTTTGCAGTTCACTTCCATGTACAGGTAGGTTTTCTTGCTAGACCTTATTTGGTGTAGTTGGTTCCCAGGATACTCCTAAAGCACTCAGGACAACTCACCCACATCTTGCTGAGAATCGCTGGATACCGGGTCACTGAGTGTCACCAATTTAGAGCACGTAAGGGCAGTTATCAAACAAGAGAACTGAAAGTCCCTGAAATCTCACTGCTCGTATATGAAAGTAATTTTATGTGATTTTTCCAAATTTGATGATAACTCTAAAAAATTAGCAAGACATTGCCAACAGCGAGTTGCAAAGTTGAAAGAAAATTTTCTAAACTTCAAATTTTTTTACTTAGACATCCAAGAGGAAAGACTGGCCTATCTATTCACTGGTAAAAAACCAATACTATAAAATTGTCCTATAAAGAGGTGATCATAGACAATGCAGATTCAAAATATGGGAAAGTATCATAGGTAATTCAGTCATTCATTGATCATATTTATTGAATATTTGAAGCATCTCTGAATCCTAGAACAGGAAAATGTGGAGTGGGGTGTTCAAGAAATGCTGCTTTGGACAAGGACTTCTAGTCTTCTTTTCCCTAGCCTTACTCATTTTCCCACCCACATCTGAGTGCTAACATTTGGATCACCACGACTAGTATATGGTTCCATGAAAAAGGAGCCAAGAACTTAGATTTCTTGTGTTGGATTTAAGTCATAGGAGTAAAGGGGAGCCCCAGACCTCCTCCACCTAGGAGCCCACCCAGGATGCAGAGCCAAATTCCTAATGAGGTGGACAATGTATGTTTCCTCGGACTGTCACCTTGACGTTGGTCCCTTAGAATTCAGGAATCTGATCATACCAATCCTCCATGCATCCCAACATAGTTAGTAGTCTTAAAGGCAATTCCTCGAGGATAAGAAATAGAAATTCAGCTCCTAGTTTCTGTTTAGCCAAGTTACTTTGGTAGCCATGACAGTTTGTCGATGGGGATGTGGGAAATCAAAGAGAGCTCACCTCCACACATCAGAGTGAAAATGTTATTTGCTGCCCAGCTGCCAGTGGGTGAGGGGCGTTCAGGACTTTAACAGAACAGGATGAGAAGCTTGCCACATGCAATTTGTCTTTGCCAATTGTCTTTACCGCTTCGCCCCGCAGTTGAGGGAATTGTACCTCGCCTCTTCAAACCCCTGTAGCTCAATGAATAACGTATATACCACAAAGGCAGTGAATCCATTTCATTCCTAGATTAATTGCCAGGTAAAATACAGGATATTCTGTTAAATTTGAATTGCAGATAAAGACAAATAATTTTTTTGTATAAGTATGTCCCTGTATAATTTGTTATTTGGTTTTTACCATTTTTATATGCATTCGTTTGTATATGTATCTATAGTTTGCTTTTTATTTTTAATTTCCAAAACAAGAGCCAGAATAATGTGACGATGGAGCAGAGCCATTCTATGACAGGTGCAGAGCCAACCCCAGCCACCCATAATCCCTGCCTGGTATGTTGAGGAGCTGGTGATTCGCCTGGGCACCTGGCTGAATTCACAGGCTGTGGGCATCAGGTCTGGTGGAAAGCAGCAGGTTTGGTGTTCCTCTCATCTAGAAGACTCAATTAGCTTTCCACCTGTCCCAGGAAGGTCTTTCACTTGAATTTCCAATTTCCTGAGTGAATAACCACTCTCATGCTTTATAACAAGAGGAAAAGCCAAAGTCCTTCTCTTGGGCTATAATTTATATTCTGCAACCAGCAATTCAATATTCAATCTTCTGGGTGTTTTTTTTTTTTTTTTTCTTTGTGAACAGTGATGCTAAAAATAAGAAAGGCAAGTAAGGTGGAGAAAACAAATCCAACGTCACCCTGCCTAAGCCTGCCGATCAGGCGGCTCTCACTGAGGACTGCGGGTCGCAGACACTGGGCATCGGCACCCAAAACCACCTGCTTCATTTAGAGACACCTCTTGAAGGACTTCTCCTGGTTATTTCTGAACATCCTCACCTCTCAGAAACAGCATACTTTAAATGCAAGGGGTGTTGCTTGCCTTTTGAAGAGTTAAAGGAAGAGATTTTTTATAATGAAAATAGATGAAGAAGAGATTTTTATAATGAAAATCATTATAGCAAATGGTACCCTGAGATATACAGGAAGAGAAATATGAGGAACTTTGACTCATACATAGCTGGGGAGACCAGGAAACCTTCTGAGGGACCCCCGACTAGATCCTTCTCTCTGTGTAAAGCCTCCTTATAGTTATTCTCTGGACTGCTACAAGCCAATGACGAAATTTTCATAGGTCCGATTAAAAAAAAAAATGAGGCAAATGAAAAGACTTTAATGCATTCTTCATAGAGTTAAATATTTCAGTTTGAAGGAAAATCCTTTATTCTAAATTGTGTTGTTTCTGGTTTTTACTAATAAGATGTTCTGTCTCATACAAAATGATGGTAATAATAAATAATGAGTACTTTTGTCCTTTGCTGTTCTTGTTTGGCAAATAAAATAAAATGTTGAGTGGATCCATTAGTTATAGCCACAACAATTCTGTGTAACACATACCCAGAGCTCAATGGCATATAAGAATAAGCACTCATTTCTTGGTCACGCTTATGGGTTGGGGACGCAGCTCCATTCCCTGGGCCTCTCACTCTGGGCCACTGGGCTAGCTGGGACACGTTCTTCCCATGACAACAGCAGAGAAGTCAGAGCACAAACCCAAACATTCCTTTGGCTAAAGTGAATCACATAGTGGAGCCCAAAGTCAAGAGTGAGGCACTTTCCACCCTCTGTGGGGTCAAGGTCTTAAAGGTAGAACCACACTACAGGGGAGGGGGAAATGTGACCAATAATTCAGTCTACCACATGGTGGCAATTACATCAGCTCCCATTTTGTCCTGATATTTGAAAACTTTAGGAATACAAAAGATTGAGAACCACAGCTTCAAAGGGCACCTTTGACCAGGGGGGAGAAAAAAAAAAAACCTAACACATAATAAAGAGTAGTTCAGAGAAACCAGAAGTGGGAGTTCTGTGATTAGAAGCAGGACCGTGGGTCCCCGCTAGGCCTTGACTGTCCCAGCTGCCACTGCTCTTTCCCATTTTATGAACTATGATCCTAGATCTAATAATCTAGAGCAATTTACAATGACTGTACCGTGCCTGGCACGTTTGTGAGGATCTTTGATAGGGCACTTAGGTGTTGTGTTTTGCAATGACTACCGGAAAGAAATGTACTAATCAGAATTCTGTGTGAGATCATAAGTAATTGATTAATTCACCTTGGCCAGTTTTCCCTGTGCACATGCAATAGATCCAATTTCCATCCTAGGAACTTAACATCAATGCATTATTAATTCATCATCCAAATCCTCCCTTCATGAAAGATTATACTCTAACTTTTGAGCCTATTCAGGCTCAGCTTCGCCAATGAAATGTTCAGTGCCTTTTTTTTTTTTTTTTAACTTTTTCTTGTTTTAATTTAAAAAATATTCTGGAAATCCATCACCATGACCTCAGGTCAGAAAATTTAATAAGCAAACATTGAAAATTCCAAGGAACGTTTAGAGCATTTGGAAAATTATCTGCACTCTTCCACGACCTTCCTAGAAAAATTAGGGTCTCTGGGGGAGTCAGCCAAGGCGAATGCCCTGAACTGCGTACCAGCACGCATCTCTGATGCGGAGTTACAGTGAGCACGTCGGACGTCTCTGTTTCTCTGATTACGTAGCTACAAACTGGGGCTGGGGTAGGATTGAAATGTGTTTTTGTGTTACAAAGCTGTTTGGAAGAAAAATGAGACAAATCTGGAAATCGCGTTACAGTGCAAGGCAGGAGCTGGCTAGACCCTTGGCACAAGGTCAAGGAGAAGAGCCTTGCTCTTAGCTGGGACCTAAATCTGGCGCTTCTGCTCTCTCAGAAGGAAGCACAGAACACATGGCCACCTGGTTCTAGCTAGAATGCCAGGTGCAATCATTCATGCAGGAGACAAAGGCCTTTGTTTTCTGACCAGCTGCATCTGCTGGAGAATTCTGCAAAGCGGTGTGTGTCTCGCAGCTTCTTGCTGCACAGCTGGGCTCTCAATTTTAGAGTCCATGAGCTTTGAGCAAAGCTCACAGACATAATCCCATTCCCCACCTCTACCCAGGCTCCATTCAGGGAGGTGTTTGCTCGGTTTGCATTGGGGGAGAGCTCTTCCGTGGGGCAGGAAGGAGATGGGGGTAGGGAAGGTGTTGGGAAGGGAGTGGGGACCCACCTCTGGGACATGAGCTGTTTTGTTCTGTTTGTCATCATAGACGGGTGAGTTGCATTCCTCTAAATTTGGTGGCATTTCCCATAAGTGCCAGCTAGCTCGGGGGCCAGGTGGGAAGGCTATTGAAGCCTCATCTTTGAGGGAAGCAGAAACGGCTTTTCCCCAAGATGGCAGGGACTGAAAGTCTCTAGCCCCACAAAAAGATGTAGAAAAGAAGAAATGTGTGCCCCCAAACTTCAGAAGCGAGGAAATAAATAGATAAATGGTGACTTAGAAGTCACAAGAAAGCTGAATTCTAGCTGGAAGAGCAGCAAGGCAGGAAGCCACAGATTTACTCCCCTGACTCTCCAGAGTCCCTGCGGACATCTGGAGTGTGGGGATTATGGGGCTACAACAAGGGGACTGAGCCCAGGTTTCTAAAAATCTAGAACCACATACATTCCCCCCAACTCTGGTTAGCTAGCCCAGTGCCCCTACCTGAACCCAGAAAGAAGACTTGGACGTTTATTCTCTGATAGTGTAAACTGAGAGTCTCTGGGCTTACGGACATGCAGGCATGGTGTAAGTCGGGGGGGTGCCCCCAAAACCAGAGGGCTTGTGTAAAAAATTTGCATATTCTAGTCTAAAAACCTCTCTCAATACTACCCCTTCCCCCCGGGACTTCCCTCACCCTTTCTAAAAGCCAACAGCTCAGTGATCTCCTCCAGGCAGGATATGAGAAGACCCTTCTTGGGGGAGTCTGAACCCTGAGGTGAAGAGACCGTGAGACACCAACCACAAGACCACCCCACAAGGTGCCTACGAGCAGGCGGTCCTCCCGCAAATGCAGAGCTTCCAGTCAGCTCGTTCGTGCGACCATCTTAAAGTAGATGGGCACACAGTAGGGACTCACCAGATATTTGAGTAAGGAGGGCACGTGATGTGATGAGCACTGAGTGTTATACGCAACTGATGAATCAGTGAACACTACATCTGAAACGAATGATGTACTATATTTTGGCTAATTGAATTTAAATAATCAAAAATAGGAATTTCTGTTCAACGAAGAATGCTAAGGACAGCTGACAGTCCAGGAGAAGTCATCTTCAATATCTAAAACCAATAATGGATTTATATCTAGAATATAAAAGGAACTCCATCAATGGAGAGGTGGTGGGCAGCACCCTGCCTGTCATCTCTCCTGCTCAAGGACAAGTCTGCAGCAACCTGCCCCCCTGAACCACCAAGGGCCCCCCCGAACATTCCCAGCAGCACACAGCCCTTTATTATTATTATTCAACTCTTAAAACATCCCCTCTTTACTCCACTTAACCCAGTTTCTCTGCCCCTCTTCACAAAAGCACTCCTCAAAATAATTGTCTGGAATCCCTACTTCCAATTCCTCTCATTCTGTTTGAATGTTTTTTATCGTGTAATATCTGACTGATACAACAAAATATACGTAAGTTATGAAACATTAATGAAATCAACAGCAGTGAACATTCTCATCCATTTAAAAACGTGCAACATCACCAGTTTCATGGCATTAACCTGTGATTCCTTCCTGATGCCAACACTCTGCCCTTTCTTCCCCAAATGGAGAAGCCACCGCCTTAAATTTTGTGGTTCTCATTCTCTTCTATTTTATTTTATTTTATTTTATTTTTTAAGATTTTATTTATTTATTTGACAGAGACATAGCGAGAGAGGGAACACAAGCAGGGGGAGTGGGAGAGGGAGAAGCAGGCTTCTCGCTGAGCAGAGAGCCCGATGCGGGGCTCGATCCCAGGACCCTGGGATCACGACCTGAGCCGAAGGCAGACGCTTAACGACTGAGCCACCCAGGCGCCCCATCATTCTCTTCTATTTTACAAACTTTTATCACACACATCTGTTTTCCTGGACAATACATATTAAAATCTGAGGGAGTGCACGCTTCGTTTTTCCCTCCACACTTTGAAACATTCCAAATCTAACAGGTTCAAACAGAAATTCCTAACCTGTCCCCTGTACTGTCTTCAGGCTCCCAATCTCCAGTGTCACCCTGCTAGGTGCTCAGATGGTCATTTTCGTCATTAATGACACTTCTTTCTCTCTTTTTTTTAAGATTTTTAAAATTTATTCATTTGAGACAGAGAGATACAGAGAGAGAGAGAGCATGCGGGGGAGGGGGGGTGCAGAGGGAGAGAGAGAAGCAGGCTCTCCACTGAGCAGGGAGCCAGATGTGGGACTCGATCCCAGGACCCTGGGGTCATGACCTGAGCCGAAGGCAGAGGCTTAACCACCTGAGCCACCCAGGCGCCCCTACACATCTTTCTCTTGAACCGCATATCCAATCTATCAGTAAGTCCCATTGGTTCTACCTTCAGAATCTCCTCTGAATCCAACAGCTGCTTATTTCTGCTCCTTTGTCCCAGGCTCAAGCAACTCCATTCTGCATCTTGATGACTGCAAGAGCCCCATCTCTGGCTCCTTGCTTTCACCCTTCCCCCCACCCCTGTCTGTTCTCCACATAGCACCCAGAGAGATTATTTAAAATCCACGTTAGATTACATTACCCTTCAGCTTAATGCTCTGCAGTGGCTTCTATCTCTGGCAGAGTGAGAACCCACAAGGCACTACATGCTCTGGATAGCCCCAACTCATGTGCCATATTAGAGACTTCTCTCCTGGGCCCGCTCCCCTCCAACCATCTGCTTCCAAGAATGAGCCAGAATCCTCCTGCCCCAGGGCCTTTGCTCATGCTATTTGTCCTCTACCTGAAAGGCTATTGCCCTTGAGTATCCAGTCTTCCCAGCTGATTGGGTCTCCACCCTCTCCTTCACTCCTTAAATGTCACCTTATCAGCAAGACCTTCCCCTGCGATCTATTTAAAATAGCCTCTGGATCCACATCAGCATACCTTCCTTTATTGCTTTATATTTCTCCATAATACTTATTACATTCCCACATGCTAGATCTTTTGCTTGCTTGTTTGTTTATTATCTGGCATCCTTCGCTACAATGTAAGCTCCTTGAAGGCAAGAGTTTCTGTCTGTCTTGTTCACTGCTCTCTTCCCAGCAGTGCCCAGAACATACTACGTGTCAACAAATATTTATTGAATGAATGGCTGGCTGGCTGAAGACGTGAATGAATGAATATAAATAATCTTCTCATTTCCCTCACTTTCTACCAACCACCAAAATCCCACTTCCAGCTCTACAAGCTACCACCACCTTTTACCCACCCCAACTGAACTCCAGGCCAAATCAAAATGGCAGTTAGCCCCTAGCCCGGTGACCTCTCTGATGATAAGGAGCGGTTCTCTCCCTGCCTCCTCCCAGAGCCATGGGAAACACGCCCCACAATTTTTACCTCCTCCATTTACATCCTTTCAGGCGGTGGTATAGCGCCACAGATTTAAATTGTCTTCTTCCACAACGGAAGGTAAGTCAAATGCTATTTTTCTGGAAGTCATTACCCGTTTGTCTTCCATCAGGGACATAAGCCCATTGTCGGTTTTAAGGATATCAAAGCATAAGCCTAGATGACTCTGAGGGAGACATCCCATTTTTCAGTTCTAAGAGTCTGTGTGGCATCTTTGTGTTTACCATGACACTCAGAAAAATAAAAAGGATTCTTATTTACTCTATATCCTTCCTCTTTCTTGGAAAATTTTACATCAGATCAGAAAAACCTCAGTTACATGAAGTTTACAAAATTAGTTGCCTCATGAATAAATGGATTTATTATTTAGGATGCTGGGAAGCACATTTTATTATTCCATATCCTTGGAACAAAGTATTTAAAATGTGGGATGAAATATTTTCAAGCTGCTTCACTAAAGTCAGGCAGACCAAAAAGAACATTTGCACATTAACATAAAACATTCATCAGGAGGTCTGCTGACAATGCAGAGGGAAATGGTTGCATTTTTTATTGCTAATCATTCCCATTAAATGTGTGGTTTGTGACCATTTTTACTGTACTGTATTCTGGAACGTACCTCAGATAATGGAGGTTCTATCCACAGATCTTCCAAACGATCCACTACAAAGAACTAAAATCTTCCAGAAGTGTTCTTAATGATTAAAAAGATATGAATGACCCAACAGCCTAAAAATCGATCAGTTTCATTATGTTTTGCTCAAAAATTAAAGCTCAATATTTCTATAACCCACAAGCTTGTAACAAATACAGCAAGTGAGGAAAACTGTTCTCAATTTTTAATTATCTTGCTCAATTCAAATTTCCTGCTTCATCTCTGAGCTCCCCTCACTACCTCCTCCCTCTGGGTCTCTTTATGATGCACTGTTTCAAGGTCAAATTCCAAAGCCGAGTCATCTGCCTTAGCACGCGGCTCATCCCGTTCTCAATAAATGTTGGACCCAAGGCCATGCATGATATATTTTTCTAAGTTTGCTTTAGAGAAAAATTTCAGCCGTTTCATGTATCACTGGTTTTAGAACCCAGTATTACGAAGGGGGGAGGAAAAAGCTTAGAATAATGGAAACTTCAAGCAGGAAGAAACTTTAGATTTTCCTGTTAACCCCTTCCTTTTAGTGGTAAACTCAGGGAGGGGGTTTGTCCTGGTGTCCATCAGCCAGTTCACGGCAGTGCTGCTAGAGCTGAGGTCCCCTCGGCCAGCCAGTGTTTATCACCACGGTTTGAAGTGCCGGTCTGCGTGACTCACCTGTCCTCCTTACCCCTGCAATCCCAGCCTTCAGCCCTGCCTGGCAGTGGCTTTATTTTCTGGCCTCTCTCCTCTACATCCCTGTTGTCACTGCCTTGATCCAGCCTCTCATGGTGTCCTGCTGGGACCGCAGCAGTCTCCTTCTGTGCACCTGTCCTGCCACGGGACTCGCCTGACACCAGTTCATACTCTGTGAGTTGCAGCACTACCCTGTCCAGAGTAACCACGCAGGTCATAGGGTGTCCTCTTTACAACTTCACTGGCGTCCTGTTGTCTCTGATATCAAATGCAAGTTCTCCACGCACGGGTGCGAAGTTCTGCGCAATGGTCCGGAGCCCCTGCTCCCCCATTCTTGGTGCGAGGGAATATTCCATCTCACTTCCCTCTGCCCAAAATGACTGTTGACATCCCAAAATGACTGAATCCTGCGTGCTTGATTATTGGGAGCCCTGGACATCCTTCGGCAGCAATTCAAATGTGACTTCCTCTCAGTGAAAGTGCAGAGCCCACCTAGGTCTGTGGGTTTCCGGTCCTCCCCAGAGCAGAGCCACGCTGTCTATCTTGAAGATTCTAGACGGGCCCCTCCTTCTCTCATCCTGCTTCTGCCCCCCTCCAACACTCAGACCTATTGATTTCTGGGTTCTCACAGCTGCCTTTTCTTTCTGACAGGTTCTCCACAGACTAATGAATCCTGTTATGACCTGTCCCTTGTTTTCCACCTAAGACCCCAGCCACCTGTACCTTGCAGTGACTTCTCACCCCAGGATTATGTCCCCAAAGGCAGTTCACAGCAGGGTGACCCAGCCTCCTTGGGACACCGGACAACAGGAAGATTCGTGTAGAAATTCTCACACTGCCATGATAGAAGGAGCTTACCTCCTTGAATACCTCTTTAGACTGTGAATACTGTCATGTGAGGAACTGTGTCTTTTTTATCTCTCATCATCAACCCCTGCCATTCAGTAACTGTACGAATGAGTGCAGGTGGTACCAGCAGCAGCTGAGCCCAAAGCATTGAGCAGAAAGTTGGATGGGGAGTCATTACACTCATAGATCCCTTTCAGCCTGAAGAATGAAGGATTTGTAGAACATTAGAGATTACATTCAAGTGTTTATTTCTTTTATTTTATTATAATGCAATGTAATAGCTTCAAGAATAGACCACTGAGTTGTCTGGTTGGTCTGTCAGGATCAGAGAGATTAGGCTGTGATGACAATCGGGGATCTCCGTGGCTTAAAGCAGCAGGATTTACCTGCATTTCCAATGTGGGGATAAAAGAGCTCTGATCATCAATCAGCCCAATGGAGGCTTCATCTCAGGAAATGTTTTCCCCATGGCTGGAAAGTCTTGGGTCGATAACTAAAAGCCCCTCACTTCCATCCAAACCTGTTCCCTTGAGCTGGTTACATACATGGCTGTGCCTGACCTCAAAGAGACATGGAGGGACAATCCTAACATGCAGCTGGGAGGACAGGGGCACAGGTGGTGACATCATCCACATTCCACTCCTCTGGGCACATACTCAGGTCCTCTTTGTCCCTCACGCAGACACACGCACCTGCCATGATCCTGTCCCAGCCCTGTAAATCAGGTGTATGTGTGTTGGAGGAAAGGGGGAGGAAAAGTATCTTTTTAGATCATAGGTTTTCAATTCAGGAGGAATTACACTGGACCTGATGTAGAGACAAAGGTTTAGGATGCATCTGTGTTAGTTTCCTGGGGCTACCGTAACAGAATACCACACAGTGAGTGGCTCAGAACAACTGAAATGGACTATCTCCCAGTTGGATACTAGATGTCTGAAATCCAGGTGGCAGCAAACTCATGCTCCCTCTGAAACCTGTCAGAGGAGGGACTCCTTCCTTGTCTCTCTCTAGCTTCTGGTGGTTTGCTGGTATTCCAGAACATTCTTCGGCTGGCAGCACCTAAACACTTTAACCTCCATTTCTGTTGTCATGAGACGTTCTCCTCTCTCATCTCTCCTTTTGTTACAAGGACACCAGTCACACTGGATTAGAGCCCCCCCCCCATCCAGTATGACCTCACCTTAAATTGATTACATCTGCAAAGACCCCAGTTCCAAACAAGTTCACATTTACAGGCACCAGTGAGGACTTCAACTTGTCTTTTTAGGGTGACAATTCAATCATAAAACCACCCACCCCACCCCAGAAACCTCTCATTTAAATACTGTTGCCCCTCACGTGGAGGTCATGAACTTCGAGCTCATTGCCATGACTGGATAGGGCTTTTGTACTGACTTCCTTGAGAAGGGTATTTCTGTGCTCTGCATGGGTGAAGGAGAATGAACCAAATAGTTGGTGTCCCAAACGGTAGACTATGGCAGACATTAGAGCTCCTGACCAATATTTCCAGTTGTCAGGGAGGATTATACCTCCCTGCTCCCATGAAACCGGGTGTGACCATGTAACTTGCTTTAAGCCAATGAAATAAATGTGAGCGGAAGTGATAGGTATTATTTTTAGATACTAAAATTTAAGAGGCAAAGCACAATTTTCCACCTTTCTTCTACATTCCAGGTTGTCGGTAACGTTCCACTGGGTGAAAATTCTGGAATAAAGGCAACATGAAAACCCTACCACACTGAACGGTACTTGACATGTAACTTCAGTAAGACATAAAGACACAGAGGTGAATGTGTGCATATCCTAGGACATGGCAATTTCACTTATATCAGAAAAATTCAAAAAGAAAAAAGAGAGAAAGAAAAATTCTTGCGCATATTCATCAGGAAAACATGTACAAGTGTTTTTAGGACAATTACTTGCAGCAAAAAAATGGGAATCAGTCCAAATGTTCATCAATTGTAGATTGAAATAAATAACTTCTACTACCTCTGTAAACTGAATAATATATAGCAATGAAAATGAATGATTTTCAGAAATCAGTAGGGATAAAATTTTTAAAAATAATTTTAAGCAGCCAAAGAAGAATGCATAGGTATGATTCCAATTCTGTAATACAGTCAGAATTAATCAGTATATTATGTAAGGATATAAAAATGTCTAGTAACAACAGTGAAGAAAAACCAGGGAACAAAATTCAGCTAAGTGACTACTTCTGGCAGATATATTGTGTAATGTGATTGGACACAGAGAGCTTCCAGGTTATGATAATTAATTTTCTGGCATGGTTGTTGGGCATATGCTGTTCATTTTATTATTGGTCTTTAAACTCTACATATATATTCTTTATGTACTCTCTTTACAATCTGTATCTCACAAGTATTTAAAAAAATAGATCTCGGGTAAAAATATATGAAGGGCATGGGTTATAAAAATAATTCTATGGTTATTTTTTTCTATAAAGAGAAGAACATTTTTCTTGTATAAATAATGATTTTCTCACTTGTAACTCTACATCTCTTGGCTTTTTTTTTTTTAAGTGATTGAGAGAGAGAACACACATGGGTGTGAGTGGTAGGGAGGGGCAGAGAGGGACAGAGGGAGATAGAGAAGAGAATCTTAGCAGGCTCCATGCTCAGTGAAGAGCTTGACATTTGCAAGGCTCTATCTCATGGCCCTGAGATCATGACCTGAGCCTCAATCAAGAGTCAGATGCTATACGGACTGAGCCACTCTGGTGCTTCTCTCTTGGCTTTATTAAAGAAGGGCTGGCCCTTCATTTTTAAAATTTTGTCCCTTTCTCTTTGTGGTATTAAAGAGGAAAAAATTGGAAATCACATATATATAAAGGTTTCTTTTTGGGAAGGGGAATGTTCTTCCCATGCTAAAGAAACAGCAACTCTATCATTATGTTTCCATTTTTCCCATTTACTTTTGCTATTTTAATGGTTTTCTTTAAAAATTTTTTTACCATAAATACTTTCCTTAATAAAACAAAAAATATCTTATGCCTTCAGAACAATGACTTTAAAACCTTTTAATTGTCATACCCTCCCTGCTCTCTTTAAGAAGTATTTTGGTTTGGGTAAACTCAACACACGTTTCCTTTTTTTTGAAAATGTCTTTATTTCACCCCCAAAGAGATTCTTCTGGGCACACAATTCTAGGTTGATAGCTCTCCTCTCTTAGTGTGGACAAGATAGGAATCTGATCTCCTCGGGACCCCATGTTGCTGCACACGACTCTGAGGTCATCCACTTGCTCTTGTGTTTAGGTCATATCTGTCCTTTCTCCCCATCTGCTGCTATGCTCTTCTCTTTGTCTTTGCTCTTTCACTAGAAATTATGGTTTCTTTTATTTGTTCTTCTGAGAAAACATCGTTCTGGAAAGTGGTCAGCAATTACCTCCTCAGACATGGTCTCCATTATCCCCACCATTTCCTCATCTGGGATATTAACTAGCCCTTTCTTAGATACTCCCCCTCTGTCTTCCGTAGCTCTTGCCCCTATTTTATATTTTTTATTTCTTTTTCACTCCCTTCTGCTTTCTGGGCAAGTTCTTCAGAGCTACCTTCTGTTCCACAATTTCTTTCAGCTGTATCTAATCTAATAATTGAAATTTTTATTTCAATAACTATATTTTCATTTTGTTATTTTTTCCAGTCTGCCTGGTCATTTTGTAAAGGCATTTGTTTTTTATTTTTATAATCCTATCTTTTATTTCTTGAAACATTTTATCCATAATTATTTTGTATTCTCCATTTGTTAGTTCTAGTATCCCCCCAAATCTTTGGGATCTAAATGTTTTGTGCTCTGCTTACTCTGTTCCCTTATGTATTTGTCGATGAATGATTGCGAGCTAACATTTGATTGCTCTTTACCCACAGGCATCTTGGAAGTCTTTTCTCCAGAAGGATATTTGTTTTTTTCTGCACAGGCTCCAGGGGGACACCACTGACCTATGACCATTTCAAGACCCTGTGGGGTCCCAGGATTATGTGGGACTCTGGCCAAGCTCTCCCATTTTGCTACTGGCCCAAAGATTAGGGCTACTACTGAACCAATCACAGGGCTAATACTGAAATTTGCCCTTTTCAAAAACTCCATCATTTATGTTGTACACCTGAAACTAATGGAACATTGCATGTCAACTACACTTCAATAAAAAACAAAACAAACAAAAACTCCATCATTTGAGTTTCTTTACTGTTTATTTCCCCCTTTTCTGGCTAATTTTTTGGTGGGAGAAATAGAGAACTTCAGAGATTTCTTTAATTTCTCATAAGCCCAGCAATGCATTAAAAATTATCATGTTTTGAGGCACCTAGGTGGTGCAGTTGGTTAAGTGTCAGAATCTTGGTTGTGAGATCGAGCCCTCTGTCAGGTTCCATGCTCAGCGGGGAGTCTGCTTAAGACTCTCTCTTCCTCTGCCCCCTCCTTCCCCTCTCTCAAATACATAAATCTTTAAAAAAGTTATCATGTTTTGGGGCACCTGGGGGCCTCAGTCAGTTAAGCGTCTGCTTTCGGCTCAGGTCATGATCCTGGGGTCCTGGGATCGAGCCCCATATCAGGCTCCTTGCTCAGCAGGGAGTCTTCTTCTCCCTCTCCCTCTGCCCCTCCTTTTGCTCATACTTGCTCTCTCTCTCAAATAAATAAATAAAATCTTTAAAAAAAAATTATCGTATATTTGTGTTTTGTTGATTTTTAGTTCAGCAGCTCTCCACAGAATAGTTGACTCCACCATATGGGTCTCTAAATGTGTTCAACTCCACTTACTTTTCATCTTAGAAAAAAAAAAGGCCAGCTTTTGTTGTTGTTGTATAATTTGCAAGTATGAGAAGAGCTCGTAAACTTCTTGGATGTTATACCTAAGTCGGCTGAGTCCAGCAGAGCTGGATTTTTTACCTATTTAATACCTGTCCCTTGACCTCAGGGTTATCGGTCTGCTGCACATTTTTCTTAGGGGTACAATACTGACAGCAACCTGAGATCCATTAATATCAGATAAACGTAATAATGTGGTTTAAAATAGTAGCTATTTTTAACATCATGACTACCTATTTTTCTGTCACAACCTATGGATATTCAAGCCTAAATAATAAAATGGTATCAAACTTTTCTTGCCTGGGATGCCTGGGTGGCTCGGTCGGTTAAGCGTCTGCCTTTGGCTCCGGTCACGATCCCAGGGTCCTGGGATCAAGTCCCTGCATCAGGCTCCCTGCTCAGTGGGGAGCCTGCTTCTCCCTCTGCCTGCCGCTCTCCCTCCTTGTGCTCTCTCTGTCTCTCTGACAAATAAATAAATAAAATCTGTAAGAAATTTTTTTCTTGTCTGCCCTTCCTGCTGTAATTCTTTTTTCCAATATCATCTTGACAAATCTAAGTTGTCACTAGAAAGCAAGATCTTTAAATATTCAAATAACAAAGAAATAAACTGAAATCTATAGATCAGATGATGGTTTATGCAGAAAACCCAAAAATCAACAAAGAAATCAATAGTTAATGACAGAATTTAGTAAGGGGCCGGGATAGAAGATGAATATAAAAAATATATTGCATTTCTATATCACATTAATAATCAGAAAATGTAATTTTTAGGGTACTAATTACAATAGCAACATAAAGGTAATTTGGAATAAACCTTACCAAATATGGGTAAGACATTATTGAAAAAATTTTAAACTTTGTTACATTATTAGTTTATTCTTTACACACATTTTAAAAATTCTTTAATTAAATATCGTGTAATACAAAAAAATTCTAAACTATGTTTTGAAGTTATTATAAAACTACCATGACTAAAAATCTTTCTATGTAAACTCACCAAAACATACAGGTGAGAAAATCTTACTTGGAAATAAGCCTATTCATTTAAAAAATGTGTTGTGTAAATTGTATCTGTGTGTACACAGAAAAGCCTGGAATTTTTAAGCAAAAAAAAAATTGTAACTGTTATTTTTCTGAGTATCCATTTATTTAACAAAACATGTCATTCACTATGTGGCAGACACTATTTGATAAATACTTTTTAAATACTAACTCTTATAATCTTCCTAACAACCCTCTGAAAGATGCAGCATGATCCTCACTTTACAGATGATGTCAATGAGGCACAGGTGGATGAAGTGATTTGCATAAGGTCACACAGTCAGTGATGGTAAATCCAGATTTGAACCCAGGCAGTTTGATACCAGTCTGGGCATTTAGTGACTACACTAGGCTAAGGGTTTCTGTGCTCATTTTAATTTTTTCTTTATATTTTTTGAACTGTATGAGCACATTTTACAATTAAAACCAAATATTAAGTCAGTCCATTTTGGAAAGCAAAGTAATGTATTTTTAGTTTTGATGTGGGATATGAAATTCACGTAAATATAACATAAGGGGAAAAGTAGTCTTTGAGAAGTAACATACACTTGCTCTGCTTCCTATAACTTACACTTTAGTATTAGGTTCTGAGTATTTAAATGCCTCAAATAATGCTGCCTCCTCAGGGGAGAAACATATGCTGATGCTAGCTCTTAATTCCCTCCTTTTTTTTTGTAATGCCTTCCTGGTTCTTCCTGAGGAAACAGCTGGAACAAGGACCCTGTTTAAACTTCTTACTGTGCGTGACATCTCTTCTTCCATACTCATGTGGGCAACTTTGCAGCAGCACTGTCAGATTTCTTTCCAAGGTACAAGTAAATTGACTACAACACCAAAACCTTTGCTCTGTTCGATTCTTCTAAGGTTCTCTTAATGCCAAGAGGGGGCATTGGTAATTTCAGGTCCCAACCAAACAGCTCTACAGAGGAGTCTGACAGCCTCAAGAGTCGGACCTTCAGCCAATGCTTGTGAGAGACCGAGTTGCCTCCTGTTGTCCGTTTTAGTTCCCTGCGTGGATTTACTATGTTGTTGTTGTTTTTTTAAGATTTTATTTATTTATTTATTTGACAGAGAGAGAGACAGTGAGAGAGGGAACACAAGCAGGGGGAGTGGGAGAGGGAGAAGCAGGCTTCCCGCCGAGCAGGGAGTCCGATGCGGGGCTCGATCCCAGGACCCTGGGATCATGACCTGAGCCGAAGGCAGACGCTCAATGACTGAGCCACCCAGGTGCCCTGGATTTACTAGGTTTTAATGAGTATCTACCACGCACCAAAGACTGTGTCAGACACCAAGAGCATGGCAGCGAACGGCCATGGTCCCTGTCCCCAACACAAGGAGATTCCATCCTCCAATTCTGCTATCCTAAGTTCAAGTGCCTGAAGGCATGCAGATGGCATGAGAAGGGCACTGGGGGAGGAGGAGAGGCTGGGGAGAGAAAGTCAGCAGGTGGTTGTCATTGTTCATCTCCAGCAAACTGTTTCTGTTAGAGGGTGATATTCGTGTTTGCATAGCTCTACTTTTTGAAAGGAAGCCAAATACTCATATTTTATAAGAAATATCCCCATTCTTAAATGATGGCAAGCTAGTCAAAGCTAATTTTTTAACAATGTTTTATAACTCAGTAAAATACATCTTAGAGGTAGCTGGGCCCTGTATGTAGGTCATGAATCTGTAACCTTTGGTCTACTTGGTTTTGTGGGGTTTGACCAAAGAACTTTCTATGTCTCCCTATGTTCAAATGTGAGTGACCTCTCCAAAATTAGTTGGGTTAAACACCCAGGATTCTGGGCTACAAGGTAGAGATTCTGGAGGTGACAGCTTCATACTGCTACTTCTTCCTCATATCAAAGCGCAAAGTACACACACACACACACACACGCATGCGCGCACGCACATGGAATCCCTCACCTGTGGATAAGATCCTGTGTGATCCAGCCATCCCACTGGCCTTGACTTCTGACACTTTCCTTATTCATGCTTTGCCTTGCAGCCAAAGAAGTCATGCCCCTTCTCCACTCAGAGCCTTTGCAGAAAACAATTTTCTGTCTGGACTCTTTCCTTTCCCTTGACCCTGGTAATTCATCCCCATCACTCAGACCTCAGCTTAAATGTCCATTCTCTTGCTCCCCAGCTCCCTCAGCAGGACAGCAGGGAGTCTCTGGGTCAGGGGACAGTAGCAGCTTGGGGCTCTATCTTACTAATGGCCAGCAGACGCTGGATGAGGTTTCACGGGGTATGCAAAGCAGGCAGTCTCTAAATGGCTAAACATCTACTCCTTTGGGTTATTTTTAAACAACTGGATGTGTAAAAATTTGAGTTTGGCACCAGCAAGCTTTTGAGCGAACAGGTCTTCACCTGCCATGAAGAGATAATCACCTAGGGACCAATACACAGAGGCATCATTGGCTCGTTTCTTTCACGCATGGCCTCTGCCCATGGATGGGCCTAGTAATGCTAGTTGTGGCTAAAGAGTTTGAACGCCTTTCTTTGTATGTGATATATGAAGAGTTCAGATCCTGAAAATCTCTCTGTGGAGTCATTTGCCCAAAGGCGGTTACATGGGTATGGTCCCAAAACACCATGAGACTCCAAAGCCAAAGGCCACTCAGGAATTCAGCCACGGTGACCACTTCACAAAACAGTTTCACCTCATCTAGTCCCAACTCTTCATTTTACAGATCTTCCAGACAGATATTTAGAGAAGATTCTACTAAAAGCAGAAAGTTGCTGCAGAGACAAGGGGCACACTTCTGGCTGTTACAGATGGTTGTTCCAAGTAGACCAGGGAGGAGACAGGTGTTCTCTTAGATCTGAAAATGAAACAAACTAGAAAAGTTCTAGCCCTAAGATTAGAGAGTGAAAATGAAGAGAATCCCAGGACACTTGAGCCTTCGGCTGCCTGAAAACCAAAATTAACCTGAACAGTTGAGTTTTCAGACTAATAAGGAAAATAATTTTGGTAGAGATACGTGATAGACCAATCAATAGATGATGGATGGATAGACAGATAGACATACACTCATACATACCAAGGATTTCTATTTTCCTTTTGCTTTGGCCCACTTTTCATTTACCGTCTCCTCCAGCTCAGGCTATAGAGTGGGGAGCTGGCACAACAGAAATGTATTTCTCACAGTTCTGGAGGCTGAGACATCTGAGATCAGGGTGCCAGCATGGCTGGCTTCTGGGAGAGCTCTCTTCCTGTCTCCAGACGACTGCCTTCCCACGGTGTCCTCACATGGTGGAGAGAGAGATCATTTCTCTCCTGTTGCTTCCTATAAAAGCACTTATCTCATCATGAGGGCCCCATCCTCGTGACCTGATGACCTCCAAAGGCCCTACCTCCAAATACCATCACATTGAGGATTAGGGCTTCCAGATGTGAATTTTAGCAGAATACAAATATTCAGTTTATAGCATTTACCAAATCTTAGCTTCAGGCACACACCTGGGGCAATCTCTGAAAGAACAGCACGGACTCACCAGGAGGCAGTGACTAGAACTCAGGGCCCATAGGAGGAGTAGCTAATACCCACAGGTTTCAAACATGCTCGGGGAAGGTGGCCATCTCTCCCGGACCATTTATAATCTCTGACTACTGGCTTTTCCTCTGAATCTGCAGTTCTCAAAATGTAATGCACACCAGTATCATGCAGGGAGCTTGTTAGATTTGTCACTCCCAAGGCTCATGGACTCTGAGGAAGGAGGTTTGAGAAACCAGCTTGAGAACCACTGTCAAATCATAACTTGGTCAACCTTTGTCCTTCATGGTTGACACGATCAGACTCAGGAGCTGCTGTGGGGTCATCTCTAAAGGAAAAGCCTATTGGATGAGAAACCAAGGTAGGTCACAACCTTAAGTGCAGCTGTGAGAATAAAATGTTGTACCAAATGTAAAAGCTTGTGTGATAGCAGGTGCAAATATCTGGTCTTTTACTCTATGTCAGCAGAGTGCCGCTGGCTGAGCTCCACTCAGTAATAATGTGGGCTGCCAGGGGATGCTCATGAATCACTGATGATCTCGAAGAGTCTAAACTATCTCTTCCATGATGTGATCATAAGGGTTAGAAGGGTAAATTTACTTGTTTCCTCTTAAAACTTCCTTTCAAATTCTTTAAAATGAAGAGTTGGGGGCGCCTGGGTGGTACAGTCAGTTAAGCATCTGACTCTTGGTTTTGGCTCAGGTTGGGATCTCAGGGTCCTGAGATTGAGCCCCGCATCAGGCTCCACGCTCAGCTTGGAGTCTGCTTGAGAGTCTCTCTCCCTCTCCTTCTCGCTCATGCTCTCTCTGTCTCTCAAATAAATAAATCTTTAAAAAATGAAGAGTGAAGAATAATCTAGTAAAAGATAAGTCAAAGGCCATGGCCGCACTTTGCCCATATAGCTTTCACATTATGCAAATATTGATCATTTCCTATCCTGTTACACCCTCTATGAGGGGATATGGAATAAGATCATTTTGATGGCAATAAAAAATAATAATACATTATTAATTGTCACATGATGTATTTCAGTCTTCAAACTAAGTCATGCACCCACTCACTTCATTTCCTAGAGACTTCTATATGAACAATGAGGAGGAAGCTACTTTTTTACACAGGCCAGGCATGGCTCAATTCATAGCAATATTTCTTGACTCTTTTTGTGTTCCTCTGCCCTGAGCTAGGTCTTTAGGCACCTATACTCAAAATGCTGAACCTTTCATTTTAAACCTATAAATCTGACATTCCTCTACTTCATCAAAAGAAGTGAGGAGACACAAACATGAAAAATGGTAATACCAAATGCTTGCTTTTTTTTGCCTAACTTATTACAACTTTTCATTCAAACTGGGAGGAAAAATTAAATGGTGGCAGGGCACAAGAGAAACTAGGTGGACCAGAGTAAATGTGTTAAGGAACACATCAGGTATGGGAAAAACAAGCCTGTATTTGGAGTTGGTTAGCAAAACGCTATGAGGAAGAATAAGCTTATATAAAGCACTTCTCTAATCACCTAACATTCGTTTTTCAGTTTCACTACAAGTTTTCATTCACTGTCTCTCTTCTAAGATGCAATCACCAACTAATGTGATAAGAATTTGGCACAAATGACAGCCCACAGAGTACATTTCCATTTCCTCTTTATCAAACAAGTGCTAGCTCCTGTGGGCAGTAAGTCATCAACTACAACATATCATTAGCTTTATCATCTTAGTGAATCAGTTCTGGCTGATAGCTGAAAACTGGTTAAATGGGATGTTCTTTGACACACAGCCCTGGAAGTGATGAGAAGACAATGGGGCTCTCTTTAGGCAAAAGAATAATTAGCAATAAGGAGCTGGCCAAGTCCAATTATTGAATGATTTGCCAATTCAGTGAGTGACACATTAGGACAGAGAGAGTCTAGTTCAAGATTGATCTGAATCAAAATGAATAAGCAAACCCAAACAAAAGGACACCCACTAGCTGTCTCTTCTTCCTTTTTAGTCCAACCTCAAGGCATTTATTAATCAAAAAACTGACATTCTTGAGAGAGCAGTCATGAAACATTTCTTCTGTTTAAAGAGATGGGTCTTTAGGCAACACCTCAGGACTTGAGAGAGCTTGCAGATTTTGTAGATTTATTACTAATCCCCAAAATAGTGTATCAATAAAGTCTACCCTATAAATACTGGATCAAGAGGCATTCTAACTAATCTGGAACAGTTAAAGAATTTTAGGTGTGGGTTAACTGGTAAATAAGCTGATTTCCCTATACATATCCCAGTTAGGGGTATTCGTTCCACCAAGACCATGAGAGCTAACCTGCAATATAAGACCACAGACACCAGATCACAAGTCAAATGAGCATCCAACTTTGTGGGCATGTACATATGGTGGCTCTATTTTCTACAGGAGAGAGAAGCTGGCAAAAGAAACCACTTTGAAGATAAAACTTGACAGAATGTATGTCAACTATTTGGGGTTTTTAAATTTTTTTTAATTTGAGTATAGTTGACACACAATGTTACATTAGTTTCAGATACACAACATAGTGATTCAACAAGTCTGCATGTTATGCTGTGCTCACCACAAGTGTAGCTGCCATCTGTCACCATACGCTATCACAATATCATTGACTACATTCCCAATGCTGTGCCTTCTATTCCCATGACTGATTCATTCCGTAACTGGAAGACTGTACCTCCCACTCCCTTTCATCCATTTTGCCCATCTTCCCACCCCCACCCCTCTGGCAACCAATAGTATGTTCTCCGTATTTATAGGTCTGATTCTTATGCCAACTATTTGAACTTCCTAGAAGAAAACACTGTAGTGCCTTTTCCTCTAAGTTTGGTCCATTGTTAGAAGCACCTGGGGAGCCTCTTAAAAATAAATTCCCTAGGGGCACCTGGGTGGCTCAGTTGGTTAAGCCCTGACTCTTGATTTCAGCTCAGGTCATGATCTCAGGGTCATGAGATCGAGCCCTGCATTGGGCTCTGTGCTGGGTGTGGAGCCTGCTTAAGATTCCTTCTCTCCCTCTGCCCCTCCCCTGACCCCCCCCCAACGTGCTATTTCAATAAATAAATAAATAAATTCCCCAGCCCGCTGCTTCTCAAACTTCAATGTGCATAATAATTCCCAGGGTTTGGGTTGAAGCCTCAGATCCTGCACTTCTGACAACCTCCCATGTGACAATGATGATGCTGGTCCATGGTTTGGGAATCACTATTGTGAGCACAGTTTTTAAATACAGTCATTTTCTTGTGAACATTGCTTTATAAATGATGAAGCATCACTACACTGAAGTATTATGATTAACAGGGATTGTGTTATTAAGATAACAACGTCACAGTCCATTTTAGATTGAATATGGGCCTCAAAATGTTTCCTTTTATTTAATAATTGCTTAGTACTTCTAAGTCCAATCTATTAGCTAATTCTGTCACGATTGCTGGGACCTGTTCCTTTCGCTCAACATCAGCTTGGTAAGATTCATTCGTGTCGTGCGTAGCTACAGTTCCTTAGGGGGGGAATTGTATTTCAATACAAAAACATGAACTCAGGTCTCCAAATATTACACTCTACTTAAAAATAAACCCTAGATTGATTTTTAAAAACTAAATGTGGGAAAACAACTATCAGTAGAAAACACAGCAGAATGTACTTTTTACTCCAGAGTAGGGAAGGGTTTCTTAAACAAGAAGAACCACAAATCACAAAGATAAACACTTGATTGAATTGATCATATAACAATTTAAATTGTCAATTATAATTTAAAAAATAGGGGCACCTCGCTGGCTCAGTTGGTGGAATGTGTGACTCTTGATCTCCGGGTTGTGAGTTCAAGCCCCACATTGAGCATGGAGCCTACTTTAAAAAAAAAAAAAAAAATGTGTTTAAAAAAAAAAGTAGACAATAGATACAGCATATACGGTAAAAGATTAATATCTGGAATTCATAAATGATAAAATAATGATAAAAGAGAAAAATGGTTTAAGAATAGGCAATTCACACAGAAAAAACCTAAATGGCTAATAAACAGCCAAAGGTGTCCAAGCACACTTGAGTAACCAAGGAACATAAATTGATACATTAAGCTACCATTTCAGAGTCATCAGATGGCAAAAGTTGAAAGTCTGATGACACAAAGTGTTGGTGAGAACACTATTAATGGTGTGGCTCTAAATTATTAATACCATTTTGGAGAACAACTGGCAATTTCTAGTAAAGCTATGTTCCCTCTGTCTTGCATCTAGATAAGAAGACATGGAAATGATTGTTCATTGAAGTACTGTTTGTATAAAGAATAATGACCACTGTAGTGACTAATACAGAGTTTGTTTACTTGCTTGGAAAGAGAAGACATGCAATTCAAGTAATTCACCGAGTAGTTCTATAGTAGGGAGGGAAGTGGGGAGGGGACCTATGGAAACCATGCTAATTATAGATTGGAGCTTGCGCTCTGGATAGAGTTAAATATTTTATATACTCTATAGCCATGCACAGTTGATTAAAACATGTCAACAGTAAAAGTTGGAAAAGAAAAATATGACCCAATGTCTGAAACCAAGAAGCTGAACTTACCGCTTAGAGAGGGGAAGTTATGCTGGTCAGGTATCCAGTCGTTAAACAAAGCAAACCGCTCTCATCTGGTGCATAGGGTTCTGGAGGAAGCTTACTTTGGGCAGTGGTGATTACAGATGCAGAAGTAGGTTGGAGTTAGTCTCAGAAGCATGGACTGTGTTGCCTACAGAGCATGTTTTGGGTTAGTTATAGAGGTGGGAGTGGCTTGACATCAGTCTTAGAAGCTTATCAACAGGAGTGAGTCTGATGCTGATTGGCTGCCTTTTCAAAGCAGGAGGCTCCCACTGACTGATTAGCTTTCAGAGGTGTTTTCGCTGAAGTGAGTTGCCTTTGATTTAACAGAGGGATTTAAAAAGACAATTCTGATGTTTACTTGTTATCGTGGCTATAGGTAGGCATATCACTGATGAAACAAATACATTTAAAACTGGCTCTGATATTCACTTATTACTTCTAAGAATAAGGGTACTTTTGTTTTTCTTATTAACAGGAAAGAGACTTTAATTAGGTCACTGAGGGTCTGATATACGAAGGTTGCTCCAAACATCTAGTTGCCAATCAGTTTCAGTTAGAACCAGTTATAGTGAAACACAACACTTGGTTTGATTAGCTCTTAAGCAAGCACTGCTGCAAGTGTCAAGTTCTTGGTTTACATTTGCATTAGGAAAAAACTGGAGATCAAATATATACCATCAATAGAAGAACAGATAAGTTACAGTATATCCATATTGTAAAATACTCTACAATTGTTAAAATAAACTAGATGCACATATATCAACAGAATCAACATCTAAAACAGAATGTTTGGTACAGGAAAAAACTGCAGAATATTACATGTAGTAAACTACATGTACAATTTTAAAAATAATCATATATGTTGTGTAGGTGTGTATGTTAAAATTTAAAAATACATGGACTGCATGAACACTAAATTCATAATTATACCTAACTCTGGGAAGGGTGAGGAATATATGGAATTGGGGAAGGAAACCCAAAGAACTTTGAAGCAAATGTTGATATTTGTTTATTTGGGGTAATTCATTTTGTATGTTTCTGTATATTGCATATGTTTTTAAAATAAAATAAAACAAAACATGAGGTTAACGTAATCATTCTACTTCTTTTCTTGAACAACTGCACAAACAATAATCTAAAGAAAAGTTTTCTAAAACAGCAGTTTGTTCTGCTTGTATCATAAACATAACACTGGGGTTAAATTTGCACCACCGATCTAAAACCACAGATACAGGAAGATCTACATAAAAGGATAACCTCCTTTTCTAGTACTACATTCTAGCTTAAATTCTGACTAGTGCCATTCTCCTCAGTTTCTGTGAATTTTAATTTAAGGGAGAGAAACAATCTTCTTGGCAAGTTTCTCTAAGAATAGAAGTTGCTAGAGGGAAAAAATAAGGGGTAGAAATAAGCCCTCTCTCTTTTTGTTGAAATTTTTATTGAAATAATTAGACTATAGAATAGATTGTCATGCAGTTATACAAAATAATACATAGAGATCCCATAGACATTTTTACTGGTTTCCCGCACTGGTAATATTTTGCAAAACTGTAGGGTAACATCACAACTATGATACTGACATTGACAATCCACTGACCTTATTCAGATTTCCCTAGTTTTACTTGTGCTCATGAATCTGTGTGTGTGTGTGTGTGTGTGTATTAGGTACTATCCACTTTTATCATGTCTGTAGATTCATGTGTCCATCACCATAGTCAAGATACTGAACAGTTCCCACCCCACAAGGATCCCTCGTGTTGACACTTTGTAAGCAAACCCAACTCCCTCTGAGCACTCCTCCCATCCCTAACTCCTAGAAACCGCTAATCTGTTCTCCATTCCTAATGTTGTCACTTTTTAAATGTTATGTAAATGGAATCATATAGTATGTAACCTTGCAGAATTGGCTTTTTTCAGTCAGCATAACTGTAGATTCATTCAAGTTGGTGGCGCATGTCAGCAGTGTGTTCCTGTCTGTCGCTAAGTTATTCCATGGCTCTACCACAGCTTGTCTAACCATTTTTCCCATTGAAGGATCTCCGGGCTATTTCTGGTTTGGGCTTATTATACATAAAGCTGCTATGAGCATTTGTGTAAAGGTTTTTGTGTGAACAGAAATGTTTATTTCTCTGGGATAGAGGCCCACGTGTTCTATCATTGAGTCATAGGGTAATTGCACCTTTAATTGAACAAGAAGCTGCCAAACTGTTTTCCAGAGTGGTGATATCATTTGGTAGTCCCACCAGAAATGGAAGAGTTCATTTCTCTGCATCCTTGTCAGGTTTGGTGTTGTCACTATTCTTACGTTAGCCATTCTGATAGGTGTAGCTAAACATGGCTCATTGTGGTTTTAATTTGCATTTCCTCTATGGCTAATGATGTTAAACTTTTCCTGTGCTAATTTTTTTTAAGTAAGCTCTACACCCAACGTGGGGCTCAAACTCATGATCCCAAGATCAAGAGTCCCATGCTGTACTGATTAAGCCAACCAGGAGCTCCTTCATATGCTATTTTCTATCTGGAATCCTCTTTGGTCAGTTTATATTTTTTGCCCATTTTCTAACTGGATTCTTTGGTTTTCTAATTTTGAGTTTTGATGGTTCTTTATGTATTTATATACTAGTTCTTTAATGAATATATGGTTCGGACCACTGCAGTAAAGAGAATATTGCAATAAAGCAAGTAAAATGGGGGAGCCTGGGTGGCTCAGTCGGTTAAGTGTTGGACTCTAGATTTCAGCTCAGGTCATAATCTCAGGGCTGTGAGATCGAGCCCCACGCCAAGCTCTGCAGTCTGCTTGGGATTCTCTCTCCTCTAACTCTGCCCCCCACCCCCGCTCACACAAACTCTCTCAAATAAATAAATAAATAAAAATCTTAAAAAAAAAAAAAGCAAGTCAAATGGATTTTTTTTGGTTTCCAGTTCAAATAAAAGTTATGTTTATACTATACTGTATTCTATTAAGTGTGCAATAGCATTATGTCTAAAACAATATACATACCTTAATTTAAAAGACTGTTGATGAGGCACCTGGGTGTCTCAGTCGGTTAAGTGTCCAACTCTTGGTTTCAGCTCAGGTCGTGATCTTAAGGTTGTGGGATGGAGCCCTGCATCAGGCTCTGCACTCAGCATGGAGTCTGCTCAATATTCTCTTTCCCCCTTGCCTGCCCCTCCCCCTGCACACACACACACATGCACACACACACACACTTTCTCAAATAAATAAATCTTTTAAAAAAAATAAAGACTTTATTGCCAAAACTGCTAACCATCATCTGAGCTTTCAATGGCTCATAATCACTGATCACAGATCATCATCAGAAATATAATAATAATGAAAAAGTTTGAAATGTGAGAATTGCCAAAATGTGACAAAGACCCACAAAATGGGCAAATGCTGTTGGACAAATGGCACAGACAGACTTGCTCCAGATAGGTTGGCCACAAACCTTCAATTTATAAAAAAATCATATCTGTGAAATGCAATAAGGTGGAGAGCAATAAAATGAGGTGTACTTGTATTGTCCCCTAGTCTGCGGCTTGTCCTTGCATCTTCCTCACATGGGCTTTCACAGATAACAAGCTTTAGTTTTAATGAGGCCAATTTTGTCTATTTTTTCCTTTTAGGAAGGCTGTTTTTGGCTATAACTCGGTCAAAGGAGCAAAAAGTCCAACAGTTGTTTTTCATTATTTACACAAAATTACCAAATGATGACTAGCATTTTTCACTTTTCCTGTAGTTTTGACATCTTGTAAACACTGCATGGGGGAAATGAGAAACCTAATAGCATCCTCGCCTTCGATTTTCATTACACGGGGTTTCCAGTGGTCATTTATTCCTTCCAGAGGCATGTCCTGGTCAGTCCCTCTCCCTGGCGCGAGGCTGTTGGTTGGGACTGTGGAGGGGAGGGTTCAGCTCTGGTGACCAGTGGCTTGCAGGGCAGGGGAGAAGACAGACAGGGTGCCCATGTGATTAGAATACAGTGGGCTGTCTGACAGGAGTGAGGATAAATGCTGAGACATCTCCAAGAAGGATGTGTCCAGCTCTGCAGTGGGGAGCAGGAGAAGTTTTCCAAGAGAGTGACCTTTCAACTAAGACTTGAAAGACAGCATGAATATATATGCAAGGCCGAGGAAAAAAAACAACAAAAACCATGAAAAATAGATGGTATGGTTGTTAGAAGGACTGAAAGATGGTGAGCCAATGGCATTTTAGAAGATGTGGGTGGGAAGGGATATCCACAGAGGTAGATTGGGACAGATGTTTCTGGGTCTCTTCCTGCCTCTCTGTCTCTGTCTCTCCCTCATTAATTAATAAAAAGCTACAGTCTCACTTTTTAAAAGTTACCGTATTTATCCTAGTTATATCAAAGAACTTGTTTGGGTTAAGAAAGAAACACACAGAGGAGGAAGGCTAACTTTAGGCTGTGACTGTATTTGCCAGGAGCACCATATTGGAAGGTGGGACACCAGAGCTGTACTCCCAGCCTCACCACAAACCTGAGGAAAATACCACGAGCTCACAGCTTCAGAACAGACAAGTAGTTGTTGCTTTTTACAGCTGGGTTAAAATGCCTCTAAGGTATGAGCCTTCACTCATCATTAACAAGGGAATGAATGAGTGGAAGCTTCTGGTTGCTCAGTTACCAAAAATAAATATAAAGCCGATATCAACAATATGATAATTAAATGACTATTGATTTTACCCTGAAGTGGATATACTGAACATCCCAAAGTAGTATTTCATTTATTTTTTTAAAGATTTATTTATTTATTTTAGAGATAGAATGGGGGGGCAGGGGGAGAGCCAGAGGGAGAGAGAATCCATAAGCAGACTCCCTGCTGAGCGCAGAGCCGGATGCAGGGCTCTATCCCAGGACTCTGAGATCATGACCTGAGCCAAAATCAAGAGCTGGTGCTTAACCGACTGAGCCACCCAGATGTCCCTATTTCATTTATTTTTTAATCTAATGAACACATGTGATTTGGGATGTGTAGCTCAGCCCATGAAACAGTGGACCCCAAGCTTTTGTTGGTGATCACTCCAGGGTACATCTCCTCTGATGACTGGTTTTTTAAATTGTCACTAAATAATACAAAAGTTTGTTTACCTTGAACCTATTATATTGGTGCCCTTTTTGAGCTGATTAGTTGATTCTATATGAAGCAAACGAAGTTGCTTCCAATTCTACAGAAGTCATGTAGAAATGTGCTTTGAGGCTTTCTGGAAGGTTTTGTCACTCACAGATCTGTCCCCAGACCTTCCTTTTATCCAATACAACTGCTATCTTCAACGTGCCCCAGCATGAGAACACTGGATTCCAGGGCAATGTGCTTCCAAAGGCCCCCTAAATCAGTATACAAATGATTTAAGCCAGAAAGTGTGAGCATATTAAAATACACTGGTGCTCATTAAATCTGAAGAAATTAATCTCATATGCATTGAGAGGGTTGAGACATTGTAGGAAAATTGGAGCCCTAAAAGAGAGGCTAAAGAACCTCAAAATATATTTTCTTGCTTCAGATTGCATCTATGACCAAGCCTCAGGGTCAATTCAACTTACAAATATTTATTAAGCAATAACACCTTCCAGATTTAGGTAACTACTACACTTTACAGGTAGTTCGGACAAAGGCTCTGCCCTCCACAGAGATCTGGATTCAAACCTCCAACCTGTCACTGAATTTTATACGCAAATAGCTTTACCTCTTGGTATACTTTCCTTATCAGTACAATAAGAACAGTAGTAGGACCTGCCGCATGGGGCTTTGATGAAGATTAAATATGATATTTTAAATAAAGTTTCTGACACAAAAGAGGGAATCAATATGTGCTTAGACACCAAACAGAAGATTCTAGGAAGACGCCCCAGAGAAAGTGATGCCCGGGTTGAGCCTTGGGCTCTGCCACAGATCAGGCTCATGCATGGCACAGAGGATGGAGTCAGGCACAGGGACTAGCATAAGCAAAGCCTCAGAAGAGAGGGAACCATGGAGAAAATGCAGGAAGGAAACAGGGAGGGGAAACTGCTCAGGGTGGAGACGGGGAGGGACAAGTGTTGGGAGATGATGCAACATGAGTAGCTCATCTCTGGTGGGACCGAGGGGGACCAAGACATTTGAACTTGGTCCTCAAGGCTTTGTGGGGAGTCCCCCAAGGATTTTAAGTAAGGGAGGAAAATAAGCTTTCTTTTAGAATTATTACCTAGGCAGCAGTATATGGAATGAATGAGAAAGAGGTGTTAATTAGGGGACTGATGGAGTGCTCCAGGGGACAATCCTGTCCCCAGCAAAGGCACTGAATCAATAACACAGGGACCCATTGAACAGGGTTAGTGAGGCAGGTGAAGGCATTTAGGAAGAATCTGGAATGTTGGTTTGGGTAATTGAGGGGGTGGTAGTAGGATCAACTAAAACTAGAAACACAAGACAAGCTTGGGGGCAGGAAGGTGAAAAACAGGTCAAATTCAGCTCTCTGCCCCAACCCTGGTCTGGACAAAGGCACTTGGTGTCTGACATCTCAATACCTCAAGGTTTCAGATTTATAGATATCCATGTTCCTGTCCCAAGAACACCTTGCTTTATCCATCAAAATCTGGCAGCAGATTAACACAGGGTGAATGATATATAGCAAACAGAATCTGAGCTATGAACTAGAAGCAAAAGCAGGGAATAATTTGCTAAATTGAGAAAAGCGTTCAGATGATCTAAGATGCTGTTCAGTGCAGCACTGTTGAGAAAAATGTCTCATTGTTGATTCATCTGTCTTCTTGTTTTTGAGACACAATACTGTGCCCATTGTATATATATATGCCCATCACAGGTCAATATATTCAAGCAGAAATTTTAGAGAAAGCAACAATTGTACACGTTTCGTCCTGACTTCTAAAGTGGTTTTGATCTACTTCCCTGTACATGAACATATCAGGGTCCATCATTTCCCACCATAAAGCTACATATATTTTTTCACTCAATTTCAGATGACCTCTCCCAAGTGGTCGTGAGAATTAGAATTAACTCAACTCAACTCAGCAAGTGATTAAAAGTCTGCTACGTGACAACAATGTGCCAGATATTCCTGAGACAGAGAAAAAGAAGAACACTGCAGATCACCAGTGTCCCCCTTTCTGAACCATGATGTAAAGACTAGAAGTCCCAATGCTGAGGAAAAGAATTCCCACCAGTGTACCCTGAGTGTGCACTGACCCTAGTCACATGTGCTGCTGTCTGACCCGGAAAGCTCCATTTCTCCGGGTAAAGGGAAGGCAACTCTGTGCCTGAAAAGCCTGGATTCTGAGACTAAATGTGACCTGTTTATATATACCCCCATAAACCTTGTCTGTCGCCTTGTATGGAGTTGAGCCTGAGAGGCCCTTAGACGTTGTGAACCCATATTCGTATCCCATCTGCAATGTTTAGTGAATCATGGTATATGTCCCATGAACCGTGATTTTAGATGCTTGATTTGCAGGACAATAACTCAAGAAAACCAATCACTGGAAGATGATAACAAAATCAGTTTTGAACTTGGCACACATGGGCAGGTAACTGTGGGACACCAGGTGGAGACATCCATTAAGCAGCAGGGAAGTCTGTGTCAAGGGCAAGGTCTTAACTAGAAGTACTAATCGGGGAATTACCAACTTAGTTGAAGACATGGACATGGATGAGAAGTGGAATCCTGGGGGGGGTCACCCACATTCTGAGGGCTGAGGAAATAAGAGGAGCCCCATGGATGAGGGAGCAGAAGGCAAGGTGAGGGCCAAGCACAAGCTGACACCCCACAAACTCCACCCCCACCCCAGGTGGCATGTATGTGACATTCCTCAGGTACTCTTGGCTGCCCTAGAACAAAGGAAATGGAAAAACATAAAGATAAAGATAATGTATTGATAAAGATCACAGTCATGCAGGACATGTATCAGTTTGCAACTGTCTTAATGACTGACAAGAAAAAAGCAATCTCCAGAAACCCATAGACTCAATTTCCTGGAGCTCTAACATCACCCTCTCCTCCATAGGATAGAAAATCTTAATCAGTCACTCCTCACAATCTCAGTGCAGCTCTTTCTGCCCACGGGTCCTGCCCCCCGTGCTTTAATAAAAACACCCTTTTTGCACCAAAGACATCTCAAGAATTCTTTTTTGGCCATTGGCTCCAGACCCCACCACTCCAAACCACATCACCATGAAAAAGAGTAGAAAGTAGGAAGCAGCAATTCAAATGTGGGAAAATCATGAGAGATTCTATTCTGGAAATATGGTGGAATAGATCATCCGAAATGCTTTCTTCTTCAAGACACTTGGATAGGTTGTATAATACATAACAAAAATATTTCTTTCCTTTTTTTTTTTTTTTTGAGAGAGAAAGAGCACAAGCAGGGTCTTGGGGGAGGGACAAAGGAAGAGAGAATCTTAAGCAGACTCACCGCTGAGCATGGAGCCCCCCAAGAGGCTCAATCTCATGACCCTGAGATCATGACCTGAGCCAAAACCAAGAGTTGGATGCTTAAACGACTGTGCCACCCAGGCATCCCCCAAAATATTTCTAATGAGTAGCTGATTTTCTAATAAATTAAGAAAACTCCAAATATGCAAATAAATAGGACAATGAAACCCGGAGAGATGAGATATTTTGTTGTTATTTTGTTGATCTCAGGGGCAAGAAGCTTGGATAGCAGCTGCCCCATGGAGACTGGGTGAAAGGCTTTGGGCCTCTACAAGGCATAGAATTGAAACTGAGACTCTTGCATGAAGCATTAATATTTTATATTCTTTCTGCATGTTTGAAATTTTCCACATAAAAACAGTTTTCAAAAAAATGGTCACTGAGAGTGATCCTTAATGTGAGTTATGGACTTGGAGTGATAATGTGTCCTATGTACAGCTCTGGTGGGGGTGTTGATAGTGGAGGAGGGGGTAGGAGGGAAGGGGTAAATGGGAATTCTGTACTTTCTGCCCGATTTTTCTGTGAACCTAAAACCACTCTAAAAAATAAGATCTGTTAACAGAAGAGACATGGGGTCTGGGTTTCCTGGCAAAAGGAGATTTAAGATCTCTCTAGAGGACAAATACAGGCAGTACAGAATTCCCACAGTTACATGTTCACAATCTCATAGTTACAGATATGAAAAGACAAGCCTGCATGAGAATTGCCAGACGCAACAACGAGTGAGATCAGAGCCTCAGAACTTCAAAAAATACAATGACTTACTGTAGTATAGGAAATAGATAAGCTTCATATTATTAAAAAGTAAAATAAGAAATCAGAGCCTAAGAAAGAAACTATTTGCTTTTTAAGGGGAAAAGTATACTTTAAAAGGAATGAAACTTCCAGAAATAAAACCTCAGCAAGAAAACATAAAAACTCCCAATAACTTAAAAAGCAGATTAGACACAGCCAAAGAAAGATAATTTTTATACCTGAGGAAAGATCTGTAGAAATTATCCAGAAAATGGCACAGGGAAAGAAAGATACAGAAAATGTGAAAAGGGAGAATACTGATGAAAATTCTTATATATTGTTGAAGGGAGCAGACCTTGGTACAACCAATTTGAAATACAATTTGGCAAAATCTAGTTAAATTGAAGATGCACACATTCTACTATCTAAAAGTTTCCTCTTAAAATACACCTGTGGGTGCCAGGGTGCACTGCTCTGATCTAAGGGGTGACCTGCCCCTTACAACTTGGGCACCAATTTCCTCTCAGGAAATTGCTCTTACCACACCCAACAATGAATAGATGCCCTGCTGGGGAAAGCCTATATCCAGCCCAATTTGGGACAGCTTGAAAGACCACATCAGCTGCAGAGCTGAGACTTCTTTTGTAAATACATCTCAGTTTAATTTTTTTCTCTACCCAGTCCCGTTTCATTCAATTCCTTGTAGGTGTTGTTCCAAAGAGCACTGCACATCAGCATCCTGTATAGGTAAATGTCAGAGTCGTCTTCCTAAAGAACCAAATCTAGACAATGCCGTAGAATAAAACCCATCCAAACTGCACCAAGATTCATGTACATGTTCTTTGCAGCAACAGTGGAAACACAGGAATAGGGGCACCTGGGTGGCGCAGTCAGTTAAGTTTCAGCTTAGGTCCTAATCTCGGGGTTGTAGGATTGAGCCCCACATCTGGCTCCATGCTCAGCGCACAGTCTGCTTGGGTTTCTCTCTCCCTCTCCCTCTGCCCCTCCCCCCATACTCGCTCTCTCTCTCAAATAAATAAATCTTAAAAAAAAAAGAAACATGAGAACAACCAAAAAGGTCATCCACAAGAAAAACAGACAAATGAACTTGATATATTTATGCAATGTTACAGTGTAAAATGTCATAGAACACCTACTAGGTGTTAACTTGTAGGTATGCATCAGTGAACAAAACAAAAATCCCTGCTTTAATAGAACTTAGTTTTAGTTGAGGAGAGGAAAAACTATAGATAGATGGTAGATAGATAATATAGATAGACAGGATGTTAAAAGGTTCTAAGTGCTTGTGAGGAAAAAAAAAGGTAGAGTTGGGGTTTTATTTTTATTTTTTAAAGTTTATTTATTTATTTATTTATTTATTTATTTATTATTGTTTTAATTGTTTTTATTTTTTAAGGGGGTGGTAGGGGCAAATGGGAGGGAGAGAGAATCTCAAGCAGACTTCCCACTGAGCATAGAGGCCAGTGCATGGCTCCATCTCACAACCCTGAGATCATGACCTCATCCAAAATAAAGAGTTGGATCGTTAACAGACTGAGCCACCCAGGTGCCCCTGCTTATTTATTTTTTAAATAATCTCTACATGCAAGGAGAGGAGCAGCTTGAACTCATGACCCGGAGGTCAAGAGTCACATGCTCTTCGAATTGAGCCAGCCAGGTGCTCCGTTTTTAAAATTTTGGAGGGGGCAGTTATATTTTTTAAAAGTGTGATCAGAGTAGGCCTCACTAAGAAGGTGTCATTTGAGCAAAACTTGACAAAAGTAAATTGGTTATAAGGCTATCCAGGGGAAGAGCATTCCAGGCAGAGGGATTATCACATGCAAAGGTCCTGAGGAAGGACCCTCGCTGGTATGATAGAGGAACAGTAAGGAAGCCAGAGCGGCTGGAGAGGAGTAAGGGGGAGGCCTGGAAGACAGGGGAGGATTAGATCATGTGAGGATTTCTTTGACTCTGAGTGAGCTGGAAGCAGTGCAAGGGCTTTGAGCAGATGAGAGGGATGATGCATTTTAGGTTTCGAGAAGGATGGTGCTGCCATTGGGCTGAAAATGGACTGCAGGGGACAGTGGGAATTGGGCGTAATAATCCGGAAGCTATTACAACCATCTAGGCAGCAGACGGTGGTGGCTTGGACAAGGCCAGCAGCAGTGAAAATGCTGAGAAGTGGCTGGCTTCTGTACATACACTGAAGGGAACCATGGGATTCACTGGTTGCCTGGTGTGAGACGTGAGGAAAGAGTTCAGGAATGACACCAAGGTGGTCATCCTGATCAACAAGAAGTATGGACTGCCATGAACCGAAGTGGCAACAGCTGTGGGAGGCACAGGCTTACAAGAAAAAAAATCAGAAGTTTGACTTTGAACACAGTAAATTTGAGATACCTATTGAGGCAGGATCATTGAGCCCAATGGTCAAGAAAGAAGTCTTGACCACTTTGGTGCAAAATGGTGATTTTATTAGAGCATGGGGACAGGACCCGTGGGCAGAAAGAACTGCATCATAAGCATAAGTGTGAGGAGTGACTGATTATATAGGGTTTTTTATCCTATGGAAGGGGAAGGTAATGTTAGGACTCCAGGAAACTGGGTCTGTAGGTTTCTGGAGCTGACTATTCTCAAGATTGTGCTTTTCTTGTAAATCATTAAGGCAGTTACAAACTTATGGTGACTCATGTCCTTCATGAGTGTGATCTTTAGCAGTTGACCATTTGCTTTTTCCTTCCTCTGTTCTTGGGCAGTCATGAGCACCTGAGAAATGTCATATATATCCTACTCCCACTGTAGGGGGTGTGGGGGGTAGTATATGGAGTGTCAGTCTGCC
This sequence comes from Halichoerus grypus, assembly GCF_964656455.1. NCBI lineage: Eukaryota > Metazoa > Chordata > Mammalia > Carnivora > Phocidae > Halichoerus > Halichoerus grypus. The sequence continues at coordinate 94,601,833 of NC_135718.1, read as the reverse complement.
TTTTGCCCTCAGCTTGCCTTTTGCCATCCCTCACCTGTTACACATCCCAGGAGATGTGTCTAACATGCGAGTGGATATGAGTCTGGAGTTCAGGGAGGAGTCTGGGCGAGCGATACAAAGAAATCATCAGTATGTGGATGGCATTTAATGTCATGAGACTGGATGAGCTCATGCAGGTAATCAGTTTAGATAGAGAACAGCAAGCAAGTACAAGGGCTGAACCTAGACGCAAATATATATATTTGTAACTGTCTTTCCATAATTACACTCTCATTGCCGAGAATATTGAGGGCCTTTTAAGTAGGTCCTCAATAAATATTTCGCCATGAATAAATGGAATGAACGAATGAATATATATTGGGTGTCTGCATAAATCTATATTTGAAGAAAATGCTTTAATTTCTTTCTTTTAGAGTTTAAAAACCACTGGACTTAAGAATTATATGTCAAGGGAAACAATTTTTCTTAGGCATCTATTAGAACTAATTAGAACTGAAAATATGTTGAAAAGAAAAGTAATGACCATGAGACTAGAGAACCAGATCAAAATAAGGAATGAGTAACATTGCCAAATATCACGGAGTTCAAAAGGACTGAAAAATGTTCCTGTGATTAGATAACTGAAAGGTCATTGATAATGTCAGCAAGAAATGTTTCCAATTAAATAAATGGGAACCCCTGGGAGTAACTAAAATTGGGAGAATGGTGTCTGTGAGGGGAAAGAGAAAGATCAGTTGATGGCTAGATTTGGAAGATAAGATCACAGTCTCGGTGCTGGTGGGAATGAATTAGGAGAGAGGAAGAGGCTAATGCCAGGGGAGAGGGAGTCATTGATACAATTACCAGTTGTGGATGAGGGAGGGCTAGAGCCCATGGAAATTTGCTTTAGCTCAGAAAAGGAAAGAATAACTTACACGGGCAGGTTCTTTAACGAGCTGTGCAGGAACTTACAGCATATTTTCTCTATGAAGGAGGAGGTATGTGACCCAAGTCAGAAGGAGGGAGTAGAAGAGATTTGAAAAGAGTGGTGAATATTTTGAACAGATTGCCTAAGGAATTGTCTAGAAACTCCCCTGAGGGTTGCAAGGCGTTGCCAAGGGCATACCTGTGATCAGAGACAATGACATCACAATGGTAGCAATTTGCGTAATTTTTGATGTTCCTCAGAAATCCTCATCAACATGGACAGAGGAGCAGTGATGACAGGTGGTTGGATTGGTCCTCAGGATTGGAGCTTGAACAGAGGGTAGTGGAAGCTCAAAGGGTTAACAAAGCGCTTCAGCTGACAAACTCCTGGTCTAGGAAAAGGTGAAGACTTACAAGTGTTTACTACCTGGGAGAAAAAATGAGGCATTGAGGAACTAAAATTTGTATGAGACTGAAGAGCAGATAGGATGGGAAATGAGATTGGGAGAATCGGAAATGTGAGAGATTGTCTTCTTAAATGTGATATTGCAGAGCAGATCTTCGACAATGGAAAAGTTCTGTGCAATGACAGAATGTGGGAGTCCTCAGGTGGGCTGGTGTGGATTCAAGATGGAGGGTAAGGATGTCAAAGAGGTCACGTATCTGCAAGCATATTTGATGAGGCATTTAGTTCCAACACCCACATCCACATGGGCAGTGGCAGGACATTTTTGCTGGGGAGGACAATGGTCTCAGAAGAATGAGTCAGGGATCAGGAATCTTCAAGCTCTTTGGGAACGCCTTCACAGAAAGAGAAGCTTGTATCATCGAATGGAGTTGGGAACGTGAGACTAGCAGATTAATTGGCCTCAAAGATCAGAATGGAATCCGATGTCAAGTTGTTCAGTACTGGCATGTGCTGAGGTCCGTGTTTCTGTCAGACGCTCCCGATATCTTCCCAAGGAAGTTTGCCAAAAGATCTCTTGTGGCCTTGGCAAAAGTCCAACAGCTGGTAGGGACACATAAGGGAAAGGAAGTCAGAGCACTTGCTGTATGCCAAACATTGCACAGAGCGCTTTTTATAGACGATCTCATTTAATCCAGGCTTTCTGTAAGATAACTGATTCTTATCCCCAAGAAACCAAAAAGGTAGCTGAAGTTAATAGACTTAAAACAATTCACAAAGATCACACAGCTATTAAGTGATGGGACTGAACTTTGAACCAAAGTCTTTATACTCCAAAGCCTAATACTTTTTCCATTGTACACTTAAGAGTCATGTGATTTAGGGGCACCTGGGGTGGTTAACTCTTGGTTTCAGCTCAGGTCGTGATCTCAGGGTTGTGGGATCAAGCCCTGCGTCTTCCTGTGCCTCTCCCACCCCCATGAGTATGCATGCGCTCTCTCAAATAAATATATAAAATCTTTAAAAAAAAAGTGCAAGTGGCACTAAGAAATGGAGGGAGGGAAAGGAGGTCTCAACCCATATTTTTTGAGTCATAAATTAAGTTTTGGTTTTGAAATCTACATCTTTTCAGTTACACAAGCCAATAAATTCCTTTTTGCCTAAGCCAGTTTTGATAAGCATTCTTAACTGATTCCGTACCAAAATATAAAATATAAACATTTGCAAGCAAACCAAGATCTTAAGAAAATATGTGAAGAGCAAACTTCGCTTTGAGGACAGACCCACTTTGCTATTAATAACTCTTGGTTTCCCATCCCTCTATTCTGAGAATATCTAAGATTCTATAGACAGCGCTCTTCTTTCTTTCAGGAATAAGGAGATCCAAAACCTAGCAGCCCCCTTGTCTTCCTCTTCATCCAGGCCCTCCTCCCCAGAGACTCTTGAAGTTCTCAGAGTCAAACATAACGTGATTTCACAAGGAGTTTCTCCTTGGCCCTTTGCTGACTTCTGGCACCAGACTCATAGCTGTCTGAAAATATGAATTCATCACACAGACTTGGAGAGGGCCTATTTAGAATAGGATGAAGCAATAATAAAGCTAATATGTGGGATGGAGTGGGGGGCAAAAGTTAGCTTCATCTGGTGCAACGTGTCCTTAATTGGACTCCATTAGTCTTACATTTAAAAGGGGAAGGGGGAGCAGGAAAAGGGAATCTCTCCAGAAGAAAAATGTTCTTAATCTTGGATGATATCTCTCTTTTCAGTAGATAAAGTGTTTAAATAATCTAAATATATTATCACTTTTGAAAATGTCTATATAGAAATATACAAAATTTGGATTTTCTGGGGGAAAAGATCACAAAGCTGGGTCAGTATTTGTTAATGATTCTTATATCACTTGTCAGGCGATCCAAACCTGTGAGTTGTGCCCTGGTTGTTCAGTTCACAGGTTAAGAGAGAGCTTGTCTCCTAAACGTGCTTGTGTTACAATGGAGTCATTACCCTAAATTGCACAGAACCTCTAGCAATGTAAGAACTATGAGAACAATTTACATTGGGTCAGCGGTGGTTTGGCAGATGGGAGGCAGAGATAATTTAATTTCAAGGAAGTAAAACTTGAGTTAACACTTGAAGGGGGAGACGCAGTAGGACAAAAAGGCAGACGAGCCATCTGTCACCTTAAGGGGTCCATCCCGTGGGTCCTGGAGCTGGAGGCAGAACTAGGGCTCGGTACCCTGCCTTTGCAATGTCTCTCATACTTGGCGCTCCTGTCGCTTCCTGTCCCCACCGCTCTAGAGCATCATTGTCTAAGGCTGCGGCAAGCATCCTGAACTCTGCCTGGGCATCCTGGCCTTGGAATCCGTTCCAGGTTCCAGCCTGCTCACAGGCAGCTCCCAGCAGCATCACAAAGGGTACAAATTGTCAAGAGCCCTGAGGCTCTGACACTGAGTGATATAAATATTTATGCAGCTAATAAGGAGAGAGATGTACTGATTTGGATAACGAGGTGCCAGGAGGGAATGTGAGGACCAGCGTTCAAAAATGGGTCCCTCAAAGCCAGAGATGCGCTCAGGCCCGACGGGTCAACGACAGCCTGCAGGACGCGGTCGCCGGGTCCAGAGAGCCTGCTGTTGATTTCGCCCCGCGTCGTCTCCAGCGGGCGATGGCTGGATATCGGTGAGTGTCCTCACTGAATCAGGTCAACCGTTACCCCCACTCACAGTTCTAAAACCGACCCTCTGCTGCAAGTCATGCTGGACACATTTTATTGGGGCTCTGTCCTCGGGGGTGAGCTCCGGCTCTTTGTTTCTTACTGGCTCAGATCTGGAGTGAGAAGTCCGGTTCTGGTTCCAGCCACTCCTCTCCTCTAAAAGCTGATAAAAGAGCTGCACCCGGGCCACCTGGGTGGCTCAGTCGGTTAAATGTCTGCCTTCGGCTCAGGCCGTGATACCAGGGTCCTGGGATCAAGGCCTGCATCGGGCTCCCTGCTCAGCGAGGAGCCTGCTTCTCCCTCTCCCTCTGCCGCTCCCAATGCTTGTGCTCGCTCTCTCAAATAAATAAATAAAATCTTAAAAAAAAAAAGAGCTGCATCTGGTTTCATCTCTCCTTCAGCACCAACATTGTGTGTCTTACTCAAAAGAATATCCACAGATCTACAGAAGAGGAGCACATTTCTCTTTTATTACCTTTTTTTTCACTAACTTAAATATTTATACATTATATATTTATAAATACACATTATAAATAGATTTAAGTCCAGTAAAACATTATTCAAACTCTGGCTGTATGCCCTTCCATGTTCTTGCCCAAAATACATGCTATATGTTTTGAATTCTAATGGAAATTTGGTTAAATTCACAAAGTATTTTTTTTAAGATTTTATTTATTTATTTGAGAGAGAGAGCACGAGCAGGTGGGAGAGGGAGAAGCAGACTCCCCGCTGAGCAGGGAGCCCAACATGGGCCTTGATCCCAGGCCCTAGGATCATGACCTGAACTGAAGGCAGATGCCTAGCCGACTGAGCCAGCCAGGCGTCCCCAAAATTAGTGTTTTTTAAGCATCCTGATATTTCTTTGTTTTAAGGCTGATTGCATGTTTATTGAGATGCCCATAACCCCGAGAAGTTTAGGGAAAATACATTAAATTGCTTCTTTTATTTAAATATTTCTTGAACACTTACTATATTCATAAAATGCATTCAAACCATTCTAAAAGCATTTTGAATTCAAGGATTTTATCCTCTTTACAGAGAGGATGCCTGTACACAGAGTAGCTGAGATAGGCTGGCTCAGCTCCTATACCAATTCCTTGACCAAAATCTTTGGGGAAAAAAAACAAGACAAAACAAAACAAAAAGATGGAGTTCCAGACTTTGTTTATAAAAAATAGTCCTAGCATCATAGGTAAAGTCTCAGCCTTTAAAAATACCAAGATGTCTCTTTGAATTTTCTCTTTAAAAATGCCAAGATATCACTTTTGCTTTCTGTGTTCAGGTACAACTAATATAAGTAACATTCAGAAAAGCACAAGATGGATACAGATAGATAGAGATGGGAATATAAATTAGTTTTAGATATCGATACGTATGCACAGAAAAAGGAGAGAAAGAATATACAGCAAAATACCCATCTCTGCATTTTCACCCGGGTATCTCTGGGATGTTATGATCAATTTTTGTGTTCTATCTTTGCTTTTTCTGGCTTTCCATATTTTCAGTGACTACTTTTATAATCAACTTTTTAAACGTGCTTCCTCTTTTCCTTCCCTTCCCTTTCTGTCCTGACCAACCCAGTCCTCGAGTTGTTCATGACGGCAGTGCAGGCTAGGCTGACAGGGGGGATGGGCAGAGGAGAGCATCACTTGGGGGCATGCCTGGTGTGGGGTGCTGGAGCCCAAGCCAGGAGAGGAGGTTGTCCATGACGTGGGTGGCACTATATGAGGAATCGAGTCCTAGCAAGGACAGAAGGGTACCTCTGTAGAGGGCAGCCTCATACTGGGCATCAGAGCCTGAGAGGCGCGAGGGGGTGTCCACACAACGAAGCCAGACCTGTGCGGGTCAGGAGACCAAGCAGCATCAGGGGCATTCTCAGAGAGCATCAGCCTGGTGGGCAGTGTTGGAGTCCAGGCAGACTGGGAAGGGCATTCATGCGTGGGTGCAGCCTGGCACCACAGATGAAGACCAAGGAGGTGAGGAGGGTGTCTGTGTGGGTGAGAACGAGGGTTTAGGAGTTGGCAGCACAGACTTGGGGGTCTGAAACCAAGTGGGATGAAGAGGGTTCGACGGAAGTTGTTCTATTGGTCCCTAAACCATATAATGTCTTGACAATGCTAATACCTCAGCATCTAGATTTTATCTCTCCCCAAAAGAGGGAAAGGACTTCTGGGTTAACATCAGTATGACATTGATGCCACTGAAAAAGGAAATCTGCCACAGAAGTCATATTATGTCAGACAATTCTTTTAAGTTGTTTTGAAAAAAAGGCTGTCGCTTTTCATCCGGTTTTATTGGTCACAGGATCTCGCTCATCCCCCTGGGCTTGGAGCACAGACTTCTCAGCCGTGTCTGCAGGAGGAGGGCTGTGAGCTCAGTCATATTACTCCTGGCATTCACACTCAGGCAGAACAAAGGCAATTTTGACGCCTGATTTGCCCCCACGGCGCTCTGCTGTGGGAGTCGGCAAATGTAAAATTCAGCAGACACAAGACAAGTGCCCTTGATTCTTGTGTCCACCACAGTACTAGTAATTGGGCAAATACTCTTCCCCACCAGGAGCCATCGCCACAGAATCATTTTCAACACAGGACTCCAGTTTCCCATTACCAATCGATAGAAGTTGCTACAAGAGATGAAATTTATTTGCTAACCTTGGTATAAAAATAATTGAAGTTCTTGCTTAACATGAGATGTGTCACATATTTAGGAAAAGAAAGTGCAGCAAGATACCAAAATTCACTTGAGATCTGCAGGGAAGAGCAACATGGGGAATAACCAGCATGAAAACATTTAAAAACCCTAGAATTTTGGTGTATGGCTCTCCCCAAAGTAAGCGTTAACCCTACCCAGCCCAATGAAATTTTTAAATGACAACATAGCTTACATTGGAATACAGTGATCAGGGGAATCAGAACCATCTGAAAGTTTCACATCAGGTCAAGGGCAGAGCCCACACAATTTCCCAGGAGTACATTGGCCTTGTCTAAGACCAACGATCTGATAGCCACACAATCCCTAAGGAGCAGGTTCCTTCTAGCACAACCATTTGTTTCAAAGTCCTAGGGAGGGACGGCTGGGTGGCTCAGTCCATTGGGCGTCTGCCTTCTGCTCAGGTCATGATCTCAGGGTCCTGGGATTGAGCACCACATCGCACTCCCTGCTCAGCAAGGAGTTTGCTTCTCCCTCTCTCTCTGCCTCTCCCCCTTGCTGATGCTCACTCTCACTATCTCTCTCTCAAATAAATAAAATTAAACAAAGTCCTAGGGAGGCACAGCTGCATGCAGGGGGTTCGGAGAAAGAAAACATGTAAATTACACGATGATTCTCTATGTGAAATGCAAGAGTGTGCATGTAAATAACATGAAAGGTTTGAGTACTGATGGTAACTGCTAACATTTATGGAGATTTTCTAATGGTCTGGGCACTCTGTGAAGTACTTTCTGAGCATTATTTCATTTAATACACAAACAACCCTTTGAGGTTGGTAGCTTTTATGTTGGAAATCTGGGTCCTTAACCTTCTTAAAATTGCCCCTCCACCACATGCAAAAATGCAGTGAAGTTAAGGGATACTTCAGAGAAACAAATGCAGAGGACATTCGGCATATTAAAACGCCACTGTTCGCAAAACTGGGTATTTCTCTGGCATGCTTTTGTCATTGAAAATTAAATATTAATTCATGTGAGCCTCTCAGTTGGCAAAAGAAAATGATAAACAGTGTCTTCAAGGAGGAAAATATTCTCATGGGGGAAGTGGGAAGCGTTTGTAGCAAACCCGACCAGCATCTGAAAGGTAGGGAGATGAAGTGAGCTTCTGGATTCACAGCAACGTTCTGTTGCTTCTGCGTCAGCTGGAGACAGCACGGTGTAAGCAGAACTTCCCAGAGCCAGCACTCACCCTTCCGCTGGCTTCTCAGTAGTCCTGGGAAACAGACAGACCGGGTAGTATGGGGATAAAACTGCAAGTTGAGCAGAACAAAGGAACAAATAGCACAACAAGCCCAACTCAAGTTATGAAGGATGCAAACCCCAGGCGTGCTCAGTCATGCTGCATGACCCAAGATTCCAGTAGAAGTGGGGCTTGAGCCAGATTATGCTCCGGGACAGACTGAAAGGAGGATGGGAGTGGAATAGGCAAGTATCAGGAGAGGAGGGAGCAAGGCCATGGAGGAGGGAACTGGGCCACTGGGGGAAGACGTGGGTGGTCCAAGAAAAGGCGCTCTGGAGGGGACCTTGAGAGGTAACACTGCGGAATGACGAGGAGGAGATGGAAGACAGAAGGGATGCAGCTGCCCTGGCTTTGATGCAGCCACAGATTAAAGAGAAGCTGGGCAGATTGGAGGTGGCAGAGCCCCTTTGCAGCAGCACGGCTTTAAGAATCCCAAGGTATGGGGCGCCTGGGCGGCTCAGCTGCTTAAGTGACCGGCTCCTGAATTGGGCTCAGATCATGATCTAGGGGGTGGGGGGATCAAGCCCCACATCTGGCTCTGCGCTCAGTGGGGTGTCTGATTCCTCCTTCTCCCTCTCCCTCTGCCCCTCCCTGCTCCCTGTCTCTCCAATAAATACATAAATCTTAAAAAAAAAAAAAAAAAGAATTCCAGGATACTATAAATTCTACACTTCTTTCAAGAAGTGTTGGAAGTACTTTGCAAATATTAACTTATCTAATCCCCACAATAATTCAACGTCATTAACTAGGAAGTATCATCCATACCATTTAACACAAGGAAATCGAAACATGGGGTTGAACGAACTTGATGATGGAGGCGGTAGAGCTGAGAGTCCATCTGGGCACAGGGAGCCAGAACGCGGCCCTCTTCACCAGCTCCCTGGTCACCGCTCTGCTGTGTTACACATCACAGACAGGACGGAATCATTTTGTCCCAGGGGGTTACATTTCCATGTATTACATCGCAGGAAGTTTTTTGTTATTATTTAAAGCCATCCATCAAAATCAAAGAGAATCTGTTATGGGCTGAATGGTGTCTCCCCACGCCCAAATTCTTTTTTTTTTTTTTTTTAAGATTTTATTTGTTTGAGAGAGAGAGAGAGCAGCAGAAGGAGAAGCAGACTCCCTGCTGAGCCGGGAGCCCAATGCAGGACTCCATCCCAGGACCCTGGGATCGGGACCTGAGCCAAAGGCAGATGCTTAACCAACTGAGCCACCCAGGCGACCCCCCCCCAATTACTAGGTTTAAACTTTAAGCCCAGTATCTCAGAATGTAACTGTATGTTGACATAAGGTCTTTAAAGACCTAATCCCTGGAACTTGAAAATGTTACCATATTTGGAGAAAGGTCTTTGCCTATGTAATTAAGTTAAGGATCCTGAGATGATGAGATCATCCTGGATTATCCTGGTGGGCCCTATGTTCCATTACAAGTTACGCCATCATAAGACAGAAACAGAGAGAGATAACACAGACACACAGAAGGAGGTAGAGACTGGAGGAATGTGGCCACAAGCCAAGGAATGCCAACAGCCACCAGAAAATTGAAGAGATGAGGAATAGATTCTCCCCAAGAACTTCTAGAGAAGGTGAGAACCTGTCCCTTGATTTCAGCTTCAAGCCTCCAGAGCTGTGAGTGAATAAATTTCTATTGTTTTAAGCCACACAGTTTGTGGCAATTTGTTATAATAGCTACAGGAAATTATGAAAGTAAGAAATAAATTGCTTTTGCTTGCAAATGACATGATTTTATATGGAAAAGTCTAAAAGAATCTACAGTAAAACCTACTAGAATGAGTAAGTGAACTTAGCAAAGTTGCTGGAAGCAAAGTTAATAGATAGAAATCATTTGGATTTTTAGGGGCGCCTGGGTGGCTCACTTGGTTGAGCGTCTGACTCCTGATTTCAGCTCAGGTCATGATCTCAGGGTTGTGAGATAGAGCCCCGCATCAGGCTCTGTGCTTGGCAGGGAGTCTGCTTGGGATTCTCTCTCTCCCTCTCCTTCTGCCCCTCCCCCCACACTCTCTCTTTCTCTCTCTCTAAAATAAATAAGTCTCTTAAAAAAGAAATCATTTGGGTTTTTATATATTTTTATACACTAGCAAAAAGTAATTAGAAAAACTGAATTTTAAAACAATACTATTTATAATAGAATAGAAATTTATTAAAGTTCCAGAAATAAATCTAAGAAAATATGTGCAAGACCTCTACACTGAAAACTAAAAATTATGGTTAAGAGAAATTGAAGAAATCTAAAGAGATATACCATCTCTTTATCAATTGGAAGCCTCACTATGTTAAGATACTAATCTCCTCACAACTGAGCTATACATTCAATGAAGTTTCAATCAAACTTCCAACAGTTTTATTTTTCATTTAAATTGACAAGCTGATTATAAAATCCACATGGGAATGCAAAAAAAAAAAAAAAAAGAAAGAAAGAAAGAAAAAAGAAAAGAAAAAGAAATCCAGAAAAGCTAAGACCATACAGAAAGGGATGATCAAATTTGGAAGATTTAAACTGCCAGACTTTAGAACTGACTATAGAGCTTTAGTAAATAAAGCAATAGAATATCGGTTCAAGATATAAAAATAGAATAGTGGAACAGAATAAGAAAGACCAACAATAGATCCATACTTATAAGGTAATTTGATTTACAACAAAGGCTCCACTTCAATTCAGTGAGAAAGGATAGTCAATAAAAAAATCAATGATGCTGGAGCAATTGGATATCTACCTGGAAAAATAATTTCTGACTCCATCTCACCCTGTACAAAAGAAAATTAAATTGGGAAGGATCATAGACATAAATGTGAAAGCTAAATGAATAAACCTTCTAGAAGAAAACAAAGGAGCATATTTTCATGACCTTGGGGTTAAGCAAAGGTTTCTTAAGACACAAAAGACCGGGCGCCTGGGTGGCTCAGTCGTTAAGTGTCTGCCTTCGGCTCAGGTCATGATCCCAGGGTCCTGGGATTGAGTCCCACATCGGACTCCTTGCTCAGCAAGGAGCCTGCTTCTCCCTCTGCCTGCCTCTGTCTCTCTCTCTCTATGATAAATAAATAAAATCTTTAAAAAAAAATATATATATATATATATATATATATAAAAGATTATCTTGGTTAACATTCCAAGGTCCAGGGTATCTCGGCTAATGTATTTTCATGTCAGTGGCATGTAATCTTTTCCATTGTTTAATTTATACTTTTTCTCATTATTATTTTGATGCATTGTATCCACAGGGTGACAAAAAGGGATGGCTGGCTCCAAAATGATGCATTGATGCATGAAAGTAGTGATGAAAATAGAACTTAAACATAACAACTCAGAATAACACAATAAACATGAAGAGGAATAAGAATTCCAGCACCATGCACTCCCTGAGACAGGTGAGGATTTTGCAGCAGCTGATAAGGAAACAGGTGAACAGGAAGCATAATAATGAAAACACAAAGACTGGCTTTTATTGAATATTTGCTTCTAGGGCTTCTACTGTGCTCTGTTATGATACTTTGTCAAATGTTGGTAGGGAGCCACTGAGGAATGTTTCACCATTTGCAAAGACAGTACCCTAACTTGTAAGCCCATTAAATTGTCCAGGAACAACTGCAAAAGAATGCTTTTTAGTACAAAATTAATGATTTTAGTCACACACAAAAAAGAAAGAAACCAAAACCACAAAGTCATCATTGAAAATTGCATTCTTTATAGCAAAACTGGGGCAAGCTACAGGATTGCCAAAAATCTTATAAAACAGGAGGAAGGTTTATGAAATGATGCTCCAAGAGAATGCAGAACGTACTGTTGGCACAGATCCTTCCTGAGATGGAACTCTGAGCAAAGTACTGGCATTCAATATGGAGGAATAGCCACCGCCATGTATGTGTGTGTGAAAACAGTTTGCGTTGGGGATGAATAATGCCACTGTTGTACAAAGCCTGAGTCAGCACTTGGAAAATGTATAGTATATATAACAGAGGGACTTTTATCTGTTTAGCATTGAAAATCAATGCCATTAAAAGCAGGAACAATCATTTATTGGTCCGATTTTTGGTTTTTTTTGAAGATTTTATTTATTGGAGAGAGAGAGAGAGAGAGACATGTGCATGTGTGAGCCAGGGAAGGGGAAGAGGGAATCCCAAGCAGACTCCGTGCTGAGCATGGAGCCCAATGTGGGGCTCAATCTCACGACCTTTATATCATAACCTGAACCTGAAATCAAGAGTCAGACGCTTAATGAACTGAGCCACCCATGCGCCCCTTGGTCTGATTTTTATTTTGAAAATATGTGTGTTGGCATCTTTCCTAACAGAACACTAGTCCTTACCTTCCTGAACAGAAGTTGTCTCTAAATCCTAATCTGTAAACTTACTGCTTTATTAACATACAGTGGTTGGTGGTCAGTAATGTGCCTCTTGATTCAGTGTTGAAGAAAATAGTGAAAACCATTGAAACAGTTTTTTCCTTAGTGTACATCTTCACACATGCTGCACAAAGAAATGAGCAATAAGGACAAGACCTTGCTGAGGACAAAATGCCCATGTCCATTTCTGAAATGAGGGGAGAAATAAGAAAACATTTTTTCATGACATGGCAATTGTGGTAAAGATCATTTCTGCCATCTCGAGTGGCTCAGCTGAAGAAATTAACTGAACAATGTATGTGGGGTCATAAATAACATGCACATATTACACAGGGATTTTAATCAGGATTTATAAGAAGTCTAACTAATGAACTGAGTAAGTCAATTGCTAAAAATTTAACTCTGTCCAAATATTTTGATATTTTATGTCACTCATTAGAGGACAAAATTAATCATGGACCATGAAAAAGATGTAAAATCACATCCAATATCTGAACAAAATATAATTTTAATTTCCAGAACAGCATGCAATCAGTGAGTTCATTAGTAATCTATTTTCTCCTATCTCCCTAATTATACTTTTGAATTTTCTAGTGTTTCATTGTGACCAGTTCTCAGCACCGACAGCCACCAAATATTCGCAGCCTCTCTAGAGGACTTATAATTGTGAATTTGGCATTTCTAATGTAGTAGAAATAAAAGGTATGAATAAGAAATGGGAATCTGATCTATGGCTCAAGTTACTTGCCCTCAAGCTCAATAGAATTATTTTGGTGAAAGTTGAAGATATCATCTCACTCACTACTGTGATCATAGTTATCATTATTTTAAGTCATATAATTTACATAGTTTTTTTAAAGTATATGTTTACCTAAATTGGTGGTCTGTGTTTGTTTTAAGTTGGTTTATGGACACCAAATACTTGAGAGGGTAACTGTGAAGTTATGGCACAAGGACCAGCTCTGGCCAAGAATAAAAGCCAAAACTATGAGTTCCTTCCCTCCTATGTGAGTTCAGCTCTGTAAATCTTTAGGATAGTGCCTGGTACATAGTAGGTGCTAAGAAGAAAATCTATGTCTACTTCCTCTCATCCCTGGCACCAACTATTTATCTGATTTCATTAGAAGCGAAATAGAGAACACTTTATTCCTTATTCTAAGGAGATACTTTGCATGGAACCAGAAGTACACAGATCTATCAAAGTCAGGAAACATGTCACCTCAATGAGGAGATTAGAGACTCTGTAGTTGATGAAATATCCAATTTTCATTTCCTTTCCAGTTATACAGAAACTGTCCCCAGTCCTGATGAAGTTACACAGAGCCCAGTACTGAGATGTGAGCAGAAGCGTTGTGTATCAAAGGCCCTGCCTACATCCATCTCTCATTTTTTTGTTTTCTTGTGTTTTCTCTTCTCCTGGTTATAAAGGTTGTTTTTGAGGTTTCAGTGTATCCATCAGCCTGGGTCCCTTAGTCACAAACAAGAAATTACCTTTTGCTCTGTTAAGAAACTGAGATTTCTACAACAATATGGAGGGTATTATGCCAAGTAAAGTAAGTCAGACAGAGAAAGACAAAGGTGACAGGCGCCAACCCCACACAATCAAAAATCCAACATATAACTTCGACTCTCCAGAAACTTAACTACTAATAGCCTATTGTTGACTGGAAGCCTTACCACATATATTGTATACTGTATGTTATATGCATTATATAATGTATTCTTACAATTAGGTAAATTAGAGAAAAGAAAATGTTATTAAGAAAATCATGGGGCACCTGGGTGGCTCCATCATTTAAGTGTGGGATTCTTGATTTCGGCTCCAGTCATGATCTCAGGGTCTTGGATAGAGCCCCTTGTCGGGCTCTGCACTCTGCAAGGAGTCTGCTTGTCTCCCCCTCCCTCTGCCCCTCCCCCTGCTCACACTCTAAATAAATAAATTAAATAAATAAATAAATAAATAAATAAATAAATAAATAAAATCTTCGAAAAAATATCCGCATATAGGTGGACCTGCGCCATTCAAACTGGTGTCGTTCAAGGGTCATCGGTATTGTATGATCTCATTTATATGTGGAGTCTTAAAAAAATGAACTCAGATACAGAGAACAGATGGGTAGTTGTCAGAGGTGGGGGGTTGGCAAATAGGTGAAGGGGGTCAAGAGGTACAGACTCCCAGTGATAAGATAAGTAAGTCCTGGGGGGTAATGTAGGCATGGTGACACTATTTCACAGTATCTGAAATATTCAACTTTCAAATATTTGAAAGTTGCGAAGAGTGTAGATCTTCAAAGTCCTCATTACAAGAAACAAATGTGTGGTGGTAGACATTAACTAAATTTACTGTGGTAATCATTTTCCAGTATATATATACACATGCACCAATCATTATGTTGTACACCCAAAAATAATACAGTGTTATATATCAATTACATCTCAATCTTTTTACAAAAGAAAATAAATAAATAAATAAATAGCTAGATAGATAGATAGATAGATAGATAGATAGATAGATAGATAGATAGATAAGGGTTGTTTTTTTTTAAAAAGAAACCAAAATTTGGAGTTTATTTTGTTACTAGAGCACAATCTTGCCTACTCTTTTTTAAGATTTTATTTATTTATTAATTTATTTGAGAGAGAGAGCAGGAAGCCAGGGAGGGGGTGTGGAGAGGAAGACAGAAGCAGAGAGAGAATCTCAAGCAGACTGCGCACTGAGCATGGAGCCTGACACAGGGCTCAATCCCAGGACTCTGAGATCAAGACATGAGCTAAAATCAAGAGTTGGACATTTAACTTACTGAGCCACCCAGGCACCCCAATCTTGCCTATTTTGACTTATATATGACTGGTTGCTATCACTTAGGGAGATTTATAAGCATACTGGACAAAAAATAAAACAAAAAACAAAATTTCTAATAACAATCCTCAACCTCCTCTTGACCCCAACATTAAAATCAGACCTTAGGGCTCTGATATACATAAACTTAGAGACAAACTTTGATTCTTCTGGAAAAAAATATTGATTTATACTAACTTATGACTTTATAAATCTACAGGTCTAACAAAAGCCTGTCTTTCCCAAATCATTTCTGTTTTAATCTGCTATGAAGTCAGTCTTTTCTCCTGCTTATGCTTGAAATTCTATTTTAGTTTCCTCATCTATAATAAAGAGATAGAAATATTTTTTGAATACTACTGAAGCAGCCTGACAGAGAGAAAAGAGTTTGACTCTTGACATCAGACAGACTGCCTTTAATACCCATTCCTAAGTTCACTCATGTTAATTCAACCACTATTCCCTTTCAGAATATGCCAGGTTCAAGGTTAGACACTGGATTGGAGGACACGAGGCAAAAAGACATGGTCCCTGCTGCTCTCTAGATGTTCACAGACTGGTATCTGACACTTTTTACCTCCTATCCTCTTACCCTACTCCTGTGTCCTTCTGAAGACCCCTCCCTATTTGTGTCTTGGGTCTCAGCCCAGACTTATTTCTGAAAGAACCTTTACGTGATCTCATAAGACAGAACAGACGGCCATCCTATGTGCTTCCTCAGAAGAGCAGTGGGAAGTCCCACTAATTTAGCCATGAAGTCTGGCCACTTGCCCTACTTCCATTACCAGCACTCTGGTCCACAACTGTCATCTCTGACCTGGCCTTCTACAGTATTCTCCTACTTCTTCTCCTCAAGTCTACTTACTACCCTACAGCCAGAGAGATCTTTCCAAAAATCAAATCTGATCAAATTCTTGTTGTTCAATAGGCCACAATATACACTCACCCATACAACCTATTACTGTGTTCCCACTGCTCTTAGGATAGAGATCCAAAGCCTTCACATTGCCCCTCTGGGTCTGCACCAGCCTCTCTGACTTTTCTTTCCTCAACAAGCCTTGGTCCCCCACCTTCTAGCCCTCTACCTGGGTTAATCCACACCTTTCAATCATCACTTTCTGGAGGAAGGCTTCCCCGAGAGGATCAGCTCCCCTGATAAGAGTTTTTATAGCCCATGCACTTCTCCTTAGCATGTATCACCATTATGATTTTACCTTTATAAAAAGTTATATAATTTTTTTGATTAATGGTTTTCCTCTCCCACCCCACACCCCTTCCAGGTTAAGCTAGATGAGGGCAAGAACTATGTCTTTGTCTATGTTTATGTCAGAACAAGAAAAGATGAAAGGAGGCCAGTCAGGAGGTTATTACCATCCTGCAAATAAGAAGTCATGACATGTTGGGGGCTGGCAGTCAGGAGAGGGATGTGGATTTATAGATACTTAGGAGTCAAAAATGACAGCACTTGGTAATGGCTTGGCTGCGAATGAGCAAGGGAGGGAGCCATCAAGGATGATTCTTAGGACTCGGAGCAATTCAGTGGATGAGGTGTCGATCGTTAAGGCAGAAAAGCTTGGAAGAGGTCCAGGGTGGAAATATTTGTTTTTTAGGAAGAGAGCCTAGAGGAGGCTGCTTGAGTCTGTTTGTGAATGTGCTGGAAGACTCTGAGAGCTGGGCTTAACATTGTGCCGGCCATGGTTTTTGAGCCCCAATATGAGGAAGCTAAAGATTCTCTGTGAGGTAACTACCTATTGGTTTTAAACTCCTGATGACTTGCTAAACTGCTAAGGGTCTTAGAAAACAATGCAAATAAGCCTCCAGCTTATTATAAGGCAGCAGCTACTGCCTTAACTACATTTGCATGGAAATTGGCAATTAGAAACCTATTAATCTTGCACCAACTTATTTGAACTGCTTGCTATCAGGGTCTGTTTTGCTAACTCATTCCCCAATTTAAGACTAGGTATACTAGATAATTAAGAAGTTCCTGACCCTCCCATTCCCTTGACTTTTTGGCAATAATAATAATCATAATCATAATCATAACAACAATAAATCTACTTCTGAAAAGAATAAGCTAAGATGACCTTATTTATAGTACGAACCCACTGTGAGCCAGCTGTTTTTTTTCTAAGTCTTGATTGCTTTTCACTTGATTTTCTCATTGGCCCTCTCACTTCTGCATTTTAGAGACCAAAAAGAAGCCCCAGTATATGAGGTCTTGTTGGTACAAGGAAGAATTTATGAGACATGTGTCCTGTACCCCTACAAGAATTTGGAAATAAGGCTTCCAGCTTAAAGTGAAGCTCATGAACTATCACCCCCAATGAATGAGATTATCTAGAGGTGAAAATAGTCCCAGAGATGAGCTGTCAGTGTGCAACTGACAAGGTCTGGGAACACTGAAACCTCCAATCTCAGTGGCTTGGAAGCTTAGAGCTGGAATGTGGACATCCATAGCTTTCTATGACTGCCATAACCAAGGACCACCAACTGGGTTGTTTAACAGCAGAAACTTACCGTCTCACTGTTCTGGAGGCTAGAAGTCTGAGATCAGATCAGTTTTGGCAGGAGATCTGTTCCAGGCTTCTGGTGGTTTGCCGGAGATATCTGATATCCCTTGGCTTGCAGATGCCTCTTCTTCACATAATGTTCTCTCTGTGTGCATGTCTGTCCCTGGGTCCAAATGTCCTCTCTTATAAGGACACAGTCATACTGAACTGAGAGGATCATCTTACCTCCAATCTGCCAAGACCCTATTTCTAAGTCAGGTCACATTCAGGGGCACCAGGAGTTAGGACTTTTGTGGTAATACAATTCAATCCATCATAGGGATTACAGTTTAATAAACCAAAACATAATTGATTGTATCCTCAGTGGCCTGTCTGGAGAAGAGCTCTGTAAACACAATAAGATTCAGCCTAGAGCATCTGTGAAAGACCGGCCAGAGAGGAAAAATGTCAGAATGTCAGGGAGGAGCGGTGGGTCAGTGGACAACACAGAGGATTTTCTAACATTGTAAGTAGTAGAACCATTTTTTTCCCTAATGAAATTTTAAACAAAACCCCAATGAATAAAGCAAATATAAATAGAGCTATTCTAGTGGCACCTTGGGTGGAGGATCAGAGTTCCATCCAGTGAACCTTCCCCTCACCCATCAAGAGTGGGACCCATCTTGTCCCTAAGAGGTATTCCATGAAAATGGTACCACATTAAAGCAGTAGTGGATATACTTAAGTCAACAACTGCCTCTAGAGAAAAAGAGTCATTATATAATGATGAGAGAGCCAATTCAACAGGAAGATATAAAAATTATAAATGTATACACACCCAACATCAAAATACCTAAATATATAAAGCAAATACTGGCAGGTCTGAAGGGAGAAATTCACAGCAATATAATAATAGTATGAAACTTTAATACTCCACTTTCAATAATGAAAAGAACATCCAGACAGGAAATCAATAAGGAAAGAGCGATCTTGAACAACACTACAGACCAAATGAACCAAATAGACATATTTAGAACTTTCCATGCAACAGTGGCAGAATACACATTCTTCTCAAGCACACACAGAATATTCTCCAAGATACGTCACATGTTAGGTCACAAGATAAGTCTTCAATTTTTAATAAGATAGATATTATTACAGGCATCTTTTCAGACCACAATGGAATGAAACTAGAAATCAATACTGAAAAATAGGAAAATTCACAAATACATGGAAGCCAAAAACACAATCTTGAATAATCATTGACTCAAACAAGGAATCCAAAGACAATTTTCAAAATATTTTGAGACAAATAAAAATTAAAATACAGTGTAAGAGGGTTCCCCTTTCTCCACATCCTCACCAACATTTGTTGTTCCCTGTCTTGTTAATTTTAGCCATTCTAACTGGTGTAAGGTGGTATCTCAATGTGGTTTTGATTTGAATTTCCCTGACAGCTAATGATGATGAACATTTTTTCATGTGTCTGTTAGCCATTTGTATGTCTTCTTTGGAGAAGTATCTGTTCATGTCTTCTGCCCATTTCTTGACTGGATTATTTGTTTTTTGGGTGTTGAGTTTGAGAAGTTCTTTATAGATCTTGGATACCAGCCCTTTATCTGTAATGTCATTTGCAAATATTTTCACCCATTCTATAGGTTGACTTTTAGTTTTGTTGACTGTTTCCTTTGCTGTGCAGAAGCTTTTTATCTTGATGAAGTCCCAATAGTTCATTTTTTCTTTTGTTTCCCTTGCCTTTAGAGACTGTTAGTGGGAATGCAAGCTGGTACAGCAACTCTGGATAACAATATGGAGGTTCCTCAGGTTGTGAAAAATAGAGCTACCCTATCACCCAGCGATTACACTACTGGGTATTTACCCCAAAGATACAAATGCAGTGATCCGAAGGGGCACTTGCACCCCAATGGTCATAGCAGCAATGTCCACAATAGCCAAGCTGTGGAAGGAGCCAAGATGTCCTTCAACAGATGAATGAATAAAGAAGATGTGGTTCATATAAACAAAGGAATATAACTCAGCCATCAGAAAGGATGAATATTTACCATTTGCATTGACATGGTTGGAACTGGAAGGTATTATGCTAAGTGAAATAAGTCAGTCAGAGAAACACAATTATCATATGGTTTCACTCATATGTGGAACATAAGGAATAGTGCAGAGGATAATAGGGGTGGGGTGGCGGGAAACTGAATGAGAAGAAATCAGAGAGGGAGACAAACCATATGAGACTTTTGACTCTGGGAAACAAACAAGGTTGTGGAAAGGGAGGTGGGTGGGGGGATGGGGTAACTGGGTGATGGGCATTAAAGAAGGCACGTGATATGATGAGCACTGGGTGCTTTACTAAACTGAAGAATCATTGAACATTATATCAAAAACCAATGATGTACTATACCTTAGCTAATTGAATTTAAATTAAAAAAGAAAAAAATTAAAATACAACATACCAAAACTCACGAGATACAGCAAAAGCAGTATTAGGAAGTTTATAAATAAATGCTTACACTGAAAAAAAAAGGGGGGGTGCCTGGGTGGCTCAAGGAGTTAAGCAACCGACTCAGTTTCAGCTCAGGTCATGATCTCAGGGTCATGGGATGAAGCCACATGTCGGGCTCCACACTCAACGTGGAGTTTGCTTGAGAGTTTCTCTCTGCCTCTGCCCCTCTCCCCACTTGTGCTCTATCTCTCTCTAAAGTAAATAAATAAAATCTTTAAAAAAAAAAAAAAAGATTTCAAATAAACAACCTAACTTTACACCTCAAGGAACTAGAAAAAGAAGAAATAAAGCCTGCAGTTAGCAGAAGGAAAGAAATAATAAATAGTAGAGCAGAAATAAATCAGAAAATAAAAACTGAAACCCATAGCCAGACTAACAAAAAAAGGAGAGAAGACTCAAATAAATAAAACCAGAAATGAAAGGGAAATATTACAAGGGATGCCTCGGAAATAAAAAGAATAATAAGGAACTTTTATGAACAATTATACACCAACAAATTGGATAACCTAGAAGACATGGATGAATTCCTAGAAGCATACAATGTAACCAAAATGAAATCAAGGAGGATTAAAAAGCCTGAACAGACCAATAAAAAATAAAGAGATTGAAGTAGTAATCAAAAACCTCCCAAGGGGAAAAAAAAAAACACAAAAAAACAAAAAACCTCCCAAGTAATAAAAGCCCCAGACCAGATGTCTTTACAGGGGAATTTTAACAAATATTCAAAGAAGAATTGATACCAATCCTTATTAAACTCTTCTGGAAACAGAAGAAAAGGAAATGCTTCAGAATTCATTATACAAGGCCAGTATAACCCTGATAACAAAGCTAGAGACACTGCAAGAAAAGAAAGCTATAGACCAGTATCTCTGATGAACCTAGATGCAAAAATCCTCAATAAAATACTAGCAAACTGAATTCAACAACACATCAAAAAGATTATTCACCATGACCAAGTGGGATTCATCCCTGGGATACAATATTGATTCAATTTACCCCAATCAATCAATGTGATATAGTATACTAACAAAATGAAAAATAAAAATCACATGGTCATCTCAATAAATGCAGAAAAAGTATTTGACAAATTTCAGCATTCATTTATGATAAAAATTCTCAACAAAACCAATATAAAGGAACTTACCATAATCAGGGCCATTTATGAAAATCCCACAACTAACATCATAATTTTGGGGGGAAAACAGAGCTTTTCCTCTAAAGTCTAGTACAAGGCAAGGGATGCCCACTCTTGCCACCTGTATTCAATGTAGTATTGGAAGTCCTAACCAGAGCAATTAGATAAGAGAAAGAAACAAATGAAAGGCATCAAAATCAGAAAGAAAGAAGTAGAATTATTTCTGTTTGCAGATGACATGATCCTATATGTAGAAAGCCCTAAAAAGACTCCATGAAAAAAAACTGTTAGAACTAATAAATGACTTCAGTTAAGTTGCAGGTTATGAAATCAACATTCAAAAACCAGCAGTATTTCTTTACACCAACAAGGAACTCCCCAAAAAGGAAATCAATAAAACAGTCCCACTTACAATAATATCACAAAGAATGAAATACCTGGGGATAAATTTAACCAAGGAGGTAAAAGTTCTGTATGCTGAAAACTATAAAACATTGAGGAAAGAAATTGAAGATGACACAGCTACTCTTCAACAGGATGCCAAGAACACACAATAGGAAAGGACAGTCTCCTCAATGATGATGTTGGGAAAGCTGGATAACCACACACAAAAAAATTAAATTGGACTCTTACACAATACACAAAATCAGCTCCAAATGGGTTGAAGACTTAAACTGAAGACCAGAGACCATAAAACTCCTAGAATACATTATAGGGAGAATTATACACATTATACAAATTATACATAAAAATTATGCATATATGAAAAGGTGCTCAACATCACTAATTGTCAAGGACAGGCAAATCAAACCACAATGCAGGGGGTGTGGTTTAGTGGATTCAGCATTGGGGTTTTGGTTTCAGCTCAGGTCGTGATCTCCGGATCCTAGGTTCAAGCCCCATGTCAGGCTCCATGCTCAGTGGGGACTCTGCTTGAAATTCTCTCCCTCTGCCTCTCCCCCACTTGCACACTCTCTCTCTCTCTCTCTCTCTCATAAATAAATAAATCTTTAAAAAACAAATCAAAACCACAATGCAATGTCATGTCACACCTGTTAGAATGGCTACTATCAAGAGGGTGAAAGCAAGATAAGTGCTGGCAAGGATGCAGAGAAAAAGGAACAATGGAATATTATTCAGCCTTAAAAAAGAAGAAGGAAAGAAAAGGGCTCCTGGCTGGCTCAGTTGGTGGAGCACGTGACTCTTGATTTGGAGGTTGTGATTTCAAGTCCCATGTTGGTGTAGAGATTATTTAAAAATAAAGCCTTTAAAAAACAAAAGAAAAGAAGGAAATCCTGCCATTTGTGATAACATGGATGAACCTAGAGGACATAATATCAAGTGAAATAAGACAGACACAGAAAGAAAAATAAGGCATGATGTCATTTATATGTAGAATCTAAAAAACTCAAATCTACAGAAGCAGAGAGTAGAAGAATGGGGCTACCAAGGGCAGGGGAGGTGCTGGTTGAAGGGTATGAAGCTTCAGTTACGTATGATAAGTAAGTTCAGGGGATCTAAAGCACCACATGGTGACTCTAGTTAATCTTGTACTGTGGACTTGAAATCTGCTAAGAGAGTAGATCTTAAGTTCTCTCTCTCTCTCTCTCTCTCACACACACACACACACACACACACACAAGTGGTAACCATGTGAGATGTTGGATATGTTAATTAGCTTGACTGTGGTGATCTAATCCATTCACAATATGTATGTATGACAAAACATCACATCATACACCTGACACATATTTTTATTTTTAAATTGTTTTTAATTAAAATTATGAATAAAAAAGCATTTTGTCCCTTTTTTTTTGTTTAATGTGATTTTTTTTATTATGTTATGTTAATCACCATACATTACATCATTAGTTTTTGATGTAGTGTTCCATGACTCATTGTTTGCGTATAACATCCAGTGCTCCATTCAGTACGTGCCCTCTTTAATACCCATCACCAGGCTAACTCATCCCCCCACCCCCTCCCCTCTAGAACCTTCAGTTTGTTTCTCAGAGTCCATAGTCTCTCATGGTTTGTCTCCCCCTCTGATTTCCCCCCCTTCATTTTTCCCTTCCTGTTATCTTCTTCTTTTTTTTTTTTTAAACATTTAATGTATTATTTGTTTCAGAAGTACAGGTCTGTGATTCAACAGTCTTACACATTTCACAGCACTCACCATAGCACATACCCTCCCCAATGTCTATCACCCAGCCACCCATCCCTCCCACCCCCGACCACTCCAGCATTTTGTCTCTTTGACAGGTGTATGAACAGTGGCCTCAGAGACAGAAAGTTCTCATAGGATATGCCACTGGTCCAGCCAACTCCCCTTTCTCTGAGTGTATTTTTACCAAGAAATCTTGGTAGATTTCTTCTGATTATATGTTCATCCCTGTCAGTTCCCTGCAGGGAGAGATTATCCTGATAAGATGATTCAAGTGTCAATTCACAAATTATATTTCTAGTTAAAAGGTACTATATTGACCTGGTTTATACATCAATTTCACATGAGTTTGTCTATGGTGGAGAAAATGCCCCACAGCATTTCACCTCATGGTGCCTGGCCACATAGGGAATCAGGCCCTGCAAACAGAGAAACAGACTGAAGCCTTCATAAGAAGAATCCTTAACATGCCCTCTCTTCATTGCTCCCCACCAGCTTACTCCAATTGTATGATTGAGGCCACCCAATATCTGCTCCTGAATGCTTTTGTTTGAAACCCTCACTATTGTTCTAAATCAGGTTTCTTAACCTCAGTACTATTGACATTTTGAATCAGATAAGTCTTTGGGGAGAAACTATCTATGCATTGTAGGGTGTCTAGCAACATCCTTGGCTTCTCCACCCTAGGTACCAATAGCGCCTCCTAAACTGTGACAACCAAAAATGTCTCCAGACGTTGAAAACCACTATTCTAGGCAAGGACTCTAGAACCAAAGAAATTCTTACTTGTACACTATCCAAGGGAGGTGGTAAGCTAGAAGGAGAATTGACTGCTTCTGCCACAGATTGCTGCATAGCTGGACATTTCTCCCATGTAGCTTTAATCCTATGAGAAGTTTCATCACATTTACTAAAGGGTAAATAATCCCTGAGAAGTGTTGTAACATTTATGAGAGCTAATCTTTACTGGAATAAGAAAGACTATTCTGGGGTTGCAGGGTTTTTTTGTTGTTGTTGTTGTTCTTCTTCTTTTTTTTTTTTTTTTTTGAGGTTTAATTTACATAGAACATTATATTAATACCTCAGGTGTACAACATAATGATTTGATATTTGTATACATTGCAAATTGTTCACCACAAAAAGTCTAGTTACCATCTGTCATTAAACACAGTCATTAAACAGTTGCAGAATTTTTTTTCTTCTTTTTCTTGCGATGACAACTTTTAAGATTTACTCTCTCTGCAACTTTCAAATAGGTAGTACAGTATTATTAACTATAGTCACCATGTTGTACATTATCTCCCCATAATTTTTTTTATAACTAGGAGTTTGTACCTTTTGATCCGTTTGAGCCATTTTACCCTCACCTCTACCCCCATCCCTCTAGCAACCACAATATGTTCTCTCTATCTATGAGTTTGATTTTTTTGTTTTGTTTGTTTCGTTTTTTAGATTCCACATATAAGTGAGATCATATGGTATTTGTCTTTCTCTGTCTGTCTTATTTCACTTTGTATAATGCCCTCAAGTTCTATCCACGTTGTCACAAACGTTCTCTCCTATTCCTTTTTGCTGAATACTATTCTCCTGTATGTATGTATATACATATACCACATCTTTATCCATCCATCAGTGGACACTTAGGTTGTTTCCATATCTTGGCTACTGTGTATAATGCCGCACTGAACATCGGGGTGAAGATATCTTTCTGAATTTGTGTTTTTGTTTTCTTCAGATAAATACCCAGAAGTGAAATTGCTAGATCATATGATAGTAATATTTTCAATTTTTTGAGGAACCTCCACACTGTTTTCCATAGTAGCTGCCCCAACTTACATTCCCTCCAACAGTTCCCAAGAGTTCCCTTTTCTCCACAGCCTCCCCAACATTTGTTATATCTTGTCTTTTTGAAAATAGCCATTCTAACAGGTGTGAGGTGATGTCTTGTTGTAGTTTTTTAAAATTCCAGTTTAGTTAATATACAATGTTACATTAGTTTCAGGTGTACAATATAGTGATACAACACTTCCATACATCACCAAGTGCTCATCATGGCAGTTGAATTCCTTAATCCCCATCACCTATTTCCCCCATCTCCCCACCCACCTCCCCTCTAGTAACCAGCAGTTTGTTCTCTAGAGTTCATAGTCTGTTTCTTGGTTTGCCTCTCTCTCTTTCTTTCCCTTTGCTCATTTGTTTTATTTCTTAAATTCCACATATGAGTGAAATTACATGGTATTTGTCTTTCCCTGACTGACTTATTTCACTTAGCATTATACTCTCTAGCTCCATCCATATCATTGCAAATGGCAAGATTTCATTTTTTATGGCTGAATAATATCCCATAATATAATATATATAATATTTTGTATATTCCATATATATATAATTTCATATATATAATATATATATCTCACTTCTTCTTTATTTATTCATCTATTGATGAACACTTGGGCTGCTTCCATAGTTTGGCTATTGTTAATAAAGCTGCTATAAACATAAGGGTGCATATATCCCTTTGAATTAGTGATTTTGTATTTTTTGGGTAAATACCCAATAATGTGATTACTGGCTTGTAGGGTAGTTCTATCTTTAACTCTTTGAGGAACCTCCACTTAGTTTTCCAGAGTGGCTATATCAACTTGCATTCCCACCAACAGTGCATGAGGATTCCTTTTTCTTAGCATCCTCACCAACACCTGTTGTTTCTTGTGTTTTTTATTTTAGCCATGGTGACAGGTATAAAGTGATATCTCATTGTGGTTTGGATTTGCATTTCCTTGATGATGAGTGATGTTGAGCATCTTTTCATGTGTCTGTTGGCCATCTGGATATCTTCTTTGGAGAAATATCTGTTCAGGGACACCTGGGTGGCTTAGTCGGTTAAGTGTCCAACTCGATTTCGGCTCAGGTCATGATCTCAGGGTTGTGAGATTGAGCCCCTGTGTCAGGCTCCACACTGGGCATGGAGTCTTCTTAAGATTCTCTCTCTCCCTCTCCCTCTCCCCCTACCCCTCGCCCTCCCTCCTTCTCTCCCTCTTAAAAAAAGATGTCTGTTCATGTCTTCTACTCATTTTTCAATCAGATTTTTTGAGTTTTTTGCTATTGAGTTGTATACATACTTTATATATTTTAGATAGTAAACCCTTATCTGACATATGACTTGCAAACATTTTCTCCCATTCACTAGGTTGTCTTCTCATTTGGGGTTTTTTTGTTTGTTTGCTGTGCAGAAACATTTTTTGATATAGTCCCACTTGTTTATTTTTTATTTTGTGGGCTTTGCTTTTGGAGTCAGATCCAAAAAATCATTGCCAAACAAATGTCAAGGTGTTTACTGCTTGTGTTTTCTGCTAGGATTTTCATGGTTTCAGGTTGTACATTCAAGACTTTGATCCCTTTTTAGTAAATGTTTGTGTACGGTGTGAGATAGCCGTCTAGTCTCATTCTTTTGCATGTGGCTGTCCAGTTTTCCTGATACCATTTATTTACTGTCTTTTCCCCATTGTATATTCTTGCCCCTTTGTCATAGATTAATTGACTATATGGGTGTAGGTTTACTTCTAACCCCATGTCATTTCTACATAAAATGGAAGAGAAAAAGGTGTTACAAATGAGAAGCTGTTACTCAGGCCATGACTGTAAACACCAACACATCTCCACAGATGAGATTTGCCCCACTATTATTATTGCTGCTATTCCTTGGTACTTGGAGGGAAGCATTTTTAATAGCTTTATTAATGCTGACTAAGTTTTCTTCCCTAATCCAACTGGCCTTACTGTTTATTAAAAGTATTCAAGAGTATTTATTGTGATCCTGGTATGGTGTAAAGGAATCTCATTACCTTTTTGCAATAAAAATCTTGGGGAAAATTAGTTTTCCCCTGCAGTTCTAATAAGATAGGAAAAAAAAATAGCTGGTTTCTGCAATAAAGTTTGCTCAGGAAGCTGGCAATGAAAACGGGACTTCAGATACTGGCTATTATAGGGACTGTGCTCCAGAGATCCTGCACATGCACTGTCTTGTCATAAACTCCCTACTCGGAGCTGGAAAGAACTGGGGCTCTTCCCCTGAAATGTATCTCCAGAGCACACATCCAAGAAACAATAAGGTAATAATCCCAGAAGCTGATGTGGTGACCTAGTGCTCGCTTTTCCCTCCAGGCTGGTGGCCCTGGGCTGCTTAGTGCTCACAGAGCAGGATTTGACTCCATAGGCTCGGTGCCAGTCCACAAAGCTGAGCCCCAATGCCATCCTTGAGGCTATTCACTGTGAGTCTACAGGAGAAGGACCCACCTTAACTTTCAGGATGGAGAAGCAAAGGCAGGGCCAATGTCTGGGAACCAAAACAGTTGTTGTGAAATTTATCTTTTGTTGCCCTACTGCAGATCAGAAGGAAGGGTGAGAGATTGAAGGACAAATTTATTCAGGCAACCAGGGCTTTTGAGCACATCACGACTGGTGAATTGTGTACGCATACTCTTAATTTTTCTGGCTCAGCACTTTTCCAGGAGCAGAAAGAGCCCAAATGCTATAGTTCTATGCTCAAAAGCAATTACTCTCTTTAACTTCATATCCAAGCTTAATAACAAACTTTATGGACTCTGTATCTTTCATAAAATAACTAATGTTTAATTTAGTCGAATTTTAAAAAATAAAACATAAAACTCAAGGTTTGGTATTATCTAATGAAAACCCTTGACAAGGGGCACCTGGGTGGCTCAGTCCGTTAAGCGTCTGCCTTCAGCTCAGGTCATGATCCTGGGGTCCTGGGATTGAGTCTCGCATTGGGCTCCTTGCTCAGCGGGGAGCCTGCTTCTCCCTCTGCCTGCCGCTCCCCCTGCTTGTGCTCTCTCTCTCTCTCTCTCTCTCGCTCACTGTCAAATAAATAAATAAAATCTTAAAAAAAAACTTTTAAAGAAAAATTATGTTGGCCCAAGATCTTTTGATAATGCAGCAATGAAGCAGTCATGACTTTTTCTCTACAGGCTAAGGGATAAGGTTAGAGAGTTCTTCCTCATAGAGAATTTAAGTACACAGAAGCTCTGCATGAGCAGCAGAGAGAAGCCCAATCACAACTGTGAGATATGAGCTCTGTTGTACATAAAGTTATATTGTACATACCCAACACCAACACACTGATTAATTTAAACCAAACAGGGAAAATATCCTGTAGATTGTTTCATTCCTTGCTGACAAAGGAATTAGTTCACCAAATTTTTCATATTAGCTAGTGGCACATAAAATGTGCTATGCTTGGCTCCTCAGTGGATTTGCTAATGATCATGATGTCACCTAGTTTACCTTCTTTTATGCCCTTTAGAATCTTCCTCAATGATAAAGACTTTTCTGACATTCAGCACCTGACCAATGGTTTTCCAGTTCTAAATTCAGGACACAACCCATCTTGCTTTGAATCCCACTGTGCATCCAAATGCAATCCAAATGCAAATCCAGTTCAGTGTAAATCCAATTCAGCACCCCTCTTCTACTAAAAATTTAACTCATGCAGATGCTCAGAGTATTTTGGCTAATTAAATGTTCTGATTCACTCTGGATTAAGCAGAGAATTCTGTTTCAATTCCTTTTGTTTCAATCTGCGCTGTTAAAAACATTGCTAAACTGTGTTAGTTCACATTCTTGCTTAAATACCAAGACTTGTAAGAGCTCTGCACTGGAAAGAATCCTTCTTTTCCATATAGAGAAAGTTCCAATTCAGGTTTCACAAAGGGTCATTCCTTTTCTGAAGTCCTATGTTTGAGTAGGAGTGCTGTCCGGTGCTGAAATTTTGAAAGCTGTCACCCAAGACTATATCCAGTTTTAAATATAAACCTAAAGTTTATTCATTCAATCTCCCCACCCCTATGCTAAAATTACACTCTGTCACCTTTTTGATCTTGTCTTTTCTGGATGCATTTTTGCAGTGAATTTGCCTGAAACGAGGATAGATCAAGTGAGAAAATTTTGGCCTCTTGAGTTTTTGCCTTTGCATCCTGTCCATAAACCCAGGCTTAGATTGATCAGGCATGTGTAAATGAGGGAGTGGATTTTGCTGAAGTTCATGTGGAGACAGATTATCCCATTTTAATTAGTCTGGCAGGTAGGAGAGTTAATTTCTTGTCCCAGCTATTTCTTACTTTTGAGATCGAAACAAGTTATTTAACCTTGATCTGTAAGTTTCCTGATTTATAAAAAGGAAAAGGTTTATGATTATTTCAAGGTCCTTTCTTGCTCTACTCTTTTATAGGCCCATGAATTTCTTCAGCAGTGATCAGTAGAATAATTGCTGATTAAGACAATTTTCCAGGAATGATTTCCATCATTTCAAACCAGCGTCTTATCTGACATACAGAACACATTGTGATTTTTATTCTTCTCTTCTAATCTTACATCAGCCAGTGGCATCTTGTCAACAAACTTTTTTGGGGAGCCATTCCACAAATCCAAGTGATCAGAGATAATTTTTCTATAAAGTAAAAGTTGGATCATTCCATCATTCGTGTATGAAACATCCTATAAATTTGTCAAAAGCATGATTGCATTTGAAAGGAGCCTATTTGGCAGATTCCACTGAGTGCTGAACTGAGAATCTGAAATCATTTATACCCCTATCTGCCATCAGCATTTGGAAGAATCCATAGACAAATGGAAGTTCCATTTTTAAGCTCCTGATAAGCAAAGATTATTAGAAATTGCCCTGGAGCAAAGATATGAAGTTGTTATATTTTAGTTCATCCCACAAGTCTAGAAAAATCATAAATCAGAAGAAAATAAGAAATAACATTATTGTACATTCTGTGCCCATAATGATTCACTTCCATTATCATTTCATTGCTTGGAAGCATAATTTTTAGGTACTTTCATCTCCTATATTCTTGGATCTAAATCTAAGCTGATGATCATAAAGACACCAAGAGAATATCTATATTATACAGAACAAAATGACTAAATGTTAGAAAGCCCACATCTTTGTGATCACCATGATTGTCTGATTAGTATCTTGGGTTTTTTTGGTTTCAATCCCACAACTTAAAAATGCTTTTGGGTGTGGTTATGTTCACAATGGCACACAACAATTTGTTGGCCAGAATTCAACATCATACTTTTCTGAAGGTTATTAACATTTTTTTCAAAGAAGATTCCTGAAAATAAAATCTCACTCCAATCCTCAGTCACACACACACATGCACACACACACATGCACACACACACTTAATCACTTTTGTATCCACCCTTCAACATCTGAGTAAAGACAACTTTTACCTCAATGAAAATACTACTGGACCATGATTTCAAGTCACTCTACCAAGAAGAAAAAACAAGGACGAGAAAAGCATGAAATGTCTTTCAGATGACTTTCATTTATATTCAGCTTTCTTCTTTATAACACTATACATCCTCTCATTGTGTTTTGCAATTCCCTTAATATATTTTGGAAAGAAGAAGCTCAAACCTCCTTTTTCCATTAATAGATATTTCTTCATTTAGATATCTGTCTGTTTCTTTCTTCACCCTCAAACATGATCTTTTATATAAAAGTGGGTCACAGAAAATTATTAATGTCAAGCCATTCAAGATCTATTAATCCACCTTCTGGGGCTTAAGAAGCAATAGTTGACATTACCAGGAAGCAATTTCAGGTGAGCTCCACTAGCACTCCTAGTATTCTTCCCTAAGGAAATGTCTTGAGCAGAAGAAAATGGGTAATTTTAAATATTGCACTTGGTTTCAACGGCTTAAAAATCCCAAAGCTTTAGGCTCTGAAAATTAAACAGAAATCAAACTGTATTATATTACATGTTATCTGATTAACAATTTTGCAAACTACCTTTAAGAAATTCTTCAGTTCCAGGGCCATGTGAGGAAACACAATGAGCCCTGAGCTTGGGGTCAGAAAATCTAGGTATGATACTCGATCTGCCACCAGCAAGCTGTGGCAGATTGCACACTCTCTACTGGCTGCACTTTTTTCTCTGAAAACTGTGGATTTAAACTAGAAGACCTTTGAGGTCCCATATGACTCTGTGACATTTCTACAACTCTCCCCAGTTTGTGTAGCCCATACACATTTGTTGAATCTGAGCTTGTGCCAGGTTCTCGGAGGGGGTAGACTTGGGACTGGGTGAGGCTGAGAGAGAGCCAGAGATGGACTCTGGAGGCAGAGTCACAGCAAGACCCCGTAATACAGCCCTTGTGAAACATTAATCCAGAAGGACTGGTCAGCGGAACAGAGATAATGTGACCAGGAGGAGGGTCAGTAACAGGGAATCTTAATCCAGAGTAAACACTTGCAGAATGCAGTGGAATGTGGCACTCAAGATATTTCTGGGGGCACCTGGGTGGCTTGGTCGGTGGAGCACCCAACTCTTGATTTCAGCTCAGGTCATGAGCCCACATCGGGCTCTGTGCTCAGTGGGGCGTCTGCTTGAGATTCTCTCTTTCCCTCTCCCTCTGCCCTCCCCCCCTGCTCATGCACTCTCTCTCTCTCTCTCTAAAATAATGGATGAATAAATCTTTTTTTAAAAAAAAAGACATTTCTGAAGACACTAGAATGTAAAGTCACAGGAAATTTTTATAGAAAGCTATAAAGAGGGTCAGGTCCAGAAGGAAAGGCAGCAAGGAGAGATAAAATCAGGGAGGGAGGACAGATTGCCCCCAAACTTATGAGAACACCTTGAAGATGAGTTAGAAAAAAATTTAACAGCCTTGAGCTCTTTTGAAGGAGATGAATAATATCAGAAGTCTTGCTTTTAGCCATCAGTTGGTTTAGTGCCCGAACCATATTACCTTCCAATGAAAAGTGCAAGAGAAACATTTGCTTTGGTCTTATTTCTTACTAATGCTAGATCTTCACCTTCCACACGTGTCCCCAGAGGACATAACCAGACTGGTGACATAGAATTTAGAGATTAACAGAACAACTAAATTAGTAAAATGGCATTTTCTTATCACTAGTTTACCCCCCAACATCTAAGATCTCAGCAGCTGAGTCCAACCTTCCCCAGGGCTAGACCCTTGCTCTTCTCTCCCAGATTGCCCCCTTAGACACTGACACCACACTCAGTGGCTCTCATTACCAGTGCTGTTCCATCTGAATTCACCCCTAGAAAATGTTCCCTGAGGACAGAAATCTTTCTATCTGATCTAATGAGTCCCTATGTCTTCTAGAACTGGGGACATCATAGGTTCCTTAATACATATTTGTTGAATAAATTAATGAAAGGATCAATTAATCAATTCAGCTCATTTTATAGATCAACCAACTCAATTTGAAAATATTCCTTTTTTTAAATCTATAATAAATAGCCACCCAAATCTCTCCAAAAGCAGGTATTGTCCTGAAGTTGCTTTGCCTAGATTAAGTACAAGTCCGGGACAAGGGCCATTTGCTTATTAAAAGCTCTTTGGAGGGACCCCTGGGGGGCTCAGTCAGTTAAGTGTCCAACTTTTGGTTTCAGCTCAGGTCATGATCTCAGAGTCATGAGATTGAGCCCCATGTCGGGCTCTGCCCTCAGCGTGGAGTCTCCTTGAGATTCTCTCTCCCTCTGCCCCTCCCACTCATGCTCTCTCCCTCTTTCTTAAATAAATAAATAAATAAATAAATAAATAAATAAATAAATAAATAAAATCTTTAAAAAAAAAAAACTCTTTGGGGCTAGAAACACACGTCCAGTTTGGGCGCCTTTCAGTATGAACCAGATGCTTTCTTTGCTAGACAATAATTTCTTTTTTTTTCCTGCCCTTCATAAGCATTCTGCTTCTCAAATCACTTTCTGTCCACAGCCCTTTATATCTTAGAATGCAGATTTATAAAGGTGGAAAAGATAACAAAACAGAGGTCTAGGAAGATTAGGTTTCAGTGGGTCTGCCCTGGATTTTAACTGCTCAGATAGAAATAGAAACTTTGGATTAAGCTCTGCTTGGAAATTTCAGCTCATTAGTGTCTCTTAAAGCCAAAGAGACCCTAAAGGAAATGACATAAAACATGGCTGGTAAAATGGGTTATAGAGGAAATAAGCCCTTTGTTTTCTCTGAACAATGTCCCTTGGAGATAGAATTGGGTATTTTCTAATGTAATTTAGAAAGGTTCTAATAAAAATGTTTTTAAATTATTTTATGGTTTGGTAGTGCACAGTCTCAAATTCTCAGCCATCCTGGAAAACCCAACAACCTAATCCCCAGGGGTTGCAGACAGTGAGCACTCCACCTAATTCCATTGGTTCCTCCTCTTCTTTTCGCAAGCCACACCAAGGGGAGAATTGCAGAAGGGAAGAAACATAGCCCTCATTACACAGAAATTATGTAGACTCATCCAGTAAGTGAGAAGCAGAATTCCCAGCACTTAGTGCAGTGCTCAGAGGGGTAGAGGAGCCAAGGTGTGTTCCGGGCATGTGGGGGGAGGAACAGGTGTAGAAGGCAGGGAAACCAGCAATGCCAAGGACAATGCAGTAGTCATTCCTCAATTTTCCCCAACAGGACCTGTTCTGTTGGATATAGCATCTTCCCTGACCCTCACTGAGGAATCCAAAGTTATCAAGGTCCCATGTGAGAGTGGAGGTCTGTAAAGAGCAGATGATGAGTGGGGTCCTGGCTCTGGGCCATCCA
The DNA here is from genome assembly GCF_964656455.1 of Halichoerus grypus. Lineage (NCBI taxonomy): Eukaryota > Metazoa > Chordata > Mammalia > Carnivora > Phocidae > Halichoerus > Halichoerus grypus. The sequence goes on along the minus strand of NC_135718.1, from coordinate 94,567,740 downwards.
CAATGGTCATTTCCCCAGTTCCCAAATGCACAGCAAAGTGAAGGATGGACACACTTTGCATACAGCAGAATCCTCACATTAGCTCCTTGACCTGTGAAGTCAGAGCCATCATTAGGAAAAGCCAAGAAGAAGCCCTTGAAACCGGTCCTCCCGCTCTCCCGCCAAGATTGTAAGTAAAAAGCAACACTATCTCTTGTGTAGAATGGCAGAGATTAGTGCCACTCTCAAAGACTTCAAGCTTGCAGTAGTGGGGAACCTTATCATACCTCCCCCCAATTAATTCTACAGTATGGTCACTGAAGTAAAGAGATGGGTCATAGTGATTGATGGTAGAGTACTGCAAACCACATCAAGAAGTGACCTAATTGTACTTGCTAGGCAATTTTATCCTTTCTAGAGCAGATCAACACAGCATCTTATACAGAACGTGGATGTGGATCTGATCATTTCATTCTTGTCAATAACCCATCAGGGAAGAGGGCCGGAAGCAGTTCACATTCAATGCGGATGGACAACAACATAAATTCAATTTTGTCCCAGGGCTGTTAACACTCTTGTTCTCTTTATAATATTCTCTAAAGAGAACTTTATTGTTTAGACATTCCACAGAGTAGAACACTGGCCCACGATGTTGATGACATCGTGTTAATTGGACTGACAGGCAGGAAGTGGCAGGTCCCCTGGATGTCCTGATGAGACACATGCAGTCCAGAGAGTGGTAGAAAAACCCTACAAAGATTCAGAGACCTACCACATTGGTGAAGTTTTGGGAGTCCGGTGGTCTAGGACACGCCAGGATCCCTCTCTTCCAAGTTAAAGAATAAGTATCACATCTTGCAGCTTCTGCCACTAAGAAACACAACTCTGAGTAGACCTCTTCAGATTACAAGGTAGCATGCACCAAACTTAAGAATACTGCTCAACTCATTGATCAGTAGATTCAGAAATCTAACAGTTTTGAATGGAGCCTGCAGATCTCATGGTGCTAGTGTTATTTGTAGTAGATAGACACTGAATTGGATATCTGGCAAGTTCCAACAGGAGAGTTTCAGTGCAAGCTCCTAAGATTCTGGAGTAAGACCATTTGAAAGCATCTCCTGGTAGAGTACTGGGTCCTCCTAGAGACTGAGCTCTGACCAGAGACCAAGTGACCACGTGACTAGAGCTTCCCATCATGAGCTGGGTGCTATCAGACCAACCCAGTCATAAAGTCATCTGAGTACAGCAACAATCCATTGTACAGTGGAAGAGGTACATCATGGATTGGGCACAACTAAGCCACATGAGCCGGTGGCCAGGCTCCAGCATTACCTACCCTGTTGCATCAAGACCTCCCCCTCCACTCACATCTATGGCCTATTACTGCAATTCTCTACAACCAGTTGTCAGAGGTGGAAAAATCCTGGGGCTGGTTTACAGAAGGATCAGCTTGATACACTGGCATGAGCTGAAACAAAGATCGCTGCTGGACTATGGTTTCATTCAAGCATGAGCCTGAAACACAGCAATGAGAACAAGCCCTCCCAGTGGACTGGGCTTCAGGAGAGGCATCTGGTCATCCATTTTGTTGAGAGAAAGAAGGGATACGCACACATTCCTGCCTTTAGGAGAAGTGCTTAGCTGGTTTGTCATAGGGTTGTAGTGAGCAAAACAGCAACATCAGAGACAAAGGGGTCTGGAGAAGAGGCACATGGAAGAAGCATGTGGGAGTGGGCACAAAGTGAGCTCTACATTGATGCTCACTAGACAGTATCCACTGCAGGAGGGCCACTAAACAACCAGGTGGACAAAAGGACTCATCCAGTAAATGTTAGCAAGCCTGTCTTTGGCAATCCCAGTGCTTGCAAAATGGGCCAGTGCAGAGTACAGCCACAGTGTGACAGATGGAAGCCATGCATGGGCCCCAAACCAAAAGCTCCCTCTCATCAAAGCCTATCTAGCCACTGCCACTGTTGCATATCCAACCTGTGGCGGCACAAGTCAACATTAATAGGGTACTACAATGTCCAATTACCAGAATGGGATCTCATGTAATATTGCCCTGGGCCAAGAGATGTTCTTGTCAGCAAAGGGCATGCAAATGATCATTGCCTATGGTATTCAGTGGTCCTACACTATACTGTATTGCACCATACAGAAGCTGCCGACCTGGAAGATGATGAAACAGTTATTTGAAGGTGCAGCTGGGGCACGAGCCTGGAGATGACATCCTGTGATGTTGATGCACTGTCCAGAATGCAGGACATACCCTGATCCAGTGGTCCTTACATGGTTCAGTGTTCTATGTATATAGAATACGAGAGTCTACCAAGGGGTGGAAATAGAAGTGGCTCCACTCACCATCACTGCTAATGTCCCACTGGAGACTAACAGGTTCTGAAGGTCTAGGGTACCTTCTTCCCAGAAAAGGAACACCTCTACCTGGTGACACTATAAGGTTCCTCTATACCTAAAGTCATGTCTGCTGTCTGGTGATTTTAGGTTATGTTGGTAGACCAGCAGGCCAAGAAATTTTATCAGCAGGGTTAGTCAACCAGTGGTAGAGTTGTTGCTATGTAATGGGGGCAAAGAGGAATATATTTAAAACACAGGTATTCACTAGGAAATCTCTTGGTGTTTTCATGCCCAGTTTTAACTGTGAAGAGATAATTAAAGCAACCATGGCTTGACAAGGGTATGATAACCAAGGACTCTGATCCTTCGGGAATGAAAATCTGGACCAGGTAACCAGGCAAGCTGTCTTGACCGGCACAAGTGTTAGCCGTGGTGAGGGGAATCTGGAATGTGTGGTAGATCATAGCACCGTGAGCAAACCACCAGGAGATGAACTGCAATAGCCCATCCCCAACTGTGTCTTTATGCACTCCCTCCCCTCCTGCTCTGTTTCCATGACTCACACCTTCAGCGGTCTTCGGAGGACTGCCCACATCACTCTGCTCACACTTGTAGAGAACTGGGAACTTTCTCCCCCAGCCCCACACCTTGTGGTTTACAGGATGGTTACTCGGGGCTACAGGTGAACTCTGGAACGACCAGGGAGACCCTGGGACAGGAGCTTCCGTCCACACATCAAAACCACCAGAACTAATGACCCCTTTCACACTGGTTATCCACCCAAATATGTCAACAGTCCAAGGAAGGGAAGTGCAAGTTATATCCTTTGAAAATTATATGTCTAAAAAACAGAAACTTTCACCACAGAAAAGTTATATATCAATATGACTCAAATTTCTGCCAAAAGGGATAATTAGCCCCAAAATATCCCTTCTTCAGAGACCTTTTCAGAGACAATTAAGTAAATGCAAACTATACACAGACAGATCTTTTGCTCAACTGCTTCAAAAAAACAGAGGGCAGGACATGGATACCCTTTGTGTCAGATGGACCTGGCGCTCTTTGTCACAGTGGCCAACTCTGGCAGAGGCTGTATGTTCTGAAATTTCCTTCTGGGTGCTAAGAGCCTGTGTGCTCTCTGTAAATGTGGGTCTCATTCTGTGGAAGGCCCAGCAGTTATCTACAACTTGGTCACATCAAAACCTTTCCATTTCCTTATCTCTAAATTAAACCACTATGGCTATTTTCTATTTTGGAGGTAGGAAGAGAAAAGATGGCTGATCTTTATTTATTTAAAGATATATATACTGTATGCTTCCAGAAGGACCTGGGGCCAGCTCATGGTTTTGACATGTAGCTCAAAGGCACAATAGGACATTGAAACATAGAGCAAAAAGGAGCACACAGAAAGGGAAAGAACTCAGGCTAGTAGATGTCACAGCTGAACACACTTCTACTCTTGGAAAATTGTTATGGACCTTACCTTTCTAGCCACTGAAGGCAAAAAGAGAAACAATGTCATGGTTACCTGGCTTTGGTCTCATAAATTTATCTTCAGAAATGCAATTACTCTTGAAACAACAGAATGGAAAGAACCTCTGGAAACAAGTTACCAGGATAGAGAGGGCCCAAGATTTTTAGAATCATTTCTTCAGAGCTAAGGAGGGGAAGACAGTGGTGGTAGCTACCCTCTGTTTATTGACCTGGAGGAGCCTGGTCACCCAGGGACAGAGGAAGAAAAACCCAGCACTCCCCAATGTGTGGCCACTGGGACATGGGGAAGACACTGCCCCCAGGCATCAAAAGAGCCAGAAGACTATGGCCCAGCTCCCCAAAGACCAAGAAAGGAAGAGAGAGACTGGCAGAGCTATGATAGAGAAGAAACACCAAAACACAGTCTTAGCCTTCCTATGTTTTTTAAACTCTGCTAACATTTCTGCAACCAAGTATGTCTTTGAAACTCACTTCACTCATTGATTTATCACCAAAAGCAATAAATGCTTCTTGGAAGAGCTGTCACAATCTCTTCCCCTTCTGTGGGAGCAGCCCCTTCTCAGCTCTGGGACTCCCAACAGCTCCTTCTGTATTCGCTAATGAAGCAGACACAGGCTGGTCGATCACATGAGAAGCTTGGAATGGAACGTTGTAATGGTGGAAGCTGATAGCAGTACTCTGCTGGGAAGGAGACCTCTGAACTCTTGCTCCTAGATACTTTAGAGCTCCCATGGGATTGCTCCTTCCCTGGATCCAGATGAATCATCCTTTTCTTGGATTCTGTGTGCTCTACCACTTTCTTTCAAATTTTCCTCTCCCTTTTTTTCCCTTTAGTGGCCCAGAATTGATTTCTATTTCTTAACATATAACACAAATGAATCCTTGCATGAGTCTTGCAAATGACACTAAGAGACGTAGGAGAGAAATAGCCAATGGTTATTATGAGTAAGAAATACAATCATACATGATAAAATTAGAAAGGACAGAACAAAAATGGTGGGCAGGTAGATATATGGAATCAGCCAGTGTCATGGCTCCAAATGGAAGGAAACAGGTGCTGTCACTGGTTGAGTTATCTAGAAGCAAATGCTGAGGAAGTTTGGGTGCAAGATGTTTATAAGGGATGAACACCTATGAATGGAAGGGACAGGAACCTGGACTGTGCAGAGAGTGAAGTCAAATTATGATGCCCATCCAGAAAATCCTCTCGGCCAGGAGCCCTGGAGCACCAATGCTGAGGCAGACCCTGAAGCGGGTGGACAACTGGAGGCTGCCTTCTGGTCACCCCACAGTTGGGTGACAAGTCCTCCCTAGAAGTGAGACAGAGGCAGTGCATCTCTGTCTATGAGAGTCCATCCTTGGTGCCATTTGGATTCACTTCTCCATATACATTCAGGGAGCATCTCTTCCAAGTGTCCAGTGGGCCTCTCTTCCTCAGGAAAAACTTGGAAGAGGGCAGCTAGTTAGGGGGAAGAATCGCTCCCCCTCTACTGTAGTTGACCTCAGGGCTGCAACAGACACTCCTCCTCTCCCTCCTCCACTATCCATTCTCAATTACCCTCATCATTCGCTCGCATTCCTGCTGGTCTCATCAGCTTACTTGGGCCATGAACCAGACTGTCACCTCTGAAACATGTCCTTCTCAGGCTGAGGTTGCCGTCTCTGTCCATTTGCAATCACAGTTGTGAAAGACAATCCCAAGAAGCGCCCAAGTGGGTCCTCTTGGATCCCTGCATATCCCTCCCTACCCCATAGCACAACAGCAGCACTGCCTCCTCCGGAAGCTCAGGGCCAGTGACCCATGCCGAGACAATGACACCTCTTCTTGTCTGTCCTCGACACGAGTTGCCTAAACTGCCCAGACTGCAGCCATACCTCAGAATTCACTGGGAACCTTGCTGTGGCCCTTGGCAATAGTAATCCCCTCTGGGGACCAGCATCTCCCATCCTTAGAATCCAGAGTTGCAGAGACAGAGAGCAGGGTCATTCTGTGGCTTTCTGGGAGTCATGTAGATGTCATTCCAAACAGCGGCCGAAACCCCAGTACTGAGCAGAAAAGCAGCAGCCCCAGGCCTGGAGCCCCTGTTAGGAACCAGGCACTGTGCCCGAATTATCCCATTGGATGCTCAAGACACCCGCTGTCACGGGTCCCCTCATTATCTCCATGCTGCTCGTGAGGGCAGTGAGGCTTACAAACGGGAAATTACTTGTTCAGGGTTGCACAGCTAAGACAGGGGGAGCTGGAACACCTTTGCTCTTGTGATTTTGTGGCATCATCTAAAATAATTAAGATGTAGCTACAAAGCCAAAAATAAATGAGCAAATGCATGTTGATGTAAGAATAACTTTATAGTGCTTTGTACACGCTTGCTGCTTGATAAGTGAAGAACAAGTTTGGCTTTATCCTTTCCATTATCAGTTAATTATTCTTCCTACTTTCATGTCTCAGAATGGCCCTGCATCTCTTCTTGTTATCATTATTCAATTAGAACTATGCCCTAGTTTCTATCCTGCAGAAAATCCTGGAGTGGTGTCTGTTGAGTGTAAGTGTAAGAGAATGATAAGACAGTCTCTTATTCTAAAAATACAGTGAAGCTGGAGAAATAGGCTGTACGTTAATTTTTTTTCCTAAAGAAGCTCAAAATGGTATCTCTCTCAGCTTATTAATTCTAGAAGCATCCCTGTGAAGATGGCTGCCGAAGGAGGCTTCTTATGTTTCAGAATGAAGGGCAGGTAGTAAGTGGATGGAAAGAGGAGAACTCAAAACTCCAGAAAGAGCCATCTTATTAGAAACTAAGTGTCTGTGGGTGAAGGAGCTAAAATCAGATCTAATTCAAAGCCATAGTCAGAAGAAAAATTCTCTCTTTGGGGAGCAGGTAGGAAAGGGCACGGGTAAAGTATTTTTAGAGATAACTTGTTTTTAATCTAGGAAGGAGAATTTGTGGATAATGAGTATACATTACATTATTATTCTTATGTTCCTGTATTTTTTTTTCAAACTTTTTAATACAAAAAACTTTTTAGAGAAATCTGAAAAGAAAGAGAGAAAGGTAAAGAAGACAAGATTTATTTTTCCACACACAGATGTCTCTTCTTTCTAAAGGAAAAAATACCTTTTCCTTTAGGAGGGGTACAAGTGAACACACTTTTTCTACTCTTGGAAAATTGTTATGGACCTCACCTTTCTAGCCACTGAAGGCAAAAAGAGAAACAATGTCATGGTTATCTGGCTTTGGTTTCATAAATTTATCTTCAGAAATGCAATTACTCTTGAAACAACAGAATGGAAAGAGCCTCTGGAAACAAGTTACCAGGATACAGAGGGCCAAGATTTTTAGAATCATTTCTTCAGAGCTAAGGAGATAAGGAAAAAATACCTTTCAGAATCAATTCATGAAAATAACCACCTCAACTTTTCTTCATCTCCTACCTTCCACTTCCAAATTTAAAAACAAACATGAAAGGGGCGCCTGGGTGGCTCAGTCGGTAGGCGTCTGCTTTCAGCTCAGGTCATGATCCCAGGGTCCTGGGATCGAGCCCCGCACCAGGCTCCCTGCTCAGCAGGGAGTCAGCTTCTCCCTCTGCACCTTCCGCTCGCTCCTGCTCTCTCTCTGTCTCTCAAATAAACAAATAAAATCTTTAAAAAATAATTGTTTCAAGTTTAATTTCTAATATGGTAAGAATCAGTAGCTATAATCCATATAAATAAAAACTCTTCAAGGTCCACAATTCTTTCTGAAGGTGTAAGGAGACCCTGACACGAGAAAAATTGCCTTAGCCCTAAAAATCCAGAAACTCCAAGTTTTTTCTGCTGAGACCGGCTCCCCCTCTAGGCGGGCATGACCGCCTCTGGCCCTTTAATACAACTTTTCCTCAAGCAATCAATCATGCGGGTCATACTTACTCAGTTTCTCCTCTGCAGCCACGGAGCAGCCAGCCTGCCTCTGTTTGGGCCCATTTCGACTCCTCAGGGTGAGTCAGGTGGAAGTTCACAGTCCCTCAGACTGCTTGGGACACACAGCAGGCTCAGGGCTTGAAAGGAGAGAGCACCTGCAACCTTCCCCACAGGTGAGTGGCGGTGCCTCAGTCCAACAGCGCTCTCCGCAGATTCTCTCCCCTCCATGCCTTCATGCCCACAAGGAGGTGAGGGGTTTCAGAATCCTGCAAATTCTGAACCCTAAAATCTCCCTCTTTTGAACCCCTGTAGTATGTTGCTTATATTCCTCTTGAGGTTTTGAAAGGTGCTTACGATTGTTGACAGTTGCGTACACACCTGGACCAACTAGAATGTAAGCTACTTGACGGTCTCATTTATTCATCCTTTAATCCTCAGCACCTACAAGAGTAACTCTGATCACGTGTCAGTAGAATTCACCGAGGCTAACTCTAAGCTCCTGAGAGATAGTCAGAAGAGAGGGTCGCTCTTAGATGGAATTTGTGCCCATCTTTCTAGCCTCTGTTCTTCTAGATCCCTTCCATACTATTGGTAAGAAAACCCACATCAGGGACTGCCTGGGACGGAAGCCCAATCTTTGCGGCCTGCATGAGGCTCTTGAGCGAAGCTGTGTGGAGTTGGGACCATCCTGAGCCTGTTCCCGGGCAGGGACTGCAAGCTCAAGGCACATTATTGACTGCAGCCATGCATGCATGCCCTCCTTCAAGGCACCCCAGAAACAGTGACACCTTTTTCTCCCACTTTGCCTGCAGATGTGGGCAGTTCACGGAATCATGAACATCAGGGCAAAGAGGAACTTTGGACGCGTTCTGGTCCAACCACTCATTGGCAAACGAGTCATGCACGTTGCTCGGGTCCGCTGGGCTGACCAACAGTGGGGCTCTCACCAGGTCCCACCCTATCAGCTCCACTGATGCTGAGTGTATGTGGTTGTACCACAGTCGCTTTAGCACAACAGAAACAGGGATCAGTGTGACTAGGAAGAGACACTTCAAAGGAAGATTTGTGGAGGGAGGGACAGAAACAGGAAGAAAGGAGGGAAGTAAGGAATAAAAGCACGACGCAAAACACTAAAACGATGATTACTGCTTTAAAAGAAACAAAACAAAGCCAAACAAACCCCACCCCGGCACTTCCCCTTTGTTCTTCTGCTCAAATGCTGTGGATTTCATTCTCTATTTCTGCACTGCAAATTACCACAAGCAGCAGCTTAGAACAATTCTCGTTGATACTCTCTCTATTCCGTAGGTTGGGAGTCCCAGCAGGGCTCAGCCAGCCTCTCAGCTCAGGTGTCAGGGCCATAACCTTGTGTCTATCTATCATTTGGATTGTGTTCTTAACTGGAACTAGGGGTCCTTTTCCAGGCTCACTCAGATTGCTGGGAGAATTCAGTTCACCGTGTTGTGGAACCTAGCCGTTTGTCTCTTCAAGGTCTGCAAGAAAATGTCTGTTCTGCTTTCACTCTCTCTGGCTTCAGGAAATTCCCAGTCCCACCCTTTTTAAGGATTCACCTGATTAGGTCAGGCCCACCCAGAATAATATTTTGAAATTAATCCAGTCAACTGGCCAGTAATCCAATCATGTGAGTCATATGCCATCATATTCACTAGATCCACTACACTCAAGGGGAGAGGACCATACAGGCTGTATACACCAGGAGGCAGGAGTTCGAGGGGCCCCAGGAAAATTCTGCCTACCACGGTCCACCCTCTGGCCCAATTATTTTTCTTTCTACCAAGTACAAAATACATTCACCTGCTCCCAGGGTTCCCAAGACTCTCATCCCACTATAGCATCCGTTCAAAGCCTAAAAAGTTTTTCCACTTACTGATTTTCAAAAAATGAAAGTGACAATTCTAACCACCTGTAAGTTAAACAAAAGTAGATTTGTTACTTTTTTAAAAAAAGATTTTATTTATTTATTCCAGAAAGAGAGAGAGAGCAGGGGGAGGAGCAAAGAGAAAGGGACAAGCAGACTCCACACTGAGCACATAGCCCAACTCGGGGCTCCATCTCAGGACCCTGAGATCATGACCTGAGTTGAATGCTTAATTGTGCCACCCATGTGCCCTGATTCATTACTTTTAATAAGAAGGTATTTGTTTCACAGTAATACTACACCTGTCTTCAAAGATTGCTTCTGGTTTACACACCAGAAGTGCTTTATTAATTCTTCCCAGTCATTAGAGACTTGGGTTCCCCAGAATCCCAGAACAACAGGGACTTCAAAGGCTGCTCTCTGAGGGACACGCACATCCAGTCTCTGGCCACACGACACCACCAGCTGCTTTAGGTCAGCTTCATAATCTGTGGAACTAAAAGGATGTCACTACAGATGGTCGCTGCCCCTTATTCACGGTCAGAAACAAGTTCCTCCAAATCCTATGATGCAGGGAAGTGAGTTGGCAACTTTCAAATATGCCACAGAGTATAATTACCTCTAATCACCAGGCCATACATTACATCCCCATGACTTACTTATTTTATGATTGGAAGTTTGTACCTTTTGACTCCCTTCACCCATTTTCCCCCCATCCCCCTCCTCTGGCAACCACCATTCTGTTCTCTGTGTGTTCTCGGTATGTTCTGTTCTCTATGAGCACGGCGTTTTTTCATTTGCTTGTTTTCTTTAGGAGCCACATATAAGGGAAATCATGTGATATGTCTTTCTCTGACTTATTTCACTTAGCATAATACCCTCTAGGTCCATCCATGCTGTTGCAAATGGCAAGATTCCATTATTTTAATGGTTGCATAAAGTTCCATTATCTATCTATCTATCTATCACCTCACATTTTATTTATCTAGTTACCCATGATGGGCACTTCAGTTGTTCCATTATCTTGACTATCGTCAATTTACATTCCCACCAACAGTGCGCAAGAGTTCCCTTTCTCCACATCTTTGCCAACACTTGTTATTTCTTGTCTTTTTCTTTCTTTTCTTTTTCTTTTTTTTTTTTTAGATTTTATTTATTTATTTGAGAGAGAGAGAGCATGAGTGGGGGGGAAGGGTAGAGGGAGAGAAAGAGAATCTCAAGCAGTCTCCCCGCTGAGCACAGAGCCAGATGCATGGCTCTATCCCAGGACCCCGAGATCATAATGTGAGCAGAAGTCAGACACTTAACCGACTGAGCCACCCAGGTGCCCCTCTTGTCTTTTTGATAATAGCCATTCTAATATCTTCATGACCATTACCCTGAACTTTTTGTTAGGTAAATTACTTAAGTCTGTCTCATTAAAGGTTTTTCTCTGAGGTTTTATCTTGTTCGTTTGTTTGGAACATATTCCTCTTTTTATTCATTTTGCTTGCCTCTGTGTGTATGTTTCTACGTACTAGCTGAAAGAGCTACCTCTCCCAATCTTGACAGAGTGGCCTCCCACAGATGAACCTTATTGTTCAACCTTGCCCTAGCTCTTGGTTGTCTCTAGAACTTCTGTGATTATCTAAGTGACCTGATTTCTTTTTATTAGCTTCAGTTTTTGAGGATGTGCCAAAACACACTGGTGTTCCCAAGGGAGGGATCTCAGCCAGCACCTAGATTCAGGCTGATTGGAAGCCAGACCCGCAGGCAGCTTTTAATTTTTTAAATTATTTTATTTATTTATTTATTTGAGAGAGAGAGAGAGCACGAGCAGGGGAAGAGGCAGAGTGAGAGGGAGAAGCAGACCCCCCACTGAGCAGGGAGCCCAACATGGAATTCGATCCCAGGACCCCAGGATCATGACCTGAGCCGAAGACAGATGCTTAACCGACTGAGCCACCCAGGCGCCCCTCAGGCAGCAGCTTTTAAAGTATGCAAATATATACAGTGGGCTGAGATTGTAAAGCCTGCTGGCCCCCAGACCAGGAGATCTGGAGGTGTCCCCTGTGCAACTGTTGCAAAGATCCGGGCTCAAGACGTGTAGAATCTCTGTTCTGAGAGGTACTGGTGAGCTATAGTGAGGCAGAGGGATGGCACAAAGAGGCATCCCCGAGCTTACATTCCCTGAGAGCACCGCTGTAGCTCCTAGATGTGGGGCAAACCTGAAGCCTGCCCCTTAGCCTGAAGGTCCAGGACAAGAAGGTAGGACTTCTTCCCAGAAAGGCTGGGAATATGTTTCAGTCTGCTTTCTGTGCAATGTCCTGGGGATGGGAGCCTGCCAAAAACTGTCTCTCCAACTAACCATCACAGTTTCATTGGACCCAGGAACATGAGCCTCCCTACCCCCCTGGCCACCAGAGCCAGAGGTTCAAGCGGTGTCCTCTGGGCTGCTGTTGTAAAAACCGGGGCACCAGACATGAAGAAAAGCTCCCCGCCATCGCATACAAGCACTGTGGGGCATGGCAGAGAAAGAGAACAAGGACAGCACCCCCAGGCCTTCAAGTGAGAGAATCTCCAGATGCTGAGTCCTTCCCAACTGTGTGTCACGCAGCTGGAATGGGGTTTTGGGTGAGACTGTGTCTCAGCCTCTTGGCATCTGGATGTGGGCCTCTTCTTGTTTGAGGTGAAGCAGCTGTTCAGCTAGTTTTCAGGTCTTTTTCAGACAGGATTGTTCCATATGTAGACTGGGTGTGTCCGTGGAGGGCGTGAATCAGGATCTCCTTATGCCACATCTCCCAGTGCTCCTTCCCAGTGCTTCCTTCTTAAATATTATAGCACCCAGGGAGTTATGCAAGTTTCTACCTAATTTCTTTTCAACCAGTAACATTCTGATATTTTGGTTGTTTAAATATTCATGGCTGCTATTATATATTTATTCTTTAAGATGAATGTTACAACCATTTTTTTAAGAGTGGCAAAAGAGACACCATTAGAGTTGACATCAGGATTGAATGAGATTATCAAGATTTATTAGATTCATTTGTGAAAACTAGGCACCATGAAAACGTTGAGTCTTTCTCTTCAAATAAAGATATGTCTATTTATTCAAATCTTTGTTTATATTCCTGGGAGGAGTTTGTTTTCTTCATATAGATCTCTTTTCTTATTTAAGTTTATTAACAGATATTCTTTGATTTAGTTATTATTTCAAATGGAGTCATTTCTTAAATTTCTAACTAGTTATTGTTGCTGGAAACCAGAAACACTGACTTTTTTGTATCCATTTTAGCCAATTACATTATTGACTTCTCTTATAGTTGGTACTAAAAGTCTAGTGGGCTCCCTTAGTTCTGCCTCGCATATAATCATACCATCTGCCAAATAACAATGTTAAAATTCTTGTGTTTCTTTCATCTAATTATACTAGCCAGTACTTCCAGAATCAGTGAAAGAGTAGCTAAATGAAAGTCAGGTGGTGATTGGTCTTGTCTCATTAATAATCTGAGATGCACATTTTTAACTGAGTTGAGAAAATACTTTCTTACTTTATTTTGAAATCATAAGTAAATAATGAAACTTATCAAATATTATTTTGCCATTGGGATAATATATTTTGTCCTTCCATTGAACTATTAATAGAGTGATATACAGTGATTCATTTCTCTTTTTTTAAGATTTATTTATTTATTTTAATGAGAAAGAGAGGGGAAGAGAAAGAGGGAGAGAGAATCTCAAGCAGACTGTGCTAAGCGCAGAGTGCGACTCAGGGCTCAATCTCATGACCCCAAGATCATGACCTGAGCCAAAACCAAGAGTCAGACACTTAACCAACTGTGCCACCCAGGTGCCCCATGATTCATTTCTAAATACTGAACCATTCTTGCATTCCTGGAATGAATTCCATGTGTCACACTGTATTAATCTTTTAATGTACCACTAGATTCTACTGACCAACATTTTGTTTAGGGGTTTTACATCAATATCCAAAAGTATGATTCATTTGTAGTTATCTGCACTATCCTTTGTTTTTGGTAGTAGGTTTCTATGCTGGAATTATACAAATAATAAGGAGAATTTTTTTCCCTATAAACTCTGGAAAGGACTGAATCACTGCAATGATCTGTTCTTTTAAAGTTTGAAAGAATTTAGGGGCAACTGGGTGGCTCAGTGGGTTAAGCATCTGACTCTTGATTTTGGCTCAGTCATGATCTCAGGGTTGTGGGATTGAGCCCCATGTCAGGATCTGTACTCAGCACGGAGTCTGCTTGTCCCTCTCCCTACCCACCCCTTGCTCTCTCTCTCTCCCTCTGACTCTCTCTCTAAAATAAATAAACAAAATCTTTTTAAAAAATAAAGTAAGTTTGAAGGAATTTACTTATGAAGTTATAGAAGCCTCGTGCTTTCTGGAATGGTAGATCTTTTTTTTGTTTAAAGATTTTATTTATTTATTTGAGAGCGAGAGAGCAAGGTGGGGGGGCAGAGGGAGAGAGACAAGCAGACTCCATGCTGAGCACAGAGCCCGACTCAGGGCTCGATCCCAGGACACTGCGATCATGACCTGAGCCAAAACCAAGAGTAGGATGCTCAACTGACTGAGCCACGCAGGTGCCCCCATGGCATGGTAGATCTTGACAATTTCAAAATGTTTTTCACAATATCTGGTTTATTTCTGTGCAGTAAAGAATGTACTCAGCAGGCATAAGTTATCTAAACCCTGCACATTCCAAAGGTCTTCAGGACTAACGCTTGACCAGCTCCTGGGACATAACCTCTCAGCCCTTTGGATATCCTGCCTAAAAAGAATGTGTCTGGACATCTGAGCTCTCAGGCCATGCTACAGAGTTTATGTTAGCAATGTGATTTAAGGTGAATGCCTATTTTGCCCTGGACCATGCTATGTCAGTTTGACCTCTGAAGGGTCTGAAAACTAAGTATGAAGGTCAGTCCCAGGGGCACTCCAGGCCTGCATGACTGAGTCTCGACGAAAACTCTCGACACCAAGGTTCAGGTGAACATCCCTAGTTGGCAACACTCTGCCTGCCTGTGCCATCCCACACAGCTGTTGTCCACAGGAGTCCCTGGGAGAGGACAAGCCGACAAGTGGTTTCTCTTAGACTCCATCCCATTCACCTTCTTCCTGTGCTGATTTTAATCTGTGTCTTTTCATTGCAATAAACAGTGTTTCTGAGTTCTGTGAGTTCTTTCAGCAAAATCATCAATCTGAAGCTGGTCTTAGAGACACCTGACACATTTGGTTTTGAATTTCTTCTTGAGCCAATTTTGCTTATTTCTAATTTCCTCAAAAATCTTCCTTCTCATTCAGTTACAAACTTAAGAGCAGAACATTTCTTATAATTATTGTAATTTCTTTTGTGATGACTACAATATTTCTTCCCTTAATCCTACTTGTGTATATTTGTGTTTTTTTCTCTCTCTATTTTTAAGATTAAGGTCAGTAGTGTTTTAACTACTTTTATGGTTGCTTTATATTGTTCTTGAGATTACTTCTTAAATCTGTGGGCTGGTTTATTTTATAATTCATTAATTTCTGCATTTATCTACATTATTTTCTTACTTCTACTAATGTTTGTTAGTCTTTTTCTTAATTGGTGAATTCAATGCTTAATAAACTGACTTCTACTCCTTTTTTTCAAACAAGTGTTCAAGGCTCTGCATCTATAGGTTTTGATATTCAGCATTCCCATTCTCATTATTTTCTAGTTCTCTGGGAATTGCAACTTTTATGTCTTCTTTGATCCAAGAGTTATTTAGGAAAGGGTGTTCAAATTTGTGATAGGAGTTGTGAACTCTACTTTCACTGTTTCTTTCTAATTCTAATTAATTCAGTTCAGGGTGTATAGCCTGTACTTTTTTACTCTGAAGAACTTATTAACTTATTTTATGTCATATATGGTAAATGTTTGTAAACATTTCATCCGTGTAGAAAAGAATTTGTATTTTCTGTTTGCAACACATGAGGTTTGACATACAGCTTTAAAGTCGGCATCGAGACTCATACCACTCATATGTCATATTTCCCTTTATGTGATCCACCAAGTCCAGCGTTGGGGAGGAGGGGCGGAGTGGGGTGTTAAGAACAACCACAACTATTGTGCTGCTACCAGTTTTCACTTCTATTTCCAAAGACATTTGCTTTTTGTATTTGAAAACCTTATTTATCTTTTAGAATTGTGTTATTTTAATAGCCTCATTGAGGACTGAACCCTCATTGTCAATGACCCTCCAACTATTTAATATCCTCATATTTTTCTGGCAAACTTTTGTTCACTGTTTCCTTCCAAAGTTTCTGAGTCACTTCATTTTAGCTATGTCTCTTTTAGACAACAGATTGCTGAATGACTGTTTTTAAATCCATTCTCAGAGCCTTTTTCTTTCAACAGCTAAATTCTGCCATTAAAGGAAGTAAGTTTAATTTTATTATTCATTTCATGTTATATTTTATAACTCTTTTCTATTTCTAATTCTTCTTTGTTGTTTTCTTTATATTTTATTTTTGTTCCTATTATTTTATGTTTTCTTTGATTTCTTTTCTTGAGATTTTGAAAGGTCTATAGTCTGGGTTGGGTTCTACATGGGTTTAGCTTTAAGTTATATGCCCAAAGCTATGCTACTGCATACCTCAGTTTTTTTTAAGATTTATTTATTCATTTGAGAGAGAGAGAGATGGAGCACGCAAGTGGGAGGAGGGGCAGAGGGAGAAGAAGAGAATCTCAAGTAGATATCCCGCTGAGCACAGAGCCCTTCGTGGAGCTCAACCCCACGACCCTGAGATCATGACCTGAGGTGAAATCAAGAGTTGGAACCTTAACTGACTGAGCCACCCAGGTGCCCCCTGAGTACCTCAACTTTTAACACAGGAGTAAAAGCAATGGAATAATTAACACAGAATCCAGGAAAATAATTAACACAGAATCCAGGAGAATAATTGTTTTGGGGGGCTAGGCAGCTGGATGGGATAGAGTAGAACACACAGGTAGATGCAAATGATGGCTACTTGTTTAAGATTCTGTGTTGGGTAGTGGGCTCCCGGCACTCATTGTACTCTTACACTTTATAGCTTACGTATATAGTATATTTATAGTCCTGCATATACCAAGTGTTATTTAAAACCTAAAAGTAGGGGTGCCTGGATGGCTCAGTTGGTTAGGTGTCTGCCTTGGGCTCAGGTCATGATCCCAGAGTCAGGCTCCCTGCTCAGCGGGGAGCATGCTTCTCCTTCTGCCTCTGCCCTTCCCTCCTGCTCATGCTCTGTCTCTGTCTCTGTCTCTCAGATAAAGAAATAAAATCTTAAAAAAAAAAAAAAGATTTAAAAAAAAACCTAAGTCTAATTATCAAAAAAATTCATAAGTATTGACCTCCTCCGCTCTCTTACTTGTTTTTTCTGTCAGCCCTGCCCTGTCCCCAATTCTCAGCATACCATTTTCTATTGTCATCCTCTTGACTTCATATCCTGTTTGTTTTAGGTGAACTACTACTTTGAAACTATGTAACTTGTGGCACCCATACCGTGATTTCAACATTACTAAAAAATACTTAGAAATCATAGAAACCAATTCCAAAGGATAAAATACAAAAATGAGACAATTTTATGTTAGTGTTGTGGGATTATGTAAGACAATTTTTCCCTGAAATTGTTCTCTGCTACCTTGTCATTTGACTTAAAATGTCAGAAAGAAACCATAAGTGTAAGTATAGGCTTCTTACAAAAGCAGTGATGAAAATATCATACTACCATTTTTTTTTTTTACATTTTGTATATTGTATTATACTCGGAGATGTTTTAAATTTTCAGAAGAAAATAGTCAACAGGTTCTTTAGATGAATGGCTCTAGCAGATTACAAAAGCCTAAAGTTGTTGGCAAACTTGCACCTACAAAGGTACTTTGATGCTAATTAGCTACTTAAATATGCAAAAACAGGTGAAGTGAGAGAAAGGTACAGAAGAGAAAGTCAGACCTGTACAAATAGTAACAACATACAGGAATGCAGATATTGCAGAGCTGCAGGGTTAAAATATCTCCTAATAGAACAAAGGGGAAGAAACACTTTGAAGTCTTTGTTCTTGTAAGTATGGAAAACCCATTAATTTGAAAGAGCCTATCTAGCAAAACATTGCATTTTTAAAAACTAGTTTACGTTTTACCAATCAATTTCAAATTAGCATACGAGTGTTCCTACCTAGAGTGGAAATAATTCCAGTCGAAAGCAAAAACACTTGACATTTTAGTTGGCCAGAGGAGCCCGTCATGGGTAAACATGTAGGTTCCTTTGGGATATTTGAGGTTATGAAAAACAGCCCTGGACCCTCCAGCCCAAGGCTGGAACCAGAGATGACAGCAGACTTTGCAAATCACACTTCTATCAGCAACAGCAAATGTTACACAGACCCAGACCACTGGGAGAGCTGAGTGCAGGTGGCTGGCATTATTTTTACCTGAACCCACTGTTCAAATACCGGTGGCTCTCTGAGGGTTGCCAAAATAACCTAAAGCCTCCTTATAGAGAAAGCTTAGGTCATTTTGTCAATGTGTTCAATGTAAGAAACCTAAAACTGTCTGCTGGGCTTCTTCACCTTCCTTGAGACTCAGTCACATTCTTTTTCTTCCCAAAATAACTCTGTTCCAGAACAGGGCAGAAAAGAGCAGGACATCAGGACTTCAGTTGGGCTCTTTCTCACATCTTTCTTCCCCTCCCAAAGGGCAGGAATGCAACAAAGCTCTGAAGTTTCTAATGCAGCTTTTGACTCAGCACCTGTTCTTCCATGCCTCGGTTGGGGAAACGCTGCCCCATTTCTGACATCCCTCATACCTCTGTGCAGCCCCTTGGTTCCCAGCTGTCTGTCTCCATGGCATCTGCACAGCACTGACTCTCGGAGTACCTATCAGACACAAGGCAGGTGCTGGGAACAGACAGGGGGTTGTAAGGTGCATAATATACAAAATTAAATCACCTCAACATAAAGTAGATAACAAGGAGGGGATTGAAGACAGTGCTTTTGGGCTCAGAGAAGGAGGAAGAGATTGTTTTGTGGGAATCTAGCAAAGCTCCATGTAGCAAGCTGTATTCTAGAATGGGAAGGACTGGAAGGACTCAGAGAAATAGGACACTAATGGATGTTTTCCAAGGAGAGGATTTAAAAGCATAGAGATGCTCAGGAGATGACTAGGAAGGAATGTGTAGCCCAACTTAGCTAACATGTAGTGAGCTCAATGGCAAAAACTGAGGAGGGTTGTAGCGTAGAGTTTGTAGCGGCCTATATTTTCTGTATCTTTCAAGGAATACATGTAGGCAGTTGGTCCCATGGAAATCCAAAACTACTTTTCCCCTTTATCTAAACAGTGCCACTTCTCTAGGGTCCAATTTTGGTTGTCCTCTCCAAAAGAAACAATTATAGAAATGACTAGTCAGCTTGTAGGGGTACTGCATGCCTCTCTCTCTCAAAGGACTTGACTTAATCTGACTTAGCCCTCTTTCCTCTGGTTTTTCTCCAGCTCTGATGGCTTACATCTACCTCTTTAATGCAATAGCCAGGGCTGTCCTCCAGAATGATTATATTATGAACTGCCATCAAAACCAAAATCGGAAGACAGCCCAGTCATAAGGAAGAGCAATGGTGCAAGTTGACCTGTAGAAACATTCAACAAACACAAGAACAGAATGTCATTCAGTGTGATGGAAAGTTGTGTCCTGGAAGATCCACCAATTTGGCATCGAAGTCAAGCTTCCCTCAGTAAAGGGAAAAATAACTTCTACTCTAGGGTCTACATTTGATGGCAGGGGGCTGGGAAGGGGATATGAATGGATAACAATAAAAGTAGGTGCTTGAGCCATGACAGGAAGGAAGGGATAATTTAATGAGAAGCATGTGAATGGACACAAGTGTACGAGCATCTGATTGGCTGAGAGAAAAATATGATTTGTGTTTATTGTCCTATAAACAGTTGGTTAAGCATCTGACTCTTGATTTTGGCTAGGGTCATGATCTCAGGGTCGTGAGATCAAACCCTACATCAGGCTCTGTGCTCAGCAAGGAGTCTGCTTGAGATTCTCTCTGCCTCTCCCTCTACCCTTCCCCTTCTCATGGGCTCATGCTCTCTTTTTCTCTCAAAAAAAAAAAATCAAAAAATAAATTTTTTACATCACAAAAAGTCTCGAAAGAATCTATTTGTAGAACATTCATTCCATTTCTTTCTCTTGAAAGACACAGAAACTAGCCAGACTCTTCCCATGTATTCATCTATTGGAAAAAGTATTAATAATAGGGCAACTTTTTTTTTTATTTTCTCTAAAGAACGATACGAGGGATGCTGACAGCTTTCTAAAAACGCTTTCCTACAGTAAGAATGGTGGTGACTCATTCATTTATCCATTCCACAAGGATTTATAGAGCCTACATTTTGCTAGGCATTAAATATGTAAAATTAAATAAAAAACATCTCTTCTCAACTGTAGAGTGGGAAAGCGCTTCCACAGTCAGAAGGCTGTGTGAGCCAGAGAGCTCAGCAGTGTGATGAGAACATGTATAAGATGCTCTGGGAGCATGAAAAATATTTCATCTGTGCTGGAGAGAAAATGGTGTGCTGAGGCTTCCAGATGTGGTACATCCTAGGCCAAGGGTTAAATGGTGAGTGGAAATGATCCAAGCAAAGAGCAAAAGAAAGTACTTTCTGGGCAAATGCTTACAAAAGATGCCCACAACACCATCATGAAACTCCCAGTGGTTGAGTGAGAAAATGGGGCAAAGACAGAGGGAACTGGTGGACTGGAGGGCCCTGCGCCAACAGGCCTTACACATGACCGCCAGGAGTCCAGACTTGGCTAAAGGCAACAGGGAACCAACAAACAACTTCAAAAAGGTGAACCTCACATTCATAATTGCCTCTCATCCATCAAATTTGTGAAACATGGAGACTGTGATCAGGAAAAGGCAAAAGCATATTTGGAAAAACATGGTAGGAAGCAAATTGTAATCCTAACAAGAGCTGAACCAAAGTCTTGGCAGTGAAGATAGAGAGGAGGATACATTTGAGAACTGGGGGAGCACAGCTGGAGGACTTGGTCTGAATATGGAGAGTAGAGGAAAGGGTTTGGGATTGGGGAAATTGGGATGGTGGTGTGACTTGTCACACGCAAGGGTCCTCCATACAATTACTGGTGGATTTCTCAGCAGAAGTTTTTCAGGCCAAGGGCAGTGGGGATGATCCACTTAAAGTGCCAAAAGAAGAGAACTGTCCAGCAAGAACTCCATATCTGCAAAACTGTCTGTCAAAATGAAGACAGAACTAAAACATTCCCAGTCAAACAAAAGCCAAGGGAGTCTGTTATCACAAAACCCGCCCTACAAGAAAGTCCTTCAGGTTGGGGTGAATGGCAAATTATTATTTAATGGGTACAGTTTCTACTTCAGATGATGAACAAGTTCTGGAAATGGACAACAGTGATGGTTGCACAACACTGTGACTATATTTAACGCCACTGACTTGTACACCTAGAGACAGCTACAACAGCAAATTTTAATGTATGTGTATTTTACCACAATAAAACAAAGAAAAGGAAAAAAACACAGAATGGTGCTTATTTATTAAAAGATTTATTTATTTAGGGGCACCTGGGTGGCTCAGTCGTTAAGCCTCTGCCTTCAGCTCAGGTCATGATCCCAGGGTCCTGGGATTGAGCCCCGCATTGGGCTCCCTGCTCCGTGGGAAGCCTGCTTCTCCCTCTCGCACTCCCCCTGCTTGTGTTCCCTCTCTCGCTGTCTCTCTCTCTGTCAAATAAATAAATAAAATCTTTTAAAAAAAGATTGATTTATTTATCTTAGAGGGGGAGGGACAAAGAGAGAGGGAGAGAATCTCCATGCAGACTCCCCACTGAGCAAGGAGCCCATCATGGGGCTCAATCCCAGGACCCCAAAATCATGACCTGAGCTGACATCAAGAGTCAGATGCTTAACCAACTGAGCAACCCAGGTACCCTGAAATTGGTGCTTATTACCTTCACTTAAACCATGACTGGCATACAAGTCAACCAGTTGACTTTCTTAATTCAATCAAATTAGCCATCATTCTTTTTTTTTTAATCTATAAATGGGCTGAATCACCAGCTAAGTCAAAATACCCCACCCAGTATTTCTGTGTGCACAAAGTCTGCAGGTAGCAATAAGGTGCCACCAATATCGAGGAACAAAAGTCTTCCAATAACATTACTCTCAAGAATCCATGGCGCTGTAAGATTTACATCTCCAAATCAGCCACATCTTACTTTTAATCACTTTCTACAGCACTACTGACAAATTGCAGCCCACTGTGAGAGCTACAAATGTCAGTTCTTTGTGACTTGACTTTAGGAGTCTCCCCTAGGGCTGCTCCCTCCTGTTCGCCTCACTGTCAATACTTTAGAGGTAATCTGAGGTCATGGGTATCTTTAGTTCTTTAGGGCCTCATGCTCCCTCAGTGGATATAACTTGTTTTATGAAGGGATAGTTATCAACTATCACACGGCACCAAGAAGGCAGCTAAGGACTCAAGCAAGTGAAATGTGTTTCCCAGGGGAAGGAGCATGAACCCCACTGGAGGGCCCACTGGGAAAGACATCGGTGAGGCAGTACCTGAGATATCAAATACCTAACCAGGACTCAAATGCTGGTTCTACGACCTACTGCTGTGAACATGAGAATATGTTCAACTTTGGGGACAAAAATAACCCTAGAGGTCACACTCGGTTCAAACTCAGCTTCACTACAGATGTCCCCTCCCAGCATTCCCAACAGGAATGAACCCGTTCTCAAACATTGGGTGCCTACTGGAACCACACACTGGTCCAGGGGCTGAGGATTCAATGATGATCAAAAGAAAGTCCCTGCTCGCATGGAGCTTATATTCTAGGGGGGACAATGGAAACTAGCAAATAAATACATACCACGTCAGGTGGTGATGAGCACAGGGAGGTAAAGAAGGATAAATTGACAGAGGATGATAGGAAGTGGTAAGCAGAGCAGACAGAGGAAAATGCACTGAGCCACACAGACACATTGGAACGGTTACTGAGGAGTCTAGCTAAAGCAGGTACACTTCTAAATTCTCGACACAGATTAACTCTTTTAATCCTCATCAAAATCATATTCTGTGGGTGCTGTGATTAGCCTCATTTTGCAGATGGGGAAGCTGCAAGCACATAAGAGCTAAATGACTTGCCTAGCAAGTGGCAGGGGTGAGACTTGAACCCAGGCACGCTGGCCTGAGACGGTGTGTTTACCCCTCACACCACACCAACCTCAAGATGGAGTGTCTCAGCTGGAGGGAAAGTCTGGCAAAGGCCCTGCAGTGAGGAGAGGGCTTACCATGTCTCAGGAGCAGCCACAAAGTGAGACAGGAAAGAGTTTTCCAGGAGGCAGCAGGGTCCAATCCTGTAGGATCTTGAGGACCATCGTTGGACTTGGGAGTACTAACAGCAAGTCCAACACCACTGGAGATCTTCAGCAGAAAAGAACATGATCTGTCCAAGGTTCTTAAAAGTTCCCTCTGGTTGTTGGGTGGAGAGTAATCCTTAAGGTGAGTGTATTAGTTTTTGCATTGCTGCTATAACAAAGTACCAAAAATTTAGTGGCTTAAGACAACACAAATTTGTTATCTTACAATTCTGTAGGTTAAAAGTTTGACACTGGTCTCACTAGGCTAAAATCAGAGTGTGGGCAGTGCTGCATTCCTTTATGGAAAGCTCTAGGGGGCAATCAATTTTCTTGCCTCTTCTGGCTTCTAGAGGCCACCCAAATTTCTGAGTTCCTGGTGCCCTTCTTCCATCTTCAGAGACAACAATAGTGGTTGTAGTCCCCACATCTTATCATTCCCGCCCTTCTGCATCCCTTTTTCACTTTTTTTTTTTTTTAAGAGAGAGAGTGTGCATACATATGTGAGCAGGTAGGAAGGGGCAGAGGGAGAGAGAGAATCTCCAAGTGGCTTGATCTCATGACCCTGGGATCATGACCTGAGCCAAAATCAAGAGTCAGATGCTCAACTGACTGAGCCACCCAGGCACCCCTCCCTCTTCGACTTTTAAGGACGCATGTGATTACATTGGATCCATCCAAAAAGTCCAGGATGATCTTCTCATCTCAAGGTCCTCAACTTAATCACATCTGCAAGATCCATTTTGCCATGTAGGGTAACATAGCCACAACTTTCAGAGATTGCAAGCTATTGCAATAGTGCAAGTAACTAATGTCTGAACAATTATCTTGGCCATTTATCCTTAAACAAAGCACATTCTGCATTTTACATATACTATTTCACTGAAATCTTTTAACAATAGTCCAAATAGATATCATCATCATCCCTGCTTTACAGCTGAAGAAATTAAGAGTTGCGCCTTGTCCAGAAATGCACGGCATTGGAGAACGCTAGACTTCACACACAGGCCTGCTTGATGCTACAGCCCTGCGCCTTTCCTACCACATTATTCCACTGCAGTGACAGAAGCAAGGACAAAATAAGACTATAAACAATCATTTTAAAAGGTTTTTGAAACCTGTTACGGGATGGGAAGTAGGAGAGCATGCATGGTGAGAAGCAGGAGAGCCAACAGTCTTCACCAAGGAGTCATTTTCTGAGCAAGGATTTGAAGGGCAATATAAGGATCCACACAAGAAAATCAACCCGGTTCCCAGCACAGTACACTTCCAGACGATTCTGCTGCCATGTTGAAAACATTACATACAGGTATCGTTATTGGTGTTAACACTCTAATGGTAATAGACCACAGAGCCAAAGCTTTCTGGACAGCAAGCTGGACACAAAGGATAGAGGGAGAGCGAATATATAAATATACATTTTCCCTTGACCTATTTCTAACAAGCCATTCATCAGTTATTTCAATAGAAAACTCATGAAGGATTTTCTTCCCCAATAGACTTTTTACAATTCTTTCTCTCTGCCTGGCCTGCCCATTCCTCTAATTCATAGCTGCTTAATGTGTTCGGGCTTCAGACTGCAGTGATGCACAAATCAGATCCAATAATGCCTCAGTCACTCATTTTCGAAGCCTTCCTAATTAGGACACTTATTTCCTCTCCACAGAAATGCACCATTAGAGCTCAAGGAAGCAACACAGGTGAGTCAGCCATGGCCCCCTAGGTGCACGGCAAAGCAGCCGAGTGTGTGTGTGTGTGTGTGTGTTGTTGTGGAGGAGGCCTGGGGGCCGGGGTCAGGGGCATTTTGCTTTGTTTTGCTTTGCTTCGTTGTGTGGCACTGCTCCCGCTGGGGAGCACAGAGCAGAGTTCATGGGAAGCCCCCACCTGATGCTGTTCTTCACTGACGTCTTTCCACTGGGCAGGAGGAGAATGAGGTGCCTGTCTGAATCGCAGAGGCAGGGGCTCTGGAGTTGGAAAACTCACGATGAATGATCTTGAAACCGCTCTGTTCCTGCCATAGAATAATTATCATTCTTGAAAATTAGAAGCCAAGCCCACCGCATTCATGAGGAGAGGCTCGGGAGCATTTCCTTGGAGCGGGTGGCGTCACAACTCCGTGTCCTCCCTCGTGCTCTCTTAGGAGGACTACTTGTGCAGTCTCCGGTCACAGCCAGAGAGGGAACTAAGTGCTCCCAGGGCCAGCACCCAGCTAGCACCCTGGGCGGCCTCCTTTCTTGGGTGGGAAGCTCAAGGTGGGTGGGAATGTGGAAATTCACCACCTTCTCCCCAGGGTAACCTCAATGTTGGGAGCCAGTTCTGTCTTCCAAGCTTGACTCAAACCCAAGTATAAACAAACCTTCCAGAAGATGTCTGCTCTCAGCTCTAAGAATACCGAACTAACTGACAGAAAGCTGGGAGCCACGCAGCTCAGTTGTGTGTCTTCAGAGAAGCCGAAGCTCACGCTCACTGGGGATACAACGGACTGGTCTGGTGTTGTCTTGTTGGCTGGCCTGGAAGAGCGAAAGGACAGGTGATCGCTTCATGGAAGGCTGTGCTGGAGAGGACAGAGCCCTGTCACCTTAGGAGGGCAGGAGCCAGCAGCCCGGGGCATCAATTCACACAATTCAGTTACGGGAGATTCCTTCCTTGAGGGAGAGCTGCGGAAAGGTGTTTTAACTCCTCATTGTTACTACTTTCCCAGTTTCCATGGAGACCAAGGTAAAGCTGTGGCAGTCACAGATTTTCCTTGTGAAAGGCAGAGTGATGTCATGGCGCCCGAGAAGACCCTCAGGCCTCGGTCCCCCCTCCTCAGTGCACTGCCCATCCCGCCCCTCCCGGGGAACCCGGTGCCGGAAGCTGCATCTAGAAAGTTCTATCCTTCCTTCCACGGCCCCTCTCACCTTGCAAGTGAATGTTGCTCTAAGTAAAGCAAAATTAAAATTACATTAACTGGATCAATTTTACTGCTCCCCTTTATGTTGTTCGTTTTTCGAACGCCCCTCTGAAATGCAAACATAAAGAACACCAGGAAGAAAGGAAATGATAGGGTTCCCTCGGCACCCGGGGTTTCTTAAATGCCGTTTCCTTTCTGTGTTGGAAGCAAATTGTGGTTCGAGTGGGAAGCATGGCCTTTGGGGCTCTCGGTGCCCTGTTCACTCAGCCTTGGGCCTCACACTCACGAACCCCCGTGCACCTGCGACACGGGACCCCCTCGGCTCTGCGGATCAGGGCACGACAGGGAGCGCGGGGCACAGAACCGCAGGCCACCAATCGTGCATTTCCGCTCCGCCCGTGCGCATGCTCCCTGGCCCCAGCAGCCTTCACTCACGAAACACACGTTCACGGAGGAAATTACTCCGCATTTCGAAATGAGGGCAGCAGAGCATTAAACCCCGCGTGTAGAGCCCTTTAGCGCCCAGGGGTGCGCGGGAGGGCGCCAGCCCGTGAAAGTGGCCCTGAGTTGGCGATCTGGGCTCTCCCTCCGATGCTTCACGTGGGCGAGGCAAGTTCCCATGGAAGCTTCTGTCTCCTCCTCCGTAAATTGAGCGCAGAGTATAGCTTCTAGGCGGCTGCTTCCGGCCTTAGGACCAACCCCGGCCCTGAACGCTGGTTTAGAGGGCCCAGCGCAGAGGATTTGAGGCTGCTACTGCCCAGAAATAGCCTTGAGCAGCTTTACCAGCTAGACACGGAAGCACCTCGTAATATCTGGGCCTCCCCTCCCCTCCATAGATGACCCTCCCCGCCATCCACCTCCCACCGCAGCTCGGCTGGACAGACTTGCCTGCCTTAAGACCTCTGTGGGACATGTGTTGAAAATGGGATCCCGAGCCCCCCCACCCCCACCCACGGAACAGGACGCGGCTCTGAGTAGGCAAAGGCTCAGTGGCAGAGATGAGGCTAGCTTGTCGGCGGGACAGTAAGGGGACTGCCTGCCTAAGGAGGAGGTCCAAGTGACCTCACTGTGGGTCACAAAGAAAATAACAAACCACACCGTCCCCCACACAAGCCTGAAGCAGCGTCAGAGTCTGACAGGGGTTTTACTTTCAATTAAAACAAAACTCCAGTGAAGTTTCTTCCAGGTAAGCCTGCTACGCGATCTAATTGCTAGATTTCTTTCCCCCGGTTGATCTGTAATGTAGGCGAAAGCTGCTCTGGCTTAAACGGACTAGTGGATGCGGGCAAAACCTTACCTTCTTCGGTGGAGCAGAGTCAATAAAGTGGGTCGTTTGGTTTCTTCGTCTAAAGACAAAGGCTGATGGACCGAGTGTTTCACTTGGAAACCAGTTGGAGAGACCTCATGTAGACACAGCTTAAGACTGTTCTTTGCTAATGTCCCTTCTCGACTGGTAATGCCTCTAAAGGACTGACTGAAACCTCTTTCCAAGAAATCAATACCAAAAAATGAAAGAACGGGGACAGAGTAGAATGCACCCCTGCCCCCATCCCCGCACAGCTCCTGATCAAGGACAGATGGACATGATACCTGCCCAGAGCCTTCCCCAGGATCGGCAGCACCCCACCTTCCCCAGATAATGACTCTTTCTAAACTCATGTAGCAGAAACCCGGTCAGAATACTTCATACCAATTTGGCAATACTGTGTTTGTTCCTTAAACTGAAAAAGAGCTCTGCCCAAGTGTGTTATATGAGTTAAGGAAGGGGTGGGTAAGTTATAGAAATTTTGTAGGTAGGGGAAAAAAACCAAACCCCCAGGGAGTCTTCTTTGTAAGCATTTTGATGACAAAACTCTTAGAGGAGACTGAAGGTAAAGCTCATCCATGAAAACTTATTTATGCTATTACTAGCACAAATTTACCTTTTGCATGGAATGGTAACTCCCCGTTGCACCCCTGCGCTTTCTCTTGGAGAAGAGAAAATCAGTAGTTAGCTGTCACAGTTACAGCCGTAATTTTGCTCATTCACGCTACCAGGTTTGACCTTCATTCACCTAGTTACTGACTTAGAGCAGAAATTTATTGGAAGCAGAAATTCACAATAAAAAGAGAAGCTTGTTTTTATAGCCCGATTTTATCATATTCCCCAAAGAATGAAAGTTATTATCTCAGTAAATTTCTGCACTTTGCTTTCAGTATTAAATATTAAATAAATATTATAAATTTACAAATACTGACTTTGGCAGAAACCTCCACAGCCTCATACTGAGCATATATTCAAATCTGCTAATTTTGCTATGAATTCGTTCTTTTGGAGAGTTATGTTACATAACCGCATTTTCTCTGTTTCTGGGTTTATAGTAGCAGCTTATGTCCTTAAAATAATTCAGGTTTAAGATACTGTGCCAACAGCTGTTGGATTACTTCACCCCAAATCTTACCCCAGTTTCCTATTCTTGCATTGCTTTCTAAGTGATAAAGAAGGCCCATTCTTCCAACAAGTAAGTATTGAGCACTTACTATGTGGCAGGTGCAATTTTAAACATTGTAGGATACACAGGGATGAACAAAACAGGTTAAAGCCTGTTACCTTCTAGTGAGGAAGGGTGAAATAAACAAGTAAATGGAGCTGTTAATTTCAGATAGTCATAAACATTTTGAAGAAAATAATACAGGGTGATCCCAGCTTTGATTCTCAAATGTATTACGTGATGATATGCATAAAACTGGGTACCATCGCAGGAGAAGAGCTCCTATGGGCAAAGGAAACAGCCCGTACCAGAGCCCTGAGGCAGAAAAGCCATTGGCAAGTTTGGGAAACAAAGACTCATGAGCTGGGGGATGGTGAGCAAGAGAAAGAATGGAAGGGAAAGAGGGGGAAAAGTAGCCAGAGGCCAGCTCACTCAGGAGCCTGTAAATCATTGCAAGGACTTTAGATTGAAGGGTTGCAATGGGGAGCCGCTGGAGGGTTTTCAGCAAGAGAGTGACATGATCTGACTCACACTTTCAAAGGTCATTCTTGCTGCTGTGTGAAGACTAGGCTGTAGAAGGACAAAAGGGAAACTGGGAGACCAACTAGTGAAAAAGAATACTCCAGTCAGAGTATGAGAATTTTAATCCCAGTCTCCTCTACAAAATTTGCCCAAGACTACTAGGTGTATGTTTTACAATCTATAAAATGGAGATACGACAATAAACTTATGTATCTGCAAGAGGTATTGTTAGAACCAAATGAGGTCTTGTGAGAGGACTTTGAAAAGTACAAAGCATTTCATGCATCTAAGGATTAAACCACCCATTTCCAGTCTCCATAAACTCCCTGAAACACCACATTGGATGCTACTTTTTATAGTATAAAGTATTGTGCTAGAAATGCATAATCATGGAATGTGGTCTTCATTTGCATTGCTTGAAAAATATGTCTTTATCAGGAAGGTTAGTGTGTTTGGCTCGCCACACAGAAACTGGATGACACCAAAACACTATTCTCTACCATAAGATATGGGAAACATACACACACACACATACATCATACATTCACCCACTATATATGCAGAAATTTCTTAGAGATCCATAAAAGTAAGCATTTCAATTAAGAACTCAGATGACTGGTGTCCTAACATCCAAAATTCAAGTGTGTAAAGAAACAATCCAGCAATCAGAAAAAAATCCACAATGACTTGTCTTAATTCTGTCCTTAAGCCAAGCTCAAGGCTCACTCATCCACAAATTTATGTATGCCACCAACACTTCCTTTGGTGCCATTTCCTGCACTGTCTTCTCTCTTTTAACTTGCAAATAACACTGCTTTGTGTGACATGATGGCCATTTTCCCCATTTTACAGATGACAACACACTAAGGCTTTGAAGAGACAGACGACTTGCCAAAAGTACCCTTCTAGTTATTATACCACTAGTTCATGGTAGCGTGAGATTCCATCTCAGGTACTCACAACACCCAGCTCCTGTGTTTGATCCTCTGTGTGGTCTAGACCATTACACCTGCGGCTTCTAACTTCTGCTGGTCCAGGGAAGGAGCCAGTGGAAAGAAACTCAAAAATCAATTGCAACAGGAAAGAATGTCCAATGGAAAAAAGATAGTCTCTTCAACAAATGGTGTTGGGAAAATTGGACAGCTACATGCAGAAGAATGAAACTGGACCATTTCCTTACACCACACACAAAAATAGACTCCAAATGGTTGAAAGACCTAAATGTGAGACAGGAGTCCCTCAAAATCCTAGAGGAGAACACAGGCGGCAATCTCTTCGACCTCAGCCACAGCAACTTCTTCCTAGAAACATCGCCAAAGGCAAGGGAAGCAAGGGCAAAAATGAACGATTGGGACTTCATCAAGATAAAAAGCTTTTGCACAGCAAAGGAAACAGTCAACAAAACCAAAAGACAACCGACAGAATGGGAGAAGATATTTGCAAATGACATATCAGATAAAGGGCTAGTATCCAAAATCTATAAAGAACTTATCAAACTCAACACCCAAAGAACAAATAATCCAATCAAGAAACAGGCAGAAGACGTGAACAGACATTTTTCCAAAGAAGACATCCAAATGGCCAACAGACACATGAAAAAGTGCTCAACATCGCTCGGCATCAGGGAAATCCAAATCAAAACCTCAATGAGATACCACCTCACACCAGTCAGAATGGCTAAAATTAACAAGTCAGGAAACGACAGATGTTGGCGAGGATGCGGAGAAAGGGGAACCCTCCTACACTGTTGGTGGGAATGCAAGCTGGTACGGCCACTCTGGAAAACAGTATGGAGGTTCCTCAAAAAGTTGAAAATAGAGCTACTGTACAACCCAGCAATTGCACTACTGGGTATTTACCCCAAAGATACAAATGTAGTGATCCAAAGGGGTACGTGCACCCCAATGTTTATAGCAGCAATGTCCACAATAGCCAAACTGTGGAAAGAGCCAAGATGTCCATCAACAGACGAATGGATAAAGAAGAAGTGGTATATATATACAATGGAATATTACGCAGCCATCAAAAACTAAAATCTTGCCATTTGCAACGATGTGGATGGAACTAGAGGGTATTATGCGAGTGAAATAAGTGAATCAGAGAAAGACATGTATCATATGATCTCACTGATATGAGGAATTCTTAATCTCAGGAAACAAACTGAGGGTTGCTGGAGTGGTGGGGGGTGGGAGGGATGAGGTGGCTGGGTGATAGACACTGGGGAGGGTATGGGCTATGGTGAGTGCTGTGAATTGTGTAAGACTGTTGAATCACAGATCTGTACCTCTGAAACAAATAATACATTATATGTTTAAAAAAAAAGTAGGAAGGGAAAATGAAGGGGGGGAATCGGAGGGGGAGACGAACCATGAGAGATTATGGAGTCTGAGAAACAAACTGAGGGTTCTAGAGGGGAGAGGGGTGGGGGGATGAGTTAGCCTGGTGATGGGTGTTAAAGAGGGTATGTATTGAATGGAGCACGGGGTGTTATATGCAAACAATGAATCATGGAACACTACATCAAAAACTAATGATGTAATGTATGGTGATTAACATAATATAATAAAATTAAGTTAAAAAAAAGAATCAACTGCAACAAAGGAAGACTGAAGACCAGAGGAAAGCTAAGAGAAAAGAGATACTCTCCGAAAAACTTTGGCGTCTGTTTCTCTTGCAAGGTGCAGAGGTAACTGTAAGAATCTGAAAATGAGTCCAACATACTCAATTATGAAGGAAATGTAATTTGCTTCATATTTCCTGCTTTCTCCTTTCTGAGTGAGTGGACACCGAGGGAGCAAACCAATCCGTATGCTTCTGGTTGAGATTGTGGGTGGATATTGACACAGCCTCAGAGGACAGAGGACACTCTGCCAACACAACCCGCTCCTCCCAGCCCAGCCACTGCTCACACGGGCACTGCTTCCTCTTCTTCGAACACCCGGGGTGAGAAGCCCCCAGGCACGGAGCCAAATCAGGAAGTACCGTTCAACTGCCACACCCCTGCTGTCTTTGCAGTCCCCTGCGCATCGCTCCCCGGAGCCCAGTGGGACAGCAGGAGAGGACTGGAAATTCATTCAAACGAAACTTCAGGGACGCATTAACGCTTAAAACATGAGACCTTGGCAAAGCTCCTTTCTTAATGTGTTCTGCTGTCTCAGGAATTGGAATCTCAAGGAAATGTCCTGCTTGGCAGGTGAAAGGGAGAGAGATTGCTCTGCAAGGCTGAACGCTGAGAAGAGCCTGGAAGGGTGTGTTAAGCAGCTGCTCTGGACAGTATGGTGGCTCCTCCCTTCTCCGTGGGGGATGCGCTCCAAGACCCCCAGTGGATGCTGGAAGCCGGGGATAAGGGAGGGACTGCCGTACTCCATAAACCCACCTGCTGGAGATACCCGTCTGGGGAGGCAGCACCAGGACCACCCAACTCCTAACACCTGCCTCCATCTGCCTGCAGAGTTCCCTCCCTGGTCCTGTGGGGAAACCTAGAAATGCAGCTCCCTTCCCTTCGTTTCTCTGTCCTCGCCTCGCTTTCTGGCATTCTCTCTCTCCACCCCCCCCCCCACACACACACACAAAACCAGAGATACCAGATGTGTTTCAAGACCCTCAGTCTGTCTGTCTCCAAGTCTGAGACAACTAATTGAAAATCTCCAAAGAAGGGGACAAACAGCCATCCTCACTTGGTTTCCTACCCCAGATCACACGCGGATTCCTCCCTCCCGCGAACCCTGGCGGACATCGGTCATCACTCTGGGCCTGCCAGTGGGTGATTTTGGTCTTTTAGGAGGCTAGGTCAAAGCTCTCTTCCAAAATTCGCTGCTCTAAGTTCTCGTTTCTGACCCACTCTTTCACACTAGCACTTAAAAAAGGCAATAAAAAGTAAAAATAACTCCAAAGACCCGAGAGATTGATAGCTTGGCTATTTTGTGGCAAACGCGTTGGCCGGGACTAGATTTCCGTGTCTCCTGTCCGGGGTGTTTAGAAAGGCACATCTTGGGGCTCCTGGGTGGCTCAGTTGGTTAAGCGACTGCCTTCGGCTCAGGTCATGATCCTGGAGTCCCTGGATCGAGTCCCGCATCAGGCTCCCTGCTCGGCGAGGAGCCTGCTTCTCCCTCTAACCCTCCCCCCTCTCATGTACTCTCTCTCTCATTCTCGCTCTCTCAAATAAATAAATAAATCTTTAAAAAAAGAAAGGCACATCTTTTAGTGAGATAATTTGGTGTCTGGATAATGGATTTGATCCCTGGTATCCCTTCCCACCCTCTCGCATTCTTCTATTCAAGCATAAAACAGGGTCACATCCAACACATCCACCGACGAGCTCTTCATTCAAGGTGTTTTTAAGTTGCTTCTAGTCAGTTCCATTGGCATATAAGAGCTCATTTTGGCTGTAGATGCTTTCCCCTCTCCTCTCAATTCAAAGACATCATTTTTCAAGATGAAGTTTTAACCAGAATGATACACCCCTAGTTTGTTGGACCCTGTTCCTTCAAGGCCTCCTACTGCCTACACCTTCCACCCTGCCCGGCTGACCCTTCCTCTCATTAACCCGTTGGTCCGAGAAGCATCTCCTGGGCACCCCCTGTGTGGTAGACACTGGATAGTCCCTGGGACTAGTGGATAGACACTGGGTCATGAAGATGAATCCTCTTCCTTGCTGAAAGCAAAAGCACCCAAATATCAAAGATTTGTCAGAAGCAATAGAATGTGTGCAAGCCACTGCTAACTCCGTAGCTAAAATCACATCGGCACAGGCAGAAGTAAGTTGAAGTTAAATGTAATAAATATGATGCTTTGGGTGGTTCAGAATCACAAGGGCATCTTTCGTAGCCAACTAATTATCATTTAGAAGACCACACATAGAAACCTGATGGTTTACAAAATTGTTGTCTGCATCATGGGAGGTAGCGTGGGGAGAAATGCTTTATAAACCATCAAGAATCCTTTACAGAAAAGGGAACAGGTAAATTAGTAACAACCCCTTTAGTCTGTTTGGGGTTTGGAGGATGTGAATGGGCAGGTTGCTGTTTCTAGCAGTTGCTTACTTCAAACATCTCAGAGGGAAATGTTTCGCTAATGAAGTGATGGGCGCAGAGGAGCATGTTTGTGGCGGAGAGTCACTGACTTCGGTGTTCACCTGTTAATGCGGAGGTGCAGGTAGGGAAGCTAAGCCAGGAAGCTGGACAGACCAACTGCAGCTTGAGAAAGATTAGGGCCAGCTGTAGATTGGGGCAATATCTGTGTGCAGCTTGGATAGACTGCTGCTTGTAACCCACAGTCTGCGCCCCAAATGTCTTCGAAGGCTGCCCATGGTAGTCAGGAAAGGTGCTTCGAGTTTCCATCTCATGTGCTGTGGGAAACCTGGGGAGCGCACTGCTTCCGTAGATTCCCAAGGCAGGGGATGTATATGCCATATGCCATATAGGCATATGCCATCTTGACTACAACTTTTCCTTTCATTGCATTTTCTAAGATCCTCATAATTGGTTCATTTTGACTCCCCAAAGCACCCCTAACAAGATGTTCCACACTTCTGTGTGTGGCAGTAGGGAGGAAAATAAAGCCTAGCCCAGAACTAGCTTCACCTTGAAAGCTGGACGTCCTACCCTCCCCCATCACAGAGCATTTCTCCCCGAGGGCGTGCTCTCAAGTGCTTGGCTGGTTGCTGGCTGGCTGCACCTGCACCTGCACCCCCTACCCCCGCAACCCCACTGGCCACACCTCTGCCCCATCCCTACCCCCACCCCCACCCCGTTGGCCACACCCCACCCCACTCCCACCCCGCAGGGTTCTTCCAATCCTGCTGGCTCTTCACTCCTCCTTTCTAGATTGCCATCAAATCGAAAAATTACTCTCCCTTTACTGTGCAGGTGAATTCAGTTCATGTTGCCCAACAGGCTGTGTCAAGGGGTCTTCGCTTGTCCACCCACACAAGGCCCTCAGGTTCCACCGAGGTGTGTCCTTAACCTCTGGGAAAACCCACCCCTGAGACAAGCGGTCGCTCCTTCTGTAGATGACAAAAGCGGTAGTACACAGCAGGTATTTCTGGAAAGACATGTTGTCTTCCTACTAGCAGAGAAGCCTGGAATTGTTTAAGGATTATATTATTGCCAGCATTTCTAGAGCCCATTGCACAGGCTAAGAATCGTGATGTGTCTTACATGCACTGCACTGATTGAACCTCACAACAATCCCACTCTACAGAGGAGGAGACTAACGCTCAGAGAGATTAGGCATCCCGACCAAGGTGACACAGCCCTTGATGAGACTCAGAATGAGCTACGTCATTCTCCGGGGGCTATACCCTCACGCTGTACTCAGTGGTATGCTGGTAACTGTTAACAACCCGCTCCATGGAAGAAAAATCCCTCCTTTGTTCAGTTTGCCAATTTCTGTGGTGAAAACGCTCCCACTAAAGCCTATTTCAGGCTACCAACATGACATCACAGAACACAGATTGGGGAAGGAATGAACAGTAAGTACCGTGATAGCCTAATTCCACCAATGGACCAATAACCCCAAGAGCATACAGAATAGCAAAATGTAGTAAAATAATTAGAAAGTAATACATTTTACGTATTTATTACCTGTTTTTTAATGTTACTTAATTGTAAGCTTAAGTAATTTTTTAAAAATGTTTTATTTATTTGAGAGAGACCGAGCATGAGCTGGGGGGAGGGGCAGAGGGAGAGGGAAAGGGAGACTCCCCGCTGAGCAGGGAGCTGGCGCATGGTCTGGATCCTAGGACCCTGAGACCATGACCTGAGCCAAAGGCAGCTGCTTAACCATCTGAGCCACCCAGGTGCCTCTGAGCTTAAGTAACTTTAAGTTTTAATAATAGCTGTGGTGAATGATCAGCTTGCAAAATTCCTGAAAATTTACCAATTAGGTCTAGCAAGCGAATATGAGCGGCCTCTAGAGCACACAACTACTTCTTCAGTGTACCCTAAATATAATCCAGACTTGGAGGAACTAGAGAAGCAAATAACATCAGGATGGAAAGAAAATCAGAAATGTGTTCTATAATGAAAGTAGAAAATTTCAGAAAGCTAGACTAGAATTGGGGAGGGCAAACATTTGCTGTTAAATAATACGACAATGCTTGGAGTTCGGACACATTTGCTGGAGTTTCAGAATTGGGTTCAGTAGACAAAATGATTGGGGGAACCATGTGGTTGCTTGTTTATTGATCACAGCGAAGTTCCAAACAAATTAGGAGCCTGTTGACTTCTCATAAAGGAAAGAAAACAGAAAAGATAATAAATGTCATCACTGTGGATTTAGGAAATGTTTGGCTTGGTTTGGGGAAATAAAATATCTAATCAACTCCAAATCTCTATTAGCTGATTATCAATTTTGAAACATTTTCATATGGGAACATTCATACAAGGATTTTATAGCAGCTAAAGACAGTAATTCTCCAAAACTTCACATGCATTCCCTTAGGTGTGGAGATTAGGAACAGTGCATGCCCCCAAGATATTGATAATCCCATCTGCTCTATCTGGCTACTCCTTTGTACGTAGTGATTATAATGGTAATAGAAGCCAAAGTTCTTGGAATCCAGCTCCCCTTGGGAAAGATGGATTGGGTGCACAACCTTCTGCCAGGCACTGGGACCAGAGTAATGGGCAAGCCAGACAAGGTCCCAGCCCATGAGGAACATTCAGTCCACTGGTAAAGGCTGCCTAGAGAAGGAAAATCTACATGCAGTGTTAGGCATTCCTGTTGTCATTTCTTGTTTGAGAACATACATTGGCAAAGTTGAGATGTTTAAAAAGAATCCACGAACCCCCAGAACTTGCAGAATGTTCTACATAGCCTCCTGAAATCCATTCAATGTTACACCACCAGGCTGGATGGGCTGTCTTGGTGTAATTAAAAGAAAGGGACAGGGTTTCACTGAGCTAATGATTTTTGTAATAAGAAGGCACACCGTCAGTACCAGCTCCAAAACCAAGGTAAGTTCTATCTCTTTCTTGACAATGGTTTTCTTTGTCATTTTAAGAAAGTCCTTTCATTGCAAATAGAAAGCATTTAGAAGATAAGTATGTGGTGAATAACAAGTCAAGATAAAAAGCCTTTTTCCTACTCTCTTACAAAGCCAGTGTTGGTGACAAGGTTAGTTTTAAGCTGGAATCAAGGTATTTAACCTTGAACGCCTGGTTTTGCATTTGCATTACAATAAGTTCTGGCTGTTGTGCACTCTGTCCAAATATCTAAAAATCTATTATTACTTGGCTTAATGGCCTGTGTAACCTAATTTAAAATGGAAGGGTGAACTTCAGGTTCTCTCTCGTCAGTTTGCTGTGAAGTCGGTATTAGCATATTATTGTGCTCTTGCATTTATCCCAGATGGTTCCTTCAGTGGGAAGAACCTGCCCCATCATGGTGTTTGGTTCAAAGGTAGGTGGTTCCACCTGCCCAGAGGGGCACAGGGGTGGGGGTGGAGGTGGGTAAGGTGACATAGTAGACAGTACATGGAGAGATTGTAGGCTTTAAAAGGCATAGAAATTTACATTTTATTTTATTTGAGAGCAAGAGAGCATGAGTGGGAGGGGCAGAGGGAGAGAGAATCTTAAGCAGGCTCCACGCTCAGTGCGGAGACCAATGGGGGGCTCCATGCGGGGCTCGATCTCATGACCCTGACATCACGACCTGAGCTGAAATCAAGAGTTGGACACTTAACCCACTGACTACCCAGGTACCCCAGAAATTTACATTTCAATCTAAGTTCTACATCTCACCGATGACAATGTGCCCTTGAGCATGTAACGTGACCTATCTGAATTTAGGTTACCTCCTCTGTACAGTGGGAACAGTGACTCAGTAAACAGCTCCGGGGAGAGCTGCCTTCCCTGCATACACAGTGCTATGAGTCCCTGAGAGCCACATCTGTAGCAAGCCATACTTCCACCTGTGCCTCAACTGACTCATCCCAAGGTGACACCTGGCTCCATAGAAAGCAACTCCGTTCTCTTTTCTGGAAGTTTATGTTTGCATAAAGACACAGACACATGGAGTCTCTGGTGCCAACAAAAACAATACCAATAATAATGATAAAAAACAATAAAGCAAACACAGAGAGGGTTTACTGGGTGCCAGACACCATTCTAAGCTCTATTACTGTTTGCATCTTCAGAACCGATCCATGTAGATGTACTATTACCACTGTCATCTCCATTTAACAGATAAGGAAACAGACCCAGCGATGGGTCTGTGGGTAGAAGACGCAAGAAGTGCTGCTTCTCAGACCCCTGGGGATGCCCAGCTCTGACCTCTTCCACGTCTTCATGGTCCAACAGTTTGGAATCCATGGGGAATGTCCATGCACCTTCCTCTTTTTGCTATAATTGCCCATTAAGTGGTTGGTTGCAAATAAAAAAACTAAAATCTTGATGAATGCAATATTTACCATCAGGATTGCTAGAAATAACGTAACTAGAGCAGCTAACAAAGAGCCTAGCACAGTTATGAGAGAGATTCTAGAAGAATTTATCACTGAAGGATCTCAACCCACCAAGGCCCTCTGGCCCTCAGGAGATAGCTGCAACATTACTACTACTAATGGTTGCTGAAAGATGGTTTCTGTGTTTGGCACCGTGCTGTGGGCTTTGCTTGCATTATCGCCATTTGAATTTGGGGAGTTGCCTGTGAGGCAAGTACCTTACTTCTCTTTGGCCCATGGAAGAATGAGGTTCTGGTCCCTTTCATTCCCCCCCCCCCGCCCCGCCCGCCCTTCCTCCACTGGATGGAAAGAAGGTTTGACTTAGTATAAAGAGCCAGAGAGTTTGTGCTTGTTAATGTCTCTGAGGATCTGACCAACATCAGCAAGAAAAAAGTTGGCTTGTTTTACAGATACTATGATTTACAGCATGTGAAAGCCCTAAGGCCGCCCATATCTAGAGTAACCCGAGCCAAAAACATGCTCTCGGAGACTGGAGGCACCCACCAGAGGCACCCACCAGAGGGAGCTGGGACCTTGAAGTGGATAAGAGTAGAGTGAACAGGAGAGGAGAGGAGAGGCAGAACCGGGGAGAGAAGAGGCTCCCAGCACTGCCCACAGCCAGCCCTGAGACTTGACGGGGAAAGAAGGGCCATCATCTGGGTGCTAGAGTACCCACCATCAAAGCCAAGATGGTTCTAGCTGGTCAAGAACAGCAGAACCCACAAGACCCTGGGGGCAGGGCTGAGTTTCCATATACATGAGGGTACTGCAGCTGAGATAGGTGAAGTAGTTTGCTTGAAGTCACAGAGCCAGAGTAGCAGAGGCAGACATGCAACCAGCTGGCTGATTCTGGAGTCCGAGCCCTTAACCCACCCCTGCAAAAGGCTATTGTTCTAGGTTTTACACCTTGGAGCTTTTCTTAGCTTATGCTCACATAGATCCCCCAAACTTCTTCCAAATCTTCCTCAGCCTTCAAAGCCAGGCTCAGATGCCGCCTCCTTCCATGCTAAGCCTTTCCCAGTCCCTCGGGCCTCAGCATCCCCTCTTCTTGACCCCCCAGGGCACTTGACCTCTAACCATACGATATGGATTCTGCTTGGCATGGAGCTGGGTGGGCACGTCCAGTCTCCCCTGCTAACTGAGGTTCTCAAGTGCAGAGGTATTTTATACATCTTGGGCTTTCCCCCACCCAACCCCAATGCCCAAGGACACTGCCTTGCAGCTAGTGTGCAAGAAATACATATTATAAATAAGTCCTGGGGATCTAATGTACGGCATGGCGACTATAGGTGACAATACCATAGTGTGCACTTGAAATTTGCTAAACGTCGATGCTAAGTGTGCTCACCACAAAAAAAAACAGGCGGTGATAACTGTGCGGGTGATGGACGTGTGAATTAACTCGACTGTGGTGGTCATTTCACAACGTAGATGCAGATCAGATCATCATGCTGTATGCCTGAAATGCACACAATTTTTATTTGTTAATTATACCTCAATAAAGCTGGGGAAGAAAGAAATGCACATTGAAGGAGGCAGGCATTCAGAGGCTTCAAACAACACGCACACCACAGCCTCAGAGAAAATGTCAGAAGCGAGTCTCTGCTCCACCTCCATCAGTCAGGCTGGAAGGGCAGCGTGAGTCCCCCGAATCAACCAGTTGCAGGAAGCTTCTTCCAAAGACAGGGATACGGCATCTTATGAATAAGTCATCTGCTGACTCACTACATAGGAATAGTTAATTTGTTATCTCATTTAAATGCACCAAAGAGAAACCTGGGGGCACCTGGGTGGCTCAGTCAGTTAAGCATCTGCCTTTGGCTCAGGTTATGATCTCAAGGTCCTGGGATCAAGCCCCACATCATTGACCCTTGATGTTGGCCTCCCTGCTCAGCGGGGAGTCTGCTTCTCCCCCTCCCTCTGCCCCCCCTCATGCGTACTCTCTCTCTCTCAAATAAATAAATAATATTAAGAAAAAAATAAAAGGAAAGAAAAGAAACCTGAAGAAAGACAGGATCTGTGTTGCCCTAGTGGAATCGATGGGATTTATCACATTACTCTGGTAATTTCCTCTGGTACCAGTTTGGTCCAGGAATGCTTTCCCAGCCCAATTGGCCTCCAGCTCCCCAGCTTCAGGAAGCGTCCCTGGGCTCCAAGTTCTTCAGATGGATTGCATGATTGCACTTTCCTTGTCGCACCTGCCTTTTGTCTGGTAGAGACGCAGGCTGACTGCAGATGCACCTGTCCCGTCCTTCCGCATGCCTGCAGATTTCAGGACGCAAGCTATCCTCCTCACTCGCATGGGTGTTCCTCGATGGCTAACCCACAGGTTCCCAAAACCCAGCTCTCCATTTCCTATCTCTTTTGAGCTCTGTCAAAAAAAAAAAAAAATCACCCCAAACCCCAAATGGAGCTGGACCTCCATTTCCGTGAAAGAGCATTTTTTTATAGCCCACGTCCAGAAACACCCAGCAACCAACCCCCAAACCCAGGATTGGCTGTTCACCACAGTCCTGGGTAATCACTCTAAAATACAAGTATAACAAGCATAACACGTACCTACCTCGCGTCTAGTCTTCTGGGAAGGAGAAAGAAGGCAAACCAGATGCAATGATGGCGGGCGGTTAAGCCAGCCACAGGCCGCGGGGGCTGCAGCATTCAGACGAGAAAGGGAAGCGAGTGAAGCTGGGAGTCAGGGACACGTGAACGGCAGACTGGACTTGAGCTAGAACTAGAAGAACGGAGAGGCTGCGCAGCTGGGGGAAGAGCATTCTAGAAGAGAGGGAAGCATGAAGACGGGAGCAAGCCTGGTGAGCGCGTGAGGCTGTGAGGAACAGCTCCGAGAGCTGAGATGGACGGAATGTCACCCCTTCCTGGGAAAAGGTTCTAGAAAAGGAGCAAGAACTCAGAGGGGCTTGACAAGCGTGCTTGGTGATTTAAAGGTGCCAGACAGGCTTTTCCAAGATTCCTTGCCTCTCTGCCTAAGGGGGCCAGCTCCTTTTTACATTTTTAGATGTATTTTTCACTTAAATACGTGACACCTCACTAAAGCATCAATAAACACCTGTCAAGTGTTGGCTGTGCCAGGCGCCCTGCCTGGGACTGGAGAGTTGTGGATGAAAGTCCTGGTCACGTGGAGCGGACACCATGGGGTGGTTATCCGCGTGGAAGAATGACCGGTGGCTTTTCTTTTCTTACTTGTAATTAAAATGTTTTGTCCAATTTCCTGCAAAGAGAAAAGATTACATTATGATTAAAATAGCAATAATGTATCTAAAATATCTGATGTGATAGGTGATACAATGGGGGTAAGAAACAGAACGTTTGGGGGAAAAGGGATGAAATTTCCTTTGTGCCAAAAAAATAAAAATAAATGAATAAAAGCTGAAGAGCCTGAGCCAAGTACTTTGGGAGCAAGATTATGCTCAGATGTGTTCTTGCAGAGACACTGCCGAGAAAGGTTGTGAAGTTAGCCGGGAGGAAATGACTAGGGCAGGTATTCTAGATGTACAAGCCCTCCCAGGTTGAGACAGAGCCCAGGGGTCCACTGTCTGAGATGAGCCAGGCTCTGGGCCGCCAAGCTCTGAGAAGGCAGCCGTGGAAGCCAGCGACCCAGTCCCACCTTCTCTTAGTAGCTCTGTGAGCAGCTCCTGCCTTCCGCCCTCTGCCAGCACCTGCGAGGGGTAGAGAGCCTCTTAATCTTAACTCACACCGCCAGTGTCCCCGGGGATGCTGTGACCTGCAGCCACTTCCCCAGAGGACAGCTCATCCCCCCATGTCCGTTCCACTCCCTTCTCACTTGCTCTTCTAGAAGCAGCAGAAGAGGCTGTTGGGGGTTTAGAGCTGGGCTTTTAGAACTGGACTGCTTTCCAGCTCCTCCACCTGCTGCTTCTGTGGCCTCGAGCTACTTATTAATCACTCTAAGCCTCTGGAGCTCATTTTTACCATCTGTAAAATAGGTATGTGGGTGGATGGCAAGACAGATGACAGAGATATTCCAGACTTATTCCCTTTTTTTTTTAGATTTTATTTATTTATTTCAGAGAGAGAGGAGAGAGAGAGCACACAAGCATAAGCAGGGGGAGGAGGTGGGGCAGAGGGAGAGGCAGACTTGCCGCTGAGCAGAGAGCCTGACATGGGGCTTGATCCCAGGACCTCGAGATCATGACCTGAGCCGAAGGCAGACGCTTAATGACTGAGCCACCCAAGCGTTCCTCCAAACTTATTCCTAACCAGTCTCCATGTTTCCCCCGCTACCCCCAATGTCATTTTCTATTTAATCACAGTTACACTTGCACATACTTAAAAACAGCAACAGACAAATCTGTAAGTCTTCTTACCAAAAAATGGCATTCCCCAAGCATCTCTTTACCTTCCATTTCCTCCTCTCTGGAAGAAGCCACCTGCAACTCTTTGAATCTGTGGTATTTACTTGCATATCTCTAAACAGATTGGTGAGCTTTAGGCATTCACTTGATCTTCCAAGGCAGAGAATAAGGCTGTGGCTCTTGTATGTGCCCCCGCCCTCGTCCATGAACGCTTAGTCACGCTGTCTTCCCAACCTGCTAATTCTGTGATTAATAATTAGGATTTCCATTATGATGACTCAGTAAAGGAGTACCTTTCAACATGGCTCAGTCACAGCTCTTACAAGGGAATTTGAAATGTGGGGCAGCGTTTGGTTTATCAAGTGTTGGGGGGCAAGGGGCTGGCTCAGTGGCAGGGAGTGGGTGAGGGCCAGGGATGCTATAAGTCCTGTGACATGAGCACTTTGCTGCACAACAGTGTCCAGATGTCAGCAAGTCCCTCCTGAGAAGCGGTATGTTCTAAGATGCCCAGCGGTTGAACTGCGGACAGTACTGAACACTATATGTACTACGTTTTTTACCCTGTACGTACATAACATAATTTATAAATGAGGCACAGTAGGAGATTGACAACAAGTAATAATAAAATAGAACAATTATCACAATATACAGTAATAAAAGTTATGTGACTGTGGTCTCTCTCTCTCTCAAATGTCCTACTGTGTTGAACTCACCCTTCTTGTGATGATGCAAGATGATCAAATACCTATGTAATGAGATGAAGAGATGAAAGACTCAGGTGCTAGCACATAGCCTTGGGCTACTATTGTCCTTCTGATGAGGTGTCAGCAGAAGGATCATCACTTCCAGACTGTGGTTGACCCTTGGTCACAGAAACCAGGAAAAGCGAAACCACAGATAAGGGGGGCTACTGGATAGAATCAAACTCTTTTCTGGCTTACCGCCAACAAAATCCTTTATTACCTGAGCTCTGATAAATCTTTGGCCTCATCTTCTACTCCCTTACCTCTTATCCACTAGGTCCCAGTCATGTTGGCCTTCTGGTTATACATCATGCTTGCTTCCACCTCAGGGCCTTTGCACTTACTATTCTCTCTGTTGGGAAGACTGTTCTCCCAGGTCTTCTGTCACTTCCTGAGAAAGACCTTCCCTGACCACCAATCTAGAAGAGCCATCCAGCCACTTACCATCACACCACCTTGTTTGAATTCTTCCATGGGGATCACAGCCTTGATCATTTTGATATCTTTCTTGTGCACTTGATTGTTTGCTTTGTGTTTTATCTGTCTTACTCAACAAGAATGTAAGATCTGTGAGATCTTACAATCGGGGCCTTATTTTCTTGTTTACCACTTTATCTTGACACCTAAAACAGGGTTGTATTAGTCGGGGTTCTCCAGAGAAATGGAACCAATAGGAAGTGTTTATTATAAGGAATCAGCTCACACCATTACGGAGGCTGAGAAATCCTGACCCAGGAGAGACAATGGTATAGTTCTAGTCCAAACCCAAAGACCCAAAAAGCAGGAGAGCTGATGGTGTAAATTCTATTCCACATCTGAGTCCAAAAGCAAGGGAAGACCAACGTCCCAACTTGAAGACAATCAGGCAAAAAGAATTCTCTCTGCCTTTTATTCTATTCAGGACTTCAGGGGACAAGGCCACATTGGGGAGGGCAATCTGCTTTACTCAGTCTACCTATGCAAATGTTAATCTCATCCAGAAGCACCCTTATAGACACTCTCAGAAACAAAGTTCAACCCACCCACGGCCTGGTCAAGCCGACACATAAAATTAACCATCACAATGC
Source organism: Halichoerus grypus (assembly GCF_964656455.1). NCBI lineage: Eukaryota > Metazoa > Chordata > Mammalia > Carnivora > Phocidae > Halichoerus > Halichoerus grypus. The sequence goes on along the minus strand of NC_135718.1, from coordinate 94,523,261 downwards.
CTGACATTGTCCAATAAATATTTGTTAAAGGAACAGATAAATCAATTCTCTGATCTTAACAGGGTCAGACCCTGTTCAGATGTACTTGAAAGTAAGTGGAGACTGTCCCTTTGTGCTCCCCCAACCCTACCCACTGACAGGATGCTTCTACCCAGTGGGGAAGCCACTGCTTACAAAATTCGTTCCAGGCCTCTGCTTGGAATCAGTCTGAGACTGCTCTTCTTCCAGGCTCCTAGTCTCTGCTTTGGCACTCCACCATGGTAAGCTCTTGAGAACCTGCCCTAGAGCCTGACGTCGAGCCTGCAGTTCCAATTCAGTGATTCCCCTGCCCATACCCATGCCCCTGCCCACAGCACTAGAGAGGAACACATGGTAAGAGAGTTTGGTACCTCTGAGTTTCAGATGGAGCCTTCTGCAGGGATGGAAGGAAAGTTTTGGAGCATGGTAGATTTAGAATGGCTGAAAATACTCTGGACCAGAGTGTGACCTTGGACCGCACACCCCCACTGCCCTTCCCAAAACTACCACCAAATGGTCTCCCCTCCATAATCGACGGGTAAGAGTACTTCAAGAGAAGCCTCTGACTGACAGGGCAACTCTCCACCATCATGCCTTCCAACCGATGTGCCACACATCGGTTCCCTTCTTGCGGGTTCCCTCCTCAGGCTGCCTGGCCACTGATCAAAGTGGTGCCGTTTAGTTACAGTGCTACTGGGGAAGAAATAAAACATCCCCTCCAGTTGCAAGATCAAAACTCTTCTGTTTGCAGGATACAATCCATCACTAAGGCCGTGGTAGATTATGCTTCTAGTATTTAACTTAGCTCACTTTTACTGGGCTGGGGAGGATGGAAGATCCTGGAGTAGGGCAAGAACTTCTTGCATGTGACTAATATATCTAAGAGACAGGTATCTACATAATTAGTGACTTCAGTAATCCTCCAGGGCCTGAAATCTTAGCCCTTCAGGTGGCCCTTTGTTTTTTTGTTTTGTTTTGTTTTGTTTTATTCAAATTCAATTAGTCAACTTACAGTACATCATTAGGTTCAGATGTAGTGTTCAATAAATCATCAGTTGCTTGTAACACCCAGTGTAACCCTTTGTGACGAAGCTAGTGTTCTAGCATTACTTTACATGCTATGGAAATGTTCTTCCTAATGACCCAGGCTTTCCCGCATGGCTGTTTCCTGCAGAGGACACCAGTCCTTTAAGTCTAGAGAAAAAGGTCTCAAGGAAGCATCTCCTTTGGGCTTTTTACCTTTACTAGACCTTCATCCCCACCCCAGCACAGCATTTACTCCAGTGATTTATGGTGGGTTGTCTATTTCTTTGCCTCCCCCGCTAGACCTCGGGAGAGGGCACAGGCTGTGCTTATTCATTGTAATATCCCAAATCAATGTTTATGATTTCATTAGTAATCAATTGTGACAGTGAATCCAGGCAATAACCATAATAAAACTGCAGATAATAAAATTTTGGGCAGTCTATAAATAAAATAATACACAAACTCAACTATTTTTTTTCATTCTTTTCAATAATAAGTGGCTATTAAGCAGCCTTAGCAGTCATGTACTAGGCATAGAATGGAAAATTGAAATAGCATCTGTAGAAACAGTACATTTTATTAAAATTTGCTTTAGAACAGGAAGGAAGTGCTGGTGGTTGTGGGAATGGAAACGTTCTGGGGGCGGGGGGTCGGTGTCATGATGATGGTGAGGTTTTGGTCAGTAGTTTCAGCCTCCCCAGTGGCAACTCCACACACAGTTGAACCAAAATAAACAGCCACACATTTGGAAGCCACCAATCATTTCATTACTCCTCCTCCCTCCCCCATCTCCCAAGGCACACACTAACTGGAAGGGGTACCCCTCGCCTGCCCAATGCCTGATATCACCAGTCACTTCGCAATTACTCTGTTGCTGACACTGCATCAATGCAGAAGGGATCCGAGTGCAACCTCTCCCAGACAACCCTAATTCACAGCACCCCGAGTTCAGTGGCCAGAAGTCAAAGTGCCTTTTCTTTTTAAAATTTAAGAACCCTCTTCTTTCTGACTCTACACATTTCACAGGAAAATTGCAGGTAGCCATTCAAAAAGAATGACAGGGCAGCTTATTTCCTAGGCCATCTACTTGTTCAGACCGGAAGACTCCACGCCCTTCATTCATTAGCTGCATATCCGATCAAGCTCCCCATTGAAGTCAGTCTTGCTGTTTGTTACTGCTCTTCATTATCCACACACATAAAGGGTAGAAATCGTGGATACTTTTGCAAAACCCTGGCACCTGTTTCAAATCATACCTCCCAGCACTGTTTCACCTGAGTATGACTAAGGGAGATTTGCTCTTCTTTCCCTCTCCCTTAACCTGTGTCTAACTAGTGGTTATTTATTGAAAAATAACCAAAAGGCAGGCTGGTAGAAGAAAATGAAGGAAGAAAGAGCTCAAATGAAAGAAGCTGGTTCCTTGCCCCTCTAAAGAGTTACTCCCTCTATGCGTGTAAATACCAATGGTCTTTTGACTCATTCACTGACTGCACCTTACCTGGCATCTCCTGTCAGAGAACTCGTGCTTTAAAAGTGATACCCACAGATCTGTGCAAGATTCCTGTTGTTGCCCCTTCTCAGAGAAAGATGCCAAGATGGACAGATTTCAGCCTAAGTCGAGAGATAGCAGCTCAGAAAATCATCTTCTATCGAGTGCACCTTCTAAAGTCAGCCAAGGCTGTGCGGGCATGGATTTCAACTCTGAAATGTTCTCATGCTTTGCAGGAGAACACGCAGGGGAGCCAGGGAGAAGTCAGCCTCCTCTATTTCTGTGAAATTAGAGCACAGACCTCAAACTCCTGGGCAGAGCCATCAGAATGCCAGGGAACTCCCAGCAGGAGTTCATTTGCAGAGAAAGATACACTTCCCTTGGCCGAGGGGTGAGGTTCTCTTTGCAGTACTTGCAATTTAAAGGCTAAGGTGGTGCTAGATACACAGAGGACAATCACCCAGGGAGTGCTATTGACTAGCAAATAACTTGGAAAAGTGGTCCAAATGCTCCTGGAATTGATTTCTTAACCCCTGTCTTCAGATTGGCATTTGAAATGTCCCCCTTGGGACCTCTGTTTTAAAGGATTGGATCATTGTGGATTCTTTTAGATCCTTAAGATGAGAATGTGGATGTCTTGCTTTTCAAATACTGTTGCTGGCTATCCACTGGGCGCTCCTGTGAACGCCACACTGTGCTGACCTGGGTCACTAGGGAGCTCAACTTATCAGTTAGGGGTTGTCACACTTTTGTCCAAGTCTACGGTGCCCATTGGAAATGTCTTCAAATGCATCATGTTGTTTTATTTATCTCAACGTTGGTGAATAAGAGGCTACTCCTCAAAATTTATTTCTATTGTCTGAATGTTGAGCAGGAAGCCTAATCCAACCCTCAAAGATTGATTTTTTTAAAGATTTTATTTATTTATTTGAGAGAGAGAGAACATAAGCGGGGTGAGGGGCAGAGGGAGAAGCAGAGTCCCCGCTAAGCAGGGAGCCCGATGTGGGCTTGATCCCAGGACCCTGGGATCATGACCTGAGCTGAAGGCAGACGCTCAACCGACTAAGCCAACCAGGCACCCCAAAGACTGATTTTTTTTTTAATGTAGGAGAAAACTTCTGTGATTTCCAAAGGTTTTGCTGATTAATTTTAGAACCTGGGTATGTACTTCATATATTTATTTCTTTATATAATAGGCTATAATCAAATATCAAAACTCTCAACTTATTAACTCATTCTCTTTTTTTGATAACAGCTTTATAGAGATAGAATTCACTTACCATATAATTCACCCATTAGAAGAGTACAGTGAAATGATGTTTAGTGTATTCACAGAGCTGTGCAAACATGACCACAATCAACTTTAGAATATTTTTATCACAGGCAACGACTATCCACTTTCTGTCTCTTATAGATTTACCTGTTCTAGACATTTCATATAAATAGAATCATCATTCGTGGTTCTTGTGACTGACATCTTTCACTTAGCATAATGTTTCACGTTGTAGCATCAGTAATTGTGAAACTTTCTTGGCCAAATAATATTCCATTGTATGAATATACCACATTTTGTCTATTCATTTGTCAACTGATGGACATTCAGGTTGTTCTCACTTTTGGTTATTTCAGCTATTGTGGGTAATGATGCTATGAACATCCATGTATGTGTTTTTATGTAGATATATGTCTCCTTTCTCATGGGTATATACCTAGAACTAGAATTGCAGGGTCATATGGTAGCTCTAGGTTTAACTCTTTGAGGACTGGTCATAATGTTTTCCAAAGTGTCTGCAGCATTTCACCTTCCTACCAGCAGTGTATGAGAGTTCAATTTCTCCACATCCTCACCAACACTTGTTTTTACCTGACTTTTTTATTATAACCACCTTTGTTAGTATGAAGTGCTATCTCATTGTGACTTTGATTTGTATCTCCAGGATAACAAATGGTATCAAGCATCTTTTCATGTGCTATTGGATATTTGTATGTCTTCTTTGGAGAAATGTCTATACAAATTCTTTGCCCATCTTTTAATTGGGATATTTGTTTTCTTATTCTTATGAGTTTTTTTTTACATATTCTAGATATATATTACATATGTAGATATTTAGATATTTTATTTATAGATACTTAGACATTTAGATTATGATTTACAAAATCTTTTTCCCATCTTATAGATTTTCTTTTCAGTTTCTTGATAGCATTCTTCGGAGCACCAAAGTTTTTAATTTTGATGAAGTTCAATTTGTCTATTTTTTCCTTGGTTGCTTGTGCTTTTGATCTATCTAAGAAATTCTGCCAAATCCAAGATGGTGAAGATTTACCTCTGTTTTTTTCTAAGAGTTTCAGAGGATTAGCTCTTATATTTAGGTTGATTCATTTTGAATTAATGTTATATGTGGTGTGAGGCAGGGGTTCAACTTCAGTTTTTGGCATGTGGATATCCAGTTGTCCCAGCACTGAAGACTATTCTTTCCTCATTTAATGGTCTTGACATTCTTGTTGAAAACTGATTGACCATAGATGCATGGGTTCATTTCTGGATACTCAGTTCTATTTCATCGATCCATATGCCCTTATTTATGCCACATACCCTTGGTTACCATTAGTTTGGAGTACGCTTTGAAATTAAAAAGTGTGAATTCCCCTACTTTGTTCTTTTCAAGACTATTTTGGCTATTCTGGGTCTCTTGCAACTCCATATGAAGGCTAGAATCAGCTTGTCTGTTTCTACCAAGAAACCAGCTGGGATACTGATAAGGATTGCATTGAATCTGTAGATCAATTTGCCATCTTAATAATATTCCAATCAATGAAAATGGACTATCTTTCAATTTATGATCATCTTTCATTTCTTTCAACGTTTTGCAGTTTCCAGAACATAAGCTTTGCACTTTTTTGTTTAATTTATTCCTAAGTGTTTTATTCTATTGTAAATATAATTGTTTTCATTTTATTTCATTTTCAGATTGTTCATTGCAAATATATAAGAATACAATTGATACTTACATGTTGATCTTATATTCTGAAATATTGCTGAACTCATTTGTTAGTTCTAATAAGTTTTTAGTGGATTCCTTCAAATTTTCTACATACAAGGTCAGACTGTTTGTGAATAGAGATAGTTTTACTTCTTTTCCGATCTGAATGCCTTTTTTTCATTTTCTTGCCAAATTGTCATGTCCAGAACCTCCAGTACAATATTAAATAGAAATGGTGAAAACAGATACCCTTGACATTTTTTCCTAGGGGAAACTCATCCAGTCTTTCATCATTAAATATGATGTAGGTTTTTATAGATGCCTTTTATTAGGTTGAAGAAGTTCCTTTTATTCCTTGTTTGTTGAGAGATTTTACCATGAAAGAGTAATGCTTTCTCTATCGAGATGATCATGTGCATTTTGTTTTTTATTTTATTGATATAGTATATTACATTAATTAATTTCAAATTTTAAACCAACCTTATATTCCCAAGACAGATATCACTTCTTCATGGTATATCATCCTTGTATGTGTTGCTGGATTTGGTTCACTAGTATTTTGTTGAAGATTCTTGCATCTATATTCATAAGAGATATTGGTCTATAGTTTTCTTTGGATGTCTGTGGTTTGGCATCAAGATGATACCAGCCTCACCAAATGAGTTGGGAAATGTACCCCCCATTCAATTTAATGGAAGAGTTTGTAAGGACTTGGTTTTTAATTCTTCTGGAAACATTGGATAGTGTTCAATTCATTTTTTTACTCACAAATATTTGTTCGGGGACTACTAGGTTCAAGGCACTGTCCTAGGCATTGCTGATACAATGATAAATAAATTCTTGCCAATTTTTTGTTTAGCTAACTAAAACGTGAATATTTGGTTTAGTTGTGCCCTTCTTCATATTAACAAGATTTTTTTTAATGTTTTTTGAAGATTTTATTTATTTATTTGAGAGAGAGAGCACAAATGGGGGAGCTGCAGAGGGAGAGGGAGAAGCAGGCTCCCCCCGAGCAGGGAACCCAATGCAGGGCTCGATCCCAGGACCCTGGGATCATGACCTGAGCCAAAGGCAGACACTTAACAGACTGAGCCACCCAGGCACCCCTCATATTAACAAGATTTAACAACAAAAAAGTATGAAGTAAGGACATAATTAAATTTTGTATTCCAATTCCTGTGGCCTCCATTTACTCTCTCTCTCTCACACACACACACACACACTCCTTTTCTTCTTCCCTCTCTTTCTTTCTCTCTTCCTTTCCCTCTCTTTCTTAGTACTAAGCTCTGCCCTGATCCCTACCCTACCTCTCTGTTGACACCTACCCTCTCAGTCTAATATAGGATTCTAGCAAATATGAGTACATTACCTAAAATAATTTCTGCTACTCTGAAAATCAGCAAATGTGTCATCTTAGACTTCTCAGTCTTTGAGAAGTGTGCTCTGTGGCATAGGGAAGGTAGACTTGGGTGTGTGGGGAGTGTCAACGGCTTTCTTTATCACTCTATTCACAGCATTTTGACAATTTCTACTATAAATATGACTTGTTCTCGCCTTGCCTATAAAGATTTCCCCCAGGGCTTGCAGGAACTTATTTGTATTCAAAGCCAGACCGCTGGGTCCCTGCTAAGATTCTGGGGATGGCCAAGGCTACCCGAAATCACTGAGGGAGGGACATTTCAGACTGCATCCCCCATGAAAGAACATGATTTGTCCCCATCCAAGAAAGAGAAGGTAGTTCAACAGCCCCAAGCAGACACATGACCTCCTACGGCAGATTGATTTATTTAATGCTCTAAGTCAATACTCTTCCGGATAATATCATCATCAGTGGCCAACAACAGTACTGGTAAGTGAATCTTTAGAAGTTGACCCCAGAGCGGGAAACAAATCTCTACAGAGTTGACCATTCACTGCTCTAGTGATCACAGCCATGGAGCCGGTAATGTATTCCTTTTCTGCCATCTACAAACATGTTGATCACTTACTATGTGCCAGGGACTGCGCTTAGTAATTATGAAGCTAACTAAGAAGAGACTCTGTACTCCAAGTGTCCAGACTTAGTAAGGAACTCCAGCCCAGTGGAAAGCACAGGACAGAGTTCTCGTCATGCCACCAGAGATCTAGACAAGACCTTATGATGGCCTGAAGTAATGAGATGCATTTAAAGCTTCAATACAATGTAGCCAGCATAAAGATATAAACAGAAATATGTCCAGGAAGGAGTTACATGCCCTAGAGTCCCATAATAATGTAAATAAATATCTGTGAGTGTCTCTATGTTCCAGGCACTGTGCCGAGTGTTGGAACACAATGTTGAATAAGACAATCCTGTTCCTTAGAATGGACCAAATGTAATTCAGTAACTCAAAAAAGACAACTCTGTCAAAAGTAATGAATTTCTAAAAAAGCCAAAGAAAACTATAACCCAAAGCATTTACTGTTACAAAACATGCTAAACCCCATGCCAGGTACAACTTACTAATTAACAACGTTCTATAAAGACTAATGGTCTCTGTCATTCCCCAACCAAGTATCACATTACTCCCTTAATTGATCTGTTTCTTTTTAAACCCAAAGCATGACTGGAAAGACATCTTCCCCAGATCCCTGGAGCACAAGCCATTCAATATCTTATAATGCAGAAGATAATGTAAAAAAAGCCCCTCACAGCCAAAATATGTGGTAAACACAGTTGAGGTGTGTTTTTTGGGGGGGCGGGGGGTTAACTTAGACCACTTGTCCCAACTAGTCACCTTATGCCCAGTCCAGAAATTGTACAAAAGCACAGAGTGCTTGGAAAGAGCAAGAGAAACAGGTAAGTGATGAGGTCCCAGTTTTGGGGGAGTGTCTGTGCTGGGGGTACAGAATGATTCAGCCCTGGATCCTGCCCTGAGGAGGTTCCAATCTGGGATGAGCATGAAGGTATAGCCATGAATATTATTTTGGGTAGAAAGCAAGTCCTGGTTAAACTCTGTTAGGGCAAGGAACTAATAAAGGAAGATAAACGTTGTAGTCCAAACCATAAAATTGATTTTCGCATGGTTGTAAGCGTACTCTTATTAGTTGAGAATTCCAGCTCATATGTGAGAAGGCTACACACACACACACACAAAAGATATTAAAACACACACGATTAGCTATGCAGGGATATATATACGCTATTTCGTAGGGTGGCTGGAAGATTGGCCCATTTGAGCCCAAGCCAGGCACAAGCTTGACAGGAGGGGGGGTCAGAGAAGTCTCCTGGACCAGAAAGGACAACCTCTCACAAGGAATAACTAAAATTAGAGGAATTAACCCAACGGGAGAAAAAAAAATCAGCAATGCTAGTGATCATTTCAAATGTATAAACCCCCATGGCTCATCACCAGCCTTGACCAGTCCCACACACTCCCCTCCCCCAGCCACATGGGCCAGGAACCAGAAGTTCCTGGATGTGACCAGCTTCCTCCCCAAGGGCTGCTCCCTTTGATGGAATTTCTTTTCCCTTCTCTCCCTCTGGCTAATGGCTTCTCAGTTTAAATGTCACCTTTTCTAAATTCCTTTCTCAGAGTCTTCATTTTAAACAGAATGCCTCTGCTGGCCTTTCTTGCAAGAAGGAATATAGATTTGCTTCCTGACATTTATCACAGTCTTTGGTTACATATTTATAAAAATATGTCATCTATATATTTGTATATCATCTATCCTCACTTCCAGATTACCTAAGTGAGGGCAGGAAGGACATCTGTTCACCACTATGTACCACCACCCAAAGATGAGTGAGAACCAAATAATAAGTGAACATATAAAAGAGATTAAGTCACTTTTAGGGGTCAGGGCACCTGGGTGGCTCAGTCCATTAAGTGTCTGCTTTTGGCTTAGGCTGTGATCCTGGGGTCTTAGGATCCAGCCCTGTGTCGGGGTCCCCACTCAGTGGGGAGTGTGTTTCTCCCTCTCTTTCTGCCCCTCCCCTCTGTTCATGCTCGCGTGCTCTCTCTCTCTCTCTTTCAAATAAATAAATAAATAAAATCTTTTTTAAAAAAGCGATTTTTTTATAGGTCAGAACGAAGACCAATAGAAAGGAGATGGTTCCAAGACTATAAATAAAGGCTTTTTATTTCTTTCTCATAATTATAACCTATATTGTACTCATAAGTTAATTAAAATGTTTATGTCCTAAATTATATGGCCTAGTCATTATGCTGAGTAAGGAAATTGCCATGTCAATCAGCAATGAGCTGTCAGTCACCAGAAGTGTCTGGGTGAAAACACAGTTGGCTGTGCATCTCCTATGTGTCAGGCACTTTGCTAAATGTTGAGGACCCAGAATAAAGAAGATTCCTGATTTCAAGGAGTGCCTAGTTGAAGAGAGCTCTCAGAGAAGGCCTTTAGACCAGAAAGGCCATAATAATTCAGATGGGAATTGGTTGATCAGCTCCTGGTTGTCACCTAGCAGACTCCAGGGGAACGGGCCAAAAGAGAGGGCAGCCAAGAGTGGGCTGTGGGAAACTTGAAACAGCATCTGCCCCACGTCCCCAAGCTGGTGACAGCCTCTGTTACCCGGGTGGGAGTCAATAGATGACCTCTGCATTGAATCAAAGACGTGCATCTAGACCTTGGAGTCCTGCCGGGTAGAGATGCCCTCAGAGGAGGCAGTTCTGCTGGGAGGCCTGGAGGCCAGAGAGAGTCAGATGCCCCTGGTTGGGGAAGGTGAGGAATGTGCATTAGTTTGCTAGGGCTGCTGTAACAAAGTATTGCACACCGGGTGGCTTAAATGACAGAAATTTATTTTCTCATGATTCTGGAGGTTAAAATTCCAAGATCAAGGTGTTGGCTGGTTGGTCTCTCCCAAAGCCTTGGCTTGTGGATGGCCACCTTCTCTCTGTGTCCTCAACTGGCCTTCTCTTTGAGTGTGTGCATGTCCTAATATCCTCTTCTTATTAGGTCACCAGTGAGATTGAGTTAAGACCCAGCCTAATGACCTCATGTTACCTCTTTAAAGACCCTATTCCCCCCTACAGTTATGTGCTGAGAGACTGGGTATTAGGACTTCAGCATATGAATTGGGGGCAGGGAGGATGGGGGGAGAGACACCATTCAGCTCATAACACAGAGAATGCAGAATATTGGATCCAAACCTCACTTATTTCCCAATTTTCACTTTAAAGTCAATGTCCGTCCCTTATCCTTAGTCCTATCCATACCAAAATGGTGCCACTTCCCAGAACAAGCACAGAAATCAGAAGCAGTGCTGAGCCCACGCCCACATTGTTAAGAAGGTAGAACATAGTGGCCCAGTACTTCCCAACACCTAGCTCATCAACAGAATATATTAGATTTTTTTTAATCCAGATAATTAAGACCCATCCTAAACCAATGAATTAGGAATATCTACAAGTTGGGGTTTTTTTTTTTTAAGATTTTATTTATTTATTTGAGAGAGAGAGCAGGGGGAGGGGTAGAGGGAAAAGGAGAAGCAGACTCCCCTCTGAACACAGAGCCCGATGCGGGGCTCGATCCCAGGACCCTGAGATCATGACCTGAGCCGAAATCAAGAGTCAGATGCTTAACCAACCAAGCCACCCAGATGCCCCAGGAATGTCTCTAAGTTTTAAGGAATCTATTCTTTTAAATCTCCCTAGCTGTTTCTAGTGATTAGTTAAGTCTGACAACCACTGCTTTTGACCTTCTGACAAAACTATGGCCTGTTTTCATAGAAAAAGGGTGTCATGTCCTTCCCATCTTAGGCCTCATTTTTGTCTTTACTCTCAAGGAAACCCTACAGATAAGTATAAATCATATAATGATGTGGATTGAACTTTATCATTAAGCTTACAAATTAGCCTTAGGCTAAAGCTCAAAGAATTTACATGCATTCATCCAATCATTTCTTAGAGTCATGTTATATTTATATCTATATTACATATATATATATATATTTCAATTTATTGATAAATAAATTGTTGTGGAGTGCTGACTACATGCCGGGCTTGGAGCTAGATGCTGGGGGTGGAGTGGTGAACACATCATGGTCCTTGCTTTCCATCCTGCCCCCTGTATATTTCTGTGAATAGAGTCTCACAGGCTGAGAGAAGGCACTGGAACTTTTTAGCTTCTGGGTGCTACCTTATGATGAAGCTGGCTTTAGAATCCTTAAGGCAAAGAATGTATTTGTTGCCAGGGTAAGTGGGGACCTCTACTCAATGTTACAGCCCAGCTGGAAAGCCAGCCACAAATCATGCTCAGGTTGATAGCACCCTTAAGAAATAAATTCTATCCCAGTCTTATTGGCTGGTTGGTGTTGTCAAAAGGACATTAATTCTATCCTCCCTTTAATCACATACCGGGACCAAATACAAGACAGCTGGAACAATAAAGCTAGCTCTGCAGCAGGACATACCAAGTTGTCTAAATGACAGCTTTTCTGGGGTTTTTCCGATGCTCACTGGCATCTATAAATCCATTTCCAAGTCAGGTCTCAGGGGAGCCACCAGGCCAGACCTGCTGGCCACAGATCGGAAACAGTGGTGTGGCATCTCACCAAGCTCTGTTCCCCTGCTGACTGCTGCCTCCGGTGTCCACACTGCAACTCTCCTGCTCCTTCCCTAGTGATGGGAAGTTAAGGTTAAGTACAGTCCTGCCAACAACCAAGGACTCTAAGATACTCCAGATCTTTAGAGACACCAAGCAAGGGGGCGCCTGAGTCGTACAGTAGGTTAAACATCCAACTCTTGATTTCGGCTCAGGTCATGATCTCAGGGTTGTGGGATCAAGCCTGCATCAGGCTCAGCGAGGAGTCTGCTAGAGATCCTCTCTCTCTCTCCCCTCCCCCTGCTTGCATATGTGCTCTCCCTAAGTAAATAAATAAAATCTTAAAAAAAATAATAATGAAGACACCCAGCAAGTACTGAAAGAATGATGAAAGCAAAGTAGCCTCATCTGGGATATTGCTTTGTAGACAAGCCTTCATATTAATGAGGTGCAGATTGCCTCACGGTTTGAGACTTTTTATCCCAGTCTCGCTAGTGCCCACAAATGAGGAAATTTTTCGGCACTAAACAAACAGGACCCCCTCTTATCTGGGCCCCATGTTTATCACACAGCTCTCCCCTTGCCTTGTGAAGTAGATGCTATTTCTCTAGGACTGTATCCCAACCTGCCTCTGCTTTGGAACTTGCTAAGAGTCTACTCTCTCCCCCTCCACTCTTTGAAACATTGGCTCTCTCTCTCTCTCTCTCTCTTTCTCTCTCTTATATAGATATCCCTTCCATTATATGACAGATTAAAAAACAAAACAAACAAAAACAAAACTAAACAAACCTATTTAACTTTAAGCCAATGACTCTAGAGGAAGCTAACTAAGCTCTGTCCTTGCCTTGGCCAAGAACTCTTTATTTTGGGACCCTCAATGGGCCAGAGAAAAATGGATTTCCAGTAGAGCCTGGAAGAATATGAGTATGACTGTATCATCAACGATACAATCCCACTGTTTTATCAATGACAGGTTCAGTCTCTCTCTGACTCTAACTTGATGCAAATACTTTCATACTCTCATTCAGCTAGTCGAATGCATGCTAGTCCCTCACACCTGGGGAGAGTACTGTGTCCTTGAGAGAAGCTGGGACATTCACTCTCTACTTGTCCCCGTGAGCTCTGACAATGGTAACCATCAGATGTAAACCCGTTTAAAGTCCCACTTACACTCTGCAGATCCTGACTCTCAACAGTGAATTATAAGAATAAAGAGCTGTCCTTTTAAGAGCACAATTACTAGTTAAATGTATTTATTTCTAATCTCAATGCTTCTCTCGTTATCAGTGTTTGAGCTCAGAATAATGAAGTCAAAGAGGTAAAAATACATGTAGATGAGATTATATAATACCATTCTAATAAAGTAATAAACCAGTGTAATAAACTCCCTGGCATTTAATATTCAGAAGGACAACTAGCAATCTCAAGGATTTAAAACTCAGACATTTCCTTTAACGACGATGAGCACGTCTGTGGACTTGGGTACCTATTTGCATTTCACTGTGATGTGGGAGGGTTTGCTTATAAATTGAGAACATGAACTATATCCATGTGGGCCAGTTGCAGGATACAATGGGAAAACAAACCTACTTACATTTGCTTTTTTAAGTGGAATGGAAGCTTTCAGTAGAGTGGCTGATTCATTCCGGGTTTTGTTTTGTGCTTCTTTGTTTTAATCGCAAAGAAAAGAGAAGGGGGAAGAAAGGGAGAGAAGTAAAGCCCACTGCTCTTGGACAGATCACAGAACCCTCAGGACCATCTTTTTCTTGGACATGTCCATTTTTATACAACTAAGCACCCAAACTGGGTTTGGGCTTTACTAGGAAATGTGTCCAACAACCTGCTCACTAACCAGAAAGCATAGACTGAACGAGTCAGAACCTGACCCATATATTTCATTTATTTTCTTATTTTTTTAAAGAATTTATTTATTAATTTGAGAGAGAGAGAGCAAGAGAGCACAAGCAGGGGGAGGGGCAGAGGGAGAGAGAGAAGCAGACTCCCTGAAGAGCAGGGAGCCCACGGTGGGGATCGATCCCAGGACTCCGGGATCATGACCTGAGCTGAAGGCAGATGCTTAACCAACTGAGCCACCCAGGCGCCCCTGACCCATATATTTTAAAGGTATCTTTCAAAGAATCTCTTTAAAGATACTCAGTTCTCATGGTGATTCAGCTCAGAGGATAATGGTCCAATTCAACTGTCTACTATCTTCTTCCATAAACCATGTCTCAGCAGTGGTAGGCGGGGTAGCATCACTGGTGTTAAAGGAGCCCCACGGGGACTTCCTCTCTGGCTTAGGATGTAAAAAGTCATGAGAGAATGTCACTCCCACCCCAACAAGCCACAGTCTACAAAAGAATAACGTTTCTCAGCCTCTCAGGGAGCAGACATTGTAAAGTAACCTAACGAATCCCGCTGTCCCAAGGAGAGAGGGCCATACAACTCGGTCACTCCCACTGGCAGGCCAACAGTGGACACAACCATCAAAGAAAAAGGGAAAAAAAAACATCGGTAGGTTTAGTCAACATTTCCAAACTTCCCATCAAGCTAATACCTTTTAAAAAGCCTATTGCTTATGTGACAGCTGTGCATTGATAATAATAGTAGCTAGTGTTTAGCATGTGATGTCTCAAACTTTGCATAATGTGCACCTTTCAGGTCTTGAGTCAACCACTGCAGTAGGTAAAACTGTTTTATAGCTAAGGAAGGCAAAGCTTGGCAAAGGGAAATGATTTCCTCAGTGGAATCCGGGTCTACTAGTCCACAAAGCCTTTAGTCTTTGGATCATATCATTCTTTCCTGCAGCTTGTAAGATGAGAGTAAAAATCAAGGGCTGTTTATATTGCTACAATTTTCTGAATATCTGGGGCAGACTTTCTTTTTTTTTTTTAAGAGAGAGGGTGTACGAGGTGAGGAGTGGGGAGGGGCAGAGACAGAGGGAGAAGCAGACTCCACGCTGAGCTGGGAGCCTGATAATGGGCTCAATCCCAGGACCCTGAGATCCTGACCTGAGCCAAAATCAAGAGTCGGATACTCAACCAACTAAGCCACCCAGATGCCCCACTCCCATTTTTTTTTTTTAGAGAGGATTTTCTTTCTTTTTTTTAAAAAAGATTTTTTAATTTATTTATTTGAGAGAGAATGAGATAGAGAGCATGAGAGGGGGGAGGGTCAGAGGAAGAAGCAGACTCCCTGCTGAGCAGGGAGCCCGATGCGGGACTTGATCTCGGGACTCCAAGATCATGACCTGAGCCAAAGGCAGTTGCTTAACCAACTGAGCCACCCAGGTGCCCCAAGAGGATTTTCTTTTAAATCCTAAGAAATTACTGTGTCTATTCCAGGGGAATGTAAAACACAACTCTTTTAAACATATGCCTGTGTTAATTGTCCAAAATCATCTTAACTGGTTATTTGAATTCTTAAAGAGGTTGTGCAGGGAATTAGAGACACAGGAAGACCACATGTGCCTTGAGAGGAACACCAGGATGCCTAAGCCCCTGGTGACAACATCACTTTTGATTGCTTTTCCTGAGATGATATATTTCTAAAATCATGATGAAAGTTATTATTACAGGTAGTAGAATTCAAAATGTGAATATGCGTTTCACATAGGCCTTTTCCAGGACTGTTACAAACATTTAAGACAAGAATAATCTATATTAGCAATGATATAACATGCCATTGATCAACTTTTATATTGCAAATGTAACCCAATTTCTATGTCAATAAATTAGTTCAGGATGGTATTGTCTGCCCTCCTCACCTGGAGAGTGAAGACAGCTCAAAAGGAGAAAACATATTTCCTAATGTAGGTACAAAAGTAAGCATTTTGTGCCTTTTAAAAAAGATCGTGCTTAGGGCACCTGGGTGGCTCAGTCAGTTGGCCATCTGCCTTCAACTTGTGTTGTGATCCTGGGGTCCTGGGATCAAGCCCCACATTAGGCTCCCTGCTCATTGAGGAGTCTGCTTCTCCCTCTCCCTCTGTCCCCACTCATGTACTCTCTCTTGCTCACTCTCTCTCTCAAATAAAAATCTTTAAAAAAAAGTGATCATGCTTGTTTGGCAGGTACATGTTTCCATTGCTTTCATAACTGCTTCCCATTCTTTATCAGGGCACAGGCCTCAAGGCACCTTGCTGAGCTACCCAGCTGCTGACCAGCCAGCAGGATGATGTCCATGGGGATGATGATGATGATGGATCATTGCGAAACTTTACCCAGTGCTTCATATCAGATCCTCTGATTTAATTGTCACAAGAAGATAGTATTGTTATTGCGGTTCAGAGCAGCGTCCGTATGCCACCGAGCCTTGAAGCCTCTGGTGAACACCATGATGAAGACAGTCTCTGGAACTTGTTAAGGGAGATCTTTGGCATCCTAGCTTGAGCTTGTGGGATCCTAGCAAGTCCCACCCATGGAAATCAAGGGTGTGGATAAGCGAAATGCATTGTTGTGAGGATGCTGGTTCCCCTGGCTCAGCCACCGAGTCAACGCATTGATGAGCAGGTGCTTATTGCAGGATGCAGCTGGAGCTGGGTGCTGGGGAACGCTCCTAGGTCAGGTCTTTAGCATCTGCTCAGAAAGAATCATTTTAGGGGCACCTGGGTGGCTCATTTGGTGAAGCGTCTGCCTTCGGCTCAGGCCATGATCCCAGGGTCCTGGAATCGAACCCCCATCGGGCTCCCTGCACAGCAGAGAGCCTGCTTTTCCCTCTCCTCTGCTGTTCCTCCTGCTTGTTCTCTTTCTTTCTCTCTCTCTGTTAAATAAATTAAATAAAAAAAAAAAGAATCATTTTACAACTGGTCTGTAAGTTAGAAATTCCTTGGAGATATTTTCTGAAGCAAGCTCATGCCATCAAAACAACAACCGGTCACTCAGGTCTCCAATGTTAGAAAAAAAAATTTTTTTAGGATTTATTTATTCAATTCAGAGAGAGAGAGAGCGCAATAGCACAAGTGAGGGGAGGGGCAGAGGGCTAGAACCTTTGAGCAGACTCCCCTGAGGAGTGTGGAAACTGAGGTGGGGCTCTATCCCATGACCCATGAGATCATGATCTGAGCTGAAAGCAAGAGCCAGATGCTCAACCAACTGAGCCACCCAGGTGCCCCTGGAAAAGAGTTTTTAAGAACATGATCGTGTCCTTTTTTTAAAGGACATTTTAAAAAATTCTTGAAGTGCTGTCGGTTCATGAAGCCCCTATTACAAGCTGCTCCAGTCTGGATCATTTTGAAGCAAACCTCAGATACCAAGTCATTCATCGGTAAATTTTTCAGCATGTGATAAAAGAGTCAAGAAAAAAAACAACAACCCAGAACTGAATCTCATTATTACACTTAAAAATTAATAATAGCTCATTAACATCAAGTATTCAATCAGCGTGCAAATTGCTCTGATTGTCTCCTAATTATTCTTATAGTTTGTCTGAATACTATGTTCTTCTTTATCTTCTTTATGGTTACAACGGTTCATCATTTTCCAAAGTATCTTCCCTGAGATGTTAACTGATGTTATGCAATTTAAAAATAAATCTCATAGGTCAATAAATCTAGCAAACACTGAATTAAACAAAGTGAAACAGATTTCTTTACTGTGGGGCTTTCCTAAACCTTCAATATGTTGGTGTGCATTGAAAGCCTCTAAAAAAGGGATCTGGAGTGCAGTTTTACCAAATCTGTGGGAACATGGGTTTCTTTCTCTGACACAAGCCCAAACCTTAGGAAATACAACTGGAGGCAAGTCACTTACTTTTTTAGTCCGTTTTCTTTCCCCTGTGTAACATGTAATGGATTGGTTTTGTCTAGAAGTCTTAATGATGATCAATATGGTCTCTCCAAAGCCTGCATTCTGTTACTAACTGAAATCCAGGACTGTAGTTACTAATAAAGGTAACATGTGGGCAGACCAATGACCACCACGTGGCTGTAAACAGAATTTTAATATATGTGCGACCCATACAGGGTCTAAATACATGGCTACAGAGATGCAGAATATTGAAATCAGCACTGCCCTTGGAGCTCAGAGCATGAGGTCAGACTTTCTGAGCAAACGAAGCTGTCATCTATCAGGGAAACAGTCCCGGTGTTTCAACATCTGTGGTGACAACACTTCCCCAAAGCCAATAAGACCCAGTGTATTAAAAAGGAATTTTGTATCACAAGGGGTTGGAGATAAGCCACCTGAGAAATACAGATTCAATTTCGAAATAAAGGAATATCCAGGACATCTTATCAGTTTATAGGAATAACAGGGCGGAACAGAAATCTCCAAAAGATTTGCGATGTGCTATCTTTGAATGAGGAATGGCCACATGCAATTATCTAGTTCAAGCACTTACTTTTTCATTTCTCCTGAGGTACGTGCTAGCACTCACTCATAATCCCAAAAATAATACTGTAGGGAAAAAGTGATCCAACTTGTGTTTTGAAATGAAGAAAGATGCATTCTTTTCCATCGCCTGACAGTGGAAGTTAGGGAAAGAATGGAAGGCCGACAAAAATATTAGCTTAGGATTACTCTTATTTGGTCCAGGTGACCCTGATGTTTTTGTAAAATCCCCCAGAAACCCAACCTCCACCAGGGCTAGTTATGAAAATGCCCCCTATGTAACGGAATGGTGTGTATCCGCCAAGAACCTTTCCAAAAATCTCTAGCTTTTAGGACAAATAGAGTTCAGTACCCCAGGGGTTATATTTTATTTCAAGATCTTACTTTGCTGACTTGCTTCACCTTGGGCAGAAGCAGCAATCAACATGAGTGATGCTAACTGGGACGCTGGTTGATTTCTGTTTTCTTTTGCATTAACTGGGAGCAAAGTTAGAAAAGTTTGTTTTTGCTGGGAGGCATTGGGAACAGGACTCCAATTACCACCCACTCATCTTCCAAGCTAGGGCTATCAAGAGTGAAGGATGTCAGCGTCTCCTTTCATTCCAGTAACACTTGGAATTGCTAGTCTGTGCACGTTTCTCTCTTGGCTCCTGGTTAATGACTAGACATCTGTATTGAGGCATGATGGGCACTGGGCTTGTTACAGGGGTTGGGCAGGTTCAAAGTGGACCCCAGACCTCCAGGGTTTGCAGTCTAATTGAGAGATAAAGCTAAAAAATCCATGGCATTTGTAATCTCCTTTCTTTCCAACTTTTTGTTATGAAAAATGTCAGCAGTCTCAAAAGCTGAAAGATAGTGTATACCAAGCACTCGTATTCACCACCTCTATTAAAAATCTAACATTTGCTGTTACTTGCTTTATCACTGTGTGTGTGTGTGTGTGAGAGAGAGAGAGAGAGAGAGAGAGGGAGATTGTTGAACAACTTGAAAGTAAGCTGCAGATATCATGACACTAGAAGCCTTTAAATAGTTCATCTACCTTTCTTAGAAGAACATTCTCCTCCCATTTAACCACAATATTAATATCATATCTAAGATATTTTATAATAATTCCATAATACCATCTAAAATCCAGTGTATATTCAAATATCCCAACTTGTCCCAAAATATGTTTTTTCTGGAGCTGTTTTATTTTGTTCTCACCAGGATCCAGTTGAAATTGACACATTAGACTTGGAGGTTACATTTTTTTTTTTTTTGAACTTCTAACCACCACCCCCCTTTTCTTCAGAACATTGACTTACTGACTTTTTATTTATTTTTATTATGTTATGTTAATCACCATACATTACATCATTAGTTTTTGATGTAGTGTTCCATGATTCATTGTTTGCATGTAACACCCAGTGCTCCATGCAGAATGTGCCCTCTTTAATACCCATCACCAGGCTAACCCATTCTCCCACCCCCCTCCTCTCTAGAACCCTCAGTTTGTTTTTCAGAGTCCATCGTCTCTCATGGTTCGTCTCCCCCTCCGATGTCCCCCCTTCATTCTTCCCCGGGGGGTGGGAGGGATGGGGTGGCTGGGTGATAGACATTGGGTAGGTGAATGCTGTGAAGTGTGCAAGACTGTTGAATCACAGATCTGTACCTCTGAAGCAAATAATACATTATATGTTAAAAAAAAAAAAAAAGAAGAAGAAGAAGACTTACTGACTTTTTTAAGAGGTCAGGCCAGTTAAAAGTTATCTCACTTTCTGATTATCTGATTTTTCTGATTCCTTCCTCATGGTGTCCATTAACATTTTTCTCTGTCAATGTTTCCCGTAAACTGAAAGGTAGGCCTAAAGTCTTGATTAAACATGTTTGACAAGAAAACTTCACACTTTCATACATTGCTAGTGGGAATAGAGGATGGTACAGCCACTTTGGAAAACAGTCTGGCAGTTCCTCAAAATAGTAAACATATTGGGAATGAGGCAAGATGTTCCCTCTCACCACTCCTTTTCAACACCAGACTAGAAGTACTAGACACTGCAGTAAGACAAGAAAAGGAAATAAAAAAGACTCAGATTGAGAAGAAATAAATAAAACTGTCTTTGTTTGCAGATGACATGAACATCTATGTAGAAAATGCAAAAGAATTGACAAAAACTGCTGGAACTAATCAGTAAGGTTGTGGGACACAAAGTTAATATACAGAAATCAATCTTTTTCCTATATACCATCAGTGAACAAGTGGAATTTGAAAATAAAAACACAATACCATTTACATTAGTACCCTCCCAAAATGAAATACTCAGGTATAAATTTAACAAAATATGTATAAGACCTATATGAGGAAAACTACAAAACTGATAAATGCAATCAGAGAAAAACCAAATAATGGAGAAATATTTTGCATTCATGGATAGGAAGATTCAATATTGTCAAGATGTCAATTCTTCCTAACTTGATCTATAGATTCAGTGCAATCCCAATTAAAATATCAGCAAGTTATTTTGTAGATATCAACAAACTGATCCTAGAATTTATATGGAGAGGCAAAAGACCCAGAATAGCCACCATAATATTGAGAGAGAAGAACAGATTTGGAGGACTGATGCTACTCGACTCAAGACCCACTATAAAGCTACAATAACCAAGGCAGTGTGGTATTGGTGAAAGAATAGACAAATAGATTAATGGAGCAGAAGAGAGGTCTCAGAAATAGACCTGTATAAATCCATCACAATGGAGAAAAGATCATTTTTTCAACAAGAGGTCCTAGAACAACTGGACATCTGCTCACCAAAAAAAAAAAAAAAAAAGAAAGATTCTAGACACAGACCTTATACCCTTCACAAAAATTAACTCAAAGTGGATCGCAGACCTGAATGTAAAATGCAAAACTATAAAACTCCTAGAAGATAACATAAGAGAACACCTAGATGACCTTGGGTCTGGTGATAACACGGAAGGCATAAAATCCATGAAAGAGAACAACAGGGGGGGCGGAGCAAGATAGCAGAGGAGTAGGAGACCTGGATTTCGTCTCCTCTCAGGAATTCAGCTGGATAGGGATCAAACCATTCTGAACACCTACAAACTCAACAGGAGATCGAAGAAAAGAATAGCAACAACTCTCTGAACAGAAAAGCGACCACTTTCTGGAAGGTAGGACGTGTGGAGAAGTGAATCCGAGGCGATATTCGGGAGGATAGACGGCGGGGGAGGGGCCTCCGTCGGCCGCTTCTGGCAAGTGATAGAGCCGCGGAGCACAAAGTCGGAACTTTTAGAAGTCTGCTCCGCTGAGGGACGTCACTCTGGTGGCGAAGTGGGGGGTGGAACCCTCGCGGTACAGTGTGGTCTCAGGACCCTCGGGGTCACAGAAAGACCGGGGGTGCCTGAGTGCGGCAGAGCTCCCAGGTATCGGAGCAGGGAAGCCGGCTGCAGAGACAGAGCCCAGGCGCGGGCTCTCAGCTTGGGGTCGCCATAAACCGTGATCCACGGCACAGTCGGGCCACTGCACCTCCAGCAGGGACCCAACAAGCGGCAGATCCGGGGAGACTCACCTTCTTCCCCCAGGAGGAGAGGTGCGGGAGCGCACCGCGGGGATCTGCTGGGTTTGGAGACTCCACCCGGGGTCGGGTGCCAGACAGAAACGCGCGGTCACAGGCCGGGTGAGCACGCAGTGCGGCCGGAGACCGGGGAGACGGGAGTGACTGACGGCTTTTCTCTGGGGGCGCACTGAGGAGCGGGACCCCGAGTTCTCGGCTCCTCCGGGGCGGAGACTGGGAGGCCGCCATTTTCACTCTCCGCCTCCAAAGCTGTATGGAAAGCTTGCAGGGAACAAAAGCTCCGGAGAGCAAACCCGAGCAGATTACTTAGCCCAGACCGGCAAGGGTGGGGCAATTTTGCCTCCGGCAAAGACATTTGGGAACCACGGCAACAGGCCCCTCCCCCAGAAGATCAGCGAGAACAGCCAGCCAAGACCAAGTTTACCGATCAATGAGAACGGCAGAACTCCAGCGCTAGGGGAATACTGCACATAGAATTCATGACATTTTTACCATGATTCTTTAGTCTTTCAAAGTTAATTAATTTAACTGTCTTTTTTCTTTTTTCTTTTTTTTCTTTTTTTTTTTTGAATTTTTCTTTTTCCCTTTTTCAACCAACATCTTATCAATCCCTTTTTTTAAAAAAAAAATTTTTATTTGTCATTTTTAAAGTCATATTCTATCCCTTCATAGTAGTTACCTGTATTTTTGGCATATATATATAAGTTGTTCTCTCTTTAAAATCTTGAGATAGTTTCTTCTAACAGATCAAAATATACTCTAAATCTCTAGTGTATGGTTTTTTTCTACTCCCCTGCCTGATCACATTCTCTCCCTTTTTTCTTTCTTTCTTTTTTCTTTTTTTTTAATCCTCTTCTTTCTTTTTTCAAACAACTTATCAAATCCTTTTTTAAAATTTTTTATAATTTCCATCTTAACAGTCATATTCCATCCCTTCATCATATCAACCCTTATTTTTGTACATATATAAGTTTTTCTTTCTTTAAAATTTTGGGAGGGACTTTCTTTTAACAGACCAAAATACACCCAAAATCTAGTGTGTGGCACTGATCTATAAACCAGCCTGATCATATTTGATCACATTCTGTTTTTGTTTTGTTTTGTTTTGTTCTGCTTTTGTTTGTTTTTATCTTTTTCTTTTTTCTTTTTTTCTTTCTTTTTCTTTTTTCTCTCTTTCCCTTTCTTTTCCCACTGCTTCAGGTCTTTTCTGATTTGTTTAGAATATATTTTCTGGGGCGTTGTTACCCTGCTAGCATTTTGTTCTCTCATTCATCTATTCTCCTCTGCACAAAATGACAAGACGGAAAAAATCACCTCAACAAAAAGAACAAGAGGCAGTACCAACTGCCAGGGACCTACTCAATACGGACATTAGTACAATGTCAGATCTAGAGTTCAGAATCATCACTTTAAAGATACTAGCTGGGCTTGAAAAAAGCATGGAAGTTATTAGAGAAACCCTTTCTGGAGAAGTAAAAGAACTAAAATCTAACCAAGTAGAAATCAAAAAGGCTATCAATGAGGTGCAATCAAATATGGGGGTGCTAACTGCTAGGATAAATGAGGCAGAAGAAAGAATCAGTGAGATAGAAGACCAAATGATGGAAAATAAAGAAGCTGAGAAAAAGAGAGATAAACAACTACTGGATCACGAGGGCAGAATTCGAGAGATAAACGATACCATAAGACGAAACAACATTAGAATAATTGGGATCCCAGAAGAAGAAGAAAGAGAGAGAGGGGCAGAAGGTATAATGGAGCAAATTATAGCAGAGAACTTCCCTAATTTGGGGAAGGAAACAGGCATCAAAATCCAGGAAGCACAGAGAGCCCCTCTCAAAATCAATAAAAATAGGTCAACACCCCAACATCTAATAGTAAAACTTACGAGTCTCAGAGACAAAGAGAAAATCCTGAAAGCAGCTCGGGAGAAGAGAAATGTAACCTACAATGGTAGAAACATTAGATTGGCAACAGACTTATCCACAGAGACCTGGCAGGCCAGAAAGGACTGGCAGGACATATTCAGAGCACTAAATGAGAAAAATATGCAGCCAAGAATACTATATCCAGCTAGGCTGTCATTGAAAATTGAAGGAGAGATAAAAAGCTTCCAGGACAAACAAAAACTAAAGGAATTTGCAAACACGAAACCAGCCCTACAACAAATATTGAAAGGGGTCCTCTAAGCAAAGAGAGAGCCTAAAAGCAACATAGACCAGAAAGGAACACAAACAATAGACAGTAAGAGTCACTTTACAGGCAATACAATGGCACTAAATTCCTATCTTTCAATAGTTACCCTGAATGTAAATGGGCTAAATGCCCCAATCAAAAGACACAGGCTATCAGATTGGATTAAAAAACAAGACCCATCGATATGCTGTCTGCAAGAGACTCATTTTAGACCCAAAGACACCCCCAGATTGAAAGTGAGGGGGTGGAAAACCATTTACCATGCTAATGGACACCAAAAGAAAGCTGGGGTGGCAATCCTTATATCAGACAAATTAGATTTTAAACCAAAGACTGTAATAAGAGATGAGGAAGGACACTATATCATACTTAAAGGGTCTATCCAACAAGAAGATCTAACAATTGTAAATATCTATGCCCCTAACATGGGAGCAGCCAATTATATAAGGCAATTAATAACAAAAGCAAAGAAACACATTGACAACAATACAATAATAGTGGGGGACTTTAACACCCCCCTCACTGAAATGGACAGATCGTCTAAGCAAAAGATGAACAAGGAAATAAAGACTTTAAATGACACACTGGACCAAATGGACTTCACAGACATATTCAGAACATACCATCCCAAAGCAACGGAATACACATTCTTCTCTAGTGCCCATGGAACATTCTCCAGAATAGATCACATCCTAGGTCATAAATCAGGTCTCAACTGGTACCAGAAGATTGGGATCATCCCCTGCCTATTTTCAGACCACAATGCTTTGAAACTAGAACTCAATCACAAGAGGAAAGTCGGAAAGAACTCAAATACATGGAGGCTAAAGAGCATCCTACTGAAGAATGAATGGGTCAACCAGGAAATTAAAGAAGAATTAAAAAAATTCATGGAAACCAATGAAAATTAAAACACAACTATTCAAAATCTTTGGGATACAGCAAAGGCAGTCCTAAGAGGAAAGTATATAGCAATACCAGCCTTTCTCAAGAAACAAGAAAGGTCTCAAGTACACAACCTAACCCTACACCTAAAGGAGCTGGAGAAAGAACAGCAAATAAAGCCTAAACCCAGCAGGAGAAGAGAAATAATAAAGATCAGAGCAGAAATCAATGGAATAGAAACCAAAAGAACAGTAGAACAGATCAACGAAACTAGGAGCTGGTTCTTTGAAAGAATTAACAAGATTGATAATCCCCTGGCCAGACTTATCAAAAAGAAAAGAGAAATGACCCAAATCAACAAAATCATGAATGAAAGAGGAGAAATCACAACCAACACCAAAGAAATACAAACAATTATAAGAACATATTATGAGCAACTCTATGCCAGCAAACTAGATAACCTGGAAGTAATGGATGCATTCCTAGAGATGTATCAACTACCAAAACTGAACCAGGAAGAAATAGAAAACCTGAACAGACCTATAACCACTAAGGAAATAGAAGCAGTCATCAAAAATCTCCCAAAACACAAAAGCCCAGGGCCAGATGGCTTCCCAGGGGAATTCTACCAAACATTTCAAGAAGAATTAATACCTATCCTTCTGAAACTGTTCCAAAAAATAGAAATGGAAGGAAACCTTCCAAACTCATTTTATGAGGCCAGCATTACCTTGATCCCAAAACCACAAAGACCACATCAAAAAGGGGAATTACAGACCAATATCCCTGATGAACATGGATGCAAAAATTCTCACCAAAATACTAGCCAATAGGATCCAACAGTACATTAAAAGGATTATTCACCCACGACCAAGTCGGATTTATCCCTGGGCTGCAAGGTTGGTTCAACATCCGCAAATCAATCAACGTGATACAATACATTAACAAAAGAAAGAACAAGAATCATATGATCCTCTAAATAGATGCAGAAAAAGCATTTGACAAAGTACAGCATCCTTTCTTGATCAAAACTCTTCAGAGTATAGGGATAGAGGGTACATACCTCAATATCATAAAAGCCATCTATGAAAAACCTACAGCGAATATCATTCTCAATGGGGAAAAACTGAGAGCTTTCCCCCTAAGGTCAGGAACGCGGCAGGGATGTCCACTATCACCACTGCTATTCAACATAGTATTGGAAGTCCTAGCCACAGCAATCAGACAACAAAAAGAAATCAAAGGCATCCAAATTGGCAAAGAAGAAGTCAAACTCTCACTCTTTGCAGATGATATGATACTTTATGTGGAAAATCCCAAAGACTCCACCCCAAAACTGCTAGAACTCATACAGGAATTCAGTCAAGTGGCAGGATATAAAATCAATGCACAGAAGTCAGTGGCATTCCTATACACCAACAACAAGTCAGAAGAAAGAGAAATTAAGGAGTCGATCCCATTTACAATTGCACCCAAAACCATAAGATACCTAGGAATAAATCTAACCAAAGAGGCAAAGGATCTGTACTCAGAAAACTATAAAATACTCATGAAAGAAATTGAGGAAGACACAAAGAAATGGAAAAACGTTCCATGCTCATGGATTGGAAGAACAAATATTGTGAAGATGTCAATCCTACTGAGAGCAATCTACACATTCAATGCAATCCCCATCAAAATACCTCCACTTTCTTCAAAGAAATGGAACAAATAATCCTAAAATTTGTATGGAACCAGAAAAGACCCCGCATAGCCAGAGGAATGTTGAAAAAGAAAAGCAAAGCTGGCGGCATCACAATTCCGGACTTCCAGCTCTACTACAAAGCTGTCATCATCAAGACAGTATGGTACTGGCACAAAAACAGACACATAGATCAATGGAACAGAATAGAGAGCCCAGAAATGGACCCTCAACTCTATGGTCAGCTCATCTTTGACAAAGCAGGAAAGAATGTCCAATGGAAAAAAGATAGTCTCTTCAACAAATGGTGTTGGGAAAATTGGACATGCAGAAGAATGAAACTGGACCATTTCCTTACACCACACACAAAAATAGACTCCAAATGGTTGAAAGACCTCAATGTGAGACAGGAGTCCATCAAAATCCTAAAGGAGAACACCGGCAGCAACCTCTTCGACCTCAGCCGCAGCAACTTCTTCCTAGAAACATCGCCAAAGGCAAGGGAAGCAAGGGCAAAAATGAACGATTGGGACTTCATCAAGATAAAAAGCTTTTGCAAAGCAAAGGAAACAGTCAACAAAACCAAAAGACAACTGACAGAATGGGAGAAGATATTTGCAAATGACATATCAGATAAAGGGCTAGTATCCAAAATCTATAAAGAACTCATCAAACTCAACACCAAAAGAACAAAGAATCCAATCAAGAAATGGGCAGAAGACATGAACAGACATTTTTCCAAAGAAGACATCCAAACGGCCAACAGACACATGAAAAAGTGTTCAATATCGCTCGGCATCAGGGAAATCCAAATCAAAACCTCAATGAGATACCACCTCACACCAGTCAGAATGGCTAAAATTAACAAGTCAGGAAATGACAGATGTTGGCGGGGATGCGGAGAAAGGGGAACCCTCCTACACTGTTGGTGGGAATGCAAGCTGGTGCAGCCACTCTGGAAAACAGTATGGAGGTTCCTCAAAAAGTTGAAAATAGAGCTACCATATGATCCAGCAATTGCACTACTGGGTATTTACCCCAAAGATACAAAAGTAGGGACCCGAAAGGCTACGTGCACCCCGATGTTTATAGCAGCAATGTCCACAATAGCCAAACTGTGGAAAGAGCCAAGATGTCCATCAACAGACGAATGGATAAAGAAGAAGTGGTATATATATACAATGGAATATTATGCAGCCATCAAAAGGAATGAGATCTTGCCATTTGCAACGACGTGGATGGAACTGGAGGGTATTATGCTGAGCGAAATAAGTCAATCAGAGAAAGACATGTATCATATGACCTCACTGATATGAGGAATTCTTAATCTCAGGAAACAAACTGAGGGTTGCTGGAGTGGGGGGTGGGGTGGGAGGGATGTGGTGACTGGGTGATGGACACTGGGGAGGGTATGTGTTCTGGTAAGCGCTGTGAATTGTGCAAGACTGTTGAATCTCAGATCTGTACCTCTGAAACAAATAATGCAATATATGTTAAGAAAGAAAAAAAGAAGAAGAAGAATGTAGCAGGAGGGGAAGAATGAAGGGGGGGAAATCGGAGGGGGAGAAGAACCATGAGAGACAATGGACTCTGAAAAACAAACTGAGGGTTCTAGAGGGGAGGGGGGTGGGAGGATGGGTTAGCCTGGTGATGGGTATTGAGGAGGGCACGTTCTGCATGGAGCACTGGGTGTTATGCACAAACAATGAATCATGGAACACTATATCTAAAACTAATGATGTAATGTATGGGGATTAACATAACAATAAAAAAATTTAAAAAAAAATCCATGAAAGAAATAATTGATAAACTAAATTTCATTAAAATTTAAGACTTTTTCTCTACAAAAGACAATTCAAAAGAATGAGAAGACAAGCCACAGACTGGGAGAAAATATTTGCAAAAGACACATTGGATAAAAGACTGTTATCCAAAATATATAAAGAACTCCTATGACTCAACAATAAGAAAAAAACAACCCAATTTAAAAATGGGCCAAAATCTTTAACAGACACCTCACCAAAGAAGAGATACAGAGGACAAATAAGCATACGAAAAGATGCTCCGTATCATATATCCCCAGGGAAATGCTAATTATAACACTGAGATACTACTGCACGCCTACTAGAATGACCACAATCCAGAACACTGACAACACCAAATGCTGGTGAGGATGTGGAAGAACAGGGACTCTCATTCATTGGTGCTGGGAATACAAAGTTGTACAGCTACTCTGGGAGATGGCTTGGTGGTTTTTTACAAAGATAAACATATTCTTAATATATAATTGAGCAATTGTGCTTTTTGGTAACTACACAAAGGAATTGAAAACTTACGTCCACACAAAAACCTGCAAACAGATGTTTGTGGGCAATTTATTCATAATTGCCAAAACTTGGACACAACCAAGATGTCCTTCAGTAAGTGAATGGATAACTGTGGTACATCCAGACAATGGAATATTATTCAGCACAAAAAGAAATGAGCTATGAAGTCATGAAAAGACGTAGAGAAACTTTAACACACATTACTAAGTGAAAGAAACCAATCTGAAAGGGGCATATGCTATAGAACATTCTGGAAAAGGCAAAACCATGAAGATAGTAAAAAGATCAGTGGTTTAAGGGGTTGGAGTGGGAGGGAAGGATGAATAGGATGAACACAGAGGATTTTTAGGGCAGTGAAAATACTCTGTATGAGAGGTGCCTGGGTGGCTCAGCTGGTTAAGCATCCAACTCTTGATTTCATCTCAAGTCATGATCTCAGGGTCCTGAGACCAAGGTCTGCATCGGACCTCCGCACTCAGCAGGGAGTCTGCTTGAGATTCTCTCTCCCTCTGCCCCTCCCCCACCACACTTGTGCATTCGTGCACAGCACCCCCCATAAATAAATAAAAACCTTTAAAAATCACTAAATTGTACACTTTTAAGTTGGTGAATTGTACAGGGTGTGACTTGTACCTCCATAAAACTGTCAGAGATGGTGTCATGCATTTTGTATCGCATCACATCAAGAGACCCATAATTTCAGGTTGTCCCTCCACGAATGATGCTCATTTTGACCTCCCAGTTAGATTGGTGACCCCAGATGTCTTCAGAGTACAGGTATGGTTTCCCTTTGCAAATAGTGAGCAAACCGTGGCATGATGGATTAAGAACACACAAACACCTGCTCCCGGACACCTTCTCTCCTCATGTTCGAGCGTATACTGATGAGCCCTGCCTGCATCAACCGTTTCACTGAGGACTGCAGAATAACCAGGACCACTTTCGCAGATTCAAAATCTCAGATGCCTTGGCGGAGTTTCCGGGGTCACTAGGTACGTCGGTGGCACAAAGGAGACTCATTGCCCGGCCTTCTTCTTCTAGCCCCCTGCTCATGCCATTGTCTTATCTACAGCTGTCATTCACCTGCATGGAAAGACAGCTCTGCCACAGTGCGGGCCAGAAAAGTGTTGCAAGGATCGAGGAGCAAAGTTACTGTCTTACCACCAGGAAGGAATCCAGGAGGGCTTCCTGAAAGAGGCTGAACTTGCTGTCGGTTGTAAAGGAGTGAATTAGGAGTACACAGGAGGATTCCAGGCTGGGGCACAGCACAAGCAAGACCACCCCCACCCAGGAACAGCATAAGCACTGAGAGGAAAGCATTGTTGGTGAGCAGAATTACCACTGGTACCAGGCTGGTGCCAACAGGCATGAGCTCTAGAGCCAGATTGCTGGGATTTGAACACCAGCTCCGCTACTTATGACCCATGCAACCTTGAGCAAGCTACATAACCTCTCTGTGTCTGGATTCCTTGGCTGTAAAAAAGGATCGAAGTAATAACCTCACTGGGGTTTTGTAAAAATTAAATGAATTTGGGAAGAGTTCCTGGCAGCAGAGTCCTCAAAAACAGAGGCTATCATCACATCTCACAAAATTTTGGATAGCAATTTGCAAAGAGTAGGATTCACAGAGGCCAACAACAGTCAAATGCCTTTCCCTCTGAAAATATGGCATTGCCCCTGCTCCATGGGCATCCACTGGAGGTGGATGCTCCCGCAAGAGGCAAGAGGCAGAGTAGACTCTGGAGAGAGAAGTCAGCATCAGAACCAGGAAATCTGGGTTGTCATCTCACATCTGCCACCAACCACCACATGATCCAGAGTGAGTCCCTCTCTTCTCTAAGTCTCAGTTTCTACAATGGCAAATGAAGAAGTTGGACTAGTTCATGACCCAGTGCACTTTCCACCTCTGACTGCATGATCCTGGGAGTCTCGAGTGGGGGCCATGGCCAGTCCATTCTGCACAGGGCTGTGAGGGTGTAGAGGGCCAGATGGAGAGCTGCCTCTTGGGGTGGTCAGGCATTGTTCCTCTGAATCCAGAGCTGGCACACATCAGAGCACCCAGGGTTACCCAAGGTCACCTCCATTTACTCATTTCTCAGAGGTGTAAAGGGAGCCATGCAAGTTCATCGATCTCACAGGCGAATATGTAATTATTTAGCACTTAATATTATTATGAGCCATTTATGGCTCACTGTCATGATGTCACAAAGTTTATGGTAATTTTCTTTGATTTGGTTTCTACTTCTTACTCTGTCTGCAACTTCTCAGCAAGAACGTTTGGCCAGAAAACAGAATTTGTGGGGAAGGACTGTCAATCTTTGGCTGCGTGAAGGTCTCTTTGATGTTCATCAGTACATAATATGAAGCATATCTAAATATGTATATTTATGATTGAGAAATACCAGGTAGAAACAATAAATTCGGTGTGTACTCAACTAGACATTCCATATATAAAATGTTCCTTCTTTGTGCTCTCCAAGACATGGTAGGCACTCAATCAACAAAGACCACTGAGATATTATAGCATATCATGGGAAAAGTGACTAGAAAAAATGTCTCCAAGCTGATTCATTGACATTGATTGCTAAAGCTTATGAGCAATATGCCGTTTAAATATTCATTATTTCCGTTACTCCTGGATCTTGTGCCTTGACCAGTGCCTGGTACAAAGAAGGTAATATATCAATATCAGGGGCTGTAGTAGTTCTAAAATATGCCCACAAATTCTCTGATGCTCTTCCTTGCAAGAGGTGGGATTTAATTCCTCTCCCTTTGAGTGCAGGCTGGATTTAGTGATTCACTTCTAATGAAAAGAACAAAGCAGACGGGATGATGTATGGTTTCGGGGACTAGATCATAAAAGGCACTGTGGCCTCCTCACTCATTCATTCTCTCTGAACTTGCTTGCTCTGGGTGGAGTGAACTGACATGTCATGAGCAGCCCTATGGTAAGGCCCACCTACTGAAGATCTGAATAATGAAAAAGCAAGGCCTCCAGCCAACAGCCATAACAGTGAACCATCTGGAATGGAGTTCTCCAGTCCCCGCAACCCCATGAGAGACCCCGAGCCAGAATCAGCTAGCTACGCTGTCCCCAGATTCCTGACCTTCAGAAACTTTGTGAGATAATGAATGACATATCGTAAGCCACCAAATTCTGGAATACTTTTTTCAGTTAGCAATAAGTAACTAATACAGATGCACAAACAAATAAATAGAAAGTGTGTTGCCTATGTAGGTACTAGAGGAATGTCAATAACTAGATATCTTTCTTTTTTTCTTATAAATTCTCTAATTTATTCCTTACTTGATTGTGTCCTTACTAGATTTATTCCTTATTTGATTGAAGCCCATGGATTATTCTGTGGCAGAACTGTCAAAAGTGATGATAAAACTATAATGAAATATGCTGTGATCTGACTGAGGTCAAGTTAAAGAGGTGGAAAGCCTGGCTAACTGGAGGAAAAGCCCAGAAAGATCCCACTGACAAGAAGCAAAATACTCTTCCTTCTTTGTCTTTTCCATGCTCATACATGAGCTGCCAGGCCTCTTTCCCTTCCCTTTGTAGGGAGTAATGTTGCTTCCTGCTCCTTCCTTTTTGCTTAGAGGGGGAAAAAAAAAAAAAGCAAGCTGTAGATTTTTCACAGCAGCAACCAGCTCTAGAGTAAGCCATGTTATCTATGAGAAACAGGAATGTTTCAATCAGGGCTAAGATGATTTCTTTAGGGATAAGGGCCCAAATACATCTCAAATGGAATTTTCCAGGAGGAGAGCACGTTGTGAGTCCAGATCCCGTTGGCTCATCGTCTAGTAGACTCAGAAGCCAGGATTACCGCTGCCTCTCTTTTGGACTGGCTTAGCTAGTTTGGTTGGTCTCAACATGGCGTAAATAAATCCCAGCTTTGGGTTTACTAAGTGCAGTAAGTCAAGGTGACACTCACTGCTTCAACAACAACAAATTCACCCCAAAAGTGTAAGGATTCAAACAGAAGAGAAGTTTATTTCTCACAGCCACAAAGTCTGACAGACATGTTCTTGGTCAGCAGGAGGCTCTCTCTTCTAAGCCGGTCCTTTTTTTCCATCTTGTGGCTCCATCTTCTGTAGGATATGGCTCCCAGTTCACCGTCTTTGTCTGCATCCAGCCCATAGATGCAGAGAGCACACAAAGAATCACACGCT
The DNA here is from genome assembly GCF_964656455.1 of Halichoerus grypus. Taxonomy (NCBI): domain Eukaryota; kingdom Metazoa; phylum Chordata; class Mammalia; order Carnivora; family Phocidae; genus Halichoerus; species Halichoerus grypus. The sequence goes on along the minus strand of NC_135718.1, from coordinate 94,490,077 downwards.
AGGTAACCTGTGGGCTCCGTGAAGAGGCAGCCCTCATTGCTTCTGCTCACATTTTATTGGTTGCAATGCTGTCGTGTGGCCTCCTGACCACAAGGGGAGCTGTTATGCCCAGGAAGAAGGGGAGACTGAGTTCTAAACAACTAGCGGTGTCTGTCACATTAATAGAACCACTTACCTCCTTATGGCTGCAGGTTACCTCCTCGCCTGGCATCTCCTTTCCCCGTGCTTCTAGAGAGTGCCACACACCTGTCCCCACAGTATTAACTCTCGCCCAGTTTATTGATCCATCCCTCCACTTCTCCATTAGCATCTGGGGAGCAGACAGCATCTTTCTGTGTGTGTATCCACAGTATGTGCCAAAGAGTAGGGGCTCATGTTGAGCAACAAATGGGTAAAGTGAAGGATGACTAATATTTACTCATAGTAGACCAGGGACGAGAGAATGGGTGGTCGTGTGTGGTGAGCACTCTTTGACAGAATGTGAACAGGGAATATAGGAGAGAGCTCAGTCACACCATGTCAGAAAGGGCAGCGTTTCTGGCTCTGTAACCTATCTGTGGAGTATTTACAAGTGCCAAGAAAGTCAAGAATTCAAGCATTTATTAAAGTCCGATCATGGCTAATGTGAAATCTCCCTTTAAATTCACATTTTAAAAGGATCCAGTATTGGGACGCCTGGGTGGCTCAGTCGGGTAAGCGTCTCCCTTCAGTTCAGGTCATGATCCCAGGGCTCCGGTTGGGGAGCCTGCTTGTTCCCCCAGCTTGTGCTTGTATGCTCTCTCTCTCTCTCTTTCTTTGTCAAATAAATAAATAAAATCTTTAAAAATATATATATATTACAGGGAGACTGGCTTTGAACAACAGGAAAAGGACACTGGAGTCCATGTCAGGAGCTCCAAAGTTCTCATGTTGATTCTGCCCTTGACTGGTGGTATTTCCTTGGATAAAGCATTTGATCTTTCTGTGCCTTCGATTCAGTTGGTAGAGCATGCGACTCTTGATCTAGGGGTTGTGAGTTTGAGCCCCACGTTGGGTGTAGAGATTAGTTAAAAATAAAAAAGAATCTAAAAAAAAAAAAAAAACAGTAAGAGGTAGTTACTAATATTATCCCCGCTTTATAGATGAGGAAAAAGATGCTTACAGGGACAAAATCACTACCTGAAAGTCACCCTGCTGCCCAGTGGTGGTGTCAGGATTTGGGCCAGCTGCGCTCTCTTGCTCCATGAACTGAATTAGAAATCTCGCTTGAGTCAGAAATCTGTGTGGATGGCCTTGTGGGGATGCTTCCTTCTTAAAGATTTTATACAGTAAGAATTCGAGTGCCTGACCTGGGAAGGAGAAAAGGGGAAACCTGTTACCAAACTCACCCCTCATGTTTTTTAGGATCTTATCATTACATTTCAGTTACCCAGAAGGGCTATGATGGGTCTAGGAAAGCTTTCTGAGCTGGGAGGAGTTGACCAAAGTAAACCGCAAGGGCTTTGGAAAGTCCTCTGCTTAGCGACAGTGTGTGGAGCAACCAAAGCTCCGTGTAACTGATGGGAAACAAGACTTGAAATGGCTCTATTTTGGTGGTTTACTTCTTCACTTTTTTGCTTCTTTTTTAATGAATGAAATTGCCTTTTGAGGCTGCCATTACTTCCAAAGGTCCCAGGCACAGATCAGCAACCGCTCCAGAGGGGGGCATTGGCACCCTTCCTTGTGCGGAGCCCCAGTTCCGGGAGACTGTCTGCGCTCATCTTGACCATGCACATGGGGACAAGGGCCCCACCCCCTCAGCAGCCCATTCCCTCCCCCAAAGAGCAGGAAGAGCAATAGGCCCTGCCTTGCTAGGGTTGCCAGGAGGAGGGCATGAGGAAAAACATGCCAGGTGCCAACAATGTGGCTGGCACATAATGGATACTTAACACAACCATTCCCTTCAGGTTCAAGGTAGCAATGGGTATCTTATTTTTTCACCATTTGGGACCAAGGATTTGGGAAAAAGAGTCATCTCAAAGTCATAAAGTAAAAGCGTGGCAGAAGTGGATGGGCAAGACCTCACTCAGCAGCCAGGACCATTCCAGAGTCACCTGAGCTGGGTTTCCTAGGTGCCACCAGCCTGGCCAGTCCATCCCTGACCCACCCTGATGCCTCCGAGGCCCTTCCAAACAGCCTCTACCTCGGGAAACAGTTTACGATTCAGCAGAGAGCATGCTGTTTTTTTTTTGAGATATGTCCAAAAGGATTAGCATCACTGTTGAAACTGTTTTCATCACCTTATGGAACTTAAGAAAGCCTAGGGCTGTATTAATAAATTCAGTGTTGATAGGCACATATCTATAAAGTAATGTCAGTCATCATCCCTATATATTAAAGGAAGCTGGATTCCAGGGACAGAGAACATTCCCAGAGGGAGTTGGCCCACTTCATTATTTTTATGTAGGTTCAGAAGTTATTTATTTCTCAGGTATGATAAGAAATGATGCTTTATGCCATCAACCATAATGCAGGCATACACAGTCATCCCATTTCCCAAAGCAATACAAGCAAGTAAACCTGTAGGCAACAAATGGAAATACGTTCCCTCTTCTCTCGCAGCCTTCTTTCGTGGAGCAGAATTAGTGATTTTCCCAAGAGGAGGCTCTGCTCTCTCAGACCACATCCTCAGTCCCCAAGGGATCAAGTCCCCCAGGTATTTCAAAGTCACAGGCTTTGAATTCATTAAGATTCAATAAAAGGACTCAGTAAAGGTTGTGCTGACATGACATCAAACGTGAAGACTCCGTGCAGATGACTATTTTGCATGATGGAAGCCAGATGTCTTAATGGCTGAGTTAATGACTCCAATGTCCATCTGTGTGCGTACTTTTGGTGCTGTTGGCCACCTACATTCCAGCCGAAGCACTCCTCATTTCTGAGCAACACTGTTGGAGCAAGCGAGGGCCCCCCAGGGTTGCCTGCACGTTTTGCACCTTAATTGAAGGGACACAGCAGCAATGACCTGACATTTATGAAAACTTCCTTGGGTTCTGGCCTCCCTGGAATTCTTTCAGTTTGTTTTATAAAATCCATTTGATCCTATTGATTAAAAACAAAGTCATACGATGGATTCAAGACAACAGACTCATTCCCAAGCAGGTGGTGTCGATCAGGCCTGGGAGCAAACATGGAACGTCAATCCCTTGCTCATCTCATTGTCCACCCAAAAGTAAAAGCAAGCAGACACAAACCCTGATGGCCACATCGTGCATGGTGCTCACACGAGGATGCAAAGGTTTGCCTATGCTCCCTACATGTGCTCTTTCCCCTGGATGTCTGAGTCTGATATGCATCCTCTGCTGATGCCCTTGCAGTGATTGAATCAATAATTTGATGTGCTGCTTTCTGTAAGATGCCAAGACACTCCTTGAAACACTATTTTTAAAAATCTTATTTCTGTACACTGGATGTGGCCCCTTTGTTCACAACCAATATTGGTTCTCTGGCCAGAGGACCAAAGACAGCCCCGTAGGATACTGAGGATGTTCTTACATATTTCAGCAGCTTTAGACCTGAACCCAAGACCTGGGTGCTTTGAAAGGCCACTGCTGGTGGTCCCTTGGGCACCATGTGAGACCAGCCCTTCTGTGGGATCAAGGGGGGCTAGCCAGAACCGTGGGCCTCTAGCCCTGTCCCTCCTCTCTCATCACCCATACTTCTTTCTCTGCTGAATTGGGCCTTCAAATGGGGCTGGGTGCTCCCACCTAGAGAAAACTGGGGAACTTCCAGAATCCAGAGCTGAAAGTCCCATTTTCCCACTGTTGCTCCTGCCGTCTTTCCAGAAGTCCCTGGGCAAGGTCTGTGGGGCCTTGAGAGAGTCCCATCCAGCCCCAATCACCTCCGCATGTCCTTCATTCTGGAGCGAGGGTAGAACACCGGTCAACCGTTGGTGATAGTCCCTTTAGATCTTAAAGTTTAGGGGAAGCATCCATATTTTGTCCTCTTCCTGTCATTCTGACACATGGGTTACTTGAAATAATCCCATTTCAAGCATCCACAGATGTTCCTCCTTGGACACATGGAAAGCAAATTCCAGAGCACAGCCTCCAGAGCTGCTGAATGGAAGGAGGTTCAGGGCCAACTGTGGGGTCTATGGTGCAGCTCCCACTCCTGGTATGAGCTTTGTCCAGGCCCCCGCAAGGGAGACTCGGCAGGACAACCTCAGCCCCAGCTCCTGGTTGTTCAAATGTATCCACCTGATCACCAATCAGGGCTTGGCATCTAATTAGGGTTTCAGAGCTTTCTGGGGGGTCCAGTCTCATTACATTTGCCCTGTTGGGAATATCCATCCTCATCCCGTGGGTATGTTCTCAGTGGAAATGCGTCTCAGCGCAAATAGAGGTCAAAGAAGGTAAGCAGCTCATCTCCCCTCACACGGTGAATGGCAGACAATAGGACTGCTGCCGAATCGCCTCCTGAACCCAAAGTAGCACTGGCTGCCCTGGGTCTGTTCCAGCTCTGGCGTGTGGCCCAGAGCACAAAGGCAGCCCCTGACCAAGGCTCCTTCTTTGCTTGCCCCCTTTTCATTACATCTAACCAGCAGGGTGGGGAATGGACTCTCAATCTGGCTTCTCCCCGGGAGAACAAAGTGCAATCTCTTATCTTGCAATCAACTCAGGCCCACCAGCCATTCCCTTTGAGTGCAGCTTGGTGGGGGGTGAATTAACCTGAGCTTTTAAGAGTTTGAGTGAAATCACCTCTGATAGAAAGGAAAGGTTTTTAATAAAAGAGGTTTCTTCACCCTTCGTTGTGTCTGAATTCAGCTGCTCATCAACCACTCTGGATCTCAAAAGAAATGTGTTGTGCTTCTGGGCTTGGATATGGGTAATAATGAAAGGTAGTCAGTGAAGGGTCCACACAGCGTGCACAAAAGGGATAAATGGATATTTGCTCCCTAGGATCACTTAACACTCATGTCCTCTCCTCCTGGGAAAAGCCCACAACTTTCATCTGGGAATGTAACCACAAACACCTCGGTCTATATGTAGACCACAACCACACTCTGGTCAATCAGAACTACTCATCTTTCTGAGCTCTGTGACAGGCTCAGGGATGCACAGGTAACCCCATCAAAGCCAGAGAGAGTCTATAAGACTTTGATGGGAATTCTGGATTTGAATTTTCTACCAGACATGAATCTGAGAAGGTATAATAAGATTGAGAGTCCTTGCAGCCATTCCGTTACCACAGGGTCCATCCTTTTGAAGAGTGGAGCCAACATGAAAAGTGCAGACAAGTGAAGAGGCAGAGGAAGATGGCCTCCTGATAATAGAGTGTGTGCCTGGATCAAGCCATGCCTGAAAGCAGTATTTTCCTGAACTTTTACAATAAACTGTCTCTTTGCTTAAATCATTTTGGATTGCGTTTTGTTCATCTCTAAGTAAAAGTATACTAATAATACAAGGGAGGACATGATAAGTATTTAAGACCTAGAAATGAGCAGTGTTCAACAACTGAGTGTAAGCCAGCTAGGGAATCAAAGAGGCAGGCAGCATCTGAGAGGCCTATGCTCAGTATCCAAGCTCCATATTGGTGGTGGTCAAACCTTAAGGTGCAGAAGAACCGATGGAGAACGTAATGACAGCATGGATTCCTAGCCAACCCCTGGCCAATGCTCAGCTTTCCAGTCTGGAGGTGGGGCAGTGGCAAAAGCCACACAGGAGAGAAGTCTAGGCCAGCATTTAGCACAGGACCGCAGGGAGGCACGCACAGCCCCAGCAGCTCAGCTGGTGATTTGTGCGCATGGTGAGGAGCCTGCGGGTCACGAGCAATGATTCCAGAGCTGGAACATCACACATTAGTTCAGAGACGCAGAAAACATGGTCTAGTCAGAAGTGCGGTAGGAAGGGGTGCCTGGGTGGCTCAGTCCTCACTAAGCGTCTGCCTTCGGCTCAGGTCATGATCTCGGGGTCCTGGGATCAAGCCCCGCATCGGCTCCCTGCTCGGCGGGAAGCGCTGCTTCTCCCTCTGCCTCTGCCCCTCCCCACTGCTTGTTCTCTCTCTCTCTCTCTCAAATAAATAAGTAAATAAATAAACGAAAAATATGTTTAAAATTAATATAGATTCAACATAAGAAAAATATTTTCAAAAATTTCATCACCTATAGTTAACTACCGTCACTATTTTGGTGCAAGTCCATCTAGGTGTCTTTAAAAATAAGTGCAGGGGTGTCTAGATGGCTCAGTCAATTAAGTGTCTGACTCTTGATTTTGGCTCAGGTCATGATCTCAGGGTTGTGAGATGGAGCCCCACGTCAGGCTCTGCACTGGGCATGGAGCCTGCTTAAGATTCTAAAGATTTCCTCTCTCCCTCTCCCTCTGACTCTCCCCCACACTCATGTACTCTGTCTCTCTCTAAAAAATAAATACATAAACAAAATAAAATAAAAATAAGTGTAAACATATTATATATACCATTTTTATAAACTGCCTTTTATACTATTTACTGTAAGTCTCTTTCCATGTCAAATATTTAAATGCAAAAGAAGGTTAATGTTTAAATAATATCTCATTTATCATGAAACAATCCCTTAGTGTTACAAATTTAGATTGTTTCCATTTTGTACTATGATAATCTTAGTACATGTTCTTAAATTCTTTTTTTTAAAGATTTTATTTATTTATTTGAGAGAGAACGAGAGTGAGAGAGAGAGCATGAGTGGGTGACGGGCAGAGAGAGAAGCAGGCTCCCCGCTGAGCAGGGAGCCCGATGTGGGACTGGATACCGGGACTCCAGGATCATGACCTGAACCAAAGGCAGGCCCTTAACCGACCGAGCCCCCCAGGTGCCCCTCTTAATTAAATCCTTAAGAGAAATCCCTAGAAAAGTTATCTTGGGGTCAAACAGCCCGGCTATTTTTTACGCACCTTATATACATTGGGAAATTGCCTTTCAGAAAGATTACGACAATTTACTTGGTCCCAGCAGCAGCAGACCTGCAAAGTACACAATACCTAATATTGAACCATATAGATGTGAATTTCTACCTTCTTTTTCACTCAGAATATTTCTCCCACTCCCTTGTCAGTGTCTCTTCACACAGATAAGACAGTTGGCAAATGCCAACAGTTCACAGTTTGCAAAGCACTTTTACACACTTTTAATCCCTTAACAACTGTGAAAGGATTTACCACTATTATCCCCCTCAGCACTCAAGGCGTAGAGTGATTTCTCTAAGGTCCCATAGCCAAGAGGAGAAAAACCAAGGTCACGTACATTCCAAGTCCAGAGTTTTCTTCCACAAAGGTGGCTCTCCATCCAGGCTGCCCAGGAGAATTTACCATCCCCAGGGGTTCTGATTTAATTCACCTGGTGTGAACGTCTGATGGGTGAAACCCCTTCTGAGAATCCAGTGAAAATGACGGATCTTCTTCCCAGAAAAAAAGGACACGCATGCATACACAAAAATTGTATATATAATTTCAGGAGGGAATCAAAAAGACCAGCACCCATAAATAGACCCAGGATCCAATGACCCAAAGATAAGATTTAGTTAGCACATTATTGATTAACACTGTATGGTAGGCAGAATTCTAAGATGACGCCAATGACCTTCACCCTTATATAACCTCTTCCCTTTTGAGTATGGGTAGACTTGTGCATCAATCCCAGGATTATGTTATGGCCAAAGAGAGATCATCTTGGGTGGGTCTGACCTCATCGTGAGTCCTTTAAATCCAGGCCTACAAGTCAGAGATGCAAAGCAGGAGAGAAATCCCATACAAGAGAAATTCTCCTGCTGGCCTTGAAGGTTGGTCAGACCCTGTGGCAAGAACCTCAGAGTAAGTGGCCTTTAGAGCTCCAAGTCACCCCTGATGGACTGCCAGTAAGAACACAGGCACCTCAGTCCTACAACCACAGATGAATTCTACCACCACCACTACAGGAAATGAGCTCAGCAGTCAGCCTGAGTCCCCAGGTTAGAATGTAGCCCCAGTTGACCCCTGATTCCAGCCCTGTGAGATCCTGAGCAGAGCGAGCCACAGCGGGCCCAAGCTTCTGACCTACAGAAACCCGGGAGATAATAAGTAGATGTTGTTTACGCCACTACCTTTGTGGTAATTTGTTGCACGGCGATAGAAAACTCATTCAACCTAACACATCTAAGCACCTGCTAGCTTATTAGGATCCCTCTTGTAAGGGATAAAATAAATCTTTTTAATATTTCTGTCCTTTCGTCTATGAGCATCTACCTATGAACACACACATACACACACAGATGCACGCTAGCCTAAAAAAGGAGCCTGCTATGCGGGGCGCTATAACAAGGCTCAAACTCTGATTTAGGAAGCCAAGAAGAGGGGCCCCACTGGAGACCACTGACCAGCAGCCAGATGACTGTGAACTGGGCTTGCGGGGTTGGGGACAGGGACCTGGGCAGCTGTGGGACAGGGGTGCTCTGGGATGGAGACCACATACGCCATCTCCGCAGAGACAAAGGCCTGGCACAGGGACACCTCAGAGCATTTTCAGGAAACAGCAATTAGACTCAAACTTTGGAAGCCCCAGGTAGGTGGTGGGTAAGTGGAAATAATACTAGAAAGATCGAACTGGGGAGAAGTTTGGACCTTTGAGCGAGAGGTCTGAACATCACCTTGTTCAGTGGGAAGTCATGGAAGGTTCACTGCTGGAGTGGTTTTTGCAGAGGTGGGATTTAGGAAGACTGCAGTGATGTGTGGGGTAGGAGAGGCCATTCCAGAATCAAGGCACATGGGAGATCAACACATGAATGGCCTTCTTGTTGGTTTGTCTTTGTGGTTTTCTTTGCCTGAGGAAGTGGGGACGTGCAGAGTAAGACAGCTATGTCTTCTCCTTCCCCACCTAACTCCCCACTGTCACATCCATGTTCGCTCATCCATAGCGGGGTCCCTAGAAGAAACCTGTCTGTCCCTAAGCCACTCCTCAGCAGGGCCGGTGCCTCCTCCCTCTGGCTGGTGGAGTCATGCCCTAGTCCAGCACTCTGGAATCACTGCATGTCAGCATGAGGGGGTCTCAGTGAAGAGCGCCACACTGTCCCACCCCCGCCAGCGCGAGACACATCCCACTCCCCCCACACAACCCATGTGACACCCCCTGTTTTCCCTTTCCTCTCAGTCCATCTTGGCTAAATGAGAAGAGCACTTTCTCAAGGCTCAGCAGATGATTTAATCTTCACAACTGCTCAAGGAGAGCTGGGCTCAGCTGAAGCCCAGGTGGAAACTTTGTAAAGCGTTACTGTTGCTTGGCCCATTCCATCTGTCTCGTGCCAGACCATCGAAAACAATAATAGCACCTCAGAGTCGACAGGTAAAGGGAAGGTTCTGCCCATCAGCACCGAGGACTTGTAACTAACAGGAGTGGGTTCCAAAGCTGTAGGAACCAATGTAACTGGACTTAGGGTTGGGAGTTGGCTCTTTGAAATGGAAATTGGATGCAAAAGCTCTAATTTGTTCACTCTAAGGGCTAGCTTTGGCCAGCTGCCCACTTACAAAGCCAGAGTCAAATTTGTACTGATCCCCCCCTCCGCTCTAAGGATGGAGTAGACTCGTCAGTACTCATACACACCATTAATGCCCCTTCCAGTCGGGTGCCCTGGGGGATTTTGCCCATCCTCTGTGCCTCAGTTTCCTTTTCTGTGAAATGGGAATGAGAGCATGGTTCAGAACATGACTGCCTCATGCTACGCCACAAAGGCAGGTAGTCTCTCCACCGACAACGCCATGCTGTTGTCTGTAGAGAAAGAGAGGCGAGCGCGCACTGTGCGCCTACGACCCTTCGTGTTTTCGTCTGTGTTCGTGGATTTGGGAGACCAGCTCACTCTCATGACTCTCAGGACAGTGGTTCTCCAAATTTGTCTGAGCATTGGAATCATGCGGAGAGACTTTTAAAATTACTGATGCCTGGCCCCCTGAGATTCTGAGTTCCCTGGTCTGGGATGCAGCCTCGTCATCCGGGTCTTTTAGACCTCTCCGGGTGATTCCGACGTGCAGGCAAGCTTGAGAATCCACAGAGCCAGGGTTAGCAGTGCTGCCCTGGGCTGTGAGCCCGGTGGTAACCGGCCTCACTGAATCCGTGACCGTGGTCTCATCAGCACCGGCTGGACCCCGCCACACACAAGGAGGAGGAGCTGGGTCAGGATGTCCCTGGGGACCTGAGGCAATGGGGAAACAGGACGCCCACCTGGAGGCTGTCTGCGCACAGCCTTCCACCTGAAGGCACCAGGCCTTGGGTTAGCGGTCCCTGGCCTCTCCTCCTTCACACTCAAAATCAGGGGGGATTCCTCCCACCGGTTAAAATACAGAGTTGCTATTTAGAGGCCCCATTAAAGTAACAATAAACCAAAAAAATTTTAAGAAGTCCTCAACAAGTTTAAAAAGAAAAAAGCAGTGCTTTCCAGGCACGGCGTGCAGTGTCCCAAAAGATTCTGGAAACCTATCTTTTCTGAGACGTTATCGTCTCCTTGTTGTTTTTGATGATGCATTGCAACCGGAAGTTCTATAAACAGGTGCAGCAGCTCTGCGGAGTGGGCTAATTATTCAGGTTTGACGCCTATTTTAATCACTGTCATGCTCTCTCCGCTGAGATCCTGACTTAATAGAAATGCTTTCTTAGCATGAATTTTAACTCAGCTACTGATCATGCAAGGATCGCTCCTGACCCCTCAGAGTGCGCGAAACTTCCGAGAATCTGCGATCGCTGCTCCCAGGCTGCGTGTGTATGTGTGTGTGTTGGGCGGGGGGGGGGGGGGGGGGGGGGGGTGTTCCTGGCAGGTGAACGCGACTCTGACCCCCAGGGGCTGCCCGCCGCTTCCCTTCACAGGCGCACACACTGCCTTCCAAAGGAGCGGTTAAGCTTTTGGCTGCCGGCATCACCGAGGCTTCCAGCAGCTTTGTCTGCCGCTGTGTCCCCTTCTCCCCAACAAAGGCCCCCAGACAAAGGGACTGCAGGTGTTTCTATGAAGTGCTCGAGATTCTCCAGGCCAGAGTACAGCGGCGCCTGAGGGTGGGGATGTAGCGGGAGGAAAATGCACAGCTGATGGGCATAAAACAAGAAACAAGAAAATATGCTGTCACAGGAGATTTTTTTATTATTATTATTATTATTATTATTATTATTACTACTACTACTACTACTACTACTACTACTATTACTCTCTGTGTTGTAAACTCCCTGAGAGCGAGGACTTTGTTTCCTGCTGTCTTCCAAGAGCCTAGCACCATGCCTGGCACATGGTAGGTCCTCATTAATGTTTGAGATAGGGAGGGAGGGAAGGTGAAAGGGAGGGGTGAGCACATGGACTGTGGAATTAGATAAATTTAGGTTTAAGTCCTTTCTGTAACAATTCTAACTGTGCAAAAATACAGATGTGTTATTCACTTTCTTCAAATCCCTTTCTCATATTACCAATTACCAGGGCCAATGTGAAGACCTGCGATATTATATGTATAGCTGCTAGCGCTATTAGGCCATCAAAACATAGGAGCTCCTAACTGTAGAGCAAACTGCTGGTTACCAGAGGGGAGGTGGGTGGGGGAATGGGTGAAAGAGGTGGTGGGGATTAAGGAGTGCACTTGTCATGGGGCACCTGGGTGACTCAGGCCGCTGGGCGTCCAACTCTTGATTTTGGCTCAGGTCATGATCTCAGGGTGGTGAGACTGAGCATTGCATGGAGCCTGCTTAAGATTCTCTCTCTCCCTCTCCCTCTGCCCCTCCCTCAGGTGCATGAGTGTGTATGTGTGTGTGTGTGTGCACGCGTGCGTGCACGTGCACACGCACGCGTGTGCGGAAGAGCACATGAGCTCTCTTTCTCTCTCTCAAAAAAAAAAGGAGTGCACTTGTCATGATGAGCACCAGGTGTTGTATGGAAGTGCTGAATCACTATATTGTACACCTGAAATATTACACTGTATGTTAACTAGAATTTAAATAAAAACTTTTTTTTTTTTAAAGATTTTATTTATTTATTTGACAGAGAGAGAGAGAGACAGCGAGAGAGGGAACACAAGCAGGGGGCAGTGGGAGAGGGAGAAGCAGGCTTCCCGCTGAGCGGGGAGCCCGATGCGGGGCTCGATCCCAGGATCCTGGGATCATGACCTGAGCCGAAGGCAGACGCTTAACGACTGAGCCACCCAGGCGCCCCTAAATAAAAACTTTAAAAGTGGGAGCTAATTACAGACTTAGATTACATGTAATAATATTACTACTAATAAGTAAAGTTCTGAACACTAATAAAGATATGAGTATTGGCAACTAATCAGAGCTTCCCCGATAAGGGACGTTCCCAGTTTGTCTCTGCTCATTGGGTGAAGGTTCTCTCTTTATCCAGCAATACATTTGTCTGTTTTCCCAGTTTAATGAAAAGCTTAATCTCTCCCCTTTACTATTATTCTTCCTGCCTTGTCTCCCCTACTGTGGGCCCCATCCTTCCTCACCACATGGGTATCCCAGCAGTGGAGCTCACCCCACTCCTGATCTGACCCCAGTCCAGGATACTCAGATCTGGGAATAAACCTCAAGTCAGCCATGATGAAGAATAGCCTGGTTCTGCCCTTGTTACCTCTGACCAGGTGCCTGGATCTGACAAGTCTCAAAAGATTTTCCCCAGCCTATATTGTTGAGTTGTCAAAGCTTACATTATTATATAAGCACATAGAGAATGTGTATCAAAAATTTATTTACTTCATAAACTAGAGAAGCAGAAAATGGTAAAGCTATTTTCATGTAGAATATGAAGGCCAAAGACTTAGATTGACTTTATATATCCATATATAAAATCATCTTTATCCATTCATCAGTTGATGGACACTTAGGGTTTCCATAATTTGGCTATTATAGATAATGCTGCTATAAACACCAGGGTGCATGTATTCCTTTAAATTAATATTTTTGTATTTTTGGGGTAAATACCTAGAAGTTCAATTGCTGGATTGTAGGGCAGTTCTATTTTTAACTTTTTGAGGAAACTCCACAGTTTTCCAGAGTGGCTGCACCAGTTTGCATTCCCACCAACAGTGCAAGAGGATTCCCCTTTCCCCACATTATCACCAACACCTGCTGTTTCTGGTGTCATTGATTTTAGCCATTCTGACAGGTATGAGGTGATATCTCATTGTAGTTTTGATTTGCATTTCCCTGATAAGTGATGTTGAGCATCTTTTCATGTGTCTGTTGGCCATCTATGTCTTCTTTGGGAAAATGTCTATTCATGTCTTCTGCCCATTTCTTAATTGAATTACTCATTTTTTAGGTGTTGAGTTTTATAAGTTCTTCATATATTTTGGGTACTAACCCTTTATCTGATGTGTCATTTGCAAATATCTTCTCCTATTTTGTAGGTTGCCTTTTAGTTTTGTTGATTGTTTCTTTCTCTGTGCAGAAGTTTTTTATTTTGATGTAATCCCAATAGTTTATTTTTGCTTTGGTTTCCCTTGCCTCAGGAGACATCTAGAAAGAAGTTGCTATGGCTGATGTGTTCTCTTCTAGGATTTTTTATGGTTTCAAGTCTTACATTTAGGTCTTTAATCCATTTGGAATTTATTTTTGTGTATGGTGTAAGAAAGTGTCCAGTTTTATTCTTTTGCATGTTGCCGTCCAGTTTTTCCAGCACCATTTGTTGAAGAGACTATGATATGCCTTCCTTCTTTGTCAAAGATTAATTGACCATATAATTGTGGGTTCATTTCTGGGTTTTCTATTCTGTTCCATTAATCTATGTGTCTATTTTTGTGCAAGTACCATACTGTTCTGATTACTGGAACTTTGTTGTATAATTGAAGTCCAGAATTGTGATACCTCTAGCTTTGCTTTTCTTCCTCAAGATTGCTTTTGCCATTCAGGGTCTTTTGTGGTTCCATATAAATGTTAGAATTGTTTGTCTAGCTCTGTGAAAAATGCTGTTGGTATTTTGATAGGGATTGTGTTAAATGTGTAGATTGCTTTGGGTAGTATAGACATTTTATAGATATTTGTTCTTCCAATCCATGAGCATGGATTGTCTTTCCATTTCTTTGTGTCTTCTTCAATTTTTTTCATCAGTGTTTTATAGTTTTCAGGGTACAGGTCTTTCACCTCTTTGGTTAGGTTTATTCCTAGGTATCTTACCATTTTTCGTGCAATAGTAAATGGGATTGATTCTTTAATTTCTCTTTCTGCTGCTTCATTATTGTATAGAAATGCAACAGATTTCTGTACATCGATTTTGCATCCTGTGACTTTACTGAATTTGCTTGCCAGTTCTAGCAGTTTTGGGGTAGAGTCTTTCAGGTTTTCTATATAGAGTATCATGTCATCTGCAAATAGTGATGCCAATTTGGATGCCTTTTATTTCTTTGTGTTGTCTGATTGCTGTGGCTAGGACTTCCAGTACTGTGTTGGATAAAAGTGGTGAGAGTGGACATCCCTGTCTTGTTCCTGACAATAGCGGGAAAGCTCTCAGTTTTTCCCCATTGAGGATGATATTGGCTGTGGGTCTTTTGTTTATGGCCTTTATTATATTGAGACATGTTCCCTCTAAACCTACTTTGTTCAGGGTTTTTATCATGAATGGATGCTATACTTTGTCAAATGCTTTTTTCTGGATTTGACAAAGTTCTACAATAAAAGAAAAGTTCTTGCCCTTTCTTTTATTAATGTGATGTATCATGTTGATTGACTTATGAATATTGAACTGGCCTTGCAACCCAGGAATAAATCCCACTTGATTGTGGTGAATGATTTTTTTAATATGTTGTTGGACTTGGTTTGCTAGTATTTTGTTGAAGATTTTTGCATCTATGTTCAGCAGAAATACTATAGTTCTTTTTTTGTGGTGTCTTTATCTGGTTTTGGTATCAAGGTAATGCTGGCCTTATAGAATGAATTTGGAAGTTTTCCTTCCTTTTCTATTTTTTGTAATAGTTTGAGAAGAAGAGGCATTAACTCTTCTTTAAATTTTGGTAGAATTCACCTTGGAAGCCACCTGGTCCTGGACTTTTGTTTGTTGGGAGATTTTTTTGTTTGTTGGGAGATTTTTGATTGCTGATTCCACTTCTTTGCTGGTTATTGGTCTGTTCAAGTTTTATTTCTTCCTATTTCAGTTTTGGTAATTTACGTGTTTCTAGGAATTTATCCATTTCCTCTATGTTGTCCAATTTGTTGGCGTATAGTTTTTCATAATAGTCTCTTTTGATTGTTGGTATTTTTGTGGTGTTAGTTGTTATTTCTCTCATTTGTGATTTTATTTATTTGGGTGTCTTCTCTTTTCTTCTTGATAAGTCTGGCTAGAGGTTTATCAATCTTATTCTTTTTTTTTTTTTTTTCAAAGAACCAGCTCCTGCTTTCATGAATCTGTTCTATTGGGTTTTTTGTTGTTTTTTTATTTTCTATATCATTTATTTCTGCTCTAGTCTTTATTAGTCCCTTCCTTTTGCTGCTTTAGTTTGTATATGTTGTTCTTTTTCTATCTCTTTTAGGTGTACGGTTAGGTTGTCTGAGATTTTTCTTGCTTGTCTGTATTGCTATATACTTCCCTCTTAGGACTGCTTTTGCTGCATCCCAAAAGTTTTGCACTGTTGTGTTTTCATTTGCATTTGTTTCCATGTACTTTTTAATTTCTTCTTTTATATCCTAGTTGACCCATTCATTCTTTAGTAGGATGCTGTTTAGCCTCCATGTATTTGTGGTCTTTCCAGATTTTTTTCTTGTGATTGACTTCTAATTTCATAGTGCTGTGGTCAGAAGAGGTGCATGGTATGACTTCAATCTTCTTGTATTTGTTGAGGCCTGTTTTGTGGCCTACTATGTGATCTATTTGGAGAATGTTCCATGTGCACGTGGAAAGAATTGTGCATTCTGCTGTGTTAGGATGGAATGTTCTGAATGCGTTAAGTCCTTCTGGTCCAGTATCATTCAAAGCCATTGTTTCCTTGTTGATTTTCTGTTTAAATGCTCTGTCCATTGATGTAAGTGGGGTGTTAAAGTCCCCCATTATTATTGTATTACTATCAATTACTTCCTTTATGTTTGTTTTTAATTATTTTATGTATTTGGGTGCTTCCATGTTGGGTGCATAAATATTTACAATTGTTATGTCTTCTTGTTGGATTGTCCCTTTTATTATTATATGGTGTCGTTCTTTGTCTCTTGTTACAATCTGTGTTTTAAAGTCTAGTTTGTCTGTTGTAAGTATGGCTATTCTGACTTTCTTTTGACATCTATTTGCATGATAAATGTTTCTCCAGCCTCTGACTTTCAATTTGCAAGTGTCTTTAGGTGTAAATTGGGTCTCTGGTAGGCAGCATATAAATGGGTCTTGATTTTTTTCTTTTTTCTTTTTTTTTTTTAATCCATTCTGTCACCCTGTGTCTTTTGATTGGAGCTTTTAGTGCATTTACATTCAAAGTAATTATTGATAGATGTGTATTTATTGCCTTTTTATTATTTGTTTTGTGGTTGTTTCTGGAGATTTTCCCTGATCCTTTCTTGTCTTTCTCTCTTTCATGTTTTAATTTATTGATATATTTCTTTAATGATATATTTAGATTTCTTTCTCTTTATTCTGTGCAGGTTTATTAGTGGTTTTTGACATATGGTTACCATTAGGTTTGTATATAACCTCTTCTGCATATAGCAGTCTATATTAAGTTGATGGTCATTTAAGTTTGAACCCATTTTTTCCCCTTTCCTCCCCATGTTTTAGGTATATGTTATTATATTTTATATCCTTTTTTTGTGAGTTATTTGACTTATTTTTTACAGAAATACTCATTTCTACTGCTTTTATATGGTCACTTTTGGTCTCTCTTTTCCATTCCAAGAGTCTCCTTTAATATTTCTTGCAGGGCTGCTATAGTGGTCATGAACTCCTTTAGGTTTTGTTTGTCTGGAAAACACTTTACCTCTCCTTCTCTTCTGAATGACAGCCTTGCTGGATAGAATATTCTTGGCTGCAGATTTCCCCATTCAGCTCTTTGACTATATCATGCCACTCCCTTCTGGCTTGCCAAGTTTGTGTTGAAAAATCTCCTGCCAGTCTATGGGTTTGCCCTTGTATATTACATTCTTTTATCTTGCCTTTTTTTTTTTTTTGACTGCTGGAGAGAAGTTTTAAAATGTGAAAACTTTATACCACCTTTGTTACATTATACTTCTATTTAAAATCTGTAAGCAAATTTCATCAAAGATTACCAGCCATATTATGTGCCATGATTAGCTTTCTATAAAAGACTTTGCTTTCTATGAACAAATCAGTGTCAATGAAATAAAAAATAAAACTGTATACTAGACAAAGAACTTTATTAACCTTGTTTCAAACTTTATTCCCAGGCTTCTTCAGCTTAATTAGCTGCAAAGAATGAATTGTATCTAAGCAAAAACTGAAAAGAGTTGCAGTGTCCAAGAGGCATACATTTAAAAATGTTAAAGATCTAGATTTTATCAGATCCATGAACAAAAATTTAAAAGGCAATCATAATATAAAATAGCAGCTCCCATTAACTTCTTCAAGTTTTATCTTCTTCTGAAGTTGACTCAATTCAGTTTGCTTCATTCTTGGAAACTTCATCAAAATTCTCCACAAGATCTGAAACTTCATCATCATCATCCTTTCTGGTAGCAAAGGGGTGCTTTTCCAACCACAGATGTGTAGGCAGAGCTTCAGCCAGCCTTCTAGAACGAGTCAGACTATTTGTACCAAGTTGGTTTAAGATACTGGGTAGCATTTCTGTCAGCTGCTTTGTCTCAGCATGGCCTGGAATGGTGAAAGTATTTGCTGCCAGGGATGCCTGAACTTTAAGGTTGTTAAAGTAGATCATAGTTCCTTGGTTTGTGAACATATTTACTTCTTCAATACTGGAGATATTGTTTACCCCTAACTTCTTTAAGGAGAACTGAAGTTTTATTTTTATCATCTGCTGTAGCTGTTCTATGAGTCACCTTCTTCTTTTGGCAAGCAGTTCCTTTCCCACCGATGCGCACTTGTGCTTGCAGCTTGGTGAGTTTCTCCTGGTTCATAATGGTTTCTTTAATCTTGTAAGAGCAGAAATGGGACTGCACAGGGGACTGGGGTTGGCACTCAGGGCCTCAGGTGGACCAGCTGAGATTGTCTTGGTGCTTTTAAGATTTTTTTCTTTATCACTATATTTTGCTAATTTAAGTACAGTACATTTTGATGTTGGTCTGCTTTTGTTGATTTTGATGGGAGTTCTCTGTGTCTCCTGGATCTGGATATCTGTTTCCTTCTCCAGATTAGGGAAGTTCTAAGTTACTATTTCTTCAGAGAGATTTTCTGGCCCCTTTCTCTCTTCTTCTTCTGGGACTCCTATAATATGAATGTTATTATATTTGATGGAGTCTCTAAGTTCCCTAAATGTATTCTTGCTTTGCATAATTCTTTCTCTCTTTTATTCAGCTTTATTGCTTCCCATTACTTTGTCTTCTAGGTCATTAATTCATTCCTCTGCTTCTTCCAGCCTGCGGTTCATTGCATCAAGGATGTTTCTAATCTCCTTTTTCTGCACTCTTCATCTTTCATGGATTCTTTTTTAGCTCTTTATCTTTGTGGTAAATGTCTCACTGATGTCTTCCATTCTCTTCTCAAGTACAGTGAGTGTCCTTATAATCATTGCTTTAAATTCTCCATCAGGCATGTTACTTATATCTGTTGCACTTAGATCTTTGGCCATGGCCTTACCTTGTTCTTTCATTTGGGATAAATTCCTGTCTTCTCATTTTGTTTAAGTCTCTATCTTCTCCTCTGTGTTAGGAAAGCCAGTTATGTCTCCTGCTCCTAAAAGTAATGGCCTTATGAAGAAGACATCTTGTAGTTCCCAGGGCCTCGTGCTTCAGGGAGTATCTCCAATGTGTTCTGCATACACTCTGCTGTTGTGTTCTGACTGCTCTATCCTTTAGGTGAGCCATCTGCCAAGACTCTGCTTGCCTGCTTGCCTGCAGTTTCATCTCTGGCCTGAATGTGGTGAGTTTTAACTAGATGTGCTCTGATCTGCTTGTGAGATGAGATCTATCACCACTTCCACTGGAACTGAGGTCCTGCAAAACTCTTTGGTTGGGAGACATGGTGTGGGCAGGGGTTTGTGTAGTTTTCTGGAGGGCCAGCCACACTGGGACTGAGGCAAGCGTGACTGAGAAGGGCAGTTCCACCAGAATGCAGGGGGTGGGCTTGGTATAAGCAAGTTAGGCAGCCAGTGTGGGCACTGGGCTGCTTCCTGAGGTGGCTCTGTATTTATGCTGAGGAACAGGGGACAGAAATGGTTCTGGCCAGTTCCTTTGTTCCCAAAGAGATGTTTCACGAATGCTGCCTCTCAGGGACATGCTCTGAGAAGAGCAAATAATCTCCCCACTGTGTGCACCAGGCACTCCTCAAATTGCTGTTTCCATGCCATCTGACCCCTGGGTTGTTTGCCTGCCGTCTTTCCCAGAGTATAGCTCAGTGCCCTTGGGGCTCTATCTCAGCCAAGCCCTCTGACCTTTAAAATTCCAGGCTTTAGACTCACCTGGGTGGCTCAGTCAGTTAAGCGTCTGCCTTTGGCTTAGGTCATGATCCTGGGGTCCTGGGATCAAGCCCCACATTGGGGTTCCTGCTCAGCAGGGAACCTACTTCTCCCTCTCCCTCTGCCCTTCCCCTTTCTTGTGCTTGCTCTCTTTCTCACATTCTCTGTCTCTCTCTCTCTCTCTGAAATAAATAAATAAAAATCTTTAATTAAAAAAAAAAAAAATTCCAGGCTTTAAGTCCCATTCTCTCATTGCAAGAACTCACAAAATTCAGCCTCTCTTATTTTCCAAGCCAGTGACTATGGGGAAACATTCTCATGCATTCTCCTGTGTGCTCCTCTCTCTCTCTCACCCTTCTCCACAACCATGGCTCCCTCCCCTCTGCAGCAGTCAGAATCTCTTTCTCCCCTAATCCATGTCTCCACACTTCCTACTTTTTCAGTGCGTTGTCTTCTCTCCCTTTCATTGTGGAGTTTGTTCTGTCAGCCTTCAGGTCAGTTTCTGGGTATTTAGAATGATTTGTTAGTTATCTAGTTGCATTCATGGGACAAGCAAGCCTAGGGTCCTCCTACTCTGCTGCCCTTCATCTTCCTCCATCCTTTTCTTTCTGCAGATTGATTTCTCTGTTCAGTCATCCATTTCTGTGCCTGTCAAAGTTCCTCCAAAATGGCAATCTGATCACTGAAGTCAGCAGAACCTTGCAGCTCAATTCCCACCATCTCCCAATCCCCAGTTGTCAGTCAAGGGCATCTGCCCCAGGTGTCCATCCCTGGTCCCAACAGCTGTGCCCAGGCACACATTCTCTGGTGTTGGTAGGACAGTTTCTCTGAGAAGAGTGTGAAGAAGGGGAAAAACACTACAATTGAAAGAGAATCGTGAACTCCAATGTCCAAGGGCAGGAAAAGATAGATGTCCCAGCTCAAGAGGAAAGAGAGAATTTGCTCCTCCTTCATTTTTTTGTTCTACTGAGGCCCCTCAATGGTGCCCACCCACATTGGTTAGGGTGGATCTCTTTACTCAGCCTACTTAATCAAATGCTAATATTTTCCGGAAATATTACAGACACACCCAGAAATAATGTGTGACCAGCTATCTGAGCAACCCTTAGTCCAGTTGAGTTGACACATAAAACTATAACAAGACCTAAGACTCGGGGTCTGACAAACCTGAGCTCACATCCAAATTCTATCTTTTATTACCTGTGTGAAAAAAAAGTCTCTTGATTACTTTGAGTCTCCCCTTTCCTAATTCATAAGAAGTGTCTTTGTTGTGGTGTTATCATGAAGATTCAAAGAAATTAAATGACATAATACACCTAAAGGACTTAGCAAGAGCCCAGTGGGTAATAAGCAGTCAATAAATGGTAGCAAGCACTATAACCAGCCTCCACGAGGAAAGCAAATGTTCATTCTCAAGAAAAATTTTGCAGAAAGGTCCATTTTCAGTCTACTTTCTTTCCAAATTCCAGGATCATAATCTGAGAGAAGGTGGATATAACAGACAAGAACAAAAAGAAGAGTGAGCATGAAATACCACAGATGTGCTAACAATAAAGTCTCTGGGTCTGTGTTTGCCCATATCAAAAGTTTAGCCTTGGACCAGTTATTCTCTCTACACTCACTCTACACTCATCACTCTGCACATGCCATTTGCAGCATTCATGAGATGCACTGTGTTTATTATGATGCACCTTTGTTGTCCTGATAGTCTGAGAGCCCCTGGAGGACAGGGACAGTGTCTCATTCATCTTAACTCCCCAGCTCCTAGATTGGTATCTAATAACACTTATTACTGGGTAATAAGTATCTGTTGAATAAATGGATGAAGAAAGATAGGAAAGGTGTGAGGGAGATGTAGTTCAGACTGGAAGCAATCTCAGCCACTCTGCTTGGGCCCCAAGTCATCACTCTGGGGTCCGGCCCAGCATTGTGTACACTCAATCTCCTAGAGAGTGCTAGGCTTCCCCTGGGCTCTGCAGACCAGACACAATGGAAGGCTGGGCAGCTTCTCTGGACCCTCCAGGAGCCGGCTCCAGGCAAGGCAGGATTGAGTTCTGAGTGAGCAGGCTCAGGAGTTGCTGGCTCAGCTGTCAGAGCCTCCTTACTTCCAGGAATGGTCAGCTTCTGACCCCAAAATATCCTTTAATTTTCAGACATGAGTTGCTAGAGCTACTGTTCCAAAGAGATTTAAGTGCCCCTGAGGGGCAGTGCAGGTTGGGATCAGATTCCTCCCCCCAAGTCCCCCTGCCACTTCAGGCCCAGCAGCTCCTACATTGGGCATTACAGACTCTGGTCATCCATCTATGATTTCATTGGGAAAAGAGTGCTGATATTTTCACTGTGTTTGGAACTGCTGCACTAGAAGAATGTCACCTCACGCTCTCTCCGGGAGATAGAAGGACAGAGCTTCAGGGATGCTCAGAGGGATGGCAGAGCCACTAACAGCACTCTCTGCCCCTCTGTCCTCACGGCCCTCTGAGGCAGACATAAATAGCCCCCCATTTTCAGGAGAGAAAGCCAAGACTAAAATTTCACACTCAAGGGTGCTTCGGAGAGATTGCTGTCCAGGGAGTCAGCATTTGAACCCGGGTCTGAAACAAACAGAACGAAGGCAAGAGGCAAGAGGAACAGAAATTCTCGTCCAAAAAATAACACTTGTTTCTTCAGCCGGCACTTATTGAAAATCCACTTTGTGCCTACCCACATAATCTTTGAATTCACTTCGTTTCTCCGTGAATGACTGGGAAGCCATTCTCATAAAGGAAGACCTCAAATGAAAACAGGAGCTGATCTTCGACTAACTGTGCATGTCTTTTCTGAGCCAAATGGATTTGCAAATAAGAACATTAGAGAGACTTCAGCTCACGGAGAGTGACAGGCATTCAAACCTCGCCTGCTGGCTGATGACCCCTACGCAATTTCAACCATGGTTTCCAATATTTCACTTAAAATCAGTGTGGCTTAGGTATGAAATTGCTTCTCCCTTAAAGCAACCCCAACGCCTAAACAGTAACTGTGACCATAACCATGACAAGGAGGCTCTTGAATTTAAAATACATTGACTGTTCACAGCACACTTTCCAAATTCATCTCAGGATTTCTCAGCAATGGAAGTGCACCTCGTCGTATATTCCCTACAGTGCTGACCCCCCAGACAGGACTCTGAGCCACCCCGCTGGCTCCGGGTGGATCCTTCAAAATGGCCGTTTTCCCTTCAGCCCCACCACCTGACCTAAAGTCTGTGAGCAGTGAGATTATCTTCTTGGATGGGACTGGATGGTTTAATATAAGAAGATGCCAGATATTTCTCCTGAAGCAGAACTTAGTCCTTTTCTTTTCTCAGCAGTATTTCTCAAAATGCTTTCCATGCAACATGAGTTCTATCGAGCGCTCCACTGAAAGAAGAGAGTGCTGTGCGAATAAGTAAGAAACCCGCATTTGAGATGGTCAGCAAACCCTGAAGGGGGAGCTCTCCCACATGGACCACAGGCCGGAAGAAGGCAGACAGAGCTATTTGCACAAGGCAGGGCGCTTTTCCATAGGACTTTACTCTCTGCATTTAAGAGAAGGAAAAAAGGTCCCTTCCGGCCCCAGCAACAACGCACTAGCCACGGCTTGCAGCCAGTGAGGGACCACCACAACCTCAGAGTCTCCTTCTCAGATAAACTCCGGTCCAGAACAACCCTCCCCAGGCTCTGCCTAACACAAAAAGCTGGCCTTCCCTTTGTCTCTTTGGACCTGCCTGTGGTTCATCACAGCTTGCTTGGCCCAAAGTGCCATTCCTCTGCTATTCCTGAATACACTCTTTTTTTTTTTTTTAACTTAAATAAAATTGCTCTTTGCTCTGTTGAAAGTTGATGGTGATCTAATGAATTTGACAAGCTGGGAAATGCCCCTCTTGGATGTTTGCTGCAGCCACTGGGTTTCTTCTACCAAATACACAGAAGTGTATTGGCCTACTTTTGAGTGATATCTATTACCATCCCTCCTATGAGTGTTCTATGGGATGCACTTTGGGAAATCCCATTGTTTAAGAAAATGCTGGAGCATGGGGGCACCTGGGTAGTGCAGTTGGCTGAACATCTGACTCTTGGTTTTAGGTCAGGTCATGATCTCAGGGTGGTGAGATTGAGCCCATGCGTGGGGCTCTGTGCTCAGCCCTGAGTCTGCTATAGATTCTCTTCCTCTCCCTCTCATGCTCATGCTCTCTCTCCCTCTCAAATAAATAAATAAATCTTTTTTAAAAAAAGAAAAGAAAATGCTGGAGCATGAAAATTATTTACAACAAACCCACTCACAAAATCCCACCAAATATCTGAAACCATACCAAAAAGCTCCTGGAAAAAGGTCGAGTTGCCCGCTTCAGAAATAAGGTGATTCTTTTTGTAGTAATGACTACTGTTTAGAGCACCTGCTGTCTCACTGAATCCAAAGAACTACCTCACAAAAGAAGTATAGTTCTTTTCGATAAACTGATAAGAAAAAAGGCTCAGAGAAGTTAAGTAACTCACAGGACTGGGAAGAGACAGAACCAGACTTCTTTAGGTAATCTCAAAACACAAGCTCTTAAACACTCTATTGTTGTTGAACTTTCCCTGTTGGAGCAGACCCTCCCTGACACCAGAGAATGTCTCCTCCTCGGACAGCCGGTCAGGCTTTCACCCCAGAAGAGCTAGTGGGACATACACATCAGACTGCCGCCCTCATGGGTGCCCAGGCCAAACGGAGCTCACAGGAACCAGAGCCTCCCTCCCTCGGCCAAGACCCACGCTCAGCAGCTTCCCAGCGAGAAGCCAACAATGAAAGCTTCAAGCCGGTCCCCACTGTATGTATGATGGAGATCAACTCTGCAAACCCAAGGAATCGGGTCTCCGGCTAGGACTGGGGCCTCAAGACCCCGCAACCCAGCCTGGCTCGGGGCCCTGCTCAGAGTGGCTGAGTTCTTTTACGGGCACCGTATTTACGCTAAAGTTCCTTTTCCCCAGTCCTCCTGGCCCTGGCCAAGCCGAGCCCAGCACACTTCATCAGGCACCAGGTGTTTAATGAGCCCCTAGTAGGTGTCAGTCAGTACAGCAGGTGCTGGAGCTCCCGGGGCGGATGACAGCAGAGATCCCCTCCCTCACGGAGCTTCTTTTCAAGGAGGGGGATGGTTCGTATGATGTCAGGTAGCAATAAAGACTTTGAGGAAAAAGAAAGCAGGATGTGAGGGTGGGGGTTGCTGTCGGAAGCTCAGGGCAGGACTTCACGAGAAGCCACGCGCTTGGGCCGAGACCTGAACAGGGCGAGGGAAGGTCTGGGAGGAGGCCTGCGCCTGCGCTGCCTGCCCGGGGCGGTGGGGGTGTTGACTGGGTGCAGCCCTGTAGGGGCTGGCACAGGCTGGAGCCCAGTCTGGGAAGGGGGCCAGCCTGGAGGGCCGAGGGGAGGACCTGACTGTGACTGCTTTCTAATCTGCGCTCATTCGTTTGGGAGCGAGGCCGGGAACGTGGCAGGAATTCAGTGGCTGAGGCTGAGCTCCACTTGGCCCTTTGCAACTTCCTACGGGGTTGCCAACACCCAGTCTCAGGTGGGTTGGTCTGGGAACGACCTTGCCTCCCTGGAGTCCCGGCTGCACGGATCCCAGCTTGGCAACCTTGAGCAAGTTACTTACCCTCTCCGTACCCCAGTCCCTCATTAGCAAGATAAAAGGGAAGAGTAATAGCATCGACTTATGGGGTTTTGAGGATGAAATAAGCTATTATATGTGAAATATTTAGAAGCAGGGCCTGCTACATAGGAAGTTCTTAACACATAGTAGCTTTTATTAATATCCTTTGTGTCTGCATCAGAGTGGGGCGTGTGTGTGTGTGTGTGTCAGAGAGAGTGTGAGTCAGAGGGAAGGGGCTAGGTGAACAATTTCTAAAGTCCCTTCTGGCACTAAAAAAGAAATATGTACACATATATAAAATATATAATAATATAATTAATATTATATAAAATATTATGTAATTATTATGTAACATTACTATACATAGTATTACATACTATTAATATTACATTAAATATTATATATTATCTGATACTTCATGTTGCTAGCTGTCCCAGAGGCTATCAATAAGACCTGTTAGCAGGTCTTACTCCCATTTCCCTCTCCAATCTCACAGGAGAGAAACTGAGGCAAAGTATGGACTTATACTCAGGAAATTGATAACCAGGTTGCTAATTGCACTGATCGTTGGGACAGCAGCATCAGGACAAAT
Source organism: Halichoerus grypus (assembly GCF_964656455.1). NCBI lineage: Eukaryota > Metazoa > Chordata > Mammalia > Carnivora > Phocidae > Halichoerus > Halichoerus grypus. The sequence goes on along the minus strand of NC_135718.1, from coordinate 94,464,357 downwards.
TTGAAGTCACTTGATGTACAGAAGAGTGATTTCCCACAGTTAAAATGAAGCTCTCTTTATTTGCTTCTGCTAATTAAAAAATCAGAGCTAAAGATACTTAAACACTACAGTTAAAATGGCAAGGCTCTCTATCGGCTTAATGAATTCCCTCATGAAATCAACTCGAAAATGTTACCCCTTGTACATAAATCACCAAACGCAATCTTCCTTGTTTGCTTATGAGCTTTACAGTTAATTTTTAAGATCAGCGTTTACATTTTTTTTCCTCTAGGTTATTACAATAACCTTCTGCCAGAAGAAATAAAATTCTGGCTTTCTGACTTACGCGGGTACTTCTTTTAACCAGAAAGAAAAATACTTTTTATTTTAAATTGACAGTTATTGGGGTGCTTGGGTGGCTCAGTTGGTTAAGTGTCTGCCTTGGGCCCAGGTCATGATCCCTGGGTCCTGGGATCGAGCCCCACGTCAGGCTCCCTACCCGTCAGGAAGCTTCTCCCTCTCCCTCTGCCCCTCCGCCTGTTTATTCTCTCCCACTCTCTCTCTCTCAAATAAATAAATAAAATCTTTAAAAATAAATAAAAATACATAAAATTGACAATTATTGGTGGTTTCAATTTTATCATAAGTTCACTTCCACCTCTTTAGAAGCAGGCCTCTATATAAAGCTCATCATCATTCTTTGGCAGAATGCTTCCCCCACAAACCGCGCTTACATAAGCACTGAACTCATCACCTGTCCCTCCCAGCATCCTCCCCTGCCAGGAGCCTCCACCTCCACAGTGATGTCACCCTCCACCCGGCTTCCTCGTCCAATCAGCAAGCCCCACCAATTTCCCACTTTTAATACATCTCAAATCTTCAAATCTGCTTGCTTTCTTCCGACACCTGCCCCGATCCTCAGCCCACATCAATTCTTAAATAGACTGTGACAGCTTCGCCATGGCCTTCCTGCCTCCAGCCTTCATACCTGCAGATCCATTCTCCGTGTGGATGAGTTTGCAACCGTGATGTTCCACAATGAAAATCTGACCATGTTAATCTCTTGCCTAGACCTTTGTATGGCTGCTTTTAGCATTAAGTTTAAAGGATGGATTGCAGGTCAGGTACACAAGCAGTGGCCAGAACACAAGGCCTTGTGTACCTGACCTGCAATCCACACCGCTCCCACAACCATATTGTACTAACCGTGTAAGGCATCGTGTGGCTCAATTATTTGTTGCTGTGTAATCATCCCCAAACTAACCACACGATTTACTTTTTGCCTGGGCTCCTTCATTTGCCTGTGTTCAGTGGAAAGGTCTACTGGGCTGGTGGGTCTAAGGGGGCCTCACTCACGTGACTGGCAGTCAACTGGGAGCCTTCCTGCTCTTCCATTGACCTCTCATTCTCTGGTAGGTTAGACTCTCTTACTTATAGTGGTCACAGGGCAGCATTTGAAGACAGTGAGTAAATTCAGAAGATCCACAGCCTCTTACAGCCTAGCCTTGAAAGTCACATAACATTGCTTACTCTATATTTTATTGGCAAAACAAGTTCCAAGGCCTGCCCGGATTCTGTTAAATAGGCTCCTGCTCTTGATGGGAAAAGTGACCAAGTCACATGTGCATGCCCATGCAAAGGGACGTGCAGACCAGGTTAGGAATATGGGGCTGCACTGGCAATCTGTGGCACGGGCATAAACTAAATGCTTTCCGAAGGTGACGGGGAGAGACCAAAGGGACGTGACCAGTCTGTTGACCCTGATGATAACCGGGAAGCTGAGGAGTGGGCTAGCCTGAGGCAGAGAGAGGGTCTGACACTAGAGAAGACGGACCTAAATGCTCCTCTTACAAGAAGGCACCATGGTTTTCTTTTATAGTCACCATTCTCCATGTGCTGTGAGCCACGGCAGCCACCAGGAGGGGTAGAAAGGATGTAACCAGGATACATTTCTACTCTCTGAACCTGTTAATCGCATGGAACACTTTTGTGTTGAAAATTTCTAGGGCTGAAGAAGTAAAACACCTATCAGAGTAAATACCAGTTGCATTGCCCAGAGTGTCCAGCCTGGATTTCTATCTATCAGAAACAACAGGGGCACCTGGGTGGCTCAGTAGCTTAAGTGTCCAACTCTTGATTTTGGCTCAGGTAATGATCTCAGGGTTGTGAGATTGAGCCTGCATCCGGCTCTGCGCTCAGCACAGAGTCGCTTAAGATTCTCTCTCCCTCTCCCTCTTTCCCTCCCCCAACTCTTGCACGTGCGCTCTCTTTCTCTCTCTCTAAAAGGAAAGAAAGGAAGGAGGGAGGGAGGGAGGGAGGGAGGGAAGAAGGAAGGAAGGAAGGAAGGAAGGAAGGAAGGAAGGAAGGAAGGAAGGAAGGAAGAAAGGAAGGCGGGCAGCACCATAACATGGGGCAGTTTCTGAACAGCATCTTGTATTTACTGACGCACACCCTCCACAGAAAGTGCAGGCAAATCTAAGGGAAAAAGTAAATGTCTCCCATAATCCCACAGCCCAGAGCTAACCACTGTAAAGAGCTGGGCGTGTAGTCCCAAGTTCGCTTAGAGGTTCCCTCCTACCTGAGTCCCAATGTGAAACGTCAGCATCCCAGGTTTTGCCAAGGCTGCAGGTTTCTCAGCCTCTGGCATCTGCTCTAAGTCGGGGTCAGAGTCAACTTGGGAGCCAAGGCCAAGAGTCAGGATGCCCAAGCCACACTGGACACGAGAGAGCAATCCCATCCAAGGACATTCAAGGACAAGTCAAGCAAATGAATTCAGGGGAGACATGAACACCAGTCACCAGTGCTGCCATGGGGCTCGGCGTGACTGGGAAGAGCAGTGGGACACCATCCAAATTGCCGGAGGGCCTCCTCCTCCCCAGAACCTGAGAACTTCCTGCTGCTCAAAAGCTAGGGGGAGACACAGCTCGAATTAGCCACACCTCCTGGCTGGACTGTGGGCCCCCACAGCCTTGGGCATGATGACAGGCAGCTTCACAAATAAGCCGACATCAAACCAGAAAGTTTAATAAATGCTGGAAGATTTCTAAGCCCTAGAAAAATGTAAACTGTCAATGAGGGGAAAGAACCCTGACAATGATCTTATCTTTTGTACGAATCCTTTGCTGCCTGGACGCTGAGATTTCCTGGGGAATGATATGGTCACAGGATGGATGAAGGGCAAAGGGAAGCAGCCTCTGAAGGCAGCCCTTGGCACACCCTGAGACCGAGAGGACACGAAGCAGGTGTCTGTGTGTGCCGGCAGGTGGGCGCTGGGCTTCAAAATGTTTCCATTTTGCCCTCATTAGGTAACAATGAAGGTGTGATTTCCCTCATCACTTAGAGTACGAGAAATCTACAAAGGTAATTTCTCCATACCCTTTGCAGGAGAGTTGGAGAAACACAGGAGGTACAACTGCAGTGAGTTATAAAAAACGGCTTTTCGGTTTGAGCCATAAATTAGTTTGGGCAGACATTCCGAAGGGCGAATAGGGACTCTGTACTTTAGAGGTGAAGCCAAAACGTCTGTTGCCACTGGGCTGAGAAGAACGCACCAAAGCCTCTGGTAGTTGCCAAAATGGGCTCCGAGCCTACTTTTCAGAAGATTAGCACTAAACTTCTTCAGGAGTAAATGAGCTTGTTTGATTTGTTACTTCTCTTATTAAAATGTTTAACATTACATGAACAGTTATAGGTTTCATCAGGCTAAGTGGGTGAAATGAGTTTGGGGGTTTTTTTTGCAGTCTCCCTAAAGAGTAAGTAGTTTGGAAGACTAATTCCTAATAAAAGCCAAGTTGCCAACATGAATGAAATTGCACGAGCTGTGTGTGTGTGCGTGTGCGTGTGTGTGTGTGTGTGCCCGCACGTGTGGTTTCAGGACCAGGAGGTAAGACAATGGGAAATGAAGAATAGGGATGTTCAGTCCAAGGGCTTCCATGTAACAGATGATAAGCCATAAGAAATACTAGTGCCATCTTGAGCCCCAACTATATTTCAGCCCAAGGTTATACTTTTTTTTTTTAAGATTGATTTATTTATTTGAGGGAGGGTGGGGGAGGGGCAGAGGGAGAGGGAGAGAGAGTTTCAAGTAGACTCAACTTTGAGTGCGGAGCCCGATATGGGGCTCGATCTCACGAACCCAAGATCACGACCTGAGCCGAAACCAAGAGTCAGACGCTTAACCAACTGTGCCACCTAGGCAGCGCCCAAAGGTTTTACTTTCATAATCACACCCTGTGCTTTTTTTTTGTCACTTTTTAGGTACTTCCTAGACAGCCTGAGAACCCACAAGAGCTATGTACATGTCCCAGTTTTCAGTAATAATGCTACCAGCAAATTCTGTTTTCTGAAGGAATATTGGCTATGTTTATGTGATACTGAACTATTTATTACACTTTAACATAGCAACATAGCCAAAATCAGATCAATTCTGGTGTAGTAATGGCTATCAACTTGTTTTCCCTGTTTTACAATTTATTTAATACATAGTTAAATTGAATTGTATTGATACCACAATTGTTTTTGTCTCAATTATCTTAAAATGTCATTTAAATTTTTCCATTGCTCTATGTTATTAAAATTTGAACCTCATTTCTCAATAATTCATTTTATTGAGGAGATTTGGTCCATTGGTAAGAATGTGTAACAGAGAAGCCTATCAATGCTGAGAGAAGGCACATTAGTCAGGGTCCTAGGTTGAAAGTCTCAGAATCTATTCTGAGTGGTCTGGATAGATGTAAAAATAAGGGATTGAGGGGTGCCTGGCTGGCTCAGTCAGTAAAGCTAGCGACTCTTGATCTCAGAGTCATGAGTTCGAGCCCCACGTTGGGCGTAGAGATTACTGAAATAAAGAAATCTTTAAAAAATAAATAAAAATGAAAATAAAGGGTTTATTTGAAAGTGTGGGTGGAGAGACTCACAGAAGTGACGGAGAACAAGGCTTGAAGAACAGGTCAGGACAAAGGGATGCCCCGACAGGGCTGGGCAGTGGAAAATACAGGTCACCATGAGAACATTTGAGTCTACTTGCTTCTGTGTAGTGAGACTTCCCTCTCTCATTCACTGTTCAAAATCCCACTGAGGATGTCCAGGCAGCCAAAACCACGTCACCTGCCCTCACCCACACCAAGAAAACTGCCCACAGTGCAGAATTCCCGATGAAAGGAGATCGCTGTGCTGACACAAAATGTGTGGATGCCTCAGGGCCAAACAGAGGCCGAAAAGCTTTACAGTGACAGAAGGAGAAATCCTCAAAATGAAGTTCATCATTTGCACTAGAACTGAGGCAAGAAGTTAGCCAGCTAACCCTCAGAATTCCCGGTCTCCTGCCATCCCACCCTAATGCAAGAGAAGCATCTCCTGAGCTGCTTCTTCAACCAGGGGTTTCCCACAGAACCCTGAGCTGCCAGATGGCTCCATGGAGAGACCACACTCGCGTTTCTCCTTCTGCTATTGCTGCTGACTCATTCTAGCTTTTAAAATACCTCATTATCCAAGAACCTCCTTTCTAGAAAGGTCATACAAGTAATCTCAGGAAGCTACCTGTATTCCTCCAGCCACCTCAGGAGACCGACTGCAACAGAGAAAAGCAGCCTCAGAACTACGACCCGGCAGGTTAGGTTGCTGAGGTGAAGGTCTTTGTAAATGCAATTTTCTGTGGGTATTCACTTCTTCTCTAGTGGCATTTAGTAAATATCATTGACTGAAATTGACTAAACATAGCCATTTAACTTCATAAAGAAAGAGTCTCCTTAAAACTAAGGAGTGCCCTTTTCCTGGCATTTAATATGTGAGAAAAATGACTTAAAAATAAAGCAGAGCTGCCTTAATTACTATTAGCATAGGAGGGATGCATTGATGGGCCTTCCTAGTAATGGTTTTCTCTCTTTTTTTAAGTCAAATATAAATGAACTTCAGCGTATTCATATGTGTGTGATACATAAGAACGAAGTCTATTTTACTATATTCAGGAAAAATGCTCCCAAGGCCCAAACAAAAGAGTGTCACTGTGACAGCCTTGGGAGCCTCAGGATTGCTTTTATAGCCCATTGTGGGCACAGTGTCATGTAGTCCTGGGGAGTATTCTGTGCAAAATCTGGAAAATAATAACAAATATTCAACACTGATGTTCTCAGTTGAGAATAGCAATTAACAAATTCCGAAATTCCTTGCTGGCTTGCTTTTCTTTAGTCAAATAAAAACATTTGTTAAAAGATACTTTTCTTTAACATTTTTCCCCCAAGAAATAAACAGGTGTTTGAAATCTACATTGCTGTTTGAACCTCATACCATTTCATCAGGCCAGGCACCCAGATTCAGTTACAGAGTTTCACATGAGGGTGAGTGTTGGTTAATAAGTCAATGTGAACTTGGAGGGAGACGGGGGTTGTTGGCGGAGTGTCCCAGGGCTCTCCATCTGATCACATATGGTCCATGCTTTTATTGGAAAGTGAAGAGTGGTGTCAAAGTGCCCCCAAAAGGGGGCCAGTTGGCAGATCACCATCACAGGCAATGTCTAGAGAATTCATAAAGTTTTAAGTTCTGACTCTCAGCCTTGTAGAGGCAAAAGCTGATTTATCCACATCTAAGAAAGGATGAATATTTCTGGAAGTGAAATTATCACACTAACTAAGAACATAGAGAATATTGTATAGAACTAAGATGCCAAGTTATCAAATTATACTGAGATTTTTGCAGTACATGGGCTGAAATGTTAGCATTGTCAAGCCTAGTACATTCTTTCCCTGTAGATGGAATTATATGAAATGCTGAATTATAATCAGAATAGTGTTTGGTGAGCAAAGAATCACAACAAGGGAAGTTAATTGGATAAATTTTTAGAAATGTGCCTCAGCCAAAACAGCTCAAGGCAGTACCCCTCACAATAGGGACAATCTTGCCCAGGGGGGATGGTGATGTTGAAGATACTAGGAATGGCCCCTGGACTTTGGACAGTTTCTGGGCTTGAACAGTCTATTGGCCTTCTTATAAATCTTATGCAAGACCAGAAATCAATTTGTCATCCTAAGGGGACTCTCCATATCTATTCTCTAATTCTGTGATTCACAGAGTTCAAGATTCAATGTTCAAGAAGTAGGGAAACCAAGATGGTTCCTGGAGCAGGGAGCTGTCCCTGGTTCTGAACAACTATTAGCAACTCTGAGATCCCGCGGAATCTTAACTAAATTTCTCCCTGGAATTTAAAACCTATGCTGTTAACAACACCCAGCCGGATTCAAGGCAGGGGGGTGGACAAAAATTCTATAAAAGGGTAAAATCCAAATGTTATGCACAAAAACTGTATGCATGATTTTTTATGCATAAAAGTTTCACGAAGATGAAACTTTTGGAAATGCAAAGAGATATAGAAAGGAAAATAATGATAAGTGAGGCTTTTGCTTACCCTCTAATTTCATGATAGAGAAAGAAGGCAGCAAAGATAATATACAGAGGCCCTAATACACATACGTAATACTATAGAGCAAAGCCTATTATCAGAAAACAGAAACACTGAATTTTTACATATACATGATATATTTATAAAATTGAACACATTAGACATTTCCCCCACCAAAAAAAAAAAAAAAAATCTGAGCAAAGTAGAGAAGGTAGAAATGCTTCAGATGACATTATTTGATCATAATGCAATAAAGCTAGAAATTACAACACGGAGATTTAAAAGCTCTCTCAAAAAGCTCTTATGTCAAAAAGAAATCAAAATAACATTTGCAGAATATCTAGAAAATGGTGACAGTAAAATACTACCTATGAAAAATAGCTATAGTAGAATGAAAATAAATATATTCAGTGCTGAATTAAAAAAGTAGTAAAAGATAACTACTCCTAGGGAAGCAGAAATAATGCATTAATAAACATGAAGCAGAAATCAATACATAAAGAACAAAAACATAGAACTAATTAATAAATTAAAATACTATATCTTGTCAGGAGGGAGGAAAATTTTGAATTAGGGGAGGGAAGGGATGATTGGGGCAGAGGAGAAAGAAGACATATAGCTCAATGAACGAAGAGAGTTGGAGAAGCAAAGCCAGAAGTCAAAAAATATATATGTATTCAAATTGCCATCTTTTCAAATGACTGCAGGTCCTTGTAAAATTATTTCGCTCACCATGGAAGTTTGAGGGGCAGTTCTCTTTTCTAACCCCCTTCCCTCACACACATACAACACACACTCATACACACTCAGACTCACATTCACACGCACACACACACACACACAGAGGCAGAGAGAGAGGGAGAATTCATACCCCTCTCATTGTATATTTACATCTCAACTGGTATTCTTATTTCCTTTATTTCTCTGTAGGATAGTTCACATTTCTCTGCTGTATACAAAGCTACAAATTGCCAGATGTTTGTCATGGGCCAAGTGGGATATGACAGCTTTTCAGACATTTTTTGCTAAAGTCACACCAGAATTTTCAGGCATTATGCCTATCTTATAGATGAAGAAATTGAAGTTCATAAAGTTTAAGTAATTTTTCCGAAGTCACATAGTAATCCAACCTAACTCTATCTACGCCAAAGTCAGTTTTTCGTGATGATACTATACTGCCTCTCCATGGATAGAGGTAGAGATCACATATCACATACTAATAAAATTTGTACACAGAAAATTGTTGGGAAGGAAGGCTAAGATGATTAATAAAATCAATATCCAAATGATCTCAGCGATCTGAAATGACTGCCTGACACTAACATGAAGAGTTCCCTCAGGGCTAGGTTCAAAGTACTATATTTGGGGAGTTAAAAGAAACAGTTTTACACATATAGGATCTAGAAGATCTGGTCTGGTGCAGTTCATTTGAAAAATTCCTTAGCATTTTAGTGCCTGTATGCTTCTTATACCAGTCCATGTCCCAGCAGGAAATGGTGGTACTGTCAAAGAGTTTAACTAAGAAGAGTTTAATGGAGGAAGTGTCATGGCAGCTAACTAGTAATGGTGAATCACCCAGGGACTGGCACCATGGCTTTGCAACAGGAGCTGAGTCCATAGGTAGAAGGACACACCCTTTTTTTTTTTAATGGTTCAGTACCTTTATGCTCTTACCTTTAGGACTCATGCTGGGGCCTCCCATTGTCCAAACCCAACCAGAAGCTAAAGAGCAAGGCAACCCGAGGGAGAGATACATTCCTTAGAGATTAGTCTCTTAATCTTTCAGGGAGGACAAAGCTGGGGAACCAATCTGGCAGGGAAGCAAACAGAAAATAATCAGCACATTCATGCTCATCCAACAGAGTGATGCAGATGCTAAAAAAACAAAGCTAGTCCAGTCTCAGGTCTATTAATATATATTCTAGGTCTTAAGCATCAAAAATCTCAGCCGTACACAGACCAGTACATACCTGGAGATCATGCTCAATCTGAGTGCCTCAGAGAGAAGGAAATGTACACAAGAGGTGCATCCCAAGAAAGCCAACTGGGAGATCAACCCTTTCAAAACCTAGGGCATTTACTCTACTGTAGAAAGACTCCAGAATGACAAGCCGATGTTAGACACATGCAAGAGAGTTATCGGGGGGCAGAAATTAGCTCAACATAAGCAATACATTCCTTACTTTTAGACCTATCCATCAGTGACTTGGGTTGCAACTGAAAGAGTAACCCTCCTCCCCCATCACTTATGGAACTCAATCATAGGCTAGGCTGCCACCTGTTGTCGGGGCTGCTACAGAAGATATTTCTGTGTTTGGCAGAACATTTCCTCACACCTCTCAGACTCACACTCAGCAACCTGATGCTGGTACTGAGCCCACTACCTAGTCCTACTTAAACAAATGATTGCCCTTCCCGCAAAGGACCATGTAGGCAAAACCCGAGATCCTGAATTTGTTCAGACGTCTTCCCTGCTACTGACAGAGACATTAAAATCTTAATCCCTCCATAAGCAATCTGAACTGTGCCACTTCTGAAAGAGGCTAATGGGTGATGACCAAATATCCTGAAGCCCAGAATGCTTCTACGTCTTATCCAAACAAGAAAACATTCATCAAAAAAGAGCAGTTCTGCACTTAATTTTAGGCCTCATCTTACACTTCCTTTCTTGGCCATAATGACAGCCAGAATAGCTCTTTCTTTCTTTTTCTTTTTTTCTTTTTTTTTTTTTTAAGATTTATTTATTTATTTATTTGTAGGAGAGAGAGAGAGAGAGAGGGAGAGAGAGAGAGTGCAGCGCAAGCAGGTGGGAGCTGCTGAGGCAGAGGGAGAAACAGGCTCCCTGCTGAGCAAAGAGCCCAATGTGGGGCTCGATCCCAAGACCCTGGGACCATGACCTGAGCCGAAGGCAGACGCTTCACCGACAGAGCCACACAGGCGCCCCCAGAATAGCTCTTTCTAACAGACAGAATAAAAGTCTGTTGAAAGTATGGGGTCTCCAGATAGAGGAGCAAACGCCTGATTCTGGAAGGCCTTCAAGAAAAAATGCTATCATAATAAATAACTGTGCATAATGTATTCAGTGAGAAAAGATTGTGAAACAGTATATATATATATATATGTGTTTATATATTATATATGTATATTAATATACACACACACACTCTCTGTGCATATATGGTCTAGAGACTTCTGAGTATACATATACCCGAAGAAATTATACTTATCTCTAAGTAGTGGAATTAGAATTGCCTTCTGTTTTCTTCTTTTTGCTTACTATATTCTCTATAATAAGTGTGGATTTTTAACCAAGAAAAAGCATTTATGTTGTGTTATTTTTTTCCTTTCAGAGCGAGAAGGGCTACAAAACTATGTGGCTAGGTAGACTTCTTAAGCTTGACTATTTTGGAAGGTTGACGTAGCCGTATTTCTGCCATCGTTTGGCTTCTGACCTAGAGGGGACATAAAAATCGGCTTTGAACCCTGGCTTGGGTATGCCATTTCACTGTGAAAGCAGTTTCATGGATCATGAACCACAGAAGTGACTTCAGCCATACAGAGCCCGAAACCCAGAAAGCACACTCTATCCAAACAGATGATGGAAAAGAAAGAGCAGGTCACAAAAAGCAGTGGCCTTTAAAAAACACCCAATTAATTACCTTTTGAGATTAACTGAACTCCACTCTGCTCCCCAAACTCCCTTATGTAATTGTAACTTAACGTGTTTTATGAAGCCCAAAGGTCCTCCAGTGATGTACCAAGGGCAGGGTGGAGGGTATGGTCAGCTCCCATGGAAGTAAGAGGGCAGTGTCTGTGGAGAATTTAAAAACAGTAATAAAACTGAGTAAAACTGTGTCTGCATTTTAAAAATCACTATGCATCAGCAGTGCTACCCTGTCCTTGGCACGTAGCTGAGGACTTTGTAAGTGTCCCAATGAAGGATTCATGGATGGGACAGGGAATTTTCTTCTCCTGCCTTGAAGAAAATAACCTTTTAGGATCTTTGGTATGTACCTCCCTTCCCCTCTTTCTTCCTTTCTTAACTCCTTTTCTTTCTTTTTGTTTATTTTTTTGGCGGGGGGAGGGTGGCCCAGAGAGGATGGGGGAAGAGCAGAGAAGATAGGAATTCCTTTAAATAGAAATAATGTCAGTGAGTCACCTGTGTCCCAAAACCCTGGCAAGGGACAGATGTCAAGATTGGATGACTTCTGTTGATTTGCTATTCTCATTAGATAAACATTCCGTTGTTTTTTTTTTTAAGATTTTATTTATTTAATTGAGAGAGAGAAGGAGAGAGCTTCTGCCAGAGAGAGAACGAGCAGTGGCGGTGGTGGGGGAAGTTGGCAGGGCAGAAGGAGAGGGAGAAGCAGACTCCCTGCTGAGCAGGGAGCTTCACGTGGGGCTCTATCCCAGGACCCTGAGATCATGACCTGAGGGTGTCAAAGGCAGATGCTCAACCAACTGAGCCCCCAGGTGCCCCTAGAACAACATTCCATCTTAACTGGATTGTAGGGTCGTATTGTCTTTTCTCCATTTAGTGGCAACCTTTGGCCTCAAATTTCCTTAGTTCTTTAAAGAACTAATTTTTTTTCTTCTTTTATTCACTCCTACAATTATATGGAGCTTTTCTGCAAGTGTTAGGGCTTGTTCACACAAGGACAAACACTTTTTAGATGAATTTTCTTATATGCTGTATATTACTTTCCAGGTGTGTTATAATGTTTTTATGTCATGTGCTGTTAGAATTACTACCTTGGTCTGTGCAATACCAAGTACTTTCTGTATGACATCTCCGATTGTGTATGGTTAATATGCCTACAAATTTCACGGGGATTGAAACATCTTAAAAAAATATGCTCTTTCCATTTTTAGTCATATGGTATTTTTAGTTTTGAAATTCCTTTCAGGTAAGGTCGAATCCCAAGTACTGAGGGAACACCCAAAAGAGCAATTCCATTCTTATAATCTTATTGTTCTCGTTCAACTGGATTTATCTCATTTGAACCACAACACAATTGAGACAGAAAGGAATAATTTTGATTTATAGACTTGTATCAACTCCAGAATTCTGACAGTATACAAATAGCACTGGGAAAGACCAAAGCATTGAAAAATGCTAGAACATGAGGTCCATTTTTACCTGGTTTTAACTTATTTTAAAAATCACCTTTTATAGCATCATTTCTCCCAGTATTCCTTGTAGATAATAAACGAGGGTCTCCCCAGGATCAAATGTATAATCAGGTAATCAAGGAAAGTGCCCTAGAGAGGTACAGTCACATTGGCTCCAAGGCCTCTTTCAACTGAGCTGACCTTTGAAAACCAGTAGTACAGTGAGACCATATGTTTTCAACAAAGTTATTTAGTACAGTTTTGTTTTTGTGAATTTTTATCGGAGTAGTGAATGATAATGTAAATAGCCAAAGCCTCAAAGTTATCACAGAAACCAAGAGAGTTTCAAAAATAGTCTCCCCCTTTTTTTTCGTAGTTTTTAATTTTATTATATTATGTTAGTCACCATACAATACATCATTAGTTTTTGATGTAGTGATCCACGATCCATTGTTTTCGTATAACACCCAGTGCTCTATGCAGTACGTGCCCTCCTTAATACCCATCACCGGGCTAACATTCTCCCCTCCCCCCTCCCCTCTAGAACCCTGTTTGTTTCTCAGGTCCATAGTCTCTCATGGTTCATCTCTCCCTCCAAATCCCCCCGCCCATTTTTCCCTTCCTTCTCCTAATGTCCTCCATGTTATTCCTTATGTTCCACAAATAAGTGAAACCGTATGATAATTGACTTTCTCTGCTTGACTTATTTCGCTTAGCATAATCTCCTCCAGTCCCATCCATGTTGATGTAAAAGTTGGGTATTCATCTTTTCTGATGGCTGAGTAATATTCCATTGTATATATGGACCACATCTTCTTTATCCATTCACCTGTTGAAGTGCATCTCGGCTCTTTCCACAGTTTGGCTATTGCGGACATTGCTGCTATGAACATTGGGGTGCATATGGCCCTTCTTTTCACTACATCTGAGTCTTTGGAGTAAATACCCAGGAGTGCAATTGCTGGGTCATAGGGTAGCTCTATTTTTAAATTTTTGAGGAACCTCCACACTGTTTTCCAAAGTGGCTGTACCAACTTGCATTCCCACCAACAGTGTAAGAGGGTTCCCCTTTCTCCACAACCTCTCCAACATTTGTTGTTTCTTTCCCTGTCCATTTTGGCCATTCTAACTGGTGTAAGGTGGTATCTCAGTGTGGTTTTGATTTGGATTTCCCTGATGGCTAATGATGAACATTTTTTCATGTGTCTGTTAGCCATTTGTATGTTTTCTTCAGAGAAGTGTCTGTTCATCTCTTCTGCCCACTTTTTGACTTGATTATTTGTTTTTTGGGTGTTGAGTTTGAGAAGTTCTATATAGATTTTGGATACCAGCCCTTTATCTGTAGTGTCATTTGCAAGCTGTTTCAAAAAATAGAAACAGAAGGAAAACTTCCAAACTCATTCTATGAGGCCAGCATTACCTTAATCCCCAAACCAGGCAAAGACCCCATCAAAAAGGAGAGTTTCAGACCGATATCCCTGATGAATATGGATTCCAAAATCCTCAACAAAATCCTAGCTAATAGGATCCAACAATACATTAAAAGGATCATCCACCACGACCAAGTGGGATTTATCCCAGGGATGCAAGTGTGGTTCAACATTCGCAAATCAATCAATGTGATAGAACACATTAATAAGAGGAGGGAGAAGAACCATATGGTCCTCTCAATGGATGCAGAAAAAGCACTTGACAAAATACAACATCCTTTCCTGATTAAAACTCTCCAGAGTATAGGGATAGAGGGAACATTCCTCAAGCTCATAAAATCCATCTACGAAAAACCCACAGTGAATATCATCCTCAATGGGGAAAAGCTGAGAGCCTTTCCCTTAAGATCAGGAACACGTCAAGGGTGCCCACTCTCACCACTATTGTTCAACACAGTACTAGAAGTCCTAGCAACAGCAATCAGACAACAAAAAGAAATAAAAGGTATTCAAATTGGCAAAATAGTCTCCCTTTTAACACCACTCTATTCCTTGACAGACAGATGTACAGGTACCCTCTAATCATAAAATAATATTATTATAAAATTAATAAATACCACTTATCAGTCACATATTACATGCCAGGCATTGTATTGAGTGCATTTTATATGCTGTCACATTGAATTCCCACAATAATTCTGGGAAGTAAGCATTATTGAGCGATGTAATGGATGAGGAAAATGAGCTATTTTTATCCATGGGAACATATTTCAATGACAGGAGTTCTCTTATTCACTTTCTACACTTAATGATGCCTCCTTATAAAGGAGATATTATTCTTTCATTATCAATAAAAGGACAACCATGCAGACATTTCAAGTGACTTTCCCAAATATTACAAAGCAGATCAATTACACAGCCTTACCTCTTACCCAGTACTACAAGTACTCACAGGAGTACTGTTTATCTGTAAAATATATAACTATTAAAACAAAAAAAAAGCTTTGGATATAGTGCCTTAAAGTTGTGATTGATATACATATCTCCTATTTGCATGAATGTTACTGAGAAATCATGTTCCACGATACACCGAGAAATCCTTGTGTGAATTTTTCTGTTCTAAGCCACAGTGGCAAAGGCTGCCATTTGCTCCCAATATCCACTCTCTCCATGTTTTTTACTAACAGAACCCTGATCTTAGCTGGGCACAGTAACACCTGGAATAAAAAGATAATTTTCTAGGATCCCTTGCAGTTAGACAAGGCCATTTGAGTAAGTTCTGCCTAATGGTATATAAGTATTGTAAGGGACTCCTGTGAAGTTTCCTTTCGGGATCTGGCTCACCCAGGGGGTCATTGTTAGTGGCAGTAACAGATTATGATCCACTGAATAAAGTATGGGTTTGTGACACTATACTAATATAAATAATAACTGAAAATATTGAAATTTTGAGGGGGAATGAGATATTAACATAGCTTTAAAATAGCTGCCCACAAATTACATATTAATTACAAAAGGGAGAAGCACAGCTTAATAGGTGAGAAATCTGGAAGAACTACTTCATTCCAAACTGCTCTAATCATCCCAAAGACAGAAAGTCAAAATCATGAGCCAACCAACAGGATACAATAAGAAAATAAAGCGTCACTTCTGTGATATCCCTGCCAAAGGTGCATAAAGTGAGTCTAATGATGAGGAAATATTAGGCAAACCCAAACTGAGGAACATTCTACAAAACAATGCCTGTAATCGAAGTATCAAAGTCATGAAATCCAAGAAAAAACTGAATGGACAGAAAGTTGCCCTAGACTAAAGGAGACTAAAGAGACATGGAAATTAAATGCATAATTCCTCCTCTTTCTTTATGGAGGACATTGTTGGGACTGTTGATTAAACTTGAATGGAATCTGAAGATTAGATGGTAGGTAGTAAGCTAAAGCTCTTTCCCTGGTTTTGATGGTTGCACTATGGTTTTGCAGAATGTCCTTTTTTGTGGGTAATGCATACCAAACTCTTCTAGGGTTATAGGACATCATGTCAGCAGTTACACAGAATGGTTCCGAAAAAAGTTCTTTGTATTGTTATTGCAACTTTCTGTAAATTTGTGACTGTTTCTCAAAAAAGGAAATTTTCCAAAATAAATGAAAGATATCAAGCCACAGATTCAAAAAAGTGCTATAGCACTCAAGCATGACGAGGACATAAAAAACTGTACTCAGGTACATTCTAATAAAACCTGACCTCACGGTTCCATTCTAGCTCCCAGCAGCAGGTCCCACCCCCATTAACATAGTCTGCCATATTTCTACCTTTAGAACTTACAGTGATATAGAGGTGCACCAAATCCAACTCCATTCCTCATCAAGGGCTTTTTCCTTCACCTTGAGTTAAAGAAAATATCAGACCTTTACAACCCTGTTGCTATATTTCAGCATGTTGTTGCACCCAGGAGCAAATTCTTAGGTAAGACAAAGACACAGCCCTCAAAGGCAAGTCATAATTTTTCAGATATATGTAGAGCAATCGTTTATCTCCATTTGCCCAGGACAGTCCTCATTTACACCTGTTGTCCCAGCACCAGCTTTCACTCTCAAGGTGGCCACAGTTTGGATTACAAATTACATGGTCACTAGGGACAGTATAGATTAAAACAAAACTTGGAGGGAAAATTCTGTATTTGGTAGATACTTAAATTTGAAGTTCTTTGTTTAGGTGGTTGACTAGTTGTTATTATCTTGATTTCCCAGGATCAGAAACCCATTCTATGTTTGGGAAACCCACCATTGTGTGGGTCTTAGAGCAAGACAGGGCATAGGCAGGCACTTGTTCTCATGCTCTAAGCTTGGTACGTTACAGTGTCTTTGCCAGAACTTGGAATCAGAAGCAAATGACAAGGCAGCATTATTAGACCTTACTCTGGTGGTAAGAGGGACAACCTCCAGGGACCACTGTCCAGAGCAATAGGGGCAGCTGGCAGTGGCCAGGCCCTCTGATGGCCATGGCTTCTAAAGCAGGGTATTCTTGTATTATGACTTGTCTGTCAAAGTACCTGTCAACTACCTGAATTTCCTTAGTTCTTAGATATTCATTTTTCAACCTTGATTCTCCAACTTTTCCATTAATTCCATGAGCTAGTTCTTGAGCTAGCTAGCTTTTTCTAATTCATTTTCTCCTGCTGCTCACAAGACTTGGCTTCTACTATGTGTAACCAAGAAAGTGAATATACTCAGCTTACGATGCTAAACAGAATTCATACCTTTTATTTTAAGGAAGTCTGTCTCAAAGGTGAATCAAATTCCCCTGTTCTGGTTCAGAACACTGGTGGAAACTTTTAAATGGTAGTTACCTAGATTTTTTTCTTTTTTTCTTTTTTCTAGAGAGGGAGTGGGGGCCAGAGGGAGAGGGAGAGAGAGAATCTTAGGAAGGCTCCATGCACAGCGCAGAGTCTGATGCAGGGCTTGATCTCATGACCCTGAGATCATGACCTGAGCCAAATTCAAGAGTCAGATGCTTAACCAACCAAGCCACCCAGGTGCCCCTGCAGTCACCTGGATTTTAAAAGTATCTCATTCTCAATGAAGCACCTGATTTCACAAACAGCATTCTGAGAACTGCTAGTGGTTGTAATGTATCAGCCACAGAGGGGGGTCTGTATCAAGATAGAATCAACTTGCTTTGCTTTGTCATTTGATCTCATAAATTTCATGTTGTATGCTTGAGTCTTTCCTAAAACATCCATAGAAAAAAGGAACAAATATTTCCCTTTAAGGGAATAAAAACTACAACTCTCCTCCCCAGCCTACATACATACACATACACATGCACACACAAGCACATGCACAAGACATTTTTTTTTAGAAGATATTTTGACTTAAGTACAGTTAGTTCATTTGCTTAGGCAGATTTTAGTATTTCTTTGAGCTGAAGTTATTTTCCTAGGCAACTCTACACTGTCTCCATGGAACATAGAAGTGTCAAAAGGGCAAAGGGCTTTGCTTCAAATCAAAAATTGACACCACTCTACCAAGAAATTCTGAGTCCAGCAAAAATAGTGCAGGCATTCTTTCTGAGCTGACATTGCTTCCCTGCCAAAGACTTACCCTGATAACTCCTTCTGAATGAATGTTCTGAGACTGGCCGGCATAACCCACTTGGTTAATCAAATTCATCTCACACTTTGCACCTGTTCTGGGCCTACTGAAGGCACTCTAAGCATTTCTCACTTACCAATTACTGAGGAAATCTAAGTTCACTTGGGAATAGGGAACCCAGACATGTTTAGATGTTGATGACATTCCGGGAATTCTGAAGACCGTGCCCTTTCTCCACATTTTATTTAGGTTTATTTCCCTGCCCCTGTCCTCAGGTCATCCCCATTGGCAGCCTATTAGGCCCCACTCGCAGGGCTCAGTCTCAACGCCTGTCAGACAACCCAGTGGGGTTGCACTGTCTCCTGCCCATCCCACTGACAGCTAATCTACGAGGTAGTTTCTTCTTGAATCTGGATTCCAGAATGCATATGGGACATTTTTCTTCCTCCCTTTCACTCTTCTATCTCCTCCTGTCTAATCGAAATAGATCAAACTGAGAAGGGGGAAGACAAAGGAATGCAATCCATACCCTTCAGGCTTCACTAGGTGTCAAATTTCTTATGGCTGTATTATCGTTTATAATAATATTACATTTATTTAACAACTAGTCCATGCCAAGCACTCTACAAAGTTATTTGTGGGTGTTATGAGATGTAATTCAATCCTCATAACCACTCTATAAAATAGATATCATTTCATAAATATCATTGTTATCATCCCCATTTCACAAACAGGGAAACTGATGCAGAAAGATGTTAAATCATTTTTACATTTTCATAAAAGATGGTTAAGTCCCTGAAATTCTTGTCCTAACCATCCCCAGGCTCCTCTGCAGGACTACCATAGCATGTGATGAACACTATAAGTGGGTTTGTACAAAGTGCCATGGAGCATCAAGGACCCTGAGATACACAGAAAAGTGCCCCCCGCGTGTCCATGTCCTAATCCCCAGAACCTGTGAATATGTTAGGTTACATGGTGAAAGAAAATTAAGGTCCCAGATGGAATTAAGTTTGCTAGTCAGCTGACCTTCAAGTGGGGAGATGATCCTGTGTTATCTGAGCAGGTCTGATCTAAGCACACTGGTCCTCTAACAAGGGAGAAAGGAAGAAGTTCAGAGTCAGAGAAAGATTTTGACTTGCTCCCTGACTGGCTTTGCAGATGGAGCAGGGGAACCACGAGGCAAGGGGTATAGGCAGCCTCTAGAAGCTGACAGAGTCAAGAAACAGGTCCCTCCAGAGGGGATCCAGCCTGCCAACAACTTGCTTTTAGCTCAGTGAGACTTACTTTGACTTGTGACCTCCAGCACCATAAGATAATACATTTGTATTGTTTTAAGCCACTAAATTTGTGAAAATTTATTATGGTCGTGATAGAAAACCAATATAGATGCCCTGTCCTGGATGGTCAGGAGCAGATAGGAGATGGTGTCAGAGCAAAGTTGGTAAAATGTGTAGCAGCTCTCTGGGCAAAAAAGAAGCATGAAGAAAAGGATTCTCAGCAGAGAGAAGGACAAACACCAAGGCTCAGAGGATGACACAGCATGTGGGCAGAGGACAGTGGGTGTCCTAGTGAGACTGGCATAGGGCATGAGCTCAGAACAGCAGAGAGGACTCCAGATGGACCTGATACACCAAATAAAGAGTGAAGATATTATCTTGCAGAAAAAGTTAACTGTTACAGGATTTCTAATAAAGACAAATTTTCATTTCATTTCAGAAAGAACATTATTTAACAACAACACTCATCAGATATTTGATGAATATGGAGAATGAGCTAGAGGAGGGGTGGCGTGGAGACTAGGAGAAAAACTCGTTATCTAAGCAAGAGATGATAAAGGCCAGAGACAGCAAGGTTGGAGGACGTAACAGATTTGAAAGATACTTAGAAGGTACAATTTATAAGATCTGGTGACTTGTTTGATGTCAACAAGCTTCATAGCTTCTGAGATTAAGAGGATGCTGCTATTCGCCAAGACCAAAAAAAAAAAAAAAAGGACAGCTACATTGGAAAGATGGAAGCCATTTTGTTTTCAAACAATAATGACAATTACAATGTATTAAGTGCCCGTTCTGTATGTATATCACCTCTTGTAATACTCATACTAACACTGTTCTTATTATTTTCATTTGTCAGATGGAGAAAATAGGCTCAGACTGGTTAGAAAGAACTTTTCCATGGTCACAGAGCTAACTGTCTGAACCATGACTCTGCTCTGGTATAAGAACAAAGATTTTCTTACAATAAACCAAAATTTTCTCCATCCATTCCACCACTGTGCCATGTGGTGTGGGACATGCTAATGAGCAAAGCTGCTTTACGATGATGTCCAATAATCAATTCAAAATTCAAGTCTAAAAGTGAGACCTGGACTAGGCATTTAAAGAAATTGGCTCCCATCTGCACACAGGCTGAGCATGGCTGAAATCACTTAGATTAAGAAGAAACTAGAACTCGGGCAGGAAACTGGAAGGACACATTGTTGAAGGGATGGGCTGAGGAAGGTAAGAGTGCAAGAGACCAAGGTGTGCCAGAGATCCAAGACAAAACACAAGACGCAATAATGTCACAGAGCCAAATGGAAGTGTCAGCTACAGCAAGCCCTCACGAGTATGTGCTGGTCAAATAGAATTAAATACAAAATCTTTCCCAATCCAGAAATCCTCTGCTCAAAGGTAGTAGAGAAATAAAATGGGTTTTTGTTGAGTAAGCGCTAAGCCAGAATGTGAGGCACCTTACAGGCAGTCGGCTCAGAGATTGCCAAGACAGACAGAAATCTCACCCTTGTACACAGACAGGCAGATACAACCTGTTACATCATGTGCTTAAGATAAGCAATAACTAGTCCTCAAGTAAGAGGACCTGACAGCACCATTTGTCAGACATAGTTCATCCTAGCTTTACCTAGTAGTTGAGGTGACCATCTGTGTTAGCTGATTGGCTTTATACAAAGGAAAATATCCTTTTCATATCTTTATAGCAGGAGGTATTTTGCAGTTTGAAGCAAGGGACCCACTGCCACACAATTTAGGCTCTTCACCTCCCACAGAAACTGGGAGACAGGGATGCTCTCTCCCTTAATGTTTATATTCCAAAGGGATGGCTCCTGTGTCCTTGAAAAGACATTTTTGGGGAACAGAGCTGATAAAAGGCCTATGAAGTCTTCAGAAGGATTTATAAACGTGTCTCAGAGTGGAGAAAAATTTTACAATTATAAGTTTTCTAAAGTCTTCTCTCTCTAAGAAGAGAAAGGTCTCTTCTCTTAATTCCAACAGGAAGAATTAAACCTCTTATTTTTAATTCGTGTTTGTCCTTACATGTGAATGGGTCACGTCCAAGTATTCAAGGACGATATCGTCTGACATGGATGGAACTAGAGGGTATTATGCTAAGCGAAATAAGTCAATCGGAGAAAGACATTATCATATGATTTCACTCCTATGTGAAATTTAAGAAACAAAACAGAGGATCATAAGAGAAGGGAGGGAAAAATAAAATAAGACAAAATCAGAAGGGAGACAAACCATAAGAGACTCTTAACTCTAGGAAACAAACTGAGGGTTTCTGGAGGGGAGGTTGGTGGGGGGATGGGGCAATTCGGTGATGGGCATCACGGAGGGCACATGATGTGAATAGCACTGGGTGTTATATGCAGCTGATGAATCACTGACCTCTACCTCTGAAACTAATAGTACACTATACATTAATTAATTGAATTTAAATAAAATAAAGATATCGTCTGAAATAGGGTTATTTTTGTTTTGTTTTGTTTTTAAAGATTTGGCAATTAGAAGTTTCAAGATCATTAGGGGTTGAGAAGTGAGGATGGAGAGGTAATGAGGACAGAGAATGGCAGCACTTTGCAAGAAGTTAAGTCAGGAAGAAAAATAAAGAAATCGAGCTTCTGCTAGATGGTCAGGTTGGTGACAGAGACCTAACCAGGTTTATTTGTTAAGGGCAAGCAGGCAGTAGAAAGGACCAGTTTCTGGAACCAGGAGAGAGAGGGTATGAATGATGGTGCAGAGTTTTGGAGGAAGTGAGAAGAGGGATGGTCAAAAGCCAGGTAGAGGAACTCACCTTGGCCAGGAGGAGAGACAGAAGATAGCTCTTCTTCCAAGTCCAGAGTGTGGGAATTAAGGAAGGGAGGAAGGGTGGGAACAGGCAGGTTTGAAGGAAAGAGTGAAGGAAGTTGTGTGTGTTGACATTTAACCTTCTCTACAGTCTCTAGGAAAAGAGAGACAAAAAGATCCATAGTTCAACAAATTTAAGGGAAGGTAGTGTGGTACCTTCAGCTTAAGAGCCAGAGATGATAATGGGAATCCCAGACTGACATCACTGGGTTGTTGTCACAGGCTCATCAGAGACCGAAATGAGATGATGCTTATGATGTGCCCAGCACAGCACCTAGCAAAGACTAGGTAGTCGGTACATGCTAACTATTAACATCAGCCAAGGTCAGACAAGCAAGTGCTGGAGCCCAGACTGGAATCTGCACTCATCGCCCTGTCCCCTGCACCACTGGGGTGACCTGGAATCCTTGTTAATTTCTCTGGGTCTCAGTTCATTACAGAATGAGAGGACTGGCTTTATTGATCTATATCTCCTAATCCTTCTGAGTCTATAGCATGGGGGTAGGAATCCACCACAGAATCAGCATCTGGGAAAACTGCGAGAAGGCACATGGTGAGGCTCATAGTCCTGAGGACGGAGTAAGGCACCAGGAAGAAGGAGACCCTGGAACTTGGTACCCATTATCTCATTCGGTCCCCTTAAGCAATATACTCATCTAAGATGAGACTCCGAAATGATGAGACTATCCCAGAGTCATAGCTAGTGTGAGAGGGCCAGGATTCAAACACAGATATGAATCCAGAATTCATGATATTTTTACCACTTCAGGCCCACAAAGCTTCTTATGTAGTGTCTCTCTGAGGGCAAAAAATCAGTTACCCACAAGGTCAATCTAGTGCCAGTAGGTGACACTAAAAGGTTGGGA
Organism: Halichoerus grypus; assembly: GCF_964656455.1. Lineage (NCBI taxonomy): Eukaryota > Metazoa > Chordata > Mammalia > Carnivora > Phocidae > Halichoerus > Halichoerus grypus. The sequence goes on along the minus strand of NC_135718.1, from coordinate 94,441,356 downwards.
AACACTTGTAATAGGGTAGTGCTTATAACATATTATGCTGTTAGAAAAAAATTATTGAGAAGGACTTTGAAATTTCGTCAGTATCGTTAGTCCATCCATCTGGGTTATCTTCAACTTTCATGGTGTTTGACCAGGTTATATTACAACTTTGTGGAAATGGAAATTGGCTGTAGAAACCTAATAGTAATCAAATAACTCCTGCTATAGAAATGCAAATTCTGTCCCAAAGAGGTTCAGCTGGCTTCCCTCCCCATTGTGGAGGAAGCCAGTTCACTTTGTTTTTAATTTACTTAATGCAAATACATTTCTACATTCTTAATGGCTTATAATTGTGTCTGCTCTTTGGATTCCTCCTTTGAATCATTTGTAACAACTTCTTGGCTCCCTCATTAATTAATGAGTTAAGTAAAATCTTTGATGTGTGTTCATTTTATATTTGTATGAAAGTCATGATTTATCCTCTTTTAAACATGTATTTTTACCCGTGGCTGTCCCTAGTTGCAAATTGCTCCACAGTAAGAGCTACATCCAGCCTACCCAGGTCATTGTTCCTTTCCAGCATCATGGAAAGTAGCCATGAAGATTTACGCTGTGTGTCTGAAGCTTGTGTCCCTGGGAAGAAGATGGAAGAAGGTAAGTCTGGCCCTTTTCCCTTGGGGAAGGAAAAGGGAGGTGGATTGAGCCTAATGTGGTGATGGGGCTGAGGAAGAACTGAAGTAGGTATGAAAGCGCCCAAGAAAACCAGTCAGTTTTCCTGGTTGCAGGATGGAGGGAGACCACAAACCCTTCCTGGAAATCCCACGTTCAGCTTCACATAGGTGCTAACGAATGATACTGGGAAGGGGAGAGTAGCTCTATCTGTGCATGTTGAGGAGAGGATCTGGAAGTTCCCTTGGGAAGGGATAGAGCAGTGCTGTGGGGTTGCCAGATAAAATACAGGATGCCTAGTTAATTAAGCTTAAATTTCAGAAAAACAATGAATAATTTAAAAAATATTTTTAGTTCCATCCTTATACTAAACATTATTTGTTGTTTATGTGAAATTCAAATTGAACTGGGTGTCCCATATTTTTATTTGCTGAGTCTCACAACCTCGGCTGAGAGATCACACTCAATCTTCAGAAAGCCAGAGAATACAACAGAGCAGCTTCTCAAGGCAGAGAACAGCAAGAGTCCAGTGGCTTTCCAGAGCCTCCAGACCCAGAGGCTCCTTCCACTCAACCATCATGGATGTCCCAGAAACATACACCCAGACACCCAACTGGGTAGGGACAATTGGGAGCAGATGTCTGAAAGCCAGTGTGATCCAAACAGGATCATCTAAAAGCGATGAGGTTTTATTACGTTCAATTTCTAGGTTTAAAGTTGTTTCCAACCTTGCAGATAAGAACTTGTAGGGGAGGAAAAGTTTCCCCTCTATGTTTATAGGTTCTTTGGCTGGTCAATTAATCAAATTGACATAAGACAGATTAACAGGAGAAAATCAAATTTAGTTATGTATGTATGGGACCCCATAAAAAATATGAGACCAAACAACAAGTTGGTCATTTGAGGCTTATATGCCATCCTGAGCTAAGGATGGGATAAGGGTCTGGGCTTCAAAAAGGAGGGGATAATTTACAGGACAATAAAAAGCAGCTGTTCAGTAATTAGATATTTGCCCTGCCATACAAATAGTTCTTTCAGATAAAAAGTTATCTCTGGTAATAGCTCTCTTTCTAGGGCAGGCCCCTGTTTAACAAAAAAAACTCAATGAATAAATTTGAAGATCTAATTATCTTTATTAAGTAATTTAAGAATCAGGCAGCATCCTACTTAGCAAGCAGAGAGATGCTCTGAGGAGTTGTACAAAACGGAAGGTTTTTATAGGAGGGAGGGTGGGACAAGGAAGTTATTAGCAAAAGGAAAGATCGTTTCAGGCAAGGTCACTTTCCTTTAGGGGAAAGAACGTGGGCTCTTACCATGCAGAGGACCTCATCTTCCTTTGGAAGGGCCATGGAAAGGGCCCATGCAACCGATTACCTCATTGCTGCTGACCAGAAAATTCCTGACTGACCACATTTCTGGGGGAGGTTGAAACTGCAAGTAAGCCTCATTTTGGTGATGTGGCCTAGCATAAGGGACTCCATTTTTGCATGGGGTTTTATTTTTGATGTTCGGTAACTAAATTTTTTTAGGTAGTTAAGGAAGAGGAGAAAGTTTTCTTGAGTCTCCTGGGTCTTGATTGCCTTCAGCTCAAAATAATTCACATGCCAAAGTGACATATTTAGGGGTCATATATTTTACTTCCTCTCAGATTCCTAGAAAAGATTAATTACATTAGTTATAAACAAATAAAGAAATGTGGGGGAGGAAAAATAATTTTCCCTGAGAAAATTATTGGCTGAGACACTCCAACCCTGCCCCCCCAAATGAAAGACAGGTTAACAGGAGAAAAACAAGCAGAAGCTTAATAACATGTATACCTCCTGTATACATGGGAGAGACCCAGGAAAATTGTGTAACTCCCTGAAATGGCCCAAGCCACCTCCTGAAATACTATGTCCAGCTAAAGACAAAAGATGTTGGGGCTGGGGAGGGTTGTGGAGCCAGTTGTGGGAAGTTTCCAGGCAAAGCACAGTAAGTGAGGTTGTGGCTGTTATGTGGATTTAAGTCTCTGCTTTCTTCATTGATAAGAGTTCTAGAGATTTAGAGTCATCCTTCTCTTTCTGGTGTAAAGACATCTTTGCAAATGGAGATTTCCCTTCTAAATGTAAATGTCCCTTATGAGAAAGTGTAACTTTTACTCTGTTTTCAGAGTTTCGCTTGTGTCTGCAGTTTCTTAAAAATAACCAGCTTAAAATAATCCCTATGCCTATGAACCATGTTTTGGGGTGACCAATTCCACTCCCCTTTCAGAAGCTATGTTTTCCTTGCACATACATCTAAACAGTGTGGGTGTTAAAGTTTGATTCCACTATGCTGACTGAACACATGTTGGGCATAGGAATATGGACAATTCCTAACAACAAAGGCCAAGAAGAGCACCTAGTCCCCTACTGAGAGTAGTGCTCAAAATTCCATTACACCCCAAGATGAGGGGCAAATGCCTCATGTGCATCCCTACTTGTATCTGTTAGGATACCCAGAAAACATTGGCTTCCTATCATGAAATGGTGAGGATTTGGCCCCTGGTTTTGTGTATCTTTTGCTTTTGCATATGGCACATTCAGAGGACCACAGAAAGCTTGTACAAATGACTAATTGAGCAATTAAGTCAAATCCAGCAACTGAAATTTCCCTTAAATGAAAACACCTGAGATCCTCTCTCCAGGAAGGAATTATACTTAGTACTTCACAAAGCTTTTATGAAGATTAGTAAATTGCTGTTTTCAAAGGTGTTTGAGAACTCTGGATAATAGTGTCTGCATTGCATGTTTTAGAAATTTATGAAGGTATTTATTTTGTACCTAAAAAAAACAAACTAGAGCAGCCCTTTCCTATGGCAGCTACCTGCCACACATGGCTTTTGAGCACTTAAAATATGACCAGTGTGACTGAGGAACTGAATTTTAAACTGTATTTCTTTTTAATTAATTTAAATTTAAATAGCCACATGTGGCTAACCACGTCTTACAGGAAGCAACATTAGAACAATGACAAAACAGGAAAATTTAAGATTTAAAGTAAACTCCTAATGGGAATGACAATTATAATGGCATTATTGTTACAAAAATTTTTAACATCTACATCAGAGCTTCCCAAATTAGTTTTGCAAATAACATTTTTTCCCATAGGGAATAAAATGTTCGATTAAACAAAGTGGAACAGAACTTGTCGGATCTTTAATGTTAACATGCATTGTGCATATCCAGGTATAGGACATTGTATTCAGGCTTCTTCAATGTTTCTCCCGAACTTATTTACTTCCAGAACCACTTTTACCCACAAAGTACCTATTCACATCTGAAACTTGCGTTTGAGAAATCGCCTGGAACATGGTTTGAGAAATCCTGGTGTGGAGACAAGGGACACAACAAAATTAAGACCTTGAATGTACACATACTGCATGTGAAACAAGCCTATATCCAGACACAGCATTAGGACCTGATGCTGTTCACTATTTTGGGTTGATGCCCTTTTTCTATCACTATGCATACCTCATTCCTGAGTCTCAACTGCCCCACCTGACATTCTTTCAGGACTGCAGCTACAAAAACAGTTTACATTTTGTAAACAGTTGTTTTTTAACTTTTTTTAAGCATAGGAACACACTCTAAAAATGAATTCTTACAGAAGATGCTACAATCTCTACATATAACAGATAAAAATAGTGTCTCATTACTATAAATGTGTTTTAGACACACATCTTTACATTAATTTGTCAATAGTAAATAAAATAATAATATAATAATATAAATAGTAATAAATAAATAAAATAAATAAATAAATTTAAATAAATAATAAAAATAAAATAAATAAATTTCTTGTTGGGGGGCTATGGACATTAATAAGCATCATACATCATTCTCAGCATGTAATTGATCTTTGTGTTTTGTTTTTGTTCTAAACAAATATATTTTAAAAGAATGACTTACACATATAAGTAATTGTATGTGGAACAGAGCTTTTTCTGTATTTTGTTTTATTCTTTTAGTAGCTGACTTGCAATTACAGGATACTCCTAAGCAGACTTAGCAGGAAAAACTTCCTCTCAAAATGCATTTACATAAACCGAGATTTCCACTTCCAGTCAAGATGCAGTAAAAAGGACCAGATTTATTCTTCCTACACACCTAAAAACACAGATAAAATACAAGAAACAAAGGTCTTCAGTCACTGGATGTCAGGCAGCACAAGACAGGGAAGGATACAATTTGAATCCTACAGGTGCCCCAGCTTACCGGCCCAAGAGAGTTTCTAGTCTGCAGCTCAGAAAGGGGGATCCCAGGTGGGTCCTAGCAGCCTCCCAGACACAAGGAGACAGACCCGGGAGTCCAGGAAGGCCAAGGTAGGTGAAGTTCACAGAGCAGAGTACCAAGAAAGAGAGAGCTGAACAGAGAAAGAGTAGAAGAAATCTGGGGAGGGTCCCCCTTGATTCTTTAGGGGAGTACTGACCAGCACATATGTAGAAGATGCTACCCTAGGAGCTCACGGAAGGCTGGAAATGGAGGCATATCAATTTACCGCACTTTACTTTATTGTGTTTTTTACAAATTGAGTGTTTGTGGCACCCCCGTGAATCAGCGCTATTTTTCCAACAGCATGTGCTCACTTTGTGTCTCTTGTGTCACATTCTGGTAATTCTCACAGTATTTCAAACTTTTTCATTAATATTTTATTTGTTATGGTGATCTGTGATCAATGATTAACCAATCCAGTTTTTTTATTTATTTCTATTTTTTTAAAGATTTTATTTACTTATTTGAGAGAGAGAGCATGAGCAGGGTGGGGGCAGAGGGAGAGGGACAAGCAGACTCCCCACTGAGCAGGGAGCCAATGCGGGGTTCCATCCCAGGATCCTGAGATAATAACCTAAGCCAAAGTCAGACACTTAACTGACTGAGCCACTGAGGCACCCCTTAAGTCCAGTTTTAAAGAGAAAAATCTTAAAAGCAGCCCGAGAAATAGGAAGTGGAAGAAGATCCAGCCCAAACTTGGGAAAATGCAGTCAGCATCACAACACCTGCCAAGGCTCCTTGCCCTTATCCAGACTTTAATATGCTCCAAAATATGACCCTTTGCCTTTCCTCTTTAATACTTTTCTTCTCTTCAACTGCTGCTTTGGTTGGGAGACATTTGACCAAAGTCACTGTATCAGTCAAGGTCAATGAGAGAAGAAGAACCACTAGATTTTATAGAAGATATCATTCCTTCAGGCAGGCAGCTGGGAAGGGAAGACAAACATGAAGTGGGGGAGAGCAAGAACGAGGAAAAACACAATCTCATGAGCTCAAACCCACAGAAATGGTTGGGAGTTTTTGTCAGTTCTTTTTGCATATGATCCTGATGATGTGGATGTCCTTCAGGAGCCAACACCCTTCAACACTGAGCTAAACACACCCCCAGGCATGGAAGAAGCTAAAGGAGAATCCTGGGGATGGTGGAGCAATTTTAGGCCTGACCCCTGCCTCATGCTAACAAGGTGAACCAGAAGACAGTCAAGAAGGTGTGTGAGCTACAAAGTGGCTGCCACTTCACGTGCTCCCGAAAAAAATCTCCTATAAGAATCTGTGTAATGGTCCATCTTAATCAGAACCCAATAGGAAAGAGATTTCTAGGAAATGTAATCCAACCACATTGACACATTAAAAACCACCACAGCAACTAAAATAGCATTTGTGCGATAGCAGAGAATTTAAATGATCCATGCTCTTTCTGGTCCTAGTTAAAACTGATCATCAAAAATGTGTCTATGGATGGTCAATCCTAGCTTAGTATCTAATGAATTGTTCTATAGTCACCTTTCTTTGTATTTAGAAATCCTGCCAGAACACTGTGATGAATTCACCAGGTACAAGTGGCTGAAGCTGCTTTTTCAGTGGAGAGACCACACAATGTATAAAAAGATTTACAAGAATACAAACCTGCTAGGTAATGCTAAAGGAAGACTCCGTCTTCAGAAACTCCCCCTCAGTACTTGAGGTCACAGGAAAGAGGCGAGGGTATCTGCTCTCAGAAAGGAAGGTGTTGGCAAACTAGAGAAAAAGCCAGAATGGAATTCGGTAGTTAATGAACTTAAACCTTGGCTGCCTCTAAAGGATGATTTTCCAAGCACGAGCTCTTGAGGTTAATTTCGTGTGATGCTGAGAAGAGCTCAATGGTAACAAAATAAGAGGCAACAAAATCTTTCCTGAGGGGGCCCAGAGATCATTTTCCCTGGTGAAGGGAAAATCTGGAAACAGCTTATTTAGAACCTCAGAGTGTTTCCATGGTACTAAAAACTGTTGGGAATGGCAGCCAGAGTTCTGCACAGACACAGAGGGAAAGGGGCTTCATTTGTGAGAGACAGACAAACTCCAAATAGTCTCCAGTGAATACCAATGGAGAGCGATCCTTAGTGGTCTGAGAGGAACAATACAGAATCTGGTAAAGGAAAACCTGAGGGAAATAGGCCCACAGTGGAGAGCAGCTGGCAACAGAGGGGGGGTTGGGGAATTCTCTTTAGAAACAGGACTTCTGGAAACCCATATACACACCATCATCACCACCAACATAACCACCACCACCACCACCATCACCACCATCACCACCATCACCACCACCATCACCATCACAACCATCACCATTATGAGCAGCATCACCACCATCACTATCACTACCACCATCACGATCACCACCACCACCACCACCACCACCATCACCACCATCACCACCACCACAATCTCTGTCACCACCACCACCACAATCACCATCACCACCACCATCACCACCATCACCTCTACCATCACCACCACAATCACCATCACCATCACCAAAACCACCATTACTTCCATTCAAGGGAGAAAGGACACTATAACAACAAGGGCTTCCAAGTTCTAAGTATTGACAATACTTCTCTTTCTACTTTGATTCCCCTCATTAAAAAGATTAGAAAACCATAAAGATGGAACAAAAACCTATATTAGTTCATTCAAAGTTCTTTGAGTTTACAAGAGATCCAAGGACCTTTAGGGGTTTTTTGAGCTAATGGAGCTAAAGTGGAATTCTACCTTCCAAATCCTGAACTCCAAATATTTCTGCACTTTCAATTTCTTCTCTCTGGGAAGTTTAAGTTTTCTGCCCCCAACTTCTTGTTCTCTATAATAATGATAGACTTACCATTTTCATCCTTGCAACGCTCCTGTGGAGTAATCAGGGAGTGAGATTTTCAGAATTCTCAAGCTGATAAAAGCAGCCATGGAGAGGTGCTGAGGATCCCTGCATGATGGAGTAGCCCCAGGTCATCAACCAGCATCAATCAAGAAGCACAGGCAGCCTGCCTCTTAAACACGATTATGGATTGGAAACCCGCACTTTAAGATGTGCAATGAGTTCTGTCTGTTGACATAATTGCCTTTGCGCAGAAAGCACTAATGGTTTCTCAGGATGAGAAAACTGTAGTAAAATGTGAGATGCCTGTTTATGGATAATTGAAGATTAATGAGACTTTCATCAAGTGTCAAATCACAGACAGGTCAATTGCAGGCATAACTACAACAGTGTTTGGATTTCACATCAATTCTCCAGAAGAAAGGTGTGAGTATGGACAGCCATTGTTTTTCACTGCTCGGGCAAATCCCAGAGTGCTACAAAATATGTGAACTAAGAGTATTCTTTTTCTGTCCTCTGCACTTAAAACTATGATTGGCTCTTGACATTCTTACACTTAGCTTGTTAGAGAATGTCAACTGTTATGAATTACCTAACAGTCTTCATCAAGCCAACAGAGGTTGTAATTAGTCTTGCATCAGGTTTCCTAATGGATCTGTAATGTCAGTAATTCACTGCCATATTGAAACTGTCTTGCTTCCCCATTTCCCCAATTCTGCACTCCAGCAAATATAAAAATGTGCTTTGTTCATATTCACTAACTGGTAGGTTCAATTATTGGCCCTAATTGTCCATCCTTCCCTGGACCTATGCTTTTTGCCATGTAAATATGCAGTTCTTTTCACTAAAGATATAAACTTTCCCCAATTCATAACTTTGGGTATGCTCATGTAATTTCCTTTGCCTAATTGAATGGGGGCAAAGTAATAGTCTGCTAATTCTATGCATAGATTTTAAGAGGTTACATGTGTTTTCCTTTTCCCTGTTGGGCTTCTACCATTGCCATGAGCGGAAGATGCCCCAGGTCACCTGCTAGTCCAAGGACGATGAGAGACATGTGGAGCAGAGCTGAACCCCACCTGCAGCTGATAGCCAAACTCAGTTGAGCCAAGAGTAGATTAGCCCCTCAACCCTAAGCTGGCCCACGGATTCCAAGCAAGATATTTGTTTTAAATCATTGAATTTGGGGATGGTTTGTTAAGCAACAAAAGCTAACTGATCAATCACTTATTGAGCCCCTACAGTATTCCAGAGATGGGTTAAGAACAGGGCAATCAGAGATATGCAAAATGTAAGTCCTTGCCCTCAAGGGAAGTCTAGTCACTTTGCATCAAGATACTGCTCTGACTGGGAGGAGGTTACAGAGCCCCAGGCTCTCTGACTCCAGCTTCAAGTCCTGCCTTATTTTATGCACCCAGAAGTATTAACATAAACAGTAACAGCAATACTGCCAAAAGAGAAATCTAGTAAAAGAGTTGAGGGAATTCTTATTAAAGTGTGGGCTTTAGTTCAAACTTTAGCAGCCACTTTTCAAAGAATGTTCATAGATAGATTAGATGGATAGAATCAGATTTTTTTTTTTATTTACAAAAAATGTTCACTAAAAGATCTCTTTAAAGCTATGGTTCTCAAAAAGCTGCATAAGATTTATGATTAGGGATGGCTCAGTTGGTTAATTGTCAGACTCTTTGTTTTGGTTCAGGTCATGATCTCAGGGTTGTGAGATCGAGCCCTGCTCAGGCTCTGCATTGAGCATGGAGCCTGCTTGGGATTCTCTCTTTTCCTCTGCTCCCCCAGCCCCGCCAAAAAAGACTCATGATTAGAAATGAGTAATTTTATTTTCTTTGTGAATTCAGAATCCTCAGGGACTCCAATTCAGTAGGTCTGGGATGGGGCAGCTGAGTCTGAATTTTTCATCCCCCCCCACCCCCGGCCTTTTGCCCCTCCAATTATGATGCTGTAAGTCTACAGACCACTATGTGAAAATTTCTGCTCAAAATGACAAGCTTCTTGGGACATTCAAAACATACTTTGACATGAATTCACATGGACCCTGTGTCACGTTTCTTATTGGCAGAGCTCCAGCCAGTTCCTAAACTTCTGGAAACCTTCTTGCTCCATTCTTCCCATCATCTCACCTTATTTCCTGATCCCTACCTCTTGATTTGGTCAGCCTGGGTTCTGGATATTGCTCTGCACTTAGTAGGTGTGCAACTAACATTTTATGAATGAGCCATATGCTTGTCGCTTGCCTGGACCCAGGCTCCTGTCAGCTGTTCCTTGCCCAGCTGACTCCTAGAGATCTATCACTGGTCTGATGATGTGAGTTGTCCTGTCCCTTATCTTGGTTCTGAATCCTACCCATTCCTTCATGAAGGACCCCAACAATTTGTCTTCTTGGACACCAGTGCTTGGGGCTGACAATCTCTAAGCTTTATGGGTTTTTTGGGGGGAGGGGGTTGTTTGGTTTTTTTTTAAGATTTTATTAATTTATTTATTTAGAGAGAGTGTGCAAGTGGGGAAGGGCAGAGGGAGAGGAAGAGAGAATCTTAGGCACTGTCCATGGTAAGTGCATGGAGCCTGATGCGGGGCTCGATCTCACGACCCTGAGATCATGACCTGACCCTGAGATCATGACCCAAGCTGAAATCAAGAGTCTGACACTTAACCAACTGAGCCACCCAGGCGCCCCTGAGCTTTATGTTTATTGAGACCTAGCGCAGTTGGGAGATCAGACCCCAGACAAGACCTTTTATTATCATTAAGACTGGCCTGAACTCCCACAACTTCAGTACATCTTAGAGAGGAAGAAAGATGGAGGAAGCAGAAAACAGGTTTATGTCTATAAATAATGGCCTCCTGGGAACAGGCCAAGGCAAAACAGAATCAAATGCCATTCCAGAAATGTCAACAGTCCCAGGGAAGCAGGCATGCTTACAATGCAGATCTAAGTCATTTAGAATCGCTGAAGTACAGTCCAGAATACGGAGCTGCTGGCTGTTTAATAGGTATCAATAAATAATCCCAGCACACAGCAAAATTACAACTCTGCACTTCCATCTGGAACTTGATGTTCATGGGCTGATTAGAAACCAGCCACCTGGTGTCATTATATTTCTCCCTTGCCTATTTTAAAAGAATTTCACAATATCCCAGAGCATAAAAGAAATGACAAAACTCACAAGAGAGAATGAGGTTCCAGTTTGGTCTGCATGTTTAAGAGTTGCTCTCAGACATAGAACAGGAATTTCATTTGGTTTAGTTTGGTTTGGTAAATGGAATTCTTTATTTAATAGCCCTGCAACCCTGGGATTCTGCCTGGTAAGATGCTGCTTACATTAATTATGAAATTCAATGCAATTTGAGAGCAAATATAAGAAGCTTATGGAGTGACATCTTTCACCCAGTAAATACGTGGCCAGAGAATTGCATGTAAATTCCATTGTGGCCGATCAAATGACAGTTTGAGTTCAATCAGGAATGCTACCATTTAGGAGAATCCTATGGCAAATTTTCTTGTAAAACCAAAGGTTCTCTTAAAGTATTAAATGATAATTATCCTTTGTATTTTTTTTTTGATAAATACGAATTTCATATGAGTGCGCAGAACACTTTTCCATACCTCTCTGTAGGCACATGTTGCTTTCTATCTGTTCTGGCCCTTATATTAGCTTTCTTATACCCTGGCTAGTCTATTCACTCTCTGATCATGGGCCTTCCTGATATTTGAGTTCTGTGAGCACCTATCTCATGCACTAAGCAAAGCAGGTGCCTGTATTTGTCACCTGAGTGAATATCTGGAGAGTACAATTTGTGTTGTTTATTACAGCAGCCAGCACAAATTCCTCTCTTTGCTACCAAGAGGCAACAACACTGAAAACATGAATCAACCTTGAAAAGGTTTTACTGGATCTGAAGATGGTATTATCAAAATGATATTGCCCTGAATTTTAGAGGCTAGTTAACGTTTTCTGTCGTAAAATCTCCCTGTGTCATTGTCAGAGAAGGAATCTGTCATTATGCAGAAAAAGGGTTTAAACATTGGGTGTTCTTTGCCTTATTAGGTCCTCAAAGTCATTTACCATTTCATTAGCTATAAGCACAAATAAACTGTAACATTTCCTGCAATCTGGTAAGCCTGCTTTTCCTCACAAACCTTTATTGTCCTATCACCTGATAGCATATCACTGCAAGAGGTGAAATGAAATGGGGTCATTTATGTCAAGGAGTTTTAAAACGGAGCTGGGAGGCCATTAAGGAGATGGGCCTTATGCACGTCCTCACGGGCAAAGCCATGAACTTTTGACCTGAGTCAACCACGAATATTCCAAGGACTCAGCCCGAACACCTGCAATTTGCTATAATAAGGCTTTGCTTAGTGACAGCCTTAACAACCAATGATCCTCAGCCAAGATTACTGTTCCGCCACCAACACCAATTGAAATCTTCTGTAAACAACATATGCAAGCATCCCCTTTTGTTTTTAAAAACTCCTGGCTTTTGTTCCCTGGGGCGGGGAGGGAGCACAAGTTGGGCTCCTGCCTAAATCTGTGTTCCCCAGATTGCAGTTCTGAGACCCAGATAAATGCTTTTGTTTTTTATTTAACTGAGCCTCTTTTCTTCGTTAACGTCACCAATTGTGGCAACTCTTTTATGGAATCAGAATTGTTTTTAACTTCTTGAAGTTAGGGACTATCTTAGGGTTTCTGTTTTTTAGGAATTTTGTTTTTTATTACATGGACAATCATGGTTCTGTGTGAAAAATAGCCACTCAAGGAATATACATCTATGGGTTTTGTTGAAAATAGACTCTGAAGAAAACACACCATGGATAAGATTTTTTTTTTTAATTCAATTGTTGCAAACCATCTGGATGACTTTTCAGCACCACAGAGAGCAGACACATGTTCTAGTTCTTGGTCATGTAACACTCCTCTAAAATATTTTTGCATAGTAAGGAAGCTATATTAGGGAGCACTCCATAAATGGCATTGTTGGAAAGCTAATGTTGGAGCAAACATGTCTGTGGTGATAGTAGTGAGGCAGTTAGTGCTGGAAGACAATTCTCCTTGGGTCTCTCACATTTCCACATGTGTTGAGAGCAGAGGCCTTTCTTCTGGAGTACATGTGGGGCAAACAGCCTTAGGAAAGAAATACTGTCTCCTCGAAAAAAGGGCAGGTTTTCTCACAGCCTTGGAAGATAGAGATGAGCAACATTAATTGTTAAGACAATAAAATGTTTTTATTAGTTGGCATTTGTCACAAACATTGAAAGCCATGACAGAGGTCCCCAAGAGCCATCAGGCACACTCCTGGGGGTCTCAAGGTTTTCACATTTCCATAGGTAGGAGAGCAGGTAAGGAAGAAGGGCACACGTGACACAGTTGATGGTCTGGTTACGTGGAATTCTCACTCATCTTTGAGTCCTCAAAACTGTGATAGTGTCGGTCCTCAGCAGACCTTCAGTAAATGTTCTATTCCTTCTCTCCCTCTTTCAAAACACTTTTCCTTCATAATGTCTTTCATTTCATCAAACTCATTTCATTCTCTTTCCCCTTCAATTTCTCTTCTTTTTTCCTCTTCAATTTCTTTAACAAAAAACATAGTCTTTCATTCTCAATTATTTTTAGGATTTAAAATAATTTTGAAAGAGGTAACACTTAACCTAAATTTACTGTAAGAAATGAAAGATTGATGGGGCACCTGGGTGGCTCAGTCAGTTGGGCGTTCAACCCTTGATCTCAGCTTGGGTCTTGACCTTAGGGACAACAAAAGTTCCTAACTTTATATCCATTCCAGAGTTTGTTTTAAAATTTAACTGCACATTAAATAATTCTCAGAATCAGTAGTTATCAGGGAAATGCAAGTTAAAACCACATGAACTCTTCTAAAAAAAACAAAGCCCCACAATGATATATGTCTACCCAGCTACTAGAATGTCTCAGGCTAGAAGACTGACAAAACCAAGTGTTGCTGAGGATGTGGACCAGTTGGAACTCTCACACATTGCTGGTGGGAATGAAAAATGGTACAGCCACTTTAGGAAGCAGTATGATAATACTTTGTGAAATTAAGCATACACTTAAGCATCACCATGTGATCCACCAATCCAACTCTTAGGTATCTCCCAAGAGAAATGAAATATGTCCACATAAATATTTGAACATGTAGGTTCATATTGACATTATTCAAAACCAAAACAGTCAAAAACTATAAGTAAAACCAAAGATGCCTGCTTTCACTACTTCTATTCAACATAGTATTAGAGATTCTAGCCAGAGAAATTAGGCAAGAAAAAGAAATAAAAGTCATTCAAATTGGAAAAGAAGAAATAAACTTATCTCTGATCACGGATGATATGATATGTAGGAAAACCTAAAGATTACACACACACACACACACAAATCTATTAGAGCTAATAAATGAATTCAGTAAAGTTGCAGGATACAGAATTAACACACAATAATCAGTTGCATCTCTATACACTGACAATGAACAACCCCCCAAAATTAAGAAAACAATCTCATTTACAACAATATCTAAAAGAATAAAATAGGAATAAATATAATAAGGGAGGCAAAAGATTTGTGTACCAGAACTACAAAGCATTGCTGAAAGACATTAAAGAAGACATAAATAAGCAGAAAAATGTTCCATGTTCATGGATTGGAAGACTTAATATTATTAAGGTCACAAGACTACCCAAAATGATCTACATAGTTTTCATAGGATTCCATGCAACCCCTATCAGAATCTCAATAGTGCTTTTTTTTTTTTTTTTTTTTCAGAAATAGTAAAAGCTATCCTAAAATTCATATGGAACTTCAAGGGACCCTGAAGTGCTAAGACATTCTTGACAAAGAACAAAGTTAGAGGACTCACTTCCTGGTTTCAAAACTTACTGTAAAACTACTATAATTAAAACACTGTGGTACTTATATAAGGACACATATAAACCAATGGAATACAGTCAAGCAATAAACCCAAATATATGGTCAACTGGTTTTTGAAAAGATGCCAAGACTATTCAGTGGGGGAAGGATAGTCTTTTCAACAAATGGTGCTAGGAAAATTGGATATCCATGTGCAAAAGAATGAAGTTGGACTCTTTATATCAGATAAAAAATTAACTCAAAATGGATTAAAGATTAAATATAAGACCCAAGGGGTGCCTGGGTGGCTCAGTCGTTAAGTGTCTGCCTTCGGCTCAGGTCATGATCTCAGGGTCCTGGGATCGAGCCCCGCATCGGGCTCCCTGCTCAGCGGGAAACCTGCTTCTCCCTCTCCCACTCCCCCTGCTTGTGTTCCCTATCTCGCTGTGTCTCTATCTGTCAAATAAGTAAATAAAATCTTTAAAAAAAAAAATTAAAAACTTTTGTGCATCAAAGGACACTATCAAGGAAGTGGAAAGACACTCCAAAGAATGGGAAAAAATATTTGCAAATCACATATTATAAGGGCTTAATATCCAGAAAGAACTCTTACAAGAAAAAGATAAATAATCCACCTTAAAAATGGGCAAAAGACTTGAATAGACATTTGTCCAAAGAAGACAGGCAAATGGCCAATAAGCACATGAAAAGATGCTCAACATCACTAGCCTTTAGGGAAATGCAAATCAAACCACAAGCACAAACTTCACACCCACTAGAATGCTAATATAAAAAATTAAAAAGTCAGGGCGCCTGGGTGGCTCAGTCGTTAAGTGTCTGCCTTCAGCTCAGGTCATGATCCCAGGGTTCTGGGATCGAGCCCCACATCGGGCTCCCTGCTCAGCGGGAAGCCTGCTTCTCCCTCTCCCACTCCCCCTGCTTGTGTTCCCTCTCTCACTGTGTCTTTCTCTGTCAAATAAATAAATAAAATCTTTAAAAAAAAAAAAGTAAAAAAAAATAAAAATAAAAAAATAAAAATTGTTGGTGAAGATGTGGAGAAATTGGAGCCCTTAGGAGTATTGGTGGGAATGTAAAATGGTGCAGTCCATGTGGGAACCAGTTTGGCAGTTCCTCAGGAAGTTAAATATAGAATTACCACATGATCTAGCAATTCCATTTCAACTTCTATACCAAATAGAATTGAAAGCAGGGGGTCAAAGAGATCCTCATATACCAGCCAAGAAGTGGAAATAATCCAATGTCAATTAATAAATAAATGGGTAAATAAAATATGATGGATACAATCAATGGAATAGTATTCAGCCTTAAAAAATGAGAATCTGAGGCATGATACCACATGGGTGAACACTGAATACATTATGGCAACATGAAATAAATCAGTCACAAAAGGTCAAATACTGTATAATTCCACTTATTTGAGATACAGAGAGTAGTAACATTCATACAAACAGGCTCAGGGGAGGGAAGAATGGATAATTAGCATCTTTTGGGTAAAACTTTCTTTGGGGGGATAATAGGAAACGTTCTAGAAATGGATGGTGGTGATGGTGGCACCACATTGTGAATCTACTTATCACCACGTAATTGTAGACTTAAAAAGAGTTAAAATGGTAGATTTTATGTTATGTATATTTTAACACAATAAGATAATTAAGCAAAAACTATCTACAACACAAATATTTATCAGCTTGTGAACAGATAAACAAATTGTGGCTATCTCTTCTTTGGAAAACTATTCAGCAATGATAGTACAAAATATTACTTACTCAAAAAACAGGATACTAAAAGAAAGAAGTGAAACACAAAAAACTCAAACAGTGGGATTCCATTCATATGAACTTCTAGAAAAGGCAAAAGTATAGAGACGGAAGATCAGTGGTGGTGGCCCTTGGCTGGGGCTGGGAAAGAGAATTGATGGTGTAGTCAAGGCAAACTTGATAGAGGGATGGAACTTTTCTATATCTTGACTGTGGTAGAGGTCTGTCACTGCATACATATATCAAAAATCACCAAACTAAACATTTAAAATTAGTGGATTTTTAATGCAAATATACCTTGGTAAAGCTATTTTAAAGGTATGATCCTAAAAAAATAGTGTTAGTGATGACAGAAGTTCAATGGTCAAAGATAGATCACTTGTGTCATAATGATTTTAGAAACCTATGTCCAATTCTTCCATGATCCAGCTTCTAGAACAAGGGTTAATCAATAACATGGGTTATTGACCAATGGATGGCTGACTCTTTAGCCCTTTTTCCAATTATTCTAGAGGTGTGGGATACACCAGTGAGCAAGAAAAACATAGGCATCAGTTAGTATAGACAAACTATTCCAAAATCTCAGTGGCTTCCACCACAAAGGTTCATTGATGACTCACACTACCTGGATATTGCTGGTTAGCTCACGTGTCATCAATCAGAACAAGTCATACAGCAATGTTGGATGTCAATGGAGTGGAGGAGGTCTAATCCTCTGCCAGGGAGTGTCAGAGAATATATCTGAATAATAATAGAGTTTCTCTATTACCTACTATAAGATTATATAATAATAATAAGGCAGAAGGAAGAAAAGAAAAAAAAAATAGAACAGAGTTAAGGAGGTCAGATGCAACAGTATGGAGCAGAACGTAGTATCAAAGAGCTCCCAGGACAGCCCTTGGTGGGAAGCAAAATGGTGGTGGAGGAGAGGGAGTTGGCCACACAGAAACTGGGAAATAGCACTCCTAGGAGAGAGAACATCTAGAGTAAAGGCCCTGAAGTCAGAACGTGCCTGGAATTCCAGAACAGTAAGGAAGCCAGCGTGGCTGGAATGGAACAGGAGAGCATAGTTGGAGTGGAGGTGATCAAGGCAATGGGGTGGGAGCAAAGGGACAGAACTTTGTAGTCACTGCAAGAACTTTAGCCTTTATTCTGGGTGAAACAAAGAGACAGTGCAGGGTTTTAAGCAGAGAAAGAGTTGATCTGACTTATGACCTATGTCCTATCTTAAAAAGATCGCTGTGGTTGTTATCTGGGGACAAAGGCAAGAAGCAGGGAGACCAACTGCAAGAATTGCAAGAATCCATGCAGGTGATGAGGGTGACTCAGACCAGCAGGACAGCTGTGGAGTGGGTGAGAAGTGGTCAGATTCTGGATATTTTTCAAGGTAAAGTCAGGAGGGTTTTGTGGGTGTGAGAGAAAGAGGAGGGCGAGAATGCCTCCAAGGATTTTGCTCGTTTGTTTGTTCACCTGGGCAGCTGGAGGAATGGAGTCCCCATAATTGAGGTGGGGAAGGCTCTCGGTTTAGCAGGTTCCATGTAAAACGAGAGATCAGGTGTTTAACTTAAAACATGTCAAATCTGAAAAGTCTGTGGGCAGAGAGGCAAATTTCCACTTCACCCTGGGTGACACAGGTGTCACTTCTCCATTGTCTGGTGTCTTGGAAACCCCACTGGAGACAGAGCCAAGAGAAGCAGACAGCAATGCTGGCCGTACCACTCGGAAGATCTTTGACCTTCGGAAGGTCACTCGCACACTTACCTCTCCTCATCTATGCACTTCGGCAATAAAACATGCCCACGGGGATATTATGAGCATTCAAGGACCTGTGAGTATGGCCATAAACTCAAACATGGAATTGAAAATGGCCTCAGTGTCGCTGCAGCTGCTGATTCACTGGGGTTGTCTCATCAAAGGGGTCGGCTGGCTGCTTTGGGATGAAACACAACACATAAAGTAAACCAGAGTCTCAAGATCCCAGGTATCTAAAACCACAGTTTGGAGACACTAAAGTCACTGAATCTTTTTCTTCCTTTCATAGGCTGATTTATCATTCCAGCCTAGTCCATTCTGGGATAAATCCTTGAAAAATTCCTTGAGCAACGTAAGCTCTTTTGGTGTGTCATAAAATCAGAAATTATATAAAGCTCCATGACCGTGCCTGGAAGCTGTCCCCCACCAGCTGGCTGTTGGGGCTGGGTCCCGGACCCTCAGGACCAGGCAACACCGAGGCTCAGCTGCTGCTGAGCTCCCTGCTCCATGTCTGGAGAGCAGCGGAGCACAGATGGGGGCCAGCCCCGGTGTGGTCTGGAGGAACAGGAAGACACTTTGAGACAGACGGGCCTGGAAGTGAGGAACAGCTTTCCACTTAGCCACGTGACCTGGGCAAGCTAAGGCTCAGCTTCCGCCCCTACAAAATGACAGCGATGACCTCACCTGACCGAGGTTGAGAAGGAAGGATGTCACGAGGCATGCTGCACAAGCGCCTGCCACATGGGGGGCATTCCGCAGTTTAGTCCCGCCCCCCAGCTCAGGCACATGGTTGGTCTACCCAGTGCTGTCTCTGTCTTTGGGATCATGGGAGTACACCGTGGGGACAGCATCCAGTCACCTTCCAGGTGTCAGCTCAACATATCCTAAAGCATTATCTTTATCTCGAAAATCCATTATGACTTGCTCATCCATGGATAATCTGAATTCTTTTTTTTTCTTTTTTAACTATTAAACAGGTTATAGCTCCATTCCATATATCCCCTAGTGCAATGAGGCCCTTACATTTCCTGTTTGAGCATGAAATAATTCCCCCAGTTTTTGTGTTTGAAAACTACCTCACTCAAGCCTCCAAGAGTTTCTCTTCATCCTGCTAATCTGGAGTTTGGTGAACTTGCTCAGGCTCCCCGCACTTTGGAAGACGCACTTTGGGAAATGTTCTTCTGTGGTCTTTTCCGGGAGCCAACAGCTATAACAAGCAGACAGGTGCACACATGCCTAGGGACTGACATTTCAGGTAGGTTATCTCAGCTATTTGTAAGACAGGCTTAATTATAAATTAAGCCTTAATTATTCATTAGGATCTTGGGTCTAGGAGAAAAAAAAATCTTCAGATATTTTGTTTTTTTCTCCAAACCCAACAAGAGTGAATCTTTGCTACTCAGAGAACCCAAAGATGAATACTGAGATAAATAATGCAGTTGAAGCAATACATTGCTCTGAGGGAGCCCTGCGACATTATTATCCTTATAACACACCCTTATAAAATAAAATGTGAAGGAGAAAAATAGTTTCTTTTTTGCTTATTACTTTAAGAATGAGAAAACCCTAATGGCCTTTAGTGAACAGCATCTTCTCCAAATGCACTATCAGCGGACTTCTGAGGGATTCTGGAATGGATTCACTGCTTTCTCTGAAAACCAGGGCATGACCTATTTCATACAATCTTGTTTTGATTCAAATGCATAGGAATGAAAAAGTAATTTCCAATGTTCAAAGCCAGCAACCTTGATGTACAATTTTGCTCCCTGAGTGTTAAGATGGAAACAACACATGGATTTGCCCAGTATTGTCTCTTGTGTGGTTGGAAAAGTGTAGGTAAGTGGGTTTGTAGTTCTCCCAGCCCAGGAGATTACCATTTTTTGCAGTGACCACGTGCATGGGACAATCCTCTTTGTCCTTCTCTTGCTCCAGCCACTGCTGTGGCAACCACAGCGTTGAACAGATGTTACGTGGCGACACCTGCCGTCTGCCAACAGCCCAGCATGGAGCACCTGCAGGAGCAGGCCAGCACTCCCACAGGCCTTGCCTGCATGCACGAGGGACGCTTGCACAGTGGGAGGTGGGAGCTGGTGAGCAAAGGCTCCTCCCACCCTTCAAGTGCTCGGTC
Source organism: Halichoerus grypus (assembly GCF_964656455.1). Taxonomy (NCBI): domain Eukaryota; kingdom Metazoa; phylum Chordata; class Mammalia; order Carnivora; family Phocidae; genus Halichoerus; species Halichoerus grypus. The sequence continues at coordinate 94,421,035 of NC_135718.1, read as the reverse complement.
TATTCTGAAGCATGGTCTACACAGCTCATTAGGTGGCCTTGGTGGGATCAAGCCTAGGTGGCCTGGAAGAGATGACCCGAGAAGTCATCACTGACCTCCCTGTTTCACTCTCCCCAATTCCTCACTCCTGTTTTCTGGGAATACTTTCCCAAAGGAGAAAATTCTGGAAGCCAACTAAGACAATGAGCTAGACACATATATTAAGGAGCTCGTGATGGATTATCAAGGGCTCTTGGAGGGGTGCAACCCCCCCGCCCCGGATCTCGCTGAGACCACAACTAAGTCACCGACCAAAGAACCAGTGTATTAAAAAAAAAAAGCCACAATTCTCTGAAAAAAGAAATTCTGAAATCTTCTTTAGTAATTCCATTAGGGATTCATATCTTCATTGCATATAAGTTTTCCTAAATAGGAGGTGGAGTAACAGAGGCCTGGATGTTGGATGTCAGCTCAGTGTCTATAATTTCATAAGCCAGTAAATGAGTTCGGCGGCCTCTGTTCTTTTCAGCAATGCTGGTTCAGGTTCCGAAGAGAAGTTCACTGCCAGTTCAGGTCTCTTTATGTTTCATCTCCTTCAAATGTGTGACAAGTCGATCTGAGGAATGACTCTCCTTGTTAGACATGCTGGAAATTCAGCATCGGTTTTACTCTTTTAACCGATCGATGTTCTGTGAGCACATGTCCAATAAAGGAAGGAAAGGAAATATATCTCAAAACATTGTTTTTTGAACTTGACACATCTCGGGCATGCAAACAAGCACAGAAAGTAACAAGTTTCTAGGGCATACCATCAAAATGAGACAGTTGTTAATACTTTATCTTATTTGCCTTAAACCTACCATTTCAGTAAACAAAAATGCTATTTTTAAATAAACAAAACATGACAGCCCAGCTAAAGACTCACCCAATGTTCATCTCCTTCTTCTCTTCATCCTCAGGGATAACTCCATTCAGGTATTGGTCTGAGTCATTCCTATCTATGCTTTTGTCCTTCTGCATGCATATGCACCCAGAAATAATCGGGTAGTCCCCCGCATTCTAGCTCTTGCTGTTGTTGGGAAGTCTAGTTGTAGTTCCTGCTGAAAAAAGTCTCTTCTCTCTTTGATTACTTTTAAGATTTTATCTTTGACTTTGGTGTTTTACAATTTCACTACAAGGTAACCAGGTATTTAAGAAAAATGTATCAGGCTTGACATTGACTGCAATTTATAAATCCAAGGATCCGTATCATTTCTGGAAAAAAGATCCTCTATTCTCTCCTCGGACAATGCCTTTCTCATGCCTGGTCACCCTCTCCTTGAGGTGGCTCTTGTGCAAATCTCCATTCTGACTGCCTAGCATGCACACTCACAACACTCATGTCCTTTCCTTGCACCCAAGCCCCTGGTCACCAAGTACCAGTGACCAGCAATCTCTCTGCAAGACACAGAATCAGCTCTGTATTTCAGCTTCCTTTTAATCCTTGGCCCTGGAAAATTTTGAGTTAAGTTATGCTACTAAAACCATGTTTGTTATACTTTATCCAGTCTTTTAGGTGTTATGAGGGAGAGAGATTTTACGTCTGGTTGATATTGATTAGAAGGACAGGACAACACATCTTAAAATACATCTTCTTGCAGATTCCTCTCTCCCTCATGATAGATTGATGACTCTATCAGGGTCTTAATAGAATGTAATAGCTCAAAAGTCAGAAGTTAAGTTTAGGAGTACCTTGCTGATCCACTGCCTTATAGTTTATGAATATAAAATGCTGGCATTTCAAGTCAAGGCATCTATCACTCACCTCCTGAAGAGTTTCAAAAAGGACCTTCCTTACTGCCTGCAATAAACTTAAGATAGTGCTTTGAGGTGATCATGAGGTTTGATTCCAGAAATTGCTAAGTGATTGGGTAGGGGTAGGTTGGGAGGAGGAGGAGGAGGGGGACAAAGGGGCCTCTGAGAGGCAGAAGCTTCTCTCCAGCTCACAATCCTTCCCCCCCACCCAAGCTGCTTTGTGAGTCCCAGGGCTTTGTATCAGGGCTGATGCCAGGTTAGGAAACCGGCTTCAGAAAGTTCCAGGTCAGCAAGTTTTCTGACATCCTCATTGTACTCCAGTGCTAATCACAGTGCCTAGGATAAGTAGATGTTCAATCAGTACTTCCTGAATGAATAAGTCATCTAAGACATTTCCAGAGGGCTGAAGCGCTCTGGCTGGAGAGGCAAGGGGAAGGGGAAGATAAGGGCAAGTTCCAGACAGGTTTACATTTGGCAATTGTTAAAGCTACTGTCTCCTCCATTCTGAACTTCCCTCCCACACACAGTTCCCGGTGTCAGGTGACATCAGAAATGGTCATGGCTGGGGCGCCTGGGTGGCTTACTCGGTTGAGTATCCAACTCTTGATTTTGGCTCAGGTCATGATCTCAGGGTGGTGAGATCGAGCCCCGGGTTGGGCTCCATGCTAGGTGTGGAGTCCACTTGAGATCCTCTCTCTCCCTCTGCTTCTGCCACCAAGAATATATATATATGGTTGGTGAAAACTAAGAGCACAAGCGGGAGGCAGGGAGGCAGGGAGACAGGGAGGGAGGCAGGGAGGCCAAGCCCCCATTGCACATGCCCGCCTCCTCGCTACCACCTGAGCTCTGGGCTCCCTGAGAGTGAGGCTGTGCATGGAAGGGGCTACTGTTAGTAACTTGCCAGGTATGTGGCAGGCGGAGTGACCCTGGTGCAAACCCCACCTGTGCTGCTACTATATACATAAATATAAAAGAAATGGTCATGGCAGGGATAAGGGGGGTTTGAGTTGAGGATATATTTTGTTTGGGTTTAGGATATAATTGTGTGGTTCCTAGTCTCTTCTCAGTGTAGTTAACCTGTTGTTGCCACCTGTTCCCGTGTAGGAATGGCCTCCAGAAACCCTCCTACCAGCCATTGGTGCCAACTCCACCTGTGGGTGCTAAGGCTCTCTTGCTTCCCAGTGGAGATCAAGTCACGGGAATTTTCCACGCTGCCCACAGTCCGCTTGCCAGATACACTGTGCCACCGTTGTCCCCAGTTATGTTGCCCGTCTCCCGATTGGCACTGCGGTGACGCTAGAGCGCCTGCTCCCCCTTCCCCCCCCTCACGTCGTGGGGGTCCTCATTGTCTGCTAGAGAAGACATTCTTCTCTCTTTAAATTCCAGCTAAGGCATTCTGTCAAAGCCTGAGAATCTGCTTTCATTTCTCTGAAAGCCATATAAATTCCCCCAAGGGCTGTGGTCGTAAAAATCTCAAAACCAGAGAGAATTAATTACATGTGAGTTTTGCTTTCTATCCTGCCACAGTCCTCCTCAGAGGCTATGAGCAATTGGTTGTCCAAAGGGAGAAATGCGAGGGAAAACAAATTCTCCAAGTACAGCCCTGGCAGAGCAGGGCCCGCCATATAGAAGGAGTTCGGGAGGTGCTAGGCCCTTTCTCCTGGAAGTGGGGTCATCATCACTAGGACGTCCTGGTTCAGCCCAAACCACTGACAGTCTTCACGTGGGCAAAAGGGAAATGAGCAGACTATTATGGTGGAGACACAGAGCCGGAGGATTTCTGGGAGAAGCAGCTTAAGGCAGAATGACAATGAACGGAAGAGTGAGTGGCGAGTAGTTTGCTAAAGGGCACGAGAAGAGAGGCAGAATTACTATAAAGGTAACAAGGTATGTTTCTGCCACAAATCTGGGGAAGAGAGCAAAGAGTACACTATCTGAAGGTCAGAGAAGAAAAACTAATGTAACAGGAAGATACCTCAGAGAACAGCTAGCTCTTTACAGATCAGGAAACAGGCTGGGGTTGAAAAAACATCCCTGAAGCCAACAATAGGTTAGGTTTAGTTGCAGGATTTCTAACACACCGAATGGCTTTCTGCTGCCTCTATACTCTACTGTCTCTTCATGACCGAGAATAAAGAGGATAGAAGTCAGTTAGACCCCGGTTCAGAGCTTGACTCCCAGAGCCTCTTACTTGACTCAAGCCTCTACTCCTTCGTAAAATGGGACTCATAATTCTTGTCTATTATAATTCTGGGTTGTTGTGAAATTTACATGAGGTGCTAAAGAGCCCAGCACAGTGTCAGCACACAGCAGTTGCTCATTTTAGATTGATATTCAAATTCTTTGGTAGGAACACAGTCTCGACTCTCAAATTGGCTTCCAGTTCTCCCAGTACAACACATTTTGATACAAAAATCTTCACAAGATCTTATTTTCTGTTTAAGAAAGAACATATGGTGAAGATTTTATTTAACTCATTAGCTAATGGTTCCCCCATCACAATAAGATGTGAAAACCAATACAAAGCAAACTGCAGAGGACAGACACATATATAAGCCCAGGTAGAATGCTAACAGGTGCAAAGCTGGTCACTTTCGGGCACAGTAATGAGCTGCCATCCCCACCTGACGCACTTCTCCTCCCTGCCTTCTTCTACTACTTACTTTTCTTATTCTTTTTTTTTTTTTTTTGAAACAGCCTTATTGTGGTCAAATTCACATACCTATTTTATATAGATATACAGATGTTATAACCATAATGCACAATTAACAATTTTTAGTATATTTACAGTTGGGCAACAATTACCACAATTTTAAACATTTTCATCACCCCAAAAGCAGCCCCATACCCCTGAACTATAAACCCCTAATCTTCCCATCCCCTACCCTCCCCCCGTCCCAGCCATTGCCAACCCCTAGTCTACTTTCTGTATGTATTTGTCCATTCTGGACCTTTCATATAGATGAGATCATACAAGTGGCCTTTTGTGATTGGCTACTTTCATTTGTCAGAATGTTTCCAAGATTCATCTACATTGTAGCATGCATCAGTACTTCCTTTCCTTTAATTGCCAAATAATATTCCATTGCATGGCCCATTTTTATCTTACACTGACTGTGTTATTTCTCTTAAGATGTAAAATATGGAAAACTCATGAGGTCTAATGGGCTAGAATGTTCCGTTTCTTTCCAGAATGGATCCCTGATACTAAGGTCAGTTTCCCCATTCAAGCCACAGGCTCCCAACAATGTTGGATTCTGGTTGCTTTCCTGAAATTTATTTTATCTGCTTCCAAACAGGTGAGCACAACCTGGTGAGAAGGATTTTCCACTCACTCAGCCTCTGGCCAAGTCACCACTACGGCAGCCATGGTGAACGCTTCGTGCACACCAGCTCTAGAAAAACATGAGTTCCAGGCCTACCAGCCAAATGTTACAGTCTGATGTGGTAGCCGGAGGGGTCTGGTCTGGGAGCATGTGCTTAGAAACGTGAAGAGAAAAGAAGGCAGTCTTCACCTCTGCTAACCCTCCTGGCCACGCTGGGCGAGCTGTGCGAGTGAAGTCCGGCTGACCCCTTCCCGCCCTTTCCCCTCGCCCACCAGCACCGGGTGCTCTGCAGGGGTGTTGTTCCTCCTTCGGATGAGGAAGAATCCTAGCAGACCACTTCCTTCCTGAGAAATGAGGGGTTCCCAGCAAATTTGCATTTCTAGGGAGGAGCCTACAGAAAAGATCTTTTCGGAGCCAGCTGTGTAAACTCACTGGGGAGAAACGGCAGAACGTCACTTCTCCACCTGACATCATCTGTGGACTTAATTTTTAGTTTCTCTTTTTTGTGACTATTCTAGCATAGAAGGTCTGTGAGGGCAATAGTTGATCGCTGTTCACTGCCGGTAACCTGGTGCCCATGGGCGTCAGGCACTCGGTACATGTTTGTTGAATAGAAGTAGGATCTGGACTATAACGGAGGACAAGGGGTTTGGAGAACATGGTGAAAGGAAGGTTTTATAGAACAAAGCATCAGAGACAAGTCTTTCTGGAGAAAAAGAGGAAGGGGAGCCATTTCACAGCCACAGAGCCCTTGGACTGGACTCCACTTGGCACGCAGAGAATGACAACGATGCTCTCGTTCTGCAGATCAGAATGTGGAGAGGCACATTTTAGCTAATGAGGGATGTGTCTGGATCCCAGGCTTCCAAGTCTAATTTCCTTTCAAAAGTTAGGATCCTGACAGACAGAGATATGGCAAGCAAAGCCAAGATGAGGGAAGCCAAATGGCACAGATGTTTGAAAGTACAGGGTCTGTTCAGGAAATAAGATTATCTTAGTGACCTAGAAGGAAGAAACGTGTGTACATGTAGCGGGGAGGGAGGAGGGAAATGCAAGTGCATGGCACAGCCCTGTTCTGTGGCCCGGTCAAGCGAGGGAAGCTTCACAAAGAGGTCGGTGGGCCTCTGAAGAAGGGAGGGGAGCTGCGTCAGCAGGAAGGAAGGACAGAGAGAGGCAAGTGCACAGAGCAGCCAAGAATTGCTCCAGACTGTCGGGAACCTGTGGGAGAGGCTGTACCAGGTATACACAGACATGTAAGCAAAGGACCAGATCTGGAAAGCCTCCGAGGATCAAGCTGAGAAACAGAATGTTGAACAGTATTCAAGATCCTCGGGTATGGACGGTGCAGTGAAAGAAAATGAATCCGAATGGATAGTTCTCAAATTTAGGATGTCCAAGATACTTTAAATTTCTTTGTTCCCCAAATATATCATGATCATAAAGCCTTCTGATGATTCCAGGACAGCAAGAAATAAAGGCCTTGTGTGTGCACATTACAATTAGAGTATTGAGCTAAGAGAATGAGATTTATAAAAATTTGCTAAGAAATCTTTTCTTCTTTAGTCAAAATACTATGAAGTCTCACAATTATCACATGTAAGTTAGAACTGAAGGATTCCTTGTTTTGCTAAGCCTTGGACAATGGTGTATAGTTATTTGGTAAACTGATGAAGCATTAGCAAACCAGATGGTAGAATAAAATGTACAATCAATGTATAAAGTTCCAGAAACACTTTATTTAAAAATGGAGTTGTAAATGCATAACAAAATAACATAAGTAATAAATGTAACAAAAATAAATAAGGAGGATAATGTATTCATACAAAATAAAAATAACATAGTAAAAGGCCAAATGTTTATAATTGAACAAAACCGTGTAAACACTTAAAGGATAATGTAAGTTGAGTAGATGCTAATATTTTCCTAAACAACTCCTTACCTTCTACTTCCATGGGGATATAATCAGTACCCAAACATTAAATAAAAGAGGGAGCAGTGGTGATTATTTTGTTTGACTTTTTCTTCAAATGGATTGACCCTGTTTTAATGTTTCACCTATTCCTTCAAAGCATTTGTATCATTCCATTCATGTTCTTTAAAACCTTTTTTTTTTTCAGTCTTCCTTTATTAGACAGAATGGAGAAGTTAGCTTTACAAGGAGAATAGTTCATTTGCCATTTTTTTTTAATTTAAAGAAAAATATGAGATTCATTATACAGCAGACTTTTGTTTTTACATCTCTACAAAAAGGGTTTTTTTGCATCTTTATTAACTGGCCCAACAGTATAGGAGTTTTTAAATCTTGTAAAGTTTTGAAGCATACAGAGTTAGTTTGTCTCTTGAAACCAATGTAGTACAGGATTATTGCTGAAATACTAAAGACCATTCATAAAAGTTGCAAAGCCGCAGTTTTAACCTTTATAGACTGATGGGGTCAAGGGAGAAATCCAAGTCTACTAAGTAATATTTAAAGGAATTAAGATTCACCCAAATTATAGTGTTCTGGAAACACAAAGATAATTACTTTCTTTTAAAACTTATCCAAATGTGAAGTTACTGGAAAGAGAAAAAACAAGTTTACAGAAGGTATTTTTCCACAGGTTTCCTGTTTAGTAGCATAGGCCTGAGCCTTCATCGTTGCCGTCTTGCAGGGTCCTTATAAATGTGTAAGACGGACAGGATTTACTACTGGGTCCTACAGGGAAACACACAGAAGCAATTCATTGCTTGGGAGTGAAACTATCAGCTAATCTTATGACTACTGGTTCTCCAAGTCTCCTAATGAAGAAAATTTTAACTTCATGATCATTTCAAGGGAATTTTTTTTTTCAACTGTCACACATAAACTCGGTAACACAGGACCAATATATGTGTTTTCAGTTTAAAAAATATACTCCACCTAAGTAGTCTAGTTTAATATTTCTAGTTATCATTTGCCCTAAAATGAGACAAAATCTTACTTCCGTTAAAAAAAATTGAAAAAAAGTGCCAAATTGAGCTTTTTGAAAGTGGAGTAAAACATGGAGGGGTTAAAACAAATACAGTATTATCAATCTCCTATGTACAAAAAAGATGGTTAGTCCTTATTGATATACAGCTATGTCCACCTACCACTCCCGGCAAATCTTAGTGCAAACATAATAGTTCATCTCCATAAACCCCAAGACAATTTACGTAGCAACAAAGTTATATAAATCACATATATGCTGGAAAATTTCAGAACACAAGAACGACTGTTTTGAAAGGTCAGTTGGACTGTGGAGAGTAACATGTCATTGTATCCAATGGTAATGAATACTAATATAAATCCTATTATTAAGAAGCAAATATAAGTGTTTAACAAATCTGTACAGATGAAGAGGAAGTCCATTTCGGGGAGCAGCTTGGCACAGAAGACATGGGGGTCAGAAATGTTGGGTATTTAATTTGCTTGTAGGTCACAGCATGGCTTAAAGAAAAAAAACAAAGATCTATGAAGGGAAAGGATGCACTTATAGAATTCAATTTGAAAATCATAAAACCACAAAAAGCAAAACTGCCACAATCTGCTTTTTCCTACATGGGCATACTCGTGGTTTTCTAATGGCCTGAAAGGATTAACAGGATACCACATCATAGGTAAAAAAATAAATAAAATTAAGAAGACAGAGAGAACAAGATTGTAGCTGACCAAGCTGTCTTGTTTTGTATAAGTCAACACTATGCTGCTTCCAATATTCCTAGTCATTCCACAGGTACTCATTTTTAACGATAGAGAGAAAGTCATTCATGTACTGTAACGTCTTCCTCTTCCCCATCAGGGTTGAACCTATTGAAATGGATACTGAAATCAGCCTCAGACTCGGCATTCTCAAATTCAGCTGACACTGCAAGAGCGGCAGGATGGGGAGCCCTAGCTTCTGGCTGGCCAAGTGTCGGCGTCTGACCCGGGCTGCTGTGGTTATTCACGGGACTGGACTTCTGTTGTGGTGGAGATGGCAAGATAGAGCTGGGGAATCCCATGTTGTTCAGAGCCTCCAGAGTTCCATCCGGGTCAATCATAGCATTGATTGCTGAAGGAAAGAAAAAAAAGGAATACGGGGGAAAAAGATAATTGTAGATGCAGTTAAATTTGGATGTGAACACTGCTTATGACTCAGATAATGTTTCAACTAAGGATGCTTGTATGAGCTTAAATTTGGCCAATCCTTTTGATACCGTATTTAAAACCCATTTTTAATAATTCGGGGGCTGACCTCTACTGTAGACGATACGGACCTGAATGTTTTCTCTGGTGCCATGAACAGGCTCACATATGGGCCCTTTTGGAGTCTGTTGGAAGACTGAGATTTGAGAGAAAGATCTTTCTGAAATTTGCTTTCATCACTGTGACAGGATAGGGAAAACGCTAGGTGTGATTTTAATAAGCATTCCTAGCTGTATTACCACACAGACAACTGGGGTTCATTGCTAAGATGGGGTTCCAAGGAACTGGAAGGCTGGGGAGGCTGGGAGAACATCATCCCACTCTGAATGCTACCACAGCATGCTGTCGTTCATCCTGGTAAGAGTGTGGGGCCATCAGTGTGTGCCCTGAGCCACGGGGACGCCCTCAGAACCCAACGGCAGCTCCAGCAGGCCGTATAGACCTTGCTACTCCATGGGAGGGACCAGTGAAAGAGCAGCTTTCCATCCAAAAGATCCTTGAGTGATTTTCAACTTGGCACTGGGGAGAGTGGGAGTTGGCAGAAGGAAGCACCTTTGATATAACAATTACTCAAGAGGTCCTTTTCAAAGTATACTCCCCTTCCATCAGCTAACACTCTTCCCCATGGGGGTAACACATAACCCTTCGGGGTGTGGAGACTGACCAGACGTTAAGATCATTTAGCGAGGACCAACATATTCTGCCTATGGTAATTCAAGAAACAAAGGCTGAGTAGAATCAGCAGTTGACTCTGGAAGCTACTTGTTGTGCAGACTTCTAGTTCAAGACACACACGGGCATTCATGCCGGAGTAAGATCTGGTGCACACGGGGAAATAATGGCCGGTCAAACTTCAGGAGGCAAACACAGTCTCTTTTTCTTCTCTCCCTCCTTTTCTGGTCCCTTTGGCCAATATGCGCTCTTTTCTTGTGGTTCACCCAAACAACTGTTATTTGTATCAGAATACAAGTTCATTTGGGTTACATCACAAATGTCAAATCAAATAAATAATGCCAACTGTCAATAAGCATTCTGAGCTGCATACATATTTTAATATTATTTTACATATTTTTCATATATTAGTATTTATGTACATATAAAATAGATAATATATATCATACTGTGAACTAGTCTACAACAGCTAGCCTATATGCCCAAGATTTAACTTTACCTTTTTATTTATGTTGGGTTTTATTTTGTTTCTTTTTTTAAAGATTTATTTTGAGAGAGAAAGAGAGAGTGTGTGCATGTGCACGCACACAAGCGTATGAGTGGGGGGGAGGCGTAGAGGGACAGGATCCCAAGCACACTCCACACTGAGCTGGAGCCCCATGTGGGGCTCAACTCCATGACCTGAGCTGAAATCAAGCGTCAGACACTTAACCCACTGAGCCACCGGGGCGTGCCCCTATTTATATTGGGTTTTAAAGCTTCCTTTTTAGGAGTAATGTGGATATGTAGAACTATATTTTTACCCGTATGTTATTATATTTAACCAAATCACATTATAATAGAATATTTTAAGAAATACCACTTAGAATGTACTTGTCTGAAATCGTTAGCTCTTCCTACTTAATTCAGTAATATATGTACCTTGTAGCTGCTTTTCAACTCTTTTCAACTCCTGTAATATAGAAGAAATCTCCTGTAGGGAAAGCAATGACAAAAATTAGCTTACTGTAAGTAAAGCATTTTTATTGGATAAGCAACGAATCTCACACTCCTCTTACTTGCAACATTTAACAGTATCTACATGGCACTATATCTGCAGCAACAAGATAGGAAATAATTATGATATCCAAAAAATGAGATTCAAATTTTAAAATCTTTAATGTTTAACTACAATTATTTTTTCAACAAGATAATAAAAGATGAAAAGTTCAAGATGATACTACTGTATAAGCAAAGATTTTGAAAAACTTGCATCGATCAACCTTGCAATAACTTTCTAACAGTGCATAAGGATTTTCTTTGAAAAATGTATCAACTGCGACTTAGTTTTAGGATGACTCCCTGAACCACGAAAACCTGTACAGATTCTTGAGGAGGAGACGAGCAATCTCCTGAGGAAAAGGAAATGATTCATGTCCACTTCTATTTGAGTTCGGCTCTTATTTCAAATTGCCTATTTATAATGTATAATCATTACAAGAACAAGAATGTATTAGTGAGAAACATAAAGAAAGTTCCTCCTTCATACCATTTATAACTTTGAAACAATCAACATTTTAAACCCCTGTGAGAGATAGTGGAAGGCATAAAACTTCCCAAATCTGTGTATTTTATCTTTTTAAAAATGTAAACTAACACTTTAAAAATAAGAATATCATTTCTTTAAGATAAACCTATCTCTTAAATGTTTTAATATTCAAGAAAAATTACCATACCATGCTTGAGGTTTTCACGATAGGGACTTCACTCTCAGCTCTTAACTTGCTTTCTATTTCATCCCAGTTCCGATCCTTGTCTTTAAATAATATTCTAAAAATCAAAAAAAATAAGCATTTTACTTTCCATGTTTTAAAAACCCATCATATGTTTAACAATAATATAAAAGCAATGTATCTTTTCAAAGCTCCACAAGGATAAATAAACCACTAAACATTACATAAACTATAAATAAAATACTGAACCAATATTACCAATAAACTTATTTATGTGAGGAATCTATATTAAAAAGTGAGTAGTTATGAATACACACGTAAATCCTTTCATAGTTATCTTATTTGTTACTGAAAACCAAATATAGATAAATATAGATGATATAACCCCAAAATTTTATCTAATATTTGTAAATCAACCATAAGATGACCACTTACTAAAACACAATTTTGTTCAGATGGAACATATGCAGTATAAATGTAAGATGAAAACAGACTGAATTAGATATGAAAAATTATTGATTGATTAAAGTGTGAACATTATTTTAAAGGCTGAAAATTGGGAGTACTTACTGTGTTTGTCTTTAAAAATCTTAATTTATGTTAGCATAGTTGTATACAACAACCAATTAGGAGTTTAACACTATCCTTTTGATAAAAACAACTGCCAATAAAGATAATTATCCTGATGTGAGAAACTAAACTCAAATATCTTAAACTTATAAAAAAAGTATCACAGAGTTTTGATTTGTCTTTCAGAAGTAGTATCCTTCTCTCCCAATACTTTGGAATCTCTGAGACATTACTCAGCAGTTTTAGGGTGATGGAAATAGTAGGCACCTTTCTGGTTTCTTTTAAAATTTCTTTATTGAGCTTGGAAATCTAATTTAACTGTCTTATATAAACATCAACACTGTACAAATAAGTAAATTATTACTACTGGAAGCTGATCAGTGTTTAAGTAGTACACTAATTTAAATTATTTGTATTTCTTCAAAGATCAATATGCCAAGTTCAACTTACTTTTGAAAAACATGAAATTCATCAACATCAAATCAAGTCTGGAACATCTACAATTATACATCGCCATGCTTAAAAGGGCAATAATGGTTCTAGAAACTGATATAAGAATATTCATCTGTTATATTTTCTAAACCCAAAAGACTAATAAACCTCCTTGCCAGCCATCTAAGAGCTGATATCGTAATGACCAAGACATTAAGACAGGTAAGCAAATTATGTGATTTGTAAAAGAGTCACTTGCAGCATTAGGATTGGTGGGAAGAAAACAAAGACTGTTTCAGGGACCAACTGAGAACTACAACAGACTCGTATAATACAGCAAGTCTGCGCTTAGCCACACTGTGCTAAATAAAAGTCCAGTGAATTTTGCCAGATTATGGTTGCTGGGTAAAACGCTTGGGCTTCTCAAACTGGTTTTTTTTTTTTTTTTTTTAAGATTTTATTTATTTATTTAACAGAGAGAGACACAGCGAGAGAGGGAACACAGCTGAGCAGGGAGCCCGACGCAGGGCCTGATCCCAGGACCCCGGGATCATGACCTGAGCCGAAGGCAGATGCTTAACCGACTGAGCCACCCAGGCATCCCAAGGGCTTCTCAAACCGTTAAAGGATACATGTATCACTTTTGCTGGAAATGGCTCAGAATGGTCACCTGAGGTTTCTGACTCACACACACAAAAAGCCCCCCAGAGCTCTAAGCCACTGAAGGGATAAAAAACTTACTTTAAGACAATGCGTAAATATTGTGGTATGGATTTAAGAAGCCAAATTTGGCATTTTCACTTTAGGAAGTGTACTCAAATACACTATTTAAATACTAAGGAAGCAGAAAACTAGATCAAGACATGACTTTAGACCAGGCCATAATGGTTAGAACTTAACTGTCTTTGTTTAAAGGTCATTATAGATCTTTCAGAAAAAAAAAAATTCACAGCTTTCGAATGATCTTCATATATTACATTATGGATTCAAAATAGTAGTCCGATTAATGTCAGCATGGAAAACACAGTAAATGCCAAGGATAATTTCATTCAGTAATTTTTAACTATTAAGCTAAAAACCCTTTTTGCTAAAGCAGTTGGTTTTAGAATAAAAAGCCTCTGGTTCATATTCTAAGCCCTTCACTATCTATTCTCTGGCACATCCCTCAATACCTGCAAATCAGGGTTACTAACTGGTAGTTTGCAAACAGGACCATGCTCACAGCTTGAGGGTGTCACTTTCACATGGAATAGCATGAGAATGCTGTAAAACAGTTCTTGTATAAATATTTTCAATTGTATCCATAGAAAGTATTGGGGCAATTTAAACAGGCGTATATTTAGGCCCAGGTAGGCATCTGAGTTTCTCACTCCTGGCATAAAACTTAAAGACCAGTCATTTCCCAAACTACCCTGGTATTCCACACAAAAGGCCCAGGCTCTCTCCCTTAGATTTGGTTATTAAAAACTATACCGATCTTTGAATACTACCTTCCATAAAGCCTCCCCTCATTGTCCTAGGTGAAAGCGACCCTTCTTCTGCCTTTACCTCTAACTGGGCACCAATCTATCACATGCCACCTTGTACAACAATTAACAGCAGATATGCTTTGCCTTGCTGGCCAAATGTAAACTTTGTAAGAGTAAGAATGATGTTAGATCCTCCTGATTATCTTCCATAGAGCCTGCCATAGTGCTTTACACATAGTAAAAGTCAATGCTTACACTGAAGGCAACAAAATAACACCAAATTAACTTTACTGAGGCATTTTTACTTATTTTGTTTGTTTTCTTTTTTTAACCTTTCTAAATTCTGTTAAATTTCTGAGACAGTTAAATTAATCCATCAACCAATGAATGAATGTGTTCTTTGGTCTCAATTTTAATTAAATGTCAAAGCTACATGAAGTATTTTTCTTTGGAGAAAACTAGGGATGAGTTCAGAGTGGACTGAGGAACAGTCAACAGGAAGAAAGAATGGTACCAGTCAGGTGCACTATGAAAATCTACTGAATGAATAAAAGAGTGGATGGGGACCCAGTTAGTGTGGAAAGAGGACTTGTATTTCAGCAGGTAGGATGAAATGACAAGGGATTCCCCATTTATAGATGAGGAGAATTCAAAGTTTTCCAGTTGGCAGGTCACATCACCACATGAAGAGACTTATATGGCATTTCTATGGATAACACGGCGTATCAAGAGGACCCATATTTAACATTTTAGCCTGTCACAGCTTTTTATGATAAAGTCCAAACTCTTTAATAAACTCAACTTTAAGGGACCTTTCCTTAACCTCTCCAGGGTTGACTGTCTCTCATCACCCCCCAGCTCTCTTACTTTACCCAGCTTTTGACTATCTAACGCCATGCAAAATTTAGCTATATGGGTCATCTTTCCAAATTTACTAGAAGATAAAGCAAACCGTTTTTATAGCTGTTTATTTATTTTTTTAATAGTAGTTTAAAACATACTTTAAAATGGCTGTTTTTTTAAAAGAACACCTTAAACACAATATTTTAAAAAGACTTTTGAAATAGTTTTGGAAAAAAATTATCTAAATGATTTCTCTCAAATAGTTAGCCTTACAATTCAATAACATGATGTTCAATGTGTTTTTACCATGACTGGGTACTCATCAAACACTGATGAAATGTATTATTTCATCATATAAGCAATATAAAATTATATTTGTGTGGGATATTATAATTCACAAACCATATTCAGACATGGTTTCATTACATCTTAAAATTTTAATGATAGGAATTAGAAATTAAGTCATAGCATCAATGAATTTCTGAGGTATTTTTACATAGATTTTACACCTTGAGCCTTCTTTTACACCTTGAGCCCTTATCTTGATAGCTCTTAAAAATGTACCAGTTTATCTCTTCACTTTATTGCCTTCTATGTCTTATTTTTTACTTTTTAGATTTTTTTTGACAACAATAATACAGAACGTGGTTAAAAATATAAATCTTTCAGAAAAAACATACATATTATATAGAATAACTACTATGTGCATATGTGTACATATATACATATAATTCTTCCCTCCAGGTTCATTTCTTAAAGGTTTATACAAACGTCCTCATAATATATTTACTCCTATACATCTTGATCTCTTCACATAAAGATATCTTTACCTTTTCAAGAGTATCAGTGAAGTGTATCAACAGCCCCTCCAAATACAGTTGAAATCTGAAGCATATTACCTTAACAGTTAAAAAGTGATTGCATGTTTGTCTTTTCTTAAGGAGTACCTTATACATATAATTAATTTAAACAGTTATTTTAATGACTACCATTATGTTGACATCCACTGTTTTTTCAATTTACCCTTATCAATTTTCACACATCCCTATGAGTTTTAAGTAAACTTAACTTCCTACAAAATAATTTAATATTCACTCATTAACCAATAGTTACATAGTATATTCTAGGTACTTTATCATTAAAGACCACTGCTCTCATGGAATTTATATTTTAGCTCATGTATTTGAGTACATCCACCTGGATGAAGTTAGCGGTTTCTGCTATCTCCATGTGATTTGTCTTCATTTCATTATTTTGCTTTAATTATCTGATTTTATTATTCACAACTTTTATTCCAACCAAGCCCAATCACCCCTCTTTCCTTTTTATTATTAAAATCACTAGTTACACAGGATAAAAAGCATAATAACAATGCAATTTCATTGGATCCTTTCTAAATTAATGTGTACATTTTAAGGTTCACATTTGGTTTTAAGGAAATTAAATTAGTTGCATGCTATTTATGAATAACACATTCTATAATTTCTGACTAGGCTTATACGTGAGCCCACTGTTTTTATCTTCATCATATGCAGTGATTAAGCAATCGGCACTCTAATATCATCTTAGGTGAGGTCTATCTGTGTGTTCCCCAGCAACTATGTCACTTCCGAGTCTGCTGATCCCATCATCTTCTCCCACGGTCACCAAGCTCCCCTTCGCCATGACAACCCATCCTGCTAGGAGCTGCCGATACAGCAGGCAGCCAGACAGATCAAGTCCACCCAGTGAAATCTGTAGGGTCTAATCACATGCTTACTTACTAATGCCAGAAGTCAGGCATGCCTCAAGTTTGGCTCAAGTACACAATGTAGTTGAAGGTGATGAAATTGTTATTTTGAATTTAATTCCACTAACATTATATTCTAAAACTAGAACATACTGGAAGGATTATTAACCAAAGGAATAAATAAATGAAATAAACACTGATTAAAAGCACCTTATATAGGAATGAAGTCTCCAAATTTAATCAGATGGAACGATTTTTGACTGTGTATTATTTGTCCAGCACAGTTCTGAGGCCCTCATGACTGAGCGCACAAGGCAGGCAAGTATGCAGGTATTCTGAGTCGTACAGCATCATGCACACTGTCCTCTTTACTGATGAAGAAGAGGAAACTAGCCTCAAGTTTCAGGCCTTATAAAAGAAGCCCCAAAGGTCTGTTAATTTAAAATACTTACTGTTACTTTGTGGAGGAATAAACCGTATCTGGTTATTAATAAAATTAAGTAATTGTAGCTGTTAACTCTCCACATTATAAAGGGCTGACAATATTGAGTCTTTTGTTTCCCTTTTTGCCCCCTTCACGTGGCCTAGCTTCTGGCAATTACTTAAACCTAAAAAAGAGACGGAACGTGACGGTGGCAGCAGTAAGTTCGGTGGCACTGCCTTCACTCGTTCCTACCGGCTGGGGGTGGTCGCAGGTCAGCACGAAGTGGAACAGGTGTCTACTAACCATGTGAGCCCGTAGGTTTGAGTAACAGAACAGTACCTGATCTTTCCGGCTGTTTTATCTATAGACTGTCTTATCTTCTTGGAAAACTGAAAGACGGACGATAGCAGCAGATTATCTCCCATGACCTGAAACATTCAAAAAAACTAAATTAAAATATTATCACTGTATTGTATAACCACCAAGAACACTACTCACAGCTCACTATGTTTAGGGGCATTTAGTATTTATGCTAATTTTAATTAAAAAAATCAATGAGGAATGTCATTAAGAGTTATGTATAACTAAACTGAGAAAGAGAAATATCAATAAAGGGGTTCCTTTTTTTTAAAGTAACATGTCCAGTTTCCATACTATTTTGGTCATATCACTTTTAAAAAACAACCCATATTATCCTATGTTCAATTACTATCATGATCCCATCTCTCATGCCTCCAATTCAAATGATCAAAACAAAGAAAATACGAATTAATTTTGAACACTAAGTTTTTTATCTAATCTTTCACCAAATAATATGAACATAAGATCAAGAAGATTACAATCCTTACTTTTTGGGGCAGAGTCTAGTGGGAGAGATACTTTTTAAAAATTTACTCAAAAAATGAATTTTTATGATGGACGTTCGTACCACCCTAGTTGAAATTTATGGGCAAAACTAGGGTTGGCAAACTTCTTCTGTAAAGGGCCAGAGAGTGAAGATTTTAGGCTATCTGGTGTCACAACTACTAAACTCATTCTTGTGAAAGCAGCTATGGATAACACGCAAACAAGTGGGCTTGGCTGTGCTGAGATAAAGCTTTATTTACAAAACAAGTGGCAGGCTGGATTTGGTCTGCAGAAGCTAGAAAAGGGACTGAACCTGGGGCTAGATGTGGGCTCCCAAATCACCTCCTTGTATTTCAGAACTGTATCTAGACTCTGCAAGACCATCCAGAAAATAAGATCCGGCCTTGGAGGCTAAGAAGCGTTCAAGACCAGTGCAGGAGTTAAAAGTATATAGGAAAAAGAACATAAATAAGTGCTAAATTTTGTGATTCAGTGCCACACAAATTCTAATGAAAGGGAGTTCAGTGAACGGTGGCATAAATAAGGAAGGCACCGTGGAAAACGAGAACCTAAGAATGACAAGGGTTTGAAGTTAGTGTGGGATAGAAAGTTACTTAGGATGTGATCAGCAACATACAGGCAATGAAAGGCTAAATAAACATAATGGTATTTTGTGGGCCTTGAGGAAACAAGCCAAAGCAAGAGGGGAAGACATCAATTACTTTGGCCAGGACAGAGTGTGTTTTAAAACCATCCAGGATATTGCAGTGGCAACTATGGAGCTGGCTACATGCTCTCCCTTTGGACATCTTTTTCTACTCAGTACTACTGCAAATATACACATTCTTAGACATACTAACTTTTAGCTCCTGTTCCTTGAGTCCAGGAATTCACAGGATGCCAACCTACGATCACACCCTTCCTGTCCTCTGCTACTTTCTATATTCCCCTTCTACCCACGCCCGAAGCCTTTACCTGTAACCACTGCTGCGTGGCATTCCTCAATTAGCTCTTCCCACGGTGCTATTTGAAATAACCATTCTTTGTGAATAAACTCCTCTATATCCCTGAATTTTTCCCACACTCATTTCATCTAATTTCCATGATCATAAACCTTTTCAATAAGCCTCCCTATACCTGACTTGTCATGGCCACATTTATTTTTACGAGAGTTTAACAATTTTTACCTGCACTGGATCACAGGTACACAATTAATCATAATTCTTAATTCGTGATATAAATCACTAGTCCAATTTGGACCACATTTTCTTTCTCTTTAATGATAAATTATAAATTACAAACTTATGATAAATCTAACAGCCAAAACAAAAGCTAGAATGCAGCAATAACCATGGAACAGAATAGATGGCGAAAAATACGCATTCCCTATCCCACAGAAAGAGGATACTTGCCTTTGACCTCCACTATGTGACTTGGTTTCACCAATGGGATATTAGCAGACACGACATGAAGATGAAATGTGCCTGCATGGTGGGGCTTGCTCTCTTGTGCTTCTGATATAGCCATGACAAGAAGAAGCCTTGGCAGCCAACTTGTCCAAGCAATATGAGAGACACATGGGCAGACCTGGACTCGACCTACAACTTTTAATTGTCCAGCTGGGCTGGACCAGTTAACTCACAGGTGTGTAATAAATACATGCTTACCACTCTATGCCACTAAGATTTTTGTGGTTTGTTATGCAGAAATAGCTGACTGATGTAATCTACCACTAGTCATATGGTTTTCTCCATCCTATCTCCCTGCCACCCTCCACCCAGGTTAAACATTATCCTGAATCCCATTCATCATTCCCTTGCCTTCCTTTTCATATCATTTTGTTACATCTATTTCTGTCCTAAGTATATATTTTAATCTTTAAAAATGTGTGACAAAGAATCACATTATATATACTCTTTTGAGAATTACTTTTTTCATTTAATGTTATATGGCTAAAATTCATCCATATTGTGGCATATTGCTGTAGTTCATTTGTTTTGATTACTCTGTAATTATTCAATTTGTAAACATACCACTTTATATGTTCACTTTTCTGCTGATAAAAACTGTTAGATTGTTTCCAAGTTTTTGTTATTGTCCACAGTGGTGCTGTAATATTCTTTTGCATGACTACTTCTGTCAAATAGGAATGGGTGTCTCTTGAGTATGTACTAGCAGTAAAACCATGTGGTATGATCATGGGATATGTTTATGTATTAGCAGTAAAACCATGTGGTATGATCATGGGATATGTTTATGTTCAACTTTAGGAAATAATATCAACCGTTTTTCCAAAGTGACTGCAGCAAATTTGACCTCCACTGCCATACATAAGAGTCTATGCATCCACGTTCTCAAACACTTAATATTTTTTTTTTTTTAAAGATTTTATTTATTTATTTGAGAGAGAATGAGAGACAGAGAGCATGAGAGGGAGGAGGGTCAGAGGGAGAAGCAGACTCCCTGCCGAGCAGGGAGCCCGATGCGGGACTCGATCCCGGGACTCCAGGATCATGACCTGAGCCGAAGGCAGTTGCTTAACCAACTGAGCCACCCAGGCGCCCAACACTTAATATTTTAAAAGACTTTTAATTTGTTCTCAATTGAACAAGAATCACACTGTAGTCTTGAAATGTATTTCTCTGAATACTCAGGAAGTTGAACACCTCTGTATTTTGAAGATCATAGGTAATTTCTCTTCAGTGAAATGCTGTTCATGTCTTTTGGAGATTTTTCTATTGGGTTGTTTTTGCCTTTTTAAGTTGATTGGTAGGACTTCTTTATGTATTCTGTATACTAATCCTTTGTTGACTGTATGTTTCACAAAAGTCCTTTAATACACTCTAATTTATCAATCTTTTAAAGTCAAAGCTTTTTGTGTCTTTTAAGAAATCACCCCTGACTATAATGTGAAAGACCTGTATTTTTTACTAAGTTTTAAAGTTCTGCTTTTGCGCCCTTTAGAAACTTAATAACTTACTTCATTTGCAGTTAATTATTTGTACATGATGTGATGTCAGGATGAAATTTCATTCTACTCATAAGGACAAGTGCTTTTTTCCCCCAGCCCCATTTATCCAACAGTTACTCCTTTTCCCACAACAGGACATGCCTCCTCTGACATTTGTTAAAGTTTATGGTTTACTTACTTCATCCCTGCTCCAGGTTCTCCGCCTTGTAATTGTTAAATGATCAGGGGGCTCTGTTGGCTGAGGTCTTGGATCACCAGACCGACAGTTGTTTCCTTCTGGTGTTTTAGAATGAACTAATGGAGGGATCTTTCGGAAGTTGAGACTTTCATCAAAAACACGATCAACCAACTAATAGGACAAAAGCAGATCCTTATGAGAATAATTTGGAAAAGTACCGATACTGGTATTATAATTTTCTTTTTTAGACAGAAGTTATTCCATTGTCAGGTAGTAACAGAAGCATGATATCTTCAATAAACCAATTACTCTTTCTTTTTATAAGTACTTTAAAGGTACCTGTTTAATAAAATAGATGTTCATCTACATAGATTTTATTTTTTAAAATCCAAAATACAGAACTATGCTAAATTCAATTCTTCAATGGATAAGATTTTCCCCAAATGGAAAACAGATGGTAAGTAGAAAAAGCTGAGCCATGTAGATGGACAAGTTTATTTTACTCACATTGCCTTACCAATGTAAAATAATGTTTCTTTTCCTTTTAGTTTCCTATCGTTTTTTTCCTTTTTTTCCTCCCCAAATCCAGGTGCCAAATTTCTTCACAGATACGTAAATTGTAAATTCCAATTAAGTTTACAAAAGGAAAAAAAATTTAAATCCACAAAATAAGTATTTTGGTCTTAGGTAAGCTTTGAACAATGCTACAGAAATTACATATTCTAGTAAAAATGACATACTGCCATCTACAGTGCAAATTATACAAATACAATACAAAGTAACTCAGGTTTACTGAAGAAGGAATAAACTTTAGTACAATATTCAGAGATAAAACAAAAAGGAAAAAATGAAAGTCCATTCAATGAAATGTCTGAATAATTTTACTGGGTCTGAGTGAATGTATAATCATGTTAGGTAAAATTTAGTTAGATAGCTGAGAAAATAATATCTTATCATTTTAAATGTACCAGAAGAATTGTGTATGTCTTGCCACCGAGAAGATCCTTTTGTTTTTCACCAATGAGGATGATTCTATATACATTTACAATTGATCAATGTGGTAACAAAACTCTACACAGATTCATGAAAGCTCATTTACCAAATCAGACAACACATGAAGGGAAAAAAAAAAAAATGACCATTAAAGAACTAGATTATAAAAGGAATGTAACAAAAAGCAAAGGAAGAAAATATTATTAACATAGTTTATCAGAATCAAATTTGTCAAAAAGGCTAGCCATTTTGGGCTACTACTGAGGATGTTATTTCATAAAATTAAGGAAGCTCATTAGAGGCTGGCATTTTTTTTTTCCGTAAAAGGCTAGATAATAAATATTTTAGGCTTTGCAGCCATATAGTGTCTAACTACTCATTTCTGATACTGTAGCGCAAAACAGCCAGATGATAATTAAACAAAAGAATGTGGCTTTGTCCTAACAAAACTTTTAATTCATTCTCTCAAATGTCAATCTTTTGCTTGCACCAGATCAAGAGAGCCAACATGGCAGAGTACCATCATTTTATATTATCCATCAAAGCCACCTTCTGGAGCAAGGTTATACAAATACTGGCCCCGGGAGCTGGAGAGCAGGAGGCCCTGGTTTGGGAAGGGCAGTAGTCCACATATGCTACCTTCCATTCCAGAATTTACAAGGATGTTTCAAAACTGAATATACATGTATTTTTGTCTGTGTGTATAAATACATATATTTCAACTTTCTAAGTATCCTTGAGTATATATGTGTATTTTTCAACAGAATTACTTAAAGTAGTGAAAACTGTATAATTTTCTCTGCATTTGCTAGTAGAGATATCTACTGGCTAACTGGGCATAAAGATACTTTTTTAATTGAAGTATTTTCATAGCCAAACTTTATAGAAGCATTATATCATTTATCAAGTTTTAGTTTGCTTTTTGGATGTCATTTATATTCACACTTTAAAGTGAAACCATACACCAATAATTGGCTGACAAAGTGCTTGTTTTAAATAATTTTACAGCTTCATGTTAATAGTAGACCAAATGTTAGCCTTTGCTGGTTTTGTTACAAAAACAAAAAAAAATTTTTTAAACGAAAGTTGGAAAATGCAGAGCTTCATGCAAACAGGAAGGGTGGATGTAACTAAAATAAACTAAGCAAAAAGCTAAAAGCAAAAGAAATAAAGAAAAGAAAGAACCTTATGCATTTCTCCATGAAGATCTCCTACCTCTTCTCTAGTGTCTATGGCAGAGCCAGGGGTGGTGGCGGCAGTGCTTACTGTGGTACTCGGGGCAGTGCCTGAGGAAGTCACTGAATCTATCTCTCCCGCTACATCGTTGATTTCCCGAGCAATGAGAGCAAGATCTTGGCTGATCCTGGTAATAATTGTAGAAAAGAGGTTTAATCCCTTTTAAATAACAGCTCCAGAAACAATCATTTGTGATAGAATCAGTTACGTGAGTTGTGTATCCAATTAAAGATTTGTACCAAAAACTTAAGATTTTTTGGAAATCCTTTTAACTATTTGGATACTAAAAGTCTTAAACTTTAATTCTAAAAGTTAATAAAACTAAATTTCACATAAACTGTCACTTTGAAAAATATGTTAAACACCTAGAGGTAGTGATATGTCTTTTAAAATACACCCGTTAGTGTTAATGATCAGCTTTAATAGAAGGCAAGGGTAAACAGAACCCAAGGAGTCGCTGACCCTGGATAAGAAAATTACAACTTCATTTTCACTAACCTTCAAATGAAGCTTAGCATTTCTTTCAATTATAAATACAAGTAACAAACAATAGTGGTATTTTCTGTGGTATCTCCACCAACAGAAATCACATTATAGTTGCTATAGGTATCTCAAAACAATCAGTCATTACTACTTCAAAATTAAACCCACGGCAGTCATGAAACCCACAGCAATAATGTTCCAGTTAGTATGTTAACAAAGAACCATATATTACTCTGTCACTTTAAAAGTATTTTGATAACATTACAAACAAATGCAGTCATATTGAAACACAACTACGTATTTTATGTTGATGCATTTAGGAGCACTATCCTGAGAGGAGCTCCATAAGCTTCCCCAGATGCCCGAAGAGGTCAGTAACTCCAACTCAGGCCGTCACACTATGCACGGCACGTCACAGTAACATTGGGTCATCTGAGAGTCACAAAGTTCTTGTGAGGTAGGACTTCTCTAACTGAATGTGAATCAGGACACATTCTCAGAGAAAGTGACGGGCTTGATCATGACAACACAACTTACAAATAGCTAAGGCAGGGCCAGATCCCAGGTGCAGAGCTCATTTCCAAAGAGCCATTTATTTGTGCTATCAGCCACACGGACTGAAGAACTAAATAAATATTATCAGTGATAAGCAAAAGAAAAAATTGAATTTTTTTCCTTTACTGTTATTTTTTTTTAAGAGGGAGAAACTTAATAATCTACCACTGATATTCCTGCTTTTCTCAAAAAAGATCTCAATTCAATGAGATATGAAGGTTTTCCAAGTTATGCATCTACCGAACTCAATTTGGCTACTTCCACAGGGAAGGTTTCGGAATGGCAGAACATTCTTAAAACAACACGTGAAAGCTTCTGCAACTTTAAAATCGAAAGCAGGTACAAAGTAACATTTTTTTAACTTGGGCAAAATGTAAGCTTGAAAGACTTTCAAGGAATGCAGTCGTTGCATAACAATTTAACTACAGATTTAAAAAGAAGCTAAATGGAAGCTTATGGCCTAATAGACACAATCTGTGGTCAATTCCTTTATTTAACAATACAAAAAGGTAGGAAGAACACCAATAAATATGTTCTGATCTAAGCTTAGAATTAATATAAGGAGCACATTATATTATATATGATTATGTAACGTATATTATAATAGAATCAAAAACACTACATGATAATGAGCACCCCTAGAAAGAAGCTTTATAACTCGTCAACTCACTTCATTCTCACAGTCACCATGTAGGAGAGGTATTCATCATCTTGTTTTACATCTTGTTTTACAGATGAGGAAAATAAGGCTTAGGAGAGGTTATATGAGCGTTTCTTGGTTAAAGTCACCAATAAGTGGCATTAACTAGATCTTTTTATTATGTCATGCTACATCTCACATTATCATTCCACATGTAATTTTTAAAAACTTGTTAACTGTTGATATAATTCTTCTGGAAAGAGTTTAAAGTGTTCTCTTACATACTATACTCAACTCTTGCATTTCTGAAATAAATGAACTAGGATGAAAAACAGAATAACCAAACTTAAAAGAGACAAAAAATAGATAAGCATGAGTTTATCCAAAAATCCACTTTTGGTTTCAAGTTTTTATGCAGACACTTGTACAATGAAGCTTCCGATATTTGTAGACAGCAGTGTGAGCTAATTAGAAAAAAACAAGTTAAATAAACAGACAATAGCAATCTCAACAGGTTATGCAGTAAAAACTATACTAACACGAGTAACTAATGTATACACGATGTAAACTGTTCAGTAGTAAGCACCCCAAAGCCTTCTTTTAATCTGCAAGTTTATCTTGTACATGCCAGTTGTTTCTTTATGTGACAATTTCTATCTTAAAGTTGACTCAATAATACCATTAAATTGGTTTAAATCCAAACTGCTTAAAAGTCTCAGCACCTACTAAAAACCAGCATTAGGAATTCTAAAGAGCAAAATTATGAAGAAAACCAAAGTACTGAGTATCTTCAAGTAGAAATGACAGATTTATATAATTCAATAAATAGTATGGACCTCTTCATATAGCTCTTAAATCTAAGCTTACTAATTCCATAATGATGCTTCTAGGTTACGCTCACTGGAATATTTCCTAATCTTGTATCTGTATACTTTTTTTTTTTTTAACTCCAAGCTTATAATCCTTGTTCTTATTCTCGGTCTCCACCCCCATCAAATCTGCTAGAGGAGGAAATTCTAAAATGATACAAACATTTTATTTGGAGCTTTGCAATCCATCTGCTTTCCTTGCTTTCAGATATATGGCTGAAAAATACACCTTAAAAAATTAAAATCCCAAAGGCAAGTTGTATAAACATAGGGCTACTAACAAACTAGAGGGAAAAGGCATAAAGCCATTAGAGGTTAAATGGCCTGGCCGTTTAGCAGTCCTGCTACAGATAACGAGATACAGAGACAGTGCTGATAGAATGCATGTGGTAACAAGATGGAAGCAAGTGAAAAGGTCACCTCGAGTTCCTGGGCACTGTCCCCTCTGCAGTATCTCTTTTCCGCGTGGGGGCAGGGAAGTGGGTCCAAGTGTTCTGGTCCGGGGCCCAGGGCTTCAAGGGGGTGGGCCCTCCAAGGGGAAGCAGACACACCCTCTAGCTGCCCAGATACCTCCTGAGCAGGTGTGGTGAGATCTCTCCTCCACAGGAAGGGGAAAGGATGGGAGGAGGACAAGGCCTGCTGTCGCCAGCCGTGCCCACAAGAATAACAAATGGGTTGAAATTCACCGCAGCCATCCTGCGGGCTCATAATAATTCATGATCCTGAAGGACAGACAGGCCTGTCCCCTAACTGGCTTGCAATGCCTCAATAATTAGTCTCACAGAAAGCTATTTGTATGGCAAAATAAAATGTTTAAGCAGCACAATGAGATTAAAAGGGCACGCTGTCAAAGAATTATAAGCAATTATAAGTAAATGGTCATTAAAGACCAAAAAACATAAACATTACATTAAAGAAATGAGCCAGGAAAAAACATAATTCAAAGAAGTCAACAAAGAAAAAAAAAAAAGATAAATACCATTAAATTATGGTAAGAGTTTTTTTTTTTTTTTTAAAGCACCTATGGACTATTATATATTATGTTCTTTAATAATGTTGCCAAATGTAAAACTTGAGGATCAGGGTCTTAAACTGAAGGCAGAAATAACTATAGCATGTAAACAGTGAAAATGTTTAGGTAACTTATGGTATAAAACACCGCAGTAAAATTTAATATCTTACAAACTTAAAAAAACATAGTTTAACTACAAGAGCATCTGTTTGAGTGTAGCCTCTCTTCAATGTTCAGCCATGACAAGGTACTAATTAAAAATCACATCTGCAGCATGAATTTTTATTATATAACCTAAAGGTTACACTAAACAAATTTATTTTATATTCAAAATAATTAATAAAGGGTTGAATTAAATTGTGCCTAATGAACTCATAAAAGTGTGAGTAAAAATCCACCTCCTCTAATTCTCCCCAGAGAACATGAGCAATGTATTACCTCTTTGGAAAATAAAAGGAAAGTAATCAAAAATTCAGCTGCACAATTCTTAATTATGTAAGAATTAAGGTAGCTGACACTACCTTTCAAAAATGGTATCTAGAAACAAGAAAGGGGGCTGCAACCAAAATAAATTAGTTCTACAATATGTTAGTAGCATTGGCATTAAAAACATGAACAGAGAAATTGGATGGCGAGCAATACTTTGGAGGAAAACTAAGTTCACAGCTACCTGCAGATTTCATTTCTTGGACTATTTGTACAAATCACACAAAAGCTAAAATTTGTTATCAAGTTGAAACACTGACAAAAAATTTCAACTCTTAAAGATGATCCATTAAAAACCAACCTGGCTATCTCTTCTCGATGAGCAGTCCAATCTCGGATGTAGTCTTCCTGTTCTTTGATCCGGTGCTTGAACGAAGAACTAGTAGGCATTGCTGACCCAGAGCTCTGCAACCGAGTAGTTTTCAGGGCTGGAGAAGTACGTAGACGAGTATGTTTAGGGGAATTACGGTTTGATCCAAATTCATCTTCTGAGGTGGAAGCATAATCAGTAGGAAAGCGCCTCCATCTTGAATTTACTAAATTAGTTTAATTATTAAAAAAAGAATTATTATGTTACCTTTTAAAGGAGAAAAAAATCATGATTTCAAAAACACCATGAGACACACACAGCACAATTTTCAATAACTGACATACACATACCTCACAAAAATCATAAGTCTACTACTTCTTAAAGATAGAAACAATACATTTTGGTGAATTAAAAACAATGAGTAATCAAAAACAACTGAAAGACCATGTTTTCCGTAGTATGGTGAATACAACATTCAGATGACAAATTCACTAATGATAAACAACTAAGCAAGCTCTATTCATAAATGTTTAACTTGGGTACTTTTTAGTTGCAAATATTTCTCATTTGAGTGAAGATATGGATTTTTTTTAAATGACAGTAACAGCAACAACAACAAAAATAAAAATAAGGGAAAAGATTTCCTCATGCCACATAGACTTTCAACATGGAGATGGTAAAAACCTCTTTTCCCAACATACAAATGTGCATAATTCCTGCTGTGGAAATTATGCTTTTATGGCAGAAAAAAAACATTACCTCTGTCACTCAACATCCTGTTATGCTATGATTGGAAAAAATCTTTTTACATGGTAAAAACACAACAAAGCATCTTCAGTACAACTCTCTGCCACTTTGACACTGAAAACGTATGGTGAGAACAGACAATGACGTAAGACCTACAAGGAGCAAAGCTCTACGGAGCTATTCTCACAACCACTGACGTTGAAGGCACGGGAGGTGCTGTCAACAGTCACGTTAGAGAAAGTGGCAACCACTTTCTTATTTAAGGTTAGTAAAGACACTTAAGAGATGGCGTTGCTGACACATCTGAAAAATCAGAAGACAAATTAATTTCACTACTACTGTTCATGGGAGAACCAAACATACAAATAATTTGTGAGGCACAGGACAGAGGTCAAAAACAGGGCAATAATGGCTGATTCATGGTAAACTTCACAAGGGCAGGAGCCATGCCTGTTTAATCTACTCCAGCACACCTAGCACTTGGCAGAGTATCTGGCTAGCAAATGTTTAATAACTACTTCTGAATAAATGAATGAATTTCTAGATACTGACCATTTGCTTTTCTCAGATTAAGAAAAACCTACTGAAAAGCATCAGATTTTTTTGGTGGCTAAAGTGACAAAAACTTTGTCTAGAGTTGAGCTAGAAGTTCCAACTGCTATTAATATTAGAAGAGTTTTCTTTTTCTTTCCCTCTCTCCCTCTCTCTCTTTCTCTCTCCCCTTCTTTTAAAACAGGAACTGACCCTAGGCTGCATAGGTTGGTAGAGTCTAAAATTCTTTCATCCTACTTCACTGGAATTTTATGCTTCTCCTGTTTTTTCCTCCCCAAATCACATTTTTGCCTCTGGGACTCTGGTAAGGCTCAGGTGGCTGTCAGATAAACTGATGATCACTGCCACCAGAATTGTTTTAAGAAGCAGAGAAATCTATAATTGGGAATACGCCCTATATCAGAGCCTACCCATTTGTCCTGATTCACACTCTCATTTGAAGCTCGTGGAGCTTGGAACAAGATTTATGGGTGTAAGAAGATAGAAGAAACTTCATGGCTTTCTGGAAAAGTGTATGCAAACACATATACAGAACTGCAGGTAATTACTCATAGTGTCTTTTGAAGGCGGTAGTCAATATATTTTCTGGTTTTACCATTATAAGATAATTCATTAATATAAAAATACTTTTACCACAGTGGAAAATTACTATTTTAGACATCTAAAAAACCCTACAAATTGAACTGACCCTAATACTTGAAAACAATTTCAGAAAAAGTTTAGGAATAAGAGCAAAAAGGCTTTAGGAAAAAAAATTAGAAATATTGCAATGTTTATACTTCTTAATAAAGGCATTTCATTAAACATTAAATGTTTATTCATTTTGCTACCTTAGAATATTATTCATAGAAAACAAGTTCACAAATAAGAAAGATGATTCGTTAGATTAAATTTCCCGATTTTTTGATTTGGAAACTATGGAAACCATACTTACAACAACTGAAAGTTGTTTGGGGTGAAAACAAAACCAATAGTAAAGAGTTGTAATAAACTGCAGGAGATGTGAAAACAGGTAGGTATGACGGAGCTAAGGTCGTTCACTTGGGCGTAACTCAGAAAGCATGGCATCGATGGTTGCTTTATTTCATGGGGGCACAACACATGAAAGCAGGAGGAGAAACTGAGAAGCCAGTGCTAGGTGTTAGGTGACAATATGTAAGCAGAGCCACATTAGAATCAACTTTTAATAGTTTGAATCTCAAGATCATAAAATAATTACATTTTGGAGGAAAAAAAAAGAGAAAAATTCCTTTTTCAAATGACGTTCATAAAGTTCCCATTTATTTTTACAGGTCTATCTAGAGGCCAGTAAGATTGGTGAAGCTTAATAATATCTTTAGAAAGAAAAGCAACCATAAGAATAAAGCATAACTTAAAAACTGAAAGGTAACATTTTTAGGTTTGTTCTCTTAAAATTGAGGGCAAAATGAGAGATAAAATAAGTAGGGTATAGCTGAGAGATGAAATTCTCAAGGGCTGTCCTTACCAATGGCACCCCAATCACCCACAGGGTGTGCTAGGAAGCAGAGCTTCCATTCCGTCTGGACGCCACCTGGCCTGTAGAACAGCCAAGATGAGAGCGGACACCAGCGGAATGATCACTACCCATGGGAGAGAGAGCAGGGCCTGTGATTTCCCAAACACCTTCTTTCAGCATCTTTTGCTTTCTTAATCTTTGCTTCTGAACTATAGCAGCAAAGTTTATCTGAAGAAAAAATATCCCTACAATCTGCTAGTTACTGCAGAGAAAACTTCAAGTTAGAATGTTTTCAACTTTCCCTATTGCCTACTTATTTCATAGATTTTTAGAGTATTAAGACCTTAGACATTAGCATAAGTTCTTCAATTTATGGAGAAAAAAAGAGGCCTGGAAAGGTCTTGCCTTACTTAAATCAAAGTTTAAGCCAGGTCTACCGACTCCCAGAGTTCAAAGCTCTTTTGCTGTTATTCCGAGGACTTCATGATTACATGTTAGAAAATCCTTATTTAAAAAATTTATTTTTACAATTCCAGTTAGGCTAACTCTTCTTTGAAAAGACATCCTCAATTTCTCATGGAATGATGGTTTTTGTGATTTCTAACCATGAAGAGAAATTTTACTTCTTCCTCTTGAATTTTATTCTGTTCAGGTAAAACCCTGCATAGAATTAAATTTAATTTTATAGCATTAGGCTTATTTGATATATTATTGGTACTAGTAAGACATTTCAGATAAATCATTAAATTGAAAATTTATGTCAAAGGTATTTGAAATCCCAATCCCTAGGGAGGTTTTCTTGGTTGGTGAGGTGCTAGACAGCACATATAGTAAAATCAAAGTTCTAAGATCAGCTTAATTAATTTTATAGCTAACCTGAAAATTATTTTAGTTACATTAATTATAAAACTTATTTTGTTATAAAATTATGCAACACTCCTTGTTATGGGAGTAATAAACTACTCTATTCACTATGAAGACATACTGTCAAGAATTGAAAAAGGAAGAGTTACTAGGATTATTTATTTGTGAATGCTCTGATTTCTTTTACTGCTAACCAAAACTTTGTTGGCCTTAAAACACATCCACATCTATAGATGTAACAAACACATTTCAGGAAACAAACACTACATTTCACACTTTATATCAGAATATTTTGGTGGGAAACAAAACCACAAATGTATTTTACATGTGTATCTATAAGCAGGTAGCAATAAGAACATTTGGGGAAAAAGATCCCTGACGATATTCCGTATTGATCTTTGACCTGGAGGAAGAAATAACTGAAGCCATGCATGCCCAATACCTAATTCCTACCATCTATAAAATTTGACGTTTAGAATAAAAAGGAGAAAGCAAACAGCCTAAAAAAATTCTGAGGATGTTAACATGTTTTTTTTCTTAAATGTGCACCTAAAATATAATGAAAACCAATTGCTTTATTTTGATAATACAGCACACTTAGTTTTAAATGTATCTTATCAAAGTAAATCTGGATATTTTAACATAACTTGGTATTGAAGGATCACTGAAGGAAGGCGGGGGAGGGGGGAGTGGGGACTAAACTTTCCTAAAAGCAAATTACATCAGAATGAAAGAAGCATAAAAGAACTTTTACTCTTAATGCTTCTAAGTCAGAGATTCCATTCTTCTATTTTTATCATACACATTTCTTTGAAAAACTTTTTTTAGACATGGCCTAAATTATGAAATTTGAAACATTACAGAATTATTTTCACATATGCCAATCTGGACGTATCACAGGCTCTAGGTTCAGAGATCTCTAAGTCCTTTAAAGTTTACCGTTTGTACAGCAACCCTAACCAGTATGGTTTTATATTCTTTTAAATCATATATATATATATATTTTAAGATTTTATTTATTTATTTTGAGAGAGAGGGAGCACAAGTGGGGAAAGGGGCAGAGGTAGAAGGAGAAGCAGACTACCCGCTGAGAAGGAAGTCTGACACGGGGCTCCATCCTGGAAGCCCGGGATCATGACCTGAGCCGAAGGCAGACGCTCAACTGACTAAGCCACCCAGGCGCCCCTTAAATCATAATTCAAAAGCTAAAGCTAAGAATTTTTATTTTCTTTTTCCATTCAAGGTATTATAATTATCTTAAGTAGAAATATCACAGCATCAAAGACACCCCAATTAGCAACTAGATCAAAAAAGTGTCTGTTTTTCTTATTGTTTTTTTTATTACCTACCCATATAACTATTTTAGTACGTTACCACTGACTACGAGATCCTAGCCATTATCCTTCTAGATGGGATAGAATACTATAAACGGGTATCTTGAGAGAATCTGAACATAAAATCCTGCATCATGATATGGCTTCATGAATTTAGTAAAACATCAGAATTACATAGATTATAGTGGACAATATACCGAATATATTATATGTTGGCCTTGTATATACTCCTGAGAGAATCCAATAAATTCCAGCCAACCTCTGGAAGCCTGCAAGCAAGTAGATACAGACTGTTTCCGAGAGCCAGACCGGATGTGGCAGAAGCAGCAAGAGGCTGGGAATGAAAAGGCCTTGGGGCTTCTCATCCTGTCCCTGCCACGGCTACGTGACCAGGGCGGGTCACTGCATCTCTTGGCCCGAGTTACCTAAACAGAATGACCCTCCCAGCTTTTCAATTCTATGGTTCTAATTATTTAATATGCCGCTGTTAAGTATGAAGAAGGCCCACATCATGTACCTCAGTTTACCCTAGGGAATTTCAATAAGCAATTCAAGGTACTTTTTGGATATAGAAAACTGCATGTTTATCAAGTTCTGTATTCAAAGCAGAAAACACAATTTATCTTTAAAGATATAATGTAGCATCTTATAGCGGTTTCTTGGACTTGCTTAAGTAGTCCTATTTGGCTTGCATCTCACAGAAGCCCTTCGTGTTCAACACTGAGGAATAAGATCAGCTCACTCATGTGTTCTGGGCCAGACGACCGGTACAGAAGGAACCGTCCCATGCTACTTAGTGATATACGGCTTGCGTTACAGCTTACGGTGAGACAGGAGAAAACTGTAACATTTCTATGTGCTGAAGTGGAGAGGAGGTGATGGAACAAGCGACGTGGCAGAAGAAACCCTATCACGGTACACACCAGAGAATGTAGCACAAAGGAAATGTGAACTGAAGAGGTAGAGCCGTAAGAAGGACAGAAAACCAACACTGGGTAAACATCAACCAAGAGAGAGCAGTGAATTCTAAAACGCTTGCGGTAACTGCATGAACCGGCACCGAAAGCTTCGATTGCAGAAGCGGGGAGGGTGGGGGCACGAGGGAAAATGCCAGCTCTTCTTCTGGAGTCAGGATTCTAGGTCACCTATCTCCCGCCTACATGCACTCCCACCATGGATCTGCCCATCATGACCACAGCCCCTGACCTGGAGAGAGGGAGATGTGAGTGCGGCAGAGTGGGGGGACTGGCAGTGAGGACGACAGAAGGGGAATACAGAGTGAAAACAGAACACGAGCAGCACCGTTAGGCTTGAGGCCTGTGGCTACACTGTGGGAGACGTCGAACTCGGAACACCAGATTGCATACCAACCGTCCCTCACTCTTCCCTCAAGCCTTCGCACGTGCTCGGATGCTTGTGCTGGTAAGACAGGCTAAGTCTCTGAGCAGCTGGTTTCCCCCCACTGGCCTCCGCAGCCCCACCCAGGTGTGAGGCTGATTATGAAGTAAGGGTCAACGCTCACAGGTACACACAGGAATGTGGGTGAGGACTCTGGTCACACACGTACTCTCCCCGGCTACAGCTCTGAGTATGAAGTACACCAGCACAGAGTATCCCAGGAGCCGTTAGATTCTGGCGGGGAGGAAGTAACCTTTGGAAGTACACTCAATGACAGCTAATGACTACAGTTAAGGGACAGAAGAGTGCTTTATGAGACAGTACTCATAACCAGTTAAATTTCTGTAGCCTGGTTAGACCCATATGTGCTTAGGGATTATCTCACGAATCCACTTCTTCCGCTGAAATATATTAAGAATTAGTTTTCACCTGCCCCAACTGTAAACAGATTGAACTTTAAAAAGCATATGAGACATTTCTACATAAATGGGAAAGCAAGGGTAAAACAGCAATTATTTCACTTAGCTCTCAAGGAATAATAAAGGGTATCCTGCTCTTCAGATTAAGGGCCTTGAATTATGTGAGGATATTTAAAAATCAAACACATGCTTTTAGCAGTACAATGTCAATTCCTATTATTTAATCCAGGTATTATTCATCTAATTTGACACATGAATCCAGACACTAACATTCCGAAATAGGTTCTAATTTCGAAATCACTACTTTGCCCCAGAGCATTCACTGGAAGTGTGTGTAACTTCTGAATTTTCCATTTACTAATGAGCTAACTAAAATAATTTTTATAGGAGAAAATACCCTCTTATAGCATAACCTTTTTGCTGAATATTTTTAGAAGTCACACTAGACATCTAATTTTTTTTAAAAAAGAGTCCCAAAACATGAAAGAAATATTATGCTAATATTGTAAAAAGTCTGGACCCAATTTACCTGAAGGAGAGCCATGTGCTGAGCTCATACTTTTGACCTTGGAGTCTGACAGTCGAGAGATACTGTTAGCTCTAATTCTAGGAGAAAATTTATCTGAAGGTACTAATCTGGCTCCACTTCGAATGATAGCTTCTGCAGTCCGCGAAGAGGCACTACTTCTAGAGATTGTTGCCTCAGAGTCACTGCGAGCTGACAAGGAGCCAAGCCTTGTTCGACGAGGCTGAGCCAGTAAATCAATCCTAGAGATGTTACGCCTTCCTGTGGGCGGCTTTGACGTGGAACTGGTTGTGGACACTTCAGAAGCAACGGATGCTTTGTCAGCGTCAGCCAGTTCGCTGTCGGACACTTCACCAAGTCGTGCTCTGCGCAAGAGGGAAGTCCTGGTAGGCCGTGGCCTGGGAAGAGTCGTTGATTTACTGGAAGATCCAGGTGCTATGGGAGAAGTCTTAGATTTAGTTACTTTACTTCCTTCCAGTTTGGAATGTGCATGCTCATCAGTTGAGGTAAGTGGAGTCCTGGCATGAGATTTACAAGAGTAAGTTTCCTGATCTGATGACATAATGTCAGAGATGGCAGAATGAGGTACACTGGAGGTCTGGTCATCGTCTGTTAAATCCACTGAAGGTTGTCTTATTCTTCCACTGGACTGTACAAATTTGCGGCCATCCGCTCTTGAGCCTACATCTGAGGAACGACTTTTTGTTTTCTTCTCAATTTTCTCCCTAGCACCTGAAGATGATGATTTTGTAACATCTTTAGAAGGAGAACTCGTGGAACACCTATCTTTATAGAGACTCGTGAAACTCTTTCGCTTTTGGGTTGACTTTCTTTCAGTCTCTCCTGTGACCAGACTGATTGTACTCGCTGTGTCCACATCAGATTCTGGGGAGATAGAGTTGTCTCTATTATAACTGGGAGTATCTGGGCCTTCATCAGTTTTATTATCTTCACGCAGCTTGGCTTCTAGAAAAGCCATTACTGCTTCTGTGTCCTTTAGAATAAGGGTGGTGTCCATACTAGAATCAGTATCCACAGAGTCACTTCTTTCTCGTATTCTGCTGGCAGCTGTCAAAGCCAGAGAAGGCGGTGTAGACGAAGTCTGCTTATTTATATGGGGAATAAGTTCTATGGGTATGTTGGGGCTAGGTTTTTCTATGGTGAAGCTTCCTTGCCGAACCAAGGACTTGGAGGATTCCTTCTTATCGCCGCCCTTTGAAGTCTGACCTTTGAGAACGTCCTCAGCTTTTCTTCGCTTGCCCTCGTTTTGTGTCACCCTTTCTCCTTTGCTTGTAGAGTGGCCTGGAATTTTTTCTTGAGGCTGTGACTCTTGTTTGAAAGATTCCTCCCGGCACCTATCTATCTGACCTGAAACATTCTTGGAAGCTAACAACTTGGTAGGTGTCCACTGTGCCTGCTCCTTTTGTTCTTGTTGCTGAATTTTAGCTAATGTCTGCTTTACCAAAGAAGTTTCCTTATCAGTTTCACTTTTGTCCTTTCCAGAAGAGCTGCCCAAGTGAAGCAGGGTTTTATTATCTCCGCCAGGTTTCGCAGCCTCGCCGTTCACTGCCCTGCTCATCTTACTCAAGGCTCTGTCGGCATCTTGTTTATCCTTCTGGTATGCCTGTGCAGGTGCTTCTTTCTCCTGAAGTTCTGTGTCTTGTTTTTCTCCAATCTCTGACCTCTGTGTTACACCCTTGGCTCTGGAGCTCTCAAGAGACTTTTCTTCATTTGGAAGCTGGGGAAGGGTGCGTCGCCTTCTCTCTCCCTGACTAGCCAAGGACGTTGCTGACCCAGTACTTCTCACTGAAATGCCAGACTCACTGATATCTGCATCTATAAAATAAAACCACAAAGAAGACCTGTATGAGAGCAAAAAAGTACAAATAAAAAGAATATCGTATTATATTAGATTTCGCAATATAAGTTAAGGAATGGCTGAGTATATAAGAAAACTTTGAATAAACACACCAGTATTGTGACATAACAGTTTCAAAAGCAAGTAGAATGCCACAATGTACAAATAGGTACATTACTAATAGGGGCAGTCAAGAAAGGCAGTTTTAGGAGATGAAAATTGGGGTCATCTGTTCTTAACCCTCCATCTGTTGCTTTTTCTTTCAATGTATTTTATGGCAGGGAAGGTCACTGCGTTCATTCTTGCTTCTCTAAGGTCCATGAAATTTTGCTCAAGAAAATGTTTTGCAGAACACAGAGAATGCCTAATAAACACTTTCAATTACATAGTAGAGAAGACTATTTCTAGGGGCGCCTAGGTTGCTCAGTGGGTTAAGCATCTGACTTTTGATCTCAGCTCAGGTCTTAATCTCAGGGTCATGAGTTCAAGCTCCATGTTGAACTTAAAAAAAAAAAAAAGAATAATACATCTAGTTTTTAATGAGCATTGTTACCTATCTGAAAGAATGACAAGTTTGGATTTCCTAAATAAAACAGAAAATGCAAAACTTTAGAAGGCTTTCCAAAAAAAATTTAACACTGATTACAAGAATTTAAAAAAAAATTTTATTTATTTATTTATTTTTTTTAAAGATTTTATTTATTTATTTGACAGAGAGAGAGCACAAGTAGGCAGAGTGACAGGCAGATGGAGAGGGAGAAACAGGCTCTCCGCTGAGCAGGGAGCCGGATGTGGGACTCGATCCCAAGACCCCAGGATCATGACCTGAGCCGAAAGCAGCCGCTTAACAGACTGAGCCACCCAGGCGCCCCTAAAAAAATTTTTTAAAGATTTTATTTGTTAGCGAGAGAGAGAGAGAGACAAAAAGAGAGCATGAGCAGGGAGAGGGGCAGAGGGACAAGCAGACTCCCCACTGAGTGCAGAGTTCAGGGTGGGGCTCCATCCCAGGACCCTGAGATCATGACCTGAGTCAAAATCAAGAGTCAGACGTTTAACCGACTGAGCCACCCAGGCACCCCAAGAAATTTAAAAAATTTTAAGTGTGAAACAAGAGAACAGGACTTATACTTTTACAAACCGAGGGATTTTTAAATTACGGTCTTTCGGTATACTAACGCCTCATATAGAAACACATGATCACTTTCTCTTTTCACAATTAAGTAGAAGACAATGAGAAAATATATACTTTGATGTTTCTATGTGAGAGAATTTGAGAATACCTGAGTATTTTCCTGACTGCTATACATGGAATGCATTTCTGAGAAAAGGGACACATCCATTTAGGGAAATAGAAGTTAACATATAAAACATTCTCATCTTTGGTGATAAGTGGAGCAAGATACCAAGACATAGTTTCTGTGGGTCTTTTCTCCCTTTATAATTCTGAAAGTTGAACATTTAAATTTCACAGCAATATAGGGCACCTGGGTGGCTCAGTCGTTAAGCGTCTGCCTTCGGCTCAGGTCATGATCCCAGGGTCCTGGGATCGAGTCCCACATCGGGCTCCCTGATCGGCAGGAAGCCTGCTTCTCCCTCTCCCACTCCCCCTGCTTGTGTTCCTGCTCTCGCTATCTCGCTCTCTGTCAAATAAATAAATAAAATCTTTAAAAAATAAATAAATAAATAAATTTCACAGCAATATAAAGTTTACGATGCAGGAAAAGAGCTACTAAACTTCCTGATTCAACTTTAGCGATTGGTCCTGACATTATTGTATTGTATCTCATCTCTGTAGTGCTATCAGAAGCACCTAAAATGTACTCGCTATTTTATCTTTTTGTATTTTTCTAGCATTTCTCACACTGTCCTGCTCCTAACATGCATGTGATGAATGCATGTTTAACAAGAATATTTTAGGATTTAAGTCGATTCATAATTTAGAAGATGATGAAACATGTTGAAACGAGGTAACGAAGGGTCGTGGTTTGTTATATTTTGTAACAAGGTAGAATTTTGCTTTCTACAGCTAAACTGACTAATATCATAATGGATTCTTGGTAAGTTTACCTAGCCTCTTTGACCCCTCTATTTGGGTTCTTTGTTTTCCAACTGGTAACCAGTTTATGTTAAATCAATCTGCCAATCACTCGGTCTTTTCCAAAGATTTTTGGTAATACTATCGATTACGTCTAATTTCTATAGTAAATCAGTGATATAGCTTTTCTAGTACGTTGCTATGTACCTTGCTCAAATGCTTGCTGAGTAATGTTTACAAAATTCCTAAACCGTATTTTTGGGGTGCCATAAGCCAGAGACAAAATAAATTTCCATTTCCATTTTCAACAATAACAAAATTTAGAATACAGATAAAAATCCACATGCAGGGTGCCTGGGTGGCTCAGATGGTTAAGCGTCTGCCTTTGGCTCAGGTCATGATCCCAGGGTCCTGGGATCGAGTCCCGCATCGGGCTCTCTGCTCCTTGGGAGCCTGCTTCTCCCTCTGCCTCTCTCTCTCTCTCTCTGTCTCTCATGAATAAATAAATAAAATCTTTAAAAAAAAAAAAAAAATCCACATGCAAATTCTCCTTGAGGGTTTTATTTCAAATTAAGAATGTAATTAATTGAACATAACCAAAATCATTAGAGACATAAAATTTCATTTTTGTTTTTTTAAAGAAACTTTAGTTCACAGAAATATTAGAAGGCAATAAAAATCACATTACACAGACTTGCAAAAGATATTAAGTAAATTAAGTGTGTAATAGTTCTTTTTTATTGAATTGTATTGAATGCTTTTTACTTAAATGCACAAAGTAGCATTAAAATATTTGTTATATTAATGATATTAATGAATGTTATAATTTGGAACTATTGTTAGTCTTACTTTAAAATTTTCATTTTTATATATATGTCATATACATAAATTTGTATATATGTTATGTGTTTCCCCTACAAATTATCTCCTATCTTCAGTTAGGTTATATTTTAATGATATCTGCATTATTAGTGCAAATAAAATCATATATATCTAGTATAAGCATGAGAATATGTGATTATGTTTATTTAGGTTTAATTTACTTCACTATATAGATTTAGTTTGTTTTTAAAAAAAACTGTGGAAAGAGCCAAGATGCCCTTCAACAGATGAATGGATAAAGAAGATGTGGTCCATATATACAATGGAATATTACTCAGCCATCAGAAAGAATGAATACCCAACTTTTACATCAACATGGATGGGACTGGAGGAGATTATGCTAAGTGAAATAAGTCAAGCAGAGAAAGTCAATTATCATATGGTTTCACTTATTCGTGGAACATAAGGAATAGCATGGAGGACATTAGGAGAAGGAAGGGAAAAATGAAGGGGGTGGAAATCGGAGGGAGAGATGAACCATGAGAGACTATGGACTCTGAGAAACAAACAGGGTTTTAGAGGGGAGGGGGGAGGGGGGATTGGTTAGCCTGGTGATGGGTATTAAGGAGGGCACATACTGCATGGAGCACTGGGTGTTATATGGAAACAATGGATCGTGGATCACCACATCAAAAACTAATGATGTATTGTATGGTGACTAACATAACATAATAAAATTAAAAAAAAAAAAAAACTGATGTACGATTCACAAAAGAGAGAGAGAAAATACCATTCTCTAAAGGAACAGGTACAGACAATTCCATTATCCTTTCTTCTTGATCATGTCTTGTATGATTTGCAGCCAAACTAGCCCACTGTGAAACCCAGCGTTTGTTTCCAGATGATGTGCCTTCCTAAAGCAGAAAAAGAAGGGAGTGAAATCAATCTATTTAGTCAGAGAGTTCTATGTAGTCACGTTATCCTGTCATCCGAAGCCGTATTTAAACCTCACATTGCCATATTATCATTAATTAAATTTCCTCATATATAGAATGAAGATTCTCTAGGTACCCCTTTTAACTACATCTTATAACTACTGTAAACGCAGTATAATTTTCTCTACTTATTAAATACTAATGATGGCACTAAAATAAACACTTAGAGCTTAAATTTACTGTGGCTGAACAAAGGTGGGTCTATTACCGCAGCCTTATGGCTAACCAGTGGAGCTGGCTCTACTTCATTCTTGAAACAGGAGTCTAAAGCTTCTCCAGCCCTCTAGGTGCTTCTAGGAATCAGACTGGTTCCAGAGTCCCAAGGAGTATTAAATCTGCCACATCATGTCTTTAGAGATTTCAAAAACTAACCCACAGCTTAAGACTTCTTTTTATAACACTTTACTGTTTCCAGAAGAAGCCAGAGATCACTCAACCTTTAAAAACTTTTCTATAAATAGTCTGAATCTAGACCTGTGCACGTCTAGATCTGGCCTTAATTAAGGCGAGTGCTCTTTGCATCGTTAGAGTCAAGTGTGAAATGGGATTTAATTCATGATATGGTTCCACAGACTTATGGACATATACTGGTAATTTTTAACACCAGGGCAATTTGGCATTTAATATGGAAGATCTAGGGAATAGAGAAAAAAATTATGTTCCCTCATGAAAAATCTAAGTCAAGGCTTAATTTTGAGACTGGAATGACAACTAAAGATTGGAAGGCTATTTAACCAAAATTGTATTATGAAACAATATGAAATTTATTGTACTAAGGATGATAGGCTAAAAACTGATGAAGTATTTCATACAGACTACATATATGATTTCAAGAATAGGTTAAAATAGTAAGTATACATAGTGACATACATACAATGAAGCCTAAGGATTCCTCCAAAGCCTGCTAAATCCTTGAATTCCCTTTCAGGATTCTGTGCTAACTGCCCACAGTTCTCAGCATGAAGGACGTATCAGAGCCGCTCACACCCTCACTGATAGTAGAACTCTTCTGTGAAGAGTTTCTCATGGCTTGTTTAGGTGATTCCCATATTGGGGCTATATATAAAGTCCACTTGGCATGGGTTGAGGGGATAAAGAAGGAAAGAAGGAGCCTTACAAAGTTCGTGTTCTTCAGAATTGTTGCTAGAGCAATTAGAATACCAAAACACTGCCTCAGATAAGTATCACTTGCTTTCAATAAGGACATTAAGCATCTTATAAAAACAGAAACTAGAATTAAAATTCTCTAAGATTAAGGAAGAAAAAAGAACACTAAAAAACATACTTGCTTTCAGGAAAAAGCAGATCATTAAGGGACAATTTTAACATAAATTAAAAAAACAGGTGGATTTACCTGTCTATTGAAAGATTTTATTTACATCTCATACAAATATAACATTTTATTTATTATTGTTTTATTTATATTTTAAATCTTTGTTTTATTTACCATTTGTATATTTTAAATTACCTCATTTCCTGAGAGGTAGTACAGCATAATGAGTAAGAGAATGAGTTAAGAAAACAAGGCCTCTTAGGGCTCAAATCCTGGCTCCATAAGGTTACTAGGCTTTGTGACTGTGTCTACTTAATTTCTCTATATTTGAGTTTCCTTTTTCGTAAAATGGCACAGGAAAGGTCCTATTGGATGTTAGCTCTTATTGTCTGAATAAATTATAATGAATTAATACTTCTCAGTTATACACATCTTTCACATTTCTCTTTGACATAACAATGTGGAATGACATTCTAATATCATTTCCAATATGGGAATAACTATTTGTTGAGGGCATAAATCTCAGGCTGTTCCTCTGCTGAGTGCTTCAGACTTCACTAACTCCCTGTAAATAGGCTTTATCAACAATCCCGTTTGTAGATGATAAAATTGCAGCTAAAAGGGGAAGTGTCCAACACAAAGGCGCTCTATTAAACATGGCCACTCTGGGATTCGCACTCAGGTCTTCCCGGCTCTACCGTACCAGACTGACTCCCTAACTTTGTTGGCCAAGCCATCCGTGATTAACTTCATGTTAATCCGAATCACATCCGGCGCTGCACCATACCCGCACTTATTGAGGTATAAGTTCTATCTGTCTGGCATGATATTCAGACCTGTCCATGCTAAATACATGCCCTCCTAGGAAGTTTAAGCAGTGAGCATGTAGCCCATCAACTGCTTTCTGAAATTAACATTTTCCCTTCACTGATGAACATAATAACATAATTTAAAAGAACATAACAACAAAAACTGAAACGGAATTACTGCAAAATTGCTTTAGGCTTTTATTAGAAACTAATTTGTGAGAATTTAGTTTTTAGAAGAACTCTCAAGGGGATATATCAATTACTTAAAATAATGTAATTACAAAAATGATAAAAATTTACATTTTGTGTGTGTAAAAGTTACATATGAGGAAGGGATGTGTACCTCTGAGTTGTGAAATCCAGGTGTACTCAGTGGCTTTCTTTCTTCCATTACTACTGCAGCAGAGCTGAGAGCCCAATCTTTTATCAGATCTTTATGCTTTTCATTGATAATAGGCCTATTATAATCCTGATTGTCATCTACTCCAAACACCTAGGAGGAGAAATTATTTTATAAATGAAAAGTCTGAGCACCAGATTACTAGGAATAATATCAGTAACTTCAGAGGCAAGTAGAAATACTCTGAATTAATTTCGATGGGTAATTCACTAGTGAGGGAAACATGTTTAAGGACAGGGTAACATCCAACTGAAGCAAGAGTTGGAAAGAAAAACGGGACTGTGGCAGCTTACTTCATAGTAAATGAGACTATCCTTTTTAATATTTAGCCAAGTACTGTTTGATAATAAAATAAATATCCAGGACATTACATCTGATTTGTTAAAAGATGTTAATAATGTTAACTATTATAATAATGCAGAGTTAGGAAAGAATACTACTTCAGCTTGTTTCCAGCTTGTCTCTTTGCTCTATTATTTTTGAGAATCCTGGGCGCCTGGGTGGCTCAGTTGGTTGAGCGACTGCCTTCGGCTCAGGTCATGATCCTGGAGTCCCAGGATCGAGTCCCAC
This sequence comes from Halichoerus grypus, assembly GCF_964656455.1. NCBI lineage: Eukaryota > Metazoa > Chordata > Mammalia > Carnivora > Phocidae > Halichoerus > Halichoerus grypus. The sequence continues at coordinate 94,377,241 of NC_135718.1, read as the reverse complement.
ATCGGGCTCCCTGCTCAGCAGGGAGTCTGCTTCTCCCTCTGACCCTCCCCCCTCTCATGTGCTCTCTCTCTCTCTCATTCTCTCTCTCAAATAAATAAATAAAATCTTTAAAAATAAAAAAATAAAAAAAAAAAAAAGAGAATCCTGCTGCAAGACTATAAGCATACAGCTGATTTCACTGGTTCCTTCCCTAACAAATGTGTAACATTTACATACATGAATTTAAATTATACTTGGAATTTTCTAAGGTCCCAAATATCAGATTTTGTTGTATGATCTCTGTATGGAGTACAGCATGATCTTCACATTTTATTTGCCTAAAAATTCATCGAAAGGCCTTTGAAAGGCAGATCCTGGGTCTCCCCCAACAGATCACCATTTTCAATAAGCAGGTCAACTATGGTCAACACTTGTGGAATATTTAAACACAGAGACCAATAATCATGTGCACGATCAAGGGCAGGATCTGAGTCTTACTGATTTCCTGGCACATAACAGGCTGGAGAATGGGGTTACCTAACAGACTGGAAAAAGGTTATAACTATGTAAACTTTAACATTCCATTTTACTAATAAGTTTCTTTGTTCCCGATGCTTATTATTTATATATTTTATTTGTGGCTCTAATTACTACAATAAAGAAAAATATTGTGTTTGAATTAGTGCTTTGTAGAAAGGATCTTTAGAACATAATCAAAGGGCCTTCTTTGCTATACAAAGGGAAAAATACCTTAAGGTAAACTATTTTCTAGAAAGCTTTTTAACGATCATACAGTATACCTGATAAATTCTGAAGCCCACATTTAATAAAGGAGACATCAGATTTTCAAATTCTTCACTTTTAAAACTTGGAAATTTTACCACTAGGTGGCCTTATTACTTAATATTTAATTCAAATATAACTACAGTTTTCAAGAATTGTGATTTAATATCTGTTGAACCACTCAATATTTGAATTATCTCTGCTTTAAAAGTAAATTGTATATTGCTAATTTAAATCAAATACGGATTTTAATAACACATGGAAGCACAGTTTACAGAAGGGAAAAAACAGCCCTGTTTCATTTTGTTAAACACAGAATTGGTAAGTTTAACAACAACAGTAAAAAAATGCTGTGTATACCGTTCCATGGGTTCTGCCTCCAGTCCCACTTGTAAAGAGCGCAAATCAGAGCTACTCAAGTTACTTGTGACTGTCTTAAAATAAAAACTTAAAATTATTTCTAACTCAAGTCACTGACCTCCAAATTTACTGGAATTTATTTCCTTATTTTTATAATCAATGAAGGAAAATCTAACTCCAGTTTGCAAGTAAAATAAAAGCACGCACATGTGAGTACTTGCATGTGCTATTTGGCATGTTAATTTATAAACGATCTCAGGTGATTTTCTGATTTGGTGATACTTACTTCTACTTCATACTCAAAATGGACTTCCAAAACTTGTTTTCCTCAAACATGTAAGCACTACCAGTTTCAAGTAAAACATAATAAATCTCTCCAAATCACTGACACTACTTTGAAATAACAAAATACATGCAGACAAAGAAGCGATGCTTCCGGGGAAGAGAAGCTGAAATTGTACAGAAAGAATACTCAGGGGGCGCCTGGGCGGCTCAGTCGTTAAGCGTCTGCCTTCAGCTCAGGTCATGATCCCAGAGTCCTGGGATCAAGCCCCAACATCGGGCTCCCTGCTCCGCGGGGAGCCTGCTTCTCCCTCTCCCACTCCCCCTGCTTGTGTTCCCTCTCTCGCTGTGTCTCTCTCTGTCAAATAAATAAATAAAATCTTAAAAAAAAAAAGAATACTCAGGGGACTTTTACAGATTCCTTGTAAAGCACCTGAGACAGCTACGTATATACCTGTCAGAGTAGTTAAATCATCACCTGTTTCCCAAACAAGTGACAGGGCCTGAAGCACAACTGTGGGAGGAAAGAAGTCTCCAAAGTTCCTATCTATATTTTTTTGAGTGCTTTGAAAAATTAATGACAGCAATGACTACCCAGCTTGAAATCCCTATCCTTTTTGTGTCTTGCTACAAAAACATCCACTTGTGAGAACTTTCATGTGAAAACAAAGAGGACGTAAACATCTTATACTGTGTCCGTGTGCTTTAAAGCTATTAGAGTTTTCACATTTCAAAAAGCACATATAATCTGACATATGATCCAATAGCTGGACAAGACTTGAGGCCTAAGTTTGCTAGATCTTCCCATATTTTCATTGTAGGTTTTGTCCCTAGGTGATTTCATCCACATCCGAGGCGTCCCTTCAATTTCCAACCACAGGCAGCTGCTCACTTGTCATCTCTCCTCCTAGACAGCTCAAAGATATTTCAAATGCAGTGTATGTTAACCCAGGCTTATGCTTCTCTTCCCTTTCCTGGGCTCAGTGACAGCCCCCAACTTGATATAGTACAAAATCAGGTTCTCTCATTCAGCTAGGGACTTTTTTTAGGCTAAAAGTCTAGACTGAGGAAGGGAGAGAGATCAGATACCTGTCTAATTATTATGCTTCCTCTCTAACAGAGGCCACCTCCCATCCCAAGTTTGTCAGTCAGTTTCTAAATTCTTCCAGGTGGGAGCAAAAGAAAGGAGGAGGGGATGGGAATAGAAAATTTCCTTTTGAACTTGCACTATCTGAGCTCCTTGGGCCTGGCAAATGCTTAAAGATAACTCATTCATCTTAGGGGTGGAGAATGTTTATGCCTCTAGGTCCCTTGATTGAGGCAGATGCATCTCTATTTTGGGGAGTGACCTGTGACTCCCTCCTGTGGCCTCCAGGTTTAGGGTAAGAAGACAGCACTGCTCTCACCATCCTACTCCAACAATTATGGAACATGTCCTCTCTCTTTTCCTCTGGATGTGTGCATATGCTATTTGGCATCTCACTTAGGGATTTCACATCTGTATCTCAGCAGCTACTCTAAACAATTTTAACAACCTGTTCCTGAGGTACGGTACTTACTATTTTTGCAGGCTACTGGGCTAGCCACCATAGGTGCTTCAAAAATATGTGTAACTTAGTCCTTGTTCTCGGAGGGCTGAGGTCTAATACAGGAGGCTTATAAAGAAAAGAGAATGTCACCTGAACCATGCAGGGGCACTCTGTAGTTAAAACAACATTTCTTTAAGACCCAGACTATATTTTTAGATTTTAGTTTTAGATTTAAAGAAATGAAACATTCTCCAGATGACAAAGGTCTAGTACGTGCAGTACAAACCAAGCCTGTGAAAAGTATGACTTGGTTTTTTCACCAGTATATTATCATCATTGTCACTATTATTTATTAATTCAACAATAATTTATCTTTCCATAGAAATGAGAAACATAATGGTAGGTTAAACATAAAGCTTTTGTGGGCTTATTTTAAATTAGCAACTGAAGAACAGTATTGCATTCGTGTATCAATCATATCGAAGTGTCCAAGTAAATGTGCACTCAGGTTTCAACCTCAGATGACTGGAACAACTCTTTCCTCAATGAGCAAGGACCGCCTGGGTAGAGAGAGCAGGGTCTCCACCAGTTCAAGGCAACAGCAAAGGTTCCCATGGCCTGTGAAAATCACTCGACGCATACTTTAAGAACTATGCAGAGTCCTAGCTTCTAACATCAGGGAACAAAATCAGGAAGACTTAATAGAGGAGAATTTCTTTAAACATATAATTTTCCATAAAAATCTAATTTTTTAGAAGAAAAATCCCTTAAAAGTCAGTGGAATAAGTGGTTCTAAGAATTTAACACTGTGATTTTTATAACATTTGTAATCAACTTTTAAAATTTAAAATTCGGATAAAACTATTAGAAAAAATGGGGTTAAGAGAGACATTTTATAATTTATCATGGTATGTACATATGTACATGCATGTTCACAGCAACATTAGTCACAAGAGCCAAAAGGTGGAAAGAGCCCAAATGTCCATCAACAGATGAACGGATAAATAAAATGTGGTTTATCCACACAATGGTGTACTAGTCATAAAAAGGAATGAAGTACTGACACATTCTACATCATGGATGAACCCTGAAAACAGGCTACGTGAAAGCAGCTGGTCACAAGAAGCCACACAGTATATGATTCCATTTATGTGAAAAGCCCAGAAGCAGCAAATCCACAGGCACGGAAAGTAGATTAGTGGTTGCCAGGGGCTGGAAGAAATGGAGCAGGTAGGGTATCTCTTTTTGGGGTGAAGAAAATGCCGTGGAATTAGACAGCGCTGATGGTCGCACAATGTGAATATACTAAAAGCCAATACACTTTAAATGGCTAAAATAGTGAATGTCCTGTGAATGACATTACCCCAATTTTTTTAAAAAAGGCACCATCTAGTTTGACCTTCTCCCTTTTTACTTCTGCCTGTGTAAAAACATGCTCAGATCTCTGCCCTCTCCCTGAACCTACCCTGTGGCCCTTGATTCTTCCCACTCCTTAGGAGTATTATACCCATGCCTCTTCTCTTTCCAGCACTGCTTAGCATTCTTTTTCTATTAGTCCTCCTTTCCTATCTTTGAATTATGCTCAGGTCTAATCTCATGCATCTACAGTTAAAATGTCCAATTTCTCACCTCTTTATGGCTCATTTCCTTGACATGCATTCCTTCCTTTCATGCCTAAAATCTGGCTGCTCACCGGTGACCATCTTACCTTTTCCTCGATAAGCAGATTTTTAAGCGCTAAGCTGTTAGCTGGGTATTGCTAGAAACTCAAAGGCACATCCAGTCTTCTACTCGTTGAGGCAATTCCCCTGAAACTTATACATGTATTTCTTCTGATACAATCTCTACTCTTTTGCAGCCTTCATACTGACAAAGTGAAGCTTGTAACACATACAAGGTTTTAAACTATGCATTTTATCAAGTTATGTTAGGTAAGATACAAACTAGTTTCAGCAAATAAAAAATATAGGAAAACTTGTTTGTGGAGGCCTGGCTGAATCTGACCAATCTATAAATTCATTAATTAAATTAGCTAATCTATAGCTAACCACACACAGATACTGACAAAAATGAAAGAACATGTCACAAAGTCTTCTTTCTCATTATTCATTAAAAAGAGACTGTCTACTACATGCCAGGCACTGTTCTAAGCACAAGAAATACAGAAGTGATCAAGACAAGGTCATTCTATAAAGAACTGGCAGAATGTAAACTAGCTAGCGGCAAGTTCTATAAGGAAAATAAGACATGGTAATGTGACAGGGAGAAAGAAGAGGTGAAGAGCAGGGCTACTTGAGACAGGAAGCGGGGAGAGAAAGCCTCTGACCGTGAACTAGGAGAAGGAAGGAGCAAGGCATGCAAAAACACAAGGAAGAGCTTATGCGCTGAGGGCACGGCAGTTGGCAAGTCCTATAAGCAGGAAAATAAATAAGATTTCATATAATAACACAGGAAAGAAAGGAGGGGAGCCTAGTAAATGTTATTAAGCTTCTGACTGAAGAAAGGTGAGGGTTTGGATGTGAAGCTTTGGGGACGAGCACAGCAGGAGAGGTTTCCTGTACCTGAGACGTGCTAAGAGGAGGAGCTGAGAAGGGGAGAGGAGCAGGAATCAGAGTGACCAAAAGTCAATCCTCCTGATAAAGACTTTTCTCTAAAAAATTGCTTACTGAAGAGAGGGCAAGAAAGATTAGTAGAAGAGGAAGAAAAATGAAGCCCTCAGAATTCACCGGCTAAGAACTGCTATTTGCTTTGGCCCATTAACTCCGATTGTTTCTGGACTGGCAAGAAGTTGAAGAAAATGTAAAGTCCAAATGAAAATGCTGCCCGGTATCAAAGTCCCCTCTCACTGCTCGAGGCTCTCCGTTGATCTCCTACTCTGTAGTTCCCACACAAATCTGATTCTGTGGCCGAGTGGACCCGGAACATGCTGCCGTTCTGTGTTCTGTCTGGCACTACCACCTAGATTTTGACTCTGGTTTATCAGGGTTCCCCTGGCTCCAACTTGGATCTAATCTAAACTCCTGCTGTGAACTTCCAAACTGCTTACAGCTGGGTCCAAGTTCTCAGCACTGACTCTCTTCTGTGTTTCCAGTCTCGTTAGAGCTTTCCTCGTTCTGGATTCCTCCCCTACCACCTGTTGCCTGTAGAACAGCCCGGGTAGATACAAGGCCCGTGAGAGAAGAGAATATGCTCACAAGAGGCATTTGGGGGGGGTACATATGTTGCCATGGACATGTGGACAGGAATTGAAACTCAGGGCAGGAAAATACCTGGCAGAACTGGGCTATGGAAGGACATTTATGGAAAATACTTTTTTCAAGATAGAGCCTCAAGCCCTCTACAATGACCAAATTTTTTTTTGTTACGTTAATATTTAGCTTTCTGTTCTCACTACAAGTTTTTCTCCCTTAGCTTGGAAGGCTAGGAAATAGCCCTGATTCATGTCCTCCTCTTCCCTCAGCGGTATCTGTTTTGGTGGAGGAGTGGGAAGAATAAGCCGGCACTATGATGGGTTCTCTAGATACCACAGGGAGGCCAAAGGAGGGAGGGCTGGGGAGGCTATTACTACTATGGAAGACAGTTACCTTCAATCCAAGCAGTCAACAGCACTTTCTTATTATAGCACATCTCCATGTAAGCTTAGACATAAGACTCAAGAGGTCTTTATAAATAACAAGCATTTGTGTTAATATCATATAAGAAGTGAATTTGGGGACAATGCATAAAATAAGGCTACCTACTGACAAACACACAGCATAAAAACATGAGCCAAAATGCTGTGATCGCATAACTTGGGGTCTGCGGAGGGGACATTTCAGTACCCTTTAACTACAACCAGCACAGAAAAACAAAGATATGGTATTTCAGCTTGATGATTTTTTTAGAGAGATCCTGTTTTAAGTGCATACAACTTTCCCCACGTTAAGAAGCAAATACCTGTTCTAATTATCTTCTTTAGGCCCAGGAGTACAATGTTATTTTGGGGAAAAACTGAAAAGGCATCCAGTGCTATATCATGTGATACTGTGGCTTACTCACTTCCTTTTGATTCTGTTTTGATTCCAACACGCTATTTTCTCTTGGTTTTCTCTGTCTCCTCTGTGTGATTCTTTTCAGCCTCCTTTGCCCACCCTTTGTCCACCATTGTTCATGTTGCTAAGAATTTCACTCTTTGTCTCCTCTCCCTCTACACATTCTTTCTAAGTAATCACATCTATTATTTTGCATTGAGCTACTCTCTAATATTTCCCAAATGAGGATGTTGGCCCAGATCTCTTACCCAAAACGCAGGTATTTCTATACCTTTCTATCCAGCTGACTACTGGACACATCAGCAGCTCCTTAATTGCCCTCTCTGCTTCTGGCCTTTCCAATTTTCAATCTATTCTTCACACTTCTGACAGTGATTAGATGTCACTGCCCTATTTAAAAGTTGTCAGGGATTCCCACCAGCATTAAAAACTCTAGAGCCCTTCCTATGATACACAAGGGCCTTCAATATCTAGTCAGATCTCATCTCTCTAAAATAACTGTGGTCCTCTGAACAAGCCCTCCATACTCCCATGCTCCGTATCTGGAACAGGTTGCTCCATATTTCTGGAAAACCCTACTTTACCACCCCTGTTACAGGATTGATTCCACCTGCTTAAGAATGAGCTCAGCTGACAATTAAATTCAGTATTTATTGAGGACATATAAAATACCAGGCCCTAGGTTCGCACAGTTACGGAATTTACATTCATGTGTGTGCACACGTGCGCATGTTTTGGGTGAGTAGGGCAGTGAATAAACAAATAGGAAACTATCTTCTCTTGAGAACTACTGACCCTTTCTCCGATAGCTTATATCTATCAAAGCACTCTCGTCATACTATTTGTAATTCATATGTTTTTACTTGTGTATTTCCATTCCTCTACAGACTCATGGCCTGAAGGGAAGAACTATCTTTTCAATTTGAATCTCTCTCTTCTATCACAAAGGGTGGCATACAGTTGATGTTGAATAAAGGTTGCTAAGTGAATAAATCAAATAAGCCAGCTCTCAAATGATGGTGTAAAAAAGGAAAGAGACCACACCAAGTTTTCAGGGCCAAACAACAATTAAATTTAGATGGAAAGGAGCCAAAGGCTCCAACTTCTGTCCACACACCTAACTCATCCAAGCAATTTGAAAGGACACTAGTATTGCTCCTACACTCCCAGAGTGCTTCTTATGTCTTGATTCTGGCTAGTCTTAGTCTTTGTTTTCTCTGTGCCCACAGTTACCTCATCTCCTTCAGACATTGGACTCCTGCTTCCCTGCTTTTTTTTCCCAGAGCCTGATTCTAGCCTGAATTTGGCTTCTGGCTTTAACCACAACTAGTAGAGTCTCAGCTCTTTTTCTCTGTATTCACAAGATAATGCAGTGACTCTTCCCTATAGTTATGGGCAGCTTTGTTTTCTGGTTTATACAAAGTAGGAATAACTCTGAATTATCCACTCATTCACACACTGCCATTACTCCCCTAAGTGAATCCTGCTTTAAGATCTTAGTTTTCTCTATCCAGGGTGGTACTGTATAATTTGCCATTGAAAAAAAGCTGCTTATGATAATTATAGACAGCAGGCAGGCCCCAGGTTTTGTGGTCCCCCTCTCTATCCAGCAGTTTCCTAAGAGTCTCGTGTGTACCAGTGACTTCTTTCTTGGCTTTCTGCTGTTCTGGATGGGCCTCTCCCTTGCACTGTCACTTCCCCTTGGGCTTCAGATCTGACTCAGGCTGAAAGAACTTTCCAGGATTTATCAGTACCTTGTGCAGAGATCCACATGTGGAGACTCCTAGTAAGTGTCATAACACTGCTAACATTTTTAGAAGTCTTATTATAAAACAGGCATTGTGAAATGCATTTTATTTTTTATAAGACCTTGTGAACTTTCTTCCATTTTAGAGAAAAAAGAAAGAGAGGTTTAAAGATGTTAGTTTACTCAAGGGCAAGGGCACCCATCTAGTACATGCAAAGTTTATACTTAATCCCAGATCTGTCTGCCTGCAAGTGTTGATGTTCTTCAATCCCATAACAGAATCCCTCAGTGTAAAATAACCTCATGGACAAAACACCGATCACTATGAATACAATATCCATAAATCAAGCAAAGGCATAATAGAATAGAATTAATATTAATCTGAATTTTAAAACTTCTTACTATTCTCCTTTTCAAAACCTATTCTTTTATTTTGTATTTTACAGTATTTTCGATAGCAATATTCTTGTTCTCAGTAACCAGAGGGAAAATTTGGAACTTTAAAATAACCTGAAGGAAATATTATCAATTCCCAATGATGAAAATAATTCAAAATAACCAAGAGTCATTTTCTGTGCTAACACTGTGTCCTTAGACTTCTTTTAATATAATCAGGAAACTCACTTTATTCATCTGTTTCTTACTTGCTTTATTTTTCTTATTAACAACTGTCATAACATTGCTCACACAGCATCTATTTCGTAGGGTAATGGGTCTCTGGAAGTTTGAAGTTGTATGCTCCAACAGTAAAGAATTTTGAGCATGTGCTCCTCAAATAAATGCATGTTTTGAAATTGTATACATATACCAATATAATAATAGACTGCATACACTGTAGAACATACCCCAAAATGGAAATAAAAGTTAAAAAATTAAAAGTAAACATAAGTCCTAATAATTTTCCCAGATCCCAAAGGTTTATTTTGTTTACCTCCTGAAAGCCCTGCCTGTAAGCTTATCATCTAAACTAGGGCACCTCAAATGTTAAGATGCATACGAATCACCTGGAGATCTCGCTTTTAAAGCAGATTCTGATTCAGTGTATTTAGATCAGGGCTGAGATTTTTTGGTATTTCTAATAAGCTCCTAAGTTGATGCTAATGCTGTTCACACTCTGAGTAACAAGAACTTAAACAAGAGGTTATTGTTTAGCCAAACTTAAGCTGCTGTTTTCCAGGAGGTAAAATAAACAGCTGATTCTAAAGTCAACTTTCCATTACTATGGGCAAAATTGATAAAAACTGCTTTTAAAACCATACAACAATCATTATACGCATTAACCAATAACATCAGAGAACAAATCTAAAATGTAAATGATCATCATGGCTGGGCATACACTTAAAGTGGCTGAATTCGAGTATCATAATGAAACTGATTCTGTTTTCATATACTTCTTTTCTATCTCCAAAGGCAGCAGTGAACAGAAAGAAAAGAACATAAGGACAAAGAATAAAATTGACTAAAACATATACACTTTCATCTGTTTGTGACATGAAATTAGTAAGCAGGAAACCCGTGGTTAACTATTATCAGCTGACATTTATGTTTATGTCAGAGGAATGGCAGCCTGGCTTTGTTTTATAGTTTTTTATAAATGCAGAGTGAGAACAGTCACAAAAGTACATGGTTTTAAAATCCTATCTTAAACTTATACAACTTTAAAAGGTCCAAAGAGCTTAAATGTTATCGGACTTTACATACATAAGAAACTCAGGCAAAAGTTCAGAATATAAACAGAATAAAATCGGAAGGCACTTTGGTGTTGTTTATCTTGCAGTCCCCTCACAAAATCCTAACGTTCCAGTACCACTAACTGCATGAGAACACTTCATGCTGACTCTCCAATAATTTCCAACAGTCAAATACACTAAAAGAAAACTTCCACCATTCCCAAATTTCAGTTATTTACCTTGTCAATCATTTTTCTTGCTTCCACTTCCTCACTGTTGGGATTCTCTAACTCAATGGTATAAGTACCCTTGTCACTTTGGTCATCATCATTATCCTTTTCAGAAGTGGCAGAAGTAGGTTGATTTTTTAACATTTTATCCATCTCCTGGCTTGGTCTGTGCCCAAGACTCCCTGAACTTCTTAACAATGCAGTCTGTAGGAAGGGAATGGACACCGATGGCTCCTCGGATTTCTGTTTTAACAATTTCCCACGTGGAACACCATGCCCCCCTCTGTGATGCGCAGAGCTAGTCTGTAAAGACAAAGAAACCACTTTGGCATCTGCTGTTGGAGATTTTGTTTTTTCAAGTTTTGTATGTGGTGTTGAATAAGTAGTTTCCTGACACAAGATTCCCGCACTCTGAGTAAAAGAATCTGACCTTCTTTTTCTGGGATTGTCTTCATCAAAGAATGCAATCATAAAAGCAGTTTGACTTACAACGGCTTGGTCTTGAAGCTTTTCAGTAGCCTGGGCCTTCTGGAGCTTTTTCTGTTCGGAATGGTGGCGCCTTAAGTGTTCCTCAAGAGCCGCACGTTTGCTGCAGCGTCTGTGAGCCCCAGCATTTTCTGAATCGCTTTGTGTACCATCGTCATGTTTATTTCCTGGACACAAAAAAGAAACCACATAATAGAGAAGGAAAAAAATCCCATGTAGAAAATTAGACGCATATACAAAAGTGCTATTTGTTTTTTGCCCCCCTCCCCCTTTTCAAGCTAAGTCATATGTTCTTTTCAGTAACAGGCTCTGCAAACTTCCCTCAATTGCAATGCTCACATTCAAATTTTATCAACCAACAATGAGGGCCTTTATAAACAATTGAATGGGATTGCTTTTCTTTCTCCAAATTTTAACTTTATAATGATTCATCAATGCCTTAACAGATAAGCAATGTTGTATCATCTGTGATAGTGTGTACTTATAACAGTAATAAACATTAATCCTGCCTCCAAACCTTATACTTTAAGCAATCAAAAATTTGCTTCAGCATGAGGGAAAGAGAAAAAAGGGTGATCCCAGAGACACTTATCACAACACAGTAAAGGAGAATACAAATGCCATAAAAATGTGATGAATTTTAACTTTCAACAATGTTCAATACTTCTAAAAGTATAGCATACTTTCAATAAAAAGTATGCAAAATGTTAATAGGAAGATACAAATCTGTAGGTTCCACCAATTAACTATACACTTTTTTACAAGTGTCTTTCTAGCTGTGGGAATTTTTGCAAACTTAACAATTGTGCTCTAAACTCTGGTGGCTTCAAAAGTTAAATAAAGCATGCTAAAGGCCTATCACAAAAAAGCATAGTCTATGAAATCCTATATAAATGTAACCACCTTCTGGGCAAATGGCAGAGTGCTAAATATAACCAGCTAAAAATCTGTCTTCTCTATAAAGCATGTAGAGTCAAGTTGGAATACATCTGAATTTTGAAACATCAGATTCCTAACAGAGGTTTTCTGTTACCCTTAGTTCTACTAGGGATTCGATGCGAAACTTTATGGAAATTATTTTTCAATGATTTAGAATTCTCAGTATTTAAATAAATACATTAGAAGAAATAATCAAATGATAATTATATTATTACAGCATACATTTACTGAAAAGTGAAGAATTACTCTACGCATGTTTTAGACTGAATCACAAATGAGGGCTTCAATGCTGGCTTCTGCAGAAGTGTAAATGAGTCTAGTCAACTACGTGCAGTCAGTCCCTGGCTCCCAGGACTGAGATTAAGCTTTTCCTGGGCTACAGATCTGAGTCTGATTACCTGCTGAATAACATAGTAACAAGACAATAATCAGAGCTGAAGACCTGTTGGCTAGGAGGGGCAAAGGGCATATGTCCAAAGGAAAAACTTGAGTTTTAATACTCATGGGTTTGTTTCTAATGAATTTCAAGGTTACCAATTGGGGTCAATGATTTACCACAGGAGGATTGGTTGTCAAGATGTGGTACATAAAAGGTGTGAGAAGACTCAGAAGAGAGAGCACACATGAAAAAGGTAATATTCTGAAGAAATAATAGGCTAGGGAAACAAAGGGAGAGAATGAAACCAACATGAAGGGGTTTTGGGAAGCACTCTCAGCAGAGTAAAACTGATGAATGTTATAAACATCAGATATGACAACAGATCTGAAAATCTTTCTTCAAATTAGCAACTATTCAAAATGCAATCTGAAAAGAAAAAACAAAACAAAACAAAACAGGTGTTCATTTAATGGAATCCCTACCCTCAGGTAATTAAGCTAGGAACCAGGGATAGCGGATGGAAAGCAAAATCAAACTAAACCACTAATTCAAATACAAAACTCATTAAAAACATGCTATTTTACAACCTATTTCATTGTTGCACTGGATAAACTGAAAAGGAATCCAGTTTGTAAGAGCCAGAAATAACTAAACTCTAATATTTCCTGTATAGTAAGACCAAATAACCCATACTGCGCATATATACAACGTGAAAACACCATCTTTACAGAATTCAATTCTTCTATCAACATGTAAAATTTGGCACTAAAGTGGTATCAGATCCTCTCAGTATCTTTTAAGTTATAGTTTAAAAACTCCTCTTTATGGGTTAGCCATTTTCTTTTCTGGAAAATTATTATTCCTGCTTGTATTTCTCTTACACCAGGCGAGACATCTGATCAGAACTGCAATTTCTCTTTGCACTCAACAACAAACAAATCACTAGGAAACTCTCCTCACTAAGTTTCTGTCTTGTCTATCATTAACCATGCCTAAACATGCTCAAGTCTGTTAGGTATTTTCTAGGGTAGGTTAGCTGTACCAAGTCAGAAGCTGTGGTCAAAGAAGCTGCAACTCTCCTAAAGGGTAAAAGTGTATGGGCTTTGTGAACATTATTTTCTTCACTGTCCCAAAGCGCGTGCACTTTACTCTTGTAGGAGCAAAGTTTTTTGCTTTTATTTTACTTACGTTCAAGTTTTTGAGACTGATTCAAATAACTGCTGAAAGTCTAATTAATGTAAAATTATTACTATTTGCCATAAATACCTTTATTTAAAATCTCTGTATACACTTTCAACATCCTACATTGTGGAAAATCTTTATCTAATGATGGCATATCTCACTTCGGGGAAAAGTCAAATGTCATTTATAAATATGTCTGGAGAAAGGAAATGGATCCTGAACAAAAAATGAATTATATTCATAAAGACATTTTCTTAGATGGTTTGTAGAATGGTCTGAAGGCAAATCCAAAAGAAGGGTTCTGAGCAACAGCAATATCCTAGGATATATATCTACCTATAAATCAATTTTGAGGGACCATAGTAATTTGATTGTATAGTTTCTGGTAAAGCTTAAAAATATCTAATCATTAATGCATACGTAGATACAGTGTGAATATGGGCATTAATGCCTCTGTTTGGAGTCAGGCTTACAATGGGCCTTTTTCAAGAAGAGAATGTCTGAAACTGATGGCTTAAAAATAATAGCTAATACAGAAAATATTTATGGATGACTAAAAAAACAGCTATAATAAAGGGGTAAAGGTGCTTTAAAATGGTAGCTTTTTAGAGAATCTTTTAGCTCATTTTTGACATTTATTAAGAGTAGTTTAAGAAAGACCATGTCATTTCTAAATTTTCAAGGTTTATGCTACCTTTTTATTATACTAAGATATCAGTACTATTTATAAATTCATAAAAATGGTCAGTTTCCAAATGGGTAGCTTTTATTTCTGAGCTTTAACCTATACATACATACATAGTTCTCAGTTATGTATTTAGTATTATCTGGTAGAAGAAAAGATAACAATCACATGTGAAAAGTATATATGTCAGGTAACCGCTTATGATTATAATTAGATATAGTAATAGGTCCCAACAAAGAATTAGGTAATCACACGACCTTACTATCTTGCAATGTCTTAGAAGCAAATCAGAACAGGTATTTCTTCATTACTTGACCAAACAAAATCCCAGGGCATAAAGTACTGGTTAGGCCAGGGTTAGTCTTATCATTGATAGTGAAGTCATTCATTATGTATTCAAATTACTGAGTACTTGCCACATAATAAAGTCCCCAGGTGAAGTGTTAGGGATACAATGACCTCAATGAGCATTTTTTTTAAAAAAGCTCATTAACGCCTTGTATAGAAACAGAATGGCCAGATTAGCATGTAATCATTTCTCTTAAAGATAGCTTATTAAATAAAATTAAGATAGGGTAATTAAAATATATTTAATTAGCAAAACAATGGAAAAAATTATTCAGTTGATACCTTGGTACATAGGTATAGATATTTGACTAATTTTGGCCAAGTGTTATACTAATAGAGCAAATATTGACTATTTCACAAACATTCAATTGTGGTTTCGTAAATTTTAATATCAAAAACATTTTAAATTCAATTGATCCTCAGTATCTCTAGACCAAAAGTTTTTGTTTCATGAGTAACTGCTGAGAAAAGCTGGAAGCACACTATCAACAATGTCATTATATTACTAATGTAGAACTTTTGGCCCATTATCAAATGGCTTAAAATTTCTTTCAAAATCTAGGCACTGACATTTTATTGGAAGCATCACAGTAGAGAAGAACAGAACTGAATATAGGTTTTCCTTAAGTCAAGAAAACGATGAGAATTGTCTTCTAGGGAATTCCACTGGTGGAAAAAGAAAGATTTTTAAAGGCATAAATATAAATTCACAAAACCAATCTGGTTTTGGCAGGAAAATGAAGGCAGACTATTTTTAATGAGTAAGGTGGACATGGGTAGTATGGCTTGCTTTTGAGCTTCAAAATCAAATACAGAGCTTTGAAAAAGCTGAAGTTTCCTACCATACAATTATTTATCTAGGAGTACTTTGGTTAACTGTGAAGACTGAATTTTCTTTATCACAAAACAGGAAGTTCTGAAATGATCAATTCACTTTACCTTTCAACCTTTTCAAGTAAACTGGAACATCACTTTTAATACTTTTGGAATCCTCTTCTGTTCTTTCCCATACCATCTGAGGAGGGTTGTTCTGTGCTAGCCAGTCAGCTACTTTATTTTCTGGTGCCATCATTCCTGTCTGAATCCCCGGCAGGTCTTGAGTTCCAGGAGAAGACTTCTTGGACTTGTGGCGCTGATCAGAAGTAAATTTTGTCACATGGTCTCTAATAGTTACCTTCCCTGGAGTACTGTCATCAAATTCAATGGTAAATGAAGCATGCCCTGCACCTGTTGTATGGGAACTTGGTGTGTCTTTTGTTGGGATTTCATGAATAGTGCTCTCTGTTATTTGTGATGGCTGCTGAAATTCTTTTGTAGGGATTTCAAAGTAACTTGGTTCCCTACAGAAAGGAAAAAGTACTTCTTCATTTGCAGCTGCAGACTGTTCCTCAACTTGCTTGGCATCTATGCTGCACCCTAATGAAAAAAATAAGAGAAAATTCAAAATATTTGGGAGCTTCTAGCACTTAAAGGAGAATAATTATGGCCATTTGTATTGTGCCATGAGAATCAGAAGGCAGATCACAGCCTGGATGAAAACCTGGCAAATATCACAGAGAAGAAATAATTCTGATTATAAGCACAGCATTCAGTAGCAGAAGATGCAGGATAAGCAGCAGCAATGACAAATAACAAAGCAGTTTTAAGAGATGGACCCTGCATGGTTAGCTACATGTTTTTTCCAACTTGGATCTAGAAATCATCAAGGTGTAAAAGAACTGAAATCAAATGCAGATGGAGATGCACATTAGACATATACATCTAGAGACATAGAAAAAATGTGAATTTCCTTATCAAGTCAGGAGGATGAAATATCTATGAACACAAAGTAGAGCTCTGAAGGAGAACAGGTGCTTAAATGAAGAAATAAACATGAAGTCAATACGCAAGTGATGTTCTAGAAGTAATGATTCCACTTACCATTCTTCACCATGACATTTAGAGACATTACTTTTAGAATTATAAAAATAACATTTACTGATGTGCGCTCACTGCAAGAAGATGGATACAAAAAGAATAAAAGAACGACTAAAGATAAAACACGTGGTTTGCTTGCAGCATTGCAATCCGAGCAGCAGTGTGAAAGAAATAAGGTAAAAATAGAAATTTCAGTTGCCAGCCAAAAATTCCAGAAGAAAATTCATGTGTATGTCTATACAGCAGAATATGTACAAGTGTCAAAAATTCTTGGGAGGAAAGCTGAATTATAAATCTCAGATCAAAACAACCAGAGTTGGCAGAAGAAGTGAGCAACTCTGGAACACTATCACTATTGTTCTGCTATCTCAGAAATGAAGATAAAGGTATAAAAATATATGCATTTGTACACAGTATATGTAAGTGAAATTGGCAAATAAAATATATAAATGAAAATGATTATTGAAATGTCTTCTTGTAAGTATGTGTTATTAGACAGTGCAAACGCAAAAAATTACTAGATAAATAAATAAGATTAAACTGCCCTGTTTTTCAGGAAGCAAAAGAACTATGTCCATTATTAAGATGGTAAAGAGTTCAAATGAAAAATATTTCCTTAAAGCTCATAGAAGCATTCTATTTTTAAACAGATTGACAGGAAAACCATACTCAGGTAATTTATTAGGAGGAAAGGCAGTACAGGGAGATTAGATTGTTTCCAATCATTCCCTAATTAAGTGAAGTAGTATTTGGTCTCTTGAGCTATCTTTTCAAATATTAAATCTTGATGGGATTCTTCAGGTGCTATAACTGATTTCTTGGCAGTAATCTCCGAACATAAAACTGTTTGCTTTTAGGTTATAAGAATGGGACAACATTGCTGTAATCAAATGTATGGAACAGGGTATAGAAAACATCAAGCTCCAGTTCCAAAAAAAAAAAAAAACAAAAAAAACCCCCAAAATCCCACTATACACAAGGTAAACAGAGTAACAAAAACAATTTTCAATGTAAAAATTATTCTTTTCAAAATACAGTTTTTCTTATGAAAATGTGAAATGTGTATCAGCAAACACTCTACATCACTAAAGCAAAAATTTTACATGCTTTTTGGAAGAGATTATACAATAAGACTAAGGAACCTAAAGTCATGTTTTAAAAATTTCTTTATGTAAGAGTTAATTCATCTTAATAATAAAATGTCCACTTGCACTGTTTCCTCTGAAGGCCTGTCATTTAAAATTTCCATGAGAGTAAATTGCATTAGTCACTCCCCATATATTAGTAAACTCATTAATAAATGTTATTTTTATTTTTCATATGCTGACTTATTTACTATTACAATGTACTGTACTTGATCAATTCCTTATAGTACAATTGGCTTATAATCCTAGCCTATCTGTGTATGTACCCATCAGATACATACATACATTCACTGAGTCATTTATTCGGCTTTGCTCATCCTTCTGGTAACAGGATAATGCTGGCTGGGGACAAGGGATGGTATAGGTTCTTTTTACCACCACTTGGATACCCAAATAAAATGATGTGGCTGAACTACAAAGCAAAAACCACAAAAAGCTGCTCCAAGGATATAGCATTTATCATCTACTTGTCATTCATAATTTAAAGGAATATTTTCCTAATTTTCCTTCCTTGTGAAGGAAAAGTTCACAGTTAATACTGATATACTTTCAACATTTTTTTCACATCATCACACATAAAAACAGATCAACAACTGCACATCACTGTTTTTAAGGTTATCATCCATTAGTCCTACTTCAAAGTCACCTTTACTCCAAGGACTAGAAACCCAAGACTTACACAATTTTCCCAGAAATCAGTTATCTAACAATGTCAGGTAGCACAATAGAGGGGAAAGGAAGCATATTAGGACCTGATGACTGTTAACTAGGCAGGAAAGTAGCGAAGTGATCTGCTATCAGATAAATCCTGTCTCCGTCAATCTTTAATTCTCATTTTCTTCATCAGAAATAATGGTATCTATCCATGAGATCACTGTGATGATTAAGTATTAAGTGAGATTAAGTATTAAGTGAGATAATCTGAGATACCCAGAAGAAAGCCCGGGACAAAAAAAGGCACACAAATAAATGTCTCTCTCTTTTTCCCAATTCTCTAGCATAGCTAAGAATCAGGGAAATGAAAACTTAAACCAAAAATCTAACTCTAAAAAACCTAAGACAGAGTCAACAGTGCCTATATTCCCATATTCATGATCTTCACTAACCGGGAAGTCACTCATTGAGAGCCTTTTTACGATTTGCTTAGATATATGTAGCAAATCTGAAGTGAGGATTAAGGTAAGACACACTGCACTGAGATGTAAGAAACAGATGGCAGAGGTAAGACAAAACACAAGAGCTCAGAACGTGGCTCAGAACCACAGCAGTCCAGAACCATTCGGTACGTAGGGCCAGCAGTCCTACATCCTTCCATGTCCCCCAAGGACCTCACTGTAGTGTCACACAGTTCAGTAACTGATATTCATCATGACGACTTAGAGACATCAACCAAAAACTTAAATTATAGTCAGCCTTCTCCACTTAAGAAGGCAGTGATACGGGTAATTCATTTAATAGAAATTTAGAAATGGTTAAACTTTTAAAAGAAACTGTCAGTTGTAAAAGTAAAATTCAGTCATCTGAAGGAATTCATTTCTCTGGAGATGATAAAAACAGATCATGTGTGGGCCTACTTTACTTGGGAAGTGTAGGCTCACTAGAAAAATCATGGAGGGGGGGTCTTCTAAATTAATACAGAAAAATAAAATAGCTCTGAGAACACTGACAGAACAGATTCTGGAAATTTGTGAACTTAACATCCATTTATCTTCAAACTCTGTTTATACTAAATTAATATACTAAATATCCTAAAATTTGTATATAATAATATTTTGTTATAATCTCAACTGCTAGTTATTTAAAACTATTTAACAACTGATTATGCTAGAATTGATTATGTTTATCTAAATCAGAACAGCAACTGGTGATAATATCCTCAAGTTCTTAGGGTACTTTATGATTATGTAACCTTTTGGGAAACTTGTAATACACATAATCCAAAAAACTGTTCCCTTGATTCTTCTGTACTAAATTAAGTGAAATATTCAATTAAATCAAGACGACAAAGGTTATAATGATGAAAGCACATTTGTTCAGCTTAGAACATATATCCAACCTTGCATATTCAAGTATCTCAAACAACAAAGACTAGGAAACATCTTTTGCTAAAAAGGAGTCACAACTGGAAAGTTTCCAAATTTAGTGTGATTAGATTGAAATCAATGTAAAAGAGCTAGAAATCTATTCCTCACAGTTGCAACACTTAAAAGACCTTTAAATGTAACCTAAGTAAATGTTCGCACCCCGTCAGCAGGTCGAAGAGCACACCCATAGCTCAAATGAGGACAAATTTTCCTTCTTAATAGGACTAAAAATATTCATACATTTTCAGGAGAATTTGGTTGCTCTGGCATACATATTTGCTTCTAGGGTTTTTTAGGCTATGTGCTTAAGTCTGTAGGAGATTCTGGATACATGTGGACCCACTGATAGGGACATAAATCAGTAGATAGCACATACTCTATTACCCTTTCTGAAATGCTGACCTCTCCCAATAATTATTAAGATTTTACATTCTAAAAATTGGTAACCAAGAAGCAAATCACTTTTTGTGTTTACAAAACAGCATGCTTAGAGCATAAACTGATTACTTATATGTCATAATTTAAAACATTTAATAAAAACAATTTTGAAATGATCAAATTAAATAAGATTCAGTATACATCTTCAAACTGATTCTACAATCTCTGTTAGTATTGTAAGTTATTTCAGGTCAGTAAATTGTTCCCTTCATCCCATATTTTAAGAAACTACACATAATAAATGTGAAACAAGAACCTCCTCACACTAATAATAGAAAGCCGATGAGACCCTCACAAGGCCCTTAATTGGCTGAATCTGGCTGGGTTCATTTAAGCCACTTAACACAAGACATAAATCACTTAATTCCTTCTTACTCAAAAATAATCCCAAGATTATGAGACAGCTTTTGACATGTGGCAAAAATGACACTGAATAAGACAGGCCACACAAGCTGATAATCATTTAAGAATTCAGTTTCATCACAGAGATGATGATGAGGACAGATGCCCTCGTATGCAGCCACTGTGGACAGAGAGCTGAGAAAGGGGGAGAAACGGGCTCCCCGATGACACTGCAGAGAGGCAGGGACCAGCCCTGAAGAGCTACACTTATTTAAGCCAGTAAATTCCCGTCCCGCTTATCTCAAGTCCCATTTGTGTTATTTGCATCTGACCTTATGCTAAATGATACTAAGTATCAATACTCAGGTATTTCTAAGCTTGGACATGAAGAAAACCATGCTGGTGGACAGAAACAAGGAAGCAGTGATGGGAATTTACTTGCAAAGTTGACAACTTCAGTTTGAGGCACTTGTAAAATCGAGTCCATACAGCCAGATTTCTTCTTATTAGACTTGTATCCTGGCAAAATCAGCATATTTAAAGAACAGTGCTCTTACTCTCCAGCTAAGAAAAATGTCTTATTTATCTTGTACAACTAGGGTCAAAGGTAGGCAACTGAGAAGGGTGCTGATGGAATCTTTTTTTTTTTTAAGATTTTTATTTATTTATTTGACAGAGACAACAAGAGAGGGAACACAAGCAGGGGGAGTGGGAGAAGGAGAAGCAGGTTTCCTGTTGAGCAGGGAGCCCGACGCGGGGCTTGATCCCAGGACCCTGGGATCATGACCTGAGCCGAAGGCAGATGCTTAACGACTGAGCCACCCAGGTGCCCCGATGGAATCTATCTTTGACTCAGAGTCAGACTTGGTTTTCCATACTGCTGGGTTTCCTGGTACCTGTATCTAATCCCTCCAGCTCTGGATCCTTCTCTGCCATTAACGTGGAAACTGGCCATTTGACCCTTTGGTGTTAATGTCTTTGCCAAGTCCTTATGTGACAACTGATACCTCTGTTTCCTGGAAATCTTGGTTTTCTGGCTTATGGAACACTTAGCTCATTATGAAATCCCTCTAGCAACAAAAGAGTATGTTTCCTTGACTATGAATGTGGCCCAGAACTATTTCTTCATTCTGGCGTCTTAACCTGGCTAATCTTATTGCTACCACATCCCAACAAATAAAGCACACTGAGGTTTTAAAGAAGTTTCAATTTCATATATCACATTTCTGAACATAACATAAACTGTTCATTTAAAAATATGATTATATGCCTGTGAATCTAATGAAATACACAAAATTAGTTTGTGCCTACTATTTTAGTCTAACTGAAACATTTTAATAATTATTTTAAAATACTTTAAATGCCTGATTATATTATTAATCTATTTTTCAAGATTTAATCTCCTTAGTTGGAACAATATTTTAAATAAAAATGATTTTGGAATGAATACTTTATGTGAGAATCATGCATAATAAACTTACAATGACAAGATCATTAAGACATTCACAACATTTTTTTATTAAAAAGTAATAGATATATATCTCTTTTCAGGGCTGCCACATTTTTGCTTAGATTATACATTCTTCCCAAAATATCCATTGAATGTCATAGTCTGAGCTTTTCCTTACCTGCTGTCCCAGTTTCATGACTTTTTTCTTCAGGTTTGCCATTTGACTTGAAAGCCCTTTTCTCCTCCACTTCACCATCCCCCCACCATGATGGCTGCCCATATAAGGGAGTGCCACGGGGCATGGCAGAAATATCTGGAAAGAGGCAAAAAAAAAATATGTCTAAAGCAGATGAAACAGAAAAAATACTACTTTTGCAGAATGCTAGAATTGCCTGATTAATTTATTAAATGAAAAAAAATACAGTCTAGGTAGTTGAAAAGTACTCTAAGTTGAAAAACTTGTTATTTGTGTAAGACCTTACTCAATGTTGGACATGACTAAATAAATGAAATTTTGCTCTGGCTAATACCTAAGTAATGCAAACTGCGTTAGCCTAATAGCTTTTTGTTAAGGTGTAATCAGTTTTTTGGTATACAGAAATGGCTCAAGTAAGTCTAAATAAAAAAGACAAAACTAAAGTAAATTTTGGTATAAGTGACCATTAAAAATATTTTTAAAGCCTAAGGGCACTGCAGAGTAACCAAATTTAAACTAGCTGTTAACATGACTAGTAGATTTTTTATTTGAGCAAATTTGGTAATGCTACTAATTTAAAAAACTGTTCTTGCATGAATGGGATTATTTATGTAGAGCAGTTCCTGGAACATGATAAATATAATAATAATGATGATGATGATGTAACCTCATTGGATATCCTTTTAATTCATTTCAGTTATTATAATTCAAAAAAAGGACACAAACATGAAATAACAAAAATATTATAAACTATATTTACTTCCCTCAAATATCTAAACACACCTACATATAACTGCCATATATAATTATGTGTTATATAATGCTTTCTAATGAAAGGATTGGCTGCATTAAATCCCACTCTAAAACTGTCATTATTATAAATTGATGTAGACATGGCCAAGTTTTGTAGAACAAAGCCTGTACTTTCTTCATAATCAAGTATAAATATGGTATCTTCAAAGAGATTAACTTACCCATGGCTTTTTCCTCAGATTTTAGTGCTTCTGTGGCTTTGTGCTGCACCTCTGTCGAAGTATCTGCCACCTTTGAATCTAGGCTTTTGGCACATGCAGATTTTGATAATTCTGATTCTGAAGATTTTTGGGACAACTGAAGCTGAATGGTAAACTTCTCGTGCTATAAAACATTTAAAAATGAAAACGAAACATCTAGGAGTAAAAATCAACCCTAGCAAATGACAGGTTTACGAAAGAAAAAAGTAATAATTTTTACCTTTAGTGCTTCTTCAGGGACCCTCATTTCTCCTCGTACTACAGTGAAAAGATTTGTATGTAAACAGAGCTAAGGAAGAATATAATTTCAAAATTCTGATAATCAAGCTTAAAATGATCAAAGATAATTTCAAAATTGTCCTATTTTCAACAGGTAATTATAACGGAAGCATTATATTCCCCTTAAGAATTTATGTTACAATATGCTCACAACTATGAAGACTTTAATTTTTAAATACTAGAGAAAAATCTAAAATCTAGCAAGTAATTCTAAACTTAACCAATAAGGGCCTTCAAGAAGCAATTAACTGGGTAATCAGAACATAACAGACATTTTCAGCTCTCACAAACAAACAGTATGACTGCAAAGAAAAAGCACCTGGATCAAATTATATTGATAGTTAATCACAACAATGTGAAAGGAAGTATCTCATCATTGATTACCCAACAGTAAAGCCTGAAAAAATTGGATTACTCAGACTTCATAAGCATTGATAAAAATGAAGTTCATTTTGAAAGTGCAGAAGAAATGCTATAATTAGGGTCCTTACAGCATCCACAATCGCCCCTTTCCTCAGGCGTTGCAATCAAGGTCATATTACATTATCAAACAACTGCTTCCATACAGACTAGAACCAAGTGCTGGATATAATGAATGCTTTCATCATTACGCCAGAAAGAACAATGCCTCCGTATATTAAAGAACATCTTACACTACACAGCAGAGGTCACATTTCCCACCATTACTTAACCCTGTACTGAAAGGACTTTTATAACCATGTACTAAATTCTATTATCCTTTATCAATTCATAGCACCCTATGACTTTAAGGGTAGAAAGCTGTAATTATCACAACCACTTGGGGTAAAAATAGTTTCCATGCCTAAGGAGCAGTAAACTTGCAAACGAGTATTTAACTTATATTTCTATTCATTAAAACAATAAAAATTCAGAATTTTTTGGAGTTTTAAAGAGCTCTGGGGGATATCTTATTTAATTCCATGAACTGGTCCTCCTATTCTATATATAGGGAACTAGAGGACTGGAGAGGCAAAACCTAAGACAACAATCTAGTCAGCTAAATCCCAGTCCAGGGTTCCTGTAGCTGTGAACTATTAGAATGTTCCTTTTCTTGTTTTGTACACATGCTGATATGTATTTCCTGATATAGGTGAAAATACATATTTTGTAATAATTTCCTACTTAATGAAAAATAAGTCTAGTAACTGTGTTTTACCCCCAGGGAACTCATTAATAGTTGAAGAAGATTCATAGCATTCCTACATTTCCAATGGAAAACAGTGTCTCAAAAAAAATTGAAAGCCATTTCCATTTTTCCAGTGGGAAACACAAATGACTGTAGCCTGCTGTGAGGGTTTTCCTGGGGCTTCAAATTTATTCCTGAGAGTGTTCCAGGCTATTCCCCAAGGCTAGTCTGGGGTACTGTCTTTAGACTTAAGACTCCTTTAAGATCAGGGAAAACTTTAGAGAGGCCCCACTTCTTGGAGTTGAACACATTACCTTCCAAAATGGTTTGTGTGTGTGGAACCAAAGATCTCAAGGATCCTCTCGTTTGGGTCATGAATTTACTTGAGAACCTTGGTATCACTCTGAGATTTTGAGAATGCCCTAGTCCTAGCATTTACCTCCAAAGCTACCATCTTCCTAATGGTACAGACCCCAGATTAACTGTTTTTAAGCTGCTAATTTTATTTTATTTTATTTATTTTTTTAAAGATTTTATTTATTTATTTGACAGAGAGAGACATAGTGAGAGCAGGAACACAAGCAGGGGGAGTGAGAGAGGGAGAAGCAGGCTTCCCGCAGAGCAGGGAGCCCAATGTGGGACTCGATCCCAGTACCCTGGGATCATGACCTGAGCCGAAGGCAGACGCTTAACGACTGAGCCACCCAGGCGCCCTTAAGTTGCTAATTTTAAAAAATGACAATCTAAGATACAATTACTCATGTTACCAGTAAGTTAAAAATATACAATATAGTATAAACTACAGTCATGTTGATTATATCTGAATAGAAAAGTTACAGTTTAAATTCTTGCCCATTAAAAATCGTATTTGTGGGGTGCCTGGGTGGCTCAGTTGGTTGCATCCGACTCTTGATTTCAGCTCAGGTCATGATCTCAGGGTCATGGGATTGAGCCCTGCTTTGGGCTCTATGCTGATCATAGAGCCTGCTTAGGATTCTCTGTCTCCCTCTGCCCCTTCCCCTGCTTGCATGGTCTCTCTCTTGAAATAAATAAAATCTTAAAAAAAATTCACATTTGTACGTTATTTCCCTATTTCTTTACATAAGGCTGTGTGATTGTTACTCTAAATCATCCCCATGCTCAATTTATTCAAGAAATGTTTATCTAAAAGTGGGGTCAAAGAAACTCATCTACATACTAGTAATGCTCTCTAAGACCCTCTCCTTCATCTAAATGATAATTAAAGCTAACTAAAAGGAGAGCAAAATTTTAAAGTTTTAGTTACTCCTAGGGCCTTAAAAACACCAGGTGTCAGGTATCACTGTGAACACATCTTTCAAAAATCATTTTAAAAATTAAGTCACTAAGTTGTTTCATTGGGGAGATACCAAGCACTCTGTTACAGAAGAAATCCAATATTACATATGAGCTTTTGCTGCTTGGGACAAGATTTCCAGTGTTTTAAGGTTTCAAGAAGTGCTGTAGTCTCAAACAACTGAATGGGCATTAATACAATATTCTCTGAAAAACTATATACTAAAAAGAATGTGACTCTCTCTCATGGTGCTGAAGACATTGGATGTCACAATATATGAGAATACTTGAATACTATTATTTTATACAGTGGAAGAATGGAAAAAAGCATTCTTTTTCTAAATTTGGATATTTTATCTGTGTGTTTAAAATATATATTAAGACTACCCTTAAAAAGTCTCCTTAAAGTTGGCCAAAAACTTATCTTTTTGGATCTTCTCCTTAGAAATATGGGAAATTTTACTATATTCAATACTGAAATACACAATTAAGCTAAAATAGATTGCACACTGTATTAACAAGGCAGGTCCTAGGAGATGCCAAAGTTTTAAAAAAAAGTTCATGACAGAAAACCTTCCAAAGGGAAAATTTTATTTCTCTAAGCAATTTTGTACTAGCTTACGTTTGTCTACACCTTCAGAAAGATGTATCATTTTATTCTGGTAGATGAATATCCTGGCTAACTTTTAAAAAACATTGTTTTATAAGAACACAGTTTTTAAACAACTGCTTTTAACTTTTCTTCTATGACATTACTCCTTATTTAATTGCTCATCTCCATTTCTTAAATTTGGTTCTTTCAAAAAGCTTTGAGAAATGTCCCCCATTTTTGAAATCTAGAAAGTGTGTTCATGTTTTGTTGTGGATATCAATCACATTAATCAGGAAGAATCTTAACTCCTCTAAATGAAGAATGCTTGATTTTTAGTTATGTTTATCCCCCTCTTGATCATTTTAGCAGCCATGATCTGGACCCAAGCACAGAACGCCACATGTAATGTTCCAAGTACAGATAAAATCATAATCTTGAAAGTTATGACAATGGTTTTTACCTTGCTTCTAATAATGATTAATCCAATCATTTTGTGGGCCATTTTTATAGGAATAGACAACTTCTTTGGGAAAAAGAACCTCATTAAAAAAATCAAGGTACTAGATTCTTATACTGACTCATATGACTGGGATGGTAAGGATTTTGAGATTTATGTATTTAAGTAATGTTTAATCATTGTCCACTCAACATGGAAACCACACCATATTCTGATTTTCCTCCTAGTTCACCAGCAATTCGATCTTTATCTTTTTTCAACTCGTTCCTTATCTCTCCCGCCTCTTCACAGTGGAATGTACCAGGTTTCAGTCCTTGGACCTCTCTCTTATCAATCTGTATTCACTCCCATGAGTGATATCATTTAGTCTTAAGGAATTAAATATTATTTAGACAATGGAAATTCCCCAATTTTTGTCTCTAGCCTATACCTCCTCCCCTGGATTCCATCTGTATATCCAGAATGGCCAAAATCAACTTCTCAGACTCCTGCTTCTGGCAAAGACAGAAAAAAGGAACCAGAGTTACTCTCCCATGTGAAGCAACAAAAAGTGGACAAAATATATAAAACAATGGTTTTCAAGACAATCAACATCAGAGAACAAAAGACAGTGACTCCTGAGTGAAGAGAAACAAACTCAGGTGAGTCTAATCCCTGTCCCCAGACCATTGCCCTAACAGAGCTTCCAGGTCACTGGGCAAGGAGGGCTCTTTGAGCTGTGAAGGCAACCTGTGAAGGTCTGGGGAGACCAAGATGACTGGAGTTCATGGGACTGAGTACTGAAGAGAAGAGAGCTGGACAGAAGAGAGAATTCCACATGTTCTGAGGATCTTGCTCAAGCATTCAGCTGAGTACTGATTAGGAATGCATGTGAGAAAACGCCTACCTAGGTCTGGGGCAAGAACCATCTAAAAGTACTACAGGTAACAGTGCCCAGTGCTCACATACGGCCAGGCTGGAAAACATCATGAATCATGAGTCACTGAATAAAGCAGAGGTCACACATTTCTTCTGTAAAGTGCCAGACAGTAAATATTTTAGGCTTTGGGACCATATGATCTCTGTTACAACTACTCAACTCTGCTGTGGTAGTCCAAAAGCAGCCACAGAAATATGTAAGTGGGTGGGTACGGCTGTGTTCCAATAAAACGTTATTTACAAACATGGGCTGAAGGCCAGATTTGCCACTGGGTTTGCTGACCCCTATAGTATACAGAAAGGTCTTGCCTCCATAGTGGGGAATATTAGTCTCAGACTAAACTTAGAAGCCTAACAAATCTTAAAAGCAAGACCCAAAGTGATAAAACGGTTTCCAAGGAACCTGTGTCCCAGAACAAAGCTCAAAAATATGTAGAGGAATACAAAAATATGCATGCAATACTCAACAAACTCAAAATGTCCACCATCCAATCAAAAATTACTCTACATGCAAATTAAATGAATTAAAACTGATGCAGAACTGACCCAGATGTCAACAAAGGTGTTAAAAGTCATAACCATATTCTATATGTTCAAAAAGTTAAGTAGTAGCTTGGGAGATATCAAATTCAAAATCCAAATTGAACTTCAACAGATAAAAGCTATACGGCATGGATTAGTGGTAGATTAGACACTGCCCAAAAGAAGATCAGTAAACTTAAAGACACAGCAATAATAACAATCCAAACTGGAACACAGAACCAATGATTAAAAAATAATAAATAAATAAATAGAGTACCAGTAAGCTGAGAGACAATGTCAAGTAACCTAACAACATTTAATTGAAGTCCTTGAAGGAAGTGAGGAAGGCAAAATAATATCTGGAAAAATAATGGCTGAAACATTTTCTAAATTTGATTAAAACTATAAACCCACAGATCCAAGAAGCTTAACAAACCCCAAGCAGGGGAAACATGAAAAAAATTACACCAAGGCAGATCATAATCAAATTGCTCAAAACCAGGGATAAAGGGAAATAATCCAACTGAGAATACAGTAGAGCAACAGCTTTAATGCACTGAAAGAAAAGAAATGCCACCTACAATAAACACCCAGCAGTAATAACTTTCAATAACTAAGGTGAAATACTTTTCCAGACACATGAAAATGGGAAGAATTCATCACCAGCAAAACCATACTACAAGAAATATTAAAGGAAGCCCTGAGCAGAAAGAAAATGATACCAGATGAAAAGATGGACCTATAAAGAGGAATGAAGAGCATGAGAAATGATACCTACATTGGTTTAAGATAAAAGAATACAATGTGCATAAAGATAGGAGATATTTTTCTTATTTAAATCTCTAAAAGATAATTGGACCTTTTACTCACAATGATGTAGTATGCAGTTTGTAACATAACTAAAAATAAAAAGTTGACAATCAGCACAAAGGTCAGGACAGAAGAAATGGGAAGTATACTACTATAAGGTTCTTATACTATATGTGAACTGGTATAACATCACTTGAAGATACAACTTAAAGGTGTAATTATAAATCTTGAAGCAACCACTAAAATAAAAAAAAAGTTATAGTTAATAAGCCAACAAAAGAGATAAATGGAGTCATATAAAATGTTCAAATAACCCCAAAGAAATTATGGGAAAAAGAAGACAAAAAACTGATGGCACAAAGAGAACACAAATATCAAGATGACAGATTTAATTAAATCTAACTACATCAGGTGGCTCAGTTGGTTAAGTGTCCGACTGTTAGTTTTGGCTCAGGTCATGATCTCAACAGTCGTGAGATCAAGCCCTGCATCAGGCTCCATGCTCAGCGGGGAGTCTGCTTGAGATTCTTTCCTCCTCCCTCACCCTCCTGCTCTGCTTCTCCCCCACTCACACACACTCTCTCTCTCAAATAAATAAATAACATCTTAAAAATGTAAAATAAGATAATAAACCTAACTACATCAATAATCACACTAAACGTGAATGATCTAAATTCACGAATGAAGGCAGAAATGATCAGATTGAAGAAAAAAAGTAATGCCAACTATATGATGCCTACTTCAAATGTAAAGACACAAACAGCTTAAAAGTAAAAGAATGTAAAAGATGCTAACACTAATCTAAATAAATAAATAAAGCTGGAAAAACCGTAGCAATGTCAAAACAAACCATATTTTGGAGCAAAGAACATTATCTTGAATAAAGCAGGTCATTTTATAAAAACAAATGATGCCAATTAATCAAGAAGATATTTTAATCCTAAATGTTTATATACCTAATAACCAGGTTTAAAATTACACAAAGCAAAAACTTCTGCAAGGAGAAATAGACAAATCCACAATTATTGCCTGAGATTTTAACATCTCTCTCTCAATAACTGATAGAAAAAGTAGACAATCAATCAGGAAAATATTGAAGATGGGAACTAAGTTGGCATAATGGACATTAATAGAACACTCCACCCCAAAACAACAGAATGCACATTCTTTTCAACAATATATGGAACACTTATCAAGATAGATAGACCAGGCACATTCTGGGCCACAGGACAAGTCTCAATAAATTTGAAAGGATTTGAGACATACAAAATATGTCCTCTGAGCTCTATGGAATTAAATGACAAGTCAATTACAGAAAGTCTCTGGAAAACCTCCAAATTATTTTAACAAACTTACAGATAACCTACACTCAAAAATCAAGAGAAATTAGAAAGTATTTTGAATGTTAAAGCAGTACTTAGGAGAAAATTTATAGAACTAAAAGACTATATAAAAACAGAAGGTCTCAAATGAACAACCTCAGCTTTTATCTAGAAAAAAGAAACTAATAAGAGCAGAAATCAAAGAGAAAACAATAACAGATGAAATTCAGTTCTTTTTATTGCTATGACATTTTAATAAATAGGATAGTTTTCCACTCCAAGGTATAGCAGTTTGTAGACTGGCTAACTACTAAGCTTAATTTTAATATGAATAAAGCACAATAATTACACTTCAGTCTGGTATAGCCAAATATAAAACAAGTAAATAGAACATAAAATTTGTTTTAAGAATTTCATCCTATATAATAAAATTTCTGCCACTATAACAGCCCAATGTTCATTTATGTATGTATAGTGCTCAAAAATCATAAGTAATATGAGATGCTATTTTAAAATAATTAACTGAGCCTACCCTGAGGATTTGGAATAGCAGCTCTGGTTCAACACTGATTTAAAACCCTAAAACAGTCCTTTGGAACAAAACATTTGTCCCAGCAATTTCAGAAAGATATATATATATATAAAGGAAGTACTAGCTCCCTATTAAGAAATCACTAAACAAACTGTAAAAGCAGGAGTTGTTTCTCAGTAGTTTCTTCTTGATTTAAAATTCAAAGTAAATAGAGTTTTATTGAAACTCAGATTTCCTACTATTTTCTCATGTTTTGAAACAGCTAAAGTCAAATAGATTAAGGACATACTTAAATTCAAAATATATTTGTATTTATTGTTTGATGAAACTTCTTATGCAGGTGGAAAATGGCCCATGAATCAAGGCTTTAATTTTAATTCTTTTTTTTTTTTAAAGATTTTATTTATTTATTTGACAGAGAGATAGAGAGAGAACAAGTAGGCAGAGAGGCAGGCAGAGGGAGAAGTAGGCCCCCGCTGAGCAGGGAGCCCGACGCAGGGCTCGATCCCAGGACCCCGGGATCACGACCCAAGCCGAAGGCAGCCGCCCAACCGACTGAGCCACCCAGGCACCCCGTGGACTTTAATGTTAATTCTTAATCATTTTATGTGATCTGTATTTTTTAAAGGATTTAAAACATACAACTTACAAGTATTAATATTTAATGGCTTCACTTTTCACATGTTTCTTTGTTCCACAAGTATAAGGTTTATATATGTGCTACAAAAATAGTTTTCAAAAATTTTAAGTTAAATCTAAAAAAAACCTAGTTACGCTTTAATAACAATTTTAAAGTGTTAGTACATTTATTTCAGCTAAGCACCAACTCCAGATAGCTGAGACTACATTTTCTATGCTAGAGTGATAAAGTCCATCTGAGTTGCCAATACGTTTAACACATTCTTCAATACTGAAGTCCAGATAAATGTAGTAACTGAGAAAATGAAAACACAAGAAAAACATTCAGTATAATGTGGAATATCTGTATTTTAATTGAAGAAAAGTCCTTTACTACAAAGCTTTTTGCCTTGTATGAACAGAAATGTCTTCTTCTTCAAACTTGTCCCTTCTCTTCACTAGTGGTCCTTTACCCTACCCTAAGAAGGACAAAGTTATGTGCCTGTTCAGTTCTTAGAATCCTATTTTTATTTACTTTTTTTAAAAACATTTTTAAGTAATCTCTACACCCAACCTGGTGCTCGAACTCACAACTCCAAAATCAAGAATCGCATGCTCTAACCAACTAAGCCAGCCAGATGCCCCTAGAATCCTATTTTTAAGCAAAAGAATCTTAAATACACACTAACTGCTTAATTAACTTAACCAGGGAGCACAGGTCTCAGAAGATACAGGATACTGGAAAATCTGAATTAAACAGGCAATAGAGACAGAATTCATAAAATAGAGTAAAAGTATGAATGGGAAAAAAGGTAGGGATAAATTCTTACACTCCTCCCAGGAGGTTGATCTGTGCCATGATCATCCAAACAACAACAACAAAATCCCTGGGCTGGGCTAATATTAAACACTCCCCTGTCCTCTCCTTGTTACATTCTCCCATGCCCAAATTATATATATAATACCACTACAGGGAGACCTCTACTGAAATTATATATGGGGCAGGGGGAAACTGAGTCCATCAGCTTTTCTAGGATTACTTTTAGGAACAGGCATACTGACAAAAATAAATAAATAAATAAATAAATAAATAAATAAATAAATAAATAATTTTTAAACATGTATTTTAGTTTGGGAGGGCAAAGAGACTTCTAGTATGCCTCCACTGCAAATTCTTACATCTCAAGAAATGTTAATTTACACCAGAAAAGATTTTTGAATCAATCTGATAAATGTACAAAATCATATAAGGATATCATATCCAAATCTCAGCTTATCTTCAAGTTTCAAGGTGATATAAGTCTGTTCTGGAATCCTTACATCATTCACAAAAGTCTACAAAGAGAGAAAAAGATGTTAGGTTATATATGGAGTATTAATTGTTACATTTCAGACAAACACTCAAACCTTATACTTAAAAATACATTAGATATAATGGTTAACACGGGTTGTGTATCATAAAACGTGCCACGCATCTTATAGACTGATAAATGATTTCCTACCAAGCCCTTGACTGATATCATAACACACAAAGAACCAGGCTGCAGCACTTCTAAGTCCACCACGCACTGCCAAGACAAAGTTAGGCACCTAAATATGATGCTAAGAAAAGCTCCTAATTATGAAGCTGGCAAATTGTAAAGGGAAATACTTAACTCTTGATATATCATCAGGGTTCACTGGACTCAATTTTAGCTTTTTTGGACAATTCTAACTATTTGTGAGGTTTGATATTTCATTACTACTTTCATTACTACAATTCTTCCAAAAAACAAAAAGAAAATTTACTTTAAAAAAAAAATGGAATAAAACTCATACTTTCTATTTTACAATTGCCGGATGAGTCCTTTAGGCCTTTTTATGACTCTAAGATATATTACGGGATTTTACTGACCTTATTTTTCCTGTTTCTTGAAACACTCTGCTATTTCATCAACCCATCACCATTTTATCACTACTCATCAGTGATTTCTAACTGTGCCGAAAATGACCAAAATAATAAGAAAACAGAAGAATGGAATTGCCTAGAACACTGCTATCTAACAGAAATATATTGCAAGCCCCAAATGCAAGCTACGCATATACTCTTTTAAGTTTTCTACTAGGCACATTAAAAAGGTAAATAGAAAAGGTGAAATTAATTTTAATACTACATTTTAACCCAACCCATATATCCAAAATAGTAACATTTCAACAAATAATCAATATAAAAAGCAACAAAATATTTCATCTTCTTTTTTCTTTTCTGATGGTCACTTTCGAGTGCTTTCGTGGGAAGCACAGGACTAGAAGGATGATGCAGTAAACCATCACTGCTGCTGCGACCTTCACTTTCTGCACCATCTCTCCAAGAAGACGTTGCCCACAACCCTGCACCATCTCTCCAAGAAGACGTGACATACATCTGGAGACACTATCTTTGTCTTTCTCTTTTACAAGCTATTAAAGAGCACCACTGAGGATTCAGAATTTCTCGCTTACCATCCACAAAAGCAAAGCGAAGAAAAGACAAAGGAAGATATTTCACAATTATAAGATGAACACAAAGAGGCGGCAGAGCTCTAGGCTATAGTAACAGCGATAAAACTGATAATAATGTAGCAAAATATCAGACCACGAGTCTTCAGATAAAGATAATCCTAGATGAATTTTCTCTAATGCAAAAAGTGGTAAGAGAAGGCTGTTTTCAAGGACAAAAAGGAAATAGAGTATTTTTCATCCTTTCAGTAAGAAGAATCATGCATATTTCTCAATAAGAAACTGAACAATTCTGTATTTTAAATTTTCACAGCATTCTTTCGTTTTTTGATGTTTATTTTCCAACACTTATTTGATTTAGTTTCTAAGTGGACAAATGCCCAAGGCAGGTATCTATACAAAGCTAACTAAAAAGAAAGATGATGTATAAAGAAATAAAATTACTAATCTTCCGTTAATAAATCTAAAACTAAGAAATGTTTTGAAATTATGGAAGATAGCTATCTTAATAAAATTTTAAGCTGTCAAAGTCTTAAAAATAAAATAATGCATTCTGATAATACAATGCAAGAAGAACTAGAAATAATAAGCTAGTGTAGCTAGAAATGTACTTGAAATCTGAAACCAACACTTATAAAATGGATATATATCCCAGGTATCCCTGGACAACTGATGAACAATACCCATTTTGTATATTATGTACCTTTCAAAACCAGGAAAATATGAAATAAAAATCTGAGTTTGTCAGAATTAATTTATTAAAATTGCAATTGTTTTTCATTGTCCTTTTATCCTTACTTCTGCAAATTATTTGTAAAAAGACTTACAGATTCGACTAGACACAGATGGTAAATGGTGATGGATTATTTTTCCCGGCACATTAGAAGTTAAAGACTTGGAATTTGCTAGATTCACAGAACATTGTTATATTAATTGCCCAGAATGAAGATATTATATAAATATCCACGTTTTCCTCTGATTAGCTGAAACTTTAAAAGTTATTTTTTCCTTTTGAATTCCATTTTTTAAATCTTCTATTTTATTGGATTTGAGACAGCCATGATACCCTATTTGGGAAAGCTTCCTCCATGGTGAGGAATTTTACAAGGGTCCTGAATGACATATCGTAAAATATATAAGGAAATTATGTTATTGTGGTCATATACTCAAATTCCTATGCATAACTGGCACCGTGTAATGTGTCATGGAGTATCAGTTTTAAGTCTACAGAAAAAAGTCAGAAGAAGTTATGATCATAATTCCAAGTAAAGTATAAGGAGACAGTGGGATACTGCTAAAACTTAGGATCACACCTTAGTATGATTTATGAGTAATCCTAAAACACAAGCTTTCAACATCCCTCACAGAAAGGCTGAAATGTTAATACAAAGAAAATTCAAAGGCTTCAGGCATTTGTAAACTAATTTCATATTAATTTCCAAAATGAACATTTTAGAGTGTTTTAAAAGTTACACCTTGAGTTTACCTAAATCTTCTAAGTATAGTTACAAAACAGAAGAGCTGAGGAAAACGATGAAAAGGCAAAGAGAAGAATAAAAGGAAACATTAATTCACTGATGTCTGGTATGCAGAAGACAAGCAATTATGTCCACTGTGTTGAGGACTGCCACCATAGCTCTAAGCCAATTTTACTTAAAAATAACCAAAAATACTATTTTTACTCAAAAGGCCTAAGATGACCAATCAGATCCATGTAAAGCTTAAGACTGCTCAAATCTCTTAATTAAGCACCTACTGTGTGTTTGATACATATATTAGAGAGGTACTTGTAAAAATCAAGAAACTTAATTTTAACATGCTGGCATTTATGGCAGAAATATTCCCTGAGGTCTAAAAAGGCTTAGGAAATATGAGCCAGACACAAAGTTTCAGCACACAAAAATGCAAGTGAAAGTATCTGAAGAGAAAAAGTCTCCTGAAGGGCTAAGATTATATAAGGAAGAGAGAAAATTTCAAAGAGCAACAGGCAAAAAAAAAATTCATTTAAATAAATCAATTATGAAACATTTTAATAAGTTAAACATGGGGAAAGCAGGTTTTGTTTCATTTGATCACACCTCTGCCTTGCAGGTAGAAAAGGTCAGGACAACGAGGCACGGAGAATGAAGTAACAAACAAGATCTCAGAGTTCAGAAGTAGAATACCTGGGATTCAAATTCAGGTGTCTCTCAACTGCAAATCCCATGTTCTCTCCATCTCAATGAAGCCTGGGTGCCCAAGCCAGGCCAGCTATTCAAACTCCCTCTTCCAAACTACTAACTTACAGAAGCAAAACAAACTAGATAAACATCTCTTTAATTTACATACAACTAAACTGCATAATTATACTGTATAAAACACCATATAACCACTCTGTATTATATTAATGCTCTGGGAAATCTGAATAGAGTGGCCAGGGGCGCAACCCCCTCAATCACATTGCCAGTGACAAAAGTCACCTCTTTTTTATAGCTTCTCCACTCTATGCCACCCTGGTCTGATGCTGACAGAAACGCCAGTGTGAAAAGGGGATACAGCAGAAGCTGGAACACAGTGAGCTGAGGGACAGCCTAGTGACAGAAGCCAGACACGGAACGGGATGGGAGTGGTACGGCACAGGCCACAGTGGTTCTCGGAGGGGCAAGTGCTCCAGTGGAGGAAGGAGGCAGGAAGAAGTGAAGGCAAACAAGGGTTTTCATAGAAAGAGAAGCTTCAAGGGGCTTGCAGGGAAATGGGCCACGATAACATCAACTACAAAACCCATTCCAGCTTCCTCAGGCAGAGCAATCTCATTCCTGGTAGCAGTAACATCAAGTGTAGATCTAGGTCCCTTGGGAGTGTATTTTAGGGTAGGATGAAAGGGAGCAGAAGTGGTCAGAGCTAGAGTTATTTATAAGTTGGGTTTAGCTGGTAAGTGCTTTTAAAAATATATAGCAGTGGATTCACTGAAAGGTATGTAGGCCACAGGGTGCTAAACTTGTTTTAACTGCTCTTCTTCCCATAACACCACAGCCACCATAACTACCACTTACTGAAGGCTAACGAGGTGCTATTCTAATCATTTACAATTACGAACTCATTATAGCTTCACAACAACCTGAGAGGAGTACTGTTTTGCTGTGAACATTTAAAAATATTGAGGAACAGAAAAATTAAATGCCTGTCTACAGTTACATCACTGGTAAGAATTCAATCTGGGCTCATAATCACCACATTGTGTCCCCTTACTTCTAAAATTACTACTTTTAACCTGATGCTCAAATTTCTAGAATTATATGAATTTTAAGAGTAAACAGGCTGTGAGTAATAATCTACTCCAGGATAAAGCGCCTGACAGGTGGGAGTTCACAGTTTTGTTCTGGCATATGTCCCAGGCTGTCATGTGGGTAACAGCACAGCTAGCTGTCATTCGTGTGGTGCTCTCCAGTTCCACACCTGGTACACGCGTACATGTACTGTCACATGCCATCCCCAGAACAATCCTACAGAGCAGGGACTATCATTTCATTATTTTGAAGCTAAAAGCAAGGTAACTGAATTTTTCAGAGAGTCTTCATACTCACAAACTCATTACATTTTCCCACAACTCTGGGAACTAAAAGGCAGATGTACCAGGAAACTAAATTGCAGAGAGAGTACGTGATTTTCCCTGGATTTACCACTGGTAAATTACGACTGAAATTCAAATCCAGGTCCTGATTTCGAGTTCAAAATGCAAATGCTGCTCTCCAGGATTATTATCTTTCACAGAACTATTGAGTATAATCAAATTAAGAGAAAGGTCAACCCAGGGAAACTTGTAAATTAGTATTTCACCTGATCTTTTTTATAACACCAAATAATTTTTATATTTGATCACAGTCTTTTAAAAGAATAAAACACTGTGATGTAATTCTTACTTATTATTTTCCAAGATAATAACGTAAAGACACCTACGAACTGCACTGTGGTGGAGACGAAAATTTCTAGGCTTAAAACCAGAATGTAACATTTTAGTTAAAATAGTCCACATATGAAAGTAGATTAAAATTTTTCTCTATAAATTCCTACATATAGAAAATAAAATTAAATTCCATTCAAAAAAGATTTACCATGTTCATGCACCATGCAGAGCTCTAAGCAAAGGCTCATGAACCGTTCTGGAGCTCATGATCCAGCACAGTGACAGGTAAGTAAAAGTAGATATAATACAAGGCTGATAAAACATCCCAAAACGAGAGTAAAACAAAGGTTTACAGGTGTGGAGAAGCAAGAAAGTAATTCTTCAAATAGGAGCTGGGACTCAAAATAGTGTACTTACCTGTCTCATGTTAAAACGGTTTCTACCCAGTCTGCCTCCCTTTCTGCTTTAAATTCGCTCAACAGGTTAATAACATCAGCAAGTTAATATTCCTAAATGCCTCTCCTTTGTTCCTTCCTTTCAGGAAGAAGTGGAATCTGGGTTTAAGTACAACTTGTGTAAATGACCAGGCAGAAGAGAGAACTACTAGGCTGAAGAAAATCTAACAAATTATTTTGAAAAGGAGACAGATAGCAGGAGAACTATAATTTTGGCGGTATGGCAAGGGAAAGTGTAATGGAGCAGGAATCTGGAAAAATGGGTGATGCCAAATTTGAGCCATTTCAGTTCAAATCTGAAGACTTAATTCTGTGTGCCATGAGAAACAGACAAAGGCTTGAAAAAAAACTAACAGAAAAACAAAGTATCTCAAAGATTAAATATCAGTCTTTCAGTAGCAGACCAATTCAGAACGAGAAAAAAATGTTTCACAGTAATTGCCAAATTTCTGCATATGTTTTTCCATAGAATGTTTAATGTATATTTTGAAAAGCAATAGCACTTAGAAGCAGTTGGGATACATTTAGTTTCTGTTAAATTCACTTTAACAATTTCAACAGTACAGCTATGGAAAAATGTTGCATTTGCTTATGTTAGCAGGGCCGTAAGAAAATTGAGATGAAATAAGAAATTATTCAATACTTAAGCATTCTCTTATTCTGTGGCTCCTTATATCCTGACAATGTGGAAAGATCAAATGAAGAATTAGGAACAATCTCACTGTAGTAACACAAACTTATCTTCGAAGTAGGAATATAAAAAAGCAATAATGATTCCTGGTGTTTAAATCACATGCCATATTTTTAAGGTAAACGGATGTGTTTCACGTCTTTTTTACTCTAGTATAGAAAGTTCTCCACCATATGGCACCAAACCATGTTTTCATCTTTTTTTTCTAAGTTACCCTATACTTCTCTGTCTCCCAAGAGTGCTTTTTTTCATACCAGCTGCCATGCCTTTCCACTATTTTCCCACAATGCACCTTTCAAGCTATCCAGTGAGGTCAACTTTCATCTCATCCACTTAAAGAAGTCTTTTTCAACCATTATGGATAATAACAACCAACAACCTTCTGAATTTCTGTATTTACTGCCTATACAGTTTCTTGAGAACATGGGTTAGTTTCATATTCTTCCGTATGGTCCCCAAAGTGCTATGTAACCTAGGTAAGCCTTTAAGAGTAAGATGCAAACTAAAGAAAAGGAAGAGAACACAAACAGGAAATGTCACCTGATTTGTCCTCTTACAATATTAAAAAAAATAAGTAAAACAAAAAATAAAATCTTAACTTACCCCATTTAGGCTGCCCAAATCTTTCACCAAATGTTCATCCGTAGAGGCGTCATAATTGATTACAGCATGTTGCTTATCCACACTACGAGACTGAAAGGAATTTTTTTAAGTTAGGAAATACAAGAAAATACTAGGATAAATAACAAACACAAAGATTTTTGGCTAGATACTTTATATTAATAGGACAGTAGATAAATACAGAGAAATATCAAAGTGAAAGTGGATTAAATGGGATTTAAACTGTGTTACTATGCAACACAAATTTGGCATCACTCCCCAAAGAAGAAAGCAGCCAAAATTTGAAGACATTCTTTTCTACTAAATTCACACATTCTACTTTTGAAAGAATTTAAATCAGGTGACTTTGTTGAATGCACCAAATGACAATTATTTTTATAATTCGAAACTGTTACACGGAAGTCATGTGAATTATAATCTCGTAATGTTTTATGTATCCTATTGTAAAAAAAAAACTATCCTATAGGATTTTCTTTATTGAAAATTACAGTGTCAATTATATAAAGAGTCCAAAGATTTAGAGAAAAGGAACACGATGTGATACACTCTTGAATAAAATTATCCTCACTTAAAACATGGGTTTTAGGGGTGCCTGGGTGGCTCAATCATTAAGCGTCTGCCTTTGGCTCAGGTCATGATCCCAGGGTCCTGGGATCGAGCCCAGCATCGGGCTCCCTGCTCAGTAGGGAAGCCTGCTTCTCCTTCTCCCACTCCCCCTCCTTGTGTTCCCTCTCTTGCTGTATCTCTCTCTGCCAAATAAATAAAATCTTTAAAAACAAACAAACAAAACATGGGTTTTAAAACTAGAATTCATGGGGGAGCTCTAAGAGGGAAAGAGATAGAAAGTCAAAAAAAGGAATTAGGATAGCAAAGTGATTATTGAAAATCATTTTTCAGTCTCTCTTAAAGTACACAGCACGCACACACGTATGCACACTGCTCCGGAGCTTAGAGAGTTGTCTGTAGGTAGAAGCACCTCAGAGATGAACTATATAAAAGCCTGTGGAAACTTTTATTGAAAAAAAAATATCCGTATAGTGACAAGAAGAAACAGTCTGAGAACCACACTGAATCTGAACTCACTAACACTGAGGGCTACTTCGGGAACCTGGGTAAATGAAAAGCAAAGGAAGTATCCCAAATGGGAAGAGAGATGACTTCCAGTTTCCAATCCAACATGTAAAAAGCTTGCAAGTTATCAGTCCCATCCTTACAACAAGAAAAAAGACGCGCAAATGAAAAATTAAAACTAGTCTTTGTTTTACCAGAGTATTGAGGTCATAAGGTCAATTGACACCCTGAAAACTGGAGAGAGAGGTGAATACAGAGAATCACAGCTTCCTGAAAACAGAAACCATGGCTGCAGCCAGCAAGGCAGGAAAACTCAAGGGTGAGGTGAGTAACTGAAACACGAATGCCAACTAGCTTGCAAGATAAAAGCTCGGGGGCACAGCCTTGGGGGACACCACTCTTTGATGAGTTTTGAGTTTTACC
Organism: Halichoerus grypus; assembly: GCF_964656455.1. Taxonomy (NCBI): domain Eukaryota; kingdom Metazoa; phylum Chordata; class Mammalia; order Carnivora; family Phocidae; genus Halichoerus; species Halichoerus grypus. The sequence continues at coordinate 94,335,893 of NC_135718.1, read as the reverse complement.
CCCAGAAGCCCCACAAGGATGTCAGGGTGAAGACTGGAGAAAGTCTTGTGTCCCCTTAGCCCGAGGGTGAAAAGTAACCATTCTGAAATAGACCGAGAGCATTCTGCTGTCACCAACGGCCTATCCTCAAGGAAGACTCTTTTACCAGCGCTCTACCAATGTGGGTTTTACCAGAGCCTAGCTGACATGCAAGAATGGAAATACCGAACTCCAGAGTCCTCTAGCCTTCCTGTCTCATCTAAAGAGGGGGACAAAAAAGAACTGAGATGCACTTGTGAAGGTCATGACCCCACAGAAAGACTGAGAACTAATCAAAGCATTATAGAATGCCTCCTCTCCCTCCCAATCTTACCTCACACCCACAGGGGAGATTACAATGGGCAAAACTGCTAAATTCAAATTATTTAATAAAGGGTCTCTAAGGAAACTCAAAAACCACTGGAGAGATGAAAACAAGGACACTAAAGGAAATGTTAACCTCTGATACTTTCAGCTACAGCCATCAGTGAACATGGCCTGACTCCTAACCCCACTGACAAAACGAGAAGGTCAGCAACGAGTAAACAACAATACAGTTGTTTACTAAAATCCTTCCTCAGTTAGCTTCAATTCCAATATATTGAAAAAGTTTTGGTCTTTCTAACATTAGGAAGAAACAGTATGTGACTTCAAATAATCTTCCAACAAAACCTACACATTCATCATACATATGCTTTTGTTCTTCTTCAAAGTTTTAAAAGTTGCTTTTTGGTTTGGTTTTCTCTGAAACCTCAATTTCCCTAGGACAGACTTAAGAGCACCTTTCTGTGTTGTAGGATTACTGCCACTTCTCTACGGCTCACCTGAGAAACCAATTACAATGGTAACCACTACAAAACATCTGCATTCAATCTAAAAGTTACTTAAACTTCATGCTGTCGTGTTTTAAATTATTGCTCTGTTTAAACTAATGAAGTACGAAATTCACTTATTCTGGTGACAAAAAACACATGTAGCTCCATTAGGAAAATAATTCCTCCTTATTGTGGATTTATCAAGTTGAATTAGTCTATGGGATAAAAATCTCTGCATGCTGTGAGACAAGTGAGACTGCAGGTGTATGTAGGCTCTTAATAAACTTGAAAGAATCATCATAAATAATCTCTCTGTGACAAAGGAAACAGAGAAAGAGCTGAAGTCCTTAGAACAGAGAACTGAAATCCAAGGGGAAAAATCTAAGTGAGAGCTGAGAGAAGAAAAATCACACAGGAAAGAGAGTTACTGTTAGCTTTGGAAAATAAGCCAAGCGGCTGCTTCTGGAACCAGGGAACCGCAGCTTTTGAGGGAATGGTCAACACGCATCAGAGATGGAGAAAAAAATGGTTTAAGGAGGAAACAATTAGGAGGCCACCTAACTAAGTTAACAACTTGCTAGAACCCGGAAAATCCTGAACCTGATATACACCTTGCCCTCAAATTGTGTATGGGGGTAGCTAAGTACAAGAACGCCTCCCATGGAATGTACTGCAAACCTAGACAGCAGAAGACGACAGAGTCCACTGAGTTGAGACGCCATTCCAACTCTGGGGACTGGGGAGTGAAGGAGTGAAGATGTTACGTGGGGTCAGAAAAAGCATCTTGTTTGTTGAAGATTTATTTATTTGAAAGAGAGAGTGCGTGCACATGCGTGAGCAGGGCGAGGGACAGAAAGAATCTTCAATCAGACTCCAGGCTGAGCATGGAGCCCAAAGTGCGGCTTGATCTCAGGGTTAACTAATTAAGCTACCCGGGCGCCCCTGTTTATTGTGAAATAAAGAGGGAAATAACTTTTTGAGAAGATCAGGCTTATGAACTCAGGGCAAGAGCTATCATCAGTTTAAAACTCACAGAACAAGTCATTCCCATTTGAGTAACTCTAACAGCCAATGAAAGAAAGCAAGTAAAAATTCCTGTGTTTAGTTATCTGCTGTTTTCAAGGTAGCAGGATGTTTTAGCACCCATCAAAGAAATTCAGCAGAAAACCAAGATTATAGAGCATACTACATCTAGAGAGTGGTCAAGAAAAACTGAAGGAATAAGGAAGATTCGCTACTTACATCTAACCATATAAGCATTGATTAATCCATTTCCATTTCCAGATAATCAAATTCACATTTTCTCTAGATTAAACTAGCCAGGAGAAGGTGTATTACAACTTAATTTTCACAATCCATTTGGACATTTCAATGCAAATCTAATAATCTGACAAAGACTGCTAACTTCATCAAGTTTCTGGTTCTAACGGGAAAACCTTAGCTGATCAGGTGTAAACTATGAAGATTGTCATTTTTTACCAGTTCTCTTATTCTTGTCACTTTAAACCTCCAGTAAGAATGCAAAACTCCTAAAGTCCTTCCTCATCACAAGAAAAAAAAATTTTCTGCGGCTTTGTATGGGAACAGATATTAACTACACTTATTATGGTGATAACTTCTCAATATATACAAACAGTCAATCATTGTTGTCCACTTGAAATTAATATAATGTTGTAAGTCAATTATATCTCAATTAAAAAAAATATGTAAGACTCTCTAGTCACTGTCTTCTTACAGAAAATACCCGGAAGAGTGTGCCTCCTTCCTCGTGATTTTTACTTTCTAGAAAGACTCTTCCTAAGGCTTTGCATTGCACTCTCGAGAATCCACCTTACTCGAAACTCCTCTTCATTCTCAAGCTCTCACAGATGGTTACCTCCTACTTCCTTCCTTTAACTGAAATCTGGCTTTCACCCTGAGAACACTATTTCCACTGCATTCCTTTAAAGTGGATGCCATCCTCTTAAATCTGACATTCTGTTGAGTTCAGAGATACAGAATGAATTCATATGGTTTATTATTACGGCTTTTAGACCATTACTTTCCCCCTTCAACGAAAAGCCCTTTACTTTTTTGAAGTTCTTGTTATCCACCTATACATAAATACAAGTATAAATAAATATATATACACACTATATATTTCTTTACACACACACCCCTCCTAGATTGCTGCAATCATCTGTGGTCATTTTAACTTTTCTTTTTTTTTTGAGTAAACTCTACCTCCAACATGGGCCTTGAATTCATGCCCCAAAATCAAAGTCACATGCTCTCCCAACTGAACCAGCCAGGCGGCCCTCATTCTAATTTTCTGACTGAAGTTTTGGAGTTATGGTTCACAGTCTTCCTTTCCATTCAAATTCCTACTTCGCCATGATTGATTTTAAACATCTATGTAGAGAGGCGCCTGGGTGGCTCAGTTGGTTGAGGCTCTGACTGTTGGTTTCAGCTCTGGTCATGATCTCAGGGTCCTGAGATCGAGCCCTGCACTGGGGGGTGGTGGTCTGTGCTCAGCAGGCAGTCTGCTTGAAGATTCTCTCCCTCTACCACTCCCTCCGCTCACAGATTCTCTCTTTCAAATAAATAAATAAAATCTTAAAAAAAAAAAAATCTATGTAGACAACCCATATAAAAATCTAGCCATCCCAACTTCCATAACCAAACTCCATGCTCTATCTTGGTATACCACTCCCACTGCTAAATCTTATGTGAAACAGATTCTATACCTGGAATCTAAACTGTAGTATTTTTCTCTATGACTACATTCTCCTATTCTTCCAGTTCTCTCACTTATTTATAATAATTTACTAGTATGCAACCTCAGTGCCCTGACTGCAACAGGTCATCTCATACTCTGACCCCTTCCTTTTCTCCCAAGCAACCATTCCCTATTGTCCTGACTTTCTTTCCTTCTCTATAATCCAGCTTCCCCTGGCTTCCCCATCCATGTTCACGACTCCCAAACCTCTACCTTCTGCTCAGACTACTTTGCTCAGCTTTACATATTTATTTCCTGCTTTCTACTAAATATCTCAATCTGGACGTCCCTTCAGAACTTCAAACTCACTACCTTATTCCTGAAAAGTACACCTCCTGAAACTATTTTATTCATTTCAACGCCAAAAACGCTAGGTCCGAGGCTCTTTTTCTCTCTATCCCTCATTATATAACTAGAAAGCATATCCTAACTCTTCAATCCCTCTCATACTCTTCCTTTCTTCATTTCAAAGGGTTCTTTTTCTTTAGAACATTACCTCACTTTCTAGACAATTACCACCTGCTTATACCAATTCTGAGCTTCAACTTCTGAGCAGCCATATAGATTAACAGTTTAAAGTGCAAGTGCTGGAGTCCAAAAGAACTGGTCGAGACATCTGGCAACAGTGTGGCCTTGGTAAAATGACTAATCTTTGTTTAATCATCTATAAAAAGACAGACCGTACGTATCCCAGAGGTTGGTCTATGAGGATTAAATGACATTAGGCATGGGAAGCATTTAAAAAGGCAATATTCCCCTGTGTAAAAACTCCTCAGTGTACTTAGTGGCTAAGGTATAACATATAGTCTTTCATCTAGAACACAAGGCCCTCTAAGATCTGGTCTCTTCTAACTTCCAAGTCTTTATCTCTCAAAATGTTTGCCTTCATGTCCTATATATAAATCACAAGGGATTATTTTAATTACCTAAATACACACTGAATGCCATGCACTCAATCACACTCGAAACCTTCCAGAAACCATTTATTCATCTTTTAAGATTATTCAGCTCAAGCCATCTCCTCCATGAAGTCTTCCCAGATTTCTTATCTCTACATTTCCTTGCAGGTAGGACTGATCAATCTGTCTGTTGTGCACCCCACATCAGACGTATCACTGTTCTGTGCTGTAGTATCTAGACTGGTTAACATGTGTATCTCCTTTTACTAGACAATAAGCCCTCACGGACAGGGAGACCCTACGTATGTGCATTGATCCCTCGGTAGCCAGCATGGGGCCTAGTGCATTGTAGATGCTTAGCAAAGGTTTGTTGGAAAGAAAATACATGTTATTTAGCCCATCTCATTTCATGAAGGATGAAGATAGAAAAATTTTCTTAGAGAATAAAATATCAAAAGTACTGAACTTACAAAGTTCAGACCAAATTTTAAGAGAACTACAAACTGAGTGGCTTAAAACAACAGAACCAAAACAAAACAAAAAAAATTTGGACCTCAGAAAAGATAATTATAAAACCAGAAAATTCTGGAAAATAAGAGTATTAAAATGAAGCAATAATACTGCTATATTTAAGAAATACTTCCTTCCTCCCCCCCCCCCCCACCAAACCATGAGACTATGGACTCTGAGAAACAAACTGAGGGTTCTAGAGGGGAGGGGGGTGGGGGGATGGGTTAGCCTGGTGATGGGTATTAAAGAGGGCACGTATTGAATGGAGCACTGGGTGTTATACACAAACAATGAATCATGGAACACTACATCAAAAACTAATGATGTAATGTATGGTGATTAACATAACATAATAAAAAAATAAAAAAAGAAATACTTCCTTTTCTACAAAACAAAAAAAACACACACAAAAAAACAAAGAAACAACGAAAAGCCTGATATCAAGTAAGTCAAAACATAAAAAAACAATTCTAGGCCAGGCACAATGAAAAGCTAATTTTAACGAAAAGCTAACACATGAATGGTACAAATGACTACCTGCTATGTGTCACATATGCTTTGGGTATGAAATGGCTACTTTCTAACATTATTATTACTTCTTATATCACTTCTTTTTCCTACTAAAACACAGACATACATGGACACATAGGCTAAAAAAACCTGAAGAGAAAAAGAAAGATTGCCACTGTGTGTCATCACTGTTTTAAAATCTTTTTTAAAGACCCTGTGGCTGACTCTTTAAAAGCTCAATTGCATTTTTACAATCAGAGTAATACACAGTGACTTATTCTTTGCTATGGGTCCCCAAAAGACAGATGAAAATAAGTTACCTATGATCTTTAAAACATATTCCATTATCCTCCTGGGGACTGTTCTTACACCATGTGGAAGTTAAAATATTAAAATAATAAGTCAAATATAATTTTGTTACAATTTCTATTATGCATCGGGAAAAAAACATGTTTCAGTTAGTATGATGGTGTTTCTCAAAACAGAGCAAAATTCAATTATTTGGTGCAATTAAAATTTTTATGAAGATAAAATTAGAATTTAGATAGTGAACTTCTCAAAATGCAACTCCATTTGTATTTAGAAGTATCCCATATATTGCAACAGAAGTTTGAACATGTTTACTAGCAGAAGTAAGTTAGTAAACCAGCTTTAGGTTACATACATGCAGTAGCAGCTTAGTGGTAGAAGAGAAAGGTCATTTGATTTTGAGCCAATATTACCAAGACTCTAATACCAGCTTCCATGACTTAATGGTCACGTGATACTGGCCCTGTGACTAAGTCTTTCTGAATCTTAATTTTACCATCTGTAAAATAGGGATGACTGTATCTTTCAGGAAACTGTTGAGAGGAACAACTAAAATGACATAAATGAACACTGAGAAATAGAAAGTACTATTTAAATACAAGGTACTTTTAATAGTAACATTAATGTGTGTTACTCCAGACAAAATGTAATTTCCACCTAATAATTATACTTCGTAGCTTTCATCTATGGCTAAGATTTATTTTGCATAGTATGTCTTATGAAACATAGCACAGTCATCTTTCTACAGCAAGACAAACAGGCATAGCAAGTCTAAATACTTTGCTGGAAGCTTCCAGGCTAAGTGCGAGAACTAATTTCAGAATCCTTTATTTAATCATCTACTCTTTAATATCCAGGCACATTTTCTTCTTGATGATCACATTCTTTAGACTACCTTTTTTGGAATGAGATGAAATAACAAAAAAATTTTAATTGTAATCAAACAGGTCATATAACCTTATGGATCATTTATTTCCCTTTTGCTTTGGGTTTAAGCCATATTATCACCAAAGACCAGCAAATCTATTTGTGGTTGAAATCTTTACAGGTAAGAAACTACTTAAAATTATTTAGAGGCAGAAATTCTAAAACCTAACAACCGGTTTCCTGTACATTAAAAAATGGAGGGTTTTAAGTCATAAATGCAGACTTAGATCAACCAAATTTTTAAAGATCTTTTATTTACTCATTAAAAAGCAATCAAATATTAGCTATTTGAACTTCTAACAATTTTAATTATCACACTGACTGGCCTAACCAATGCAGAACCACTGAAGCTCTGTAAAGCCTTTAAAAGGAAAACACAATATCATCAAGTCTAGAGCACTAATCTTTCAAAACAAATATATTTTGCATTTATAAACACAAAATTCTTCACTCTTCAAACACTAATCCATACCTAAACTTTGTTCATTTTTCAGAAATGATATAAAAAAGAATAAGTTTTAAACATCCATTTATTTTACTATACTTGGAAAGATTAAACATTAAACCACTTAAAAACTAAATACAATTTGCAAATATTTATTCTTACTTCCATATACAAGATGTCCTTCAGTGCTACGAAGAGTACTACTAATTTGTAGCACTGATTCAGACTACCAGATGACCAGCATGCCAATCTATTCATGGACCTCTTTCAGAGAATCCACTGTGTCTAGGACAGGGCTAAGAACAACGTGCTGCTATCAGATAAAGGGCAGAAGTATCTTTAATGGTGGAGACCGAGGAACAGGTCAAAACTGTTTTTTTCCCTTGCCTGATCATGGAGTTCCCTTATCTCCTTTACATTCTAGTTAAAAAATAAAGTATAAATAAAAACACTCATAAATGGGATAGATACCCATATCATAAACATTTATGAAATTTAAGTAAAAAGGTTATTTTAACTTTTTGACTTTTTACAGCACTGTAATATTGGTTTCTGCTCATTAAAATAATACTAATTTTTGCTTTAAGGTTGTTATAAAGGCAGTATGAATCAACAGAATCAATTCAAAGATATTTTAAAATTCTACTGCCATTGGGGCGCCTGGGTGGCTCAGTCGTTAAGCGTCTGCCTTCGGCTCAGATCATGATCCCGAGGTCCTGGGATCGAGCCCCCTGTCGGGCTCCCTGCTCAGCGGGAAGCCTGCTTCTCCCTCTCCCACTCCCCCCTGCTTGTGTTCCCTCTCTCACTATGTCTCTCTCTGTCAAATAAATAGGTAAAATCTTAAAAAAAAATAAAAAAATAAAATTCTATTGCCATTGATTTCCTTTTTGTTTCATTGTGGTGATATATATATCATATATATAGCATATTGTCCATTTTAAATATTTTTAAGTGTACAGTTCAGTGGCATTAAAATCACAATGTTGTACACCACCATCTATTTCCAAAATTTTTTTATCACCCCAAACAGAAACTTTGTAACTCTTAAGCAATAACTCCCCAAACCTCTTTTCTAGCCACTGAAAACTGCTAACCCTCTTTTATGCCTATGAATTTGCCTATTCTAGCTATTTTCAAAAGAAATGAAATCATTTTGTCTTTTGTGTCTGGTTTATTTCACTTAGCATAATGTTTTCAAATTTCATTTATGTTGCAGCATGTATGAGAACTTCATTCCTTTTTGTAACTGAATAATAATCCATTATATGCATATACATTGCATTTTGTTTATCCATTCATTTGTGACTGGACACTGGGGTTGTTTTCACCTTTTGGCTATTGTGAATAACGAATGCTATAATTAACACTGACACCCAAGTATCTGTTTGAGGCGCTGCACACAATTACTGTGGGTATATATCTAAAAGTGGAACTGCTGGTCATATGGTAACTCTACGTTTAGCTTTTTGAGGAACCACTAAAAACTATTTTCTACAGCAGTGACACCATTTTACAGTTCCACCAGCAACATAAAAGAATTTGAATTTCTCCACATCTTCATTGACCTTTATTTTCCTGTTTTAAAAAAAATTACAGCCATCTTAGTAGATGTGAAGTGCTATCTCACTGTGGTTTTGATTGACATTTCTTAGTGACGAACGATGTTGAGCATCTTCTTTTCATGTGTTTATTGAGCATTTTTAGATCTTCTTTGGAGAAATGTGTAGTCAAGTCTCTATCCCATTTTTTAAGTGGGCTGCTTGTCTTTTTGTTGTTGAGTTGTAGGAATTCTTCATATACTCTGGATAGTAAACCGTTATATATAATTTTGCAAATATTTTCTCCCACTCTTCACTCTGTTGGTAGTGTCCTTAGATACACAAGTTTTTAATTTTAATGAAGTCTCATTTATCTACTTTTTCTTTTGTGGTTGGTGCTATTGGTGTCATATCTAAGAACCCACTGCCAAATCCAAGGTTATGATGACTTATCCCTATGTTTTCTTCTAAGAGTTTTATGGCTTTAGCTCTTAAATTTAGGTCATTGATCCATTTTGGTTAATTTTTATGTTTGATGTGTGGCAGGGGTCCAACTTCATTCTTTTGTAGTGGAAATCCAGTTGTCCTAAGCCTCATCTGCCAAAGAGATTATTCCTTCCTCCACTGAATGAATATAACACCCTTCTAAAAACTCAGCCTGCCATTGTAATAGTTTCCTGGGGTACCATAGGAAAGGTGGCTTAAAACAACACAAGTTTATTTTCTCATAGTCTGGACTCTAAAAATCCAAAATCAAGGTGCTGGTAGGGCCATATTTCCTCCAACACCTCTTGGAGAGGATCTCTTCTTTCCTTGCCTCTTCCAGCTTCTGGTGGACTCAGGTGTTCCTTGGTTTCTGGCAGCCTAACTGTAATCTCTGCTTCTGCCTTCACGTTGTCCCTCTGTGTCTGTCTTTTCCTTTCCTTATGAGGACATCGACTCATACTGGATTAGAGTCCATCCTAATGACTCTACCTTAACTTGATTACATCCTCAAAGACTTTATTTCCATCTAAGGTCACATTCATAGGTATGGAAGATTAGGACTTCAATATATGTTTTTGCGGGGGACTCAATTCAAACCACAGATACATAGGGGTTTATTTCTGGACTCTCTATTCTATTCCACTTGTCTATAAGTCTACCTTTAAATAAGCCAGCGTCACTAGTTTGTATTAAGTTTTGAAATCTTTTTCAAGACTGTTTTACCATTTTTTTTTTATTTTGCCAGACTGTGCCAAACTTTTACTTTGCCAAACTTAGCCAAACTCTTCAGAAACAAAACATCTTTTACTATCAGCCTTTATTACGGGTCACGTTTTCCTGCTTCTTTACGAGATGGGTACTTTTTTATTGTATACCAATATTTTATTTATATTGTAAATTTTGCCTTTTGGGGGTGTTGGATATTTCTGTATTCTTATAAATATTCTTGGACTTTGTTATGGGACATAGTTCAGTTACTTGAAGAGTATGACCCTTTTGGGTATTGCTTTTCAGATTCAGATGAGGGTAGAACTCAGTCTATGGTAAATTATTTCCCACTATTGAGGGGTTAGAGACCAATGCCTTGTGAATCATGAGGTTTTCCAGTCTGGCTGTTAAGACAAGCACCATTCCTGACCATGTTACTGCCCAGCACTGTCAACTCTAATTCTTTGGAGTGTTTTCTCCACATATATGTGCTGATCATACCCAACGGCATACTGGAGGATTACCTCTGCAAAGTTCCTTCTCTGTGTACCTCTTTCCTCTCTGATACTGTGTCCTGTGAACTGGAACCCACTTTGGTCTCCCTGGACTCACAGCTTTCACCCACCACCTCACAAACTGTCAGACAACTTCCACCTGTCACACATAGTCCAGGAACAGACACCATATCAGTCATGTCTCTTACTATTCCTTATCTCCATGTAAGAAGAGACCTATCCTGCAAGCTCCTCAACAACCATTCCCACATTTCTTGGCTGGTTGATACAAATGCCACATAGAAAGCACCTCTTCTACTCTCTGATAATGAGCTCCTACTATCTGTGCCTAGGATAGGGTCCAGTTCCAAGAGGCCTTTATCCAAACCAAATCATTACTGCCTTTTTCTCAGTTGCCACTCTCAACACTCCCATCTCACTAAGAACTGCAGAAAATCTCTGTACTATTCTATTTCTCATATTGAATTTGTTGAATTAAAGTGTCATTGTATATGTAACTTATTCGTATACTATACTTACTACATTCATATACTACACTCACATAGCTGAGGGTGGCTTTACTTTCACTGCCCCAGAACTATAAAATAAGTTCCCTAATTTTAAAGTAAACACGTGTAACAAACAGATGCAAATTTGATTTTTCTAGGGATAATGCAGGGTTTCTCAATCTCAGTACTATAGATATTTGGGGCCAGATACTTCTTTGCTGTGTGTACAGGGTGGGGGGGAGAAAGGTGCTGTACACTGTAGGATGCTTAGCAGCACACTTGGCTTCTTGGCCTCTACCTACTAAATGTCAGTAGTGACCACCTCCAACCTCCCACCACTGTAACAGTCAGCTATTGCCAAATGTCCTCTGGGCAGGGGGAGACAAGATCGTTCCAGTTAAGAACCACTGGGCTAACAGAATAAACAGTTCTACTCTTAAGTATTTGTTTACCATTTTTAACACAAAAAAGGGGGAAGAGTAAGGTGATAAGATTTTTTTCTAAACTGCGAGGGATCTGTTAAAATAAATTGTCAAAAACCTGGAGATCCATTTTTCTGCTAATTACCTTACTCAAACACATCTTAAAAGTATGCTTGAAAAGTAACTCCTTTATACATAATGCAGTAAATATCATCAATCTTTAATTATGCTCAAACTACTGAAAGGTATCATACTGAACATCTCGAAAAGAAGCAGAGAAACTAATTTTGGTATCGCTGAAGCATCCACGATTAAAATTCAGTTTTACTTCATGCTATGCTAATTTTATGAGTTATTTACAAGTCTTATTTTTAAAGTATATAATGTGAAACTTCTTACTTAAAAATAAATTTCTCTACTCTGAGCTCTCATTTTTCAAAATTTACTTCCCAAGACTTAGAACATATTTTTAGATGATTCAAGAGGGAGAAAATTAATTAAACTGGTAGCTAGAGTTAAAACAGGGAGAGCCAGAAAGTTGAACTCCAAAGGAGCAGAAGAATATTTTCTACCAGTTCAGGTTTTGAGTAGATACATCCAGAAGTTTGATGCAATTACCTGCAACATGAGCTCACAGTCATCTCTTCCAACAAAAATCATTTCTCGTGGCAGCCTGTGGCGAGTGCCTCCACTGCTCACCAAAAACCAGGATGTTAAGCTCATTTTCTGCTTAGCTTCTAAGTCTTTGGCAAAGCTACGTCATCCTGCAGAGATATTGAAGAAAAACATACATTCAGATATTTTTAGCTTTAGTATCTATTCACCAAACCCTTCATAAAGTAGGCCTAAGAATAGAACTGCACTCATCATCTACTCCTAGCTAAGTAAACAGATAATCCAGAGGTCCTCCGACACGACAGACTTACCAAATTCTCATTTGTAAAGTACACAGACTTCATTAAGAGTTCAGTTAAAAAGGAAGACATTAAGCAATTAAGTAGTCAACTAATTCACATTTATCACACTTCTGAAGGGCTTTGAGCATAGCTTATAAAGGTCTATAATTCTCAAGTAAATGATCACATTATTATAATGTTAACCTGAGTAAATACTAGCAATATTATACAAATGCATGACTTATAAATGATTTGAGAAAGACTAAGTTCAAATGAATATATTTGATATCTGATTAAAAACAATAAAAACCAAAGAAATTGCTTCTTTGTCAACCAAGTGCAGACCACTGAAGGAACTTTCAAAAACCTGCGATTTCAATTTCTCTGTCCTCATATGTACTTCACTTTCTTCGTATATTTCTCTAGAGCAGCAATTCTTAGGCTTTTGTTCTTAGGACCCATTTCACTCTTTTATTTATTCATTTTTTTAATTTATTTACTTGACACAGAGAGAGAGCTCAAGCAGGGGGAGCAGCAGAGGGAGAGGGAGGAGCAGACTCCTCAACGAGCAGGGAGCCCGACTCGGGACTCGATCCCAGGACCCCGGGATCATGACCTGAGCTGAAGGCAGATGCTTAAGCGACTGAGCCACCCAGGTGCCCCCCATTACACTCTTAAAAAAAGAACCCTGAAGAGCATTTTGTTTACATGGGCTATATATATTAACATTTACCATAAAAAAGAAATGAAAACTGAGAAACTAGGATTTATTAATTCATTTAAAATAAACTAACATTTTATTGAAAAATATACTTCCAAAACAAAAATAATTAGTGCAAAGAATAGCACTATTTTACATTTTTAAAAATCTTTTTAATGTCTAGCTTAATTGAAGATTTCTGTATTTGCTTGGCATTCAATTTGTTGCTGTATATTGTTGAACGTGAAATATCTAAAGAAGGTCTGCCTTCATTCAAATAGAAAAGGGAAATTTATTTTAATAGTTTTTTCAAACAACTGTAGATAGTTTCTTTGATACTACATCAAAACTTTGAAAGTTTCTTGAAATTTATTTACAATAAGAAATCAAACTTTTTATACTATGTTACATGAAAATCCATCTTCAACTTTGAAGGGATCTTGTAACATTATAAATTGGTCATTTGGAAAATATTGGTTCCCTGAGTAACACAGATCTTCCAAATGATGACATATTCATTATATTATGTAAAAACATCACAGTCGTTAATTTCATCACCCATCTCCTCAGAAAAGTCTTTAAGTATGAGGTAGTTGTGAGGATCATGGTGGCAGAATCAAGTTTTCTAAAATTCTAATTTTCTCTTGAAAGCTCAAACTTTATTGGCAAAAGAATACCACCAATTCTTTTCTTTGAGGTGACAGGCTTACATTGTTTGGCAAACACTCAATCTACAAAACCACAAATTTGTCGGTCACTGTGTCAAGTAACAAGGCGCTCTACGAAACAAGTGGGTAGTGTAGTTCACAACTCAAAGATGACACCAATGCTTCTCCTTGAGACAACCATGGTACTTTGGTATACAACATAAATGCTTTATGTGTCCTTCCAATTACTTGTACAGAATATTAAAAAGATGGGACTCCCACTTTTACCACTTTATCAAGGACATTGTTAAATGAAATGGCTTTTTTTTCTTAACTGCAAGTGCATGGCAATTACTACTAGTATAGTTCAGCCTGGATCTATGCTTAGGGACCAGCAGCTTTACCCGCCACTCTTTTTATACTGTTAATTCAAATCACAATACAATAAAAAACGCAAATAATGTTTTGATGTTATTATGAAAACAGTTTTGACCCCCTGACCTTTGAAGTGGTTTTGGGAACTCCCAGAGCCCTGTGGATTGAGCTTTGAGAACCACTGTGCTAGACAAGCTATGTCATTTAGAACATAAACCTTAGACAGACTGACAGATGAAGAATCTAACTCCTGGTTCTAACACTTTTTATTCTACATGACCTGGGGCAAGTTATTCATCTCCTGCCCCTTAGTTTATTTTTCTCTAAAATGGGGATAATGATAGTATCTACTCAACAGTTTTTTCTTAGGAATCAAAAAACTACTACTTGCAAAATTTTTTTTTCCATGAAATGGCACATTCTGTTACAATTTAATTAGAAGCAAACTATACTAAGTGAACTGAAACATTCTGCAGTAAGAACTATATCCATACATTAAAGCAAAATCCTATAAAATGTAAAATTTTATGTTAAGGTAAAAATCCTATATATTATAAACTTATCAACACATACAAGAAACAATGGGTTTCACCAAAACAGGCAAATAGTCTTCTGTAAAGCCAAAACAATCAAGTCTTACTCAACTCTCAGCTTATCAATTGATACGGTCAATTTATGTGGATTTTTCAATCTTTATCGACCTAACTCCATGTTGGAGATGTTAGTCTTTCATGTGTTTATTCTGTCAGATTGGCTTTTAGCACTTCATGGGTACATCCTGGCCAAGTCAACAGAGAATCAAAAAAATTTTATCCAAGAAAAACCCTCCAATCTAAATATAGCATATAAGTTGCATACTGCATTTGAAAACAAACAAAAGGACAATTTTAAAACATGATATTAATAAGTAAGCCAATAGTTATGTATTTATTTAAGGGAAGTAAAAAAAAACAAAACTACAGTAAGACATGTTAAAAGGAAATGAAATTAGCCTAAACACAGTAAACTAAAACAGTAGAGTCAAACATGGGCAACGGGAACAATATAACATTTTCAAAATCATAGAAGTTTTATGTAAGCATTATTCATATGCTACAAAAACACTTCTAAGTATTTAGACAATATCAAACAGAATTATATTAATATGTAACCATAATTCTATAATATAAACATAGGACAGTAATTACAGTTGACCCTTGAACAACATGAGTTTGAACTGCATGGATCTGCTTATATGTGGATTTTTTGATAAATACAGTATTGTAATTATATTTTCTCTTCCTTATAATTTTCTTAGTAACATTTTTCTTTTCTCTAGCTTAACTGTAAGAATACAACATATAATACATGTAACATAAAAATACGTTAACAGTTTATGTTATTGGAAAAGCTTCTGGTCAACAGTAGGCTATTAGGAGTTACATTCTGGGGGAGTACAAAGTTATACAATGGATTTTCAACCATGCAGGGGCTGGCACTCCTAACCTCTGCATTGTTCAGGGGTCAGCTGCATGTAATTACATAAAATAATATGAAAATAGTGGCTTTTCATATATTTTGTTTTGACTTACAATGACACTTAAAAGATAACTAAAAGAGTACATACTTTCTGAAAAACAAAAATAAACGTAATCCTCAAGATGAGGGGTACTTATTTATTTATTGGAGGGGTGCAATGTCCTTGATTCCTCTTCTAGCTTCTCAACAATGGATGGGAATGAGATCTAACAAAAGAGCTGCTGCGTTTCGATTTTTACATAGGGCTCTCTCCTTATCTAAGACAGCTTTCTTACTGGTCCTTCAGTTCCAATGATCTCTTTCTACTCCCTGAGTAATACTGACAACTCACACATGATAAAACTGAAACCTGGTTGACAGCTTCCTCAATGACCAAGACATGTTTCAGCTCAGGTTCCTCTAACGGGAGGGGGAAAAGAAGCCTTTGGGTTCGACAGTTGGACAGAACATGCCAAAGGTCTTGACCAGATGTGACAGCAGTTACATTTCCTTGTAGAGTTTCTGGATGAGCCAGGAAAACATGTGTTTTGGAGCAGACTTTCTGAATTAAAACCCTAGTCCCTCATGCTTTCTAAGTGACTCAAAACACAAAAACAACAAAAATAATGACAAAAATAACAACAAATTTTTCTGGATTTCAGATATCTTATCTGTACAAAGAAAAAGGAAAAAAAAAAAAACCCAAAGGGAGAATATCTAAAGACAAAATGAGACACAGATATGGTATCTTATAATACCTGGCATACGGGATTATGTTCATTTCCTTTTCTCCCTCTCCTCCTAATCTTTTCTGCCAAATAATACCCTAAAGTCACAACTTGAGACTGCAACAGTACCAAGCAAACAATCAACATTATTGAGTATCTTCTATGTCAATGTTGTAGAAGTATTCACTTAAAGGAATACTTTAGGACAAAAATTATGACAATATAATGTAGCTTATGGCTTACTCATAAAATTAAAAATACTATATAGTCTATTTCATACATATTTCAATTCTAGAAAAGTAAATTTAATGGATCAATGATTAAAATTCCTACAACACTTTCTCAAAGCATGACCAGATTTCATTGGGATCTAAAGTCTGAATAGTATACAGGATCATTGAGTTTTTTTTGAAGACTAGAGCCCAAGGCCTTCTTACATACTCAAATTCTACCACAAATTATAACCTTTGCCCTGTGACTCTGCAATTCTTCCAATTAGAGGTGGGGTATAATCTCCATTCCATAACTCTGGGGTCTGCCTCATGACTTGTTTTGGCCAATAGGATGATGTTAGTAGATGTGATGCAAGTAGAATCTAAAACATGCTTGGGCAATTGGCTTTCCCTCCTGTACCTCTGCCATCACCAAAAAAAGAACATGCCCTGGCCAGCCTATTTGTTCAAGATGAATGAAAGACATGTGGAACAGACATGAAGCTAACATACAATTTGAAGTTGGGTGGTCAGTATATCATTTAACCCCCAGGTGAACAACAAATATATGAGCAAAAAATAAAAACGATTGTTGTTCGAAGCCATTGAGAGATGTGGGCTGATTTGCTCCACTACTGACTATAATGCACATTGAGTATAATTTACTAAAACACAGTATCTTTTCATAAGTACATTCACAGTCCAATACACTCACTTGAGTATCTTTAGAATTAATATACAAATGAAATTTTTGTTTTCATTGTCTCTTTTCCCAATTTACTCTTTTCTTGATGGTAACATTATTTGTATAATTAAACATAAGACTGCTATATATTACAGAACTAAAAATTACAGGTAAAGCTCTCAGCTTATTGTAACAAAGAACCAACAACTGGAAAATCCAGCAATGGAAGAAAATGCAAGCCCCCTTTTTTGGGGAGGTAGGGGAGGTCAACATCTTTAGTTTACTTTTTTCCTCTCTGGAACAGTTCAGTTTACCACAGGAGACTCCTCCCATATTCCCCAATAATGCACATAAACACACTGCTGATATTGTAGGAGCTAAACCAAGAAGTGATTTAGGGGGTTTCACTGTTGTATTTGCAGTTTCTACATATTAATCTCCTTGGTTAAGCAGAGCACTTCAACCCTGGTAAGCAATTCAATTCCTAAGCTACTTAGGAATATCACAAAAAATGGAGGAACAGGATGCTCCAGGAATCCATCCCCCCACCTAAATGACTACTGAACTCCTAAGAACTATCTGAAGTAACTATTTTGGGGCTCTGGTGTCTAGCCGAAGAGGCTGCTAAACTTCAGTACTTTGCATGGTAGCAGGTACCATCGCCATTCCCCATTCCAGAAGCTCCAAGAACTAGCCCATAGATAGCCTCTTGCATTTCTGGTGAGGCTCACTGGAGCCAGGATACATAATAAAGACCTACATATAAAGAGCAAGCAACAGGAAAACTCACTTGCAGGGGAAAAAAATGGACGGAAACCATCCCTGAGGAAGCCCAGACATTTTAATTATTAGTGAAAGATGTTAAATCAACTGTGTTACATGACAAAGAACTAATGGGAATCAGCAAAATGATCTATGAGAAAGCCAAGAGCATAATAGGGAGACAGAAGTTATATAAAATGAAAAAGTCACTACAGAAATTCAACAGCAGATTTCACCAGGAAGAAGAAATGATCAACAAATCTGAAGATAAGACAATTGGAAGTATCCAGTGTGACAGTTAGAAAGAAAGAAAAAAAAAATGAATAACATAAACAGAGCCTGAGGGATCTGTAGGATATCATCAAATGTAGTGACACATACATTAAAGGAGTCCCAGAAGGAGAAGAGACAGAGAAAGGGGAAGAAATAATGGCAAAAAAACTTCCCAAATCTGAGGAAAGATATAGATATACACACCCAAGAATTTCAACAAACTCCAAGCAGAACAAATTCATACATATTCACACTCTGCCATATTATACTCAAAACTGAAAGAAAAAGACAATTTTGAAAACATAAAGAGAAGACACTTGTCATGGACAAGGGGACTAATAAGATTAACAGCTGATTTCTCCTCATAAACCATGGAAGCAATAAAGCAGCAGGATGGCATATTTATAAAGGCTGGGGGGTAAAAACTGTCAACCAAGAATTCTGTATATGATAAAACTATCTTTTAAGAATGAATCACAATTGGGGCACCTGGGTGGCTCAGTTGGTTAAGCAACTGCCTTCGGCTCAGGTCATGATCCCAGGGTCCTGGGATCCAGCCCCGCATCGGGCTCCCTGCTGGGCAGGGGGCCTGCTTCTCCCTCTCCCTCTGCCACTCCCACTGCTTGTGCTTTCCTGCTCTCTCTCTGTCAAATAAATAAAATCTTTAAAAAAAAAAAAAAAAGAATGAATCACAATTAAGACACTTCCAGTTAAACAAAAGCTGATGGTAGTTCATTACCAGCAGACTGGCCTACAAGAAATGCAAAAGAGAGACTTTTAGGCTGAAATGAAAAGACACTAGACAGTAACTAGAAACCATGAGAAAAATTAAAGATAACACAGGTAAAGTAACTATATAGGTAAATATAAATCTAGGATGATTGCACTTTTTAAAAAAAAAGGATTTTATTTATTTGAGAGAGAGAAAGAGAGCATAAGCAAGGGGGAGCAGCAGAGGGAAAGGGAGAAACAGGCTCCCTGCTCATGTGGGGCTTGATTCCAGGATCGCGGGATCATGACTTGAGTCAAAGGCAGACACCTAACCAATTGAGCCACCCAGTTGCCCCAGGATGATTGTACTTTCAATACGATTTGTAACTTTTCTCTTTTTCCAATATGATTTAATAGGCAAATACATAAAACAATTATAAAGCTATGTCAATAGGAATACAATATATAAAAATGTAATTGGTGACAAATATAAAAGGGGAGGGATGGAGATGTAGATTCCTGTATATTCTTGCATTGTATCTTGAATTGTATATTCTTGAGATTAAGTTGGTATTATTGAAATTAAGTTATTATAAATTTAAGATGTTATTTGTAATCCTCAAGGTAACCACCAAGAAAATAACTAAATAAACATGTAGAAAAGGAAAGAAGTGAATCAAAATGGCACATTAGCCAAAAATCAACTGAATATAAAAAACATTCAGTAGTGGAGAAATTGAGGAACAACAAAAAACCATATAGATTGCAAAATATAAACAGGTAAGTGACAAATTAATCCTTCAGAAATCACATTAAATGTAAAGTATTAAACTCTCCTATAAAAAGGCAGAAAAAGACAGATCACATAAAATAACAGGATCTGTTGGGGTGCCTGGGCGGCATAGTCAGTTGGTGTCTGACTTTTGGTTTCCGTTCAGGTCATGATCTCAGGGTCATGAAGCTGGGCTCTGCACTCAGTGGGGAGTATGCTTGAGATTCTATCTCTTCCCTCTGCAACCCCCCCCTCCCCGGCCCCGGCTTACGCACTCTCTCTCTAAAATAAATAAATGAATCTTTTTTTTTAAATTTTATTTTATTACGTTATGTTAATCACCATACATTACATCATTAATTTTTTTTTTTAAGATTTTATTTATTTATTTGATAGAGAGAGACACAGCGAGAGAGGGAACACAAGCAGGGGGGTGGGAGAGGCAGAAACAGGCTTCCCATGGAGCAGGGAGCCCGATGCGGGGCTCCATCCCAGGACCCTGGGATCATGACCTGAGCCAAAGGCAGACGCTTAACGACTGAGCCACCCAGGCACCCCACATCATTAATTTTTGATGTAGTGTTCCATTATTCATTGTTTGCATGTAACACCCAGTGCTCCATTCAATACGTACCCTCTTTAATACCCATCACCAGGCTAACCCATCCCCCCACCCCACCCCCCCGCCAGAACCCTTAGTTTGTTTCTCAGAGTCCATAGTCTCTCATGGTTTGTCTTCCCCTCTGATTTCCCCCCCTTCATTTTTCCCTTCCTACTATCTTTTTTTTTTTTAACATATAATGTATTATTTGTTTCAGAGGTACAGAATCTTAAAAGAAAAAAAACTAGGATCTGTCTATATACTGTCTACAAGAGGTTCTGTAGATATAAGGACACAAAGAAGTTAAAAGGTTTAAAAAGACATTCCATGCAAATAGTAACCCCTCAAAAATGGAAGTGGCTATATTAGTGTCAGAAAAAAATAGACTTTAAATCAAAGAAAGATTACAAGAGACAAAAGAGGACATTATATATTGATAAAAGCTTCAATATAGCAAGACATAAAAAATGTAAACATATGTAGCTAACAACAGAGCCCCAAAAGATATGAAGCAAAAATGAACAGGGCACCTGGGTGGCTCAGATGGTTAAGCGACTGCCTTTGGCTCAGGTCATGATCCTAGGGTCCTGGGATCTAGTCCCGCATCGGGCTCCCTGCTAGGCGGGGAGCCTGCTTCTCCCTCTGCCTCTGCTTCTCTCTCTTTCTGACTCTCATGAATAAATAAATAAAATATTAAAAAAAATAGACAGTTAAAAAATAATAGTAAGAAACCTTAATACCCAACTTTCAACAATGAAACAAAAACAACTAAACAGAAGATCAATAAATAGAGGACTTGACAACACTATAACCAATATACCTAACAGACATACATAAAATGCTCAATTCAACTACAGTAGAATCACATTCTTTTCAAATGCACAAAGCACATTCTCTAGGATAGCCCATTATGTTACGTGTGAAATAAAACTTAATAAATTTTAAAAGAGCAAAAAGTGCAAAATAGCTTTTCCAATCACAATGGAAGGAAATTAGAAATCAATAACAATGAAAACAGGAATATTCTCAATAGGTGGAATTTAAACAACACATTCTACACAACCAATGGGTAAAAGAAGCAATAGTAAGAGAATGAAAAAATCCATTGAGAGATGTGAAGACAAGAACACAACATACCAAAACTTACAGGATAGAGCAAAAGCAGTGCTAAGAGGAAAATTTACAGCTGTGAATGTATATATTAAAAAAGAAATATCTCAAACTAATCCCCTGTTATTAATTGTTAATAACCTGCTATTCTTAATACCTTAAGGAATGAGAAAAGAGCAAACTAGACACAAAAGCTGAAAAAAGAAAATAATAAAGAATAAAGATAAAATAAGAGCATAAAAAAACAAGAAAAAAATCAATACACACAAGCTGAAAAAAGAAAATAGTAAAGAATAAAGATAAAATAAGACCATAAAAAAGCAAGAAAAAAATCAATAAAAAACAAAAGTTGTTTCTTTGAAAGAGCACCAAATGAAAAGTCGTTAGCTAGACTGACTAAACAGAAGACTCAAATCACTAAAATAAAAATGGTGACATTACTGATTTTAGAGAAATGAAAAAGGATTTTAAGAGAGTATTATAAACTAGTGTAAGCTAAAAAACTGCATAACCTAAATGAAATCAAAAAATTCTTAGAAACACACAACCAAAACAAATTAAATCATGAAGACACAGAAAAACAGAATAGATTTATAGTAAGGAGACTGAATCTAATCAAAACATTCCAACAAAGAACAGTCAAGGACCAGATGTCTTCACTGTTGAATTGTATCTAACATTTAAAAAGGAATTAACATCAATCTTTGTCAAAGTCTTCCAAAAACTTGAAAAGGAAGAAATATATCCTAATTCATTCTATGAAATCAGCATTACCTGATACCATAGACATAAAAACTACCAAAAAATCACAGACTTAAATTATCTTATATTGATGCAACAATCTTTAACAAAATACTAGCAAATTCCATTCAGTAGCATATTAAAAGGAATATATACAACAGCCATGTGGAACTTATTCCTGGAATAAAAGGACTGTTCAACATAGGAAAATCAATGTGATAGGCCATATTAATGAATGAAGAAAAAAATGAATGAAGAATGAAGAAAAAGAATGAAGAAAAAAACACCACATGTTCATCTCAACTGGTGCACAAAAAAGCATTTGACAAAATTCAAAACCCTTTTCCGATTAAAAAAAAAAAGCACCTAATAAACTAGGAATAAAAGGGAACATGATAAAGGTCAAATATGAAAGTCCCATGGCTAATATCAGACTCAACAATGAGAGACGGAACTGGGAAACCTGCACCCCTAAAATCAGGAACAAGATAAGAATGTCTGCTTCCATCATTTCTATTCTATATGGTACTGGAAATCCTAGCCATAGTAATAAGAGAAATTAAAGGTATCAAAATTGGAATGAAAGAAGTAAAATCATCTTTCATTGGAATGAAAGAAGTAAAATCACCTTTCTCCAAAGATGACATGATCTTATATGTAAAAAACTTATACAAAAAAAAAAAAAAGACCCAATAACTATTTACAGCAAGAAAGGAATCAGAAAAATTGCAGGATATAAAATTCAGTCAAAAATCACTTGCACTTCTACTTATTATCAATGAACAATCTGAAAAGGAAATTTTTTTACAATTCATTTATAACAGCAGCAATAATAACAAAAACTTAGGATTAAATATAACTGAGATGGCTCAGGACTCATACACTGAAAAATATAAAACATTGCTGAAAGAAATTTTAGAAAATCTACATAAATGAAAAGACACTGCGTTGTCAAGAACTTGAAGATGTAACATTGTTAAGATGGCAAGACTAGCGGTGCCTGGGTGGCTCAATCGTTAAGCGTCTGCCTTCGGCTCAGGTCATGATCTCAGGGTCCTGAAATCGAGCCCCGCATCAGGCTCCCTGCTCAGTGGGAAGCCTGCTTCTCCCTCTCCCTCTCCCCCTGTTTGTGTTCCTGCTCTCACTGTCTCTCTGTCAAATAAATAAAATCTTAAAAAAAAAAAAAAAAATGACAAGACTATCCAATGCAAACTACAGATTTGATGCAATCCTTATCAAAATCTCAAGAGCACTGCTTGAAGAAATAGAGAAATCCATCCTAAAATTCATATGGAATCTCAAGGGACCCTGAAGAGCCAAAACCACCATGAAAAAGCAAAGCAAAGTTGAAATGCTCACAACGTTTCCTGATTTCAAAACTTCCTACAAAGCTACAGTAATTAGAACATTGCCACAAAGACAGATATATACACCAATGGAACACAACAGAGAGCCCAGGAATAAACCATCACATATATGGACTACTGATTTTCAACAAGGCTGACAATACCACTTATTGGGGAAAAGTCTGTCTTTTTAACAAATAGTCCTGGGAAAACTGGATATTCACATGCAAAACAATGAAGTTGGCCTCTTACCTGACCACATGCAAAAGTTAACTCAAAATGGATCAAAGACCTAAACATAAGAGCTAAAACTTTATAAAATTCTAACAAGTAAAAGGGGGGGGGGTTTGCATGACCCTTTTATTTGGTAATGGTTTCTTACAGATGACACCAAAGCACAGGGAACAAAAGAAAAAACAGATAAATCGAACTTTGTAAAAATTTACAACTTTTGTGCATCAATGGACACTATCAAAACAGTGAAAGGAATGGAAGAAAATATTTGAGAATCGTTTTTCTGAAAAGGGATTAATATCCAGAGTATTAATCATTAGAAAAATACAAATCAAACCACAATGACACATACCATTTCACACCCATTAGGATGTATGTGATCTATTTTCAAAAAATGAAAACAAGTGTTGATGAGGATGTGGAGAAACTGGAACACTTGTGCATTGCTGGCGGGGATATAACAAAGTGCAGCTGCTGTAAGTTTCTCAAAAAGCCAAATAGAGAGGCGCGTGGGTGGCTCAGTTAGTTAAGCGTCTGACTCTTGATTTCGGCTCAGGTCATGATATCAGGGTCGTGGGATGGAGCTCCCATCTGTCTCCCCACTCAGTGTGGAGTCTGCTTGTTCCTCTCCCTCTGCCCCTCCCCCCGGATCTCTCATTAAAAAAAAAAAAAAGTCAAACAAAATTTCCATATCATCCAGCAGTTCCACTCCTAGATAGGTATATACTCAAAAGAATGGAAAAGTATGGAGTAACTGATACCCGTATGCCAGTGTTCACCGCAGCATTCTTCACAATAGCTAAAAAATGGAAACAACCCGTGTCCATCAGCAGATGAGCAAACAAAATGATCTGCACAATCAATGAAATATTATTCCATCATTAAAAGAAATGAAATTCTAACATGTAACAACAGGGATGAACTCTGTCACATCATGCTAAGTGAAATAAGCCAGACACAAAGGGCAAATGTTGTACGATCCACTTTCATAAGGTACCTAAAATAGGCAAATTCATGCAAACAGCAAGTAGAATTGAGGTTACAAGAGGATGGGCAGAGAGGGAGTTACTATTTAACAGGTACAAAGTTTCTGTTTAGAATGATGAAAAAGTTCTAGAAATAGACAGTGGTATCAGTTTATACATTGTGAATGCAATTAATGTCACTGAATTGTACCCCTAAAAATGGTAAATTTTACACTTTGTATATTTTACCAGAATTTTTAAAAATGTAATTGGGGGAAAAAAGTCACTCAAGCACTCTCTCTGCCTTGATTGCTCTGTTTTTAAATTAGAGACATAGTGAATCCTTATTTTGTTTAGTTTTGTATTTGTTTCTGTCTTAGAACAAGTTGTTTTGGACATTCAAGTTTTCCCTTAAAGCAAGGATTGGCTAACTCTGGCCTTCTGTTATTTTTGTGAATAAAGTTTTTTTTTTTTTTTTAAAGACTTTAAATTTATTGAGAGTGAGCAAGCACATACATGTGCACGTCAGCGGGGGATGGGGCAGAGGGAGAAGGAAAGAATCTCAAGCAGATTCCACACTGAGGGTGGAGCCTGACGCCGGACTTGATCTCACAACCCAGAGATCATGACCTGTGCCAAAATCAAGAGTGGGATGCTTAATGGACTGAGACACCCAGACACCCTTGTGAATAAAGTTTTATAGGAACACAGACGTTTGCATTAAAACAGCCAAGCTGAGATGTGACAAAGATCATATGGCCTACAAAGCCTAAAATATTTACTTTTTGGCCCTTTACAGGAAAAGTTTGCCACCCCCACCTTAAAGGATTAATACCAGTTTTTAGTTTTACCATTTTGGATGAAAATATTTTATTTCATGTTATTTTTATTTTTATTTTATTTATTTTCTTAAGTAGGCTCCTCTGGGTGTGGACCCACTGCAGGGCTTGAACTAACAACCCTGAGATCCAAGACTTGAGCTGAAATCAAGAGTCATACACTTAACTGACAGCCACCCAGGTACCCCAAAAATATTTTAAATTATATTTCAGATTTAATCTGCCTCTCACAACTTAAAATTGAACATTGTATTTAGTGGGTCATGATTATTACTATTATCAACAGTTATCAAACTATGCTGCAAAATAGTGAGTTTCTCAGAATTTATTAATATGCATCTATCTGTCCTAATACTATATAGTTCTACTTTTCTGAGACTCTGTACTCACATTTTTTGTTTTTTCTGTTTTCTCCCTTTTTGTCAGTTGTCATTTTTCATTGTACTGGCCCTATTCCTTCCCGCAAAGCCTTAAAAATAATACAAGTATATTGCAAATATGCTCAAACAAATAGAATATAAACAAGAGCTTCTGTGAATAAAGTAGGAGGCTTTGGAACATAAATTTTGTCACTCTGGAGGCTTTAGTTAGTTAATGTTTAGATTTTTAGTTGGTAAGCAGAAAACCTCTATATGCAGGATGCTATTATAAAAGTATCACCCTTCCAAATTAAAGATCAAATTAAACAAAAATCCTGGGGATCTTTGAATTCAAATAACGGAATGTGATACTACCAGAGTACTACTATTTACTATCTAGTATAATACAAGAATTTTACATAATGAGAAATTTAAAAAAACCACAAGATTAGCCCAAAAACTTACTAGTAAAGTTTCAGGGATTAGACCATATGGTGTATGCTGACCCATCAATCATGAAACATAATTAACATAGGTATGGCTTAGGTTTAGATTGAAAAACTAAACAGACGCAGAGGCCTAAGAGTTTTATACATAATTATAAAAAATCAATAAACTCTAAATATATGAGTATGTGTTGGATATGAGAAACAGGTAAGAGCTTTAATTACAAACTAAAAATTCCAGGAAATTTCACTTAAGAATTACAAATCCAGGGGCGCCTGGGTGGCTCAGTCGGTTAAACATCTGCCTTCGGCTCAGGTCATGATCCCATGGTCTGCGTATCGAGCCCTACATCAGGCTCCTAGCTCAGCGGGGAGTTGGCTTTTCCCTCTCTCTCTCTGCCTTTCTCCCCACTCATGCTCTCTCTTACTTTCTGAAAGAAATAAATAAAATCTTAAAAAAAGAATTACAAATCCAAAAGCCTATTAATGAAAAATATACAATTTTCTCTGCCTCATTTAAAATGATTAACAAGAAAACTAAAACGCAACTCAAAACTCTTCCATTTCCCATACCAGCAATCCTCACTGACTTTTCTAACACTGTAACAACTTAATTTTAAAAGCCTACAGCCTTAGAAATGCAGACTAGACTTGATACAAAATTATATTAGTCTCTATCTTCTGTGCTTAATTTTAGCACTTAAGAAATCTCAGACCATGACAATGTACAAAACAGATGCCTTTCTGTAAATCTATTCCCATGGCAGAGTAAACCAATCTTTTTTTCCGTAGCCCAACAATACTTTTTCAAACATCTCTCATACTATAATTTAAACTGTAATTTATAGCACTAATGATGCTGCACTATTATGTGATAATGTGTCTAGTTGGTGACCTCTTTGAAAGCAAGAAAAACCTATCCTCTTCCATCCCCAGTTCTTTCAGTAAATTTATTGAGAAACCTACCAAATCTGAACACTCTGGGCAGACAGGGTGTACAAAGACAAAACAAAAAAAGCTTTCCACAAGGAACTTAGTCCTTGGGCAATGCTGGTCAGTAGATGCCACAACAGAGATAAGCCTAAAGTGATACCTGAACAAACAGGAGGTTGTCATTACGCCAGCCTGGGACGGTGACACTGGGGGTAGTATCCTTCCAAGTCAGTGCAGAGCTGAACTACAGAGATGTTTATCTCTGTATCCCCAGAGCCTAATGCAGTGTTTCACCTTTAGTGAGTGTCTGACAAGCTATTTTTAGTGAATGAATGAGTAGTTCTGGAGCTCTGGCAAATCCTGAAGTGGATAATCTGGAAACCTCCAGGGACAGAAGGTGAGAAATGTATTTCACCTTTGATGCAATTAAAGCCCTTAAATTCTGGTTTCCACCCCTGCCTTCAGTTGTCTCCCCCATATTCTTCATCTCCTTGGCACATAGTTTTCAACAGCTACCTGACAAATGTTTAAAGCTCTGACCTTTGAAGGTCAGAGGGAAGTAAACACTGACCCAGAATCACAGTCCAGTTTCTATGTTCCCGATAGCTATAACTGGCTTTAAAAATGGCCTTTCCTGTTAGATCTTAGCTCCTTTCAGAATTGAATGTACTAAAAATTAATATTTAAGGTTTAAACTAAAAAAAAAAAACAAAAACTGCAGATGTTCAGCAGAGCACACAGCTTCAACTACATTTGTAAATTTCAACCTTACATATATTTTACTGGTTTTGTTTATTTATATTAAAAAAAAAAAACATTGCTTCCAGGGCACCTGGGTGGCTTAGTCGTTAAGAATCTGCCTTCGGCTCAGGTCATGATCCCGGGGTCCTGGGATCGAGCCCCGCACTGGGCTCCCCGCTCCACGGGAAGCCTGCTTCTCCCTCTCTCACTCCTCCTGCTTGTGTTCCCTCTCTAGCTGTGTCTCTGTCAAATAAACAAAAAAATCTTTAAAAAAAAAAAACAAAAAAACGTTGCTTCCAGTCACTTATAATTAAAAGGACTAATGGCAAGAATCTAAGTGATATTAATTACTAGAATGCTGTGAGATAGACAATAGTGTACTCGATATGTAGTAACACTAAAACAAAACTATGAAATAACGGATAACATAACCAACAGCAAAGACCAGTTTACCTCACATTATTAGGTTTGAGGAAGAAAAACTATTCTATAAATGATCGTCAGTGTGTGCAATTACTTGAGCTAAAACACATGTTAAGGGCAGTATATCCTTATGCTTCTGGCAATCAGCTGGCTGATTCATCACCAGATGGCTTTACAAAGAATGAACCTCCTCCTATCCCACAAGTCCTGCTATGCACAGTAAGAAATAACTGGTGTAGCATTAGGACTACCAATCTACACAGCTAAAAATGCTCTCCTCTAATGTATGCAATTCTTTTAATAAAATATTATCTATTGATGAATCCAAGTGACAACATGTCTTCTGGGACCAGGAGGCATGAAAGGGTGAAAATGATCTTCATGGGCTTGGCCCAATACCTATCTACCTCTGTTTCCTGAATGAATCAATAACAGTAGTAGGAAAAAGAAAATGTGATTTTCATAACAAAATAAATGAAAACTTAAAGGGAAAAAGTGATAAATTTCACTTCCTGAAATTGTTGTTTAAACCAGCAGTAAAACTACCCAAAGTATACAAAAATACTGATTCGAAGGGAAACATGCACTTCAATGTTTATAGCAGCATTATCAACAATAGCCAAATTATGGAAGCAGCCCAAGTGTCCATTGACTGATGAATAGATAAAGGAGATGTGGTGAGTACACACATTCATACATACACACACATATATACGTAGCTACATATATACACATATTATACACACACACACACACACAAAATGGAATATTAACTCAGCCATCAAAAAAATGAAATCTTGACATTTGCACTGACATGGATGGAGCTAGAGAATATTATGCTAAATGAAGTAAGTCAGAGAAAGACAAATACCGTATGATTTCACTCTTAAGGGGAATTTAAGAAACAAAACAGATGAACGTGGGGTGGGGGAGAGGCAAACCAGGAAACAGATTCTTTTTTTAAAAAAATTTTATTATGTTAATCACCATACATTACATCATTAGTTTTTGATGTAGTGTTCCATGATTCATTGTTTGTATATAACACCCAGTGCTCCATGCAGAACGTACCCTCTTCAATACCCATCACCAAGCTAACCCAGCCTCCCACCCCCCTCCCCTCTAGAACCCTCAGTTTGTTTTTCAGAGTCCATCGTCTCTCATGGTTCGTCTCCCCCTCCGATTTCCCCCCCTTAATTCTTCCCCTTCTGCTATCTTTTTTTTTAAACATATATTGTATTATTTGTTTCAGAGGTACAGATCTGTGATTCAACAGTCTTGCACAATTCACAGCGCTCACCATAGCACATACCCTCCCCAATGTCTATCACCCAGCCACCCCATCCCTCCCACCCCCCACCACTCCAGCAACCCTCAGTTTCTTTCCTGAGATTAAGAATTCCTCATATCAGTGAGGTCATATGATACATGTCTTTCTCTGTTTGACTTATTTCGCTCAGCATAACACCCTCCAGTTCCATCCACGTCGTTGCAAATGGCAAGATCTCATTCCTTTTGATGGCTGCATAATATTCCATTGTATATATATACCACTTCTTCTTTATCAATTCATCTGTTGATGGACATCTTGGCTCTTTCCACAGTTTGGCTATAGTGGACATTGCTGCTATAAACATTGGGGTGCACGTACCCCTTCAGATCCCTACATTTGTATCTTTGGGGTAAATACCCAGTAGTGCAATTGCTGGATCATATGGTGGCTCTATTTTCAACTTTTTGAGGAACCTCCATACTGTTTTCCAGAGTGGCTGCACCGGCTTGCATTCCCACCAACAGTGTAGGAGGGTTCCCCTTTCTCCACATCCCCACCAACATCTGTTGTTTCCTGACTTGTTAATTTTAGCCATTCTGACTGGTGTGAGGTGGTATCTCATTGAGGTTTTGATTTGGATTTCCCTGATGCCGAGCGATGTTGAGCACTTTTTCACGTGTCTGTTGGCCATTTGGATGTCTTCTTTGGAAAAATGTCTGTTCATGTCTTCTGCCTATTTCTTGATTGCATCATTTGTTCTTTGGGTGCTGTGTTTAAGAAGTTCTTTATAGATTTTGGATACTAGCCCTTTATCTGACATGTCATTTGCAAATATCTTCTTCCATTCTGTCGGTTGTCTTTTGGTTTTGTTGACTATTTCTTTTGCTATGCAAAAGTTTTTTATCTTGATGAAGTCCCAATCGTTCATTTTTGCCCTTGCTTCCCTTGCCTTTGGCAATATTTCTAGGAAGAAGTTGCTGCGGCTGAGGTCGAAGAGGTTGCTGCCTGTGATCTCCTTTAGGATTTTGATGGACTCCTGTCTCACGTTGAGGTCTTTCAACCATTTGGAGTCTATTTTTGTGTGTGGTGTAAGGAAATGGTCCAGTTTCATTCTTCTGCATGTGGCTGTCCAATTTTCCCAACACCATTTGTTGAAGAGACTGTCTTTTTTTCCATTGGACATTCTTTCCTGCTTTGTCGAAGATTAGTTGACCATAGAGTTGAGGGTCCATTTCTGGGCTCTCTATTCTGTTCCATTGATCTATGTGTCTGTTTTTGTGCCAGTACCATACTGTCTTGATGATGACAGCTTTGTAATAGAGCTTGAAGTCCGGAATTCTGATGCCACCAGCTTTGCTTTTCTTTTTCAACATTCCTCTGGCTATTCGGGGTCTTTTCTGGTTCCATACAAATTTTAGGATTATTTGTTCCATTTCTTTGAAAAACGTGGACGGTATTTTGATGGGGATTGCATTGAATGTGTAGATTGCTCTAGGTAGCATTGACATCTTCAGAATATTTGTTCTTCCAATCCATGAGCATGGAACGTTTTTCCATTTCTTTGTGTCTTCCTCAATTTCTTTCATGAGTATTTTACAGTTTTCTGAGTACAGATCCTTTGCCTCTTTGGTTAGATTTATTCCTAGGTATCTTATGGTTTTGGGTGCCATTGTAAATGGGATCGACTCCTTAATTTCTCTTTCTTCTGTCTTGTTGTTGGTGTATAGGAATGCCACTGATTTCTGTGCATTGATTTTATATCCTGCCACTTTACTGAATTCCTGTATGAGTTCTAGCAGTTTTGGGGTGGAGTCTTTTGGGTTTTCCACATAAAGTATCATCTCATCTGCAAAGAGTGACAGTTTGACTTCTTCTTTGCCGATTTGGATGCCTTTTATTTCTTTTTGTTGTCTGATTGCTGTGGCTAGGACTTCTAATACCATGTTGAATAGCAGTGGTGATAGTGGACATCCCTGCCGTGTTCCTGACCTTAGGGGGAAAGCTCTCAGTTTTTCCCCATTGAGAATGATATTCGCTGTGGGTTTTTCATAGATGGCTTTTACGATATTGAGGTATGTATCCTCTATCCCTATACTCTGAAGAGTTTTGATCAAGAAAGGATGCTGTACTTTGTCAAATGGTTTTTCTGCATCTATTGAGAGGATATGATTCTTGTTCTTTCTTTTGTTAATGTATTGTATCACATTGATTGATTTGCGGATGTTGAACCAACCTTGCAGCCCAGGGATAAATCCCATTTGGTCGTGGTGAATAATCCTTTTAATGTACTGTTGTATCCTATTAGCTAGTATTTTGGTGAGAATTTTTGCACAGGAAACAGATTCTTAACTATGGAGAGCAAACTGAGAGTTACTGGAGGGAGGTGCATGGGGGGATGGGTTAGATGGGTGATGGGCATTAAGGAAGGCACTTGTGATGAGCACTCAGTGTTGTATTTAAGTGATGAATCACTAAATTCTACACCTGAAGCTAATTATTACACTGTATGTTCACTAACTGGAATTTAAAAGCTTGGAAAAAAAAAAACAACAGCACAGCTTATTCATTAAAGTGAACTAAACTGCTGCATCACCTGCCATACAGGCTTTCAGAACTTGTACCATGTCTTTGAAAAAAAAATTTAATTTTTTTTTTAAGATTTTATTTATTTATTTGACAGAGAGAGAGAGAGAGAGCAAGAGAGTGCAGGCAGGGGGAGCTGCAGAGGGAGAAGGAGAAGCAGACTCCCTGCTGAGCAGGGAGCCTGATGTGAGGTTCGATCCCAGGACCCTGGGATCATGACCTGAGCTGAAGGCAGAGGCTTAACAGACTGAGCCACCCAGGCACCCCCCGCCAAAAAATTTTTTAATTAAGATTTTATTTGTTTAAAGGAGCTTAAGGCTCACAGCACAATTCAGGAAGAAGGTACAGAGATTTCCCAATACCCCATCCCTTACACAGGCACAGCCTCCCTCAGTGTCAACATCCCTGACCATAGTGATGTATTTTTTACAACTGAGGAACTTAACACTGACACATCATTATCATCCCAAGTCCACAGTTTACATTATGGCTCACTCTTGGTGTTGTACCTTCTATGGATCTAGACAAATGTAAGATGACATGTATCCATCACTAAGGTATCACAGAGTTATTTTCACTGCCCTAAAAATCCTGTGCTCTGCATATTCACTGCTCCACTGCAACCCCTGAACTTTTTATTGTCACCAGTTTTGCCTTTCCCAGACTGTCATATAATTAGAATCATATAGTTCGATGTAGCCTTTTCAGATTGGCTTCTTTCCCTTACTAATATACATCCTGGGTTCCTCCATGTCTTTTCTTGACTTCATAGCTTGTTTCTTTTTAGTGCCAAATTCCATTGTCTGGATCTACCACAGTTCATGTATCCATCCACTTGCTGAAGGGCATCTTGGTTGCTTCCAAGTTTCAGCAATTAGAAATCAAGCTGCTATTAATACTGTATTTTTTTATTCCATCATACCAAGTACCCAAAAGATAACTGAAGAAATTTTTTAAAAATGTCTAAATTCAAAATTCTTATTTCACATTTTCCCCCTACTAAAATCCCTGTGGAAAATATTCTTAACATTAAAGCCTCTGCCTTTTGAAAAAAAAAAATTAGGGTTGCATTTCAGCTAAAGACTCGGGATCAAATAAGGTATAGATATGATTGATCATATGTTATAAAAGCAAATAGACATAATTATCTGTAATCTTTTCTTTATAATAGGTAGCATTTACTGACCACGTACCATATATCATTCTAAGAACTTCTTTCATATACTTATGCTCACAAAATTGATTTTAACTACAAAAATTATGTAAGTTCTAGAAAATGGACATAAACATTATGCACCAATTATACATGAGGGCCCCATTTTATAGAGCACTTTAAGATGAATTACTCTATTTTTTTTTTATTCACAAGTATTTAAGTACTAAGCACTATAGGTAAGAGGGAGAGAGTGATGATCAAGATAGAAAAAGTTCCTTATCCCATAGAAGCAAAAATAGACAAAGAGCTAAGTAAATGAATTAAGACAACTTTAATGACAATGAGAAGGCAGGAACATGAAAAGACAAAGAGAACAGCATAATGTAACAGTTTTAGGGTGTTGGTGTTTAGGCTGCTGGGTGTTCTGGGGAAACCTCTCTGAGAAAGTGACATACGTTTAAAACATATTCAAAAATTCAGCTCTGCTGTATAATTAACTTGACCTCGGACAGATAATGAAAAATATACTCTTGGGAAAAATTTTCCTTTAAAGCCCCGCCCCCACGTGAAATGTACAGTTAATCCAAAACAATAAATCCACAGCTGTGCTTTTTTTTGGATACTTACCAAGATGCTTGTTCCATGCTCATGTGAACAAACTCGGTACTGGGAAAATTTTTGTTTTCATATACTCCTGATTATTTTGAAATGAGTTCTTTAAATTTTACCTTTATTATCTGCCATATACATTGTTAATTAAATGTTTTTTTTGTTTTGTTTTGTTTTTAAGATTTTATTTATTTATTTGAGAGAGAGAG
Organism: Halichoerus grypus; assembly: GCF_964656455.1. NCBI lineage: Eukaryota > Metazoa > Chordata > Mammalia > Carnivora > Phocidae > Halichoerus > Halichoerus grypus. Next base: position 94,301,719 of record NC_135718.1, on the reverse strand, counting down.
CACATGAGAGGGGGGAGGGTCAGAGGGAGAAGCAGACTCCCTGCCGAGCAGGGAGCCTGATGCGGGACTCGATCCAGGGACTCCAGGATCATGACCTGAGCCGAAGGCAGTCGCTTAATCAACTGAGCCACCCAGGCGCCCAATTAAATGTTTTTAAAAAACAATTAAAGCAAATATTGAGAAAAAAAGTATTGAGACAAAATGTAATTTACAACTTTCACCTAAAATGGCATTATTAAAGTGTGAAAATTTTTTTCACAAAAAATAAATGAAGATGACATTCCAATATCAATAGCCATATATTCTATATCTGAGTTCATTACATATTTTCAAAAGAAGACTTAGCTTGGATAGGAAAAGCCAGTGATTTAATAAGACATTTCTTCATAAAAATCATTTTATAAAGTGCTTAAAGAAAATGCTTGAGAAAACAAGTTATATATTTCCATAAATTATCTAGGCATTAAAAATTCCTGCCAAGTTTTCTCTGCCAATTTATGAAAAATGTAAAGTCTGACTTGCTTTCTTTTGTAGAACTGCACAACTTTGTTAAAACACATCTGCTGTTTTACAAGAAATCAATTAAGACTTAGATTCAGGGGTGCCTGGGTGGCTAGGTCAGTTAAGCCTTTGGCTCAGGTCATGATCTCAGGGTCCTGGGATTGAGTCCTGGGTCAGGCTCTCTGCTCAGTGGGGAGTCTGCTTCTCCCTCTCCCTCTACCTGACTCCCTCTCTCTCTATGTCAAATAAATAAAATCTTAAAAAAAAAAAAAAGACTTAGATTAGTACCTCCTTTGTCTCAGTAACTGTGCTAAATGCTTACACTCTCAGTCTTCATTTAACTCCCAAAACAAGCACATGAGAATCATTTTTTCCTTCAAGAAAGCTGAATTTAAATGACTTACCCAAGGTCACAAATCTAGTAGTAGTAAACAGGAGCCATCTGGATTCAAACCCGGGCTTTCACGTAATAAGTTCTGGGCTGCTCCCTCAACCACAGTCTCCTTCATACTTTTCTCAAGCATACCTTAAAATGATGCTGGTGATGCCAATTCCTACAAACTTAGATTTGGCTTAAGAATTTGGATATGACTGAAAAGAAATATACTTTTACCTGGTAACATATTTTCTGACACTATCTTTCTAAGCCATAACTTAAGGTTCATGCAAGACTCAGTCTATTTTTAATCTATCTCTCATCCTTCTGCTTGACCACCAACAGGCTCCAAGACTGCCTCCCTGAGAAGTCCGTAGACAAGTAAGAATCAATCAGTTTATGCTAAAGTCAGGTCAAAAATCAGCTGACTCATCTGGAGGAATGAGGCAAATTTTGTAAATAGGGTACAGCATGAATCAGAAACCTAGAATCTGAAAGAAAAGTAAACTATCTCTAGGCTCACTGAACAACAACGATCTGAAAAATCTTGTCAGGTCATGTATCACTAGGAGCAGGAAAAGGTGCACAAAGCTGTCTCAAAGGACTGAAAAGAGACTCTACAGGAGGGGCTGACAGTGGGAAGAAGGCAGTATGAGCTAAGGGTCTGTAAGACCATGAAAGCCAAATGTTTTTGATTCACCTTTCCTGGTTCAACAATTTCTTAGCTGACAACAATTTCTCTTCTTTCTGTCATCTGTCTATAATGCATTTCAGCATATCACTGCCTAATGTGCCCCTTAAAAACGGTTCCTACTCATGATTACTACCTTCCTCCTTGAACTAGCCATACATCAACTGTTTGGGAGGTGGGTATAAATTAATTGAACCACAGTATCAGCACAACACATGAAAACCAAAATCAAACTTCAAACTGCAGAATAACTGAAGAATCTTAGAGCATGTTTAAAGCAAGGGTATATTTAAATCACAAATGTGCTTATTTATTGCCTAACAACTTAATATCCTAAATTATTCAATATTCTTTTCACCTTCATGAAAAATTATAATGCCTATAAATAACTAAAACAATACTATGCAGTAAAACTGTGATTATGGACAGGTTTTAGATCTACGCTGTCCAACAAATTAGCCACTAGCCACATGTGAACTAATGAATGCTTAAAACATGAACAGCAAATGCATCTGAGAAAACTTTTTATTTAATTTTAATTAATTTAAATTTAAATATTCGCATATTGCTAGTGGCCACTCTAGTTTGCTCAGCTCTACACAAAGAGGAATCACATGATTATTTACGTTAATTTAGAATGGCTTTATATACTTTCAACCTATAGAATATCAACAGAATTGGCTGCTAAAAAATAATTTATGTTGGAAAGAAAAATTTTGATCTGATCACAACAGCATAAAGAGCTTTATGTTTTCATTTATAAAGCTATATAGCATTCATATAAATTAGTAAGTTACATAAGCAAGAAAGCCTATCTTTTGGCTGAAAATTTGCAACCATCATTTCAACTGTTACTACAGGTCTATTCTTTTATATATCATAATTAATTAGACTACAGATGCTTAAAATGATTAGGTTCATTATTACCAGGGTATATGCCATTAGGTATGTAATAATTTGCTGGAAATATTTTATAGTGTGAATATTTCTGAGAAAGCAATTCTTTTAAGGGACGGAATCTCCAGACACAGCTAAAGAGGAATGCCTACTGACATTTATTTCATTTGGAGAAGAGCTTCTCCAGGTTTGAGGAAAAACGCAGCTACAATAAGATTAAAAGCTTATTGGTATTTTTAAGAACAATTATTAGTAGGAGATAATACTCTGAGTCAAATATCAGGATATGTCAAAAAAAAAAAAAAGGGTTCACCTTCCAAATGCCTTGTCTCTCTTCACTCCTACCTTCTTCCCCTTTTTTTTCCATCTCTGTGTACCACTGCATACCACAAATGTCCTCCCAATCCTTTGACTCTCTCTTCTTTGTGACTAAAAGGGCCATAAGCACAAAACTGAAGAGTATTCTGAAATTTTTTACACACGCAATAGTGCTTTAAAACTTGGGAGTAAGCTTAGAAATAATATAGTTTAAGCCTTTTATTTTTACAAGTGAGCAAAATGAAACAGTGGAAGACTTGTTCATGTTATACAGCTATAGCGTCAAAACTAAAATGGAGATCTAAACTCCTTGTGCAAAGTACTCTTATTTATACCTCGTTGACGAAGCGTGCGTGCACGCGCGTGTGTGTATTTATCCTAAAATCAGGAAACACCCTCAAAAGTCATGTGAGACAGAACACAAGCCATCTGGTTTTTCTGGAGCAGATATGTGATGACACTATTTATTAAATAAAATGATATATGTGTTTTAGTTTGTAAAACAAATTTAGGCCTATACAAATGACTGTCTCAAAAGAAAATAATTTGGTTCCTGCCTTCCTGTGACCCCCATTTTTTCCTTGCAGTTTTGCAACTTTTGACAGAAAAATAATTTCCTATAACTGTACTAAACAGATAAAATCATGTCACACTACTAAAGACCAATCTATGGGGTAAATGCCAGCAAAAGGAAAAATAAATATTAAATTAATTAATGAAAATCCTATTGATATTTCTATGGTTAAATTTTTTATTTGAACTAGTTTAACATCCATTAGATGTTTGAGAATCCTATGAAAGAAAGATAGGACAATCTTGCATTTCATAGATACATATTAATTTTATATTCATTTCCTGGGGACTTGGATCAGACATTTTCACATGATCAAATAAAAATACTCAAAATATAAAGAGAAGTAAATAATTTTTGTTCCCAGTAAGTGCCTAGGGACTCAGATTTATAAATTTCTTAGTTATTCTTCCCTACTCTGGACATTAGCCCTATTTCTGTCCTTATTTTTGACACTGATATATGTTTGATAAAAATTTACTTTTGCTTCTTCCCTTATGCTGGATCAACACAGGTTTACCCAAATTCTTATACATTTTTAAGAAGTGATTTTGATTATGTTTGAATTTTGTCAAATAGTAAACTTATTTTTTAGAGTCATAAGGTATACACACATATCAAAGAGTAACTCAAATCAGTGAAGTAGAAAGTAATTTTTTGTAACAGAACTCAGTACCCATATTAGTAAATCTGAATTTCCAGGGCCAACATAACTTTTGGATTTTGAACATGATACCTTTAGATAGCAACTCATTTTGGCAAGATGCTTTACTATTTTTAAGAAATGCTATTTCTTGTTAAGAAAACTTCTAATCCAGCTCTTAAAAGTGGAGCTGCCTGTACATGCAGCAAAGTTGGAATATAAAAACACGAATGCCTACTGAAATCTAAGGATATCTTAGCCTTTCAGAATGCTGTGACTGAAAATTAATGAACTTTCCTCAAAAGGGGTTATTGTATTTTTATATGTTGTAAGAACTTAATGTTTTAAATGTAAGTTTTTGCATTTGCAATTTTGTTTCACAATAACAACTGTTTAAAATGAATTATTAGAAAGCATGAAATTTTTTTTAAACCTTGAGAAAGAAAATTAAGTACAGACAGCATATAGTCATTTAAAGGAGCTTTCTCTCCTTCCCTTTAGGGCCAGGCTTTAAAAAGTGGTCTGTTTTTGCTAATTCTACTTCCTTACCTTTCAACTACTTTTTTTTTTTTAATTAAGGATTTATTTGAGAGAGAGAGAGAGAAGGGGAAGAGGGGCAGAGGGAGAAAGAATCCTGAAGCAGACTCCTAGGTGAGTGTGGAGCAGGATGCGGGGCTCAATCCCAGGACCCTGAGATCATGACCTGAGCAGAAATCAAGAGCCACCGCTTAACCAACTGAGCCTCCCAGGTGTGGCCCACCCCCCAACTGTTTTTTTTTTAAGTAGGCTCCTCATGCCCAGCATGGAGTCTACATGGGGCTTGAACTCACAACCCTGAGATCAAGATCTGACCCAAGATTAAGAGTTGGACACTTGGGACGCCTGGGTGGCTCAGTCGGTTAAGCATCTGCTTTCAGCTCACGTTATGATCCCAGGGTCCTGGGATCCTGTCCTGCATCAGGCTTCTTCCTCACTGGTGAGCCTGATTCTCCCCTTGCTTGTGCTGCCTCTCTCTCTCTCTCTGACAAATAAATAAAATCTTTAAAAAAAAAAAAGTCAGATGCTTAAACGACTAAGCCAACCAGGTGCCCCTTCAACTATTCTTGAATTAACCCTATGTACTGAAGTTTTACTGAGTTTCTGTCCTCTCTCTTCCTCTCAACCACCTTTGTCTACTGTGGTTAAAAATGTTCTCCTAAATCCAATGATCTTTAATATTCCCATCTTACTTCACCTGCCAATATCTTTGATCATTCTTACCTTCTAGAACATCACTTTTGTTTCCTCTCACTTCAGTGGCTACTACTTAATGTCTTTGAAAGTCTCTACTTTTTCTTTAAATCCTTGTTTTTTAGGGGGTTACTGCCCAATACATGATCCCTTTGAGACTTCTTTGAAGCCACCAGAGTTCAAATACTGCTCATTATGTCAAGTCACACATCTAAATTTCAAGGCAAAACCTCATGCAGACCTTATCTCTAATTGCTTATAAATAATTTTCAGTTCCATGTCCCCACTAGCTCCTCAGAATTAATTTTAAAAAATTGAATCCTTCCATTTTCTGAACAAAATCTGCCTTTCCTCTTGTTTTCCCTATCTTGGTGAATGGCATTACCAGCCACCCAGGTACTCTCTTTCCCAATCTCCCTTTACTTAGATAAGTCACTGATGTTTATCATGAAAATTGTATTTTCCAATTCCTCAAAAAGACCCCTTCAGTTTGGACTGACTGGTGTGACAACATGGGAGAGCAGGGATAAGGGGAATGGACTGTAATTGTGAAGACTAAGGAACAAGAAATCAAAAAAAGATACTAGTAAAAAGGAAATACATAATGTGCTGACTGAGAATGCCAAGACTGGAGGGAAAAGTACAAACTGGGCCCAAGAAAAAGAGAGAAAAGAACGAATAAGTCAGACAATGGAAATCCTAGTGATGAAAACAGACACCTGAGAGCAGATCAAAGAAATGGTTGTCAAGACAGCATTCTTTGATGAAATATTCATCTTATTATATACCTCATTTTATATCTTTGGGGGACAGAGGGATATTACTTTGCAATTAGCCTAAAATATGGCCAGATGTGTGATAAAAACGAATATAATGTTGGGGCACTTCGGTGGCTCAGTTGGTTAAGCATCTGCCTTTGGTTCAGGTCATGATCTTGGGATCCTGGGATCAAGTCCCGCATCGGGCTCCCTGCTCAGCAGGGAATCTGCTTCTTCCTCTCCCTTTGCCCCTCCCCCTGCTCATGCTCTCTCTCAAATAAATAAAATCTTTAAAAAACAAAAACCCAAATATAATGTTAATAGTACAATCAAATGGTGGGTATGTGAGTACTCACTATGAAATTCTTTCAATTTCTCTGTATATTTGAGATAAACCACATACACACAGACCTTTGTATTAAAACAACCCATCTCATAAATGAACCTGAGTGAAAGAGAGAATAAAATAGTTTAAAAAGTCAAACCTCTGAGAATAGTCTTTATATAAAATCTAAGGAATGTCCACAAAGCTGAAGTGAGAAAAAACTTTAAAGCCTTAGGAGTGTTTTCTACTAAACTAGAAAAAATAAAAATAAACTTATCCAACAAACTAGTAGAGATGAAGGATTAAAGATTTTAAAAGTAGCTAATGAATTAAGAACACAAAAATAAAAATGATAAATCAGAAGTTCATTCTTTAAAAAAAAAAAAAAAAAAGTACTAAAATCCCTGGCAGATTTTTTTCTTCATCCATCATAAACACTTGGCTTTGTAATAAAAAGATATAGCCACAGACATGATTTTTTAAATTTATTAAAATAACTACAACTTTATGCTTCTAAATTTGAAAATCTCAAGTGAATAAACTTCTAGGAAAATGAGAATGACATAATTGACTAAAAAAACAGGAAGTTGAATAGATCTGAAAACATTACCAAAAACTAAGACCCCAAATATACAATGGACTATTATTTTTATTTATTTATTTATTTGTCATAGAGAGAGAGGGAGAGCACAAGCAGGGGGAACGAGCAGAGGGAGAGGAAGAAGCAGACTCCCCACTGAGCAGGTAGCCTGATGTGGGACTTGATCCCAGGAGCCTGGGATCATGACCCGAGCCGAAGGCAGACGCCCAACTGACTGAGCCACCCAGGTGCCCCCAAAAATTTGACTCTTAACTATAGACAACAAACAGGTGGTTATCAGAGGGGAGATTGGTGGGGGATGGGTGAAATAGGTGAAGGGGATTAAGAGTACACTAATTGTAATGAGCACCGAGCAATATATAGAATTGTTGAATCACTATATTGTACACCTGAAATATAATACTAGATGTTAACTAGACTAGAATTAAAAGAAACAAATAAAAATAAGGCCCCCCAACCTACCCCAGAGTCTCCTTGTCATGTTTCAGATCATAAAAAAAATTAATAAACTGGGCTTCATCTCAATCAAAACCCCAAAAAGACTTTTTCAAATGAGCCTGACAAAATAGTTCTAAAACACATCTGGAAAAAATAAGCATATGACGAAAACTAAGCAAATTCTGTGAAAACCAGTGTAGTGTAGGAAGAACAGTCTGTCCATTTACAAATGGATATTATAAACCTATGTTATAAAACGTGGTAATAATACAGCAGTGCAGGGGCGCCTAGGTGGCTTAGTCGTTAAGCGTCTGCCTTCGGCTCAGGTCATGATCCCAGGGTCCTGGGATCGAGCCCCCCATCGGGCTCCCTGCTCTGCGGGGAGCCTGCTTCTCCCTATCCCACTCCCCCTGCTTGTGTTCCCTCTCTAGCTGTGTCTCTCTCTGTCAAATAAATAAATAAAAAACCTTTAAAAAAAATAATATAGCAGTGCAGAAATAGGTAGATGGAATAAAAGATCCAGAAATAAACCTAAGCATATTAACAGGACATTTCAAATTGTATAGGATAATGAAGAGTTATGCAATAAATGGTACTGGGACAGAAGGCTATAATATATATAGGCCTAAATATATTTTAGAAAAATTAACACATTTGCACATATTCACATCATAAATTCTATGAAAATAAATATAGGTATGTATCTAATAAAACTTTGTGCAGTGGTATTACTTCATAAAGGAAAAAGAAAAGAAAAATTGGACTATACACAAGTTAAAAATCTTTGTTGGGTAAAAACAAATTTAAAAAGGACAATGACCATCTGGGAAAAAATTTTACAACATACGTGACAAAGGAATTGTTACAAGTATATACAATAATGAACATTCCTTCAGAAAAGGGTATACACAAGCAATTCAGATTAGAAATACAATGGCCAATAAACATTTTTTTTGCCAACAAACATATTTTTAAAAAACTCTTCAGATATATTACTGATAAGAGAAATCTAAATAAGGTTTTCAGTTTATCATGTTGGCAAAATTTTTAAAAAGATATGTAATATCCAGCATTGGTGTAGGGTTGAAGCAACAATCTCATATACCAATGATGGAAGTGTATACTGGAAAAGACCAGGGCAGCGGGGTGGATTTCATCAGAAAATTAGAAAAGGCTTTAGAATTCTAAATAGCAGGGAGCCTACTTCTCCCATTCCCTCTGACCCTCCACCCCCTTGTGTTCTCTCTCACTTGCTCTGCTCTCTCTAATAAATAAAAAAAAAAATCTTTAAAATACTGGCAAAGAAAAATATTAATTTGCACAGAAATTCACAGTTGTTTGCAATTTTAAAAATACCCTTAATTTCCATAAATTGTAAGTAAATTACAAGTTTGATAACATGGACTCCTATACCCTCAAGAAAAATTAGTCAGAAAGTTTAATTTCATGATAAAATGTTACCAGATTAAACCTAAATAGACAAGAATATATAACAGTGGCATCACTGGCTGGGGGATTGCGAGAAACTGTTCTTCCTGATGTAATGGTATTTTCTAAGTATTCTGCAACAGACAAGTATTAGTTTTATAATATGAAAAAAAAGCATGAAAAAATAAGGTGGCCTTCAATTTGCAGTGCATTGATTACCCATGAGAAGTGTTTTTTGAGCAACTCAGCAAATAATAATATATGGGGTCCTCAAGATAGATATTTTGAAGTTATAGTCCCACTGCCTCAAAAAAGTCTTTACTGCTTAAGAATTATTGCTCAAAGTCCTCTATTTGCAATGTTCCTTTTTTCACCAAAATAAATATTTTATACTTTACCTCTGTATCAAGTATGCCCTTGTCCTTTGTTTCCTCAAATCAGTTTCTAGCTGGCTGCCTTGAGTACAAGACCCTTAACAAACCCTATGCTTTGAATTTGTACTTTACTATTCCACATAAGATGTGACAAACCCTTATCTGGTAAAACACCTTCCAGGAAAAAAAAAGCCAGTTAAAAAGGGAAGATTTTCCTGGTTGGCCTGGAAAAAAGTAAGCTGGCCTGCTTAGAAAAATTTTTCTGACTTAATTCTCATTTAGACACTGCTTGGAATTAAAGGATGAGTTTAGGATTGGAGAAAGTTATTATCGCAAAGCCTTTTTCCCACATCATGTCTTTTTTTCCACTCCCAAGAACGCTAAAATAATGTGCAAAACTGCCTTATGGGGATGAAATGCAGGAGAAGCAGAAAACTATTCCTACAGTGTCATATTGAAAAAATACTTCTATTCATCACCCCAAACAAAACATTTCTTCACACATAACCCTAGCGAGGGGCACCACATCTGGGGCGATGGGAGATCCGTACCTGCCATCATACCTTTCACTTGTCTTTTACATCATTTGCTTTTCAAAAAAAACCTCTGAGGTAAACCGACTATCACTAGATTTACTTTATAGATGAAGAAACTGAACTTCTGAAATGAAGTGACACATTTAAGATCACACAAGTTGCAACTGAATCAATCCCTGACAGCAAATTTTCCTAACTGAGGAGCACTGTCTCTCCTGTTCAGCCCTGGGCACCAGCAGCAACCACAGCCGTCCACCCAAGAATCAGCAGGCGCCAGTTTACAAATCAAACTTTGTTCAGGGCTTTAGATTTAGCAGTTTCTGGGGGAGAATAATTGTGAACGTCCCCATCAAAAAACTAGAAGAAAGAGACGTCTAACAAAAGGTTCTCATCCAGTTTATAAGGAGTGTTCAGGTGATTAAAGGTGGTATAGTTTGACTCAACATCCCTTATCCCTAAAAATTACTTGGCTTCTGGGACAGCATACTCTTACTACTTTTCAATCCTTCTGGATAGCTCATCTCTCTTGCTAAGCCTTTCACTGTTGAACAGTATCAGGTCTCAACTCTTGAACCTCTTCTCAACCTAATTAACCAACTCTCAAACTAAGTGATGTCTTCCAGTCCTATGGCTTTAAATACGTTCTACTGGTGATGCTTAAGATTTAAGATCTTCAGGCCTGAACCTCTCTGAATTGCAGACTTGTATATTCCACTGCCTACTTGATAGCTCCACTCAGATGTTTGACAGACATTTCAAACTTCACATATCCAAAACTCTTGATTTTTTAAAACCAGACCTTGTAACTTTATCTCCACCATTATCACTCTAGTCGAAACCATTAACAACTTAGTATAGATCACTCTTAGCTCATCTCCCTGTTCCCCTTTTCCCGTCCAGTCTGTTCTCCACAAAACAGAACTATATTTTAAAAATATAATAAAATTCTTTTGTCATTCCCCTCAAAACCCTCCAATGAACTCCCAAAACACTTGAAATTAAAAACCCTCCAATTTCTATCCAACCTCGTTTCCTTCTATTCTTTCTTCTTGCTCTCTCATCTCCAGCCAGTACTCTCCTTATTCTCCGAATTCACGCATCCCATTCCTGTCTCAGGACCACTGCACAGTCCAACCACACACCTACATGGCTTACCTCCTCACCTAATACAAGTCTCTGCTAAACATCACCTCCTCACAGAGCAGTATTCCCTAACTGCTCCTAAAACGGTAACTCCCAAGGTGCAGCATATTGTCTTAAGAGGTTATCTTTTGTGTAAAAGAGGGGCGGTGGGCTAAGTATATATATTTGCTTAACTTGAAAAAAAATTCACTGGAATGATACAGAATAAATAATAAAACATTACTTATTGGATTAGGGAAAGTGCTAACTTGGCAAACAAGGTGAGGGGTAGGAGGATTTTTCACAATAGTTGTTTTTAAAATAGTTTGATTTTTTTGAACCACTTGAATATTCTGAGGGACTACTGAAAAACAAATGAAAAATAGCAGTCCTCCATCACAGTCTATCCCCTTACTCCACATTTTCTTCATAGCACCTATGCTTACTTGACTCACTATTTGTGTAATTATCCGTATCACCCAACAGACTGTAAGCTTTAACCAACTCCTTCAGTACTGGAGAATATAATGGTTTTCTCCTTAATTAAAAACAAAAAACATTCAAATGGTTTTCATTATCTTTGTGTCGCCTCTTTTCTCAAGGATATTTTATTTATGTTACATTTACTCTATTTATAAATCTGCATGGCTTTGTCCTCAGCTATATCCAGTACATGGCCAGGATGAAGACATAAGAGGGCTGGCTTGTTAAATTTATAAATGTCAAAAGCCAGGAAGGGAAGCTAATCCCTTGGATGACAGAATCATGATTCGAGAAGATCTCAACAAGTTTTAACTATAGCTATATTCAAGGAGATGGTATCTGAAAGGGTTAAAGCTTAACACTGTTTCAAAAAATCATCGATGTATACATACAGAATGGGGAAAATCTTAAAATAAAAAAAACACTGGCTTATGTTGACTACATCAGTGGTTTCCAAATTTTCAAAAAACAAAATGAAAAACAACATAAGCTTGCCAACTTTTTATTGTTCATTTAAGAATCAAACCAATACAAAAAAACCCAAGGCAAATATTAAAAGAAACTTACCACAGACTAAAACTATCATTTCATAAAGAGAGGTCATTTTAACATTAGAAAGGTAGAAATACAGAAACTCAAATCCCTTGAATTGCATGACAATAACTTGAAAAGCCATATAACATTTTTCTCTCATTTTTCTTTGCTTAGAACTAGCAAAGATATCACTGTTATTAAAGAGTTAACAAAATTTTAGACCGTAAACACAAGTGTATAGCTTGAATTAAGGAAATGGTAATTTCACTACACTACATTCAGGCCATAATTACAGAATTAAATATAAAAACTAGATCAGAACAAAAAGAACAGTACTGACAAAACTCAATCTAGTTGACAAGAGATGAGAAAGGTAAAGGAAACAATATCAGTATCATATGAAGTTGTAAGGGTTATAATATTTAATTTAGAAAAGAGAAAACCGAGCAAAGAAATACCTTACTGTATCTTACTCTTATAACAGAACTACAACCAATGGGGAGAAGTTATATAGTTAAAGCAGATACCAGCCCCATTTAATTAAATCTTCCTATTATACTTTCCAAAAGCTAAATGAGACATCCTATGCCTCTTTGTTCATGAAAGTATTGTTCTTGGAGAAGTTGGACTCAGTAAGATCTCAGGGATATGAGTAGTAAAAGGCACACTATACCAGATGACTCTAAAGTCTCCTCTAATTCTAAAATTTTGTGAATCAGAAAAGAGTACAGTTTGCTTTCTTAATTTACCAAAAAGGATGAATGGAAAGAATTTGGGCCTTTGTCAAAAAGACAAAGGTTCAGTTATAGGCTCTACCACTTAGAGCCATGACACAGAGGCAAAATTATTCACTAACTCTAGGCTTCAAATATTCTCAAATTTAAGTGTGTAAATTTATACCTTATATACAAGACTGTTGCATGAATTACACACACACACACACATACACTGCCTGATACATAGTAGGTTTCAATACGTGGTAGATATTAGTTATTTATTCAATAAATATCATGTCCTAAAGGGTAATATGTTCTATATTACTTACTGCTTATTAATATACTCAAATAATGACTTATTCTCTGCTATGTCTCATATTGTTTCTCAAACTTAAGCAATGCATACTTGAGATTCTTTTCCCCTTCCATGTTTTGTATAATCCCTATCTGTATGTAATTTTTGAAGGGTTTTCTTTAACCTTGCTTTTGTTCGTTTCTTTTCTACCTTTGTTTGACATAAAAGAGGGCTTTACCTTCAGTATATATTGACCATGTCATTCATTTTGGCCAAAAAAAAGGTATAATATAGATATACTGTTGCATAATCATTCAATTAAACTAGACATACAGTCTAGTTTAACTAAACTATATGTCTAGTTTAACCAACTCTACTACCAGACAGATGTCTTATTCTTTTGTATTGCCCACACCAGCTAACTCATTGCTGAGCACTTCCCTCAAAAAATATTTAAGTAAATAAATTAAATCCCATTTTACCAAGTGTAGTTGATTATTGGAAATCTTGGTTATTAACAAAAATTAATGAAATAAAAATGGTCTGAGGTTTCTCCCCATAAGAAGAAGTTCATTTCTTACTGAAATATAACAACACTCAACGTTCTCCTCCATATTATATAACCACCAAGGATTTTTCAGATGGTATCTAATTGCTCTTTTGTTATACTTCCGTAATAATTTGCAACTGTACAGATTAGTTGGCAATTTAGTACATTGCTGTCTGTTAGATATTTATTAGACTAGGACACTGCTCAAAATCAATCATTACAAATTAAAATACTAAAAATTATTTTACGGGAGTATAATTTTGTTGAATAAAAAATGTTAACAAGTTTAAACACAGGCAGTATTCAGTACTAGATGAGTGATATCTGATTACTATCAGATGCAACAATAAAACTAGTTCTTTCTTCAGTGATAAAAAGAAAAAAACTGATACTAGGAATAAATAAAACAAATCACTAAGCATAGAATTTTTAAAAACACTGATATTTGCATTAATGGGCATAATGTATGATAATTTTACAGTCTAAATTTCATTATTCTAATGCTAAGATAGAAAACATGAAGATGGTTATTTCCAAAGTAATTGAGAACAATGAAATTTACCAATAAAATACATTTAAAGTTTGATTTAATATAATTCCACATGCTGAATTTAACTAGATTATCTCTAAGTAAGCTAAAATTTAAAAGGGCATGTTAATAAATTCTTTTTAAAAAGTCTATTAAAATGCATTGTAGAATTAAAGGGTAAGATTATAAAGAAAAAAGAGCACTTTGTCAAAAGCAACTCAATGAAAAAACATACATTTAATTTTGATAAAAATTTCGGTATTTTTCTCAAGGTGAGTTAAGTTGAAAATAATATAATTCATTAATTGAAGAAAAATGAACTTCACACTGAATTAAGGAAAGGGATAATTTCACTACACTACATTCAGGCCATAATTACAGAATTAAATATAAAATGGAGACATTCTTCTCCACATTCTTGTTACATGGCAATTTTATTTTTAACTGAGCTTATAGAGTTCATCATACCATAAAATTCTACTGAATATCAGGAAATAATATTAAAATATGGTTACTAATAAGTAGTAGGGAAAAACTTCCAAGAGGTGTTTTTTTTTTTTTTTTTTTTATGAAAAGCCCATGTTAGAGCATCTCTCCTTATATTGTAAGGTAATTTATAAAACTAAGGCTCCACTTCAGTAGAATTATTTTTGCATCACAAGGAAAAGGACTAGATTAATACAACAAGGGTATCAATGAACTTGATTGTTGAAGACAACTCAAGGAGCATGTAGAGAAGCTTTCCATAAATTTTCACAGGGCAGGGGGACTAACGGACAACACCAAAAGAGCCCACTGCAGGAACAGATCTTGGTTTTATTTGGCTCTGCCTTTCATTAGCAGTGACACTTGGACAGACAATTCAGTTAACTTTCCAAGTTTCAGTGTCTTCCTCTTACGTCAAGTGCACTTAGATTCTTGAGTTTTAAAACACCCAAATTCTACGATATCTACAAAGTTAGGAAGGACGAAAAACAGCCTTGGGTTTTACTTTTTTAAAAATAATGGTAGAAAGGGGCACGGGGTAGCTCAGTCAGTTAAGCGTCTGCCTTCAGCTCAGGTCATGGTCCCAGGGTCCTGGGATCCAGCCCCACGTCCGGCTCCCTGCTGGGCGGGAAGCCTGCTTCTCCCTCTCCCACTCCCCCTGCTTGTGTTCCCTCTCTTGCTGTCTCTCTCTCTCAAATAAATAAATAAAATCTTAAAAAAAAAATAATGGTAGAAAAAATACAAAATTATTTGTACCTTGCAATGTAGTATTTCCAGAACTGAATTACTAAATTTTTGAAGCCTATCCAGCTAGGGTTGTATCAGTGAAGATCTAGATACAGTATTCACAATGTAACTCTCTCCTCTCCCATTATCCCTCCACCCGCTCCTCCCCATCCTGCTTCATTCTTTCTTCCGCTTGTTTTAACGCCAGCAAACGGTTGTAAGCATTGAAAGCTTAAGATGAAATCATTTTAAAAGATGCATTCTGAATCAACGATCATCTGCCCCACCACATTTCTCCCAAATGAGTGAATTTTCATTAAGAGAATGGAAGTATGAATAAACAAAATCAGAAACAGAAATGTACTGGGCCTGTTTTTTGTTTTGACTGCTCAAAAAACAAAACCGAAAGATGTGGCCTCATCTATTCCCTTAGGAACGCGAACGCGTTACCCACCCAATGAAAAAACAATTCTGCTGGTTCATTTCCCTGCTACACAACAGCCTCGTCGTCGGGCTCTTTCTAAGTCCAGTCTTCATCGCCATCTAGTAATTTCATATCGATGATCACCTTGGCAATGCTTGGGCAGACACCGTCCCTGTCTTCCAGGGGCTTACATTCTTCAAATAAATCCCCAAAGCCCTACTAAACACGACCCCCCCCAAAAAAACCCCAGAGATTCCATAACTTAGGACACGAATCCCACGTCTTCCCGCCCTGTGTCAGGCATAAAACGAAGGGAAGCATACCAAAACCCCACATTTGAATCTTAGGACAATGAAGCCGACAGGAAGCCGCTGTCTCCTCCCCCGGGTTTACTACGGAGCCAGAGCCAGCGCGGGTGCAGTCGCCTGGCAGGGTGCGTGACACCACGTCTTCCACGCCCTCCAACCGCGTCCAGAGGGCGCCTGGCCTCACCTCCTCCAAACCGCCCCACATCCCCAACCAACCTCACAAAAAGGCCCCGCACTGTTAGCTGCTCGGATCGGGGAAAAATCCCTTCCCCAGCGGCAACGCAGCCATTCCCCTCCAGTGCTCCGCCCGCACCCCTAGCAAGCTGCTACGGCGCAGGGGGTACGACTGCACAAAGCCGAGAGAGGGCTGAAATGATTCAAGACCTTCTCGGGAAGAGGCGGCGGCCACCGGCCCGGAGGGACAGCGGGTGGAGCTGGGGGCAGGGTGGGGGAGGGGAGGGGCGGCCCCGACGAGCCCCGGGTCGGGTGCCGGGCGGGGGGGGGGGGGGGGGACGAGGTGGCGGCGCCGCGCGGAGCAGCGGGGAAGCGCCCCCTTCGCCGCCCGGCCCAGCACCCCCGGCCGCCCCCGGCCGCGCCCCGAGCCCCCGCTGCAAACCCAGGAGGATGTGGGGAAGTAGCGGCGGCGGCAGGGACAGCGCCTACCCGAGCAGCTGAGCGCATCACTTACCCCTCACCGCTGAGAGAGGGACCGGACGGGGGAGGCGGGGCGCGTCGCGTCCCGTGAGTCTCTCGCACGCCGTCCTCCCCCCACCCAGTCGTCCTCGTCGGCGCTGTCGTCGTCGCTGCCGCTACGGTCGAGCTCCCGGCCCCGAGCTCCGCTGGGCAATAACGTTATTCCACACACGCCCCGCACATAGCGGTAACGGCAAAAAGCGGCCGCCCAGTGCGCAGGCGCCTGAGGAAAGGGCGAGGAACCCGGCCCTATCCCTTCGGCCGGCCCAGGCCCAACGATCTCTTACTGCGCAGGCGCCAAACGCAGACAATGAAAAGGGGCTGTGCGGAGGGTCTCACCCAAAGGCTTCTCCAGCTGCCTATTGCGCAGGCGTGCTCCAAAGACCAGCTTGAACAATGAGGAGGACTCTGGCGTTAGCCGGGACCGCAACTAAAAAGGACTACAGTTCCCAGAGGGCAGTGCGCCAACTCCAAGTGGAGCTCTGGTTGCTGGGCATGCTAGGATTTGTAGTGTCGGATGCCTTCAAAACCTTGGCTGTTTGGGAGATTTAAAGCTTCTTTTTCTTGAGAATTTATTTGGACATTTTGGCAAATGTCGCGGCTGAAGGGTGGAGAACTTGTTATTTGTGTCCTTGAGAAGACTCAAGGACCAACCGCAAACTACCAAACAGGAGAGTCAAGGCCTTCAGTGAGCTCTTTTTGTCGGTTGGATGGTCCAAACAGCAGGATGGGATAAAGGCAGGACTGAGCTAGCCTGAGCTACAGAAAAAGGGCGGAGCCTCCAAGCAGTCTCTTGGCAACCGGATCTGGCCGCCAAACCGCCAAAGCTTGTGGCGCGATGTCCTCTGGGAACTGTAGTATGGTTGGAAGGGCCTTTTAGGAATCTCGTGACTGCAAGCCCGCAGCCTGCGGACTACAACTCCCGACGTCCAGCATGAGGGCCACTGGGTGGGAAGGGCCCCCCGCGAGCTCCGTCCGGGGTTCCATGCTCCCCAATGACAGCAGCGGCTGGAAGCAGGCGGGTGCTTCTCCGGCGCCAAGGCCTCCTGTTCTCCGAAGGGCGACACTGGACACTTCCCCACGTGACTCCCATCTCTGGGCCCCGGCTCTGTGCATGGCGAAGTCCCCGGAGAACTCTACCCTGGAGGAGATTCTGGGGCAGTATCAACGGAGTCTCCGGGGTGAGTTGCACCGAAGCTCTGCGCCCTAGCCCCTGGGTACCAGGGCCTAGTGGGCAGGAGCTGACCAGGGGCGTTTCCTTGGTTCAGCCCCAGCCAGGACACAGAGGAAGAAGATGGATGGTGCTGTGATCTTTGAGCAAGATGAAATAGTTTGTGTTTGTATTTACGGTTAAGCAGAGTTGTTTCCCTTGATTCCCGTGGTTACCTGAACCAACTCCCTGAGCTTGACTTAGGCATCTTTCTCACCCACGGCCAGCAGAAACCCTTGGGTGGCTCTAGTCCTCTCTTGCCCACTTCCCATAATTTGCTGTTTAATCCAGTAGATTCCTGATTCACGCTTTTTACACATTCAGATAGTGGTGTGATGGGCTGAAGATTTATCGGACCAGGAAAAAGAAAATACTAATTATTTAATCACAAAAGCTTCCATTTAGTGGCCTAGGCTATTTACATACATCAAATCATTTAAAATTATAGCAACGTTATGAATATCCCTCTTTTACACATGGAGAAATCAAGGTGCAAAGAGGTTGAGTCCACACAG
Source organism: Halichoerus grypus (assembly GCF_964656455.1). Taxonomy (NCBI): domain Eukaryota; kingdom Metazoa; phylum Chordata; class Mammalia; order Carnivora; family Phocidae; genus Halichoerus; species Halichoerus grypus. The sequence continues at coordinate 94,283,441 of NC_135718.1, read as the reverse complement.
CTGGTTAGTGGCAGAACCAGGTATTAAATTTAGTTAGGACTGACTGCCTTAAAAGCCTATTTTTTTCTTCACGAATCATGTCACAGTTATTATTACTGAAACCTCATTTGGTTAATTCAGATTTTTTTAGTGTGGTTCCCTATCAGTGAGACTTTATAGAAGTGATGTTTGTACTTATAGATAGCTCTGTCATCTTGGACATCATACATACTATCTGGAAATCTCAGTACTGTTATTTTAAAGAGGAAGTTGTGGTATTGTCTACAGGGTTATTGTGAGGAGCAAATGAAATAATCCACGTAAAGCAGTGATTTTCAGCCTTTTTTTTTTTTTTTTTTACTGTTACCCATTGGTAAATACATTTTATATGGGACATATAAAAGTTTCGTTGGAGAATATTCTACTAAATAATACACTCTATTCTTTTGCATTTTCTTAACCCTCTAGATCATAACCAACAGTTTTATTTTTTTTTAAGGATTTTGTTTATTTGAGAGAGAGAGAGAGCGTGCGAGCATGAGCAGGGGTAGGGGCAGAGGGAGAGGGAGAAGCAGACTCTCCGCTGAGCAAGTAGCCCGACGCAGAACTCGATCCCAGTACCCTGGGATCATGACCTGAGCCACCCAGGCACCCATGACCAACAGTTTTAAAAAATTATTTAAAGTGTTTAGAACAGGGGCGCCTGGGTGGCTCAGTCAGTTAAGCGTCTGTCTTCGGCTCAGGTCATGATCCTGGGGTCCTGGGATCGAGCCCCACATGGGGCTCTCTGCTAAGTGAGGAGCCTGCTTCTTTCTCTCCCTCTGCCTGCCACTCCTCCTGCTTGTGCTTTCTCTCTCTCTAATAAATAAATAAAATCTTTTAAAAAAATAAATGTTTAGAACAATGAGTCATTTAAAAATGTCACCTACTATGTGTAAGGTGTGCTAGGTGCTGGGGATACAATAAAGAAGTAGACAGAGTCCCTGTGACCATGGAGCCTCTGGATTAGTGGGGGAGAAAGAAAATAAACAAAATAATTACAGATTACTATGATAGAGAATAAGGGTAAAGATAAGTGCTTGGCACATAAGCACTCCTTAAATGTTAGCTGTTATTGGGCGCCTGGGTGGCTCAGTTGGTTAAGCGACTGCCTTCGGCTCAGGTCGTGATCCTGGAGTCCTGGGATCGAGTCCCGCATCGGGCTCCCTGCTTGGCGGGGGGTCTGCCTCTCCCTCTGACCCTCTTCCCTCTCGTGCTCTCTGTCTCTCATTCTCTCTCTCTCAAATAAATAAATAAAATCTTAAAAAAAAAAAAATGTTAGCTGCTATTTATAATTGGTACTTGCAGCAAAGTGAAGATTTTTCGAGGAGATTAGAAAGTTTATCTTCTAGTGACTCTAGATTTTGAAAGCGTTATTATGTATTGTTTCCATCTGTCAACAGTGTTATAAACTGTCAACATTCTCAGTACTCAAACTGCAAGAGTAAAATAATTGGTCTTGATGAATATTTTCATCAGCCTACTGATGTTTCAAGAGCTGTTAGATACAGAAATATCCACTTCTGACTTTTCATTTGAAAGCAGGACGTGCGCTGTGCACAATGATAATGAGTGATTTTTGGAGGCTGGTAAAAATTTGTTTTCCGTTACACGTTTCTGCAAATACTTCGCCTCCTTTTACCTTATTTTGAACCTTATGTAAGCAGTGGGAGCTTAATATTGGGCTTTTTAATGCAATAAGGTGGTTAATTTCAAACAAGTGCTGCTTTCAGTAATTTATATATAGAGTGGAGAGTTTTCATTCACAGATATATTTTAAAATAAATTTTAAGTTTAGTGTGACAACAATATAAGATAGTAAAAACATAATCAAAAGCAAACATGAAGCAGAGAAAAAAGTTAACTTTTTTTTTTTAAGTGATGGCTTTAACAATGAATCAGGAAATGGAACCTGTCATTTTGTGGGTTTTCAGGACTTATTTTATTATTTATTTAGTAGCATTTTAACTTTTATGTTTACTTAGTTTATATAACAGCTTATGGAAGGAAACAGCTAATCCTGAGTTAAAGCACAATCAGAAGTTCTTTGCTTCACACATATACATTAGCCCTTTTGAATAGGGTAATTCCCTTTGAAGTCAAAATTTGTGTTTCTGAATAAACAAAATATGGTGGCATTATTTTACATGTGGAACTTCATTATTTTAAGTGTTTGTGCCTAATGTCTTGAGAATTGTGTTACTATACAATCAGATAAAATGTAATTTGAAATTCTTTTGTTTTATCTTGGTTTGGTTTTGTTGCTTTGTTTGGTTTTGTCTATCTGCCATTACTTCCCCAAAATGTTTTGCCTAGTTCATGTTTCAACAAAGGCTAATAAGTATTCTTGGTCTTTCCTCACATGTTATCCCTCTGGTTCCTAAATAACTGTACGTGTAATTATTATTAATATCCCTTCATTTATATTCAGCCAGGAAGTAGCCACATAAAAATGCAAAATGCTTTCACAGTTTTCTATGCTAATTCCTCATTTTTATAGCTTTTCCTCATTACTTTAAATGTAATTTTAAGTACTGTTATAAGTATATTAAGAATTTCAAGGGTTTTTCTTCTTAGATTTTATTTTATTTATTTGTGAGAGAGAGAGAGAGTGAGCGCACAAGCAGGGGGAGCGCCAAGGAGCAAGGATCCTGATGTGGGACTTAATCCCAGGATCCCGGGATCAGGGCCTGAGCTGAACGCAGAGACTTAACCAACAGAGCCATCCAGGTGTCCCAAGACTTTGAAGTTCTGATTTGAAAGGCAGAGTCAAAGCTGCTTTCTTTTATTTTTATTTTTTAAAGATTTATTTATTTGAGAGGTTGAGGAGGGGCAGAGGGAGAGGGGCAGAGAGAATCTCAAGCAGACTCTGTGCTGAGTGCAGAGCCCAACAAGGGGCTCGATCTCACTACCCTGAGATCATGACCTGAGCTGAAACCAAGAGGTGGAGGCTTAACCAACTGCACCATCCAGGCGCCCGTGCTTTCTTTCTTTTAAAACCTGAGTGGAATTCTTGTCTCTCCTTGACTCGTGATCCTAGAGCAGCCATGGAAAGAGGGAGCTCATTGGCATACTTCGCACTCCCCTCTTATCCTTTCCTTCCTTACACTTTCCAAGTGTATTCACTCTTTATCCCCTCTAAGGGTATCTCTTGTTTTGAATTGTTTGTGCCCTCATTGTAAGAAATTAGAGAGATTTAGGGGCGCCTGGGTGGCTCAGTTGGTTAAGCGACTGCCTTCGGCTCAGGTCATGATCCTGGAGTCCCTGGATCGAGTCCCGCATCGGGCTCCCTGCTCGGCAGGGAGTCTGCTTCTCCCTCTGACCCTCCCCCCTCTCATGTGCTCTCTCTCTCATTCTCTCTCTCTCAAATAAATAAACAAAATCTTTAAAAAAAAAAAAAAAGAAATTAGAGAGATTTAGTGACTCTCCTTCAGAGTAAGCAGTCTGACAAAAATGAGAAGGCTTCATTGCCCCACAGATCTATAATATTATTGCTTCACAGTAGATGATCTGAAAGATTCCAGTGTGGGGAAAACAGGTACCCTGGGAATCACGGAGTTGAATCTAGAAGTGGAAGTGACTTGGGAGGTCTCCTGGCAGGATGGCTAGGTGTTCATTGTCTTTATAGTGAATGTAGGCAGCTAGCATTCAAGACCCACAGAATGGTTGAGAACTATATTGGGAACTGGGGAGAGTAGCACATACCCCTCCTCTCATTTAAATCCAACACATCATTGTACAAAGGCCACAAGGTATAAAATGAACTAGTATGCAGCCAAGAAAGGGTCAGAAAAACCAATGTAACAGGGAATCCAGGCTGTTTTAAGTTCTGTGCCCTGAATGTAGGAATATGATAATATAAAGGAGAGAACTTGTTGGAAAAGCAGTGTCCCATTCTTAACAGAATCATGTCTAGTTTATTGCTGCAGGTGTTAGCTATAGGTTCAGTTGTATCAACAACACTGTGTATGTGACTCGTCTATTCACCTAGGTCCTAACCACCTTTGGAGGGGGGCATAAAGAAATATGGAACAAACATAGACTGTGACAAGAATACATCATTATTTTCCATATGCATTTTGTATGCTAGTTCCTCTTTCTCTTTCAACATTTTGGTATTCTGGGCTCTAGATCGAATTTGCGTAAGAGTATGGTGGAGTCAGAGCGGAGAATGTGGAACTAGGAGCCAGGCCACTAAAATTTGACTGTAGCTTTACTGATAACCATCCGTGTCACCTTAGGCAAGACAGTAAACTGTTCTTAGATTCTTGTTCCCTTGTCTGTAAAAGGAAAAGTTTGGAGGAGGTGACAGAATTACTGCCTTTAGGACCCAAGCAGGTGACAAAATCTGTGATGGAGTCTATGGAAGACACTAGGGAATGGTAAGGCCTATGGCCAAACTAGGCAGTTTATGCTTTCTTTAAAAACATTCCAATTTCTGGGGTACCTGGGTGGCTCAGTCAGTTAAGTGTCCAACTGTTGGTTTCGGCTCAGGTCATGATCTCAGGGGTATGAGATTGAGCCCTGTGTTGGGCCCCACGCTCAGCTCAGAGTCTGCTTGAGATCCTCTCTCTTCCTCTCCCTGTGCAACCCCCACTCATGGACGTGTTCTCTCTCTCTCTCTCAAATAAACAAATAAAATCTTTAAAAAAATAAAATAAATAAAAACATTCCAATTTCTTTCTTTTTCTTCTCCCTTCCTCACACACTTGGTTAGCAAAATACACCTGAGAACCTGGTTCCCCCTGCAGGCATTTCTTTCAGACTCCTGCATCTCTAATATCCCTTCCACCAGCACTGATTGGACTGTGTGAATGATAAAAGTTATGTTTCTATCTTATAAAAATGAGAGAAAGGAGTGGAACTAGGTCCATAGAAAGTGAGAGCTTGAATATGGGGAAAAAATGTATACTTTGAGGGGTGATTGTTTCTTTGTAAATTGCCCTAGTTTGAGAAAACCAAAGATAATATTGATATATTTTACTTATATATGATTGACACATCTACCCAAATCCTACAAAGTGTTTTGGTTTTGTTTTTTGTTTTTTCCCTTCCAGGGAAGGGCTCACATCTGTAGAAGGCCTGCGTTAATCTTACTTGCCAATACTGTAGTCACTGAGCTAGCCAGCAGTGATATCATCTGGACTTTTCATAAACTTAAGAAAACATGTGTGCAATTTAAGTAAAGTTCTTTTTCTCAGTTTTACTTATCAAACTTGTATTTCTTCTTTTTGTTTTTGCTTTTCTTGAGTGTTTTCTTAATGTTTTTATATTCTTTGCCATGTACACTGTATGTGCATAAACACATGCGTGCGTGTGCACACACATACTCCACAGCTAGTGTTTGCTTATTGGTTTGTTTTACTATCAGCCTTACTGTGACCAAGACAGGCAACAATGTAATAAAGCCCCTGGAAGCATTGATTATGAAATGAGAAAATTATTTTGGTATTTCAGTGCAGACTGCAACAACTCTCTCTTCTCAGAATTAAAGAAATGGAACGGTTTGGCTATTAATAAATAAGGATTGGGAATGCAAATGAAATTAGTAAACAGCTGAGTTTATTTTTTTGTTAATAAAATTTAGATTACATATATTCATTTTTTTTGTTTTATCTGCTGTAATGGCTTTTCTTAGTAGTTTTAACTGTTATGACCATTTTTTAACCAGAATAACAAAAGCTAGTAGATTCCCATTTTTCCTTCCCCACAACTGATGAGGTAAAATAGGCAAAGGACCGGACTTAGCAGCCAGAAAAGAAAAGCCAGTAAAAACTGATTTTATAAGTAAATAGTCATCCTTAGAATAATTTAGAACCAAAACAGTGGTTCAGTGTTATGAAATTGTAAGGGCATTTTCACATGTTCTTGGGCAGAAAAGGGGATTAAGTTAATTCCAAGCTATTGAGATACTGAGAATAATTATATTTTCTCTTGGGATGTTTATAAATGTATGCTCTGATCACTTCCCCAGTATGTGCTGAGGTTTTCTACCTTTTCACTTAGTGATACTCCTCTCAGGGTCAAAAGGTACAGAAAGTAGCTTGTAATGGGCTCGTGCACTTGGCCAAAGCAATCTTGATGGGCGGGGTGGGCGGGCAGGGTGTTCTCCATCAAGACCCACTAGAATATTTATAGGGACGATCACCTAAGGTGGCTCTGAAAGATGGGCTTTGAAGGGTAACTATTGCTTCATGTGTTAGGCCTTGAAACAGTATGAAGCTAAATATGAATTTCAAGTTCTTGATTACAGCAGGTATAACACTCTCCTAACACCTGGATCAGAAGTGCCCCTCATGGCAGTGGTGGTCGTGGTTTGTGCGCTGTGGCTGACCAGCTCCCTGTCCTGCCCATTTTTCATTAAGAGGTGGCTGTAGTTATAATGTAGTAATGCGGGAAACCTCTCCTCAATTCTGACATGGTCGATAATGCTGCTGTAAACATCAGGGAGCATGTACCCCTTCAAATCTGTATTTTTGTATCCTCTGGGTTAATACCGAGTAGTGCAATTGACATAATTAAAGGTAGAGAACAAACTGAGGTTTGATGGAGGGAGGTGGGTGGGGGATGGACTAGATAGGTGATGAGTATTAAGGAGGGCACTTTGTCATGTGATGAGCACTGGATGTTGTATGTAAGTGATGAATCACTGAATTGTACTCCTGAAACCAGTATTGCACTGTATGTTACCTAACTAGAAATTAAATAAAAATTTGGAAAAAAAAACATCCAAACCTGAACACTAGCTATCCTGTTTTATTTATCTAAATCACTGGTTCTCAACCAGGGTTGATTTTTCCACCCAGGGGTCATTTGGTAATGTACAGAGACATTTTCGGTTGTCACAACTGGTGGGGGGGGGGGTTGGTTTCTACTGGCATCTAGTGGGTAGAGGCGAGGGAAGCTGCTATATACGCACAACACAGCTCCTTATAATAAAGAACTATTGGGTGCAAATGTCAAGAGTGCTAGGCTGGGAAACCGCGATCTAGAAGTAGCAAGGCTTTGCTCATAACCTTTGTTCTACAAGAATCATACTTGAGAGTAATTACAGTTAAGGATACTGATTGTCCTGGCTGGTGATTTTACCCATGTTCTGCCAGTCTGCCTAGGATTACTTCTTTATCAGTGGAAAGTGACGGGTGCATAAATCCTTCCAGTTGGTGCCCAAAACATACCTGGTGTATCCTTCGTAATGTATATAGCCCATCTCCTTGATTTGCCAGCATCCACACATCCTCAATGACCTTCCGGCCACTGCTTTCTTAAGACGTTGACATTCTTGTTCAGATTATCTTTCACTCCCGGCACCAACCTCTTTAGCACATTTTTCGGCTATTAGAGTCTTTTCTTTTATGATAGAATTTTTTTAGATTTTTTTCACTTCTGCACATTACTTTTAATCCCCTTTGCTGTTGTAATTGTCATTTCCAAGGCTGGCTTTGTCTGACTTCAGATTAGACTGTTTTTATCTTGGTTGTCCTAGCTGTCAGTCCCCTAGTAAACAGTGACAGCAATCTTCTGAACTAGCTGAGGCCCAGTCAAGTGTGGACAGACACATATATCTCTTATCTTGCTGCGGTGTCATTTTCCTGCTTGTCTGCCCTGGTCTCGGCTTGTTTTAAGAACTGCGGTGCCTCTCTCGTCTCAGCCTAGGGAGGTATTACATGGTTTCTCAGAGACAGCTGGGCGCTGCCTGGGGAGTGTTTCCCCCACCCAGACACTGGGGTAATTCTTGTTCACATCTCCCGTGCAGATGGAGAATGGAGACATGAATAATTCACGGTCTGTATATAAGTGATGATACTACCTAGACTGGGACATATTTGTCTTTTGTTCAAAAACCCTTGGTGAAGAGAGGCCTGATGGTGACCTGGGAGAGAGAATGGGGAAGGGGGAGAACTGGACTACAAAAATGATTAAGACAGACTGAAATGGGCCAACAGTCAGCAGCTTGCTCACTTTTGGTGCTCATTGTACTGATTGATGTTCGGATAGTGGACCTCCAGAAATATTATTTACTTACCTTTATGTTCCTGTGATGCTTTGGGATTCAGAGGTCCTATTTGGGTTTGTAATGATAATTAAGTTTATTTTCAGGCCATGGTTGGTGCTGGGGAGAAGAAATCAGGATGCATTGTGAACTACTCTTACTGTGCTCTCTGGAGAGAAGGGGAAATGAGTATTCTTTCCGTCTCTTGCTATGGACGGATAAAGTTTGCCCACTCGCAATGGGTCAGGAAATGATAACTAGAAACCTCCTGTCTAATCCGGTTTGTAGCAGATAGTGGCATGTGGGGTGTAGTGTTCTCTGTAAGGACTGTAAGGCCTTCAGTGGCAGTGGTTCCAGCTGAAGAGCAATAGGGTTTCATCTGTTTTGCACCATCTAAGCATTATTATTCCTCAGGATTAACTGTTTGTCTGTTACAGTGTATAATTATGTTGCTATGTATACACTTGAAGAGCATTTAGAGTGTTTTGAAATATACTATTGAAATGACAAAAATATCACTTACCTCCTTAGTTTTAGTTTTAGGACACAGTTCTTGCAAATTCCCTGTCTTCCTCTCTGATCCTAGTTAACTGAAGTCAGTGATTGCAAAAAACGCCCATATCTTGGGTATCACTTTTCCTCGGGATAGTTGTTGGTTTCAGTATCTCACTATTTCACGTAACTGTTTTCATAGTATAATTTTAACACGTAGTCTTTGAATGTCATAAATTCTAAAAGAGTAAAGAAGAATATTGAAAAAGGGGTTAAATGGGCTCATGAAACTCTCCCATCATTGTAATCTGATAAAAGAACTCTACATATAGAGATCTTCAACTGTGCATTTTTTCCAGATTTCCTTTCTTTTTCCTAATATAGCTTATTAGCTTTTAGTCAAATGGGGTTTTAAATAAATAATTATCCTTTATCTTAGAAGTAAAATCATTTCATAGCTCCACAGAGCATACTTTTAATGTTAGTCAAGCCCTCTATTTCCTTTTTAATGGATGTAATAAAGATAAGTGCTTTATTCATAGATTTACGGGTGTAAATCTATGAATAAAGCTCTGTGAACTAAATTTCTTATCATATAACACTTTGATTTTCCTTTTCCATTAACAAATCTCTTTAGAAAATACTAAATTGTTGGAAAACTACTGCTACTTCTTATTTTGCTAAAACCAGGAATGTGTCTTATCCGGGTTTTTCTTAAACTCATGATGAGTAAAAACAAAACAAAAAAACACCAAACCACCCCAAAAAACAAAACTCATGATGACTAAGAGGAGGCCACACTTGGTTAGTATTCAGCTCCAAATGCCTGTCAGATAAAGGTCTGTGTGGAAATAGGATTGGTGTGTAGAAAGAAATGTAGCGATAAATTCAGTGAGTCTCTTGTGTAGTTAGTAATAAAATTTCACTGTTGAACCCTGACCTGAAAGACCTGTTTTCTTTAGTTTAATCAGGAAATGAAAGGAGTTGCTCTAAGTGAACAACCTATGTCAGATATTTTGTAGCATAGAGTAGTATATTTTTTTCTACTGAGTTACAGTTACTTTTTCTGTTCTAAACTTTGAAATTAATGAGCTTGGAGAAAATAATATCTGTTTCTCAAGGTCCTGTAGTATATATGTTTGTAAATGTATTTTCATCCATGACTGGTAATGAAAAGATCGTTGTTTTGTAGCTTTCTTAGGGTTCCCATATAGGTAGCAAAGATGAGGAGCTTTTCTCCTGAGGACACAAGAAGAAATAGACCTATGTTGTCAAAGAAGAGCAAGAAGAGCAAGACTGTCATTGGCCATCATTGTTTTGAATTGTTCTTCTTAGGGAAAGTACCATTTCCTCCCCTTGAAGATCTTAAATATTGTTTCAATGGAGTCCATTTTGAAATAGATAATAGGGCACCTGGGTGGCTCAGTCGCTTAGGTGTCTGCCTTCGGCTTAGGTAATGACCTCAGGGTCCTGGGATCTAGCCCTGTGTCAGACTCCCTGCTCAGTGGGGAGTCTGCTTCTCCCTCTACCCCTGTCCCCCCACTCCACTCATGCATGTGCGCATTCTCTGTCTCTCAAATATATAAATAAAATCTTTAAAAGGAAAAGAAATAGGGGCACCTGGGTGGCTCAGTCGGTTAAGCATCTGCCTTCAGCTCAGGTCATGATACCAGGGTCCTGGGATCTAGCCCTGCATGGGGCTCACTGCCCAGCAGGGAGTCTGCTTCTCCATCTGCCCCTCCCCCTGCTCAAGCACTCTGTCTCTCTCTCGCTGTCTCTCAAATAAATATATGAAATCTTTAAAAAAATAAGACATTAAAAAAATTAAAAAAATAAATAGATGATAGATGTAGATGAATTTGCATGGGAATTCATCTTTTTCTAACATACATTTCCCTCTTAGATATATGTAGGTGCTTGGTAAATTAATGAGTGAATTAAAAAATAACTTGCAAATACAGATGTCAAAATTTGAACAGCATGACTGAAATCTGGGTCCCCGCTCTAACGTGCAAGGAACAATTTTTGTTAATGTTTTCTAAATTGGAACCAGTGAATTTAATCCTAAGAGATTAGCAGAAACAACAAGTTTAAATGGAAAAAAATAAATGGACCTTGATTAATGAAATTACCGATTGATTGCCGGGCTCTCTGGTTGTTAGACATGTAAAAATATCCATAAAGTAGGATAGAATTCTCAGTAATGCCATTACCAGTGTCATTAGTATAGTTCTGTTTTTAATGTAAGACTTGGATCCTTTGCTGAAAACGTTTTTGGGTATTTCACTGGATAATTATTTCAGTTCTCTGTTGCTGCATAACAAACCACTGTAAAGCCTGGTGGCTGACAGCAACAGCTAAAGGCATTTGGGTTGACTGGACACAGCAGGACAGTTCTTCCTGTCTCTTTCATGCCTTTGCAGTGAGATGGCCTCGGGCCATCTGGACGCTCCCCTGGGCTGTCAGCGGTGCTGGGCTTCTCTCCTTCCCCATGTGCTCTCAGGGCCTCTCCTCGCCACATGGCTCCGCCACAATCTCTCCAGCAGGGTAGGCAGGCTTCCTACTTAGTGGCTTAGGGATCATAAAAACAAGCATTCCAGGAGGGAGGAAGCAGAAGCTACCAGACATTTAAAATATGAAGCCTGGGGGCACCTGGGTGGCTCAGTCAGTTAAGCTCCCTACTCTTGGTTTCCTCAGGTCATGATCTCGGGGTCATGGAATTGAGCCCTGAGTGGGCTCCACACTCAGCGGGAAGTCTGCTTGTCCCTCTCCCTCCCCTGCTGCCCCTCCCCCTTCACGTGTGCACGGTGGGCACTTATGAGCACATGTGTCCTCGTGTGCATGCTTGCTCTCTCTCTCAAATAAAATAAATGTAAAGAAAAAAAAAATGAAACCTGGTCTGGCATGGTGTAACTTCTCCTGCATTCTCTTTGCAAGTTACCCAACTTAGTTTCAACTTGGGAGGGGACAAGGGTAGAGGCCGGGGGGGTTGTGGGGGCACTATTTGGAGAGATGAACTACTATAGTATAATATACCGTAAGATACTTCATTTTAGGCTGTACTGTTAAGTAAGTGCTAGTGAGTTTAAGCTTCAATTCTAGGGGTGGTGAGGTCCATTAACCAAGAATCTCTACAAGTGTGTAGTCAGCCAGCAGGACATAGGAAGGACTACACTGCAGAGGCGGGCACTAAAAGCACTTCATTCAGCCCTTCCAGTCTTGATCAAAACTAGGCCAGGCGGTCGGCTGTCTCTCAGTCGAGGAGGGACATCTGGCTTACAGGGGCAAGTAGGCTTCCCTGGGCAGGAACTTGGTGTGGTGGAGTCCCTGTTGCTAGTTCTGCCCACCACCCCAGTATCTCAAGAAGGGGAAAGGGAGCCCTTTCTGGGGTGGGGTTAGTGTTTGGAGGGTGCGGTGGGGAGGAGCTATCCTATTCTAGCCTCCTTGGCAGGAGCTGTAGATGATGACTATCCCCCACTGACGTGTCAGGGAACTTAGAGATCATCAGGTCTCACCTCTGACCCACGAACTTCATCTCTCTCTTCCTCAGCACTGTCCTCAGCAAGCTAGAAACAAATCTCTGCATTTTTCCATAAAGTATAAGACACATTTGGTTCTCCTTTAGGCACTGCCCTTTGGAGTAAGTGTTCACATAGCCGTTCAGACTTCACAGGCCCTGATTTTCATCACATTGTTGTTGCAGAACGTGCGAATAGAAGCATTCACCAACTGCAGTGTGCGCTGAGAGACGGTGATGTCAGTGTTGGAGAAGGTGCCCTGGATGCCACGTGTGGTAATGGTGTGGAAAATGAGGATCCTGGGATGGCTTGGCATGAACTGCAACACAGCCAAGCCGGTGAGTGTGAATGGATGTCAGTCCTAGTCTGAATGACACACTGTGACTATTTTAAGCTCCTCCGTAGAGTAAGGACTCCAGGCTGTCCGCTGCTCTGCAGGTGGGATTTTCTTCCTGAAACACAAATCAGCTGGTACAATTCCCTTGCTGAATATTTTTCCTTTGACTTCGTGGTGCCTATAGGCTGAAGTCCAAAATCCTTTGTATGTCATAGCAATATTTTCTTCTTCTTTCTTCTTAAGATGGCTCCAAGCTACCTCTCCAGCCTCATATTTCTATCCTCCTCCCCACTATCCAGCCACATTCTAGTCATAGCAACCTACTCACCCGGCTTCTATGCTTATGCTATCCCTTCTAACTGGGATTTTTCTCATCCTTTTTTGCTTGGTAATCTTCTGTTCATCCTTCCCAGTGTTAACTCCTCTGTAATGTAAAAACAGGCATGATTAGGTGCTTTCTCTTCTTATAGCACTGTGGATAGCTGTAGATCTACATGGGAACTTATTACATAGTTTTATATCTGTCAGTGTATCTCTCTTGGCTTTTAAGTGGTAGAGCTTTTCTCCTGTTTGCCTTTGGATCCCCAGTCCATTGCACAGTTGTTGATACATAAAACATGTTTACACTATGTTTGTTAGATGGATAGAAGCATGGATGGGTGATGATAAGCCATGGATCCATGGGAAGGCTAATGAAACCCATTGTGTTTGCTCCGCAGTCAATCAACTCAAAGCTTTGTTGCGCCAACAGGCAGCTAAGGAAAGTGAGGTGTCTCCATCAAGAAGACGAAATGTGTCCCCTCTGGTGTGTATCAACATTTGCAACCTGACAAGAGCATTGTCTTTCTAACTACGTTTTTTTTTTTAAGATTTTATTTAGAGAGAAAAGGCATGAATGGGGGGAGGGGGAAAGGGAGAAGGAGAGAATCTCAAGCAGACTCCACGCTCAGTGCAGAGTCTGACACGGGGCTTGATCTCACAACCCTGAGATCATGACCTGAGCCGAAATCAAGAGTCGGACGCTTAACCGACTGAGCCACCCAGGCACCTCTCTAAGTATGTTTTAACTCTACAGTGTCGTTTCAGTAGTATATGTTCTTGACAAATTCTGAGCAGGACATTCTAATAGCATAAAGCATTAAAAGAAATGATCTCCCTTCTGATTATTTTGGCTGAAGAGAGACTTCCATGGCAAAGGGAATCCTGAGTTTTAAATTTATCATTCACTTGAAAAATGCAAGTGAGGAAACCGTTTGCAGAATTTACTTTGCAACTGTTAGCAAATATAAAAGAAAAGGAACACTCTATGGAAAAGAGTAGCTGTTTCTTTTTTACGGGGTCATATCGATATCCTATCATTTTTAGAATTTACTTAATTATATTTCTAGCTGTCCTCTGTAATATTTATTTTGAACGTCAAAGCCAAAGTATATAATCTTATTCTGCATTTTAAAATACATGGTTACAAAAATGCACAATGTGAGAAGCTATATTTTTTTCTGAAGTTGTTTTTTATTGCCATTGCTTTGACAGAGTGAATTATTCCCAACTGAAGCGATGTGGTATGCTAAAGCCTGAGATAGATGGGAGGGGGGATAGGTATGAGGGAAGGATTTGGCCAGGTTTAAATGATCAAAATAATGGTCTAGGCCTTAGGTCTATCTGGGCCTATTACTTACTTTCTAGAAGGATATTATGCCTCACAGTGTTTCTGTAATAATAAGATAAGAGTATATACTTAAAATTCTTTAGAAACAACGCAATCTGACACAAATCTAATGTGTCATAGTAGCAGTAACTACCTTGCATTTTCAATGTGTGCGACACTTGGATGCCAAGGCTCCATTGTAGAAACTGTGGAGACATGTCACTTTACTCACAGCTGAAATGTCATAACCATACCCCCATATTAACACTTCATTCCAGCCTGATGCATACCTTCATGCTTGATTCCCACTTTAGAGACATGTACTGCATACCCATGTTCAATATTTATGGCTATCAATTATAATTTTAATACCTGGCTTCTAGAATGCTCTTTGGCACACAGTGGGTAGAGTACTTTCAAGACTAGTAGATGAAGTTGCTGTATCTGTCGAATGCTCAGGCATGCTCATTAGCATTTTAAAGATACAACCAAGCAGTGATACTACAGAGCTGGTTGAATCTGGGTAGCAGGGGGAGGCTTACCAAGAGCATCATCAGTTCAGCATACGCAGTATATACTTTACAAGTCCCCTACCGGTCTGTTTATATGGAGCTATGTGGAGGGATGCAACTTAGACTCTGAATGTGCATAGCCCACACGGAATGATTACAAGCCATAATGATAATAAGCAGTGTTTGATGGTTTAGAAACACTTTAGATGCACTTTCTTCTTTTTTTTTTAAGATTTTATTTATTTATTTGAGAGAGAGAGAGTGAGCATGTGAGCAGGAGGAAGAGCAGATGGGGACGGAGAGGGAAGAGGGAAAGAATCTGAAGCAGGCTCTGCATTCAGCGTAGAGCTGACTTGGGGCTCGATCTCACAACCCCGAGATCATGACCTGAGCTGAAACCAAGAGCCAGACGCCCACTGACTGAGGCACCCAGGGGCTCTCGTTTGCACTTTCATAGCCATATGACATACCCGAAACACGTGGCTCTGTTGACAGTGAAACTGAGACACTGTTGAGATGCAGAACATATCCACGTATTATTACTTATGTTTTTGAAATGTGGCTATCCAGACTATAATAAACCCTTCAAAATATATACAGGTGATTTCATTTTCCACTCAGTATTAGCTTGTGGTTTTTGTGTTTTTTTTTGTTTGTTTTTTTACATAGACTGTCCTGTATGTACCCACAGTAATATTTAATTCTTATTTGCCTATGTTCTGGACCCATTTCTATTAATATAAAATTATTATAATTAATTGCTTTCTATTCACCAGAGAAAATCCATTGTATTAAAGTTACTTTGGTTTTTAAATTTCTTACATATGCCAAAAAACAAAACTCTACTTAATTATTCTGCCACGAGAGCTGGTCCTTTGTTGTTAGGAATTTCTAGCAGACAGAGAAACAATGATCAGGTATCTCATCTCGAGCTTTCTCTGGGTTCATTTCACTGGTTGACACTCATTCTTCCTCCCTGATTTCCTCTTTTCCTTAAAAAATATCATGGAATGATAAATGATTCTAGAAACCACGTTATAATCATTTGAGGAGAAGGTAGGGTGTACATTAAAGTCAATGCAGGAATGCTGCAGAGGTACAGAGAATTAACACTTTTTCTGAGGTCTATTCACTGGATTCCTGGTGCAAGATAGCTGCCAGTTTCCTGAGGGTCCTGCTTTAGCACCCTAGGCTTGGCGGCTCTGTGCTCCAGACCAGCATAGTCACAAATTGCCTAGGGTCAAAAATCAAAAACCACACTTTGCTAACGTACTCCTTTGTGGATAGAATTTTACCTCGTGGACACACCTGGCAGCAAACCCTTGTCTAAAGAAACCCTTCAGTAGGCAGCTGTTCTGCAATTTTAGCTAGCAGTGCTCCCGCATGGTGGTTTCTTGAATAGAGTTGTCCATTTATCTCCCCATTGCTGACTGGGGTGTCACATTTCCAGATGGCTCTGATAGGCAGTTCATCCCAAGCCAATGAGACTACCCCAGCATTTTTCCATTAGCCACAAACTTTTTATAACCACTTTCACTTTCCATCTTTTAAAAAAAGGTATTCATATCCCTGAATCTTATCTGTCTGTGGAATTTATAGGATAGAGAAATAAATACTATTGGCCACAATGTGATCTACCCTATGTTTATATGACATCAGTACTAAATTGAGTATGGAGGTGGTATGGTGGTATTACCTGATTCTTTGCTAAATCCAAACATGCTTAATTTGTTTTTGTTTTTGTTTTTTGCCTTAGAGGTCATCAGAGTATGAGGAAGCCAGTATCCCTACTGTATACAATCTCGTTCCTATCATCAATGACCAGTCTCAATACATTCATCATTTAGAGGCAGAAGTCAAGTTCTGCAAGGTAAGTTTCTCATTAAAAATTTAACCGTAACTAAATTAAAGTTTCTATTAATGATACCTTATATGAACACTTGCTATTATTAGTCTTCATGTGTATTGCGATACATTAACAATTGTCATGTTTACATCTTTGAAAAGACTGATATGTTACAGGGGCTTCCCATGCTGGGGAATGATACTCCTGACCTTGCCATTTCTGATTGCTTCATTTCCCAGTGGACCATAACTGTGTCTAATCTAATATTTTGATAATATGCTCTCTTGTTTCAGAGTTTTTGCTTTCCACCCCATGTTCTTTAGCCCAGCTGATGGGGAATGCTTTGGAATGGTAATACCAGTCACTCTTCCACACTTGTCAACCTAGTGAAGCTCTCCTACAGCAACCAGCAATTCTAAACTGCTGACGAAATCCACTCCAGTGTCAGTGAAGGTTCTTACCTTAGCTTTGAGTGAGAATGGCCCATGGGGGTACTGATAACAATGATCAAGAAACCAAATGTGTCCTCTGCAGCTTGTAACACCAGAGGCTCATGTTTACTTACTCAACTGAGGCAGTTTAGTAAGGTCCTTAATGCCGTTGGAGCCTTTATGCCTCTCCCAACTACGTGCTTTAGTTTTCCTTCCTTTTTTTATTCAGTATCAATATATCATATTTTTTACATTTTGGTTCCTCTTCAAAGGTGCAAGGCTTCAGAAACCTTTAGACATTTCATGGTTCTGACGTTTCCAAGAAGTTCCCGATCTTAGCATGTCTTTGTTCTTGGAGGATACAATCATTATTGCACAAGTTTTCTTGGATTACCAAAAAGGCTGAAATAATATCCTAGGATTGATTCCCTTAACAAGCTCCTGTTAATCTCTAAGATGCTATGGAAAAAACTTAAAAGACCTTGTAGGGAAGTTTTATCTCTACCTTCTTAGAGTTTTTGGCTGTGACTTATACTTAACATAAAACAGGGGCGCCTGGGTACCTGAGGCTGTTTTTAACCCCTGTTTTTAACCCCAGTCGTTAAGTGTCTGCCTTTGGCTCAGGTCATGATCCCACAGTCCTGGGATCGAGCCCCGCATCGGGCTCCCTGCTCCACAGGGAGCCTGCTTCTCCCTCTCCCTCTGCCTGCTGCTCTGCCTACTTGTGCTCTCTATCTCTCTGTCAAATAAATAAATAAAATCTTAAAAAAAATTAACATAAAACAGATTTACAGGATGAAAATATACACATTTATTTGGTTATTTTATTACTGAAGTATAATTGATAATATATTAATTTTAGGTGTACAACATATTGATTGAACAATTCTATATATTACTCAGTGCTCACCACAATAAGTGTAGTTACCATCTGTCAGAATACATGTTATTACAATATTATTGACTATATTACCTGTCTGTACTTTTCATCTCTGTGATTTATTTATTTTATAACTGAAAGTTTGTACCTCTTAGTCGCCTTTATCTATTTCACCCATCTCCCTACCCACCTCCCCTCTGACAACCACCAGTTCTCTATATTTGAGTCTTTGTTCTTTTATTTTGTTAGATTCCACATACAAGTGAAATCATACAGTATTGGTCTCCCTCTGTCTGATTTATTTCACTTAGCATGGTACCGTTTAAGTCCACCCCATGTTGTCATAAATGCAAGATCTCATTCTTTTTTTTTTTTTTTTTTGATCTCATTCTTTTTTATGGGTGAGTAATATTCTATTCCATATATATTTGTATATATGTATACGTACACACACACACACACACACACATCTTCTTTATCCATTCATGTATCAGTGCATATTTGGTTGCTTCCATATCTGTAAATCTGTAAATACTGCTGCAGTAAATGGAGAGGTGCATAGATCTTTTTGGATTTGTGTCAGTTTGGAGGGTAAATACCAGTAGTGAAATTACTGGATCATATGGTATTTCTGTTTTTAAATTTTTTGAGGAACCTCCATACTATTTTCCACAGTGGCTGCACCAATTCATATTCCCACCAACAGTGCATGAGGATTGCCTTTTTACCCCATCCTCATCAACACTTGTTAATTCTTGTCTTTTTGATACTAGCCATTCTAACTGGTGTGAGGTGATACCTCATTGTAGTTTTCATTTTTTTCCCCCTGATGATTACTGATGTTGAGCATCATTTCATGTGTCTGTTGGCCATGTGTATGTCTTCTTTGGAAAAATGTCTGTTCAGGTCCTCTGCCTATTTTTTTTTAATTATATTATGTTAATCACCATACATTACATCATTAGTTTTTGATGTGTTCCACCATTCATTGTTTGCGTATAACACCCAGTGCTCCATTCAATACGTGCCCTCTTTAATACCCATCACCAGGCTAACCCATCCCCCCACCCCCCTCCCCTCTAGAACCCTCAGTTTGTTTCTCAGAGTCCATAGTCTCTCATGGTTCGTCTCCCCCTCCGATTCCCCCCCCTTCATTTTTCCCTTCCTACTATCTCTTTTTTTTTAACATATAATGTATTATTTGTTTCAGAGGTACAGATCTGTGATTCATCAGTCTTACACAATTCACAGCGCTCACCATAGCACATACCCTCCCCAATGTCTATCACCCAGCCACCCCATCCCTTCCACCCCCCACCACTCCAGCAACCCTCAGTTTGTTTCCTGAGATTAAGAATTCCTCATATCAGTGAGATCATATGATACATGTTTTTCTCTGATTGACTTATTTCACTTAGTATAATACCCTCTACTTCCATCCATGTCACTGCAAATGGCAAGGTTTCATTTTTTGATGACTGCATAATATTCCATTGTATATATATACCATATCTTCTTTACCCATTCATCCATTGATGGACATCTTGGCTCTTTCCACAGTTTGGCTATTGTGGACATTGCTGCTATAAACATTGGGGTGCACGTACCCTTTCGGATCCCTACATTTGTATCTTTGGGGTAAATACCCAGTAGTGCAATTGCTGGGTTGTACAGTAGCTCTATTTTCAACTTTTTGAGGAACCTCCATACTGTTTTCCAGAGTGGCCGTACCAGCTTGCATTCCCACCAACCGTGTAGGAGGGTTCCCCTTTCTCCATATCCTCGCCAACATCTGTCGTTTCCTGACTTGTTAATTTTAGCCATTCTGACTGGTGTGAGGTGGTATCTCATTGAGGTTTTGATTTGGATTTCCCTGATGCTGAGCAATGTTGAGCACTTTTTCATGTGTCTCTTGGCCATTTGGATGTCTTCTTTGCAGAAATGTCTGTTCATGTCTTCTGCCCATTTCTTGATTGGATTATTTGTTCTTTGGGTGTTGAGTTTGATAAGTTCTTTCCTCTGCCTATTTTTAAATCAGATTATTTACTTTTTTTTGGTGTTGAGTAGTACAAGTTTTTTATATGCTTTGGATATTAACCCCTTATCAGATATATCATTTGCAAATCTCTTCTCCCATTCATGAGGTTGCCTTTTTTTTTTTGTTGGTGATTTCCTTTGCTGTGCAAAAACTTTTTATTTTGGTTTCCCTTTCCTGAGGAGACATATCCATAAACATGTTGCTGATCCAAGAGATTACGGCCTATGTTTTTTCTTTTAGAAGTTTTATGGTCTCACATTTAGCTGTTTAATCCATTTTGAGTATATTTTTGTGTATGGTGTGAGAAAGTGGTCCAGTTTCATTCTTTTACATGTTGCTGTCCAGTTTTCCCAACAACATTTTTTATTGAAAAGACTGTCTTTTCCCCGTTGGATATTCTTGCCTCCTTTGTCATAGATTAACTGACCATTATAGGTGTGTTTATTCTGGGCTTTCTATTCTGTTCCACTGATCTGTGTCTGTTTTTGTGCCAGTACCATACTGTTTTGATTACTATAGCTGTATAGTACATCTTAAAATCTGGGATTGTGATACCCCTAGCTTCGTTCTTCTTTAATATTACTTTGACTATTTAGGGTCTTTTGTGGTTCTATACAAATACTAGGATTATTTATTCTAGTTCTGTGGAAAATGCTATTAGTATTTTGATAGAGATTGCATTGAATCTGTAGATTGCCTTGGGTAGTACGGACATTTTAACAATATTTATTCATCCAATCCATAAGCACGGTATATCTTACCATTTGTTTGTATCTTTTTCATTTTCTTTCATCAGTGTTCTATAGTTTTCAGACTATAGGTCTTTCACCTCCTTGTTTAGGTTTATTCCTAGGTATTTTATTACTTTTGGTGCATTGTAAATGGGATTGTTTTAATACAAGTTTTATGTGACATGGGAACTCTCATAAGGAAATGATGACTCAGAGAAATGGCAAAACCAAAATGCTTTTATACTATGTTGAGCAAAGAGAGGCAATGTGGAAACATAACTAAAATATATGGGGAGGCTAAAGGAAGATGAGTTATTTTAATGAGGTCTGTTTGCACAGATTCCTCTCAGCCTCACTCCCTATCTCTGGTGATAAGAATGTCTTTCTTCCACATATGGGGAGGACATCTTTCACATGGGAGTTTTATCTCCTGCTTCCAGGAAGAAAGGGAAGGTCACTCTTTTTGTATCTGCCGTTTTTTAAGTGCTTTTAGCTCAAAATAATTCTTATTCCAAAGTGGCATATTTTGGGGTGGCAGATTCTACCACAATATAAATTGTAATAAACTTACTATTTATTTGTGGATGGCTGGGTGGCTCAGTCAGTTAAGCGTCTACCTTTGGCTCAGGTCATGATCCCAGGGTCCTGGGATCAAGTCCCACATCGAGCTACCTGCTCAGCAGGGAGCCTGCTTCTCCCTCTTCCTGTTGCTCCCCTGCCTGTGCTCTCTCTCTCTCTCTCTGACAAATGAATAAATAAAATCTTTTAAAAAAATAAAATAAACTTACCATCTAGTTGAGAAGAGAGTACTAATGCCTATGAGCACCACAGTAACACTATAGAGAATATGATGTAGTCTGCGTTCTGTAGTATTAACTAAAATTATAAAAAGAGTAGAAGGGTACTAAAAGCTGGAGTTTTGGAGGATGTTTTTCTGGGAGAGGAAAATCTTAAAGGAGCAGGATTGTTTAGATCAGCAGAAGGAGGATGAAAGAGTTCCATAGAGAAAACAGCAACACTGAAAGGACATATTCAGGGTGAATGTTTTATTTATGGGAGCCACGAGGCATCTATTCTAAATTCCTGCAGTAGAGGATGTCTGTTAGAAATTATTAAGGGCACCTGGGTGGCTCAGCCGGTTAAGTGTCTGCCTTCGGCTCAGGTCATGATCTCAGGGTCCTGGGATCAAGCCCTGCATCGGGCTCCTTGCTCAGCTGGAAGCCTGCTTCTCCCTTTCACTCTGCCTGCCACTCTGCCTACTTGTGCTCTCTCTCTCTGTCAAATAAATAAATAAAATCTTTTAAAAAATTATTAAAAGGATGCTGAACTAGGAAAATGGAAGATTATAAAAGCCTTGAAAGGTAGACATAGTATATATTTTATACAGTTTAACAAGGGAATAATAGGGCGCCTGGGTGGCTCAGTCGTTAAGCGTCTGCCTTCGGCTCAGGTCATGATCCCAGGGTCCTGGGATCGAACCCCACATCGGGCTCCCTGCTCTGCTGGGAGTCCGCTTCTCCCTCTCTCACTCCCCCTGCTTCTGTTCCCTCTCTCGCTGTGTCTCTCTGTCAAATAAATAAATAAAATCTTAAAAAAATAAAAACAAAAAAAACCCCCAAAACAAGGGAATAATACAATAAAAGTAACATTTAAGGGCTTAGAAAGAGCTTATTAGTTTTTTTAAAAATTTATTTAATTTTAAAAACTTTTTAATTTTTTATATCCTTTTTACATTTATTTTTTATTTTTAAGAGTTTTTGTTTATTTTCTTATTAAATTTTTATTTATTTATTTTTTAAGATTTTATTTATTTGAGAGAGAGAGAGAAAGAGAGCGAGTGAGGGGAGGGGCAGAGGGAAAAGCAGACTCCTCGCTGAGCAGGGAGCCTGATGCGGCGACCCAGGATCCTGGGATCCCAGGACCCTGAGATTGTGACCTGAGCCAAAGGCAGACACTTAACCTACTGAGCCACCCAGGCACCCCCAATTTTATTTTATTTTATTTTTTTTATTTTAAGTAAACTTGTCACATGTGGGTTCGAACTCACAACCTGGAGATCAAGAGTCACATGCTCTACCAACTGACCCAGCCAGGCGCCCCTAAGTTTTTATTTAAATTCCAGTTTGTTAACATACAGTGTGTTAGTTTCAGGAATACAATATAGTGATTCAACGCTTCCATACAACACACAGTGCTCATCATAACAGGTGCACTCCTTAATCCCCATTACCTATTTCACCCATCCTTCCACCAACCTCCTGTCTGGTAACCATCAGTTTGTTCTCTATAGTTAAGAGTCTATTTCTTGGTTTGCCTCTCTCTCTCTCTCTCTCTCTCTTTTTTTCCCTTTGCTCATTTGTTTTGTTTCTTAAATTCCACATATGAGTGAACTCATATGGTATTTGTCTTTCTCTGCCTGACTTATTTCCCTTAGCATAATACTGTGTAGTTCTATCCGTGTCTTTGCAAATGACAAGATTTCTTTCTCTTTTATGGCTGAGTAATATTCCATTGTATATATATACCACTTCTTCTTTACCCATTCATCCTTTGATGGACACTTGGGCTCTTTCCCTAATTTGGCTATTGTAGATAATGTTGCTATAAACATTGGAGTACATGTGTCCCTTTGAATCAGTATTTTGGGGGGTGCCTGGTTGGCTGTCATTAAGCATCTGCCTTTGGCTCAGGTCGTGATCCCTGGGTCCTGGGATCGAACCCCGCATCGGGCTCTCTGCTCAGCGGGAAACCTGCTTCTCCCTCTCCCATTCCCCCGCTTGTGTTCCCTCTCTTGCTGTCTCTCTCTCTGTCAAATAAATAAGTAAAATCTTAAAAAAAAAACAAACCACCAGCCACTCTCAGTTCACACACATGGCCCTGCTGCTCCAGGTTTCAGTCCGGGGTGGGGGCTGCCCTAAAGTCCTTTCCCCACCGCTACCAGTCTGCGAGTCCGTGCCCTGTCCCCAGTGCAGGAGGCTTTCACGCTCCGGCAGTGTAGGATCCCCATGGCTCCCTCCCCCTTCTATTTATCTTCCGATATCTGCCCGCAGAATCACTTCATACCTTGAAACCAACTGCCTGTGATATTCTGTTTGTAGAGATCCAGATATATATTCTTACATCTCAGGCTGATTTCGTGGGTGTTCAGAGTGGTCTGGTAGATACCCAGCTCAATTCTGGGACTGGTTGGAATAGGGTCCCCTACTCATCTGCCATCTTTTCCTCCCCCTCCAGCTTTGCTTTTCTTTTTCAAGAATGCTTTGGCTATTTGGGGGTCCTCTTTGGTTCCATACAAATTATAGAATTGTTCGTTCTAGCTCTGTGAAAAATGCTGTTGGTATTTTGATAGGGATTGCATTAAATATGTAGATTGCTTTGGATAGTATGGACATTTTGACAATATTCTTCTAATCCATGGGCATGGAATGTCTTTCCATTTCTTCATGTCATCTTCAATTTCTTTCATCAGTGTTTTATAGTTTTCAGAGTACAGGTCTTTTAGCTCTTTGGTTAGGTTTAGTCCTAGGTATCTTATTGTTTTTGGTGTAATTGTAAATGGGATAGATTCCTTAATTTCTCTTTCTGCTGCTTCATTACTGGTGTATAGAAATGCAACAGATTTCTGTACATTGATTTTGTATTCTGTGACCTTACTGAATTCATGTATAAGTTCTAGCAGTTTTTTGGTGGTTTTTCAGGTTTTCCATATAGAGTATCATGTCATCTGCAAATAGTGAAAGTTTTACTTCTTCCTTGCCAATTGGGATGTTCTTTATTTCTTTTTGTTGTCTGATTGTTGTGGCTAGGACTTCCAGTATTATGTTGCATAAAAGTGGCAAAAGTGGACATCCCTGTCTTGTTCTTGACCATAGAGGAAAAGCTCTCAGTTTTTCCCCATTGAGGATATTAGCTGTGGGCTTTTGACCTATGGCCTTTATTATGTTGAGTCATGTTCCCTCTAAACCTACTTTGTTGAGGGTTTTTGTCATGAATGGATGTTGTACTTTGTCAAATGCTTTTTCTGCATCTATTGAAATGATCATACGGTTCTTATCCTCTCTTGTATTAATGTGGTGTATCATGTTGACTGATTTGCAAATATTGAACTACCCTTGCAACCCAGGAATAAATCCCACTTGATTGTGGTGAATGATTTTTTTAATGTATTGTTGGATTTAGTTTGCAAGTATGTTATTGAGAATTTTTGCATCTATGTTTATCAAGGATATTGACCTATAGTTCTCTTTTCTAATGGTATCTTTATCTGGTTTTGGCATCAGGGTAATGCTGGCCTCATAGAGTGAATTTGGAAGTTTTTCTTCCTTTTCTATTTTTTGGGAATCATTTATAGGTATTAACTCTTCTTTAAATGTTTGGTAGAAATATTTTATTAGTTTTTTTTTTAATTTATAGAGTTTATTTTTTAGATCAGTTTTAGGTTTACAGAAACATTGAGTGGAAAGTACCTAGAGTTCCCATATACTTCCCCTCCATGCCTCCTCAGCAGTTTCTGCTGTTATTAACAGCATGTATCAATGTGGCACATTTGTTTCAATTGATGAGCCAATATTACTACATTATTATTTGCTAAATCCCACATTTATGTTAGTGCTCACTCTTTGTGTCATACATTCTATAGCTTTTGAAAAATGTATAATGATGTGTATCCATCATTACAGTAGCAAGGAGAATAGTTCCACTGCGGTAAAGATCATCTGTGCTCCATTTACTCATCTCTCCTTTCTTACCCTCCAAATCCCGGCAACTGCTGATCTCTTTACTGTCTGCACAATTTTGCTTTTTCAGAATGTCATGTAGTTGGAATCATATAGTTTGTAGCCTTTTCAGACTGGCTTCACTGACTTAGGAATAGGCATTTAAGTTTCCTCCATGTCTTTTTATTTATTTATTTATTTATTTATTTATTTATTTCAGATTTTATTTATTTATTTGACAGAGAGAGAGATAGCCAGAGCAGGAACACAAGCAGGGGGAGTGGGAGAGGGAGAAGCAGGGTTCCCGCCAAGCAGGGAGCCCGATGTGGGGCTCGATCCCAGGACCCTGGGATCATGACCTGAGCCGAAGGCAGACACTTAACGACTGAGCCACCCAGGCGCCCCTCCTCCATGTCTTTTCATGGCTCAGTAGCCTTTTTTTAATCACTGGGTAATATTCTATTGTATGGGTATAACATAGTTTGTTTATCCATTCATCCTTTGAAGGACATCTTGCTTGCTTCCAAGTTTTGGCAACTATGAACAACACTGCTATAAATATTCATGTGCAGGTTTTTGTGGATATAAATTTTTAACTCATTTGAGTAAATACCAAGAAACTCAATTGCTGGATCACTCGATAAGAGTATTTTTAGTTTTGTAAGAAGCTGTCAAACTGTCTTCCTAAGTGGCTGTACCATTTTGCTTTTTTACCAGCAATGAATGAGAGTTCTTGATGCTCCACATCCTTGCCAGCATTTGGTGTCATTGGTGTTTTGGATTTTAATGTACTTGAGGTGTGTTTTAATTTAAATTCCCTGATGACATATAATATTGGATATGATTTTCCTGTACTTATTTTCCACTTATATACTTTCTTCTTTTTTTAAATTGGATTGTTTGTTTTCTTATTATTGAGTTCTAAGAGTTCCTTATATATTTTGGAAACCCGTCATTTATCAGCTATGTCTTTTGCAATTCTTTTCTCCTAGTCTGTGGCTAGTCTTTGATTCTCTTAACAGTGTCTTTCATAGAGCAGAAGGTTTAATTTCAGTAAAGTCTAACTTATCAATTTTTTCTTTCATAGATTTTGCTTTTGGTATTCTATCTAAAGATCATTGCCAAACCCAAGGTCATCAGTATTTTCCCCATTCTTCTATAATTTTGTGTTTTACATTTAGATCTATGCTCCATTTTTAGTTCATTTTTGTGTAAGGTGTAAGATCTCTGTCTAGGGCGCCTGGGTGGCTCAGCCGTTAAGCGTCTGCCTTCGGCTCAGGTCATGATCCCAGGGTCCTGGGATCGAGTCCCACATCGGGCTCCCTGCTCGGCAGGAAGCCTGCTTCTCCCTCTCCCACTCCCCCTGCTTGTGTTCCTGCTCTCGCTATCTCTCTCTCTGTCAAATAAATAAATAAAATCTTTAAAAAAAAAAAAAAAAATGATCTCTGTCTAGATTGTTTTTTCTTTTCTTTTCTTTTTTTTTCTGCATGTGGATATCCAGTTGTTTCAGCAC
This sequence comes from Halichoerus grypus, assembly GCF_964656455.1. Classification (NCBI taxonomy): domain Eukaryota; kingdom Metazoa; phylum Chordata; class Mammalia; order Carnivora; family Phocidae; genus Halichoerus; species Halichoerus grypus. The sequence continues at coordinate 94,256,769 of NC_135718.1, read as the reverse complement.
CATTTGTTGAAAAGAATGTTTCAATTGAATTGCCTTTGCTTCTTTATAAAGATCAGTTGACTATATTTGTTTGAATCTACTTCTGGGATCACTTTTCTGTTCCATTGATCTATTGGTCTATTCTTTTGCAAATACCATACTGTCTTGATTATTGGAACTTTATAGTAAATCTTGAAGTTGGGTAGTGTCAATCTTCTGATATTGTTCTTCTCATTATGATGTTAAGTATTTGGGTCTTTTGCCCCTTTATATGAATTAAAATCCGTTAGTAAATATCCACAAAATAACCTGCTGGGATTTTGATCGGGATTTTGTTGAATCTATAGAGAAGGTTGGGAACTGACATGTCAACATGAGTCTTCCTATGCATGTACATGGAATGTCTTTCCATTTATTTAGGTATTCCTTGATTTCTTTTTCAGAGTTTTGCAATTTTACTCATATAGATCTAGTACATATTTTGTGAGATTTATACGTCAGTATTTCATTTTTTTAGTGTTAATGTAACTGGTAATGTGTTCTTATTTCAAATTCCAATTATTTATTGCTAATATATAAGAAAACAATTTCTGTATATTAATCTTGTAATCTGCAACCTTGCTAGAATCCCTTATTCTAGCTGTTTTTTGATTCTTTGAGATTTTCTTTGTAGAGAATCATGCCAACTTTAAACAAAACCAGATGTCTTTTTAAAAAATTATTTCTTCCTTTCCAGTATATATGGTTTTTATTTCTTTTTCCTATCTTGTTGCATTAGCTAAGATTTTTTGTATGGTGTTGAATAGGAGTGATGAGAAGGGACATCCTTGCCTTGTTCTTGTTCTTAATGGGAAACTATCTATAGTCTCACCATTGAGTATGACATTAGCTATATGTTATTTATAGAGGCTGTTTATGAATTTGAGGATGTTTTCCTCTATTTCTTGTCTGCTGAGAATTTTTATCTTAAATGGCTACTGGAATTTGTCACTTGCTCTGTCTGTCTATTGGTATGATCATAAATTATTTTTCTAGCTTGTTGATGTGATGGCTTACATTAATGCCTTTTCAAATACTGAACCAACCTTGTATACCTAGAATAAATTCCATTTGGTCCTGTTGTATAGTTCTTTTTATACATCATTGCGTTTGATTTGCTGATATTTCGATGGGGATTTTTGTATTTATCTTCATGAGATATATTATAGGTCTCTAGTTTTCCATTTCTGTAGTGTCTTCACCTGGTTTGGGTATTAGGGTGATGCTGGTCTCAAGAATGAGTTAGGAAGTATTCCCTCAGATATTTTATGGAAGACGTTGTAAAAAATTGGTATAATTTGTTACTTAAATTTTTGGTGTAATTCACAAGTGAACTAATGGCAGACATGGTGCTTTCTGTTTTAAAGGTTATTAATAATTGATTCAATTGCTTTTATAGATGAAGGCCTTGTTCAGACTATTTCTCCTTCTGTGAGTTTTGATAGATTGTGTCTTTCAAGGAATTGGTCCGTTTTATCTAAATTACAAAATTTATGGGCATAGAGTTGTTCATGGTATTCCTTTGTTATCCTTTTAATGTTCATGGGATCTGTAATGATGACTCCACTTTGATTTCTGATGTTAGTAATTTGTGTCTTCTCCCTTTTTTTCTTAGTTAGCCAGGCTAGAGTCTAGAGTCTTACAGTTTTATTGGTCATTTCAAGGACCCAGCTTTTGGTTTTGTTGCTTTTCTCTATTGATTTTCTATTTTTAATTTCTTTGATCTCTACTCTAATTTTTATTGTATCTTCTGCTTACTTTGGATTTAACTTACTCCCCATTTTTTTTTTAAGTTTCCTAAGACAGAAGCTTAGATTATTGATTTGGAATCTTTCTTCTTTTCTGATGTTTTTCACTGATTTTGTTGTATCTCACAAATGTTGGTAAGTTGTATTTTCATTTTTATTTAGTTCAAAATATTTTTAAATTTTTCTCGAGACTTTGTCCTTTGACCTGTATGTTATTTAGAACTGTTGTTTAATCACCAAGTATATTGGGAGTGTTCCAGCCATCTTTCTGTTACTGATCTCTAGTTTAATTCTACTGTGGTCTGAGAACATACTTTTTATGATTTCTATTCTTTTTGATTTGTTAAGGTGTGTTTTTAGGCCCAGGATGTGGTACGTTTTGGTGAATGTTCAGTTTTAGCTTAAGAAAAATGTGTATTCTCTTCTTGGATAAAATATTCTATAAATGCCATTTAGTTCCAGTCGATGGCTGATGCTGTTCAGTTCAACTATGTACCTACCAATGTTTTGCCAATCTGCAAGATCTGTTGGATCTGTCAATTACTGACAGAGGGGTTTTGAAATCTCCAGCTGAAATAGTGGATTCATCTGTTTCTTTGTACAGTTCTATCAGTTTTTGTATCATGTATTTTGATCTTCTGTCGTTGGGCACATACACATTAAGGATCATTATGTGCCAGGAGAATTGACCCCTTTATCATTATGTGATGCTTCTTTTTATCCCTTATATTTTTGTTTGGTATGAAGTCTGCTTTGTCTGAAATTAATATAGCTACACCAGCTTTCTTTTGATTTATGTTAGCATGGTATGTCTCTCTATCCATTTACCTTTCATTTATCTGTGTCTTTATATTTAAAGTGGGCTTCTTATAGACAACATATACTTGTGTCATGTTTGTCATTCATTTTTATAGTCTCTTTCTTTTTATTGGGGTATTCAGACCATGGACACTTAAAGTTATTATTGATATGCTTGGATATCAATATAGTTGGATAATACCTACCATGTTTGTTACTGTTTTCTATTCATTGCCCTTGTTCGTTCTTTCTTTCTTTCTTTCTTTCTTTCTTTCTTTCTTTCTTTCTTTCTTTCTTTCTTTCTTTTCTTCCTTTCTTCCTTTCTTCCTTTCTTTCTTTTTTCTTTCTTTCTTTCTTTCTTTCTTTCTTTCTTTCTTTCTTTCTTTCTTTTTCTCTCTCTCTCTCTCTCTCTTCAGTCTTCTACTCTTTTTCTGGCTTTAAGTGATCCTGTTATTTGATTGCAGTTTTTCTCCTCTCTTAGCATAGCAGTTGAACTTTTTTTTTTACTTTTGTAAGTGATTGTCCTTGAGTTTGCAATTACATTGATCAGTAATCTAAGTCTGCATTCAAATAGCTCTATACCACCACATGGGTAGGGCAAGTCCCTTATGAGAGAGTGTTTCCAATCCCTCCCTCCTGTCCTCTATAACATTGCTGTCATTCATTTCAATTATTCATAAGCTATACTCACTATATATAGCGCTGCTACCGTGATGTTGAGCAAACTGTTATATGTTAGATCAGTTAAGATTTAAAATAAACAAAGTATTTTGTTTTATCACCATATATTCCTTTTCTAATGCTCTTTCTTTTTTGTGTACTTCTGAGCTTATAACCTGTATCATTTTCCTCCTTTCTGAAGAACATTTAACATTTCTTGCAAGGCAGGTCTACTGGAGACAAACTTGCTCAATTTTTTTTTTATCTGAGAAAGTCTTTATTTTCCCCTTACCTTTGAAAGTTAATTTGCCTGAATACAGAATTCTAAGTTGGTGAGTTTTTTTCTTTTGAATACTTTAAATATTTCATTCCATTGTCTTCTTGCTTGCAGGGTTTCTGAAGAAAACCCTGATTTCTGATTTTCTTAAAGATTTTCTGTTTGTCTTTGATTTTCTGCAGTTTGAATATGATATGCCTAGGTATAGATTTTTTTTTTTTAAAGATTTTATTTATTTGACAGAGAGAGACACAGCGAGAGAGGGAACACAAGCAGGGGGAGTGGGAGAGGGAGAAGCAGGCTTCCCGCAGAGCAGGGAGCCTGATGTGGGGCTAGATTTTTTTGTTTATTTTATACTGCTTGGCGTTCTCTGAGCTTCCTGGATCTATGGTTTGGTGGTTATCATTTTGGAAAATTCTTGGTCGTTATTGCTTCAAATATTTCTTCTTGTCACCTTAGAAATCATAAAAAGTATGTTCTCAGACCACAGTAGAATTAAACTAGAGATCACTTTCTCTTTGTCACCTTTTATAATTGTCCCACATTTCTTGGATATTCTGTTCTTTTTCATTCTTTTTTCTCCTTGCATTTTAGTTTGGGAAATTTCTATTGGCAGTTCTTTAAGTTCCCCGATTCTTTTCTTGGTTGTGCCCAATCTATTGATGAGCCCATCAAAGTCATTCATCATTTCTATTATGGTGTTTTTGATTTCCAGCACTTTGAATCTTTCTTAGAGTTTCCATCTCTGCTTATATTTCCCATCTGTCCTTTCATGTGGTCCATTTTTTCCATTAGATGTTTTAACATATTAATCACAATTATTTTAAACTCCCAATCTGATAATTCCAACATTGCTGCCATATTAAAGTCTGGTTCTGTGCTTCCTTCATCTCTTTAAACTGTGCTTTAAGTCTTTTAGTGTGCTTTCTAATTTTTTGTTGAGTGCTGGCCACAAGGTAGTGGGTAAAAGGAACTGTTTAGAGTGAGACATTATGTTTATTGTGGTAGGAGTTAGGCTGTGTTTACTGTTTGGTGTTACTACAGTTGTCAGAGGCTAAAATTTCCACTAGTGTCCTGCTTTATGTTTCCGCTGTTGTCTTTGGGCTTCCCTTGAAAATTCTTCTTAACTATAGTCTGAGATATGCAGTTATTTTAGTGTATTCCCTTGTTATTTTATAGGCGCCCTTTTGATGTGGTGGTGGGTGTGAGAGCAGGGGAAGCATTTTATAGTCCTATGATTAGGTCTCAGTCTTTTAGGGAGTCTATGCCCATTAGCTTTTACCTTCACAAGCGCTTCTCAGTCACCCTGTCACCGTAAGTGAGGTGGGAAGCCTAGAGGGAGCTGGGGTTGGATATTTCCCTTTTTGAGGGCAGGGCAGTTAGGTTGTGAAAAACCCCAGCTATTTAGGCTCTGGTAAAATACTTTCTCTTGAGGCAGGCCTTTTTAAGAACAGAAATGCTTTGGGCATATTTCAAAGTGGCTACTTTTCCTCTTGTACTAGAGGAAGCTGGAAGGGATTTTTCTCTAGTCTTTGCTCTAAGAACCTGGTAGTGTCCTAGAGATAAAATTCACAAAATATAGGAATCCCTTTAAGATGGTTCTTCTGGAGTTTTTAACCCTCAAACTTATCTGCCATGAGCTGCCAATTACACTTTACCTTTTCCTTCCCAGGACTGGTTCCCCTGGAAGTTTCTGCTCAGGTAGGTTGTGATTCTCAGGAACACCTGTCTGTCTGTCCAATTTGAGGGATGACAGTTTTCCCTGTGACCTCAATTCTCTTTTGGATTTAAGAAGAGTGGTTGATTTTTTGGTGTGTCCAGCTTTTCTCTTGTTGTGAATGTTGTCTTCCAAGCTCATTATATTCCAGACCAAAAATTGGAAGCCTGCAATATTTTTTTTAGTTAAAGCTTTCAATTATAGACTTGGGTTTTGGCTTTTTTCTGAATGAAATAATTGAAATGGAACTTGCATATATTGCTTAATAGTTTTTTATTACACTGGTAATGAAGTATTGTGCCGTCAATGTATTGATATTTTTTACCTTTTTTCAGAGAGTGAGACACCACCCAATAGCTATTCTAATTGTTACTTATTGTATTCCCTTATCTTACGCCTGCAAGGACAGACAAGCACTCTTTGAGAACTCTCCACCAAGCTATCTCACTCATAATTTCCCTCCATCTGGCTACCAGTTAGTGGATAACTATTCTAACTTTCCATGCCTATCTCAGAGTCCTCTATTATCCCTTTAATCCTCTGTTAGGTTCAACAAGTTGTCGGCATTTGAGCAGGAGTAATAATATATCTCACCTTATTGTTTAAAAGTCTACCTTATTCTTAAAAATTTTTTAGATAACCCCTTTAATTAAAGTCTTTCTGGAAGCCTACAAAAAAACTGTCAGAAACCACACATTTCTGTGATATGGCCATTAGCAGGCTCTTTACTATATTCCCCATGCTTCTTTTTGTTTGTTAGCTAATGTTTGAGTTGCTTCATTTGTCTAAGTAAAATTACAATATTTCAGAAAATGAATAGAGAGCATGTTTTCCATGCTTTGTATCATGTTGGGTCATCAGTAATCAGTGATTAACACTGCTTAAAAATGCTTAATGTAGTTGGTATTTTTGTTTCTGCTTTTTACAGGAGGAACTCTCTGGAATGAAAAATAGGGTACAAGTAGTTGTGCTTGAAAATGAAAGGCTCCAGCAAGAGCTGAAATCTCAGAGACAAGGGGAAGCAATGAGGGAACAAACACTTCTGGATGCATCTGTGAGCATTTTTTCAAATGATAAATTATATTTTAGTTTGAATGTTCCTTCCTACCCTCTCCCCCAGCCTTCTGAACTGCTGAAATTCTTGACTTGAAGTTTGGCAAATGTACTGTGCTATTACTCACTTGGGGCCTCAAAAATTAAGATTCACCATGGTGGAATGAATCCTCAAATGCAATGATGTAGCAATGCCGAATATCTGTGCTGATTTCCTCTCTGAGCATACATACCATTTATGTTTTTTCCATATGGAAAGAGCAGGTCCGAAGCAGGAAGCAGATCAAATAGGAAACACTTGGTAAATCCAGAAACTTTCTAACTGTAGCTTAGATTTCTGTTGTCTTCCTCTAAATTGTCCTTGCACTCTGAATCCTAATAAGTCTAATCAGCAGCATGGGGAAGCATAGAGAGCACTGGCCTGAGGGTACCAGGATCAGCATGTTAGTTTCCCGTCGTCCCTAACAAGTGGGGTGTTTCACGAGTAATGTTATGGGCCTTGCAAACGTGGCTTAACCTCACATGTCCTCTGCTTATTGGCAATTTGAGAAGATTCACCCATATTAGCTGTTCTTACTCTTTAACGTAACAATCACTTGGGATACTTGTTGATAGTGCAGATTCCTGAGCTCCCTTCCCTGAGAGTCTGATGCAATGGGTTTTGGTTAAGTCCTTGAGTTAAAAATATGAATTTTTAACAAGTTGCCTAAGTGATTCTAGTATCAATGCACTACATTTTGAAGAACAGTGGATTCGATGATGTCTTTAATTGTACAACACAAATTTCTTGTGATGATATTTAAGTAGTGTTTAAACTTAATGTCTCCTTATGACTTGTCAGAGATACTGTTGCCTTAAAAATGTTATTTACTCTTTTGCTATAGGACACAGTTAATCACAGCTTGTTCTGCTTTTTGAAACAAATTCAGATTTCCATGGGAAGTGTTAATATTTGCCTGTTGCAGCTTTACTTTACAATGGATTTTGGTGATTTTGACTTAGTTGTCATTGGTAAATCCATTCTGATTAAGAAAAAATATGAGTGCCTTAATGTTTTACCTAGGTGTCCTCTAATTTTTTATTTTGAAGTGTTTTTTTTGTTGACCTGACCTGATATCTCATTTGTAATCCTTGAGTTCTATGTTAGAATTTCCTATTTAGAAGTAGCTGATTGTGTTAAATCTGAATGGCAAAGTGGGCTGATCAGTATTTCAGTTTATTTTTCTGAAGTATGTTTCAGTTTGTGTCCAGCTGTTTTCCCTTCACCAGAAGAGTTTTTTGAATATTTATATTATGATATTATTTATTATCAATGTTAGTACAAGTTAAAAATTCCATCTTAGTTGCTTATTATTTTAATGTCAATTTGAAGATGATAGAGCCATATAAAAAGTACTTTGAAGTAGCTCGTTTTAAAAATATATTCTTTTGCTTTTCTTCCAAATATGTAGTCACTTAGCAAACAGTGACTCAATTATTCATAGACTTCAGTATTTGTACAATGACAAAGAAGTGGAAGAAGGGGAAGTGAAGTGAGAAAGGAAATTAGGCAGACAAGTGAACCAGAGGGCAAGAGAAGTGACTAATACAGAAGGGGAAGGAAACAATGTACCAACACACATGCTTTGCTATAGGAACAAAAAAAAAAAAAAAAGGAACAAAGGAAACTTGCTGAAGAAAATTACAGCCATAGTTATGGAAAAAACAAAGTTGTAGAGTGTTTCTTTTTTAAAAAAACACTCACGTGAACTAAAATATAATGCAAACAATCAAAATAATTGTTGCACGTGTCAGGAGACCTTGATATCTATTTTAATGTCAGTCTTCTGTGTTATTTTGTTGCTATAGAATTACTAACCCTGCCACATTACTGAATTGCTGTATGAGATCTAGTAATTTGGGGGTGGAGTCTTTTGGGTTTTCCACATAAAGTATCATGTCATCTGCGAAAAGACAGAGTTTGACTTCTTCTTTGCCAATTTGAATACGTTTTATTTCTTTTTGTTGTCTGATTGCTGTTGCTAGGACTTCTAGTACTATGTTGAACAACAGTGGTGAGAGTGGGCATCCTTGACGTGTTCCTGATCTTAAGGGAAAGGCTCTCAGCTTTTCCCCATTGAGGATGATATTTGCTGTGGGTTTTTCATAGGTGGATTTTATGAACTTGAGGAATGTTCCCTCTATCCCTATAATCTGAAGAGTTTTAATCAGGAGAGGATGCTGTATTTTGTCAAATGCTTTTTCTGCATCCATTGAGAGGACCATATGGTTCTTCTCTCTCCTCTTATTAATGTGTTCTATCACATTGATTGATTTGCAAATGTTGAACCACCCTTGCATCCCGGGTGTAAATCCCACTTGGTCATGGTAGATGATCCTTTTAATGTATTGTTGGATCCTATTAGCTAGGATTTTGTTGAGGATTTTGGAATCCATATTCATCAGGGATATCGGTCTGAAATTCTCCTTTTTGATGGGGTCTTTGCCTGGTTTGGGGATTAAGGTAATGCTGGCCTCATAGAATGAGTCTGGAAGCTTTCCTTCTGTTTCTATTTCTTGAAACAGCTTCAGGATACAAAATCAATGCACAGAAATCAGTTGCTTTCTTATATACTAACAATGCAATTGTAGAAAGAGAAATTAGAGAAATGATTCCATTTAAAATAGCACCAAAAACCATAAAATACCTCGGAATAAACCTAACCAAAGAGGTAAAGGATCTATACTCTAGGAACTATAGAACACTCATGAAAGAAATTGAAGAAGACACAAAAAGATGGAAAAACATTCCATGCTCATGGATCGGAAGAATAAACATTGTTAAAATGTCTATGCTACCCAGAACAATCTATACCTTCAATGCCATCCTGATGAAAATTCCAATGACATTTTTCAAAGTGCTGGAACAAGCAATCCTAAAATTTGTATGAAATCAGAAAAGACCCCGAATCACCAAGGAAATGTTGAAAAAGAAAAACAAAGCTGGGGGCATCATGTTGCCCGATTTCAAGCTATATTACAAAGCAGTGATCACCAAGACAGCATGGTACTGGCACAAAAACAGACATATAGACCAATGGAACAGAATAGAGAGCCTAGATATGGACCCTCAACTCTATGGTCAAATAATCTTCGACAAAGCAGGAAAAAATATGCAATGGAAAAAAGTCTCTTCAATAAATGGTGCTGGGAAAATTGGACAGCCACATGCAGAAGAATGAAACAACCATTCTCTAACATCACACACAAAGATAAACTCAAAGTGGATGAAAGACCTCAATGTGAGACAGGAATCCATCAAAATCCTAGAGGAGAACATAGGCAATAACCTCTTTGACATTGGCCACAGCAACTTCTTTCAAGATACATCTCTTTGGAGATAGCTAGTGAAACAAAAGCAAAAATGAACTTTTGGGACTTCATCAAGATAAAAAGCTTCTGCACAGCAAAGGAAACAGTCAACAAAACAAGGAGGCAACCCACAGAATGGGAGAAGATATTTGCAAATGACAGTACAGATAAAGGGCTGGTATCCAAGATCTATAAAGAACTTCTCAAACTCAACACCCAAAAAACAAATAATCAAGTCAAAAAATGGGCAGAAGGCATGAACAGACACTTCTCCAAAGAAGACATACAAATGGCTAACAGACACATGAAAATATGTTCATCATCATTAGCCATCAGGGAAATTCAAATCAAAACCACCTTGAGATACCACCTTACACCAGTTAGAATGGCAAAAATTGACAGGGCAAGAAACAACAAATGTTGGAGAGGTTGTGGAGAAAGGGGAACCCTCTTACACTGTTGGTGGGAATGCAAGTTGGTACAGCCACTTTGGAAAACAGTGTGGAGTTTCCTCAAAAATTTAAAAATAGAGCTACCCTATGACCCAGCAATTGCACTCCTGGGTATTTACCCCAAAGACACAGATGTAGTGAAAAGAAGGGCCATATGCACCCCAATGTTCGTAGCAGCAATGTCTGCAATAGCCAAACTGTGGAAAGAGCCGAGATGCGCTTCAACAGATGAATGGATAAAGAAGATGTGGTCCATATATACAATGGAATATGACTCAGCCATCAGAAAGAATGAATACCCAACTTTTACATCAACATGGATGGGACTGGAGATTATGCTAAGTGAAACAAGTCAAGCAGAGGAAGTCAATTATCATATGGTTTCACTTATTTGTGGAACATAAGGAAGAGCATGGAGGACATTAGGAGAAGGAAGGGAAAAATGAAGGCGGGGAAATCGGAGGGAGAGATGAACCATGAGAGACTATGGACTCTGAGAAACAAACAGGGTTTTAGAGTGGAGGGGGGAGGGGGGATTGGTTAGCCCAGTGATGGATATTAAGGAGGGCACGTACTGCATGGAGCACTGGGTGTTATACGAAAACAATGAATCGTGGAACACTACATCAAAAACTAATGATGTATTGTATGGTGACTAACATAACATAATAAAATAAAATTAAAAAAGAATTACTAACCCTACTGCTTTTTGCTTGTGTAGGTGAATTGAGGCATTTCAGCAATGTATGCTCAGTGCTGTGTTCAGTTTTAATGTAAATGAAACTTTTTAGAATATCTTAAATATAAACACATCAAGAGACATTATCTTTCTTTTTTTTTCTGAACTCTTTTTACTGAGTCTATTACCATGCTGATGGTAGATCTTGCCAAAGCTATTGGCGGATTTGAGTATAGATTTTCAGTATTTCTTAATGCCTTCTTTTGAAAAATAATTAAAATAATTATACAGTAATGACTAATACTTACTGATGACTACATGTTACGATGTGGCAGGCAGTATATCAAGCACTTTATTTACATTCAATTATTTTAGGTTTATAGTAGCGAAGGAAGGCAAGTGTTATGCCTGTTTTCAGATGAGTAAATTAAGGTACAGGCAGTTAAGTAAACAAAGCAACACTACTACTGTCACAAAACTAGAAAATGGCAGAGCTAGGACTCAAACATGGGACTGTCTGACTCCCCAGATCCATCTGCCTAGCCTTGAGTTAGGCTTTCTGCATAAGTTAGGAATAGCTTGTCAGTATTTAACCAAACTACCTTTGTTTGCCATGGGGTAGACGATTCTCCCCACAAGAGAGGAACATCCTCTTTATTGTTCTTGAGTTTTAGCCTTGGACTTGGATGGTAGCCTACATGATGTTTAGTGCTTTAACTACTTTATGACCCAGTGGTTGAAGAAACAAGCAGGTTATTTTTTAAAAATTACAACCATTTCCATCTTCATTTTTCATCATTTTTTAAGTGAAATTTCTCTTCATGGAGAGCTTTTCTCCAGAGTTCAAAAAATTATAATAATATTAAAATATATGCTATTTATTAGAAATTTTGGGGGCAACTGTGGGTGGCGCAGTCAGCTGAGCGAAACTCTTGGTTTCGGCTCAGGTCATGATCTCAGGGTTGTGAGATCCAGCTCTGAGTCGGGCTCTGTGTTCTGCATGGAGTCTGCATGGGACTCACTCTGCCCCTCCCTGCCCTCAGATAAATAAATACATCTTAAAAAAAAAAAGAAAAAAGAAATTTTGGCATGTGTTCTCATTCAAAGATCTCAGAGATTTTTTTAAAAGCAGAACATTTCTGAGTCATATCTTTCATGTCTACTTTCATCCCCTCACTACTACCCCTCCCCTCAATTAAGTAATCAAAGGTTTTCAGTGATCTCCAGGGATGTAAATGTAATTATATTTTTTTAATTTTGGTCAAATACCATTCAAATTCTTAAATGTTATCTGTGAAACACAAAGTGTCAATTAGACTAGCACTTCTTTCCAAAGAATGACAATATTTTATTTCATAAGTCAGCGATGTATAGTGTATGTACTTTTTCCAATTTCTCTATAGGAAATTAGTGCTGCCGTTCTTCACAATTCTCTAAGGCAACTTTGAATGCACTAAGATCTTGATTTGTCCTTACTAGAAAATCAAGTTCAAGCTTGTTTTACCATATTTTCCAGATCCTTATTTGACTCTCTAGCTTGACATTTTGATATCTGTTGTTTTGTGCCTCAATCTCTAGTAATTCTGAATTGCATGAGTCCCCTGTAGGCACCAGACTTTTTCACACATCTGTGACTTTCCCCATAATGTTTTCTTCTTGGCATGCTCTTCTCATCTAGCTTGCTCTTTCTCATCCAAGATATAACACCAATGTCAACACTTCCCCAGAAAACCTTCCTTGAATCTCTAGTTCTCAGTGCCCCTCCTTTGTTTTCCCATAGCTCCCCATGCACACCTCTGGCCTAGCACTTACCTTATTAAATTGAAATTATCTGCTTAGGGGTTTGTCTTGAGGATGAGATTGGTCTTGTTCATTTTTACCCCCCAAGCTCTTAGCACACCGTGCCTGAACATAGGAGCTATCATACACAAATGTTTGCATTAAACTGAACTTCCAGAAGAATATGGAATAGGCCCTCAGAATACTACTTGGGATGAATGAGCAGTTTAGTTCATTCTAGCATGATATGGCACTGCAGTGTAGTTCTGTGTTTGGGACCTGTCCTCTCCTGTGAGTACTACCATATCCTTTGGCCCTTAGCAAGAGTTCAGTAATTATTTGTTGAATTAAATTAATATTTCAGTCCTTGTACACACAAATTACCCAGATCTTTGGGCTGCATATTTCACTGAATGTTGAGAGGGTATCAGAGGTGCAAACACAATGGGTATACACCAGATTTTTTTTTTTGTAATATGAGTTTGCATTCACACATGGCAGCAATTGCCTGGAACTGAGTAATGGCTGCAACTTTCAGACCGTTTGTCATGGTCCCTACCACTCCTTTGTGAGTCCCTGACGTGCAGGCTATATGTCAGTTCTGTTTATCTCCATGCACTGTTTTTCTTATCGAAGATAAATATTTTTCTGGAAAGGCAGGAGAGCATAGTGGTTTGGGGCATGGCCTGGGGAACTAGATTGCCAGGGTTCAGATCCTAGCTCTGCTGCTTATTAGCTACTTCCTACCTCTGTGACTCTTACAAGTTACTCAGTGTGACTCAGTTTCCTCTTCTTTTTTTAAGATTTATTTATTTATTTTAGAGAGAGAGAGAGAGAGTGAGCAAACATGGTGTGGGGGGGCAGAGGGAGAGGGAGAGAGAATCTCAAACAGACTCCCCGCTGAATGCAGAGCCCAGGGGCTTGATCTCGTGACCCTGAGATCATAACCTGAATCAAAATCAAGAGTCAGACGCTTAACTGACTGAGCCACCCAGGCACCCCAATTTCCTCTTCTATGAAATGGAGATAACAATGAAACTCATCTCATAGGGTTGTTATAGTGATTAAATGAGTTAATATATGTGAAGCACATAAACAGTGTCTGGCACATAGTAAATACCATCTGTATTAACATTATTATTAGTCATGCCTTTATGAAAGGTAGAAAATGAAACCAAGAGAGGGCTGTGTGTTTTAAGAATATATGTCTCCAGAGAAGTAAGAGAGAAGTTCATTTGTTGAAACACTGGCAGCCAGCCCTCTTTGCTCATTTACATTATTACCTGTGCCTGTAGGAATCTGACTTTGTAACACTTGTGGAATATGACCCTAATAGCATGAAAGTGTAAAATCATTCTTGATGTGTAGTTTAGAAGCATCTGCTCTCGTCTTCCTTTCATCACAGATGAGAATCAGTGTTCCATTTGTAAAGCATGTATGTTGATTTAAAGTTAGATGCCAGTTATAATTACTCATACATTTTATTTTAGGGAAACCTGCAGAATTCTTGGATTACAACAGGTGAAGACTCTGGGGTGGATGAAGCTGCCAAGTGGCGATTCTCCCGGGACAATGCAGATACTGTCAAAGGTCCATCGGCTGGTGAGGCTGAGAAATGGAAGCTAGAACTGGTGAGAATTTGGCTGCTTTTCTCTTATGCATCTACTTTTTTTGTACTTTTTCTATTGTGGTAGATATACATACCATTAAATTTAGCATTTTTGCCATTTTAAAATTTACCATTTAACCATCGTAAGTGTACCACTCATTTGCATTAAATACAATCACAGTGCACAACACTATCCATTTCCAGAATTTTTATCATCCCAAACAACAGCCCCATAGCCATGAAATAATAACTTCCATTCCCCTCTCTCCCAACCCCTGACAACCTCTTCTACTTTCCGTCTCTATAAATTTGCCTAGTCTAGGTACATGACACACATGGAAACAAACAATATTTGTCCTTTTGTGTCTGGCATGTTTCATCTAGCATAATGTTTTTAAGGTACATCTGTGGTGTAGTACATATCAAAATATCATGCCTTTTTAAGGGTGAGTAATATTCCATTTACGTATATACGACAGTCTGTTTATCCATTCATTTGCTCATGACCTTTTAGTTTGTTACCACCCTTTGGCTCTTGTGAATAAAGCTACCATGAACATCAATGCACAAGTATCTGTTTTCATCCCTACTTTCACTTCCCTTGGGCATATAACCAGAAAGGGAATGGTTGGATCATATGGTAATTCATTCTTTTCTTTTTCTGCTCCTCAGACTCAGTTATTTTAACTACCTATCTTCAAGTTTGCTGATCCTTTGTTCTGCTGCTCACATCTGCTCTTCTATGCCTTTAGGAATTTTTCATTTCAGTTGTTGTACTTTTCAGCTCCAGATTTGTGTTTAGTTCCTTTTATAATTTATTTTCTTTATTTAAGTTTTTATTTTAATTCCAGTTAGCATAGAGTTATATTAGTTTCATGTGTACAGTTGTTTTCCTTATTTCTTTTAGTTCTTTGGCCATGTTTTCTCTTAGCTCTTTGAGCATATTTAAGACCATTGTTTTAAACTGTCTAGTAGGCCTGGTGTCTATAGATTTTTTAAAAAGATTTTTATTTATTTATTTGACAGAGAGACAGCGAGAGAGGGAACACAAACAGGGGGAGTGGGAGAGGGAGAAGCAGGCTTCCCACTAAGCAGGGAGCCCAACATGGGGCTCGATCCCAGGACCCTGGGACCATGACCTGAGCTGAAGGCAGACGCTTAACAATTGAGCCACCCAGGTGCCCCATGTGTCTATAGATTTTTTAAGGGTGGTTTCTGTATTTATTCTGTACCTCTAAGTGGGCCATATTTTTCTGGTTCTTTGTAGGTTTTGTGATTTTTTTTTTTTTTTTTGGTTGAAAAGTAGACATTGAAATGAACTATTATACTGCGGTAACTCTGGAAATCCAATAGCCCAGTTCCCCATGGGTTTTATCTCTTTTATTGTTGAAGGCTATATTGTCCTTTCATTTTGAGACTTTTCCAAATTATTTTTGTAGATTATTCCTTATTGTGTGTGATTACTGAAGTCTCTGTTTCATTAGTTCATGTTCAGCTAATTTTGACAGAATTTCCTTGAATGCCAGGAGCTAAAATAAGTAAACAAACAACCACCAAAAAAACACCTGCACAAAAAACCGAAAAAGAATAGCCACCTCTGCCAGTCTTTGCTGATTGGCTCTGTGCTGGGGCATTCCTTCACCATGTAGCTGGGCTTGCTCTGAGCCTAGAGATCAGCTTAAGGTCCTCTCAGGACTGAGTATGTGTCTTCCCTGGGCATGCTTGTGGCTTTCTGAATTCCCTTATATACACAGCTGGTCTTGAATGCCCTCACTTCCCAGAGTTGAAAATCAATTTATTTTCCGCTCAAATGATACTTTCCAATCTTTTGATCTCTGTAACAGGCCTTTCTTCTTCCTCTAGTCTGAAGTTTTCTTTGCAATAAATTTGACATGGCAGAATTGATCAACATTGATGGAAATGTAAAAATGACACTGTAGATGGAGCTTGCCATGGGAAAATAGGATGCATTATAATTCAGTCTCATTATCATCTCTAGGTGTTTTAGTTTTTTTCTGTTTTCTGTCAGTCTTTCAAGTATTACTGCAGGCACACAGACCACTCACTCCTTAGTTACTTCATAAACTTATTACCCACCTCCGTTTCTTTTTGCATTCCTGGCTGTGGTTTATGCAACCTCCTGACCTAAAATGTTTCCTTATCTTCTACCTACCAAAATGTTTCCAGCCTGCAATACTTCATTCAGATGCCTCCTCCCATTCCACCTTCCCTGATTACATGTTTCCACTTCTCCTTTACCCACATTAGAATTAATTTCTCTCTTGTGTCTCCTCTCAGTGTTGTGTTTATAACTGTTAGAGATTCATTTGTATCCAGTTTGTGTCAAAGGTCAGTCCCTGCATCTGTGTGCCCTGTGTCCCAAATCTTTCTTCGTTTCCAAGGGTTTCACTCTTGGACTTACCTCCTCTTGCTCTTATGTCTTTCCTCCCTCTTGACTGGGTTATTCTCACCAGAATATGAGCTTTACTATCTCCCATCTTTTTTTTTTTTTTTTTTTAAGAGAGAGAAAAAGAGAGTGCTCGAGTGGGGAATGGGGAGGGGCAGAGAAAGAGGGAGAGAGAATCTTAAGCAGGCTCCATGCTCAGCACGGAGCCCAACATGGGGTTCAATCTCACAATCCTGAGATTATGACCTATAGTTCCCATCTTAAAGCAAACAAGTACAAAATATATTCTTTTGACCATATATTCCCTTTAAATGATCACCCAACTGTATTGCTCCCCTTTATACCAAAACCTTCCCAAACAGTTGTCCACATTCACGATTGCATTTCTCACCTCCCCTTGTCTCTTTAACATACTTAAGTTGAGCTTAGACCTTATATTGACCTAAACTTGTTCTTTTCAGGGTCATTAATGACCTCCACATACCAGTCCTCATCCTCCTGAACCTTGTGGCAGCATTCTATAATATGTTGGTTAGTTGCTCATGCTATCCTCCTTTACTTGTCTAATGACCCAATTTAACATACATTCAGAAGAGTATGCAAAACAAAAATGTGCAGCTTAATGATTTATCTTCAAATGATTTATCTTCAAATGTGATTGTCACCTGTAAGATGTGTAGCCCTGCCCTGTCCCAGAAGCCCTCTTTGTGCCCCCTCCCAATCCCTGCCTCTCATTCCCTTAGAGCTAATCACTTAACTTTCATGAAGATTGCCTAAGCAGGATCTCTAGCCACTAGTTGATACCTGCCTATTTTTTTAAACATTGTATAAATGGGGCCACACAGTATGTATTTTTTTTGTGTCTGGCTTATTTCATTCAACCTTACATTTGTTAGATTCATACACACTGTTGCATGTGGCAGAAGTTTGTTCATTTTCACTGGTGGGTCTACTGTATAAATATACTACAATTCACTTATCTATTCTACTATTGATGGATTTTTGTATTGTTTCCTGTTTGGGGCTATTGTGAATATTGCTGCTATGGACATTCTTTAATATGTCTTTGGTGTGCATGACACACATTTATGTTGGGTGTGTACCTTGGAGTGGAATTGTCGATCTTGAGGTATGTGTATGTTCACATTGAATGGTTAAGGAGAGCATTTTGGGTGGATTTTATCAGTTTACACTCCTACAGCACCATAGGAGTGATACCATTGCTCCATATTCCTGCCAACACATTATATTGTCAGTTTTTCTGGTGGGCTTGTAGTGCTATCTCTTTGTGATTTTCATTTGCATTTCTCTGATGATTCAATTGTGAGATTGAATATCTTTTCATGTATTTATCGGTGTCCTCCTTTGTGAGGTACATGTTCAAACATCCTACTCATTATTTTGAGTTATTTGACATTTTTTTAAAATTCTTTATGTATTCTGGGTATAAACCCTTACAATATGTCTATTGTAAATATATTTTCCCATTCTGGGGCTTGCCTTATAATTGTCCTGTTAGTTTTCTTTCTCTCTCTTTCTCTTTCTTCTTTCTTCATGACTAAAATTTCTTAATTTTAATGTAATCTCAGTTTTCCCCCTTTATTGTTTAGTGCTTTCTGTATCCTTTATCAAAAATGTTTCCCTGCCCCAGGTTATAAAAATATTCTCTTACATTATCTTCCAGAAACTTTATAGTCTTGCTTTTAACATTTAAATCTACAATCTACCTGTCTTTATTTTGTATATGGTGTGTTGCGTAGGGGGTCATAATTTGTTCTTTTCCCGTATAGTTATTTATCTATATCCCAGTACCATTTGTCAAAAAGAGAGTCCTTTGTCTGGTATCTTTGTTATAAATCAGGTGTACATATATGTCTGGGCTCTGTGCTTTATTTCTTTGGTCTTTGTGCTACTATCATCCTCTCTTGATTGTTACAGCTCTATACCTGGTAGACTACATACCACATCTTCCAACATTGTACTTTATCTTCAAGAGTGTCTTATTTCTGGAGGCACCTGGGTGGTACAGTTGGTTGAACATCTGACTCTTGGTTTCAGCTCAGGTTGTGATCTCAGGGTTGTGAGATTGAGCCCCATGTTGGGCTCTGCACTCAGCCTGGAGTCTGCTTGAGATTTTCTCTCGCTCTCCTTCTGCCTCTCCCACTCATGCTCCTCTCTCTCTAAAATAAATAAATAAATCTTAAAAAAAAAAAAAGTGTCTTATGTCTGGCCTTTTGTATTTCCAAATACGTTTTAGAATTAATAGTTGGGCACCTGGGTGGCTCAGTGGTTAAGTGACTGCCTTCAGCTCAGGTCATGATCCTGGAGTCCTGGGATTGAGTCCCACATCGGGCTCCCTGCTTGGCAGGGAGTCTGCTTCTCCCTCTGACCCTCTTCACTCTCTCTCTCTCAAATAAGTAAATAAAATCTTCTTTTTTAAAAAAAGAATTAATTTGTCAAGTTCCAGAAAGCCATTATGAGGCTTTGATTGAGATTGTCTTTTGATGGAGATTGATTGCTAGAAGTCACTTGGGGGAGAAGATATCGTTACTTATTTTTAAAGATTTTTATTTATTTATTTATTTATTTATTTATTTATTTATTTATTTATCAGAGACAGAGAGAGAGAGCACAAGCAGGGGGAGCGGCAGGCAGAGGGAGAAACAGGCTCCCCGCTGAGCAAGGAGCCCGATGTGGGACTTGATCCCAGAACCCTGGGATCATGACCTGAGCCAAAGGCGGGCAGACACTTAACCGATGAGCCACCCAGGCATCCCGAAGATAGCTTTATGATATTATATCATCTAATCCTTTATTTTTTAAAGATTTTATTTGTTTATTTGAGAGAGAGAGAGAGCACAAGCAGGGGTGGGTAGGGGCATATCTCTTCCCTATGCAGATACAATGCACTTCATTGGTCTTCTCTTTTCCACACTTCAGAGTGACTTAAGATTCAAATCTGATCAAGTTTTCAATGTCCACCCAATGCCTCTACTACATGGAGATTACATGAGTTGTCTGGGTAAAGGTCTTGTATATTTTTTCTTCTCATGGCCCATTCTCACCTGTTCACCCATCTCTATGCATTCTTCCATCTAGCATTGCATTTGTAAGTGGATACAGATCCACTCACTGGTCAAACGTGCAACATGTTTTCTCCAGCCTCTGTGCCTTTTCTTCTGTTGGAAGTTAATCCTTTAAGTATTAGCGCTTCCTCCAGGAAGCCTTCTTTATTTCTCTTAAGCTGAATTACAAGCTCCTGCCTCTCTGATTTCAGTTTACCTTCTATATACCTCCCTGGAGTGAAATATATAATTGAAATTGTCCCTGTGTTTTTCTATTCCTTCTGAGAATATAAGCTCCTGGAGGTTAAAGCCATCTTCATCTTAGATACCTAATAAATATTTGTTGAATGAAAGAATAGTGGGATGCCAGCATTGTAGCTAGTACATCCATTTGGTCTGTTATTTATTGTGATTTATAACTTTCCTTTTATCATTGATCCAGCACTCATTTATTGTATGTCAATACACAGCAATCACAGTGGGGGATTCCAGTAAGATTTGATCCTTGCCCTCATGAACCTTATAGGTGAAAATTGGTTCTTCTCAGAGTCATACTTTTAAAAGTAAGATCTAATGTAGGCATTTTTGAAAAAAATTGGCAGGGGGGCAGTAATAACCATTTTATGACTCAGTCCACAAAGAGTGGGTATACGCTCAATAAAAGTACAAAAGTTTGGGTGAACTAGTGTTTCTTGAGAGGACGCATTATATTTCTTCTTGGGTAAAAGGACAAAAATTGAGTTTAATATTAATAATTAAAACTTGCTGATAAAGCACAGGGCATGGAGAAAATGTACACTTTTTGTTTTCTCTTCTAAAGGAGAGGCTAAAACTTACTTATGAAGAAAAGGGTGAGATCCTGGAATCTCAATTGAAGTTTTTGAGGTAAAGTATCATTGTCCATTTAAAAATTATAGCAAAAGCATAATGATCTTAAAATGTATTTGAATGTTTGCTGACATGCCAATTTTACTCAACTTAAGAATTACTTGATGACATTTTATGTTCAATATAAGAAATATCCTCAGGTTATTAAAGGAGCAGGGGCATAAAATTGTGAAGTCCCATTTCAAAGAACTATGAGCTAAACTATAAATTTTATCCCTTCATTAGTTATGAAATAGTCATGTTTTGTCATAGTAATTAAGAATCACTAGCTGCTCTGATAGAAATTATGCTTTTAAAATAAAATACTGAAAATAAACATTCTAGTTTTCAAATTACAAGCATTTTTTTTTTCTCTATAGGTATTTTTATCTAAAATTGTAACAATAATAGTTTGAGTATTTTTCTATATACGATGAATATGAGTATACTGTCTCCCCTTCTCCATGGGGGATATGTTCCAGGACCCTCAGTGGATGCCTGAAACTGTGGATAGTATTGAACCTTATATATATTGTTTTTTCATGTAAGTACATACCTATGGTAAAGTTTAATTTAGTAAGAGATTAGGCACAGTAAGAGATTAAGAGTGGTAACTAAAAATAGAATAGTTATAACAAAATACTATAATAAGAGTTATGGGAATGTGGTCTCTCAAAATATCTTATTGTCCTGGCTGATCCTCCTGTTTGAGATGATGGGAGGTCTAAAATCCCCGGGGGGTGAGATGAAGTTGGGGGGAATGATATTCACATTGTGACATATTGTTAGGCTACCACTGACCTTCCCATGATCTGTCAGAAGGAGGATCATCTACTGCTGGACCTTGGTTGACCCTGCATAACTCAAATCATGGAAAGTGAAACTGTGGATTGGGGGGGACTTCTGTATACACAATAAGTTTTCATGTACTTTTTGACATGTTTTTTTAGAAGTCCCAATAAAATCTACATATTACAGATTAACCAATTAGTGATTTATTATATACTATGGGCAGAAAAAGATACCAGGAATTGAATTTTTGGGGGTGTTGAAGCTTATTTTAAATAATGGCAGTAAAATATTTTTCAAACTTTGAAATACTTTTTATAATTTTATTAAGTCTAATTTGCAATAAAATTTAAAATCTTCAGGCCACATATTGTTTGGAGACATAAGCAGAATAATAATACCCAGACCCAGAGCTCGTGGCTTTCGTGCTCATTTTTTAATACGCTCTTACTCACTTTATACTTTAGCCTGATTAGTTTTAGGATTTCTGTAGAGACTTTTATTTTTTCATGAAGAAACCTAACGTTTAAAAAGTGGCCTAATTTTTGCTTTCTTGCTTTTTTTTTATCTAAGTCTTTATTTTGATTTCTGTTGTGTTTTGATTCTTCAGTTTTTGTTTTTGTTTTTTAGAGAGAGAGAGCATGAGCGAGCACGAGTGGGGGAGGGGCAGAGGGAGAGAGAGGATCTTAAGTAGACTCCACGCTAAGTGTGGAGCTGGATGTGGGGCTCAATCCCACAACCCTGGGATCATGACCTGAGCCAAAGTCAAGAGTCAGTTGCTTAACTGGCTGAACCACCCAGATGCCCTGATTCTTCATTTTTTAAACTAATGGCAGTGTGATTATTTTGTCTTATTCATAAGTCAAATGTGCCATCTTTAATTAAATTAAAATACCACTTTGCAATGAACTAGACTTTGTTCCCTGCACCTTCAACATCTTCCTTTTCCCTTTAGTATACCTTAAGATTATTTAAAGAGGCATTTTCTTTAAGAAAGAGATAAAACCACCATTCTCAGAAGCTCTGGCTTTCTGGTATCTATTTCTTTTTTATTTTTTTGCCATTTCGAGTAATCAAATCTACCTAACTGTTTTGAATTTGAAACTGACAGAAATAGTAATGGAGACCCTTTGATTTTGGAATGTGCTTCCAAAGTTCTTTTTACGAAGCCTTTGAAAGTCAGACTTTTTCTATATGATATTTAAAAAGAAAACTTATTACATTGGAGATATTATCTCAGGCATAGGGCAAAAACAGCTCCTTTTTTTTTTTTTCATTTCAGACTATTGTTAGCTTAGCTTTTTTAACCCTCAGATTGCCTGCAGATCTTTCTCACCTCCTCAAGGCTGCCTGAAAGTCCCCACATCCCAGAGTGGAGGTAGTGTGTGATAGCCAGGCATCTTATTATTGACCTTTCTTCTGTGATAGCGAGTTAGGATAGCTGTAGCTCCCTGAGTATAATAGAAATTGACAGCAGAGTTGACTGAGCTGGAGATAAAGTGCCTGCTTTCAGTAGTCCAGGTATTTAAGGGCTATTTTCTCTTTTGAAAGCTAGGAAGTTATACAGTAGGAAAGGAAGTGTGCAAGAAAGCTCAGTTGTCCCAGTTGGCTTTACCAAAGCTTTACTGGGAAGGGGTGGGGGCGAGAATACAACCCATACACTGGTCATTTTATCCTCAAAAAGTCAGCGTGGAGAACCTCATCCAGGGACTATTTCATATAGTAAAACAAACAAAGTAAATACACACACATACACACACACACACACACACTTCCTCAGCCCTTTCTTTTAGCAGATTGCATATTTCCCGCTAATAGCTGCTGCTTATGAATCTTTATGACTGGTAAATTCTATATAACTTCTTTCTAAAAGAAGAGAGTAGCCCATTTTCTTTTGAAATAGCTCTTTATAGAACTTTGTGATTCAATGATTTTTTAGTTTTTTTCTTCCTAAAGAAGAATAGGCAACAATAAATGACTCACAGATGAAATCCATGAGCTTCTAAGGTACTCTACACATTTTAAGGGTTAACACTTGGAATAGGGTATTTCCCTCAATTCAAGGATGTTGTGTTACATTGCCTCGCCTTTTTATTAGGAGAAATGACTTAGGATTTGTATTTGGAGTTTTATTTTTGATCGGTGGATGATATAACATAATGGAGATGGATCCTTTGAAAAGAGAGCTGGTATCAAGAGGCAGACTAATCTGTGTTAAAATCTTACAAGAACTTGGGCTAATTATTTAATATATTCAAGTCTCATTTTACTCAAAGTGTCAATTAGGGTAATCACACTTACGTTTCAGGGCTGCGGGAAGAATTAATCAGGTATTGTATACAGAGCACCTCATAAGTTAGGCACTCGTAAGTAGTAGTAGCAGTTATCTGTGGGATGATACAGGTGACATAGTGTACATGGTCATTCGCTAGAACTTTCTTTCCCTTCTTTTCAGGAAAGACCTAGCTGAATATCAGAAAAATTGTGAAGATCTTAAGGAGCGACTGAAGCATAAAGAGTCTCTTCTCGCTGCTAATACGTCTAACTGTGTTGGTGGCCTTTGTTTGAAATGTGCTCAGCACGAAGCTGTTCTCTCCCAAACCCATAATAATGTTCACGTGCAGACCATTGAAAGACTGACTAAGTAAGTAGCTTCTCCACACGGAGGCTCCATAACATGGAAAACTGCGTCTTTAAAGGAGCGTTGTGTTCTTTCATCCCCGTGCTGTCTCATGTGGGATTGATGCTGAGCTTCAAATAAAATAGATTTTATTTTATTTCACCGGAGCTTTCTTGAAGATGGAACAGGTGGGTTCTGCCAGCTGTGTGTGACCAGGTAACTGGGACAGGTAATTTTACTTCTCTCGGCCTCAGTCTCATCTTGAAGGAGAGAATCGAAGTAGATAATCATTACAATTCTGTTCATGTCTACAAGTCTATAATTGCAAATCCGGCACTATTTGTAACAAAAATGAGTTTGAGAGGAATTCTCTTTTTAAATATTTTTTATTTATTTATTTGAGAGAGAGGACAAGGAGCATGAGTTGGGGGGTGTTGGGAGGAGCAGCAGAGGCAGAGGGAGAAGCAGGCCTCCTGCTGAGCAAGGAGCCCGATGTGGGGCTCGATCCCAGGACCCCAAAATCATGGCCTGAGCCGAAGGCAGACGCTTAACCAATTGAACCACCCAGGCGTCCCTGAGAGGAAGTCTCTTGATTTTGCCAAGTCTTGGATTTCCAAGCTGAAGTTTAGGTAGAGTGAATTTTTATCACATCTTCATCACGTGCCTGCTGTGAGGAATCTTGGGAGTGCATCAGAAGAACAACCCTTAGATCCACTATCAATTTTTGAAGATGGACTAAGGACAATTTCCAAATGAGCTTTCATGCGGTCGAAGTTTTCATCTAGGCTGAAATACTACAGTTCTCTATATACATCCTTTTTGTCCTATCTTCACTGTTCCAGGGAAGCCTTTTCCTGTGAAAAGGTTATCCTGTGGGATTTGAGAATTGTTATTTAATACACCATCCAATGGTGATTTATAGTGTGTGTTCTTCCGTGCCCCCTTCTCTTCTGTATGCTGAAGATCACCCCTCTCTGTTTGGACTTATTTAAATAGCCCAGACATCACCGCCTCCAAGAAGTATTCTCTCGCCAACCTCACCCCATCTTGCCCTCAACTGACTTAGGCGCCTTTCTTCTATGATTTTATAGTAGATTGTGTATACTTGGAGGTGATACCTGTGATGTGTTTATTTCTGTGTCCCTGGCTTCTGGCAGAGGACCTGGCCTGCGGTAGACACTCTGAAGGTTTGCTGTTCATAGGACAAGGCATTTTGGCAGTCAGAGTTCCTCCAGTTGGAACTGGTGTAGAGAATGGAAAGACTTAGTCCTTAAAGTCAGACTAATTTTACCCCAGTGTTTTGACCTTTGCACAAATTACTTTACCTCTCTGAGTCTGGACTTTTCTTGTTTGAGGGAATAATACCTACATGTTGGGATTTTACTGGGGCACTTAGCCTTGTGGCTAGAGCACAAACTGCCTCGACTCATATTCTGGTTCTCCTAGTAACTGCCCATGTAACCTCGCGAAAGTTATTTAACCTCTCATGCCTCAATTTCCCCATTTTTAAAACGGAGATAAAAGTACTTTAATAGCGTTATTTTGAAGGTTCTTTGAAAGAATACCTATATGGTGCTTAAAACAGTTCCTGCCAAATAATAAATGCTCTATAAATATTAAAACTCCTCTGTACCTCTCCTACTCCAAAAGCAATCAAAATGTCTGGTAGCCATGGTTTCCATACATAACTAACCTATTGGTTGTTATATAGAAACTGAATTTCTCCAGTATGGACTGACTGGTAGTTTTTATGATCTGAGCTGATGGTCCTGCTTTTTGTTAAATACTATATTAATTAAATATATTTTAAATTATTCTTATATATTTCACATAGCTATAAAATTTATTAAATATATATTAAATATATTTCCAGATCCAACTACCATGTGGCAAACATTTATTATATACCAAGGACTCTGCCAGGCAGTTTAAAAACATAATCTTTTTTAACCTTAGTAAAGCATGTATAAGGTAAATATTACACCCATTTTGCAGCTAGGGAAACTGAGACTCAGAGGAATTAAAAATTTGCCTGTTTACATTTGAAAAAAAAAGGAATAGAACTATACTTCACAAAAACAAATTCAAGATGGTTTAAAGACCCAGATACAATTCAGCCTATAAAAGCATTAAAAGAAAATATAGAAAATTATCTTTATGGCTTTTGGCTAGGTCAAGTCCTGAACATGGTATGGAAAATGAATGCCATAAAGGAAAAAAATATATACATTTAACTTCATTAAAAACAAACTTCTTATGATATCATGATACAAATTGAAATTAAAAGACTGGGGAAAATATTTGCATGTTACATAACAAAAAATTGGTGCACTATCTCAAGAACATCCTTTGAAACAGACATGAAGGACAAACTGCCCAGTTGCAATGTGGATAAAGAATAAGAACTGGTGAGCAATCAAATAGGAAGATGTCAGTGTATGAGAGGGTATTCACTCTTATTATTGAGGGAAATACAGATTTTTCAAAAAACCCTTCAAGTTGGTGAAAATTAAGGAGATTGATAGTGACAAGAATCGGGGAGGCCATGAGTGAGTGAATATTTTCACACACTGCTGGTGGGAACTGTAAGTCGATATTACTTTGTAGGGTAATTTAGCATTATCCATTAATAGTTGAACTGTGTATTACATGTTTCAAAATCTACCCCAGAGAACCTATGTATGTGCACAATGGGGCCGTTCTAGGGAATGCTTTCGCAGCATTACTTATAATTGGTGTTGTGATAGTGTGATATGATAAGAAATACATATTTTGGTCTTTATCTCTAGTTCCTGGCACAGAGCTCCTAAAACCCCTGTAATGTCCTAAATGATAAGAACAATAGGAACATCCTTTGTTATATTTGGTTTCTGTCCCCTGCTCCTGAAATAGCTCTGAAACATCAAGGTGAAAGGAACATCTTTTGTTATTCTTTCAAGCTCCTTTCAGCCACACCTGAGTTTATGTTAATGAGATGACTTTTGGAAACCCACTAAGGATGGGGGAGGCTAGTCACCAAGGGAACCATCCATGTGATTAGAGGATTGGAACTTTCAGCCCCTATTCCCCAATCTCTGGGGAGTAGGCAGGGACTGGAGATTGAGTTCAATCACCAATGGCTAATGATTTTATCAATCATGCCTAAAGAACCTCCCTAAAAACCCTAAACAATGGAATTTGGAGGGCTTCTGGCTTGGTGAACATATCAAGGTGCTGGAAGGGTGGCACGCCCAGAGAGGGCATGGAAGCTCCACTCTGCTTCCCACACACTTTGCTCTGTGCATCTCTTCCACTTAGCCCTTTGTGACTTGTACCTTTATAGTAAATGGGAAATAGTAAGTAAAGCACTTTCCTGAGTTCTGTGAGCTGTCGTAGCAAATTATCGAGGCTGAGGAAGGGGTCATGAGAACCCCTGACTTATGGCCAGTTGCTCAGAAGTACAGGTGACCATCTGGGACTTGCAGTTGGCACCTAAGGTGGGGGACAGTCTTATGGGACTGAGCACTAACCTGTGGGGTCTGTGCTGACTCCAGGAAATTAATGTCCCAATTGAGTTAGTATCAACTGAGAATTAGAAAATTGCTTGGTGTGGAAAATGCACACATAAGGTGTCAGAAGTGTTGTGAGTACAGAAACTGGAGGAAAAGAAGTGTTTCTTTTAGGTGTGAACAACCTAAATATCCTTCAAAGGTTTAGATAAATTATGTTATGCACAGTAAAAGAAAAAAAGAGTGAGGTAGATCTATATGTACTAATGTGGGACTAAGCTCCACAATATGTTGTTGAGGGAAAAAAATAAAGATGAAAAATACACGTCTGAAATGAAACCCATTTGTATTTTTATTTTTTAAAAAAAGCCCATGCACAGCCATACTATGTATTTTCTCCAGGTTCATACATAGGCACAGAAAAAGGTTTGAAAGAATAAGCACCCAATATTTAACAGGGATTACCCCTGGAGAGGGGGAGGAAGCCACTGAAATCGAAAGTAGGTGTCAAGTGGGTCTTTACTCATGTTGGTAATTACATTTACAAGGAAAATATAATGAAAAATTCATTTTAAAAGGGCAAAAAGCATATTCAAAGTCACACAGATGAAGAGAAACAGAGTTTAACTAAGTGATCTAGCATAGCCAAACCAACAAATAAAAGACAGGGTTTTTTTCCCCTATCGCCTTTCATATTATCCTTATAGGTCATGAGAAAAATATTTTAAGAGGAAGCTACAAAGTTTACATTGATTTCAAGGCTGGCAGTCATTTAGAAATTAGATTCTTCCTTGGTTATGTATTCCTTTGTGACTATTCTACATTTTAGCTCTTAGCCTTTTAAAATAAATGTCAGCCTTTTCTGTTCAATTTTCTGCTTTGTCAGCATATCATGAGCTCATGTTCTGCTTTCCTAACAGAGTACAGTGGAAGGCTCCTGCTTTTATTGTCAATGAAACCTTTGTCTATAGGATTCCTTTGGCCTCAGCTGGTGTTCAGCTTCTTTCAACTTATTAATGCAGAAGGCTGAATATTGAGTGTTATGCTGCCTTTGAAGAGTGGCCAGCACTTTTTAGGTCTGGATTTCTAGTTTTCTGCATAATTAGAAGCCTGGACCCTCAGTAAGCTGTATCGTAGAATTTCCTGCAGGACTCTAAGATGGAATTTTAAAAAATTATATCCCAAGTATGATGAATCAAAAGAATCTCCTGGCCTCTACTTGAAATGTGGCATGTGACACGAGCTGTAAGTTCCTTTGTTGAACTTCTAGCGCAGACTGTATTGGCTATATGATGGGAGTGCCTCGAGCTCTTGAAAGGGACAGGACCGGGCATGACCTCGAGATCAGACCACCAGTATGTTTGTGGCGTTGTGTTAGGACCATAAGGACTTTTTGGAGAGTATACCTCACAACTGTTGATGACATTGGATACATTTTAAAAGTTGCTTTGAAGTCCTCCTAGTGTTTCTGAACTTCTGCCTTTCACTCAGGCCTCATTATGCCTTGAGGTAAGTAAGAGCGATGACAGTAACCTCTCTTTCTTGAGTAATGATCAAAACACCTTCAAATGATAATCAGGATGGAACTGCTTTGTAATTCGATCCTTTTCTATAGCTCCTAGTGTCTTGGAGAAGTTTCAGAGTACTGTTTAGAAAGGAGAAGTGATTACTACTATACTATCCTGGGACTTTAGTCCAGCTTGTGAATTTTGAGTGGGTCTTGGCAATGTGGTGTATAGTTGGCTTTGAAAGACTATGGCAGGAACTTCCCAGAAATGAGGAACAAGGAAATGTTGTAGTCAGCCTTCTAGACTTGCTTTTAAAAGATAGGAATAATACTAATGATGCTTAATGATGCTTGAAACTGGTACTCACTGTGGAATAGCTGAGAAATTTCAGGCATTTCTTAGACACCTTATCTTTCAAGATGAAGCTCATGCTCATATATCAGACCAACTCTCCCTTTTCCTTATTTTAAACATCTGACCCAGATTATTCAGGGACTTTCTCGGCCCTTGTCGCTCTGATTGTTGCACTAAATTCCTTAAATACTCCACGCTCATTAGCTGGTTCATCCCAGAACTCGCACCCGCTCCTTGCCTCGACTTGTGCGTTGGCTGCTCTTTCAGGGTCTTTTGATCGTGGAATGTGGCAGTGTTGATGCCGTGTTGCTTGCTCTGCTTCGAAAAACTCCTTGATGACACTTAGATGGTGTTCTTGAAGCACTCGCAGACCTTTGGCCATTGCAGATGGTAATTTGGCGAACTGCCACCTCACACTCACACTGGTAGGTCATATGTATTTGTACAGCTTCCCACTGGGAGAGGTGCGCTGGGGTCTGGCTCTGGGCTGGGCCTGTGGATTGGGAGCTCTGGAGCAGGCCTGCAGTGGCCCAGGTAGTTCTCCAGGGTGGCCGGGATTGACTGCTCCTGAAGGCCAGATAATGTGGAGTAGGTTGGGGCTGGGGCTAAAAAAGGAGCTAAATCAAGAAGGTGACCTAGGAATGGGACTGGAAGCAAGGCCTCGTGTTGAAGGCAGGGCTAGCATGCCCAGAGTTGCGTCTGTTTCAAGTGCTTGCTGTTTGGATATGGGCTGACCGAGTTGAAACAAAGCAAAACAAAAAATGTAGGGACTGAGTGGATAATCCTAAATTATCAAGATGGCTTCCTGCACCTGTGTGTGCAATTTAAGCATCTCTGTGGAGCTTCCCAGCTGATCTGAGGGCCGCCTTAAAGCGTGGGTACATTTCTCTTCCAGAAAATTGGAGTGTGTCAGTCCAGTGGCCATACAGATGTTTAGTATCATCATTTCATGGGCTCGCTGTTGAATGATGAGGTTAACAAGACATCAGTATTTGGGGGTGTTTATCTTTGATGATTGTCTGTCATCTGAACCTGATGAGCCGATAGTCTGAAAAGTTTTTGAACCAGAACACCTAAACTCTTTAGTCTCCAATTCTAAATAGCCTAGTGACTTTTAAAATCTAGATCCTAAGGTATTAGAACTGGGAGGAGTTTTACTTTACCTCTTTTGATGCCCTCTAGCAGAGTCACTACTTGTTCGTTTGGTGTTTTGTCCTTTATTCCACTGAGTATCTGCTAATGTGGCAAATGCCTCTCAGCAAGAGGACATACTGAAAAGAGATTAAATATATTAAGCGTTAAGTCTCCTGTAAGAAACAGATTTGTTCGATTTTGATCCTGTTGTGATCTGTCAGCATACTATCAACACTGAGCTTTTCTGTTAATTCTTTTAGTTGGAACCTTGGCTTCAGTGAGGCATGGCATCCCAAAGAGGTCAGAGCATCACTGAATGCTTTCTCAGTCCGACTTACAACTCTGAGAAAGGTGATGGTCTGATGCCCATTTTGACTTGTTGTCCTTAAAGAGCGAATTATTTTCTAGAGTCGTACGTTCTAGTTGGACTGCATATTCTCAATGAAGCTAGTACTCTTTTATGTTAGAGCTTTTTTGAAATGCAGATAAATATAAATTCACTTTGCCTTCAGGTAATCTGTGTTTGACATAACGAGAATGATTTAACCTTGCTTTGATTCTTCTACTCTTTCACATAATCATTGTGTTTGATTATATTTGATCAAAATAATTAACTCCTTTTTTCATTTCTTTTAGAACAAAAGAAAGAGTAAATTATTTTTCTCAATTCAAAACACACCAGCAAATTCTAAAATGAAGATCACTATGCTCTCATGAATTTTATGATAGTTGAAGCCATTCTTTTTTTTTTTTAAACAAAACGGGCTTTTATGAAACTGCTAATAATTATAACTTTGTTCAGTATTACATATTTCTTAAAATATGAGTGCTTTCCAAATACCACAAATAGTTTAAATTATTTTATCTTTAAGAGATTTTTTTAGGGGTGCCTGGGTGGCTCAGTCAATTAAGCATCTGCCTTCGGCTCAGGCCATGATCCCAGGGTCCTGGGATTGAGCCCCACATCGGGCTCCCTGCTCAGTGGGGAGTCTGCTTCTCCCTCTTCCTCTGCTGCTCCCCCCTGCTTGTGCTCTCTCTCTCTGTCAAATAAATAAATAAAATCTAAAAAAAAAATTTTTTTTAAATCATGTCACTGGTTAATTCTGAAAGCAACTCAAACTCAGATTATAACCTTTGAAATTATTTCTCCTTCAAGGTTGCTAAACTTAAAAAAAAAAAAATCAGAGTTGGCTCTTTCCTGGTAGTTTAGGACTTGGCAAAAAAAAAAAGGAAACTGCAAGCAGTTACTTGAACTGAATTTGAAACCACAGTTTAGAACTTGAGCTCTTTAACAAAGCATGGGATAGCAGAGAGAGACATCCAACTTATTTTTTTTTTTTTTTTGCTTTGTGTGTGTGTAGAAAGTTTCCCACTTCACTTTCTCTTTGGTCTAGTGATCATTTTTATCCAATGGATAAATTCCAAATATTCTAAAATCTTCTACGGGATTTATTTAACC
Organism: Halichoerus grypus; assembly: GCF_964656455.1. Classification (NCBI taxonomy): domain Eukaryota; kingdom Metazoa; phylum Chordata; class Mammalia; order Carnivora; family Phocidae; genus Halichoerus; species Halichoerus grypus. The sequence goes on along the minus strand of NC_135718.1, from coordinate 94,224,937 downwards.
CATGAGATTGGATCTTTGCTAGTTTACATGCCAAAGTGTTTTGGCATCTGGTTGCATCTATCCCTAAGAAAGAGTTAGCTTAGAGGACTTCTGAGAATTGCTGACGAGGGTGTGGGGCCAGGCAGCGATCAAACCAGCGGGATGAGATTTTATTAAATCCTGAGTGTTCTCTGCATGACCAGGGCAGTTGAGGGATTCAGCAGTCCTTCCCATTGAAAGAAGAAATGTATTCACAAGTAGGTGAAAGAATTTAATTGAAAGAAAAGGGCGGAAAAGGGGGCTGTGGAGGAAGACAAACAGGCAAGGACCTATTTGTTCAGACAAACGAGAGGGGTGTCACTGTAGATAAGACCTTAGTAGCCCCTGAACATGTTAACTTCCACTTTGAGGTAGAGTCCCCGCCTTCTCTGTCTTACTCCTTTTTTCCCCCAGCCCCCCACCCTTCTAATTTTTAAACGAACTTCCTCTTTTCTGGGCTTTACTCTGCAGCCCACAGTGGGGCCGTCCTCCGCACAACAGGTTATTGTCCCACGCAGACGGAGCCCTGCCATGAATGCCCAGCTTTCCTGGCTGCTCTGCCTGGCCCTCGCCAAGGGAGGGCAGAGGGTCTCTCTCCTGGCGTGCTCTACCATGTGCCGAGCCGGCCCCCCCCCGTCCCGGCTCGTCTTCCACCATGTGCGAATGCCTTTCTCTTCCTCACTTATGAATACAGGATCGTTTGACCATGTCTTGTTTCGAATGTTCTTTCTGTGCTGACAGGGAAAGGGATGACTTAATGTCTGCGCTGGTCTCCGTCAGGAGCAGCTTGACAGATGGGCAGCGAAGAGAAGCCAGTGCTTATGAGCAGGTGAAACAGGCCCTGCGGACGACCGAGGAGGCCAACTTCGAGAAAACCAAGGCAAGTCTCGGAAGACCAAAATAAAGGCGCGCCGTAACTGCCCTGTTTTCTTTTCCAAAGTATTTCTGTGGTTACTCTTCCATGACTAAACTCTTTTCTTCCGAACATGCAAAGTGAATGCCAAGCTGTTAATGGTGACTTTGTGAAATGAAACAGATTTCCTGGTAGAATTCTTCTTCCTCTGCAAATCTTCCTGTTCTATCACTAGTCAGAGAATGTAGTACCACGTGGGAAAGTGCGTGGAGAGATTTGCACACTTCATCTCCTCATTTGCTGATAATTTTGAACGCTGTGAAAACCTTAACACCATCCGTATGAGTTCCTGTATGACGACTGACAAATGTTTCTCCCCTGTGCCTGGGAAATGTTGAGAACATCCAGACATGCCACAGATAATAAATAATATATGTGTATTGAATAGCATATTTGGCTATGAATGGGTCTGGATCCATGGATGCTAAGTCACACACATTGAATGATAGTGACAGTAATCGTTAGCACTTCATGATCAGGCTGTGTTGCAGGCACTTTGAATCCTAGGAGGTTCTTGTTGATTCATTGCTGTGTTTGGGGGCCACACCTCAGCATCAGTATTTTATTAAGGTATGGGGCTCTTCACCCCTATAGTCAGCTCCTCAGTCACTTCCTTGTCCCTTGGTCTCTACCCAGTTCATCCCTGGCTCTTCCCAGACCACTGACCATCATTGCTTCCGTGACTAATGCCCCGATGCCTCTGAAACTTATGTCCATTCTGACCAATTTTGTCTTCCTCAAACACTCCTGGTTGTTCATTTGTACTGAACTCTTGTCCCTCGATGATACCGTGACCCTCAAGCCCTCCAGTGAAGGCCCTTTGCCACTCATATCATCTCATCTGGCTGTGATGGAGGAATGAGCATGCACTCCACTCCTTACTGCCAGTTCCAGGCCTTTCTTCTATCCTCTCTGTTAGTGACCAATCCTCTTTGAAATCATCGTGGTCTCTCTTCTCCCTAATTTTAATCAATATAAACTCTCAATCACTATTTGTCACAGTGTCACTGTTTGACACTGTTTTTCAAAGAAACTCATCCATGTTATCACTTGGGTTTATAAAATAGTTGTTGGCTATTTGACTCTTTTTAAGAGCATTAACATCTGACCCTTTTCCCCCTCGTCTTTGTCTGCTCAGGCTGCTAGAACAAAAATACCATAGCCTGACTGGCTTCAACAGCAAACATTTATTTCTTACAGTTCTGAGGGCTGGGGAGTCCAAGATGAAGGCATCAGCAGAGCTGGTGTCTGGTGAGGGCATGCTTCCTGGTTCACAGATGGCTGTCTTCTTGCTGTGTGGCCTCACATGGCCGAGGGGGGGGAGGGAGCTCTCTGGGACCTCTTTTATAAGGGCACTAATCCTATTCATGAGGGCTCCATCCTAAGGACCTAATCACCTCCCAAAGGCCAAACATCCTAATACCATCACATTGGGGTTTAGGTTTCAACACATGAATTTTGGAGGGGCACAAACATTCAGTCCACAGAACCCTCCGCCTACCTCCTTTGATCATCCTGAAAGCTTCCTACATCCATGTTGTTAATACACACAACACCATGGTCCCAACACACTTGGGCTTGCTTACCTCTAACATGTCCCCTCTTCTACGGTAACTGTCACCTGAACCGACGTGTCCATGGTGTCTCAAACTCTGCATCTGCTACCTCTGACCAGCGCTTCTCTCTGCCTCTCTATCATCATTAAACCTCCTCAGTGTCCTCATTCCTGCCTCTGCTTCTTTAGTCTCCTCTCCTGTCTTGTTTTATCTATTGTGTCCAGGCTGGTCTTCTTCCTCTCCCGTTCCGTTCCGTTCCATTCCATTCCATTTCCTTCCTTCCTTCCTTCATTCCTTCCTTCCTGCCTTTATTTATAAAGATTTATTTATTTGAGAGAGAGCAAGCATGTGCGCAAGCTGGGGGGAGGGGCAGAAGGAGAGGGAGAGAGAGAGAGAATCTCAAGCAGACTCCCTGCTGAGCACAGAGCCCGACGCAGGGCTCGATCCCATGATCCCGAGATCACAACCCAAGCCGAAATCAAGAGTCAGATGCTTAACTGACCGCACCACCCAGGCGCCCCCCCTTCCATTTAAATAGGAACTTCACATCCCCAATTGAACTCATGACATTTACTCCCCAACGCTGCTGCGTTCTCTCTGGGACCGCACCTCTGTCCACCACCGTGCCCTGACCCGAAAGCTGGTTGCCATTCTCTCCTTCACGCTGACTTCCCACCAATCACTAAGTACAAATCTTAGTTTCTGAACTCTTCTTGAATTCTTTCCTCACTGTCACCTTTCTTGTTCAGGACACCATTATCTCTGGGTTTATGAATGACAGCATCCTCTTCCTTCGCTGTGTTCCCTACACTACCCTGCAGCCAGAAGGGACCTTTCTTCGAGGCAGATTTGATCCTGTGATTCTTCGATTTCCAATCTGTCTGGGATTGCCCACTGCCTCAGGACAGTCTCTAAGCCTTTGGCATACTTCTGAGGTCTGGCATGGGCTTCCTTATTACTGTCCTCCAACAGACTCGGCCCCTGTCAGCTTGGAAAGGCAGTCGACTTTAGGGGTTGGGCGAAGTCTTTGTTAGAGTTAGCAGACCTCGATTCAACTCTCAGCTGCACCATTTCCCCAGCTGGGTGACCTAGGACAGCTTACTTAATTCCCCGGGCCACAGTTTTTCCTCATCAGTAAAATGGAAATAATATCTGACTTAGAGGATTGTTAGTGAGGACTGCATTTTATTTTATTTATATTTTTAAAGATTTTATTTATCTGAGAGAGAGAGAGAGAGAAAGCGAGTGAGCAGAGCCGGGTGGTGGGGGGGCAGTGGCAGAGGGAGAAGCAGGCTTCCCGCTGAGCAGGGAGCCCGATGCGGGGCTCCATCCCAGGACCATGGGATCATGACCTGAGCTGCAGGCAGACGCTTCACCGACTGAGCCACCCAGGCGCCCCAAGGATTCCATTTTAAAATGTGTATCCGTTATGTTGTAGAAACTCTGGCACAAAGTATTTCCTCAAGAGCTAGCACCTCTGATGGTGACGGCCACTTCTGCCCCGTTTTTGCGCTTCTGTTACAGCCCCTGGGTGTTTGTACCTGCCATGCAAATTCTTCACTCCCCACCTAGATGTTTTCTCCATCTCTCAGGTCTGCTGCTGTCTCTAGAAAATCTCTGGTCTCCCATGCCTAGACTTGATGTACCTCTTATGTGTCTTCATAGAAAGGCTTCTCAGCCTTGGCACTATTGACATTTTGGACTACATAGTTCTTTGTTTTAGACCTTGTACGGCCTGCACATCTAGGATTTTTACCAGCATCCCTGGTCTCTATTCACTAGATGCCGGTAGCATACCTCCTCTTCCCCAAGTTCTGGCAGCCAGAGATGTCTCCATATATCATCAGGGGTGCCCACGGGTGTGTGTGCATGTGTGTACATGTGCATGTGCGTGCATGTGTGTACATGTGTGTGGGGGCACATGTGCGTGTGCGTGCATGTGTGTGTGCATGTGTGTGTACATGTGCATGTGCGTGCATGTGCGTACATGTGTGGGGGGCACATGTGCGTGTGTGTGCATGTGTGTGCGTGCATGTGTGTACATGTGGGGGGCACATGTGCGCGTGTGTGTGTGTGCATGCATGTGTGTACGTGTGCATGTGTGTGCGTGTGTGTGTGCATGCATGTGTGTACGTGTGCATGTGTGTGTGTGCATGCTGAATTGCCCCCAGGTAAGAACTACTCCCCATTATGTACAGCATTCATCAGTGTATTAGTCTTCCTTATTTGTCTTTATCTTTCATTAAACTTTTATTTATTTAATTATTTATTTATTTATTTATTTAGAGTGTGCATGCACATGTGTGCGGGGGGGGAGAGGGAGGGGCAGAGGGAGAGAGAGAGAACCCCAAGCAGGCTCCACACTCAGCGGGGAGCCCAACATGGGACTCGATCTCATGACCCTGAGATCATGACCTAAGCCAAAATCAAGACTTAGATGCTTAACTGACTGAACTACCTAGGTGCCCCTTTCATTAGACTTTAAAATCTCTGATAGGAAGGAACTTACCCATCTTGATTACTAGTAAATCTTTAGCATCTTGCATAGTGCTTGGCATGTAATAGGTTCTCAGAAAATATCCTCTAACTAAGGGAATTGTAATCTGTTTTCAGTAACACTCTAGAATTCTTTTATTCTTATCTTTCCAGTTTACCCCCATGGCCAGTGCCCAGCAGAGGCTCAATCACACATTTTTTTTTCCTATTGCTACTTTCAGCCTTTCAAGTGATGCTGAAGAAAGCCACAGAATGAATTCCACGGGAGACCGATACTGGTCATCCTCAGTGGTTAGAAGTACTATTTAGCAGTTCTTTTCCTTGCAGGTGGCCACCTTCTGTACCATAGGAAGGAATTCCACTTTCTGTACGTCCCCAGCTCTGCTGTTAACTCCTCACTCGGTAGCTGACCTGAGTTACTGACGTCACAGCCAACTGACAAGAGCCTCTTCAACATCTTCTCATCTCCCAGACGTGTCCTCTACTCATTTTTCCTTGCTTATCTGGCCCTCTTACTTCCCAAGATGAAATCTTCTCTAAGTTACTGAAGTCTCCTAGCCATTTGTCATCACATCTTCTTGTATCTTTGGTCCCTCCCTCCCCTCTGTTTCCCTCTTCATCCATCTGCAGCTGTTATTCTTGTTTAAACAAACAACAGGCAGCCTTCACGTGATCAGCTTCCACTTCATCCACTAACTTCTTGCCACCATTTCACCGGCAGACCTTTCAAAATGAGTGTCCACTGTTGCAGCCTTCCGTTCACTTCTGAGCACACTGCAGTCAGGCTTGCAATAAATTGCAGTCTGACTTCATGCTGCTGAATTGCTCACTTAATTAATGGTCACCAGTCACTTCCTGATTACTAAGCCCAGTGATGTCATCTCCGTCTTCATTCGACTCCCGACTCTGCTGTCTTGGAAGCCATTGGCTGTCCTTTCATAACATGTCATCTTTCCCCCTTGATTTATCTGACATTTACTCCCATGGGTTCTTTTTGTATTGCTCTTATCTACTCTTCTCCATCTCTTTTCACTTGTTTTCCACAAGCCTTAGACATAATTAGTAGTTCATAGCCTTCCACCTGCATTGTCCTCATTTCCAGGAATTTGTCTCTCCTGTCATGTCCAGAACATTCCCTGCATTTGAACACCCCCGCCTTGTGCCTTTAGCTCTAACAGCATTCTTGAGCACCAGACCTACATTTCTTGCTGCTACTAGACCTCTGATTATGTATGACATTCTGTTAGTATCTGAAAATCTACCAAGTTACTGCTCCTCTCCATTTTCCTCCCCACTACTCCTTCTCCTTCTCCCATTGTCTGTGTTCTCTTTCTCAGATGATGGCATCCTCATCTTAGCAGCAACCCTGGCTGGCAGCCTTTAAAATATTTTGGCCCCTCCCCATCCCACACTCTCAACATCCAATCAGTTGCCAAGCTATCCCTCTGTCTTTGGGGCTTTGGGGTCCCTTCTTAAACTCTGCCCACCCCTTCCATCCTGGTTAGGCCTACATAGATGATCACAATAGACTTCTGTTGGTCTTGCTCAGGCCTCTTCCAGTTCCAGCATATCTTGCCCATTGCTGCCAAAGTCCCCCTCAGTTGTAACTCTCCCTGTTCGGAGTAGCTCCCCTCTTGCAGTAAAATGAAAGCATGACCTTCCAGATCTTTCACAATACGGCCCCACCCTAACTTTTCTAGCCTTATTTGTCACTATACTCTTTCCTACGACCTGTGCTGTTTCCTGAATATGACTTACAAGGTCAGGAATGTGACCTTCCTAAATGTGACCATGAATTTGCTGACACTATACTTTACAGCAATGTATTGATCTATCTATTCAACCTTGGGGCTCAACCCAGGCAGCAGTCTTCCCCAAAGTTTGCCCCAGCCCTTTCTTGCTTGAATTAATCTCTTCCTCCTCCATATTCTGACTGAGCTGGTATCATTTTGGTAGCTGTTTACATAGCTCTCACCACCAAAATACCTTATTTTTTTTAAAGATTTTTTTAAAAATTATTTATTTGAAGGGGGGGCGGTTAGAGAGAGAGAGAGAGCACAAGAAGGAGAAGAGAGAGAGGGAGAAGCAGACCACTGAGAAGGGAGCCTGATGCAGGGCTCTATCCCAGGACCCTGGGATCATGACCTGAGCTAAAGGCAGACGCTTAACTGTGCCACCCAGGTGCCCCACCACCAAAAGACCTTAAAAGGCAGGTAATTAGTGTAATTAGTGCTTTTAAAAATTTAACAGTTAAGAACAAAAGAAGCTATTGCATATTGCGAATCTAAAGCATTTTTCCTTGAATTAGTAATAACGCAAGAACTGATTTCTGTGCAGTTTACAAAATACAGTGCACATCTACTAGCGTTTATCTCCAGTATGTTAAAACATAATAGGAATTTTGCTTTCTGAGAGTAAAAAAGTAAAATGGCATCCGTATTTTAATTTTTAAACCAACTACTTGATCTTTGAGCTCATGAAATGGGTACTTTGTTCTTATAGTTCCTTGACATTTGTTGCCATCTAGTGTTCACATTCGCACATTTCATGCTAAGTAAATGCACACGAGGAATTATTTTATATTCTATACTTACATTGACGATGGCAGTGAAAACACCCGAGGATTTTATAAGGTAATAAATCTATAACACGAGAAAGCTATAATGCCATTCAGCTGTGGAACCACCCTGGCTCAGATCTCTACTCTGCCACTTTTTAGGTCTGTGATCCTGGGCAAGTTACTTAATGTCTCAGAGCTGCTCAGTTTCTTCACTCAGCTGAGTGATAAGAACTATTAAAATTTAGCAAGAGTGTTAAATAAATTAATCCATGTAAGCCACTTAGCAAAGTATCTGGCACATGGTGAGTGATCAATAAATGGTTTTGATTTACTCTGAAAATTGTAAGCCATTACAACCAGGGATCATTTTAAAAGAGGAAAAAAATATCCTCAGAATAAATGAGGGTGGAAAAGCAGAGGTTTTGCAGTGATGCCTTGGTAAAGCTACAACATGAAATGCTTAACCAGGCCTCAGACCTGCTTGCTTCTATCTTAAGGGACATTGTTGGCTTTAGCATGAAGTTATCATGACTGTATCTATAATGAGATAACCCTCCAAGGGAAGATTTAAAAAACAAAAAGCAAAAACCCAGGAGGTTGAATAAATGTCCCCAAAACTTTTATTTTCCTTTCTAAATTATTCTTTTTCTTAGACTATAGAAGAATCAGAAAGGTGAAAATTAGAAACCTAAAGTAAAAAGATCAAGACATTTGGTCCTTTGACTGCAAGCACAGGCAGAGAATATAATGCTTTTTATTTTTTCTTTTTTGAGAGAGAGAGAGATTGAGCAAGTACGGTGTGGGGCAGGAAGGAGCAGAAGGAGAAGCAGAGAATCTTAGGCAAGCTTCACACTCAATGGGGAGCCTTTCATGGGGTTCGAACTCACGACACTGAGATCATGACCTGAGCCAAAATCAAGAGCAAGATGCTTAACCAACTGAGCCACCCAGGTGCCCCATCGCTTCCTGATATGTACATTATCTGCCACAAAACAAACAAATTATAAACATCTTGAAAATGGGAAATAGGAACAGACTGACTGATAGGTTTCTAGCAAGCAAGAGTTTATAAATTAAAAACCAACGGTTGTCATTATTTATAAGTTACCTGCTTAAAACATATTGACAGCATTTTAGTTTTGTGGGCTATAGTTCATAAAAATGAAAACATTTTCATAAGTTTTTATGTGGATTTTAAATTTAATTTTTTAAGTGTGAATTTTGTTATTTCTCATAAGATCTTTAATTCTTGAATTGTGAATTCTTTGATCACAAGGATTTCTAGAAACCTAGCCCTAGCACTTGGGAAGGACTTTCATATGTCCTAAAATAGGTTTCCTATTTTAAAAAATTGAGTTGACTAGATATAAATTTGTTTCAGAAAATGTTTTGGCCCCATTAAGACAGTAATCCATACTTGTTGGTTTAATAAAACTAGGGCTGGGAATATCAAGTCCAATAAATTATGTTTTGAATAATGTATTAATGTGGCCAGCATAGAATAACCACAATTAAAGAAATTTCCCAGAAGAGAAAAGGTCCCTTGAGGATAGAGTCAACTGGGTGGGGGAATAGTCTAATTCCCTCAACTTCTCAAGAGCAACAACCACTTCCACCAAAAAGGGGCTGTGCTCAGGGAAAGAAAGAAGCTACCCCCTTGGGAACCACTGGGAGAAATGGCAGATGCAGGCCCCAGATCAACTTGGGCCTCTCTGAAGATCTATCAGTTAGCTGTAACTGACCATTCACTGACCTCGCTTGTGAGAATTCAATTATGCCTTTATGGAATGGTTAGATGAGCAGAATCAGGTAGTACTGGATCAACTGGGATTCTGGAAACTGGGAGAGGGAGCCCTGGAATGAAAAGGTAAAGCTTTGGGGCGCCTGGGTGGCTCAGGGCTTAAGCATCTGCCTTCTGCTCATGTTGTGATCCCAGGGTCCTGGGATCAAGCCCCCAGTCCTCCTTGGGCTCCCTGCTCAGCAGGGACTCTGCTTCTCTCTCTCCCTCTGCCACTCCCCCTGCTTGTGCTCTCTCTCTCTCTCTCTCAAATAAATAAATAAATTCTTTTTTTTTTTTTTTTTTAAGGTAAAGCTTTAATGGAAAGAGTGTATAAGTATTTGTTTATTTCCCCTTGGTCTTCTAGTGCGTGAGGTCCACAGTAAGAAAGCTATCTTTAGAAAGATTAAATCGCTTCTCTAAATCCAAGTGTTACTGATCCTTCATAATTTTCTTCATTGGGATCAGGCATATATATTAAAATCAAGACAAATAAAAGTCCTTACTTTTACTCATACTTCCTCATCATTACCTCTCCGTGATGGCCAGTCCTAATAGGGAGAAGGCTTCAGCAATGGTTTTAAGTGATTTACAAGTTCTTGCCTTGTACTTTGTACTTTTTGTTTATATCATCTTATGCTGGCAGTAGGCCTCTTTCCCTGTCAGGATCATTTACTGTTCCTTGTTTCCGAACTGACTGAATTCTTGGAATTGATTCTTTGGTTGTTCTTCATGTCAGCCTGCTCTTTGATCTTCAGCAGTCCCTTCCACTGTTCTGTGCTTAATAATGTTGACTCCTGAGTTTTTGTTCAATGAAAAAGGTACTGATTGGAAATATTGGTTTATAGTCAATAATCATTTTATTCTTTCATGCCACGGGTATTAGATCTTTGAAAGTTATGAAGATTTTTATTAGGCTCATATAAAATATTTTTCATGGGGTGCCTGGGTGGCTCCGTCGGTTAAGCATCTGCCTTGGGCTCAGGTCATGATCCCAGGGTCCTGGGATCGAGCCCCACATCAGGCTCCCTGCTCGGCAGAGAGCCTGCTTCTCCCTCTCCCTCTGCCTGCCACTCTACTTGTGCTCTCTCTCTTTCTCTGTCATATAAATTAATAATGTCTTAAAAAAAAAAAAAAAGATTCTCTCTCTCCCTCTGCCCCTCCCCACCCCCCTACTCATGCTCTCTCTCTCAAAAAATATATAATAATAATAAAATAAAATGTTTAAAATATTTTTCACAACAGCAACTGTGTTATGAAGCACAAAAATCTCAAATTCATAATGTTTCACGCTCCGAGGGCTTAAATTATAGAAAAACTATGCTTTTTCACTTCTTTTAAAATCTAATAGATTTTATTTTACAGACATTCTCAACTAGAATTGGACTTGGTACCAAGTCCCTAGGAGAATCATTTTTCAGTCACTGGATGTGCTTGTCAGTTAATCTGAGACAGTTGAGTTTTACCCTCATATTTTATGCCTAGGAGTGCAGAAACTTTCCAGAAGAATTTGAAAGAAATTAGGGCTTAATGGTTTCCAGATGAAGATAAGCAAATTCACATACCCTAGATTATTTGTCTGTATTTATTATAGCTTTCACCAGAGGGAAGCAAAGCTATGCATAGAACTTGGAATGCTTACTGAGACCACTTCCCTCACCATTAACAGCAAGTGTGACTATCAAATGTATAACTTGATACATACTTACACAGTTTGTAGGTCATATGAGACCTGGGTTTCTTGGGTTGGTAATTCAGAGGAACATAGTGGTTTTGATTGAGGTGAGGGTTGGATATTGGATAAGAGCCACTGGGAGAAGACTAAGACAGCATAGAATGACTCAGACTTTCTGTGTCAAGCACCTTACCTTTACTGGGGTTTTTAAAATTGGAATTTTGAAATTAGTTTATTATTGGGTATTTTGCATAAAGATACTGTGGATGTAGTTAAAAGGAAGTTAGAAAGTTTTTACTTCTAGAAATTCAGAGTGGGAAATTGAGACTAAAGAACAATTATGGACTTATAAATTACCAGCAGTGAGAGATGGCACTTCTCATTTCGTGAAACTAGGGAGTAAATGTTGTTTTGAGTCTTTTTTTATCTAAACTTTTTATTATTACATAATTTTTACTTTTGTTATGTTTGGAAGGAGAGTGAACTAAATCTTATCTTAGTTATATTTAAGGGAACTTGATTATTTGATAATGTTAAAAATAGATGCCTGTATATCATAACAGGTACATTTCATTTTAAATTTTGAAGCATTTCACTAATTTTTAACCATAAGCAAATGAAAAGTTAGTTAAATTGGATACTTATATATTTCATTTAGAATAGACATGCTATATAATTGAAAAATATTAGAACACTTGATTTCTCTGATGCCGTTTTTCAAAATTTGGATTCATCTGTGGCCTTCATCGGGTTCCATTTACCTGAGTTTTCTTAGTTGCTTAGTTAATATAGTCTTAATTGTGAAAATTGAAATGTGTGAATAAATGTACCATTTGAATTGTATTTTAGTTCTATAAGTGGTTTGACAAATATAAAATTATTCTAATGGGCTTTACAGTGACTTGTGATGATTTTAAAGAAAATTAAAGCTTAATTGTCTCATTTTCACAAATCCTGAGGCCCCATTTCACTCCATCTTACTCTGGCAGGCTTTGATCCAGTGTGAGCAGTTGAAGAATCAACTGGAGAGACAGACAGAGCGACTTGGAAAAGAACTCGCATCTCAGCAAGAGAAAAGGGCCCTTGAGAAGGAGACGATGAGAAAGGAAATAACAAAAGAAAGGGAAGACGTGGGATCAAAGGTACTTTCGGATTCACTTTGTTACCCGCTGCGGCAGAAATGTTTGTGGTGATGTGACTGATGATGCTGTAGGCTGCCATTCTTGAATGAACACTCAATTTAAAAACCTTGTAAGTAGTCAATTGCTTATAATTTAGAGTTCATAAAAATTTTCCATTTTTCCATGTATTTCTCAAGAAAAGTTATATTCTTGGACCTCTCTGAGTAAAATAATCAATTGATTCCATGATAGGAAACTGTAAAATTATACTTTGATCCCACCGTTCTGTTTGATTCCTTCTCTCATGTTTGTTAGAGAAAAGCAGGTGCTCTGCAGATATCCAGATTTTATTTCAACGTGGGCTAAATCCAGGAGAGATGACTCCCCCACCATATTCCCTCTCTCTCAAATTAGACCTGTAGAAGACGAAACACGTGTAAGAAACCAAGTAACCGAGAAAAAATAATTATATACACTGTACAAAGTAGGTTCTGACAAATTGCATGATGAATAATGAACATAACCAGATGAACACATGGAAGGAAGAGATGAAAGGCAAAAGGAACAGCTAACATGAAATGGGCAGTGTTTGGAAAACAGTGATAAACTGGAATACAGAATTGAAACCTAGCTTTAAAGTTGCTGCAATGGGGGCACCTGTGCCTCGGTCAGTTAAGTGTCCGACTCTTGGTTTCCATCAGGTCACGATCTCAGGGTCGTGAGATGGAGCTCCAAGTTGGGCTCCGAGCTCAGTGTGGAGTCTGCTTGGGATTCTCTCTCCCTTTCCCTCCCCTTTCCCCCAGTTCACACGCTATCTCACTCTCTCTCTAAAATAAATAAATAAATCTTTAAAGTTGCTACAATAGAGTAAAAACTGAGCAAGATAGGGTCCGTAAAATAACCAAAGCAGCTGTTACATGTTTTGTTTTGTTTTTAAAGTGACTCGCAGCTTATACCCTGAATGCTTTATTATAATATTCCAGTGTGTGATAATTATATCACTCAGCACGTATCTACTGAGTATCTGCTATGTGCAAGGCAATGTGTAATCCTGAGGATATATAAAGAGAAAAATCACAAGTTCTGTCCAGGGGATTTTAAGGCTTATGGGTGTCTGAGGCATTTACTGTAAACTCCCTTGTCTTAGTCTTTAGAAAAATGGTGCCTGTCAGAACCTCACTCTATGTCAATCAAACTGTCTACCTTCTCTGGCCTGGATGGGCGATCTGAGCCTTGCAGACAACACCCCTGTGCATCATGACCCTAGTGTCCCTGGTGCTCCTGCTGCTTCAGCAGTCCCGCCGTGCATTCCTCTCCCCTGTTCATTCCACATTCAACAGAAAGTAACTGGAGGGCCTGGGAATGTGCAGTCCTGCTTCCAGAGGAGGGAGGAGGAAGACATTGGACACAGACTTCCCTGAGTGAGTTTGTAGTTACCACTGTGATAAAGGCAAGGAAATACAGTATAGGGTACCATGGGAGTATGTAACAGGCACGTCTGAGTGCGTCCAGGTGGTCATGAAAGACTGTCCTATGAAAGAGATTTTGAAAACGAGACTCAACAGGGTTGACTAGGAGCAGTCAGGTGAAGAGTTGAGGGGAAGAGATTCAAACGGGAAACGACACCCCCCGGACCCTGAAGCTAAAGAGCATCATACTTTTTAGGAATTTAAAGAAGGCCCAGGTGACTGGAGCATAGGAAGTGGGGACAGTAGCAGGAGATGAGTTTGGAGTAGTATGTAGAGACCAAAGCATGAATGGCCTTAAAATACATGTGAAAGATTTTAAATTTTATCCAGAAACTAATGGAAAACCATCGAACGACTTTAAATTGGGCAGCATCATGATGCCATTTATATTTGAGAAGTACCATCTGTCAAGAGATTGGAAGGAAAATCAGAATAAATGCCTGGAGATCAGGTGGGAGGTAATTATCCTAGTCCAGGTGGCAATGATGGTATCTTGGGCCCATTTTCAAGGACTATTTTAAATCACTTTTATTCTGCTCAAATTCTCTACTATACCATCGTTCCCCTCATTATCAGCAGAGAGCCTTACTTACCTAACAAAGAAAACTGAAAACTTCAACTATTTATCTTCCCCCTTACCTGTGACTTCAAGTAAAATTTCACCAGCATGCCAACCGTGTCAGAACCCGAGAAGCCTCACGCTAATTCATTCCCCTTGCTCTGGGTTCCATTCTCTTCCTCCACCTCTGGGAGGTCATTTCTTTTCTTTCTTTTTTTTTTTTTTAATTTAAAGATTTTATTTATTTATTTGAGAGGGGGGTGGGGCTGCGGGGGAGGGAGAGGGACAAGCAGACTCTGAGCTGAGTGCGGAGCCCGTCGTGGGGCTAGATCCCAAGACCCTGAGATCATGACCTGAGCCGAAAGCAAGAGTCGGGTGCTCAACCGACTGAGCCAGCCAGGCGCCCCTCAGGGATGTCATTTCCATTCTCCTCCCCCGCTGAATCCTCTTCCTTATGAGGAGAATCTGCACAAGTTTCTGTCATCCATTGAAAGAAACAATCTTCCAATCCAGTGGTTCTCAATCTTGGCTCCATAGAGGCTCCAGAAACCTTCCTGCCCAATCTGCATCCCAAACCGAGATGTGTGAATGGCTGTGGGTAGGATTCAGGTGTCAGTATTTTTAAAGTTGTCCAGGTGATTCCAATGTGCAGCCAAGGTTGGAAGCCACCTCAGTAATTCCATGGCCCTCCTTGCTTTTCCCCGTAATGGGCACATTTCTTGAACGGTTTGTCTGTACGTGTTGTCTTCATTCTCTCACCTCTCATTATGTTCACCGGAGCCCTCCTTGTGCTATTTTTTAGGGAATATTTTTTGGTTCTTACTCCCTTTAAAAGATTCTCTTTCCTTGATTCCTTTGGATCTATATTCTTGATTTGACAGAATGATGATGTGTGCCTTTCAGTTTGCTCTGAGTTTAAAGTGCCTTTGAGACAAGGAAACACATCCAGGAAATAGCTTGATGGAAAGTTCTAGAGTTTAGCAGAGAGCTTTAGATTTCGGGGTCTTTGGCATTACTGCGGCTCCCAGTTTCATGTATATGGAATCGATTCCTAAATCCTCAGCTCTCTAGTGAGCTCCCAAACCAGCTTCACTTCCCATCTTCCCTCTCCCAGGGGTTGCCCAACCCCCAAATCTTGCTGGCATTCTTGTGTCCTTTCTCTCCCTCACCCTACTCATCATTATGTCACCAAATTCTAGAGATTCAGGTGCCTAGGACTTTTCCATTGCCCTATCTCTCCACCCCACTGCTATCCATACCTCACCCCTGGATGATTTCTAGCCCCAAGCCCTCTCCTTGCTTCCGGTCTCACCTCCTCATCTAAGCCACAGCCAGGATGATCTTTCTCAAATGAATACGTCAATATGTCAGTCTCTTGCTTTAAAATCCTTTCATGTCTCCTTACAACTCCTTGGATAAGATTTAGGATCCTTTAGCATCACATGAAAATTCTACATTTCTCTTCCTCTCTTTGGCTCTCCAGTCTCATCTCCCTCCACTTTTCTTCCTGGTATTGACACCATACTGACCTACTGCACTAACTCCAACACAGACATGCCAATCTGCCATACTGTGTTTTCATTTTAGGATTTTGCACATGCCTTGCCCCTTGCCTAGAGGAATCCTCTGCCCCATGCCCTCTCTAACTGATCCTTCAGAGTTCTTCTGGTTACCACCTACTCCCAGAGATGAATTGAGAGCCTCTCCTGTGGGCTCCTGTAACTCAATTAACTGCAAATTCTTACTGAATTGTTTGTGTCCCCCAATTTACTATGAGTCCCTTGAATGTGTGGTTGGTTAACATCGTCATTGCTTGGCACATCCCACTCCCATAAAATGTTCTTCACCTATATTTGTTGAATGAATGAATGAATGAATGTAGTACAAGGGGAAGGTATGACGAAGATGTTTATTCAGAGGATCAGAACGGTCTGTGTCTGCAAGAGATCATGGAAGATTTTGTGAGGAAGGTGGCGTTTTAACTGAGTTTCAAAGTGTAGGTAGGATTCAGAAATGCAGAACATGGGGGGAGGAATGCTGGCTATAACCAAGGAGAGTGAGGCGTGGAGTGGGGGTAACTTTGTGAATTGCGTGTTGTGTGTGTGACAGAGAATGCGACCCACAGCAAAGACCAGCTATGTTTTGCCCACAGTAATCCTTGGCTGGCATTGAATCTCAAGGTCCTGCCCTAAATAAAGTGACTGAATGAAGAGCTGAGAGTGGTCCTAGCACTCGGGCAGGTGCTTTCACCAGGAAATGGTAGCAAGTGGCTTTGGAGTCAAAAGATTTAGAGTTGAATCCAGGTTCAACTTTCTGTGACCTTGAATAATTCGTTTAACCTCTCCCATGTCAGAGGAGTAAGAAATGGAGTTGATCTACTCAAGAAATTGGTAGGATTAAATCAGAATGTTTCAAAAGGGCCTAATATACCTGGCCTAGAGTGGACATTTAATAACTTTGAAACTCGAGGCTATTATCATTCTTACTCCAGAGAAAGAGAAGCTGCCTGATGGGATAGATTTCTCTGTATGAGTAAAGCAGACAGATTTGAATATAAAGCCCGGCTTTACTTTTTATTCATTAGCTTCAATGAACTTAGGCACATGCCTTAATTTTCTGAATCTCATTTTTTTCAACTGAAAATTAATTGAGTGTAATTCGTCCTTCAAGGGGGGATGAAAAGTGAGAATATGTATCACACTGCCTGGCAGATGAAGTTAGTCTAAGAGGGAGACTGAGCAATTCCTCCTAACGTTGTGAGAGCTCTGTAGTTAGGAATTAAAGCAAGCACCCCCCCGCCCCCCGGCCTTTCTGAGCAGTCAGGAAAGCTTGTGAGACTTTTAGACTTTCTTCCTCTCTTTTTATTATTTTTCTTCTTTCCTTTCTCCTGACTCGTTCTCATTAAATTTCGTGTGTGGGGGAAGCTCTAAGAGAGCAGATGTCTTCTACCTAGACAGATTTTGAATCATCCCCCCATGAACAGTACTTGCTGTGAGTTTGTTTGTTGTCTTCGGTTATGGTCCTTGGCTGCTCTGAGCCCCTGGGTTTGTTAGTTCAATCAGTCATTTATCATATTTAGTGAGCACCCCCTATGTGGTCTACCTTTTTTTTTCAGTAGGTTCCCTTGATAATAGTCCATGGCTAGAATCCTTCATTCTTGCACCTGTTCTATGGCGAGTACCACTTTATACCATGTTGAGGCCACTAGGGACTGCTTTAGCCGAGAGATTTCCATCAAGCTCTCCCAGACTGGGTGTCCTTGTCTCTTGCTTGCCCCTGTCAAAGTTTAGAGGACTTAGCTGATGTCGGCGCCCTGGACATCCAGCAGTGTTGCTGCTGTCTGTGTGACTTCTGTCTCCGCAACAGATGTGGATGGAGAAGCTCCTGCAGTGTAATGCTGACTTCCAGATGGTGGGCGTGGGGAAAAAGAAGGTGTGACAACAGGAGTGGAGGCTTCAGGAAGTGGGTGACAGGAGGGAGCAGACAGGTAGTGGGCAGAGGAAAGAAGTGATGGGTGGCAGAGGGAGGCAATCAGATGGAAGGAGTGTGATTCAGTACATGC
Source organism: Halichoerus grypus (assembly GCF_964656455.1). Lineage (NCBI taxonomy): Eukaryota > Metazoa > Chordata > Mammalia > Carnivora > Phocidae > Halichoerus > Halichoerus grypus. The sequence goes on along the minus strand of NC_135718.1, from coordinate 94,207,231 downwards.
TTATAATAGAAACTGAGTTGGAATTTACAATTAGCAAGTGAATGTCTGTCTGCATATTTACTTCAGAAACCACCGATGTTAATATGTTTACCATAAGATATAGCTTCACATAAGTATGATTTTTAGTAGCTGGTAATTGAAGTTTCCTGCTGTTGTATCCGGAAAAGCTATAATTACCTTCATAATATGGATACTCATGAACTTGAATTTTTTAAATTAAGTATATAAATTAATCTCATTATTGGTTGCATTTAATTTCTTTTGACTTTCAATTTGGGGTTCAGATTGCAATATGCATTAGGATAGTTTGTAGCCTGGTTAGTAAAAGTAATTTTATGTGCAAATTAAAATTTTTAGTCAGTCTTTTGATGATAAGAAGGACATGTAAACAACCATAAGTCAAATGTACAATTCTCTACAATCCCCAGCAAAGTTAATTAATACATCTACCATTTAATTAGAAAATCGCTACCAGGGCTCATTATTTTCATATGTGTCAACTTGAGCTAGTTACATAATTCAAAGGCAATCTTGATTTTTATCACAAACTTTGCCTTATTGATTTTAGTTGTAAAACTGAATTCACACCCATGTCCATGTACAACAGTAAATTTAAAATACTCTTTCAGTTTTGTTACAAGCTCTTGTGTAACAGATTAAACACTGATAGATATCTCTCTATGTTTCCCTCTCTAGGAAGGTAGCATTTCTTTTTCACTTTAAAGCTGCCAATACAAATAAAAAATTAAGAGTCTAGGAAGTTTTGACTTCCTGGGGCAGAGTAAAATGTAATTGCAAATAAAAAACTGTAAAGGTTAAACCTGAGATCTAGAAAGCATTTCTCGCCCTGGGAAGAAAAAGTAAGGAGCTGACATTCATAGAGTGGATGGTTCCCCCGAAAAGCCGTTCATCACAGTGATCTGTTCATCCCAGTGATCTGTTCTTTCATCAAACATGCAGTGCCTCTTGAGGAACATGCCCTCGAGGAGCTTGTAGTCTACGGGAGCAAACAGACAACGAGACTGTGGGATAAGTGCCGGGCTGGAAGTGTGCAGACGTTCAGGCTGCAGTGTGATGGAGGCATATAGAGGTGGTTGGGGCAGCTCGTGCCAGAGAGAGAGTCAAGATAGTAAGCCACCAGCACTGCGGGGGCAGCAATCCGTGCCAGTGGGTGCCCGCTGCCAACAGCAGGCATGGCTGTCCCAGGGCACAGTGGCTGAATAGCAACCCTGGGTGTGGGAAGGGGCTCCTATTTTGTGCTGGGAGCCAGAGGTCCTAGAAACCTTCCTGAGGAGAGGGGATGATGGCTGAGAGGAGGAATGAGGGTAGCTAGAGAATGGGAGCTCTCCAGCTCTCCCATCCTGTCCTTTTATCCTTCCATGTGGGAGAAGGGTTTAAGACTTCCCTGATTTTTTTTTAAAGATTTAATCATTTTTTAAAAGATTTATTTATTTGAGAGAGAGCACATTGCGGGGGGGGGGGCAGATGGAGAGGGAGAGGAGAGAATCTCAAGCAGACTCCCTGCTGAGCGGGGAACCCAACATGGGGCTCGATCTCAGGACCCTGAGATCATCACCTGAGCCAAAATCAAGAGTCTGATGCCTAACTGACTGAGTCATCCAGGTTCCCCACACTTCTCTGATTTCTTGACATCACCTTTGAAATTTATTCCTGTCAGTCCCTTCCACAGCTTATATGATTATCACCTTAAGGTTTCAACCCAAACTTTGATTTTTATCATCTTGTATGTGTTTCCCAAAATGAGGGTAGAGACCAGAGAATGAATCAGAAGGAAGTACATATTTAAGTCATGGGGGATGGGTGAGTTGAGGAAGTGGAAAAACGGACATACCCAATTCACAGAGAAATGACTTAAGAGCGAACCCAGTAGCCATGCAGAGACTCCCATTAATTCAAGATTTTTTTTTTTTTTTACATAGTATTATATTAGTCTCAGGTGTACAATAGAATGATTCAGCAGTTCTATACATTGCTCAGTGCTCATCAAGATAAGTGTACTCTGAATCCCCTTCATCTATTTCACCCATCCCCCCCACCCACCTCCCTTCTGGGAACCACCTGTTTGTTCTCTGTATTTAAGAGCCTGTGTCTTTTTGTTTCTTTGTCTCTTTTTTTTTTCCCTTTGTTTCTTAAATTCCAGAAATGAGTGAAATCATATGGTATTTTGTCTTTCTCTGATTTCTTTCACTTAGCATTACACTCTCTAGGTCCATCCGTGTTGTTTCACGTGGCAAATTCTCATTCTTTTTTATGGCTGAGTAATCAATGTTCTTAATATTTATTTGGTCAAATGGCATTATCGTTTAGGACTTTTATTTCCTCTTATAGATGTTGTCCCTGTCTCAAAATATTGCCCAACTGGAGGCCCAGGTTGAAAAGGTTACAAGAGAGAAGATTTTAGCTATTAATCAACTTGAAGAAGTTCAAAACCAGCTTACTTCCAAGGAAATGGATGTCACAAAGGTACAATGTGAGATTTTAGTTTAAAATTTTTTCCTAATGTACAAAGCCCAGAAAGCAGTTTGGAATGGAGAAGTTTTGTTATTTAAGATAGTAAAGATCCACATAATGGTCATTAAGCCAGCATTTACTTATTATTGGCAGGCCCTCTGATGGGTGCTGCAAATACAAAAGATGAATTAGACACAAATAATGTCCTGGAAGAACTGAAGGTTAAGTGGCTGAGACAGACTTATCAATAAGCAAGTTTCATTACTTTAATCATTGAATATTTGGTAAAACTTATATTTCTAAATTAGATGGGAGAAATGTTTGCCAGAGATAGCATGGCTTTGGTCTCCACAATGATAGTAAAAGAGATTTATTTACCACATGAAGAGTGTGCTTAACATAAAAAATTCTCCACCTCCCATTCCTTTTCAGACCTGGTCTCTAAAATCAAGGCTCCAATACTAAGTGTCTTATTTTATTGGTCCCTAAATTTATACTTTAAAATATCACAGTGTCAAATAAATAAATAAAATCTTAAAAAAAATAAAATATCACAGTGTCTGTGCTATGGGCATTACAAACTTGTAAACCAAAACTAAATTGTTTATAGTCTTTGCTGGTCACTATAACATACGTATTTATGAAACACTAAAGTCCATGTGGATTTCAGCAATAAGTTGCTTTAAAACTAAGCAACTAAATATAGGCATGCATGATGTAATAAATTAAATTGATTGATTTTTTTTAACAATTTACACAGATGATTTTCTTTGAAATGCATACCTTTTCATACTGCATTTTACTTATCAACATATTTCCCTAAATGTTGACACATTTGTAATACCATTGTTACTTATAATTTAGTAATTAAAATTACCTTTAGTATATGGAAGAAACAAAGCCCCTATTTTTTTCTTATTTTTCCCTTCAATTTCTGTAATTCTCCATTTGCTTTCTAAAATTCAAGCTAGCTAACGTTAAAGTTTTAAAATACCATATTTGCCAGTATCATCAATGTGTTTGTGTGGAGGGTAGGGGTAGAAGTAAGGGAATGGATATAGAGGGCTGGCAGTGGTTAATCCAGATTTATGGGGGAAAACTGGTGGTGAGAGTGTCCAGTCCATTGTAGGAAGAGAACTTTCTGTTGGAATGTGTACAGATGCCTCCTCTGTCTTTAGAACCATCCAGAAAGACTGACGCATCAGCAGCATGCCTTGCGGTGGCTCCAACCCTGAGATATCATTCCACTTCAGTTTAATTTGCCAGTTTATTTTAGATAAACTTAAGGGTTATGGATAAACTTAGCAGATGCTAAAGTGAAAGTAGTACGGCAAGGGAACTTTAAAAATAAAATTAAGGGATGAAATAATTCTAAATAAAACAATGCTTAGACATATAATAATAAACAATAATTTTGTATTGGTATTGGGTTTGAAACACCATGGCTGGGTAATTATAATTTTTTGGTATTATCAATTTGGGTTTTTTTCATTTCATTCATGTATATAAATCAAATAGGTTGGAATAAGAATAAGAAAGCAAGCAAATTTGGGCCCCTCTAATTTTTTTCTATCATTCTTAATTTTAAACTTTATTTAGCTTTAGAATTAATAACTTTTTGTAAATTACTAGTTTTTTTTTTAATGAGAGGGGTCAGCTCTGACACATTCAAGGCATTTGAATTTCAAATCAAATTTTTTGTAATTTTATTCTTTTTCTAGCATTTTGAGGGCCACTGGGAAGAAACTTACTGACTTTCCTCTGTCTTGTCACTATAACCTTTAGACACAGATTTGTTTATTTTTCAAAGCATTTTTTATTTGAACATAGGAAATAGATACAGGTTTCTTGAGATTCTAATACCTCAATAATGATGAAAACTAATTTCTGAAGTTCTAATCATCAGTTTTGGAGAAATACCAAAATTGAAAAGTTTCAAGCAACTATAACCTTTAGATGATACATGATTTTTAGAAAGTTGTATTTGTATATCAGAGACTGAATTAGCAGACTTGTGCGTTAATTAATCTCTCTGCAGGTTCTCAGTTATCTCAAAAGCTCATAATTTCTTTGTTTAGATTTATCTGCTGATTGCATTTTCCAAATTTATTTACCTGTCTGTAGAGGCCCTGGATTGAAAAACAAAATTGTATAAAGGATGATACACAACACTCTTAAGATGCTATGTGTACTCATTATTTAATGATATGTTAAAATCATTTCACTTAAATGTATATTTTCCTTTTATGTTGAATGCTACAGTTATAAATGGTTCCAGTCTGTGCCTTTTACCAGACAATGTTTATCAACTTAAATACATCGCACTGTGCTTAAGATTGACATTATCTACAAAGATTACAGTAAATACTGGGTTCTACTGTACACCTAAATACTATATAGTCTCTTAGCAGAGAGAAAAATTCCTTTATAAATTTCCTTAAATAAAAGCCTAACTGATCAAATCTTTAAAGGAAAACTTTACTATATAGAATGTCTATTTAAATCACAACAATTTGAATGAATATTCACATAGCTTAATATTTTAATTAATGATTTTATCTGCATAAAATAGAGATGATAATGCATTTTGGTTGATGTGCAATTGAAACTGTTATTTTGCACAAAAAAATTTGGGCACATTACTTAAATTTATTAGTTATACATTTCTTTATCATAATTTGAAATTGTTAGACTCAGTAATACCTGATATTGCCTTTACATCTTAACAGAATACATTGAATATTCTAACAGAAAATGCCGTTCTTAGGAAAGTTCTATTGTATTTTATTTATATGACCTCTAGGGGGCACCAAAAGACCTAATTGCAGGCGTTGCCTGGTAGATTCCCGCAGCTATTGATCTAGTTTTTACAATCTAACAGGTGTGCGGGGAAATGCGCTATCAGTTGAATAAAACCAAAATGGAGAAGGATGAGGCAGAGAAGGAACACAGAGAGTACAGAACCAAAACTAAAAGGGATCTTGAAATTAAAGATGAGGTAAGAGATGACAAGTGTAACTACAACGATTAAAGACATAATTAAAGATGTAAGTTATTTATTTCTATTATATTGCTTCTAACTAATGGAACAATCCAGTTTAGACTATTAAAAGAATTTCATTTATAGTTGCCTAAAATTATCACCTTTCACATGAAATGGTGAGAATACAACCGCCTGCATATAAAATCCCAATCTGACAGGTCATAAATATACATTTGGATATGTGTATCTATTACTTACAAAAGTAAAAAAAAAAAAAAATGTTCTAATGCACAGTTTGAACCTAAAATATACGTACATAAAGTTCTTGAAAGATGCCAACTTGAATCCAATTTTAAGTGAAAAAGTTTAAAATTTGTAAGATGAGATGAGTTGATATGTAAATATGTCAATCAAATTGATTGTTGGCAGAGCAAAACCAGTTTTAACTAAGATAACCATGAATACGTTTGCTCAAGAAGCCTTAAATACAGGGAAATTAGAAATGTTAGGGGAAAATGCTGCTTACTTCCATTTCAGTTGAACAGATGTTTTATGTTATATCTTTGTTGAGATCATGTAGATACTCCAATTTTAATTGATGACATGGATAAAGTTTTGAGAGAGGCAGTTCTAATAGACTCACTTTGGGTTTTCTATATTTGTGTTACAGTACAGAACATCGAAGGCTTTCATTCTTTATATTCAATGAAAGTAGGTTGATAAATCTATTCAATTAAAATGAGTTCTCAGTGTCAGCATTTTTAAAAAATCGCCACAATTTAAAAGTAGATAAAATTAATTTTTTTCAAATATATTTCTAGTTCATAGCTTTTTATCATACTTTCCAGCATCTTTTCCTTTTCAACCCAGTCAACTTTCTATGCAGATGATGTAAATAGATGATAGGGGAGTATTAAAAGTGAAAGCGATAATGAAATTTAGTACTTGAAAAAGTTTTCCAAGTCATGGCTGAAATCCCTGGCACTAAATTAACATCTGAACAACCAGAATCAGATTCTGCTTTTGTACCACTATATTCAGAGTGTTATGAGTTTTAATTTTCAGAATTTTCATTATTAACGTGTACAGATAATGAAACTATTTTACTGCATCCAGTTGGGGGCGTGCCTGATAGTGGAATTGAAAATCTTCCATCAGCAACCCAAGGTCTAGCATTACCAAGCCAAACAGAACTTTCCTTTCCTTTCCTGATATATAATGACTTTTTTTTTTTAAGGGTATCATCTTTGTATGCTCGCTAGCATTGTTAAATACTTTTGTATTATTCTATAGCATCTGCCCAACATAACAACTTGGACTAATTAGAAAAAAAATAAGAGTGTCTGAGTTATTTAAAATTACAGGATAATGTTCTAGGGAGACAAAACACTGTCGGAATCATAAGATTACCATATCACTTGTAAATGAATAACGTGTAGAAGTATTTGTAATATTTGTCTTTTCAGAGCTCTAGCTCATTGCAATTAACCAGCAATGATGTGGAGGCCAAAGTGGCAGGATTTTAAAAGGAGCCAGTTTCATTTGTAAACATTTCCTGCTTACTAGTCAAACATTAGCCGTTTTCATAATGATTTCTAGTGTTGTTTTTAGATAAAGATGTGCCTTCTTAGGAGGTCGGAGGGTTAGGAATAAAACCTTGGAGTGGTTACAAGGTGTTTGTGATGGGATGTGCTTGTTATCATTTTCTCTTGGACAGAATGTGAGGAAATCTTATAGGTGCTCTTTGTAACTATTTTGTATTGAGCAGACAGTTTCAGAAAGGAAAGTGGTGGTGTCTCTGGAGGAGCAAAGCAGCAATTGTTCTTGGGTCTTTCAGCCATGACCTGACCTTCTGTCTGGAAGACCAAAGAGCTACTTTGCTTGACCACCATCTGCACTCAAGAGAGAAATTTACATTCAACTTTTAAAAGCTGGGCATGTTGAGCATTTATCGGAAATACTTATAATGACAGAAAGTGTATGTAACTTTTAAAGTGTCCCACATCATGCAATTCAGCATAACAAGATGGCCATCTCCCGGTTTACAGACAAAGCATTCCTTGTAATATAGTCATTTTGTTCATATTTTTGTTAATCTGGCCTCTTGATACATTTTTAAAGTAGGTGGGAAACTGTGAGATTGGAATGTGGTCCGAACAAGAGCTTTGTTGATGTATATAAAACAGGGCAAATGGTTGACCACCAAAATCATTTTCTTTGTGACCCGAGCCTTGACTCTGGCATAATTAGAAGGAAGGGTTAGGGGAGGAACAATAGCGATCTCTTCCTCCCACTTTCTCCTTTTCTTTTTTATATTGTGTCAGGAGCCCATGGGCGGATTATCCTTCCCATCAACTCCTTTGTATCTCTTCAGCGTAGAGCGCTCCTGCCAGCCTAAGGAGAAAAAAAAGACATTTGGTATGGAGGAGAATGAAAAATCTGTGCCCTAGTTTTTATTTGAAATTTTTTTGTAGGCAACAGGTACACACACACACACACACACAGAGTCCATTATGGGAATTGAAAAACATATAAAAAGAATGCTATAATGAATTCCCACACATGCATCACCTAGGTTCATCATTTTGCCAGTCCTGTTCTGACATTTTTTCTCTCCTCCTTCATCTTCTTTGTCACTGTTTCTTCATCTTCTCTTCCACATCCTCTTTGTCTGTCTCCCTCTTCTGTTGCTCCTTTTGCTGAAGTAGATCTCAGACACAATGTTATTTCACCAGTGAATCCCTCAGCCTGCGTCTATGAAGGATTGTTTTTTGTACTCACTATGTCATCATCACACCTGACAATACTAACAGATTAATATCTTGTAGGGCCCAGCCCATACCCACACTTCTCTGACCGTCTCCGCAATGTCTGTTTCATGGTTGGTTTATTCAAACCAGACACACAGTGTGTTTTTGTATGTCCGAATGTTATGGCTTTATCTTCTTTAATAGGGAATAAAGGGATATCTTAGCAAAATTTTGACTTTCTTTATCTGTTGTTGTCTTATTAAATGTCATACATATGTTTCGACTGTGCTTTATATAAGGTGTCTCATCATCATTCTAAAGAAATATGAATTCATCCTACAGCAACTACGTGAGGGAAGTGACCCCCATGAAGCAACCCCAATCATCATATCCCTTTAGAGTCTGAAACCTACAATTTGTAATTAATTTCAGAGCCTTACATTTAGGGTCGGGGAATGCTGCAGGAAGCCCTGTTATTACCCTGGCATCAAGGTTAGCTTACAAAGGATGCATAAGTGGAATTTTCCTTGCCACCTTCCATTCTAGTAGGTGAATCTCAGAAGCGTTGATCGGGGCATCGTGTAAAAGGAGAATGCAGGGGCCTGTGTCCAAAATGCAGGAAAAAAGTGATGCAGAGGTATTACAATATAAAATATTGTCCTTTCTCTTATAATCTCTCTTCCCCCCCTTCTCCCCCTCCCCCTTCTCTCTCTCCCTCTTGTGCAGTTACAGTGTCCTGTATTTGCCATTTCACCTTGGCCTCTGTCCCTTGCGGGCATACTCATGGGGGCATGCAGGCATAGTGGTACCTGGATCAGGATGAGCAGAGACTTCACGTTGGGTCCACTGAGTGTGCAGCAGTGATAGTTGGAGGCAGGGATGGTCTCCTCCATGTCCTGGGATGTCAGGGGTGACACACTCTACCTAATCTTCCCCAGGCTCACATCCCGGCTCCTGCCAGAGGCAGAGGGCCACAGCAGAACACAGCCCCGACCCCACCCTCCCACTGCCATGACCTGGTTCCACCCAAGGCAGAGGGCAGCCAGATCCCCAAGTGTGGGCGAGAGAGGAAGCTTCAGGGGACAGGTGTCTGAGTCCCACCTCGGGGCTGCTGGGAGGAGTAAAGAGAAGACCACAGATATGAGGGGGGTTCCACCGTCCCACCAGACTTCTCTGATGAAACGCCAGTGCCAGTGTATAATCAGTCATTACAAACTTCAAGATGTCGAGCACAGAGCATTAAACAGCAAAGCTCAGCACCCTCCTAAACATGGGGCCCTGTCGGACTGCCCCGGCCACACGCCCACGGCGCTGCCAAGGCCGCGGGGGAAGGCAGGGGAAGGTTTGGTGTACAGCTGCAAGGAGATACACACCCACTTAAGCCTGCAGACGTGCACGAGTGTCTAACACGCCCATGTACCCGCACCGTAAGAGAGGGCTGACCACTGCCCGTCGTGGGCTGGTCTGACCCACTGCCTCTTCCTACAGATGGAGTCGTGTTAGAACCAGCCACGTCTGTTCGTTCGCGGATTGTCAATGGCTGCTTTCCGCGGCACAGGCAGAGTCGAGCTGTGGCAGAGACCCCATCCCCGTAGCCCACAAAGACTACAAGATTTACTCGCTGAGCCTTCGTACAAGAAGTTTGCCACCCCCTGCCCTGGGTGTAGAGATAGGAGTGGGTGGCTTAAGTTTCTCGTGCCTTACTAAAAAGTGGAGCTCTTTGAAGACTCATCAATCTTAGGTGATAACTTAATGGTTTTGGAGTATTTTGCAGTATGGCACATGGCCTCGTCCCTGGCCTGTTAGTCATCACTCATTGCCAAGTGAGTGTGGAACTGGTTAGAATGTCATTATCTTAGTAGTGGCCTGTGGCTTAATAATGGCTTAGATGAAAGGGGCGCCTGGGGGGCTCAGTCATTAAGCATCTGCCTTCAGCTCAGGTCATGATCCCAGGGTCCTGGGATCGAGCCCCGCGTCGGGCTCCCTGCTTGGCGGGGAGTCTGCTCTTCCCCCTGCTCATGCTCCCTCGCTCTATCTCTCTCTCAAATAAATAAATAAATAAATAAATCTTTAAAAAAATAATGGCTTAGATGAGAGTGTAAATATAAATATAAAACTTATTTTGCAATAGTTTCTTTTAGGTTGGTAAAATTTTTTTCAAGAGACAAGAAGACTTTTTTTTTTTTTAAACCAGCATTGCATGTGTTATAACTTTAGAGTTGTGGCTACAATTGAGCAGGAAGCATTGAGGTTCAAAATTCCTTGATCAAAACAAATATTTTAGGGTAGGGCACGTATAAAAAAAGAAGTAGATCAGAAGGTTTTGGCTAGAAAAATTAGGGCAAGAAAGAATTGGAGCTCCTGTCTACAGCAGTGGGAGTCAACACTTCCATACTGACGTTACACGTGGACCGTATCAACACAGGAATTATTTCTGAAGTTCAACTGAATTAATGAGATTGTTGGAAGAAGTGCATCTATTTTGTATGGGTTTGTGTAAAGATGAGAGGAAGCTTTGCAAGTCCTAAAGGGAGGGCCTACTTAAGGCCAGAGAAACTAAAGCAATAAGGAAAAGTTGAAGAGTTGTAACTTTTAAACACCTGCTCTTGATCCTCAGTACAGAAGGAATAAGAACAAAGCAGTTTAATCACAGCCACTGGAAATCACAATAGCCTGAAAGAAGAACTTTCTGACAGTGAGAAGATTGAAGGAGATCGCAGCAACAGGCCATGGAACTTTCTTCCCTGAAATTGCTAGTTTCAAACAAAAACGGCAGGGTGCCAAAGGCCCAGCTCACGGACTTCCAAGGTCCACCGTCTCCTCCTGGACTGTGGAAGCATCCTCAGACTATTTCACTCTATCTGTTAAAGTGACTAGGAGTGGCATTCATCTTTTTTACTTGTAATTTAGCACCTACACATTAAAGCAAAATCCTCCTCAGCTCTGTTCTCTGCTTTGTGTCTGTAATTCCGTGTACCCCCGTCAGAAGGCTTTGGGGGAATATGTTGAGATAATGGGTAGCTTCTGGAGAGCCAGACTTGAGAGACTTTTCAACTACCACCTGCAGTCTCACTTCTGCCTCTAAAAACTGGCTGGGAGAGGGGCCACTTGGGCATGCCGTTAGCACGTGTAATCACTCGGTCCTGGTGATGACAGAGTTGCTCTCCACTGTTCTTCACACTCTCTTCCACTGCTGGAGGCTTCGTACATCCTGCTCCCTGCTCCTCGCTCGGAGAGCAGCCGTGCGTGCGCGAGGGCCAGCCTACCCAGACCGGTGGAGGAGGCGCCGTGGGGGGGTAGCTGGAAGACCCAGGTCCTGCCCTGAGGGAGTTTATGTTCTAGCCGAGGAGACAGGGTCCACATTTGAACATGCCTACAAAATACTTACAAAGCAGCATATCGACAAGTGCAAATTAATGTAGTGTGAAGTTCATGCTGGCTCCAACCCATGAGAGTCGGAATCTGGTTCCATGTGTGTGATGCAATAAAGCTTTTTTTTTTTAATAGCATCTTCCCTAAGTACGCCCTAAAGCATTGTTCAGATAAATTTGTGTTCCTATCACAGCCTAACCAAGAATTCTGAGCAAATTCTTCAGCCTGGCGTGTGTCTAATAAATCAGCCTCTTTTGTTCTTGCACCGCACGATGCTTGAATGGGACAAATGGGATTATGTAAATAAAAATATCTTGGTTTAATAAAAGATTATTGAACTTCTCATTTTTCTCAAACACCAGGCAAAGTTAATTTCTTCATTTTAAACCATAATCATGTCAATAAAGTCACAAAATTAGCAGTGAAAAAGTAAGTTTCTTTCTTTCTTTCTTTCTTTCTTTCTTTCTTTCTTTCTTTCAGAGCAGTTTCAAATCGACCCAGTGAATAATACCAAGTTGGACATTGTTGGGGCATTTAGCATTTGGTAACTTAATTAATGATTTGGGCAGAGGTTTTAGGTAGCAGTTCATGTATCATCATTCATGAAAGCACAGTAGAAATTCAAATTCTCAAAAAAGAGTCATTCAATTCTCAAATAAAGATGGTAATGCTGTTCACCATAATGATGTATTTTTAAAAAATCAAACGTGTAAGCAGAAACAATATATCTGAAGATATAAATTTAGGGCAAGTTAGAGAGAAGGGCACAAATAGGACATAAAGCAAGCCCGCTTAGAAAGCATATGCCTTATGGGGTAAACAGTTAGAAAGAAATGTTTGTCTTTGGATAGGAATATAAAACTGTAAACTGAACTCAAGCAATTTTTGCTATATTCAGTTTCACTGGATCCATGTTTTGGTCCTTAAAAAAACTTTTTGCATACTTCCTTTGACTTTTTTTTTTTTTTTTAAGATTTTATTTATTTATTTGACAGAGAAAGACACAGCGAGAGAGGGAACACAAGCAGGGGGAGTGGGAGAGGGAGAAGAAGGCTTCCCGCGGAGCAGGGAGCCCGATGCAGGGCTCGATCCCAGAACCCTGGGATCATGACCTGAGCCGAAGGCAGACGCTTCACTACTGAGCCACCCAGGCGCCCTTCCTTTGACTTTAAACGTTGGACTCACAGACCTACCTGCCACTCTTCCGGAGCATCTTTTTGGGTACCAACTTTGGGATTGTGGTAGCTACCAGGTGCCTACAGCTCCTTGTGTGTCCACATGTGCCAGCAAGCTGGAAAGACAGAGGACAGCTCCATGTGCTTTTTTTTTTTTTTTTACAGTCCAGAAATATTAGTACTGATATCCAGTATAAATATTACTAATTACTACAGATGTATACATTTTAAAACAATATTTATTATATGAACATAAGCACATGCACAGAAGCCAATAATTCCATCACCCAATAGAGCAAATTGTTTTCATTTTTCTGTTTTACTTTCTACTTTTTGTCCATATGCATATATGATATTTGCAAGTAGTAAACATAGCCTAGGTATAATTTTGGTTTTTGCTTATTTCACATAATGATATCTCCAGCATTTTTATGTGTTGCTGCCTATTCTTCATAGTGATCACTTTAATAGGGCCACTCACATGTACTTTTAAAGGAAAGAATAATAAGTCAGATTTGGAATAGAACAGACACCGTTACAAATTCAGAATTTTTTGCCCTAAGATCCACTTGTTGCTTTAATTCAACAATCATATATCGCATGCACCATGTTGACCTATAATGGGCTTCTGTTTTCTGTTCTTAAAGAAGGGAAGGTGTAAGATGGGTAAGCAAATACATAAATGTCCCAGAGGTCCCAGTAACAATAATTAGCAAACTCTACAAGGGTATAGGGGTTTACAAGAGGGACAGCTGGCTTCCTTGAAGGATGGGTAGGATATTGCCCAGCATGGATGAGAGGAAGGCATTCTGGTTAGGAGGTCCAATGTGGCAGCTTGAGCAAAGGAATGGGGATGGTGCAGGGGTGGGGGTGGGGGTGGGATATGGGAAAGGAGGATGCATTCAAGGAACACACGTGTCTTTTGATTCCATAGCGCACTAGTATAACTGACCTCAGTATCTCCAGTGCCACGGCTCCGTTATTAAAGCTTGCCCATAGAAAATGGGCTTCTTTCTATTAGGTTCAGAATCCCAGTATGATTGCCTATTATAGAACATACTGCACACCCTGCAGTCAGGCACCAAAATCATTCTATATTTGGGGAATGTTTGCATAAGTTTTTCATTTCCCTTGTAGTATTTTCTGTGTAATGGAATAATTTTAAGGTGTTCACATTTCAGATGATAACAATAAAATATCACTTTGTAAATAACGTTAGAATCAAGTAGGATTAGTGTTTGGAAATAAAGAATTCACAGTTACCTTAATGATTTGTAGATTTCTACGTGACTAATGCTGGAGGGTAAAATACAGGGTACAGGGTCTTACTTTACCTATGGACTGTGAGTCCAAAGACTCAACTTCTTGATTTGGCTTTTTGGCTAACTTCCTGAGCAAACGTCTCAGAGCCTTACCTTCTTTCCCAGGGAAGTGAAAAGCTTGGAGAAGTGATAGCTAAGATTTTCTTTAGCTTGAAATTCCTATGTTTCCAGAAACATAAGAAATACTTCTCTGCCCCTCTTAATTATGAATTAAGTATTAATAAAATCTATATAAATTGCATGGAGTCTCAAGTGTCATTTCAAATTTTCCAGTTATTCACCTGATTTGATAAAGATGACATTTTACTGTCATCAATTTTAGATCATATTCTTTTCATTATGATTAATAATAGAACAATAAAATGTCTAGCCTTTTAAACAGTTGAATTTAATTACAAGATAGACTCTAATTTGCAATAAGGATTAAAGCCCTACTCTGAATTAAGAATGAAGTTCTATTGGGGCACCTGGGTGGCTCAGTCGTTAAGCGTCTGCCTTCCGCTCAGGTCATGATCCCAGGGTCCTGGGATTGAGCCCCGCATCGGGCTCTGCTCCGCGGGAAGCCTGCTTCTCCCTCTCCCACTCCCCCTGCTTGTGTTCCCTCTCTTTACTGTGTCTCTGTCAAATAAATAAAATCTTAAAAAAAAAAAAAAAGAATGAAGTTCTATTGGAAATATTTCAGGCAACAGCAAACTGTCTTAAGGAAGTATTTTAGAGGAGTAGCCAACTTTCCCCAAACCCGTGGAATTAAATATCCCCAGCCAGAGTTTCTGTGTGAACCCATGAACCGCAGGATAACAAGGGTGTTCTCCTGTTAGAGACCCGTGATTTTAATAGTTAATCCTTCCCCTTAACACTTCCACTTGGTGCTCTCAGAAGTGCAGTGATGGAATGAAATCCTGTGGTGAGAATAAGATCATGTTCAGTTTCTGTATTTTGATTTTTTTTAGTCATCAGAATGAAAACAATATTTTAAAAATTCTCTTAGAGGTTTCACATATCCCTGGAATATTTCCCTGGCCCTCATTGGAGTCGGTGTGAAAGACTGCCCTAGACAGAGATTCTAGATATAGCTGACTGTTAATAAATTGCGAGGTGTCTAGATTTTCCTATTGTTCTCGTTAACGGGTTGTCAAAGTAATTTAACCCTTTTTGGTGTTGACATCTGTTTTTAAGTGGATCAGCTGCAGTAACATTCCGTTTTTAGGGAAAAGACGAGAAAGCAGCAGGGTCCTTACTTCTGGCCTGCCTTCTGCCCTCCCAGTGAGGAATGGAAAATTGTTCTTTGTACCAAATCTCTCTACTTACAACTGAAGTTCTGATATTCAGTCTGTCTCCGTCTTTCTCTTCATGGTAATAACTCATGCAACCAATAGCATTAGCCTGGCTTTGGAAATCATAAGTCAAGCTGTGGTTGAAAGTTCCCATTGAAGTGCAAGGGAGTGCTCCTGTCTCCTTAGAATGGCAGCTAAGGAAAAAGGAGAGGTAAAAATTTCTACAGGTATGTTAGGAAGATGGACTAGAAAGAACTGTTCCACTTGAAAGATTGTCCCATCATTGCAATAAGGATTAAAGCGTTTTCTTTTGGACCTCTCTTTCATTTGCTCAGAATTTCATGCACAGAAACCTGAATTCCCTCAGGAGTACCTGGGTGGCTTGGTCGGTTGAGCATCTGACACTTGGTTTTGGCTCAAGTCATGATCTCATGGGTCATGGGATCGAGCCCCGTGTTGGGCTCTGCGCTCAGTGGGGAGTCTGCTTGGGATTCTCTCTCTCCCTCTGTCCCTCCTCCCCACTCGTGCTCTCTCTAAAATAAATTTTTAAAATTTTTAAAAAAGAGCAATCTGAATTCACTCATACTGAGAGATAATTGTCAGATCCTAATTTGAGTTAGAAACCTTAGGGTATCGTATTCAAGTTGTCTCTACACTTAAGATTATTATAGAATCATAGGGCTGGGTCATCGTTTCTTTCCTAACTCACTGAAGGTCCACTATGTGTACAGTGATTGAAGCCATAGAAGGGTTTCTATAACAAGAACCAGATATGTTTTCATCTGAAGGGGGAGTTAAGACAATGGCTCAGATATCTATTTATGCCTATATTTTAAAATATAGGATATTTATCTTTGTGTGTATCTTACTAATATGTAATACAAGAAGTATGACTAGCTGACGATTTTTCTTGAGCAGAGCCTGAAGTCTTAAGTCTCTAAATGCTGAATTCAGGATACCTTAGACTGACTTCATCAGCCAAAAGAGAAGGGAGGACCCTAGAGCTGTCTGAGTCATATAAACAAGAAGATAAAAGAGGAGTGGAGGGCAAGGGGGGGAAAAGTGGAGGAGAAAATGAGAAAGACTGTAGAAAGCATTCTAAAGACATTTACACAGAGAACAACTGGGCTTTTACCTCTACGTAGTCTGCTTTCCATTAGACTCTAACTCAGAGAAGGCAAACGTGACCACAGATCCATCATTGTGTCTCATCAGTATTTTTAAGAGGGATCCATGATAATAAGATTTTTTTAAACTGTAATTGCTTTTATAACCTCCTTCTCCCCACATCCCTGCCCCAAACCATTACTGGTCGTTGAGAGTAATTTGATATAGCTTGGCATTTTTCAGAAGATGCTTTCTAATCACATAGCAATGCAATTCATGGAGGTGATTGTTTTCTTCAGTCTCTCTCCTTTCATTGGCCATGTATGAAAAATCAAAGGGAGGGTCTCAGGTCATAAGGAGCAGTGGTCTGGTGGGCACTGAGAACCAGAAAGTTTGTAATGACTTGGTCTGTCCCCTTCATGTTGTAGATGGTTAGACAGCAGGTGAGGAGAGAATGATCGCCTCGTTTTTAGACATTAAATTGCTTAATTAATAGTTATTGGTAAACTATTATATGTCACTGACACATAGGTACTGGGGTTGCAATGAGATATGTTTACAATAAAATATGTGTGTTGCTCATACAACTCTTACAGTCTGGCAAGGAGGTAAAATGTGACAGGAGGGCTCAGTGCAAGGAGTGGCTTACTGTGGTGGAACAGAATTGGATCCTACTCAACAGCCAATTTTCCGCAAGCATAATAAGAAAATTCAATAGGGGAAAGAATAGTTTTTCAACGAATGGTGCTGGGCCCTGGATACCCACGCATGAAAGAAGGAACTTGGACCACTACCTGGCACCATACACAAAAATTAACTCAAAGTGAAGACTTAAATTTAAGAGCTAAACCTCTAAAACTCTTGGAAGACAGCAGAGCCATAAATCACTGTGAGCTTGGTCTAGACAGTGGTTTCTTAGATGTGACATGAAAAGCACAAGCAACAGAAGGAAAAAATAGATAAATTGGGCATCATCAAAATTGGAAACTTTTGTGCTTCAAAGGACACCATCAAGAAAATGGAAAGATAACCCCCACAATGAGAGAACGTGTTTACAAATAATGTAGCTGATAAGAGATTTGTAACTGGGACTTATAAAGCATGCTGACAATATAATAAAAATGGCAACCCAATTTAAAAACAGGTGAAGAATTTTTTCTTTAAAGATTTTATTTATTTGAGACAGAGAGAGCTCACAAGTGGGAGGGAGAGGCAGAGGGAGAGGGAAAAGCAGACTGAGCAGGGAGCCCGATGTGGGGCTCAATCTCAGGACCCCGAGATCATGACCGAAGCCGAAGGCAGACACTTTAACTGACTGAGCCACCCAGGTGCCCTCAGGAAAAGAATCTTAATAGACATTTCTCCGAAGAAGATACACAGATGGCAGAAAAAGCATCTGAAAAGTTGCTCAAAATGGATGAAAGACCTAAATGTGAGACAGGAATCCATCAAAATCCTTGAGGAGAACCCAGGCAGCAACCTCTTCAACCTCAGCCACAGCAACTTCTTCCTAGACACATTGCCAAAGGCAAGGGAAGCAAGGGCAAAAATAAACTATTGGGACTTCACCAAGATAAAAAGCTTTTGCACAGCAAAGGAAACAGTCAACAAAACCAAAAGACAACCGACAGAATGGGAGAAGATATTTGCAAATGACATATCAGATAAAGGGCTAGTATCCAAAATCTATAAAGAACTTATCAAACTCAACACCCAGAGAATAAATAATCCAACCAAGAAATGGGCAGAAGACATGAACAGACATTTTTCCAAAGAAGACATCCAAATGGCCAACAGACACATGAAAAAGTGCTCAACATCACTCGGCATCAGGGAAATCCAAATCAAAACCTCAATGAGATACCACCTCACACCAGTCAGAATGGCTAAAATTAACAAGTCAGGGAACGACAGATGTTGACGAGGATTCGGAGAAAGGGGAACCCTCCTACACTGTTGGTGGGAATGCAAGCTGGTACAGCCACTCTGGAAAACAGTATGGACGTTCCTCAAAAAGTTGCAAATAGAGCTACCCTGTGACCCAGCAATTGCACTACTGGGTATTTACCCCAAAGATACAAATGTAGTGATCCGAAGGGGTACGTGCACCCTGATGTTTATAGCAGCAATGTCCACAATAGCCAAACTATGGGAAGAGCCAAGATGTCCATCAACGGATGAATGGATAAAGAAGAAGTGGTATATATATATATATATACAATGGAATATTATGCAGCCATCAAAAACCCCAAAATCTTGCCATTTGCAACAATGTGGATGGAAGTAGAGGGTATTATGCTAAGCAAAATAAGTCAATCAGAGAAAGACAAGTATGATATGATCTCACTGATATGAGGAATTTGAGAAATAAGACAGAGGATCATAGGGGAAGGGAGGAAAAAAATGAAACAAGATGAAGCCAGAGAGGGAGACAATCTGTAAGAGACTCTTAATCTCAGGAAACAAACTGAGGGTTGCTGGAGTGGTGGGGGGTGAGAGGGGTGGGGTGGCTGGGTGATGGACATTGAGGAGGGTATGTGCTATGGTGAGCACTGTGAATTGTGAAGACTGATGAATCACAGACCTGTACCTCTGAAACAAATAATACATCATATGTTAAAAAGAAAAAGAAGAAGAAGAAGATAGTAGGAAGGGAAAAACGAAGGGGGGGGAATCGGAGGGGGAGACAAACCAGGAGAAACTATGGACTCTGAGAAACAAACTGAGGGTTCTAGAGGGGAGGGAGTGGGGGGATGGGTTAGCCTGGTGATGGGTATCAAGGAGGGCACATATTGCATGGAGCCCTGGGTATTATACAGAAACACTGAATCATGGAACACTACATCAAAAACTAATGATGTATTGTATGGTGACTAACATAATAAAATAAAATTTTTTAAAAAGTTGCTCATCATCGTTAGCTATCAGAGAAATGCAAATTCAAATCAAAATGATATACTACTTCACACCTACTAGACTGGCTAAAATCAAGAAGACAGAGAATAACAAGTGTTTGCAAGGATGTGGAAAAATTGGAGGCTAATGCTTTGCTAGTAGGAAAGTAGTGCAGCCGCTTTGGAAAAAAGTCTGACAATTTCTCCAAAGGTTCAACATAGAGTTACAGTATAACCCAGTAATTCCACTACTATGTATCTACCCAAGAGAAGTGAAACATATCCCCACAAAACTATGTTCATGAATGTTCATAGCAGCATTAGTCATAATAGCCCCAAACTGGCAACAACTTAAATGGACATCAACTAATAAATGGACGAATAAAATGTGATTATAACTCAATCTTTATATGTTGACAATGAAAACAAAAGACATACTGGTACATTCCATAAAATGTTTGAACCATGAGAAGAGTATGCTGAGTGAAAGAAGCCTGTCATGAAAGACAACAATTGTATGATTCCATTTGTAGGAAGTGTCCAGAATAGGCAAATCTCTAGAGACAGAAAGATTAGTGGTTGCTTTGGGCTGAGGAGGTTGGGGGGCACATGGGGGGGGTACCGTTAATGGGCATGGGGTTTCTTTGCTGTTCTAAAATTAACCAATGTCATGGTTGCACAACTCTGTGAATAAACTAAAACACATTCAGTTGTATACTTAAATGAGAGAATTATATGTGAGTTATGTCAGTAAAGCTGTTGCTTAAAAAAAATCCTATCATAAAAGTCATATTTCAGCCTAGTCTGGGGCGAAGCAGAGAGATAGGAAGGGAAGGCCATTCAGGCAAAAGGGACAGAATATGCAGAGGCATTCTTCCATATATACGTGGAGGACAAAAGGAGGCTCAAGAGATGAGGATGGAAGACTGAGCCCCAGAAAACTGAAATCACTTGCCAGAAATAGTGGTAAACCACTTGAAGTCAGAGTCTATATCTTATTCATCCTTGTGTCCCCAGCACCCAGCACAGAGAAGGCTTACCACAAGTTTTATCTGTCAGGTGAATGAATGAGTAAATGAATGCCTAGGTGAGCTGAAGAATGAACTTTCAATAATAAGTAATAATGCCTCAACTAGATGACACATCCTCTAACTCCTAGTTCGTCTTTGTTGTGCTATGGCAGGCAAAAAGTTTTAGTCAGAATCAAGATGAAAGTAACTTCTTTTGGGGCGCCTGGGTGGCTCAGTCGGTTAAGCGTCCGACTCTTGATTTCAGCTCAGGTGATGATCTCTAGGTCGTGAGATCAAGCCCCGTGTCAGGCTCTGCACTGGGCATGGAGCCTGCTTCAGTTTCTCTCTCTCCCTCTGCCTCTGTTCCTCCCCCTGCTCACACTCCCTCTCTCAAAAAAAAAAAAAAAGAGAGAGAGAAAAGAAACTTATAATGTTTCTTTTTTTAGCAGTTAATTAATTAAAAATGTTTGATCAGTCTTTTTGTATTTTCCCACTCTAATAAGTGTGAAATGGTATCCCATTGTGGTTTTAATTTGCATTTCCCTAATGATTAATGATAGTAAACCTCTTTCTGGGTGCTTTCATGCCATCCATATACTTTTATCAGTTATATGCACTCCCAGACTGTAGTTGAAGATCCTGTCATCTTCACTGGTGTTATTGCAAGGGTGTCCTAACTGATTTCCCTTCCCCCTGCGTCTCCCCATTTTAGTCCCTTTGCAGCCAGAGGGACCGTTAAAGCCTGTGTCAGATCTTGTCACTCTTCTGATTACAACTGTCTGGTGGTTCCCTCTCTCAGTCCTGGGAAAAGGCAAAGTCCTTCCAGTAATGTACAAGGTGAAGGCGCTACACAGTTTGACCCTCCTGTTCCTCTCTGTCTTCATCTCCTACTTTTTGTCCACATCACTCTGCTCTAGCTACACTAGTCCTTGATGGTCCACAAACACATCAGATACACTCCCACCTCAGGGCCTTGGTGCTTGTTGTTCCCTTTGCCTGAATACTGTTCCCCGTGATAGCCGTGTGGGTCACCAGCCTTCAAGTTGTTGCTCTAATATCTTCAGGGCTTCAGTGTCTCACAGGCAGTTAGGGTCCCAGTAACTGGAGGGATGGGTGGGTAGAGAGGTTGCCAAGAGGTTAGACCTGAAGTCAGATTTTCACTTCACTACTACTACATGGTGAACTTGGGCAAATTACTTCAGATGTCTAAGCCTCAGTTTTCTTATCTGTAAAATGAGGATAGATAAAATTACCACTTTTTAAAAAAAATTTTTAAAGGGGCACCTGGGTGGCTCAGTGGGTTAAGTGTCTGCCTTCGGCTCAGGTCGTGATCCCAGGGTCCTGGGATCGAGCCCTGAGTGGGGCTCCCTGCTCAGCAGAGAGCCTGCTTCTCCCTCTCCCTCTGCCTGCCGCTCTGCCTACTTGTGTTCTCTTATCTCTCTGTCAAAAAAAAATTTTTTTTAAGATTTACTTATTTATTTTAGAGAGAGAGCACACATGAGCAGGAGGGGGGCAGAAAGAGGGGGAGTGAGAGAGGATCTCAAGCAGACTCCCTGCTGAGTGTGGAGCCCAACACGAGGCTCGATTCCATGACCCCAAGAGCATGACCTGAGTTGAAATCAAGAGTCAGTCACTCAACTGACTGAGCCACCCAGGTTCCCCTAAAATGACCACTTTACAGGGTTTTGTAAAATTTGAGATAATCTATGTTAACCCCATGGTATAGTATGTGACATATAATAACTTGTCTATTAATGTTAATAACTGTTATTTTTACTAACGTCTTCATTGCTCTTCACATTCTCCACCCTCACCTCTTTCTCCTGACTATGTTCTATTTTATCTAGTTGCTTTCCAGAGTCACAATAACTGAATATGATGTTTTATGGTGTGACCGGGCCAGTCATCTGAGCTTACAGTAATCTAGCTTCAGAGCTAGATTATTTTGCATTATCATTTTGCGTTACATGTTTATCAAATGTGTCTCACTGTGAACTCTTACTGAGCTTCAGTTCAGTTAAAACCCCAAATGACATAGGTCTGCTGCCCTACATTGGACCGTAAATATAGGTATTTGCATTTGTCTCTCTGAAAGTTGATTAGTTTGTTTGGACCTATTGTGTCAGCTGGTCTGAACCTCTTTGGATTCTGTTTTGACATCTCACCATAATAAGTTAGTCCTCTCTAGTCTGTGTCACAGGCACATTTGATCAGCACATCATCGGTTTCCTTAGTAAAGTCAGTGGTTTAAACAGTTTGGCACACATAGCAGGGCAGAACCCAGTGGCCTGTAGCTGGAGACCCGCCCCCCCAGCTGGATATTTTCATTCTGTCTTCCATATGTTTGCTTAAACTCATGGTTTATTTTCTTGTTTGGGAACCAGACCATTTCCTTCTTCAAATCGAAGCACGTTGACTTTTGTTCTTGTACCACTATGTACAGGTAGTGTGCGTGGGCCTAACTGAGCCATATGACAGATTCGATTGACGGCAAATACTCAGGAAATTAGGCATAGATCGCTAAGAAATCAAAGCGCCTTTGTAAATGGGGATCAGATTTATAGCTGGCAGGATTTAAACCTGTGTTGGAAAACTCCCAATGGAAGGGGGATGGGCCTGCGTGAAATTCCAGTTTCTTTATCTAAATAATCCTAATAGACTAAATTGGAAATTTGAGGAATTTGACTCTGTAAAACCAGTTTTTCAGATTTCTTCTGTTCAGTCTACTGACCTACTGTCCTTTTAAAAGCATGTTTGTATGCATATGTCAAATCATTATGCTGTACAGTTGACCCTGAAACAACATGGGTTTGAACTCCTAAGGCCCACTTATGCATGGATTTTTTCTTGATAAATACAGTACAGTCCTATAAATGTATTTTATCTTCCTTATGATTTTCTTAATAACATTTTTTTCTCTAGCTTACTTTATTGTAAGAACAGTATATAATACATAGAACATACAAAATATGTGCTAATCAACTGTTTATATTATTGGTAAGACTTCTGGTCAGCAGTAGGCTTTTAATAGTGAAGTTTTGGGGGAATCAAAAGTTTTATGTGGATTTTCAACTTTGTCAGGGGCCAGCACCCCTAACTCCCACATTGTTCAAGGTCAACAGTAATACCATGTCATATGTCAATTTTATCTCAATAAAAATGTTCCATCCTAATCATTACCCTATATTTATCTGTTCAATGCCTATTTCATTTTTCTTAATAAAAATGAGTGAGGGCAAGAATTATGTTACTTTTCTAATCGTCACAGCATCTAAATTCAGTGCTTTATATGCAAGTGTCTTCTAAATTATGAAAAGCTGTATATATACGTAGAGCTGTGGTGATTGAATAGATGGTCAATAAATTGAATAGATGAGTTTACTCCTTTGTATGTGGATGTTGTTAATGAAAAGAATCATACTCAAAACATTTATTAATTAAAGCATCTACTTTACATTGGAAGCTTCTTGCCAAATTAGTAGAAAATATAGGTTATTTTTGAGTTAAAGTGAAGTACAATATATTCTTAAGTTCCCCAAATAGAATTTTACAGAAATATTTCTATAACTCACAGCTAAAGTGAATTTTCTAAAAACTCCCCATAAGGTGAGATCACGTACGCCATGTCTCAGTACAGAAGGATTTTTTTTTTCAATCAGTTATGTCTCTAAAAATAAACCCAGTTTTGTTGTTAAAATTTGCTGTTTCCTCTTCACATAAGAATGTCTCATTAATTTCGGTGAAAACCGTCCAACAAGATAAGGTTAAATTGGCCAGTTTTCCAGTGGAGGAGAATCCATTTTGTGTCCCGAGCAGAGTAGCAGCTAAAAGGTGAGTCGAAGACAGACATGCTGTTTCAGTGGTCAGAGTATTTTGAATCCAAGCATTAAGTGTTCAGGGAAGAGGTTTGGATGCTCTAGGTGTGTTTTCAGTAAAACTCTACCTGTCTTACTCTCTTTAGAGTTTTATAGCCAGAGCATTGATGTGGATGTTCTCTGTCATCAGGTACACCAAGGAGTAACAGAAAGTGGGGAGGTGGTAAAAGGGGGTGACCTCTTGGAGGTCCAGTATATTTGGATGGGGCAGAAGAGGCGCTGTATTCCCTCATCTGTACTGTTAAGTGGTCTAGACTCCTTAGGTGGGGGTTTCCTCTTCTCAGTCATTTCAAACTGATGTCGTGAAAAATTAAAATATTATTTCCTATAAAATGAAATCATTCAGTTTCAAGTGAAAGGCTAGGAGATCTTGAAGAGGTCTAAATGTTTGAGCTTTTCTTGGTTTGAGAGAAAAGAAATATGTTCTTTTGCCCCAGCACCTATACTAAACAGTAATATTGATAAAAATAAAATCTAATAAAATGTAGTTTTTAATTAAGAACTGATAGATATGGTCTTATGAAACTAGTTTTACAAAGGGGGATCTGAGTCTTAAATTTGTTCTGATTGTCAGAGATTGACAGAATTTAACTAATAGGAGAATACACAGAGCACAAAGAATATCTTCTTGTTGAATAACGGTTGTCAGAAAAGAAACAGATGATGTGTTTTCTTTATTGCATTTAAGAAATTAATTATTGCCAATAGAAGCTTGTTGATGCTTGTTAACGGAGTTAGCATAGTGATTTGGCATAATTCCACATTTGAATGGAAATGGGGTTCAGTGAAGAGTCCAAAGCCTGGGTTCTAGTCCAGCTGAGTGAACTTCAGTGGGTTGTTTGATTTGATCCCACTGGACCCCAGTGTTCCCATTTGTAAAGCGACAGGATAGCTGGGCATCTTCTATCTCTCACTGTACCTTTTTTTTAAGGCCTGTATTTTTATTAAACTCTTGATATGAACAGGGGAGTTAACACCCAAATGTTTTAGGATCCGCCCAAATGTTTTAGGGTCCTTTTGGTAGGAGCACATTTTAGAAATATAATCAGTGCAATATTTAAGGAAGAGGAATTTTATTTGATAAATTAAAGAATGCACATCGAAGGGCGCCTGGGTGGCTCAGTCGGTTAAGTGACTGCCTTCGGCTCAGGTCATGATCCCAGGGTCCTGGGATCGAGTACCGCATCGGGCTCCCTGCTCTGCGGGGAGCCTGCTTCTCCCTCTCCCTCTGCCCCTGCTTGTGTTCCCTCTCTCGCTGTGTCTCTGTCAAATAAATAAATAAAATCTTTAAAAAAAAAAAAAAAAGAATGCACATCGAGGTCCTGAAAGTTAGGTGCAAAATAACCCTGAAGCTTTCTTGTGTTTTCCCTTTAGGAATCAGAGTATTTTTTAACTGATGCTTTTCTGACAACTCCTAAAAAAGTAACATTGAGTATAAGAGTTTTAATTTGTGCTTGCTGAACAATAGTAAAAATGTGTGCCTTATCTAAGAGACATAATATAAGTTTTGCCACAATTGCCTGCTTTTCTACTAAGAATAAATGGGCTGGTTTATTTTCACACAATTTTTAATAGCTGACACAATTACTGAAAAACCATGCTTACTATTGGAATAGCAGCAGATTTATTAACTCGTTTTCTTTGGAAATTATAATTTGGTAGTTGTCTGTACTTTTACGTCTACTCAAAAAAATTTTTGGCTTTGGAAAAGCATACTTGAATATTGGTATTCCTGCAGTTATGGTTGAAAAAAATTACATTTGAAGCATAAATAGAAAATATAGAAAATTGTTGGAATTCTGTGTTGCTTTATGCCAATAGAAGCCAATAGAATGGAAGCCTTTATGCTGCAATTCATGGAAGGTAATAGTGTCAACTCTGAAAAAATTTTCAGAAATTAACTATTTAACTTAGGATGATAGATTATATCCTTGATGTCTTTTAAGTATTTTTAATCTCATAATGGGAACCTGAAGGCATTGTAAATACATTTAATTATAAAAAGATGTTTTCTAAACCATAAATACATAATAAACTTCACACATTTAAATTTAGTTATAATTTTTCCTATAGCAAAATCAGATAAAACTTTTAGAATAGCAATATTTCCAGTTCATTTCAATTTATTTATCTTTATAGATAGTGAAATCATCTTATCTTACTTGAATATGCCTTTCATTCTCTTGTTCATTAAAATTGTTTTAGTGTGGTTTTATATTTAGCCTTATTTTTTATTAGTGTTTAGTTCTGTTTCTACTCATGGGGAATGCTGTAGTAGCAACGTTAGTAGTGGGCAATATGACCAAAGTTATTTTAATCTTATATTTCAGTGTATTTTCAATTGAATTATTTTGTCAGAAAATGTTAATAGCATTAGTATTCAGAGATACAGGGAACAAGATGTCCCAAAATATAGAAATGTAATGTGAAAATTAGAGTTCATTTAACATGAATCCTGGAGCCTTAATGTTAATACATAAGAGATTTTCTGCTATAAATTTTTACAAGAACTAAACAAGAGTATAGCAGTAATTTCTGTTATTTACTATAGCACAGATGCTTGTAAATTTGAGGAGGTAATGATATGAAAAACTAGATGTATCATTGGGTTTGTTTTTTTATCAAAATGATAGGAAATTAGTTTATATTTTAACAGTTATAAAGGACAAGAAAGTGAAATTAAGAGTGGACAGATTGGAGATGTATATGTGTATGTGATCATCTGGCCATCTGGATTATATACATGCATATATAAAATATGTAATATACATACTATACAATGTCCAGCACATAGTAGGCCCTCAAAAATACTTATTGTGTTGAATGGAGGGCTTGGGAAGAAATTATTTACAAGAATTAACTAACAGTTTGTTTTCCTAAATTGGAATTATTTTATTTTTGCTTTGGGTGATTTTCTCAATTGGTGTTAAAATAGTTTTCAAACGGTGATAAAAGTCAACAATTGTAATGAACATTTGAGTTTAGAGTAGCTATTTATAGATGTTTTCGTGAGTAATTCTTTTATCTCCCAGCATTTGTACTTGTTGGATAGTTCCTCTTTCATAAGAAAGAAAAACATATGAAATAATTTTAAGACCAATCTTTTTATATGAGGATGTCCCATCAGAACAGGGATCTTCCTGTTTTTATTACAGCTCATTTTGAGAGAAACAACTCCAGGTTTATTTTTCTTTTGGATGTATTGACTGTAGCAAGGAAAATACTTTTAAAGTGCCTTAAAGAGGGGCGCCTGGGTGGCTCAGTCGGTTAAGTGTCTGCCTCCGGCTCAGGTCATGATCCCGGGGTGCTGGGATCGAGCCCCGCATCGGGCGCCCTGCTCAGCGGGGAGCCTGCTTCTCCCTCTGCCCTGCTGCTCCCCCTGCTCATGCTCTCTCTCTCTCTGACAAATAAATAAATAAAGTCTTTAAAAAAAATAATAAAGTGCCTTAAAGAGAATTGGCTTACAGTTAGTCTAACATTTTTTAATATGAATCACATAGAGAGTTACTATGAAAAAGAATTACATTAATTTGTTAGGAAGTACAGGCCATAGACTCCTTTGTGTCGGTGACTCACACCTCGGAAGCTGGGGTTGTCTTCACCTGCGATCCTCTCCTGCCTCTTGGCCAATTTTGTTTACTAATTTCCCCTGTTATTTTATTAAATTAGCACTTGAAATTAATTTGAATATATTACATATATTTAAAACATGCATATTCATATGATAGATTACAATGTATAATACACATATTTTAAATATATGTGTATATAAATATATGTAAATGTATGTAAATAATACACACATGTAATACATACATGTTATTCCTCATTTTATTGAGATACAATTAACATTTAACATTATATTAGTTTTAGGTGTACAATATGATGATTTGATATATGTATATATTGTGAAATGATGACCACAGGTAGTTTAGTTAACATCCATCACTTCACATAGTTACGCATTTTCTTGTAATGAGCACTCCTAAGATCTATTCTCTTAGTAACCTTCAAATATGTAGTACAGTAATGTTAACTTTAGTCATCATAGTGTACACTGCATCCCCAGTATCTTATAACTGGAAGCTTGTACCTTTTCAACCCCTTCAACAATTCGGCCTACCCCCACCTCTGGCAACCACCCATCTGTTCTCTATATCTATGAGTTCAGTTTTTTTTCTTTTTTTAAGATTCCACATATAAAGTGACATCATATGGTGTTTGTCTCTCTGGCTTGTTTTACTTAGCATAATGCCTTCAAAGTCTATCCATTTTGTCACATATGTCAGGATTTCCATCTTTTTTTATGGCTAAGTATTTAAAATCACTTTTTCTTGATCCATTCATTCATCCACAGACTCGCAGGTTGTGTCCTTGTCTTAACTACTGTGAATAAAGCTGCGATGAACATGGGGGTGCAGATATCTTTTCGAGATAGTGATTTTGTTTCCTTCAGATAAATATCCAGAGGTGGAATTGCTGGATCATCTGCTTGTTCTACTTTTACTTTTTTGAGGACTTTCCATACTGTTTTCCATAGTGGTTGTACCAATTTACATTCCCATGAAGTTAATTTTATATATTCACATTTTAAATGTAAAGTGGTTTCTCCTTTTATTAAATTGGGAAGTTAAGTACATTGCTGACATAAATTTCCTCCTAGAAAATAAGAAGCCAACCTGTTACCTTTTAAAGCCTTTCTCTTTTTCGGGGCGCCTGGGTGGCTCAGTTGGTTAAGCGACTGCCTTCGGCTCAGGTCATGATCCTAGAGTCCTGGGATCAAGTCCCGCATCGGGCTCCCTGCTCAGCAGGGAGTCTGCTTCTCCCTCTGACCCTCCCCCTCTCATGTGCTCTCTCTCTCTCTCTCTCTCAAATAAATAAATAAAATCTTAAAAAAAAAAAAAATAAATAAATAAAGCCTTTCTCTTTTTTAAAAGTTGTAACAGGGAATGGTTACAAGATACTAAAGGATTTCCTTTTTTATGTACAAAGGAATATAGACGTGCACCAGTCTTTTTAGTTATAGTCTCTCCACAAACAACATTACAAGACCTGTCATATTTAAATGTCCCAATATAGCATGTCATGGTATGTGCAGTAGAATAGATGCCATAGGATTACCATCTTTGTAAAGCAAGGGACTGCCAAAGATCTGAAGTGTTTTGAGTTTATTAAAATAACTCCATTAATATAGCTCTCATGATACAGCTATGAACAAAACAGAAATATTCTCTTGGATGATAATTCAATTAGGTGGATTTGTAAGAGATCAAGCAACCATTCCTAGGAGGTTTTTACTTATAGATACATTTAAATCTAGTAGTTCTCCAGTGATTCACTCAACTCACCATTGAGGGGAGGGGGGAGCCACAGGGGGCAGGGTTAGGAAGCTGTTTTCAAATCTTTGTTTGACGTTATAGCAGACCCTTGAGTATTTGTAGGGACAAATCCCAAAGTCTTCACCAGTGACAGCAAAAGCAATTAATTCCTCTGATTAAAAATAGTAAAATATAAATGACCCCTTCAACTTCCAGAATGTTTGTAAATATAGAACTAAAATTATTTGTGAAGCTATTTTAATAAATTCTACTACTAAAATAAACTCAGTATATTTCATTACAGTGAAGTGACATTTCAGGAGAGATGGTTATGTCTAAATTCAGTTTGAAAGGGAAATACTATATGGTCAAAAAGACTTTTGAAAATCTCATAAATTGCTCATAATTTGCATAGTCTACATAGATTTGTATGTATTAATTTTGTATGTATTTAGAACATTATATTCCTACCACATTGGAGACATTCATACTCTTTCTCAGAAATTCTAATTCATATTATTTTACTTCCATTGTTGGGACGGATTGCCTTTTATTCAGACAGGGACCAGGTATGAACAAGTTGGCTTGTATTTGGGGGCCCATCTGTATGAAAAATACATCTCTTTCTTTGATGAAATTGCACTTAATGTGGCAGGATGTTCATACTGTAAGAGGTACACGTGTGCTGTGACTGACCTCAGTATATTCATGTCTCAATCTTCATATTCATCCCAAGACATTGACTTACTTAGTTAAATGGTGGACAGAGTTATGTACACTTCTTATATTTCTCTCTTGCTGTTACGCATTGCAACTCTATTATGTATTCCTGTTGCAGTTAACATTAACTCTGAACCATCTGATTCTGTGATCATGATGAATGAAGACAAGGATGAAATCTACCACACAGCAGGGTTGATGTAGATCGTATACACCAAGGGCCCTTGGCATCAAACTATAGAGTAGAAGAAACGGGGGACCTTCAAAGTAGAAAATGAAGGATTCAGCCCCTGGCAGGAGGCAGGTGTGTCTCAGAAGTGGTAGGTTTTTTTTCTTAACATCACAATTGATGGCTGTCTTTTTTTAGTGCAGCTCTTGATACATTTTCTGGTATTGAACCAAATGCAAAATATATTCTCAGATAATTTTCAAACTTCACATCACTGATACATCTATCAGTAACTGGTATGGTCAACAATGAGCAGATTTATATATTTGACTACTTCATTAATTTAAGAATCTAACATTAATGTTAACATTGTGTTCTTTACCTCTTTTTTACTCACAGTGTGGGGTCTTCTTTATCTATTACATCTGTGATCTACAGCTAGCTCACCCAGTCATTCTCACCCATGTTCTTGCATCTTAACAACTCTTTTGCAGTGGGTCATTAGAAAAAAATTATCACCTCTTTTTTTTTAATGGCTTTCCAACAATTGCATCTTATTTCAGATTTCACCTCACCCAGGGTCATCTTAATGCCCTTTTACCTAACATCAGCAGACGTGAAAGGTCAAGATCTCTCTCTCCATGGTGTTTACAATGTGAATGTGTAAGCATATGAGTATTTGAACAATGTTAATATTTTACCCTTTTATTTATTTTTTTAAAAATATTTTATTCATTTTTAGAGAGAGAGTGAGCAAGCAGGGGGAGGGGCAGAGGCAGAGGGAGACAGAGTCTCAAGCAGGTTCCACATGGAGCATGGAGCCCAACATGGGGCATGATCTCACGACCCTGAGATCATGACTGGAGCTGAAATCAAGAGTTGGATGGTTAACTGACTGAGCCACCCATGCACCCCAATATTTTACCCTTTTAGTACAATGAAAGAGCATGAGAGAATTCGGGGCAAAACAAGGCACCTCAGTATTTTAAAGAAAAAAATTAGACTTTAGGAATGGCTTCATATTTTTTTTTGTCCGTGATAAGTAGAAATTTGCAATCATGAGATTACAAAGCAATTCCTTTCTCTACTTCTAGCAAGCATAAAGCATTTACCAAAGCAATTCAAAAGAGTAGAGCTATCACCTGGACTCTTTTTGGTAAACTGACTCCAGAGCTGAAATGATTCTTGTTTTTGCCTTTGAATCTCCTAGCATCACAGAACAGTGGTCTAAGCTTGGCTTCACCAAAAAGTTTGCTGTACTGTCACAGTGTAACAGAATCAGTTTTATTTTAAATGTCTTAAATTTTTCTTTTCTTTGGATACATACTTTTAGAAAGGCACTTCTTTTCTGCCATAGCCTCTTCTCATCTGTTTTGAACACTTGTTTGGCCTGAGAGTTACTTTAGCTCCAAGGAAATATCTCTGAATATAAATGATCAGTTGATACCACTTCCCTTAACATCCAGGAAAGGAAAAAAAAAAACAACTTTTGTTAAAATTCCTTAAAGAACATTTGCTTAGAATAAGGATCGATTTAGTAGTCACATTAGAAACAATTAGAAAACTGAAAAGTTTTGTGGTGCCTGGGTGGCTCAGTCAGTTAGGTGACTGCGTTCAGCTCAGGTCATGATCTCAGGGTCCTGGGATCGAGCCCCACGTTGGACTCCCTGCTCAATGGGGAGTCTGCCTCTCCCTATCCCTCTGCCCCTCCCCCCACTCGTTCCCTCTCTCTCTCTCTCAAATAAATGAATAAAATCTTAAAAAAAAAAAAAGAAAAAACAGAAAAGTTTCATGAAAATGTTACATATTATATCGGGAAGGCTAAAAGGTCAGTGTCATATTGGTTCTTATGCTGGTGTGAAGTCACTATGTTGCAAGTGATAGGAACTGTGACCTGAGACCAAGCAAACCTCACTCCCCTTCTTGAGATCAGCACTGCTTAAGTCTCAGGGAGAAATGCATCTTCAAAGTGAACTTTGGCCAAGGCTTTGCCAATCACCATCGTCGTGTTTGCTGGTGTGATGTTTGATCTAGGCCATCTGAGTTATGTCTTCTTCCAGTGTCTTTCCTATTCATCCCAAATTGTAGGCCAAGTAGTTTCAGAAAGCACATTGCATCATTTCCTCTTTGCCTTCTGTTAACATCTAACAGGTTTGCATAGGGAGACCAGATGTGATATAGTGGAGAGACTGGAGAACTTGAAATCAGATTAACCCAGTTTTGAATTCCAGCTCTGCCACTATATAATCTTGTGTAAGTTACTAAACGTTTGAGAGCTTCAGCTTTCTCATCTGTAAAACAGGAATCGGATGCTGATTTTGACAAGGTTGTCACAAACACAAAATGAGATTAAAAATACAAAATTTAAAAATACAAAATGCTAACTAAGATAACACCTGGCACATGGTAAGCACTCAAAAATGATGACTGCTATCATGGTTACTATTAGGCCCACAATAAAAACATAGTAAATCAAAATCGTATGCCCTCAACAATGATAACCATGAACAGAACTTCTAGAATGGTAGCTGCAAACTTCCACATCTACTACCCTAAAAAAGACAACCATTTTTGTCCATTTCTAAATGACTTTTTTACCTCCTATAATATCCTTTTATTCACACAGGCTGCTTTTCTAAGAGTCCAGTTTGGAGAGTGAGTCTTAGAAATGTATGTTGCTATATTCTAGAGCAGCGCTATCTAATAGAATTTTCTGTGTTGATGAAAATATTTTATACCTGCACTGTCCAGTATGGCAGACTCAATCCACATTAAGCACTTACGCAAATGAGGAACTAAACTTTTTATTTTAATTAACTTAAATTTAAATAGCCACAGGTAGCTAGTGTAGCTCCAGACAAAATCTTATTAGTGGTTTGGTAAAATCATCCTTAACATCTGTAAGTTAATAGAAGTGTCAGCTGGCAGATACTAAATTTCCAGTAAGTCCATTCTTTTTACCCATACAGAACTTGACAGAAACTATTCCTTCTCTCTCAAGTTATACATTATTGTGTTTCATTTGTCAGTATCAAATTTTTATTTTCTAAATATAGTCTATTAATTCATCCATTGGTTTCTGAGTGATAAATTCATACTGTCAAATTTTGTCAGCTTCAGGGTGCCTGGGTGGCTCAGTCGTTAAGCGTCTGCCTTCAGCTCAGGTCATGATCCCAGGGTCCTGGGATCGATCCCCGCATCGGGCTCCCTGCTCTGCCAGGAAGCCTGCTTCTCCCTCTCCCATTCCCCCTGCTTGTGTTCCCTCTCTCACTGTGTCTCTCTCTGTCAAATAAATAAAATCTTAAAAAAAAATTTTTTTTGTCAGCTTCAAAACCACAAGTTCTTCTCACTTTGCAAGAACTTTGGGTTCTGGTCTTCTTACTGTTCTGTTTTGTTGTTTTTTCTCTTTTCTCCCCATTCTCTTCCTCACAGATACAACTAAGTTATCCTATATTAAAAATTATTAAATGATTTTTAAGTCACATAATATTTAGTAGCAGGGATAAATCATGACCATCGGATTAAAATCATTTATGTATGCTACTTTATTTTTCCAGGTATAGTTATCCTCTAGGATTAAGATGACATATAATTTTTCAGATGGGTTTTATGTTCATTTCTTTGGAAATTTTTCTTAGGAAATCAAGAGAAATGTGTATAGAGCTTCTCTTAATGAAACTCTATTTGATTCTACTTAATTTATGTAAAAAGTGTTTCTTATTTATCAGAAATACACAATGCTTTTCAAATTGCAAGACTGTGAAAACAATATTATAGGTTGCAACCAAAAGTTTTTTTAAAGAAATGTATAGAATAAGAAGCAATAGGACATATCTGAGCACTTCACACAAAGTAAGGACTAATACTGTTTTATGAAATGCTAGTTACATTTAAATGTGTGTGCGTGAGAGCGTGCATGTTTCTGAAATGTGATGTAAAATGGATTTCTTACCATGGTCTGGTTTGAAAAGAAAAGAAAACAAAAAAGATTGAAAGCCAATGTTTAACTTATGGTATGGTGTGGAGGCAGTAATATCAGAAGATCTGGGCCAAGGCTTAGATTTACTTCTTTGGACAATCATTCAATGTCTTGGACCCTCAGTTTCTTTTTTGTATAAACAGGGATACCTGCCCTGTGTGCTTCATGCAGTTGTTTTAAAGATCAAATGAAATTCTAAGGAAATAGACAGTTGTCACATATCATATTCCCTTAGAGTGGTTTGTCAATCATTTTCTACTAAAAACACTCATGGCTTATGATAGCAATCACTTATGCTCATTTTATGAATCTTCAGGTCAACTGAGATTTGGCTGAACTAGGCTTCATTTGACTAGGGGGCTCTGCTTTGGGT
Organism: Halichoerus grypus; assembly: GCF_964656455.1. Classification (NCBI taxonomy): domain Eukaryota; kingdom Metazoa; phylum Chordata; class Mammalia; order Carnivora; family Phocidae; genus Halichoerus; species Halichoerus grypus. The sequence continues at coordinate 94,172,438 of NC_135718.1, read as the reverse complement.
TATGGGTGGTAGGTTTTCTGGGCTGTGGTTTGGGTTGGGTTCTGCTCCACAGGTATTTATTCTTCGTCCAAGCAAAAGGGGTAGCAGCTGTCAAGGGCATGCTTTTCTAGCGGAGAATCACCAGAATACAAAAGCAAAGCCAAACCACATAAACATATTTATGACTTCTGCTTACATTATAGCCACAAAAATTCATTGGCCAAGTGAAATCACATGGCCAAGTCCAAAGTCATTAGGAAGAGACAGTGTATCCCATTCCTAATGGAAGGGAGATAGAAGTGAAAATTTTCTGAACGGGTGTAAACTATCCCATTACCCAAACATCATTTTTTGTTCACTACTTCATTCAGAATGTGAAATGACAGCCAAGTATCAACATGTATTTGAAGAAAGCCTCTAACATAAGGGATTGTCTAAAAATAGACAAACAGAAAAAAAGGAAATTGGGTCAATATATAATAGAGTAGAGGAGAACACTTAAAATGCTATAATAGTCTAATAAATAAGATATTATATCCCTAAGATAAAAATAGCATGCTATGTAAAACAGTGGAGACAAAAACCAATGTCCAGGAGTTCCAAGAAGAGGAAATATTAAAATGTATGACATCAAAATATTTTAAAATAATAATACAAGAAAAATTCCCCAAACTGAAGAAAACAAGCCTCCAGATTGAAAAGGGCCCACTGAAAACCCAGCACAAAGCATGAAAAAAGGCCCATTCCAAGGTCTAACATTGTAAAATTTCAAAATGTCAGGGAAAAAAGAAATGATTATTAAAGCTTTCAGAAACAAAAAAAGCAAATCACAAGACCAAGTATTAGGAATCAGAATGGCATAGGGCTTTTCAATTGTAATATTACAATCTTTAAGACAGTGGAGTAGCCCCTTAAAAATCCTGAGTAAAAATTAATTTCAACATAGATTTTTATACCTAGCCAAACTGTCGATTGTATACATAGAAAAATGGCATTTTCAGGCATACAGATACTTTTAAAAATGTATTATTCATATATTCTTTCTTATGAAAGTTACCCGGAGAACATACTTTAACTAAAAAAGGGAGTAAACTGAAAAACAGGATGACTTACCAGCCAGAAAACAGGAAACTCTAATAGGATCAATGTCTAAGGCTTGACCCAAGACAGAAATCAATGTGGCCAGACATAGGCACCAAGAAGGATATACCTAGGGAGAAAATTTAAAAGGAACTGATCATTTGTCTGATGTGTTTTATTATTTGAAAAAAAAATTTTTTGATGTGTATTTGACAGATCTGTTTGAACATTGGGGAAGAAATGTCAGTTAGCTAAAAAAAATAATCTGTTAAAAAGTAGGCAATTCCAGAAATAATAAAATCTTGTATAAAAAATTGAATCAAAATAATACTTGTCTCAGGAGTGAACAATAATTCTGTAATTATAATGTAAATGAACTACTGAGTAATGATTTAACCAGAATTGTTAGATGGGAGGATGAGATAGGTTCTGTTGAGTGACCTAAATTGTTACTTTTTTACTATAGAAAGTCAGTAGCTAATGTCTAATATTGTAAAATCAAGAAATAGCATTATAAGTATGTCATATAAAATATGAAGATAAATATCAAAAGAGTGGATAGTGTGGGCCATTGAGGATAGGGCTTGGAGATGGGTGCAGGGTAGAGCATGGGCACTGCCCTTCTTTGTTATGAACAGTTGAGTACTATTTGACTTAAATTAGGTGAATTACCCTGATACAAAAAACTAATAAATAATAACAAAATTACATATGTCCATGATTAAGAAAAAAAAAAACTTCCTATGGTATAGAAGACTGTAAATGAACAGTAAAAAGTCTGTCTTTCTCCATATCCCATCCTTGCTATGATTCTCCTGAGAAAGTCACTTTTAACAGTTTCTCCTTTTAGTGCTTACATTCATGACTTGAAGTATATCTTTTGGTAAAATGCAACGCTATCTGGACTTATGTTTACCTAGTTAGCCAAAAGATGGCTGCATCAAACTGCATCGCAGACACTGCAGGTTAATAGAGTACTTAGGGAGTCATGTACCACGGGCCTCTGACTGTTGTTGGTCCTTCATCCCAGAACCACTATATACAGCCAAGGAAGCAGTGCTGACCTAGTTGGGTGAGGCAAAGGGTTATCCTGCCAGTGGGAGCATGGCATTTCTGGCAAGAGATTCCTCTTCTAACTGTTGGAGTTGGTGCCATGGCAGATTTTCCTGACTCAGGGAGTAAGTGTTGAGCCCTGGTCCAGCTGGTTAGACTATTTGTTGATTTTGATGATCTGCACCAATAAGCTCTTTTTCTGGCACAGACAATCAGAAGCAGAGAGTAATTTTCCATCTTCCTAAGAAAAATGCTTTTTGCATTTTGCAACTATAATAAAGTTTTATTCAGTTTTCATCAAAATTCTGGGGGAAAATTTATTGAATTAAGTCAAGAACTCTTCAGTCCTCAGTGTTAGCCATGTATCCTTCAGCAGGTCAATTTTTCTACTTACTGCTTTGCTGTTCTTGAAAGATCAATAGAGAAAACAATCAGCAATAACAGCACTAGCTGTGTTTTATTCAGCTCTTACTATGTGCTGGACACTCTGATAAGTACTCAGCATCTCATTTAATCTTCCTGATAGCTTTGGGAGCTTGCTACAGCCACCTTCCTGTGTTAGACTGGAGAATCTAACAGTCGAGTGACTTGTCCAAGGTCACAGGGCTGGAAAGTGCCAGAGCTGTGTCTGAAACCCTGATTTGTGTTGACTCTGGGGCCCATGTGTGTTTGGTTTTGCTTTGTTTTTCAAGTTTTTATTTAAATTCCAGCTAGTTAACATATATGGTAAAATTGGTTTCAGGTGTAGAATTTAGTGATTCATCACTTACATGTAACACCCAGTGCTCATCATCATAAGTGGGGCCCATGTTTTTCTTTCTGTGTTTGATTGGCTTTCAGTGCAACCTCTGACTTTTTGTTACATGAGAACAAGAAAGCAGCTGATTTATACTCAAAACCTAATTACCAATGGAAGTGTGCATGTCTTGTTATTGTCACATAGTGCTTATAAAAATTGTCACCTCTTTTCTCTTTAAAAAATTTGGGATTTTTATACATTTTCTATCATTTTTTGTATCCTCTCAATTCAAAATTCTGGAGTTGTCTTTGATGTCTCCTTTTATTTCCTTGTATTCACCAACTTTATGTTCATTTGAAGTGTCTCTATTCTCACGTCTGGAATATTGCAACTCTCTTCATGGTCTCCCTTCCGCCAGTCTCTGCCACCTTAAACTGCTCATAAACAGGGCTCCGGTTGTTTTAAAGAAGAACTTCTCTCATATTGAATTGTTTAAACCATTAATATCTCTCCATTATCTATAAGCAAAATACAGCTTTATTCATCTGGAAGTCAAGACCTTTCACAATGCAGTCCCATCTGTCATTCGATGAGTTAATGCGCCCTTACCTCTTTCCACTTTTCTTGCCCATGCTAATATATCCCTAATCTGACCTATCGAAGCAGAGATTTTCTCTAATACTCACTTGTTTCTTATGTGCTTTGTGGTTTGATAGTTGTGTGTGTGTGTGTGTGTGTGTGTGTGTGTGTGTGTGTGTGTGTGTGTACGTCTCATTTACCTACCTGAATTGTTAACTCCTGAGTGTAGGGTTGGAGGCTCTCTGAGCCCATCATAATACTCAGGGCGGTTTCTTGCATATAGCATTGTGTACAAAATTAATGAGTGAATTTTTGAAGTTTTAAAATCAACATATATTTCCAATTCTATACACATTTGCTTTTGTTAATTTCATGTTAGGCGACTAAAACTTAATAGACTTTGATGTTTTTCATATCTTGAATTGTATTAAATTATGGGATGAAAAATAAACGGGTATAACTTTATCAGTTTGAAATGTTTTACGGAAAGAGATCAGTTGCATTTAGTATTCTGATCTGAAAGATATAGAAAATCTACTCTGAATGAAAGTGATAGACTCGTTATTATATAGGTTTTTGAAGCTAAAAGTATTTGAGAAATTGTTATAAGTTGTTTTATTAAATTGTGGATAATATACGATTTTGATGGGCATAAACAATATTTATAATGTAATAAATGTAAAAAAAACCCGAATCATTTAGTTTATCTTGCCTGATGTATTAAATGTAGTTAGAGAGTGCTCAGCATATTGAGTAATGACGTGAGGAAATTCGAAATGTTCTTAAATACTAAGTTTAAAACACTTTACTTAGACATGATTTTGTTTTCCAAAAGGAGATTGCATTTTTGTGAATTAAAATTGCTTCTTGCTTTATGTTGAATCTGAAAATGTTTCTACCTTTTGCTTTCCCTTTTATTTGCTTTTCTGGTTTTAACAGTCTGAATATTTATCTCTTTTATTTTTTAAAAAAATTATAGATGTTCCATGATAAATATTTCTACTTTAGTGTATACATTATTTAAAACTGTGTTCCATATAAGGTATTTTTGCTTTGAAATATTTGAGTTGCAGTAAGAGAAGGATAATTTAATCCTGAGACCAAAGAATAAACTATCATAAATTTTCATATATTTTAGATGTTCATATTTATTAATCTTAGAGTGCTTTTGTTACCTTTTTTAGTGACATTTTAGTGTAATATTATTTTAGCTGAGAAATCTCATGTACTCTAAAGGCTTAAAGGTTCTCATGCCATATTTTTTCCTAAAATATCCTTTTCCCAAATAATGTTGAGCAGCGATAATGATGCCTTCTTTTATACCTCACATTTTTTAAAAGATATATTATTTTACCCTTTAATCCGGCTTTCAAAACATCCAAATGAAACCATAAATATACCTTTCAGAATATTCACATATTTGATGTAAATCACTACATGGATCTGATCTAATCTCACAAATGAAAATGTTATATTTTTAAAGTAGTGACATTTTTAAGTTCATATTCTTTAAAGGGACTGAGCCTTAAGAATGAGAGTGCCGATTATCCATTTTGACTCCTCTCATTTAATCATTTCATTTCTGAAATTAGACTTCATCTTACGATCCAAAAAAACCTCACTAGTGTGCATTTTTGGCTGTGTTCATTCCCTTTGTCATCAAATGGAAGCTAGCCTAAATTTTCTAATAATTTCTCATCACATTAAAATTCACGGCAAACATAAAAATGAGAGCGTTTTGAACTCAAGTGCATATAGCTTATATGGATGCTTTTCCCCCTCTCCCCTCCACCTAAGGAAATAGAGAAATTGAAATTAGAAGTGAGGGAAAGCAAGCAGCACTTGGAACAGGAACAGCAGAAGGCAGCCCGGGCCAGAGAGGAGTGCCTGAAACTGACAGAGCTGCTGAGCGAATCCGAGCACCAACTGCACCTCACCAGGTACTCCCTAATCCCATTACGCGCCAGAGCCCCAGTGCCATCCCACTGATTTTTGCCACCGGCTTCCAAACAGTTGTTAGAGTTAGTCTTAGTCACTCAATTCACACACAGCTTTCAGGCATATTAAGAAAAGTGGAGATGTGGTAAGCAAAACACCCAGACATGTGAATGATAAGTGTGGCAGGGAATTACTGATAGATTACAAAACCTTTCATCTACAATGCTCAAATATTTAGGTGGTTCTCTACCAATAGGAGCAACATGACATATTTCTCCTACCACCACCACTACCTCTCCTGTTAATTCTGTGTCTAATAAAAATGTTGAACTGAAAGATCTGAGGAATATATTTAGGAAAAGAATCAGATACTGTCAGTGGTGAATGAGACAAAGTAAAAGGCATCCTCAGATGTAAACTGAGACAGAACAGAGAGAAAATAAGGAACCTGAGTCCTAAGGAGGTATAGAAGAGAGTGATGAAATTGATTGACACTGTTCACATTCAAACCGTTATTATAACCATGCTCTTGTGGTTTCGAATTACACGGTTTCTGTCACAAGATAATGCGATATGATTATCAGTGTCCTACAACTTTAGGGAACATGTAGCTCAGCTCTAGGTGACAAGGAGACATTTTAGGTAGCAAGCACTGTATAATTTGCTGTATGGAAAAGACACACACACACACACATACGCACGCATATACACAAATGCACATACACAGAGAAAATTCAAATAGAGGTTGCAGATATTTCATGTTACCATATAAGTGGTTTTTCTCACTTCGGGTTTTAGTACATTTTCATGTTTCAGATCAAGCGTTTGGGTTTGTTCAGTTCTTAAGAGTTTTTTGGTTTTTATGGAGAACTTTCTCTAAATACACATGTAAGTTTATGAGCCTTGGTTTGGTTCATAAATTAGAAAAATGCTGGTCTTCTAATCATAGTAATATGTTGAATTTAAACTATGAAAGGGGACTGATCCCTTTTACATTAAATATGACAATGTAATTCTGAGCACGGTATGATAACAGATGGAGAAAAGCACCACTTGAACAGCCTGCATTTGGAGAAAAAAATATTCTAGAGGTTGGTGAACCTCCCAAAGTTTTGGGTTAGTGTTAAGATGCCTCTAGTTCTGTTAAAATCAAACTTTGTTGAAAACATTTTGTTATGATAATATTCCAAATGGTTTGCCAACTTCCCTTTTTAAACCGTGAAAGAGAAAATGAGAAGAAAGAAAAAGGGAAAAAGCAAGAAAGAAAAGAAATCCTTTATACACGTGTGATATCTGGAAAAATCCCAAGAGATAAAACACTTTTATGAGAAAAAATTGCTTAATACTGTAGAATAATAATGGTTCTTTTAATGCTCATTCAAGGTATTGTCTTGTAGAACCGAGAACATAATGTTAACACAGTTCCAATGGATTATTTAATCTCAGAAGTTTCGAAATTTAGCTTTATCATGATAGTTAATAGTTCTTCTTCTGTCAGGCTTCTGTTGGGAAACAATCATTTGTGTGCTAAGCACTACTAAACCACAAAAATAGGACAGCTTTCAAAGTCTCAGTGTGGCTGAGCTTCGGTAAATAAATATTAATGCGGTTTTGTCCCCTTTGCCATTCTGTCTTATTCAGAGAGTTAATTTCTGAAGTCAGGGTCCTACAGGGAGTTTTCCTGTGCAGTATCAATTTGTACTGTCTGACAAGACCAGTTTCTTGCAAATAGAGCATATTTGAGGTACAGCAACTGCTGAAAATGGACCAGTGGTAACTAATTCCTTTGTTCTTGAGAAAAACGGGTTTGCTTGGTTCCATAGAAAGCTTTTTCTGTTGAGCTTTATTTACAGCAAGTCTACAAAAATTGAAAACTAGTTTTAGGGAAAATAAAACTTAATTACCCATTTTCTAAGTGCAGTACTCTTTTGTAAGCATTTTACATTTAGTCTCTGTTCGTGTTTTATAAAATCCACATTCATAAATTTAAAGATGACAATTAAAAATGCAGAGAACTGTGTGTAGCTCTCTTTTGCACTGAAAATGTGTCTTGGTTGTTGGGCTAAATATTTCTGATATACTTTTTTGTTTTTTTTTTAGAGTTTGCTTTTCCTCGACAGTCTTTATTGATTCAGTATACTCAAGTGTGTGGCTGAGAAACATTATGTCTTTCTTTCCCTGTGTAGACCAGCCGAAATAAATAAATCCCACACAGGTAGCTTAGTGTTAACGTAAATATTTCGAATGACATAGTCTGCACAAAGTTTAAAATTGAATATGAAAACCATGTTATAAGTAATGATGAAGTAAGGATGCAGATCTCCCAGGGCAAAGAAAATTTAAAAACTGGAGTATTGATTATAGATCAGTCTGAAAGAAAAATAAGCTATCATTTGTCTGTTATTTCCCTTTATTGTCTAATTAGACTTAAAAGTGGAAAATGGAAAATTAGACTTAAAAAATGGAAAAATGCCTGGCTGGCTCAGTTGGTGGAGCATGTGATTCTTGATCTTGGGGTTGTGAGTTCGAGCCCCACGTGTGGGCATAGAGATAACTTTAAAAAAATGGAAAATAGAAATACAACATTTATTGAAAGGCCCAACTGGTAAGTATAACTTTCACCCACTCAACAAATATTTATTGAGCACCTACTATCTTTCAAGTACATTGCTTGGTCTTGGGTAAGGAGAAAACCATCAGATTCAGTTCTTCCCCGTAGGGCTGTGCTCCTGAGCCAGCTCCATGTGTGCAGTTATAATCAAGTGTGAGAGTACTGCAGTGATAGAAATAAAGTTACCACAGGAGCACAGAGGAAGGAGAATTGGCGTACTGTGCATTGGAGACAAAGATGATGGGGAAAGCTTTCTGGAGGAGGAGATGTTTGGTAGCTATTTGGATTAATGAGCTCTTGAATAGCAATTCTCAGTGTGGAAGAAGGTGGGGTGGGTACTCTGGGTGGATGGAGCAATATCTACAGAGACACAAAGATGGGACGGAACATAAACTCTACAATCAGGTTAGGTGTTTGGCAGGGGATAAGCCTGGAAAAGGCAAACAGGGATCAGAGGAAGGGCCTTGTGGTCCATATTCTGGAGTTTTGGCCATTCTGAGAGTCATGGTTTACTCTTGATATATTTTAAGCAAGGCTGTCAACATGATCACATCTTTGGGTCAGTATTCTGACTCAACAGCGTGGAGAGTAAACTTGGAGAGCTGATGTAGGAAACAGGAAGACCAGTTAGGGCAGAGTCAGCAACTACAGCCAATAAATATGGCCTGTTGTCTCTTTTTGTCCATGAGCTAAAAATGGTTTTTATATTTTTTAAATAGCTGGGGAAAAAAACAAAAGAAAAATAATGTTTTGTGACACATAAAAATTATATACCTATAAATAAAGTTTTATTGGACACAGACATGATTATCCTTTATGCATTATGTATTGGGGCTATCATGGCAGAATTGAGTATGGTCCTCAAAGCCTTCAAATATTTATCGCCTGGCCCTTAACAGAAACAATTTACCAACCCCTCAGTTAGGAGGCTGTGTAATTCAAGTAAGAAGTCAAGAGAGCTTGAACTTTAAGGGGTTCAAATATGTATTTAAAGAAGGTAAATGAAGGGTAATCGAAGACAGATTGCCTGAGGTAAAGATGATTGACAGGGCCCCTGATTAGAATATAAGCCCCAGTCCAGGGGGTGGTAATGAAGTCCTGGACTATGGCTTTGCCGGTAAAATGGAAGGGAAATTTTAAGAGGCATTTAGGATAGCAAAAGAGAGAGGCCAGAATTAAAGGTGACTCCAATGTTTCTAGCCTACGTTAACTGGATGAACTATTAATTCCAGTAGGAGACTTAAAAGGAGTAAGAGAGGGAAATAATATACCGTGTTTTGGGACTCGGGTGGAGATGTGCAGTGTAGGTCCAGTTTGAGGAAAAAGGTCAAAACCTGAGGCTCTTCATTGGATGCTTTTACATAAAGCTACTAGTTGTAGCCAAGGAAATGGGTGAAAGCGTGAGAGGGCCATGCTCTTAGAGTAGGGGGGTGGAGAGCCACCAGCCAGGGAGACCAAAGGAGTCGTCAGTGCCTAAGAAAAGAATATGGAATGATGTAACAAAGCTTTTCTTAGGGGAGTCCCCAGGCTTCCGGGTGTTGAGGAAGCTGAGTTTTAGCATCTTCTCCTGGGCATTCGCCATCTTTGCAATTTTGACACATTACTTAATTCTTTGAACCTGCTTGCTTACCTATAAAATGAGGCTACAACCTGATTTCTAAGTTTCCTTCTAGCTCTGATCATCAATGATCCTAATGGTGATTGAAGACATCCCATGATGAAGTGCCCATTTCCTGATATTAGGCATTTAATTTGCCTGGAGTATTCTTTGTTTAAGATGTTTTCTTAGGGTGCCTCTGGGTGGCTCAGTTGGTTGAGCATCTGACTCTTGATTTTGGCTCAGGTCATGATGTCAGGGTCCTGAGATTGCGCTCCATGCTGGGCCCTGTGCTCAGCAGGGCGTCTGCTTGAGATTCTCTCTCCTTCTCCCTCTACCCCTCCCCCCCCTCTCTAAAATATATAAATAAATCTTTTAAAAAAATGTTTTCTTAGTTTGAACTTCAGAGAGATTTTGTGGAGACGTCCTTCAGACCTACCATTTGCATTCACCCTAACTTAGGCTCTGCTGACCATTCACAAGGGTCATGGACCCTTCCAGCCTTTTTCACCAGGTATTGCCAATTGAATATTCCTAAGCACTGCCTTGACTCTGTCACCTGCTCCTGAAACCTTCCCTGGCATTGCACTATTACAAAAGGTCCAGTCCACTCGCAGGTAACCTTTTGGGACGGGGTCCCAGCCTTCTAGTTTTATCATCATTCTCACCAGCTCACGTCACAAGCCAAATTGCACTTTGGGGCTTTTCTCTCCTTTGTTATTCTCTACATCTAGAATACCCCTTTGACCTTCTCTAGCCATATTATAATCTTACCTCCTTTTCCAGGTCTCTCTGAACTTCTGATTTTTGTCCACTATAGCCCTCCCGGATGGCCCCGCCATCCCAGGGGAGCATGTCTCCCTCTGAATCCTCCTTCCCACTCGGAGCTGAAGGCTCTACATCCTGAGTGAATTCCTCAAAACAGGGACAGTGAAAATATGAGAAAAAGGAGTTAGTACTCTGAAGGGTTTTTGTACTTGCTTTTCTTCCCTTCTGGAATGTGTTATTCTTCAAATGAGGGATGAGAGTTCTTATTAATGTTCTATTTCTCAGAGCATCTGGCTCAGCCCTTTGCAAAAGAATTGGAGCTCAGTAAGTCATTACAGGGATGGCCAATGTATTGCAAGTTTATGATTGTTCTTTCAAAGCGCAGTAATTTTTTTTTGAAAGATTTTATTTATTTATTTGAGAGAGAGAGAGAGCATGAGCAGGGGACAGGGAGAGGGAGAAGCAGGCTCCCCTCTGAGCAGACAGCCCAACTCGGGACTTGATCCCAGAACCCTGGGATCATGATCTGAGCCGAAGGCAGACACTTAACCGACTGAGCCACCCAGGTGCCCTCAAAGCCAAATATTAATAAATATATATATATGTATATGTATATACACACACATATATATACATATATTTTTTTCAAATATATCAGGGTAAAAAGTGTAAGATGGAGATAAGACAGAAATAGCTTTTTTCATTTTTAACTTTGCACATACATATGTAAGTATAAGAGAATCAAATGATAGTCATTCTAACAATTCAAGTAGGGTTGGTAAAATATACCATGCTCTCACTTAAATATGCTCCCTTAAAAACCAAACACACACACACACAGAGTTCCAAATTAGGATTCTCTATAATTAAAAGGTGGCCCCTCTGATAGAAACTTACAGTCTGGTAGGGCAGAAAAGAAGATACACAAAGAGCTGGTAAAATAAAAGAAAAGATCCAGAAGAGAGATTCCAGATAAAGTATTACAGGGACAGAGAGACAGTAGCCTCTTACTGATCTCAGAGGCATGTGGAAGCAGGAAAACAGGAGGGAAGGTCTTTCTCCGTAGGGGAGACAACGGCATTGGCAGGGTGCACCTGTAGACATGAGAGTACATTAAACACACACAACCTGCCTTTGAAATATCTAGGAGCATCAGTCTCTGAGATTAAGAATATATCCATGTTAAGATCTGCCTGGTACCATGCTGCATGCAGTAGCTCTTTAAAAAATAAGGACAGAGGTTGTGGCTAAGGGCCATGGCCATCACTTACCCAGCCCCTTCTGTGTTCCAGGACCTGAGCCTGGTGCTTTTCATTTAGTGCCCCCCACCCCTGCCCAGAGCTCTGGAAGGTGCAGACTGTTATCTTCCCTGGTTTTACAGCTGTGGGAACCAAGGTACAGAGAAGTAAAAGGATCCATCTAAGGTCACACAGCTGTCCTGTTATAGAAGGAGGTTTTCAACCCCGGCGGTTTGTCCACCGCGCCTCTGCCATCATCCATCATGCTGGAACTCCGTGTAAATTCCTAGGAAAATGATTAATGCAATTGTTCCCGAAAATACACCTGGAGGAACCAGTACCATAAATTTATAATAAAAATAAGTGTCAGCTGCCCCCTCCTTCACTGATATAAGTCATGTCAGCGTGTTTTCATCCTGGCTTGGGTTTTTCTTAAGAAACAGTGTTTTGGGATCAGTTGCCTTAGTCACTTAACATATTATCATACAACTGTCATTCTCCTTTGCCTTCTTTGCTTCATTTTTACCCAAGAGGAAAGAGAGGCCTTTCCAAGAAGGTGGAAATTCCTTCATATACTTGCTTTTGACAGGTCCAGACATTTTTAAAGAGCTACCGGATTTTAACCCCTCTCACGAGACTACCGCTTACATCCATGTGGGTAGGTTACTTTATGATGCAACCTATTAAAACAACACATTTCGGAGTGTTTATATGATTGTCGTTGACTGTTTATTGAGGCAAACACTCTTCTCCATACCTACTCTGCCTATATTGAAGCCTGTTCTTTTGACTCCTGCGTCTTTTTCTCAGGTCTGATCTGGAGGGGAATTACTGCAGGAAGCCTTCTGCTTACTTTTGAGAGGATTTAGAACTGGAGTGGCTCTCAGTGCAAAACAGAAGGGAGACCGACCTGCCATTAAACCTGCAGGCTTCAGCTTTACTTCAGCAGCGCTGCCTTTCAAATGTGTATTTTCTCTCTTCCATAAGCGATGTTTTCAGTGATAGGTACTTCAAAGAATTTCTCAGAGCGGGAATCTCAGTGAGCCCCATAAAAGTGGGTACTCTGTTCTTCCCTGCTCTTGCGATCCAAACGGGAAGGTCTGCCCTCTGACCTGGAGAGATAATAACTTGAATGGCAGTATTTGTATCTTTTTGAAAGTGAAAAAGGGTGTGCCAGAGGGGTCACCAGCTTATCCTGTTAGGATCGGTGATTTACTTGGGGAGAAGTGATGAAGCCTTTCTTTGCAAAACATTGCAGAGCATTTAGCTTCTGCGTAGTTAACGACTGCAAATGCTTTCTTGAATGGAGTTGTTTGACCTCTCCTGTTACCAGGAGGAGTAACAGAAACCCAGAAAGGGGGAACTGATTAGCCCCATAACCAGACCACATAAAATCCAAATGCAGATGGCCTCAGGCTCTCTTGGAGCAGGGACTCGGGGCCGCCTCAGTATGCTGCCCATTTCTGTCCATCCCAGGGCTTGACTTCTGTCTCAATGTTGGCTCATTCCTTCAGGTTCTCCCACACCATGCAGTCACCTCCTTCAGTCCAAACTGAAGGTAAAGGAGATGACCTTGATTTCAGACTGTAAGTGTGACTTCCTGGCTCCCCCCATTTCTGATCACACAGCCACCCCTTGGATACATGCTGGAAACCTCAGTGGCAGCACTGGAGTGAGGGAGGGGAGGTACACTGAGCAAGAGGAAGTGCTCTCATTAGGGGAAAGGGGGTCAGGGACCCTGGGGAAATCAAACAACAGGTGTCCCCTTCTATTGTCTTTTTAAAAATATATAATCCCTGATTTTTCCTTTGAGGAATGAAGTGCAAAGAGGGGAAAGAAGAGTACATCTCTGTTCACGTCGGTTTGTGAGTGGTAGTCTCCATTGTCAACATGTTAAAAGGCCAAGGAGGCAGGGTTAGTTCTTCACAGGGTCGCTTTGTGGTTTTATTTAGAGAACTCTCAGAACGCAAAAAGAAAGGTGTATAAAGGATGCATAAATGAGCCCCTGGCACTAGCCAAGCACTGTGTCTGATTCCCAGCAGCAGTGCGACAGGAAATGTGGCCTGGGATGGGCTGTAAATGATGAGTCCACCATAAATACAAAAATTGGGTATTTGGAAGCTTTTATCTTAAATTGCACAATATCCAATCAAGTGTATGATCAGTGGGCTTGCTCTTTCTTTCTCTTTCTCTTTTTCTTTCTTTCTTTCTTTCTTCTTTCTTTCTTTTCTTGTATCTTTTAAAATTAAAAAATTTTTCTAGTAATTCATTTTTATTGCATTTTACAAACTCATGCTTTGCAAAGAAAATTTTAAGAAAATAAGCTTGTACACAAGAAGGTTGAACGCCCTGCCTTCTCAGTCCTTACAGCAAGCCTGGGGAAGCTGAGGCATGAAATCAGGCAGCCAGGAAGGAGGGAGGGTGCCAAGCAGAAGAGGCAGGCTTTGAACCAGGTCCATCAGACTCCAGAACCTGTGCTCCGAAGCTCCTGTTCACAAATAAATGCAAAAACGTATTTCAAAGCTAAGTAGAATTACCCTTTGGATTGCAGAATCTCAGTTCAGAGGCCAGGAAGCAGGTCTCTGGTGTCAGGCTATGTCTAGCAGATTCTCCATGAACATTGCATAACTTTGCCTCTGCTCTTTATTCTTAGGGGCAAATTAAGGACCTGCCCTCATTTTTAGGTGACAACTGGCTTAGGTCAAAAAACCAAACTTCCAATCTCTCTTCATTTGGAAAGGGGACTCTAGCCTTGACACGTAATCTTGCTATTCCTTGGTGAACTTTATTTTTTTTTTCCCCTCCTGAGTTTTATTGAAGAATTTTTAGCCTCAAGTTTCCATTTAAAAGTTAAGCTTATTTTTTTTTCTTGTACTCCTTTCATGAATAAATTAAGCAGAGAACGTGTCAAAAATACTTTTAAATGGATATATGTGCAACCAACATCTTCAAGTCTTGAAATAGATGGCCTTGGTACTGTTTTAAATTGCGTCCTCTTTTCCTTCCCCCACCCGGTCCCCGAGAGAACAGGCTGTCGGAGAGCCAGGAAGGCAAAGTCATTTCATTTTGCTCTGGTGGACACCGGGTTGCCTGAGCGCCCTTGGCTCCACCTGTTTGGTGGGCTGGGAACCCTGGTCTCCGTGCGGCCTGAGGCGGGAGAGGTTAGAGTCGCAGGCTGCCAGAGAATGTGTCTCTGCGGGTGGGTTCTGCCTAACTTTCCCTGGCTCGCTCCTCTCAGTTCTGTGAAGCCCAAATGTGTGTGCAATGAAAATCGACACCAGGGATGTCTCCTCTCCCCTGCCACACAGGCCCACAGCCTGGAGCATGGCCGTGGTGGCAGCCAATTCATTTTCTGAAGAAGCCCAGAGGAAACTGAGAAAGGATTGCCCACAGCACTTGCCCGACTCAACAACAATGAACATCAAGTTCAATACAAATAGAAGGAGAAAAAAAGCAAAAACCTAGAACTGTTGTTTTAGTGGCCCTAAGTAAGAATATTTTTCTAAAAGAAAGCTCTGATCACCAGTATTAATTTAAGGTAAATTAAAAAAAAAAAAACTTGATGTTTAATTTCTTCTTAAACACTTCTTCTTAATTGGAAGTGTTGGCTAGACCGATTATTGGGCATGAATCACTTGCTATTTAATGTTTCCCTGATACCCACAAGTAGATTATACAGTGACTCATTGATGTTAAATGCTGGAATCAAAGCTTATTTTTAGATTCCCGAGAAAGGAGGAGGTTTGGAGAATATCCAGTTTCCTCAGTGCCCTCCTCAGGGCCATGTCTCATGGGGCACCAGGGCCCAATGCAAGTAAACACATTTTTATTAAGCTACTGTTCTATTAGATTGGCTTAGCAGACAGTGCAGTTCCCTGAATTCAGGAACTCAGAGTGGGCACCAAATGGATCAGGGAACATTTGGAAACAGCCTGTGACGCTGATGTCCAGCTGAGGGGAAAGACTGCTCCACCTTGGCTCTGTGTGACCTCCACGCAGCAGACACTGGTCACCTGAGGGAGGGCTGAGCATCTCCTGCCCTGGCCAAGGTGGGGGAGGGGCGAGAACCAGGCGGAGTATGAAGGGATCCCTTTATCCAAAGAATCCCCCCCGTGTTGAGAGCATAATTATTCTAAATGTATCTATACCAACAAAAGAAGCATATAAAATAGCGTAAGAAGTCACTATTGGAATATATGCCAGGGGTGGAAGTGAGGGGGTGTTCGAGATGAGGCATTAAAAGTGGGTTTCAGCAGGTTCAAGGTTTGCTGGTTTTCCAGTAGCTGATTTGAAGTGTGGTTCGCCAGGCTGGGCATAGCTTGATTTTGACACCAGTCCTGGTTCTGTTTCTGAGGACCTTCTGTCACCTTGGGAAAAGTCTCCTACCGCACTTTACTTCCTACAGATCTTAACTGTAATTTTGTGAGGATGTATGTGAGTATGAAAATCACTGCAATTCATTCAGGGTTCTTTGAATCTGAGGTGTTACTCATCTGTTCAGGGATGATGCTACTAATATGAATTTGTGTAAAATAAATTCACTAGCAATCACAGTGCTTTGCTCAAGCTAGAAAACTTTAGGGCAATTGAGGCAAGATCAAGTTACTTTTTGGCAAGGCAGCGGTGGTGACAACTCAGGGACACGAAGAGAGGATATCATTAAATATATGACTTCCCATTTTCTAACTCTCACACGGCCCTCTTTATCTTTGGAGGAAAACCACCTTGCCCCTCCTGATATTAGCCGTTTGTCACATGAGAAATAATGGAAGCAGCTCTGCGACCTGGGGGCTCACAAGCTCTGCCTTGTTGCATGGATAGCAGTTCCGGATTCTTCCCCTTTTTCTGAAATCAGGCGTCTACTCAGGATCAGGCACTATTGAATGAGTCAACAATGTTCGGGTGGAGGAAAGATGATAATTGTATTAAGGAATTAGATAAAATTCATCCACGGTGAAAACAGAGCCCGTGTCAGAACTGTGAGGGGAGCCCAAATTCAGATCCTGCACTCGGGTTGATTTGCACAAAGGCTTATCTGTTAAAGAGTAGAAGAAAGGATGACAGCATGAGACAACTCATGGAACTAATAAACTTTTGAGATGCTGTTTCATATGTTTGCTTTTCATTAAATTCAGGAATGGTTGCGACTATGTTGTTGTGATTCAGTCAACATTTATTCCTATCTGTTTTTCATATACAAAGGCGTAGGGATGCCAGAAAATAAACTGTTAACGGAGAATTAACTTCTTTGGCATGCTTTCATACTTGTCTTCCAAATTAAAGAAAATGAAATGGGCAGAAACAGAGTGTAGATTACCTCCTTTTTGTCAAAAATGGTGGGAATTTGAAAATTAATAATAAAAAAGGGAACAGATGCAGTAACATGCCAGAGGGAGATTAATGTGGAGAGTAAAATCTGTGAGCAACAAAACTGAAGCAAACCGAATCAGTGGGAGGTGGTTGTACAATCAAAATCAGGATAAAAGAGAAATTACAAACAACCCTGCACTTGTCAAAGTAGTAGTAATGAAATTCTAAGTCTGCCAGCAGTGAGAACCTGTGTTAGCACTTTGGGGTAAGGCTGGTAGCTGGGTGCCAGGTAGGAGGGCAGTGTGAGGTTGCTGGGCGGGAGCCATCTTGTGTCGAACAGATGGCACCGAAAGCTGGCAGGGGAGGGGCTCCTTAGCAGAACTAATCAGACAGGAACAGATAGGGCAGCTGGGGAGACTGACCACAGACAGGGAGTCTGCGGGGTAGCTGAGTGCCATGATGTTTGCAGTGGTATGCCCATTGGTCTGAGATAAGACCTTGCAATGTCTTTCCCATCTACAGAAGAACGGAAACTTTTGTTCCAAAAGGAAAATTGAGTTGAACTGTAGCACAGTTGGGGGTGGGGGTGGGCATCGGGGTAGAGACTGAGGAAGGAAGAATGGTCCATCTCGAAATGTGTGGAGTGAATTTTCAGTCCTGGCTTCCGTGGAACTTTGATTTTTGCTGTTGAGGTGGGGGTGGGGGGTTCCTGCCGTTCCTAATGTGTACGGTGCGGCACATGGAATGATCACTTTATATATTTTATGCATCAGAGAGCTTCTGGTATCAAGGCTGGAGTTAAAATTAGAAGAGGCTTTTTGATATGATTTCTACCACATATGTCTTTAACAAATGAAAACCCAAACCCACAGACAATCCACGCATTTACGCTCAATAATTTCTCAGAACCTAATTGGAGCCACATTGATCCAGAGCCACTTGACCTTCTTTTCTCTCCCGTGAAACTGTGATGGATAATCAAAAAGCTAAGCATAATCCAGAGCCCCAAACCTTAAGACAAAAATAAGATTAAGTCATTCTGAAAGAAATGAAAGATAAAATGATTTGTTAAATTTAATAACTCATGAGGGAATCATGTATTTTAAATATAGAGTTGGGACATTCATGCTAAAACTATTACTTTAACAAAGAAATCCAGATCTCCTACATCTGTTTTTGAACTAGTATATTTCTCTCTCTCTCTCTCTCACTCTCTCTCTTTTTTTTTTTTTTTTTTTTGCAGAGGCTTTGTAGCTTGGCTCAATTTATTCATTTTGGAGGGGGAGGGGAAACATTACCAGGATTTGAAATAGGTGGTATAACATAGCCATATGCTATTTATGCAGCAGTTTCTGCAATAAATCTAATTTGGTGCTGTCAAAAAATTAGACTTATTTGATATAGCAGCACATTAGTAAATGATTGTGGCAGATTTAAAGTTGTCATTTAGTCTCTCCTTACTCTTAACAGAATCTCGCAAATTTGTCTTCTCCCCCTTGCTCAACTCTGTGAAAAGGTCTCAGTTCTTTGTCCTGCAGGCCTGCAAATATTTTCACATCTGAAAGAAAGTCTTGCCTTAAGGTAATCGAGGAAGGGGGTGGAAGAAGGAGTACCCTCTGTGGCTAAAAGGCTACGTGGATCGATAGGCAGAAAAATCCATACACCAGAGAAAAGTCATTGTATTCTCATCCTTTTCAGTTCTTAGAAAAGCAAAACCGTTAGTCTCATTCAGAAGGTAGACAAATTAAGGAAGGTCAGTTCTCTATTAAGGAGCTGAAATATTTTTACCTTCCAGCCTACATCCATATGCTGCTTCGGGAAAGCTGGTATGAACGAATGTAAGTGACATCAGCTCCTCGTCCTCACCTAGCAGGGCCCTTAGAAACGGCTTCACTGTTCTCTAGTGAACCTGGCGACATTGCTTCAATGCCGCTTTATTTTTGCTGCGAAATTTGTCTTTCAGGTGCTGGTATCAAAGTACCTAAAACTTTTTCCTAGGTTTTCTGTTTCAAAGATAAAACAAGCGTCTTACACCTAAGGCAGATAACTGTTAACAGGATTCTCTGAATTCCTTAAATCGGTCCCTTTGAAAGAGCCATCGTGATGCTATTTCCCCTTTTCTTTTTCTTGCATACTTGAGAGGAAAAGTGGATGTGTGTGCACACTCATGCATCCGTGTGTGAGTGTAAGCGCTGTTCAACTGAGTGGCTTTTCATTTGTTTATGTTCTTGTCAAATACATTTTCTAAAACAAGCCTACTAGTGGGTTTCTGAAACGAAACGCAATTTGCCAAGAATGCAGCATTCCTTCACGGTGATTTAAGCAGCCCCTGTGAAACTAGCATTTTGCTAATACTTCTTTCTTTTATATAACAAATCAGACCACGGAAGTGATCAGATTACCAGTACCCTTTCCATGCTATTCAGAAGCAGGCATCCAGGTAACCAAACTACCATCAGGCACAGAATACACTAAAGGGAAAAAAAAATACCCGGAAAAATATTAAACAAACTTGCTGGGTAAATTAGATACTAGCTCTGAAAGGTTCTCCACATAAAAAGAAATTATTTGGAAATCGTGTTTTGGGAAGATGGGAGAGGAAGCACCTCTTAGAATTCATATTTGGTGTTCAAAAGCCACACCTTCAATTACATTATCTATATTACATAAGAATGATTTATAGGACATAGGGAATTTTGGAGATGAGGAATAGAATTGAAATTTGAGCTAAAAAAGAATGTCTCTGCACTTGGATTTGAAGCTGTCTTTGTCGGTTTTGTTTTTGCTTTTATATTTAGCATCATAATTTTCTTTAATACATCTGAAGAATTGTTCTGAAAAAGTCCTTTTTTGGGTAAATTATAAATATTTAATCAATCAAACCCTTAAGATTCAAATTTTAGATCGCATGTTTTTAGGCTGCTTTTATTAATAAAACCTGCCTGTAACTTTATGTCCATGAAAAAAGCTTTAATTATTGCCTTTTCTACAAAGGATTTAGAAAATTTTTCCTGGCTTGACTAATTGTGCTTAATAAAACCATATGCAATAGGACGAAATCTTGGGGTAATTCTTCCAAATCTAAAAGCAGCATTATGAATGAAGTAGCACTTCGGTTTACATTTGGCTTCACATTTATTTGTAACAGTGCTTTGGTTAAAAATCCGTGTCATCTCTTTTCTCCTAAAAAAGTGATCTCCCTTTTTCTTATAAGAAAACTGAATCGAGTCATTGGTTTGCCTTTTTCCTAGAGAATACAGTTGTCTAAAATGCTGGGAAATAATTCAGCATTTCATGTCCGATTTATGAAGGGAGGGTAAATACTTGATAGCAGTGGATGACACAGAATAAATTTACTTGAGAGTATAATTTTCACCTAATTTTTATGAGTTAATTTTTTTCACAGAACTGGCCTATTGGTACCACTTCTATTTCTTTAGCTAGATGATGGTGTGCTTGTTGGGCAACATATATTTGAATATTATTGAATCAGAACTGTTTATTTTTTAAATGATGAAATTTAAAATATACTCAATTTGTGTATTATGGGTTCACTCTTTCAAAGCAGTAATGGAGCTGTGTGTTAATATATAGCTTATAATTGAAATGGTACATATTTGTACATTTTAAGCATTTCAGTGTAAAATTTCTTAATTGGAATACTCTTTCCCTTGGCTAATTCATTAGTGAAAATATTTATTCCTCAAGTTAATGCTGTACAGTACGAAGCAATTTTTACATAGTGTAAACTTGTTTATGATATTTTGATTTCACTTTAAAACTTTTATTTTGCTTCTTATACATATAGTTCATACTTGATATAATAAGAAGTGCAGACACACATGAAGGAAATACATATCAGCTGTCTGGCTTTTACAAATGATCATTAAAATACCATGTCTTACTACTTTGACTCCAAATTATTGTCTTCCCGAACCCAAAAGTAATTTTCACAAGTACATTACACAACAGAACTTCATCTTCTGCTGGGTAGCAGGAGAGGATTTAAATCCATGCCGACAGTTCATTTGACAATGACCTTGAGGGGCTTTGCTTCTTGAAGAAGAAAGCAGAAGCTTGCGGTAAACAAAGTTCACTTCTGACAGATGGATTGAATGACAGAAAGGTTGCGAGTGCCAGAATAGCCCTGGCAGAGGAGGAAATGTTCAGTGGAATCCAACAGGAGAGGAGGTGTGAACAGGTGCAGGGTTGCTGACGGAAGGGGAACCAGATGGAAGGAGCCAGAGCCAGTTTATTTAAAGGAAAAGGCAGAAAACATTGAAAGGCTGTGCGATCAGTGGCTAAAAGTGTTCATAGAGGAAGGTAAAAATTCACAAAGCAAAACTGCACAGTGGGGTAGCTAACACTTAGCATAATGGTAGTAATTTGTGAGTTTAGTTTGGAAGTTGCAATTGAAATACATTCATCTTGGCTCTTGACACCATCAAGTATAGATATTTGAAAGTTGTTTATTTTTTTAAGTTTCTAAGCTTTTTTTATCCATCCATTAATTTAATTTTTTTCCAGCCAGAAGCTCCGTTGTGATAATACTAAAATTGTGTCGTCAGCTAGGAAAAGAAAAAAAAAAAATTTAAAGTGAAGGTTAACATTCCATTCAAATTTATCTTGTGATGCCTCAGTTTTGTTCACATATGGGAAGCAAATGCACGCACTGTTGGGTGACATCTGTAATATCTAAGAAATTTGCAGTGTTGGAATAGATGCTGTTGGTTGCTTTTATTGTTGTGAGTCTCTGTTCATTTCGTGAAGTCCAGTTTGATTGTTCCAGGAAGATTAATGCTCTCTAAAATATATACTTGCCTGCCTGATCTTCAGGTTAATTTCTGTTGCTGAGGGTGCCCTGATTTTCTCTGACTTTCCGTGACCTGCCTTCAGGCGGACACCTGCAAACTCAAGAGGCATTTACAATAGGAACAGTATACAGTGGGGCAAGGAAGGGAGGACTTTCTTGTTTTCTTAGACCTACTAAAATTAAACTTTCTGCAAACCAAAGACATCCTTGCTAATCATCTGCCTGGTCACATCACCCATGCCATTTATGTGGGCCCTCGTTTACCACTGCTGTCCTTGAAATTTTCCGACGTTACATTACTGATAAAGAGCTGCCAGTTGAGGAGGAGCTGCTATGAAGCAATCCCCAAGAGAAATAATGAAAAGGCACAATTATTTTGAGATGTTAAAGACCTAGTAATTTATCCACAAGAGTTTCTGCACACTGTTCACAAAGATTAAATACCCAGGGTGTACCCAGTGGGCGCTGCATTCACGTTACCCATCTCAGAGCAGCCTGGATCAGATAGCTTACATTGGATTAGGGCGGGTGTTCGGAACATACTGATTTTAGAGATCACATCTATGATCCATGGCTTCCTTTTGTCAGTGAAAAGAGAGAACTGCAATTTGATTAGCAGTTATAGAAGACGTTTATTCACGCCTGTGTTGTTCATGGAGAGCCGTGTGCTCTTGGTCATTTCTTTTTAAGAAATGTACACAACTGTATATTTGGAGGAAAACGAGTAAATGATTTCTTCTAACAAAAGGAAATTGATCCATCTGTATTTACAACCAGCTTCAAAATGTGCCTCTTTCCCCCACTTGTTAAGACGCTTTCATTTAATAGATGTTCTTATTAACCTAAAATTTTACATAAAGTTGATTGAGCATACTTGCTTTAATTGTAATGTACTGAGTTTGCCATCTCTTCCATCATGGTTCCTGAATACCTTTATAAAATCCCTTTTATAGCAATATAGAGCCTTTTTATAATAATATAGAAAACTAGTGTGGTGCTGCTGTGTAAAATAATACCACAAAATTCACCTGAATTGTGGGATACAAACTGAAAGGTTGGAAAAAGGAACTAACAATTAGTCATCACTTGCTACATCACAAATTAAACTGCAGGCTCTTTATAGGTGGAACTCATAGCTTTCCAGAAACATGTAAACTTAGCTATACTCAGCATCATGTCTTATGTCATAGGGGTTTTGTAATTTTTTTTGAATGAAGGGATAACGGGTTGATTGCTATTAAATAGGCATTCATTCAACATTAGCTATACCAGGCGCTGTATAAAATGGGTGTAATAACTTACCTATGTGTGTGTGCGTAAAATCTGGAAAACAGCATTTGTATTTATAAATATTCCTTAGCTCAGATCATTGGGAGTGAACGAATTCGTGAAACAAGCCTAGTCCAACCCTCATTATCATATGTGAGGACTGTGGTGAGGGACGCTAAGTGACTTGCCCAAGGTCAGCAGTTCTGCAGTGGAAGCTAAGAGTACAATCTCCATCTCCTCACTCTTAGTCTAGCACTGTTCCTGGTATTCCACATTATACACCCCTGGTATTCAGTGATAACATGACTTGTCGGAAGAAACCTGTTAAAATCTTTCTGTAGGAGTCTTGCACAACCTGTTGCTGAAAGGAAAAACAATTTTCTTTTTGGACTTTTCCACACAGTTACTAGTTCTTGAAACAAACAAAAGAGCTGTAACTTACAAACAATGACCACTTCTTAGAACACTCCTCCTGGGGGTAATGGTCAAGATAGCTCCCAGGACACATTGTCTACTCCGGGATGAGCACATTACTCATATTGACTCACTTAGTCTCCATGTGACCCTTTCAGGTAGATTCTGCCATGAGCCCATTTTACAGATATGAAAACTGAGGTGTGTGGAGATTGCTACCTTGACCAAGGTCACAGCCCTAGCAATGAGGTGGAGTTGGGATTCAAGCCTCAGCAATTAGGCTCCAGAATAGGTTTATTTATTACACTTAGTATGTTGCCTCTGATGGTGGGTGTCATGAGAAAATCAATTCTGTGATCAGTTCCTTTTGGAAAGTTGAATTAAGTAGGGTTCTTGCCAGTCGGGCTTCTCAGAGCCTTGGAAATGCTAACTAGTGCGCATTGTGACTCTCTTGGAAAGGGATTTAGTTTTCAGCATTTTCCAAATTTATACGACTTATGGAATCTCTTCTACCAAATCTCCACACCTCTCCCAGGAATCAGGTTTTTAGGAATACACTTTGGGAAAAATTAATCTAAATTCATTTGTGGTAGGATAATTGTGAATTGTCATGTGGGAAGTTTTTGTTTTCTTATCGGCACCTCTGGAACTTCTCTCCCCAGCCCTTCCATTCATGCTGAGAGCAGGTGTGTGAGTACCTTTCAATTTAGGTTGAGTCTGTCCTCTAAAGCGTGGGGGAACATCTCTGACCATTCCTTGAATGGTCAGCTGGGCTAGAGTTAATGTTAAAATGGGTTCTTCCAGCTCTACCATTCTAACTTGGACTTCATATGGTAATAGTTCTTGAAAAACAACTTGGCAGATAACTGGACGCCAGTCAGTTGATCAGATTTAGGTACCTCTCTCAAAGCTTGACTCTCAGAATAAGATTTCATAGAGTAAAATACCATGGATGCTTTGGGATATAAATCCTTTCAGAAAACCTTCTGCCAGGAGTTACTGGCACAGAGTCAAAGTCTGGGCCCCTAAATCAGACTCTGCAATAGACCTTACTCCCCTTCAGCTCTTGCTGTCCCAGTATTCCTCCCTTCTAAGTATATCCCTTCCAGTATCCTGAAGAAATGGAGCAACTCATGGAGAGTAAGCTCTAGAAGTCGAGAAGTTGAGCACTCCTAATGTGTTAATTTTTCTGTAAATACACTTGGAGGTGCCTATAATTTATCATTATTTCCAGCAGCTCCTATTGGTAAGATTTTCTGTAAATAATGATGTGGCAGTGATAATGACGGCTGAAAGAGTGACTCTCGCGAGAGCTTGCTGTGTGCGGTCCTGGCTCCCCACCCACCCCTCCCCTTGCTGGGTTTTAAATTCTGTTTCTTCCAACAAACAAACTCCAGCAATTTTTGTAGAGGGTTGAAACCATTCATTGGTTTATCTGAATTCCACAAAGTGCAGATTATGTTTTGCAGTAAGTGAGAATTACAAAGGCAACAGATTAGCTCACCAGGCGGTGGGATAGTTTATTAAACTGGCTGACACACTGATTGACTAATACGACTACGTGGTCCTCTTGATCAGCTTTGAAAGTGCTAGTTTTTTACTAGAAACAAATAATGAGTGATACAAGGTTGATTACTGGAGATTCAAAAGTCTGTAGGGGAAAAGAAAAGAAATCTGTGGGGGAAAATCTCTTAGGGAATCTGTTATTGCCATTTAATAATTACAGAGAGACTATTAAGATTTTCCAACTATACACACATTTACTTATTAGGAGTCTTAATGCATGTTCATAACTGGATATTTTTCTATAATTTGCCAGCTTGGCTGTTTGGAATAATTTTTAATATGCTTTATAATTTAATTTTAATTATGCAATATATTTTGGGAGGTGCTTCAAACCAGATCTGATTTTTTTTAAAAAAAGATTTTATTGCTTACATTTGTGTAATATGGTAACTGCTTCAGCATTAGCTATTCTTCATTTTCTATCAGAATTCTCCTTTATTTCTCCTTTCAAGCAATGGTGACTGGACGACTTAAATGAGAAATTTGTCAAGGTAAAAAAAAAAAAAAACGTTATTTTAATAGCTTTTGCTTTTTATAAAAATTTATGAGATTTGATATCTTCATGAGGCATTTAAAGTTAGCAGGTTTTGGCAACATGGTTATTTTGATTTGTGGCCCATCGGGATTAAAAATGATTCTTTGCTCTGGGGAAATAGACAAAGGAGTTATGCTCAAACCCACACTGTCCAGTGGAAATACAAGGAGAGCCACAACATGCAAGCTGCATATTTAATGAAAAATTTCCAAATAGCCATATTTTAAAAGGTGAAAAGAAACAGGTGAAATTAATTCTAATAGTTTTGTTAACCCAAATATAGAAAATGGTATCATTTCAACATGTAATCAAGATAAATTAATGAGATTTTTTTTTGTTGCTTTTTTTTTCTAATTCTCCCCAGCCCAGTGCGTTGTTATTTACACCTACAGTGTCTCTCACTTCAGCCTAGCCACGCTCAGGTAGTGGCAGCCACGTGTGGCCAGTGGCTGTTGTATAAGCCGTGGCAGCCCTAGGCTCGTGGGTTCACTTTCCCCGGCTTCTCCTCAATGCCCAGTCTAGATGCAGTTGGTTTCTCCTGAGCATAAACCCTGAATTCTATTTCTACAAGAACTGGAATCATTCTATAAAAACAAGAAAATCATGTCAGCTTTTTCTGTAATTTTGGAGCCAGTAGCCAGGCCTGTCTTTGATTAGTCCTTTTCTCAAGAACTGCCACTTTGAGCAGGAGGGGGAGGAGGAGGGAGGAAGCTGCCATTTACTGGTCATTCTTTGAAGAGCAGCCGAACTCCTAGCTGTCCCAGCCGCCCCTGAGAGTAAGTTCTCCCTATCTTACGGTCCCAGCTTTGCCTTTACACCTTACAGCTGTTGCAAATAAATTCGACAATGAAATAATGCCAGGCCATTAGCTGAATTTAGACGTTTGTCAAATGGTGGTCTGGGCCGGATGTTGCTGGTTGCTTTAAATAGATTGTCTCACGTATCCAGATAACATCGTTTCACTAAATAAGAAAATGACCTTAGACAGCTCCCATCCAACAGCACAAGGCAAGGGCCTCTCAGGGCCAGGGCCCAAGTCAGTCTGTGTGTGTCCAAAGCTCCAACTCCCACCCACGGTGGAATACCACTCCTCCCATGTGGCTTTTATCAGGAAATTGAGGACATTTTTTATTCTTTCTTTGGGCTTGTGAGTCTTCGAGATAAATGTATGGATCGTTACACTTTGAATAGTCATCTTCTAGGAAATAATAATGAGAATAATAGTGGTACCGACTAATATTTCTGAACACAGGATATGCCCGTGCTGTACTAAGTATATTTTACATACAATGTCCTGGTATTCCGAAGGAGAGACACATCATTAGCCCCATTTCACATTTGAGAAAACGGAGTCATAGGGTAAGTGAGTTGCTTGGGGTGCACAGCTAGTAAGGGAACAAAGCCGGCGGACACCAAGGTCTGAGCTCTTAACCTCTGGCTCGTGTGTGCAAATGCGTGACCCAGCTGTGCTGGCAGGGGGGCTTACGTGCAGAGGCCTCAAGGCCAAGAGCACAATGTTGCTTTTAGAGGCCCTTTAGGATTTTAGTTGCTTATATTCCTTTCCTCAGGGCATGAATTCCCCTGTTTTGGATACACTCAGAACAGGCTACCCTGTAGAAATGAGTTTGAATATAGATTTAGAATAAAGGTAGAAGCAGGTCTTTGGGAACAGAAAGAACAGCCGTGCAGCCATAGGAATGCGGAGTAGAAAACCCAACACACACTTATGTTACTGCGGAAAAGGAACCTTTCAGAAGGTAGGTAAGAATTGTTGTAAGCACATGTTCCGAGCCAAATAGAAATCAGGTTAAACAAATCATAAAATGACTGCAAGGGAAAATGTTTTCATGAGGAAAATGACCCCAGGCCCGTGGCAAGAGCAGGCTTCTCTAATTTGGAAGAGTGAGGATAACACTGGGATGGGAATCCGAACACTT
The DNA here is from genome assembly GCF_964656455.1 of Halichoerus grypus. Taxonomy (NCBI): domain Eukaryota; kingdom Metazoa; phylum Chordata; class Mammalia; order Carnivora; family Phocidae; genus Halichoerus; species Halichoerus grypus. Next base: position 94,145,012 of record NC_135718.1, on the reverse strand, counting down.
GGGCCCTGGTCAGTTTTCTCTTCTGTAAAATGTAATTGTGCTTTTCAGCTCCAGAATCCTGTGCAAAATTATGGAAAGTTTACAGAGATCTCAATCAAGTTTTAAAAATGAACAAACTATATTTTTGTTATCAAGCCAAGGTTAGTCAGTAGAACACAATCCTAATTTGTAGGTACAAACATACTGAGTGTTTGACCAAAAACACACCACTTCAGCAACAGTGAAAACTCTCCTGTCTTTATTACGGCATTTCCCCACTTGCTCAGACTCAGACTTCTGGTAAATTCAGCCATTTGACCCATAGCTATAAACTAAGATATAAATTAAAAAGTCCTTTTAAGAAACAAAACAAAACAGAAAGCATGGCAGCAACTCATACCCAAAACAACCAATGCAAAAAATTAGAAGAAGCAGATCATACTTCCATTTGCTTTCTGGATCTTTAGAACAGCATCTGAGACTCCACGCAGCAGCTGTTACGAAGCACCTTCTGTTTCCTGTCACTCACTGGTGGTGGGCACCTGGAGGTACAAGGGTGAGCAGTGAGCCCCAAGAGCTTCCTAACAGCAAGAGGGCCTTCCTCATTTGACATTATGACCTTGACCATCAAGTGGAGTCGATTATATTCGGTATAGTTTGCTCAAGGAAGCAGAACCATAATTAATATATATTTTAGACATATTTCTACTGTAAATGGTCAGATTTCTTGGGGCCCGATGCCTGGAAAAGTTCTCTCATGTGGAACTTCTCACCTCCCAACATCCCAGGTAATTGAAGCATGACTCTATAGTGCTTGAGAAATAAGATGCGATAAAGTGTATTTGATAATTGTAATTCTTGCTATTACAGCCTGTTTCTTAATAAATTTAGTAGCCACAAAGCAACCAACACATTCCCCATTTAATAATGGATCTGAGAAATAATTTCAAGAACAATTTAATAATAAAATAGAAACGTATTTCAATCAGTGGTATCACAACTTGACAGTGATGCATATCCATTGACAGGTTACAGAAATGCCATTATAACATGTATGTTGATCCTACTGATGTCCGATCTGAAGTTACTCATCAGAAGGATGAATTATGGGGACTATGTAGATAAACTGACATTTTTCAGAGAGGAAAGGCAGGAATGGACTAAAGTGATCAGTTTATTTAGAAGGGTCAGAGATGGAAAATACGGATATTTTGACAATAGGAAGATACAAAGGCAAAATCATGATCTAGTTTATTTTATGCTGTAGCATATTTGTTCTTATTCTTTGGTCTGGTGAACTGGGCCCATGGTGTCGCAAAATAGAACAGACTTACAGTTACTTATGCATCAGAGACCTCTGAGCTCTCGAAATGTTTTAAGGGTGAAAATTGCTGAAATGTGCATTTGGAGGTTGTTCAGTGTCAGTATCTACCTATGGTAGCTACCACATCTAGGAAACAATTTCAGAAATTGCTCTTGCTATTGCTGTAGTAATAAGTGCTCTCCCTGCTTCTAATGTTGTCCCTTCCCCATCTGTTCCCCACACTGCAGCCAGAGTGATCTTTCTGAAGCATGAGTGTGATCACAACACTCCCCTGCTTAAAACCCTACGTTGGCTCCCTATTTCCCTCAGGATGAAGTCCTTAAAAATAGCTTCGTGTTCTGGCTCCTGCCTACATCTTCAGTCTCTTCTTTCTCCAATCTCCCTCTACCAGCAGCTCGCTTCTACCCTGCAACATGTATATGCCACCCTTCGGTCGTGCCAAGGCTGTTTGCAATGTTCCAAAGGCACCTGGGTTATCTCTCCTCCCTGAATCTTTGCACGCACTGTCCACTTCACTTGTCACAAGACTCTTCTCATTCTTTGGATGGCTAATTACAACTCTTTTTCAGCCTCTAATTTTTTAAGCTTCCTAAAATCCTCCCTGACTGTACCTCGCCACTCTCCAACTCCTGTCCCATCTTCCCATAGGATAGCAGGACGTTAGCCCTATTTTCATATTTTTTCCCCATTCTGTTTCAGTTGTTCTTTCTTGTCTGTTTTCTTCACCAGGAATTCTGAAGGCACGGTCACGGTCTGTGTCTTGAACTCTGATGCATCCCCACACTTTCATGCTTGGCACAAAGTAGGTGTTTAAGTCTTTGTTGAATGGATGAGCAGTAGGAGTCTGACGAAGCCACTCACGTGAGGCAATGCCATGGAATGGAAGTACACTGGACTTGAAGTGAGAAGACAGGTGTCGGTTCTAGATCTGCCACTTATGACTAGCTGTGCACCGTGGAGCAAATCTCTTAATTCTCTGGGCTTGAGGTGTCTCTCGTGTCAAGCAGGGCTAACTGTTCCATCTCCCTGCCTTCCAGAATTGTTAGGAAGAGTAGAGAGGTCAATATATTTGAGTGTTCTTTGCAAAACAGAAAGCACAGATGTGGGGAGGACACTGAGTTGGTGAGAGTCCGTGGTTTTGTCTGAAGTAAGTGTGAGTTGCTCACACGATGTAGCAGAAGCGGGCGGTCTCTCGTCAAGCACGGCCTCCTCTGCTTGGTGGTTAGAGCTTTCAAGTTATTTTGGAGATACTGTAAGAGAACACTTCGGGAGAGCAAATTATTTTTAGGGCTGTTTTTGTTAATTATTTCCTTTCTTTTGTGTTTATTCCTTTGAAAGACGTTGATCTCTTTTCTGTTTCTGCTTCCTTTCCTAGAAGTGACTCATGTTCTAATCTGATAACTCATCTTTCAACGTTGTACTTAAAATTCTGACACACTTTGCACTGAAGAAAATAGAAGTAATTTACTCTAGGAAATATGTATGATGCCATTAGGGTTTTTTTGCGTACTTGAGGAAGTAGGGGTTACTGAAAGCTACTCCTCTTGTATTTTTTTATCCCGGTTTGTTCTATCCTAGTATTTCTACGTTTGCTCAACTATGAGAACGTAGCCCCTGTTAGCAGTAAACAAGTACAGGATTTTGTGTTCTTGTCAAACATGGAAGATATCATGTTGCCTAGTAACTTTACTATTGTTTTTACTTTGTTATTGTTGTCCATAACAATATAAAACTAAATTGTTGGCCAAAATATCTGATCCTGTTCTCTTCCAATCAGTAGACAGGAGGATCCTTAAACCTGTGTGGAGACTTAGTACTTTCCATCTCTTAACAGTCATTCATTCATTCATTCATTAGTTCATCAAATATTTGTTGACCACACAACTATGTCCCAGGCACCATTCCAGGCTCTTGGGATAAATTAGTGAGCAAAACCAAGGTCTCTAGTTTTTAGGTACTTACATTCCAGATAAGATGTGCTTGTCTTATCTTCTCTAGGACTCTGTGACCAGCTTGAGGCCAGAGACATAGTTGTGTGGCTTTCAATGTTTTTGTAAAAGTCAATGTATTTCTTTAAGAAAGATACCACTAATTGATAATGTCGCTGTAGGAAGAAGTGATCCAATAACATATGGGACAAATGGAAAAGGAGAAGGAGAACTATCTTGGAATTCAGCTGTCAAGATGGATAATACAGGTTTTAAAAGACACACACTTAGGGATAATTGAATTATTTCAATGATGTTGTTATGCTTTTAACCTTTTCTCATTTCTCTTCATCCCTGATAAATGAAGAGATTGAAGCATAGGGATTCATGCTGTTGGACTTTAGAGTCAGGTGGGCCTGGATTTCCTGGCTATGCCCCTTAATAACTAGGAGATTTTGAACAAGTAATATGACCTTTCTAGGCCTCAGTTTCCTCAATTATAAAGTAAGGATAATAAGAGACTCTACCTCAGAGGGTTGGTGTGAGAATTAAATAAAAGGATAAATGTGAAGAGCTTAACTTATGGTAAACATTAATAAATAATAGCTTATTAAAATTATTAATCCTTCAAGGTAGGATTTTTTCTGCCCTATTTGAAGAACCCCAAGATTAAAAGAATTAAGTTACTTGTCCATGGCCACACAAGTAATAAGAAAGTGAATGCCATACTTGGACACTGTAGCTGTGTGAGTTTTCTAGCGTATTCTATTGCCTCTCAAGATGTAATTTTCCCAGAACACAAAGGAAATCAACTGAAAATGGTGTATGCATTTGTGTAAAAAAGAATAAATAAGTAAAAATAAAAATTTAAAAAACCACAAAGCAAATAAAACTGTAAGCAAATAAAACTGTAAGCAAATATTTAATTCTAGTTCACAGAAGATATGCCTTCTGTAGTAGATCAGCAATTTTGAAAGTACTTTCTGTGTATACTGTGTAAGTTTGAACAAATGAGTAAATATATTGACGATAATGGGAGCCAAGTTTCTCACTGTTGAGGAGAGGAAAGTTATAGTGATGGAAGGAGGGGAGACTAGGTTCTATCTATGTTGTTGGATCAGAATTGGAAAGATCAGTCTGAATGTACATGTATTATTAATATAAACATACATGGAAAAATACTTATAATTATATATTTATACATTTATATGTATATTCCTATCCTGGTTCTATCTACTAAGGTGACCTAGAAGCAGACTTCTCAGTAGCAATGTGCACCACCTGATGATCTTGGTTTCTAAATACTATTCTCCATTAAAAGGCAGAAGAGTTCCTTGGAGAAATGCTGACTGCAAGACTGGTACAAGGATAGTACCAGATGAGCCTGGAAATCTTGGTGGGGATAGAAAGCCAGAAAGTTCATAAGAATAATAGAGAGATATAATATAGGAAACAGCTTGAAGGGGTTCACACTGGCCAAATCTAGGAACAAAAAAATAAATAATGGCCATAATCGATTATAGCCCACTGAGTAAAATAAGAATCCATGACTCCATGCTGATATCAGTGAATTAATAATGGGAGAGAAAGGAAAGCCCTTTCTTACAGCACATTAACCAAGTGATCAAAGATAATATCGCCAATGTTGGGAACATAGACATCATGTGTCTTAACTCACAATGACACCCATACCTCCTTGCTTTTTTTCTCTATAATTCCATCAGGAATGGCTCTTGGCTAGTAAGCATGTTATAAAGGGTCTCATAACTTTGTCATACCAATATTCTACTGTCACAAAGCTCTCTGTATTGTACTTTAGAAGGGAAACACCATTTAACAAAAAGGGTTGTATGTTTAATACCACAGCTTCAGCCCTCGATGAACAGGTGACTAGAAACATGGCAGACAGGATTGGTGCCTCAAATCACCACCACTGCAGACCCCATGCTTGGGTTAGACTTGAAGGTTTCATCATTTCCATCTCAGACTCATTGATGAACTTTAGGACCGTCAGAAACTTTTACTCCTTCAATGTTGCTATAAAATTTAGAATGTCCTTAAAAAAATCTAATAAATCATTTTTACTCTGTGACATGAATATTTTTAAAATAGCAGGATTTAAAATAATAAATGATATAGAAAAGTTGAGGATCAAAAACATAAAGTGAATACTTCAGTCCCTTTCTTTAATGGGATGGTAAATATCATTGCAGACATTTTTAGAGAATATAACCAACCAGAACTGTAATTGGAAAAAAGGAGTGACAACACCTCTATGTGTACTTGGTCCATGTTTGAGGACTATCCAGTGCTTGTGTACTTCCTTTAACTCTTAATTATCATCAAGAAAACATGGACATGTCCACATGTGGCCACCGGTGATTGTGAATAACTTGGAGAAGAAGGTAGATGTTCCTATTCTAGTGCAGTTTCTCCCTTTTAAAATCAGCTCTATGGAGGTAAATTTAAATATAATAAAAATCACCAATTTTAGATGTGCAATGAAAAATATTTTGACAAATATATACAGAGGGGGAACCATTATAATCCTGATAGAGAACACTTCTGTCAACCCCAAATGTCCCTCATGCCCCTTTGTTCCCTCACACACACCCCCTGTTCTTAGGTCCTGGTGGCACTCATGTGTCACTCTAGTGTTTACTTTTCTAGAACGTCATGTAAATGAAATCATACAATATGTTTGTGGCGTCTGGTTTCTTTAACTAAGCATACTGCTTTTGAGGCTCATCCATGTGTTTTACTTACAGTAGCTTGTTCCTTTTTATTCTTACTATTCCTAGTATCCCTGTAAGGCAATACCATAGTTTCTTTATCCATGTAGCAGTTAATGGGCATTTAGATTGTTTCCAGTTTTTTTTTTCTTTAAGATTTTATTTATTTATTTGAGAGAGAGAGAGAGAGAGAGGGAGAGCACAAGCAGAGGGAGGGTGAGGGAGAGGAAGAAGCAGACTCCCCGCTGAGCAGAGAGCCTGACGTGGGGCTCAATCCCAGGACCCTGGGATCATGACCTGAGCCGAAGACAGACGCTTAACCAACTGAGCCACCCAGGCGCCCCTTGACTGTTTCCAGTTTTTAGCAATTATGACTAAATCTTTCAGCCTCATTTTAATCACAACCAAGAAATTCTTCTTTACTGCCATTGCTTTTATTCCAATTTATGAAATGTGGCTAACTAAAAGTTTGATTAAATGAAATCATCAGTGTTCTGAGTGAGAACTGAAAGAAACCCAGTTGGGGAAGACTAGCTCAGCCACCCTTTGTGACACTCTCCCACCCAGCTAGGATGGACCTCTCATTTTTCTTTGCTTTGGTAGTTTTCCCAAATTTGGTAAATTTCTTATGGTGTATTCCACCTTCTACTTCCTATTTTAGCCATTTTGAAGTCCCTGTTGGGAGCAAGGACTATGCCACATTTATCTCTATTTGACTCAGTGCCTAGCAGAGTGTCTTTTACATAATAGAGTTATGATAAATATTATATGAATTGATTTGGATTCTTCTCTAATCCCTCCCCTTAGACACATAAGTGGTTTTTATTAATTCTTTCAATCCATGATTGCATTACCTCTGGAGTGCCATAAAATAGGTTTCCCTAAATCAGAATATTTCAAGTCCCACCTCTGCCTTCACATCACTTACAATGTAACCTTCAAGCCTATTTCTTTATTCGGCTATAATGTGAGAGGATTTGATTAAACAGATTTGAGATTCCCTTTCAGTTCTAACATTCTAAGGTTTTACAAAAAGCCTACTAAGTCAGAAAGAACCTGCAAAGGGAGAAGGCAACACGGGAGGAAAGGGGGCTGGAGGGAGGAGATAGGAAAGTAAAGATAGGCTGTGTTTTTATGCAATGAAAAAAAACGTTAACTAGACTTGTGGTGATTCCGTACTACGTACAGATACTGAACCATTATGTTGTACACCTGAAACTCATATATGTCAATTATACCTCGTTAAAAATTAAAATAACATGTAGTTTCTTAAATAAAGTAAAAATTGGAGAAGGATTCAAGAAACAAAACTTGGTGTTTAAGTCAACATTTGTTGGTGGAGCATTGATTTTTTTTTAGATTTTATTTATTTGAGAGAGAGAGCTTGTGCACAAGTGGGGGGGAGGAGCAGAAGAAGAGGGAGAAGCAGGCTCCCTGGTTAGCAGGGACCCCAATGAGGGGCTTGATCCCAGGACCCTGGGATCATGACCTGAGCCGAAGGCAGACGCTTAATGACTGAGCCCCCCAGGTGTCTCAGTAGTGCATTCTTTTAAATTGTCTTATTTTTTAAGGAGAACTACAATAACTAGTTATTTTTTCTATAGTAAATTTAGAATATCCGTTATTAGGCAGCTTCTCGTGCTAAAAATTGATGTTGAGCCTGGCAACCCCTTCATGTAGGAGAACCATAGCCCGGGTTGGCAAAGGGTAGCCCCAGTCATGGCTGTTGTCCTGGTATGATTATCAGTAGCACTCCTTTTCACTCTCAAATGGATATTGGTTTTGAGCAGTGTGTTGTAAGGCTACCCAGATTAGTGATCTCAGAGCCTCACATCTCCGTGCCTGTAACCAGGGACCTGACATTGGGGTGGTTCCTCAGTGGGAGAGTCCACAGTCTCTTTTTAGGCTGATTCCTTCAGCAGCACGGTTTCTAGCTAGTGAAGCCCCTGGAGCTTCTCTCTTCCAGGCACTCTTCCTTTTGAAATGTCTGAGAAGTTTTTGCCTCCTCAAACTAGCTTTGAGCAGATTCTCCAGCCTCACTAAAGACTGCATCCTCCCTTCCCCCATGGCGAGGGTCTAAGAACATCTATTCATTAAGCATTCACTGCCTGCTTCTTATGTGCCAATCCTGAGCTGGGCTCCGGATTTAGAGAGACAAAGATGACAAGAAGCAGTAAGTCAAGTGTGATAAATGCCATCTTAGTAGGACGTATCCATTTACAACCTATATTAAGGTCACCGAGGAAAGAATACTTAATTTAGGAGAGAATGGAAGGAGAGGGGAGAATTTTGAGCAGACCTTAAAGGAGTAGTATACACTGAGCAGAGGGAGAGGGGTGGGGGTGAGTGTGGGGGGGTGTGGAACAGGATGCGGGGGGGGGGCCATCCCAGGAAAACAAAGAGACATATGCAGTGATCCATGGGCAGAAGATGCATGGTGTGACTGGGGAGGCAAAAAGTGGCCTAGTGTATCTATTTGTTGCAATATACCAGTTTGGAACTTAGTGTGAGGGAAGACCTTGGAGCAGGTCCAAGGGGGTGTTGTTATTAGAAGCACCAGAAGGGACCTTATTTCACATTTAGCGTGGACTCCTGATGATTCCATTTGAGTGAGGTATGGGTATAGTTTCCTCCTGAAATTTTACACTACAACATTACCACATGCATTGACCAATTTCAATACAGACTTTCCTTATGTTGCTTTATAATTAGAAGCCAATGAATCGAAGCTCCGCAGCGGTATGTAGACTACTAGTGATAGCTTTATGGAATTGTTTATTTTTGGTTTGGCAAAGGCAAGGCAGTAAATATCTCAATTAGTAAACTAAAACAGCACGGATGAGAAATGCCCACAAGGAGATCAGGAGTTAGACATAACTAAGTCAGTTAATTAGAGGAAACCCTCATTCCACTTACCTGTATTCAGAGTATGCGGAACCAACCTGACGTGTGTGCGGTATTCAGTATCGCTGCCTCAGCTTCCAATTGTTTAGGCAGTTTCTTTCTTTAGGAGCCACTGTGATGGGATATTGACCCAGTGGGATGACCCATCTCGCTGGGTCAATATCCCATCACCACGGGGTGGGACGTTGTCTTGGACGATGGAATATTCTCATCGTGCAACTTCCCTCAGCATGACGCAAAAGAGGTCTTATTCTGACGTGCTGGGGGAAGTTTTTCATTTTCATATTCATATTTATATTCCCATTATGTGGCCTAATGTGCGGATATGTTTAACGAAAACATGCAGAATCATTTCCTTGCTTCTAGATTGGATCTCCTACATTCTATCTGAGATTCCATTTTAAGTTGGGGAGGAAAAGCAGAGGTGGTCTACAAAGCTGAGTTTCAAGAATTTAAGTTTTGGTGTATTGAATCATGCCATTTGTAGGACCGCAAGATTTGTAGGAAATATTGACCATTCAAAGGATAAAACACGAAATGGTGGCCCAGAACATTGACAATCTTACCAGAAAGGAGGTTTGTGTTTTCAGGTTATAAAATATTAATATTCAGCCGTCATGATTTTTTGATTTTTAAAGTTGTATACTTTAGTCCGTTTCGATATATGGCATGTATTAAACACAGCATGAAAGGCCCCTTGGCTCTTCCCCCCAAGGGGGCCGGGGCGGCGGGGGGGAGGGGGGGAGGAGAGGGGGGCCGGGAAGGTGGAGGGGTAGGGGAGGAGGGGGTCTGACAGATTGCTGTCCACTTCTGCTTCACAATTTACTAGGTATCAGCTCTCTGTGGTCTGTAGGGGAAATGGTGGGGCTTGGTGCATCTGTAGATTACATTTCTGTCTGTCTCCTCTCTGCTTTGTAGACTGGAAAAAGATAGCATTCAGCAGAGCTTTAGCAACGAAGCAAAGGCCCAAGCCCTTCAGGCCCAGCAAAGAGAACAGGAGCTGACACAGAAGATACAGCAAATGGAGGCCCAGCATGACAAAACTGGTAGGTGGTAGGGAGAGATTAGAGCCTGGGCCCTGGCTCACAAGCCAGGCCCACGCCTTACTGTGAAATGACATCAGGAACACCTGTAACCTTTGGCTGGCCGAAGGGAGCAGATGCTAACTACACCGGAGATTCCGAATTACATATTAGTTAGCGTTTAAAAGAGAAAATGGAAAGTACTGCCCACTGTCTGTTGATTTCAGAGTACTGCGCTCACATCTGTTGCACCATCTGGATTACGAGTTTATTTACCTGTGTTCAAGAAACGTAAAGCTGAGAGAGACCACAACAAAGTAGAAAAACAAAGGGCTTGTTTTTGGCTGGGTTTTCAGGCACACATGTTATATAAAAAAATAGCATCAGAAGCTCTGCGGGAAATGCTCTGAGCTTACAGTTAGAGTCTCCTGAATAGCACTGAACAGTTCCCACAGTACACACATTATAGCTACTCTAAAAGCCTAATGAGTTTGCTTCAGCATCCAAACTGGAGAAAAGCTTTAGCCATTAATCGGTTCTTAATTCACTGTCGCAGCTGGATGTAATTCAGTGGCTCCAAATTGATATGTTCCTTTATTTAATCTTTGCAGCTTCGAACATTTTTAGCATTTGTATGATTTCGCCACCTCCCCCAGCCCAATCTAGAGTGATGTTTAATCCTTTGCATTCTTCAAGTTCTCAAACTGCTGTGAAAATTCCCTAATACAAGGCACTAGCCACAGCTGTCAGCGTGGCGAAAAACTGCCACCTCTCATCACATCGGTGCTGTTTTGCAGACAGAGTTGGCCAGTAACTCTTTACCTTTAATTTGAAAGTAAAATGCACTTTTGTTCAAAGCAGGCAGTTTGATGCTGAACTCAGCTGGAGCGTTCTGCAGCTCCTTTCACTTGTGAGTTGTGTGTTCACAGACAGTGTTAGTCAAAACAAGACCATGTCAGTCATTGTAATTCCACACCACATACTCTGAGCTGATTGGACTATTAAAACAAAAGTTTAATTGATCCTGTCTCTTCCAGAAAAGTGTTGCTTAATTTTTGGTGCCTTGATTTATTTTGCTTTGTATGCTATGTGCTTTTTGCCCGTCAGTGGCTAAAATCGGGAAGAAGTAGAGGGACTTATTAAGCCTGACACTTGAAGATAATTTTCACATGATCTTGTGTACACTCTATTTGATGACAGGGTAAAAAATGATTGTTCATCCTATAGGTGAAAAATGGAAACGTAAAATTCATTAAATCATCTATTTGCTTATGAAGAGGCAAATGTCATGTTGACCCACATGATACCCTCCGGCATTTTTCCAGACTCAGTAGATGTTTTTCCACTAAAAATAAAAGGAGGAAATTCCAGGAAAAATTAGTGTTTGCCCCTCCTGCTTGCAGGATCCTAGTGATCAAGGAGTCTTGGGCAGAATCTCTGAGTGCTACGTGAGGGGATTTAATGGCTAAGACCTTCTTAAGAACACTTCCTTTTATTTTGCACAAAAATACCACACTCCCTTCAATTCCTTTGACCAGATCTTTAGCGAAACTCATACTGTTGACAATGAAATCCAGATTCTAGGGAAAATTATGTACTTTACCTTAATAATGAAAGAAGTGTACACAAGGGGCGGGGATAGTGAGATCTGTGGGCAAATACGAAACATAAAGCATGAATTACAGTATAGAAGAGAGTTCCTCCGTTATTTTAGTTGTGAATTATCTAGTTGTGATCATTCTTGACACTGTTTATAGTGAAATTGTCAAAATAAAAATGTAATATCTTGCATATTACAAAGATATAAGCATCCATGGCTCCCCTTGAGATAATCTGACAGTTTATCAACACATTAAACCATTACCCCAAGCGTGTATGATCAAAACTGTTTCTGGGGTGTAATTATTAGAAAAATTAATGCCTCCCAAGATTTAGTATCTTGCCAGGTGAGTGGTCCTTTGACTTTGGACACTGAAATTGACCTGGTGGCTTATAGGAAATGGGAGTGGTTTTAGCACTTTTACCGGTCTACATATGGAAGCCCTGCAGAGTTACAACCATAAACATCTTATATTGGTGGGGGGTTTATTGTTATTTCTAGAAAATGAACAGTATTCATTGCTGACCTCCCAGAATACATTTTTGACAAAGTTAAAGGAAGAGTGCTGTGCATTAGCCAAGAAACTGGAGCAAATCTCTAAAAAAAGCAGGTAGGTAATATTATATGATACTTTTGGAGCACTGTTTGTGTGAATACTGTCATTTTTTCTTAAAAAACAGCGTTTCCACTATTTGAGGCTAATGTCAAAATTAGATATGTGTTGACCTATTTCCTGTGAAAATATTTCCTCTGTATGGACAATTTCTTAATATGTACGGTTTCTAAATTGTCCATACAAACCCCTTGGTATTTTTTTTTTCATGATTATGTATACGGACTATTATTTGACCTTCTTAACGTTCAGAACCGACAGTTATGAAACTTCAGAACACAAAGGTCAAGACGGCAAGTATTTTAATAAAGGATTCAGATAAATCAAGCAGTTTTAAAGTCTTCCGTCGATAGAGTTAACATTTTAATCTGTTATCACAGTTCTCCACGAACACCCAGAAACTATCTTTAAGTCAAATGATAATAGATGAAATGTGTATCTATAAAAATGAAAGTAGGTGATACTTGAAAATAAATAAACCCAAACCATCCTTTTGTTCTCCTAAAATTGATTTGTTTTATTAGAACAGCTATCATTCATTTTGTAGGTACACTGCTCTTTTATAAAATACATTGATTGGGATCTTCGTGAATTATTTTCTGCACATTTTCTAATCAGATTATTTCCATGAATGAATGATTTATACTCTAAATGATAAGAAGCCTGAGTTCTCATCTCAGCTCTGAGAGTAACTGTCTAATCTCAGACAAATTTACTTGACTTGCTTGAACTGTGCTTTCCTCTTATAAATGAATGGTATTGGACAGAATCACTTTGAATTAAACTATAAAAGGCATCGTTCACATAAACTAACTACATATCAGATGTCCCATTAAAATACAACCCGATGGAAAAATACCCTGTAGATCCCGTTTGTATTTTTCTGAAGTTCACTTAGATTTACACAGAGCAAGCAGTGGGGCTCAGCAAACTTCTGACTTAGGTATCTCATTCAGAAAGAATTTCCTAGAGAATCAGAGCATATCTGATCACCCTGAGCCCTGTCTTGTATTCCTGCATCAATGAGGTGGCTTAGCTATTGGAATCCCTATCCCTGAATCCTTTGGGGAATCAGAGGGCTGATGAATCCAGTTCTTTCTGCTCACAGGAAGACAGAGGCTCCTATAAAGCTCCCAGAATGTGCTCTGACATGTGCACCTTCTTAGCAAATACTAATTAAAGATCTAGTTTGAGTAGAGGAAAGCTCAGGGTGCCAAAATACCAGATATTTCCAAGAAGTTTGACAAGGAAACCCAAATGATTTTGTTGCAGGAGAGACCCTCATAATATATCAACAGTAGCTACTGCTAACTAGAAATATTTGATTTGCCTCACATAAACTAAGTAATTTGTTAGAAACAAACAGAACTAAGTAATTTGTTAGAAACAAACAAAAAAACTGGATCATATAATTTAAGAAAAAATTACATTGATCTAGGACTTAAAAGATTAAGATTGCTTTGTGATTGATTATTAATTATCTTGCTGAGGAGACATAATTCTGGAAATTGCGGCATATAAAAGAGAAGGAGGTACTATATGCTTGGTATATATTATTTAATTCTTACAACTTGAGACAGGAATTATTATCTTCTTTTACATGTGGGGAAACCAATACTCAAGAGTGTTTAAATAGCTGGGAAGTGGGAGAGCTAGAGTTCTACTGTACATATTTCTAGTTCCAAGGCCTATGATCTTTCTTGTACATCAACTACCAAAGAAAATCAGGCCAAAGCAGCTATGATGAGAAAGTTTGGGAAAGAAAAAAATATTCTTTAAATTCCCATGGAGAAGTAGACATGCTTGTCATGTGAGGGTAAGCCTGGGAGCCTGGGTCAACCTGTGCCCTGTGTCCTGGGCCCTCTTTCTTCTGCTCTGGATCTATCCATGTACCCTGTACTGATCTAGGGAAACTGAGCCTCAGCCCCTCTCCACCTCCCCTTGCTTCGGGTTCCTCCAGTTTCTGACCACTGCTTTGTCGACTGAGCGTGCTCCTGTCTGATACATACCTGGCACGCAGTACATACTTACTGACTAAATGAATGAAACAAGTATGGTTTTATACCTCGTATCCTGACCTGACTCTGGTCCCAACCTGTTCCCATGTTGATGACAGGCAGGGTGCAGTGAAAACCACTCTGGAATTCAGAAAGAACTAGGTTCGAATCTCTCTGTGCCACTTGGGTACATTGCCTAATCCCTCCAAACCTCAGCTTCTCCATCTATAAAATATGTATATTTTTGAAATGTATTTTATTTATTTATTTATTTACTTATTTAGAGAGAAAACGTGAAGGGGCGGCAGGAGGGGCCGAGAGAGAGGGAGAATCTCAAGCAGGCTCCGCACTCAGCACAGAGCCCGACCCTGAGATCATGAGCTGAGCTGAAACAAGAGTCCAGTGCTTAACCGACTGTACCACCCAGGAGCCCCTCAAACATTTCTAAAACCATGTTGCAGGATTGTTGTGGGGATGAGAAACACCGAGAGATATACGATGCACATATATACGTACACACGTATATAAAGGGCCTTGCATGGTGCTTGACACATGGAAGTAGAACCATAGCTGATGGCGTTGTTTTCAGGGTCTTGACCGGGGCAATTTGGATTTGACTTCGATCTAGGTATTATTGTCTTTTCCAGGGAGGGTCTGAGTGCTATTCTGACAGACATAAAGTCTATACCACAAGAAAAACCTTTGTAAAGGCAAACAAAGCAGGATCGGGAAACTATGGGGCTGGTTGTGTTTCGAGTCCTGCTCTGAGATGGCCTGTTCTGTAAATCTGAAGAATTAAAATAGTCATCTACTGTAACTTTGCAAGTTTATCCAAAACCAAGGCCTGGCAATCGTAAACACTCAAAAAATTGTTACGTATTATGGTTAAAACTTTTAAGAGCCCCCAAAGTTTACAAAATATTCATTTTGTGTGTCTCACAAGAACGTGGTAGATACGATAAACTGTGATTTTAAGGTTGGTTGTTGACTCTTAATTTCTTGTCCACGGAGTCTCTTTTCCCTCTGGCTCCCTCTATGACGAGGATGACATTTTCAAAATTCGTACAAAATGTATCATTTGATTTTGACATTAACCATTTGCTTTGAATTCACCTGTATAACTTGAAGGCCTCCGAGTGTTTCTTTTTAAATAAAGATTATAAATTTATGAAGCCCTATAGAAGCCTTCGGGAGCTCTGCACACCCTGTACTAAACTTTGGGGATAAATGATTTTTCCTGTGCTTTGAGGTGAGGAAAATCTTGGAGTTTTTTGAGCTTTCTAAAGTGTTGTCATTGTGGAAGTTCAGTCTCCACAATAATGAAACCACATGGTAATTTTGAGGCAGCTTGTCCTCAGAGTGCTACGGGTAAAATTTTTCTTAAAAGTGGGTATTATATTTATTTTGTATTGCTCAACAATCGAGAACAATGTTTGTGGTTCCCCTTTTCTTACTCAGGACATTTTCTCGAAGAGTTCCACATTATTTATAATCCCATACTAACCAAATGGCTTCACACCATTTATAATAAGCTTTATTTTTTACTCAGAGATCTAGCCATTTGACCAGAGCCCATGCCGTCCCTAGGAGCGCTGACAGTCCGGGCTCACCGTGCAGGAGGCTCCGACTCGTTACCCCAGCCTCAGGCTAGGCTGCCCTGCGCAAGTGTTTAGAAATGGTTCCTCCGAGTGTGCCTATTGCATGTGTTTTCTCCCCAAGTAACGTGCGTGGTATTACGGCAGCTCCTTGAGCTCCTGTTGTCTGCAAGCCCTCCCCAGTGATCAGCGCGGTACTTTCTGCACGGCGCGTTCCACACTGCTTGGGTGGTGTCTGTAACTCCAGGGTTTGTGAATGGCACATCCCATTTTCAGACGAAAAATGAACTGCCAATTCTGTGCATTTGATATAGCTGGTTTCTGACCACGAGACGGGAGAATTAATTCCATTTTGCTTTTAATTGGCACCAGGCAAGCAAGCTGGCTGATTGTAGTTGAGGCTCTCATAAACTTTAGCTTCCCTTTCGTCTTTATTCCCCGGGACCCTGGGAGCTTATTACAAGTCCTAGGGTTGTTTTTGAGGGTGGTAAGTGGAGCTCTTGAAATATCTTTGGTGCAACTGTGATTTCTCTTTATCTAAGTGAGGGAAGTGTTCCCTCTCCGCAGGTGCTTGGATGAATCAGCAGTAAAATGTTTGCAGTGCAGTTTGCAGGGCTCGGACCGTGGCCTGGAAAGAGCTTAGAAGTGTTGGGCACCGGGAGGAGGGAGCCTCTACCAGCTGCAGGGGGGCGATCAAGCCCGGGTTGGGTTGCAGCCCCTCGGCACTCGCATGTTGGAGAGACAGGCTAGCAGCGAGCACAGAGCCCCGGTCTACATGGTGGTTTTGGTTTTGCGTCTCTTCTTTCTTTCCCCATCACTGTCACTTTCTGGGTTGCTAGGCTTGTGGATTGATGTCTAACACTGCCCATTGTGTATTTGTGATTTGCGTTTTGTAATTAAGAGGAACAATGGGAGTCCATTGGGTCTCGTTATATATAATGGTTGGTTTAATTTGTTTCACTTCTATCTTGTTAATTGTAAATTGATCATTAAGATTTGAATTCTAATCTGTCACCAGGGTTGTGGGTATTGAGGCTAGAGCAATGATCCTGGTTTTAATCACTGATGATGAGAAACAAATTTTATAATTTTGGTACATATTGCAGTTCATATATTTTAACACTGTATTTTATGGTGTTATAAATATTGTTAAATGACTTTTAGTGTAGTTATACTGTGTGGACTATAACGTATAAATTATATTACTGTTTTGGCAACAGTCCGTATCCAACTGTGTGAGTTTAATTGAAGTAAAGAACACACACCCGTGAAAAAAAACTATTTTTTTCCCCCGCATGTTTAGACGATGTTAGGTTGGGATGCTACAAAAATTATATTCTACAAGGAGAGACTCATACTGGCCTCTGCTAATTGTCACCAAAAGTCAAGTGAGAATCTAAAAGAATAAAAAATTAAGGCGTCAAGTTTTCCCTTAAAAAAGCAATTATCACTGTAATCCTAATTGTAGTAGTAAAATATTATACTTCATGCAAATGCCATTACACAATATAACTGGTAAATAAAAATGCAGGGAAAAGTTCATGCTTCTGTGAAGCCAGAAATTACCTAAATTTTCTATAAAAATGGATTAGAGTCAATTATTCTTTTATATGACACTGGGATAATCGTGCCACAAAAGTAATGTGGAACCAACACAGAGACTTGTGCTCAAGTGTACTCTCTAAACTTTGCAAACCACTAGTTCTTTCAGTATATCGTGGGCCCTGGACAGACAAATGATGATGTCCATGGACATTTGCCAAATTTTTATCAAACACTGCAAGTTGGAAGGCAAATTACCATTATAAACAAAGGGAAATAAAAACCCCAAAATATGCAAAACAGAAATAAATATCATAGCAATAAAATACCTGATAGTAATGTACACTTTACAAAATAACATTTATCTTTTTGTGGTCGTGTAAGACATCCCCAATATAGGGCATTTGGCTATAACTACAAAGAAAAATTAAGAAAAAAATTTCCTATGACAGTACCATCCTGCGAAGTATTGTTCGTCTGCGATGCATCTCCTGGCGGTGGGTTTGCGTGTGGATGTAAGTGTGTGTGCACACACAGCCGCCTGCTGGGTGAGTGGCACCGTATATACCGTCTGTATCCTGCTCTCACTCACTGCTGCTCGTGAACATTTGTCTACATCACCACTCTGGAAACCATTTTAATTGAATCATTCATATGCATAATGATTCATTAGACATTTAAGATGTTTCCAGTTTTTCACTGTTATGAATAATACAATAATAATTTTGTCCATTATTCTGAATTTTTGATGATTCCCTTAGTCGAGATGCCTAATAAAAGGGGATTGTGGGTCCAAAGACTCTGACCTGTCTTTTTTCTGTTTGAATAATAAAGAACCTTTTTAAGGCTATTGATGTGGATGACTTTGCTCAAGTACTACGCTAGATTCTCAGTATACGTGTACCCACATCAGTATGTGACACAAAGAGTTGAGATTTACAAAAGAAAAAGTGAGAGGCAGTATGGCGTAGTGGGTGGGACAACCCCTTTAGAGTTGGGCAGGCCAGTGTTTGTATCTGGGCTGGGCTAATCACCCTTTGGGTGACCTCAGGCAAGTCATTAAACCTCCTTTACCTCACAGAGAAAAGGAAATAAACACTTACCTTGAAGATTTAATTTCGATCATTAATATAAAGGATGGGGATTCTGCTATCTGGCAGAAAGTAGGCATGCGGCACTAAATATTCAACCGGAATCTGGTTTTGTTGTGCATTTTTTTGAATAATAGTAGAAATTGAATATTTTATAAATGTCAATTGACCATTTCTATTTCTTCCTCTGTGAATATTTTTCATATTCCTCATATGTTTTAGTTTAGATTTTGATGGAGAGTGGGATAGCACTTTATTAAATGATGTTTCTCCTCTTCATTTGTCTCATTTTTCCTGTGTGTTCCCAGTTCTTTTTTTAATTTTGAAAATTTTGTTCCCAGTGCCTTTTGTTTTTCATGAATTTTTTTCAAAATCAAAGTGACTTTCAAAATTTTTTTTCCAGGTTTATTGAGAAATTATTGATATGCATCACCATCTAAGTTTAAGAAGTACAGCATGATGGTGTGATTTACATGTATTATGACATGATGACCACAGTAGATTCAACTTCAGTGACTTTATTTTTTTGTCTTAAATATGTGTCTATTGTAAAACTTCAAAAAATATGGAAAAGGAAAATATATTTTAAAAAATTCCTAATTCTGACACCTAGAGATAATCCATATTAATATGTAATATACACATCAAAGTATTTTTAAGGGAGGAGGGGAAAGTATTTTTTAATTATAAGATGGTATCACTCTATATATGCTGCTCTTTAAATATTTTCCTTTCTTACCAATATATCATATTTTTAGGTCAATAAATAATGCCACCAAAAGATAGCCCTCACTGTCAGAATA
Source organism: Halichoerus grypus (assembly GCF_964656455.1). Taxonomy (NCBI): domain Eukaryota; kingdom Metazoa; phylum Chordata; class Mammalia; order Carnivora; family Phocidae; genus Halichoerus; species Halichoerus grypus. The sequence continues at coordinate 94,125,882 of NC_135718.1, read as the reverse complement.
GCCTCTTTATATTCCTTTGTATAAGTAATGTAACCAGTCTTCTGTTGACACATTTCTCGATTCGGTTTCCAGATATTGGGTTGCAGAGCAAGGTTGCTTCTAGAGAGAATGCTGCTGTGAACATTACAACTTTTGTGTGTAAAGGTTTCATATTCTTATATTGTAAAAATCTATGTTTCCTTTGTGATTGTTCTTTTAAAAAAGTGACTTTTTTTCTGGGGAAGTACCTGAGAACAGATAAATATTCTTCTGCGTGTTTTCCTAATCTGGTTTAAGGATATTTGTTGTCTTTTGGGAATTTATTTTAGTGCATAGTGCATGTTGTGATAGGAGATACTAATCTTGGAAGACCACTCAATTAACAATTTCTTATAACTGCCTTAAATTCTTGTATATTGTATGTGATTTTGAAAGGAGAAACATAAATCATTACTAACTGATTTAGACTATTTCAAATATAGGTAAATTCTTATTAGGAGAAGCAAATGTAGACTGAGTGCTTGATCTGAGCTTAAAAATGAGATAATCCCTGCCCTCATGTATAATCTAGTAAAAAAGATGAGGCATCGAGCCACAGTTCAGAGGAATAAATTATAAGCTAATATATGGAGAAAAGCTGGGGGTAGTTTCAAAAAATGTGCTGACATACTGAGAACTGCAAAGTATTAATCAGGGCAAGCTTCCTTTGAGGTGACACTGGAACCAAGATGAAAACAAAATGAGGAATGAGGGAAACGGAAAGTGAGAAATTGCTTCATACAGTGACGCCATCACTTGGGATGAGTTCCTTGGGATGAGTTCTCTGAGCAAATCCACATCTCTCCTTGACCAGGAAGAAAACTTTCACCTAATGGAGGAATCCTTTCTTTGGAGGGACATAATTCTGCATCAAGTGTCTTACTTAACCTTCAAGAAACAAACCAGTCGTTAACTGCTCACATTTTCATATGCAAGAGCCTTAAACTTTCGGTACCTGTGAGGAGCATAAGGAGGTGGTGGCCACAGGATCCATGCTGAATGAAAAGCGAGGACAGGGATATGGTTTTTCTCAGAGAGGTCTCTTTCTGATCTTTGGATTTCGAGACTTGAGGTGATCCTCCAAGATACTAAAGAGGTAGCATATTTCCCGAGGGACACGAATCATCATCACCAAAGTAGCTACCAGTGATCTCACATGAGATGTGTGAAGGCAGAAAGAAGATTGGGTAAATAGTACCTGAGGTGGCAAAGTGGGAGAAGATGAATCTTATGTGTCTCCAGAGGGGACCCCCGCATGGGAAGCAAGCTCGTCTGCTCTCGGGATGCCAGAAAAACTTGGAAGGCAGAAGTGAAGCATAGGACCAAAACCAAAAATGACAGTTCTACCCCCTACCCCACGGAGCCAGTGACTGTCCCTCCTCCACCCAGCAGATTAGGGGCTTCCTCTCTGAAGACATTGAACCAACAGGCTCTGGTTAAAATAAGGACACTGAGCATAGCAGCGAAATTAATAGGAAGAAGTCTGCATTCTGAAAGGTGAGATCCCCACCTCTCTACTTCCCACCAGCTCCTAAACTTAGCACTGCTAGTTAGGGTCAGACCCAACAAGCAAGGAGCTGAAGAATTCTTCTCTTGAGAAGCAGAATGGCCACAGAAGGAAGAATGATAGACACAGGTATTAGAAATCTCCCACTGGAAAAGATGGCTTGACGTTCCATCACTCTACACCAAAGCCCTCATTGGCGGACAATAAATGTACACCAGTGCGCATGTGATCATGATAAGCTACTGAGCCAGCAAGGACCAATATGTAGGTAGTCACATGATGTAAATATGGCTATTGCTTTAACTACACGCTGGAATACTAGTAATTACATTGACAAGCTGGAGATGAGGTGGGAGGGTGGGTAGAGGAACGCCATTTTTCATTATTATGCCTTTGGAACTATATGATTTTAATCATGTGCCATTACATTAGCTATGTTAATTAAAAGAAACAACGCTCTGTCGTAGAGATTAGGCCTGGGGTTGCTCCTTTAACAGCATGGTGGCTGGCCGGCAATAGGCACTCAATAAATATTGGGTATAAATAGGAATCATTATCATTTTTGTGTCGGTCCTGGAAGAAGCCATCTCTTTCAGAGTAAGTCACTCTTCCTTTCCCTGTCTGCCACTTGAGTCCCTGCAATGCGTATATTCCTCCACTAGACATTTTGCAATTTCTGAAATATTCTGTTTTACATAAAATAACTTTTGTTTACACTGTTATTTTTAAGTATGGTGTTTAAGACAATGCTAAGGTTATACAGTAAAAACGTGCTCCGGTAATAAGAACCTTTAACATCTGTCATTTCTGTGTTTTTGCCTCTCTAGGTCTGAAATAGCTCAGCTCAGTCAAGAGAAAAGGTATATGTATGACAAACTGGAAAAGTTAGAGAGGAGAAATGAGGAATTGGAGGAGCAGTGTGTCCAACACGGGAGACTACATGAGATAATGAAGCAGAGGTAATACAGCTTCAGTAATCAACTGACATGCCATATATTGAAAGTGCTTGGTTCAAAATCAGAGTGGGAATTGGTGTGGAATAAATAGAATTCATGGCCACCATGGCACGCGAGGGATGTGCTCAAAATCTAATACTCTTGAGTATTTATGCTTTCTCCGCTTAGGTTGTCCTTATATTACAGAGGGGAGAGTATATCTCCTCTTTACTATTCTGTAGACACAGAGTTAGATTTAATAGCATTGTAGGAAAACCATCTACCTTGAAGGTGTAAGTTGGTGATGTAATATGGAGGACTGTCATAGAAATTAGGTTTCGTGTGGTTTTTGTAAGATAAAACATATAAGAGGCTAAGAAGGTTAAATATCTTTTTAAAATATATTTATTCATTTACATGAGAGAGAGAGAGCACGCACGCTAGAATGGGGGGAGGGAGAGAGAATCCCCAAGCAGACTCGCCACTGAGCACAGAGCCCTACGCTGGGCTGGATCCCACAACCCATGAGATTATGACCTGAACCGAAACCAAGAGTCAGATGCTTAACCGACGGAGCCACCCAGGTGCCCGAAGGTTAAATATCTTCATCAGATATGCACTGATGGTGTTGCTGGAGACAGAATTTAACTCCAAACCTTTTGGTTCTTCCTAGTGGTGTCACTGGGAGCAAGTTATGTGACCTCCCTGAGCATCAGTTTCTTTCTCTATATATTGGGACTAATAATGGCCACTTTGCACTTTGATATAAAGATCAAATATACATCAAGCACTTGGCTCCTACTAGCCACCTACTAAATGGCACCAATATTTGCTCCCTTTTTCTAGACGAAGAAACGCAAGCTCAGAGAGACTAATGGATTTGCTCAGAGGGACAGGTTGAGGAGGTGGTAGAGTTCCAACTTGAATATTGATCTTTTGACTCCAAATTCCTTTCCTTTTTGAGTGGCACTTCTTTTGTAACAAACCCAGCCCCTTCTCATTTCCTATAAATGTGTCACTTAAAATTTCTGTATAATGATGGATTCCCAGGGGAAAAGAACCGTCCGTATTTACAACATACAATGAATGGATTGCTGTAGGTTTGGACTCCACGTGATGATCACGTGTACAACACCGCAGGGAGCTTGAAGGGGTTCTCTTGGCTCCCAGCCCCCCATTCCTATCCAGCTCCCCAGACACCCCACACCTTCTCTGTTTCAAAAGCAATTGTTGACACAATTGAGAGGAAAATGAAATGCTTATAGACTCCTTTTATTTTGTTTTCTAAATTTAAAGTCAACATAGAGTCCTTGGGGAGGGTGTAAATACTTTATATTTTAATCATTTGCTCTATTGAAGGGAAGAAGGCCATCGGAAAATGGCACTGCTTTGCAGCCGCCAAAATATTAAAATATGGGTGTATTGGGGAGGTAATTAATCATTCATTTATTTACTCATTAAATATTTACTTAGGGGGCGCCTGGGTGGCTCAGTCAGTTAAGCGTCTGCCTTCGGCTCAGGTCATGATCCCAGGGTCCTGGGATTGAGCCCCGCATCGGGCTCCCTGCTCCGTGGGAAGCCTGCTTGTCCCTCTGCCACTCCCCCTGCTTGTGCTCCCTCTCTCGCTGTGTCTCTCTCTGTCAAATAAATAAATAAAATCTTTAAAAAAATTTAAAAAATAAAATAAAATATTTACTTAGACTCAGACACTGTTCTAGGCCAGACTAAAATATCTTAGGTTTTGTGGGCCACATGTGGTTTCTGTCACAAGGTCTTCTTTGTTTTGTTTTTGTATTTCACAGTCTTTTAAGAAAACAAAACCATTCATGGCTTAGAGGGCCAACAAAACAAGCCAGAGAATTTGGCCTGGTTTGGGCTGCAGTTTGTCCCATACTGGGCAACCAAGTCATTTTGCTAATATTTTTTTTTCTTAAATTTGTATTAGAGTCCACAAAATGCACTCAGCCATGTTATCTTACCTTGAAACAAAGGGGAAAGTAGCTGTTACTATCGTCCATTTCCAGATGAATAACTGAGGCTCTCAGAAAGCTACAGTTGCCCACTGAAGGCCAGGCAGCAAATTAATCATTCATTCATTCAGCAGATATTTATTGATTGCTGTGTTCTCCACCACATGCTGGGAATAAAATAGCAAAGTAAACATAGTCCCCAGTGTCATGAAATTTACAGTCTTATAGGGAAGGTGGATATAGATGAAATAATGTTGTAAATATCTAATTAATTACACTAACAGTTGGTTCTATAAAGAGACATATACTTTGTGGTAAAAGCGCCTTTAATAAGGGGACTTACCTGCTCAGGAAAAGTTTCAATGAGAAAACTGATACTCAAAGTGAATCCGCAAGCGTCAGGATAGGGACGGCTAGCTTCCTAGAGCGGGAGGTGGCCGACCGTGCCCCAGCCCACAGCCTGCGGTACGAGGCTCAGGAGGGCAGTGGTGCTCGTTTGTCCACATACCGCTCGGGGCTCGTCCTGCGTGCCGGAGCTCAGCGCTGGAGTCAGAGACTCTGAGCCACTGGCCCGTGGAGCCTGAAATACTTAATGTCTGGCCTTCTCCTAAAAAAATCCACCAGCTCCTGTTCTGGAGAAAAGAAGACTGTAAAACTGAAGAAAGGACTTTTGAGGAAGGAAAGAAACTTGTGTGTTTAACATAAAGAATAAGGGAAAGAATGACACATGATGAGGTTGGAGAGGTAGATGAGGGCCAGACCTTTAAGTTTTTCTTACAGACCTTTTACTTAAGAATTTTTATTTTTTTAAAGAATGAGGTGATCAAATAGCCATTTTAAAAATAGCATTCCAGGGGTGCCTGGGTGGCACAGTGTCTGACTCTTGGTTTTGGCTCAGGTCGTGATCTCACGGTCGTGGGGTTGAGCCCCGTGTCGGGCTCCACACTCAGCACAGGGTCTGCTAGAGATTCTTTCTCCTTCTCCCTCTGCCCCTCCCGCTCATGCTCTCTCTCTCAAACAAATAAATAAATCTTTAAAAAAAAATAGCATTCCAGTTCCAGAGTAGACCATGTGTTAGATTAGAGCCACAGTGTTTGCACAAGACCCATTGGGAGCTCTTGGAGTAGTCAGTCGGGTGATGATGATGCTTGAACCCAAAGTGATGATAATGATGATAGAGAGAAGTAAACAGATTGGGGAAATATGTAGGAGACAAAATCAATAGGACTTAGTAATTGATTGACTCTGTTGGGTAGGGGGGGCATGTCAAGGATAATACCCATATTTCTGACTCGAGCAATGGGGACATAGTGGCACCACTTAGAGAGCTAGAGGATGCACAAAGAAGCAGGTTTGTGGACGAGATAGCTTGGGTTTGGGATAAGACCAAGTATTCAATTTGGCCCTGTTGAATTTAATGTGCCAATGCTTTGTACAAATGGAAATGTCAAATAAGCAGGGGGACATAGGGCCTCCGCCTAGGAGACAGGTCTGGGCTGGAGATAGAAATCTATCTATAGAGCCTGTAGAGGATATTTGAAACCTTGTGAGTAAATGAGGTAAATAACCAGAGGAAAAGTACAATAAGAAGGAAAAAGGGCTTCAACATTTAAAGAACATTAACATTTTTTAAAGGGTGTATTTATTTATTTGAGAGAGAGAGTGTGTTTATGAGCAGCAAAGGGAAAGGGAGAGAGAGTCTGAAGCAGACGCCCCACTGAGTGAGGAGCCTGACACAGGGCTCAATCTCATGACCCTGAGATCACAACTTGAGCCAAAACCAAGATTCGGACGCCTAACCGACTGAACCACCCAGGTGCCCCAAGAACACCAACCTTTTTAAAGGTAAGGTAGAGGGGCACCTGGGTGGCTCAGTTGGTTAAGCGTCTGCCTTCGGCTCAGGTGATGATCCCAGGGTCCTGGGATCGGGCCCCGCATCGGGCTTCCTGCTCATCAGCGAGTCTGCTTCTCCCTCTCCCTCTGCTGCTTCCCCTGCTTGTGCTCTCTCTGTCTCTCTCTCTCTCTCGCTCGCTCGCTCCATCTCAAATAAATAAATAAAATCTTTAAAAAAAATAAAAAAAATAAAAAAAAAATAAAGGTAAGGTAGAGGTTGGCAAAAGACACTAAGAAGGAACCCAGGAAACAAGCAGAAACCAGAAGAGCACGCTGTTGTGCGTGCTTCAGCAAAGAGGAAGGGGCCAACCAGACGCTGCTGAGTGATTAAGTGACCGAAAGTATCCACTGAACTTAGTGACAGAGACAGCACTGGTTGCATTAACAAAAATATTGTTAGTAGAAGAGTATGGCAACCATGTAGGGCATATTGAAAAGTTAGCGTGAGTAGAAAAACTGACATAGCACATTTAAAGTACTTTTTCGTGAGATTCGGCAGCCAAGGAAAGCAGAAAGCATTTAGCGAGCAGGAGAGACAGACCAAGCAACCGGTCGGGGCGGAATGTATTAGGAGGGGTAGACGTGAAGGTATTAAATTCTGATTGTCCAGATCATTAAACTGTGGAGTCAGGAAAGGCCCATTTTCCAGCTGGTGATTTGGAATCTCTGGCATCCACAAAGGCAGTCCAGGGGATTCCTGTTCAAGATAGCAATGGCATGTTTTCTGGTAATGTTTTAAGACAGGTATGGATTCATATATTTTGTCATCGAAAATAGAACCATGTGAGAACCCCGCAGTGTTTGCAGAGGGAACAAGCCTTAGCGCCCTCACGTGCTGTCGTGGGGTCAAGTATTGGGTCACCAGCCCCCAGGAATCCACATCGCTTTGTCAGTTATGCAGTCTTACATAGTTTTGTTTTCTTTTTGTGGCAATGTATGGCTTAAATTACACACATAAAAACCATTGATGAAGACATGCAGCTGCTAATTGATATGTAACGAGTGAATAATGAGTTTAAAATTGGCAATTCTTCTATAAACTACCTCAGAATGATCTTTACCAAATCTATGAAGTTGTATTTTTCTAATAGAAAGTTTATTCCTTGAAAACCAGTGTTACGAATAAGAAATAGGAGCACCTGGCTGGCTCAGTCAATAGAGCATGTGACTCTTGATCTTGGGGTCATGAGTTCAAGCCCCACATTGGGCCTAGAGCTTATTTAGGAAAAATAAAAGGGAAATAAAGTATTGATTTTTATCTAATTTAGGCATTCCATTTTGGGGGGAATTAAGACCATTCACTGTTTTCAGAGAAGTCCCTGAAAATAGAAGCCTGAAATCTTAACCTTTATTTCATCATTTAAAAACAAAATAAGACAAAATATTGGCAGAGAGAATACAACAATATTTAAAAAGAATTACACACTACAACCAAGTACAATTTATTCCAGGTATGTAAGACTGGTTCAACATTTAAAAATCAATTAATTAATGTAACCCATCACATCAATAGGCTAAGCAAGAAAAATCACATGATCATATCAATAGATGCAGAAAAAGCATTTGACAAAATCCAACACCTATTCATGGTAAAAACTCTTAGTAAACCAGAAGTAAAGGAGAAATTCATCAACTTGATACAGAACATCTACAAAAACCTAGTGCTAGTATCATACTTGATGGTGAGAAGTTCAAAGCTTTCCCAAAAAGATCAGATATAAGGCAAGGATGTTCCCTCTCACCACTCCTTTTCAACATCATACTGGAAGTTCTAGCTAATGCAATAAGACAAAAAAGGAAATAAAGGGTCTAAAGATTGGGAAGGATGATATGAAATTGTCTTTGTTTGTAGATGACATGATCGTCTACGTAGAAAAAACTGCTGGAACCAATAAGCAGTTACAGCAAGGTTGCAGGATACAAGGTTAATATATGAAAATTAATCACTTTCCTACATACTAGCAATGAACAACTGGAATTTGAAATTAAAAACACACCACCATTTACATTAGCACCCCAGAAATTAAATGCTTAAGTATAACTCTAACAAAATATGTACAAGATTTATATGAGGAAAACTACAAAACTCTGATGAATGAAGCCAAAGAATTAATAAATGGAGAGATATTCCTTGTTCATAGATAAGAAGACTGAATATTATCAAGATGTCAGTTCTTCCCAGCTTGACCTATAGATTTAATGTAATCCCAACTAAAATCCCAGTAAGTTATTTTGTGGATAGTGATGAACTGCTTCTGAAGTTTATATGGAGAGGCAAAAGACCCAGAATAGCCAACACAGTTTCAATATAATGAAGGAGGAGAACAAAGTTGGAGGATTGGTCCTACCTGATTTCCAACTTACTATGAAGCTGTAGTAATCATAATCCAGACAGTGTGGTATTTGAGTAAGAATCGACAAAGGGATCAGTGGGATGGAACAGAGAATGCAGAAATAAGCCCAAATTAATATAGTCAAATGATCTTTGATGAAAGAGCAAAGGCAATACAATGGAGCAAAGATAGTCTTTTCAACAAATGGTTCTGGAATAACTGGACATCTACGTGCAAAAAAAAAAAACTAGGCACAGATCTTATAGTTGACACAAAAATTAACTCAAAATGGACCACAAACCAAAATATAAAATATGAAACTTTCAAACTCCTAGAAGATAACCTAGATGACCTTGAGAATGGTGATGACTTTTTAGACACAACACAAAAGGCAAGATCCAGGAAGGAAGTAATTGATAAGATAGACTTTATCGAAGTGTAAAATTTCTGCTTTGAGAAAGGCAATGTCGGGGCACCTGGGTGGCTCAGTCATTAAGCCTCTGCCTTCAGCTCAGGTCATGATCCCAGGGTCCTGGGATCGAGTTCCGCATCGGGCTCCCTGCTCGGCGGGAAGCCTGCTTCTCCCTCTCCCACTCCCCCGCTTGTGTTCCCTCTCTTGCTGTCTCTCTGTCAAATAAATAAAATCTTAAAAAAAAAAAAAAGAAAGGCAATGTCAAGAAAATGAGAAGAAAGCCACAGACTGGAAGATAATATTACATAGATGATAAAGGACTATTGTCCAAAATACTCAAAGAACTCTTAATGCTCAACAATAAGAAAAGAAAAAACCCAATTAAAAAATGGGTCAAAGGGGCGCCTGGGTGTCTCAGTCGTTAAGAGTCTGCCTTCGGCTCAGGTCATGATCCCAGAGTCCTGGGATCCTGCATCCGGCTCCCTGCTCAGCAGGAAGTCTACTTCTCCCTCTCCCACTCCCCCTGCTTGTGTTCCCTCTCTCACTGTGTCTCTCTGTCAAATAAATAAAATCTTAAAAAAAAAAAAAAATGGGTCAAAGACCTTAACAGACACCTGTTAAGAAGAGATACAGATGACAAATGAGCATATGAAAAATGCTCCACATCATATGTCATCAGGGAAATGCAAACTAAAACTACAATGACATACCACTACACACCTGTTAGAGTGGTCAAAATTCAGAACACTGACACCATCAAGTGCCAGCAAGGATGTGGAGCAACAGGAACTCATTCACTGCTGGTGGGAATGCAAAATGGTACAGTCACTTTGGAAGACAGTTTGGCAGTTTCTTAGAAAACTAAACGTATAATCCAGCAATCATGCTCCTTGATATTTACCCAAAGGAGTTGAAAACTTATATCCACCCAAGAACCTGTATAGAGATATCTATAGTGACTTTATCCATAATTGCCAAAACTTGGAAACAACCAGATACCCTTCAGAATGGATAAACTGTGATACCCCCAGACAGTGGAATAGTATCTAGTGTTAAAGAGAAATGGCTATCAGGCCTTGAAAAGACACGGAGGAACCTTAAATGTTTATTACGAAGTGAAAGAAGCCAGTCTGAAAAGGCTACAAACTATGATTCCAAGTATATGACATTTTGGAAAAGACAAAACAATGGAGGCAGTAAAAAGGTCAGTGGTTGCCAAGGGTACGGGGGGAGGAGAACAGAGGATTTCTAGGGCAGTGAAAATACTCTGTATGATACCATAATAGTGTCTACAAGTCATTATACATTTGTCTAAACCCATAAAATGAACAACACCAAGAATGAAACCTAACGTAACTATGGACTTGGGGTGATTGTGATGTGTCCCTGTAGGTTCATCACTTGTAACAGATGTACCACTCTAGAGGAGGATGCTGATGATGGGGGGTGGTCTGTGCATGTGTGAGGACAGGGGGTATATGAGAAGTTTCTGTGCCTTCCCCTCAGTTTTGCTGGGAGTCTTAAATTGCTCTAAAAAAAATGAATTAAAGAAATGAAGCAATAAGTTGAATTTTACATTTGAAAAAACCCAATTCCAAAAAATATCATGAAGCTATTTTTATGTTTTTTATTCTTACACGTATCAATTTAATTTCAAATCTACATTACAGAGCACATTTTGTTCCTAAACCATATTATGTTATTGGCCAATTGTGCCTTTTTTCCTATATAATTAATTCATTAAGGATTTAATTTATGTAAGTGAAATTGCTGGCATTATTGGTTACATAGGAAAATTACTTTTATTTAGCTTTTTATTTTGAAATAATTTGACTTATAGACAAGTTACAAAAATAATTGAGAGTTCCCATATGCCCTTCACCCAGCCACGCTTCTGTGAGCGAGCATCTTACGTAACCACGATACAGTGATCTGACTTAGGAAATTAGCATCGATGCAATACTAGGAACTCATCTCTAGACCTCACTAGGATTTCACTAGTTTTCCCCTAATATTCTAGTTCTGGTTCAAGATTCTATGTTGCATTTAGTTCTCATTTCTCTTTAGTTGTCTTTAGACACTTAAGAATTTCTCCCGGGGAGAAACCTGACCTGTGACAGTTCCTCACTTTTGATGAGAACTGCTCTGTTGTTTGTAGAGTGGCTCAGTGTCGGTTTGTCTGAGGCATCCTCACTGTTAGGCTGAGGTTGGGCATTTGGGGCCGGAATCCCACAGTGTTGTGTCCCTCTCTTGCACCGTGTTGACACGGTGGTGTTGATTTTGATCACTTGGTCAAGGTGGTGTCTGCTGGATCTCGGCTCAAAAGAAGTTATTAAGTGCCTCGTGGGGAGATAGTTGGAGACCATGCAAATACCCTGTTTCTCATCATATGTTTTTTAAAACATTTATTAATTGGGGCACCTGGGTGGCTTCCTGCTCGGCGGGAAGCCTGCTTCTCTCTCTGCCCATCCCCCTGCTTGTACTCTCTCTCTCTCTCAAATAAATAAATAATTTTTTAAAAATTTATTTATTTTAGGGGGGGTGGAGAGGGAGAGAATCTCAAGCAGACTCGTGCTGAGCTCAGAGCCTGGCGTGGGTCTCGATCTCACAACCCTGAGATCATGACCTGAGCCGAAGCCGTAATTCAGATGCCCAACCAACTGAGCCACCCAGGTACCCCCCTCATCATATTTTTTTTTTTAATTTATTTATTTGACAGAGAGAGCACAAGTAGGTAGAGTGGCAGGCAGAGGTAAAGGGAGAAGCAGGCTCTCCACCGAGCAGGGAGCCCAATGCAGGGCTCGATCCCAGGACCCTGGGATCACGACCCCAGCCGAAGGCAGCCACTTAACCGACTGAGCCACCCAGGCGCCCCTCATCATATTTTTTAATAGACTTTATCTTTTAGAATAGTTTTAGGTTCAGGAAAATTGCTTTAAAAATAAACTTTAGATTAAAAAAATTTAAAGATATGCCTCAAATAAAATTTGTTACTTTAAAAATCCCTCTTAATCATATCGTGTAAAAACTATGAAATAATTTAACTAATCCTAAGGGGATTCATAAAGGTATGTATTTCTGTGAAAGGCTTTGAGAATCAGATGAATTTGGAGATGCTGAGGTAGACAGAGCAGGGGAGAGACCAAGCTTGAGCTAGGAGGAATCCTGGACTAGAAGAGGGTCACCTCCTGCAGCTCAGCAGTGCCTTGAGAGGAGGACATGAGCTGATAAATGCAGCTTTTTGAATAGAGTGCTGATAAAGTAAGCTGAGGCCAGAATTGGTTTGTTCTCTGTTTATCGGGCATCCATTTGGTGCCAGTCACAGTACTAGCCCGGGGTACAAGATGAAAAGGGTCTACCCCTCTGCCTCTCTCCCGTGGTTTGCAGGCGCCCTCTCTGTTTGGGCTGATGGGGCTCCTGAGCAACTGTGACGTCACCCACCATCTCCTGGTAGGTCCCTCTTGCCACTCTTGTACCTCCAGAAACCCCACAGGCAAGAAGGAGGGGTGCCCTGGGGGACTTGCCTCCATTGGCAGCCTGGGCAAGAGATGGTTGCCCTGGAGGGTGTGTTTCATCTCTTGTTCTCTCTGATTTGTGTAAACCAGAAGTCTGTTGATGTTAGATTTGGGTGCATAGTCATAAAACTTTCCCTGTCCCTGAGGAAATGTTTTGAGTGGATCTTTCCTCATTTAGAAGAGTAATCAAAGTATAAACCAAAGTGCTCTGGGTCGTGATTTACAGAGAATCAGTAAATCAGTAATTTACTGAGAATGCTAATGCAGCATTCCACTGGCTTCCACCCCTCACCAGTCTCCCCTGATCCTGCGTGAGCTCCAGCGGTTTGACTTCCCATGATTTGGGGGGCGAAGGACATTTAGTTATTACTGCATCATCAGTGTCATGCTGAGGTCATCTGGGTTTTTAATGCTGCTATTCTTGCTTTTAATTATAAAATGCTCTTAATTTAGCTTCATGGTAATTAATTTCATTTTCCTACGTTGTTTTGTTAACCTCTGAGGAGTGCAATATTGTATACTTGTTTCAGCAATGTATCAGTTTCTCAATGACTATGTTGCAAGTCCTGTGAATTGTAATTCACGAGTGAATCATTTGCATCTCTTTTGCTAAACCAAATGTGTATATGATCCCACCTCCCGTCTCCCCTGGCCCTACTTTAGAGAGGCACTCCTTTGGTGATGTGCTGCTTGTGAATTTGGTGTTTTGTTGTGGTTGTTGTTGTTGATGAGAGAGAGTGTGGACACGTACCCATGTGTGGGAAGGTCCAAGGGAGGGACAAGGGGAGAGGGAGAGAGAGAATCTTAAGCAGGCTCCACACCTGCCCAGTACAGAGCCAAACGTGGGGCTCCATCTCACAACCTTGAGATCATGACCTGATCTGAAATCCAGAGTCTGAGGCTCAACCAACTGAGCCACCCAGGCGCCCTGGGAATCTGTATTTTTGGGTAACTGACAACATACTAGTAAAAGTAAATTAACATAATTGCTATGTTATTTTAGATTTATGTGCCATTATTTTGTAATATAAAATTATAGAAGATGATAAGTAATCCATATGTTGCTAGGAACCAAGCTCAATGCAACTTGTTTATTTTGAAATGCATCTTGGTTATCTCTAGCTTTCATGTTACTGGACCGTGGAAGTGTGGAGATTAGGTAGGCTGCCTCCCCTAAGGGCTCTGAGGACAAACCATCTGAGAGTATTGTGTAGAGGAAAGGAGGAAGCTATGAAAACCAGGAGCAGCTTAGAAAGTTTCACCCTTTTCCCCCAAATTATACCAAAATTATAAGCCAATTGGAGTTAACAATCAATCTCTTTAAAATCCAATTATTCCATGTATTATTGACAAGTCCCTAAGAGGACTAGAAGCTAGGTTCAAGTATATTTTAATGGGAAGACCTGAAATCAGATTTCTTTCCTCCCAACAACAGAGGAGGTTCTAACTGCGGGAATTAGAATTTTGATCTGGAGTGGATAATAAGCTATGAAAGCAGCCTGTCCAGACACTATAGTTGGAACAAGGCAAACACTATCATAACTGATCCCTGAGAGTAGATTAAATGGAAAGATACCCAATGAAAGAGAGTGAGGAAAATGCCAAAGACATTTTAATATATAATTCACACTTCTTTCTAAAATAGTCCCGATGTCCAAGAAAAGGAATAAGACTCCCTTTCACTTATTCATCAAATATTTATTGAGTGTTGATTACATAGCATGTGCTGGACAAGCAGACAGACATCCCTGCCCTATGCTTTAAGCTGCCTTCTGGTTCTAGTTCTCTGCTAGTAAGACCTAGAACTTTAGTAAAGAGACCATGTATAGTCATTAGGAGCATGCACCCTAGAACCAGGCTCTCTGGGTGTTCCTAGGTTACCACTTCTTAGCCATGTGGTCATAAGCAAATTCCTTAAATCTTACATTTCTCTATCTGAAAAATGCAACCTTAGAGCGATGTGATAATTGCCTAAAATAATCCATGAAAACTCTTTAAAACAGTGCCTGGCACAGACTTAGTGCTCGACAAAAGTTTCACACTATTATTCACTCAATATCCTTCATTCAATGTATTTATCAGCCCATTAACACACGCCAGGCTCTGTTCCAGATTCTGAGGGTGCAACGAGAACTTCAGAGGCTCACATTCTAGAAGCTGGTTTATTTACATCATGGGTTAAATGGGATCTCGTGAGCTAGTCTGTGAAACAAAACACCGTGTTTACATAAGGTTATTTCTGTGGGAACACCCCTTCTGAATTTTCTACAGCTCATTTATGGAACAACATTTTGGACCGTACTTGGAAAAGGCCTAAGGTAATTTAAGTGTCTGCGAGTATGTGAATATGTGTGTGTTTATGTGTATATGTCCTCTGTTTTAATACAAGCCCCAAATCAGATTTCAAGAGGGATACATTTACCTACTTGGTTAAAAACGTCATATTTTCAGCATAGTTGGGAGTGAGGAGCACAAAGACAAACAAACAAAAGCTAACAGATTTTAACTTCTATTCCTGGGAGGGAAGTTGTTATAAAAAAAAAAAAAATTATTTTTAAAAAGAAAAAACTCGAAGAACATAAAGTAGTAGGAAATGGCTAATGCTTTTTTGGAGACAAATAGTTTAGCAAACCAACTATTACCAGCCAGTCTTAATATTCTTATAATGTTTATTATTTTTTATTTTTCCACAATTAAGTCTGGATAATAAAAAATATTCAATTAAAAATAAGTACTAAACATATGTTCAAATTGTACCAAGAACCACTAGAGGTGATGAGCATTGAACACTCCTTGGACAGAGCTTTTGCTAAAAAGGGCAGGCAAATTTCTGTTCTTACATTAGAGGACAGAAAGTATATTTCCATGCTTAAAATCCCTAAACATTTCTTCCATAAATCCGACGTAAACCACTGTGAGTGAGTTCACTCTTTAAAGCCAAATTTCTCTCTCTGGTTTTATTGTTTAGGTAGATTAAGAACTTCTGATTAACATTTCATTATCTTAACCTTTATGATTTAAAATTTAATTTAGCGCTTTTAAGTTAAATAGGATTTTTCATTTCTGCAGTCATGTTTGTTGCTCTGCCATAAACTGTAATTTTAAAACATTGCGTGTTAAATGTGAAAACCTATACTAGATTGCCTGGCTTGAGCTCTGTATGGTATCTTCTAGCTTATTAATATATCCTCATATTTATTAACATTTATTACGCATTGAGCATGCAAAAGTAAAAAGCCATGATCTCTACCCTTAAGGAGCTTCCAGACCCACAAGGGAAGCACGTGGTGATCACAGTTGATAATCTGCTCTGGTGCGATTCACCGAGGATGCTCTGGGAGCACATCAGACTGACACCTTATCCAGGTTTAGAGGGACAGGGTACCATTCCTTAGAGAAATAACTCCTGACTGAATCCTGGCAAGAAGTAGAAGTGATCTTCACAGAGAGAAAGAAGTACATGTTTAAAGGTCCTGGGGGTCAAGGAGAACATGGTCTCCTCAAGAACGACACCATGGCTTTAAAATGGGAGATTGATGAGTAGATGAGGAGGCCGTAAGCAGGGTCAGATCTTCCCATTCACTTCCTGTCTCTCCTTCCGGGCCCCCACTTACACGTTGGTCTGACCATCTGAGGTTGTCCCTCAGCTCTTCAGTGCACTATTCCAGGCACTCCCCCACAACTCCTTTCTCTCTTCTTTGTAGTTCACTTTGGATCCTTCCTATTGGCCAGTCTTCAAATTTAATGATTTCCCCCCTCTGTTGAGTTCATTCTACCAATGGGCCCATCAAATGTATTCTGTGTGCTTGTTTGTTTGTTTGTTTGACTGTCATCATGGCTTATGATGGGGATGGGGACGGGACCCCCTGCTGCTTCCTCAGGGTCAGATGCAGTTGCATGCTGGAGCTGATTTATTACATTTTTAGAAACATATGGGGCATTCAACATCATGTTGGTAGTTTTAAATTGACCATGACAGAAGTATTCACATCAGAGAAATTGGCAGACCTCATGAAACAGGACCTCTTTGCCACAAGAGAGCTGCATTTCAAACATTTGCCATCACACTGATGGATTTTACTCAGTAAAAATGTATCTATTCCTCGGGCCATGCACACAAAGTTTCCACCCATCTTCCAGGGGAAGGTAGCTTTTGCTTTTCACCTTCCCCCAGGACATTTATCTGGTTATCTTGCAACCTCAGCTCTGATTGGCACAAGAAAAAGTATGGTTTTGTTGATCATCTAACTTCTTTCTCCTTGTTAAGGTAAGAGTTATGTTCATTTGTGGCTCCCTACATCCTAAGAGGAAGTAGAACCCTCAGCAATTAGGGCTGGAAGAGTCTTTCTCTTGAATCATGTAAAACATAAGTCTGGAGTTTATTCTGAGCACTGTGAGAGGGGGGTCTTTGAAGGCTTTCCAGCAGGGAGACACAGTTCTGTGATGTTAACCTTTTAAACATGGTGATGTCTCCCTCCTACTTGCTCAGCCAGAGCGGCCCCCTGATCGCTTTCTGCTCGGCATTTCCCATCTTTCATGTGGTAGCTTGTTTCTAGGTCCTGAGCTCATTGATTCCTTTCACTAGTCATTTCTTTGCATTATCAGACTACTTCCATTTCTATAACTTATTCCTCTGGTGTGTATCTTTCTCTGTCCATTTTTAAATATGTTAATTACCCAAGTGGGTGATATCTGTGAAGATTTGGCCAATCCCTTCATTTCCATTGTTTTAGAACCTGAGCAAGAATTAAGGGAGAAAGTTTGTTTGGCTTCAGTCCCAGGGCAGTGAAAGTGAGGGAAAGGAAGGTGAGGCACGGAAGAATGGAGAACAGTATAGGACAGTGTGTTATCCTACTGCTGACTGGTTCATGATAAGCCACAGAGACACAACCACAGAGATGTTTCTGGATAAGCCTGTTACAAAGAAACTGCCTCCACATGGCCCACTGGAGGGAGAAAAAGAGAAGGGATTTTATCTGCCCAGGTTCCAGAATTGTCCCCGTGGGAGAGAATTCACCTGACTTTTAGACTTAATTAACCAGTCCTTTCAGCAGCCGCTTCAGAAGCCGAATCCTGAATTCTAGGGTTGGGCGTGGCATTTGACTCCACGTGGCAGGAGGAGCCCATCACTTGAGGTGTGGGCAGTGTGACTTGGGTGGCAGACTGATTTCTATCTTTCACTTTCTCCATTAATTTGTAAGCTTATTGCCAAAAGGCGTCATGTCTTCTGTGGAAACAACAAATTATAATAAGGAAAGAACACTCACTGAGGAGCAAGAGCTCAAAGCTGGTGTCACCTGCCAACACAGGATTTTGGACAAGCCAAGTAAACTCTTCCGGGCTCGACTTCCTTATCCATGGAACGGGGATTAAAGACCATGCAGAATAGTTATGAGGATCAAATCAGATCTTAGGTATAAAAATTGGCGGGGGTGGGGGGAAATGCACTATATAAATATAGTATAGCATTATTCTTCAATCGATCATCTGACCGTCATGGCGTCATGGAATCACAGTGTCTGTTAGGGAGCTGGGCCTTGGCGATCTCTGACGCAAGACTGCAGTTTTATAATTAAAGAATCTGCAACAGAAAGGCCATATGGAATGTGACTATTAGATCAATACTATTAAGATAGTATTCTTGTCTTCTGTTTTTTAGAGGGGCAAACAGGCTCTAAGAGGTTATGTGACTTACCATGGTCACCATTTGCACTCAGCTGGTACATGGCGGCAGGGCCAGTCTAGGAATGCAGGGCCATCTGATGCCAGAGCCCACACCTTCACTGGGTACACCGCAGTGTCTCCCCAAGTGGCCCCAGCCAGCCGGCATCCGAGCTGGGCCTGGACTCCAGGACCCCCGAGTCCCGAGCTCTGAAGCTCGCCGGCACATTTTCCCATTCCAAACCCAGGAGTGATAGTGTGGCATCTAAGAGTCAAATCCTCTGCTAGGGGCACTTTGGGCTAATGTGCCTGAGAGACCTCCCACCCCCCCACCTGTTACAGCCAGACTAAATGAGCTTTTGAAAAGATTTTTTAATTACCAATAAAGCATATGGTGCTTAGTGGTTAAGAACATGCAGTTTCTGGAGCCTTCTGCCCGGGTTCTAATCCCAGCCCCAATGCTGAACAGGCTGTCACTCCTCTCCCGGGCAAGTCACTCCTCTCTCAGTGACTCAGCCTCCTCATCCACAACAGGAGGGAAGAAAGGTTCCCACCTCCTCGGGTTGTTGGGAGACCGAAAGGAGCTTTGAGTCCGCTGCTGCGATATATGTTTTCGTTAAATAAAATAACTCATTCCTGGGCCTTATTTTGCAATTCAAATGAAATAGTGTATCATCATTCAATGAAAAATAAATCAAAGGAAAAGAAAAACACAAAATAGCAGGTCTCCCTTTGAAACTAAATAGGATCTGCTGGTAGGATGGCCAGACCTCATTTCTTTTTGGGAAATACTCCTCTTTAGGCTGCTTCTGTGGGGTTTTGTTCGGTGGCAGACCTTTTCTGCTGACTTGGGAAGGGCAGTTCAGTTTGGGGGTCGGAGAGCCTGCCAGGCAGTCCCAGGAAAGTGGGGGCTCTCAGCCTGGCAGGTGGGACTCATGCAGCCAAGCCTTGTGCATGGCCCTTCAGGCATGACGCTTCTGTGCTCCAGACGTGGCACAAAAGACTGAAATCTAGAATCAGTCAAACATATGAATGGACCCCTTTGTGGAATTCCATGTTGTTTTTAGCATTTCTTTGGTAATTTTGAGCACAATAACTTCTGGGGTGATTCCACCAGGAACAAGGCCTTTAGACCTTTTAAAATGTTTTCCTGTGTTTAGTTGAACTTGTACATTGGGGGAATGGAGGGGAAGCAGTTTGATGCATTGTTCTCGCCACGGATAACATGCGGACTGCTGGCCGTGGCAGTTTAACAGATTAAAGAGAAGGGTTTGGGGATGATATCCTGATGATACACCGTGATATTTTCTGGGCTTTCATTTTCTAGAAACTAATTCGTTTAAAAAATTGCTGCTGTCCTTGAAATATTTGTGTGTTTGTGTGAACATGAGCAAACCTATTTTCTCCTTATCATCCATGAAAAGCGTGCAAGAGTTTAAAGAGGAGGTATTTTAAAGATTTATTTATTTATTTATTTACTTGAGAGCGAGAGAGCACGAGCTGGGGGGAGGGGGAGTGGGAGAGGGAGAAGCAGGCTTCTCGCTGAGCAGGGAGCCTGATGTGGGGCTCCATCCCAGGACCCCGGGATCACAACCTGAGCCAGAGGCAGGTGCTTCACTGACTGAGCCCCCCAGGTGCCCCAAAAGAGCAGGTATTTTAAAGGCATTTTGTAGAAATATAGAAAAGCAGCCTTAAAGTGACTTTGGAGTCACTCTTTCCCACTAAATGCAAATTTGAATGTTTAGATGCCAGACAAAGGAGAAAGCAGACATCCGTCTAGCTGATGCATTGCTGACTCCAGCAGCTGAGTGAGGCCCAGCCAGGCCTCTGCAAGTGCGGGACTCAGAGAAGATGCCAAACCCAAGGCTGCTTTTCAGCCAGCCGGGACTACTTACCTGCCACTTCCCCTCCTTTGCCTGGTTCTCCCCTCACCTTTACATTATTTCCCCTCTCTCCTGTGATGGTTCTCTTGCTTTGCTTTGGCTCTTTAATTCTAGATGCCCACTTGTGGCCAGATTTCATACTCCTACAGTGAAATGATGTGCCTTGGGTGTGGCATTTTATTAAAATTCATCCTGTTGGCATGTACTATCCAAAATCTGAGGCTTAGTAATTATGAATCATGGAATTTTTTTTTTAAAGCCGGCTCCCTGCCCACCGTGGAGCCCAAGGTGGGGCTTGAACTCACAGCCCTGAGATCAAGACCCAAGCTGAGATCAAGAGTCAGGCACTTAACTGACGGAGCCACCCAGGTGCCCCTGAAACATGGAATTTTAGTCAAACATCTAGTTGCCCAGAAACTCTATGTTCATAAAAAAAAGAAAAGTTACAGGACATGTAAACAGTGAACTATCTTAATGAGGTTGCTTTTTACAAGCCAGATCAGCTTTTAGGGAGAAGTCAGTCAGAACTGTAGTTGGCCATAATTTATTGCTCTTTCTGGACTCAGTTATGAAAAGAAAGGCCTTATATTCTGCTTGATTCTTGAGCATCATAGACATTCATTCAGGAAAGTTTAATGACTAGGAGAAGAAATTTGTATTCACTGGCCCAAATCATAATCTCTGCTCTGCACATAACATCTATATATATGTCTAGATTAATACTGCCGGTTTTCCATTGCAAAAAGAGGCTCTTTCGAGAGTGAAATGATTAAAACGTTGTATTTTCAGTGCCCAAAATATCTCAGATAGCAGTTAAAGTAAATTCCTGATGGTTTATAGCTGAGGTATAAATTTGACTGTGTAGTTCATGCTACTCTGACCAGAGGTGATTTTTACACTTCCATCAGCCGTGCTTCTAGGGGCTGAGGCTTTGAGAAAAAGATCGTAGGAGACTGGCAGTTTCGGGCAGATGTGGATCTATACCTCGGGCACCACTGGTTGTAATTTAACTGGAGCAGAATTGCAACCACCTGGGTAGCCAAACGGCTGAGGTCTGCTCTTGCCCATGATCGTAAAGTGTGGAGGAGACTTGCTTGACTTCATAGACGCTGGATTTATTAAAAAAAAAAAAAAAAAAAAAAGGGAGATGTGTCAGGCAGGAACTATGGTGGTATGCTGCTGGGACCTGGCTGCAGCCAACTTCCCGGGGTGACTACACTCAGACACTCAAGTGTGTCTCAGTGTCTGGGGGACACGGAGCTACTGGGTTTTACGTCAGTTCCACCTTCAGGGAAAAGCCCTGCTTTTCACAGATAACCTAATCTGTAGAAAGAAGGAACGGTAAGGAAAAAAAAAAAGTATAGCCACAAAAGTCCTTTTTACTAATAGGTGGAGCTTACCATTTTTTCAGAGTGAGAAACCAAATCATAGGCTCGCTGTTACAGACTCTTTCAACGTTGAAAGTTAATGGCTGATTTCTTGTGCGTGGAGAAAAGCTCCCAAACTCTTCCGGACCACTTTAGGATCGATTCTGGAACCCACCGTCTTTCCTGGTTTATCTAACTGTTCGGCTCCCTACCTCCACAGTTAGAGCTATTAGAGTTTTTGCGGATTTGCCTGGCACATCTCCAGCAAAATAGTCCATTAAAATTCAGATCCTTTCCCAATAATTGAGACAATCAATTTACATTAAACAAGGCACAATTATACTTTCATGTACAATTTAAATTCTATAGAAAATAATGAGTGTGCAATAAAGAGGGACACTTATTTTGATGCAAAGGGATGTTTTTCTAGTCTGCATAAACAAATCTTTCATATTTTCAAAATAGTCCCCTCATTATCTTTGGTGTAGGAGAACCCTATTGTGTGTTATTTTGACGTAGGGACAAGTGTGTGTCCGTGGCTGCCTGTTTAATCAGCAATATGACTCTCTCTCAATGGCATTTAAATTGCGAGGGCTGAGATAGCCTAAGGTAAGTCCTTGCTTGCTGTTTGACATGAACTCACGCTTATAAAAAGGGCAAACAAAGAGGATGCAAGTTGAGTGGGTGTGTTACCTTTGTGCCTGCCTTCGTGAAATAGGCACAGGGCATCCGTCTCTGCCACTGCGCAATAGACCAAGGATCATGTGCTCGAGCCCCAGAAAATCATTCAGAGGGATTGGGGAAGGATGCACGGGGACTGGGTCCGGGGATGCAGTTGCGGGGGCCCTGAGCCTTTGTGCTGAGGGGTTCGTGGGAGAGCCGCAAACCGCAGGGAGTGAGCTCACCAGGCAGCCGGGCTCGGGGAGCGCGCCCAGCCCACTGCAGCTCTCGTGTGTGCAAGCTCTGAGTAAGACGGCTATGGTTGGTCAGGAAGTCTAAAGCACTGGAGAAACAGTATTAGGAAGCATATAGTACAAATAATGACAAGATGGAAAACAAATCCTGTCAGAGCCCGAGAATATATTTGGCTTCCGCGTGCTGTGTCTGTCTGTTTCTATAAACGGTCCAGAATAGAAACCGGATGTTTAAAATCTCTCTCCCTTTCACATGCTCGCCTCCCCCTCCTGTCTTCCTTCCTCTTCAGTATTAGTAGACTTACTATTTTTATTAGTTTGTATTTATATTCCCATTTTTCAATATTTGCCATTTGTGTGGATAACACATTAATTTTTAATGAAGTATTTTCAGACTCTTGGAATAGCTGAATCATAAAAGAAAACTTGAAATTGATATAGACTCTAAGGCAGCATTTAAACTGAATATTACAATTACTTTTCCCGCTCACAGGTGGCAAATAGTCATTTTAAAAGACGATGGGTGCGCCACTTAAATCTCTCCTATCTTTGTATAGCAGTCTAGTTTTTGTGTCTAATTTTTGTGGCACCAAGAGTGACTCAGGTACCATTCTAATGAAAATGAAAGAAATATCAAAACAATATTAGTGCTCTCTAATAATTTCATCTTATCTGCAAGCATGGATTTTTGACAAGCCTTGTTGGTGTTTAAGAAAGTCGGTCGTGACTTAACTTGAACCTTGATCGTAATTTCTCACTGTAGCTCTGTTGCAGAACTCTGATTTTAACGAAGGCAGCATTTGTGTCTTTGAGTAGTTAATCTTCTCCAGTCAGGAATTGTTTGTAGTTTCGTACTTGTAAAATTACAATTAATCCTGGAAAATATATGAACAATTTTATATCACATGCTATTCCCAGAACTAAAGCTTTACAGTCCACTTTAGAACTGTAAATTAGTAAAAAAAAAAAAAAAAAAAAAGAACTGTAAATTAGTAAGTATAGCTTCGTCCAAAAGTTTATTATAAGAAGCATGGACATTGGAGATGTGGCATCTTAGAGACTTTTTTCCCATTCGCAAGTCATAAGGAAACAAATGATCAATTTTATGTGGGTAACTTAAATTGTATTTGAATTATTATATAAATATGCACACACACGCATGCACGCATATGGTATGCTTATATATCTAGGCTTGTGTTTTTGTATTAGAAGAATATATATCACTTCACATTTTATTCTCTGTGGTAAAAATTCTAAATAATAATATGGGGCACCTGGGTGGCTCAGTCGTTAAGCGGCTGCCTTCAGCTCAGGTCATGATCCCAGGGTCCTGGGATCGAGCCCCGCATCGGGCTCCCTGCTCTGCAGGAAGCCTGCTTCTCCCTCTCCCACTCCCCCTGCTTGTGTTCCTGCTCTCGCTGTGTCTCTCTCTGTCAAATAAATAAATAAAATCTTAAAAAAAAATTCTAAATAATATTACCTTTCTCAAGTACATTCTCAAGGACATTCACAGCAAATTTATATATTTTTCCAAATATTTGCATTTTATATTCTAAATAAAGATGACTGAATGTTTTTGGGAACACTGTGTGTCTTCTATGAGCTGAACTGCACAGAATGGCATTTTAAAGAAGCAGAGACACCTGAGAGATCAGTGGGACTCCCTTGTCTTAGCGTCTCCCCGTCACCCTCCAGCCCTCCCCCCCAGCAGATGCTTTCTAGGTAAGGAAATAGGCCCGAAGATGTAAGGCTCAGGGAGTGACTAGAATCTGTGATTTCTGACTGCTTCTCTTGTGTTCTCTACTGAATTCACTCGACAATTTATCTGTTTCCAGAAGGAGGAAGGTGGGCTAGAACTGATAATCCAAGGCAAAATAGTATGTGCAGGTAAACAGATGTTTAGCAAAGCTGGCTGATCCAGAAAGCTTGAGACCAGAAGTTGGATGGTTAATTGAAAGGTCAGGAAATCATAACAAGTGATCCAGATGTTGGGCTGAGACATTTTCTTTGTGTACGGATCACCCGATTTGGAGTGCTACATCATTTTTTCTGGGTGCACCACTCCAAAGTTGCATCTTTTGACACATCCAATTTTGGTTTCTGTAAACCAGCCGAGGACATAAGACACGTGGGTAGCAGCCTCGCTGCAGAATGTGCTGTTTCAGTGACCTCTCCCGCCAAGTCTCATGATTATCTCACGCACACTTAATTTGACAGACTTTAAAAAAACAAAACAAAACAAAACAAAACAAAAACCCTCTGCTTTGTTGTTTCTTTCTAAATCATTCCACTTAGTTTTCATTGAATCAGCAAACTCTTTTTTTAGCAATCATATTTCTGAGTTCACCGAAGGTTAAGTCACCCTTGTGCAAGCAGTAGAACCAGGCTTGGGAATACTGGTCAGCGACCGAAAGTACTGAGTGTGCCCTGTTCTTCTTTCAGTACCTTCAGTGGAGATCAAAGGAAGGTGTTGGTTCATTAGATGATCAGGCTAAGTGGCCATCACTTCAGAGAGCTTCCTCTCTACTTTGGAGTCAGACAAATGAAAACGTGCAAAATATGAACTCATTTTAGAAGACGACTCTGCAGTGCACTCCCCATGCACAATTTCCCTCTGCACCGGAGAGGGGGCAGCCAACCTGGAGGCAGAGGAAAGGGAGCTTTCTCTGTTCCCTTTTTGCTCTCTCTTCCCCTACGTTGAGAAGAGCAGCCTCACACCACCCAGAAGCTGGGCCAGTGGAACATTCTTATACCAAGCGAACTTCAAAGCAGTGGCCACTTGAGCCCAGAGATTCACCGCTCGCACACAGATTTGCAAGTGACCTGCTACTCAGTTGGGGACGGCGGGGCCTGCAGCCCTGCTTTCTTTAGGGAGCTGATCTCTTGCTTGCATGAAGTCCTAGAAGGGGTGCTTTCTTAGGAGGTCAGGCTGCTGAAAATGCAGATGGTTTCCAAATGGGTTGAGATAGATTCTTGGATTGAGAACCTCTGCCTGCTTTTCAAAGGGTACTATGCAATGCCTTAAGTCCCATTCCTAGAATGATAATGAATGAAGAAATCAACAAGTAATAAACAACTAACCTCTGTCTCAGTCGCAGGAATGTAATCTTTCCACTTCTCTTTGTATCTTTTTTTTTTTTTTTTTTTTTTGTCCAAGCATCCATCCATTTTCCTTTCTTAATTAGGTCATAGTATTCGCCAAGATGATGATTAGAACACACAACTGCTTCACACACACACACAAAATAAGGCAATATAGCTGCCTCTTCACCCCCTTGCTACATCCGTTGTGGCCCAAAGGGGCGGGGCAGCATTTTTCCATATGGATTTCATGAACAATCAGTTCCACAAAATGATCTTTGAAAAAACCAATACAGGATTTACTTTGGGACATAATGCATAAACTCGACCCTGTCTTTGGAGGGGCAAAACATACATTAGTATATGAAAAGCCTTGATACAGCTTAGCAATGATTGATCCTTTGTAAAGTTTAAGTGGGCTCTCCTTAAAATAATAATATAAAGAAGAACATCGGTAAAAATTGAAAACTTTACAGCTAAGGGTGTAAGGACATGGCACGAAGGGTTCCAAGGCACCCCATGGAGCTGGGTTTGGAGACAGATCAGATCACCCGTCTAGGTGTGGAAGTGACCCTGTGGCACCTCCCAGAGGACCGCGTGGTTTCTCGTGGCTCTGTGATCATCTTTCATCCCTTCACCGTGCTGGTCCAGCCCTGGTCTTTATTGTCACTGTAGTTTGTACCCTACAGCGTTGTGTGATGGCCAGGTCCATGCTCTCTAACTCACAGGCAGGACGAGCTGCTCACGGCCAGGGCACACGCGGGCCCTGCCCAACGGCGGGTCTGTGAGCTGCCCGTGAACTCTGAGCTGTGCTTACTCCAGGCACCCGAGATTGTGTCGTGGAATGGATTTCAGGAGAAACAGGTCCGCCTTGACAGGAGGGCTGGGGTGTCTCTGTTACGGCCCAGGAGGCTATGGATGAGCAAGGAGAGTAAACATCTGCTTTTTGCTCAATTCACAGGCTCTCCAAAGGGATTTTTGGTTTATGTTCTTCCTCTTTTTGGGGATCTAGAATCATTGCTGACTATATACAGAAAGAAGACGTGTGTTCATGTCATTATTAATTTGTTAATTTGGTGTTTATACATACGCTCTTGAGGTAATTCGCGAGCGCCGACTGTGGTAGCAGGGACCTGTGACGGGCTGCGGAATGAACCCCGGGCTTGGAGAACACACAGGCTGGATGCTCTTGCCTATGTGGCCTGAAGTCTGGACAGCCCTTTCCTTCTCGGCCTCGAGACCTCTTGTTTCTCAGGAGTCAGGTCAGCTGTCTTCTCTTCAGGGAATCCTTCCTCAACCCACGGTCTGCATTTCTCAAAGCTTTGTTCAAACCACACTTTGATGAAGGGCCCAGGACATCCTAATTATTTATTTGAACGTCCGACTTGTTAGACGCTGAGTTCCTTGAGAACAGGACCCATGGCCTGGTCATTTTTGTCTCGAGCATGTAGCCCAGTGCCGGGCACTTAGGCGACACTCACTTCATGAATTTGCAATGGTTGTATCTTCAAGCTCGCCTTTTTCAGTTTGCTAAAACTATAGAAGGGGAAAAAAATAATGAGCCAAAAGCAGAGTTTGATGTGTATGTGCAACTTTTAAAAGAATATTTTATAACCTCTTATCTATATCCTCACATTTGGAAAAAATCTCCAATATATGTGTATCTAATTACCATCATTGTAATGCAAATCTTAATTTTTATTGTGTAATGATGTGTATCCAGTGAGCACATGATAAATATTAGTCACAACCATTAATGCTTTGATTTCACTGAAACTAGAACAGCTCCCTCACTCTATTCAGGCCACTTGACTACTCATTGTGTTATTAGTTGGTCCTTAAGGTTTGTAGGTCATGGTTAATGGAGCTGCTTGTTCGTGTTGTTAGCAGTTACGTAAATGCCTTCGACTTTACAAATTTTATGGCAGTCATTTGGAATGAGTTATATATTTTCCAAGCTTTCAGTTTCCCCAGTGGCCTGATATATTAAAGATTGATTGTTAACTTGCAAATCTGGTGAGAGGTTTTTTTTTTTTAATCAGCCAAATTCAACATTTTACATAATGCTCATGATTTCTGTATCACAGGCCAAGGAGATGATATAGAATTGAGGAAGGGAACATTTTTCTTATTTTCCATGGCCAGGCAGAACAGCCCTTGGAGGATGATCCTTGGAAAGAGAGTATCATTTCTTGCTCCAACCAAATATACTTAACTTCTGTTATGTCTCCCACTTTAAAATAATCATTTCTGTGACCTGTGTCTGGAAGTGCTTCGGTTTTTCCACATGGCTCTTAAAACATAGGGCCGTTAGCGTTGCATTCGTATTTCTTCTTTTGAATGATGCCACCCTGTTCAGCTGCAGGGTTATCTCCTGCGGGGCCTGGCTGGATCAGAGAGTCCTGGACTCCTCGGGCTTTTTGCCAGAACAGGAAGGCCTGAACGAGTGTGGGTGAGCAGCCCAGGCAGGGCCTCCCTGCCTCCCCCCTCCCCCACCTCGGGGGTCCACGCTCCCATCTTGGTTCCAGATCTCCCCCTCTTGAGCGTGGAGAGCAAATGACCCCAAGGAAAGGCTGCAAAATGTGTTTGGGCCTGCTCTCTAGATATCTCACATGAGAACTGCTTTCAGGGTAGGATTTGCAGGGTTAGGTAGGGTGGGGCTAACCAAAAATCTGAGCTCTCACTGGGACCATCCCTGCCTAATCCTCTGTACTTAGTCACTCCCTCTTGTTGCCAGTGCTTCTGTTTTCCAGCACTTGGAGCACTGCACTCATGGCATTTTATGTCCTTTCCTGTTGTTATATTGTGAACCACGTGTTCCCAATCTCTGAGGTCCCAGTGTATAAAACTCTGTTGAATTAATGAATAATTCTCTAGGAACTGAAGTTGTTTTCATTTAAAAGCTGTTAGCTAATGGTTAGTATTACTATATACTGATTTCATATGTGCCCCCATTTCTTTCCACCAGTCTGTTAGGATTTGAACTCACCTGACTTTATTAGCAGTTTTTCAATCCTTTAAGCTATATAATATGGTTTGGTCCATCCAAAGTAACAATAGCAACAACAACAACAAAAACCAGACAAAGGAAAGTGAATACCTGTTACATGATAGGAACCACAGGCCATGGAGAAATTAAACACTCACTGACCTCTGTTGTCTGGAGAACGAGATATAAAGCCCTAACCCTAGCCCCACAGGCCCCATGTGGTAAAGACTTTGGTAGAGATGTGCCTGTATCCGCAGAGGGTTACTGAGGAGAGGCACAAACCCAGCCTGGGAGATGTTGGAGGGCTTTCTGGAGGAAGGAACACCAAAACTTAACTTTATTTATTTATTTTAAAATAAATTTATTTATTAGAGAGAGAGCGGAGTGGCGGGGCAGAGGGAGAGAGAGAGAAAGTCCTCAGCAGACTCCGCAATGAGCGCAGAGCCCCATGTGGGACTTGATCTCATGACCCTGAGATCACGACCTGAGCCGAAACCAAGAGTTGGACACTCAGCAGACTGTACCACTTAGGCGCCCCCAAAACTTAACTTTAGTGGCAAGGCTCATGCCAGGCAGAGAGGAAACCTGGAGAGAGAAGTGATGTCACATGGGAAAGGAACAACAGGGCAGTGTTGGAAGATGGGAAGCAGGAATACACTGGAGATCCGTGCCAGGGACCTACCTGTCTCTGTGTCCTGTAAGTATTGGGGAACCAATGAAGAGTGTGAAACAGGGCCCAGTAGCAGATTTGCATTTCCAATAGCTGGTGGCACCCTGAAGGGTGGATTTCAGGGGGCCAGGCAGGGAGACCAGACAGGAAATGATTGGGACCTGCAATAGAGATGAAGGGCAGGGGATGGATTGGAGGAATATTTAGGAGGTAAAGTTGGCTAGCGTTGATGGGATATCAGAAGTGAAGAGAAGAAAGGAATCAAGTAATTTTCCTCCTAGCTATTACTGTTAGTACCTATTTCTTTGGTCTAAATACCAGTGACTTTTTAAATTAGAGAGAGAGAGTGCACACTCAGGTGTGTGCGAGTGTGGGAGGGCAGAGGGAGAGAGAGAGAATCCTAAGCAGGTTCCACACATAGCACGGAGCCTGACCTGGGGCTCCATCTCAGGACCCTGAGATCATGACCTGAGCTGAAATCAAGAGTCAGATGCTTAACCAACTGAGCCACCCAGGTGCCCCTCCAGTGACATTTTTATATCTCTGGGAATGAACCTGCAGGATGCCTTATGACTGAAGCCAATGACTTAAAATGACAATTGTTGGTCATATTTCTGTTTGGCTTTAATTTTCCCTAAGCAAGTCTAATTTTTATTTTCAGATTTACATAGATTCTATGACTGTTCAAACTAGATTTGTAGTTTTTACAAGAAGGACTTTAAATCCCAAGAAATGGGTGTCAGAAGAGAGATTAGAGCTGATTTACTGATTCCCAGCATTACCAGCGTACAGCCTTCCTTCCTCTCCCTGCAGTTCACCCACCATACGCCTGCCTCTGTCCTTGGTGCTGGTGAAGGCGTCCTCCTTTACAGATACTACAGTAGAGTGTGATAAGTAGAGATACCTCTCTTTGGCCAGTCCTACTAACTGTGACTCGAAGCGGTAGTCTTATTCCTAAGAGAAGAGCATTGAAAATAATCAAATCAAAATATTAAATCAAATAGTCAAAATGTCCAACATTAGAAGACTAGTTACATAAACAGCTTACGTAAATTGCCCACAATGGAATTCTAACATGCCAATAACGTCGCTTGTTCGTAGAAAAGCGTTTATTAACATGACAGATGTTCAAAATATCTCCATATCTCTAAGGGGAAATAGGATAAAAGTAGTATATCTTATATGATTCCATTTTTGCCGAAAAAATAGATACAGATATATACCCAAAATATCTTCTTCACACTCTAGCTTTTATATCCCACACATGTGGACTCAGTTTTTGCTCTGTGCCAACTCGTATATGGAACTCGGCAGCTCTCTGAGTTCTCCAGAAGACTTCCTATGCACAAAGCACTGCGGATCAGCATGGACGCTGCCGTAGAGGATATGATAAGAAAGAAGATGATGAGCATTTACACCGCATGTCCCTTAGAAGCAATGTAACAATCTCCGTTGATACATGGTTCTCTCTTTCAAAGTCCCTTCTAGGCTGTATTTCCACTCAGGAACCTTTGTCTTCTCTCCGGCTTCCCCTTTCCTCATCACTTTCAGAGTCTTTGTCATGTTCTGGGGACACTAATTCCTTACCCTCTATTATGGAGAATAATCCAAGTCTGCTCCAGCTCTTGCCTCAAATGCACGTACGTTCAAACTAGCCTGGATCCCGAGTAAAAGGGAAAGTTAACATTACAACCTTGTACACACACACACACACACACACACACACACACACACACAGAGCAAAAGGAAGTTTAGTAAAACAGTACTTACCTTTACTGTAGACTGCAATCCGTATTTTTTGTTTTATGACCTGCTAGTGGCTCAAGACCCAGAGTTTGGGAAACTGCCCCAGGAGGCCAGCTAGTGAGCCCAGAACTTTAGCGGTCCCTCTGGGACCTTCTCAGATTATCAAGTTATTTCTTCCATACACCTAGTGGAGAGACTGTTCTCCACCCTGTTACACACCCGTGTAGGAGGTGGAGGAATGTCATAGTTCACATTCGCTGTTTCTAAGCAGTGGAGTTATTGGTGTGTTTTCTTCACATTTTCCAAGAATTTCTAAGTTTTCTGCACTGAGCACGTGTTACTTTTGTAAAAGGAAATGTAAACAGTAAAAAAAAGTTTTGAAGAAAAGGCTCTGCTCAGGTTCTTCCCTCTTCTCAGAAACCTTTCCTGACCAAGCCCTTCCGTCTGTCTGTCCATTTTGCCCTTTTGATTTCTTGTCCCAGTGCTTACATCTTTGCCTTATAATGATCTGTTTTCATCATATTTTCCTCCTGGTTCTCAGGCCCTTCCCCTCCCCAGGTTTCATCACCATCATAGACTTCTTCTCCCTTCCCTCTGCAATGAGATTTTTTTTTTAAGATTTTATTTATTTATTTGAGAGAGCAAGCATGAGCGTGTGGGGAGGGGTGGAGGGAGAGGGAGAAGCAGACTCTCCACTGAGCAGGGAACCCGATGCGGGGCTCTATCCCAGGACCCCAGGACCATGACCTGAGCCAAAGGCAGACGCCCAACCGACTGAGCCCCCCAGGAGCCCCTGCAATGACATTCTTAATCTGAAATCCATAGATGGGCTGTGAATCTTCCAAAAATGGATGCAAAATTTAATGTTGATTCATTTCTTTTCTGGGAAGCGGATCCAGTTAGTTTTTGAGTACCTACATTATGGCAGGCAAAGTTCTAGGTCCAATCCTTGGTCAGACTCTCAAAATGTTGAAGAATTCCTGAACCGCCATTCTCCATACTTACCCTGTTTCCTTTTCTTGCCCAGAATGTAGGGGCCACGAGGTGAGGACTTGTCCATCTTGCTCACGACCAGTGTCCTACTCCCTAGAACAGTGCCTGAAACATAGTGGGGCACTCCAAAATTCAGACATGTCCAATGATGAAGCATTATGAGGTAGAAAAGACATTTATTTTACTATCCCCATTTTTCAGTTGAATAAATGTCCTGATGTTACTTGAGGAAGAAGGAAGGAATCCCAGTCGTCATGAGACACTGGGAAGTCAGACTGGGCTGTCTGCTCAGTCATGTTGCCTAATTGGCTGTGGAGCGGCATTCGATCCGCACCCATGTGGGGGTCTATCTCCTTGTCCCTCAGGCTGGACCCTGTGGTTGCCTCAGCCCTTTCTGTCTCTAAATTCCACTTGTGTTGGCAGACTCAGGACCCCAGGCCGAGTCTGCAGGATTAGCTGAACATGAACACCCGGGCCTCCTGACTCCTAACCCTTGGGTTACAGAATGTACAGCACTCTTTCCCTTTGGCTTCATGTCATATGGTTCATTTTGGTTTTGAAGGTAGTTTGTTCCATAGAAACCAGACAGGGTGTTGTTTAAACAGTGGGCTGATGTCTCAAGGTAACATATCGACCCACCAAGATCTACAAGAGCGTGCATCACAAACCCGCCCCTGTGCCCCGATACGGTGTGAACATCTGATACAGCGTAGATGTTCTGAACCTAAGAAACTCCTCTGAAGAACGATCAGATTATCTCATTTTGCCATCAATTGTATTTTAAGATGTTAAGTGGGCAGAAAAACTGCTGTTTCCAGGGAAGCAGATTCTCCCAACTACTGCAAAATATTTTAAAAATCAGGTCATTCCGTCTCTAATCCCAGTTGTATTCCGTTCCTTTTCTTCAGACTTTTTTTGTGACTAGGACTGTGTGTCTAAAGCTCAGCTTTGTGTGTGGTATTCCTGTGATAATTTCAGTACATAAAGTAAGATGTTTACAAAAGCCGACCTGAGACCGATACTATACAACAGTTTAGCAGCAAATTTCTACTCTGGGTATTTAACAATAACTGGGATCTTTCTACTGGCTTTACATACACTCAGATTAGTAGTAAAATCTAAGCACCAGCCCATTTGGCAAACTCCTGCACTTCAGGCTCACAAATTTGCTTCTGATTGTGCTTTTCATTCGCACCTAGCTCAGATTTTTGCTTGGTGCTTTTTTAAATCCTCTCATTTACATACTGTGGTAAATTTAAAATGAGAACAGATGAATGCTGCTAAACTTTCCTATTTCACTGATGAATATGGTATTTTGCTTCAACTATCTAGCTGTTATATATTCAAATGACCTTTAAAACATGAAATAGATCCTTCTTTTCATATACGCTGTGCAAGATGGATTATTAGTATTGTCTTCCCTTTGAGACGATGAGTCTTAGATGCCGAGGCTGAGCAGAGCACCAGAGAACTGATGGTCACGCGGCGAAAATTCTGTTTCCTATTGACGGGCTTCCACTGTCATCGGGGCAGAGAGACCTCCTTCATGTGGGGTCGTCTTGGGGCCACGCAGGTGATGCATCTGTTCCGAGTGCATTTCTCCCTGCCCTGCAGTCCACGGCACTACGGTCTATGGCACTGGGCCCCTTTGGGGTGTTAGGATGCATAGTTGAAGTATGAATAAGAAAAGAGGTAGCGTTTTGGGGGGTGGCTAATACAGATTTGGCTCTAGCTAAGCTTAATATGTTCTTACGTCATTTATTACTATTGATAGTCATGAGCTTGTTCTCCAGAGGAACAGTGTGAGGCTTGGGGAGGTGTCAAGGAAAAACCAGAACCCGACAGGAGTTAAGGCGGTAAGAACAATTGTGTTCAGGAAGTCTTGCAAATAGGAGGAGAGAGACCTCAGTCTAGAACTGGCCTCGATGTCAAATATAGCAAGGAAAAGTGGGAGTTTGCAGGCAAGGAGCAGGATGGAGTGGGGGTGGGGAAATCAGTGGATGGAAAATGACAAAAGGCCTTCTGGCTAAACCAACCTAACAGGATTCTTCCTGAAGGCAGGCAGGGTGAGCACATACCACCTGGGGAATGGTGAAAAGAAGGGGAATTCTGATCAGATATCAAGGTTGATCAGATTTCAAGGGCCAGGGGATTCTCTCTCAACTGACAAGATTCTGGGCAATGCAGGCCTGACCAGGGCGGACACCGAAGCCCAAGATCAAAGCCGAGTTGCGAAGAGGGTTCAGAGAAACCCTACTAGGTTTGGTCGAGAGTCTTTGTTGGACGCTACATTATGAAATCATTGAGATTTCTAAAATCATGCTCCATCTGGAATCTGGTCTCCTGGGTCTGTAGGCCTGTGGCCCCACTGGATGCACGCACAGCTGGAGGGTAGAGCTTTCCATTGGTTCCTGCATGTTGCATAGTGAGCGACAAAGCACTTTGCAGCCGATGGGGCCATTTACATGGTCAGGATTTCAATAAACCCACCAGCTGTGCCATTCGTAGTGCAGGTGTCTGGTGGTCAGAAAACTTCCTGGGGAAGGTAGAATAGAATAACTTTGTAACGGCGTTCATTTGAGTTTCAATAACCAAAATCAATATTAATTTTAAAGAGATATATACTGCTTATAATAAAAATGCCATGATGCATAAGACAAGAAAAATCTAGGGCACAATTTTAAAGAAAAGTACAACAATTTTAAAAGAAGGGAATCTTTCTATTTCGGAATGAAGGAATAAAAAGTTCTAAAAGTTATAACGGGGACGCCTGGGTGGCTCAGTCGGTTAAGCGTCTGCCTTCAGCTCGGGTCATGATCCCGGAGTTCCAGGATCAAGCCCCGCGTTGGGCTCCCTGCTTCTCCCTCTCCCTCTGCTCCTCCCCCCACTCATGCGCTCTCGCTCTCTCTCTCATTCTCTCTCGCTCACTCTCTCTCTCAAACAAATAAATAAATAAAATCTTAAAAAAAAATATCCATAATGAAAAAATTCCTAGGCAATTTGAGCTCTTTTTCTCTCCTAACATGGAAAAGTGGGCCAACTGCTAAACATTTAATTGCTTTACTTCAATCTACCTTGATCACACTCAATTGTGCTAAGAAACTGGAGGCTCTGAAATTTAATAAATGACCCTAAATCAAAATGTCTTACTCCAAATTCAGCTTGATAGAAAGCCAAGCTGGTGTCACTTTATCTCGCTTTAGGCAAACCTGATATATTAAGTCCAAATTTCCAAAATGGATTAGTTAAGTGGTAATTCTTCACTTAGCAACACAATCGTTGTAGTAAATTTCCCTCGTAATGCTTGTGAAGCACGATTCTGTATATTAGAACCCCCTGTGCCACATTTCAAGGGCAGAGTACATTTGAAAATATTACCCAACAAACCAGCAATTTCATATCTCTCCCAGGATTTGTTGCGCACTATCCTGGGCCCTAAGGAAACAAAAAATGGGTCAGAATGGTCTCTGTACCCAAGGCAGGTATATTCAGGGAGCGAGGACCGAGGACCGGTAGAGTCCAGTGATTACTCTCCCTGAGGTGGGGGAGGCAGAGGGAGCTCGGAGCACTGACCCCCTTCTTTGGTCTTCATCCAACTTTTGTGTGTCCTCCAACTCCTTATCCCTGGCATGCACCAGGAGCATATAGAGTTTGTCTTGATGGAAAGTCCTGCTCCTCTGCTTCCTCTCCTTATGTTGATTCACTGAAAGGGAAAGCCTGACATAATTAGGTCTGAGAAGAGTGATCAGGTTCTGTTTTTATCCTTGATCCTGCCCTGGCCGGTGGGGAGATTCCCTTACAGTTCTGTAGCTGGTCTGGGTCATGCAGGTGATCCGAGTTCACTGGGCCGTTTCGGTTATTGAAAGCTGAAAGATGTGGGTGCATTTCAGGGCTAGAGTTAGATGACAAATTTGGGCAGAGAGTGGCAAAATAAATAGTATTTTTTTTAAAAATGGATGCCTCGGTTATAATGAAGCCAGTGTGGGAGAATCTGCTTCGGGAAATGATTTCTTAGAAGACATTAGAGTGAGCTGTTAGCTGTATCTGTGATTCTTTTCATGCAAACACGTAAGGAGAACCAGTCTTTTCGCCTTTATTTTTATTCTAATATACCTAGGTCAAAGTGGGTCATTCCCAGCATTAAAAGAGGGGGGTGGGGCCAGGGAAAGTAGTTTACTTTTTGTTTTTGGTGAGAGGGAGGTTCTTTCTTTCTCTTCTTTTTATTTTGAGGGGCAGTCTTCCATCTTTATCCCCTCTTTCTCATTGTGCTTTTCCTGGACCTTTTATTATGTTTTTATTTAACTTCCTATTGTGGAATTAGGCTGGGGGTGGGGGGCAGAGTTCAGCCTGAAGGTATTTTGGTGTAGATGCTATATTTTTAATAAATGTATACGCTCATGGCGCTGTCTTCTAAAGAACGTTTGTTTTTTAAGGGTCTTTGTGCATTCATCTGGGGAAAAAAAAGCAACCAAATCTGCTCTATTCAAATTCCAAATTCTAGGGGAGCAGATTGTCACAGAATATACAGAGATGAACTTCCAAAAATGAAAACGGATGGAGGAATCATAGGTATTCATCTCACATGCTAAAAACATTAGTGCTTGGGAGTAATAAATGGGCGTCCTGTTTTATCACAATTAATTTATCGATTATTTCCTTATTTTTCTTTATGGAAAGAATCCTACGAATATTCAAGTTCAGCCTGTGTCTCCTGTGTTGATCCTGGAGACACAAAGGAAGTTTCATTCTCCGTGTCCAATCAACAGTGAAAATGAGCACAAAACTAGAGATAAGTCACGTAAAGGTCCTCATTGTTTCATAGTTGGTTTTGCATCCAAGGCACGGTTCTTTCTTTTTAAATCTAATATAGCAGCCGTGCAGAAGATAGAGAGAGAATCTACCCTTCAAGTAAAATCGCCTTGGCTTTGCCTGGTCTCCATATTTATAATGGCGTCCCCCCGTTGACGGGCACCATGCGTTGAGAAATGGTGTTTTAAATGCAGTGTATTTATTTCTGAACTTTCTGCTGGTGGCAGTCTTTGTACAAACATGACATTTGTAATGCTGGTGGTTGATGTCAAAGTACAGTCTTTAAGTTTACTGTTGCATTAGTTTTAGAAAGTTTTGTACTTAACATATTGATCAAAGTCACTCAAAATTGATTCTTAAAAGAGAGATCATTTCTGTGTTTGTGTAATTGCAGCCTCATGCATGCTTTATGAATTTCACTTGGCCCTCTCCATGCCCTCGGTTAAGTGGTTATCAGAGGTGGTTATCATCACTTACAACAGGAGGAAAGCAAGAGACAGAGGCTCTGTTGGCTTGACTGAGCCCGCATTGCCGCTGGACTGGCGTGTGTTTTCTTCTCTTTTTGGCTACAATACCCAACGGATCTCTCTCTGTCAGAAATAACAGCATCAAATATCCTGGTAGGGATGGAGATCTCTCTGTAGGAAGCTTCAGGATCCATCCAGAAATGAGGTCTCAAGAGGTACAAGACACAGCTTGATTTGATTTTGACTTTTGTGTGGGTCTGACCAAGTCACTAATTTTAGGAGCATACTTCTCATGAAGAAGTCTGGCTATTCAAGATGAAGATCTTAAGATCTTAGCTATAAGAGAAATTCATCCACACCTTCAGCCTCACAGGCCCAGAACCCTGTCTCTATTCTCATTTTGTGCCTTAAGATTCTTGGTTCCAGACTTGCGGACCTCCAGTTTCCATGGTTTGACAGCCATTACACATTGTGCTAAACCTCTCCCTACCGTGTACGAATTTTCTGGCACACCTTATGATAATGATGATTATTACAGACTACATAATGATACAACATAATAACTATGTAATAATTTATCATTATAATCATCATTATTATAGCAGTAGCTAACCTTAGATAGTACTTTCTATGTACCAGCCATTGTTCTTGTTAACACGTCTAATTCTTGTATCAGTCCTGTGAAGCAAGTACTACTCAAGAAACTGAGGCACAGGGGGGTCACACAGGCACTGCATGATGGAGGCGGAACCCACACCCACACAGCGTTGCTCCCACGTCTATGAAGAAGGGATGCTGATGTGAAGAACCTTAGGAATATGTTAGCTCCCATGATAGTAATTTTTATATATTTATTTGCTTATTATTTTTGGAGATTTATTTATTTATTTTAGAGAGAGAGAGAGCGAGTGTGGGGCAGGGGGAGGGGCAGAGGGAGAGAGAATCCTAAGCAGACTCGCCCTTGAGCACGGGGCTCGATCTCACGACCCTGAGAGTATGACCTGAGCACAAATGAAGAGTCAGACGCATTCTCTGTGTTCTCTGAGCTGCTGTCCTGCCCCTAAACTACAACTGTGGTCCCACAAGGAGCATCCGGTCAGTTTCTGAATTGAGTCCCAACATGCGTGATGTCAGCGTTGTGTACATATCTTACACCTGAGTACCCCGTGTCTCCGTGTGAAAATCTTACGTACTGATTGATGGGATAAAATGTGGTAGAGAGCCTAAAATAGTCACACTCTCAGATACGTTTCTGTGACCTTAAATTCAAGGCAGGTTGATGAATAGTGAGAAGGAAAAGAAAAGTAGCAATAATTCGAAATAAGGGAATGGCAGGAAGGGCAATTCAGTGAAATCCTTTTTCCCCCTAATAAAAAAAGTCGTTGCTAAGTATTGACGGTTCACTGTGATGTCACACTTGGTGCCCAACAACAGGTCTGCCTGACTACAGAGCCTGCGCATTCTCTACAGCTTTCTGCCTCTAAAGAGATGATGGTCCTAGTGGACCCAAGTGGCCATGAGGGGCTTGTCAAGATGCAGTCAGGTAGGGTCCCGAGAAGTGTTGCCAGGAACAAAAGTCCCTGGAAATGTGGAGGAGCCTTGCAGAAAGGCTACTGGGGGACAATGGGTGTACGTGAAAGAAAAAAAAAGTACACGCGCTCGCACAAGCACGAAGAGAAGGTGATGATGATACACGCAGGAAGGCAGTGAGTTTTTCGTCTGTTCAGCAAGTTACTGCTTCCCACGTCTTACTGCTCGGGGTGGTGGGGTAAGCCTTGTGCCACCACGTGTCACTGCCACACTGGGCTTTATTGCCTGTTTGTCACAGTACGCTTGCTCCTCTTTTAGGCTCTGTCTCCTTTCTGTCACCGTGGTAATGTTCACGTTCTGGATCTGGGTGGAGCACGGGGCTGTTCTTCATCAGCGTGGCACAAATTAGACTTATAAAAAAAAATCTATTTCACAGAGCAATGTATCAGGTGTTAATAATGTGCATATATCATATATAAGCGTATATATATATTTTTTTTTTGGTCACCCAATACAGAGGACTCTACTTAAGGCACAATAAAGAGGCACAATTTTTTTCTTTTTCACAAGATGCATGGTTTCTTATTTTAAACCAAGTTTGTGCCCTGAGCACTCCTTTGTCTCAGAGGGTCTCGAGCACGGTTGTCAGCGTTCCCTGAGGCTGCAGGTGAGGATGGAACCAGTGTCAGCCCGGAATGGTCCATCTGGGCATGCTTAACTGGCAAAGTGACTCATCACCACCTCAACACCACGAAACCCAGCAATGTCCTCTCCTCTGAAAGTTGACACGGCTCAGTCTTGGGGAACATCTAATTGGACATTTTAACCCAGACAAAGATGTTTCGGAGGATTAGCAGCCCAAACCTCCATTTCCAGGAGCTGGAGGAATTGTAGGTCCCGGGGCGGGGCGGGGGAGGGCAAAATGCCAAGGGCGCACGTTGGTCGTTAAGAGTCTGGTGACAAGGCTGGGGGTGAGCGCAGGACTTTCTTTCAGTGATGTCACGGTCACGCAGAGAAGCTCCCAATGCCCAGTCTCACCTGGGGGGTCCTTTCTCCTGTGTCCTATTTGTGTGCACTGCACCAGCCCACTTGGCGGGCTCGCTGCATCTCTTAGGGGGTTGAAGTCAGCGGCCCTTGGCCCGTGCCTTCCAGCTCACCTGAGGGGAACCAGGATTCCCAGCGAGGCACTGCCTGTTGTATCTTATTGCTTAATTATTATACCTATTTAATGCCACTTAGAACACTGTCAGCTGTTGGGAAAGGGTAATTATCACTAGTCAAATGAAAAACACTTTTTTGGCTCTCTTACGGATACACATTTTACTGGTACCTTGATACATCATGAAGCCTGATAGCAAAACTTTTGCTTGTCTCTTCTTCGAGCCACAGCTGCTTCCCTGCTAAATTCATCCCATCTGTCTTCCCTTCCGTGAAGCTGTAGGCAGTAGAACATAAGTACAGAAGCAGTTCAGTGCTATTTTGGATAAACATAGCTGAAATTTGAATCTTTGCCATTTGCGATGCACACATTTTGTTTTACTGCTGTAAAGAGAGCTGTCAAAATACAACTACATGGATAATTTACTAAAATACAGTCAAATATAAGGTTGATCAAAGAGAAAGTAGAGTGGGTCAGCCTGACTGTTCCCGTGTGTGCTCTGAAAGGTGTCCCTGGCCTCGCCATCCCGTGCGTGCAGGTTGGGGAAGGCGGCGGCTCTGCTCTCTTTGTTTTAATCCCGCAGGGTGGCTCCAGGAGCTAGAGTTCCTTCTAAGTGTCTGTGGCTTGACTAGCAGAGTCCTTGAGAAGCTTTAGAAGTCCATTTTCTTAGTCTCCAAAAAATGTGCTTCGATGGGAAACATTTTCTCTCTCTTGGCACATCCAGTCAGATTGGAACTACATTACCATTCTGCTGTGTTTTGAAACTGATTGCATTGAAACCTTTGTTACCAGTGAGACAGTCCATTTTATTTCCATCCTACTCTATTTCAGGGTTATTGGTGCATATAAACGGATCGTTGTGCCTTTTTTTGGTCATCAGTAGTACACGATGCTGTGGCGTCAATGGATCTTTCTTGAATGAATTCATCTTAAGTCAAAGACCGCTCAGCTGCACCTGGGCCCTCCACTGGCACACCTGTTTGCTGCCTTCCTTACCCATGTGCAAGGGTCTTTCTAGAGGCGCTGTAACCTCGGTGAGGGGAGGGGCCGGTAGAGACTGTGGCCAGCGCTCAAAAACTGCGATCGGAATGCTGTTTGCACAAAGCTGAGTCACGTCATCGAGATGCCGTGACTAAGTGATCCCTCAGTCTCAATCAGAGTAGCTTAGATTTAACTTGCCTCCTTGCCACCAGCGAAGTTTTGCTTCTAGCACTTTCCCAGAAGCATCTTTGCAAAATTCCCGCAAATCCGGATCCTGTTAACAACTACACGACCTCCTTGGAGTGAAATCCTATCGGTCTTGTTCTCCCCCATTTCTCAGTACCCACGAGAGAGGACGTTGTAGGTGTCGGGTAAATGTTTGCCGAGCAAATGAATGTTGTGGTCTTTTCTTCACGTTGTGCTAAAGTCCCTGCCTCTTGGTCAGCTAGAAAACACAAGCATCTATAGCGCGTATGGTATTTAAACAGCTTTAGCGAAATCGTAGTACTGCTGGGTCTCCAGCTGCTGCCAATGAAATTGTTTTCCTAGAAAGTTCCCCAAGGCCTTCTCTGCACCAAGGCATTGCCCTTTCTTTCATCTGGTTTTCTTTTAGGGGGAAAAAAAAAAGCCCACGTTCTTCAGAAGACAAAAGCAGCATGACTTCGACAAATGCAACTAACTCTCTACTTCAGCTGAAGGTGGAAATGGCAGCTTTTGCCAGTGGTTCTTTAAAAGAGATGTAAAGAGGGTGAGCAAATCTTTAAATTCACACTGTGGTGCCATCTGATTTCAGGCCAGTAGGTGCTTTCTAAGTGCAATCTGTGATGGCCGGCATTA
Source organism: Halichoerus grypus (assembly GCF_964656455.1). NCBI lineage: Eukaryota > Metazoa > Chordata > Mammalia > Carnivora > Phocidae > Halichoerus > Halichoerus grypus. The sequence goes on along the minus strand of NC_135718.1, from coordinate 94,084,212 downwards.
CAATTCCTTCTTTGATTCAACACGTACCCACGGCGGGCTCTGCACTGGACACTGTGGGTGCCGGTAAGAACCAGCCGCCGCTCACAGGGGCCTGACCTTTTAGTGCTGGACACAGTTCTCATGCACGGCCGTAAGAGCCATATGTGGAACACAGAAGAAGGAGCAGGTAGGGGGAGATCAGATCAGGCTTTGCAAGAGGAGTGATTTTGACCCCTAAGGAGAGCAGTGTGTATGCAGAGAGTTAAAAAAACAAAAACAAAAACAAAACAAAACAAAACAAAAAACGCACTTTTTCTAATAAGATTCTATGGATTCCCCACTTTGGAAGACTGTTTTAGACTTAAGACCCAAGATGAGAAGCAGCACATGACTTCCGTCTGACCTCCCTTATATTCCCAATGTCCAGGCATGGTTCTATACCTTGCTGGACCTCCGGGTGGCCCAGTCCGCTAGCCTGGAGTGTCCCCGTGGCCGTCTAGCCAAGGCCATCCTACTCACACACTCCTTATAATGCCTGTAGAGCACAACCCAATCACAATGTGGGTCTCTGAGCAGATTTTTAACTTGGGAGGGAGAAAATAATATACATAACAAAAAATGTTCTCTGTGGTAACATTACTCATTTAACTCAGCAGATAATGAGTTTTGTGAGTTTTTCAGTAATTCATTGACACCTTCTCCCCATCTTTATGATAATTCTACAGCCTGTGCTTTTGACTCCATTTGCATGGGAGGTGCTCTCTGCCATCCTTGATGGGGAAGATAACGAGACCATCCTGCCACATGGGCTCATGCCCACACAGGATATTTAAAAAGCCGTATCTCCTGGAAATACCTGTCCGTGCAATCAGTGTGAACTATCAGTGTTCCTATGAGAGCCAGCAGGTGTAGGTGACTATTGTCTAGAGAGAAGGCTAGAAATAACCCTTTGTTCAGAACCTTGTAAAGAAAGTTGGGTTGCCATGGTCAGAGTCCCTTGACCTGACGTTGCTGACAGGGTTGGACAAAATGGTATTCATAGAGGGGAACAAAAGTGGCTAGCAAGAGTTAACATGACTCTGATGGACACCTGACCTTCAGAGTAATATTTATTTTTGGAGATTTCCATTTAAAGCACGTGGTGGTATCAGTGGTACTTAAACTATTTTTTATTCCTGGATATTGCACACTTTGGCTTTTCGGTCATACCAGCTTGCACACTTATTCCCCTTCTCTGGGTTGGGCTAGTTGCTATGTGGTGAACCTGCCTCTTTGTTTTCCTAATAGGTCACAACTTAGTGATTCCGTCTTGTCTTCAAGTACATGACCACAAGCACTGAGTGGATTCACCTCGCTACCAGTTGATTTGAATGTGACAAAGACCAGTGCATAGTTGTCTGAGACTATACTTAATAGTTCACTGTGCAAGTAAGCCTGCTACCCCTTAGCTAACTGGGATGCCAGGGAATTACTAAAAAAATCTAATTAATACACATTATTAAACATATTTACACACACTGAACTATTTCAAACCAGCAATCCTGGAATAAAGACAAAATAATACTGTGTATTTACATAACACCATAACACCTCTCATTCGAGAAATCTCAAGCCTTCGCTAACTTACTAAGCTGAACAACACCCCATGAGGTGTGTCGGAAGTAAGGTAGAACAAAACAAGAAGCTGAAGAAAGGAGAGAAACAAGTGTGCTTGCAGAGGGTGGTAAAGACTATTGGGGAGTCCCTTGGCATTTGAGTTCAAGTCCCCCCCAGGTACGAGAGCATGGACCGATTGTGGATTTTGCCTCCTCATCTGGCCACGTGGCCCATTGCATAACTTTCCCTAGACCCAACTAAATATAATTTTCTTTTTTTTTTTCCCCCTTAGCCAGAATTTTTTTTACCAGAGTGTGCCAATCTACTTTCCAGAAATGCCCCGAGGTGGTCAGACACGGCTAAGTCAGCGGGAAGGGTATTGGTGAGCCCTGGTCTCCCCTGGCAGGGTCAGAGTTGATGGGACGGTCAGGGTTGATGCCACGTCCAGCACCTCCCATAACAGGACTGGCCCAGCACAGTGAGCACAGAGAACGTCCCAGGACTTCCGTGGAGCACCTGGGGCAGCCCTGGAGCTCGGTGCGGTCGAGTGCCAGAACCCGTGTGAACACGAGAATATAAACAGGCCAATGGGAATAGTGAACTACACACTTAGATTTTTAAATAGCATACATTAGCATCTTGGAATGAATTTTGAATCTGATATTCTATTGGATTTCCAGAAAGTTTGGTGCTGGGATTTAGTACTCATTTGGTTATGCTCCACTGAATTTATTCACCTGCTCCTTTGAGGAGAAAGAGGAACTTTGTAAGTCTTTCTCACAGCAACGCCTTGATTGTGGCTTAACCTTTAGGATTTGGGGATAATTTAGGTGTCACGGATACCCACGATAGGATAGCTTTCAGACACTATAATTTACGTGTCTCTGAAATGTAATAAATAGAGCTTTGTCTGGGTTTGAGAAATAATGTTTTCTTCCCAAACAGCTGTTCATTTGTATTAACAATTTCCTCTCTCTGGCAAGACAGTGTGTCTGTTTTATATCTAATCTTGTCTCCCATCACGTTAGCTACGTTCACCCCCTTTTTGCGGTAGTGGTTTTCGTATCTGTGAGCACCGCGGGCAGATGACAGAGCTGACCTCAGGGGCTTCGAGAAGAGACGCTACCACTCGGCGTTTCCCGAGCTTATCCCAGGTCAGGCCGGCCCTGCCTGCTTCGTGGGGCTGCTGATCTCACTGCCTTCTCATTCCATCTGAGACCAAGTGCAGGGTGAACGAATCTATTGCCCCCTTCTTCAACTGGCAAAGCAGGGGGTCCTTGGTTTTTCACTTGGGGGCCCCTAGGGAGCCCCCAGAGAGGCAGTTTCTGAGGCTGCGATAAGGTAGTCACAGCCAACTGTGGGCTCTGGCCATGAGGGCTACCCAAATACATCAGGTAGTGGCCCTCTCCTCAAAGAGCTCACAACCCATCCAGGCCTACCCGAGACTTTCGCACGTGGGGAAAGGGAAGCAGAGGATCACGGGCGTGAGAATAGGAGTATCAGATAAAATCTCCCAACAATCTTGCAAGATGGACAGGTGGGACGAGTATGGTAACAATTACACTTTACTTTGAAGACATTTGGGCACAGAGAGGCTAAGGAAAACCCAATTCCCATGGCTGGTAGGCTGAGAAGCGTACCCTTTGCTGCTCAATGTCTCTGAGGGTCATCGGAGGGAAGGGTAGTTAAGTGTGCCTTCTGAACCCAGATGGCTGGGCTTCACATACCGGCTCCGCCCACTTCTGGGCTGTGTGTTTGGGGCAAGCTACTTAACGGGGGTGGGCTCAACGTCTCCATCTATAAACTTATGGCAATGGCGTTCGGTTATCTCACGGGGTTCTTAAGAGGATTGAGTGAATTAATACCCAGAAATGTTCAGAACAGTGCCTGGCATGTAGTAAGTACTCAACCAACATCAGCTGTGTGAGTTGCTTAAGTGCTCAGCATGGAGAACAACGTAATCAGAGCTCATATGTGCCCCACGAGGTGGGTGTGTGTTAAATAGGTCCTCCGCACACCTTCAGCTAAGTTAGAATAAAATGGTGTTTTTGTTCTCGTGCTATAATATAATCCAGGACTCCTCCAGCCATTGAAATTAATGAAGGACAAACAATTCACAGCGTCTGCCTCTGGGGAACGTGGTCTCGCTCTCAGGGGGGACGGTTAATATGCCGGGCTCCACCCCTGACAGATCAGGGTGCTGCCTCACGAAGGATGCATTCCAGAATACTCTTGAGAGACTTCCATCCTTTACGTTTGAAGCCTGTGGGGCACTTTGTGTTTCTACAGCACTCAGTTCCAAGTATCACATCTCCCTTCACAATGTCTTATGCTCAGACCCTCCTGGAAGAGGCTATTGACTGCTGACTGAACACGTGACCAGAGATCGCTGCATTTGGAAGCATCACAGTGATAGCAAAGTGGGTGGGTGGGTGGCTAAAATCCTATTCCATTTTGAACTGGGTTGAAGTCCACCATGAAACAGTGCCTTTGGAAATCAGTCCAGGTCCAGTCAGATGAGGGAGAGAGCAGAGGCTGGGGGTTACAGCCCCTGGGGTCCCTCTGCCCCAGAAGCCAGAGGAGAGACTCGGGAAGACCTCGGGGCTTTGTTTGGGGAACGCTGTCTGCTTAGGCACATATGTGCGCCACAGCCCCCATGGCCCCACGTCAGCATCTGATCAGCAGCCTCCAAATGTTCTAGCATCCCTAGCAGAGGATTTGGATTTGGAAGCCTTCTACTGATAGTTAATTGGTATTGAAAGACTATTCTCTTGATAAGAAATTTCTGACAATCTCGGTGATGTTACACTAGATCCCAAGCATATAATGAGAGCGCTGTCGGTGTGTGTTTCTGTGTGCAGTGCATTCAAATGCACGTGTCGCGTCCTGCTGTAATTTCTCACTGTGCTGTCGGGAGCACCCAGCGTTCGGGCTCTGTGGGAGTGCGCATAAACACACGGGAGGCTGGACACACCACGGACCCTGTAGAATTTCCCAGCAGACGTGGACATTTGGTGGAGACAAGGAGTTTTATGCTAGGAAACTTCCTTGTCTAACATCCAGTAGCTTTAGTTAAGTTGCATGCAAGGACAACGTGGTAGAGACAAAGGAGCGCCAGATTTTAAACAGAGAGATCTGGCTTTTAGTCCTGCCTTTTAGCTATTTGACAGCTATTGTTAGGATCATGGGTTCAGAAGACAGACCTGGGATTGCCTTCTAGCTCTGCACTTACTGTGTGAGTTAGGCAAGATATTGGTGGCATCTCCGATAAAATGAGGATCACAATAGTAGCAGTAATACCTTCTTTAAAAGGTTGCTATTAATGATTTAAAAATGGCTGGAAAGGCACTTAGCACAGTAACTGCACAGAGGAAAGGCTTAATAAATAATAATAATAGCTCATATTGTTGATGGCTTTAGTTATTATTATTATTTTTTAAAGATTTTATTTATTTGAGAGAGAGAGAGAGAGCACAAGCAGGGGGAGGGGCAGAGGGAGAGGGAGAAGCAGGCTCCCCACTGAGCAGGGAGCCCAACACGGGGATCGATCCCAGGACCCCGGGGTCACGACCTGAGCCGAAGGCAGACACTTAACTGACTGAGCCACCCAGGCGCCCCAATGTTATTTTATTATTGAATCTTCATTCATTTGATAGAAGAAACACTTCCTACATTCAGGGCTGTTTTCAGAGTTAGGTGGAAACACCTTGCATATGCTCAAGGCAGATGCCTCACGACTGAGCCACCCAGGCGCCCCATTGCATATGCTCTAAAGCACTTTATTGAAAATATTAATAATAATGATCGTATTTTCATTTATTGAGAATCTACTAAGTGCCAGGCACTTTACACACTGTCTCTAATTCTCCAAATAGTCCTGGGAGGTAGTAGAATATTGGAAATGAAAGAAGCTTAGAAGAATTTGCCTGGGATTCTGCTCAGATTTCAACCTAGATTTTTTTTTTAGTTCCGAGTCATCACTCTACATAGCCGCATCTCAATGGTAACAACAGAATTGTCAATAATAATTTATTGTTCCTGTTGATAATAGAATCGTGCTCCCGGCATCTAGTCTGAGCCATGGTTCCATCATCAAGTAGTATAACATACGCTGCGTGTTATTTTATATTAAAATGTATGATTTTGATGAAAGGCACTTACTACACACTCACGGACTTGCGTCTGTGTCCACCCATGAAGCCCGCGGCTAGGAAGGGAGTTCCAGAAAGCAGGAACGTGTCCCGGAGACCTAGGCAGAGGCTGTGTGGTCGGGAAGACTCGCACCGTCCCCAAGGGGGATGATCTGAAGGGCACACTTTTTGGATGGCTGCATTCTGGAACTTTCATCATAACATTCAATGCTTTTATAGTCGCTCCTCATGTTTTTACATTTTACTTACATGAATTTTCATTCATGGTATAGATTACAAGTAAATGGAATTTACAACTTGGTGCCCCCGCCTGCGTACGAGTTTGAACTAGCTTGTTGCTCGCCAGCCGACAATGGTCTGTCCGGTGGCCACCCCAGAGCCGGGGCAGACCCCCAGGAGGGTGCGGGCGTCCGGGCAGCAGTGTACCTGCACAGCTGGAGCCTACTGGACTTGGGGAGACCGGCACTCCTACCTACACAGCCTTGCTGAAGTTCTGCTGCTTTTTTAATCCTCCCTAAGCCTCAGCCTCCACATCTATGAAATCCGAAGACTAATATGCATCCCTTAGAGTTTCCAAGCAGGTAAAGGGATATCTCATTTAATGCGCTCAGCACTTAAACTGCGGAGCTTCCTTTGCCACCCTTCTTTGACTTATGAAAAAAAAAGAAGGTCAACTTTGCAACAGTGGGATATTTGGTGTGCTTTTTTACCAGCTCTCATTTCCACGGACTTGGAAAACCACGCGTGGTCAACCAACACACGGTTCAAACACATTTACAAGACGGTCGGAAACTTAGCTTTTCCCCTGTGGCCGAGTGGTGCCCCCGGTCAGGCTGTCCCATCTGCAGAGGGCTCTCTGCCCGGGTGCGGAGGGAAGGTCCCAGCTGTCCCCATGTCACCGAGGCTGTAGTGACTGCCCCTCACCCCCACTCTTTAGCGTCCTAGCCCTGATCACTCACATGCGTCCACCAGGTTTAACTTTTTAGTTTGGAAGAAACCCATCATTTTCACCTGTGTCTTTCTGATTCCTGGCCTGATAAAATATTTTAGAATATTCTCCCAACCCTCCCCCTCCTCCCCCAACTGCTCTAAGTTACAAATGGCCAGATTTCAGTCATCAGGAGAGTAGAATGTATTATTTTTTTGCAGCCTGTCTTTCTGGGGGCCGGATTCCAAGGAGGCAGCCCGTGCGCTCACAGGCCAGGAGAGCCAGGATTTCAACAGTGTCAACAATCTTTGCTCATCACACCGAAAAGCAGTGTGTCGGTGCCGCTCATTAGCATACAGCCGCGGCGTGCTTGCTAACAAAGCAGGCTCTGGGTATCTGCTAGTTTCGCAGCTTGTCTGTCTTCCTTGACCGAAAAGGTGAGGAGAAATAGCCTCAGGCAAGGGTGCTGTCCCTCTCCGGGGGGGCAAGAGAGCATCAGGATTCCCAGAGGGAGAGCTTTGAAGTGGTTTGCAAGTCATCATGCTTTGGAAGAAGGGAGACCAGCCATCCTTTGTTTTTCTAATCTTGTTTTAAGATCAGGACTAGCAAACAGATCGCCATGTTGTTAAGTGAAAAACCGAGCGAGTCCTGAATAATTCCCGATCATCCCTTTAATAGTTTTGTTTCGTTAGGCAGCTTCCAAAGAAATAACTCTCTGTGGGCAGAGGTATACAGGCATGCCCTCCTCTCGGTCTGTCTCTCTACCCCTCTTTTGTTAGGGGGATGGAGGGGAAGAAGAAACGTACAAGCAGATGTGCTGCTAGATCTACAGGCTTCTGCCAACCATATGGCATCTTAAAGAAAGATGGTTGGAGCGTCTGGATTAGCAAAGAGTCGGGATGGGAAGCCATGTGTCGTGTTGGTACAAGCAGTTGCTTGAGCTCTCTCTAAATGGCTTCAGGAGATTGTGTAATGGAACAAATGGTCCTGCGAGCCCAGGAACAGCCTTGCCGCTGCTGGAGAGGCAATCGGCCCTCGGGCGGGTACTGCTTCCCTTTTTTCTCCCCCAGTGTTCTGTAGTCTTCTTTTAGGGTTCTTTGAACTCCCAGAACTGACTCAGAACTTTGCAACTTCGAACGATGCCCCCGGCTCTCCCCGCCTGGACGTCTGCCTGAACTCTCATCTCTCTCCGACCTGGGAATTAATGAGGCTCCTGCTCCCTCTGCGGGGGCCCCCCGGCGCAGCGCCCCCAGCCTCCAGCACCTCCGACAGAAGCCTTTCCCCCAGGCAGTGGCCGGGTTAGGAGGACATGTGTCCTCCCCACCAGAATTTCCAGAAACCCCAAGAGATGGAAACTCTTTCATTCCTTAGTGGGGTCAGCTCAGAGTTTTACGTGGTCCCAGGGGCTGAGCACCTAAGAGATTGTCCCTTCGCTATTTTGGATCTCACATGTGACATTTTAAAAAGATTGTACGAATTCCACAGCAGTGGATTCTTTGGACTTTTCGGTGACACATGCCATTTACTGAGCACTTTCACTGACCTCTGGACTCTACTCCCCGATACAAAGTGTAAATGTAAGTTTAAGAGTTGACACACTGTGATTCTGGCAGGATTTTATCTGTGGTCAAGTTCTCTGTCCCTTCTTGTTTTGAGAGATGGAGGCAGAAGGAGCCCAGAGACCTCCCAGAGAGAGCACATCTTTGGAGTTGTTCTCCTGGCCAAGCCCTTTGGACATTTCCGCTGCATTCTAGGGCCAACAGATCTTATTGTGTTGTCATTTCAGAGCCTCTGCATATACAATGCAGCATCTCTAGCTGCTGGAAGTTGGGTCTGCCCCTCAGTGGGATGGATGACCGACTCCGGGGCGCCATGGGGTATCATACATTGTGGTTCCCGGAAGGTGCAATGAGTAGCTGATTCAGTAAAAGAACTGGTCGATTTTTCTGGCCAGATGATCAAACCAGTTTGATGACCTAGCCGGACGGGTCGGTGGGAGTCCCTGGTCGGTGCTTGGTTTGCACCGCACACCTGGGGAGCAGAGAGCACTGGACCGGAACACCTCCTCCGTGGTTTGAGCCGCCACCTCCCTGATGAGAGGTGGGGAGCCCAACTGGACAGGCCCCAGAGAATGGGAGCAAGTAAGAGGTTTCAAAAGAGTAAGCTCTCGTCAACTGTGGGAAATAGGAAGCTACCTTGTTTACTGCAACTTCTATCAAAGGTACTTTGAGCAGTGAAAATACAGTGTAGTTTATTTTGCTGTGTAATGATGCAAAGGCTTCCTCCCCCCCACAAAAAAAGGCAACCTAGAGCATGTGGGACTGGGCTCCAGTGGGAGGAAAGGGCACAGCGTCTAGAAATCTGAACATGTCTTCACACTGTCATCGTTTTTGTGTACTTGCGGCTACGGCAGATGATTTTTCCTGTCTGACACGGGGTCATCTGAGAATCACTTGGAGATCGTTACCGATTTCTTTCATAAATAACTATTTTCTGCAAGGATACCCATGTCACCCAGAAATTTCGGATAAAGTGCTGTTTCATTTCTGTGAATTCTTTGTATTAAAAAAATCATTCCTATCTCATGTATACAGGTTAAAAAACACATTCCTTTGTGTGTCCCCCCCCCCCACCCCGCCCCCAGCTCATTTCACGCTGAACACCTTAAGTGTTAGGCTGTTCTTACTTTGTCTTCTGAATGTTGGATCTGGGGCGAGGAAGGAGGGGCGCAGAGGGGGAAGTGTAATTCTAATTGTTATATACCAATTGGAGGAAATTACCACTTTAATCCCTTTCACCATCCAAGTGTACATGGGCCCAAATTTGTCAGCATTAGAATTTCTTGAAACAATGCAATTAAACTGCAACATATTTCCTAACATTCTTAATTAAGACAGTAACTGAAAAATGTAGATTAACAGAAGTTACTGTTTTTATCAACACATTTTCTTTCCCGGCACCGTCACACCCCCTCCCCCATCCCGTTTTGCTTTAAATGTCTGATGTCAGTTTCGTCCACATGTACATTATGCACATGGCACCGAAGAAACAAAGTAAAAAATTCTCTTTTAATTCTGAGCTGCATGCCCAGCGCCACATGCACTGTCTGTTACATGTCGCTTCTTATGAGGTTCATGCTGGGAGTTTCTTTTTAAAGGCAAAGTGTTTCTGAAGGAAAGAGTTCAGGTTGCGCAGATTGTGTTAGAAAAACCCCACTCTCTCCGAGTGGAATTAATATACTGATTATTCTGTGCAGGCTCAAACTGGCAGCGTGTGCAAAAGTTCAAGAGTATCTGGGAACTGAAATATGGACGAGAATCCGAGAGAATGAGTGCAGACAAAGCAATGGGAAGTACTATTTAGAAGTGAAACTGAGGGTAACTTTGTAAGGATGCAGAGGGAATTTAAGTAAGAACAACTGTGTCAGAGCAGCACTCGCTTAAATTATTTCTACGGAATCAGAAAGTCCTGTTTCTCAGGGCACATTTTAGGACAGATATTTTTTTTTTTTTTTTTTAAAGATTTTATTTATTTATTTGAGAGAGAGAGAATGAGAGAGAGCACATGAGAGGGGGGAGGGTCAGAGGGAGAAGCAGACTCCCCGCTGAGCAGGGAGCCCGATGCGGGACTCGATCCAGGGACTCCAGGATCATGACCTGAGCCGAAGGCAGTCGCTTAGCCAACTGAGCCACCCAGGCGCCCCCATTTTAGGACAGATCTTAAATACAGTTGGGTTATTGGACAATAACCGGAGGGCGGATAAAGCAGTGTCATTCCCAGTACCTTTTAACTTTCATTTCCTTGAGTTCTTCAGATGTGTGTGGCACTTTCAATTAAGTGACAGGAGCAGCTTAATCACTAACAGAAATTAAAGCGGGCTGTAGTATTTCTTCGGCCTATTGGCCAAGATGTTTTTCCTGTTCAAATCTGAGTCCTCCACGATCACCAACAAACGATTAGTGTTTGGTTCATGAATAAGGACTTAAAAGGTAAGAAAAGCAAAGACAGTCACGCAGCACCTTTCCCGTCCCAAGGAAACCAAACTTTGTTCACACTGCTGCTCAGGGGAAAGAAATGGGGACGTGAGCTTGCAGTTAATGAGGCTTCCGCCCATCCCCTTTCTCGACCGCCACGTCGGCTTAATCCTCTCCTTCCGCCAAAGCGCAGAGCCCCGCGCGCCCCGCGGAGCCGCCCGGGCCCCGCAGCAGGTGCGGGCGCCTCCCCGGCCCCCTCCCGCCGGCCGCAGCCCGGAGGTCGGGGACGGGTGGGGAGCCGGCGGCCGCGCGGCCCCGAGAGCCGGGCGCCCTCCCCCCACGCCCCCTGCAGGAGGGGCGGCCTCCGGCCCCGGGCGCGCTCGGAGGCGGCCCGAGAGCAGGTGCAGGTGCGCGGCGGGCGCGCTCGGAGGTGGCCAGCGCGCGGTGGGAGGCGGGCTGCGAGCTCCTGGGCGCTCCCGACTCGGTCCAGGGGATTTCGCTACAACTCTCAGATGAAGCCTCTCTTTGGCAGCCTCTAGGATTTGGAGGGGGGGGTGGGTATACATATGACAACTACTACCTTCTGTTTGGCAGTTGCTCTTTTCTAAAGCAGGAAATTATCCCTGGGGATGATTTAGTTGCAGGGTCCTCCCATTGCCCTGAGAGTCAGGGGTCGGGAGGATGTCCATATTCCACACCTACACCTCTTAAAATGCCGGTTTGCAGCCCGTGGGGAGAGGCACTGGCAGGGTAAGGCTGTCCCCAGCCTCCCACCACCGTCCCCCAACACAGGCCCAGCTGCCGGTCCTCTAGCCCCTTACCTCCTGCTGCAATTGGTGGTTCCCACTGCTACCCGATCACCACCACCAGGGAACTGGCCTATGGAGATTGACTGCTGTATGGACGATTTAGCATACCTGGGGGTTCTTCTTCTTAAAGCCTGGGCACTGCTGCCCACAGGGGATTCCTAGTCTAGCCAGCAGGAGCTCACTAGAGGGCCATGACAGAGGGTGGCTGTGGTGTCAGGGCCTGAGCCCCCAGGAAGTCTCCTCCTTCCCTTTCTTTTCTGTTCCTCTCATTCAGGAAATCTTAATTTAGGAAGGCTACTTATTTTGCTGGTTAGGAACACCCACCCAACTGCCATACAGAGAAAACCCCTGACCCTCTTTGCGACCATCCCGTGGGGATGCTCCCAGGACCCTGATTTGAACCCTGTCTCCCCTGCTATCTCAAGGACTGCACGCCTTGGACACATAGCTGGCTTCCGCTTGGAGCACCTAAGAGTTGATTGATGACAGGGAGGCAGTGGTAGCCTTCCTTATTCCAGAGCAATCTTAAATTCATTCTCCCTGCCCCCTTCCTCAGGGCCACAGCGGTTTCCTGAGCAACTTGGGGCATTTTCTCTACTGGTCCTCTTTTTAAAAAAATAGAGGAAGGAGTGTTGGAAGCCTAGACTGGTTCTCTTGCCACTTTTAAAATTCATCATTTCATAGCCCAAACATTAAACCGTGGATGGAATTGGTTCTTTCTCCCCCACCATGGCATGCAACCGGGCAGGATCGGACTCTTCTTTCTGCTGCCCGAGCCCACCGGAAAGCAGACGAGCTCTCCAGCAGGCCTCCGCACTCTGCTCCGCCGGCCCTTCGAGCTGGAAGACTTCTGCCACCACATTATCCCAACACTCATCACTGTGTGGAGGACCCCCTTTTACTAAATGATTTATTACTCTTAGCAGAATTCCTTTGGCTGCAGATTTTATTTCTGAGTCACTCTGTTCAGCTCAATTGGTCGCCTTCAGTTACCGTGGCAACCAGCAGATGGGGTTCTTTGACAAGGGTCAGCGGGGAGGCTGCCTGGGTATAGACTCTAGACGGAAGAGGAGCTAAATAAAAAGCTTTCAGCATTGACAGTTCCATAGTGGATGGCCAGGAGTACTTATCAAATTACTTGCATTAAAACATAATTAAGATGTGTGCCAATCAACGTACCCTAGTGATTGGATCTGGTTACTTAGCGGCCGTGGGCTCGCTCTTACTCGATCACACCTCTGTGACCAATTTGCCCATCTCAAGGATGGTCAAACGTGAAGGAAACAGAGACAAGCTCAGGACAGTGTGAACCTGCTAAGTCCAGGACCACTCCCAGAGGATTGAGCGTCTGGGAGCACCAGGGGGACCTCGCTGGAAAGGAATCCTCATGCAAACACCACACTGCTGGGGAAACTCCAGAGGGTTGGGGGCACCTGGGTGGCACAGTCGGTTAAGCGTCTGACTCTTGGTTTCTGCTCAGGTCATGATCTCGCGGTCGTGGGATCGAGGCCTGCACTGGGCTCTGTGCTCAGCGCAGCATCTGCTTGAGCTTCTCATTCCCTCCCCCTCTACTCCTCCCCCTCCTCAAATAAATAAAATCTTAAAAAAAAAAACTCAAGAGGGCAACTGGGCAGGAGCCTCATGCGTTCCGATAGTTCCACGCCCGCTTTTAAGACACTGATTGCATTACAAATCGTATTCATCAAAATAAAACTGATCTTTTAATTGTGCCAAATAGAGGGTACTAAATAGACATGGTATCTAAGTGCAAAGGATCTTTTCGGTGAAAGAGGAAAAGGCACATTTTGGGATCAGTTGACAAAATTAGAAATCAATAGGTTAGATAAAGGTATTATATCCCTGTTGTGGTTACTGCAGTTGATAATATACTATGGTCTATGGGAGTGTCTTTATCATTAGGACGTACACTGAGGTCTAGGTTCATGGGATTTGCTGTCAGATGGCTCCGAAAGCAATAAAAAATATACGTGTGTGTGTGTGTGTGTGTGTGTGTGTGTGTGTGTAGGGGGGAGAGAGAGCAGAATAATAAATGAGTTTAAATGATAACAGTAGGTGAATTTGGATAAAGGGTATGTGGGATTCTTTGTACTATTCTTGCAACTTTTCATAAGCATGATATTATTTCCAAATAAACAGTTTTTAAAAAGAGGATGCCTAATATTTAGGTTTAGGTAAGGAATGATATGAGAGGCAGTCTGGCTTTTTCTGCTAGGGCTTCTAAATGGCCATGAGCCAGATGCAGCCTGGATTTTACTCCGCAAACATTGGGATTTTCAACCGTTTTCAGTCTTCTGTCCCATTTCATTTTGCCCAGTGGAGCTGGGCTCTCCCTCACTGCTTCTGCTTTAAAAAGAGCTGGCAAAAGGTGACTGAGGCTTAAAGCAAGGAATCCCCTGGGTTCTTTAGAGGCTAAGATTCTTGATGCAACAGCTCTGGCCCCTGCTGTTTCGTGGTGCAGGATCCCTTCTTCCTGCCAGGCCCTCCAAGGGGGTCACAAGCTCGGCCCGTGTCACATAGCACTTGCTCTTTGGGATGACAAGGCAGTGATGCCGCAGATGTTCTCGGTGTTCTGTGGGGAAGCTGAGGCTCATTTCCAGGGGAAGCTCTGTTTTCAGCAGTTGGTCTGTGAGAGAGCCGGGGTGACAGTGTCCAAGGCTTCAGGGACACGGTGAGCCGGCCGGCAGCGAGCTTCCCACGTGGGTCTCCGGAGCTCTGGGCCTCCCGTTTGTGCATCCTTCATGCCCACACCAGTCTGGACTAGTCAGTGTGGTGTCTAGGCTGAAGAGTCCACAAACTGGTTGGTGACAAAATAAAAACAGAAACAGTGTTTAGAAATTATTATTATTTTTTTAAGATTTTATTTGAGAGAGAGTGTGAGCACAAGCAAGGCAGAGGGGCAGAGGGAGAGGGAGAAGCAGGCTTCCCGCTGAGCAGGGAGCCCGACACGGGGCTCGATCCCAGGACCCTGGGATCATGACCTGAGCCGAAGGCAGATGCTTAACCGGCTGAGCCCCCCCATGCGCCGCTGTGTTTAGAAATTCTTATAGCCATCAGTGCAGCAGTGTCTCATGGTCCCAAAACTCTACGTCGGCAATAGCATGGAAGTGTAAAAAGGAACAAAAAGCAAAGCCCAAACTGGCTCCCTCCCCCGAGCCAGGTGGCAGCGTGCTGGCCGAGGGGCTCCGCCATCCCCAGGCCTCAGAGAGTGGGTCACCTTTCTCAAGGTCCTTACCTAAAATCTGTATTTTTTGTAGTATGGAATAGAAGTCAGGCCTTTTTCGAAAGGATTTAGAAATGCTCCCAAGAGCACTGGGTTTGGAGTCAAGAGACATGGGTTTCGGTCCCAGATTTACTACACACAGGCTGTGTGACCGTGGGTTCACCGTCAGGGGCTGGACTGAATGACCCCTAAGTGCCTCTCAGCTCTCACATGGCCTGATCCTTCTGAAGAGAAGAGCAGGGGCTTTCCCCCACTTGCTGCCCCTACACGGACCCCGGTTCCACTTCCACAAGGAGCCAAGGCTGACTGCAAATTTGAGGGAGTGAAAAACTAAAGGGGCGCCACAGGAGCATAAATTCCCTTGGCTGGCAATGTAAACTCTCCCCAGAATTGCAGGACCTTTAGAATGAACGACTCTGTTACAATCACTGTAGAACAGGGTGGATTTGAGCAAAGGAAGTTTGAATGGCAAAGCAGCCATCGAAACTGCCTTCATGTTCTAAGTGAGGGTGACCAGCAGCTAAAATATGTTCCAGACTCCTCGCCACTTGGCTTCTTCTCGCTGACTCTGTGCAGTCACGTTAATGAGACGGAATTATGGAAATTGTGGCAAGCGATTTTCAAGTATTGGAACCAAGTGTACAGCTTTGCATGAAGATGGCTTATTCACCACAGTTCATTACCTAGAGCACTTAGGAGGGTGATTGGGTTTTCAAACTTGAACTTGGGCAATGGGTGTTGTTAGGACCAGAGCTGGCTGCAGGGTTTGAAGATGTGGACACAGCGAGGCTGTGTAGAGTCCCGGTGCTGTGGGATCATGACTCTGTCATCCCCGAGCCCAGCGGCTGGCAAACTTTCTCTCTAAAGGGTCAAGTCGTCAACATTCCATGGAATTTTCGTGTCGCAAAACGTTATTTTTCCTGGGATTTTTTAAATTAGTCATTTAAAAATGTAAAAACCACTCTTAACTGGCAGACTATACAAAAACAGGCAGCGGATGGGCCCTGGGGTGTGATGTTTGCTGACCCCTGTTCTAGCTTATTCTCTCATTTCACGTGGGAGGAAACTCAACGTGATCACGTGCTTTGCTTAACTTCTCATGACTGACATCCAAGCTTGGGAGTAGACTATGACAGTTTTCATTTGGACAGTTGGCTGTTCGCGGATCAAAGTTGGAGCCATGGAAAAAACAATTATTCTCCATGAGAACTCATTTTGCATGCGGGAGTAATACTGGGAATTACTGCCTACCAGTAGTTCCCGCACCCGAGAAGGTACGAGTGTCACCCAGGGGTCCTATGAAAATGTATACTGCTGGGGCCCCACCCCAGAGCTGCTGATTCAGGAGGTCTGGAGGTATTCTCTTCTCAGTTCTAGAAATGGAGAGTGTGAGGTTGATGGAGATCTAGCCTCCTGTCCGAGGAGAATAGGTAGTTCGTGGTGGGAGTTTGAAGTCATGTCTCCACGTCCAAGTGCAGAGGTCACTTGTCTGTTGGAGGATTCTTTTAAGTTAGTGGTGAATTTCAGTTGCATATTTCAAGTCATTTAATGTGTATATTATGCTCTTTCGAAGTTATCACATATGAAAGCATACTGATACTATAGATGAAATCACAGGTCTTCTCTTTTGTATAAACAGTATCCGTTGGTAAGTAGTTCGTTCATTCTGATGCGTTTATCCAGCACCTCGCTAAGTGCTGCAGATGGAGAGCTGAAGGAGACCCCGTTCCTGTCCTTGGGGAACCCGAGTGAGTTCAGTGGGAGTGGCAGATAAGCCACAACGATAGTAAGTGGATGGGAGCACAGTGGGATGGCTGGGATGGTGGGCTGCAGAAAGATCGGGAGAGTTGAGGGGCCAGTCTTCAGAGCCAGGAGTCTGAGCCCTGTGGATTGGAAGGGTGAGGGAGGAGGTGACTGGAGGTGGTCCCACCCATGACAGAGAGACACAGAGTGAGGAGCATGTCATTCGTGCCATGGTCATCCTGGAGTTGTCTGAGCTTAGACAGATGACTAACTTCTGTGCCTGGCTTTTCTCAAGCAAGAAACGATACCTACCTTTTGGTATTGTTAGGAGGGTTAAATGAGTTAGCGAATGTAAAATGCTTACTACTCGCTGGGAATAGTAGAGAAGTGAGTGCATCTTTTATGGTCAGATATTTGCACCCTTTAAATCCATATGTTGGTTGAAAAGCATTCTTCATTTCCAGGAGGAGGCCCCCTGTCCCAGTGAAATCGTGGGTCGGAGCGTTTGAGAACATTTATCTAACAAGGGGAGGGCAAATCTTTACTATAGCCAGAGTGACCAAAGGAAGGGGCGCCGGTCTGAAAACATTTTAGGAGGAAGGATATTTGACCACCACCCCAACCCAAACCAAAACAACACAAAAACAGGAAGAAAGAGAAAAAAAGAAAGACTCCACAGTAGTTGGTAGGAAGCTGCTGGGTGAAATTAGTAAGGGAAACGAAAACCTCTCATCTAAAAAATCTGTATTTATGGGGATACTGGCTACCTCTGGAGGAAGAAGGGGGTGGGCCAGGGGATGACCACATGGGCGGTGGCCCCTGGGTGCTGGTACCAGCCTCACGAGTGTTCATTTGATTAGTATACCCATAACTTATTTACACACTGCATATATTTTGTATGTATCACATACAACATAAAAAATTTAAATATATGTACTCACTTGCTTTCACAGTATTCACAGCAAATGAGTGTCTGAAGCATAGGACCAGAGCCGGCAGCTCGCAGGGCTTCTGTTTTGCATAAGCTATTTTACCCAGCCCACTCAGCTCTACAAAGTTGTTTTCTATTGCACCACTTGCTCCATCTTATCCTGAAGTCTTGCATATTTAAAAAAAAAAAAAACGCTGGTTGTGATCATGCCGGCGGGGTGTGGCGGGGAGGATCGCTGTTGGATCAATAGAGCGGTGTCCAGGCCCAGCGCACAGAGCAGCCCCCTCACATCCGATCTGTGGGCTTCAGAAACCCAGGCCCACTTGTTCCCATGGTAACCGCGCCCCCCCCCCGCCCCCTCCCCGGAGCCTTTGCCTCAGCCAGCCCGTGCTGACCGCACTGCTCTGCCCCAGCCTAGCTGCAGCTGCTCTCCGCCCCCCCCCCGCCAGGCCCCCCACTCCTGCCCGGTGGTGGCGGTTACACACCCGCAGGTCCTTAAGGAAATGGGCCCTGCCCCTGCAGTCAGGGTGGCGAGCCCAGCCCGGGGTAGACAGTGGCCCGCAGGGGCCATTCCTCACAGACTGTCTGAGCCCTCGGTGCCCTCAAGGGCAAGGGCGCACCAGCTGCCTCCTGGGGAGGGCTGGCCTCCTGCCCCAGGCCGGCCTGGCCGCGGCTCTGCTGGGTGCCGCGAGTGCACAGGGCAGATGCCAAGTACGTCCCGGGGGCATCTGGGAGGGACGGAATAGCTGCCCAGTCCAGAGATGAGCTGCGCGCAGGCCTTGGGTAAGAAGGTCCAAGTTAGGGATTGAGCTCTGGAATCGGACACTTCCCCTGATCTCCCCTGCCGTGTGTGGTTCGCAGGCTGTTGGGGGCTCCTTCTCGCAGGAGGGCCTGCTGCCCAGACAGACTCCAAAGCAGGCCCCAGGAGGGCGGCCCCAGTCTCTCCTCTAATTCCTCCGTGCCATGGGGAAGAAATGGCTCAAAACAAGGGACCCAAACAGAACAAGAAATTGCAAGCTCTCAGATTGACACTTACACTCAGAGCTGAACCTTGAAAATAGGAGGGGTCCCGCTCCAGGCGGAGGGACCCCCAGTGCCGAGAACATACGTGGGAGAGCAGAGGGGCGTCTGGGTGGTGGAGAGCAGGAGTCCTTGCAGGGCCGAGACGGGGTGAGATCGTCCAAAGGGTCAGTCAGGGTGCCCGTGTCCATGTGAGAAGGCTCTCCCTCGGCTCGGCCTTCATGCCCCTGCCCCTGGCCAGTGCTCCCGCCCTTCCTAGCAGCTCCCTGGCCACCACCCCGTTACCTTGCTTCTTTTCTCGACAAATACCTGTGCCCTTCGAACCGGGGCAGAACGGGAAGGCTGCGGAGCAGGGGTTTCCCCTTGCTCGCCCGGCTGGCCTGCCCCCTTGCCTCAGGGCTGGGGGTGGTGGTGAGGGCCCCAGTGTCTGCTGCAGGTGCCCCCCCCCCCGCCTGGGGGAGCCTGGTGCCCTTTGCCTCGAGGAGTTCCCCTCCCTCCTCCACACCGGTTCAAGCCCCTTCCATCCTTAGCACCCCTCCGCTCCCTTGCCCTCAGCCAAGCCCCTCTCCCCCTCTCCAGAACGGTCTCCCCTCTTCCGTCCCTATAAGCAGGCTTCCACCACACCTCCCTACTGACAGGGCGGGCAGCCGGGGCCAGCCGGTCCACAGTTTGTTCCAGCACCAAGTGGCATCTCACGCAAAGACCCCCTCTTCCTCCTGGAAAGCATCTCCTCACTTAAGCTCTAGGTCCTTCTCTCCTGGCTGTCCTCCTTCCTCTCGGTCAGTCATCTGTCTCCGTGGCTTGCTGGCTCCCGGCCCCCTGCTAGCCTGTAAATGTGGCTGATCCCCGAGGCCCTGCCCTGGCCCACTGCAGCAGATGTGCAAAGCTGGTAGCCTCCAGGGGGCTTGGATGCCTATATAGAGATTTTTAAATATTTTATTTATTTATTTGAGAGAGAGAGAGCACCCAAGCAGGGGGAGGAACAAAGGAAGAGGGACAGGCAGGCTCCCCGCTGAGCATGGAGCCCAAGTCGGGGCTCGATCCCAGGACCCCAACATCACAACATGAGCAGAAACCAAGAGTTGGACGCTCAACCGACTGAGCCACCCAGGCGCCTCAAGGACACCTGTATTTTGAACAAACTTGAAAACCTCTGCCAGGCTTTCCTGGGTGAATCTTGCCCCGCGTTCATGGCCGCACCTCTCAGCAGGTGTAGCCCACATAGCTGGACATCCAGCCAGACCTGTCCCAGGCCCTAGGCTGCGTACCTGCTCGGTGGGTGCGTGGCTCACAGGTACCTCAGGACTAATACCCCAGGCCTGTCCCTCCTCCCATCCTCTCTTTCCTGGTGCAGGGACCACCACCACCCGGAGGACCAGGTCCACGTCTGTTGGTTTGGCTGCAGAGCTTGCTGGGGCCAGCATCACTGACGCTGTAAGCAGCCTGCGGACTCTGGTCCAGTTCTCGGTTCTCGGACAGCTTGGCCTTTGCAGCACCCCTTCTCCTGTGGGGAGCCCCTCCTACCCCCCCAAAGACAATACCCATTCCTCTTTCGCATCCTGACTTACCGGCTGAGTGGCCTGAACCAGCTCTTATCCTGTCTGTGCCTGGGTTTCCTCATCCTTAAAGTGGGGATAAGACTAGTTCCTGCCTCGTGGGGTGGTCGTGAGCACTTAGCGCGGTGCCTGGCATGTGGTCAGCACTCTGGAGATGGTCTGTTTCCTGGGTAGGCGCCAGCGCCCTGGACCCCACGCTTGCTCAGTGCCCACTGGTTTCCCTGCTTTCACTCAGTCTAGTTCAAGTGCCGAAACTTTTCCTTTTCCAGCTGGTCTCTCCTTAATTGGCTGGGAGCCCCACCCCCCAAACTCCCACCCTCCCCACCCCCCCTCCCCGCCGCCTCCAGGGACCGTTTGTAATTCCTGATGTATTCCCAGTATCTACCCTATAGTACTTGACCCATGAGAGGTGCTTACCAAGGAAGGGTTGACCGGTTGATTTGTTGAATTAACTCAATGAATGAACCATTCCTTAACAATAGTTAAGAACACCTCCGAGCTCGAGCGCTTCCTGTATGGCTTTGCACAAGTTCACTGAACCTTTCAGCGTCAGTTTCTCATCTGTAAAATGGGATGTTAGCACCTACCTTTTAATTCGATAATCCGTGCGGGGCGACTACGCTCAGGGCTCAGTAAACGTTAGCCGCGCTCCGCGGTGGGAACTGCAGCTGGGGCTTGGCTGAGCGCGCACACTTAGAAGGATAAACATGAGAGCCATGAGCAGCATGGAAAATAAAAGACGACTTTTGTGTCACAGGACACCCCAAGATATCTCTTCTAACCGATGGTAGTGAAACCTCCAAGAACAGAGTAGAGGCAGGGTTGTGTGGTGTTTGGGGCCGGCTGTTCCAAGAAATAACTTGTTAATTAAAAAAAAAAAAAGTCTTCCCAATATTCATAAAACACCTCAAGAGGGCTGCTATTGAAATTTATTTCCTTAACCGAGTCCCTTTTATCTAAAATCTGGGTTTCCTTCTTTGTTTCTGTCTTTTAACAAATGTGGGTTTGGGTTTGTTGTTGTTTTTTACCTTTTCTGAGCTTGTGACTGACTTTGTCGCAGCACGTGAGTGACATAATAGAGGCTGACCTTGAACAAGGAGGGAGCATGTCTTTTAAACAGGGAAGAGTCCCCCAAGATGGACTGCCCCGGGGTTTGCAAGTTGGCTCGCGCTGTGAAGCTGGGGGGGCTTCTGCCTCAGGGAAGGAAGGCTCTCCGAGGTCCTTACTCCTCACGTCGTTAGTGGTACTTCTGCAGGACGGCACCTGGCTTGATTCAGCCGTTCCGGGTGGGGCCTGGCTGCTCTCAGGTAATCGCCGCCGGCATCTGTAGCCTACGGTTTGGAAAACGCTGCCAACAGAGCCTGGCCTAGGTCCTGGGGGCTCCAAGGGAGGAGGGTCTAGGCAGGAACTGGCCCCCTTTCTGGCTGTAAGCCAGTGTGGCCGGCCCAGGGCCGGCATTTTGTGCTGTGAGGAGAGCAGGGTTTGGCTCAGCCCATAGCTCTAGATCAGGCAGCCACCTCTTTCCAGGAGCCCAGAAACACACACTGAAGCCATCAGTCCATAGGACTGTTATCCCATTTGATCAAAGCACAGGGCAAGGGACCACATGGAGAAAGGCCACTCCTGGCGCCTTGTTCCCGTTAAGCCTTAATGGTGTCATGCATTTATCGCGTGTTTCTGTTGCATTTGTTTCCAGACAGCATGAAACCAGTGGGCGGGCTACTACCTGGCTAGCGCTTAGCCTGGGGCTGTCTCCACACCCAGGACTTGATTGGGGGAGGGGGGAAGCCACCCAAGGGTTTAGACAGCTCCGCTGCTAATGATGATGCTTGTCGTCTGATTCAAATATCCAAGCAGCAGGTTGTCTGCTTCTCAAGGAAAAAAGGCTCTTTTCCTCACCTTTGCATGTTCTACGGGCCCACGCCAGTGCTGGGCAGCAGAGCAGATGCTCAGATGAGCAGTGGCTGCCTGCATCTGTCGGTGTGTCAGCCCGGGCAGAGTGCCCCTGCCCCGCGCCACCCCAGCCCGCTGGCGGGACTTCTGGGCCGCCCTGGGATGTCCTCGCCCCTCCAGGAGACGATGCAGGAAAACTCCCGTTTGGTCTGACGCCCGGGGGTGGTTTTGAGGCTGCTCTCAGAAAACCTTGTCCCCATGTGACAGTGTGATGGGTGGCCGTGGGGACAGAGGGGGCTTCCCACAGCTGCAGTGCCCTGGCTTCCCCAGGATCGGAGGCAGGGTCACAGGGGCCAGGGGGCATGACTACCGTGTATGCAGTGTCGAAGCAGGAAACCGCTCACACTTGGTTGGAAGATCGTGGTGTTCGGCTCTGCCCCAGCCTGATCCGGGACACTGGGAGGCCAGTCAGGGCCGGAGCAGCTGACCCTGGCCCTGAACAGCCACACACACAGGAGGGAAGAACTACGTCCTGCCCTGGCTTTTTCCTTGCGCTTTTTCCAGAACCCAACGGAGGCTTGAGGCTAGGGGGCGGGGCTTGGGCCTGTGGGCGGGGCCAGACGGCGGCCTCCCGCGCAGGGGGCAGGGCGGGCTGTGTGAGCATGCGTCCTGCTGCCTGGGCGCCCGCCGTTGGCTCTCGGTTTCCGGCTCCTCTCGCTTTCCGCGGTAGGAAGTAGCAAAAGGCCGGGGCGTGCTTGAAAAGGGGGAGCCCGTAGTGCGGGAGGAGGAGGACGAGACCGGGGTGGGGACGCGAGTGTGCCTTCGGGGACAGCTTGAACAAAGATGCCCACAAAAATCCTTCCGAGGTTGAGAAGGGCGGGCAGGGCCCGCGGTCGGTGCAGTCTCGGAAATGGACAGGCTTGCAGGTGGCACGAGAATCTGGGAGGGCATGAACAATACTAGAGTGTCATTAGGTTTCCCAGAATGTAGTTTTACCCGTCTGCAGGTGCCGCCTCCCTGTTGGGTTAGGAAAGGAGTCCGCCCACCCCCAGTTCCGGGTCTCTGCCCTCGTCAATGCTTCGTTGTGCTGGGAGCGCACGAGAAGCTTGGCCGGCCGCAGGAAGGCTTAACCGGAGGGCAGCCTGACGCCAGTGTCTGCACGTCACCTCGTGGCCTTTGACTCAGTGAGTGTTGGGCATGTAGCCTGGAGTTTGAAAAGCATCTTGAGCTTTTAAAATCCTTTCCCTGTGAAAATACAAGTTAATTTCACCATTGGTGCTTTTGGCCGGCCAGGAAGGGTGCAGGACACGGCCATCTTCTTTCCACAACAGTTCTGGGTAGTTGTGCAACTCTAAATTTAATCCAAAGCCTACATTTCCAGGGGTGAGTGTGCTGTAGGAAGCCGTCTGTGGACAAATGAGGATAATAGTTTGAGTGAATTAGCAAGTCTGGAGAGGAGGACCCATCAGCAGAATGACAAATTTAGGATCTTTAAAGACATCTGGTCAGCGATGCCGGAGCTCATGATTGACTGAGTGATTAATAATGGAAAACCCTTAGTTCAGTGTTTCTGCTGTCCCTCACCCACTTCCCCAGCCAGGGCGGGCCGTCTGCTCCAGCCTGCCAGAGACATTTCCAGCTGAACAATGGAGGCATTTAGGCCCCTCATCCTCGACCTCTGTGAGTTTAAGGTTTCGGTTTTGCTTCTCCTTATCCAACTTCTCTGTGTGTTTCCTCATTGACAACTCCCGGAGAAGGCTCCTGATTCCCTTTCACATTTGATACAATTCCATTCAGCTTAATCAGTGCTGCGTTCCAAGAGCCTATTGGTGGCCAGCACCTCGCCCCTCAGGGTCACCTGGATTTACAGCTCCGGGTTCACCAACCAGGGCTTCCCTCGGACACGCACAGCAGCAGGATGCATTGAAGGGCTGAAGTTGGCCATTGCCCCCCTTGCTCTCTGCAGCTGGTTGCCCCCGCGTCTCGGGACCCATCCCTAACTCTGCGGTGGATCTCTCTGCAGGCTAAAGCAGCTGGACAAGCACAGCCAGGCCACGGCCCAGCAGCTGGTGCAGCTTCTCAAAAAGCAGAACCAGCTTCTGCTGGAGAGACAGAGCCTGTCAGAAGAGGTGGAATGTCTGAGATCCCAGGTACTGTGCAAACCCAGCGCAGGGGTGGGGCGCCGGGGTAGTCCTCTGGGCCGGCTTACCCACCAGAGAACACAGCAGCGTCTGTGTGGGGGGCTTTTTCTCGTTCCTTGTTTCAGAGCTGTGTCAGAACAGGTGAAATCCCCAGTGATCCCACTGGGCAGCTCGTAAGCTGGCAGGGGGATCCTGAAGATTATGCTGGGCACAGTGGGGGCACGGATGTGAGGGCCATGGGCCTGCCCTCTTGAGGGAGCTAAGGTTCATGCACAGCAACCCTCGATTCAGCAGGCCACACTGAGGGGCGCAGCCCATGGAAGGACATGGAGGGCTACGGTGGTGAGCAGCATTCTTGCGGGAGGGAGACTCTGAACCGCCCCTGGGGGATGTGTACAGTTTGAATTGGTTGAGGAAAGAGGGGCTGCCAATTGGGGGAGCCACGGTGAGTGGACTGCAGGAGTCTTGTCCGAAGTCAGCTGCCGGGTAATTGAGCCCAGCAGCGCTACCCGTAGAGCGCACACTAACTCTTGCTCCCCTTGAACAAGCCTGCAAGATCGCTTCTTGTCTCCACTTTGCAGATAGGGAAACCGAGGCACCAACAGCCTGCAAAGCTAGCAAGTAGGGACACTATACATGGCACCTCAGGCTGACGCCAGAGCCCCAGCCTTCTGTTGAGGGTAGACCTGGGGCCACCAGAAGGGACAATGGAGGGAGGAGAATATCCAGGTGAGTCTGCAGGGTGGCATGAGACCTTTTTCCCCTGAGTGGCTTCTCTTCCTGTCAGAGGAGCTGTACTTTTTGCCCCATCAAGCAATGTGTTAGGATAATGAGGCAGTCCAGGGGCTGGCCACGGTCTCCTCCTTGTCTTAGGACCTTGTATGAGGATGGCCCCCAAGTGCCCACACAGTGAGTGCTTGGAATGAGTAATGGGAAAAATGCCTCTGGAAATGAGAAGAGGGGAAAACTGTCTCTCATTCTTCTTTCAAAATGTGCTGAATGGGTATCGGGGAGCCACTCTCCTCTGAGGGAATTTTCCCACTCAGCGCACCGAAGCCCTCGCCAGGAACAACTCATTTTTCCACGTAGAATAAGAGAACACCCCCCGTGCCAGGCGCTGAACTACGGCCTGGGGTTGGGGGCCCACCTGTACACCATGGCCCTGGTGCCACTGACCCTCTCACACCACCATGGTCATCCGGGAGGCCTGCAAACAGGTAACTGCGAGGATCACGGATTCAGGGCCTCTGTTCACACATGCCAGGAATAGGCATTTTTAATAAGCTGGTTGGGTAATTCTGAGGGACTCGGAGCTCTGGAGGCTCTGAAGGGCTCGGACTCGACCTGGGCCACAGCCCAGCTGTCTGCGCGGGTCCTGCAGGAGGCAGGGCGAGCGAGCTGTGTGTGAAGCCAGCCAAGGGTTGGGGCCACCGGCTCCCCAGGCGGGTGACTAGGCTCCTGTCACACGCAGTGGAGGGAGAGGGGCTCCTAGCATGAGTGAATCCTTTGGCTCTAGGAGCCAAGAACCACTTCAGAATAAGACTTGTGGGGCGTCTTCTGTACAAGCTCCGAGCACGTGGCAGTTTCCTGTGGATTCTGGACCAGAGCATTGTCATGTAGGGTTTCCCTTTTAACTCCCCATCTGCCTACCTTGCAGCCATTCAGATCTTAACATGGACCATCGATGCTTAGAAACCTCTTCCAGGGCTTTAAAAAACTTGATAATTGCCAAATGGATTGCAAAATTTTCATAAAATGCATTTAAAAAAAAAAAAAAAACAAAACCTCAAAAAATCCTCAGAAAAATGAGCAGGTCTTTCTTCTCTTGCCTGAAGCCACAGAGATGCTTTGACCATCCTGAGTTATCTGATACCAGCCCATCTGGCTCATCTCTAAAGGGATCTTTCAGATTCAAATAGTACATTTGGAGTTATTTTAATATGAACAGGACAAAAGACATTTCATAGAGGGACTGTTGGCTTTCAGTAGCAAATACTGGTGTTCAAAGAAGAGGCAGGGATCCAGTTTTGCAAGCTCGCTGCGGAATATCTAAACCGAAGGCCTGCTCTTTCTACCCAAGTGTGGCATTAGACCTACTTCGGCCGTGGAATAAACTGGAATTGTGAGTTTAGCTTCCAGCCGTTGAGGTGAACAAGGCCGCTGTGTGCTCCCAGCAGGGACGTTGGAGGACACAGCCTGCTGCGAGCTCCCGAGTGACTGACCCCGCTCCCTGTTTTCCTGGAGAGACACTGGTTCATCTCTCGTTTAGGGATGAACTGTTTAATTAAAGGCTTCCGTTTTCTCGGCCTGGATGGATTAAGCATAGGACTTAACTGCTTGTGTCAGACTCTCAAACTCTGTCCACCCGACACCCAGCAGGGAGTGGAGAGCTCCTGGCCTGGGCTGCTGCTCCGAAGCTGAGTCCCAGGCCTCTGGTTTGCTCCCAGGCCCCGAGCCCTGGGCCCTGGAGCAGATGACGGCCTCGGGTCGGCCTGCCGCCTCTGACGGGGAACAGTGACATCTGTTCAGAAGGCTTTCTTATTCTCAATCGTTTCTGCTTACGTCCTGAAACCTGCACAACAGTCTGGCAGAGCGAGCCGGTCGTAGTGGTAAGTAGGCCACGGTGACGATTTTAACCATGACAATTCCCGTCTTTCCCTGCAACACTGCTGGTGTGCAGGCTGTGGGCCGCCGGTGGGCCGAGCTCAGGGCTTCGGGGCCGCCTTTCTTCGTGTGGCTAAAAGCGGTGGCTTTGTTACTCCCCTGCCTCATGCTGCGGGTGGGGGACTTCTAGAAAATGGCTTTTAAAATGTCCTGAAATGGCTATGCTGGTCATCCTGAAGACCCCCACCCAGCCTGCCTGCAGACATGGCCCCACGGCCCCTCCCTGGGCACAGGCCCTGTCGCCTCTTCTTGGTGGGGACAGAGACTCTGGCTGGGTCTCAGGGGAGTGGTGGTGGGGCCTGGTGGCTGGGAGCAGGGGGTCAGTGGTCTGGGACCCAGCGCCCGGGGCTCTAACATCTGGCCAAGGAGGGTGGCACCAGCTGCTGAGATCAGTCTCTTCTTGGGGAGAATGGCAGCTGAGAGACGGGAAAGAACAGAAGTTGTCCATTTAGAGGATGGTTTTATACCCCTGAGGGTTTGTGGAGGAACTACTCATTGGGCAATGACTCGGGGTTCAGATTTGCGTCTTTTGATAGCCACCTTCCCCCCCGGGCCCTAGGGCTCCGTCCTCAGTGCTCAGTCTGGGGAGGGGCGCCCTTCTAGTCCCTGCAGACGAAGCATCTCTACAGTCGGGAAGCTCTCCTGAGACTGACTTATCAGTGATTAATCAGTTGGCCCTGTGACTTTTGCGTATTCTTGGCAGTGAACTGAGTTTCTAATTTGATTCAAACTTGTGCTTGGATCCAGCAGCCACATGTGATTATAAGGAAAATCATGGACATTGTCTCATTACATGGAAGGATGTGGCAAGAGAGCTGAAAGGAGCAAAGAACCGGGCACAGGGGAGGAGGGGAGGCAGGGCCCATTTGTGACCTGAAGCCAGGGGCAGGGCACCTTCAGAAATGGCCGCTTGAGGGAGGGTCACCGGGCGGGGGTCCCGCTGAGGAGTGGGGGGTGCCTGCCGCTCGCCCCGGATGGGACCTGGAGATGTACGCAGGTTTGCGAGGGTCCTTCCCGAGCCCTGGGGGCCTCGCCGGCCTCACGTGGGTGCTTCCCCGAAGTTAGCTACCTGCAGGACAGATGGTGCTTGAATAGAACAGCAAATACACTGAATAAAATAAATTAGAAAGCCTCCTCCTGAACCAAGAGTTTTTGGAAAGAATTCTAAATAGATGAAAACAAACAATTTGATTTCAACCAAATTGTTGTTTTTTTGTTTTTATCCTGATTTTCACCCGAATTGTCAGTCTCAAAAATAAACACTGATACATTCCCAGAAAATATTTTTCAAATAAAAACTGACTCTGTTAAAGTTTGCCCTGATTCTTTCAAAACTGTGTACAAGACACTGTCAACCAAAGTGACTTGCATATTTTTTTAAATACACTTGAACATATGCAGCTAAAATGTCATTAACTCCCTGCTGCCTGAGTGTTTTTCAAGAGTGACACGAGACCCCTGGTGCTGTGTTTCCAACATAAGGGTCTCGCGACCCTCAGAGAAACTTCCCCGAGCAACTCGAATAGCACAGTTTAACTTTTGTGGGTTGGTTTTTTTTTTTTTTTTGGTCCCCACGGAAGGCCCTGTGTGTAATTAATATTGAAAAGCACATACGGCTTCATTGAAGCCAAACTTGCTCTTCCGTTTAACAGTTCAGTTTGTCCAAGAGTGAATAATTTCAGAATGAGACTCATGGAAGAAAAATAAATCGAATTTTCTGTTGCTTCAGACACACTTGCTCCAGTTATTGCTTCCTGAGTCAGACGTTACATTTTGCAATATAAATTCACAATCAAGATTTTAAAGGGAGCTAAATATTTTAATCCAATTAGACAAGTGAACAAAACACTGAATATTGCATGGAGTGTGGAGAAGTGGTTCTTGCCTTTAAAAGACTGTGATTCCGTCACATTACAACCCCAAATGTCAGTGTTGTCTTTATTCTTAACGCTTTCAAACATGAGGCAGCCAGAGGCTCCTCTCTGTGCTGTTGGTGACACTGTCTGTCCTTTGGGAATTCTTAAAAATCTATTTACCATGGAAACATGGTCCCTATAAAACATAGACACCTGCCCATGTGCAGAGGAAGTTTGTGGGACTCGCGGGATTCCAGAAAGCTGGAAGATGACATCGTTGGATCGCACGAGGTGTGGGACCCTGGTGTCGGCAGAGCTCCGAGGAGGAGTGGGGCGCAGGAGCTGCCAGATCCGGGGGCGCCTGGGCACTCTGACCCTGGCCGTGCGCGGTCCTCCCCCCCACCCCCCCCCGCCCACTGGGCCGCAGGTCCAAGTCCAGCTCCAGCTGCTGTTTTCCAGAAAGCCAAGGAAGCATTGCCCCGCCTTCGTTCTGCAACGAAGGCTTTCCCGCCTCTGCCTTTTCCTTTCTCTGGTTTCTCCCGATGCTCCCCGCTTTGGGAGCCCAGACACAGGGAGCCAGGCCTGTGGTCCCCGTGGTCTAGGGACCCCGGGGCTTTGACCTCTGTCTGCACAGACCAGTGGTCGTCAGAGGCCCGAGGGGAGAAGGACCGCCGGGTGTGCTGGTGACCTCATCGTGAACTCTGGGCCCGTTTTGCACCTGCCCACAGCCGGATGGATTCCTGGGAAGGTCAGTGAGTGTGTAGGCCACCTAGCAGGGCGCAAGGCGGGACTCTGCTGACCCGGAGGCAGCCCGCCGTGTGCCCTGCGGCTTCTGCCACGTCGCGGGCCCCCCCGAAGGCCATGTTCCACGAAGTTCTGCAGAGGACTGGTGAGGGCACCTTCCTCCGAGCGAACCGGTGACCACCTGGAGGAGTCCACGTGGCCTGTGTGTGCTGGCCGGCCTTCCCCATGACTCCTGCTCAGCTCCACAAAGATCACACTTGGTGGCTTATGTGCTCTCACTGAGCGGGTCAGAAGAGCACAAGAGAGCCTGGACTTCGAGGTCACACCACCGGGGGCTCAGATCTCAGCTCTGTACCACTTCGGGGAAGTGGTTTAGCTTTCCTATCACTCAGGTCCTGGTCAAAACCAAAACCGAAACCAAAAACCAAACAAAAACCCTTAAAAAGAGAACCGGCTTCCCTTTAGGAGGGAGCCCCCGGACAACCCCGACTCCGGCGAAGGTGACTGTGAAGCCGGCCGGGTTGGCAGGTGTGAAGGGGCCACTGGATAAATCATTCAGTGTCCTTTCTGTACAGGTAGGAGAAAGAAGGCCCAGAGATGAAGTGAACAGAACTGGGAAGTGACTGGCAGGGAACTGAACTCAAGAAGGTGGTCGGTCCGTGGGCTGCGGGCTGCTTGGACGGGTGAGCGTCCATCTGCCTCTCTCCTGGGGCGAGGCCTGCAGCCGGCTCTGGCCCCCCCAGGCAGTAGCTACTGGTGGCTTCCCTGGAGCTCTGTTCACTGGGGACAAGCTTGAGAATGCCCCAGCTGGAGGTGGGGGCGGGACGCTTTTCTCTGGTTAAAAATAGATGCTTTCTTGCCAGAGGCACAAGGAACGGGGCCATTTTTTGACCTGGCCGCACAGAGACGGAAAATGTGCAAATGAGCGAGACGGGTGGGGGTATGCATTTGGGGGGAACTAGTGAGAGGCTGGGTGGAGGTGCGCCAGTGGAAGCACGGGTCAGGCTGGGGCTGAGCATGCGCGGTCTATGAGCAGGGGCGAGGCAGGCCGGGCATTCCCCGGGGTGGGGGGTGGGGAGCCCGGGGGCTTGGGAACAAAGAGGGAGAAAAGGCTCTGCAGGACCCCACAGCGTGGTTGCCTGGGGAACAATTCAGGTCACCCAGAGAGACTCATTTTTTAAACTCTGAATTTCAAGTTAAACTTCAGAAATAAACACAAAAGTCAGGGTTTGTGGAGAGAAGGCTCTATTAGGTTTTAAAACGAGAACAAAGAAAATGGGGTCGCAGCAGCAGGCGTGCAGACGGGGGGCACGTCTGTCATCTGTGGACAGTATTTCAGAAGAGCAGCTGCCAGGGTGCCCCGTCGGCCCTCCCCTCGCCGGGAGGGCAGCCCCAGACCACAGCAGATGTGGCCACACCACCCAAGCAGGCCGCAGCAAGGGCCATGGTGACAGGTTGAAGGCAGAGGATGGGGAGGCGGCCGAGGGCTCCAGTCCCAGTTCAGACCAGCTAATGTCCCACTGGCACGCGCGTCCTCACCCCCCCTTCACAGCCAGACCATGAGCACTGTGGTGTGGACGGTGGACCCAACTTTCTGGAAATAGCCCTAAGAAGTGATGGCAGAGGAGTGAGATTTGGGCAGTAGCTAAAGGTTCTCTGTCTCTGGACATGCCGCGGGATGGGGGGAGCACTGAGGAATGTTCTCTACTAAAGCTCCAGCAAATGGAGGGCAACACTGGGTGCTGCATTTATAGACCAAACAGTGACATGGGCACGGGGTGAATTACTCAGATGTCTACAGGATGGGGCGGGCAGCCGTAGGCACTGGGGATCCCGGACCAGTGAACGGTAATATTGGGGCTGTAATCCTAAAGTCAGGACAGGCTTTGCATCAAAACCAAATAAAATATCAAACCAGCGAAGAGACAGTGATAGGGAATTTGCTCCAGGGAGAGAGATTCGGGCTGGCTCCTGTTTGCTCACATTGGGGACCTCACATCTGCGCTGCTCCCAAGGGGTCCCGCAGGGGCGGGGGGGGGGTCAAGGGTTCCGGGGAGCCATCTGAGGGCCGCCAGGGAACAGGTCAGGTGATGATCAGTTATTAGATGGGCCCGGAGCCCACAGGCACTGTGAACTCATTATAAGGAGAGATGCCAGTTTCCTCGAGTTTGGTTTAAAAGAATTCCTGTGATATTTTCTTTCTACTGCAGGTCTTTACCATTACTCTGTGCACACGTCATGGGGGTGTGTGTCTTCTACCCAAAGTTCAGTTACATTTTTCTTTCTCGATACGCCTGTCATGGTTTATGCTTATCCTTGTGCTCAGAGACACGCATCCCACTCGCTTACTCAGTGTACAGCCCCCACCTGCGTTCCAAGCGTGGCGGCTGCACACGTGACATTCTAATGACCCTTCTACTTACAGACTTGCGCACTAAAGAGGCACGATCAGTGTCACACACACTGAGAAGCCTGAGATGGAAACAATCCCTTTTTGCATCTTTCAAAAGAGGCAACAGACTGATTTTCCTATTTCTCTTGCGTGAATTCTGATCTTTTGCTCACTATCCTGTCTTGGAAATCCTCAAGTAATCGTGGCTGAAACTGGGTTCTCACAGGAGCCCCTCCTCCCTCCGCCGATTCTAGCTCAGGAAATCTGCGTTGGGGAGGGCAAAGGCCCACATGTCTTTCTGGAAGGTGGTTGCCAGCCAGCCAGCCAGACCAGACCACCTGCTCCTCGAGGTCAAGGACTGTGTCTTATTCATCTTCCCACGTGGTACCGGGTAGGTACACAGGAGGTGCCCTGTTTTGTGCAATGAAACTGTCTGCAGTGGTTTCTGGCACCACTTCTGGCCGTGGGTTAAACTAATCTGAGCAGCCCGGTGGGCCAGGGCCGTCCACGGTGTACTCACTCCACTAACCTGTGACTCCCTCAACCCAGTTTTCATGAGCTGGTTTTGAAACCTTTATTCCTGTTTAAAGCCAAGAGGCCAGATACACCAAATCCCTCTTCTAGCATGTGGGAGGTGGTTTCCATGTGAAAAAAATGCCTTTATATATGTTATAATAATGTGTCTGCCACTAAAAACTTGGGAGGTTTTAGCTCATTTTGATTTCACTAGGAATGTCTCAGGGACACTTGGCCTGCATCCTGTTTTTGTTCTAGCTTCCCCAGCTGTAATGTCTGAGCGGTTTTTAGTAAACAGACCCTGGTGCGGATCGGGGTCTCCTTCCCCTGACAGGGAGGTGGTGGCTCTCCAGCCACACCCTGTCATCGGCCTGCCCTTCCTCAAGAGACAGACACGCCTCTGGGGTACAGATGGTTTTCAGAGTTCAAGCCTTAAAACAAAGTCGTTCACCTCACGTTCCATGGTCAAGTAGCGCAGGCTTTTCATGCGTCTGGTTACATACCGTCTCTGCATTTTTAGCAAAAGAGTTGATTTTTCTCCGTAAACGTAGAAGGGGCACCTCAGCCAGCGAGAAGACAAATCACAGGGAAGAACAAGATCTATTTAAACTTACTTTTTATTATCATTTTTTCCAGTTACCCAGCATGCGACAATCTGATTGCTGACCTGGACGAAACAGAGTGAAATAAATGGTTTACAAAGAGATATTTACATTCATCTGATTTGTTCGTGAGATGCCACAGCACACCACGACTTTCCGGAACAGTGGCCGGCGCCCGGGATGGCAGCGGGCCGCTCGCTCGGCGTCCCGTCCGCTGCTCGGCGGCAGTGTGTGCGGGCGGCCCGCGGCTCAGCTTTGACACCAGACGAGGAGCCCTCCTGCTATGTTTCCAGAAATGGCTTGAAGTGATAATGTTTTTAGATCTGCTCATTTGTATGCTGTTACACACGACTTTCAATAAATGAACTTTTTAAAGACCTGAATTGTAATGTTTCCTTTTTACCTTGTAGTGATGAACGAAACACACCAAAAAGGCACATATTTTAACTAGGCCAGAGGGTATTAAGGACCAGACTTTCTTCCTGCCATTCACGTTTCCTTCCCTCTTCGTGAGCTAGAGAGCATCCTTTAACTTCTGATGCTTTTAATCAACATCTCGTAAGACTCCATTACTTATCATCCTGCTACTCTGGGCACAGTTGGGAGACACCAGGAAGCACTGTTTATCCTGTCCACTCTGTTCACAAGGAAAACAGACAAGAAAGCATCTTTGGCTTGGTGGTGTCGGGTTTCTTCTCGAATGTGCGGTGTTTGAGAGGAGCCTACGAATGTACTTCGTGGAATTGCAAAGTTGACTTCGAGGTCTATCAGATATCTGTACACAGATCGTTATTTTAGTTTAAGAGAATATTTCTACTACACACAGTTAAGCCCTCAGATGCTTGAAAGTAATAAAAACCGGGCACTGAAAGTGTTGTATTGTCTCTGAGGAGGACAATGAAGCGCTAAAGGCAAGGCAAGGCTGCGGGCGGGAGGAGGCCCTGACCTCAGGCCCTTCTCCTGGCTAGTGTTCCCGAACCCTTGCTCTCACCGGGCCCCTGTGGCCTCTCCGGATGGACGGGGATTAGGCTTTGGAGGAGGTGGGATGATACACACGCAAAGACCTTTCGAAAGTCTCTCGAGCATGGAAAAGGTTCAAGCCTGAAAGAGTAGAACTTCTACTATTTGGATTCAGTTTTTTATTTAATCCAATGTGCTAGACATCAAGGTTGTCACCTAAGATATGTTAACTGTCCCTAATTCTGTTTGAGGACTACAGTAAATAAATTACACAATATTCTACAAATAGCACCCTTAAAGAATTGTAGAGGTCACTTTATTTTAGCCTCCTGGATCTGTCCATCCTAGTGGTTTCGAGAGAAGAGCACACGGAAGAACGCCCTCAGATCTGGCTGTGTGACACACACGTGCCTGACTAACTCTGGTCCCAAAGCCATTCCTCTACTCAGCTTAGTCAGGAGCAAAGCCAAGTTTGTACAACTGTAGGTTTATGAGGTAAAATCAGAAAAAGGCCCCATCCAAAATAAGTCTAGATAAATCAGACTGGAGTACAACCACCCTACCCATCTCTCACCCACGACTAAGTTTGTTAATTTGCCAACGTATATCCTAAGAAAGGAAGTATGCAGAGCGACACGTGTAAGGTTATCAGGAAGACATTACTGAGGAGCGACACTCCTGAAGAGTTCTAGGCCCAAACCGTCGGGTGTGAAGCTTGTTAGGTCCCTAATGCATCTCCAGGGAGCCCCGTCTTCCATCCCTGATTTCACGGGAGATGCACCTGAGACCCATCGCTGAGGGGTCGGCACCTCCCCTTCAGAAGCGGCCCCTTGTCCAAGTTTGCACAACTGCACTATTGCCATTTTACTGAACTAATAACAGAGCAGTCCTGCGTGTGTCTGGGGCTACAAGAGACGGACAATAGTTATTCTCCTCTCACATTTTATACAGGGTAGGTTAATACCAGCTGGAGCTATTAAAAATCTTTTTTTTTTTCCAGAAAAGAATAATTGATTTTCTGAGACTACAGAACCACATCCAACAACAATAAACAGAGAAGTAGCAGATTGACATAGTGCTTTATTTAAGCCGTCTGTACGAAGGAAAATAATGTGCATCCCTATCATATACGTGTAAAAATACTAAGGATGTACAGTGTACAAAAACAGTTTCTTGTAATTTCACATCCTTGTGGGTCATATACTTAAGGAAATGAACAGTTTTAGTATGACCGACAGTAATAGTAATACAGTTTTTCTTGGGTTCATAGTTGCGTCTGCTTAAAATCCTTAACCAGATGACTAGATCTTGCGCGGATCTAATGAAAGAACTAGCAAGGTCAAGAAATGTCACAAACTATAAAGCTACAGGGAGGTAATTCAATTACCAATTTAGAGGTTTTCTTTTTATTTAAATAAATACTTTACATTTCATGCTTGCCTGTAATGCACTACCAGGAGCAAGATAAGGAAATTCTACTGTAGACAGTACGAACAGTAGCAGCAAAGTGTGTACGTTGAGGTGTAATACAGAGACCCTGCAGTTAGTAAGGAAGGCCCTTACTTTTGTCCTCTAGGAGAAGCAAGGGGCCCCTGCAAGAACAGTCAGCTTTAAGAAGCCGGAAATCAGGTAAGGGAAATGGAAAACAATACTGGAATAATGCTATGTCATTAGTGTAGAAAGCAAAGCCGTGAGCAACCCGCCAAAAAATCCAAGCAGAAATGGCCAATTTCCTCCCAGATGGCTGCATTAAGACAAGAGGGCAGACTTCACGGAAGTTAGTGCGGGATGGAGTCCGCAGTGTCTGACCCGTGTTCTGATGGAGTGATGCTGTGTTCTGGGCCTTACCTTGTGCCAGCAGCCCCCACCCCAGCCACGGCAGCCCCCACCCCCGCCACGGGCAGCCCCAAGGGCAGATGCGGACACCTCCCTCTACACACGCACACACGCACGCACACTTGTTTTCCTGTCGTTCCTCCGCACCAGCTGATGGACACCTGGGAGTGAGAGCAAGGGGCGCTGGACGTGAAAGCCAAGGAAAGGCCCCGCGGGCCCCTGGCGCATCTCGAGGCCCAGCGCGAGCGAGCTCTGCACGCGCGTGGGCTGGGGACCGAGCCAGCTGTGAGGAGTGGCCAGCCCGGGGCACTGTCAGCGAGGTCATTCATCCTCAGGAAGTGTCCTTGGCCAAGGTTACAGGAAATCACCTTAAGGTTGCGGGGGGGAAGCTATCCAAGTCCTTAGTGTACGGGTCACCCTCCTCGAGACAGAGGGCTGCTCCGCGCAAACATCAGCCAGCCTCAGCCGCCTTCTCTGCCTCTACCTGTTCCTCTTGGATAAAATGGATGTGAGACAACTTACAGGACATACCGTCTAGTCTACTTTCTCGTCAAAGTGAAACATTCAACAGAATTCCAAGGAGGGAGAAAAAGTGAAGCGACATGTATAAGTAAGAATGAACTACCATTTCCTGTAACTTCCTACTCAATGCTAAGGATGAACTTCACTCAGGTAGGAACATGAAAAATTAGGATAAAACCTATGTCTGAATATGTCTTAGCTGCCTTAGTAAAATGCCCTTTGACCCCCGTCAGTCCCAGTGGCCCGCCCACCGCCAGCAGTGGTGTCTCATCTACAGATCCACACTTCCAGCGCCACGAGGCTAAGACATCTGCGTATGAATATGATTCATCCTACTTAGAAAGTCACTTGCTCTTCCACACAATGCATCTGAGTCGTCATACCACGTCATGCCGCAGTGTTCCACGGGGAGCTGTCAGAACGTGTGACTACAGACATCTCCACGATCGCTCCACGGGGCCGGCTGGCCTCCCGCGGCCGTGGCGAGCGCCCCCAGCCCCTGGACTTCATAGGCTGCTTTGGAAAATGTCAGCTCCTAGCACCAAAGGGTTTAATCTGAAGATCATCATTAATGAAGGAGAAAGATGAGGTTTGCATACATGTCCCCTTTCAGTGAGAAATGTTGGAATTTGGGGACATGAATATATACAGAAAAAGAAAAGTTGGAGGTGTTCTTTTTGTGTGTGTTGTTTTGTTTTCTCCCTGATGGCTTAATTCAGTGATAAATGTACCATGATCAGAATAAACACACCAGGTTCTTACCCCTTACTGCCTACTTTGTGAATACTCGAGATGTGTGCATTTTGCCAAGTATGGTGCCTTTGTCACGGTCACGCCGGTCGCAGTTCCTTTCATGGCGAGACGTCGCCGGGCCGTCAGAGCGTTTCCTTTCTCAAACGGTCAACAGCAACATCCTTCTATCTCAACCCCTCGGCATGGAGAGCTGGGGATTTTCTCCCTTTGAGCACCAACGGGTTCAGTGCCAGCATCTCTTCTCCCAAAGCCCAATTCTAACCAATGTGTACAATTTCAGAGCCTCATGAAATTTTGTTACAAAGGAGAAAAAGTGCATGATTCTCATTGCCGTGTACATTCCTTGCACATGGGTCAAAATAAACTGCAGTGAGTCTAGTTCATGTAAGTTGGAGCTGCATTTGCTAACATGACACACAATTTTCTTCACTAAGAAATAAATACTACTGCAATATAAACAAAATCATAAAAGGACATTCAAAGTTTTAACATCCGAGAGAAAGCTAATTCACATAGAACTGAAAGTCAAAACTTAAAACAAATAAGGCAAACACCTGTTTACCTTGGTGTACAAATTTTGGTGAAAAGCAGGATCATTATACCTGTCTACATTCTTCAGCCATCAGAGGTGATAAATATGAAGAAGGGAAAAAGGTTTCCAAGCACAGTTGGAAAAAAAAAAAAAGCTCTCTGGTGCAAATCGTGTCATCGAGCCTGTAAGCGACCTTGCCTCTGCTGTGCATATGCCTCCTTCCTTGGAAGAGCAGTGTCCGTCTTGCCAACGACCGCCCATGAAATCTGGACGTCCGGGTGGCACAGCGGGCTTCCTCTGCAGTGTCCATCAGGGACTGCGTGTGCATCTAGCGCTCTATCTCAACAGTCGTTCGGTCCTTCTCTCAGATGCTTCCCTACGGATTCCGGCCAGGTCTGAGTGCGCGATCCCCACCGTACGCACTGATCTCTTACGCCTTCCTACAATTCTGCATATGCACATCACCACCCTGCCACAATTGCTTGTTCTGAATTATAAACTAAATCTTCTTAGTCTAATTAGTTTTCGATGTATCTTCTAGAAAGTTAAAAAATGTACCTAGAATCAGTGTATCTCATTTAGCCTTCACTGTTAGGGAAAAACAAAAACTAAAAGATCGAAAGATGACAATTGGTGCACAAATGAACAATGGTGGGCTCATGACTTCCAAAGATTGTAAAATTACCTCTTAAAGTTGCTAGAATAGTAAGACAGTAGCAGCAGCGGCATGAGACCGTAGACGGAGATACAATTTCATGCAAAAACAAACAAGTGTGTTTGCGTCCATGTGTGTTCTCGTGGGGGTGAGAGTGGGCTGGGTGTCTGGAGGCGCTCCTGCTTTGTCAGAGCTACAACTGGTGTGATGTCCGGGAATCATCTTGAGGAGGAAATCTGGGATGACAGTGAAGGGGCAGGACGGGGGCCTTACTCGCGGCCGCTGGCAGAGTAGGAGAACTGAGGGAAGTGTGGCCGCCGCTCGTTGTCCACGCAGTCCATGCCGTCCTCGTCATCTGCGGGCACAAAGTGGCCACTTAACGTCACGGTTACTGTTTGCAATGGTATCTCTGGTCTACGCGGTTCTAACGGCTAGCACAGGGAAGGTCAGCCACGGCAACAAGCTCCAAGACACTTGTGGCCATCCACAAAACACACAATAACGACACTCATCCCCAAACAATCTCCCTCTCACACGCACGATCTATGAAGAAAGAACACCCTCACGTCGACTCCCTCGAGCTGTGAACATCTCAAGACCCAACATGCTGTGAAAAAGTACTATTGAACAAAACCAGATTTTTTAAAATAAGAAGGTGCGAACGATCTTCAGTAACCTCCAATTCCACGAAACTACGCCCGTCCACACTGCAGCAGGCAGTCAGGCCTAAGGCACCAGAAATGTCTGTCGGGTACCAACGGCTTCAAATGCATGTATTTTTTCTTCTTGGTGCTTTAGGTGTGACTGCGAAATAAAGCTTCATAGGAGTCCTTGATTTGACATTGTTTACATCATTTACTCTCCATCTCATATCTGCCTTCGGTCACCATTCCCGGTTTCCCTAAGATGCACCTTTAAACCAGAGTGAAGAGAGGAAGACAAAGGAAGAGGGAGAGATGTCAGCATCTAACGCTAGCCCCTCTGGAAACCAGCAGCAAGCAGAGACATGAAGGCATGGAAGCAAGGCACTTTCACTTGGGCTGCCCCCTTTCACCTTCCCTGTCTTCTTGTATTCAAAAGATCTCGAATGATCCCCCAAGCCCTTCTCCTAACTGTCCCGGTGATTAAAGTCCCGCATGGCCAGGAAGCTCCTCCTTCTATGTGGTCACACGTTCAGTCACCTGGCCACACCATCCCCTGTGCACCTGCTCCGGGCTCTGGGTCAAGTCCAGCCGCCCTTGGGGCTCCTGTCTATGCAGGAGGTGCCCACAAAGCCTCTCCTGCTCTCCCCAAGTGCACGGGGTCAGATGCTGTCCCACAGAGGTGGCTTTCCAACACCCAACCTTCTTTTCTTCAAGCAAAATAATTCCACTTCCTCCAATACCCACAGGGAGTACAGTGCCAATTCTTTACATTTTCCAGCCTCCCAGGAGCACCAAGAGAAAACACATAGGCCTCTGTATGGCGGGCACCGACCCTGTCACACAACAAGGATGACGCTCTGTGCTCCTCCATGACACACATTCCTCCGGTGAGCAAACTCACTGTGCTTCCGTTGGGTATACTATTCTGAATACAAAAGATTCTAGAAATGGGAGCAAGCGGTTAACCAAAATTTGTGACCTCGGATGTACCAGAAAAAAAAATCACTGGATGAGGTGGCAATCAATCCATGAAGAGGATTTGGGGCTCCCTGCTCTGTGTAGACCATGGACCTCCAAGGGCTTCTGTCCTTCTACAGGGAGGCCTTTCGACTACATCAGCTTTTCTAGAGAGGACTGTGACTTGGGGAGATCTCTGCCTCCTTATCAAATACTGGTTAGACAGCAAGCAAACCCCATGCATCGTTCAAATCAAATACCTTCCACAGTATTTCTGGCTGCAGGAAAGGCGCTGGGAATGATGGCCTATCTGTTGTTGAGTCACAAAATATAAAAACTAGAGAAAAGGCAGCTGCAAGCTTAGTGTTCAGATTCGGACACGTGCCAATCACATTTCAAGGAAACAGTGTTCCCCACTAACAGCTTTGTTTGGCTGAGTGTTTCTGCACAGTGAACGTGCAGAGAGCCCATGTGGGAGGCTGCAGGTCAGTTGAGAATTAAGAGAGTCTTCATTCTGCCACTTCAGATAAAGAAATCTTAACCTCACAGATGGGCAAGCAAGAACCCCACACCCTGAGATTCTTTAAAGCCCATTACACCACTCCCTCACCGCGGATCCCTCCTGCTCAGCCACAGTGAGGGGCCAGTATCTGATCCTGCCCCAGGGACAGAGGAAGGAGGAGCCCTGGGCCCACAGGTGGGGGGCTGGGGAGAGAAGGGGCAGCGGCCTGCCCGAGCCAGAGTCCATCACACCAACCGTCTGTAACCCTGTTCCTGCTCTGAACGGAGCGTCGTAGAGACAGTTGCTGATGACACACATGAACCATGCTGCAAACACGAGACCCATCTGGAACAAGAAAGCAGGGATCGACTCCCTATCCCACATCAGAATCCGTGGCCCAAGGAGCCTCACTTCCTTACAGCGTTCAACAAATGTAATTACATGGCATTAAAAGCTACTCAATCTCAAAGAAATCCTCTCTTCCTATAAGAGGAAGGCAGAGAACCATTAACGGATAGAATGCAAGACGACACATTCCAAAATCTGTTCAGTTAATTAACACCAATGAGAACAATCTGGCATGTGACCACAGCTGTTTGTCGGCAAGGAACACTTTGCCTGTCGAACTGCTGATTTGTTCTAAAAAGTAACTCCATTCTGTGTCCTAAAAGCCAGGTGGTGAGTGGGAAGGAGGCCGTCGCTAACTGAGGGTACCGCGGAGGGCTTCCATGAACAAAAGCTCCGTGCTTTAGCTGCTGCAGGGCCGCTCACCAGCAACACCCCTCAAAGCTGCAAGACGATTATGTTACATGTAATCACAGTCCAAGGTTTCACTGAATCTCCTTCGATCCACCTCTTAAGGGGATCTAGGATGTTTCCAGGGACCATCCCTTTAAAGACCCGGCCCTGTGCTCCCCAGCCCTCCCTCCAGCGGGGGCCTCAGGCCTCAGCCCGGCCTGCTGAGCGCCGTCATCTGCTCCCTCTGCCGAGGCCCCAGCAGACGCAGTATGCTGCTGCTGGACTCCGGTTTCTGGGTTCGGATGCCCGCACAGCCACACGTTCCCAGGCCTCCATGGTAGGTGGATTCTGGAACCCACATTGGAAAGGACTACAATGTGTGAGCTTCCTGCTGATCCCTGTCTCAATCTAGAAATAGACTCCTTATCCTTTCAAGACCCCAAGTCACTGGGCATGGACAGCATTCCCTGCGTCTAAAATGACATAGATTCTTTCAAGAAGGGGGTTGCTGTGAGGAAACATTTTGTATTACTGATCGAGAAGCAGAGACACCAGGTTCAGATGATATTCTAGAAACCACGCTGGGTGATTTAAAACGTCTTTGAACATCTCCGTCTCATTTTATAAAGTTCCAGAAATGAAGCCACAGGGTGCCTGTTAATGACATATTCTCAGGGTGACAAGTGCCCAGTGAGTCTAGAGTTAGGGGTAAGGCAGGCAAGGTGAATCTTGAAGAGATCTGGACCT
Source organism: Halichoerus grypus (assembly GCF_964656455.1). Taxonomy (NCBI): domain Eukaryota; kingdom Metazoa; phylum Chordata; class Mammalia; order Carnivora; family Phocidae; genus Halichoerus; species Halichoerus grypus. Next base: position 94,042,630 of record NC_135718.1, on the reverse strand, counting down.
CGTCATCCAGGGCTTTCTTTTTGTTTATGTTTCTGGGTTTTTTTAAATATTTATTTGTCAGAGAGAAAGAGAACGCGCACAAGCAGAGCGAGCTGTAGGCAGAGGGAGAAGCAGACTCCCTGCTGAGCAGGGAGCCTGACGTGGGGCTCAATCCTAGGACCTGGGGATCACGACCCAAGCCGAAGGCAGATGCCCAACTGAATGAGCCACCCAGGCGCCCCTGGGCTTTGAAATCAAGTCCATGGTGAAGAAGGACCCTGGCCGGGGCAGCGCCTACTACAGAGCTTTAGATTTCACTGATTCACAGTCATGGACACGAGAGCTGCTCAGCTGTGTCCTTCTAGGCTCCCGCTCCCCGGCTGCCTCTTTAGGTGGGTCCCCCCACCCCAGATTGGCACCCACTCTCCTCTGCGGGGTGTTCATTGTACTGGGCCCAGCCTCACGCTTCAGGTGGTGCGTCCCAGAACAAAGAACACGACAGACTTAAACAGGATCAAAGCTAGGGCTCTTCAAAGCTGTCCAACTCCAGGTGCTTTTCCCACCAGGACAGCTTCTTATGCACCACAGGGGAATATCAGGGCTCGGGGGCACTACCCGGCCTGGCATCCCCTTTCCTGGAGGGCGAAGTGACCTGCACCTTTCCAGGGAGGGAGTGGCAGAGCCAAGCGTGACACGGTCACCCCACCAGGCTCTCCTCATCCTCCTCAGCCCTTTCTTTGAGACTCAGCCTCACGGGTCTCTCCCATCTGAAGCAAGCTCTGAGCTCACGGCTTTGAATTCGCAGACCCTGCCTATTTCTGTGACGTCCACGACCACGTATTTAGTTGTCTTAAAGAGTCCACAAATGCCAAAGCTCTATTTACAAAAGAGAATGGTCTCCAAGAGGCTGAGGCTGAGACAGAGACAGGTTGGGACCTCGCCCTCTCCGTGCTCACTGAGGGTGTCATGCAGGGAGGGAGGCCGAAGCACAAAGTCCTGGGCACGGATGGCCAACAGCACCATCTGTAAAGAGCTGGGCCTCCTTCTGGCTGGGAAACGACCAGGCACTCGCCATAACGTGTTTATGCCTTCACTTCATACATATTTACTGTATGCCGACACCGGGCCAGATACCCAGCCCGGAGCTGGGGCTAGCTGTGAATAGGAAACCAAGCCCTTTTTCTCAGGGTTACTGGATTCTAGTTGGACAGACAGTAAACAGAGAAACGAACAAATTAACCAGAAGAGTATCAGCAAGTTGCCAATGTACAAAATCAAGGGGTGGGGGATGCGGTGCCCAATGGGCTGCGCTGTTCCTTGGATTGGGAGGTGAAAGCAAACTCTCTGGGGAAGTGACATTTAAGCTGAGATCTGAGGGAGTAGGAGCTGTTCATGGAAATGTCGGGGAAAAGAGCACGGCAGGCAGAGACAACTGTTAGCACCCAAGTCCCGAGGAATGGTGAGGTATGGCATGTTCAGGTGAGACTGAACATGGGGACATGAGTGAGCCATAAAGGGCAAGGCAAACATGGGAAAGGTCACTTTCAGAGTCCTTCCAGCTGATGGCAAAAGAAAGTATTAGAACAGTAAGGAAGGGCAAAGTTGTTTACAAGTTAGTCTATGATTCTCAGGCTATAATATTTCTTTACATAATTTTTCCTACTCGCCAAAACTCTTCTCTCAGCTACCTGTCTTTGAAACTTCCACATGGAACTCCATATTCTTAAGCAGGATGAAATAAGTCACCGTGGAATCTGATCTTAAAAATAAATATCCAATCAAGAGAGTGGCTGTTGTCTTCCATTATATTAGAATGTTATCAAGTGCCTGTCAGATGTACTTACATTTTTCAGGTGGAGTTATTGTAATAGTCTGAGCTGTAAATTCTTCATCAAAATATCTGGTATCTGTCTCAGATGTAACTTGAGGCTTAAAGGGAGGTACAAGCTGCAAGAAGAAAGAAGAAGGGTACTGTTAACAGATTTCGGTTTAGAGAAATTCATTTCTAGGATAAAATTAGAGAGCAAATAATTAACGGAACAGTGCCAGAGACCAGATCGCTGAGTCACTGTGTACAGGAGATGTGGCGTTTGGCTTCCCAGTCAACAGTCTGAGCACAGAACAGGAGGTACTTGGTTGTTCCGTATAAAATTTGACAGATTATGTGAAACAGAACAAATGAGAACCAGAGAATAGGGTGGAAAGAGGATACTGAAAAGTCCTAATTTCCCCGCCAATCACAAACATACACACAAACCATATGGATGCAAACCCTGGCACCAAAATGCAAGCTCTCCCCCGAGCAGCGAAAGCATGACTCGTCCCCTAGTCTCTTCCTGGCGCCTGGTCCAACAGCTTATTAGTAATACTGAACACAACTTAATGATACAGTTTTACCCCCCAGGTCACATAGTGCTGCCCCTGTCCTTGGCAAAGAACTATACCCGCTTACTTGAGATAAGCATGAACGCCTGCCCCCTGCTCCGGGACAGGGGCCTGGGGAGCCCCTGAAGTTACATGCCAACGTTTCGTCCCTTGGTTGCATCCGATCCCCAAAAGGGACGTGGACCCAAAAGGGAGTAGAGGGACTGCTCTCGGACTGACAGGGCTGGAGGCCTCTGCCTCAGAGCTGCGGAAGGCACGGTGCAGGCCAAGTCTGGGGCTGCTGAAAGCCTCTGGGACCTCCGCTGGGCAGGGACGAGCCAGAGCTGAGGTGGGACTCCTGCTCCTCAGGGCTCTGGCCTCACAGGAGAACACGGGGAGCCCCGTCCCAGGGCCTGGAGTCAAGTATCCGCTCTCATGAGTTCGCTGCACAACAGGAGATGCTGCTTTTAGGACAAAATTCCCGAGTGGACAGAAATACGGAGAAGCGGGGGACAGAAATCAGTATGTTTTATAAAAAGTTTACAGAAACCAACAGAAACACACAACTGGCTTTAGCTCAATGCATTTTCCCACTCTTGTCACCAAATTTATGTTAAATAATAAGGCAAAAATCTTTACTCTCTAGGCAGCCTATGTTTTCAAAAACCAGAGGGTGAGCAGAATGAAAAGCACCACACATCTCCGTTTATGCCACATGTAACAGAGCATTTTTTAAAATTTTATTTATTTGACAGAGCGTGCACAAGCAGGGGGAGGGGCAGAGGCAGAGGGAGAAGCAGGCTCCCCGCGGAGCAGGGCGATCATGCGGAGACTCTATCCCAGGACCCCGGGATCATGACCTGAGCTGAAGGCAGACGCTTCACTGCTGGAGCCAACCAGGCGCCCCACTAACAGAGCATTTTTAATCCCTTTGCCTCATCATTCTTTCTGTCCCAGGACACAGCCAGTCTAAAGCCTGTTACGAGTAGGCACTTCTGGGGGATGAACCTAGATCCGGTTCCACTTCTGACCCGCCGCGGCGTCGACAGAACAGTATGGCTCTCCTCCCCGGGGCCAAGCTCCTCAGCTGTGTGGGCCCTGCTCTGGGACGCCGCCGGGACGTGCAAACATTCGCTCCACCGCCGGAGATCTCCCCTCCTCCACTCGGACACAAGGGCCCGCCTTTCCCGGGCGCCACACTCACGCCCCCCAGAACACCAAAGCTGAGCGGACCGCACAACTTGCCGTTTTCCTCGTTGGGAACCGAGGGGTCACGGCCTCCACCTGCAGGAGACCGGAGGCTGCGGCTCTGGTTGGGGTCACCGTTCTACAAATGCCCCCAGATGGTTCTTCCTCATCTTTCCAATCCAAACTTCACCACAAGACACGCTTTTCGGCAGAAGGGGGCTTCCGGGCATGTGGAGTAGGCTGTGCTTTCCGCGGCCCACCCTTCCCAGCTGCTGCCTTCTGAGGCGAAAACGGCAATCGGCTTCACGTTCCGGGGAGAGCAGCGGTCAGAGAGCGCGGGGTCCCTTGAAACTCAACAGAAACTGGAACGATCTTAAAACAACTTCCAAAGGTGACAGGGGGCTTGAGCCAGCCTCGGTTCAGAAGCCTTCTGACCTCCTCGCACCGACGGCCACCCTCCCTGCCGCCTCCTCTCCTCACGCGGCTTCCCTGTCCTTCACAGGCCTTTCAACAGCCGACTCAACGCCCTTACGCACGCGCGCATGCGCACAAAATGTACGTGCGTTCGTCTCCTGCCGCCATTACACCTTCTCCTAGCAAAACATAAGCTCGGTGATGGCGAGGACGTTTAAGAACAGTTTTATTGAGGTATGAGTGACCTACAATAAACCGTACATGTTACGCTTTGACGGGTTTTGCCATACGTACAAAACCATGAAACCGTCACCCCAATCAAGATGTGCCGGTGTCTGTTTCCTCATGAGCCTGTTGTGAGCCGTCCTCCCCTGTGCTTTCTGCCACCATGGCCTTGTTTGTAATTTTCCGGACTTTTATGTAAATGGAACCGCATAGCATGTATCTTTTGTCTGATTTTTGGCACTTAGCACGATTATTTCGACGTCCATCCCTGTCACTTCGAGTGTCACCAGCTCCCGCCCCCCGTGTGCTGGGTGACACTCCACACAGGTGTGCCCGCATCCATCGCTCCATGACCTGTCATCGGACACGGCATTCCTTCTAGTTTGGGGCTTTTGCAAATAAAGCTGCGAGGACTCCTGGGTGTCCAAGTCTTTGTACAGAGATGAGCGTTCATTTATTTTGGACAAATACCGAAGAGTGGAATAGCCGGCTGGGTCACATGCTAGACATCAAGAATCTGCCAGACTGTTTCCCAAGGCAGTCGCTTCATTTTACGTGATTATCCCCCATGTACGAAAGGTCCAGTCGCTCCCCGTTCTTGCCAGCACTGGTTTGGTGGGTTTTTTCAACAGCAGACATTCCAACGTGTGGTGGTGGTTCACTATGGGCTTAGTTGATATTTCCCTAATGAACAATCATCTTTTTCATTAATTTACTTCTTTGGTGAAGGGTCTGTTCAAATATTTGCCCCGCCCCTTTTTGGTCAATAAGTTTCAAGAGTTCTTTACATAATCTGCATGCAGGTCTTTTAATCAGATTTGTGATTTGTAACTTTTTCCCGTTTGTGACTTTTCCTTTAATTCTCTTAACAGCGCCTTCTGAAGAACACACATTCTTAATTACGCTATCGTCTGGTTTATCAGTTTTTCTTTATGGGTCATGCACTGCCCTCATCTACTGAATCTCTGCATAACCTAACACCACAAAGGTTTTCTCCTGTGTCTTCTTCTAGAAGGCTCTACACTTAGGATCATGTTTTGAGTTAATTTTGTATATGCTGCAAATTAAAAAAAAAATATGGATGTCTAATTGTTTCATCACAATTTGTTGAACTTAACTATCTTTGCACTTCTATTTTAAGTCACTTAACCATATTATGTGTGGGTCTAGATTTCTAGGTTCTCTGTGGGCAAATAAAAAATGTTATCTGTCCAGGGACGCCTGGGTGACTCAGTCGGTTAAGTGTCCCACTCGATTTTGGCTCAGGTCATGATCTCAGGGGTCCTGAGATTGAACCCTGAATCAGGCTCCACACTCAGCAGGGAGTCTGCTTAAGATTCTCTCACTCTGCCTTTGCCCCTCCCCCCATGGACACATGCACTCTCTCTCAAATAAATAAATCTTAAAAAAAAAAATGTTATCTGTCTATAACAACTGTCCTGATTACTGTAACTTAGCAAGTCCTGAAGTTGGGCAGTGTAGGCTCTCCAACTTTGTTTTCTGTCAAAGCTGTTTTGGCTACCCTATGTCCATCCTTGGCATTCCATATGAATTCTATAATCAACCTAACAATTTCTACAAAATAGCGGGCTAAGCTAATCTTGATTAGGATTGTGTTGAATTTATGTATCCATTTTGAGAGAACTATCATCTTAAAAATATTGAGCCTTCTAAATCATGAACACATTAGACCTCTCCATTGCTTTAGGCTATCTTTAATTTCTCTACAATATTTTTTAGTTTACAGTATGAACAGCTTTCACATCTTTTGTCAAAAGTATTCCTAAGTACTTCATATTTCTGTTGCTATCATAAGTGATATTCTTATTAGTCTCCATTTTGGATTGTCTGTTGCTACTGTATACATTTAGTTATTTTTGTATTGTGCAATCTTTTATATATTTACTTTGTATCAAGTAACTAATGGGTTAAACTTTCATAGCTTTTTTTGTAGATTCCAGCTGATTTTCTATATAGATAATCATGTTGTCCATGAATAAGACAGATTTACTTCTTTCTTTCCAATCTGAATGCATTTAATTTCTTTTTCTTGCCTTACTGCACTGGCCAGAACCTCCAGTACAATGCTAACAGGGCAAACATCTTCACCTTGTAAAATCACTCAGACTTTCCCCAGTAGGATATTAGTGATAAGTTTTTCCTAGATGTCCTTTATCAGGGTGGGGAAGTTTCTCATTCATAGTTTACTGGGGAGTATTTTTGTTTGTTTGCTTTTTGTTTAAATCAGATGGACGTTGGATTTTCTTGAATGCTTTTTTTTTTTTTTTTTTGCATCCAATGAGATAACCATGTATATTTCTTTCTTAGTTATTATTAATATGGTAAATTATAATGACTTTTTAAAATTTTTTTTTATTATGTTATGTTAATCACCATACATTACATCATTAGTTTTTGATGTAGTGTTCCATGATTCATTGTTTGCGTATAATACCCAGTGCTCCATGCAGAATGTGCCCTCCTTAATACGCATCACCAGGCTAACCCATCCCCCCCCAGAACCCTCAGTTTGTTTTTCAGAGTCCATAGTCTCACATGGTTTGTCTTCCCCTCTGATTTCCCCCCCTTCATTCTTCCCCTCCTGCTATCTTCTTCCTTTTTTTTTTTTTTAACATATAATATATTATTTGTTTCAGAGGTACAGGTCTGTGATTCAACAGTCTTACACAATTCACAGCCCTCACCATAGCACATACCCTCCCCAATGTCTATCACCCAGGCACCCCATCCCTCCCACCCCCCACCACTCCAGCAACCCTCATAATGACTGACTTTTAAATATTAAACCAACTTTGTATTTCTAGAATAAACCCCACTTGGTAATGATGTGCTATTCTTGTATTTATTGTTGGATTTGATTTGCTAAAATTATGTAAAGTATTTTTACACATGTTAATTAAGGAAATTGGTCTATAGTTTTCTTTTCTTATATTATCTTTGCCTGCTTTTGGTATCAGGTTAAGCTAGCCTCACAGAATGAACTGGAAAATATTGCCTTTTTCTTCAGTTCTCTGGAGGAATCTTTGTAGAACTAATACTATTACTCACTTAAAAGTTTGGGAATTCACTGGTGAAGCCATATGGGTTGGGAGTCTTTTTTGTGAGAAGCATTTTAACTACAAATAAAATTTCTTTAACACATACCAAGTTATTCATGATATCTATTTCTTCATGGTAATTTGCATCTTTCAAAGGATTTGTCCATTTCAGCAAAACTGTTGATTTTATGGACATGAAGATTTTCATGCTATTTCCTAGTATCCATTTAATACCCATAAAATCTGTAGTGATGTCACCCCTCTCATTTGTGGTATTAATAGCTGTCTTCTTGCTTTTCTGTTCACTTTGGTTAGAAATTTACCAATTTTGTTTATCTTCTCAACCACCTTTCATCAATTTTCTCTATTATTTTTTCATTTTTATTTCACCGACTGCTGCCCCAATCTTTATTAATTCCTTTCTTCTGCTTACATTGTTGAGTTTAATTTGTTCTTCTTTTTCTAGTTTCTCAAGATGGAAGATAAGGTCACCGATCTCAGACCTTTCTTCTTTCTGAATATTGCCCTCTGGTACTACTCTCTTGAGGTATTACATTAGCTGTAGCCCACAGCAAAACATGTTTTTCATTTTTAGTCAGTTCAAAATACTTTATACTTTCCCTTTTGGTTTCTTCTTCCACCCGTGGATTATTTAAAATTGCACTTAGTTTCCAAGTAATTGAGGATTTTCCATTTATCTTTGTTTTGATTTCTAATTTTATTCCTTTTTCATTCAAAGAGACCATGATTTAAGTTATCTGAATCCTTTAAAATCTACGGAGTTGTTTTGCTCAAAATATGGTATATCATGGCAAACGTTCTGTGTGATCTTGAGAAGAAGGAATGTTCTTCTGTTGTCGGGTGGTGGTCTATAAATGTCAATTACATTAAACTGGCTGATGGTATTGCTAGTGTCTTCTCTAACTTTAATGACTTTCTCTCTGCTTCTATCAATTATTTAGAGATAGTACTGACATGTCAAATTATAATGTGCATTTGTCTATTTTTTCTTATGGTCCTATTAGTTTTTGTTTTATATACTTTAAGATTTGTTATTAGATGTAAAAATAATTAAGATTTTTATGTGTTATGGTTGAGATGAAATAAGTCTACCACTTGCTAGTTGTTTCATACTTGTCTCACCTGAGACCTTGTTTTGCACCAATGCTACAGCCCAGATTCCTGAACCGGTGCTTGCCACTTAGTGGCAAAATAAATGAATCATTATTCAATCTTGGAGCTCAAGGAGATGTCAGAGAGCATGTAGCCTGCCCTTTTAGAAATGAGGAGACTGAAGCTAAACTTGGTAAAATGACTTGCTGAAGATGATACAAGTAGCAACTAGAGCAGCAAACCCTCCGTCTCTGGATCCCAAGCTTTCTCTACTGTGGCGCCTGCAAAGACACGGAGTGAAAATGCTTTTGCTTTTGACTGCTTCTCTGGACGTTAGTCAAAGTCAAGCCAAGCGTGCTGGGGGCATATTTCCTCCCCTCAGCTCACACACAGAGGCAGAAGACGACGCAGTAAAGTATGAACATCCACACAGGGAAGCGAGAACGTAATTTCTGTACGTGGGGAAAGGTGTGAGAGAGAACGTGCAAAGAACCACCACAGACCCCAACAGAGGCACCACCACACACATTCTGGGTACGCCCAGCTGCGGGTTTCCTCTGACTCCCAGAGCATACATTCACTTTGAACAACTGAACACATTTCAAATATTTCATTCTTATAGGCTGCATTGTGCCCCCTCCCCCCCAAAACCATATGTTGGGAGTCCTAACCCCCAGGGACTGTATGGGGAGAGAGGGCCTTTTAAGAGGTGGTTACATTAAAACGAGGTGTTAGAGGGGGCCTTAGTCCAACCTGACAGGTGTCCTTGTAAGAAGAGGAAATGCGGGCACACAAAGGGACTCCAGAGGCATGCACACAGAGGAAAGACCACGTGAGGAGGAACAGGTAAGGCATCTATCTACAAGCCAAGGAAAGAGGCTTCAGAAGAAACCAACCCTGCCAGTATCTTGATCTGGAACGTCCAGCTTCCAGAACCGTGGGAAAACAAATTTCTGTTAAGTCACCCAGGCTGTGGTACTCGGTCATGGCAGCCCCAGCAGACTAACACATTAATTTTCTATTTTGCCCCTAAACCAGTATCATCTTAATTTTCCCTCCCCTGCTCTGGACACAGCTCTCAAAACACTCCTGTGTCAACTGACACACTGCAGACTCTCACCGAGGAATGCAGAGGTGGTGGCAGAGGCAGAAACACTCAACTGTAAATCTCAGCTACCTTCAGATGTTAACTCAATGGATGGCATTAACTGCAAACCTGACATATTTTCCCAACAGATGCATTAAACCCCGAACGTATCTCTTTGAAAGCTCACTGGTTTTCAGGAAATGTCGCTCCGGATGATGTAAACAGGAAGACCACAGTGCTGGGCTGAGGGCTGTGCTTCCAGTTTACCAACAAGGCATTATCAGAGCTGCGTGTCCTTGCAGTCTCAAGACCACAGCGTGGCAGCAAGGCAGCAGCCCCCCAAATCCTTCCACGCTGACCCTCTCCCAGATTTTACATGGTATCAATCACTCTGTCATTTGCTATCTTTCTAAAGCACTGTGTTTCTTTCCAGTGTAAGTGAAAGAATAGAGAGAAAACATCCCCCTGAACTTGTTAGAGTAAGTCGTAGTCCTGGTGTGGCTGGAGGGACAGCAGGGGAGTACAGACGCCAAGGTTGCTGAGGGTCAGTCTCCCCTGATCTTCCTCAGCAACAAATCAATTGCTACCTCCCGGTCTCTATGTTCTTTCTTCTGTTTTCAGTGTTGGCGCTCTAGAAATAGACAGCAGGGCTTGAAACTTGCAGGGAAAGCTCATACAGACGGTTTCTATGGAACTGCAACCGTCACCCTATTTGAATATTATGTTTATGTCCACCACTCTGATATAGATCAAAAAGCCCAGGAACACAGACACTGGCAATAAAAATTGCCAACACTACTGAAGGCTCAGATTTGCCACAGACAATAATCTAATGCTGTAATTCTACCTCTTTAAAACATCAAGAGAGTAACTAAGCTTACATAGGGATTCTGGTTTAATTAATCTCTGTTCTCCTGAAAAACTATTTTTGTTTTTTGTGTTTTTTTGAGGGAGACAGCATGCAAGTGGGAGGTGGGGTTACGGAGAGAGAGGGAGAGAGAACCTCAAGCAGGCTCCATGCCCAGGTAAGTATCATGGAGCCTGACATGTGGGGCTCAATCTCATGACCCTGAGACCATGACCTGAGCCGAAATCAAGAGTCAGATGCTCAAATGACTGATCCACCCAGGCACCCCTCCTGAAAAACTGGTTTTATGCTTTGTGTGTTTGTATATGTATATGCACACACACATAAACACACACACATACACACACACACACAGGAAAAGTGGGAATATGGAAAGAGGATTTATTTCTAACAAAACTAAATCTATAGCAAACATTGCTTAATTATATTATCTGCTAAGCTTTATAATACCAATTAACATTTTTTGACAGATTGCCAGAAACTCCAATACCTATCCTTCATTTTCACAAAACCACACAATAGTAATTCATGTCCACAATGTTGACTTGATCCTATTAAAAAAAATGCACCAAGGTTCCCAAGGTATATATCACACTAATATACAAATATTATATCCTAAGTTGAGCCCAGCAAAGTGAATATTTTAGCTATAACAAACATTAAATGTTTAATTAATACATCTGTTTTCCCTGCTGGAATTTAGAAGGGCTTTTTAACACACAGTATGCATGGTCTGCACTGCTTTGAAAGTAACCCCCAGAAATCTGAACTTATACTTTCTTTTCCTTGATCAATGTCCTCATTTAAAAAGAGCTTCACAAACATTCCGCTGGCTGTGAGTCTGTGGACAGGTGGTGCTGCTCACAAACATCCACGGGCACATTACATCATTGGAGGACCTCAGGCATACTTGGAGAAGAGTTGCTTATGGAGGTAAAACAACTCTTGTTAGTGAAACAGAGCCCTCTCTGGAAGGTGAGGGACAGTAGTAAAAAGACTTTGCTGCTATATAGGTGAGGATGGGCAAGCCAAGTCCATTACAGACCTCAAGAACTTGCTGGAACAGTCCACTCTTCATCCCCCTCCAGCTGACCACACAGGCAAGGCCTCCCACCGGGAGCATGGCAGCCACTAATCACTGTCTCTGATTAGGAATGTTCATGAACATGGGCGAAAGTTAAATGAGTATGTAAACTGGGGAGAAATGGTATAAGATGAAGAAAACTTGGGACCTATTTCAATAGACAAAAACCAAACCAACCAAACAAAAACCATATAAAATGTGGGTAGGCTCCCAGGCAGTCACATTAAAGTCTATTAAACCTATAATACAGAAAAAGATGGATATTAATAATAAAGCTCCCAACCAAGACTTAGTAATATTTTTACAAAGAAATCCATATCATATTTCCGTGAAGATGACCAAGATCCCATCCCCATGCCCACCTTCCCACCAAGACAGACACTCTCTCATTATCACACCAGACCAACCCCTACAGAGGACCTAGTGATCCAAGAGCCTCTGGGTTTGGGGATAAGATTTTGTGGGAAGGGAAGAAGGAAAAGGAGAGGACTTAAGAAGCAGAGCAGGAGAATGTGGAGGTTCAATTTGAGGGCAGAGAGTTTCTGTGAGAGGTGAGGGAGCTACTGGCAGAGAGAATCTGGGTTTGTGGGGAGCCCCTGTGCCCCGGCACTGTGTTAGTTCACGGATCTGCAGAAACTAACCAGAATCAGGTGAAGAATCCCAAAGGCGGGAGCTCAGTTGTGCAGGCCCCCAAAGGAGGGAGAGGAGGAACAAGAGGTTCTAAACGCACAAGTATTTTTCCTAATTTGACTATGCATCCAAGGACCCCTGCAGGCGCACACGGGCCAGCCAGACACAGAATCATAAGATGGCAAGCTAGAACAAGCAGCATTACCTTTAGCCGGGCACCTCGAAGTTCAACAGGGCTTAAGTGATCCAATGTACTCAAGTCCTTACGAAGAACAAAGAAGTGGGTGTTTGAGTACCTCTTCTTTTCAATGCATTTTCAACTGAATTATAAAATATTTGCATTGAAAAGAATCTTGTACATCTAATCCAATCTCCTCATTTTAAAATGAAAAAACTGAGGCCCCAAATTTTCATACTACTTGAAGTTATCCAAAAGCATAATATAAATAAAACTCCAATTACTTTTTTAAAACAGATTTTTATTTATTTGAGTGAAAGAGAGACAGCATGGCGGGGGGGGGGGGGGCAGAGGGAGAGGCAGGCTCCCCGCTGAGCAGGGAGCTGGATGTGGGGCTCATGTGGGGCTCCATCCCAGGACCTTGGGATCATGACCTGAGCCGAAGGCAGACACTTAACCAACTGAGCCACCCAGGCGCCCCTAATTCCAATTACTTTTAATTCAACCTGGAGGTCACACAGAAATGCAAATAGTTTGCTTATTTGTGTCTCCTCCACTAAACTGTGAGCAACTTGAGGACAGGGATCTTCCCTTTAGATGCTCAGTGCATTCCTAACCCTTGGTACAAAGTAGATGAGCAGTAAATGGTGAGTAAACACTGTAAAATATTCATATGAGGTCCTTTGGTCTTGCAGTGTTTGAGGCCTACTCAAGACAAAAGGTGATGCAAATTGCACATTTACTAGGAGAGTTGAGTTTGTCAGTAAGAGCTGGGACAAGCAGGGAAGGGAAGAGCCTAGAGTCATCTCCTGGAGGTGCACGGAACTAACCACACATTCACTGCTAATTCACAACACTGAAATAAGCTCTTTCACCTACACAGACTCTTCGGAATGCTGCACAAATGTGAATTTGTGGGATACTTCTTTGCATGAATAAAAAATGTTCCTGTGTCACCAGAAGCAAGCGCTGTGTTTGACATGCTATGATGCATAATTAAAAATAAATACTAAGCTTTGCTTCTGTTAATGGCCAAGCAGCTCCTGTTGGATCAACCCTCCTGTAGATAATTATAAACTCTGGAGAAAATCCGAAGGTTCTGGGAAGCAACTAGAAACAGGTATGTACCAGAGGGGAGTTGGACACTATGAAGAAGGAAACAGTACTGGATGAATTCCCCATGTTTGTGGCTCTTAGCTCCAGTCTATACCATGTGGGGTTAAAACTTGGATGAGAAATCTATAGTCTTACATTCTTATAGTCTTACCTTGGGATAAGCACAGCAGCTTAAAGTAGGGAGAGCAGAAGAGGGGGGACCCCACATTCTGAATATAGTCTGCCCAAATCTCTGGCCGACTCCTGAACCATGCATGCACAGGGCAGACTCCAAGCTACCTAGGGAAGTCTAAATAAACTGACCTAAAATTTTAACTGATGCTCACTGGGAAGGCACAGAGGTTGCTGTTTGAGTTCAGCCATGATAAATTGCCTACAAATACAAAAAAAAAAAAAAAAAAATTCAATATTCTTTGTTGTAATCTAATAGAATTCAGAGGCCCTACTGTGTATCAGTCACAATGCCCAGGACATATTCCAGAATGACTCAACATAAAAAGAAACAGGAGAAGATGGACCACACACCACAAAGAGACGGTCAGGGAGACTGATGTGAACAAGCCTGGACTTTGGGATTAGCAGACAAGAATTTTAAAGCAGACTTTATAACTATGCTCAATGATGTGAAGTAAAATATGTTCCTAATGATCAAAGAAATGGAGAAATAGAAACTTTTAAAAAAAGAGAAACATAAAATCTAAAATTTTAAGAAAAACACAACATTTGAAATAAGAAATTCACTATATGGACTTACAGCAGTTTAAAGATTATAGCAGAGTCAGTTAACTGGAAGACTTGTCAATAGAAATTATTGAACTGAAGAGCACAGGCAAAAAATTAGAAAAAATGAACAGAACTTCAAAGACCTGTGGGATGGTGTCGAAAGGTCGAAGGTATATGGAATTGGAATTACAAAGACAGTAAGACAAAAAATATATTTCCAGAAATAATGGTTAGAATCCTTCTAAAGTTAGTAAGAGATTCAAAAAGCTCAGAGAACTCCAAGTAGAATAAATACAAAGAAAATCTCACCTACACACAGTATAGACTGAAAACCAAAGTCTATCAGTCCGGGTTCAAGCAGAGAAGCAGAAACACTGTGTGTGTGTTTGTGTATGTGCGTGAGAGACAGAGAGAGAGAGAGAGAGAGAGGGAGAGAGAGAGACTGAGGGAGAAAGAGAGGGAGAGAGGAAGAGGAGGGCAGAAAAGAAGGAAGGAGGGAGGGAGGGATGGAGGGAGGTACGGAGCGAGAGGGAAGGGATTACGTGATCTGAACTCACTCAGCTGAGGGAGATGGCTGTCCGTGCAGTGTGTGTAAGGCTGTCACCCACGGGTAAGGATATGGGGAGCTTGGCGTCCACAGGGCAGGAGGTGGGAGGGGAGAATGCGTGTCAAGCAGGGAGAAGAGCAATGTGAAACCCAGAAGCATGAACAGGAGCCCACGGGACAGACGGAAGCCCATGTCATTTCCTACTGCCCCTGACCTCGATGGAGTGGCTCTGCTGCACAAGCAGGGGGCCCGTATCATGGAGCCGAATATACTCACCAGCCGGCAGCGGGGACAGCTACCCAGGCTGGCAGGGGGGCCAGCAGCACACAGGCCTGACCACTGCCTCCGGCCCATGAGGTAGCTTGCAAGAATCTCACAGGAGAATTCTGGAAAATGTAGCTTAGCCTAGTCAGAGTGATTTATTCTAAAGCCATCACACAGACGAAAATATCCTGGAAGCAGCCGGTGAAACAGGACACATAATTTACAAGGGAACACATGACTGAGTAAGCACTCACTGAACTATCAGCTTACAATTTTACATTCAGTGAAAATCTCCTTCAAGAATGAAGGCAAAATAAAGACGCCATCAGATAAAAGAAAACAAGTTCCTTGCCAGCCGACGTGCACTACGCAAAATGAGGGAAGTTCCTGGGGCTGAAGGGGAATGTACCAGAAAGGAACTGGGTCTCCAAGGAGTGAAGAGATGGGAGTGCTCGCTCTGCTTCAGACAGCGGCAATAGTGACCTGGTGACCTTACGAACACCCACCCCCGTGTACACTTGATAGGGCGAACCAGAGCTCAGCAAAACAATTTTTTTTATTTTCAAAGATTTATTTATTTATTTGACAGAGAGAGAGCACAAGCAGATGGAGCGGCAGGCAAAGGGAGAAGCAGGCTGAGCAGGGAGCCCGATGCGGGACTCGATCCCAGGACCCTGGGATCATGACCTGAGCTGAAGGCAGATGTTTCACTGACTGAGCCACCCAGGGGCCCCAAAACAATTCTTTTTTAATTATAAAAAAAAGAATGAAGAATATTTGAAAGGGTGAACATGGAAAAAAATAATAAATACCAGAAGTTCTAACTTAGCATCTGGACAGAGGTGAAGGATGATATTCAAATAGGAACACAGAAATTTAAGGAAGGAACCAAATTAAGACAGCAAGGTGTGGAAGATCCCCATGGGCCCTATCCCCTGAGGCATCATTTCATTTAGGCCTCTCTCTGCTCCTCCCACTACGTACTAAAATAAAATTACTCATTTAAACATTTGCCATTTCACTGAAACAAATACCAAACCAGTGGCCAAAGTAAACAATGAAGTACCTAAATTACTCTCTAAAAGCAAGTTTTCTCTTCTTTTCTAAAGGAAACCTCTGGAAAGTAAGTACGAATGTGATAAGTAGAAGGTAGATCAAAATGAGGTAAAATCTTAAGATCAAAATGAGCCAAAGATTCCACATCAATCTTCCCTAAAAGCCTCTTTCTCGGTCTTCACTGTTTTGTAATATTAGTTTTTCCTTACAAAGAATAAAGCTTCAGCAGTCCGCATAAACTTCTGGAATCTTCTGCCTCAGCTGGGCCCCTAAACACTGGCTGGCACTCCTGCCCTGTCCCCAGTGAGGGGACTCTCACTCTAAGAAGGCAGGACTCCTGCGATAAAGCTGGGGCCTTCAGGCAGGAACTACCCCAGCTTTCTGGACCAAATATTTACAAAAACATTTGCTTCAGTGGGCATTCCCATTTCTTTCCCATCAATGACACTAGGACGGTGCCCCACCTCGTCCTCTTCTAAAGACTAATCCCTTTGGCTAGCCTTCACAGATCTTGCTTTTTCCTTATGTCTTACTTTTCCCTGTATTTATCATCATCTCACATCTTACAATCTCTATATCATACATCTTACTATCTGTATATAAACTTACTTTTTGGCTATGTATCTCCACTTCCAGAGCCCTGATTGGATTTTTCCCCAGGTACACGAGCAACATGAAAGCAAACACACATCTAATCCATTCTGTGGGCTGTTTCCCATTTTGCTCTTACTCCCTCCTTCCATTTTCTCGAGGAGCCTACGCTTGGTGCTTCCATTTCTTTCCCCTCCCACTTCACTTACAAAATTTAAAAAGAACTATTTTGAGCATAAAGAGTGGAAAATAATATAAATGACAACCAGATCTACCTAACAGATGTTAACATTTTGTCATACGTACTTTGAAACTTTTTTTTTTTAAGATATAAAACATGGAGATGCAGCTAATACCTATTGCTTTCCCCTCACTAATATTCACCCATTTTTAATCCCCCAAATTACAACTGAATATGATTCAAGCAAATATTGTAGTGCTGTGCTCTGTATCATTTGCATGCAAGTGCTTATACTTTTTGCCCATAGATAGGCCATCACAGACATAATTTTTAGTTCATTTTCAGTTTTTGTAATAATGGTATCATTCCCTAAGTATCTTATGTAACTTGATTTTTTATGTTCATGTATTTTTGAGATTTACCAATAAATACTTATAAATAAATTTACCAATTGATATTTACAAATCCATATTCATTTTTTATTCAGTATAGTAGTCCACTGTAAGAATAAGACAAAATGTAATTACTACATATTCCATCATCAAAGATCTGTTAAGTTTTTTTTTCCTTTAAAAATCACACACCACTTATCTCTTTTTCTTATCTTATTTTTATTACCTTATCTTACTAGCACCTGCGTGGCTTAGATGGTTAAGCGTCTGACTTGGTTTCGGCTCAGGGTTGTGGGATTGAGCCCCGCGTCGGGACACCTGCTGAGTTGGGAATCTGCTAGAGATTCTCCCTCTCCTTCTGCCCCTTCTCTTTCTCTCTCTCTCTCTCAAATAAAGTAAATAAAATCTTTAAAAAACAATTTCAAAAAACCGCCACAAACGTGATATTGATAGATATCATTTTCCTTACATTTAAAGAAAATATTTGTAATATCCAACCATTAAGTATAATGTTTGTAGAAAAAATTTTGATAAAAACTTATTTAAAGAAGGTTCATTTTACTTTGAGTTACTAAATGTGTTTTAAATATGTCTTTAAAAATCACGAATGGGGGACGCCTGGGTGGCTCAGTCATTAAGCGTCTGCCTCCGGCTCAGGTCATGATCCCAGGGTCCTGGGTTCAAGCCCTGCATCGGGCTCCCTGCTCAGTGGGAAGCCTGCTTCTCCCTGTCCCACTCCCCCTGCTTGTGTTCCCTCTCTCACTATCTCTCTCTGTCAAATAAATAAATAAAATCTTTAAAAAAAAAATCACGAATGGTTTCTACTTTCATTTTCATGAAAAGATTTTCATTTTTCTTCCTCTTTTTTTTATTCTCTATAAAGATTGAGATGGTCATGTGGATTTCTTCCTTAATCTCTAAATGTGATGAATGACATTAAATTTTTCTAATCTAATCATATTTCTAGAACAAATCTAACATGGATATGAGAACATAAATATTGTTATGCATTGTTAGAAATAACTGCTCAATATTTTACTTAGAATATTTAAATCTCTGTTCACAAATGGCCTATAATTTTTTTCTTGTAAGAGTCTTATCAAGGTTACCAAAGGTTATAAAATAAGTTTGAGAAGTATATAACCCTCTTTTTTTCTTAGGAGCAGCTTGTATAAAATCTTTCTAATGACAGGGATTATCTTCTCTTTGGATGTTTGATGGAGATTACCTGAAAAACTCATCTAGACTTGTACTGGTGTTTTTGTATTGGGGTGAAAACACTGGAACTGGAGAGGTGACAGATTTTATACTAACTTAACAATGAAATGTTTTCACATTTTTCTTGAGTCAGCTGATAATTTATAGTTTGCTTAAAATTATCCATTACCTCTCTTTTTTAATAAACAGTATAAAAATTATTCATGGTAGTTGCATTACATTTTCATTTCTATATTCTGTATCTCATTTTAATTCCTAATATTTTTCTTGATTAATTTTGAGATTTGTCTACTTCACTAGTCTCTTTCTTATATAACTGCATTTTCTTGATCCTTTCAAACGTTTGCTTTCTATTCATTCATTTGTACTTTTACATTTACTTGGTGCTTCTACTCTCTCTCACCGTAATTATTCTGTTGTTGAATTTCCTCCCCTAATTTGATTTTGAAGCTTGGCTAATTTTGGATCTTTCTATTTTGTTTGCCCGCCCCCACCCCCGTACAAGTATTTAGGAACTGCCTTGACTGCGTCTCACAAATTTCACTGCCATTCAACTCCAATATTTTCCAATTTCCAATGCAGCTACTTTGTAATCCGTGATTTATATTCAAGTTTATCTTAAAGATGTCAAACATTTGTGGTTTAGAGAAGTCTTTCTTTGTTGATTACTCCTAGTTTTATTGCAATTTTATTGATCACAGAAAATGGTCTGAGTTATATGGCTCCTTTGTTTTCTATTGAGGTTTGACTTGATGCCTTAAAAGACATGCATGTTCTAAGCTACAGACCAATATCCCCATGAGCACTGGTGCAAAAATCCTTAACAAAATATAAGCAAGATGAATCTGGGAGCATATTACACAGGTTGCACACATGACCGTGTTCATAAGGATTGCACGGACTCTGTAACACCGTGATGGGGACTGTTGTCTTAATAGTAAGTCACCAAGCCACAAACACAGGGTGTCTCTCCCTTTACTCATGTCTTCTTTCATCTATTTCAGCAATGTTGTATACTTGGCAGCATGTAACTTGCACCCCTGTGATTCTACTTATTCCTAAGTATTTTATTCTTTTTGATGCTACTGTAAATGGAATTGTTTTCTTAATTTGCTTTCCAGATTGTTCATAGCCTAATATATACAAATATAAAGTATTTTTTGTGTTGATTTCATATCCTGCAACTGTGCTGAATATGTTTATTAGCTTTAGAGGTTATGTGTGTGTTTGTGTGTGTACTCCTTGGGGTTTTCTACGTCTGTGAAGAGAGGTAGTTTTACTACTTCCTTCCAATTTGATTGCTTTTTATGTTCTGTTCTAATTGCTCTGACTTCAACTTCCAGTATTAATGTTGAACAGAAGTGTCACAAGTAGACATCCTTGTTCTCTTTCTCATCTCAGGTGAAAAGCTTTCAGTCCTCCAACACCAAGTGTGATGTCAGCTGTGGGTTTATCTATGGCCTTTATCATGTTGAGCAAGTTTCCTTCTATTCCTAGTTTTCTGAGTTTGTTTGTTTGTTTTTATAAATCAGCAAAGGGTGTGGAATTTTGTCAAATGCTTTTTCTGCATCAATTGAGATGATCATGTGGGTTCCTTTTCTTTACTAATGTGGGGTATTTCACTGATTAATTTTAGTCTGTTGAACTGTCTGCATTCCTGGGATAAAACTCACTTGATCATGGTATACAATCCTTTTAATATGCTACTAATTGGTCTGCTAAGAGCTTATTGAGGAATTTTGTATCTATGTTAGTTACAGATGTCGGTCTGTAGTCTTCTTTTCTTGTAATGTCTTACTGTGTGGCTTTGGAATTGGGGTAATGCTGGCCTCATAGAAAGAGTTAAAAAGTATTTACTCCCTTGATTTCTTGCAAGAGTTTGGGAAGAAGTGGTGGTATTTCTTCTCTAAATATTTGATAGAATTCTCCAGTGAAGCCATCTGGGACTTTTTTGATTACTGATTTAATTGCCTAATTTATTAGTTACAGCTTTACTCAGATTTCCAATTTCTTCTTGAGTCATCTTGGTCATTTGGTTCGTACGTTTTTAGGAATTTTTCCATTTCATATAGGTTATCCACTTTTACATGTACATCTGTTCAGAGTGTTCTTTTATAATCCTTTTTTATTTCTATAAAGTCAGTAGTAATGTCCCTATTTCATTTGTGATTTTAGTGTTTGATATTTTCCTTAGTGACTCTTACTGAAAGTTTGTTAATTTTGTAGATATTTGCCAACAATCAACTTCTTTTTATTCTCTCTATTGTTTTTCTATTCTTTTTCATTCATCTCTAATCTTTATGCCCCAAATTGGCTAACCTAGATGAAATGATGAGGAGGTAAATTCATTAAGAAGATGTAACAATCTTAAATTTGGGAGCACCTACAAGCAGAACTTTAAAATAAAGCAAAGGTGACAGAACTAAAAGAGAAATAGTCAAAGCCACAATTACCATTGAGGATTTTCTTCTTTCTTTCTTAGTAACTGATAAAAATTGAGCTAAAAGTGATTCTAAAACCAGATGGCTAATATGTTAAAGTATAGCCTACTATTTCTTATTATATGCAAAATTCTTGACAAAATACTAACAAAAGAAATTAAGCAGTATATAAAAAATATATACCATGAATGGGGTTAATTTGAGGTATGCAGCATAGACATAATCTTAAAAAATCAATGTGATTTACCATATTTACAAACTAAAACAGAAATACCATGACTGTGTCAGTGAATGCAGAAATTCTGACAAAATCCAGCATCCGTTCGTAATAAAAATGTTCAGAAAACAGGAATAGTGGAAAATTTTGTCAATCTAAGAGATGGTGTGCATAAAAAAACCTACAGTTTACTATCATAGTAACTGGGGGATATGTGAATGCTATAATAATTAAATGTCTGTTCTCACCATTTCTATATGACATTGTTCTGGCAATCCTAGTCAAGTACAATAATGTACGAAAAATAAATAAAAGGCATACAAATTGAAATATCTTCTAAAAAAACGGTATTAGCATTAGCAAGTAAGTTTAGCCTAATAAACACATAAAATCTCTACTAAAAATCTATTTACCTCCATTTCTTCAGTTTCTTTTACCCAGTACATAATGTCTGACTTTCAACAGAAAATTACAAGGCATACTAAAAGATAAAAAACATAGTTTCACAATAAAGAGCAAGTACCAGAACCAGCCTCAGATATGGCAGAGATTATCAGACCAGGAATTTAATTCATCTATGAAAATATAGTAAGGGGTTTTTAATGGAAAAACTGCACTACATGCAAAAACATATGGGTAGTATAAGTAAAGAAATGAATTCTGTAAGAAAGAATAAAAAGGAAATGCTAGAAATGAAAAAACACCATCACAGAAATTAAGAATGCCTTTGATGAGCTCATTAATAATCAGGCATGGCCAAGGAAAGAATCAGTAAGCTTGAAGAAATGTTAATAGGAACTGCCAGAACTGAGATGGAAAGAGAAATAAGAATTATGAAACAATGATAAAAGGTATATGTAATAGGAATATAAGAAAGAAGATAGAGAGAGAAAGCAGAAGAAATATCTGAAGCAATAATGACCGAGCCATTTTCCAAAATTAGTGCTAGCCACCAAAACAGTATCTCCTAATTTCAGATAATACAACTCAACATAGAGTCCAAAATCTACACCTAGCCATATCATATTCAAATTGCAGAAAATCAAAGACAAGGATAAAATTTTAAGAAGCCACACACACACACACACACACACACACACACACACACACACACACATCAAAAACCTTATCTATACATGTTCAAAGACAAGAATTACATTGGATTTCTCTTTGGTAATCATGCAAGTAAGAAAAAAAAAATGGAATAAAATACTTAGTGTTGAAAGACAAACCATTGACCTAGAATTCTGTATCCAGCCATATTATCTTTCAAAAATAAGGAATAATAAAGACTTTCCTAGACAAACAAAAATTGAGGCAATCTGTCACCAGTAAGCCCACCTTGCAAAAAGTGTAAAAAAAAAAAAAGTTCAGGGGCGCCTGGTGGCTCAGTTAGTTAAGCACCTGACTTCAGCTCAGGTCATGATCTCAGGGTCCTGGGATAGAGCCATGCATCCACTCCGTGCTCAGCAGGGAGTCAGCCTGTCCCTCTCCCACTGCCCCTCCCCCTGCTCATGCTCTCCCAGTCTCTCTCTCAAATAAATACAATCTTTAAAAAAAAAGTTCATCAGAAAATGATAGAAACTTAGTTCTAAAAGAAAGAAAGGAGGAACGCTAGAAAAGGAACCAACAAAGGTAAAATAAAATCTTTTCTCATCCCTTAACTGATCTAAGATGAAACAGTTTGTTCAAAATAATAATGCAACAATATGTAAAATAATTATAGCTTCTGAATGAGTGAAATTAGTGAGCAATGTTACTTGGGACAGGAAGGAGGAATTAGGAATACTGCTTTAAAGTACTTGTACCATCTGTGAAATGGTGGAGTACTATTTGAAAAAGGATTTGAATTAGTTGTCAATATATACTGCAAACTTAAAGGAAAGCACCAAGACAGTTTAAAAAGAAGTATAAATGATATGCTAAGAGAGGAGGAAAAAATGCAGCCTTAGAAAATGCTCAGTTAAAACCAGGATGTCAGAAAAAGAGTGGAACGCACAAAAAGATACAAAGAACAGGACAATGAACAGAAAGCAGTAACAGATATGGCAGATATTACTCCAACTATGGCAATAATCACTTTAAATTTCAATGGCCTAAAAACACCAACGAAAAGACAATGACTACCAGAGTGTGTAAAAAAACAAGAACCAACCACGAATTATTTAGCAGAAATCCACTTTAAATGTAAAGACACCGAGAGATTAAAAGTAAGGGGATGGAGGAAGACATACCATGCTAACACTTAGCAAAAGAAAGCTGGAGTAGTTATACTAATTTCAAACAGAGCAGATTTCAGAGTAAGGAAAATTATCACAGATAAAGAGGGACATTGCATAATGATAAGGTGGCAAAATCTCCAATAAGATATAAGAATCATTAATGTGTATGCATCCTAACAACAGGGTATCAAAATACAATAGACAAAAACTGATAGAGCTGCAAGGAGAAGCAGATTAACTTCCTATTCCACTTGGAGACTTCAACATCCCTCTATCAGTAACTGATATATCCAGTAGGCAGAAAATTAGTAAGGACATCATTGAACTGAAAAGCACCATCAGTCAATTGGATCCAATTGACATTTACAGACTACTTCATCCCAAAACAGCAGAATACACATTCTTCTCAAGCTCACGGGCCATTCACCAAGGCAGACCACATTCTATGCCTTAAAACACACCTTAACAAATTTAAAAGAACAGACATTCAGGGGAATGCTCTCAGACCACAGTGGAACTAAACTGGAAATCAGTAAGAGAAAGATAGCTCAAAACCCCCCAAATACTTAGTTTAAATAATAATACATCTAAATAACACAAGTCAAAAAGTCTCAGGAAAAAATTTTAAATATTTTGGACTAAATGAAAATGAAAATACAACTTATCCAAGATTTGTGGGATGCAGTGAAAACAGAACTTAAAGGAAAATTTATTGCACTGAATGCATTCATTAGAAAGGAAAGATCTGAAGTTATAATCTAAGCTTCCAGCTTAGAAAACTAGAAATAGAAGAGCAAATAAAATCTGTGATAAGGGAAAGAAATAAAAATCAGAGCAGAAATCAATGAAACTGAAAACAAAATTGATGAAGAAAATCAACAAAACCACAAGCTGCCTCTTGCCAGTAAACCTCTGCCACACCGAGCAAGAAATTGTATTTCTAAGAAGTCCCCTGGCATTTCTGATAGCGTTTTGTGCTTCTGGATGCTGCTATTTGGTGCATGTTGTTCATTATGCCAAAAATGACCTTTCACATTTCATATTTATGTACTGAAATCAACTTAGCCCAAAATTATTGTTGTTATTGTTGTCTGTTTACTTTTTATAACATTTGACTGCTAAATCTCTGTTCATCCTCTTATTTTTTCCACTTTTCTGTGTAATTTTGTTTCAGGTGAGATTCTTATAAGGAACATCTAGTTGTATTCTGTTCTTAACCCAATTTGAGGGATTTTAAAACTCCGGCCATTTGCATTCCATGCCATAACTAACATCTGGACAGCTGTCTTCTTTTATATCCTCAGTACAATGCCTCATGATCAATGGAAGACAGTAATTTTAATGTGAAACCGTAAGAGTGTTTGGTAGATATCTGGAGCTCATCTTTCTTTGATCCAAAATTTAAAAATGGGCCATCTTTTGAGCAGGGAAGGAGCATATCAATGTGAAACTCCTAGAGGCATATTGTAGCCAACGATCTGTCTTCTCTGTTAGTGCCCATGTTATACTTGACCTTGCTTCATTGACGAACATCACAGCGATCACTAACATCTGCATAACTGCCATAGTCACCAAACTCATCAAGATGAATTTTTCAGGCAGAAAATAGAGTCAGATTCAGTCAGAAAAGTGTCCCTGTAACTTTTGCATGATTCTTCACAAGGGACTCTGATACACCTTATAAAAATGTGTCCTCAAACCAACTTCCATTCCTGACTGTGGGTATTTTCCAACACTCAGGCCTGGCTCTCAGTGTCCTCACACCCCCCTCTGTCCCAGATATATTTTTTTTTGACAGAGAGAGAGAGATAGAGAGAGAGAGAGCACAAGCAGGCAGAGCAGTAGGCAGAGGGAGAGGGAGAAGCAGACTCCCTGCTGAGCAGGGAGCCCGACACGGGGTTCTATCCCAGGACGCTGGGATCATGACTTGAGCTGAAGGCAGACACTTAACTGACTGAGCCACCCAGGCACCCTGTCCCGACTCTCTTTTTCTTTCTCATTGATTTTCTCATCCTTCCCCTGCTCACAGAGGAAATCCACTCCCACAACCCTCACTTAACCGAGTTCCCAGATAGCCATAACCATTTCTGTTCTCACTTCTAGTGCTACTCCTGTATTTCTAGGGCATGGATAACTGCATTTGGAATTAAATATTACCATCACCACACAGTCTCTCCATGAGGTTCTCTTCCGAGCTCTTCTGCCTAAAAGTTTATACTAACAAAAGCTGAAAGGGTCCAATCATGTTATGTCAGTTCCCTACTTGAGGAGCTATCATTCTGGTAAGGAGGTACATCAAGCAAACAGGAACTAACCTTGCAGGAAACTACACCAAATCAACAGGCGCCCTGTTCCATTTTTTGCATCCAGTTTCAATCCACCCTGAACTGTGGGTCCTTCCCAGTCAGCAGATCTTCATTAATTTATCCCTATTTGATTTATTCTCACATTGGCCTCCACTTCTGAAATGTCATATTCTCATCATTTCCTTATCTTATGTTTCCTTCAAACCCATTCTTTTTCCGTGAATCTTTCCAAGCCCAGGAGTCATGTCTGAGAAGTGGAGCTAAGTAAACAAGCCTTAGTATAAAGGCTGAAGAGAAGCAACAAACCAAAAAACCAGATATCAGATGGAAGCAAGGATCTACATAAAGGAATGGAGAATGCTAAAAGTGTAAATACGTAATTTTAGTCACATTAAAATATAACTGCCAAGAGCAAAATATAGTTCTCACGTGCTAGGACGTTGATACCATGTGAAAGTAAAATGACAGCATAAAGAATGGAAGAGGAAACAAATGGGCTGTGAATGTGGCGTGGATCTAATATTAATTAAAGGCAATCTGTGAGAAGTTAAACATATATATGGCAAACTCTAGAAACAACCTCAAAACAATAAAAAAAAAAGATGTATAGCTAATAAAACAAGAGACAAGATAAAACAGAATATAAAATATTCAATAAATCCCAAAGCAGGTAGACGAAGTTAGAGAAAGTAACAGATAAAAAAAATTGAGTCAAAACAAATCCCAAGGTAGTAGATTTAAGCCCAACTATATCAATACTTGCATTAAATGAAAATGGGCTTCAGAGTCCATTTAAAAATCATATATTATCTAATGAATAAGAAAAAAGGAGGCACAGTACAGTGGCTAGGGCAGCCCATGTCTTCCTCCTCCTGCTCGTGCCGTGGGGCCAGATCCCCTGACAGTGTCCAGCTGGGCTTAAGTCTGCCTGGTGCCACCTGTCTCTACAACGCCCTCCAAGAAACCAGAGTCAGGGTGTGGGCAGCAAAAAGATGGAGCAGAAAAAGAAAGAGAAAATTATTGAACATAAATAATTTTTTTGAGAGAAAGTGTGCAAGCAGTGGGGGAGGGGCAGAGAGAGGGATCAAGAATCTCAAGCAGACTCCATGCTCAGCGTGGAGCCCAATGTGGGGCTCAATCTCATGACCCTGAGATCATGACCTGAGTCGAAATCAAGAGTCCGACACTTATCCAAATGAGCCACCCAGGTGCCCCTAAAATTTCTGATCTAAAGAATAATAAAGGGGCAAAACAACATAAGTTTATCAAAGCTGTCAGTCATCAAGTTCAATTTAGTCAACAAAATCCGTGTCATGTAGCATAAAGTGAAGCTGAAAAGAAATTGAAAAAAGATGACAAGAAGAAAGAATTGCAAGAACTAAATGACCTATGCAAACCTGTACTTGTTGCTCAAAAAGTAAGTAAAGGTGCAGACCTGAATCCATGGTATATGTGCTCTTCAAGAAAGGGCAGTGAACTAGGGGAGGTAATTGTAAGTTGTCTCATGACTTGACTCTGGAGAGAAAATGTGATGCAAGAGGTAAAGAACTTGAAAAAGATACTGTGGATAATTGAGATGAGAGAAAACTGGAAACATTGAACAAAAAGCATGGCGAGGTTGAAAAGAGAAAAAAACCCTCAAACAGTGTGCAAACATTTTCTTAAAGCTTTTGAAAACAACAAATATGGCTGGCTTTGGGTATGCCCTGGAGGGGATGATACTTGTATGCATCATTGTGCATTTCCTCCTGGATTTGTGTTGAAGAAAGATATAAAGAAGGAAGAGAAAGAAAATGAAATTTCATAAGATCTAATTGCAAGACAGCGTTCTGCCCTAGGTTCAAATGATACCAAAATCACCCTAGAATCTTTGTGTGCATGAGAGGAAAGGAAAAGACAAGAAAACACTGAATGAACTTGAGCAAGATAAGGAAGGAAGGAAAGTAGACTTCAAAGCAGGGAAAGCACTGGTGATCAGTGGTCATGAGGTGCTGGAATTTCGTCCTATTCTGGTTGATGAGCATGAGGAAGCAGACGGTACCTGTGACACCCAGGCAACAGGTGAAGAAGGGATGATTCAGTGCACACAAACGAAGTAGATTTAAGCCCGTACATCCCAAGAGATGTGGATGAGAGAAGCGGTACTGTAGCCAGTCCTGAAAGCTTCAGCACACATATTTCAGAAAACAATGAAGCGAAGCTTCCAGAGGTAGGGGGCTGAAGTGGTGAAGGAAGTGATCTGGAAACAGCACAACGAAGGGAAGGGACAGGAAAATGGAGCCAGGGGTGCTGTTCCCATTGATGAAAATCTCTGTACTGCTGAAGATTCAGATAAACTAGAAAAGTTAAACACAGTGGAGTCAGAAGAACGACACAAAACATGTCAATGAAAACAGTAAGCCAGTTCAGCAGGAGCTGAAATTGACTACATTTTTCCCACGCAGAATTCTTCAACAGCATGTTTCTTCCCCATGCTTGTTCCGAAAGGCTTAACCTCCCTCCAAAAAGGAGCACTTTCCCTAAGTCTTGTCTCCTGACTTTGTCTATATCTCATGGTAAGTTCAGAGTAGTTGATGGTAAATTGAAAATACAACGGTCATCACATAAAATGACTGACTGTTTGTTGTAACTGTCCACTCACATAGGAAGTACAACTGCTTTTCCAGTTTTTGATTTTGATTGGGCATGTGTGATTACGAAGACAATATAAATTTAAAACACCCTTAATTTATGCTGTTTTTAAGGAGTGATTTCACTTCCTTAGAATTTTTATGTTTAACACATGTCTAAAATATGAACACTATACTTCATAAAGGAAACTGCATATGCAATTCAGTATTGTTTACCTTTGGGCAATGAGATGGACGTTTAAAATGGAACTTCTCTAATCTGACAAGATCAGCTGGAATGCTCTGTTTTAAACTTTTCCCTCTTCTTTTTTTGCCATGAAGTTGTAAATAAAGACTGTTATACACATGAAAATACACACACACACACACACACACACACACACACATGAACCAACTACATGATGCCTAAAAGAAAACCCACTTAAATGTAATGACATAAGTTAAAAGTAACACAATGGAAATGATAAATACAATTAAAAAAAAAAAAAGCTGGAGGACTTATATTAATACCAGACAAAGCAGATTTTAAAACAAAGATTTACTGCTATGGGTAGAGAGGAACACTTCATGATGATAAATGGGTAAATTCACCAAGAAGCTATCACAAACCTAAATGTGTATACAACTAACAATGAAGCTTCAAAATACATGAAACAAGACAAAAAAAGAGAAACAAATCCACAATTACGGCTCTAGATTTCAACAATCTTTTCCTACTTGACAGAACAAGTAGGCAGAAAATGAGTAAGAATACAGGAAAGATAAGCACCACCAACCATCTTCATGAATGGCTACTGATAGAACACTTTGTGCAATAAAAGCAGAATATACACTCTTTTCAAGTGTACATAGAACATACACCAAAAGAAACCATTTTCTGGGCCATAAAACAAGTCTCAATAAATTTAAAAGGATTAGTATCATATAAAGTATATTTTCCAAACACAAGAGAGTTTAGTTGGGAATCAGTAACAGAAAAATCTGAAAAATCCATATATTTGGAAATCAAGCAACACATTTCTAAATAATCTCTGAGTTAAGAAGGAATCACAAGAGGAATTTAAACTATTTTGAAATGAAAACACAACAAATCAAAACTTGCAAAACAAAGTTAACAGTCCTTCTATGGAAACTCATAGCATTCACTGAGCGCTATGCTATAAAAAGAGAACGATCCCCCAACAATAATCTTAGCTTCCCTCCAAAGAAAATAGGGAAAGAAGAGCAAAGTAAATTCAAAAGAAGCAGAATAAAGAAATAACAAGGTGCAGAATTAATTAACCAATGAATAATGAGCAGAAATACAATACAGAAAATCAATGAAACCAAAGCTGGTTCTTTGAAAAAATTCAATAGCATTAATGGGCCTCTCACTGGATTGATCAAGAAAAAGAAGGGAGAACAAACAAATTACCAATATCAGGATTAAAAAAGAGATCATCATTACATACGTTACCACACTGTTAAGACAATAAGGGAATATTACAAATATCTTTAAGCCAATAAATTAGAAAGCTTAGAAGACAAAAGATCCCGGAACATTCAAGAAGCAACAGAGAAGCAGAACAGCCCCACAACCATGAAAGAAAATGAGCTCAGAGCTAAAAACCTCCCAACAAATACAAAACCCCAGGCCCAAGTAGCTTCACTGGTAAATTCTAGCAAAGATTTTAGGAACAGATAATACAAATTCTACATGAACAATCCCATACAATTGAAGAAGAGGAAATACTTGTCTCTTCATTTTAAAAAATCAAACATATTTCTGAAATGAAAATCATACAAAAACATTTTAGGAAAAGAAGATGACACCCCAGTACCACTCGTGATTTAAGGATGCAAAAATCTTTTAAAAATCCATTGTATCAAATCTAGCAATACATAATAAGGACATCAGGAATAGGTGGGTTTTCCCCCAGGAATGTAAGGTTCATTGAACATTAGAAAGCCAATCAGTGTAATTCACCATCTTAATAGAATATAAAGGAGAAAAACCACAGGGTCATTACAACAAATGCAGAAAAACTTTTAATGAAATTCAACACCTCTTCGGGATAAAAACTATCAGCATACTAGGAACAGACAGGAACTTCCTCAACCTAATAAAGGAGGTATAGAAAGCTTACACTAACATCACAGTTTTATAACTTGTTATCCTGAAATAATTTTAGGCTTAGAGAAGACTTACAGAAATAGTACAAAAAATTCCCCTATCCCGTTTACACACCTGCCCCTAAGGCTAATATCTTATATAGCCAAAGCACAATGCTCAAAACTAAGAAATTAACGCTGGTATAAAACTGTTACCTACAACCTTATCTGGACTTCACCACCTTGCCACTATGCCCTCTGCTGTCCGAGGACCCCGTCTGGGACCCTGTGCTGCCTTCGGTCAGCGTGCCCTCTGTCCCCTCCAGCCTGCCCAGTTCCACGGTCAAGCCTTGCCTTTCGTGAAGTTGACACTTTTGGGGCTACCTGGCCAATTATTTCGAGGAATGCCCCCTCCATTTGGGTGCTTCAGGTTTTCTCATGATTATGTTGAGATTATGCATTCTGAGAAAGAATACCACAAAAGTGATCTAGCCTTCCCACAGCCTCATATCAGGGGCTACACGATAGCAGTCTGTCCTATCACTGGTGATGCTAATCTTGATCAGCTGGCTTAAGACAGGGTCTGCCAGGCTTTTCTACTGAAAAGTTACTCTTTAAAACTTTGTAAATAATAAATGTTTGAGGAGAGATACATTGAGATTATGCAAATATTCTCTTTCTTAAACTTTTGCCCGCCGATTTTAACATTCATTGGTAGATCCTACATGCAGTAAGTTCCCCTCTGGGGGTCTGATGGCGATTTTCTAGTTCCCTCATTCCTTCTACATTTATTTTATTTTGTTTTATTTGTTTTGTTTCATTTTATTCTGACATTCATGGGATTCTTTAAATATTTATATATTTTTAATTTTATTGTCTTCTTAAAGTTTTAATGCTACTTATGACTATGTAATATATCCACTTAGTTGAAAATTGAAAAGTTGCAAAAGCACACGTAATGAAAAGTTGAACACACACCACGGGTCTCATTCACTTAGTTCCCTCTCCTAAGGCAACCAATGTTACCAGTATCTTGATATGTTTCCAGCAATATAATGCATAAGAAGTATATACACACACATATTTTTTCCTTTATGAAACTCATTCTACATTTATTAATTGTAATTCATCTATAAGGAAGACATGTCCCTTCTCAACATTTTATTTATTTGTTCATTTATTTTTGTAGTGTGGACTTACAGATATTTATTTTGTTATTGAAATTGTTCCAGCTTTCACCACTGGGACTTATTTAAGGTTGGCTCCTGCATCCTATTAATGTACCTCTATCTATCTATCTATCTATCTATCTATCTATCTATCTATCTATCTTTTTTACTTTTTGGCACCACAAAATTCCTTGGGCTTATCTTTTATTTTCCCCATCTCAGCTCTGAAATCAACTACTTTTCCAAGTAACTTTGGTTCTTTTTATTGAAGAATGATATTTAAAAACTAAGATCTCAGTACTATCTGTGATAATTAACATCATGTTTAATGATAAAAGATGTTTTCTCCATAAGATCAAGAACAAAACCAGGATGTTCATGCCTCCATTTCTATTCAACATTACAATGAGGTCCTAGCCAATATACTGAGCCAAAAAACAAAAAGAAAAAAAGAAATACATACCAATTAAAAATGAAGTAAAACTTCTTATTTACATAAGACATAATCACCTATGCAAAGAATATGGACTAATCTACAAAAAAAAAAGCTACTGAGTTTTGCAAGTTTGCAGGACATAAGGTAAATATACAATATCAACTGTATTTCTATATATTGGTAGCAAAGAAACTGAAAATAAAATTTTAAATACCATTTATATTAGAAGACATGAATACTTAAGGACAAAATTAACAAAACACGGATAAGACTTGAACATGGAAAATTACGAAACATTACGGAGAGACATTAAAGAAGACCTAAATAAATGGAGAGGTATATGATGTTCATGGATCTGAAGCTTTGATCCTGTTCAAAGGTCTATTCTGTCCCAAATTTATCCATAGATTCAACGCAATATTACACAAAATCCCAGATTTTTGTAGAAAATGACAAACTGAGTGTAAAGTCTATACAGAAATATATCTAGATAAATTCCTCTTATAAAACATCCTCCGGAGAATCTTAAAGCTTGAAGGCATTTCAGAGATCATAATTTTGTGTGAGTAAAATGGCTTGTCCATTTCCCCACAGGAAGGAAGAAGCAAATTTAGGACATGGATTTCCACACTTCAATCTTGTGCTCTTCATGGATATTCACAATTAAGATTAATTCACTTTTCTTACTTAACCTAGGAAGAGATCCAGATTTCCCTTAAAGATACTAGCGTCTCTATATGAATTCATCTCTAGTTTTGCCACAATATATACAAAAGTGGCCAATAATTATGTAATAATAGATCTACAAAATAGTAAAGCTCCCCAAGAGTATTACAGCATCCCCATAACTAATTTCCTGTTCCTTAGTGATACAAACCCAGACAGACCCAATCGCACGTTCACAGCCTTTCAGAGACAGACTCAGAATGTGCGGGCGCCGCGATCCCGCTGCTCTTGTATCCCTCAAGCACGCAAGACGCCTGGAAACATCAACGCCTCGTCTGACATCCACCCGAGTAAACCTGCAGCAGCCTTCAGTCCCGATGATTTCTGTTTGTGGACGCTTTGTAATTTTTGTGGTTGTGGCTTCTTTATGGAAGACACTTAAGACCTTTGCTCAGAGTAAGTGGCATCTATTTTTATCAATTATAACAATTTAAACTCCTGCCTCCATAATACATCACCTAAAGCTATGTTTTGGCAGCTCCTTCTTCCTGCTGGCTGGCCCCCTCCAATCCCATTCACCTCAAGGGAGCTGGCGGGTGTCTTGCTGTCACCTTGGCTCTGGGCATGTCTAGCCCCGCAGAGCAGAGACAGGATGTGTGTCTCTCAGAGCTTTCCCCAGTTGACACCAAACTCCCACTTAACACAGAGAGCCTAACCCTGATGAGGAAATCTTGTGGCGTATCTTAGTCTCCTGACAGGACAGAAGAAAGCCCATGTTTTGCCTCTTCTTTAAGTTAGCAGTGACACAACGGTGCCTCACAATTGTCTCTTCAAGAAATGTTTTCTCTCCTTCCTTCTTTCTCTCTACCCCCCACTTTTTTTTACTGAGTTCTCCTTGGTGAGGGTACAGCAAAGGGATATATGTTTGTGGCTTACAGGTTTGTACGCCAAAGAAAACCTCTGACCATGTATTATTTCTGGGAGACATAAGAAGACTTTGACAAGGGTCTTCTGTAGTGAACTGATTTGATAAAACAGTACATAGCCACCATTAGGGTCTAAATAGGGATACAACCCATAAAGAACATCATCAGTGTTATAAAGTGGATGTCTACTTGTCTACATGGAGTTAATAAATATTTAAGAACGGTCATGTGCTTCTCAGAAGGGTCAGGAAGGATCCAATATCTACCCCAGTGCTTTGTACATGGTGGGAGTCTAAAGTTTGAGTAGAGGTGTTTAATACCACACAACTATTACACAACAAATGCTTAGAAAATCACCACACTCCCTATTCCTGTAACATAATGCAAAAATTCAGTACTTGTCTTCTTCCTCGTAAGTCATATGGTATCATTCTATCTTTACCTTAGGGATTAATAGAAAAGAATATTTGGCACAAAGTAGACATTTCCTAAGTGTTGTTGATTATATATCTTTCAGGGGAAAACTGGAATAAATTGAAACAGAAGGATTAAGTACACAAAAGAACTAGATAAAGATTTTAAGCAAACATGGAATTACATAAAAATTTGATAGTAAAATTTTTATAAAAATTTTACACAAGCGTTTGAAAATCAAAAAATCAAAATCAGTGTCTGTACTAACAATGCCTGAAATAGTACAAATAAAATAGACAAAGATTAAAAAGGACTAGACACAATGACTTCCTGTCCTAAGCAAAAATTACAGTATTAAAAACAAGTAATAAGCAGATTACAATAAAAATAAAGTTATAAAATTAGTAGCATCCATTTTGTGGGCATTAAAATTCAGTTTCAAATTATAGAGAAGCCCGAAATAAGAAAAATATTTATTCCTTTGTTAAATATTGAAAACTAAAGTGCTTTTAATTCCTTTTCAAATAAGACCTGTATGAATAAATTTGTAGAGTTCACTTTAAAATTAAAGACATAAAGACAAGGAAAAACATTCTGATTTTGTTTTGCTAGTTTTCTTAAAGAATAACGTAACATTGGGTCTTTATTTTTTCTCTTAATATTAAGGAAACAATGAGAAGCAAACCAACATTACTGTGATAAAAGAAAAATCAATTACCATACTGAATAACATTTCAAGATGCATTTGGGGAGTCAGAATCAATAAATTTTTGGGCTGAGAAGTTCAATATTATATTCAATTGTATGTAGAATAAAAATGAAAACTATCATTACATCATTGAATTTTATTCACTTAAAAAATTTTTTTGGCCGTAAATTCATTTTAGCCAAAATATATAAAGATTGTTCCATGAAAATAACCTACC
Source organism: Halichoerus grypus (assembly GCF_964656455.1). Taxonomy (NCBI): domain Eukaryota; kingdom Metazoa; phylum Chordata; class Mammalia; order Carnivora; family Phocidae; genus Halichoerus; species Halichoerus grypus. The sequence goes on along the minus strand of NC_135718.1, from coordinate 94,007,909 downwards.
TTTTTATCATAAACATCTTGCCAGTTGACTCCAGAGAAGAAACTGTGCCTCATAATTTCTTTTGCATCATCTGGGCCCCCGCCAAGGCTAAGAGACAGAAACAAGAGTGAGAGAGCATTAAGACATTTACATAAGCCCAAAAGGAAACAAAAAAAGTGTTCACGAAATGCAATTCTCCGTGGTTTACATAGTTCTTGAGATCAAGAGCTGTACCAATAAAAAGCTTTTGCTGTCAGATCTGATTTCCCTAACGTGCTATTAATAAGAAGTCGGTTGAGCACCCAACTCTTGATTTTGGCTCAGGTCACGTCACGATCTCAGGGTCAAGGGATCGAGCCCCATGTTAGGAGTCCACTTGAGATTCTCTCTCCCTCTCCCTCTGCCTTGTCCCCGCACCTCCCTCACACTCTCTCTCTCAAATAAATAAATCTTAAAAAAAAAAGAAGAAGAAGAAGAAGAAGAAGTAGCCTCAGGACAATGTTGTACCTGTGAAGAGTGCAGGCTTTGGGGACAAAACCGAAATAGGCAACGAGCGCTGGAACTTAAAAGATACGTGACAAGAACAAGCTGCTTAGTCCCAGTGTCCCCACTGTAGAGGGGGACAATGATACCAGCCTGGTGGATCACCACGAGTGTTAGAAATAACAGAGGTAAGCACTTAGCACAACAAATGGGAGCAACTGCCATAGTCAATTCTATAAACCAAATTTATTGTGGTTAAGACTCAGGTCAAACTGTATCCTTGTTACCATAAATTCTGAAATGACTGAATAATTAGTAAGAAAAAGCAACTTGTACAGTATTGCTAATAGATAGAAACTCAGCAGCTATTTTCATACCTGAAGTTAATTTCCACAGAAATGACGTTGCTAATCTACGAAATATCACTGTAACCTAATTTATTATGCAAGCTGCAATATATGTTACCAATTTAAAGATGCCCCCCCATCTTTGCAGGTACTCTTACTTAACAGAGAGCCGGCACAGTATGAAATTCAGGTATTTTCCAGCTTTCTCAGTCTCATATAGTGCATATTAGTCACCACGAAGAAGGAATGAGAAAAGCAAAAAAAAAAAAACAAAAACAAAAAACCAGATGGAAGCAAGAGGGGAGTGAAAGAGTGAAAGGGATGAAAAAAAGAAAGAATGGGGAAAGAGCAGGGAAAAGAAAGGAAAGGCAATCTGTTTAAATCTGGATTGACAGAGCAAGCTTTCTCTGGTCTTGTTTCACGGCCAGGAACGGTGTACTTAACAGCCAGCTCTCAGGGGAAAATGATGCATGTGTAATACTACATATGCAGATTATATGTACACGTTTGTTATGAATTTTACAGACATAAAGGATGCGAGGCACAAAATTTATAAAGAGTAATAAAATACAGAACGCCCTTTACTCTAAAATAGCCAAGTGATGCTCACAGAAAACATTTGTTAATTTTTGCTGAACTCGAAAGCCACACTAATTGGGTTAGGAGTAGCTCCAACGTGAATACTGGCTGATCTTTTTGTTTATGGTGAAGACTAATTTGAAAGTGATACAACAAAGACACACATCAGACCTTCGCTTGCTTGTCAGTTATATGAGTGATTTCCTTGATGAATGGTGGAAGAATATTTCCTCATTTTTGTGTGCTATTCACAATGTCATGGATAAAGACAGAACAAATGTTAAACTGTAATCTGTATAGGGCGCCTGGGTGGCTCAGTCGGTTAAGTGTCTGACTCTTGATTTCGGCTCAGGTCATGATCTCAGGGTTGTGAGATCGAGCCCTGTGTCTGGCTCCATGCCCAGTGCGGAGCCTGCTTAAGATTCTCTCTCTGCCCTCCTTGTTGCTCTCTCTAAAAAAATAAAATAAAAGTAAAATGTAATCTGTGTTATTAACATTTTCTCTATAGTTTCTTAAATCTAAACAATCAACAAAACAATAAAGCAAGCCCTGACTTACAAAGTTTGCCAATTTTGGTGATGTAAATACTCCCCCCATGGCCAATTTCAAGTTAGGAACCTGATGTCACTCAACACAGAAGTGGGAAGACGTGCACAGAAGCAAACCGTTCTTTAGTATTTCTATACAGACACAACAGATAAAAGCAACCTCAAAAGCACCAAGAAGAGTAAAACGTAACAAAATTATTAAGGAGTGATTAATTATGAGTATTTATTACCTGTGTTTTTAATGTACTTGATTTGATCTGTAAGTTCATATAATTTGATTTGTAACTATGACCGTATTAAACAACCAGCTCACAAAATCCTTGAAACGTAACACTGGCTCTTATGAGTCAGTACATGCCAACTCCCACACACCACTGGGTAGGAAGAAACAAACAGGTCATAATAAACAAATGATAATACAATCTAATGGTGCTGGTTATTATTAGGTATAAGGAACACACAACTGGGGAAGAATCCAGGATTCCCTGATACATGGTCAGAATGGAGCCGATATCGGAGTATCTGTGGTGATGATCCGTGGTTCCCACAGTCTAGGTCTCCTGTCCCAGACTGTACGGAATGAACCACAGGGCTGACAGGGAACTTCTAGACTAGACCAGATGGTACTAGCGGTTTTTGTAGGCAGGGCTTTCTGACTGGCGGGTCTGTATTCAGCGAACGCCAGAACTCCACCCCCTGGCCATGCTCTTTCTTCGTCTACTCCAAGTGGTGTATGTCCCTCCCTGGCTGGGCTGCAAAGTCTTTTGAGGGCAGAGATCAGGACTGGATGATCCAAAAAGCATTCTGAGCTCATACTTAGGGAGCCAGAAAAAGCAGTGTTTCTGAAGAGAATTTAACATCTCGAAGTATGCATCAAAGTAGTCTGCATGAGGAAACTCAGAAGCTTGCTGTACTTTCTTATACTTACGCTATTGTTTTTATTTTGAATGACACAGGAGATGGTGGGGGAGGTGGGAATTGGGAGTAGAGAACCATCATCATTTTGTAAATAGAAGGTTTTAATCCAGCTTCAGTTATTCATTTTATGTCACCCCTCTGTTCTCTAGCAATAGCTTGGCTTTGGACATTGCCAGCATTTAATCTATATTTGTCAAATACATAAAAAACTAAAGTATCAGCCATGAGTACTATGCGAAGTCTAAGAATATAATCTTAGACTGCCATTTTAGAAGCTGGGAGAGATTCTTTAACACGCACTTTCTCCAAGTGTGAAACTGTCAAAAATTTCAATGTCAATGACTCCCTAATATACAATTTAAGACTTCAAAATAATATCAAAATATGATTTGCACTAGGATATTTATGTCTAAGAATAGTAAACTCCGATATCAGAATGCCAAATTAAATCCTCAGCTACATGGATTCTTCATTAGTAGGAACATCATGGAACGCATATTTTTCTGGTGCTACTGAATGCAGCATGAGGTCATGCTTTTCTTAGAAACTGTGCATAGGAGGATAGAGGAGATACTAATAGAATGAAGATAAAGTGATGGAGAATAAGAAATAAAGGCAAAATGGTAGTTGACCCTTAGGTAGAACTGACAGAAATTCAGTAGAGTATCAGAAAAATTCATCAGTATTTACAATTGTTGAATAGGAAGAATAATGAGGTCTATCATTATGTTATCTTATGTTTCCAAAGACTTTTCAGGGTCCTTGAGTGGCTCTTTCTCTTTCTTTCTACCTCTTAAATTCTGATGTTTCTCAGGATTCTGTCCTAGGCCTTCTTCCCTTTGTACTAGACTCTCCCCACTATTCTCATGGCTCCAGCAGCCTCCGAGACGGCGATGGGGCCCGAAAGCATATATTCAGCCACTGTGTGTCTACTAAGCACTGATATGATTTTCAGCTGCTGGCTTCACATTCCGTGACTCCCTGTTCTAATGCATCCATGATGAATCTGCCAGAGCTACCTTTCATAACACAAATCCGATTACACCATCTTTTACTTTTCATAATTCAGTGGCTTTTCATACTCTTCTGAATAAAGGATAAATATTTTCTAAGAAGCATAAGGTCTTTGCAATCTACCATTTCAGCTTTATCTCCCAACATTACCCAACTCATACTCTACACACTCTAGTCGCTGAACTTCTCAAATGCCATGTTCATTTGCAATTCTAGATTCCTTTCCATGTCAATTTCTCTGCATGAACCCCCCACCCCCTCCGTGGACTCCAACCTTTCCAGCCCCCTAGACAGAGCTACTAATTTCAACAGGCACTTGTAGGTAGACCTGAGCAACTGTGAAGACACGTTCTGTGTCCCGCATTATTCTATGAACATCGACAGCAGAGCTTCTTTGTCTCGCTCATCCTCGCATTCCCGATATTTTAATGCAACAGTGGAGGGGCTTGACATATCCACCTTAAATGAAAACGGCAAATCATTGAAAATACCCTATCTTCCCTTTAGATAATACCAACCTCTGGATGGACAAACCTTCAGGAGTTGTCCTACACATCAGCCCACGAACATTCTAGAAATTTACCTCACATTTACTCAACAATTATTAAGTATCTACTATGTGCTATCCCCCCGCCCCGGCCCCGGGGGGGGGGGGCGGGTGGGGATAGGAAAATGAATGAGACACAGACATGAGAACCACAAATACCAGTTTGTTCTACCAGCTACTTATAGAGGGAACCATAAGGGAAAGGGCTGTCAGAGTTACCTGAAGGAGTCATGAAAGGATGGGCTAAAAATTCACTGCCCTTGAAATCCAAGCCAAATATTAGATCCCAAAATCAAGTAGATAAAATGGAAATCCTAGCTCTGTTTAAAGATCACCTATCACCAAGTGCTGTCTGTTACATTAATTATGAAATAATCACACTAAAAATGGAACACATTTCACAACCTGAACCAACTGAGAAGTGGGTGCACTGCAAATCAGATACAGGAGAAATACCAATAGGCACCAAGAAAGTTGATTACTCTTATTCCACAGGAATTTTCTGTAGGATAAATCACTTAACCCTCTCCGGGCCTGTTTTGTCCTCATTCAAATATAAATGAGAATAATATCTACCTATCAACTCTACAAGGCCACAGAAACAGCAAAGGGGACAACAGATATGCAAATGCCCTGAAAAAGAACACTTGAAATCATTCTACAAATACAAGGTAAGCTCCCCATTACCAGGATCATAAAACACATTTCTGAAAGGTTCTTCAAGAAGCAAAAGGATGGTGTCTCTTTTATTATGTTTGCTTATTTCTGCTGAAAGTAAAATCATGCTTCTTATAAGTTTAGAAGCTACAAGTGTGTGATGGAAACCATTTCTAAGGTAAACAAAACCCATATTTTAGGATTCATTTATTCCTTCCTGCATTAATTCAGTCTGTCAACAAATACATAATGAGCAGCAACCCAAAACAGAACTTTGCAAAAACACATTAGGGAAGATTTGACAATAAAATCTTGAAATCTATCCTCAAGATACTTAGTATCTAAGTGATTTTTAGAGCAATGCTGGCTGGCCTATACGTCTACAGGAAAGGTTAGCTATGTGCACGTCTACACAAACGAGAGATTCAGGGACGTTTTTACATTAATAGTCATTTCATACGTGGCTTACAAATTGTATGTGTAGATGAATATAGAAACATGAACAAAGAATACTACAGTTCACTGATTAAGTAAGCAAAGGGCTGTAGGATTCTTCAGGTCACAGTTGTAGCTACAAAAGAAATACAAAGTGTGTAAAGGTATTTTGCCATTAATCCTCTCAGCCACACAAGGAAAAGCGTATCTTCAAATGGCAAACAAAAAAAAGTAGTTGGATGTGTTAACACAGGTTGGGATGAGAGGATAGTACAGAGCCCAGTCTATCTTTTTTATTATGTAAATTAGCATAAATATAAAGACCCAGAGACTGAAAGGAAAAAAAAAAAGGGATACTTCTATCCCCACAATAGCAAGTACCAGGGCAATTAAGAAATTGTTCACTCACAATATGGATATGAAAACCCTCAAAATCCTTATTTGGCAAAATCTGCATAAGGTTTCCAAGTCAGGAAAGAGTTGAAGAAATTTTTACAATGTTCTGTATTATGCAGTTAAAAATAAGTCAGTATTTCAGTGGGAAGATGTCTACACCAAATACACTGCTCCTTGGAGTTAGTTATATTTGGATTAATCTCCATATCACAATCTACCCACACTCGTCCATAGCCCATAGAGTGTTATTTGTGGCTTACCGTTTATTTGGATCCTTTATCAAGAGCCCTGAAAGCAGTGATTTTGCATCTGAAGAGAGTGTTCGAGGAAATTTAATGTCTTCCATTAGTATTAGTTCAAAAAGTTTCTCATGATCCTGGTTGTAGAAAGGTAGCCTCCCACACATCATCTCATACATGACGACCCCCAGGCCCCACCAATCCACAGCTCGGCCATAGTCATTGTCTTCTAACACCTAAGAGGGAAACCAGCAAAAAGATTCGTTATTACACATGAACTTTTAGAGCAGTCTTTACCAGATGTACGATTCTTACATCAAAGTGAATCCTAACTTGCAAAGCCTAGGTAGGCTACTCTCACATCTTGACATTTAAACTAGAAAGCATCCCACAAAAGATATGAATCACACCAGATATGTGAAATGTTCAATCCATGTCCCAAAGTGGCCAGTATACCATAAAGGGCCACGTGGCACATTCCAAGTGAGTGATGACTAAGGCTCAAGCAAAAATGGTTTGTGTATCTGCACATTTTCTCATAGGCCTACTTAATTTTTCACTCTGGTTTCACTAATGTGGACTTCAAGTAACTTGGAGGGAAGTCGTGCTGACTGAGCATAAGGAACCATGGAGAAAAACTAAGGAACTTGAGTCAAACTGGGAGGACAGGAGTCATGTACGCAGAGTCATATAGACAGGTTCAGGGCACGGCGAGCATGACAATCAAGCTGGAAACTTCTGGAGGGCCCCTGCATGTTTAAACTCTTTAAGGAAATAGTCAATAAAGTGAATATAAAGATTTACTGTTTGGGGTGTGTCCAAAGCTTTAGTACCTCACAATAAAATTTCTGTTAAACACAAACACCAAAAATCACAGCGCAGTATCTCTCTGGTATATGCCCTTAAATTTATTTCCCAAAATACATTCTGTGCAAAATAAATTTTGAAAGAAAAGATAGGACAGTATCAGTTAGGCTATGTTAGAGCCACCTATTCAAATCAGGGCATAATAATTCAGCATTTGTCTCAGGAAAATGTTGATTTGTACCTTCTTATTAGGTATGTTCCTCATCCAATGCAATTTTCTTCACTTATTTGGATCTTCCAATATTTTTTTAAAGATTTTATTTATTTATTTGAGAGACAGAGAGACAAAGAGAGCACAAGCAGGGGTTGGGGCAGAAGGAGAAGGAGAGAGAATCTCAAAAGCAGACTCCTAGCTGTGTGTGGAGCCCGACACAGGACTCGATCCCAGGACCCTGAGATCACAACCTGAGGCGAAGGCAGACGCTTAACTAACAGCCACCCAGGCGCCCCAGGATCTTTCAGTATTTTATTTTAAATTACTATATCTGAATAATCTTAAAGCCTACTTTATCTGATTCTCTTAGCTTTGGGACAAATAGAGAAAGAAAACCAATTAAAAAAATCTTGTAACTGATTACATAAGAATTTGATACAGAAAAAAGTGGTGCACATGTTCCAAACTTTCTTAGTTTGAGTTAAGTAAATAAGTTGTTGAAGATTACTCCTATGTGACTTTTATTTAAAATTTACCAATAATTTCATAGAATTGACATGGTATGTTTGACAGTTAGACCATGATTACCTATCAATGCTATGAAAGGCACTTGGTAGACAGGGTATTTATATGCATGGAGAATGTAATTTTGAGAAAAAACTATGTTACTTAAAGATTATTTCAGCAGTTTTTTTTCAAATGTTATGAGAAGATTTTTACTTCGGTTGTATCCAGTCCCAAGATGACATAGGAACTGCATTAGCAAGATATCAACACAAGTCCAGTTCCTATGTTTTTCCAAAAAATCTTTTGTAGAGTAACAAACTAAGCAAAATATTTTGGGGAAGAACAACAAATTCTAGTTTTTGTCTTTGGCTAAAAATATTTCAGATTTCTACTTGTTCGAAATGAGCAATGTAAGAACACACAGAAAACAAGAAATAACCTAAAGAAGCAGAAAGAATTTGGCTTGTGTACTTATTACTTCAGTGAAAGAAAACGCTGTACGTATGATTTTTAAATACCAGTGACTTTTGATTGTTCAAGAATCTATCTCCTGTCCAATTAGTAGAATGGACTGTTTGTGGGCCTGATCTAATAGATCCAGGATTTCACCTAATGACAAACAATTTTAAAATCTAAGTAACCTTTTACTCAATTCCTACAACACCAACAAAACAGTGGCACGCGCAAAAAAGAGCCAAATGTGGTTTTTAACCTCTTTTTTTCATAAAACCATAAAAAGCATAAAAGCTGGATTAACTGCTTCCCGAACCCACATTTCACCAGCCGGGTTCTCATCCCCAGCTGGTAAAACTGGCAATCCTTTATTTTTGTTTAAATACCTGGTTTGCAGCCAGAAGGGAAAGTGAGTACATAAAAAAAAAAAAAGGGTTTTATTTTTGAAAAGAAATAAGCAACTGAAAAATAAAACTGCATTGTAAAAATATCTGTTTGATAAAATAAATTTTTTATTTCGCTTTGTAAAATGAACACTGATTCTCAAAATAAGTGGTTTTGCTTCTGAACATACGCACTTTAATGAATATATAGATACATCACATTGCAATTAGAACTGTTTGCTGTATTATTTGAACTGAACGAATCTGATTTGATATATTGTATCTTATCGACACCTGAAGTCCAGCAATGCTGAGGAGAAAAAAACCCTAAAAACCCAGCCAGCCCTCTTAATCTAAGAGTCTTTGTTCTCAATTAAAAAGAAAGATTTCTGTTCAACTCCCACCTCCAAACAGCTGGAAGATGAAATATACAAGAAATAAAAAGAAAAGCGATTATAATATTTTACATGTGGGTACAGAATATAAAACATGTTGCCACTGTTCAGACAATATCCCTTCTCTCTCCCTAAATCTAAATTATCTCAAAACACAATACTTCCAAAGGCTCTAGAAATTCCAGAGTGAAATTAAAATCCACAGCCTCTTTTATATTATTTTCTAAAGACAATTTTCCTCCCTTACTCAAAGCACATATTTTCCCCCAAATTACAGTAACATACAAAATTTACATTCCTTAACCTAAGAGTTGCAATTCCTTCTGACTACCTCTGGTGACTTTTTTTTTTTCCTAGAAAAAGGCTAATTTACTTGCTGGTTATCAGGAGGGCTGATCCAAAAGGTGCGATTATCGGTAACGCAGAGGCACAGCATGGCAAAGTGCATTTCAACTCCAACCACTTGCCTTATCATATAATTTGGATATAAATGCAGATCAAAATCTGCTCCTAGAGAAATAATCCACTGAAAGACTTCTGAAGGATTAAAGAAAGTGTCTCTTTTCCACAGAATCACTGTTACTAATGTTTACAACTGAACTCAAGGTTTCAATACGAATGCAGACACTTGGTATTTCCTTTGCACCCTATTGTCTCTGTCACCACAGATGTAGCTTTACTTTGTAACTACATTTAATGCAAAAGAGAGACATAAAGGACAAGAGGTGATCTGGAACACCAGAAGTAATGTAAATATTCAACAATGATAAGAGGTCACAGTAACTCAATATCCAAACAGAACACAAATGCTGGGAAACAAGGCTTAGTTTCCATTTTTCAACCAGGAGCCAGAGAGTGCTTCACTTTCTGATATAATAAAACCGGTTTCAAGGAGGTCACAGCAGGTATCCATTACCATTAAATATTCTGGTAACATTTGGTTAATATTTGGTAATAGTTGATGCAGATGCTTCTGTTAAATAAAAATCAGCATAAGTAGCTCTTGAATGGTTACTAATTTCAAGGATGATAATAATAAACTATGAATTTTAAAATGATATCATCAGTTAAAGTTCCCAATATAAATATTTATTTGGCGAATGGGTACTTTCAAAAACCATATTCACTCCAGTGTTCTCTTACCAACTGGGATTTACTGGAAGGTTGAAGGAACACCTTTCTCGGCTTGGCCGCCAGGCCACACAATGCACCCAAGGCAAGCAATTATAAGGAGGGGATGTATGCCCCGGAGTGGCTTGCTGCTCAATCAATAATCCAGACAGAACAGATGGGGGAAAAAATTAAACATCCAAACAAACTGTCTGCACACCTATGCTGTGAAAGTAAACTGCGAACTTGGATGAACCAATTTACCATTAATTCAAAAAAGAATTTTTTTTTCCTGGTAACCTTGTATTTCAGGTAACGGATATGTGTGTGTTTTCTATGTAAACATACGTTTCTATACTTTATCATTTATGGAAATCCTTTACATATTCTCCACATCCTAGGAATCTGCTTAAAAAAAAAAAAAAGACCTGTTAAGTCTTCCAATCCAGATTCTAAAATGTAGTGCAGCTTTAGAAGTCTGTATTTCATGGGAATTACGAATTCCACGGTTTCTTGGTATTTTCTTCATGGATATTTATTTTATACCCGGTTCTCAAGCGCTCTGTTAATTCTTAAGAGACTGAGGGTAAAGGCCATTTGCTGTGAAGGAGCGGGGCTGTAGGCTTTACGGATGCTTCCTTGTGTGTCCACGCAAGGTCGGCTCACAGCGTCCTCTCGAAAGCAGCCCCTGGATGCAGCAGGCAGCTCGCCTGAGCGAGAGGAGCACTACACAGGTGCAACGCACTTACGCACATCTGCCCAGGGAGTTCACTACTTCCGTCCGATCCCAGAGCAACAGCCATAGAGGGGTTTCAGGAAACTGGGCCTTTCTCACCCAAAAGGTGACAGCCATTGTGAAATACTACAGGTCATCAGTAGCGTGCGCCCAGCGGGCACTGAGTTTTGTCTCTGTTCTCATGCTTCAGAGAATTTCAAATTAAATTCTGGGCTTAACCTAGAATCATTCCAAAGCACGGAATGCAACTATTCCTGCTGTTAAAGCCGAAAGAGCACACAACACCGAAAAGAACTTTAGGTGAGAACTAGGGGCTGCAGGAACTCACAGGCCTCTAAGGAAGTAGGAGCCACAACTTAGCGACACCCAGAGACAGTGAAGGTTGAACTAGAAATATTATTTTCATTCATATTTAAGTAATATCCAATTTGGGGAGAAAGTGGGATGATTTTTACTATTACCCAGAAACAGTATAAATAGCAAGCCAACTCATGACAGTTACAGGCCCTTAAGTCTCCTTATACATGAGCGGACAACCTCTACCCAAACTAATCACTGTGCTCCTTCACTTAATTTCCCCCTTAATATTGATGGATCCTCCTTTTTGGAGCCATTCAGGAGGATAAAGGTTTTCAAAAAGGCCTTAAGAGGATGAGTGTTACATGAATTATTAACAAATAAAATATGAGGGATGCACACAGTTTTAGAAGGGCTACTAAAACTTTTTAGTTTTACAAAATGCTTAGGCATTTGAAGACTTAGTTTCACAATCTGTTAGAAGCGGTAGAATTTTGTCCGAGGGTTAAGCGAACTGTAACTGTGTGCTCCTATTTTTACCTGCAGAGTAAATGTGCAAACACATGCTAACCTTGGACTCACTCATTTGTCTTAAGCTCTAACGACAATATCAACAGAGCCCAGGAAATGATGCCTTTTACATCTCTTCTTTGTTGCCTTGAAGATAAATACATACAATTCCATGTCATACATTTAAATCGAGTTGGGTTCTAAATGCCCCCCCCACCCCATCTGTACTACTCGTTGTCAGCAACTACATTTACCCTGAATCTGTGGATGCTCCCAGCTCATTCTGAAGAAGTAACTGCATATCTCTGGCTTTAAATTTACATGAAATTTAACGTCCATTTGTGCTACTCCCTCTACGGCACCACGAGAACTTCGAGCAAATCTTTTTCTCAAAGTCGTCGGCAAAATATCTGGTCTCTTTCAGATATTTTCAAATTATACGTTATATGAGAGATAATAAAGGTAGCAGGCTTCAGAAGACAAGCGAATAAAATGACAGCAAGTGAATGTTTTCTAAGAGTGAGGATCTGAAAACGAAGAACACATCAAACAATGCAACTTTAGCCACTAGAAAAAAACCTTTTACACTTACATGAAATCAAATTATGTATATATTTTTTTTCTGAATAGCAACCACAACTCAGTACTATGCATTTTCCAACAGCCAAGCCATTTTTCTGCAATCTTTTTGTTAGTTCTAACTTGATTATCAAATAATTTTTATTTTTACACTATTACAGAAGTGCATTTCTCTAGGTTTCCAAAACCACCTTATTCAACCTTCCCCATCTGTCACCATCTGCTTCTTTTTAGCATGTACTTTTTGTGTGATCACATAAGCATGTGAAAAATAACTAACATTCAGATGATTATCTGCTGGTACATTTGAGGACTGGGCATAATAAAAGTGAACTGCCAAAACGTACTTAACACTTTTAATTTTGTTGGGTCTTGCATGTAAGCTACATTTGATTTTCAAACTGTTTTACAGTTGGAAAGTTGATCAGGTACTGCTAACTCAAGAGCAAAGCTGAGGCTAAATAATTAGCACTGCATAAGATGGTTTGGATTCAATGAGAGCCAAATCAAATAATAAAATTTAACAGTAAGATTTTATATGTGATTTCCAATTTCTTTTTGAATTTCTACGTGGAAAATATAGTATCAATTTAAAAAACAAAATTCTCTCGAAATATCTTACCGTCCATAATGTATGGCAGGTAAGGTTTCTTTCTAATATAAGAGCAAAAACACATTCATTTAAAACCATAGATACAAATGCATTTTTAGAGATGTAGGATACTAAATGCGTACTTTATATGCCTGCTAGCACTGTGTCTCTCCAACCTCTTAAAAAAAGACATGATTTTTTTTTCCTTTACCAATAAATATCTCTAATTCTTTACCAAAAGAGGTAAAAGAACAAATACTTGTAAATACTCTTTTTCCAAGAAATGGCATTTTTATACTTTAAGAGTCATCTTTCCCGGTGTTCTATGCTACAAGAAGAAACTTAAGCTTACTTAAAATTTGTCTTTAACACCAGCTATGAGTCTGACATGTCGGACAGTTAACAATCGGTTTTGACCTGATCCCTAAGTCTTTTTTGAAGTATCTTTTCATAGCCTTCGTGGATCTTTAAGGAGCAGAGCATTTCTGCCAGGTGAAGGCAAAGTAAAAGGCAGAGGGTGACCACTGCTAGAAGAGACACAGGAGGCCTGAGCTCTCTCCACAGTGTGTAAACAAGTCTTGTGTACGAAGAGACAATGCTGACAATGAGCCACTCACAAGAGAAGCAGTGATCGGGAATGTATTGCAGGTCTGATAAGCAACTATGACTTACATACCATGGAGAAAAGTCTAGCATTGATGATGGAATGTACTAGAAATTTCAAGGTTCAAGGAAAGTGAGAGACACCATCTCAAGGGCTCTTGCCCACCCCTCTGACTCTGATCATGTTCATCTGATCACATTATTGCCTTGTTCTCAATTCCAAAGTGACTTTCCTTTATCCAGAGATCAAAGCTAAACTCCTTTGCATTTCAGTCCCCATCTCTGTGTCCAGCCCCCTGTCTTCCTGCTCCCTGTTCACTGCCACTGGGCCCTCCCAGCAGGCTGACACACCCTTCCTTCTCCTCCCACGACCCTGGGCACAACTCCAGGAAAGGAATTATTTTCTTGCACAGTAATGATTGTTTTCTGTCTCTTATCACCCTGGTAAACAGCAAGCTACTTGAGGACAAAAACCATTTCTTACTATCTTTGTATTCCCAGCCCCTGACACAACGCATGACCCCTAATAAATACTCTGTAAGTATCTCCTGAGCGAACGAGAATGTTCTTCAGTGAAATGGTCCGCATCGGAGACCGGAGAAAGGGACTTAAAATTCTTGTTCTTAAAAGTAAGAGTAAACACATTCAAAGTTACCCCTATTTAACAAAAATTCCATGATTGACACAAATACTTAAAATGAAAGAATTTAAATTGCATGAGAAGTGAGCGGTTTCAGGAATTGTCATCCCCAAATGGTAACGACAGTGATAGAAAAAAGAGGGGTTGAGACCGTAATTATGGATCAACACACATCAGCTATGGGTACAGAAAATGCTGTTAAAGACCAGACGTCTGCAATATTAAAAAAAAAAAAAAAAAGGTACACAGAAATGTTTCTTACTTCTTTTTAAAAAGAAATCGATAATTTCTTGGGAATTGTAAAGTTTCACTTTAGAAACAACTGGACCCTTCTTGCATGAAACTCTTGGTTTTGTTCTTCAGCTGATGATATAAACATGTAAAACAGTATCTTTGTCTCTTAGATCATCTGCTTCTGAATGAAATGAGATGTGTTTATCTTCTTCAGAAATAATTTCCCTAATTGTGACACAACTAATTTTGTTATTCTCAATACAGGATGGCATCATCTGTGGCCAAGGATCGCAGGGGTTACTTGAATTCCAGAGAAACAAAGGATTTGTTTTTCATGACATTCACAAATACAACCTATTCTAGAAAATATGATCTCATATTTGAATAAATAAGGAAGTGTTCCGAAAATTTTACTTAATTCGCCACAAAAATGGGAGGATCTTAAACTCCAGATTTTATAACAGAGAAAATAATATTGTTGGCAGCCTTCAAGAAAATATTTGGAAATTTATTGTATTTCAAATTATTAGCCCTTATTTATAATAACACAACATTCTTGAAATGTAAATTTACTCTCTAATTGAAAAAAAAAAAAACCCATTATAATAACAAACTGGTATGAGTTACTACATGTATAGGGAATGCTAGGGTTCTCGATGTATTCCTACTTCTTAATTTAATTACCTTTTCCTTTTGAGCATTTATAAAGCATTCACCTTAAAAATGACAATTATTTACATCTATAAGTGGTCTTGAAATTGTGGTTTTGGGGCCATAATACATGTAGTTAAAAAAGGAAGAGTGGCCTGTATAAGATGGACCTAGTTAGACTCCTGATCCTCTCTCCGACAAATCCCTGTGGTGTACAGACTCCATTAAAAAGAAGTTCTGATCCTCAGTCCCCTCAGCTTTAAAAAAACCATCAGGGAGGGGCGCCTGGGTGGCTCAGTCGTTAAGCGTCTGCCTTCGGCTCAGGTCATGATCCCAGGGTCCTGGGATCGAGCCCCGCATCGGGCTCCCTGCTCGGCCAGGAGCCTGCTTCTCCCTCTCCCACTCCGCCTGCTTGTGTTCCCTCTCTAGCTGTCTCTCTCTCTCTCTCTGTCAAATAAATAAAATAAAATCTTTAAAAAAAAAAAAAAAACCATCAGGGATGCTATCGCAAAAGGTCATTCCAAACATGCAGCGCACATACACAGCAGATGTTCAATAAGCTAATATCCATCCATCAAAGATCAACGCCTCCCTATTTGGCTCCAGCCACACCAACCTTCTCAGAGTATGAGGGAGGAACTGGGCTCGTTCCTGCCTCAGGGTTTTACACTAACTGCTCTCCGTGTCTGGAAAGCTCATCCCGTCCACTTCCGCAATAGCTGCCTCCTTCTTAGCATTCAGCTGTCTGGTCGACCACCACTTCCCCGCGCATCCTGCCCATAGAAGACCGTATCTTCCAAAGACAGCGGCAACAGTATCTCCTGTCTCCCATGGTCTCCTACGACGGGGAAGGGGGAGTCAACGTCACTACCTCTTCAACTGGTGTTGGCTCGGAATGCCTAACCAGAAAGCCTATGACAGAGACGATGTGTGGTTCCTGGAACCAGGCCATAGAAGGAGACACATGCACGAGTGTTCGCAGCAGCATTACAGCCCAAACTGGAAGCGAACCAAATGTCCGTCGACTGCTGAATGGATAAACAAAATGTGGCATATCCATACAATGGAATATTATTTGGCCATTAAAAGGAATGAAGTACCAAGAAAATGCTAAAAACATGGATGAATCTTGAAAACCTACAACGTGAAAGAAGCCAGACACAATCAGCCCCCTATTATAGGACTCCATTGATAGGAAATGTCCAGAAGAGGTACACCTGTAGAGACAGAAAGTGGATCGTGGCTGCCTGGGGGGAGAGGAGCTAATGGGTATGGGTTGTGTTGTCGGAGTGATGAAAATACTCTGGAATTAGATGGTGCTGACAGTCACACAACTCTGTGAACATAAAAACCACTGCTGAATGTTATGGTAGGTGGCCTGAACTCCAGTAAAGTTATTACAAATATACTATGAAAAGGACTTTGCAAAAAACTAATAAAACATTTCTTAACGGTTTACTAGGTGAACAACAATAACAACAAAACCTAACAAAACAAAACAAAACAAAACAAGGGGAAACAGCCTGTGACTCGTTCCTCAGGACATTCACTTGTGGAACCCAAGGCCGAAGAGGTCTGGACCACCTGGTGAGGCTGAGGCTCTCAGTCAAGGCTCCAGGTGACGGCCTGTCAGGGTAGCGGCGGGCAGGAGCACCGACTGTCAGATGAGTGAGGATGCTTCCTCGCACCAGCCTCCAGCCACAGTCACCCCGCTGCTGTGAAGTCCTTCTGGTTGAGGCCCCACATGGTGTGGGGCAGAGATAAGCCACCCCTGTTGTCCCCTGACTATTCTTGACTCTGAACCAGAGAGCACATAAAATGCTTGTTTTTCACCATTAGGATTTGGAGTGCTTTGTTACAAGGCCATAGTAATTTGAACTCTATCTAAAATAGCCACCACACCACACCCTTCCCTTTATCCAGCTTTATTTTTCTCCCTGGGCCTCCTAGTCATTAGATGACATTAGGGTATTTACTTATTTTTATTGTTTCACTCCAGAGAGCGGGGTCTTTTGTGTCTTGCTCCTGTAACCACATCACCCAGACAAACACCCAATACATAGGAGATATGTAATATATATTTGTTGAATAAACAAATTCACGAATTATTATGGAACCCTCAGCATGGGGAGGTCACTGGTTGGGACTTGCTTTGGCATGAATTCCAAGATGTAGCTACTGTCCTTTCATTACCTTTCCCTATAAAATACTTTCCAATAATGAAATATGGAAATCCACAACACTGCGAATGTCAATTATCATTGTTTCTTTGTTTTGAAGGAAAATCCACGATAGCTTATAAAACTGCAAACATTCCTGCTGATGCTATTCAATTACCTGATTTTAATAAATGAATCAAAATGGGCCTAATCAAGAAATAAAATGTATGTGGCCAAAACATAAAAATTGACTTACTCTACTGAAGTTAGCACCTTTGTGCTCATAAAATATAATTGCTACATATTTTTGCTCTATAATCCCATGCTAAACAAGTGAGAGCAAAATAGATGTGATTCGTGTTGGTGGAATTTAAGAAACAAAACAAACGAGCAAAGGGAAAAAAAGAGAGAAAGGCAAACCAAGAAACAAACTCTTAACTCTAGAGAACACACTGGTGGTCACCAGAGGGGAGGTGGGTGGGGGGATGGGCGAAATAGGTGACGGGGATTAGTAAGAGTCCACTTATCATGATGAGCACTGAGTAATGTACGGAAATGTTGAATCACTATATTATATACCTGAAATTGACATAACACTGCATGTTAACTATACTGGAATTAAAAATAAGACATAGTAGATACTGCAATGTTTTTTAATGCTAAATGGTTTACTTTGCAAAACATATGGCCATATTAGATTTTTCCTCCGAATGAAAGCATAGCCTACCTCTGGTGCCAGATATTCTGGTGTGCCACAGAATGTCTTCATGGTGGCTGCATCTGTGATCCCTTCTTTGCAAAGTCCAAAATCTGTAATTTTTATGTGGCCATCTTTATCCAGCATTAAATTCTCCAACTGTGTAGTAAGAAAAATGACATAATTTGTTTTATAGTTTTCAAAAATAGGAAAATACTGTTTTGAAAAATTATTGAATGCTGAGTAAGGTATTTTGGAAAGAGGACACAGCTGTAGTTAATAGAACTTGCAGCACTTACAAACCCTATAGCTTCCTAACTCATGTGTAAAAAGAAATATGTTTTATCAAATACTTCACGATGATAAAATTATTGATTTTTAAACCAATGGGAGTAAGAGCCATTATTGTGTAAGCTCTGAGAACTAAAACCTAAATAACTTTTCAAAGCAAACAGCAATCCTTTTTTTTTTCTTAATAAATTGTGATCTAAACAATCCCAAAGAGACGAGCATCTTCTTCTAGATATATACAGATGGTTTGCAACAATTGCTCTTGGGAATCTATTGCTATTATAAAATATTCACTTACAGAAATGTTTTTTGGTGGTTGTTGTAAATCAAACCTAAATCTTATTTTGTAAGGTAAGGCGATATCCTCTTTTGAAGATCTTTGTAATAAAGAAATACCAACCCTTTTAAACATAAAAAGAAAAAGAATATCAAAG
The DNA here is from genome assembly GCF_964656455.1 of Halichoerus grypus. Lineage (NCBI taxonomy): Eukaryota > Metazoa > Chordata > Mammalia > Carnivora > Phocidae > Halichoerus > Halichoerus grypus. The sequence goes on along the minus strand of NC_135718.1, from coordinate 93,989,475 downwards.
TCAAACATTCAACAGTTAATGAAAATATATAGCACAAATATTATAAAACTGGAATCTCTTTGAACCCGTTAATTCAAAAACACCAAAGAGAATTTTAAAGATTTAACCAAGTATCAAGATCATTTGCCTCAAGTGAAAATTATAAAATGTAAGAGGGAAAGGAATTTGTGCAATATTAATGCAATTAAAAATAGCAACAATAGCTGAGCTTTTCCTCCCAATGTGAACCCAACCTTATGATTATCATCACACAAAAATACATATGAGGTCTAGCTTGTGATCCTATAGCCTTATATAGACAAGGCTCCTAAGCTTGCTCAGTCATCTAGATGTAACCTGAAGGTACATACAAGAAACACATACAGAAGAAACACATGTGAAAAATGTATTAGCAGGAAAAATGACAATTAGCTTATTTAAGGAGTGAAGACTTATTCTCCTTCATGTGATGACATATGACAGTGCTTACCTGAACTTTGAAGTCAATATCAATTTCAAAACAGAACTCCATATAAGAATATAAACAGATATCAATCATAGAAAATGTGATAGTATACTCTGTCACAGTATCCAAAGTCTTATACACGAGAAACCAAATACAGTTAAGGAAATAATGCTCACTGAAGGAAAGATGAGAACAGACCTAAGTCTCTGGGTACAGTACTGGCTGAACTAAATGCTCAGTACATGTCTCATGAACTGTAGAGACTTCGGTGAAGTGAGTTTTTCACTGGTCTACAGGAAGGTGAACAAACCCTAAATATATTTTGAACCTTTCAAAAATAGAAGTTCTTTTATTTTATCTAAATTCAGATATCATGCATCTTCCTTATGCTCCTCTACTAACTGGAACTTAAAAATCAAGCCTAATTTACACAGATGGCAACAGGGCCTGAATACTGAAACCAGTCAGAAACATCAAGAAAGACTCTCTCTGTCTACTTCCCTTTCTTCCGATCACCACTCCCTGCTTTGTTCTTTCTTTTCTTTATGCTTTTGGTTTTCTATCCTTTTTCCTTCTCTTTCAAAAATACCCTCCTCTTCTCTCTCTACTGAGAAGTATATACCGGGAGAGTCTACTATTTTGTTGAATGAAAATATAAATGCCCTGCTTTCTTCATTTTAAAAAATATGCATATTGTTTTAATATATGAATATTATCATATAAAAAACAAAACCAAATTAAATTCTTAACATGCTGAAAGGTCTTTTAAAAATATTTAGTAAATCTCTTTTATTAACATAATACATAAAAATTCTTATAAAAACTTCAAATAATACATAATAGTACTGAAGAGAATGTCAATGTGCCGTCTATAGTCCATTCCATTCCCGCTCCTGTCTGTGTCGGGAGTATGTTATGTCACTCCTCTCTATAAGCTTTATATGCATTGGAAAGTATTCATGGAAACATGATAGCATGCACCATTTCTCTACATTTTGACAAGGCTATCTGGAAGCGAATGGAGACAGAAGTTTTTTAAAAAACACTGTTTTTTAATACCAAAAAGTGTGTATATTTTTTAAAATCCCGATTTGCACCTTGTTCTCTAGCCTCCTATCTCAGCTCTAAGATGCCAGGGGTTGAGGGATGAGGAAGGAACTGAGACGCAGGATAGAGTTGGAAAAAGGAACAGGGTGAACATGACCAAGAGTCTCAGTCTGCCCACAACTGAGGGGGTTTCCCAGGACACAGGACTTACAAGTTCCGTAACTGGGGAAGTCTGGGGCAAACCAGGACAGTTGGTCTTCCTACTTGTTTTATAAATATGGAGTCAAGTCAGAGAACGCATATATCAACTCAAGCTTTGCCCTTACTCACTGTGTGCCTTTGGGCATGTTGTTGATCTCTGTGTCTCTCAACTTCGTCTATGAAACAGAGGTAAATAACAGTAGCATCCAACGTGATTGCTTTGAGAATTAGAGATACTGAATGCGGAACTTTACACACCGCACACATTTAATAAATGTACTGATCATTTATTAAACGTGGAGAACTTAATGGCTGAATTATAAGTTATCACAATGGTGTGTGCTCTTCGAGACAACACAGGAAAGTTCAGGAACGGAACTTACTGAGAACTAAAACCTAAATAACTTTTCAAAGCAAACAGCAATCCTTTTTTTTTTTCTTAATAAATTGTGATCTAAACAATCCCAAAGAGATGAGCATCTTTGAGCAGCTCAGTGACTTTGTTAAAAATACTGTCAATATGCAATAATTTCTATTGACTAAAATAACAAAACACAAATACTTCATAATTTTTGAGCCAGTTTTTTCATGGTGTCCACCTTCTCCCATCATTTATTTTTGCTCTCTGCACATCCTGAAATGTCATTTTACTGAGCGCGACTGACAAAAACAACTTATTCATCAAAAAGAATCAACAATAGTCAGAGATGTATCACTTTACAGAAAGGATATCCCCAAACCTACTCTTGTATAAGGATAAATCGGGGGTAACTAAATATCCAGTCTTGTTTAAAAATAAGTAATAATTCAACACAGATGCAAAACAAAGTTTCTGTAAAATGTTAAGAACCATCAGCGTTGTGATTAACGAATGTGGAAGATGCACAGGATCATCTGGAAGTCTTTTCAAGGCGGATCAATGGCTTAGATCGGATCAAAACCACCTGGAAATCACTTCCTCTGTGCATTTAACACTAAAGGAGATTTAGTCACACATTCTGTGTCAAGGAGAAATTAAAACATTTACAAATGATCTCTCCTTGGTTCTCTTTCCTCAATTTCATGGCTGTCCTTCTTGCTTAGGTTGGCTGCAAAGTGCACAACGCACAGTGTCACTGACTGCTCAGGTACTCTCCATTTATAAATTCCAAATCCATCTGTTTTTACCTCCAAACAATCTTAGTTTCCAAGACTGAGAGCAGGCATTATGCTTATGCTCCATGGATGCATCCACTGGCAAAAGCCACGACGAAGTCAAATAGGAGGTTTGAAAGAAAAGATTATATATTAAAAATTCGAGTGATGCTTACTCTCTGTCCAGTTAGAGGGGGTTGCTTTCTAACAGTTCATTCTTTGAGAAGAGAGAAAATATTAGACCTATACCTCACAGAGTTCCCATAAAAAAAGGCAACATTTTCCCCCAGCAGAAGCGGACAGCCGTTACCTGATAGGTCTTGATTCAGTGTATATACAAAAAAAATATAGTAGATTTTGACATCTTTTTTCCCTCTGTGCTTTGTGGACAAGAAATCAGAGCAAGAAAGTACTATGCTCCTTCTTGTTCATGCTGGTGCCCCCACCCCCCATAGAATTAAACTCTAAAAATCCTTGCTGTCTTTAATACAGTGCTTCTCAGCACTTCACAGTACAATACAAAATGAAATGTGTAGGGCGTAAGCAGGATCAGCAGATGGGCTGCTTGAAGCCAGAACTGACTGGCCCAGAGGCGCCATGGCTCGGGCTCACCTGTAACCCATTTGTGGTGCAAAGGCTGGGAAGCTTTGCTCTGATGTACGCCAGGCTGGCTAAGCTGGCTAAGTTTTGTATACTCTCTAATATTCTAATATAGACACACATTCTAGTGTCTCGCTACCATATGTATCTCTTAGGTATCATTTCATTTAAATGGCTGACACCGTGATTCAACAAAGGAACGAAAACAGCAGTTCCTAAGGGCTCTGAGGGCTGTCGGAGCAGGTATGAACGATCCCCTTCACTCACTCTTAACGCCCCATTTTGGCTCAGTTACAACAAACCCAATGTTCGGTACCCAGACTGCCTCCGGCCCGAGAATGAAGTCAGGAATCTGTCCTCTGCATATTGCATTCTCAGGTTTAGGGCTACCAAAGTGCCAACATGTCATACAAGTTAACCTGCAGGACCTTAATGACCCTGAAGTTAAGAGTGTGGAAATACTGAAGGAAAACACGTCTCCACTTTCAACTTGCCTGAGCTAGAAAAGGATTCATAATGTACAATGGCGGAGACCCCAGTAAGGTGGCCAGGCTGCTTAAGAACTAGACTACACATAAGGAATGCAGCCCAATAGTATAATATAATTTTAGAGGGTGAAGGGGTTCTTAATAGCAGTGGCTTAAAATTTTTATAGAAGAGGGAATCCAGGGTGATTGGTTAGAAGTGGTAGCTGGGGGATGAGTCTCGAGACTTGGTAGGTAAAGCAACAAGAACTCTGCTCTCGGTTAGACTGCAAGCTTATCTGGGGCGAGCGTTAGAGAGCTGATGAAGACTGAAAAGATTCTCAGCCCATCCTTTTGTGCTGGCACAGAGACCTGGAAATTACCTAAATCTATTTGTTGGTTTCTCATGTTAATAATGTAAATGGTTACATTAACCATTAAACTCTCTAGGCAGAAAACAAGATTAGATGAATCACCAATAGAATGTACTAGCGATTTATGTATGATTTTCTGCCCCTTGCCCTGTTATAAACTCTCGGAGAAGTTAATTCTTCAAGAATTCCAGTATCCTTATATGCACTTTTGCATATGTCCCTATTCAGCCTAATCTGTACTTGGATGGCACGGCCTTTGAAAAGAAAGCTTTCACTTGCAAAGTAAGACCTAAGCAGAAAGGAAGATTTTAATATATTTTACATTACTGCCGAAATCTTAAAAGAGATTTCTTCAAATTTTGACGCTATCATGAAGATATACCAGTTTTTCCTAATTAATCACAAGGAATCTGGGTCCTTACTAAAACAGAATTTCGTATTATGACATATATTGATAAACTAAGCAAACTTACTTTTAGAAGTGTAACAAAGTGTAATCATTTATCTGCTGCTATGAACACCAACTTATTAGGAACTATGAATTGATAAAATATCTTAAATTAACTTGCACATGAAGTAAGGCTTTCCCTCCAATGATAAATGGGGCGTCAGCAAATAGGTACGGATTTCCTTGAGAGGCACAGCTATGACAGGCATCTCAAATGGATTTGCGTTTGAATAAACATAAGGTCATTAGTAAGGAGATGATCAAGACAAATCTGAGCCTGATCAATTAAAGTGGGTACCTAAATCAGTTTTTGATGATGCCGTTTTTAATGTATCTGGTGTAAATATATTTAAAACATCCCTTCTCTTATCTTTGGCAGCTTTATCCGAATTTTAGATTTACAAAGATCTCCCAGAGCTACTCCAATGCATTCCCTCCCCCACGCAGATCTCATTTCAACTCTAGAAAGGCAGAAGGGTGTAAGGAGCAGGACACTGGGCCTGGAGCTAGGATTCATGGTTTCCATAATCTTGACCATGTCACCAACTTAGTCCTGGACTTCAAGTAAGTCACCTGCTAGGCTTCTAGGTTTCCATGACCTCACCTGTCAAGTACAGACCAACTTGAAATATCGACGATCCCACCTACAGGATTGCATTCTATTATGCAAAATCCTGTGCGCTACGGATACAAATAACACTTGTATGAATTTGAATGCTTGGCTTTTAACATTCATGTATTCTTGTTGGTGTATATTCGTGTGGCTTCTGTCCTGTGTTATATATTTACTTGGGCCTTAGGTTAAAAAAAATAAACTTAAGAGAGCAGAGACCACCTAATTGTCTAGTAAAGTCAGTGGTCTATGCATATGGTAACTACATGGACTGGTATTTATACATACTGCTGTTTAAGAATTTTGGTCATCAGAAAGGACAGGGCAATGAAACTCCTACTAAATGCACTTTGATATACCAACATGTTGATTCATTTAAGAAGAAATGATTAACAAAGACTACTGACTGACCAAGACCATCCCCATTATATCATTCCTTAATCAGGGCTGGCAATCAACTGGGCATTCTTCCCCTTGTTTCTTTAGGTTAATAGTTCCTACTTTCAGCCTAAGCATTTTGAATATGTTACTGAATACCTCCAAATTATTCTCATTTCCTTAAATCTAAGAAACCCCTTTTTAAAACTACAAGTAGGACCCATAAAATGTAACACTTCACGCTTGAGGAGAGCAGCCTCCGAAAAGAGCTAACTATTTCTAAGTAAGTTTGGAAATGCCATGTAACTTACTAAGTTTCATCATTCCATATAACTATTTTCTTTAAAAAACATCTAGATTCAAGACATGTAAACATCATCGGATTATTTGGCCACACAGACATCAACTACAGAGGCTTAATTCTGTCACATTCCTGGTTATAAAGACTTCAAGCTAAATATAATCATACTGTTGATCTGGATTCATCTCCGGTGCACTTTGGCATTTGGACGGCTGCTCTTCCCTGATCTAGGTGGTTCAGAGTTGCATAGTTCATTTTTCCTAAATATAGTATTTATAGCTTCTTTTAAACTTTAACGCATAACATGCTATACAAACAAACATACTATAAATTTCATTGTCAGCGTAGAGAATAATACTTTGCGAGGGGGTTATGCCCTAAGGTCATTCACAGCATAAAGGTACATGATAAGAACACCCTAGAGAGAACCTAGACAAGTGCTTAGACAGATAACTTAGGAACCACAGGCATTTAAAAGGAGTGAGGTGGGAGTGAGGAGATAAGTGTGATTTCTTTTAGAGTATGTAGATGTGTTTCATACAGATGGGATTTCATAAAAGACTTCTATTTCTCCAAATCAAATCATACATTAAATGAACTAATAGTTAATAAATTCAGCAACTCTGTATCAAATCTTAGTAAGTCAAGATTGCTATATGATTTACTTTTTACAAAAGTAAGATAGTCACATCTAGAATGTGTTCAAAACGTGCCATGGAACACATTTCCATATCGTGGTCAATCTCATTCAACAGTGTCACGAGCACTGCCACTGCCTTTCATGAGCTACTCCAGGGCTCAGCAAACTATGGCCCATGAGCGAAACCGAGCCTACTGCTCGTTTTTGTAAACAAAGTTTTATCAGAACACAGCCAGCCACGCTCAAGCACCTACTGCCCTGCAGGAGCGGGACGGAGCAGGTGCAGAAGCGACAATGGGCAGCAAAGCCCATTGAAAGTATGTCAGTCCCTGAGCTGTTCCAAGCGTCTCATCAGGAAGGAACTCAGAGAAGTCAAGTCACTATTGCCTATAAAACAATATGGTGCTTTTTGAAATGGAAACTAAATGAATTAATAAAAGGCTATATTAAAATGCTCCAGGTATTTAAACCCATCACAAAGTGAAGACAAAAATCAAATTAAATATTTCCCCCCAATAAATATCTTATGTATGATAAAAGTTTCTCCATTATACATCATAGCGTCGATGGTAGGATGTAATAATGAAACCTACTTTAGAATGTCCCTGGCAAAGTCACTTGGCTCTTAATTGAATGTTTACCATTACTCAAAAATTTCCAGAAAAATAAAACTATTATTGGTAGGTCAGAGCAGTCAAGCAGAAATTATGGCGCACGTCAGAAACTCAGACATAAAGGAACTATGTACATATCAGTGAATGGAATTCCTGTCAAATGCGATGAACTACATTCTTAAACAGAGTGCTTCTTTTTTCCCAACTAAATCTGCTTTTCTCCAAACTGTGTAACTTTGTAATTACTTTGTGTTTGTCCCTATAGTCTCTGCAAAAACAAATTTTGATTACTTTTTTTTTTTTTACCTTGAGATCACGGTACACAATCTTTCCGGAATGTAGATAGTCCAAAGCAGAGACAATTTCTGCACCATAGAAACGTGTGCGGTCCTCGGAGAACACCCGCTCTCTCGACAAATGGAAAAACAGCTGCAGGGTAAACAGCAGGGACAGGATTGTAATAATTACTGATTTAGTGGGGGAAATTAACACAAACATGAAACACCTCCCATCACCATATTGTGATGATAGATGGTGCGCTCTCAGTGGGCACTGAGCACTTTTACACAGCTGCTGCTTATCTTCTCCAGGTTTCCAAGGGGAGACTGCGAGCTGTTAAATCAGCATTTTAATCAATATACCAATCTTGTTGAAGGCATTCTGCTTGCTACCCATTTAACCTTCACTTACAGAGGAAAAAAGTACGCATCATCAGATTGCATTTCCCCCTTGCTATACTGTTGCTTCACTCTTTCAAGGATGAGGCATTGAGACATGATTAAAATAAATATACACAACAGAGATGTAATATTTCTACTTAATTATTTGATTTACATTTGATTTCAAAGAAAGGACTGCTGATTTGCTAAAACTGATGGATGTGAGCTTGTTATATTCTACAACCGTCCTTGCCTCCTCAGATCCCTAGAAATGTTTTCAAAGTTTCAATCAATGTTTTCTACAATGACAAATCATAAGGCTTCAAGTTTTCACTTTAGTAATGGCCAAAAGGGACTGAGAAGCTCCTGTTATTTCCTCTTATAGTTCTACTTCAGTAATAACCACAACACAAACCTCCCCTCATATAATCATTTAAACCACATGCTCTTTCACTTCTATTCATCACCTATAGGACAGACCACTCTGCAGTCAACAGGCATTTCCTGGGAGCTCACTGTGTCCACACACCCAACTCTCCATTTAGGCCAGCTCCTCATTTACGGAACTGCCTATCTCATCTCAGTTCAACAACGCATATGGGGAAGGAGCAGGTTCCAGGCACTATGATTTGACTTCCAATGTACTATCTCACTGTATTAAGAAATCCGCCAAGAACAATGGAAGACTGTTGACAGTGCTGATACACTGCTAGGTATCACAGTAGGTACCCAATACACGTCTGTGGTTAAAGAAATGAACCAATCAATCGGTGTATCCTTGACTACAAGACCACAAATTAACTACACCTTCACATGGATTATGGACTCTTAGCGCTCCGACAAGTGTGTAAGAATGACGGTTAACCAAGATTTGTTCCTCACACACCAAATCATAATTTAGGCAACATAAAATAGATTTCTACTGACAGATTTCTTCCCTGTTTTCCACCTACACTGAAGAGTCTATCATTATTTTAAGATCTATTTTATGCATAACCGATTGTCACAATAAAGAGCAGGAGGGAATATGACTTAACAATTGCCAAAAAAGACTGGCTTAACATTAGTTATAGAAAAACTAAAATACTTGGCAGATAGTCTCTAAACTCTAATGCTCTCTACTATCTTGTCATATTTTATCAAATCTAAGATGTTCTTGATTGGAACTCCATCATCATTTTAAGTTAATAGTAAGAAACAAAAAAAGTTGTCAATTAAAGCTATAATAAACCATCAAATATCAAAGGCATTCTGACTGCAGAAATGTTAAATATGTCTTACAAATGATCCAATATAGTATGCCAAAAATCAAACCAATGCATACAATTACTCAGGGATATTTCTTAAAATTCACTCATTTTATACAGGCAGATATAATATTCTTAATGCATTACCATTCAAATGAGGATGAGAAGTAGAAAGAAGCATAGATCATCAGTAAAACCATTCTGAAAAATTTCTGGGTCAGAATAATTTCTGCCATGCTTTATTCAAAATATCACTAACTTGGATGAAGGAACCCCTGTGATCTCTAAGTAGATTTATGACAATCTTCTAATGGGGTGAAAATATAAACAATATTTCTAAATTTTATAAAAATAATGTCAAGCCTACTACTTACTCATCTACTCTATAAAAGACATAGATAGAGCCTCCCTAAATCAATATAATACATGCAGGCTTCTAGATCTTTATTTAGACCATATTCTTCAATTTGTCTCCCAGCCAAGTTCTATAAAAATATCAGCTAAAAAAATGATACTTAAGGAGAAGAACTCTATTTCTCAATCTGCTGTCCTCTGATGTCTACCCCTGTTACCTTACAGAACTGATTCTTGCTAAGATAACCAAGAATCTCTTAATTGCCAAATCCAATGATTTATTTATAGTCTGCACTTCTTCCTGGTCTGCACCTGAGGACATTGGCTCTTGGCCTCCTCCTTGAACATGTTCCTTGGCTTTGGTGATTCAGCTCTCTCCTGATTTTCTCCCTAACTCTCTGGATATTCCTTCTCAGTTTCTACCTTGGCTTTGAACCAACTTCCCATTTAGTGAGCATTAATTATTTTAAAGTCACTGTACTGGGCACTAGGAAGAGAAAAAGATGGCATACAGATTAGAGAAATCATATAAAAAAATAAAAGACTAAAACACAAGGGAAAAGGGGGAAAGGACATAGACAAGTAAAATGAGAGGAATGCAAATGAATACAGTTCATGAAAATATGCCACCTTATAATAATCAATGAAGGCAAGATAAAAACATAAATAAGACAATTTAGCATATCCAGAAATAGCATTTCAGTGAAAGTGTTGGGAGATGAGTATCTTTATACACTGGTAGCTGGGATGTAAGCAGATAACAGAAACTCTTCACAGGGCAAATGGCAATAGATACTAAAAGTACCATAGTTCTTCTTCTAGAAATTTCCTTTTTAAAAAAGGAAATGCAGGGGCACCTGGGTGGCTCAGTTGGTTAAGCGACTGCCTTCGGCTCAGGTCATGATCCTGGAGTCCCTGGATCGAGTCCCGCATCGGGCTCCCTGCTCAGCAGGGAGTCTGCTTCTCCCTCTGACCCTCCTCCCTCTCATGTGCTTGCTCTCTCTCATTCTCTCTCTCTCAAATAAATAAATAAAAAATCTTTAAAAAAAAAAAAAAGGAAATGCAGAAGTCTTCTATGAAAGGATATTCTCTGTAGCAGTATATATGAAAACAATGCAAACACAGCCTTCATACTATGTTGAAAAATAAAGTTAGATTTTCATCTAATACTTCATCAAAATAAATTTCTGATGTAACTCATAGTTAAATATAAAATATTCAACTAATTGAAAAACTAGAAAATAAGGATAAAAAGTTCATGGGACCAGGCTTACCCTCTTGCCCTATACAACTGGGCAAAAACACATAAAACAGAAAAATGGTAACTGGGAAAAGTATATAACAGAATTCTCTTAAGATATTGGACAATAGGCAGTGCAGGACCAAGATCTTTGTGAAGAGAGAAACAAATGAGTGAGCCCTAAAGCCACCAGACTTCTGTCCAAGGGCACTTTGTGGAACACATTACCAGCAGGAAAGGATTGATCCCAAGCATAACTCAGAGGTCTCACTGTTGGAGAGTGAAAAGCAGATTTTGAGTAGGATGAGGTAGATGGCATTTGCAGGACAGAACGAACACCAGTGAGGAAGAAGCTACCAAAATCTGCATAGTCGAGTCTGCTGCGGAGTACAAGAAATGCGTGCGTAAGGTTAAACTCTGCGAGAACAAGCAGAGAAGGAATGGAGGTCTGTATGCCAAATAATTCCCGGAGCTCGCTCAGAGTTGAGAGACATTCAATTTCTAACCAGTAAGAACAGTGTCATTACCGAATAACCAGTAGACATTTCAAAACAGTCAAAGTTAAACCCACAAAAGCTAACAAATACGGAGGAGACAACAAAATCCAGGCATTCATGTAAAATTCCGATGATCTGGTATCCATCAACAATTACTAGACATAAGGAGATGCAGGAAATATGACGCATAACCAAGAGAAAAATCAGTCTTTAGAAAGACCTTAAGAACAGCAGGGATGATGAAGTTAACAGACTGACTTAAAAACAGCATATGAACAGAAAGAAGAGATAAAGGAAAATAGAAGTAGAAATAAATGGGACGTCTAGAGATAAAAAATAATAAATGCATAGATCTGCATATCTCAATGAACCTCAACATGATGAAAACTCATAAACATGCATGAACAATCAGAACATAAGAAGTCAGAGCACATTCAAATCGCAGAAAAACCAGTGACAGAAAATCTTTTAAAAATTCTGAGGGGGGCGAAAAACATTACCTACAGAGGAACAATAATAGGAGAATAATCCTAGACTTCTCAGAGGCTGTAAGAGCAAAAAGGCAATGCGACAATACATCCAAATGGCTAAATGGAAAACAAAAAGGTATCTTAAAATTCTGCATCCAGTGGGAATATCCATCAAATAGGAAGCACGTGTATGTGAGAAAAATGTTGAGGCCAGGAAAAGAGACACTGGAAGAGGTCAGGTGAAATGATCACAGGCTCGCACACAGAGCCCAAAGTCTTGGCACCCTCGCCCGGCAGGACGGAAAGGCTTCCTAAGAGACATGGCACCCAGGACAGCCCGTGAGGTTACTGCCACCGTAGTGCAAATACATTAGTGTCAGAGCAAAGGTCAGCGTGGCCAGTCTCAGTGTAAAAGCAAGCCTGGGAAAGATCACTGTTCATGAGTAAGAACAACTTCATCCAATAAAAAAATTATCTGGCACAAAAAGAACCAGGAAACTAAAACCCATTACTAGGAGAAAAATGAATAGACATAGACTCAGAAAGTGACACAGACGACAGAATAGAATACTGTGATAAAACAGCTATTAAGATATAGTCTAAAAGTTCAAAAGGTAGAGAGAGGAGCATAATAAGGAAATAAATGGGAGATATAAAAAAAAAGTCCCAAATTAAACTCCAAGAGATAAAGTCTGATGTCCTAGATGAAAAATGAAAAACTGGATTGAATTATCACCATGCTAGACATTGTAGGAAAAAAATGGTAAAAACAGACTTCAAGACACAGGAAACAAATCTAAAATTAAAGATAGGAAAACAATAATGAAAATGATGAACAGAGCGTTAATAAATCATGGGACAGTATCCCGCAGGCTAAGAGATGCATAAATGCACTTTCAGGATAGGACATGAGAAATGAAAGAATGGAAAAAAATACTTAAATAATGTCCAAAAAGTTTTCAAATTTGATGAAAAGTATAAGCCTACAGATTCACAAAGGCTTTAAAAAAAACCAACTGAAAGAAATGTGAAGAAAATCCTACAAGGCACACCATAATTAAATAGCTGACAGTAAGTGCTAAAAGGAAAGTGTAACAGGACGGGGTGGGGGGGGGGTGGTGGTAAAGAGACTCAGTAAGCACAAGGAACAAAGAATGAGAGCAGACGTCTTGTCAGAAACGTGTAAACTGGGAGAAAGAGGAGAGGCATCTTTATAGTAATTAAATATAGAACTGGCAAACTACAATTTTATACACAGCTAAAATAGCTTTCCAAAAATGACAGCAAAATAAAGCCTTTTGGGGACATGCAAAAGGTTAGGGAAATCATCAGAAACACTGCACTATAAATGTTCGAGGTAATGCTTCAGAATGGTACCAGATGAAAAACTGTGTCTACACAAGGTAAAGAAGAGACTGCAAATCATAACTTTGTGGGTAAATATATGTTGACTTGTCTTATGTTTTTAATCTCTTCAAAAGATAGTGCTGGTTTAAAACAAAAATAACAATGCACTGTGGCATTCATAGTATATGTAAAGGTAAAATGTATTAACAATAGCACAAAAGCTTGAAGGGGGAAAATGAAGGTGTGCTGGTGGAAGGGTCTTACAATATGTAAAATGGCATAGCCTAACTTGAATATAAAATGGGGTAAGTTAGGGGCGTCTGGGTGGCTCCATCGGTTGAGTGTCTGACTCCTGTTTTTGGCTCAGGTCATGATCTCAGGGTCATGAGATTGAACCGTGTCCAGCTCCACTCTCAGCGGGGAGTCTGCTTGAGATTCTCTCTCTCCCTCTCCCCCTTCCCACACTCAGGCCACTCTCTAAATAAATAAATAAATAAATAAATAAATAAATAAATAAATAAATAAATCTTTAAAATCTTTTTAAAAATGTGTTAAATATGAGTTGTATTTAAGTTAAATATGAGTTTGTATTTAAAAACCAACTCAAAAAATCCACCCCCCCAATTTGGTAGAGAATTCTACCAAACTCCTGAAAAAGAAGTAATAACAATTTCATGCAAATACTTGCAGAAAACAGAAAACAGAAATACCTCTCAAACATCACCTGAGGCCAGCATTACCTTAATACAAAACCAGACAAGGACATCACATGAAACAGTATCAATAGCCCTCATAATCATAGATGTAAAAAGACTTTAACAAAACTTGACCAAATCATATCCAACAAAAGATGATAATACTATATCATGACTAATGATGGTTAATCCCAAGAATGAAAGACTGGATTAACATTTGAAACCAATGTAACTTGCCATATTAACAGACTAAAAAAGGCAAGACCATATGATCATCTCAAACGATGCAGAAGCAGCTTTTAAGACAACTCAATGGCCACTGATAACTAAAATCTCCTAACAAACTTGGAACAAGAGAGAACTTCCTCAACCTGATAAAAGGCATTTAAAAATGTATAGCCAACATCACATCTAATATGACAGACTGAATCTCTTTCCTCCCCGAGAGTGGGAACAAGGATGTTCACTCCTTTCATTCGGCATGTGCAGGAGTTCCTAGCCAAGTGAAATATGGCACAGATAGACAAATATATAAACGTCATACAGATTGGAATAGGAGTTAACTGCCTTTATTCACAGATAGCAAGCCTGTCTACATAGAAATTCTGAAGAAATTTACAAAAAGAAATTATAAAACTAGTGAGATTCGGAAGGCCATGGGATACAATGGCAGTACACAAAAAATCAATTGTTTTATATGCTAGCAACAAACAACTTGTAATGAAAAACACAACAGAAATATGTAAGGAAAAACTGAAAAAACATATGCAAGACCTATATACTGAAAACTATAAAAAGTTTCAATAGAAACTAGAGAAGACATAAGTAAACAGACTGAGTGCATGGGTCAGAACACTAATATTATTGACATGTCCGTTCTCCCCAAACTAATCTATAGACTCAAAGCAATCCCATCACAGTCCCAGCAGGCTTTTCTGTAAAGACTAAGAAGCTGATACTAAACTTATATGGAAATGCATAGGATCTAGAAGGGTCACAACAATTCCGAGAAACAACAGTGTACTTCCTGATTATAAGATATACTTTAAAGCTATAATAATCAAGTCAGTATGGTATTGGTGTAAGGAAAGACACATCAATTGATGGAATGTAACAGGGAGTCCAGAAACAAATATATGGCATCAATTTTTGACAAAAGTGTCAAAGTCATTCAGAATATAGCCTTTCCAACAAAAGATGCTGGAGTAACTGGATATTCATATGGAAAAAAAATGAACCTCAATCCTTACCTTATCGTATACATAAAAATCAAATTAAAATAGGCCATAGAACTAAATGTTGTAGGTACAACTATAAAAGTTCCTAGAAGAAAATATTTGTGACTTAGGGTAGACAAGTAGTAGACCAAAAAAATAAAAGCCAGAAACGACAATTGATAAATTGGGCCTTTAAAATTAAAAGCTACTATTGTCAAAATATATCAGGGAGATGATGAAAAGACAAGATACAGTAGGGGAGAAATTATTTGTGATATATTTCGCAAACTACTTATAACTCTTATAATACAAGAAGAAAACAACCCAATTAATAGATAGGCAAAATATTGGGAGAGGTCACAAAAAATGTATTTGAACAGCCAAGAAGTGTGTGAAAAGATATTTAGTATCATTAATCATCAGACAAATGGAACTTAAACAGCAATATTACACTTCTATATGCTGACTAGAATAACTAAATTAAAAAGACTGACCCCACCAAATGTTGGTGAGAATGTGGAATAACCAGAATTCTCATAACGTCAATATTGGAATTATCAAATGACACCACTATTTAGGAAACAGTTTTGGAATTTTTTAAAAACACAAACATATGCTTACTATAAACTCCGCAATGATACTGCTCAGCATTTACCCAAGAGAAAAGAAAACTGGTACATGAATGTGCATATCCCCTTTATTATTAGGCAATAACTGGAATTAATCCAAATGTACACCAAGAGCAGGGAAGATTAACACACCTCCTTATAGCCATGCACTGCATCAAGACCCAGCAAGAAAAGGAACAAGCTAGGGAGAAATGCAACAGAAAGGAAAAACTCAAAAATATTGGGCTGAGGAAAAGACACACACAGAACACCATATATTTTATGATTCCATTTCAAAGAAATTTCAGAAATGGTAAATCAAATCTTCAGTGTCAGAAGGGAGGTCAGTGGTTGTCTCGGGCCAGGTGTGGGTGGGGGATGGGGTGAGAGATGGCATGGCAGAACTTTTTGAGGCTATGGAAATGTCCACATCTTTATCATAATGGGGACTCCATGTATATATGTTTGTCAAAATTCATGTAACTGTATATTTAAAGTGAGCACATTTTATTGTATGTAGATTATACCTAAGCAAAGTTGATTAAGTAATGGAAACAATCTAAATGTTCAAAAATTTGGTCAGGATTTAATAAATTAGAGTATATCTACATAACTAATCACTAGACAATGAGTATTTATTTTATAACATTGAATAAAATGGAAAATATGTGTACATTATAAAAACAGGAAATACATTAACGTGGTGATAGCAATTATTGCTAGATAGTGAGATTTAGAGTGGTTTTTATTTTGTTTTATACCTTGAAAATTACTTGTTTAATATTAATTCCCCAAAACACTAAGCTTTCCTTAAATACAGAGACCATCTGTCTTGTTCATGTCATATACCAAGTACATAAGCACTGACTAGCTTGTAGCAAGCAGTCAATAAATTTTTCAACTGAACTGAAATAACTTTTTGGCTTTTTGATGTTCTGCAATGAATGTGCAAGTTGTTACATTTATAAAAGGAGAAAGCCTTACATAGCTTTCAAATACATATACTGTTAACCCTTGTAACAAATTTAATACTCTATTAATCTTGTTTTCTTGGCAGAGGCACAAGGAAAAGAGAAAGACTATGCAAGTACCTTATAGCTTTGCTTCCTCAGCACCAAACCTAATATGCAGTGTTATGTGCTTAATGAATATGTAAAGAATACAGGGAAATTCAAAACTACTTTCCAAGTAATTATTTATAGGGAAAATAAGGCTTACAGTTTTAAAGATAAAGTCTTTTTATTAGAAGCATAAAAAAACTCATATAAAATAACTGAATATCCTTTTGTTCAAAAACAATAATGGGTTATTTGCTACTCAAGCAAAAATCATGTTTAGAAATTTTAAGTTCCTTTCAGGGAAAGACTACATGTTTTTTTGTGTGTTCTACTTAGTCATTCTATAGGAAGACACTAATGTAAATAGATTCTCTTAACCTACTAAATAAACAAGTCTATATTTCATCACAAAACCCATAATGTTTATTTTGAAAATAAACTGCTATATTTTGAAAAAGTTATGCTCTTTTTTTTAACTGAAGAAGAACTGACATACAACGTCCTACTAGTTTCAGGAGTACATCATAGTGATAGTGACTTGATATTTTTATATATAATGAAATGATCCTCACAATAATTCTAGTTATGATCTGTAACCATACAACATATATGCCCTTTGCTATACATCAGATTCCCATCACTTATTTCTTTTATAACCAGAAATTTGTATCTCTTAGGCCCCTTAATCTATTTCACCCCCCCTCCTCTCTCTGGTAACCAACAGTTTATTTCCTGCTTTTATAAATCTATTTCTGTTCTGTTTGTTTCCTTTGTTTTTTAGATTCCACATAGAAGTGGAATCTTATGGTATTTGTCTTTCTCTATCTGACTCATTTCACTTAGCATAATGCCCTCCAGATCCATCCATGTTCTTGTGAATGGCAAGATGTCATTCTTTTTTATGGCTGAGTAATATTCCATTGTATATGCAAGTGTTTGGGTATATATATGTGTATATATACATATATACAAATATACATGCAAAGTTACAAAAGTAAAAGTAATATATATATATGTGTGTATATATATATATCACATCTTCTTTATCCATTTATCTAACAGTAGACATGTAGGTTGCTTTCAAATATCCTAAATATTCTAAACAATGCTGCATTGAACAGAGAGATGTATATATCTTGAGTGTTTTCAATTTTTTTTATTATGTTATGTTAATCACCATATATTACATCATTAGTTTTTGATGTACTGTTCCATGATTCACTGTTTGCATATAACACCCAGTGCTCCATTCAGTACGAGCCCTCTTCAATACCCATCACGAGGCTAACCCATCCCCCCACCCCCCGCCCCTCTAGAAACCTCAGTTTGTTTTTCAGAGTCCATAGTCTCTCATGGTTCGTCTCCCCCTCTGATGCCTCCCTTCATTCTTCCCTTCCTCCTATTTTCTTCTTTTTTTTTAACATATAATTTATTATTTCTTTCAGAGGTAGAGGTCTGTGATTCAACAGTCTTAGACAATTCACAGCGCTCACCATAGCACATACACTCCCCAATGTCTATCACCCAGCCACCCCATCCCTCCCACCCACCACTCCAGCAACCATCAGTTTGTTTCCTGAGATTAAGAATTCCTCATATCAGTGAGATCATGATATATGTCTTTCTCTGATTGACTTATTTTGCTCAGCATAATACCCTCCAGTTCCATCCACGTCATTGCAAATGGCAAGATTTCATTCCTTTTGATGGCTGCATAATATTCCATTGTATATACATACATACATACATATATATATATATACACACACACACACACACACACACACACATATATATATATATAATACACCACATCATCTTTATCCATTCATTGGTCATAGACATCTTGGCTCTTTCCATAGTTTTGCTATTGTCGACATTGCTGCTATGAACATCGGGGTGCATGTACCCCTTCAGATCACTACATTTGTGTCTTTGGGGTAAATACCCAGTAGTGCAATTGCTGGGTCATATGGTAGCTCTATTTTCAAGTTTTTGAGGAACCTCCATATTGATTTCCAGAGCAGCTGCACCAGCTTGCATTCCCACCAACAGTGTAGGAGGGTTCCCCTTTCTCCGCATCCCCACCAACATCTGTCATTTCCTGACTTGTTAATTTTAGCCATTTTGACTGGTGTGAGGAGGTATCTCATTGAGGTTTTGATTTAGAATTCCCTGATGCCAAACAATGTTGAGCACTTTTTCATGTGTCTGTTGGCCATTTGGATGTCTTCTTTGGAAAAATGTCTGTTCATGTCTTCTGCCCATTTCTTGACTGGATTATTTGTTCTTTGGGTGTTCAGTTTGATACGTTCTTTATAGATTTTGGATACTAGCCCTTTATCTGATATGTCATTTGCAAATATCTTCTCCCATTCTGTCGGTTGTCTTTTGGTTTTGTTGACTGTTTCTTTTGCTGTGCAAAAGGTTTTCATCTTGATGAAGTCCCAATAGTTCATTTTTGCCCTTGCTTCCATTCCCTTTGGCGATGTTTCTAGGAAGAAACTGCGGCTGAGGTCGAAGAGGTTGCTGCCTGTGTTCTCCTTTAGGATTTTGATGGATTCCTGTCTCAAATTTAGGTCTTTCAACCATTTTGAGTCTATTTTTGCATGTAGTGTAAGGAAATGGTCCAGTTTCATTCTTCTGCATGTGACTGATCAATTTTCCCAACACCATTTGTTGAAGAGACTGTCTTTTTTCCTTGGACGTTCTTTCTTGCTTTGTCTAAGATTAGTTGACCATAGAGTTGAGGGTCCATTTCTGGGCTCTCTATTCTGTTCCATTGTTCTCTGTGTCTGTTTTTGTGCCAGTACCATACTGTCTTAATGATTACAACTTTGTAATAGAGCTTGAAGTCTGGAATTCTGATGTCACCAGCTTTGCTTTTCTTTCTCAACATTCCTCTGGCTATTCAGGGTCTTTTCTGGTTCCATACAAATTTTAGGATTATTTGTTCCATTTCTTTGAAAAAAGTGGATGGTATTTTGATGGGGATTGCATTGAATGTGTAGATTGCTCTAGGTAGCATTGACATCTTCACAATATTTGTTCTTCCAATCCATGAGCATGGAACGTTTCTCCATTTCTTTGTGTCTTCCTCAATTTCTTTCATGAGTATTTTATAGTTTTCTGAGTACAGATCCTTTGCCTCTTTGGTTAGATTTATTCCTAGGTATCTTATGGTTTTGGGTGCAATTGTAAATGGGATCGACTCCTTAATTTCTCTTTCTTCTGTCTTGTTATTGGTGAATAGGAATGCCACTGATTTCTGTGCATTGATTTTATATCCTGCCACTTTACTGAATTCCTGTATGAGTTCTAGCAGTTTTGGGGTGGAGTCTTTTGGGTTTTCCACATAAAGTACCATATCATCTGCAAACAGTCAGAGTTTGACTTTATCTTTGCCGATTTGGATGCCTTTTCTTTCTTTTTGTTGTCTGATTGCTGTGACTTCTAATACTATGTTGAATAGCAGTGGTGATAGTGGACATCCCTGCCGCGTTCCTGACCTTAGGGCAAAAGCTCTCAGTTTTTCCCCATTGAGCATGATATTTGCTATGGATTTTTCATAGATGGCTTTTATGATATTGAGGTATGTACCCTCTATCTATACTCTGAAGAGTTTTGATCAAGAAAGGATGCTGTACTTTGTCAAATGCTTTTTCTGCATCTATTGACAGGATCATATGGTTCTTGTTCTTTCTTTTATTAATGTATTGTATCACATTGATTGATTTGCAGATGTTGAACCAACCTTGCAGCCCAGGGATAAATCCCACTTGGTTGTGGTGAATTATCCTTTTAATGTGCTGTTGGATCCAATTGGCTAGTATTTTGGTGAGAATTTTTGCATCCATGTTCATCAAGGATATTGGTCTGTAATTCTCTTTTTTGATGGGGTCTTTGTCTGGTTTGGGGATCAGGGTAATGCTGGCCTCATAAAACGAGTTTGGAAGTTTTCCTTCCATTTCTATTTTTTGGAGGTTTCAGATGAATAGTTATTAATTCTTCTTTAAATGTTTCATAGAATTCCCCTGGGAAGCCATCTGGCCCTGGGCTCTTGTTTGTTAGGAGATTTTTGATTAATGCTTCAATTTCCTTAGTGGTTATAGGTCTGCTCAGGTTTTCTATTTCTTCCTGGTTCAGTTTTGGTAGTTGATACATCTCTAGGAATGCATCCATTTCTTCCAGATTATCTAATTTGCTGGCATAGAGTTGCTCATAATATGTTCTTATAATTGTTTGTATTTCTTCGGTGTTGGTCGTGATCTCTCCTCTTTCATTCATGATTTTGTTGATTTGGGTCACTTCTCTTTTCTTTTTGATAAGTCTGGCCAGGGGTTTATCAATCTTGTTAATTCTCTCAAAGAACCAGCTCCTAGTTTCGTTCATCTGTTCTACTGTTCTTTTGGTTTCTATTTCATTGATTTTTGCTCAGATCTTTATTATTTCTCTTCTCCTGCTGGGTTTAGGCTTTATTTGTTGTTTTTTCTCCAGCTCCTTTAGGTGTAGGGTTAGGTTGTGTATGAAACCTTTCTTGTTTCTTGAGAAAGGCTTGGATTGCTATATACTTTCCTCTTAGGACTGCCTTTGCTGCATCCCAAAGATTTTGAACAGTTGTGTTTTCATTTTCATTGGTTTCCAAGAATTTTTTAAATTCTTCTTTAATTTCCTGGTTGACCCATTCATTCTGTAGTAGGATGCTCTTTAGCCTCCATGTATTTGAATTCTTTCCGACTTTCCTCTTGTGATTGAGTTCTAGTTTCAAAGCACTGTGGTCTGAAAATATGCAGGGAATAATCCCAATCTTTTGGAACCAGTGGAGACCTGATTTGTGACCTAGGATGTGATCTATTCTGGAGAATGTTCCATGGGCACTAGAGAAGAATGTGCATTCTGTTGCTTTGGGATGGAATGTTCTGAATATATCTGTGAAGTCCATTTGGTCCAGTGTGTCATTTAAAGTCTTTGTTTCCTTATTGATCTTTTGCTTAGATGATCTGTCCATGTCAGTGGGGGGGGGGGGTGTTAAAATCCCCCACTATTATTGTATTGTTGTTGATGTGTTTCTTTGCTTTTGTTATTAACTGGCTTATATAATTGGCTGCTCCCATGTTAGGGGCATAGATATTTACAATTGTTAGATCTTCTTATTGGATAGACCCTTTAAGTATGATATAGTGTCCTTCTCATCTCTTATTATAGTTTTTGGTTTAAAATCTAATTTGTCTGATATAAGGATTGCCACCCCCAACTTTCTTGGTGTCCATTAGCATGGTAAATGCTTTTCCACCCCCTCACTTTCAATCTGGAGGTGTCTTTTCGGTCTAAAATGAGTCTCTTGCAGACAGCATATTGATGGGTCTTGTTTTTTTATCCAATCTGATACCCTGTGTCTTTTGATTGGGGCATTTAGCCCATTTACATTCAGGGTAACTATTGAAAAATGGGAATTTAGTGCCATTGTATTGCCTGTAAGGTGACTGTTACTGTATATTGTCTGTGTTCCTTTCTGGTCTATGTTACTTTTAGGCTCTCTCTTTGCTTAGAGGACCCCTTTCAATATTTCTTGTAGGGCTGGTTTTATGTTTGCAAATTCCTTTAGTTTTATTTGTCCTATAAGCTTTTTATCTCTCCTTCTATTTTCAATGACAGCCTAGCTGGATATAGTATGCTTGGAGGCATGTTTTTCTCATTTAGTGCTCTGAATATATCATGCCAGTCCTTTCTGGCCTGCCAGGTCTCTGTGGATAGGTCTGTTGCCAATCTAATGTTTCTACCATTGTAGGTTACATATCTCTTGTCCTGAGCTGCTTTCAGGATTTTCTCTTTGTCTCTGAGACTCGTAAGTTTTACTATTAGATGTCAGGGTGTTGACCTATCTTTATTGATTTTTGAGGGGGGTTCTCTGTGCCTCCTGGATTTTGATGCCTGTTTCCTTCCTCAAATTAGGGAAGTTCTCTGCTATAATTTCCTCCAATATACCTTCTGCCCCTCTCTCTCTTTTTTCTTCTTCTGGGATCCCAATTATTCTAATATTGTTTTGTCTTATGGTATCACTTATCTCACGAATTCCGCCCTCGTGATCCAGTAGTTGTGTATTTCTTTTTCTCAGCATCTTTATTTTCCATCATTTGGTCTTCTATATCACTAATTCTCTCTTCTGCCTCATTTATCCTAGCAGTTAGAGGCTCCATTTTTGATTGCACCTTAAGTCTTTTTGATTTTGACTTGGTTAGATTTTAGTTCTTTTATTTCTCCAGAAAGGGTTTCTCTAATATCTTCCATGCTTTTTTCAAGCCCAGCTAGTATCTTTAAAATCGTCATTCTGAACTCTAGTTCCGACATCTTACTAATGTCTGTATTGATTAGGTCCCTGGCAGTGAGTACTGCCTGTTGTTCTTTTTTTTGTGGTGATTTTTTCCATCTTGTCCTTTTGTCCAGAGGAGAATAGATGAATGAGAGAACAAAATGCTAACAGGGTAACAACAATCCCAGAAAAATATACACTAAACAAATCAGAAGAGACCTGAAACCGGGGGAAAAGAAAGGGAAAGAAAGAAAAAAGGAAAAAAAAAAAAAGAAAAAGATAAAAAATAAAAAAAGAATATGATCAAATATGATCAGGCTGGTGCATAGATCAGTGCCACACACTAGATTTTGGGCGTATTTTGGTCTGTAGAAGAAAGTGCCTCCCAAAATTCTAAAAAAAGAAAAACATATGTACAAAAATAAAGGTAAATATGATGAAGGGATGGAATATGACTGTACAGATGAAATTATAAAAGATTTTATAAAAAGAATTGATAAGAAGTTGGTTGAAAAAAAGAAAGAAGAGGAATTAAAAAAAAAAAAAAAAGGAGAGAATGTAATCAGGCAGGAGACTAGAACAAAACCATACACTAGAGATTTACGGTATATTATGGTCTGTTAGAAGAAACTGTATCCCAAAATTTTAAAGAGAGAACAACTTATATATACATATATACACCATAAATAAAGTTAACTACTATGAAGAGATAGAATATGACTCTAAAGATGAAAAATAAAAGAGATTTTTTTTAAAAGGGATTGATAAAATGTTGGTTGAAAAAGGGAAAAAGAAAAATTAAAAAAAAAGAAAAATTAAAAAAAGAAAATTAAAAAAATTAACTTTGAAAGACTAAAGAATCATGGGGAAAAAAGCCACGAATTCTATGTGCAGTATTCCCCTAGCACTGGAGTTCTGCCATTCTCATTGATCAGTAAACTTGGTCTTGGCTGGATGGTCCTGCTGATCTTTTGGGGGAGGGGCCTGTTGCTGTGGTTCCCAGAGGTTTTTGCCGGAGACACAATTGCCCCGCCCTTGCTGGGGGCCAGGCTGAGTAATCTGCTCATGTTTGCTCTCCGGAGCTTTTGTTCCCTGCAAGCTTTCCGCACAGCTTTGGAGGATGAGAGTGAAAATGGTGGCCTCCAATCTCCACCCTGGAGTACCTGAGAACTCAGGGCCCACTCCTCAGTGAGCCCCCAGAGAAAAGCAGTCAATCACTCCCGTCTCCCTGTCTCCGACTGCACTCCATGCTCACCTGGCCTGTGACCGAGGGTTTCTATTTCTGGCACCCGACCCCGTGTTGAGTCTCCAAACCCATCCAATCCCTGCGGTGCGCTCCTGCGCCGCTCTTCCTGGGGGAGGAAGGAGAGTCTCCCTGGATCTGCCACTTGTTGGGTCCCTGCTGGAAGAGCAGTGGCCCAACTGTGCTGCGGATCACGGTTTATGGCAACCCCGAGCTAAGAGCCCGCTCCTCGGCTCCGTCTCTGCAGCCGGCTTCCCTGCTCCGATACCTGGGAGCTCTGCCGCACTCAGGCACCCCCGGTCCTTCTGTGACCCTGAGGGTCCCGAGACCACACTGTCCCAGCGAGGGTTCCACCCCCTGCTTAGCCACTGGAGCGACATCCCTCAGTGGAGCAAACTTCTAAAAGTTCTGATTTCGTGTTCCGCTCTCTATCACTTGCCAGTAGTGGCTGATGGAGGCTCCCTCCCCTGCTGTCTATCTTCCCGAATATCGCCTTGGATTCACTTCTCCGCACGTCCTACCTTCCAGAAAGTGGTCGCTTTCTGTTCAGAGAGTTGTTGCCATTTTCTTCGATCTGCTGTTGAGTTCATAGGTGTTCAGAATGGTTTGATCCTTATATAGCTGAATTTCTGGGACCAGACGAAATTTAGGTCTCCTACTCCTCCACCATCTTGCTTCTCCTAGTTTTTTCATTTTCTTTGAGTAAATATCCAGAAGTGGAATTTGCTGGATCATATGATAGTTCTATTTTTAATTTTTTGAGAAACTTCCATGCTGTTCTCCATGGTGGCTGCACCAGTTTGAATTCCCACCAATAGTGCACAAAGGTTCCCTTCTCTCGACATCGTTGTCAACACTTGTGATTTTTTGTTTTTGTTAACAGCCAATCCAATGGGTGTGAGGTGATACCCCATCATCATTGTGAGTTGCATTTTCTGATGATGAGTGATGTTGAACATCTTTTCATGTGTCTGATGGCTATTTGTATGTCTTCTTTGGAAAAATGTTTATTCAAGTCCTTTGCTCATCTTTAATAGAGTTTTTTAATACTAAATTGCATAGGTTTTTGATATATTTTGGATATTAACCCCTGATCAGATGTATTATTTACAAATATCTTCTTCCATTCAATAGGTTGCTTTTTCATTTTGTTGATGGTTTCCTTCACTGTGCAAGTTTAGTCTTTAATGCAACAAACTTTTCAAAAAACAAAAAAATCTGGACATAAAAAATTTCCTAAGAATTATCACTGTAATCTAAGATTTTAATCTCAATTTTTTTCCTGCAAATACCACTTTTAAAACTTTCAGTCATTCCTTCGTAACAGTAAAAAAAAAAAAAAAAGGTTAACCAGAGAGTAACAAAATATGCTCATTTTCAATGATGACATTCATTATCATAATATCCACTGAGCTTGAAACCTGAATATCCTGAAGACAACTAATTCCTTAAGCAACAAGACATGTCAGTCTGCACTATGTGCAGATCAACACATCCCTTGGATTTGCAAAAACACTTAATATTAAAAGAATGGCTCTGGCTCACCCACAGAGAAATGAATCAATGACAGTGTCTTAGTCTGTTTAGGCTGCTATAACAAAACATCCAAGATTGGGGGTGGCTTATAAACAATAGAACTTTACTTCGTATAGTTCTGGGAAGTCCAAGATCAAGGCACTGGCAGACTGGGTGTCAGGTGAGAACTTCCTCCTCAGTTCACCAATGGCTGTCTTTTTGCTGTATCCCCATGTGGTGGAAGGATGAGCAAACTCTTTGGGGTCTCTTTTATAAGGGGACTAATCCCTCCCACAAGGGCTCCACCCTCATGACTAATCACCTCCCAAAGACCTCCCCTCCTAGTACCATCACACTGGGGATTAGGTTTCAACACACAAGTTTTGTGGTGAGGGGAGCACAAATACTCAATCCATAGCAAATACTATACTACACAATTGGAATAGTATTAAATACCTTATGAAATAAATACCCAAATACTTAATTTTATAGGATCAAATGGAAGCATTCTTACATTTAACAGGCAATTCTTCATATAATTACCTCTCAGATAATGTCTATCGTTTTCACAAGCTAAGCTCATAGTTTGCATATATTCCACACAGAAAAATTAATGCAATCTATGTTGGCATTTAGTTTTTAAGGTTCTTTCAAAAACAATTGTGATACAAATATAAGTATAAAAATGCCATATTTTAATAATATAGTTCAATATATTATTTTTTTAAAGATTTTATTTATTCATTTGTCAGAGAAAGAGAGACAGAAAGCACAAGGAGGGGGAGGGGCAGTGGGAAGCAGACTCCCTGCTAAACAGGGAGCCTGATGCAGGACTCAATTCCCAGGACCCCAAGATCATGACCTGAGCCGAAGGCAGACGCTTAACTGACTGAGCCACCCAGGCATTCCCAATATATATTTCTTGAAATACAAATTAAACCTTTAGGATACCACAGAAGAACTGACAAGGATCTAAGGTCAGAGTTGCTAGACCCTGAAACTGTGTTAGCTACAAATTATCAGCTAAATGCCTCAAGCCCTATTCGTCTACTTCCTGGCCTCTTCCTACAAGTCTGAAAATGCAAAAAGAATTCTAGACCACCAATTTGAATGAGTAGCCTGTAAACTGGCAATTTTTAAAAAAGTGATGCAATACAAGCTAAGAAAATTTTCTGGCATTAGAAGTGGCCTACTGAAAATACTTAATAATATGAAAAGACAAAAAATAGCTTCCTTTAAAAAATCATTTTAAATTCCCAATCCATTATTATAATCAAAATAATTTATATTAAAATATTTTATTAAAACTATATTATCAAGATTAAAGAAGAGACTGCTCAGGTCTACCACATTAAGTATTAACTGATTCTTCATTTGGAAAATAAAATATACTTTTAAAAAGGTAAAAGTTCTCAAGGTAATTGCTTTAAAATAGTTACATTTATTAGGATATACGTGAAATACCTGGGCTATTTGTGAAATATAGCCAATACCAATACAATAAAAATAATAAATATTACCATTTTGGGGCATTAAGAGCGGTACATTCTAACTAGAATCATAAAAGCTACATGTTATCTCCATATTACAGATGATTAAATATAATAAATGATTAAATATAAGTGATTATTCCCATTACTATCACAATAGGCACTATTTTTTAAAAAGATTTATTGGGAGAGAGAGCGAGTGCGGGGGGTGGTTGGAGTGGGGGGAGGAAGGGCAGAGGAAGCGAATCCTAAACAGACTCCCCTCTGAGTGCAGAGCCCCACACGGGGCTCCACTCCACGACCCTGAGATCATGACCTGAGCTTAAACTGAAAGTCGGACACTTAACTGACTGAGCCACCCAGGTGCCCCACAATAGGCACTATTTTTGAGTACTGCTACTTGTTGGGCATTGTACCCCAAGTGATTTACATGAATTATCCTCAAAACACCCTTATAAAATAGATAGAATTATCATCTGCATCATAGAAATGAGAAAACTAAGGCTTAGAGATGTTATAAAATTTGCCTAGCATCACACAGTTATTAAGTGGTAAAGATTCAAACTTAGGTTGTCTATCTCTAAGACATATCATCTATTTATTACACTAAAACTACAGTTTCTATTAATTTGAGACAATAAATGTATAAATTATTCCATTAAGAAGAAGCTTCTTAAGTCTCCTTCATAATAGCATAATATGAACTGCATAAGAGAAAGGACTTATTAGAGAACACAGCTTCTCAAAGTGTAGAACAAGAATATGAATGCAACACATCTTTGTTGAAAGATCAGTGCACCTAGAGCTGGGAGCTTCATACAGTCTCATTTTCAAGAAGCTGCTCTCACCACAGCCTCTGTGCATGCAGCTCCTTCCCCAGAACCCGCTTCCCCATACTTTTTGCTACCAAGTCTCAATCTAAATGCTACTTCCTCAAACAGGTAACTCAATTTAGAGTAAGTACGTTCTCCATTATTCTCTCTCATACCATAGCATTCTGTTCATTGTTATTATAATATTTATTGGGTTTATTTTCTAATATGACTGTTTTATTCACCCCAGTGCACCCTAAGACCAGAACACAATAAGCACTCAATAAACATTTCTGAATGATAAACCTTATTTGGAAAATATACATCTTAAAATAGTCCATTGGCCAAAAAAGATAGGACATGAGAAATTAGTAAATTTGGGAAAAGAATAGATATAAAAAAATGTGAAAACATATATAATATTAAAAATATGCTATAAATATTCATATGTAAATACAACATAAAATTGGTTTCTACAGGTTAGTTTATATATTAAATACTTATATTAGGAAAAAAAGGTTTAAATAAATGCTTTAAGTTTCCACATTATGAAACAGGGTAAGAAAAGCAAATTAAACCCAAAGTAGCCAGAAGGAAGGAAATAATAAAGATAAGAGCAAAAATCAATGAAATAGACAACCCCAAAATAATAGAAGAAAATCAGTAGAACCTAAAGCTGAAAATATCCATAAAAATTATTAACCTTTAGGAAGAATGATCAGAAATAAAAAGAGAGAAGACACAAATTGCAATATTAAAAGAGAGACGTTAACTACTGCTCCCTACAGACACTAATGCAATAACAAGAGAACGTTATTAACAATATTAAGCAAATACACTTAAAAATTTAGATGAAATGAACAAATTCTTAGAAACACACAAACTACCAAAGTTTACTAAAAAAAAATGCATGAAAATATATATATTTTTTTATTAACTATGAATTGAAAAACTATATATAAATATATAAATATATATATTTTTTCAATTCATTGTTAAAAACCTTCCTACAAAGAAAACTCTTGGTCCAAAAATTTCACTGATGAAATCTACAAGAAAACAGAAGAGGAAGCAATGCTTCCCAACTCATTTCAAGAGGTCAACATTATCTTGAATCCAAACCCAGAGACATTACTTGAGGTTGGGAAGAGGAGGGACCTAAAGAATATTACGAAGGAACAAATATTTAAAATTCTTAACAAAATTTTAGCAAACTGGATCCAACAACACATCAAGAGGATACTACCTCATAACCAAGTTGGGTTTATCTAAGAAAGGCAAAATTGGTTTAACATTAAAAAATCAAATAACAAAATTCAAGGTATTAGCAGAATAAAGAAGAAACAAAAATGCATGAGATTAGAAAGAAGTAAAACTGTGTCTGTTCTCACATGATATGATCATCTACCAGAGAATCTCAACATACTTACAAAAAAATTTTTTAGCAAGAATGTAAGATTCAAGGGTAATAAGTATCAGTTGCATTTCTATATATTATCAACCAACAATTCAAATTTGGAAGACCAAGCACTTACAATAACATCAAAAACAAAACAGTTCAGGATAAATTTAACAAAAAATGTTCAAGACCTGTACACTAAAAACTATATAATATTGTTGAAAAAATTAAAGAAAATCTAAATAATCAGAAAGCTATACCATGTTCATGGATCAGAATGCAATATTGTTAATATGTCAACTCTCTAAATTGATCAACAAATTTAATATAAGCCCAGTTAAAGTGCAGGAGACCTTTATGTAGAAATCAACAAGCTTATTCTATAATTTATATGGAAATGTTAAGGAAATAAAGTTGTCAAAGCAATATTTTTAAAAGAAAAGCAAAAGTAGAAGACCCAAACTGCCCAATTTTAACACTTACAGTGTGGCAGGCATAAGAATGAATAGATAGAGATTAATGCAACAAAAGAGAGGGTCCAGATATCAACCCCATGTATATGGTCAATTCATTTTTGACAAAGGTGTCAGGGTAATTTAATGGGAAACAGATTATATTCTCAAAAATATGCTGGAACAATTAGATATCCAAATGCAAAAAAAAAAAAAAAAGAATGCTGACTGTTATATACCACCATATACAAAAATTAACTTGCAATGGATCATAGACCTAAATGTAAGTGCTAAAACTATTCACCCCTTTAGAAGAAAACATGGGAGAAAAAATCTTAAACTTGGGTGAGGAAAAGATGTTTTAAATTAAATACCAAATGCAAAAACCACACACACACAAAACCTGATGAAATGTACTTCATCTACTTTAAAATAGTTGTCCTTCAAAAGACACTTTCAAGAAAGCCTATCAAAAGAAGATATCCAAATGGCAAATTAACACAGGAAGATGCTCAATATCATTAGTTGTTCAGGAAGTTCAAATTAAAACTACAAAATACCATTACACACTCACCAAAATGGGTAAAATTTAAAGATTAACCATGCCAAGTGTGGTGATGATGTTAAATAACATCCTAGAAATGTAAAATTCTATTTGGCAGTTTCTTATGAAGTTGAACATACCAAATGACACAGAAATTGCATTCCTAGATATCTAGGCAAGATAACTGAAAATGTATGTCCATACAAAGTTTTGTACTGGAATATTCACAAGTTTTTTTCATAATAGCCCAAACTGCAAAGAACCCAAATGCCTATCTACTAGTGATTGTATAAGCCTATTATGATGCTACCATGTAATGGGAGTAAATCCATAAAAAGAAACAAGCTACTGATATATGCAACAGTTCTGATGAGTTTTTAAAGTAATAAGCAAAGTGAAAGATGCAGAACACAAATGACTAGATACTGTGTTTGGAGATTATACTTGGAGCGATTATACTTTTTAATATTTAGGTATCGTGTTGCGATGCCTTTTGTTTTTTCTTCAAGGTGTCCAATTGTACATATATTGTGTCTTTGGTTTTCACTCTTTCCATATGCTCACTCTGAGTAATCCAACCTTTTTGTGAGAAGTTTAATTACCCTAAAAATGTGGTGCTGTGCCATAACCACACAGAGGAGAAGAATCGTGGAAATAGGCAAAGCCTGGCCAGCTCCTACAGTTCCAGTCACCTCATCTGAGATTCTAGGTATGAAAGTAAGCCTCTTAGATATTGAGGCTAGTCAAGGCTTTGAATTATTACCTTAGATGCAGTGATATATTGGCTTAATGATTTATCTTAGAAAACTAGCCTTGAAATATTATAAAAGTATACTAAAATACAGTATATACTAAAGTATATACTAAAAATCTTCCCAAACTTATTTTGCCTTCAACTTTATGTGCTAAAGTGAATATTATAATGCATCTTTCTTGGCTTGGGAATTTTTGAAAAAGCTTTGGATGAAAGCAATAGAATTCTGATAATAACCTACATAATATATTAATAACTACAACAATTAGCAAAGAAATTAACTTGTCAGACTCCTGAACAATAAAGATATTTATATACATATAAATTTAGTAAAATTTTCAAAATCATCACTATGAATATAAAATGATACTTTTAATTTAAAAATCACCCAAATCACACCTCCATAAATTAGTGAGTAGAACAAGAGAGCTGACTCTCGGGACTTCTGCCTCATGTGAATTTAAAATGAGATGATTCTGGTTCACTGAAGACAAAAATGCCAGCCAAATAATGAAAATCTGAAATAAGTATGAGAGGATCTCAAGACTGGCATGAAACTCAAAGTCATATGCAAAAAATAAAGTGAATTTTATCAAGGTAATTAATATAGTGTACAATGAGCTAAGTATAGACAAGAATAGTGAATAAGTGAGTGTTAGTTCACCCATATCCACATAAATAGAGGAATGTGAAGAATTTATCAGATGAATAAACATTTCTACACAGTGACTTCCCTTTATCCTCTAATGGGTATCTTAACTTCCAATTTCAGCTTGAAGAGAGGTTTACAGAGGTCCAGAAAGAAATACGGCTGAGTGAGATTTTTGGGGTAGAATCCTAAGTAGAGGCATACAAGTTTTATTTTTTTATTATTATATTTTAAGAATTTTATTTTTAAGTCATCTCTACCCCCCAATGTGGGGCTCGAACTCACAACCCTAAGATCAAGAGTCGAACACTCCATTAACTGAGCCAGCGAGGCGTCCCCTAAGTAGAGGCATTCTAAACTGACCAGCACCATCTTAGTCAGTTTTCACTTTACTTTTTCTTTTTGTTCTCAGAATATTTTTCTCCTTATGTAAATTCAGTAATACCTAAGCTACAAAAAGAGGGTTGATTTGGATATGTTAGCAGCAGTGTCACTGGTTACATTACTAGAGTGCTTTTATAATTTGTTCTCCAGATGCCGAATGACTGTTTATCCAAGGCTGCCCTGAATTCACTTTCACAACTTTGAGCTCCAAACCCACCCCTGTACGTTCCATTCTATAGCCAAGGTTCATGCTTTGCATCAACCCAAGAAAAAGGAAGAATCCATGCACCTGCTTAGGAACTAGTCTTTGTCAAATCCAATGCACATTTTTCAATTGTTATCTTGCAGGATTTACTGTCCTCTGTTCTACTTAATACACCGTACTTAGCTTCGTAGGCTTCTCTTGCCTGGCTCCTTCTGCCCAGGATGCTCCTTAGGCTTCTCTCATCACCAACACGTCTACTGTTGGTGTCTCCAGGTGCCATTCTTGGTCACTAATGTTCTAACTTTACATACTTCTCTCACCCTCGACCTTTCTTCCCTTCTTTGGTTTTAGCCCTGCTGATGAAGCCTATTTGTATCTCTGACCTAATTCTACTTCCCTGTAAGCCTCACTAGGTACCTCAAATATAAGATGATCACACCAGAACTTATTCCTCATCCTGTGTTTCCTGACTTTTTGAACAGCCTATCCATGCAGTTCTCCCCAAGCAGCAAACAGGAAACTGTGACTTTTTTTCTTTCCATTTAGTCATTAAATCCTGGAACTACTAGGGGCACCTGGGTGGCTCAGTTGGTTAAGCGGTCTGACTCCTGGTTTCAGTTCAGGTCATGATCTCATGGGTTGTGGGATCAAGCCCCAGGTCAGGCTCCGCACTCAGCACAGAGTCTGCTTGGGATTCTCTCTGTCCCTCTTCCTGTGCCCCTCCCCCTGCACCTGCTCTCTGTTTTTTCTCTCTAAAATAAATAAATAAATCTTTAAAAGTCAATCAATCAATCCTGGAAATTCTACCTAAACATGATTAGAATTTTATTCCTTCTAATATTACCTCAATTAATGACCCTATCAGTTTATGACTAAATTAGTAAAAACCTAAATGCAGTATCCTCTCAAGTAGTTTCCCTGTTTCCAGTTCTGTCTTCAATCCAAGCTTGCTATTGCTACAACATATTCTTTCTGAAACATTTCCTTACAGAAATCCTTCCATGATGTTCCATTGTCTTCAGAATAAAATCTAAATTGGTTGGGAGAGAAAATCTGTCCTAATATGATGCTGACTACTTGCTCAGACTCTTTTGGCTTTTCTCTGCAGGACTTTATGCATCACCCCATACACTGTGTTATATCTGGGCAGGTGGGGGAGAACTGGCATATTCCTGTACATTCTACATATTTTATT
Organism: Halichoerus grypus; assembly: GCF_964656455.1. Taxonomy (NCBI): domain Eukaryota; kingdom Metazoa; phylum Chordata; class Mammalia; order Carnivora; family Phocidae; genus Halichoerus; species Halichoerus grypus. The sequence goes on along the minus strand of NC_135718.1, from coordinate 93,955,872 downwards.
TCCTCTGTATAGGAATGTTCTCCTTCTCATTCTCAGTGATCGAAGTTATAGTTAAACTAAAGTCTCAGCTTAGCAACCACTTGAGGAAGTGTTTCATTTCCTACCCTGACATTCTCCCCCCTTCTCTTCTCTCTTCCTTCTGGATTGATTCAAGTGCCCATTCTCTGTATCCCACATCAACCAGTGTTTTATAGCAATAATGATACTATAAAGTATATGCATATTCTCTTCTCCATAACCCCAACTACATAGTCATCTTTTAAAAGAAAGTACCATGTTTTCCTTATTTCTGTATCTGCTGAGATCCAGTCGATAGTAGTTGCTCATTAAATATTTAATAGGCAAGTGGACTATAATGGGATAGGTTCTAAAGTTCAAACATAAATTATGAAGTATAATCAAAACCATTCTTGGGCGCCTGGGTGGCTCAGTCGTTAAGCGTCTGCCTTCGGCTCAGGTCATGATCCCAGGGTCCTGGGATCGAGTCCCGCATCGGGCTCCCTGCTCGGCGGGAAGCCTGCTTCTCCCTCTCCCACTCCCCCTGCTTGTGTTCCTGCTCTCGCTGTCTCTCTCTCTGTCAAATAAATAAATAAAATCTTTAAAAAAAAAAAAAAAAAAAACCATTCTTGCAAATTCCTAAGGAAGGTACCACACTGCAGACCCAACATACTGTCTCAGTATAGTTAAGCCCAGCAGTTCTTCCTCCAACACTGAAATACTGCAGTTTCTTAAATGAACATCTGTAGTTACAAGGCACTTAATGACAATGATTTATGAAAACTATGTATTTTTAAGCACCAGAGCTTATATCCCATGAAACTCTATGGATGCCAAGTAGAAACTGACATGGCATAAAAGAATAGCAAATTTATTTCTCATCTTACGGTGACTCTGTGAACACACTTATCAAGAAAAATGGCAGAATCACCATATCCTTCCTTCCTTCCTTCCTATCTATCTCTATGCTATCTCTTTCTGACCCCATTTCTTGAATTCATGTAGTTAACCGCAATTATGATGTGATCCCCATTGTACTGATATGCCTATAAGCAGCCACTGTTGATTTCTTACACCAATATCCTCTCACAATCCACTTCCATCAAGATATATTTAGTGCTTTAAGCAATACAGGCAAACATAGGGATAGTAATAAGCATGGCTGTGAGCATGCTAAATTCCTGTGCTATCTATTAGGCTGAAATAAGTTCATACATTCACAAAAATGTGAAGGTCAGAAAAAGAATGTCTCAACTGCTGTATTTATACTGCACAATAAAACATTCCAGAACACAGGCTAAAAGGATGCTATTGCTAATTAAAAATCAAGACAACAAGTATGAATTAAGTAAAAATTGGGCTACTTATAATTACTTCAATAGGCCCACTAAAGAAGCTCATCTTGAGGCACAGGTTGGATATAAAGAGATTTGAGGATGCTGCCCTTTGGGTGAGCACTGTTTACCAGAGTTACCTTTCTTTCTTTTAAAAAGATTTTTTATTTATTTGAGAGAGAAAGTGAGTGGGGGAGGAGCAGAGGGAGAAGGACAAGGAGACTCTGTGATGAATGCAGAGCCCAACACAGAGCTCGAACCCACAACGCTGAGATCATGACCTGAGCCAAAATCAAGAGTTGGAAGCTTAATTGACTCAGCCACCCAGGAGCCCCCAGAGCTTCCTGTTCAACAGGCTGGTCTCTTAGATGCCACCCAGAGGTTCCTAGTAGGGTAACGCCCCCTATGCATCTGTGAGTGCTGGTACGGACTGCCTGGGTGAGTTTATAGCTTTTCTTACTTTACCTCTATTTCAACCTAGTGCCAAACATAAGTACCATGTTTAATATTTTTTCTACAGCAATGGAGTTTTCTACATTTCTAGGAAGCATCCCTGGGCAGAATAAATGTCATGGTGAACCTAAAGCAAAACCAAAATTAAGTAAGTCACGATAAAGATATATTGAACATAGATTTCCTTTGCAGAAATGATAAATTTAAGAATAGAAATAATCACATCAAGTTCCAAGAACTACATAACTATTTGTATTTACAAAGTACATTCAAAAGTGCATCTAAAATGTATTTAAAAATATGTGATAACTTTAAAGAGAGAAAAATTGGGAAATTATATATACAAAACTTTCATTTTTACTAAAATTGCATAAATATAATCAAAATTTACTTATATATATATATATATACACAGAAATGCTGTAATTACTATCCACGCACATGAAAATTATATACCACATACAGAATCAGTTCACCTGCCGCAATCTATGAAATTATTTAGTCTTTATCTATAACACATTCTCGAAACAGAAATTCTGAAAAAAAGAGAGAAATAATGTAGGAGTTTCGGTGCTAAAGAAAACCATCTGGCTAGTCTGAAAATCTGTTTTTGTGTGTAAAATTGTTTCAACAATCATCAATTAATTAATCTCAGAAGTACTCTAGGTTTAGAATGACAGTGTGGGTGCAGCCCCCCGCCCCAGGAGGCTCCAAAGTTTCCCTCACCACACCACACAGAACCCTCTTCCCTCCCGCGAAGTGCCATGGTTCTTCATCTGTAGTTCCGAAACAAGCGATAATTATCACTTTACACCTAGCATGGGTATTGTACCTTATCTTCCCCACTTGACTATAAACTCTTTGAGGGTAAGATCTATGTTTGGTTCAGATTTTATGTCCCACAATACCTACCAGGGTGCCTTGCACAAAGCCTCAAAAAATACATATTTTATAACTACACTCAAAGATACTCCCTTCTTGAAAAAAGATTTTCAAGTTTTGTCCCCAAAATAAACTATATAGTACATTACTTTCTATTTTTCTTCCTACTTCTCAGCAGTTTCCAGTTTAAAAAACCCTGTTGATCCGTGCTCCTGGAGAGAGTTTATTCAGCCATTCACTTAACTTATTCATTCAAACCACCCAATAAATATTTGTCAAGTTCCTACTTTGCCAGGTAGTGTGTAAGGTGCTGGGGGGGGGGGGGTTACACCAGCAAAAAAGCACTTAGGGAGCTAGAGTCTAGTAGGAAAGACATACAAATCAACAGGTAATTATAAAACAATATGAGAATTGTTATAATAGATGTAAAGACATGATACTCTGTAAGAGAGTATTTCTCTAATTTAAGAGTGCTTCTCCAAGTTTTTGTTTGTAATTTATCATTTTCCCGATATTATGGTCTTCCCTGGTCATCTATCTATCCGTCCGTCCGCCTAACTTCCTTCCTTCATTTTTTAAATACATAATATATATCTGTGGTACAAAATACAAAAACTGCTCAAGAATACATAATCGAGAAAGAAGTCTTCCTCCTACCTTGTCCCCAGCCACTCGGTTTATCTCCCCAAAGGTAGGCACCGATGCCCAGTCCATAAGCGCAGAAACGGTCAACGCACATACAGAGCCACGTATCATGTGCACATGGTCCTACTTTCTTTTAACCATGACAACTGTAGCATGCTTTAGACTCTCCACCTTGTTTCTTTCACTTCATAGTATCTTAGAAATTGCTCTCTGCCCTCATTCTTTTTAATGGATATAAAGTATACCACTGCATGGATACAGCATGGTTTATTTAAGCAGTCTCCTTAGCAAATGCTCATCTAAGGTTCTACAAATGCTGCCGTGAATATATTTACCCATATGTCATTCTGCGGTGGGTCTGTATGTCTGCAGGATAATTCCTGGAAGTGAAACTGCTGGCTCTGAGAATATGAGCACTTTTTACTTTGATAGATACTAACACAGAGGATTCACCAGTTTAATTTCCCACAAAACAGGAAATCCCCACCTTCATAATGTAAATTATAACCTTTACAGAAATGGCTCCCAAATCTATACCCACAGTTCTGACCCCTGACTTATTTTCTGTGATATCTCTGTGATATTTCCACGATCTTTCCACATACACATTTCCTTGGATCCTTAGGAAAACCCTTTTTGAAACCAAATTTATAGTCTTACCCTCGACACATTCTTTGTAAGTTCACTCTATTTGTTCTCCCTGATTCCAAACCAAAGCCACTTTTGATCCCTCTCTCTTTCTACCCATACCCGATTCAGTGGTCATAAAGGTGGACTGGTCCTGTGCAATTCCACAAAGTTCATCATCTTTGTATTTTCTCAGACAACCTCTGACTGCAATGCCTGGGCTATTCTCATCCAACTACTCAGGTTCTTTTTGCCCTGTGCTCACCCCGGTGATTCTGTTCACATGATCCCCTCTGCCTGAAGAATCTTCTCAAGTCAGTCCCCTGCTGAAATCTCAGTAAGCACTGAAGGACTACCCTTAATGCCAAATCACCCAGAAAGCATTTTCTATTTTTTTAATCTTTTTTTCATAAAGAATTTTCTAATAGGAATTTGTGAACATTTAGGTCCTTCACTATACATTCTAATTTATAATACACTTACAAGGTAAATTACAAATGTCCTCACAGAAAGATGATGTCTTAGCACATTCTGGTAAACCCACACTGCCTTGGCATTTAAAATGTGATTACCAAATGAATGGATGAATGTTTGCAATTCCTACAAGTGAGATAATTCTATAGGAGAAAATATTCTATAGAGGATATTTAATCCATTTATTTTGAAAAGCAAAACTACTTTAAGGTCTGTGAGATACAATCCTCTATTTAATAATTAAATTTATTTCAGAAAGCCCACAGTGTAAAATATTTCCAGTTAACTATTCTAGTAAATTAAAATTCTCTCTCACATTGATTTTGATCCAAAACAGGGAGGACAAAGGACAGGGGAACAAAGGAATAGGTGAGATGTACCACTACACTGATTGCATTTCTCTTCAAAGCTACAAGATCCTTTCAGAATCTCTCACATATAGTCAAGGTTACCCTAACTACTATGTAAAAGAAGAGGGAACTCAGCACGATGTGCCTACAGAGTATGGCTCAAGTAAGTTTAAAATGGGCTAAATAATCTTTTACCAGTTTCACAAACACTTGAAAAGAACTTTGCAAAGCACCATAAATCCTGTATTTCCGGCTTTCAAAATCACATGATTTCCAAAAGCATATTTGTGCTAAGATATTTTACATTTAAAAAATATAGGGAGAAAAAGAATATGATTATGCTTTCTAATATGTAAAAGCAGTCATAAGAAAAACAAGCGACCATTACGTTTCATTAGAAATGATTCAGCTCCCAACTACCCAAATCCTTGCCAGGAAGTAGACAACTGTAACATTATAACTTATATTTTCAGTAATTACAGAAAGGATGACAGGACTACCATGCATATTCAAGTGCTGGATTAACTTCTTGACTCACCTCTCCCCCATTTACATATTCCATCACAAAACACAAACGGTCTTTTGTCTGGAAGGAATATTTCAAGGACTTGAAATGAAAAAGAAAAAATGTTACATTATAATCCAGTATTCTTATAACGATACCAAAATAGAATACTTAGAAACAGTAAGCTTGAGGGATGAAATGAATCATTCTTGTCCTAAAGAGTCTACTTACTCCTTAAGAGTGTTGAAGAGTTTTGAAGAACATAAAACAAATTTTGTTTAGATCAGCATTGGCTACTGTTAGGGGAAAGGTTAAAATTAAAATTTTAAGTAAAAATACACTTAGTAATTGTGATGGGCACCTCTCAATCTATCATGCTGTCTATTTGAAACTGTATTAGTTAGTCCCCGAAGTTCCCATCTGCACGACCTTCAAGTGAGGAAGTCTCAGGAATACAGCTAGAGCAGTTATGTTCGGGCTTCTAATACAGTTTCAGCACTGCTTTTTGCACACTGGGTGGGTGCATAACATGACTGAATTCAACAGAGTTGGTTCATATAACTGTATAAGTTACAACGGTATCAGAACTTTAGAGCTATCTTATTACACTGGACAATATACACACAGTAACATAACAAAGTAAGTCTAGGTATCTGATTATTACCTCTGAAAACATTCCTACTTTACATAATCCTAAATCTTTGAAAGGTTCCCCCTTTGGAAAGTCTACCGGTTATTTGTTTTTTCTCTTTCTTTTCTACCTGTTATTTTTAATCTTAATACGCTTAGAACCAGGAACAAATTGTCTCTATTATAAGCAATCTAAGTACAAGACTATAAAAAAAATCAGTTTCTTTCAAAACAAGTAATATGCATGCAAGTCAAGAAAACATATCATGACTCAGCTTACCTTTAATTTAATGTATTCAGTATTCCTGGGTTTCTTAAAGTACTCTATACCTATGGGAGGTCTCAATTTCTATAAAAAATATTCAGTAAAGATTTTCTGCCTTTCATATCTGGAGACAATGCTGCTTGATCATTTAAATATTTATCAGAAGCCAATAAACAAAGGAAACACAAAACCCTCACATTTAATACTAAGAATTTCTTGTAAGTCTACCATTTTCTCAGTGGTCTCCGTATATTTGCTCTATGGTTTTTTGTTTTTGTTTCTGAAGGCAGTGAAATTCGTGAAGGAAAAAAAATCTCAAAAAAGGAATGGCTGTATAAGAGGAGGGAAGACAAATGCATGCATATTGTAAACTTAGGCCCTACGTTGCAATAAGGTCAAAGGAATAAGACTTAGTCTTTCCACAAAGAAGATGGCATACCTAAATAAATGTTACTTTTCATGGCTTAGTTGTTTCAATAAAACTCCCTTAAATTTAAAATGTTATGATTATCACATCTGCCCTTGAGTCACTTACTGTTAAAAAGGGGTGTCTGGTGTTCTTTAATACTCTGCTCTCAGTCAGAGTATGCGCCACTTCATCCTACAAAAGAAAAAGGGAAACCTTTAATATATGTACTAAGCAGTAGTAAAATCAAATTTTCATTCTTTCTCTAAGACCAGAAGAGGTTCTGTCTCCAGAGACAGAAAAAGATGTGAAGAGACGAGGACATGTTTCCTTTATTGTTATGCTTTTCCTCCACATCCCCTCCAAAAAAAGATCAAATTAATGATTTAAATCAGATGGCTGTAAGGTATAATAAACTCATACACACTCAGTCGTACTTAATCAGATTATATTGATAATGATATAAAAATCACCAAAAAGTTATCAGGGACACAGATGATTAAATAGTTAACCTTTCCCCTTGAAGGCAATGCCTTAGCAGCTAATATTTAGGCATGGAGTACTTAATATTTCAATGTTTGTAGTATATTTTATTCAGGAGGATATAAAGGATATATTTCAGTCAAGATCATAGAATTTGTAAGTCTCCTACTTAAGAGAAAAATCAGTTCCTGAAAATAGGAACATAAAATATACAGATAAGATTTAATTGTCAACTATACATTTTAGAAATAGAAACACAGAATATAAAAATTGTATCTTTCTGCTTGTGGCTTTTTAACGTGCTTCTTAAAAAAAAAAGAAAAGTCACAACCTACTTTAGGTGACAACTTAAAAAATCTGGGTGTATTTCAAACCAAAAGTAAGTGTATTTCCCCAATCTTGTACATAAATCTCATCTTGACATCAAAAATGAACTAGGAGAGATTTTCTTCAACATATGGAGAACTGGAAAAATGTTTCATATTTCAAAAATAACACCATCTTCAAGAAGAAAGGAAAGGAAGACACTGCTGAAACTAACACAGCATCTCCGGTCTTTGCCTCTAGCAAGATCCTAAACAAAGCTCTTGCTGGATTAATGTCTCCACACTGTCAGCAAATCACAGTTAGACTGTAAGTAAGATGCGGAGAGCAAAACACTGGGTCACTGCATTATATTTATCATCTGACCTCAGTCAGACCTAGAAGATAAATGAGAAATAGATTGATCAAAGATGCTAAGGCCTGGAAGCCATTCCAAGAGGGCAGGGCCAGCCACGTCTGAACAAGGCAAGTGTAATTAACAACACAGTGTTTAAAACTGGGAGTGAAACAAAGCATAAGTATGAAACCACTCCTGAATTATCTGTTTAATAAGAATCAGGCTTTAGTGCTCAAATAGTTCGACAGCCTCTGTCACATCATACTATAGTTTCTAAACGAATTAGAATAATAGCATCTTAATGCAAACTAAATCACAAGCAGAAATGATAGCATAACTTACTGATTTCTGCACCCACAGGGCCTAGCATAATGATTAGCACACAGTAGAGACTTAATAAATGTTTGTTGAACCGAACTGTTGATCATAGGAATAAATTCCAGATGTCAGGGGTGTGGGGCTTCATTAATTCACTCAACCCTTCCATAAATATGCACCAAATCTATTCTGGCCTTGCTCTACACACTGCAGACATGGCCCCAAACAACAAAGACAAGGATCCCTGCCCTCAGGGAACTTTCCATCTCCCTACACAGATGGCGACCAATGTTAATGGGGAAAAAGGCAGAGACCTACTGCAGTTTAGTAGCATTCATGTGATGCACATGAAACACATCAGGAAGCATTGTACAGGTGGCTACTCTGTGACAAACACAACCAAATCCAATCACTAAAAACCAAAACCCATGGGGCGCCTGGGTGGCTCAGTCGGTTAAGCAGCTGCCTTCGGCTCAGGTCATGATCCCAGGGTCCTGGGATCGAGCCCCGCATCGGGCTCCCTGCTCAGCAGAGAGCCTGCTTCGCCCTTTCCCTCTGCCTGCCACTCTGCCTACTTGTGCTATCTCTCTGTCAAATAAATAAATTAAAAAAAATCTTTAAAAACCAAAACCCTTGATGTGCCCTCAACTAAATGCTAATGACAGTGCAGGTATAAAGTGGTTTAAAAAAAAAGACATAATCCCTCTGCTCACGGAGTCACAGGCCAGTGGAGAAGACATAACAGATGGGTAAATATCCAACTTAATAAACAATTACTAATGCTGATGAGTGACATGAAGAAAAAATGGGGATATCTACTATCCTAAATGGGGTAATGAAGAAAAACTAACATTACTGGAAGAGTGTAAGGTGGGTAATGTGATGATGGGGGAGGCAGGGGGGTGACATAGTCTGATTTCTATTTTTAAAGGTTTACTCAGGCTCCTCTGAGTAGAAGGACAGCAAAAATAGCAAAGATGAAGCAGGGGGGCAACAAGGAAACCGACAGAGAAATGAGGATGGCTCAGACCACTGTGGTAGCAGTGGGAGCAGGAAAAAAGGGGGCCATTTTGGAATCTTTTTGAGATATAAAATTAAGTCATAATCCAAAAGTAACCTGCCTCAGCATGAGGGTATCTCAAAAGAAACATCTCTTTACAGGCAGTCAGAAGGAGATTCACAGAAGAGATACCATTTTTGCAGGTTATGCTTGAGGACGCTAAGGGGCTGGAGGTAGCCAGCCAGGTGTGAAACCCATTTGAAACCAGAAAAGATATTCTAGGGCTTCAGAAAATATTTCCAGAGGGTAGTTCATGCTGCTTTTTATTTATTTTTTTTATTTTAAAAGATTTATTTACTTATTTATTTGAGTCAGAGAGAGAGTGTGAGCAGTAGGAGGGGCGGAAGGAGGGGGAGACAAGCAGACTCCCCACTGAGCGCAGAGCCCAATGCGGGGCTTGATCCCACAACCCTGAGAGCACGATCTAAGCCGAAAGCAAGAGTCCAATGCTCAACCGACTAAGCCACCCAGGCGCCCCCATTCTACTTTTTCAAACAGGCCCACCACATACAATAGTTATTTTCCTAAATCACTTTGTAAGTTTCAGGAGTGAAGATTAGTTTTTTTTTCTAAGTTCTGCAATCTGCCTAACCACAGGGAAGAAGCCAAGGCAAGATGTATGGAAACAAATGCTAAAACAGTATTTCTTTATCATAAGAATGTGAGCAGAATTAATACTGTGTATGTATCTTTCAAATATTAAAATGTATTTTCTACCATATTTTGCATAAGATCAGATTAAAATTCTTCCCCCTTAATGCAGATTTAATGGTACTGTACTTCACATACTAATTAGTTTCTGCTATGAAGATAAGGTATGCACAAGCTAAAAAGTAAACACAGATGCCAATAATTTTTAATTACAGTTAAAAGCAACATGTCAAAACAAAAAGTTAAAAATAACAGTGATAAAACTCAGTGGCTAAAACAATGTGATGCCTTTTAAAAAATCCACTCGTTGATCAGGACTTTAAATGAAGAGGGCTAAAAATGCTTGGGTGTGCAATAGAAGTATAACGATTTCACGAAAAAGCTTCTGAAATTCAGTTTCATGTATATTCATCCACGGCAAAATACTAACTAATGAATTTTTAAATCTAGTTTCTCTCATAGGAATGGGATTTTATTTCTTGAGGATATGAGGCAAAGAAGAGTCCTCCTCACATTTATTTTCCCCATCGTCTCCAATTTATCACTCCCTTCCACTACACGTGGTCTAAAATTCTGCTTTCATTTGTCACCCCCCTCTTCCTGTAGTGTCGAGTGGTCGTTGGGTATTTCATAGGGGATGAGGAGTAGGATACGGCAAGGAAGTAGAGGAAGACATCTCTAACCCACTGTCAGGGACAACAAGGGTTTCATGTCCTTTAAGCCCTAGAGCAACTCAAAAAGGTAGGCTTTATTATTCCCATTTTGCATCAAGAAACTGAGGCTCCCAGAAGTTAACCTGCTCAAGCTGCAGGTGAAACAGTACCGAACCCACGTTAGGGTCACTTCCACTCCACACCACTGCCTCTCATTCAAACGCTCAGCTTCTCCCTAACTGGGCACTTTCCATTCTGTTCATGGTATTTTCTCGGTCTTGAATGCAAGACCCTACTGACCATCTCTATCAGAAGTCCGTTGAAATCATGACAGAGCACACTGGAAGGACTTCCTTCCTCCATCAGAACAATAACAAAGACCCAGAGGAGGAGAGGGAGCAGGCGGGAGAGAGCGAGAACAGGGCAGAGAGGTCTGTGATGCGGCTCCCTTACTCTCAATTAAAGCACAAGCACTCCCAGGGATCCTTACGTTCTTCTGTCTTGATCCCACAGGTTAGCAATCTATTCATTTTTCCCCCCATAGGAAAGATGTCACACTTCTCATGCTCTAAATCTGGGCTCCTAACTCCCCCTCTTTTAAAAATGTGGGCCTGCCCCGTTCGCCCCCCACCCCCCTCTCCCATTCCCCCTCTCCCCCACTCTCCAGGGCGCCGCCAGCCTGTCTTAGGGCTGGGCCCTGACTGCTATTTCTCTTCTCTTTCTTTACCATTTTTTCACCTTGATGCAGAAAAAGAAAGCACAGTTGCTCTCTACAATCTATGAACACTGCATCACCTTTCTCAAGCGCTGTCATTTGATACTTTGTTCTTGATCCTCCCGTTCCAAATATTGCTTGACTTTGATCATGATGCAATCACTTCGGAACTTAGTCTTTCTTAAATTGTAGAGTATACTGTTTGTTCATCCTGCCCTTCACTGCACTGCCTTCTTTCCTTCTGCCCCTTCTAATTCCCAACATTGGAATAAATCAGTCTCTACTTTCTCACCTTTCTATCCCACATCTGAAAGGGAAAGAAATCACGTAAACATACTGACTAGAATGATTACAGTTCCCTCTCCAATCTCAGCTGAATCTTCCTGAGGATTCTTTCACCCCTCTCCTAAGGTCACTCTTCCAGTCTTCATTACGGTTGTCTTAGAACATTCCCAGGCCTGCTACCATGCCTAGTAGGTGTGCTACCTTACACCTGTCAAGCTACTGTGCTGGGACTGGGGCCCAGGTCTGTCTCTTTCAAGTCCAGGAGCTTTTCATTAAGTTTCTCTCTTTTTATCTCAACTTTGCTCCCTCACCCTTTCAAAATGTGATCTACGTCATTCACAGAAGTCATGAATAACATTTGACACGTTTGATGACATTCTCTTCCTGAAGACTTCTCTTGGTTTCTAGAACATCAGAATCTCTTACTCCCCTCCTCATCAGTAGTTCCATTTTCTCAATTTACTGCTGGTTTCTTATCTCTGAACCCTTATCCTAGGAGTGCCCCCAGGACTCAGTCCTCAGACCTCTTGTCTTCACTATGGTTCCAAATGGTCTCTATGGTGATGGATTTCCAAACAGGTCCCTCAGCCCCAGAAACACCTACTTGACACGGATGTCTAGTAGGGGACTTAAACCTGGATGTGAAACAGAAACATCATATTTGGCATGTCCAAAACCTAGTTTCTAGGGGCGCCTGGGTGGCTTAGTCGGTTAAGTGTCTGCCTTCAGCTCAGGTCATGATCCTGGGGTCCTGGGATGGAGCCCCATGTTGGGCTCCCTGCTCAGTGGGGAACCTGCTTCTCCCTCTGCCCCTCTCCTGCTCATGTTTTCAATCTCCCTCTCTCTCTCTTCCTCTCAAAATAAATAAATCTTAAAAAAAAAAACCATAGTTTCTAATCTGCCATCAAAAAGCTTGTTTCTTCCAAAAACACACATACACACACACACACACACACACACACACACACACACAAAACCAAAACAAAGCAAAGCAAATGAACGAAAATCCCCATTGGCAGAGAATGGCAACACCATCCCTGCCATTGCTCAGGCCAAAGACTAGGCAGTGATCCTCAACCCTTTTCTTTCTCTCACACCCTACGTTCAATCTGTCAGGAATCCTGTTGGCTCAGCAAAAACATACAACCAGGATCTGACTGTGTCTTTCCACTTCCATTGCTACTACTCTGATGTAAGTCACAATCATCAATTTTCTGGATTATTGCCATTAACTCCTAAGAAGCTCCCTGCTTCCTACCCATGCCCTCTTCTCAACACTGCAGCCAATGAGATGCTCTTAAAATGAAAACCAGTGATGTTATTACACTGCTTAAAAATTTCCAATGGCTTCCCACTTCATCTAGAGTAAAAACTAATATTCTTATGAGACCTACAAGTACCTGCACGATCCTAAGCTCTTCTTCCTCCATGCAAGCCATGCTAGACTCCTAGCTAGTCTAAGAGTGTGCTATGTTTGCTGCTTGCTCAGGGTCTTTTCAACTGTGATGCCCTCTGTCTGCAACATCCTCCCCTCCAAAATACCTCAAGGGCTTGCTTCCTCATCCCCTTCAAATGTTTACTGAAATTTCACCTTTACAGTGAGGCCTTCTGTGATCACTCTATTTAAAATTGCAAAACCCACAATCGTCATTCCTGCCACTCTTCCTTAATTCCCTACCCTATTTTATTTTTCTCCATTAGTATGTATTAGCTTCTTACATACAATGTGATTTACTCATTTATTATGTGTATTGTTTATTGTCTGTGTCCTGACTAGAGTGTAATTTCCGATGGGGGTGGGGTTTGGTCAGGTTTATTCATTCACATAGTCCCAGTGCCTAGAGCATGCACCTTAAGTAATTAGGTATTCAATTTATATTTATTGAAAGAACAAGTGAATGAATCAATAAATAGTGATTCTTTAGCATATGTTGCTGAAGAATGACAAGCTTTCATAAATTACAAGAAGCAAAACAGAACACAAACGAATGAACTCAGACCTCCGAGAGCACAATGAGCAGATGAAGGTACAGCAGATCAAAGCAAACCCACTCTCTATCGGTCTCCCACAGCAAACCACAGTCATTAGCACAATCTTTAATACAGAAGTTCAAGAGAATCTGGAAGAATGAACCAGAGAAGTTGGCAGATGATGTTAAGAAGTTCTGGTTCAGGGGCGCCTGGGTGGCTCAGTTGGTTAAGCGACTGCCTTCGGCTCAGGTCATGATCCTGGAGTCCCTGGATCGAGTCCCGCATCGGGCTCCCTGCTCGGCAGGGAGTCTGCTTCTCCCTCTGACCCTCCCCCCTCTCATGTGCTTGCTCTCTCTCATTCTCTCTCTCTCAAATAAATAAATAAAAAATCTTTAAAAAAAAAAAAAAAAAGAAGTTCTGGTTCAGGTCCACCAGCAATAACTGAAGATCCAAGGAGACAGAGATGTCAGTGGTCAAGCCAAAGCACCGGTTGGTATTTCAGTGGGTACGTGTGCAGGAAAAGGGTTGACGGAGCAGGCAACTCTGTGCATTCACAAGAAGAGCCAATCTTCAGGACTGGTCCTTGGCCAGCTCCCAGGAAATAAACTCGGATCCCTTGGAATATTCTGGTGATAAGGAGTTTTTGTATGCCAGAGATCTGGGGCCCCATGGTACCAGTTTGACTGGATAGTTTATAAAAACAGCTGTAAGCATGGTGAGTGCTATACAGCTGAGTTTGCTCAGGACGGCTAGAATCTGAGCAGCTAAGGGAAGTCAAGCTGTGCTACTGGGCTACGTGACTGACCTACACAAAGATCCTGGATGTCAAGGCTTAGGTGAGCTTCCTTAGTTGACAACACTTTGTACGTGCTGTCCCACACTGGTGCTGGGAAGATGAAGCATGCCCATGTGAGACCACTGGGACAGAGCACCTGGGAGCTGATATCTGGTTTCTCCTGGACTCTGCCCCATGTGCCTTTCCCTTTGCTGATTTTAATCTATACTTTTCAGCTATAATGAACCATAACTGTAAGTATATCAGCTTTTCGGCATCCTGTGGTCCTAACGAAATACTGGGCCTGAGACTGCTCTTTGAGACCACTGACACAGTTAGCGTCCGCAGGGCTATTTACCAGGGGTGACACCAGCAAGATGGAGGGCTAGAAGTCCCAGTGCTAAGCTCCCCCACAAAAACAAAAAAACAATGAACAACTACAAACTGACAAACACAGCTTTGGAAAAGCTCTGGACTACCAAGAAATCAGCAGAAAGCAAGAAAGCAGCAGAAACCCTACAGAGTTAAAGACAAACAAATGTGGATAGCTGATGGGAAGGCGTAAGAAGCATCTTGCAACACCCCATCCCAGAGTCGAGAGCAACCAGGCACCAAGAGGGATCTGCTCGGTAGGATTTTATCCCATGAGGAAAATGAGAACAAAAGAAGCCCAGCAAAGCCTCATCATGGCCATGTGTGTTTGCAGCCTTGCCTACCAAGGCTGCCCACTGTCTTCACGAACATTGAACTGAGCCAACAGAGCTGCCCGAAGTCCCCACCATGTCTCCTCCCTGGGACCGGAATGTCGTTGCAGTGAGACCTAGCCCTGGGGGCCCCAGGTGCCGCAGTGCCCACTCTCTGGATGCCACAAAACTTTGCTATCCACAGGGCGGAGCTGCAATTGCTCTATGCCCCACCTCCACCCTCACCCCCCCCCCCGCCCAGCCCGAGTCCTAAGTCAGGGCTCTGACCTGCCAGACATGGGTGGCACTGCTGGGACTCTAACTTGTTCTAACCAGGGCTATGCTGCTGCTGGGCACCACCACCCCGCCCTGCCCCCAGCACCCAGCTTTGATTTGCCATCAGCAGGGCTGTGCTGATAATGCTCTGGGTCCCAAGCTGTAGGTCTGACCAGTCATAACTGGGGCTGAACCTCCCCTGATCCTAAGTTGGGGCTCTGACCTGCAATCATCAGAGCCACACCGCTGTTGCTCTGCACCCTGCCCCTGGGGTCCCAAGCTGGGGCTCAAGTGGCACTGGGACTGCTCTGCATGCTGCCACTGGGTCCTAAGGCACCACTGCACCTTCATCCTGCCACTGCTGCATCCCTCCACCCCAGGTCCTAAGTCACTGTGGAGGTGCCCAGAGACCCAGACAGGTTTCACAGGAAACCTGCACATCCTCGTATCTCAGACACCAGCACCACCCCCCACAAATACACTTATGCTCTGGGACCCAAGCACCATGACAGCTCTCTCTGTATGCACCAGATGCCAGGACACCAGCTCTGACATCCTCAAAGGTACGCAATAACTTTCCAGTAACTGACACCAAAGAAATGGACTTGAGAGTTATCTGACCAAGAAATCAAAATAAAGAAGTTCAGCAAGATTCAAGGAAATACAGAGAAATAATTCAATGAACTCAGAAGGACAATACGTGAACAAAACTGGAAGTTCAACAAAGATACAAATCAAACAAAAGAACAACACAGAAATTCTAGAGCTGAAGAATACAAGGAACAAAATGAAAAAATGCAATAGAGAGTTTCAAATCAGGCTCAATCAAGCAGAAGAAAGAATGTACAAACTTGAAGACAGACCTCTTGACATTATCCAGTTAGAAGAGAAAAAAAGACATAAGAATGAAAAAGAGTGAAGAAAGCCTACGTGAATTATGGGATATTGCCAAGTGAAACAATATTCACATGTGGGAGTCCCAGCAGGAGAAGAGAGAGAGGAAAGGGCAGAAAATTAAAGAAACAACAGTTGAAAATGTCCCAAATCTGGGGACAGATATGGCCATTCAGGTACACAAAGCTCAAAGATATCCAAGGAGATTCTACCTAAAGAGAACTTTCTAGAGATACTTTATAATCAAGCTCTCAAAAATCAAAGACAAAGAGAATTTTGAAAGCAGCAAGAAAAAAATATATCCACCAAATACAAGGGAGCCCCAATAAGGTGAATTTCTCAGCAGAAACTTTGCAAGCGAGGAGAGAGTAGGATGATAATATTCAAAGTGATGAAAGAAAAAACAAAACAAAACTGCCAACCAGGAATATTTTGCCCAGCAAAGTGGTCCTTCAAAAATGAAGGAGCGATAAAGACTTGCCCGGAAAAACAAAAGTTGAGGGAATTTATCACAAGAACTGCCTTACATGAAATGATAAGTGAAGTTCTTCAAGCTGAAATGAAAGGATGTTAATTAGTAACATGAAAACATATAAAAGTATAGAATTCACTGGAAAAAGTAAATATATAGTCAAATTCAAAACACTCTAATGCTGCAAAAATAGGGTGTAAATCACTTTGACCTCCAGCATACGGGTTTAAAGACAAATGTGTTAAAAATAACTATAGCTAGAATATTTTGCTACAACACAACACACAAGTAAATTTGGACATCAATAACATACAAGGTTGGGGGAGCAAGTAAATATGTAGAATTTTTTCTATCAATTGAAGTTGTTATCAGCTTGAAACAGACTTATTATAGTAAGATGTATTATGGACATCACAGTAATCACAAAGTAAAAGATTATAACAGATTCACAGATAAAAAGAGAAAAGAATCAAAGTATACCATTACAAAAAATCATCAATCCACAAAAAAGCAAGAAAAGCATAGAAAACAAAGGAACTACAAAACAATTAGAAAGTAATAAACAAAATGGTGATGGCAAGTCCTTATTAATAATTACTTTAAATGCAAATGGCTTAAATTCTCCAATTAAAAGACACAGAGTGGCTAAGTAAATAAAAAAGCAAGATCCAACTATATGGTGCCTGAAAGAGATTCACTTAAGCTTTAAGGGCACTCATGGGCTGAAAGTGAAGGGACAAAAAAAAAATGTTCCAGGTAAAAAAAAGCAGGGGTACCTATACTTATCTCAGACGAAATAGACTTTAAGTCAAAAGCTGTACTGAGAAACAAAGAAGGTCATTATATAATGATATGAGGGTCTGCTCACCAAGAGGCTATAACAATAGTAAATATATATAATTATTAACAAATCTGAAGACTGAAACAGACAGCAATACAACAGTAGTAGGGAACTCAAATATCCCGTTTTCAACAATGGATAGATCATCCTGATAGAAAGTCAATAAGGAAATATTGGACTTGAACTACACATTAGCCAAATGGAGCTAACAAAAAGATACAGATCATTCCATCCAACAGCATGATAATACACATTTTTCTCAAGCACACATGGAACATTCTCCCAGATAAATCATGTATTAGGTCACAACTCTTAATAAACTTAAGAAGATTTATCCATATCAAGTATCTTTTCCAACCAATATAGTATGAAATGAAAAATGAATTACAGGAGAAAAGGTGGAAAATTCATAAATATATGGAAATCAGACAAAATACTGCAGAATAGATAAGCAATGGGTCAAAGAAGAAATCAAAAGACAAATTTTAAAAATCCTGAGACAAATAAAATGGAAACACAACATATCGAAACTTATGGAACACAGCAAAAGCAGTCCTAAGAGAGAAGTTTACAGTTATAGGAAGGAAGTTTCTTACATTAAGAATAAAGATCTCAAATAAACAACCTAAATTTACACCTTAAGGAACTAAAAAAAGAACAGTCTAAGTTAGTAGGAGGAAGGAAATAATTAAGATTAGAGAAGAAGTAAGTGAGAAATAAGAGACTAGAAAGACAATGGGAAAAAAAAAAACCAATGAAACTAAGAACTGGTTCTTTGAAAAGATAAAATTGACAAACTTTTAGTGACACTAAGATAAAAAAAGATGATTCAAATTAATAAAATTATAAATGAAAGAGGAGATATTACAACTGATACCACAAAAATACAAGAATCCTAAGAGACCACTGTAAAGAATTATCACCAAAATTTTAGATAACTCAGAAGAAATGGATAAATCCCAGAAATATACAATTTCTCAAGACTGAATCATGAAGTAACAGAAAATCTGAACAGAGCAATAATGAGCAAGAGTTTAAATTAGTAATCAAAAATCTCCCTACAAATAAAAACTCAAAAGCAGATGGCTTCATTGGCGAATTCTATCAAACATTTAAAGAATACCAATCTTTCTCAAACTCTTCCAAAACTGAAGAGGAAGGAACAAGCTCAAATTTGCTAGCATTTCCCATACCCAAGCCAGACAAAAACCCTACAAGGAAAGAAAATTACAGGCCAACATCTCTGATGAATATAGATGTAAAAACCCTCAACAAAATACCAACAAACCTAACGCAAGAGCACATTAAAAGGATCACACACCATGATCAAGTGGGATTTATCCCTGAGATGCAAAGATGATTCAACACAATACAGTAAAGTGTGATGTGCCACATTACTAGATTAAAGGATTAAAAGCATATGATCATTTCCACAGATGCCGAAACACATTTGACAAAAATAAACACTTTTTCATGATAAAAATCCTCAATAAACTAGGTATAGAAGGAATGCACCTGAACATAGCAAAGGCCATGTATGACAAGCCCACAGCTAGTATCACACACAGTGGTGAAAAGTTAAAAGCCTTTCCTCTAACATCAGGAACAAGACAGATGCCCACTGTCAGCGCTTCTATTCAACATAGTACTGGAGTTACTAGCCACAACAATTAGGAAGAGAAAGAGGGAGAGGGAGAGGAAGAGAGAGAGAGAGAAAAAAGGCATACAAGTGGGAAAAGAAAAAGCAAAATTATCTTTTGCAGATGACATGATCATATATATATATAGAAAATCCTAAACACTCCACCAAAAGACTGTTAGAATCAATACTTTACTGAATTCAGTAAAGTTACAGGACACCGAACCAACACACAAAAATCAGTTGCATTTCTATACACTGACAATAAAAATACCTGAAAGAGAAATGAAGAAAGCAATGCTATTTACAATGCATCAAAAAGAATAAAATACTCTGGAATAGATTTAACCAAGGAGATGAAAGACTTATGCACTAAACACTACTGGAACTGATGAAAGAAAGAACACACAGACAAATGGAAATATGCCCCATGTTCTTGGATAGGAAACATTAATATTGTGAAAATGTCAGTGATATATACAGATTCAGTGCAATCCCTATCAAAATTCCAAAGGTCTTTTTCATGTAAATAGAAATAACTACCCCAAAATTTGTATGTAACCAAAAAAGACCCCAAGCCCCAAAAGCCAAAGTAAGCTGCGACAAGGCAGAGTTAGGTTGACCATCAACATATTCCTCTGCACCCCCTGAGACACAAAATGCCAGTAAGAACCATCCAGTCTGCCGACAGAGAGAACAGATGCCTAGAGGGCAGACTCCCCAGGGGGAAGTCCCTCCCTGCTGCATACACTTGGCAAGTACACTACAGTGGACCACCACCAGTATTCCCCAAGGCTATCCATAGGAACTGACAGGGACAGAAACTTACTCAGGACTGGGATTTGCATACTCGGTGGCAGGCAAAAATTCAAAACACTATAAAAAAGACTGGAACAGAAGACACCATACCAATCTGGACCCCCAAGTTACGTGTCATAAGAGCAAGAAACGTACTTTACGGTCCATAGCCACCAACAACGGGCAAAGAGGTATCCCATCAAATGGACAGGGTATGTCAGAGTCTGATAAAGAACTGGAATGGGCAACTGTAATATCTGTTATCTAAAATGGGAGGAGATAGAGACACGAAGAACCCTTCATGGAGTCCGTGCCTTCACAAGTGTGCTCACACTGAACATGAGGAAGGCTGAAGGGGGAGTCCCCACTTGATAGAGTCCTCCACTTTTCTGGAGGACATGGGAACAGTGGGTAGGAGAGGATGGTGTTATGACTCTGAAATTCGTCCCCACATCACCACAACTTTCTTTCTTCCTACCTGATGTGGTGACCCAGGGGCCAGGGCTACCATTCTGGGTGTGAGAAGCAGGGCTCATCCCTCAGCAAGAAATTGTAACTATACTTTTAACTGTTAAGCCAGAATTCCTAAGGGCTTGATGGGTGGACTGTGTCTTCACCCCCTCCAGGAAAAGCGGGGTTCACAGTGAATGCAGCTGTGTTGCCTAAGGGTCAAGAGAGCTCACTGGTTCTGTAACTGGAACTCACCCTATGAGTGGGGCTGGACTGAGGGACAGGTATGTGGTAGACTTACTGACCCAAACTGGGAAAGTTCGTATCTCTGGGTACTTGTCTATGTTCGTTTCATGCGACTGCTGTGACAAATTATCACAAACGTGGTGGGTTGAAAGCACCAAAATGTATTCTCTCACAGTGCTGGAGACCAGAAGTCCAAAATCAAGATTGGGAGCTAAGCTGTGGAAAGATGTGGAAATACTGTTTTGGGGTTCAATATTCAACCCACTACAGTTCACTAACTGTAACCAAAAGTCACTTTTGTCTCACAGGCAAAACGCATTCACACATCCCAACATCTCCAAAAGTCTTGACTCACACTATCAACTTTCAGGCTAAAATCTCATTTAAACAACATCAGCTCAAAAGTCTCAAATCTCATCATCTAAATCATGAAGTCATGTATGGGCAAGATGGCAAGTGTGGTCCATCCTGGGGCAAAATTCATCTGTATCTGTGGCTCTCTTAAACCAGAAAATGAGATAATCTGCTTCCAAAATAGAACGGTATGACAGGCATAGGCCAGACATTCCCATTCTGAAAGGGAGAAATGAGGAAGAATATAGGGATCACCCATCCAAACAAGTTCAGCAAAGGAGATTCCTTTAGATCCCAACGTTTGAGAAATCCTCTGTATTTGCATTTCTACTCTTTAGGCCCCTGGTGGCCCCTGCATCCTCTGCCTCTGTGCCCGTCTGTGGCTCTGGGCCTCAGAACCACACTTCCTGCGTAACAGTAGCGTGTTTTCAGCTGGAAATGTCCATCAACTGTACCACTTCTTTCACTCTGCCTGGGCTTAGAGCAATTTCAGTCTATACCATCACTGTAATTTAAGTCTTGTGTGCTTTGTCTATTAATGAATTCTGAAAACCAAACACCAGTGTAGTGTTTGCAAGTATTATAAAAGTAAGCAAATATCATTTACAGCAGAATCAAATAGTATGGTTAATGAGTAAAAACAGAAAGGTTACTCATCAATAATCCTGAGCCCCTCCAGGGACAATGCTTCGTGTGTCTGGGCCAACTCTCTGGTACTTTCTGATTCTACATCCATTGCTCACGATGATTCCATATTTCACGCTGCTTCACATTTGGACTATGTCTTGCTTGAGCAAATATTTGTTTTTTCTTGAAGGTCCTACATCCTTTGTCCTCCTCCTCCTTTATTCTACCATTAGGATCGACCTTAGTCAAATAATCTACTGTGGACTGACTGGCTATTTCTACATATGTCATCTTGAGAGTTCTCATCACTCACACTGAGTGTTAACTCTACCGCTTCATGGACTCCATCTCTGACTATTAGATTTCCTTCTAAATTTTGCTAAAATAAGTACGACACAATTTTATTTTCATTCCTTTATTGGGAGGTAGTCTGTTCCTTGCTTTCTGAAAGCTTTTAAGACAATCTTTTTAGCCTTAAGATTCAAAACCTTCCTCAAGATGTAAAAGCGTGTCTAGCGTCCATTTTCTTTTCTTTTTTATTTTTTTCCAGATTTTATTTTTAAGTAATCTCTACACTCAACGTGGGGCTCGAACTCACAACCCTGAGATCAAGAGTCACACACTCCACTGACTGAGCCAACCAGGGGCCCCAGTTTTCTTTTCTTTGGCTCAGTGTTCAGGAGACACTTTCAATCTGAAGACTTCTTCAGCTATGATATATTTTCTTTTCTTTGATTAGTTCTGATCTCTTCCCTTTTCCCTTAAATTCTTAAACATCTGAGTACCCTTGATTAAGCCTTCCTGTCCTAACTATTCTTCCAGTATTTTCCAATGCTGTATTTTTGGCTCTTTATTCTCAGATATTCCCCAAAATTTGCTTACGATCCTTGTATTAAATGTTTTATTTTAGCAATCACACATTAAATTTATAATTACTCTTTCTTGTGCTCTATTTCTTTTTCAGCATATTTTTGTTTTGTAATACAACATTTTTTTCCTACTTCTCTACAAATACTAATTAGAGATTGTGAATGTATCTTCAGTTCTCTGTTTTGTCTCTGTTTTCACTAGGATCAACTATTCTTTTGTTCTTCTTCGTTCGCTTTTACTCTGTCTTTAGATTTTTCTCATCTGTGTGGTGATCCTCAGTACTCAGTACTCTGTTCATATTCTTGAATGACTAACGAGGTAGATTAATAGAACATGGGTTCTCTTGTTGAATGGGAAAGCTGAAAATAGATTCTACTATGTGCATTAGGAAACAGGCTGGCACACTTTAAGAGTCTGAGGTAGAGAACGGAAAAGCAATTTGACCACTCCATTCTGACCCCAGAAAGGTCCAAGAAAAGAGGGTGCCGGCTGTCACAACTGGGAACCTAGCCTACCTAGGTCAGATGACTCAGTAACATTGTAAGAAGGGCAGTTCTATTTTTATCCTGATGACATAAACACTATAACCAGTCACTCTGTATGGCTGAGAATATGAGCAGGATTAGACTGGCTCAGCCGATCTAATCAAAGTGAGTTTAAAATGCTATACAGCATACCTCATTTTTTTGCTTCACTTTATTGCACTTTGCAGATAATGCATTTTTTACAAATTGAAGGTGGCACCCCCGCATCAAGCAAGTCCATCACCGCCATCTGTCCAACAGCGTTTGCTGCTTACTTTGTGTCTGTGTCACATTTTGGCAATTCTTACAATATTTCAAACTTTTTCATTACTATTAGATTTTTCTTATGGTGATCTCTGATCAGTGATCTTTGATGTTATTATTGTAATTATTTTGCAGTACCACGAACCACACCCATATAAGAAAGCAAACTTAATCAATGAATGTTGTATTTGTTCTGAATGCTCTCCTCACTGGCTAGTCTCCAGTCTCCATCCCTCTGGGCCTCTCTATCCCTTGAGACACACAATATTGAAATTAATATCCTCTAAGTGTTCAAGAGAAGATGTGTAATCTCTCCCTTTAAATCAAAAGCTAGATGTGATTAAGCTGAGTGAGGAAGGCATGTCGAAGCTGAGAGGCTGGAAGCTAGGCCTCTTGCACCAAGCAGTGAGCCACGCTGTGAAAGCAAAGGGAAAGTTCTTGAAGGAAATGACAAGTGTTACTCCAGTGAACACATGAATGATAAGAAAGTGAAACAGCCTTACTGCTCATATAGAGAACATTTCGGTGGTCTGGATAGAAGATCAAACAGCCATGACATTCCCTTAAGCCAAAGCCTAACCCAGAGCAAGGCCCTGACTATCCTCAACTCTGGGAAGGCTCAGAGAGGTGAGGGAGCTGCAGAAGAAAAGTCTGAAGCTGGCAGGGGTTGGTTCACGAGGTTTCAGGAAAGAAGTCGTCCCTATAACATAAAAGCTCTGACGGAGATGGGCAATGGGATTAGTGTTGTTTTCATGCCCGCTAACACAACATCCCTTCCACAGCCCATGGATCAAGGGTTAATTTTGACTTTCAAGTCCTATTTATTTATTTATTTATTTATTTTTATTTATTTGACAGAGACACAGTGAGAGAGGGAACACAAGCAGGGGGAGGGGGAGAGGGAGAAGCAGGCTTTCCGCGGAGCAAGGAGCCCAATGCAGGGCTTGATCCCAGAACCCCGGGATCATGACCTGAGCCAAAGGCAGACACTTAACGACTGAGCCACCCAGGCGCCCCTCAAGTCCTATTTAGAAGTACATTTCAGGGGGTGGTCAGGAAGAGGGCAAAACAGGAGGATCCTGAGCTCACCTGATCCACAGACATACCTAGACAACAGCTATGTTTGTGCAACTAACTGAAAACAACGTGCAGACTGCTAGGGCAGATTTTCCATAGTTGACTGTAGAGAGAAAGCCACATGGAAAAGGGTAAGAGGGGTAGAGATACAGTTGGGAACCAAACTCCTGGCAGTACTCACGGCAAACGGGAGGGACAGCACAAGCACGGGGAAATGAGAGGATTAGACACAGGGTACCTGCACCTGGAAGACGAATTCCGAGAGCATCTGGCTTTGAAAACCAATGGGGCTTAACTTTAGCAGCTTTAGTCAGTGGAGCTTTAGTCAGTGGAGCTGAACTCTAGGTACATTAAAAATCAGTGGGTTTATGCACCCTTCAAGAGCCAGCCTCATAAATAACTCCGTGGAGACAAAGCACAGAAGCAGCAGTTTGAAAAGCAGCTGGGGGAGACGACAGAGGTTAGTTACTAACCTCAGAACATGTGCTAGAGGGGCAGGGATCTTCAGGATGCTTCTCCAAGAACAAAAGTGCTGTGGGCACCATTTCTCTTCCCCTCCCCCAGCCTAGAGAGCCGGACACTTGGGGAAGCCAGCACGAGCACTCTCCACCTACCTGGCTGACCATGGTGTCCTGCCCTGGCGTTCCCTTGAAGACCAGTCCCATTCGACCCTCCAAAGTGACTCCTGCCCTGCCACACCCCACAAGCAGCCCCAACAGGGACCAGTGCCACTCCAAAGTGACTCCCGTCGTAGAGAGAGGTGGGGAGATAACCCACACACTAGCATGCTTACAGTTTGAGCAGCAGAGCCTCTTAGCTGGCTGCACAGAGAGAAAGGCCCCGCCATTTGGTGCGCCTGCAACTGTGGCAGAGAGACTAAGTGCAGACAGCTGGCCGAACTGCTGGCCCCTCCCACCAAGGAGATCCCATTGGCCTCTGGCAGGCACCTCAACCGCACAGAAACCAAATGCTGCCCGGTGCTCCCACAGCAGGCAAAGCTGGTCACTGCAGCCAACGGGACTGAGGGCAAACACGGCTCAGCCACAGTAGTAGGGCATGCACAGCCCACATAGGAGACACCCCTGGAGCACCTTGTTCTAGTGACCAGGAGCATCATGCTACAGGGCACCCCAGGACCTCTTCTACATGAGGCCACTATTTTCAAAACCAGGAGATGTAGCTGACCTCCCTAATACACAGAAACAAACACAGAAAGTTAGACAAAATAAGGAGACAGAGGAGTATGTTCCAAATGAAAGAAAAAGACAAAAATCACAACAAAAGGGATAAATAAAATGGATATAAAGCAATACTCCTAATAAAGAATTCAAAGTGCTAGTCATAAAGATATTCACTAGACTTGAGGAAAGAGTGGAGGACCTCAGTGAGAACCTCAACAAAGACAGAAAACATAAGAACCAGTCAGAGATTAAAAATTCAATAACGGAAATAAAAAAATACACTAAAGTGAATCAATAGCAGATTAGAAAATGCAGAATAGATCAGCAATCTGGAAGATGGTAATGGAAAGCAACCAGCCAAGCAGCAAGGAGAAAAAATAATAATGAAAAATGAGAACAGGCTAAGGGAACTCAGCAACTCCATCAAGCATAATAATATTTACATTATAGGGATCCCAGAAAGAGAAGAAGGAGAAAAGGGGGCAGAAAACTTATTTGAAGAAATAAGAGCTGAAAAGTTCCCTAATCTGGGGAAGGAAACAGACATACAGATCTCCAAAGCCTCTAACAAAATCAACCCAAAGAGGTCCACACCAGGACACATAGTAATTAAAATGTCAAAAGTAATGACAAAGAGAGAATTTTTAAAGCAGCAAGAGAAAAGAAAAACAGTTATATACAAGGGAAACCCCATTAGGCTATCAGCTGATTTTTCAGCAGAAACTTTGTAGACCAGAAGAAAGTGGCATGATATCTTCCAAGTGTTCAAAAGTAAAAATCTGCAATCAAGAATACTCTACCCAGCAAGGTTATCATTCAGAATAGAATGAGAAATAAAAGAGTTTCCCAGACAAAAGTTAAAGGAGTTCATTACCACTAAGCAAGTATTACAAGGAATGTTAAAAGGAATTGAGTGGAAAGGCCATAATCAGGAGTAAGAAAATTATGAAAGGAAAAAAATTTCACAGTTACAAGCAAACATATCATAAAAGCCAGAATGGAAGTTAAAACACAAAAGTAGTAAAATCAATTATATCCAAAAAAAATTATACCAGTCAAGAGATACACAAAATAAAAAGATGTAAAATATAACATCATATAAATAAAACACGGAAGAGGGATAAAAATTTAGGGCTTTTAAAATGTGTTTGAACTTAAGTAATAATGAACATAATATAGACTGCTATAAACACGTTATACACAAACCTAATAGTAACCACAAATTAAAAACCTATAACAGATACACAAAACATAAAGAGCAAGGAATCCAAGCATAACACTAAAGAAAGCCATCAAACCATAAGGGACAAGATCAAGAGAAAAAGAAAGGAACAGAGAAGAACTACAAAAACAACCAGAAAATAAATTTTAAAAAATTCTAATATATATATACCAATCAATAATTACTTTAAATGTGAATGGATTAAATGCCCCCAAGCAAAAGACATAGGGTAACTGAATGGATAAAGAGCAAGACCCATCTATATGCTGCCAATAAGAAACATACTTCAGACCTAAAGACACGTACAGACTGAAAGTGAAGGACTGGAAAAACATATACTATGCAAATGGAAGTGAAAAAAATAAGTCAGGTTAGGAATACTTATATCAGACAAACTAGACTTAAAAACAAAGACCTTAGCAAGAGACAAAAAAGGGCATTGCACAATGATAAAGGGATTAATCCAACAAGAAGATATCATAATTGTAAATTACAGAAATTGTAAGTGTAAATTACATAAAGCAATTATTAACAGATATAAAGGCAGAAATTGACAGTAATACAATAGGAGGGGACTTTAACACCCCACTTACATCAATGGAGAGATCATGCAGACAGAAAATCAACCAGAAAACAGTGGCTTTCAATGACACATTAGACCAGACGGACCTAATGGACATATATAAAACATTTCAGCCAAAGCAACAGAATACACATTCTATTCATGTGCTCATGGAACATTCCCCAGGATAGGTCACATGTCAGGCCACAAAACAAGTCTCAATAAACATAAGAAGACAAATCATATCATGCATCTTTTCTGCCCATAGTGATATAAAACTAGAAATCAACCATAAAAAAAAAATCTGGAAACAACACAAACAGGTGAAGGCTAAACAACATGCTACTAAACAATGAATGCGCAAGCCAAGAAATCGAAGTGCAAATTAAAAAATACATGGAGACAAATTAAAACATATGGTCCAGAATTTAGGGACATAGCAAAAGAAAGTCTAAGAGGGAATTTTATAGCAATACAGGCCTACCACAAGAAACAAGAAAAATCTTGGGGCATCTGGGTGACTCAGTCGGTTAAATGCCTGCTCAGGTCATGATCCCAGGGTCCCCGCATTGGGCTCCCTGCTCAGCAGGGAGTCTGCTTCTCCCTCTTGTTCTGCCCCCCTTCTCCCCACACTGCCCCTCCCCACCCCCACCCTGGCTCATCCACATCCACGGCGTTCTCGAGCTCTCAAATAAATAAAAAAAAAATCTTAAAAAAAAAAAAGAGGAACAAGAAAAATCTCTAATTAACAACCTAACTTTATACCTAAAAGAGCTAGAAAAAGAAAAACAAATCCCAAAGGTAGTAGAAGGAATGAAGTAATATTACAGCAGAAATAAATGAAATAGAGACTAAAAAAAAAAAAAAAAAAAAAGCTCAATTAGGCCAGGAGCTGGTTCTCTGAAAACATCAATAAAAATGATAAACCTTTATCTAGGCTCATCAAGAAAAAGATAGGCTTTGAATAAATAAAATCAGAAATAAAGGAGGAGAAATACAATCAACATCACAGAAATACAAAGGATTATAAAATAATTTT
Organism: Halichoerus grypus; assembly: GCF_964656455.1. NCBI lineage: Eukaryota > Metazoa > Chordata > Mammalia > Carnivora > Phocidae > Halichoerus > Halichoerus grypus. Next base: position 93,927,713 of record NC_135718.1, on the reverse strand, counting down.
ATAAAAAATTATATGCCAACAAATTGGACAATCTAAAAGAAATGGATAAATTCCTAGAAACATAATCTTACAACTGAACCAGGAAGAAACAGAGAATCTGAACTGATCAATTACTAGAAATGAAATTAAATCAGTAATTAAAAACTCCCAACAAACAAAAGTCCAGGACTTTTGGCTGGACTTCACACGTGACTTCACAGGTGACTCCTACCAAACATTTAAAGAAGAATTAATACCTATTATTCCAAGCTATTCCAGAAAATAGAAGAGGAAGGAAAACTTCTAAATTAATTCTACAAGGCCAGCATTACCCTGATACCAAAAGCAGATAAAGACACTATAAAAAAAAAAATTACAGACCAATATCTCCGATGAACATGGATGCAAAAATCCTTAACAAAATATCAGCAAACCAAGTTCAACAATACATTAAAAAAATCATTCGCCACAACCAAGTAAGATTTATTCCAGGGATGCAAGGGTGGTTCGATATTCACAAATCAATCAATATGATACATCACATTTACAAGAAATAGGATAAAAACTATATGATCATATCAATAGATGCAGAAAAAGCATTCCACAAAATACAACATCCATTCATGATAGAAACTCTCAACAAAGTAGGTTTAGAGGGAACATACCCCAACATAATAAAGGCTATATATGAAAAACCCACAGCTAATATCATAATGGTAAAAAACTGACAGCCTTTCTTCTAAGATCAGAAACAAGACGAGGGTGTCTTACCCTCACCACTTTTAATCAACATAGTACTGGAAGTCCGGGCCATAGTAATAAAACAAGAAAAAGAAATAAAAGGCAACCAAATTGGTAAGAAAGAAGTAAAACTGTCACTATTTGCAGTGACATGGTACTATATATAGAAAACCCCAAACACTCCACCAAAAAAACACCAGAACGGATAAATTAATTCAGTGAAGTTGCAAGATACAAAATTAATATACAGAAATCTCTTGGATTTCTACACACCAATAAAAAAGAAGAAAAAGAAATTAAGAAAACAATCCCATTTACATTTGCACCAAAAAGAATAAAGATGTAATTTATAACATCAATAACTTAAAAGGGTTGAGTAGAGTAGCATAGCAGCAGAGAGCAGTTTTTGTATCTTACTGAAGTTAAGGTGGTTTAAATTCAAATTAGAGTGTTATAATTTTAGGATGTTAAATGTAATCCCCATGGTAACCACACAGAAAATAGCTATAGAATATATAGAGAAGGAAATGAGAAGGGAATTAAAATGTTTCACTAAAAAAAAAAATCAACTAAACATAAGACAGTAATGCAGACAACAAGGGACAAAGAAAGTATAAAGCATATTGAAAAAAGAGCAAAGGGACAGAACTCTCTCTTTATAAGTATTTATTTTAATGTAAATGGATTAATCCCTCCAATCAGAAGATAAGAGATGGCAGAAGGGATTTAACAACAACAAAATGATCAAAATATGCACTGTCTTCAAAAGACTTACTTTAGAGCCAAAGACACAAATATGTTGAAACTGAAAGGTGGAATAATCATACAAACATAACCAAAAGAGAGCAGGGGTGGCTATTTCATTATCAGACAAAAAAATATATTTTTTAAGTTATGAAAGACAAAAATATGACATTATGTACTTAATAAAAGGCTCAATCCAGCAACAAATAACAATTATAAACATTTATGTACCTAATAACAAACCATCAAAATGTATGAAGCAAAAATAAGACAGAATTAAAATGAGAAATAGATAGTTCTACACTAACAGTTGGAGACTTCAATACCCTACTCACAATAATGAGACAGAACAGCCAGAGAGAAGTAAGGAAATAGAGGACTTAACACAATAAACCAACTAGATCTAACAAACTAGATCTAACAGACACACACACAACACTTTACCCAACAACAGATTACACATTCTTTTCAAGTGCACGTGGAAAATTCTCCAGGATACACCATATGTTAGGCTACAAATTAAGTCTCAATAGATTTAAAAAGATAGATATTATACCAAGTATCTTCTCTACCAGCAATGGGATGAAGTTTGAAATCAGAAACAGAAAGAAAACTGGAAAATCGGGGCACCTGGGTGGCCCAGTCAGTTAAGCGGCTGCCTTCAGCTCAGGTCATGATCCCAGGGTCCTGGGATCGAGCCCCGCATCGGGCTCTCTGTTCAGCGGGGAGCCTGCTTCTCCCTCTCCCTCTGCCTGCTGCTTCCCCTGCTTGTGCTCCCTCTCACTCTCTGTCAAATAAATAAATAAAATCTTTAAAAAAAAAAGAAAACTGGAAAATTTACAAATTTATAGTAATTAAAATAGTCTTAATCAATGGGTCAAAGGCAAAATCACAAAGGAAATTAAATTAGAAAATACTGAGAGAAGAATGAAAAGAAAAATCTAATATACCAAAATTTATGGGATACATCAAAAGCAGTGCTAAGTGGGAAATTATAGCCTTAGATGCTTACATTTAAAAAGAAAGATCTTGGGGCACCTAGGTGGCTCAGTTGGTTAAGCAACTGACTCTTGATTTCATCTCAGGTCATGATCTCAGGGTCCTGGGATCAAGCTCCCTGTTGGGCTCACACTGAGCATGGAGCCTGCTTAAGAAAGATTCTCTCCCTCTCCCTCTGCCCCTCCGCCCCAACTCACAATGCTCTCTCTCTCACAAAAAAAAGAAAAAGAAGGAGGAGAAGAAGAAGAAGAAGAAGAAGAAGAAGACGACAGATCTCAAATCCACAACCTAACTTCACAACTTCAGGAAGTAAGAAAAGAATAAGCTAAAGCTAAAGCTAGAAGGAAGGAAATAATAAGGAAGGAAATAATAATGATTAGAGCAGAGATAAAATAGAAAATAGAAAAACAGAGAAAAATCAATGAAAGTAAAATTTGGTTCTTTGAAAAGATAAATATTATCGAAACTTTAGTTAGACCGAATAGAATAAATGCATAAAGAATGAGGGAAATAGAAAATACCATTAGTACACCACAGGATAACTGTTGTAGACAAGATCCACTGACGGAAATGAATATGAGTGGGCAAAAGTTTAAGAAGAAAAAAAAAAATACCTGCAAGTGTCAGAGTATTGCCCCTAAAATAGTCAGTAATTACAATGGGAAAAATGGTAACTCTACAGTGGAAAAACCTGGTGGACAATGCTTTAATCAACTGATCAGTGTTAACGTCAACAGTATTAAGGCACGTGGACACCATTTAGTCCCCGATATGAGGCTCTGTGATGGGCACATCAGGATTCAAACCCCAGGTCTTGTTAGACTCTAAAACATTATACTGTTAATCATTTTAATATGAGCAGACATATTTTCTTTCAAGAAACAGATAAATGGACTTGTTGGTGAAAATCAAGGGTAGTACACCAAGCTGGATATGCTAGCACTTGTAAAATATACCCAGTTCTGTAGAGTTACTCATTAAAGTATAATTAATTAGTAAGGGAAGACAGGCTCCAAGTGAGCTAATGTATAACAGAAAAAACCAATAGAAATGGTATTTACTGATGCTTGATACATGGTAGATGGCAAGAGTAATAATAATAATAGCAAATACAGTGATAATATATTTTTCATTTAATACTATTTTAATCTTAATTCAATTTTATTTATGGTAAATGCTATTACACTTATTCATTCATTTAATCCTGACAATTCTATGAGATAGGCACTGTATTATTTCCCATTTTGCAAATGAGGAAACAAAGGCATAAAAGGTTGAGTGATTTGTTTGGGATCATTTAGTAAGTGGCACTATACTACCTCCCAGAAAATATCAGTTTAATAAGTAGTGTCAGGTACTATGCTAAATACTTTACATATCCTAATCCTCAATATTTCTGTCCAGAAATACCTTTTCTTAAAAAAATTTTAATTTAAATTTGATTTAGTTAAAATACACTAAACAGTTTCAGAGGTAGAATTCAGTGATTCATCAGTTACATACAACATCCAGGGCTCATTATTTCAAGTGATTGTTTTTCATTTTAACAAGTGAAATTTTGCAGATGAAAAATGCAAGGCTCTGTTGGGCTGCTCGACATGTTGCAGGACATTGAGCATGCGTGGCCTCCACCTGGTGACAGTCAGCAGTTTCTCTTCACTGTGAATAAGCAAATATGCTCCCCCAAAACATTGCGAATGTCTCTAAGGGAGCAGTACTCCCCCCAAAACTGGTTGTTAAAGGTCATTAGATGATAAGATGCAAAGCTGGGATGTGAATCCAGACCTGTGTGACTCCAAGGTCAGTGTTATTTCCAATACCAGACACAGACTTGTGTAAGAATTGAAATAAAAGCAAATGCACAAAGACAGGGGGAGGACAGCTTCACAAAGTGTGTGGAGCAATACACTCCAGATGAGGAAACTATACAGTTGACCCTTGAACATGTGTTTGAACAGTACGGGTCCACTTATACATGGATTTTTTTTCAATAAATTCAGTACAGGCCTATAAATGTATTTTCTGTTCCTTATGATTTTCTTAATTATATTTTCTTTTCTCTAACTTACTTCATTGTAAAAATACAGTATATAATAAGACATATGACATACAAAATATGTGTTAATTGACTGTTCATGATATCGCAAAGGCTTCCAGTCAATAGTAGACTGTTAGTTAAATGTGGGGGAGTCAAAAGTTACATGTGGACTTTCGACTGAGCAGGGAGTTACCCTTAACCCCCATGTTGTTCAAGGGTCAATGTGGTTTGAAAGTTAAAGTAGTCCATAAAGTATACCAATAATATCATGTATCATTTGTTGAAATAAATGAAACATAAAGCATGGACCAATTTGTAAAGTTATCGAATTTGTCTACTGAGGGAATTAGGATTCTGTTCAGAACTCTGAGTGAGAACTGGCATCATTAACACGTTATCTGTGTATGTCTAAGCTGAACAAAGTTATGGAGGTGGGGGTTAAGAGTTCCTGAAAGAATTTCAAAGACTACTATTTCTTTTAGTTTCATCATTCTTGTATTTTCAAATCTATTAAGGATGCTTTCCCATTCATCGTTATATAAGCTGTATAATTTATGGGTGCAAATCATCTATGTTATTTGAATTACTTTTTTATTTAATAATAAAAAATTCAGAATGTTGGGGGGAAATATCAAAAGGCAATACTAGTATAATTAGTGCTACAGGTCACAAAAACAGACAGTCAAAACATTCCTCCAAATACATAAACATAGAATAAATATTTTTATCTCCTCAAGGGAACAAAATAGCTTCGGTATACAACGTTCAGATAATACTATAAACTTTTGAAATTTTTAACATTATAAATATTGATATGCAGATCCTGCTGCAACAGTAGCCTACAATCAACATTTTGGTTATTTAACGGAATTTCTACACTTCAGCCATGTGTATGCATGAACACACATGAGTGCATACCATAAGCAAAAATTTAGTAATCAACTCTAGTAATCAATTACCTTTGCAATAATAACTTCTTTCTTCAGAATCTTCATAGCATAGTATTTCCCACTTGCCTTCTCTCGAACCAAAATAACTTTCCCAAAAGTGCCTTTACCTAGTAGTTTCAAATAGTCAAAATCATTCATTGTCTGAAAAATACAAATTAAAAAAATAGAGGATGAAGTATTTGATGCAATTTATTTATAAAAGATATAGGTATATGTTTGCAGTATCTACTCAAAAGCAAATTTTACCAATTTCTAAGCACACTTAAATGACTAAGAATCAGACTGGCAATGGCTGCCTCTCTCGCAATCACGGATACGAGAAATAATTTAAGCAATTCTCAGATACTGGAGACAATAACTCTGAACCTCAAATTCCTCTACTAGTCAAACTATCAGTCAAGTGTAGGGGCACAAGGAAAACAATCATTTTCATTCACTTTCAAGGACTCAGGTTTTTTTTGGTTGTTTGTTTTTTTACTGAAGTACAGTTAACAATGTTATATTAGTTTCAGGTGTACAGAATGATTCAACAGTTCCATACATTTCTCAGTGCTCATCAAGATAAGTGTACTCTTAATCACCTTTATCTATTTCACCCATCCATCCCACCTGCCTTCTCTCTGGCAACCACCAATTCGTTCTCTGTATTTAAGAGTCTGGTTTCTTTGGTCTCCTTTTTTCTTTGTTCATTTGTTCTGTTTCTTAAATTCCACATATGAGTGAAATCATACGGTATTTCTCTTTCTCTGACTGTATTTCATTTAGTATTATGCTCTCTAGCTCCATCCATGTCGTCACAAATGGCAATGGTTTGTTCTTTTTTATGGCTGAGTAACATTCCATTGTGTATATATACCACCTCTTCCTTACCCATTCCTCTATCAGTGAACACTTGGGTTGCTTTCATAGCCTAGTTATTATAAATAATGCTGCAATAAACATAGGGGTGTGCATATATATTTTCAAATTATTGTTTTGTTTTCTTTAGGTTAAGTACCTATTAGTGGAATTACTGGATCAAATGGTAATTCTATTTTTAATTTTTTGAGGAACTTCCACATTGTTTTCCAAGGACTCAAGTTTTTCAGGGTTTAGTAGTGCCACTATCCCCAAACAACGTAGTCATCAAAAATGTCCCCCACAAACATTTCCAAATACATCTAAGGGAGCAGTACCTTTCAGGGAAGCTATTTGAGAATGTACTCTAACAAAATTAGGATGAAATCCTAGGAAGTGAAATATCGGTGTGTAAGAAATGTTGAAAATAGCCCTGGAGCCCAGTAAGATGAAATCTAAAAAGAAGCAGTACAACATCTGAGAAAGCAATTGGTGCAGTTCAGAATAGAAAGTCAGGGACGTCTAAGAATGCCTCTAATTATTCTGCCTGTTTTCAGTTTCATTTCTCAATCCTAAGTCAGGTGATTTCCAGGATTTCGCCAAGGAGACCTGCTACTTGTTCTCTACAGCCCCCTTTATGCATGCTTTTCCTGCTCTATGAATGTTCTTCCATAAATTTCCATAATTTTGGTATTTGTTGTCCACTAATGCCTTTCCCGCACTCAGCTTTTCATTTGTGTGGACTTGTCTCTTTTTTAATGCCTTTACTACCATTTTAATGGGTTTTTAAACAGAAGGAGAGATAACTGGGTATGCTCAGTTTATCATCTTAAATTTAAATTCAGTTCCGAGGGCTTTATGAATAACAAGTTAAGCATCTGGGTTTTATCCTACAGATGATCAGAAGTTAGTAGAGACTTTTCTGCTATTTTATAACTGTATTTTTTCCTGTTTACCACCCATCCAAAGTAAATGTCAAGAATGTCTCAAATCAATGATCTCAGCTTCCACATTAAGAAATTGAACAAGAGCAAATTAAACTCAAGAGAAAGAGAAGAAGGGAGATAAAGGTCAGAGCAGAAATCAATTTAAAAATCTTAAAAAGAAAAAAAAAAAGCAGAGGATATGATACTGGTTATGGACCAGGATAGCTGGTTCTTTGAGAAGATCAATAAAATTGATAAACCTCTAGCCAGCTTGCTCAGAAAAATAAAGAAAGACGCAAATGACCAATGTCAGGAGTGAAAGAGCTGACACTACTACAGACTCTACAGGATCACATGGGATATTATAAACAGCTTTATGCCCATAAAATCAACAATATACATGAAATAAATAAATTCCCCGAAAGCCTCACATTATCAAAGCTTACTCAAACAGAAACAGGTAACTTGAATAGCCCTATGTCTACTAGAAAATTGAATTTGTGGTAAAAAAAAAAACCTCTCAACCAAACTCTAGAGCCAGATGGTTTCACTGTTGAATTCTTTAAACGTTTAAGGAAGAAATGATACCAATTCTATATAAACTCCTACAGAAAATTGAGAAAAAGAGAAAAAGAATACTTCGCAATTCATCCTATGAGGCCATTATTACCCTGTTTATCAAAACCAGACAAAAATATTACAAGAAAACTACAGACCAATATTCTACATATTTTGTAAAAATTCTAAAAAATTTAGAAACAGATGCCTATATTCACTTTCAACATTATCTGCTGCCTATAATTTTGAAAAATTTTCCAAATGTCAAGTTATGATATCTTAACCATTCAATAATATCTCCAGTTCAAAAGACAAGGAGCAAAGAGTATCAGGGAAAATGAAAAAGTACATTTATTAATTCAACTAAAAATCAAACATGTGGCACTAAATATGCAGAATAGAGTTAACAAGGTTACTGTCATTTGAATAGCTGGTAGTATTAAAAAATTCTGTTTTCACTAATATTTTTTTAAAAACCAAGGAATACTGTATAACCCCAAAGCTACCTGTGCTAGGCAGTCTCCAACGATGGCTGCCACTAGTCCCTTGACTCCCTGTATGCACATGCCATTCTTCCCATGAAGAGGTGGACTCAACTTTCCCTCTCCCTGGGCTAGCCTTGTGTCCTGCTTTGAACACAGAATATGATCGAAGTGATACTATGCCAGTTCCAGATCCAGCCTTTAAATCTAGCAGTTTATGCTTTCACCCTCTTGGAAATGTCATAATTGAAAGCCAGCCTTCATGCCATAAGGAAAGATACCATGTACAAAGGGCCTCGATGATAAGACACCATATGCCAAGAGATCACATAGAGGAGAACCAAGAATCCAGAAATGTGAGAAAGGCTTTCTTGGATCTTCCAGATCAGCCTGTATGCTAACTGAATGCAACTGCTTGAGAGATCCATGTGAGACCAGTGGAAGTGCCTACACAAACCACAAAATCATGAAAACTAATATACTGTTATTCTTTTAAGACATTAAACCTGGGTAGTTTATTCCATGGCAATAATGAACTGAGAGACATTATTCTTATAACTAGGCTACGATGTTATTTTTGCTCAAAGCTTCATTTGAACAGTACCCTCCTCAATTTGTATCTAAATGCACTGAAAAATGATATTTGCTGTGTCCTATTATTAAATATTATAGAAATGGAAACTGAATTCTTAGAGATAAAAATAAGGAATTTATAAATTGCTTTATGACATTTTCAGATGAAAAGCAATATGTAATTATAAAATATTGCTATATTCCTTAAGGACTGCAATTCTTAGAGAAAAGGAGGTTTAAAAAAATATAATAGCCTTATCGTTAAATTTCACAGCTTCTATCAGTTTGACTGCCAACCTTAAAAGGGAATTTGCATGGAAATTAATATTAGTAAAAGCATCCTATGTGAAAAAAATCAGAAACAGATTTCATATCTATTTTGACAAAACTTCAGAAAATTTAAAAAGTATCTTTGATACCAAATGTTCATGTTCAGCATGGTACACACAGTAATTATCTAGTCTTTACAAATGAAATGTAACCCATTACAAAATGCTTCCCTCTTTTAGATGGTATTAAGGGGAAAAATACAGTAAGATTTTAATAAAAGATGAGAGTATGGATCCTCTGCAGAAAAATTAATCCTCTAAAACCCAATCCCCCAAATTTATTAAGTAAATATTTTACATAGTTATATTCTTTCCTTCGCATAATCTCCAGCATGTCAACGCGGCTGTTTTAGGTTAAGAGATGCATGGGCATACATAACAAATGACACTAGAGTATAAGAAGAAGGCTAATTATATAGTCCAAAATTTAGGTTAAAGAATATGAATATATAATTGAAGATGAATAAATTAGGCAGAACTTTGACTCCCATTTGGCTGTTGATCCTCTTATGCTGTGCTCCTTCACATACCTGACCCTATAGAGAATGGCCGCTTGGCAGACCAAGATTAGGCACTTCTGAGTCCTCTGATCAAATTCCTTTGAAAGATCATCTTTTAGTTGAAACACAGAACAGCACATAAATCTGGTTATGAGGCTTCTGCCTCTTTTCCACCACCCGGTGTCGTTCCTTAAGAGATTTTTCACCCTGTGCAGCAGAAACTGGGTAATACTCTACCACTAAGAGAAGTAACCATGTGTCTGCTTGAGGCAAGAGAAAACAGCTAAGACAATTCTCAGCAGAGCTAACACAAGTAGTAGCCATTCCCCTCAACCTATTGCTCATTTTTCAAAAAGTGAACAAAGAAGAAACTGTACGCTGTAAATTATGAGAAAGGCATTCTTATTTCAGAATATCTGTGTTTACAGTCTGATATTAAAAATAATCTGACTTCTGGGCACCTGGGTGGCTCAGTTAGTTGAGCGACTGCCTTTGGCTCAGGTCATGATCCTGGAGTCCCAGGATCGAGTCCCGCATCGGGCTCCCTGCTCAGCGGGGAGTCTGCTTCTCCCCCTGACCCTCCCCCTCTCATGCTCTCTCTCTATCTCATTCTCTCTCTCAAATAAATAAATAAAATCTTTGAAAAAAAATAATCTGACTTCTGCAATTCTTTCTATGATACCTGATACACATAAAGGATATAGTACTAGGGAACTAGGGAAGTGATAGCACTATTTTATCCTTTTTAACCAAGTTGTTAGGGCCATCATGAAAGAGTGGTACTGAGGTTCTACCTTTTTCTATTCTCTTTGTCATTTTAAAAGGGTCTTATACTATCTCACTTAAAATGAAATGAAATAGGGGTGCCTGGATGGCCCAACTAGTTGAGTGTATGACTCTGGATTCCAGCTCAGGTCATGATCTCAGGGTCGTAAGATCGAGCCCCTAGTTGGGCTCCATGCTCAGTGAGGAGTCTGCTTGAGATTCTCCCTCTCCCTCTGCCCCTGCCCCTGCTCACCCGCTCCCTCTCTCCCTCCCTCTCTCTCAATAAATAAATAAATAAATAAATAAATAAATAAATAAATAAAATCTTTTAAACATCTTTTTAAAAAATGAAATGAAATAAAAAAGAAAAATGGAAATCAGGTATAGGTCAAATAAGACAATGAATCCTCCTCTTTTCAAAATACTTCTGACCATATCAATTTTTAATTTTTGAGACCCAGTTTCAGTGAGAGATTTCTTAGAGAATCTACTTTAAAAACCTCACTTTCTATCACTGTTCTGTAAATTAAAATTTTACTGATTTTCCCAAGAGTACACCAATATAAAATGAAATTAACTGAAACACAAAGTACAACATCTTGACATAAATATTTTGAGAAACCAAGTACAATTGTAAGAGAGAATATCTGTATAATTTTGTTCTCTAATATAACTTGGTCATGTAATGAGTATAATAATTATAGTGATTATAAAGGTTCACGTTATATCAATCAATAATAAGAAATAAGTTGCCCACTGAAGTAATACAGTGTATAATTAAAAGTCCTTACATGTTTGAACAAGATTATTTAACTTATCTGAATGTCAGATGAATCACTTGCAAAATGGGGTAATAATGGTACCTACATCTCATATGGTTTTTGTGAGGATTAAATGAGATAATACATATAACAGTAGTGCTCAGAGCACAGCACAAAATAAACTTACAATAAATGTTTACAAGTGATAATTAGTGAAGGTGATGGATTCTAAGATAATCCACACTGGTAATTGTGAAGAGAAGAAATTGCACTGTGCTTTTATAATGATTGATAACAAGCCTTAACAGGAAAAAAAAAAAAAAAATCCTCCATACTTTTGCATTTTTACATCTTTGAAAATGTTTATCTCTCTTCATTCAAAATTTTTTCTGGTAAATAATTTCCATATTCATTTCCAAATTCTCTCATCCATCAGTAAGAGTATTTCTAGTTAGGATTATAAACTCCCCACTTTCAACCTGTAACTGCCTCAACAGCAGCTTATTACTCTGTTATTAAGCAGAGTTCTAGGAATTTCAATTAAAAAGAGTATAGCTGGCATAGCCTGTTACTGAATGGGGTAGTGCAGAATTGAAAGGACAAGGTTCATTGGGACCTGATTTTAAATTTATGAGCACAGTCACATTTTACATTCATTGTGTACATGTGCTCATAGACATCCAAAAGAAGCTTCCTTATCTCTGAGTAGGTGAGTAAAGCTAGACTATTTCTTTGTTTTTGTTTTTTGCAATGACTGAAGAACAAGGGGGTGTTAAGTTGACTTAAAAGAGGGATTCATTTCAACTAACAAATAGAGGATAAGTCTTTAATGAAGACACAAAGAGTTCTCAGACATTTGACCAAGATCAAACAAAGAATATTATTATAATTAGAAGAGATTTCAGATGAGGAGAGAGTAATTAACAAACTCTAGGTTGTGATGGTATAACTTCATCAAGTTCACGTGTTTAGCACTTGGAAAAAGGAGGATTTGAACTCAAGCAGTCTAACTCCAAAGAGTTCTTAATCATTATGCTAAGACCAAATCACATGGGTAATTACATTAAAAACTAGTGTTTTCCTACATGAAGATTAAATTTATAATTCATTATAACAAATACATTCTAACATAATAAATGGCATGTTCATTTACTTTGAACACTTAGATCTTTAATCTTAAAGTACCATTTTCATACAAGGAAGTTGTTTTTTAATTTTCTTTTTTTTTAAGAAGATTTATTTACTTATTTGAGAGAACAAGCAGGGGGAGAGGGAGTGAGAGAATCTAAAGCAGACTCCCCGCTGAGCACAGAGCCCAATGAGGGGCCCGATCCCAGGACCCTGAGACCATGACCTGAGCCAAAATCAAGAGTCGGACGCTTAAGTGACTAAGCCACCCAGGCACCCAGCTTTTTAATTTTCTATAGCAATGAAAACATAATTTGTAATTCCATCAATATGTAAATTGGCATTTATTAATCTGGAGCACTCAGGGAAGGAAAACACTTTTCCCTCACTGGCTCGGGAGCAAGCCATTAAAATAAAAAGCTATTATTTCTCAGACTATTCACTTTCCTGCTGATATTAGTGAGGCTGGGGCATCAGGTAGGAAGCACACCAGAACCATTTCTGCTTCTGCTTTGAGCATACAAAATACCAAATGGAAAATGACCAAATCATTAGGGAAAACATTATTCCCAAGTTCTAAAATGGTATTAAAAACAATAAGAAAAAAATGCAGATTATAAATCAGCACAATGGCACTTCAGTTAACAAGTACCCCCAAAGCCCTATCGGCTGTCAGTGTTAAGGCCGAACCATGAAAATGAGGTGACGTTTAAATTACTTGGTCTTAAACAATGACAGGTATTTCAGATTTACCAGGATAAACACCATCCACACCTATATATTTGAATAACGTAAGATCATCAGCCAACACTTCTTGCAAATGGCAATTTTTAGCATATTTCTTCCACACACATACACTGTGCTGAGTAGGGAATAAATTACTATTCTCTACCTTTCTTTTATGATGGGTTGTGGAAGCATCCATCTCCTCCTCCCCTATATTATCAATTTGTGAAGTTGGACTACAATTCATTCTCTCCTCTTCTTGTCTCTGAAGTCTGTCTGCTACAGCCTGAATAGCTTCTGTCCACTCTTCCCTATAAAAACAAGTACAGTTTCCCATTAATAAAGATGGTAAATGATTCAATTATTTCCCTTTCATAAAATATGACATCAACACAACTAAAGTCTATTCCAGGATAATATACACACACATATGTAAATATAACCTCCCATCCTTACTCAAAGGTGAAACTAATCCCAAAAGCATTTAACATTACAGATCTTACAATTGTAGGAGCATTTATTTAAGAGTAGAAGAAAAAAGAAGGAAAGGATTATATGAAAATTCAGTTAAAACCCTTTAAAAGTACAGTTAAATTTTATTACCTATCCACATCTTACCTATAAAGTAAATTGACCCCCCAAAGCTTGCTGCCCCTTGAAAAACTTTTTTTGTCTAGCCATTGTTAAATTCATCATTGACATAGTCAAGATCTTTACTGTGGTCCAACAGAAGTTCCAAGAAAAGGTTTTCAAAGCCAAGGCCTTTCACTGTTCCCAAATCACAGATAAGTTAAAAAAAAAAAAGTCATAGTTTGTAGGTAAAATAGTAAGTCTCAGGAGCACTGGGTGAAATTTGTATTATCAGATCAAGAATCATTCATTTCCATATAAATTTTTGAATCAGTGTGTGTTAAAGTCTGTTAGAATTTTGAGTGGAATTGTATTAAATCTATGGATCAATTTGGGGTAGATTACTATCTGAAAAACTTAAATTTTTCACTCCATAAAGATAGTATAGTCTTCATTTATTTAGGTCTTTAATCTCCCAATGCAATCTTTTGTGACTTTCTGTGAAAATGTCTTGCATATTTTAAATTTATTCAGAAGTATTTTATTTTTTAAAAATTATTTATTTTTCATTGAAGTATAGTTGACATACAGTATTACATTAATTTCAGGTGTACAACATAGTTATTCAACACTTACATGCACTATGAAATGCTCACCACATAAATGTAATTACCTTCTGTCATCTACAAAGTTATTACAATATTATTGACTATATGTGCTATGCTGTATTTTACACCCCTGTGACTGACTTACTTTCTGTTAAGTCTTCTTTGGAAAAATGTCTATTCAAGCCCTCAGCTCATTTTTTAACCAGATTATTTGGGAGTTTTTGGTTTGAGTTGTAAGAGTTCTTTGTATATCTTGGGTATTAACTCTTTATCAGATATGTCATTTGCAAATATCTTCTCTCATTCAGTAGGTTGCCTTTTTGTTTTGTTGATTGTTTCCTTTGTAAAGGCATTTTAGTTTGATGCAGTTTCAATTGCTTATTTTTGCTTTTGTTGCCCTTGCCTTAGAAGACAGATCCAAAAAATACTGCTGAAACCATTGTCCAAAGGTTACCACTTATGTATTCTTTTAGGGGTTTTATCATTTCAGGTCTTATATTTTGGTATTTATTCCAGTTTGAGTTTATTTTTGTATATGATGTAAAAAAAAAAAAAAAAAAGTGGTCCAGTTTCATTCTTTTGCATTGGCTGTTCAGTTTTCCCAACACAATTTACTGAAAAACTGTCATTCCCTATTGTATATTCTAGCATACTCTGTTATAGATGAAATGACAAAATAAGTGTGGGTTTATTTCTGGGCTGTCCACTGTGTTCCCATTGATCTGTGTGTCTATTTTTGTGCCAGCACCATACTGTTTTGATTACCATAGCTTTGTACTATATCTTGAAATCTGGGATTGTGATACTACCAGCTTTGTTCTTCTTTCTCAAGATTGTTTTTGCTACTCAGGGTCTTCAGTGGTTCCATATAAATTTTAGTTCTATGAAAAAATTATTGATATTTTGATAGGGTTTGCAATGAATCTGTAGATTGCTTCAGGTAGTATGAACATTTTAACCATATTAATTCTTCTAACCCGTGAACATGGTATGTCTTTCCAATTATTTGTATCACCTTCCACTTCTTTCCTCAGTGTCTTACAGTTTTCAGAGTGCAGGTTTTCACCTCCTAGGTTAAATTTATTCTTTTTGAACCAATTGCAAATGGGACTGTTTTCTTAATTTCTCTTTCTGATAGTTCCTTGTAAGTGCATTGAAATGCAACAAATTTCTACATGTTACTTTTTTATCCTGCAACTTTACTGAATTCATTTATTAGTTCTAATAGTTTTCTTGGTCAAGTTTTAGGGTTTTCTTTTTTTTTTTTAATTTTTATTTGACAGAGAGAGACACAGTGAGAGAGGGAACACAAGCAGGGGGAGAGGGAGAGGGACAAGCAGGCTTCCCGCTGAGCAGGGAGCCCAAAGCGGGGCTCGATCCCAGGACCCTGAGATTGTAACCTGAGCCGGAGGCAGACGCTCAACAACTGAGCCACCCAGGTGCCCCAAGTTTTAGGCTTTTCTATATTTAGTATCAGTCACCTACAAAAACTGACAGTTTTACTTCCTCCTTGCCAGTTTGGATGCCTTTTATTTCTTTTTCTTGTCTGACTGCTGGGGCTAACACTTCCAGTATTGTGTTGATTAAAAGGGGTGGGAGTGAACATCCTTGTCTTGCTCCTGATCTTAGAGGAAAAGCTTGGAAATTTTCACCATTAAGTATGATGTTAGCTGTGGGTTTATGGACTTTATTATATTGAGGTACATTCTCTATACCTCTATAGCCATTTTCTTGAAAGTGAATGTATGTTGTATTTTGTCAAATGCTTTTTCTTCACCTATGGAGATGATCATATGATTTTCATCCTGCATTTTGTTAATGTGCTGTATCACACTCACTGACTGTTTTGTGGATATGAAACCATCCTTGCACCCATGGAATAAATCCTATTTGATCATGAGGAATGATCCTTTTAATGTACTCTGAATCTGGTTTGTTAACGTTTTGTGCCAATTTTGCATCTGTGTTCATCAGATACTGGCCTATAATTTTCTTTTTATAGTACATTTGTCTGGTTTTGGAATCACAGTAATGCTGGCCTCACAGAATGAATTTAGAAGCAATCCTTGCTCTTTAATTTTCTAGAATAGTTTGAGAAGAATTGGTATTAAGTCTTCTTTAAATGTTTGGTAGAATTTACCTATGAAGCCATCTGGTCATGGACTTTTTTTACTTACTGGGAGTTATTTGATTACTGATTCGATTCTATTACTACTAATTGATGTCTGTTTAGATTTTCTATTTCCTCCTCTTTCAGTCTTGGAAGATTCTAGTTTCTAGGAATTTATCCATTTCTTCTAGGTTGCCTAATTTATTGGCATATAATTTTTCATAGTAGTCATCCCCTTTGTATTTCTGTCAGCTATAATTTTTGGTGTCAGCTACAATTTTTGTTTCATTTCTGATTTTGAGTCCTGTCTTTTTTTTGTTCTTTAAGAGTCTGGCTAAAGGTTTATCAATTTTGTTTTGCTTTTCAACAAACTAGTTCTTAGTTTCACTGATCTTTTGTATTATTCTTTTAAGTCTCCATTTTATTTATTTCCACTCTGGTGTGATTACTTCCTTCCCTCTACTAACCTTGGGGTGTGTTTGTTCTTCTTTTTCTAGATCCTTAGGAGTAAGGTTAGATTGTTTGAGATTTTCCTTGTTTTAGTTGTTTTTTGGTAGGCCTGTATCATTGGAAATTTGCCTCTCATAACTGCCTTTGCTGGGTAGCGAAGATTTTGAACTGTTGTATTTCCATTTTCATTTGTCTGCATCTATTTTTTTTTTAATTTTCTCTCTGTTTTCTTCATTGACCCATTGGTTGTTTAGTAGCATATTATTGAAACACCATGTTTGTGGGGTTTTTTTCAGTTTTTTCTTGTAACTGATTTCTAGCTTCATATTGTTGTGGCTGGGAAAGATGGTTGATATGATTTCAATCTTTTCAAACTTATTAAACTTATCTTCTTAAACTTGTTTTGTGGCTTACTATGTAATCTGTCCTGGAGAATGTTCCATGAGTACTTGAAAATAATGTGTATTCTGTTGTTTTTAGATGGAATGTTCTGTATATATCTGTAAGGTCTGTCTGGTCTAATGTGTCATTCAAGCCACTGTTTCCTTCTTTATTAATTTTTTTTCTGGATAATTTCTCCATTGATGTAAATGAGGTGCCAAAATTCCCTCCTATTATGTTAATTTCTCCTTTTATGTCTGTTAATTTGCTTTATATATTTAGGTGCTCCTAGGTTGGGTGCATACAAATTTATAACCATTATATGCTCTCGTTGGCTTGATCCCTTCATCATTATATTATGCCCATCTAGGTCTCTTGTTACAGTCTTTGCTTGAAAGTCTATTTTGTCTGATATGAGTACTGTTACTCCAGCTTTTTTTTTTTTCCACTTCCATTTGCACAGTATATGTTTTTCCAGCCCTTCACTTTCAGTCTGTATGTGTCTTAAGGTCCGAAGTAAGTCTCTTGTAGAGAGCATATAGTTGGGTCTTATTTTATTTTTTTCCTCATTCAGTCACCCTTTATCTTTTGATTGGAACTTTAAGTCTGTTTACATTAAAAGTAATTATTGATAGGGATGTACTTATTGCCATTTGTTGGCATATGACAACTGGCATGTAACCGTTTTCTGGTTGTTTTGTAGTTTTTCTTGGTTCCTTTCTTCTTCTCTTACTCTCCTCCCTTATGATTTTATGATTTTCTTGAGTGCTAAGCTTGGATTCTTTTCTCTTTAGGTTTTGTATCTATTAAAGATTTTCAGTTTGTGGTTCATATAAGGTTCACATATAACACCCTATGTATATAGCAGTCTATTAAAGTTAATGTTCAATTAACTTTAACACATTCTGAAAGCACCATATTTTTATTACCGCTCTCCACATTTTATGTATTTGACTTCACATTTTACATCTTTATTTTGTATATCCATTAATTATTGTAGATATAATTGATTTTATTACTTTAATCTCAATCTTCATACTAGTTTTATAAGTGATTGATCTACTACCTTTACCATATGTTTGCTTTTACCAGTGAAATTTTTCTTTAATAATTTTCTTAGTTCTCATTATGGCCTTTCTTTTCTTCTTAAAAAAGTCCCTTTAACATTTCTTATAAGGCTAGTTGAGTTGTGATGAACTTTACTTTTATTTGTCTGGGAAACTCTTTTCTCTTTCCCTCTACTGTGAATGACAACCTTGCTGGGTAGAGTATTCTTGGTTGTAGTTTTCTTCCTTTCATCACTTAGTTTATATCATGCCACTCCCTACTGGCCTGCAAAGTTTCTGCTGAAAAATCAGTCTTATGCCATTTTCCTTTTATATAACTTGCTGCCTTTAAGATTTTTTCATCTTTAATTTTTGACATTTTAATTATTATGTGTCTTGATGTGGATCTCTTTGGGTTTATCTTGTTTGGACTCACTCTGCTTCCTGGACCTGGCTGTCTGTTTCCTTCTCCAGGTTAGAAACTTTTCAACTATTAGTTCTTCAAAGAAGTTTTCTTTCCCCTTTTCTCTCTCTTCTCCTTTGAGAACCCTATAATGCAAATGTTACTAAGCTTGATGTTGTCCCTTACATATCTTCGTATTTTTAGATTCTTTTTACTCTTTGCTCTTCAGCTTGAGTGTCTTTCACTACTTTCAGATTGCTGATCTGTTCTTCTGCATCCTTTGGTCTGCTGTTATTTCCTCTAAGTGATTCCTGCTGGGTGTGGAGGGGCAGAAGCGGCTTTGGAGGGGCATCTGCCAGCACAGGTCCACAGAACAGGTGTCTGCAGTGCTAGCAAGGTAGAAGGAGAGTTTCAGAACTGGTGCCTGCCAGCATTGGGCCAACTATGCTGAAAGAGGTCAAGAAAAATGGCACCTGCCAACTCTTCCATTATCGGAGAAAGTTCCTACAGATTCTTGATCCTCCAACACAACCCTACAATTGGTCAATACATCTCTCACATATAGCCCAGAAGCTTTCAAACTACTGCCTCTGTACTGGGTCTCAAAGTGAGTGATACTGTGCAGAGACCCTTTAAGAGCCTTGTCAGTTATATATAGCTCTCCACCTTTCCTGGAGTTAAGACCCACCAATTTTCAAAGCTCTTGAGTTAAGCCCCACTGATTTTCAAAGCCGGAGGCTATGGAGGCTTGCCTTCCCAGTGCAAATCCCCAGGGCTGGAGTGCCCAGTAGAGGTCCTCACAGAAGACGTCTGCACCTGTGATAGCCCTCCTGCTTGTGGGTCAATGTGTCTAGGGTTTGGTTCCCAAGTTTGTCTCTATACCTCTTATGCTTCTTAATGTGGTTTTTAAAATATGGAAGAGCTGTTCAGTAGTCTTCAGGCTTTACTCAAAGTGAGTTATACTATATATAGCTGCAGCAATGGTGTGTCCATGAGAGGAAGTGATCTCAGGATCTTCCTACTCTACCATCTCCCTTGAACAAAATCAGTTGATTGTTTTCTTAGGATGTTTCTTTCTTTGGCAACATTCTTCACTTTTTAGAGATCCCTTGCTGAGTTACCTATTCCGAACTATTTTTTATGCTATTGTGGAGGCTTTTTAAATTTTTTTTAAGTTTTCTAATTTTTCTTGGTAGTACTTACAAATAAAGTTGGTTTTGTATGTTGACCTTGTACCTTGAAGCCTTATTAACTTGACATATCAGTTCTTCTTTTTTTTGTAGTTTTTAATTTTATTATGTTATGTTAGTCACCATACAATACATCATTAGTTTTTGATGTAGTGATCCACGATCCATTGTTTTCGTATAACACCCAGTGCTCCATGCAGTACGTGCCCTCCTTAATACCCATCACCGGGCTAACCAATCCCCCCTCCCCCCTCCCCTCTAAAACCCTGTTTGTTTCTCAGGTCCATAGTCTCTCATGGTTCATCTCTCCCTCCAATTCCCCCCACCCATTTTTCCCTTCCTTCTCCTAATGTCCTCTATGTTATTCCTTACATTCCACAAATAAGTGAAACCATATGATAATTGACTTTCTCTGCTTGACTTGTTTCACTTAGCATAATCTCCTCCAGTCCCATCCATGTTGATGTAAAAGTTGGGTATTCATCCTTTCTGATGGCTGAGTCATATTCCATTGTATATATGGACCACATCTTCTTTATCCATTCATCTGTTGAAGCACATCTCGGCTCTTTCCACAGTTTGGCTATTGCGGACATTGCTGCTATGAACATTGGGGTGCATATGGCCCTTCTTTTCACTACATCTCTGTCTTTGGGGTAAATACCGAGTAGTGCAATTGCTGGGTCATAGGGTAGCTCTATTTTTAAATTTTTGAGGAACCTCCACACTGTTTTCCAAAGTGGCTGTACCAACTTGCATTCCCACCAACAGTGTAAGAGGGTTCCCCTTTCTCCACAACCTCTCCAACATTTGTTGTTTCTTTCCCTGTCCATTTTGGCCATTCTAACTGGTGTAAGGTGGTATTTCAGTGTGGTTTTGATTTGGATTTCCCTGATGGCTAATGATGAACATTTTTTCATGTGTCTGTTAGCCATTTGTATGTCTTCTTCAGAGAAGTGTCTGTTCAGCTCTTCTGCCCACTTTTTGACTTGATTATTTGTTTTTTGGGTGTTGAGTTTGAGAATTTCTTTATAGATTTTGGATACCAGCCCTTTATCTGTAGTGTCATTTGCAAATACCTTCTCCCATTCTGTGGGTTGCCTCTTTGTTTTGTTGACTATTTCCTTTGCTGTGCAGAAGCTTTTTATCTTCATGAAGTCCCAAAAGTTCATTTTTGCTTTTGTTTCACTAGCTTTTGGAGATGTATCTTGAAAGAAGTTGCTGTGGCCGATGTCAAAGAGGTTACTGCCTATGTTCTCCTCTAGGATTTTGATGGATTCCTGTCTCACATTGAGGTCTTTCATCCACTTTGAGTTTATCTTTGTGAATGGTGTTACAGAATGGTCGAGTTTCATTCTTCTGCATGTGGCTGTCCAATTTTCCCAGCACCATTTACTGAAGAGACTGTCTTTTTTCCATTGCATGTTTTTTCCTGCTTTTGACATATCAGTTCTAATACCTTTTATTTTTCTGGATTTTCTACACATGCAAACATGTCTACAAATAAGAGCAATTTTGCTTCTTCCTTTCCAATCTATTTGCCTTTTACTTATTTTTCTTGCCTTATAATGCCCTATAGCAGACCATTAGTACAATGTTAAATAATAGTGGTGAGAGAAGACATTCTTACTCTGTTCTAGATCTTAGAGAGAAAGCACTGAAGCTTTTACCTTTAATTATCACATAAGCTGTAGGTTTTTTATAGATAGAAGTTGAGTAAGTTCCCTTCTATTCCTTGTCAGCTGAGTGTTTTAGTTAGAAAGGGTTTTGAATTTTGGCAGATGCTTTTTCTGCATCTGTTGAGATGACCATGTAGTTTTTCTACTTTATCCTCTGAATATAGTTAATTTAGTTTAATGATTTCAGATGATAATGCAACTGAACTCTTGGATATACTCCATTTGGTCATGATGTATTATTCTTTTTTTAGTTTTTTTAAATTTTTTATTGTTATGTTAATCACCATACATTACATCATTAGTTTTTGATGTAGTGTTCCATGATTCATTGTTTGTGTATAACACCCAGTGCTCCATGCAGAACATGCCCTCTTTAATACCCATCACCAGGCTAAACCATCCTCCCACCCCCCTCCCCTCTAGAACCCTCAGTTTGTTTTTCAGAGTCCATCATCTCTCATGGTTTGTGTCCCCCTCTGATTTCCCCCCCTTCATTCTTCCCCTCCTATCTTTTTTTTTTTAACATATATTATATTATTTGTTTCAGAGGTACAGATCTGTGATTCAACAGTCTTACACAATTCACAGCACTCACCATAGCACATACCCTCCCCAATGTCTATCACCCAGCCACCCCATCCCTCCCATCCCCCACCATTCCAGCAACCCTCAGTTTGTTTCCTGAGATTAAGAATTCCTCATATCAGTGAGGTCATATGATACATGTCTTTCTCTGATTGACTTATTTCACTCAGCATAACACCCTCTAGTTCCAACCATGTCCTTGCAAATGGCAAGATCTCATTCCTTTTGATGGCTGCATAATATTCCATTGTATATATATATCACATCTTTACCCCAAAGATACAAATGTAGGGATCCGAAGGGGTACGTGCACCCCGATGTTTATAGCAGCAATGTCCGCAAAAGCCAAACTGTGGAAAGAGCCAAGATGTCCATTGACAGATGAATGGATAATGATGTATTATTCTTTTTCCACATTTTTGAATTTGTCAAAATTGTGTTAAGAAATTTTGCACTGATGGTCACAAGTATATTAGACTATAGTTCTATCTTCTTATGATAGTTTTGCCTGGTTTTTGAAACAGGAGTGCCCTTATAAAGTAAGTTGGAAAGTGTTCTCTTCTCCATTATTTTCTGAAATAAGACTGTGTAGGACTGGTAATATTTCTTTAAATATTTGACAGAACTCATGAGTGAGGCCATCTGGACTTGGGAGTTTTCTTTGAGGAAAGGTTTTTAAATTATTAACTCAATTCTGTTCATTGACATTGGCTGTTCCAGTTTTCTAATGTTTTCTTGGGTTGATATATTTGTAATTTGTGTCTTCCTTGTCTTTTTTTTCTTTAACAATCTTCTAAGACGTTTTCCATTCTTTTAGTTTTTTTCAAAGAATTAGCTTTGGTTTATTGATTACTATTTTTGTTTTCTATTTCACTGATTTTTAGCTCGAATGTTCCCACTTGATGTTTGCTTTGGGTTTACTTTATTTTTCTAGTTTCTTAAAAAGAAAGCTTAGGTTATTGACTTAACTTTCTTCTTTCCAAGTATAGGCACTTATTGTTATAAATTTCCCTCTAAGCATTCACAAATTTTTATATGCTTTATTTTCATTATCCTTCAATAAAAATGATTTTCTAATGGCTCCTGCGAATTTTGTTTTTGACCCAATGATTTTTAAGAGGTATGCTGTTTAATTTCCAAATAGTTGGGAGTTTTTCAGGTTCTTATTCTTACTGATTTCTAAGCAATTCTACTGAAGCCACAAACCATATTTTATATAATTCAATCATGCTAAATATATTAAGAATTGCTTATGATCCAGAATATGAGCTATCTTGGTGAATGTACCATGTGCATTTGAAAACAATGTGTTTTCTCTCACTTTTGGGTGTAGTATTCCATAAATATCAACTACAGCAAGGTGGTTGACAGTATTATCCTATGACTTTGCTGATTTTTTTGTCTAGCTGCTCTATCACTTGCTGGAAAGAATTTAAAAATCTACAAATATAGTTGTGGGATTGTCTATTTTACTCTGTTTAATTCTGTTATGCATGCATACATATTCATGATTGTTACAGCATCCATATCAAATGACACTATTATTATAAAGTGTTCTGGAACTCTCTAGAATATTATTTTATTTTGAAATCTGATATAGCAAATCTCTTCCTGTGGTTACTATTTGCATGATATATTTTTACTAATCCATTTATTTTCAAGTTAGCTATGTCTTTATACTTAAAGTGCATTTCTTATAGACAGCACATAAGTGGGCCTCGTATTTTTAATTCTGAAACTCTGCCTTAACTGCAGTGTTTAACCCATTAATATTTAATGCAATTATTTATATGGTTGCACATAAGTCTACTATTTTACTTTCTTTTATTTCTCTCCTCTTCTTTCTTTTTTCCTGCCTGTTTTTGTTTCATTATTTTAAATTTTCAGAATTCCATTTCATTTTTCGTGTTGGCTTCTCAGCCTTTTTTTTTTTTTTGCATATTTTTATATATAGCATTAACTTCGCACAGTCAACCTACATAATGTACTCTGGATTAATTTTTTATGATTCTATTTCTCCTCATATCAGCATTGTAGTCATCATGTGCTTGCTTTCCTTTTAGCAATTATCCTTGAAGTCATAACATTCATCCTTAATTTAGCAAAGTCTTATATGTCCATACTTTGAAGTCTTCTAAGAAAATGCAGTGATGTCATAAGACATTAACTCCCATTTTTCCCTCAACCTCAATTTATATATTATTACTTTAGATTTTTAATTCTTCACATAATTAAACCACAAAATGTTATTTTTATTCATAAGATCAATATTGCTTTGGTTTTATCAACTTATTTACCATTTTGTTTTTCATTCCTTCCTACATCTCTTCTCCCTGTCTGAAGAATGCTGTTACTGTTTCCTTTTCTGCAAGTCTGCTGGTGAGAAATTCTATCAATTCTGAACTGAAGTTATTGAAATATTTGACTGAAATATTTTCATCTTACTTTCACTCTTGGAAAGTATTTTTGCTCATTAGCATGTATTTTCTTTCAGCACTTTGAGAATATCATTCCATTATCTCTAATTATCATTCCATCCCATATATTCCATGTCAATTATTTCTATTGATATCATCTTTTGGTCTAATTGATGCTCCTTTAAAGGCAACCTATCTTTTTTCTCTATCTGCTTTGAGGATTTTCCCATTGTCTTTGTTTTCAAAAGTCTAATGAGACTAAGTGGGTTTTCTTTGTATTTTTCCTGCATGGGATTTATAGGACTTCTTGAATATGTGGTTTGGTATCTTTAACGATTTTAGAAATTTTTCAGCCATTATCACTACAAATACTTTCTGACCCATTCTTTCACTCTTCCATTTGAGACTCCAATTATGTATACGTAAGACCTTCTTACTACATTCTTTTCATCTTACATTGCCTTCTTATTTATTTTTACTTTCTATCCTTATCTCCATGTTTCATTCTGCATATTCTGTTATAACCTATGTTTAAATTCCTAATTTTCCCCAATGTTAGGCCTAATTTACTGTTAAAACCATCCACCAGCACTCATGATTTTAAGTATCTTGGTTTTCAATTTTAGAATTTCCATTTTATTCTTTTTCATAATTTCTAGCTCTGATGAATTGCCTAGCCTTAACTGTATTTTCCTTGATTATACTCACACAGAGTTCTTTTATATTCTGTCTGATAACTCCATTATCTAGAGAGCCTATGAATCTGATTCAGTTGTCTGTTTTGTCTCTGTGGTTTCTGAATCTTTGAATCTTTGTGTACTTGTTTATTTTTTAATTCGTATCAAACAATGTACATTAAAATGTAAATAGACAGTTTGAGATTACTTATATTTGCTTTTAACAGGTTCCAGGGAGACTAGCAAAAGTGGATCACATTAACCAAATTTAAGACCTAAAATAACTTAAAGCTAGACTTCAATCCTTAAAAGGTAAGTCTAAATCTGAGTTTATCTTTTCTTCTAGTGCCAACCTAAAATGTATTGATGTACCATGACCCCTCTTTGGTAGGCCCTGGATTCCAGAACATGATTCCTAGGTCTGACAGTTACTCCAAATGTCAACATCTCAGACACTTCTAGAATTGGCAGGCATCCCTAGTAAAATAGTGAGCTCTTCTCTCTGGGTTTCACCCTTCCAAAAAGTTTTGGTCCCATAATTCTTCACAGCCAAATTGCCTCGTGTATGTCCTTTTTTTGTTTTTTTTTTGTTTTTAAACACTTTGTCCATCTTTTTGGAGAGTTCTTAGGTGGACTATTGACCTAAATTACCTCATTCACCACAATTAAAATACATATGTATGCTCTGCAAAAAAGTATTGGGCCCAAATATCTCACTAATCAAAGAATTCATGCAATCTTCTAATTCCTAAGTAATGTTGGAAAATGTACTCAACTTGGAAAACAGAATGGAGACCCCCCGGAAGCAAGTAAATTTTTCTATTTAAAGTATATATACTACTTATATGAAAATGAATCAATTTTCTTAAGCTGATCATTTATTTAAAAATAAACATTTAATTAAGATGTCTAATATAAAATGTCTAAAATATATTTAGTATGCTACTAAAGCTCAATAAGCCATACTGTAATATGAACTTACAGTAGTAATAAGGGAAACCCTGATATTGTAAATACGTATAACGAAGTGTTATAGGTAAAATGATAACAAGTTTGCACTGAGAACAGTGGTGTTCTAAGAAAAACAATGTTAAGTTTGGAGTGGGGACCAAAGGAGAGGAATGAGTTGTAAATGGAGAAGTACAAGATGAACTGGTACAGGAAGAAACAAGCAAGGGAAGCTATTTCTGGCATAGGGGCAAAAGAGCCAGAAAGAGCCACAAGCGATGTGAGAGTCACTACAGAATTAGGACTTGGGAAACTATAAGTAGTTCACCGTAGTTGTAACATAAGGGGGTATAAGCATGCACACGAATATGGGTGTGTGAGTGCAGCAGGGTGTCATCGTGGTGACAATGAAAATGATTAGCTCTAAGAAAGGAAAATAATCTGGGTCTATAAAGTGGATGTTCCAGTATAACAAAATAAACTAGACATGAAAAATCATATTTCATAGTTGACAGTGAATAATTTGAAGTGCATTCATTAAAACCAGAGAAAAAAGTGTGTACGCTATCATGAAATTCATTACATATTATTTAAAAACAAAAAAATAACAGACCATCCTACCTGAAAGGAAGAGACAAAGTTACTATTATCTGCAGACGCTATGCCTGCAAAAGCTAAGAACATTTTGGAAAAAAAAAAAAACCAGCAGTAACTGAAGTTTTGCTTTACTACATGTTTGCTTTTACCGGAAATTTTTTCCTTTCTTAATTTTCTTACTTCTAGTTAAGGCCTTTTCTCTCCCTTAGAAGTTAAGAGCTTCATAAGGCTTCTCTAATTAAAACCATGTGGTCTCAGTGCTAGAATGATGGAGAAGTCAAAGGGAAAAAAAAAGAAAAAAAACCTAAAAATACAAATATTTATGTATATGTGCCATCCATAATCAGGGAGGACAGAATGGATTATTCAATGAAAAGAAAAGAAGAACGGAGCTGATACAATGGTCTCATCCTTTGGAAAAAGTAGATTCCAAACTTCTATCATCCAATAAAACAAATAGAAGATTTTTTTTTAGTGAAAGTAGAGATATATATTACATTTACAAAAAGAATGGATTTTAGACTGGCAGACAGAACACAGAAAATACACAGCTTTTCCAGTTCTCACTACATTTTTCTAAGTCTTCATTAACATTAAAGTCATATAAAATCTCTAAGCAGCAGATTCTAGATGAATGTAGAAAAACACACCCCATGGTAAATATAAAGATGCTGTTTTTTCATTTTTACTAAAACTGCTTTCTCCTAGTTATAAATGCAAATAAAAACTGATTGTTCAGGGGCGCCTGGGTGGCTCAGTCGTTAAACGTCTGCCTTCGGCTCGGGTCAGGATCCCAGGGTCCTGGGATGGAGCCCCACGTTGGGCTCCCTGCACCGCAGGAAGCCTGCTTCTCCCTCTCCCAATCCCCCTGCTTGTGTTCCCCCTCTCGCTGTCTCTGTCAAATAAATGAATAAAATTAAAAAAAAAAAAAAAAAAAACTGTTCAGAAAAGTGGTGTGATATGTAAGAGCAGGAACTATTTTAAAGTCTTAAGATATGGCGTAAATCCAGCTTTGCAAACATAAATGGCAAAATTAATCATGCTTCAATGTAAATCCACTAAGAATAATATTTCAAAGACTATACAGTGACATGGGAAAAGTTCCATTCATTCAGCCAGTCAACAAATACTACGCTGGATCCTGGACTATGCTGTAAAGATAGAATATTGAGCAAGGAACCTACGATCCTTGCTAGTCAAGAATCTCACGGTCTAGCGAGAAAGGCAAACAAAGATTACAGTGCTGATATACTTGATATAAAAGGTGCAGGGAGATATGTAGTCTACAGCAGCGGCACCTACCTCATCTACAAGAGTCAGAGAAGGTTTTGTGGGAAATGTGGTATTGGAAGCTCAGATCTGACAGATGAATAGGAATTAGCCCAGTCATGGTTATGGGTGGAACTATAAGCAAACTGAGGACTTAGCAGATAGAAATGCCCAGGAAGACAGGAGTGGACAGGGAGAAAAAGACATATGGAATTGTATATATGCTCAAGACCTAAATACATTTGCAGAGAATAAGACTGGGAGTGTATAAAAGAAAATAAGATCTGTCCTTAACTCTGGTTATAAAATTAGGAGTAATTTCTAGTTCTTTTCTATTTTTCTTTCCTTTCTAAAGTAATCACACATTACCATTTACTGTTTACTGATCGAAAAGCATTACTAAAATAATACTTTACTATTTACTAGGTCTTATGGGAGGTTATTTTTGTTTTAAATCTTAGACAAGTCTCCTAAGACCTGCTTTATTCATTTGGAACATAGGCTAAGTAACATTTAACTTCACAAAGTTGCTGATTTGGATCAACCATGATAACATCTGTGCAGGAAAATGGTTTTGTGGTTGTGGTTGTTGGACTTAACTCAGTTACCACCAGATCAGAGGGTACTAAAACAGAACTGGGGGGGGGGGGGGTTGGGGCAGGGGTTGTAGGAATGCATAGATCAGGAGGATGACAAAATGGCCCAGTGAAGTTGCCACTCCCCTCTAGAGCAATGAGGACAGTCGATGGCATTCAATCCTGGTACTGTTTTTCTCATGGAGCTTAGCCCCAATCTCAGAATCCTTCCCAGCCTAATACTCCAGGCAGCCCCTTACATAATGGCAATGCTACTTGAAACCTTTTGCTATTACTAACCTTAAGATTCCAAATATGAACACAATCAATTCAACCATTTTTAAAGGTAGTTTAGTTATAAAAATGTCCCAATTTATATTTCAATTTTTAAATGTCCTGGTTTTTGTTAAGAAGACTATCTTACAGCAGTTCTAGAGGTTTTGATTTAATATGTTCCAAGCCTCTGTTATTCATCTATTATACCAGAAACAATTATTAAGGGACTATAGGATTTTACAAATATGTTCACATATATTTACAAATGGTGAAGTCAGATACACATATATCTTTATACCGATTGTTGCTTTTTCACGAAATAGGAAAAACAAATTTCTTACCTTTCCTCTGGAGTATCTACATGAAATGTTCTTTCTATAACAGTAGTCCACTGGAGACATCTGATAATAAATGTGTTTGGCTTTGGTCGTTCTGTTTTCATTAACTGGCATTCTAGAAATAACATAAAATGTCTCTTTGAATATACTTATATTTAAGCCACAAAGTAAATAGTCAAGAACGATAGAGCTCTGTTCTAGGTGAAACCACTATAACCTCACAGCTTTCCATGGACCTCCACTCAGGGTGTTCACAACCTGATCTCAGTCTTCTTTTCCAATCCAACACCCATTCTGACCACATGCTCTATTAACCAACCAAACTGGATGACTTAAGTTTCCCCAAATACATCTTGTTCTGCCCTAGCTTTTGCCCCAGCTGCTGGGGCACCTTTGCCCTAGCTGCTCTTACTGTCTGGAATGGTGTCCACTGATTTCACCCCTACCTGCATGTAATCACCTACACTCAAAACCACACCTATCCTTTAAGGCCCAGATCCAATCCTACTCTTCCCATAAAGCCTTTCCTATCAACCTGGTCCTAAACCAAACATTCCCCTCTCCATATTCACATTACTTATTATTGTACCCCTCATTTTCACTATCTTATATTATTATGTATCATTTAAGAAGGTATCCTTACCCCTTACTTAGATTATATAGGGTATAGGCCTCTTGACCATACATACCACCTAAACTCCTAGTAATCACAGCCCGTAGAACCAGCTGGTCAAGAGGGATAAATTATGTCAGGGAATATCTCAGAAGACTTCAAAGAAAAGCAGCATCCTGTAGTGGCTGAGAGTGTGGACTCTAACACCAGTATTCCTGGATTCAACTTCTTTTCCTACCATGTAACCTTGGACAAGTTAATTAATCTCTCCAGTCTTCAAGTATTAAAGGGGAAACAAGCACCTACATCATAAAATTGGTGTGGGAATTAATAATAAATCAGTACAAGACTCAGCATAGCATATGATACATAATTAGTTTTCAATAGATGTTAGCTATTATCAGGTGTATACCAGAGCTGGTCTTTAAGGATACATGGTATTGGACAATAAGACAAAGTAGGGTAGGGTTGTTTACTGACACTGCTCTTTGGAAGAAACAATT
This sequence comes from Halichoerus grypus, assembly GCF_964656455.1. Taxonomy (NCBI): domain Eukaryota; kingdom Metazoa; phylum Chordata; class Mammalia; order Carnivora; family Phocidae; genus Halichoerus; species Halichoerus grypus. The sequence continues at coordinate 93,897,442 of NC_135718.1, read as the reverse complement.
TCCCTGCAGCTGACAAAGTCAACTGTGTTTTCTCAGTGTCTGCCTGTTCTGTCCTATTCCATCATTAGCAACTATCAACTACCATCTCTAAGTCTCTATAGGACCTAGGCGTTAGCCACATTGGACTAGTTCATGGACTCCTCGCACCAAAAAAGATCATTCACCTAGGATCTCTGCTTAGTTTTTTTCTCTTTTCTAACAAGGTTTCATGGTTTCAGCCATCATCATCTCTTGGTTGACCAATATAAAAATCTGAAATTCTTTCCATCTTGGATCTGTATTTTGTGATACCCGTGATTAACTATACAGTGGATGTATCTACCTGGTTGAATTACTGGTTCCTAAAACCCACTATCTTTCCTCCTGATCCTGTTCCTTCTCCTGGCTTTCCTAACTTTCCTGTCATCCAGACTGAAGACACGGGGTGCTCTTGTTTGATATTGGTAATATATGCCATTACCTGGCTTTTACCAGGGATGGAGTTCTACTTCAGACTCTCACTGCTGAATGCCTCAGCCTCCCCGGGTGCCATAAAGCTCTTCCTACGCAGAAACATGGAAGGGCTAGATCCATTACTCAAAGCTAGAAAGCGTATCCTAAAAGACGTCGGAACTCGGGACTTGTCGTGATGAGCACAGGGGGAGGTATAGAAGTGTTGAATCACTATACTGTGGCTCCTGAAACGAATATTACACTGTATATTAGCTAACTGGAATTTAAATAAAAACTTTAAAAAAAAAAAAGACACCTGAACTCGTCCAAAAGCGAATGGATCTCTCCTACCCTTGGTCTCCTGCCCACCTCGGCTTCCACTCCCTCCATCTCAGCCGGCAACACCTCCATCCTCTCAAGTACTCAGGTCAAAAGCCCTGGGCTCACCCTAAGTCCTCCTCTCTCGTCTCCTACCTCATTCTGGAAATCCTGTTGGCTCCGCTTTCAAAAGATATCCAGTATCACTTCTCATCTCTTCCACTATTATCGGAACAAATCACCATTATCTCTCACGTGAGTACTCTGAAAACTCTAGAACAGCTCTCCCTGCCCCTCACTACAGTCTGTTCTCAACACATGCAGCAGAAACCTTCTTAACATGATCAACTGCAGAAAAAAAAATATATACATCCTGCAGTGTTTCCAATTCACTAAGAATAGAAAACAAAGGCCTTCCAATGATCAACAGGGCCTCTATGTGATCTGGGGCTCCCATCCACTCCACTTAAGTTCCTGACCTCCTCACCTAGTTAGTATTCTCTCTCAGGCCCCTCTGCAGCCCACCCACTTCCCTGCGTTTCCTCGAATACGTCCTGCACCTCCTCTCCCAGCACTCTGTCCCCTCACACAGCCCACAGATAACGCCTCACCACCTTCAAGTCTCAGATCAGACCTCACCTTTTCATGGACGCCTACCTTGACCGTGCTACTAAACTCTGTGATCTGCACCCCTCATCCAGACTCCCCCACCCCTCTTACCTGCTCTACTTTTTATTTCACACCATGTTATCTTCAAACACATGAAATGACTAACTTAGTATCTTTTTTGCTTCCTGTCTCCTCAACAAGAATGTAAGCTCCACTGATATATTCTTAGCACTAAGAACTGTGCCCATCTGTGCCTAAACAGTGTCTATTTTTTTTAAAAGATTTTATTTATTTATTTGACAGAGAGAGAGAGAGAGTACAAGCAGGGGGAACGGCAGAGGGAGAGGGAGAAGCAGGCTTCCCGCTGAGCGGGGAGCCCGATGCGGGACTCGATCCCAGGACCCTGGGATCATGACCTGGGCCAAAGGCAGACACTTCACCGACCAAGCCAACCAGGCACCCCAACGGTGTCTATTTTTCCTGATAGCAGACACTTAATGAATGAATATTGTCCAAATGGATGAATTCTGATAGTACTAATCCAACAAGAAGGTAATTTTGATGACATAAGAAAGAGGAGTAAACTTCTGGAGCAACTTCTTTATGCAGTCAAGAAAGGATGGGATCTGCTGGACAAGTAGAGGGCTGGCTCTAGTCAGGAGTACAGGCAGTTTAGTGACAGAACAAGACATGGAGACAAAAGGGCCCAAATGCAGTCAAGGGTATACATGGCAAGCAGGAACTGATAGAAATGATTTTGTTGCTCCTATTGTTCTCAGTGAATTAGGGTGTAAAGCCATCTTTAAGAATCAGGTTGGAAGAAGATGCACCAGTGCTTTGTGAAGAAAGTCTCCAATAGCCTTCTAGGAGAATGAAAGAGCAAACAGACTAGGGAAATATAACATGACAGCGGGGCAGCATCAGGAACCCACTGGAATGGAATGATCAAGAATTCAAGCTAGTGCCAAGGATCATGGTTGTGTATTTTCCCCAGATACATTCAGCTACATGGGTGCAGGTGGGGCACAGAGAACTGGATTTCAGCAAAGCTGTAATTTAACCAAGTAAGTTTGGCAAAGCAAGAAAGAGAAGAGAGGATGCAAGACATCTTGGTTGAATCAACTGATGAATTTAAACTGGGTAAGGAGGAAAACGAGAACCTGGTGGTGTGTAAGATAATGAAAAGGTGGTAGATTTGACAGGTCATAAAATCTATTGTTTCACAGTGAGATATTGTACAGCAATGTTACACACCTTTTGAGACCTGAATGTTAAAAAATACCAAATACAGAATGCCAATTTATATTCTTGTTTGAAATCTGAAAGTTTTAAAATACCAACACTATAAGTAGGCATGGTTTACATCTGTCCCTATAAAGCACAGACCCAATCCGATTCTCTTTGAAGACCACTGTTCTTCCAATATAGTTCCTTCTTCACAAAACTCCTATTAAGTTTCTGGCCAGGGTTTAATCCAGGTTAACGTGATGTCCTAGTAGAAATTAGGAATTATGGGCCCCACACTCCCCCACAGCGTGTGTGACGTGACAGCACGTGAGGGGACACCATTAATACTTCATGAGAAGTGACTGAGTGGCATTTAATGTAAAGAACGGAGGACAGACACTTCAAAGATGAGCAGGTTTCAATCAGGTCCTTCTGAAGCCTAGTTGAACAAAAATGTTACTATGAACAAGCAGTAAAATAGAAATAAGCCTGTATATTTTTTGATATACTCTATAAATGAATCCTATTTCTAAATAACACTAAATTGAGACGATAAAAGAGACGAGCAGCTACCAAAACTGACTCAACATATTTAAGTGGTATTTGGGTCAGTACCAAGAGAAGAGGACACTCCACCACCAAGTCCCAGGGTTTACTGCTGTACAGAAAACAGAAACAAATGTAGTTAAAGAGCTGAATCTGAATTCAGAACACTTGACACTTTAAATCACCATGTTTGAACAAGTGGGCCAGGAAACAGAAAAACTTTGGGTTCTTTTATGCTAGCCATAATATAAAATCATGAACACATCCTATAGCTCCCCCTAAAATGAAGAAAAATATGGAAGTTTTCAGAACATGGTTCATGTTTGAACTCCCATTCTTACAGGAGACTCTTACTTTTTTTTTTTCCCAATATTACGTTTTTTTTAAAAAATTTAAATTCAATTAGCCAACATATATTAGTTTCAGATGTAGTGTTCAATAATTCATGAGTTGCATATAACATCCAGTGCTCATCACATCACATGCCCTCCTTAATGCCCATCGCCCAGTTACCCCATCCTCCCCCACCTCCCCTCCAGCAACCCTCAGTTTGTTTCCTAGAGTCGAGAGTCTCTCATGGTTTGTCTCCCTCTCTGACGACTTCCCATTCAGTTTTCCCTCCCTTCCCCTATGATCTTCTGTGCTGTTTCTTATTTTCCACATATGAGTGAAACCATATGATAATTGTCTTTCTCTGACCTACTTCACTCAGCATTAATACCCTCCAGTTCCATCCACTCTTCTTCTTAAAGGGAATGGTAGCTAATAAACAGATTAGCCAATATTTCTTTAGAAGAATATTTTCCTTTTAATTATGTAAACGTTCTCAATTCAAGCTGGGCCACATTAAAATTTTAAAACCCAAAGCAGAAGCTTCAAATAACAATTCTGAAAAGCTATTACTCGAATAATTAGCTAGAATTTCTGGAACTATTTAACACACAAGAAAAAAGCATGTGTTCTTATATAAAATGCCAGGTAGCTAACTTTTATTATATCACAGCCCATAATACTTTCCAGCAAAGTATTTGTTACACTGGTACTTGAATTAGTTATAATAAACTCACCTGAGCAAGTTAAACTACAAGCTAAATTTCAAGTGTTCTGCTTATTTTTACACATTCTGAACCACAGACGACCAAGTTTATTTGAAGCTGTAATTACTTTGTAAACTGGAGGCCAATTAAAGGGACGGTAACACGCCAGATCAAAAAAATACATGCCGAAAAGAATTTTTATATCACCTGTTCAGAATTTATTAAAAATATTAGATTTTATTTCAACCTCTAGAACCCTTTAAATGCTAATTTCTTTCTTTTAAAAATAAGTTCTACTAATATTCAATGTGAAAAACAAAGGCATAAGACTCTATTTATAATTAAATCACATAATGAAATAACGCTGTCAGTTATAATGATTATACCGAGAGTGTATTTTTGAGCCCCCAGATATAATACTATTGTGGATATTCTTTAAAGGGGCCAGAAAGCATTTCTTCCTTTTGTTTAAAGTTTTTACTATCTGGGAGTACAAAAGCATAGGGTGTAATTAAGACTCAACACATCAGTCCTAAAGAGATTCATTCAGTCCAGAGAGAGCGAGGAGTGTGGCAGGTGCACTGGTAAAGAGCGGGTCCCATGGAGGATATCTGTTCTGTGATCACTATGTGCCAGGCCCCACAGGCACTGATGGGTCCTCAGTGTCCCCCATTTCATCCAGAGGACAAGCCTACGAGGTGTTCTTGTCCTCCGTTCCATAAATGAATGAACTGAGACTAGCCAAACAACTTGCCCCAAAACACACAGTTTGCAAGAAACTGTATAGGGATCTACCCTCAGGTCTACCTGAATCCAAATTCCATGCTCTTCTGGAGAGAATAAACTGCTAGGAAAGTGTCTTAAAGACTCAGTAGCCATCTGTCCAAGGGATGGGACCGTCTGCTCCATCTTCTACACCTCCCCATACCTTCCCTACAAAGAAATCCAGGACATTTTTCACCTGAGAGAGCCCCAATGTGTTTGCCCCTGGCTCTGAACACAGCCTAAGGATGGACAGGTATGAGGATTATCCCCTAGCAGGATCCGGACCTGGGTACTTCCTGTTTCTCCAAGTAGGCATGTAGAGGGAAGGTGACTGAGAATGAAGAGCAGAAGGGAAAGAAGTAGGTAGTAAGAAGGCAACAAAACCTCTGGGTGCTCTTGCTGCTGGGTCTCACACCCTGCAATACCAATAAAGCTAGTAAGATTTTTCAATTATTGATGATGTGAAAAGTAATCGCCAAACTTGCACTGATCCAGCTCCATGTTTCTAGCAGTTTCTGTATGAAATATCTCCCTATTAACCCAGAGTCAACATAGCCTTCTCCATCTAAGGAGATAGGACAGAAATCCAAGACGTTCTTACATTGTATTTCATAACACAACAAGTTCTTTAAATGAGTGGAGTAAGATTGGCTTACTAACACTATACTGCACTCTAGAAGATGTTTTTCACTTTATGATACACACTTCAAATTCTAACATTTTAATTACCATAAACTTCATTACTCTGGTTTTAACATGGGATACTATTTGTGGACTGAAATCATGACATATTAAAGTGAACCTCTCCTGATACATTTTTCTTTAATGAATATGATCACCACAGATACCACCATTTACCGGAAGTAGACTTTCAGAGCCAACATGTTTCCCATCAGCGTTTCTCCATCTTGTCTTGTCCACCAAATCCTGCCTCTAATTAAACAAACAAAGGGAACACATCCAGGGTCCTCTGGAATAACTGCTTTCTGCCCACACTCTGCATACTTGAAATTTCAAGTAAAAATATACTATGGTCACTGTGGGACAATAATTAAGATACAAAACGACATAAGGCATTTATTTACTAACAAGAGTTACAAGAGGCATGCAAACATCTAGGGGACTCAAAACATATGACCAGGCAAGTTGCTTTTTGGTTTTGTTTTCTGCAGTATAATAGCCATGGACTCTTTTTTCTTTTTTTTTAATTGTGGTAAACAACAACAACAAAGCACAAAACATAAAATTTACTTTAACCCTTTTCACATGTACAATTCTATGGCATTATGTACATTCACAATGTTCTGTGGCCAAGCTGGTTTTTGAACTCATTGCTTTATTTATTCTCATTGTACAAATCATCTATGCTTACTGTAGAAAAAGTCATAAACAGGGATAGCTAAAACTAAAAGAAAATTAACCATCATCCTACCACACAGGCATAAACCTTGTTAATGTTCTAATGTATATTCTTTCCGATCTTTTCTAAGCAGTTTTTTTTAAGTAACAATGAGACCAGGGGCACCTGGGTGGCTCAGTCAGTTAAGCATCTGACTCTTGGTTTCAGCTCAGGTCATGATTTCAAGGTCCTAGGATCGAGCCCTGCATCAGGCTCTGTGCTCAGTGGGGAGTCTGCTTGAGATTCTCTCTCCCTCTGTGCTTCCCACTCATGCTGTCTCTGTCTTTCTCTTTCCAAAATAAATAAATAAATCTTAAAAAAAAAGAGAGAGAGAGACCATAACATATGGGACATATTAGGTAAGTGCTCTGCTCATTTCATATGTTGTGAATTTTTCATTTCAGTAAATGAAGGTTTTTAACATCCTATTGAACAGTGGCACAGAGCCCTACTATATTCAGATATCACAGTAGGTAGTTTGTTATAATAACCCACAAAACAAATAGAAGTGGATTATCAGATGTAAACAGGATGACATCTAACCATTTTAACATAGCTTGCTATTGGGTACGGTGTTAAAATCTGAAAAATAATCGTAAGCACCAGTTTTAACTAAACAAGAAAAACTAATTTAGATTTAGAATATGATGAAAGTGGGATTTAATAGCAGAATTTTAAAAGAATTTGACAAAATGTATATTAGATTCCAACTTCTCTAAGGACAAAGTCCATGATCTTTGATTACCTAGTCCTGTGCCGAACACAGCCGGTCTTAAATGAATAAACATAACGAGAGAAAATAGGACAAATTTAGTCATGTAACTAGTGAAATGACACTTCATTGAAGCAATCAGCAGAGCTTTCCAGAAGAGGGGACTTTCCACAGGTCACACAGCCTTGTCTCTTTATGAAGTGAATGTAACCGAAGTGGGGGTGTTGGTAGAGGACACAGAACTCTTCCAGCCCAGTAGAGGCTTAAGAGACATGCCCATCAAATACACCGTGTGGTCCTTAATGTGTTCTGCTTTAAACAAGCCAGCTGTTGAAGATATTTTAGGTGACAACTGGGGAAACCTGAATACGAATTTTTTTATTAGATAATATTAAAGATTTCTAAGTTTTATTAGGTAGATAGCGGTACTGTAATTATGTGAGGGAAATTCCTTATTGTTTACAGAGATCTGTACTCAAGGATTCAGGGATAAATGTCCTAATATCCTAACTTACATTAAATATTTTAATAAAATGATAATGTAAGTCTGGTAAAACGATAACTGTTAAGTCTAGGTAATGGACACAGGAGAGTCCAAGCAGCTATTCCATTGATCTGTATGTCTGACATTTCCCATCATAAAAAGTCAAAAATAGAAACCCCTCCAGGATAATATTAGATTCTTTCCTCAAAGCATGTACCAAAATAAACTACCAAAGGCTTAAATGGCTGACAGTGGAAAAGGAAATTATTTTTTAAAATATAAAATAGACAGGAGAATGTCGAAAACGAAACCACTTCTAGTTACTTAAACTTATTTAATGCAATTGAAACTTCAGAATATTTCACTGGGCATTTAAAAGTTTATAGGAATCATTGCTGGACTAATCAGCTTCTTTAGTATTGGACTCTCATTTATAACCTAAATGCCTTGCACTTCTATCTGTATCAATGGGACAATCTCTAGTCACACCCCCTCATCAGCACTTACCAGCGCACACCAAGGTGAGTGAACCATAAACATACACACAGACCAAGAGGTGTGCTTTCCCTCCCCTAACTGCCCCTGCTAATCAAAACCACACACTACAGTCGTGGCCTTTGTCTGTCACCTCTCCCTAACCATCAGCAAGGCTGTGGTTAGGGTCTCTCCTAAAATCCCCTCATCAGATATCTTCTCCTTGTTCTTGTTTTCATTTCTTTGCTGCACCTGATGTTCTTGGCCCCCTTCCTTCAGGTCTCCCCCACCCCCGTGGCCCCAGGACACCGACTTGCCCAGCTTTGTGTCCATCTCTCTGACCACTTCCGAGTATTCTTTCTTAGGATCTCTTCTCCCAACTGAGCTGCTCCCTTAGGCTCAGGGCTTTGTGTTAAACTTTTCTTTCCTGATAATTTTGTCCTTAATAAATTCAGACATTCATTAATATTTATTGTGTGCCCACAGCATGCCAGGCAACAAGCTAGGCCCTGGGGGTAGAGGGGTGAACAAAACGAAGTCCCTATTTTTCACACTTGGATTTTATGGAGCGGAGGAGTGGTCAAGCAAAACAACTAATTTATAAGAGAGCCGGTGCTTATAAGGATTACAAAGAGAAACGAAGCAGGGCAACAAGTTGAAATGACAGGGAGGTGGTACTACTTTAGAAGGACGTGTTAGAAAGGGCTTCCTTTAGTAAAAGGAGGCACCAGGCAGCCATCTGTGGGAAGAGTGATCCAGCTGGAAGGAACAGGAAGTGCAAAGACCCACGGCTGGAAGGAGCCCACAGATGTGTCTGAGAAACAGCAAGGAGTCCAGGGTGGCTGGAAGAAAAGGTAAATTTAGGACACGGTAGGAAATGAGGTTAGGAAGATCTTTAATGACCTGGTAAGGGCTGCGGATGTAATGCTGGGGAGGCTCTCATGGGGCTTTGCCTCAAATGTCACCCAATGTCTGATGATTCTCAAACCTGAACCGTCCATGTGGCAAAGCTGACATCTCTCTCCTGAGGCCCTACTATTACCTGATTCTCAACATACCTAAACGGGCTTCATTTCTTGTTTCCGTTTTTTATCCTTCAAACTGAAAATTACCACATTGACAGTGTTTCTACTCAATTTATTTCTGTATCATTTTCCTAATCACCCAAGAAACACATCGTCAGTCATCCTTGACTCTCTTCCAACCCATAGCTAAGCCAGCAACATTCATCTTAACAATTCTTTCATAAATGTCTCTTTCCCCCGGTGACAGCCAACCAGACACTAATTACCAAAATCTGGATCCCTGAAATGGCCTCCCAGACGGTCTCCCTTTGCCCACCCTCCTCCCCATCCAGTGTGTCCCACCTATTACTGGTCTGATTAGTCTTACTCAAATTCTTATTCCACAGGTCATTCTCCTTCTCAAAAATCTACTAGTCTCTGCAAGAGAAAGCTCAACTCCATTAGTCTGACTTTTAAAGCTACTCATAAGCAAGCCGGAATCTTTTTAAAACTTTATTCCTTGCCATAAAAACAATGAGTACCCCACCAAAAAAACTACTAGAGTTGATAAATGAATTCAATAAAGTCACAGAATATAAAATATGTGGAAATCTGTTGCATTTCTGCACACTAATAATGAAGTAGCAGGGGCACCTGCACCTGGGTGGCGCAGTCGGTTAAGTGTCCAATTCTTAGTTTTGTCTCAGGGTCTCAGGTCATCATCTCAGGGTCATGAGATTGAGCCCCATGTTGGGCTCCACGCTGTGTGGAGTCTGCTTCAGATTCTCTCTCCCTCTCCCTCTGCCCCTCCCACTCGTGCTCCCTCTCTCTCTAAAATAAAGAAATAAATCTTTTTTAAAAAATGAAGTAGCAGAGAAAGAAATCAACAAAAAATCCCCTTTACAACTGCAGCAAAAAGAGTGAAATATCTAGGAATAAACTTAACTTACAAAGGAGGTGAAAGACCTGTACTCCAAAAACTACAAAACATTGAAGAAATTGGAGACAACACAAATAAATGAAAAAAGATTCCATGACCATGGATTGGAAAAACAAATATTGTTAAAATGTCCATACTACCCAAAGCTCCATACTACCCAAAGTCCATACTACCCAAAGTAAAAGGAGGCACCAGGCAGCCATCTGTGGGAAGAGTGATCCAGCTGGAAGGAACAGGAAGTCATATTTTACAATATAGTTGAGGAGATGCACATGAAGCAGTCTACAGATTTAACACAATCCCTATCAAAATATCAACAGCAGTTTTCACAGAACTAGAACAAATAATCCTAAAATTTATATGGACCCACAAAAGACCCCAAGTAGCCAAAGCAATCTTGAAAAAGAACAAAGCTGTAGTCATGCAAACAGTATAGTACCAGCAAAAAAACAGACACATAAATCAATGGAACAGAGACCCCAGAAATAAACCCACACTTATTTTGTCATTTTATCTATAACAAAGGATGCTAGAATCCAATGGGGGAAAAGACAGTCTCTTCAACAATGGTGTTGGGAAAACTGGACAGCTACATGCAAAAGGATGAAACTGGACCACTTTCTTACACCATACACAAAAATAAGATGGATTAAAGACCTAAATGTGAGACCTGAAACCATAAAAATCCTAGAAAAGAACACAGGCAGGAATTTCCCTGACATCAGCAGTAGAAACATTTTTCTAGATAGGTCTCCTGAGGCAAGGGAAACAAAAGCCAAATTAACCTATTGGGACTATACCAAAATTAAAAGCTTCTGCACAGCAAAGCAAATCATCCACAAAACAAAAAGGCAACCTACTGAATGGGAGAAAATATTTCAACACAAACAAACAAATAACCTGATTTAAAAAATGGGCAGAAGAGGTGAATAAACATTTTTTCAAAGAAGACATCCAGATGGCCAACAGAGACATAAGAAGATGCTCAACATCACTCATCATCAGGGGAATGCAAACCAAAACCACAATGAGATATCACCTCACACCTGTCAGAATGACTAGAATCAAAAAGACAAGAAATAACAAATGTTGCTGAAGTTGTGAAGGAAAGTGAACCTTTATACACTATTGGTGGAAAGAGAAGCTGGTACAGCCATTATGGACAACTGTATGATGGTTCCTAAAAAAATTAAAAATTGAACTACCATATGAACCAGCAATCCCATTCCTGGTTATATAGCCAAAAAATTTAAATCTGTTCATTACAGCATGATTTACAGCAGCCAACTTATGGAAACAACCCAACTTCCCTATGATGGATGAATGGATAATGAAAATGTGATATATTAAAAAAAAAAAATCCGCAATTTCATGGATGAACATGGGTGACATTTGAGGGCATTACACTAAGTGAAATAAACCAGGGAGAGAGAGAGAGAGACAATTCCTGTATGGCATCACGTGTGGAGTCTAAAAACAACAGTGAGTACTCTCTCCTGATTCTATCTATCTATCTTCACTGTCCCTTAAACATTCCCTGATTCTTCTTTTTTTTTTTTTTTTCAGGGTACAGCGCAGTGATTCAACAACTCTGTACGTTACGCTGGGCTCCCCAAAGGTGTAGCTTCCATCCGTCACTGTACAACGCTATCACAATACCACTGACTATATATGCCCTGTGCTGTACCCCGTAGTCTGCGACTTACTCATTCCACAGCTAGAAGCCTGTACGTCCCACTCCCCTTCTCCCATTTTGTCCATTCCCCCCACCCGCCCCCTCTGGCAACCATCAGTTTGTGCTCTGTATTGATGGGTCTGCTTCTGCTTTTGTTTGATTTTTAAAAATCTCCCTGAGTATTCCTAACTTCAGGATTTAATTCACACTGCTTCCCTCACTTGAAACATTTTTCTTCCCTTCTACCTAGATTCTGCTCCCTGAAAATCTCTAATGATCCCAGTCCTTACTCTCTACTCCTGAAGATCTAGTGCACTTAACATTCATATTCCACATGCTGGTACCCGATCACACACTGTTATGTATAGACTGCTTCATGTGCATCTCCTCAACTATATTGTAAAAGCTTCAGGGGATAGGGTACTTCTAATTGTTCTGTTTTATTCATCACAGCCAGAATTCAAACAAACAAAGCTTCAGAAAACATTTCTGATGCAAAGAGTTTATCACAACTAATCCTCTTTCTCTTGTAAAAGAATCTCAATATTTTCAAGTTCACATGCCTTTAGAAACACAATTTACTTTATGATCCCTCCCCAGACCCAATCTTACTTATTTCTTCAAAATCTAATTGTACAGTTCACTTTACCTGTATGTATAAACAAATCCTGGTAACTTCATTTGAAGAGAAGTATTGAAAGCCTACTCAAATCCCTGATCGTACAGCTGCAGCTCTAACACTTACGAGAGAGCTTTCTTTCCCTAGAGAAAGGATTAGGTTTAGATTATAGAATAGTTAAAAAGGATTTTTCCCTTGGAAAAAAATTAAAAGGTAGGCCTATCTATTCAGAGTAAATCACAGGACTTTCCAAAAAACAACTCAGTGAATTTTGGAAGATTATAAACCAACAATCTTATTAATTTCATTAAAAACACATATAGAGGTCATCAAAGAGTCGTTATTATATCTGACCTATCTGGAAAACTCTCTAACTTCTTGTAACTTTAAGGAGAAGACCGATATCTCTCCGTTTCCATTCGAGAATTCTGACTCCAAATAAGTTATCCTGACTTTAAAAGGTTTCAATCGCTACCATAAAAATCTTGGCCTCTGGGTCTTACTGTAGCACAAAAACACTCCATTTCAAACTCAGGTATAAGTGGTGGGTGCATCACACTGCAAATGAAGAGCATACTTCGGAATAATCAGTTCATTCATCTCCAGCAGAATTAAAAAAAAAAAATCTCATCTTCAATCTCTTCCCACTTTAGGTCAGTAGGGAACTTTGCTCTCCACTACACATTTCTCCAAAATTTATTCTTTTTAAAGGATTAAGTACTAAGTCATTATTTTGGCCTATTATCAGCTGCTTCACTACAACAGTAAGATTTTACATGCATTATTTTCTCACTTAATCTTCCCAATAACGTTTCAGAGTATTTTTGTCATTTCCATTCCACAAATAAGAAAATGGAGTCCGTCTGGTTTTTAAGTCGCTTGTTCAAAACCATCAAGTCATGAAGACTGTAAAACGGAGTCTCTAATCCACACTTTCTAGCTCTAAATCCTTGGCTCTTCGGAGTATGTCACACAGTTTTAGGACTGTTAGCTACTTACAAGAGAGGAAGTTAAGTTCTATTGCTTTATAACAAGCTTTGGACACTACACTTACTTGTTTTCTGCAATTAAATTGACAGAAACATGGTGACATACAGAGAGTACCGAAATCGTTTTCCCTCAAAGAAAACTGACCAAACTTCTTGATTAGTGTTTGTGCCCTCAAAATACCTGCCATCAATTGTGAGAAAATTACATGGAAAAGCACCAATCAACTCTGATCACATGATCTATGACAGGGGAAGCTCTAGGTGGTAGATCAACAGTCAAGGAATAACACTGTTTCAGAATTTCTTTATAGAAATTACATTTGCAAGATGTCTCTCTGTCAGTATTAAATTACTGGTACCAGGCTGAGAGCACATTTGGAATATTTATTGGCCAAAATGTTAAAAACCGAACAGGAATTAACATGTAACACATGCCTGGAGTCTGATATCGGAATTTGTTCGGGCTTGTCAATCTTAAGCCAACCCTGCAGATTTCTTAAAATAATCTATCTAGAAGAATCAAGAGCCAGTGTTGGGAAAACAACAAAAATGTAAGTTCCTACAGGCACAGAAACTGCAAAGAATCTGTGAATTCCGTCAATAATACCATTTAACAAAATGCCTAATGTCCACAGGACGATGGTGAAGCCCAAAGGACACCAGGCGCATGAAATGATGCTATAAAGAGAGCACTGCATGTTAATTTTCAATTACTTTATAAGAATATCCTATAGAGACAGAAACTTTAAACTTCATCAGTGAGCTTTTGGAAGCAATAACTGTTGCTGGTTGGATGATTCAATTATCATAAACTATTCTGGCATGTTTCAAAAGCATTGCCATTTTAAAACATAAAAAATGTCTAAAAATGCAACCATAGTAATAGATTCTGAGAGCATGGGTTGGGGGGTGAGGGAGAAAGACAATGACAAATTGGTCCAAAAGGACACTGAGACTTCATAGTTGGAAGACTATTGTGCTGACAATTAGTAACAGGAAGCAGAGCACAAAACAAGTGAATGAAAAAAGCTGAACCAGCAATGAAAGACCTTATTATAGGGCAGAAACATTATTGTAATAAAGGGGCAATGTCCTCTCCTCCATGAAACTCTCACACAGCCACCCTAGCCTCTTTTCTCTCTCCCTGCATTTCATTTTTCCATTAGCATCTGCTCGATTGTGTATTATTTCCAACCCAAAAGAACGCCTCCATAGCGGTCCTAAATTCCAAGGCTTCCAGGTCCTTCCCCACACCCTGGCCCTGGGCCTCATTTAACGCTGCTCAAATAAATAAATAAATGCGTTTAAAAAATTAACATAAAGATGGGGCAGAAAAAAACAGAAAGGCAGTGATTTAGCATGTAACTGCCGAGAGATCAAAAAACACATGTCCTTCAAGTCTAATTTGTTGTAAGGGCAATGATCATGAGTCATACTAAATGTCCAGATGATTCTGCCTCTAAAAATTAGTGTTTCTCCTATGACCTCTCTGGCATGATGAGAGCAAGGCTGAAATGTTCACACTAGTGAATCCTCTTCCTGGAGCTTCAGTTTCCTTAAGGAGAAGGAGCCAAAAGCTCTGAAACACAGTCACGAGATCTGATCCCCCGATACTGACGTAGAAACTCGTCTAGAGGCATGGAAAGCCCACACCTTCCGAACTGCTGGAAACCCTCGTACCTCATGACCCTGAGGCGGCCTGAGATGCCTTAGGTGAGCAGTGGGGTGGGAAAAATCACTGGCCTCGAAACCTCAAAGCTGTGGGGTTTCCAGCTCTACGCTTCATAGGTGCACGACCAGCGGCAAACCCCAAGAGCTGAATTTCCCCGGCCATCAAGAAGACACATTATGGAGCCTGAAAACCTGTTAGCAGGATTAACAGCACTAGGTAAAGGGCAGAGCACACAGGTGCTCAACAAGTGGTAATTACTATTACTGTGACTTCTCAGTAGACTGAATGTCTCAAGGAATCTCTGTGTGTTGCTGAGAGGCAAATCGCTGAATGTTACAAGAAAGGACTGAGAGATCCTTCATCGTACTTCCCTCACACCACACAAGACGTAACTCTGGAGTCCTGGGGGTAGTTGTGGGACCTGCCAATGTTACATAATAAACTCCGATCAAATGATCGGCCACCTAGCTATCACCTGCATGCCTGTCCCCTTGCGACAGCATAAATAAGAATTGCTGTGACTTAAAATACACCTCTAGAGAACACTGAGAGCCTGCTCTTAACCGAGTGTGTATAATACTAGGCATAGCACAGAGTTTCTGGAGGGGCTGACTAGACATTACCTGAAGAGAGCTGTCGTCTCTGAGCCCCACATATGATTCAATGCACTCCGGCAAGGTGTCGGACGGACCAGAGTCCAAATCACAGCTCTGTTCTGTATCTGCTCTGAGGCTCTGGGAAAGTTTCTTAATCTCTCTAGGTCTTGGTTTCATTATCTCGTTTGTTTGTTTGTTTGTTTGTTTTTTTAAGGTGATTTTATTTCATGTTGTTCTTGTCACGACAAAATGTGATCACATAAATAAAGTACCTTGTACAGAGCAGGCTCTTAAAAAATGTCAATTCTCTTCCCTTGCTTCCTTAAATCCCTCTTAATTTCTTTGTATTAATTATAAAATGGCATAAAGCACCAAATATGATGGGCATATAATCAGTTTTTACTCTACAATTTAAAAAACTAATTACACATAAACAGCTCCTTTCTAGAAACTAAAAAAAAAAAAAAGTTAAAATATTAAATACATAAATCAGGTGGGTATCCACATTCAACTTAACCAAAAATGATCTCTAAACGTAATCAGGTCATAAATGAGTAGAGTCAGAACGGGAGTCAGAACGGTATGCACAAAGAATTATTTTTACCCTTCAGAGATGGAAGGGTGTCATGGAGGAAAACGCTGGGATCAGTAATAAGATAAAACAGTGCAGGGATCCTTAGCATCACAGGCTGGCTCATGTTGTGAGGTGGTACACGCTCAGTACATTTTTACCTGAAAGACTGAGCTATACGGACCCATTAATAATTAACTCCATGTAAAAGAGCACACAAGTGTGTGGATAAACCCACACAGCTGCTTCTCACACGCAGGCTGCAGGCGGAGAGCCTCCGCCCCCGCGCCCATCATCCCCTCCCCTCCACGCCACCTTACCTCTCCTTTATAAAGAAGTCAGGGTTTTGTGTTTTTTTAATAAACAGATAAAGAGATAATGTACCCTTTTCCAAGTGAAAAGCTATCATTTAAAACCTTTCTAGCTGAAGAAAAAACACTGCCTTCAGGATGGGATTTTAAAATGGAGTATTTCTTTGCATCAGTAAAATTCTCTGATACTCTAGTAGGAAAGACAATGAACAGCAATGTTACTTCAAGAGCGGCACACACGAGGCCAGGTAAGCTAACGGGGGGCCTAGTGCCTGACTCTGACCCTGAGAAAACACAGTGTCTGGTACGATCACAGCATTCTGCTACAGATTTCAAGTGCCGTATCTATTCCCATCATTTATCCTTCTTCCTCCTTTGATATTTTTCACTCTATACAGGGATAAAAAAATAACATACCATCTGGAGCTTTCATTCATATCTGAGGATTTCATACTCATTTAAATCAACAATAAGAGATTCAGCCGAAGTTTCTCAGAAATAACATTTCAAATTAATGCTATTCCTGTTACCTGGAATGTACTTCATCTTTTGAAATCCTACTATTTCTCTAAACAATCTCAATTTCCAAGAAGGTCTTCTAGATGACCCTCTCTTTCTCAAGCTCTTCTCAATATGTTAATTGTAAAACTTACTTCAGGACTGAATCCAGACCTGAGGGTTATGAAATGAACACAGGCTTCGAGGTTAGCACTCTGTGAGACACGGGCTAAAATCCTGACTCTGCCATTTGCCAGATAAGCAACCTCAACCAAGTCACAGAACCTCCTTCAGTCTCAAAAGTAGAGAACGTGATACTCACCTCAGAGCGCTGTGAGGATTAAATGGGAGAACATGTGTGAAAGGGCCTGGCACATAGCAGCGTTCAAAGGAAGCTTGGTTTCCTTCCTTATTTTGTTCTTTTTTCCCTCAGTACCTGGTACAATGTTGAGAACACAACAGACCCTCGATAAAAACTTTCTAAATACCCATTAGAACTTAGGTTTCCTAAAAATACGTTTAAATATTCATTGTGATAACTCCCATGTTTCCAAGTTGTTTTCCTTTAAATCATATGTAAACAAGGTAGGAAATTTCAAAAACAGAATTCAGTGTGTGAGGCTGTTAGTTGGGGCGTCTAGAAAACAGAGTCCAGGAAGGGGTCCGAGGCAAAATGTTTAAGAATAATCCAGTGAAAATAATTACATGTAGGGTGTTCTTTTATGTAAGTATCTTTGGAGAAATGGTAGTTAATTGTTGAACTTATGACAAGTTGAGAGAGAGTGGGAGGGAGGGAGGGGAAGAGAAAGGGGAGGAGGAGGAGAGTTGAAGGGGAGGGGGGGAGGGAGGAAGGTTGGCTCTGTCAGGGTCCCTGTTTTCTCCTCACATCATTTAATGTAAGCTACTGAAGCTGATCAGTCCTTGCCTCCTTCCCCTAAGAACAAGCCCCACTGCATCCTCCATCTTACAAAAACGTCATCATCTAATGGAAGACCCAAATTAATTTAAAAATTTCCCCCAATGGCTGGTAACCAAGGGATCCTCTTAGGACAGCCAGAAAGATATTGGAGGATTTTATTACTTTTATTAAAAAGCAAAAACAACTTCTGACTAAAATAAGGGGTAACAACAGTCACAGGGACCATCCCCTTGTGGAAGCTTTGACTTCCCAAGGCTTGAAGGTTTGAAGAATTTGGTCTGCACCCAGCGCCTCGGAGGCCAGGGCAACAGAGCTGCCCCCACAGCTTCAGCGATCCTTCCTTCCTTGGCCAGAGGTGGCCACGGGCATGGCTTGGGGGTCTAGCTCATGTGGTTTAGTCACAAGAGCTAGCCCTTACAGATCAAAGTCCTTGGTATTATGTGAAATTGGGATTTTGCCCCTAGCCAAGCAATAGTGACTGTCCTCAACTGCAAGAAAGTGCTACGAATAGTTTCCACCTCAAACTTGTAATGATCTTTAAAGAAAACCCAACCAAGCAGTTGCCTTCCCAGTCCAATGTAATTTAGCTGGAGAGAGAAGAATGGCTGCCATTTAACTCACCGGAGCAAAATTACTGAGCATCTCCCATCCTGCATGAATAGTTTTATTTGCATAGCATTTCACAATTTACAAAGTGCGTTCACATACAGCATCTCACTTATTTTTTTAATTTATTTTTTTTACGGCATCTCATTTAATCCTCACAATAATCCCAAGAAGTAGGCATTATTAACCTTCATGTTTAAAGATGACAAAAATGAAGATCAGAGAAGTTATGTGATTTGCCCAGGGTCACCCACCAGTAAAGGAGCAGAATCAAGACTCAAACTCAGGTCTTTTGGCTCCAAGTCGGATGACCTTCTGGTACATAGATCTTGTAACAAATGCTGTAGGAAATGTTTTAAATGAGTATACACAGTCATTGCACTCTAGAAATTTATCACTCCCCTGGGATCTACATAAGCCCCCTCCCCACCCCCACCACTAATTTATATTCCGACAAATGAGGCTTCGAAGGTAAAGACCCAACTATAGATTAGCTTCCCGTCAGTCAGGAAAGGGGGTGAGAGAGAGCTCAAGGAAGCTGCTAGGGAAGCTATGGGCTCTAACAGATATCTGACCAGGCCACAGACAATATGCTAATGAAGGAAGTACTACAACAGTGAAATTAGCTAATAGGAACCTCACATGGAACACGCATAAATGTATGTTTATAAAGGACATGGAACGGGTGAAATCTTTCAGAGATGTAGAGAGTTGATCTCACACCTAGGAGCTGGATTTAAAACTCTGGACTCCACAGCCTGGTCCATGAAAGCAGGATTCTACTTTTTCTTTTCGCACACTTGCTGTATAATACAGAAAAAAGGAGGCAAGAAGAGAAGTTCTGTGGAAATTTTTTGTCTTGTGGTATTACGGTGTGATCTGAATGAAAGGAAGAAAATATGTGACTAATTACGGCATTATTACTCTTTGTAATGGTCTAAAAACGATCTCCCTTTAAAGCAATTTTTAAAAAGGTTTTCTCCATTCCCCATTCTAAATTTGGTTTATCGGTTAAAATTTGCAAATAAATGAATACAGTACCACCCATAAAAATGACAGATAGGAGGAAAATCTGACTGAAGTTATACTAGTTCACTGTAGGATCAATTTTTAAGTAAGGCATCCATTCCATACAGTGAGATGCTGCTATTACCAGACATAACTTTCTGTTTGCCTAAAAATCTGATCACATTTAGGAGGGGAAAAAAGCACCAAATCTTCTAACAGTCAAGTACATAAAATTGTTTAAAAATCACTGAAAACAAAACCAAGGTTAAGAACTTCATATGTAACTCAACCAAACAGAATGTAGCAATATATGTCAAAAAGAAAACGTATGGAACATTACAGAATAAGAGAAGAAAAAAGGAATACTGAAAACATATGGAGTATAAACACAGTTATGATCTGGGCAAGTGTTTAATTGTAGGTACATAATACATCAAAAAATAGGGGCGCCTGGGTGGCTCAGTCAGTTAAGACTCCGACTCTTGATTTAGGCTCAGGTCATGAGGTCAGGGTCATGGAATTGAGCCCCGAGTCGGACCCCATGCCCAGTGAGAAGTCTGCTTAAGATTCTCTCTCTCCCTTTCCCTCTGCTCACACATGCTCTCTCTCTCTCTCTGGATAAAATCTTAAAACACACACACACACACACATTAAAAAATAATAATTCATCTTCCTTTTGTGAAAAAGGGAGAAATTTGGGATTTTTCTGAGTAAGGAGAGGATACTTGTAAAAGAACTTTTCTTGGGAAGATGAATCTATCCTATGCATTGTTTTCAAATACTCCAGAGAGGAGAATATGTGAAGGCAAGAGATCAATTAGGAGACTATCAAAATAGTCCAGGCAGGAACTGATGAAGAACTGAACTAGGATGGTAGCAGTGAGACTGCACAGTAAGGAAAACAAGACAATACCTTGCTGACTGACAGACTCATGGAGGGAAAAGCATGCTTTGCCTGCGGATGCACCCCTTCTATTATGACCAGGTAGGTTCCTTTTTTTATCAAATACTAATTGGGACACCCAAATGTTTAAAAGCCTCCAACGGTTTCCAACTGGTTTCCATTAAAAAGCATCAGACTGGTATTCAAGACCTTTTATGAGCTGATTACAATGTATCTAATCTTGTTTTTTCTCCAACATAAATTCTCTATCTACTTAGGATATGGCCTCTTCTATTCACAAAATAAGCTACTCATTAATTCCAGACTTCATACCCTTGCTTATGTTGTTAACCTCACTATGAATGTCCCCCTTCTTCCAAAAACTTAAATATCACCCATCATTCAGAGCTCCTGTTAAAATTCTCCCCTAGTCACCCTAGCTTACTTTTACCTATTCTCTCAACTTATACAGCCATTTATTTTCTATAAAATTCATTCTGGCAACCGATCTCATCTCTCCTCCCATTGCTGTGTGTCCTTTGTGTATGTCTTCCAGAGTCAATGACAAAGTCCTACATTCGAAAACTGTATCTTATACTCCTTTTAGTGTCTAGTATGGTTCCAATGGTCGATAAACCCTTTAAAAGTAAGCTATTCTGATCTCTTGTAATCCTTCTATATTTACATAGTATAGAGTTAGCCTAAATTTATAGGGTTGTTATTCTAGGTTGTATTATACGTTATGTAAGACTATGAACCAAGCCACAAGCAATTTCTCTATCCCCATGAGCAGCCACAGTGGAGCCATTAGTAGAAACCAAGTGATTTTTCTACATATTTAAAGTGTCTGTGTCTAATATTTATTCAGAGGTAAAAATAGTTTTTTGGTAGGTTTAAGCCCCCAAATTTCCTTACTTTCTTACAAGGAGAAGAAGAAAAATAGGTTAGTGCGTAAACATTTCACTTCACTTTTAAAATTGGCCTAAGAAATGTAGACTGACCTATTTTTTGAAAAAGGGACTTCAGAAAAGTTTCAGAGAGGAAACAGTTATCGTCAGAGTGGGCCAAAATCTGCAACATGGAATAAGGAAGAGTCTAGGAAGCGCTGCTAGGGACCCTGGCTGGACCTCTCCTTTCCCCCACTTGAGAGTAAAACGAAGTAGATCAAAAGTAGGATAAGCCCCAAGACATACGGACAGATGTTCAAATTCTTTGCTGAGGAACTGTTTTACTTTGGAGTTGGGTCGGTCACTGTCGGAATGTTGGAGACCGTAACTCTTGAGTAGACCAGCTTTGCGTCAGTGCTGGTGTATATGGACCCTGTGTTACCTTTCAGTCATGATGTAATGTTTGCCGTGCAAAGATCATCTCAGTCTATAATGAGCAACTGACCAAATCACAATTCTGATCAGAGACGCACTTTGCTTGAAAACAATTACTATTTTACTTACTTAGCCACAGTACTATCTTCAGAAGGTACCTTCACATACAGTTCGTATTTGATACACCCAAAGGATGAAAATCAAAGATTTTTATCTACATTTCAGGGGGCCTGGGGAGTTTACATTCTGCATGCCAAAGGCCATCTAGCAATTTAAAGTATTGGAACTCTGACCCCAAATCAGATCTTTAATCTAGGGAAAACGGCACCGAATGGGGGCGGGGGAGGGAAATAAAATGTAAATGACAAGAGAGAAATTTGAATTCTAACCTTGATTCTTGGCTACCACCACCTAGTATAGCAACCTCAAACAGATCACTGAATTTCTAAAGGCCTCCTTTTTCTCATCTAAAACAGGAAAATCTGGACTAGATGTTCTCAGACATTAATTCAAAAATGGTTATTAAGCCCTAATACGCAGGCACTAGGAGATGTAAGATAAAGAACACTAGGCTCTTTACGCCAAAATAACTCGCAGATTGGTAGATGAGACATAACACATGAACAAATAACCCAAAAACAATGTGATAACAACAAAAGAGAACAGCTTTGTGAGGGGCAGGGAGGACTGATTTAGCAAGGACTGAGACTGGGGATTTAAATCTGAATTAATTCTTAAAGGATGCAAAAGAGCCATCCAGACAAATAGAGGACAGAAGGTCAGTCCGGTCAGAGAGAACAGCATAAACAAAGTCTCAGAGCAGAAGAGCCATGGAGTTTGCCGAAGTGTGACCGGCCGGCAGAAGACACAGGAGGCAGGAGTTGAAAGCAGAGGTCAGACTGAGGAGGTCCCCGCAGGACACACTGAGGAGGCTGGGCTTCCTCCAAAAGGCAGTGAGGAACCAGGGCAAATGGCACAGTCAGAACTTAACTGTACAAGGGTCACTGTGACAGTCGCGAGAAGTAAGGGTGGACGTGGCAGAACCTAGAGGCAGGGCGTCTCGTTAAGAATCTCTAGCAGAGATGGTGAGTGCTTGCTCTAGGGTGATTACAGGCAAGAACGGACAGAAGTTCAGAAAATAAGAACTCAGTAGAACCTCAGTAAAAACAAACTCAGTAGAAACAAATGCACTGGGAATGGGGAGACAATGTGGAGGATGGAGCATGGAATGAATGGGTGCAGGCTTCTGCTCAAGACAGAATTGACATACCCAAATACAGGGGGGAGAACCGACAAGATTATCCTGAATTCCACTTAGGACAGGTTGGGGCCAAGAAGTACCCGGGGAGAGATGTCCAGGAGCCGGCTGAGTACAGTACCTTAGTGCTCAGGAGAGAGGCCTGCCCTGAAGATACATCTTATGGGAATAAGCTGCCCATGGGTGGGAACTGAAGCCTTCCAAGTGAATGTGACACCCCCCCAGGGAGAGGGTATAAAATGAGAAGCGTCCTTGGCCAGAACCCACTGAGATATCACAATCCACACAACAGGCAAAGGAAGAACAGCAGGAGAGAGAGACATCCCAGAACATTCATGCCAAGAGAGAAGCTGGGACCAACAGTATGAAACGCAGCCCGAGGTGTCGACCCAGGAAAAGAACAACTGAAAAATGTCTGCTCGTCTGAGCAAGTAAAGTGGTCCCTGGAGAACTTACGGAGATTGGTTTCAATCAAGTGACTGAGAGAGAAAGCGAGACGGCAGTGGATTAAGAGAAACAAGGAGCATACACCATGTTTGGGGGAACTTTAGATCAGAAAGGAAGGAAGGTGAAAGTTAGTGAAGATTGGAAAGAGGGATTCCAAGTCCCTACCAGTTCTCCTACTTCCCTTTTTCATATGGATAAAAAGCCTATTTTGGTCAAATTCCAGTAAAACCCACATATATTAAATTTGAAGTCACATTTCTTAATTATCAGGAAAAACAGGGGACTCATGTAGCTCTCAGTGGAATATACATATATAACGTTTCCCAACATACCTTAGAAATACGTGGTAAAATCGTCTCTTTTTTTGCTTACGCAAGGGGGCCAGGGCCAGAGGGGAACTGTTGGCCAAGTAACCCTTCCTTGCTCCAACTCTTCCTTCTTTTAATGTCTCATAAAAACATTCTTTGTCCCCCTCAGCCTGGAATATCCTTCTCCCCTACTTTACTTAACTCCTATTCACTCTGCAACAGTCTGCTCAAACTGCCCCTCACAGAACCACAGCACGTAGGAGACAAAAGGGCCTTGAAGTTTGTTACATCTGAGTGTTCCCACGATGCTGGGAGCTTCAGAGCATGACCCATCCATGGTCATACTCATGCCTTGTGGCAAAGCTGAACTTGGAACGACTTCTTCAACCAGCGTCCATTTCACTACGCCTCATTTCTGCACGGCAGCTTAAGATCGTGGTAAGTCAAGTTTTAAGAACCATCAGTCTTAAACAGCTTATTTGGTCTAAGACACATGTTAACACACTGCTGAAAATGAAGGAGCGGTCTACAACTTTACTTGTTTGAGTCAATTACCTACAACTACTTGATTATACGAGTAAAGATTACAGATGTCGACTAATATTTATTTCGCGGATAGGCTGTCAGTCACTAAATAGGATCTCTCCCCCGGAGTGTAGCATTGATTCCAGCCTCTGCCAGTGGAAGTGTTGGAGCAGATGTGGGCAGACTGTGACATACAGTATGTCTTTAAAACTTGCTGGGGTGTGAAATTTCATAAGGTCAAAAAATGCTGCATTTTGATCAGCAGATACAGGAGTTCTGTACTTTTGTAAATTATTTCAGACAAACCAATACCATTTGCTAGTAAAATAGAGAAACTAAGAACTGTACTGGCTTTATGTAGGAGATAATGTGTGCTGCTAGTGTTTTAAAAGCCAATTTCTATCACTTTGAAGCAAATGCTAGTCCAAAAGTCTCTAGAATGAAAATGTGCTCTTAAGTCAATGCAATATACAAGATATTATTTCAATTGACAACAGGGTTTTAAAAATCATTTACTACTAAAAGAAAGCCATAAATATCTAATGAGCATTCTGGTGGGGGGAAAAATGGTTTCCTTAACTAATACGTACATATTAACAGTGTTCTCACTTCTTAAAAAATGAAATCCCTATATAAAAATCCATTTATAGAAACAGAGAGGTGTCTGGGTTTGTTTGTTTGTTTTTAAAGTTAGTATTCTTGCCACTCAACTGATTTCACAAACCCTTTGGTTTACTGCTTTATCTTATTCTTTAAAAAAATTAAAAGATAGTATCCATAAAAAAGGCTGGGGCTCTATCCAATTTTAAAATGACTTTTCTAACATTCAAGGACTTTTGTTATCTTGCATTTTTTTTCTGCTCCTATTTGGTATTATTCATTTTAATTTTTTTGCTTCAATCTTTACCTCCTATCTGTTTCAGATGTAGCTAACAGAAAACAACATATAACCAAAATCAAAATTAAGAATGGTGTCTGGCTAAAGACTTTATCTCAATGGTACAGACTTTAGCTCTTATGCAAGTTTATTTTAACCTAACATTACTTTTTCAAATGCTTTATTTCTGAGTTAACACCGGACAACCCTTTCGTTGATTAATCAATATAGCCAGCCCGAAGAGCCTGGTCATAACACAGCGAGGATAACTGTTGCCAGAACCACCAGCAGCAGCATCTTTCAGTTTATTCTGGGCTATGGTCAAGAAAATATATAATTCCTAAATAAATCTTCATTACAAACATTTTTCTTAGATACTTCTAAGGAAGAAAAATCTAACTTCAAACATAAAATCTCCCCAGAAAACAATTTCTGAAGTAATCACTTGTTTCTCATCCTATGATCAACCAAAAGAGCTCAGATCACGACAGGAAACCGATTAGAAATGTCCAGGTCTTGCAACAGTCTTAACAACCAAGTTCACTTAGCAACGGAGTTCAAAGGTCCCTGTTTACACTTTATAAAGAAAAAACTTGAGGTACATATTTGGGGAATTGTATTTATCAAATTTAGGTTCTATATTCAACTATATTGTATCATATAAGACCATATATCATCAATAATCCCTACGCTAAGGAATTGAAATTGTATCAAAGCTGAAAACTTCCCTGCACTTAAATACAAGCCTAAACTTTTTCATAGGCTTCTCCTATATTGTAAGATAGCTGACACATGAGGTCATACAAATAAATAAATACAAGGTGAATCAACAATTATAATGAACTTACTTGCCACTGAAAAGTTGTTGAGGGGATAAGGTAAATCCACATCTTGAGGTTTCTCTTTATATCCTATGAATGAGCCATCTGTCTTCAAAAGGAAATATCTTGGCCTCCAGTTTTTTATATATTCTCCTACATGAGGAAAGCATGCATGTTAATGCTGGGGAAAAAAATGAACAGCAGCTTTTATGTGAAAAATAAATTATGGTACAATATATGTCCCACAACACTGGCCTCTAAAAATTTAGTTAGGCAATTTTCTTTTAACTTAGCTTACAAAAGAAAATACATAAGCCTGCAATTAAGATTCAATAAAAACTCAAACATGTTTTGTTTTTAATGATTTCACACTTTGATAATTCATTTGCACCATTATTTCTTCAGAGAATCATTCATCTGAGTACACATTTTGTTCAGTTTTTCATTTTATCAGATGGTTGTTAGAGCATATTTCAACCATTTTAAAAAGCCTTGGTAAATCATCCACATACAGTATCAAGGAATTTCGATGAAAAACACTTATCATAAGGAGGAACATGAAATAGATGTTTATCTTCCATGTACTACTGACTAATTGCATCATTTTTTAAGAAGAAAGGGGGAAAAGTCTTTTCATTGTTAAATCTCGATCATAACTTGTTTAAACAACATTTTATTGTTCTGAATAGGGAAATTATCTTCTGGAAAATGCTGTAAATAAGTCAAGAAAATGAAAGAACATGGGTTAACAGAGCTTAAAAACCATACACACACTCACACAAAGAGTAGTAACTGTAAGAACACATGGTACTAGGCCAAGCACATAACAGTCAATAAATGCATATGTATCAAATTTTGATATAAACTATCACCTAGCTATCAAAATATACATTTTTAGCAACCAGATCACAAGCTGCTTACCTAAGAAGCGACTTGACTGAATTTTAAGAAACAGAGGTGCTCCATGACACCATAAGAGATGGAAGGCTATCTGGTCTCAAAATTGTCAGTTCTCTACTGGATATTTCTACCTGGTTCTTCGATCTCAAATGCTGAATCAGAGCCCTGCAAGAAACTGAACCCAGTTCCACTTTCCCTACAAGTCAGCTTCTTCCCTGGACCCCAGTTGCCCAACTCAGGCTAACATGGGGCTGGTTCCCTCTTCTTCGGCTAGGCCAGCGCTGCCTTCACATGTCTCTCATTTAGCCCAACCCAAAGGGGGCCCTCACGCCTTGCCTTCCTGCTGCTGAGCTGTGCCTGCCCCCCTGCCTTGCTCTCCCCCCTTCCATCCTCATGCATCTATCCCTTCCAGATTAATCCTCTGTCTGTACCACTTTGATCTACGTCGTTTTCTGCTCAAAAATATTGACTCTTTCTGTTTAGTACAAATCTCTTAGCATAAAACGTAAGCAACTCCATAGTCTCACCCCAACATACATTTCAGATATGGGGTGTGCCTCTGGATCAGCAGTTCTCAAGCTCTTTACCTCACCCCTCTTTACACCCTTAACCATCACTGACAACTCCAACAATCTATTTAGTTAGATTATGTCTATGTTTACTATATTAGGAACTGAAAAGAAAGTTTAAATGCCTTTATTACTTCCTTTAAAAATAACAATAAACTTATTACGTGTAATATAACTAACATTTTTGTGAAAATCATTATATTTTCTAAAACAAAAAAATCAGCAAAAGAGCAGAACTTCTTTCCATTTAAAAAAAAAAATCTCTTCTGATGTTTGGCTTCACAGAAGATAGCCAGGTTCTCATATGTGCTTCTGTATTCACTCTACTGTGGTATGTTGTTTTGGTTTAAGATACAGGAAAGAGGTCTGGCTCAACAGGTATGCAGCCGCAAAGGGCAGAGTATTGGGACAGTTATGGCTCTCTTTCTTTGAGGTTTTCTGAAAGGTTAACTGCAGTGTGGAATTTGAAACCATGTCAAGAAACCTACTGTTATGTGAAAATCCACTGGTCTCTACTACACGTTGAATGAATCTTTCACACACTATGCATGATTTTGCAACATCAAACATGGATCCTTTAGAAAACACTGCTTCACTGAGTTATACTGATCTTCCAAGTGTTGACACATTTGGTTAGGCAAGTATCATCAGAAAAGTAAGCACTGGGAAGCCATCAAGCTCACAATGGCAGATATGTTCTAATTTTTGCTTTGAAATTTGATTTTCCCCTTTGGTCCTAATTACTGTCAGTTCTTTTTCCTTGCAGTGATGTACTTCAACTGCCCACCCTGGTGCTTACCACCTGGTAGATGTTAAATAATAATCTACCAAATGAACGAATACGTGAAGGAGATGCATACAAATATCATCCCAGCACATAAAAAGCACTTAAAGGGAAAGAAAAAGAAAACTTGACCCCCCTCCTCACTTCGCTTTAGTGAAAATATATAGCCCTAAGGTTAATAAACACATGCCAAATTTACAAAACCAGAATGTTAAATTCACACTTCCCATTACAAAGATGAAGCAAGTTCCTTTCTTGATTGTACTTACTTTATTTTTCCATTTTTACTTATGGACTCCTACATAAAATTTAAAATCATTAGATATTAAATATCTAATTAGTAATATCATATTTAGATTTCAAAAGCTCCTGCAAAACAGGAACAGATTCATATTGGTATCAGATGCTCTAAGTCTATCAAGCTAAAAAATAAGCAACAGTTTAATAAGTATACAAAAGATAAAACAAATTCATCTAAAAAATTTAAAAGAAGAAAAATGGGATAGCACTATTTCTCATTTTATGAAAGTACTGAAAACACATATTCAAGAAATATGAAATTAAGAGAAATAAACATCAAATTTTCATTTCTAAGAATAATTTCCTGTCAGCTACTAATGCTGTCAGGGGCTCAGCTGAAAGACACAGAACACCAGCACACAGATCTTCTATCTTTTTTGTTAAACAAATCTTGGGAAATTTAGAATATTTTATATGGTCTACAGCAAGACTTCTGGCTGCCAAAAAGTTCTTTTAAAAAAAATCTATTGGGGCGCCTGGGTGGCTCAGCCGTTGAGCGTCTGCCTTCGGCTCAGGTCATGATCCCAGGGTCCTGGGATCGAGCCCCACATCGGGCTCCCTGCTCCGCGGGAAGCCTGCTTCTCCCTCTGCCACTCCCCCTGCTTGTGTTCCCTCTCTCGCTGTCAAATAAATAAATAAAATCTTTAAAAAAAAAAAAATATAAATAAAAATCTATTATGTATCCCTGACATATAATACATTACACCAAGACAGTGCAGGAGTCATTCGCAGTCAGGAATAAAATTGAAAAGTCAAAATTTACATTGCTGATAAAATAAAAAGTATTATTTCTCACAAATTTTGAATAATAATTTTGAGTTGATTCAGTTAAATCAGTCAAAAATTGTACTGTCACAGAAAGCTAACAGTGGATCTCCAACTTTAAGACTCTTGATTTTTGATCGTTGTTTATAATATGAATGGACTTCCTAAGAAGATGTTCAGGACAGAGTACATTTACTTATTTATTTGCTCTGGGTCCTAGAGACACAGTAGTGGACCAAAAACATAAGAAACACAAGGACTCGAACTCTTGGACTTTCTATTCCAGTACTACACCAGGTTTCAGGCACCCCCTAAAATTCAGAGAAGGCTTCTGAAAACTTCCTGAAAGAAGATCCTTTTTTATAGGTTCCCAGGAATGTTCTCAAGTTCATATAATAGCATGATGTGTTGGCCTAATTAAATATTTATTTTCTAGTTCCAAAAGTAGAACTAAGAAGGGATTCTTTTTCTGCCAAAGAACTGGGCCTTACCGAGGACACAAATTCACAAGGTAGGGAATAAAGCAAAAAAGCAAGCTTTACCGCCCCCTACTAGGCCCAGAAGAAAAGAAGAAGACTCCTAGCTCCAGAGAGTATAAAAAGTCATAGCTTTGCACGATACCATGACAGGCCACCAGGCACCCTGATGGCAAAGCAGAATTGTTCCTGCCGCATTGGGGACCTTGTCCAGCTGGTCATGAAAAGGGACCTGCACACTCTCCTCACTGACTCGGTAGTTGAGGCAGTGAGAGTCTGGATGAGGAACATGTTCTCAAGCCGTTCTAAAAATATGGCCAAAAAGTCCTTGCTTTTATGGGGCGAAGTGCCCGGAACAAAGGTGCCCTCTCCGCCACCCAGCCTTTTAAGAGAGACTGCTAAAAGTCAATCACATCTTGTATTTTAAACATAGCATTTACACCTAAATTTACACATGCTGTATTAAAACCAAGCTGTACCATACTTTGATATTTATAGCCCATAGGTTTCAACTAATTTAAGAGACAGCTTGGTTGTAACGGGGCGAAAGTCTTGTTTAAAAAAGCAGCAGCCATTTATGGGGTACCGATTCAACATTTCTATGTGCTATCACAATAAACCTTCAGCAAGCATCACAGCCACACCTGGACGGGATTTCCAGCACAATCTCTTCCCGACTTTCTATCTCCCTTCATGAAGGGTGCTTTCAATTCTTTCTCACACTCCTTGGCTGGAGGCTTTATGCTTTTTGAAGTACATGTGTTTTGATATTGGAAACAGCATATTTCCCAACAGGGATCCTGATATTTTGGTTTCTGTAGTGAGCTGAATGGTGACCCCTCAAAAGATATGTACCCACCCTAATCCCCGGGACCTGGGAATATTACCTAAGATGGCAAAAGGGGTGATGAAGTGAAGGATTTTGAGAAGAGGGGCTTATCCTGGATGAGCTGGGTGAGCCCCAAATCCAATCACAGACATCCCTGAACGTGTGAGGCAGAGGAGGCATGGACACTCTGAGAAGGCCCCGTGACCCAGCGCCGCATCCCCAGCCTACAAATACCTGGAGACACCAGGAGCTGGAAAGGCAAGGAACGGATTCTCCTCCAAAGCCTCTGGAGGGAGTCTGACCCTGCCTGACACCCGGATCTCTAACTTCTGGTGTCCAGAACGGTGAGAGAATTTGTTACTGTCTTTTGTTTTGAACTACCCAATTTGTTGTAATTTGTTACAGCGGCCCTAGAAAACTTACTGCGGTTTCTTAGCACTCTAACCAAAGGCTTGTTTATAGAACCAAAACAAAACCAAACCATTGGTCAGTTAAGTTCTCGGCATCAGTGGTAACAGAGACACGTAGTTAACACCTTACGAACGCAAAGGAAAAGATCCACCTACTCTCATCAACAGGAGAGAATCCTGTTTGTCAAATGTGGGGTTGGAAAGGCTATTTACTAGAGGTCACAGTTTCACTTGGTTATAACCGACTGACTTCAGATTCTGGACTTTTGCCAACTTTCTTACTTTACTTAATAATTTATTTCCTGTAAGCTCTTAAAACAAATAAAAAACCTCAGTGTTTTTGAGTGAATGTTGGCCACAGAGGACATTCTTGATTTCTCCAGCTGAGTACAAATAATATTTTGGCTCTCGGGCTTAATCTTTAATAACAACCTCAGATGGGAGATGGTATGAGCTTAAATTCATACTCACTTTGCACCTAAATATTTTTGAGTAAATATTTTGAGTATTCAAGTGGATCCTCGTTATTAGCGATATGCATTCAACTCAGGGTTATCCAACAAAGTTGACAGTGCTCCTTTCCTACTGTTCACCTAATTTCAAATTACATTTGTATTTGACAATCCTCACATACTACAGATTATTCCATTAGTACTTCACTGAGAATCAGGTTTCTAGCTCCTGTTTTGGCACTTTTTGATGACTTCAACTTTGAAAAAGTGCAAATGTATACCTTAGGACTAAAAGCAGACTGAGGAAAACGTTCAAATGGTCTTACATCTAGAATAACCAGGAAATGCCTAGATTTGTTTAGACATACCAGTGGGAAAAAAGACCCCTAGAAATGATTCAGCTGGTATCCCCATAAGTGAATTATGTTGATAAATATTTGATTCATGCATTCACGCATTTGTACAGCAAGGCTGTGTTCCAGAACCTGGTCCCAACTCTAACTTCGCAAGAGGTAGAAAATTAGCTGTGCAGTCAAGTACGTACAGGCTGAGAACAGTGCAGAAAGACCCCTTCATCTACTGGCGGCCTCGTCTCCACTGGCATGCGCTATGCTAAAAACACAATTAGGTGCATGAACTAAGATGTCATTAAAATAGATAGAGACAGAATCCAATTGAAAAGAAGTCTGTACAAGTGTAGTACTGTTTTTCACAAATCCTACACACATGATCATTTAGAATTTAATTAGAAAAAACGCTTAAGCATCATTTTTAAGATAAGCTTCTTCCCTAAGATAAAATACAAAGAAAATGAATGACGCTGGTTACCAACAACTGTACTGCAAGCAAACTGAAATTCTGATTTCTCTAAGAGATTCAGGGGACACAGCTTTTGAAAGTACCAACAGCCACTCACACGTGCTGGTGCTGTCACATAGGTTTCCCAAGCTAATCACTCCCGGAGGAAGAGGGCGAGCGCATGTCGGGAAGGAGGCACCACCGTCTCATCATAAAGCCGAAACCACTATAAGCTCAGCTTTCCTGAGAATATATATTCTCTGTATTTTATATCCATGTTTAATCACAATCCACATTTTTAAAACATTACTATTTGTCTTTGTCATCTCAGAGGGGGAAAATGAATAATATCCACACTCGCTGTGTCTGTTAATAACAAATAACCTTACACCTTCATTCTTTACAGAGCGGGGAGAGCCAACAGTATTTATACAAACAAGCAACAGGCCATCTTACCACCGCGTAAGGCATGCAGGTCACATTTTCAGAACAAAAGAAACCCTACTTAAGACAAACGCTATGCTGTGTAATAAAAGTCACAACAAATAATCGTGGTCAATACAGGATCAAGAAACTTCTCCAATGGGGCCTCAGTTCTTTCCCCGCTCTGCCTCATCCTTCAAGCTCTGGGAAGGACAACATTATGCTTCGGAGTGAGCGTTATGCTGCAGCTTCCCAGCATGGGTGGGTCTGAATCCTGGCTCTTCCACTTCTCAGCCATGGGAACTTTAAGCTCTCTACTCCCAGCCTCCTGATCTGAAACCCAAGAAGCATAATAGCAGCAAACTGAAGGACAGGACATGAAAGCACTCACCTGAGTGCAGCGTGAGTTAGATTTTGTTATTATTAAATAGTGGAACCACTCATCTCCAAGCTTGCATTAAATATTCCACTAATCAGTAGTACGCTCACGCACGAATATGGTCATAAATGAGGCAACAGGCAACCATCAGTAATAAATTTACTCTATCACCCCCAAAACCAAAGTCTCTTTAGCTAGTGTCAGGTACATAAAACTTGAATCCTCTCCAAAGAAATGAAAAGGCTATCCCACAACAAAATTAATTAATTAATTAATTAATACTTCATTTTCAAGACAGGGATAAGAATATCAGAGTAACTAGTCTTCCAAAAAAAAAAAAAAAAAGAGCTAAAATCTCAGATCTCTCTGAATCATTTTTATTAAATGATATACACAGGGTACAGGACCATGAAAATCAAATAATTTAAAATTTCCCAAGAACAGCTTTTAAACCCAAAAATGGCAGCTTTCAGTCAAAATAGATTTATATGACTTTAAGAAAGCTTTAGTCTTAAGTAAAAGTCTTCATGGGACAAATTTTACCTAAGACAAAAAGAGGTTTAATGTTGATAGCAGTATAAAATCGATTAATTTCATCGTTTACAATATGGTTACGTATTTAGTTGCTTGTTGACAGATGCCAACCAAATTTACACATGAACCACCTAAGAGAAAATATAGCAGAATCTTTTTTCCACTAGTCGATTTTCATAAATAAATATTAGCACCACAAACAAATACTGAATATATAATTCACAATAGTGTGCTATGTCTTAAATATCTTAAAAATCATACAGCCAAATATAGTTACTGCGGAAATGCATGGTGATAAACATAACAAAACATTTGCAATCTTTGAAATTGTCTGTTCCATTTTTATATAGTGCATTGCAAGTGTTCTATTCCAAATAGATCTAAGTAAAAGCCCTATGAATGTGTCTCAGGGAATAAAAGAAGTAGAATTTCTCACTGAAATTATCATCGTCCTCTCTTACAAGTGTCTTGAAGATAATCCTAAGGATTTTTTTTTTGTATTATCTACACTGCAATGAGCTAGCATAGTAACAATTTTTCAACTCACAGGGACAATCTGAAATGTAACTTTTTTAAAAAATGAAAGTACTTTTGCATATTCTACCAGCTTACTAGATCTATGTTGATTAGGTGTTTCAGCTCCTACAAACGCAGAGGTTTGGGTTGTCATTCCCCTTTTATTAGTCCTTTCAAGCACAGTCTTCCCTTGCAGGTCACACTCTGCGGTGTCATCTGTGCAGTCTCCTCGACCGTCATCGACCAGCTCTGGCTGTGTCTCCATCGTCTCTGAAAATTGGGTGGGGTCTACCACACATGCCCAAAACACTGCACACTTCCGCCCCGCTCCCTCATCTTCAGGTACTGTTCATAGCTCAAAGCGTCACAAGGTTCTTGAAACACTTTTATTTAGAACCGGGGAAAATGGGCTTCTGATAGATTCATTCATTCAAAAATACATCGTTTGAGTGTCAAAATGCGCACGTGCACGGAGAACGCAGGCGTGGCGGATCCAGGCACAGGACCTGCCCTCGTGGCGCTCTAAGCCTAGCGGGCAGCTGTGAGTACTGCAGAAAAGTGGATGCTTTGGGCAATTAAAATGCAAAACGAGAAGTTCTTCGTGATCTAGGAAGTCATACCGAGGGGTGGCAGCATCTCCCACGCGTGGCATTTCCCAGGGCACCCCACATGCCTTGTGGAATGGTGCTCCCTAACATCTTTCCTGCGGGGAAAGGGCTTGGCAGGAATATCAGCATAGGATCCCTCAACATTTCGTGGAAGAACTGGTTTGCTGCTGCGTTGGTTCCAAGATCGGGCCCTGCACCCATTCCTCTTGGAAGCCTCACAACAATACAAGCGGAGGCCTGGTAATCGTTTACGATGCTTCTTTCACCTAGCGTAACATGTAACACACCTGAGCCTTTCAAGTTTCAAGATCCTGCCTGAGCAGTCTTTTTCTCTCATGGTTTTCTGCACAGTATTGATTAATGAGGTCATATTGCAAAACACTCAAATGTTTATGATGATTTCACCCTGCTTGTCTGGCTGTCACATAAGGTCACTGAGAGATTTGTCTGCTCTTGTACTGGTCAATGTTACCATTACAACTGACCAGATGGAAGGTGTTTACAATTTTGGTGATTTTGCACTGTGCTTCCAAGATGCCTTAAAAGCTTTCCAGATGTACCCACATTCCTCTGCTTTCCCACATATGCTCCTTCATGATTATTTTGAAAAGTATATTATAGTCAAGAGATTGTGCTTCCACTGCATAATGCATGAACTTGTCATTTTTATATTAGGTATAGTTTTCATATCTCCTTCCCAAAGAAGGCTGGGGCCCATGTTTTGCTTTGAAGCTGAAGCAGTGACGAGAAAAGGACCCACGCGCTAAATACCACAGATGTTCCAGAGTGACCTTCTCTAAGGTCAGAACGGTGGCCTGCCGGTACTTCACCTACTTTATCATTTTCCTCTCTTTTCCAGAAAACTGCACAATGATCACCTATCTTTTAGCATTCCGGTATTTGTTTCCAGGTATTCTGTAAATTAGTTAATCAAATCCCGGTTTCCTTTGTTTTTCGAAAACCCTACACTTCAAAACTGTGATACTTAACTAATTATCCTTTTAAACTTAAGAACATCTTAAAAGAATTACAGTGTTCAGTTTTACTTTGCGAGAAAAGCAAGGTGAATGGAAAGACAGAGAAGAAAGAGAGAACAAAAAGCATTCACACAAACTAGCCAACAGAAAAACAGCATCTTGGCAATTTAATGAAGAATAAACCGTGAGATTAGTTTACATAGCAGTAGATATGTTGTGGAGAATTACTCAATCTGCACTCAGCTTCCTGCTGGGTTAAATGTGAGCTAAATTATTATTTTGCTTACATTTACGCCCTTGTAGATTGTGAAAGCAGAGCCTTCTTTTTAATCTGCTTTCTGCATGATAGCAAAAAGTCTCCAACTCCACACAGGGCATTAAACACCCGGTCTTTCCCGTACTATTTTAACAAAGTAGCTAGGGCCACAGAACTTTAAACAATTTCGAAGAAATGGACAAATTTTAAAAGAAGACATTTTACAACTTCTTTATTAGAAATATTTTCCATTTCGCCACACCATATTCCCTAAATGTTTAAATTAATGTAATCTCCTACATTATATATTCACTGCAGTAAATAGCCTTAGTGAATATCAAACACGGAGGCAGGGAGTCCATAACACCAGCCTACTCACTATGCACCTCTAGCACCTACCACAGAGCCGGCTGGTATTTATCCATTAATTGAATAAATAAACCTACCACTACATAAACCACACTCATGTCAGCAAAGCTCTCTCAAACAGAAATCTCACTCTAACACAACGCTGCATAGCTCAACCCATGTTTCTGTTAGAACACATCCGACGGATAGCATTTACAACCATCAGTGTCTCCCTAGGGCAGATGGTGGGAGCTGGCAGCAGCGCCTGGTCATCGGGAGAAGGGCGGTGCCATCTGAAAAAACCCTCAGGTGATTCAACCCTCCCACCCCTATATTCAAATCACTGCCTTGTAGAATAAAACCCAACAAAGCAGAATAGGGCTTTATCTCAGACCTACTGAGTGTCCCCTGTAATAAATTTCCAGGAGCACAAGACCCGAAAATGACACCACATCAAACCACAAACTC
This sequence comes from Halichoerus grypus, assembly GCF_964656455.1. Taxonomy (NCBI): domain Eukaryota; kingdom Metazoa; phylum Chordata; class Mammalia; order Carnivora; family Phocidae; genus Halichoerus; species Halichoerus grypus. The sequence continues at coordinate 93,860,798 of NC_135718.1, read as the reverse complement.
TGTCCCTCTGGGGCCGAATCCCTGGCCTTCCCAACCCCATCCTCCTCCCCCTTCGTTTTTCCGAGGCCGTATACTGACCGAGACTTGTCTCAACAGCAGGTAAGTGGTGAACAGAAGAAGTGCTAAAAGGCAGGATGAAGGGGACACTCAAGTGCACAGAGCCATGCACGTTGCTCAGGTGTCACCCCCATGACTTCCCCACAGCGACACAGAGAGACAGGTGCCAGGGTAGCCTCACTCTGCACAGCCATGCTGAGGCAAGCCAAGGACAGAGTTGAGATCTGAATAAAGATCTGCTGAAGTAAACAAAATCCTGCCCTGCCACACCGCTCAAGCCCTCAAAAGGAGGAAGTATATTACACCAGTGGTGAGAAGCACATACTCTGAAGTTCAAACGCCAACTCTACCACCAACTAGCTGTGTGCCTTTGGGCATATTGCTTCCTATCTCTGTGCCTCAGCTGCTTCTTCTGGAAAATGGGGACAACAGTTTAGAAGAACTGAATTAATATTTATGAGGGGGGAACCTGGGTGACTCAATGGGTTAAGCGTCTGCCTTCGGCTCAGGTCATGATCCCAGGGTCCTGGGATCAAGCCCCGCATCGGAGCCCGCTTCTCCCTCTCCCTCTGCTCCTGCCCTCTGCTCATGCTCTGTCTCTCTGTCTCTCTTTCAAATAAATAAAATCTTTAAAAAATATATTTCTGAAGTACACAGAACAACGTCTGGCTAATACTGAGCATTACACAGCATTTGTTAAATGAATAAAGTACGGCTAACCAAAAAAGATATAGTAAGTGCTTAATACACATAAGCATATTAAACTACACAAAAGTGGAGTATTTAAAATAAAGTGTAATTTGTTAATCTCATTTGGCCCGACTATCACTGTTTCACATTAGCTGAGCAGAGTAGATGCTGTTTTTTTGTGGAAAAAGTTTCAATTTTTGTTATTCACTTTGCTTATATCCTATTTTCATCCCCCATTATTACCAATAACAATGAGTTACATATCATTTATACTCAACCAATTGAACTCTTTTGTTAAAAACAGATAATGCTGTCACAGAAACAGTCTTTCTTGATTCAATATCAAGTAAATCTATGGGGAAAAAAATCAAGCACCCCACTGGATCTACTACTAAACATCTCTATGTTTCTTTCAAATTATCTCATAAAAGGTTAGCACATACAAAAAGCAAACACAAGAGTATACAACTCACTACTTTTATACCAGGCCTTTCTTACTCTTCCTTTTTTATTGTGCAAGTTAATTATTTAACCTCAACCACTCTGAATTTGGGTATGTGTTAAACCATACATTAATGTTAGGCTTTCATAAATACTTAGAAATGATACCATATTTCAACTGGTAGTACATTTTATATTTACATGTAACAACTACATATCCAGTGAAGTAAATTAATCTTGATTTGTACTGTAAAGCTGTGATTATGCTTAGGTTTATAAAACTGAAGGGAAAATAAGGTTTTCATTTCAATGAATTGGGCTAGATATTTGAAAGTGTGGTTCAAATAATTTTGAGTAAGAGAGTATCTGTTATCCAAGAGACAAAAAGCTAAAAGACACCCAACTGAAATCATCTTAACTTTCCTACGTAATTTTCTTATCCCCTTTGTAAACTGATCTAATGTAGCAGTCTGTGGCCCGTCGTCTGCCTTCATGTTCTCAGAAAAAGGCTGAATGGGCTTGATGTGGTCAGCACACGCAAGTGCAGGGACGGCAAACATATTCAAAAGAACAGAACAAATCAAACACTATTCAGTTATTCAAAGAAGTCCACTCCTCCTCCGCAAAGCAAGCTTATCGATCAGATAAAGAGCAGAAAAGCTGCTTCTCAATGTTAAAAATGAATTTACTTACCTTGGCCCTCTGAGGGCAGTATTACCTAACACATAGACAGGAAATTTCAGAAAACAATCCACCTACCCTTCCCATAAAAACCATCTTTTAAGAAAACCTGAAATGGGCATATTTCTCATCATACGTATTTCTTTCCTCATCATTATCTGTACCTCTCTAAGCTTAAGAGTGTTTGTTTCCCAGAGTTTCCAGTAAGTTTGAAAGGAAAGATTTTCTTGAAATCAAGGCATCATGAAGGAAAATGGTTTGAGGTATCAGTCATGAAAGTCATTCAAAATCCAATGAAATGCAGTTACATAAATGATTCTGCACTGTATAAATACTCTCTTAAGTTCTATTAAGTTTCTGTCATAATGGTGTCTGTAATTTGTTATTTAAAAACCGCAGGACACCAGAACATTTGAATCTTTGAGTAAAGATAAAGTAATTCAAAGAGATTAATATTCAGCACCAAACTACCCCTCACTTATTAATAAAATATAAGACAAATGACAAATGGGTAGGGTAGGGTCAAAGCACTGACCTAATTTTCATACTGCTTCTAAAACTGTAAAAATCTTCACAGAGCATGAGGATGATCAATTTCCTTTCCTGGACCTAATGCAACGTGCACTGGGTGTTTTATTCCTTTTTCTCAGAAAGCACCTATTGCACGCAAAGTAGGAAAAAAGTTTTCTGGCATTTGCTCGTCAAAGAATGTTTTTAGGATGTACAAAACACTCGATACACAACGCTGAATAACCAGCCCTGTATACTACAGCGACATGGCAAACTTTTAACTGAAGAATATAAAAAGCGCTAATCTTCATGTCAGAGTCTTACGTGGAAGTTACTCAGTGACCATCCAACCGCACGCCACCATCGCCCCCCAATTAACCCAGCCCAAACCGAAGAGCGGTCTTACAGTGAGTGAGCTCCTGAAGGGAGATAAAAATTATTATAAGCAGGTAACTAACAAACTTTACTGTCACATATGGTTCCCATTGAGTGGAAATACACCCTCATATAGAATTTGTATTTATGTTTAAGAAAAGCCCTTGCTTCCCCAAGTTAAGGGATGATGACTCTCCCTTCAGGAACCATACCAGGACCTGGCGTGACTTTGACTAAACAGGGTTCCTAAAATATGTGCTACGGGCACTAAACAGTAGTGTTCTTTTTAAATTATACTATACTGTGGAAAATTTAAGGTCAAAGAAAAAAAATTCTTACATTCCAAAACCTATTTAACTAAAACAAAAAGTACCCAGAGTTAGCTTAAGAGTCAGTGGAACATAATGTAAATGCAGAGAAGGGAAAGAAGGTCATTGCATAAAACTCTTTTCTGTAATAAATATATATACTTAAGTTTAAATATCTCCTCAGAGAGATGCCAGGAAACAACAGCTGCTGTTCTCTGTGCTTTCACTTAAAAGTATAAAATTATGAACTTTGATGCTGTGTTCCAGTCTCAAGCAAATAAGTGACTTGCCCAGCCAAAAACTACACGAACTTCACGGTTTCTGCCTTTCTGCCTTTGTATCTTAATCATCTTCTGTTCTAAAAAGTGCTACCAAGTTTACCAACATCTTTAATCAGATTTTCTTAAACTAAAACACATTAAAAATTTTAAGCCAAAACATTTAGCAAGATGCCTTAAAGAATATGTCAGACAGAGAAATACTCTTCTGTTTTCAACATACTGGCCAATATTTTTAAAAATTACTATTCATGCAGGATTTTTCTGAAGCACAATTCAAATGCATCTATATACCATTAACGCTAGAAGTTCCTCGAGGCTTTTTGGATTATCCTGAAAATACACCAAGCACCAGTTTCACTCCTATGTCTTCACAGTGGGAGAGTCTCCTCCTCATCTGTGGCGCTACATTTCATGGGCTCTGGGATATTTCCACTTCTTTGGTATTGGAAGTTGTTTTGGGGAGGCCATTATTAAAAAGAAAATTAATGATGACACTTAACTATCTGTACATGAACACTGGCATTTATCACTATGTGCTGTTAGATATTAAAATCTCCTTCTGAGAAGCCAGCATCGTGTTCTATAGCATTCAGATTGACGGTTTTTTGGTTTTTGTTTTGTTTTTTTTTTAAGTGTAACCAATTTATTCTTCAAAACCAAAACAGAAGTCCTTAGTCACTATACCCAGTCCTATTAACCACTTCAGCAGCCAGATGGGGCAGCTCTGCCGGGTACAGCCTTCCTTGACTCTCCACCCAAAATCAGGGAGGAGAGGAAAAACCTTGAGGAACCACCTGCACACTCGTGGGCACTAACCAGCCTACGCCGACGGGAGGGACTCTGTCGCCGGCCACAGCCACCCCCTCTCCCCTCCAGGAAACACTGTGCCACCCCCACACTCAGAACTGTATGAGCCTCATCAGTGTCTTCATCTGCAAAATCAAGAGCCGGGACAATCACATCATATTTTAAAACTCCACGAGGAGATAAAACATTATTTTTAGGATTGTTTGTTCACTACAATCACTAAACTTAGTCATTGTGATAGGTCTGAAAATCTAGTTTTTATTTTTAAAATATTTGTATTTATAACCCAAATACAGCTTAAGTGTTGGCCATAGCAGAGAAAAATGTAGTTCTAAGATAATGAGATTAATACTGAATTAAAGGAATAAATACAGTTTTCAGCAATCTCAGGCTGAATTTTTTAGGTAGAAAATGATTTTATAAGATACAATATGAAATCATGCCTGAGTAACCACTCGTATCACACCCCAAAAATAGCTACATTCAACAGTTTTCTTGTATTCTCTTTCAACAATCAACTTCCCTTCAGATTTATGAAACAATCATAAATCACTAAACAGACATAAGGTTCTAAGAAAGCACCTTACATCTCTTCCACGACCTCGAGAACAGTGCGTGCTCTCCATTCAACACTCCCAGCATTAGGAGACGCCCCACTCACAACAGTTACAGACCTGTAGACCTACAGACACACCACACCTCCCCAGACCCAAACACTCCTCTAACAGCTACCACGGCACAGGGTCCAGACGTTCTAAATACATCAGCATCTCATTTAGTCCTCACAAGGTCTCTGCCTTAGCAGTTCTCCTGGCCTTCTTGTAGCACGGGAAGAAATTGACCCTTAAGTAGGTAAAGGACTTCTGTAAAGTCACTCATCTAAGGGACGTGGTCCGTGTTAAGTTCAAAGACGCTCTGCCTTTAATATTTTAATCCCCTTAGCAAGTATACTTGCCTGCACTAGTCAGATTCGGTAAACGGCTCTGAAAAAAGGAGAAGTAATATGACATGACGAATAAAGGCCAGAACTGCAAGTTTGCTCTTATACAAGCTTGCTTTTGTTCAGCCACTCACTGGCACCCCGACTGTCACACCATACTCACTCGGTTTAATAATGCCCCTACCTGGAAAACGGCATGCTGCTTGTTCCCAGACTTAGCAGGGATATCAGTCCTGACCGTGAAACTACAAGTATTTGTACATAATTCCACATACAAAAATAGGGGCATAAACGGTGGCCTCTAAATAAAAGAGAAAACTAAATACAACAGCAGGACAAAGGCAAGGTCCAGTGTGGCTGATGAAGTCTCTAAGCCTTTGCAGCAGACACAGATTAGAGTCACTTGAAGAGAAATTGACAGTGAGCTTGAAAGTTTTTCTAAATAGACCTGACCTCTGTTTCTTTAGGAAGAGTGGAAAATAACAGATAATCTTCCTTCGGTCCTTTCAGAAAGACATTACTCTGGTCACAAAGCTCTGTCAGTTACGTTTGCCTTTCAGCCACACGTTAGGCATTTCTGCTTCATAATTACGCAACAAAACCCTAAATGTTTTAGGCAACAGGAGTTTACCAAAAATTAAAATAAAAACTCTTTAATTACACCACACACATTTTTTTTTTTGGTAATATAAATCCAAATAGGGGAAAAAGGGGGGAAAGACAAGTCAAGGCTTCTCTTTTTGTTTTTCAGCAATTTCACTCACATCATGCTTGATTTTAAGATTTGACAAACATTTTTAAAAATAAATATGTAAAATAAAATTTTACAAAAATTTGGTGTCCTAGAACAGAAACACCTTTGAGAAACTGGACCTCACATCACTGTTTCTTCTCGATTATTTAAGGTCAAAGTGATCAAACAGGTATTTAATAAACATTCCCTCTGAGTGTTATCATAGCCTTTAAAAAAATTACAGAGATACCACATCTCTAATACCTAATGACAAGAAGGGATCAGAAGGAAACCTACAGCCAAACCCATACTCCGCGATGACAATGCATGCCTGTCATTTACAGAATCAAAGATGACCGAGAGAAAAAAGAGTATTAACCGAGAAGGCCTGGTTCCCATACAACTTTGCTTCACAACTAGTCACATCTGAGTTCAAAGTAGGACGGAATTACTTGGTAACATAAATTCGGGACTCTCTATCTCACCCCTAGTGGTCGGCTAGAAAACAAATCAATTCAGTCTCAAGTAATAGTTGACAATACTGACTAGTGTTAAACTGTTCGTGTGCACATGAAAAGCGTGGCCATTTACCTGCCTGACTTCCGAGCCCAAATCTCCCGTTCTCAGTTAACAATTCACAGCCCATATGAACCGACTAGATGAGCTGCCGTCTCTATGGGCAAAGGAGAAAGTTTGCGTTGCCATTTAGAGGAGAAGCTGCTTTCTGCAACTATACGTGAATAAGAGAAGGAAGAGGAAGGATTAAGCCCCTAAACTAATTAACGAAATCAGGGGGAGGGGGGGCGGGCAGGAAAACAATGATAATTAGTATGTACCCTTGGTTAACCAAATCCACACATACATTCATTCTGTATATGCACAAACATCAGCAGCATCATAAACCGTCTCAAGTTCTAGCCATTATTCAGTTCGACATCTGCACATGTTTATGCGTCTCTCCAAACAACCTCTTGAACACCCTGCTGGAGCTGTCATTTTTTTTCTTCTCCCTATCTGGCAGATGGCAAGTCAACAATCGGCATCAACAGCAGCCGAGTATCTCCCCCTCCGTCCTACCCCCCTAAACAGACACAATAATAACTTCTTTGTGCTTCCCTACAATGCAGCTGCTTAAACCATTTCGCTACAAGGCTGCTTTGCCTTAATAATAAAAAAAAAAAAAAGCCCACCCTTCTGTCAAGTCTAAAAAGCAGCATAATGTGAAGCAAGCTAAAGCCACAGCACAGCTGCAAACGGGCAGACACACTGTCAGCCCCTCCCCTGACAAAGCCCTGTGAATCGAGGGGGTTCATCTGAGGCTCACACAGTAATTAGTATAAAAAAGTCCGACAGCCTCTATTATGCTGCGGGAAACTGGACAGAACTGGGTTGCTGTTCTGCGTCAGGAGTTCTGCTGCAGAGCAGATAAATCATGTTGGGTTTTTTCCTCTCTTTTTAAAGACAGTAATAAGGAGGATGAGAGAAGCTAATTTGAAAACTTGGACACAGTAATTGTACCATATGGTGAGCATTCATCCTTTCTGAAATGCACGCTAACAGTCACTTACATGCACACTGCTTTGTTTTACAGTTGTTATTCTCCCTACCATATTCATAAAATGGATGTGAATATCTGATACTCAAGAGAAGTTGGTGTAATTAGCAACAGAACTGCCTGAGTTTAATTTATTGGCCTCGCACTGCAATCTAGTAAATGCAAAATAAAATTAAACAACGTGTCCACTTGGTAAAGTGTTTTTTTCTGTAACTCAATAAAAAAGCACGAGGAGGACAACGACAGGGTGTGTTGCTAAGTTAAGGTACAGTATATTTTGAAAATTCCAAAACAGTAAGCTATGGCTGTTGGAAAGATTTCTACAGACCCATTTCAAAGATAGCAGATCACTAGGAGAATGACCTTTCATTAAGACCATCTGGTTCAATTCTGTATTTCACTGAAGCAGATGTAACTCTTCTCCACACATATCAGTAAGTGTAGACGTAAAAGAATTCCCTTGTATGTGTTCTAAAAATTTTTTCAAGAAAATCTGTCAGTTATTAAATACTCAGTACTATGTGCCAAGCACCATGCTAGGCACAGGGAGGAGGATATAATGTCAAAAAGTCCTGGGTGCCTGGGGGGCTCAGTTGGTGAAGCATCTGCCTTCAGCTCAGGTCATGATCCCAGGGTCCTGGGATCGAGTCCCTCATCAGGCTCCCCGCTCAGCGGGGAGCCTGCTTCTCCCTCTGCCCCTTCCCCTCACTCGTTCATTTTCTCTCTCTCTTGCAAAAATAAAAATACTTAAAAAAAAAAGTCCTCACGTTTCTAAAATAAAATCAGAACATAAACTGACTTAATATTTCTGTCCACTTCAAAATTCTATAAAAATCCACCTACTATTTGAAAAAAAGTCCTCAATAACATCAGGGCATTGCTTATCAAGGTCCAATATATATCAAAGACACATTTTTCTGACAAAATATTGTGTAAAAAATAATTGTAAGATGTTTTTCTCTAATCAGAAGTAAATTCATTCCAATGCCAGCTGTGTGCCTCTTAAGATCAAAATATAAAGTGTTTATCTACCTTCAATAAACTATAAAACACCGAAATACTCGACTAGAACGCGTCTGATCACTGAAACTTCAAGGGGCATGAAATCATAGGTCTGAATTTCTACAAATGACATGTATCCACGAGTATTGCCCTGATTGCTATTTTGGGGATACTGAAAAAGTAAAATATTTTAATGAATTATTAGTTCAGCACAGGACCTAAGAGTCCCCACTCAGCTTGAAGTAATTTGTGACTTTAAAAATACATGTGTCCAGTACCATCCTAGAAGACTGTGATCCCACTGAAGAAGGTAGGTACAATTACATAGAGAAGGAGCGGCCCCATTCAACAAGTTCCCCCAATTTCCTAGGATCTCTATCTTGGCTTAGAAGATATAAATTTTATCATCCATTACTGGTACAGTGGCTTCTCTTTATGCTACTAATATCAGGCCAGAGGACCAGTTTACCTTAAGATAAAAATATCTTATTTTTGTATTCGGCTTTACAGTTTATTAAGTATTAAACTGGATCTTAAACTGGATCTTAAAAACTCGTTCTGATAGATCAGAATTTGGTTTGACATACACAGGGATGCTTCGTTTGTGTATTATCTGGCCAGTAAGACATGTCTGAGTCTGTACACTGACAAAGCAGGGGAATCCTATTATGTGAACAAGGTCATCACACTGGTGTTAAGAAAAAAAAAGGGGGGGGGGACTCAATCTACAGAACGGAAAGAATGTATCTTTTTCTAAAACTGTGCAGTATTACATATAGTAGAGTAACTATCCTGGTTAACTGAATGAGCAAAAGAAATAAGAAAATAAAATCATTTGGAAAATAGGATCAAAGACATGGCCATCAAATGACTGGCCTCTTCATCACATGCCAGTAAAAAGCCTCTGTTTCTCTTGTGGAGAAACAGGAACTTGGTTCCATTTGGGAAAATCAAGTCGAGGAAGCGTTTGTAAGCTGAGAGCTCCATTCAGTTACAACACTTGGGATGTTGGATGTGAATATAAGACCTGAAAACCTAAGGGAACGATGAGCTTGACTTCCGCATCTGATCATTAGTGCTTCCTAGCAAAATCCATCAACAGTTTCTAAACTACCTGAAACCATTTCTCATTATCTCGGTAACAGTGCAAAAAATCCAATTGTCCATAGGGACAAATTAAGACTATTTTAAAAGTCCTTTCTAATAAGAAGCATTTGTCAAGAGTACAGATAGTAGTTCGGAGAGAATGCTTTCTTTGTGTAATCACAATTCTGAAGACTATCCTTTCCCTAAGTGGGGGATGGTGAGGGAGAAAAGGAAACTCAGGCAGAATAAGCAGTTAAGAAAATATGCATAAAATAGACTTGCACAACCAAAGGTACCAGTATGTCAGGTAAGCATTATCATTTTGATTTACCCACCATGTATCTCCTTGAGAGCTCACATTGGACACAGAAGTACAAAAGTTGAGGTCCTCTTGTTAAATGTGAAATACTAAAGTCCTCCTAACAGGTTTAACAGGTACCAAACACAATTTATAATGGATGGCGTACTCTTAAATACTTGCAAACAGCTGGTCAAAGGCTGTGACACAGAAAACAGCGCAGTGGTCTACGGACGCCCTCACAATGATGGCGAACCTGATCCAAGACTTCAGGATTCGAGACTAACCTACGCACATGGACTTCCTCCATAGAAATAAAACCAACGCCATCGGTTTACAACACACTTCTCATTTCTACAACAAAAGGAAAGCAAGTAATAATAATCCCGATCACAGAATTTAAGAGGGCCTAGAAGTTAAAAACAAATGCTTACTGAATATATTATTATGACGATGTAGAAATGGAAGAAGAATAGTATTTCCAGAATAGTCAGTATTCAGTAGCAGGCTACAGCCAAAGATGTACCTTTGATATTTCGTCTTTACCCTTAGTGCTCTTTCAGGGCTCTTCCAGATGCCAGGGGAAAAACCCCACTGAAGCTAATGCAAGCAGAGCGCTATTTATTAGAAGAGTACAAACACCTCATCCAGAGGAAAGAGCTGTGCAGGTAGAACTTCGGCAGATATCATCTGGTAAATCACCAGCATCGCTTCCTTTGTCTTGTTCAGGGACTGCGTGAGGTCTGGTCTGGGTCTCTGGTCTTTCTCCCTCTCTCCTATTCCCTCCCCTTCCCCCCAAAATGTTGCTGCATTTGTAGCATTCTCTCTACCTGCTAGCTCCTCAGCTTGCTCACAGGGGTCCGTCCCCCCAGAACTCAGACTGCAGGCAGCCCCTCACGACCACTCGAACCCCAACACGAGCTCAGGCTTCACCTCTCCGTCTCTTAGCTGCTTCAGTCTTTGGCCTCTCCGATCCCTTGAGGAAGCTCTTGGGTCAGATGCCCACTTATCAACCTGACTGGGACAGGGGTGTCTACCCCCAAAACAAGAGGGGGTGAGGGAGAACTTCCCTCAGAAAGGGCTGTGGACAGAGCAACAAATCACTGGCATCTCCAACACACTTAGCCATACTAAGTGTGTGTGTATACGTGTGTATGTGTGTGTGTGTGTTTCAAGAAACAGATTTCTAGTTTAGTGGATTAGTTTTAACAACTGGAAAAAATATTAATAATTAAAGGCCTTGTAGAATAAGTCATTGAATATGTTAAAAAACAAAACAAAACTTACCTCAAAACGGCTTTGTGTTTTGTGTGACCACCAAACAGAACTATTAAGGTATGCAAGCAGAAGTCACTTGAATCTGTCATTCACTGTTAGCACATGAAACAGGCAGGTTTTTATCCCAGTGAATAGTTTTATGCACTATATTCAAGAATAACACGAACTGTGGGGCAGAAGCATACAGCAGTCGCCCCTTATCCACAGACCCCCAGTTGGGGCCTGAAACTGCAGATAGTACCAAACTCCGTATGTACTATGATTATCCTAATATCCCTAATACATCTAGTATACCTACATACCTATGATAAAGTTTATTTTATAAATGAGGCACAGTAAGAGACTGACAACAAGAAGTAATAACCCGGCGCAGCGGATAAGGGGGAGGTGGGCACTTCCGTGTAACCGTGAGACAAGGTGAGCAGGTGTCAACAGTCTGTTAGTCAGTTATGATAGGAACTGTACACTAAGGATCTAAATGTCTTCCTAAGAAGAGTCTTGTCCAGTAGTTTTTTAAACTGTGGGTCAAGATCTTTAATTTTCAAAGACTAGGCCGTATCAAAAATCCTAGAAGCACTGGCCGACCATCTGACAAACAAGCAAGGCTCCAAAGGTTATTTGTCAGAGATTTAAAGCTCAGTTTATCATAGGAAACATTTTACTAATATAAATGGTAGTCAACTCCTACATTGAGCCCTTAGTTGAAAAAGCACTACCCAGTAGTAATCATGAGACTTAATATTTTTACAACACAGCACTTTGTTTTCACTCTCATTTCACCTGATCCTCCCCTCAACTTGGGAGACAGACAGGTCAGGTATTAATATTCCCATTAGTATTCTCTGCTCCAGTAGATGGCACACAAAGAATGGGGAGATGTTTTTTGTTCAAGAGTTTCAAAACTGTATGTACCTGACAGAGAGAAGAGAATGAGATATTGAGCTTCCTATTATTGGATGGCCAGGTATCAAAGATCTAGAAGAAATCTGAGTGTAAGCTTGTGCCAAATTGCCCTGTAGGTCACTGATAACACTCAGATTCTAGGATATTGTGATTCTACAGATTAGGAAACCAAGATTTAGAGCTGGCAAGGGACATGTGCATGGACTAGTTCTTTTGACTTCAAGTCCAGTACAGTTCTGTCTAACCTAGACATCATAGAGCATACATTCTATGTTACACCTGTAAGAAATCCTGGAAACCCAAATCCCTTTTAATAGCACTTCTATTCTTAAGACGCATTATAATGAGTCTAGGACATTGAATATACAACATATCTATGGTCTTCTACATGCACAGGAGAAGTGTAGGGTAAAAGAAGAGAGCCGTATTTTTTTTTTTTAAAGACTTATTTTAGAGAGACAGAGAGTGCAGGGGGAGGGGGAGAGGGAGAGAGAATCCCAGGCAGACTTCACACTGGGTGTGGAGCCCCACACGGGGCTCAATTCCAGGACCCTCAGATCATGGCCTGAGCCGAAGCCAAGAGTCGGAGACTTAACCGACTGCACCACCCAGGTGCTCTGAGAGCCATATTCTTTTTATGACACATGCTATGCATGGGGAGACAGACAGGCAGCCACTGTTTCCAGTGCAATGATGCCCAAGGCCCAGGTCAGATAGTCTCTTAGCACTTAGCACATCTGCAGCCGAAGCAGCTGTGAACAGTGGTTAAAAACCCCCACATCTTATAGCCACTGCCACCATTGGCAAGACCATGGACGTGGGTATCCCTAAGTCAAGGACTGCACATATTCTCTTTGCTACCATTTCCACAAGATCTGAAAATTGGAAATATCAGGTCAGTCATGTAGTATATTTCTAACTAACAGATATTAACTCTTCATTTTTAAAGCCTTTTTAAAAAGCTGTCTAAGCCACGAATATTTTACCCATTTGCTTTTTTTATTGACTGATAAAATCCAGTTGTGAGGCACAAAAGGTTAAAAGCCAGCAACTGAAAATATAAAGAGCAAATGTTAGTAAAATGAATTGCTGAAAGTTTTCCTTTTTAAGTATTCTAACCAATATTTTAAAGTCTGAAACACAAGGTAAATTTCACCTACATTTAAGCACTGTAAAAATATGATACACTGTATTTAACATATGCAAAAACATGGCCATAATTCAATTATTTTCATGTACCTAAGAGAATGACTCACTCAGGAAATAATTCAAGTAATGAATCTAAATCACAGCACACAGACATGTAGGTTTGCAACTCCTCTGGTCATTTAAACATGTCATTTTCTGAATATCACGTTTTGTCAAGATATTCATTAACTAAACCTACAATAAGTAACACCAACAAAAAAAGCATAGAGCATAAGGCAATTTTTTTTTAGAACCAATTGTGGGGTTTTGTTTTTTTTTAAATTTTATTTAATTATGTTGTTAGTTACCATACATCATTAGTTTTTGATGTAGCGTTCCACGATTCATTGTTTTCGTATAACACCCAGTGCTCCATGCAGTACGTGCCCTCCTTAATACCCATCACCAGGCTAACCCATCCCCCCACCCCCTCCCCTCTAGAACCCTCAGTTTGTTTCTCAGAGTCCATAGTCTCTCATGGTTCATCTCTCCCCCTTCATTTTTCCCTTCCTTCTCCTAATGTCCTCCATGTTATTCCTTATGTTCCACAAATAAGTGAAACCATATGATAACTGACTTTCTCTGCTTGACTTATTTCACTTAGCATAATCTCCTCCAGTCCCATCCACGCTGATGCAAAAGTTGGGTATTCATCCTTTCTGATGGCTGAGTAATATTCCATTGTATATATGGACCACATCTTCTTTATCCATTCGTCTGCTGAAGGGCATCTCGGCTCTTTCCACAGTTTGGCTATTGCGGACATTGCTGCTATTAACATTGGGGTACAACCAATTGTGTTTTAAAATCCCTCCAAGGAGCGCCTGGATGGCTCAGTCAGTTAAGTGTCAGATTCTGATTTTGGCTCAGGTCATGATCTCACAGCTGTGATATTGAGCCCTGCAGCCAGCTTCGCACTGAGCGTAGAACCTGCTTGAGATTCTCTCTCTCCCTCTGCCCCTCCCCCCGCTCACGCAGGCATGCTCTCTCTCAAAATAAATAAATACATCTTTTAAAGAAATCCTCTCCAACTCTCAGAGTTGATTTTCTTATTTCACAATGTCCCCTACTCCTCCAACTCTCAAGGATGTCCTCCTAATACTACAACTCCGGGCTCTCAATTGTTCCTGCCAACTCCCTAACACAGAATCCCAAATTTTCCTCAATGTCTTCACCCCCTTCCCCTTGCTGAGTTCCACACTGACTCCTCCCTCCAACTGGAGTCACACTCAACTTCTCACTCCTCAGTTCCACTTTCTGTTCTTGACTCCCACCTCCAATGACTAACAGATGAGAATTAAATTTTAAATAAGTGAAATTATTCACTCTAACCAGTGCTGAGTGTATCAGTGAGCTATTGAAAGAGATAAACCACGAGATCTTAGCGGCAAACACAACCAAAATGTATTTGGGGCTCATGTCAAGTCAAACAAATGCTCCTTACCCTTGGGTGGCTCTTTTCCAGGCAGTGATTCAGGGACCCAGACTCCTTCCTTCTAGAGGCTCAACCACCTCCTTGGCTTCATGATTGCCATTAGAGAGGGCCCAACACAGGAGATCTTTATGAGGCACGGCTGGAAGTGGCATATCTTAATGCTGCTCATATTTCAGGGGCAAAAGTGGGCTTATGGCTACACCTAACATCAAGTCAGCTGGGAAATACAGTCTGTGTCCTGGGGTGGGTGTGAAGGGGTGAGGGCATGCAAATGGATTTAGTGAATAAGTAGCCAATATACTGAACATCTACTGTATATTCTAATTAATTCTTACTTAACTACCTTGGATTACGAGGGACACATGAGAAACGAAAGCAACTGTTCAACTAAAAATGATTAACGTGCTAAATTTTATATATATTCACCAGAAGGAAGGAAGAGAGAAAGGAAGGAAGGGGGAAGGAGAGAAGGAAGGCAGGAATGAAGGCAGGCAGTATCTACCACTAAGGAACTTAAAACTCTTTTTTGGTAAGACACACACACACACACACACACACCAGTCAAAAAATCATATTTCATTAATAAAAAGTACTAAATCAAAGATGAGCAAGTGTCAGATATCACTAAAAGATAGTAAGTGCAATCTTCATGTGCTTGACTATATTATAGAGAGTTCTAAGGTTTTCATCCTAAATAGGGTCTCAACCTGACATGGCCTACTTGTGCTGGTCTAAAAGATGTGAGGAGAAAAAAACAGACTTGGTAATATCACAATATTGCCTTAAAACAGGAGTTTAACCAGTTAAAAAGATACTCTCCTCAAATACAAGTATCTTTTAAAATTATACAGTAGTAATAGTCATTGAGTGTTAATGCAATTTGGGACAAATCAAAATACAGTCACTACTTGTCTTTTTTTCTTTTTTAACATCTTCCTAGCTCACAGTATATCTCTCAGAAAAAATAAGCATACAAACCATTCTTTCAAAGTATGTGCTGTAACGCATTCCATTGGCAAACAGGGCTACCAAGGATAAGTAAGTAATACTTTCACAATTCTTTTATCTTCTCACTGTTTTCTTACATCGTGGAGAGAAAAAGAAATTAATAACCCTATAAAATTTATTATTTCACTGTAATCCAATCCTATCCTATCCTACCTTCTTAAAGAAGGTATCCATATAAAATACGCATAGAATCAAAGGCTGGGTCAGTGCTATTGGATAACGCTTGCTTTCTGTGGCTCCTGAACAAGAAACATCAGAGGTGAGATTACCCTACAAATAACTTTTTTTTTAAAGATAGAACAAACACAGGCATTATGATATGATTCCGTTTTTATACCAGATTTGAATCTCTTCATATTAGATAATAAAAATCTCTAAAAGAGCCAAGCATAAAATATTCCAAATAATTTCCAAACACATTTTGAAAATGAATATATTTTTTATTATGTTATGGAAATGAATACATTTTAATTTTACAGTCACTGAAATTTACACAGCTTAAAAGGTCACAGCAGGTGTTATGTTATTCTCATGAACAAAATGTTTAACATTAAGAACAATGCATATATTTTGACACATCTGCTGAATTCATGTTGCAAGTGTGCTTACACTTTAACTTGTTATCATAAGAGAAACACACTATAATACAAAATTTTAGAAAAAGATATATAAATTGAAGTAGAAAAGAACTTAAATTTACTTTATAATTCCATCAAAGCAGTTCCATCTAATTTTTTTTATATTTCTAAAATATATTCTATGCATGCTTTTGAGTTCATGCATATGAATAAAATGCTACAGAGAAAACCATATATTACCAAAATTTGTTTTACAAAGGCAATCCCCAATCACAAGACATCTTTTCCAGTGATCAAAGCCTTTAAATAAAGTCAGAGGACCCTCACGTCACACATTCTTTCATTTGAACAAGATGAGCAGATTCCAAACTGGAGCAGGCTGGATGAGAATTCCCTGTCCAATCCCCACCGGAAAAGGAAAAGTCCTTCCTAAATGCAGAAAACTGAAGCGAAGTTTCGTGTTTTCAAGAAAATATCAATTAACTCAGAAAAAGAAATTTCATGACAAATCCCACCTCAAATATGTAACATAAAAGCAAATCACTATAGATACTTTGTCTAAGAAGTAATTAATTAATCTTTCTCCAGAAATGGATGAAAGAAATCTGGTACTCTCTTTTAAAATTATCAAAGCTACTTTTCATTTAACATTTACCATTTTTACTTAAAATATTCAAAGTGAAATCGTTGATGTGTATCTGTTGTCCTTTTTTTTAAATACATCAGTTTACAAGTGGTGATAAGGTCTGAAAGACAATTTATAAAAATGACTAGATGTTGTTATAGTCAAAATAAACAAATCATAAATATCTGACCCAGCTCTTACCAGGTCCTTTAATTAAGAAGCATTATTGCAAAGCAGCTAAAAACTCAATCCTGATATAAGGAAAATAAAGTTGGCTGGCATAGAAGAGTATTTTGAAGTGCTTTCTGAATACCTCAGTCTCACACTCAAATCAGAAGCATCTGTCCGCCAACTGTCAAGATAATGTCTACCCTAGGAGTTTTCCTGAATTCATCACTATTCATAGATGCCTGTCACTATTCAAAAAAGGGGGGGGGGTGGTTAAAAAAAAAAAAAAAAAGCCATACTGTCAAAGCTATTTTCTTTTTCTATATGTCACAGTCAAGGTATAAATGCAGAATTTATCACTTTGAACCTAGCTGACTTTGACTCAACTGACCCTCCACCTTGTTATCTGAGAATGCAAGTTAAATGTTCTCAGAATTCTCGACAAGTCACTGGGTCATGTTAATACTTCCCACTTTACATAGTTACTGAATTCAAGGATCTGAGCCCTACACTCAAAGCGTACACCTCACCATTACTTTCACAACCAGATATCAAGACAAAAGCACAGTCCAGCTACCAGCCCCTAAGGAAAATGGTGCAACAACACATGGCACAATAAAGTATTTTCACTGGCTGCTTCTTCGATGATACTACAAAATTCAAGTTAAATGCAGCTGTCTCTCTCAAGAACCTTCATTTAAAATTGATTCCTACAAAATGTACACCCTTTTTTTCCAAGTCAGATACAACGAATCATACACATAAATAGTCCTCAAATTATATAAAGAAATGTTTTTCCGGGCCATTGTCCCAGTGCTGTGTGAGACGGGAGGTCCTGAAATGAAAAAGTCTACATACACCCAAGAAACAACGGAGATAATTCAAGGCAGGCAAAATCAAGGAAAATTTAGGGGAAAAAAACAGTAGAAATCAGAGAACAGTTAAGACTACTCCTCACTGAGTGCTCGGTTGTCCTATTTTCCACTTTACATGGTAACAGAATCAGTTGGCTATATCTCTATTTTTAGTTTTATATAAACCCACATACATCAGTGAACTATTATATGAAAAAATAAGTAATCAAGATCAAAAACTGAGAATCAATAAAGAAGTTAGTTTCCTTCCAAGGACATAATTTTTTAAGCACAAAAATGGGAAAAATTTTTACATTATAAAACTTACTGTATCCCAAACTTAGTTATATTTTGACATAATTATGTATTAAGAAACATCTTAAACTGAGCTACATTTTCTTACTGTTTTCCATCATAATTTAAGCGAATAAGGCCTATATTTTAGTGTAAATATGATTTACCAGAGTACTTAATGCACATGTAGCCATCTTGCAGGATACCAAACCTAGAAATCTTAATTCCAGTTTCTGAAAAACTGCATTTTTTTATAAGCATCCCACAGGATTCGAAAGCAGGTGGAGGGGCACCTAGATAGCTCAGTCTATTGTGCATCTGACTCTTGGTTTCTGCTCAGGTCATAATCTCAAGGTTGTGAGATCGAGCCCCACCTCAGGCTCTGCACTCAATGGGGAGACTGCTTGAGATTCCCTCTCTCCTTCTCCCTTTGCCCCTCCCCCCTCATATATATAAATCTTTAAAAAATAAATAAAAAGACAGCACGTGGATTATAGCTCACCCTTTAAGAAATATTAACTTAAGTGCTAAATTTCTAATGGGAGATGATAGATATTTAAATTTTAAATTAAAATCCATCCTTCATTCATCAAATCACTGGTCGACGAAAACTTACAAGGTGATGGAGGGAGAAAAATAACTAAAAGGCAACTAACTATCCTAAACTGCCCTTGTATATGGACAGGGAAAGCAGGTACACAAGGAACAAAACCACGATCATTACAATTACATAAGAAAAGTCCTGACAAGGGGCTGGCGGAGTTCCAAGAAGGAGAATTCACTTTCACTGGGGCACAGGGGAAACTGGGCAAAGTGCTGACAGCGGAGCTAACCCCGAAGGACTACTGGGCGGGCTCTCACCACCTGACCAGAGTGAGGAAACTACAGGAGCCCCCCTGTCTCGGGGGGTATGCGCTAACACTTGAACCTCGGGAGGTACCAAACCCTCTACATACGATGTTTTTCCCCTACACACACACCTGTGATAAAGTTTAATTTACATATGAAGCACAGTTAAGAGATTAAAACAATAATAATGAAATAGAACAACTGTACCAATAGCTGTAGTAAAAGTTCTACAAATGGGGTCTCTTCCTCGCTCTCCAACTCTCTTACTTCTCCCTGTGATGATGTGAGATGTGATGTGAGATGACAAAACGCCTACGGGATCAGAGGAAGTGAAGAGAATGACGTCTGATGCAGCAGGAGGCTACTGCTGAGCTTCCCACAGAAGTTCAGGAGGAGGACCATCGGCTTCACAACTGCGGGAAACCGAAACCGTGAAAAGCAAACCACCGATAAGGGGGCACTGCTGTACCCCGGGCAGGGAAGGTGCTATCTGCGAAGGGGCAGGGAAAAGAAATTACATGCGCTCTCCTGGCTGGACAAAGCACAGCGATCTCAGCTGTTCTTCTGTCTCTACTTCAAAGATGAGAATAGAACAATCCAGCAAGAACAATGCTTGCTGCACACAGCGACTAGCGAGGGCTGGGAGCAGGGACGTGAAGCACAGAAATTAGGGCCTCAGTGGCAACTGAGTCAAAGAAAAGAACACGTGTCTTTCCTTCTAAAGACTACTTTGCCTCTTTCAATATACAGCTCAAATATATGTAATTCTTCCAAAACATCAGTGCCAAGAAAAATTAGTGAGAATGGTAATGTCTTATGAGATTTGAGTGTATTAATGAAGAGGATACATATGCCACATATATGTGGCTATAAGATGTCACACTGGTTCAAAATGAGTAAGCAACGTGCCAGTACCCTTCTCACAGGAGTAGCTAAAAGTACACATGGAAATGTGATTATGAGCATTCCACTTATTTACCAAGCACTTAGTGGAAGACCAGAAGGCTACTGCCTTTTTTAAAAGGTTATACTGCTCATAAAGGCCTAACATAGGGCAGATTTGGAGTTTAACACCTCTACCATTAATGTATCATTATGCTGGTGGGTGCTAATGGTCCTTTCAAGTCTGTTCTGATGACTGTTACTGAGCGCTATAATGGATCTTAAGTTTGATCCCTCTAGAGTTCCGACCGTGAGATAACCTTCTCCCCAATGTGAAGACCAAATCCACTTAATCTTATGAAAGGTAGATAATAAAAGAACAAGACTGATTAGATATGTGTTCGAGGACACTTAAGTGAATCCCAGCGATAACATTAGAAAAATTCCCTGGATAAAGTCAGTTTTTTTTTTTTCATCTACCGAAAAAAGCATGGTCAGTACCATTTGACCTACCTACCAGATGTAAAACTGTTTTAACATATAAGGTGAACTCAACTAAAGGAGAGAAAAACCTAAAAACATAGTAAATATTTAATATGGTCTTTGAGCAATATCTAAGCTTGGCTTTTATGATAACGTGTAACAGTAATTTCTTAAAATAACAGACAACGATTTTCATGAAAAACTTCAGTTACTCAACTTATCAACCAACATTCTCTCAACACAAGAGAAAGTTCTTCATCTAGGGACAAGTGCTCAGTTCCATGGCCATATGAGAATTGTCAAAACAACATAAAAAAAAATGGACCAAGGGTGTAAGATGTGAAATTCTAAATGGACCAAAATACGCAAATTCAAAGTCAAATGTGTCTTCTTTTATGATTTGCACAGCCCTTAAAAACCAAAGCATCGTCATGAAAAAGCAGGTGATTTGGTAGAGCTGGGGACAGAGTGCAAAAAGGAATTCATTTTACCCAAACACCTGGCATCCTTCAACAAATCTATCCATACAAAATCAAAATAAGGCGGATAAGCTTCTGCCAATCCCATGCTCTCTAAGCAGGTGCACAGGTGACCCAGCCACGGCTCCCTGCCTGAGCCGAGGGAAGAGATGTCAGCCCTGCAGGAAAACCTGCCTCCTGCCATGGGCCCCACTCAGTCCTTCAACAGATTCCTTCCACACCCCCAGGTTAGGATAGAAAATGAGCAATTCACACAAGTGTAAGTATTTCTGGTGAATGTGAACACATTAACATTTAAAAGGAGCCCAACCTACATAATACGCACTGAAGCTGAATACACACTACCAGTCACACTCAGGACAAGGCAGCTCAACCTGACATCTGTTATGGAAGGAAAAACTAAGGGCAGACAACAGACATTTCATCCTGGGGTTAGTCTTCATAAATCAGCCTACAATATCAAGGTTTATTATTGTAAGGATTCACCCTTATTTGTAATTTATAGGCTGAAACATGCAAAGCTGAAAACTCTAGTCTTCTTGACACAATACGTGAGGGGTTAGGACTCACGACACCAAGTTTCACATCCTCTTGGTCTACAGAAAAGGAACCTCTACCTCACATTCCAAAGAATTTTTAGTTTAAAACAAAAAAAAAAGTAGACCCAAGAAAATGAAGCATCATAAATATTCTATCAACATCAACTCTCAAATGAAATATTTAGATCTGAACCTGACCTGAGTTAAAATAGTACTAATAAAAATAAGAGCATCGTCATGCTGATTTGATGGTTACTTGTAAGGGAATGTTGACATTTTATAAGAATCGACCTGTGTGGCACTCACGATATCTCTGTAAACTAAGTGAAACATCACCAGTACAAAAGCTTAAAGCAAAATGTTGTAATCCTATGACATTAGTGGCCTAACAGAAACCACATCCAACTTAGATACTGAAGACTAGAACTATCGACTCCCTAGACAACTTACTATCTACACGAACAGGACGTGCCTGACTGTTGCAGGACAGCTTGGCAAAGGCACAGGGTCGGGCTGTTCATTACAGCCACTTCCTGAAACACCCATCAACTATTCCATGGAAAGTATCAAGGGTCTGGTCTCTGAGGTTTTTTCAATCCTTTATTGTTGTATAATGATCTTTATATAATACACACACACACACACACACACACACACACACACACACACATACACACACCTATATGAGCCTACCTTAAACAAAACTTTGGTCCTCAATACACACCAACCTTGCCTTCTTCCTTCCAAGACACACCAAAGCTCTGCCAGGTGGTGCTCTCCCTCAATGCAGCAAGCAATAAACTCAGTTTTGTCTTATCAATGCATTGTGAGGCAGATACTTGGAAAGCCAGCATTTGATACTATGCCAATTACATATTTTAATTATTTCAGATAAAAAAATGTAAAGAGTTTTTGAGAACTTTTAGCTTGCTAATGCAGCCCAGGAGCCACTGTGAATTTGGATTATAAAACTTTTTTTACCTAAAACTTGACAAGAATGGTGAGGACTAGACAGGCAATCACAATGTTCTTTTAGAAACTGTTCTGGTCATATGTTGTCAGTTCTTCAAGGTGCCAAAGGGTAACCAGTTGAAAGAAAACTCAAATCATAAAGCTTCCTAAGATTAATGAGTTTAAAGCACATAGCCTTAAAATTACAAACCCATTTACAGTCCACAGACTTTAAGGCAGGAGTCAAATGCAGGAGTCAAATGCCAGACTTTCCGGGAGAGGAAGGGAGCTCTTGGGGAGAAAAGCACCTAAGGAGTCTAGCTTTCTTTAGAGAAAGAGCCGTAGGTGGAGGCAGGGGGCCTTCTGATATCTAGGCCTCAGGCAGAGTTTCAAAAGCCAATGAAAAAGGGAATGGCCAATGAGTTAGAAGAAACAAAGATGAGAAAGTGTTTCAAGAAGGACCAGTTGCTAACTGTACTGAATGATATTAAAAAGCAGAAGAGCCGAAAAAATGTCCACTGGATTGGGAAAGATCAACATCATTCCGTGATTCTGACAAGGGCTTTTTCAGGGAAGTAGTAAGAAACGTATGTAGCCTGGAGTCGTCTAGAAGTAGTAGAACGGTAACCTCAAGGCGAGAGAGTCCAGGTTGGTGGTACAGACAAAGTATTCAAGAAATCGTATTAAAAGGGGAAGCAGGAAAAGAAGAGGGAGCTGGGATGGGTAGCAGGTGTCGAGGGAGGGCTTTTCTTTTTCAGATGGAAGGTACAGAATCGTGTGGACGAGAGAAGGGGGTCCTGTGATGCAAGAGAGGGGTGAGAGAATTGAGAAGTCTCAGAGAAGATGAAGAGGGACAGAACTCAAAGAACGAGGAAAAAGAACAGCAAATGCGCTGAGCTTAAACCTCAGAATATGGCAGGAATACACACCAGTACGACCTTTCCAGATCAAGCGCTTTATACATTACAGTGAGCCATGAAAATAACTGTATCTTTGAACCAGTAATTTCACTTGTAAAATTCTATTTAAAAAAAAAAAAAATCCAGGAATGGATGATCTTAACTATGTAATGACGAAGGAGAACTATTACATTATGGTATAAAATGCTTATGGAAAGCCCTTAACAACATGGGAAAATGTTTATAGTGTTAAAAGACAAAAGGATATAAAATTCCAAATGTTGGATTTCAAATACATACAAATATGTGCATAGACAAAAGATGAAAGAAACACAAAATATGAATAACTTAACTCTGGGGATAGTAAAGATTATAAAAGATTTTAATTTTCTTCTTTATAGATATTTTTTAAATTTTTCCCCCAATGAATGGGTCATTTTATTTATTTTTATTTTATTTTTTTAAAGATTTTATTTATTTATTGGGGGGGGAGAGAGAGAGAGCACAAGCAGGGGGAGTGGGAGAGGGAGAAGCAGATTCCCCGCTGAGCAGGGAGCCCGATGCGAGGCTTGATCCCAGGACCCTGGATCATGACCTGAGCTGAAGGCAGAATCTTAACCTACTGGGCCACCCAGGCGCCCCTGAATGGGTCATTTTAAATACCAGAATGAATCATTTTGTTTTCACCTTGTCTATATTTTCAGTGCCTCCCTCTCTACTTAGTCCTTCCTAACACCATTGCATACTTATGTTCAAAACCATCCTGGGGTTGTATTTATGTAACGTCACAACTTGTACGTCACTGTCTGGGCCTTAAAAGCAATCCAGCACAAGCCGGGTGACAGCAGAGGAGCGCACGGCCCGCTGCAGCTGCACGCGGGCCTGGAGGGGCTGTTGGTGTTCCCCGAAGCCCACACCTTCAAGCTCAATGGCGTGACAGTCTCAGCAACGGTAAGGGCCACAGGGAACAGTCTCCAAGGATGGAGAGACCATTTGCTCTGATACAGCAGCAAGAACTGAGGGGGCAAGAGAAGGGGGAAGGGGCAAGACCCACGTGACCCTTCTTGAATGACCCATCTCAGGAGGGCAGTGGTGAGAGCTGTGAGCCAAAGCTTCGTCCATGCACGCGGCCAAGGAAGCAGGCAGCCACAGACTTGGAGACTCGCAGCCACAGATACTCACAAGTCGGGAGAGAGAAATTATTATTTACCCCCCCACACACTTCAGGCAAAGAGTGTTCTGTGAGGAAAAAGAGAAAAAAGAAGGCACCAGAAGTAGAACGCTGAAAGATAATTTTTACACAGCCAGTATCTCAGCTCATGGAATGATCACATTTGTAAACCCAGGGCTCCTTCCTCTTTTTAGAGTAACGTCTTTCAAGTCTATAATTCTAGCCCCTCTGTTTACTATCTGTGCAACCCCGGACCATCTACTTCACGTTTTACTTTGTATTTCAGGATCCTTCTATTTCATTTCAAGAGTGTAATACTCGACCCGTGGAGTGATTAAGAGGATGAAATGAAATAAAATGTGGAAAACATTTAGTGAAAAGCTTGATACATAATTATAGTTTTCAGATTTTTAGTTTTCTTCTCCAATTTCATTTACCACCTTCACAATTTTTGCCATCTCGATATGCCAACTGCATTATCTATTTAATATGCTTCACTAAGTACATGCACATGTATTTTTCCTAAATAGATTTAGCTTCCCCTTAACAATACTACCTACTAGGAGGCTGACTATGGAAACAGACAATGGCCAGATTGTATGTGACAACAGAACTCTGCCCCCCAACCTCTGCAACCAGCCTGGGGAGACAATAGCCCAAGCTCTGCAGCAATCTGCTTGGAACAGTCAGGACTTGGCCAATTCCCAAATCTCTGCCCCTGCGTCCAGCTGCAACCAACCAGAAAAAGCTAAATATGCTTCCCCAACCAATCACGTAAGATGCCCACCTCCCCACACCAACAACCGCCCATCAGGGCACACCTGCAGCCTTCCCTGTTCTTACTATGAAACTTTCCTATTTCCTACTCTTCGACCTGCCTTTGAGTCCCAGGTAAGCTAAGGTGGCTGACTTCCTACGCTATGCAAATTCTGAGTAAATGGTCTCTGTTTGTTCTCATCTGGGAGTAGACTGTTGATTTCCACACCGGAAAAGGACAGGTCTGATAAACTAGTCTATTCTAATATATAAAAATAAATATTTAACAAAATGTAAAACTCCCCCTAGACACCACCTAAAATAATCTTCAACTGTCATACTTTGGGAAATGCTGCACTTGGATTATATAGACAGGACTGCCAACCACCTGTAGGAGTCTCACATAGGTCAACTAACTACAACCCCCCGGGGACATAAAGTTAACAAGCTTCCTTTCTGATCTATATAAAAAGCATCTTCTTGATTAATACTTCTAAATCAGAATCTCTGGAGTCTGATGGTGCTACCAGAATATTCTGTGCTGGGAGGAAAGCCTCCGTTAGACCTCTAGAAGGCTAGGTTAGTGAGTGAGCACCTGTCCACTCTTTATAGGGATCAGGCAGGGTAGCCCACGTGCAGTCAAGTGTGGCAGGGAGCAGGAAAAGGAAACGATTACCACAGACTAACAACTTCCACGGAAGGCCATCTGCAAGGCCGGAGACCCCTGTCTGCACCCATAGTTCAATATGCAAAGTTTGAGGTCTAAGTATTCCTACAACAATGGGATGCTAAGCTAGAACATTAGAAAATGAGAGAACATCTTCTGTTTCTCTGCTTACAGGGAAGATCTGTTCGTCTTAAACTTGCCTTTTTTCTAATTGGTCTAAAATGCTCCAGTGTGGATTGAGCTTGGCTGTCCAATGAGCTTAAATATTTCTCAATCTCTTGGTTTACATAATATGCCAAATATGTTTTTAAGTACCAACCCCAAACTCTAGTTGGTCTAGAAATCCGCGACACTACTCCTCGGGGCTGACTCTAAAGAACTGTTGTGTAACTGACACTGGTTCGTTTCAAAGAACAAGACGAGCTTGTGTCCTGAGAAATAAAAACTCAAGTTCAGAAAAATCAAAAATACCAATGAATGAACAAGTACCCTCAAAGCTAGATGGTAACACAACTATTGTTATGTGCTCTTGCCAATCAGCATTGTTCTGGTTTGACAAAGAATCCAGTGCACCAGACTGTAGCTAATTATGTATATTCAAGTGATTAGCAAGCACTTGTTGCCTCTTTCACACCACCCTCCAAACAGCAGTCTTTGAGAGGAGAATAGACTGCAAATGTATTGAGAGAACACTGTTAATCCTTTGGGGAGAACGTAAATGTAAACAGGACGACTCTACATCAAGGTGCTTTGACAACAACAATCATCTGCATAAACACATGCTCAACAACAAACAGGTGTTCTATTTCACAACTCGCACCCATTTGATGCTTTCAAGTAAGCATTATGCACAAACTGTTAGAAGTACTTTGAAACCAGCTGCAATTACTATAATTAGCTGCTTTCCTACACTTTGTTTCCTTTTACCTGTTCGGTCCTGAGCTATGCCAGCTCACACACCCTAAGTAAAGTGACCAACATTTCAGGGCTTTCACTCTGAAGGTATAGAAAGGGAAGAGACGAGGGTCAACTTCAACTAATTTAACCGGAATCTTCTGTAGAACACCCCAACCAAAAATACTAAAGCAAACGCAAACTTTTGTTTTAAACCTACATTAATGAGACAAGAGATCGTTCTTTTTCAAAAGCTGTTCATATTTTTGACTCAGAAGAGACCCAAATTACTGTAGTATTGAAAAGCGGAAGGGAGTAAGGGGAAGTATTCTAAAGTCCATCAGTTAAAGAATAAATAATATGCAAAGCCATTTATTCAAACGGAATAGTACACAGCAGTTAAAAGGCATGACCTAGGACGGCCACAGTGATAACTATGTAGTATGAATAGAGCGCGCAAACACAATACTGAGTGAAAAGAAGGAAATTTCGGAATGCCAAGAAGTAAAGGCTAATCATCACAAAAAGTATGGAGTAACCAAATCATTATCTACATACAGAACTATAAACATCCTTCTAAAATCAGGATATCTGGGCACCTGGGTGACTCAGTTGTTTAAGCATCTGCCTTCGGCTCAGGTCATGATCCCAGGGTCCTGGAATGGAGTCCTGAGTCGGGCTCCCTGCTCAGTGGGGAGTCTGCTTCTCCCTCTACCTCTGTCCCGCTTGTGCACTCTCTCTCTCTCTCAAATAAATAAAATCTTTAAAAAAAATACCAGGATTACCAAACATGAATACAAAATACATAGAAGTCACACGTGGCAGGGCTTCTCAATAGGAAAAATTGGGGAGGGCTGATGCTCCTAAACTTCAAACCAGCAACAGATATGCTGTCAAGTCAATATGGGTAGAGACCGTGTCAGCCCTGCATTGTCAGTGTGTCTCCTGTGCCTACCCAGCATTTCCGGCAAATGGTAAGTACTGACCAATAAAGAATTCATGAATGAACCAATGTGAGTGAGTGAATGAGTGCATAACTGAAGCTTACAAATAAACTGAAGTGCTAGAATATTGACTGTTTAAAAAAACGTGAGCCATAAAAAGGAAAAAATATAAAAAGGAAAAGTAGGTCATAGTATTACATTATTTTAAAGTATTTGTTAAGGTGAAACTTAACAGCAAGCTATTCATACTGAAAATAATTAGTAATATTATTCTACAGCCAGAAAAAGTATTTTGTTCTATTTCTCCTCATAACAATTTCCACCATTTTTCTTCCTTATTAGAGATTACTGTGCCAGATCCAGCAACAGACTTTGGCATCTGAGTGGTTAAGTCTTATCCTCATTGTCATCATCATCATCATTGTATCGGGAAGATGAAGAAAATAACGGTGTCTGAGATGGTGCCATGGAAAAATAAGTAGAATAACAGAATGAATCTGTGGTTGAAAATAAGTAATTCAAATATTTTTTTTTAAAGATTTATTTATTTATTTTAGAAAGAGAGAAAGAGAGAGCATGGGGGGAGGGGCAGAGGGAGAGAAAGAATCTCAAGCAGACTCTGTGCTGAGTGAGGAGCCTGATGCAGGGCTCGATCTCAATCTCACGACCCTGAGACTATGACCTGAGCCAAAATCAGACACCCCAGTGATTCAAACATTAGTAAAAAGTGAATTACTTCCTTTTGCTAATGCTAAACACAAAATATGTCCTATGTAAACATTAAGTGCAGGGATAGGTAATTTAGAGGGGGATACATTTAATTTGGGTTATATTTAGTCTAAACTATCTGACACATATTTGTTTATTTGAAAATATACAAATGTGTAAACATACAAAAATGCAGGTACCAGACAGAAGGCTTGATGAGGGTGAAAAGTGTGTGCTGTGTACTCAGATACCTGGGTTCAAATCCTGACTCTCCAACGTATTATTGGTGTAACCCAGATAAAGTTAATCCCTCTGAAGAGATTTCTTTCACCATATAATTAGATAATAATACAATAATGCCCACCACAAAAAGGTTTGTCATAAGGCTTACATTCTATCATCTATAGAAAGCAAGCAGCATAGTGCCCAGCACATACTGTACTGAGTGATCAATATGCATTAGAAATGACAATCACCAATCATCATCAGCTGTAATGGTCAACATCCAAGTTCCTAAGAACTGAGGTCAAGGAAAATGCAAAAGGCCTGGAATGTCTGCACTTGGTGTCCAATGCAAATGAAAAGCACCAGCAAAGAAAAGTACTAGAGGAGGCTGAAGAAAGCACAGTCCCGGAAGAAAACGGAATGCAAGAACGAGGAAGAGGGGGCATGGCTCTCCAGGTCAAAGTGTGAGAGTCAGGAAAACACTGGCCGAGAGCAGTGGAGGTCTTCAAAGGCAAAGCAAAACAAGCATGATGAATAAAGAAATTAGGACCCTTGGAAAGTGCTCAGAGCTAAGAGAAAGAAGTGGAAGCCTGACGCCAAACTGAGACCGTCGAGGCATATGCCAGCTAAGAACAAAACAAAACAGAGAGAAGTACAAAGACTGCTCAAAATTCACCTCCTGTAGAAAACCTCAAAGTCCACCTGATTCCATTCAGACCGGCACTTCCCACCTTCTGCTACTTTCTTCCCACCTTCCCAAAAAACAGGGCCCAGGGACCGGCACCTCACGGCCACATGCAGACATCTGCAGATGACATGATCAATGGCACCTTTCAAGGGCATTTGTAAGATATGATGTGAACACAGAGCAGTTGTCTCTCCGGTACCATCTCTCACCTGTCCCTTCCTCACAGACTCTCCCCAGCCCTACAGATCGCCTTTCCCTTCCAGAAAGGTCTGGATTCCATCCTGTCACATGCTGGCGGGGCCCTTCCTCTAACCTGTTTTGCTTCAAAAGTCACTCTTCTTCCTTCAGTCTGGGCTCTTCCTCCTTCACAGACTCCAGGAGGCCTTTCTTAACTCTGTTGTGCACAAGCTCGAGGAGCTTGGACAAGTCACTTTCTTCCTCTGTGCCTCCGCATACCCACCTGCAAGATGAGGCTACTAATGGAGCTCACCTCACGAGACTGTTGAGAACATTCAAGGACACCAGTCCCACGAGGCGCAGGACACAGTGCTTGGCAAGTAGTTACTGCCAAAAAAACCATAGCTCTCTTCATTATCCCCTGACCCTAACTCTATGTGGAGAGCCCTCCCCCCCTTATTATCGTGCCTCTTTCCCTCCCACAGCATTCCCCAAGTGTGGACTCCACTGTATCTGCTAAGGAAGATGAAAGTCAACAGAGAAAAACAGAACAGAACAGGAGAAAGAAAGGCAGGAAAAAAAAGTGGGCACTCAAAACAGGGATGAAGGGAGCGAGAGAGACACAGGGAAAGGGTACATTTCCTTAATGAGACTGTATACAATAAAGTTGAACTCCTGTTTTCAGGGCTTCCACACTTTTCTCTTGAGCCCACAGAGGACGACTGTGTCCACTGGGGCAACTTACTGGGTGTCAGTCATGAGAGTAAGATTTTGCTATGAATCAAAAGAAATGAAATCAAGGGTCAAAATGATTCCTCGTCCGAATCTGGGAATCAGTCACACACAAACACGGATCTAGGCTAAAGTAGGACACACTTGTAAATTACAAGAAGATTCCAAAACACTGAAGTACTTTGGTCCCTTCATACAAATTAGCTGTTCATTTGAAAATAACATAGAGTAGCGTTAGGACCAGAGATGAAGATAAACACGCCCAAATTGCATCAACTACATCTGCAGCCCAGAGAAGTTAAACAGCAGAAAGCAACAAAGAATAGACTCTTCACCAAAAAAGAAATGTTTGTTTTTGCAGGTTAGCTCCACCATTTTTTTCACATTTGCATCCTACTAGTTCTACTTGGTCTCCCCATTATGCAACAGTTCTTTACAATACAGCCAGCTACCCTGACAACTGGGTTCCTTTGCCAGAGTGGCTTTGTCTAAATCCTAAAGCTGCGCTTGGCTTTGCACTGAGCCCAGTGGCTGCCTGTGATCTGAATGCCAATGAAGAGTCAGACCCTGTTGTCTAACAAGCCAGAGACTAAAAGGTCTCTTTGGGGTCAACAAACTGTCTCGACTACTTTCATAAGCTTAAGAGACTGGAAAATGAAGCTAGAAATGCATCCTATTTCTTAGGAGGACAATAGGAAAAAGTATTAAGCGTCTAACATCCATCAGATACTTTTTAGAGCTTCAACTTCAAATTAGAGGGGGCCTAGTAAACCTTCACACGTAAATAAAGTGCTTCTTCTTCTAATGGGAATAAACTTAATCTTAAAGAAAAGGTGTAAATAAATTTCAGTTATCATATCAAATTGGAGGGCGTTTAGAGAATTTATATACTCAAAACTATATTAAAAAAAAAAAACCTGTGTCCCAGTTCCCACTTGTCACTGATCGAGGGAGATGAATGACAAACATAAAGATGGTAAACCAGTCTTCGGCTACAATCTAAGAAATGCAAAATTACATAACTCTAAAGAACCAACTCCTAGCTAGGACCTACTTAATGGCAAATATTAAAAACACTTTTAAAAAAATCAACAGTAGAACCAGAAAGATAGTTTCAACTACATCGTTTTAGTTCAACTGTCAATGAAAAATAACACGTTGTTGTCTGCTTAACTTGCCATTCAGCTACTAGTCTACGTTGCCTTATATTTTAGTACTTGGAGGCTCCCTTTTTTTTCCCTTACAACTAATCTTATTTAATCGGTGCCAAATTCTGTTTTACTTCCTGGATAGCTCTCAAATTTCTGCCTCTTACCCTGCTGCCACAACCCTGACTCAGATCATGACGGTTCACCTGCATTCCTGCAAGAGCCTCCTAACTGACCCCTGGCCAGAGCCACCCAACAGATACATGACACAACCCACATGCATAACTTCACGTTTTCTCAGAGCCACCTTTAAAAATGTAGAAACAAACAGGTGACATTATTTTAAATAATATATCTTTACTTAACCAAATATATCCAAGATAGTATCATTTCAATAAATAATCAATAAAAAGAATTGAGATATTTCACATTGTTTTTTTCCAAAGCATGAATTCAATCAAAATCCAGCACGTATTTCACACCTATGGTACGTCTCAATTTAGATGTTACGTTTTCAACAGCATAAGTGAAATGTAATCCTACCAAAACAATAAAGCAAAAGAGAAAAGATTTTATACTGCTTCTGTTTCTAATTAAAGTTAAATAAAATTTCAAATCCAGTTCCTCGGCCACACCAGCCACATTTCAAGGGCTGAACAGCCACCTGCGGCTCACAGTTCCCAGGCTGGACAGCTCAGCTATGGGTCTTCAATCTCTGGCTCTTCCAACCCAGGCTCAGCAAGTTCAAATATGCAAACCGTTCCCATCATCTACAGCGTAAAGCCCTTTGTCCACATCTCCGTGATCTTCTGACAAAACTCAACCTGGACGGCCTGCCTAGGACATGGGATTCCCCCTTGTCTTTCCAGCCTCCTCTGTTCCCACGTTCCCGCACCCCACGGCAGGCAACACTGGTCTGGCACAGAACACGCCAAGCATCCCCCTCTGGCCTGTGCCCTTAGTTCTCCTGGACACTCTTCGTCTTTCCCACCCCTGTCGACTGGCCACCTCCAGCTTATCCTTTAGGGTGCAACTGAGGGATCACCGACTCTTCTCGGATCCCATCCTATATGACACAAGCTCTTGGGAGGCAGGAATCATGTCACTCTTATTCACTGCTGTACGCCTGGCACTTTGTAGGCACCCAATAAACACGGCTAATCAACAGGGAGATCAGAGCTACCTTAAGCATTCCCTCATTCAACACACGTGGCAGGAAGATAAGCGTCCTCCTGCGAGTTCACTGACATGGTTTTACTCTCACTAACCAGAAGAATCTAACTAACCACGAGAATCTATGCCAAAATGAACTCTGAAACACCAAGACTCTCCAAGTTGGAATCTTCAGTACAAACTAACACTTTGTGCCTAACAGATTCTTGTGTATCTACTGGAAGGGCAGTGAAGGTCAGAGGAAAACTTCCCCCCCCACTTCTGACAGGGGGCGGTTGTTCATGAGCATAATCCCAGGTTTCTTTCCCTCCCTTTACTCACTCTATTCTGGTGAGATGGAGTCATTTTTCTGGTGGAGAGATGTGGGGGAAAAAACCTTGGCATACAGAATTCAGTCCAGTCCTTTTTCTTCCTTTTGAAGCTAGTCTGCTGCAAAAAATGCAAGTTTGCCTTTGTTCCTACATGTGAGGGACCAGCAAACTAACTACACAAGGCCTGCGGCCTGTTTCTCTCAATAAAGTTTTATTGGAACACAGCCCCACCCTTACTTTACAGATGGTCTAGGGCTGCTTTCTTGCACTACAGTCACAGAGTTGAGGAGCTACAACAGTGAAGGAAACCACAGGGCCTACAAACATAGTTTAGTATCTGGACCTTTGCAGAAACAGACTCATGCTCTATGGCACCGTCTTACTTGTATTGTCTGAAATGTACTTGGAAAAGTCTGCTTAATTCTGCAATTAAATCAGCAGGTCCTTTGGCTCTCACACTAAGGCCTCCAATTTAATCTTTATCGGTGATCTGCTTTGGCCTCCATCTTTACTCTTTATTTCAAATATCGGATACAAGGCCGGATAATTAGTAATTCTTTATAGTGTGGCCCCTAGAAACCCCAGCACTTCATCTTTGTAAATTTTCTAAGCATAGTTTTTAAGTTCCAGGGTACAAAAGTGCTAGGGGAGGGGTCTCAGTCAAGTACCTGTTTAAGCTAAGAAGTACTTGGAAATGTGTCTTCTGGAGGAAATGTTGGCTCCACATCTGGGAAGCGTATCCCATTAATGTTAACTTCATCATGCACATAACTGTGTATTGTTCTATTTTCAGTGAAGAGTACTGGCACTTTGAACTCCAGCCCAGCCCTTGGAAGACTGAGAGTTGCAGGCTACACACCTGGCTCCCACCCTCACGGCCGCCGCCGGACCCGGAGCTCCACGGAGACTGTTCTGGGCACCGGGTGACGCTGAGCCCGCTGAGGAAAATAATGAAACACGGGCCAAGGAGAGCCTAAGAAGCGAGAGGCAAAATGTCATCATGTGCATTCTCTGTCCAAACTTGCCGGGAGGCGCACAGGAAGAAGCACCCAGAAGCTCCCAGAGAGGTGCAACACCATGTCTGCCAAAGAGAAGGGACAACGTAAAGACATGCTGAAGGCTGCCAAGGCCCATCACAAAAGATAAATGAAGACTTCTCCGTCCCAAAGGGGAAACCAAACAAGTTGAAGGATCTCAACGCACCCAGGAGGCCTCCTTCGTGCTGAGTATGGCCCCAAGTCCAAGGAGAGCATCCGGCCTACGCAGCGGGGAGGCTGCAAAGAAACGGGGAGAGATGCGGAATGACTGTGCGGGGGACTAGCGAGCGGCCTCACGAAGAGACGGTTGCCAAGCTGAAGGGGAAATACAAGGCAGATGTTGCTGCGTGCCAAGCTGAAGGAAGGCTCGATGAGGCAAAAACGGGAGTCACCACCAGGGCTGAAGAAGCAAAAAAAAAAGGAAGGTGAGGAGGGAGACAAAGAAGAGGACGATGAATAAGCTGGTTCTAGCGCAGCTTCTGCCCTCGTCCGTAAAGCATCTAAACCCCCTGCAGCCAACTCTCTCCTTTTAAAGAAAAAACTTGCAAGGCAAGGCCGTGCAAGATTTGTTTTTAAACTGCACAGCGTCTTGTTCGGCAAAGTTCACACACTACCTACTGTGCCTTTAGACAGGCCTGGCCTGGTGGCATTTTCGACACCGCGGCCGCGCCTGCTTCAGTTGGCAGCAGGCTCCAGCTCGTTGTTTCTGGGGACCAGGGTTTTTTCGTCTTCAGCTGCCTCTGACGCACTTTGTACGAAGTAACTGTCATTCTGGTAACTGAATACCCCTCTGTAAACTGCACGCATGCGCACGCACACAAATTGCCACTGTTCTGTTGACATTCCGAATGCTTCTAAGTAAATACAGTTTTTTGTATTAAAAATAAAAAGACTTATAGTGTTAAGTCTTCATGTCATGCCCTTTGTTTTAGGAAAACATGTGCAGTACCTGTACTTTTTCTGCAACAAAACAGTCTTTGGACATTATTGATTTTTGTTTCCTTGAATGTTTCTCTTACTCTTGAAACAAATCAGTATTTCACAAAAAGTGACTTCAGATCACCTATTTCCAAGAACACCAGTCAAAAACTATTCTAATAATTTATTAAAGAGCATTTATCTTTTTATCCCCCATACTGATGTTGTTTAACTAAAACTCTTCAGTCAGAGACAGTTCTATCACACATACTGGTGAAAATTTATATGCAAGAATATTAATCTTGACAATAACTATAAGGAGGTTAAACAGAGGGAATGAAGGTTTTCCTTTACAAGTTTCTAGAACACAGTCCAACAATAATCCTTCACAAAATACTTAAATAGGCCAATCAGAGTGTTGCATATTTTTATCATGTGCTTTTTATTCATTTCAATTTTGTCCTATCATCCCCCTGGTGCTACGCATCTCACATTTCCAACGTTTTCTACTAATGTTGCTTAAGTCGTTTAATACAAGAAGGTTAATAGACACATGATGATATATAACATACTTCGGACCTTAGTACTAACTCAGGTTTATATTTGGTTGCTGGGAATTCTTTCTAAAACAAAACCAAGAGTAAGAAATAAACAAATGAGAGCTTTCCAAAGAAACTGCTTTTGTGCCAAAAAAATTAAAATGGTAGCTGAAGATGAAAGGACCTTCTTTTTAAAAAAAAAAAATAAAGTATTTTTCATCTCAATTAGGCCCTGAGTTCTTTATATTCACAATATTCAGTAAATACTTAGGGGCTACAATCCTTTTTTCATAATCCTCCTATATATTCTGTGACATGTGTCTCCTAGGACAGTTGTCACCTTCCTAAGTTTAAATTAAAAAATTTAAAAGAAAAACGAACCAGTTAAAATCACACAAAAATGATGGGATTCCATGTAAATGATAAATACGTCTCTTGGGGAATCCGAAACACACATTTGTTTTTATGTGTTCTTCTCTTTTGGTAGTATAGCAAAACAAACTTCCTGGTCTTCCTTACTTTCTCATCAGAAACCTACCTCCCCTTATAGATATAACCTCTGAACTCTAGTCTTTAAGCAAGACAGCACTCTGCTCATGAAAACACTGGATATAAAAGTATTTCGGGGGTTTCAGAGTATCTTTTTCAAAAAGTGTGTAGACCGTCCACTGAAACAAAACTGTATTAGGTTAGCGAACACAGACAAGTACTGGTGGCTCAGTGCACGAACCAGGGAGTGCACGGCCTCCAAGGTCACCATGCCAAGAGAGAAGATCAGGGAAGTACATTGCCTCAGTCCAAAGTGACACATAATATTTTCGCTCACAGTCCACTGGCCAGAAATTAGTCACCTGGATCCAACATAACTGCATGGAAAGCTGGAAAATGTAGGAACACAGGGAAAAGTTAGTCTCTACCTCTGAAATACAGCTTTTAAAATACTGCTCAAGGAAATCTCAAAGTCCATGTTAAAAGGTAAGAGTATAATTGACCTTCAATAAAACTAAAGTTAGATCAACTTTAAGTTACATTCTCTACAATGTCTGGTGTTTTTATCCTGGTGGGGGAAAAACCATATGGTAGTTCTTTAAACTACTTCATTTTGATAGTTTTCATTTTTAAATTATATCAACAGTCTTAAGAATATTTAAAAGATAAGCATTTAAAATTAATTTTACAGTTTGAAATGTAGAAAGCAGTTTCATTAAGTTAGAAAAGATTTTTCAAAGAATCTCACAATTTACCAAATACGTGTTAGAGCAAATGATCACACCAAATGTTTTAGATAATATCTTATTTACAATGTCCCTTCCCTAAGATAAGGAAGTTTAATTACTTTTAAATGCAGTGTCATAAAATTATTTTAGGACTGCAAATGAATAGCAAGCATATTTTTAAAAAGTGCTCAATTTCAGCAGTCATCAGGGAAATAAAAATTGAAACCACAA
This sequence comes from Halichoerus grypus, assembly GCF_964656455.1. Classification (NCBI taxonomy): domain Eukaryota; kingdom Metazoa; phylum Chordata; class Mammalia; order Carnivora; family Phocidae; genus Halichoerus; species Halichoerus grypus. The sequence continues at coordinate 93,824,085 of NC_135718.1, read as the reverse complement.
TGACTAAAATAAGAAAGAGAATCTCAAGTGCTGACGAAGAAACAGAACCAATGGAACTCCCGTAAACTGCTAATGGGAATATAAAGAACCAACATTTCAATGTCAACTATACTTCAATTGGAAAAAAAAAAAAAACATTTCAGGAAAGTGTTTAGCAGTATCTACAAAATAAGCTGAACATATGCATATTCTGTGATGTTGGAGTCCTACTTGTAGGTATATACCCAACAAAAATATGCACATAACACACCAAAAGACATATGGCCAAAAAGTACAAACAACCCAGGGGTGCGTGGGTGGCCCAGTCTGCTGGGCATCTGCCTTCGCCTCAGGTCATGATCCTGGGGTCCTGGGATCGAGCCCCACATCAGGCTCCCTGCTCCGCGGGGGGCCTGCTTCTCCCTCTCCCACTCCCCCTGCTTGTGCTCCCTCTCTCTCTCTTGCTGTCAAACAAATAAATAAAATCTTAAAAAAAAAAAAGTAGCAACAACTCAAATATCCAACAGAACACATAAATAAATTGTGGCATAGCCACACAATGGAAACATGTAACAACAGTCAGGGATGCACTATTGTTACATGCAACAACTTGGATGAATCTCATGAATATGGCATTGGGAAAAAAAAAAGCCAATGGATTCCATATTCAAGAGCAGGCAGAACTAATCTGTGATGCAAAAGCCACTCCATTAGCTGGTGGAGGACAGGGACTTGGAGAGGTAGGAGGGAAAGGGTTAGAAGGTGGTGGTCATGTTCTGCCTCTTCATATGCTGTTAGTTACCTAGTGTGTTCACTCGGTGAAAATTCACACAAGGGTATTCTTAGGACTTTTTACTTTTCTGTATGTATCTCATACTTTAAAAAAAAGTTTACCTTAAAAATTATTACTGGTAACAGAAACAGAATCTCTTCATTTTGTTGTACTTTGCAACATCTATTAGTTCCAACATTCTTTACTACGGCCAATGGTAATTTTTGAAATGGCTCTTCTAGTCACCATGTAGGAATCACATTTGTGATAATTATTACTCATTAAAGTCCTTACTCATTAAAAGTATTTTTTATTACATGCTTTTTGAGAGAGAGAATGCGCGTGTGCACGCAAATGGGGGGAGGGGAAGGGAGGGTAGAGGGAGAGAAAGAGAATCTTAAGCACGCTCCACACATAGCAGGGAGCCCAATGTGGGGCTTGACCTCAAGACCCTGAGATCATGACCTGAGCCAAAATCAAGAGTCAGACACTTAACCGACTGAGCTGCCTAGGCGCCCCTAAAAATATTTTTTATTAACTTTTCAAAAAGATGTTTTCTTGTGCAAGTAATGCAAGAGATTTTTAAATTTTTTGTAATGAACTTGTTGAAGACCTCAGTTCTAAAATAAAAGTATGGGGTATATGTATATAAGAAAATAAAATAAGACACCAAAGACATGGCTAAAACATGTAGGGATTTTAGAGATAATTTAGGTCAATCCTCTTATTTTACAAAAACAGGTAAAGTGACTTACCCAAGGTCACAAAAATAAGTGGTAATAGGTGATATTAGTACTGAGCTCTCCAGAATAAGAGTTTATTATTCTTACCTCTACTCCTGCCCATTTAATCGCTGGTACTAGAAACAAAAATTTTACTACACAAAGGGTTTTCCTATAGGATGTCTTTGAAGTTAGATTTAGTGAATTCAATACATATAATAACTATCTAAACTGAGCATCTGCAAAAGTATTCTTCATGAAAACAGCTTTTAAAACACAGTGCTTCACGAAATAAGTCAATCAGAGAAAGACATGTATCATATGACCTCACTGATATGAGGAATTCTTAATCTCAGGAAACAAACTGAGAGCTGCTGGAGTGGGGGGTGGGGTGGGAGGGATGGGGTGACTGGGTGATGGACACTGGGGAGGGTATGTGTTCTGGTAAGTGCTGTGAATTGTGCAAGACTGTTGAATCTCAGATCTGTACCTCTGAAACAAATAATGCAATATATGTTAAGAAAGAAAAAAAGAAGAAGAAGAATGTAGCAGGAGGGGAAGAATGAAGGGGGGGGAAATCGGAGGGGGAGATGAACCATGAGAGACGATGGACTCTGAAAAACAAACTGAGGGTTCTAGAGGGGAGGGGGGTGGGAGGATGGGTTAGCCTGGTGATGGGTATTGAGGAGGGCACGTTCTGCATGGAGCACTGGGTGTTATGCACAAACAATGAATCATGGAACACTGCATCAAAAACTAATGATGTAATGTATGGTGATTAACATAACAATAAAATTTTTTTTTAAAAAAAGAGTGCTTCACACTTACATGAGGATCATTTCACAATATATACAACTATCAAATTAGTATGATGTACACTGGAAACTAATGTTATAGGTCAATTAAATATCTCAATAAAAATGTGTTAGGTAGACCCTCAAAAAAAATTGAGCAAAATCTGCATTGACTCTAGAACATAACTTTAATACAAGTTATCAACACACTGCAGAAACACAAATTCCCAACGTGGAACAAAAGAAAAGATCTTCCAGGTTCACTGGATGATTTTTTGCTCTGCTTTGTTTCTATTTTCAGTTAGCCCTAGTTGGACACTTTTTTCACTAAATTCAAAACACAGGTAGTAGTACTTCTAGTCAAACATGTTTCTCTGTGTATTTTGTAATAGTTTATCATCTATCCCTAACTTGGCCTGTGAGTCCCGTGTCTTCTCAGATCTTCTCAGTGAGGGCTGTGTTACATATTTTCATAATATGGAAATCATATCCTATTTAATTATTCAGTTAAAATATATTCCCATCTTTACATTCCAATAGTGTAAACCTGGTTTGTCTTGAGTAATATTTTTTCCTCTAAATAATACCAATATAAGCCTGTATTTGATAAAGCTAGTTAAAACAAAACAAAAAAACTTTAGAGACTTTTTTGCTAACCAGTATGTCACTGAGTTAATAAGTCATTAATTGCCACTTGCTTGGGTTATTTGTACCCCATTGTTTTAGAGAACCTAGGGAGAGATGAAGACACTTCAAAGTTTGATAACTAGGCCATCATCAGAAATGCAGATTGAACATCTGATCCCGGGTCTGTCTCAAATTAACACTCTATAGAGAACAAGAGTCGTCCCATTACCTCTGAATATTTACTGCTGTTGGTACTTTAATTTATCAAAGAAATGAGTTTATTAAAGACAGTGAGGCATCAGAGAAGACACAAAGATAGAGATACAGAGACAGGGATAGAGGAGAGAAGAGAGAGTGAAGTAGTGAGAACTTCCCCTTGAAAATCTCCAGTAAAAACTATTAATACACTTATAGAAAAGAATCAGGAAGAACAGAGAATAAAGATGGCATAAGAGATTTTCGCCCTGTGTTTTACCTCTGGAGAAGGCTTATTGTCTTGAAGAACATGAACATGAGGGTGAGGTGGGGGGGGGGGGCGATGGGGAGGCCAGGAGAGGAAAGAAACAACCGCAAGCTGCCATGCTGAGCTTATAAACAATCACCAAAAGGGGCTTTGGGAGCTCACCAGCTGCAAAGGTTTTGTATTAGGCTGTGGCTCCACTGGGAGGATGGGCACCCCTAAATAATGATGTCAAAAGAGTTTTTACATGCCCAGGAAGCTATTCCAAGCAAACAAAAATCTACAGTTGTCCGTAATGGAGGTTAAGACCTTGGGGGATTAGAGATAGAGAGTATAGATGGCTATTATCTAAATAAACGTATTGTTCCTAGAGCAACAAAAGAATATATTCCTAAAAAAGAATATGTAATATTTTCACTGTGAAGCTCCAAACAAAACAACAACAACAACAAAATGAAACGAACACTCACTCTTTCCATATACCAACAAAAATGTCAGAAGTTTCATTTTGAAAGTTACATGGCAAAGTGAATTTAAGAATAAAAAAGTAATTACAGAATAACTTCCCAGGGCATTTCATTCATGGAGCACTTTTGCATCCCACTTCAATGCTTTTGCATCACAGAGGCAGTAATTCATAATGACTGGCTCAACATAATTTTGAGGAAGCAGAATTCTGATGGTGCTGCTACGAAGTTCTCACTGGCCTCTTCTCTTGCTAGTGTTCCACCCATTATACCTCAGTAAATGCAACATTTTTGTGGTCATTTGACCAAAAAAACATTTTTTTTTTTTGCAAGAGACATGAAAAGATTAAAGGGAGGCATCCTTAATTCATAGACCAAAATATCACCTAACAACATCTGGTCCTAAGAAACAATGAAAAAGTACGTTTTTTTTTTCCCAGCCGTATGTACAATTCTCAAAGCAAGTTGCAATGGCATCTTCTGCCTATTTCTAGTTATTCCAAATAATGTATTTGTTTTCTTCTTTGTAGTTTACCAAGTTTGTGCCACTTGATGCAAAGGGCTTTCCTGATTAGTATTTGCTGATTATATGATGTTAGCTAACAGGTACCTTTCCAAATGAAAGGGTCAATATTACATAGGAAGTACTATGGAAAATCACCTTAAAATATAAACTGTTGTCTGCAGACACAATAAAGACACAATAAAGTTCAAAAAGGGATAAATTTAAAACAGTTTACTTAAGACAGTGTATAAGCTTTTCACGAAACAATTTAAGGTCATAAGGAATCACAACCTAAGGGTCACCAGTGAAATGGGGTATGTCAAAAGCACAGGGATAAATGGTCAGACAAATCACAAGAAAAAAATGTGATACTATATTTTTTCTACCATAACGATCTTCAAATTTTTTATATTGAGACCCAACAGTTCTAGCAGAATCTCTTCTCAGTTAAATGAAGAAAAAATTAACATAAACCCTAACCCTACCCCTAACACACACAGATTAAAAAAAGAGAGAGAACATACACAGATCTTATAAAATATATAATGTGCCAGGGTACTGTTTATCTGTGTTTTTAAGGAAGTCAACATGGTTGTTAGTTTTGTCTGTTTTCACAGGCTTGTTTAACAATTATATTGCACAGCTGTCCAAAATAGTTCAGAGGTTTTAAAAGAACCAAGCTGGAAAACCTTGTGGGCAGGCAGGAAATCAGACAAGCTCCCTAAACATAGCTCCTCTATCTGAGCATGAAGATAAAGAAGCAAAACTATACTTGGTGATCCTATCTGGTTGAGATAGAAAACAAGAATGGGATTTAAAAGAAAAAAATTTTTTTTTTTTTTTTTTAAAGAGCGGGATAGATATACCATGTTCTTCCTTATAGTTGAGAACAGAAAGGTCACATAAAGTAAAACTTTACACTTATAGCTATGGTGTAGAGAGGCACAATCGTGACAACGTAGAAATAAGTGGCTCCTTTGGTGCTTATAAAAATTCGTTGGTCCCTATAAAAAGCCAAACCAATATACGAATAACTAAACCAATGATGAATAACTGAAACAGTATTAAAAGGAAAGAAAACAAGTTCACAAACTTTGATGTAAGAATTTCAGAAAATGTTAAAGTTCACTGGAGGAATACTTCCTATTTAGTGTGATTAGTTTAGTAAAAATAAGGGCACCTGGGTGGCTCAGGTGGTCAAGCGTCTGCCTTCGGCTCAGGTCCCTGTCCTCCCTGCTCATGCTTCTCTCACTATCTCTTCTATAACAAATAAATAAAATCTTTTTTTTTTAAGTTTAGTAAAAATAAGTCAATGATGCAAAGCAGTATTAATCACAAACTTTTCAGGGTTTGTTTTTGTTCAAAGGACGTATTCTCTCAAGATGTAGTTTTACAGATAAGACAACCAGATAATAAAGAATCAATCTGCGAAAACTCCTTAAGATTGCCTGTTTATATACATCCGGATTTCAAAGCGTTGCATTTTGAAGAGTAGTGTGTCCAGGCTAGCCTCGCCATATGAGTCAGAGTGACATCTAGTGGCAACTCCGTTGAACAGTGCATGTTTGGTACTCTGGTCTCCTGTAACTACAAATGAATGGGACCCAGCACATGTTAGGCATTCAAACACTACGGCCTAAATCAGCTACTCTACCATTAATACTTTAGCTAATATCCCAATTTCACCATTCCTACTGAACCTCCTCCTTCCTTTCCCACCATTTCCAGGCCTTCATTCTCCCTGTTTTCCCAGTCTACAAGTTCCCCTCCACACCTGCTCGCTTGTCTCATTCTCTATGGACTCTTTGGTCAGTCTATATTTTTCTCATCTACTTTTTCTTTCACTGTACACATTTTTTAAAGATTATATTTATTTATTTGAGAGAGAGAGAACATGAGCAGGGCAGGGAGGAGCTGAGGGAGAGGGAGAAGCAGCCTCCCCACTGAGCAGGGAGCTCGGCCCGGGGCTCGATCCCAGGACCCCGGGATCCTCAGATGCTTAACTGACTGAGCCACCCAGGGGCCCTCACTGTACACATTTTATCGATCCCCACCCTATGCCTTTTGTAAAATCCATTTTCTGTGGAATTGTTCTGAGTCTGGCAATATTAAATCATGAAACTAAGCCAAATGCATCAACCATAATTCATCTGGGAACTCTGGGAAATTACAATTCATCTCCAGTTGACTTGACCATCTATCAAGTCAAACTGATAGATGATTATTTACCAAAAGCAATCATGTCACATCTTCTTTGCCCTTATTCAAATCCCTCTCCCCAAACTCCATCTCTCTCATCCTCTAATAAGCTCACTTCCTAGAAAACATGGAAACCACTGAATGTAAGTAACCTCAACTTCCCAACTCTGCATTCGAAGCAGACACTTTATTTGGAACACCCTCATTTTCTCTCCCTCAAAGGAAGACATATACAGGCTCCTTGCCAAGTGCTAGCCCTTAGTCTTGTGTCCCATTTTTATTGTTATCTGTAAGATTTGGTTACATCAATGATTGTATCTCTCTTGAATCTTCAAAATTCCCCTCTGTATTTGACTCCTTCCCTACAACCTACGAACATGCCCACCCCATCCAAACATCATCTTTCTTTGACCTGTTGCAATCTATTTTCTTTCTCTTCATCAAAAAATAAGCCAAAAGAATAATCTCCGGTGACTTTCTTTTTTTTTTTTTAAGGTTTTTATTTATTTATTTGACAGAGAGAGACACAGCGAGAGAAGGAACACAAGCAGGGGGAGCAGGAGAGGGAGAAGCAGGCTTCCCGCTGAGCAGGGAGCCCAATGTGGGGCTCGATCCCAGGACCCTGGGATCATGACCTGAGCTGAAGGCAGATGCTTAACGACTGAGCCACCCAGGCGCCCCTCCGGTGACTTTCTTCATTTCTTTGGTATCTGTTCACAACCCAACCAAAACTCCCTGGCTCCAGGGAAAGGTGGGAGAACCTACCTACAAAGTCCAGCCGGCTAATCACAGCCAGCTGCTGAGCCAGGGCTAATGCTGTGTGCAGAGTCCTAATCAGTGCTGTTAGCAGGCATCAGTTTTATTATTTAACATAACTCAAGGTTTCTTTACTTTTGGTATAAAATCAAAAATCACTGAATGAGAGAACATTTTTAACTAAGAAAAAAATCTACTCAATACTGGAAAGTACAAAAAAAAAAAAAAAAGTGATACTTATCCAAAACGGAGCATATAAGCACCTGAAAGGTACATCTAGTAAAGTGACATGGCATAGCATCTCAAGTAGCCCTGAAATGTTGACTTAATTATAGTAACCACGAGCAGTGCTTTCTGAACAGCTCTGATTCTGAAATGAACATTCTTTGTATTTGATGATACTAATTCAGCCTTTTTTGTGGTCGATGCTATAAATGTTACGGAAATTATGTACTGCCCATGTTCATTACCTAAATTTCACATAATAATAGGTTTGTTAAATTAATTTTTCCCTAAAATAGATAAAACAATTATTCTTTATTAAGGATTAATCACTTGCCAAAATTAATTGTCTAAAACAACCTCATTTCAATTACACACTAGCCTCAGATCTGGTGTTTTCAACTTTTTATTTTTTCAAACTTAACTACACTTTAAATTTTTAAATAACAGAAACCCATTGCAGGTAGTCTCCGGGTTTATAAGTGGTCTGCACCCTTTTAGTTCATTGGTAGCTTCTGAGTACTTGGGAGTGTTTTGTTCCAGAGAATAATGTTATAAATAGTGGATGCTATAAATTTGAGGATGTCATCCAAGGTCTATTTAACTCAGTTAAATAGTACTAATCAGTACCAGCTAACCCAACCTTAAATCTAGGCCCTTGGAATGGAAGGGTGGGGAAAAGGAAGTTAAGTTTTTATCACTCCTTCCAGGCACATAATTTGCCGTAATCAAGTATTTGAAATGGGCAAGTGTACCTTTGGCATAATTCCTACATCCTTCCCTGATACAAACTTTTCTCCCACACCCTGCTGTTATTTCTACCAGTTTCAAGGTCTTCTGCCCTCTTCCATCATGCCATACATACCATCTTGGTCTACCTTCACTTCCCCAAATGCCCCAGATTTCAAAATGTACTTCCTTCCCTCTACCAACCTCTGATCTCACTAGGCAACAATGCAACCTGATTCAAAGGAATGGGTAAAAAAGACAAGTCTAAACCTTTTAAAAGATAATTTTACAAAATAGTAAATAACAAAAAGGGGAAAGAGTACCGTTATGGTGTGGAAAACTAGCAGTCACTACTTTAATCAAGTGATCAAAGCTAACATCACTACTAATGGGATAAATCAAAATTGACCACCACCCCAGAGGATATAACAAGGACACAGCATCTCTTCTGTGATAGCGCCAAAAATGTACAACCTGAATCTAACAGTGAAGAAAAACATGAGACAACCCCAAATTGAGGGATGTTCTACAAAATAACTGGTATGTAATCTTCAAAAGCATCAAGACCATAAAAGTAAAGACTGTGGAGCCATTCCAGGCTAAATGAGGCTAAAGACAACCTAAGAATGCAACGCAAGATTTCAGATTAGAAGTTTTCAATAAAAAAACATTATTGAAAGAACTGGCAAAATCTGAAGAGGACCTGATGATTACATAGTAGTGACTGATGTACCAATGTCAATTTCTTGACTTAATAGTTATACTCTCCTCATATAGGAGGATGTCCTCCTTTTGTAAGAAACATCCGCCAAAGTATCCGGGAGTAATGGAGCATCTTAGACTCAAATGGATCAGGAAAGAAAAACTTCTGAGTTACTCTTACAACTTCTCTGTAAGTTTGAAATTATTTCAAAATATAAATTAAAAATAAATAAAATGTAAAGGTTTTTACACTTGTGTTCCCTATTTGCATTTTGATGTAGCTTTATCTAACAATGAAAGCTCTCAATTAATTGGTTCTAGAAATACATTTCATTCATTCCTTCATTCTTCACTCAACAAAAACTGAGTCCCTTACTTTATGACAGGCATGGGGAGCACAACAGGAAAAAATGGAAAAAAATCACTGCTTTCATGGAGTTCATATTTGATGGGAGAGAAACAAGTAGAGAGTAGAGTATGTTAAATACTGGTAAGTGCCAAGGAGAAAAACACCAAACAGGGAGAGGACTGAAGTTTTAGATGAGGTAGCCAAGGACGACATCATTGAGAAGTAACTTTTAAGAAAAACTGAACAGATGTGAAGAAGCTAGGTGCAGGTATCTGGGGGCAGTGGAGAGGGAAGGTCGGGGAGAGATTTCTTGACAGAGAACGGCAAGGTTTTGAGATGCGAACATGCCTGGCATGCTCCTGGAACAGTCAGGGCATGAAGAACAAGGGGGGAACCAGGAGGAAAAAGTCAGAGGGGTAATGAGGAGCCCCGTGTCATCTACGGCCTTGTACATCGCACCAAGGACTCTGGCTTTTACTCTGAGTGAGGTGGGAAGCTACGGGATGTTTCTGAGCAAAGAGGCCAGGTCATCTGACTCAAGTTTTAATAAGATCATGGAGACTATTGCTGGAAAACAGAATAAAGGGGGACAAGGACAGTTTGGATGAGGGTTAACAATCAAATCTAACTTCTCCACAACAGCCAGCCCCATCGTATAAAATACAATAAAGCGGGATGAAAGATTACCAAGTGAACTTGCGTTTGGTCAGCATGCAGGTGAGCGGAACACTGCCAGCACCTGAGGAGCCGTCCACACGTCCCTTCTTGCTCGCATCCTCTTATCCTTCCCCTGGAGTATAAACATTCTTCCGACTTTTATGGTGTTAACTTACCTGGTTTTTACTGTTGTGTTAGCACCTAGCTATGTCTCCCTAGATAATCCAGAATGCTTCCTGCATCTGAAGTTCAAATGCATCATCTGTACCTTACTTCTTTCACTCAATACTAGGCTTGTGCGATCCATCCGCGTTTAGTGTAGCTTTGTCCAGAATGCCACTGTGTGAACCACAACTTACTTGTCTATTCTCCCGTGCAGGGACATTTCTTCCCAGTTTCGTGTCATTGCAAGCGATGCTACTCTGAACACTCCTACACGGGTCTCCTGGTGAAAATACGCACACACCTCTCTAAGTAGAGTTCAGGTACTGAGTCAGAGGGTATACGTATCCTCAACTTCACTAGATCATGCCAAACTGTCCTGGGTGTTCTGTTCGTTTTTGCCAACATCTCCAACCTGTGATATTATCAAGGCTTCTCATTTTTGCCAAAATGGTGTGAGTGTAGAGACTGTCTCATGGTGATTTTTATTTGCAATTCTCTGATTGCTAATGAGGTTGCACAATTTTTTACATTTGTCATTCTTTCATCTCTTCTTGTATCTTAGATCTTTCATCTGAGACTGTGACATAGAGTGCGTTCACATTCTGCAAACCACCACCCCCAACCCTCTCCAGAGCTCCTTTCATCTTGCAAAACTGAAACTCTGTGCCCATTAAATGGTAACTCCCCATCTCTCCCTCCCCCAGTTCCTAGCAACCACTACTCTACTTCCTATCTTTATGAATTTGACTACTCTAAGTACTTCATAGAAGTGGGATGGGATCATCCAGTATTTGTCCTCTGAGGCCAATTCTGTGCTATACTCCTTGCCTAACCACCCAAACCTCAGGTACTGAACAACTCGATTCGGCTCACTGATAAGACCACCATCACAGCAGGTGCACCTCACCAAATGGAACCAGCCTTGCCCTTGCCGAAGTACTCAATCAGAACAGAAGGATAGCCGGCCAAGGCCAGACTCTACTCCCATTCAGGTAAGCCCGTTCACTTTACCCAGGCTCCAAGTACTCACTGAATCCCAAATATTAAGTTTAAAGCTGAGGAGTTGACAGAACATCTTCCCTGGCTCCTGAAAATTCAATCAAGGAACAACAGTTTAGAAAGATTTCTCAAATCCCCGGGATCATCTGACAAGTCAGCTATGGCATCAATACGCACCAGTGAAGGGCCTGTCCCGGTTACCTAGCTGTCCGGGCCCAAATTAGACAATGATCATCACCCCAGGACTGTAGTAAGAAGTCTAATGATCTTGCTCTGCTTTGTCCTCAGCCACTTAAACATACGAAGTGATACACTAAGGCAAAGCACAAAGTACTCTGCCTCATAAGGATTTAATGTTAGCTAGAAAGAAACACCAGTTAACTTTAAGACATAATTTTTTCAAAGACAATTATATGAATGTATTTCAAGGAATATAATATATAAGCATTTTAAGAAATGTATGAAATATTTATTTTATTGTTAAAGCCAAAATGTCCAGAATTTTGGGTCTTTCATCCAGGAATCTTTGTTGACTGAACTCCCGATACTCAAATCCATTATCTCATAAGAGATTACGATGTGGGGCGCCTGGGTGGCTCAGTCGTTAAGCATCTGCCTTCGGCTCAGGTCATGATCCCAGGGTCCTGGGATCAAGCCCCGCGTCAGGCTCCCTGCTCAGCAGGAGCCTGCTTCTCCCTCACCCACTCCCCCTGCTTATGTTCTCTATCTAGCTGTCTCTCTCTCTGTCAAATAAATAAATAAAATCGTTAAAAAAAAAAAAAATTACGATGTGGGGTGCCTGGATGGCTCAGTCGGCTCAGGTCATGATCACAGGGTTGTGAGATCAAGCCCTGCATCAGACTCCGCACTGGGCGTGGAACCTGCTGAAGAGTCTCTCTCCCTCTGCTACTTCCTCCCCGCACTCCCGGCGCTTGCCCACACGCATACTCTCTCTCTCTCTTTCTCTCTCAAATAAATAAAGAAATCTTTAAAAAACAAAAACAGAAATTATGATGCTAGGCCAATTTCGTAAAGTCAAAATTAGTTTTTTGTCAGCATACCCAGTAATTGTAAATGAAGAAAGCATCTATAGTTACCCCAAAATTTCTGAAAAAGAAGTTTAATATCTTCACAGTAACTCCTGAGTCTCTGAGAAGTTCTGGCATGTATTTAGTGACTCAACAATGTGAAATGGATAGATTTAAAATATGTTTATTTAAATTAATTTTTCATTCCTAGAGGCAAAAAAATAACCATTTATTCTCAGGCTAGATTGTTGATCATCTGTTCTCAAAATTTTTCATATCAACAGAAAACACTAAAATAAAATCATAAACAATGAACTTACCATATATTTTTTAATTGCCAAATTTGAGACTCCTATGTAATGATTTGCTCAACCTAACACATCATTTTCCAGAAACAAGGTTTTTAGGGAAAGAAAGATTGTGTCAAAATTATCTTTTTTATATGACTTATGTAAAATCAATGATCCATCCTCTACAGATGGCTATGAAAGCATCCAAAAGAATGTTTCTATGTGACAGAGTGCATCATGCTCCACAAAATGGACTGTTTTCCATACTATTAATAAGACTATTAACAGATTTTCTCTCAAACACTTCTTTTCAAGACTAACAAGTCTTGAAGGGACTTAGGACTTCTCATTTCAGAAAAAAAGTAAGATATGTGAATGGTTAGCACTGACCTGAGCTCACCTGAGAGGCAAATTATGCACGGCAAGGTAAGGACTGTTGACACTGTATTTAAAATGTAAATCCCCTAATCTTCCAATATCATTCACTCACTGTTCCAGAAACATTGCTAGAACTAAACCCAGTTTTCCAGACTGGGGCCAAGTATTTTATAGTGAATTTTAATGTTGGCTTATAGATCTGATATCTGTCATTTACCTTCTTTAGGACCTAAAGACAGACTTAACTGAACAAAAAAATATTTTAACAACTTATGAAAGCAAAAAAAAAAAAAAAATGCTATTTCTAAGTGTAATTACTCAACTATGAAATCAAATCAAATATCAGATTTTCCTACTGAATGAAAAATCATTATCCTTCTATTCTTCATTAAATACTGCCTACTAGCTGCATAGAATTATATGGATTATTACTTGCATAAAGAAAAATGATCCAATTTGAAGTTCATTACTGCTGATAATTAATAAAACCAATCACTTAATTTATAAATCATCATTTATTCTACTAAAACTCCTATAAGTTTTAAATAGTAAATAATCAGCCTATCCACTAGCATTTTGTTTCTGGAGATTTTAATCATTGTAACAATCGTACCAATTAAAGTCTTTAAAGTTTATATGCCCAGAATAAATCCCTGGTCATTTTTCATATTGGTAAGCTGTATTTCAGGGAATTTTGCTATCTTCAAAACTGAGTGTTCATAAATTTTATGAATTTTATTAAATGAATGAAAGCTAGTGCTTTCCAGTGAATTACGTGAAAGTTCACCTTCATTATCTAGCTTAAGGCTTGAGGTCAGAGCCCACCTGGGACAAAATATTCTAGCAGTCCCCTCAGGGACATTTGTCTTTGTTCCCATTGGCTAAAAGCATGCCAATTAACAAGAAAAATTTTACAACAGATTTAGAACAAGAAAGAATTCATAGAACAGATGTCCATACCAAAAGTCTTCATAGGATACTCAAATTTAAATGAAGACAATTATGGTGATATCAAAAAAGTTTAGTAAATCAATTTGGAAGGTTTCTAGACAAGCTAGACCCACTAACTGCATGCAGATTTTTAAAGTAAGTATATCCAAAACTACAGTAATACTCCAGAATAGCATCTGGAGTAGAGGCCAAAGGAGTGTTAAAGGTATCTCCCTAATAATTCTAGAATTTACATATCCTCTCTCCTTGAAGGTTTAAAATCAATTCCCTTTCAGTTTATGTCCTTTTAGATGTAAATACGGCTCTTGCATTAATGTCAGAAGATCTGGAAAGCTCAGCCTTTCACTACCTTTTCCACTCCATCTAGGTCCTCAGCACACCGTTAAGAGGGGGAGACTTCCCTTGAACACCCTCCCCTCCCTGAGTCACTGTCAGCCTGAGCTCTCCTTTCAATGTGGACTGCTCTGAAGGACAGTTATAAAACTGTAGACTTACATACCTGATTACAAGCCTGTAAATTGTGGTAAAAACCCAACTTTTAAAAAATGAAAACTACGTCATGACCAAAAATTGCCTCTATTTGCAAAATTCCTAACTCGAGATTTCCTCTAACAATATGTTAGATACTATTTTAATAACAGAATGGTTAATTCCTTTTTTAATCTGTTGTCATAAATAAGCAATATTCAGAAAGTAAAAGTGGAAGGAAGGAAGGAAGGAAATTAGTCAAAATGCAAATAGTGAATCCTTCTGAGAGAAAAGTACAGCTAAATGTTGAAAATAAGTGCCCGTATGCGCTACACGGCGGCAAAGGTAACCACCTAACACTCCTTCTTGGCCCTCATTCAAGGGCAATTGCAGTTTAAATAATGTATATACTGAGACTATACTTCCCCAAACACGGGGTCTACCTAGTCAGAGAAGCACGCATGTGCACGCTGAGGGAAAGAATGAATGGCTACAGTTTTAAGAAACCCTTTCACTAAAATTTATGCCAACTTAGAATAGAATTACATGTTCATGTTAACATTTAAATATAAATCATTAAATCCTGAGCAATGACCTCTAGAAAAGAAGACTGGTTTAAAAATACACTGCAACAAAGAATGGTAATGAAAGAAAAACACCAAAAAAGTCTATATTTAACTGGCTGCCCTGTCACTAGAAAGGTGCCCCATTACTACCATATGTTACTCAAATATGTTATCACACCTACAATTCATCATATGTCTCCCAAGAAATTAATTAGTTCTAACTTTTTCAACTTTGACAAAAACGTCTGCATCAGTCAGATCACTAGTTATTACAAACATTTCAAAATTCAAAGCTTTCTTCAGCTTGTATTTAACCTTTTAATTACTATTAATGATTTACCAACATTTAGAAAAGCATTCATTAGACAGATGTCTAATTCTAGAATTTTGAATAATGTAAAGTCATTTACACACACATTTACTTTTGGTGCACATTTACTAAGTTAATTTTTCAAAATAAAATTAATCGAAGGTCCAAAACCATTTACCATGATTTCACAGCTGCATTTAGGTTAAAGAACACTTAAAATTTTCATTTTCTCTAAATATCTAAAAAGTCATAAGAAGTTGAGATCGGAGAACTTACAGTAATAAATACATTCTATAATTATAAAATTTATATAAATTACAAGAAGGATACTTAAAGAGGACATGTTCATTTAAAAGAGATTTAACAAGCTACCATCAGTAAAAAGGAAACAAAAGTGACTAAGCAGATAATTTTAATAAATAATTTCTTTACCAAACTTTTTTTAAATTTAAGATTTTTTTATTCATTCATTTGAGAAAGAGAGAGAGCAGAGCGTGCGAGAGAACATGAGTGGAGGGGAGGCGCAGAGGGATGAGCAGACTCCCCGCTGAGCAGGGAGCTGGATGTGGGGCCCGATCCCAGGACCCTGAGATCAGGACCTGAGTCCAAGGCGGATGCTTAACCGACTGAGCCACTCAGGCGCCCCTTTACCAAACTTTTTAAAAGAGGGGAAAGAAAAGAGTCCTGTTTGATTTGAAATCACCAGCTGAGGCGACCCTCAACCATGCAAACCAGGTTCCATCCCCACTATTTTATTTAAACTACTCTGTGAAGGCTACCAATCACTTCCTAAGCATTCATTCAACAAACATCTGTTAAGCAATGAATGAAACAGACAAAATCCTGCTCTCACAGAGCTTACATTCTAATGGGAATGAAAGGGAAAACAAATGGAGTAAATGAGCGGTAAAAGTAAGTCTAAGTGAGTAAGCAGGACTTTAGTGGTGCTAAGTACTAATGTCTCCTGATTCCCTGTTAACCAAACAAAAATCCACCAAACCACAAACAACAAAAGCTCGCAGTGGCTTCAGTAAAGCCCTTAGAACACTAGTGGCTTCTCCTTCAGTTATCTAAACTAACAAAACAAGGGATGATCTAAAAATCATCTCCATCTAGGAAGGAATTAGATTTCCATTCCGAAGTTACTGCTTGGGTTGAAGGAAGTGTTCGGGTCAGAATGAGGGCAGCCGCTGGAACCTGCTGGAACAGCCAGGCTGCGGGCAGCTTTCACTCCTCTCTCTGCACAGACCCAGGCTCCTGCCTCCTGCAGAGGAAAATGGGACCTGCGGACTACGTCATTGTGGCGCTGGAGAAAAACCTCAGAGCTAGCAGAGGTCCTCTAGGGAGCTTTCCTTGACCTCCTCAAGGAGGCATAAGCACTTCTATCTCTTCACGCCTAGATTCCATAAAAAACAGGAATGATGTTCTTATTTATGTTTGTATTCTCAGAACCTCTCTGAAGTCTGGCCCAGGAGTTTAACTGGATTTTCATTGATAAAAGCACTGTTTTAGAAAGATTATTCTGTAATACACTGTATGTTAACTAAATTGAATTTAAATAAAATATTAAAAAAGATTATTCTGATACAATAAAAGAACGATTCAAAGTCTGAGGTTTATAACTGCTGTGAAATCATTTGTATTAGGTATAAGCGCACTGCTCTCTCCTGGGGCGCAAGGGAGAGTACCCATTCGTATTCGAATATCTATTAGGGTCTTACTATGTGGAAGGTTATATTAGAGGACACGAAAATGTAAATGACTGACATGGCTCTGTACCATCACAGAGGGTTTTTCCAGGGGGGGAAACCCATAATAAAAAAGAAAATAAATAATAATTTTAGGCAGTAAGTTCTATGATGGAAATTTACAGGGTTGATTTACGTTGACATTCTATTGCTTTCATTAGACACTCAAAGGCTTCAGACTACTCTACATAGGACATATTGCAAGGGAAAGACAGGACCTTAGGTAGGTATTGCAGGAATACAGGTAAAGGGATTGGAAGTTCAATTCAAATCAATTATCTTTTAATAAATATCACAATGCCTCATGTGCCACGAGGTGAGCATGAATAAAATCCCATCTTAGTCCCGAAGAAATTGAGTTTTGTTTTTTTTTTAAAGATTTTATTTATTTATTTGACACAGAGAGAGACAGTGAGAGAGGGAACACAAGCAGGGAGAGTGGAAGAGGGAGAAGCAGGCTTCTTGCCGAGCAGGGAACCCGATGCGGGGCTCAGTCCCAGGACCCTGGGATCATGACCTGAGCCGAAGGCAGAGCTTAACGACTGAGCCACTCAGGCGCCCCAGGAGCTTGAGTTCTAATGAGAGAAAGACGTGTACATAGATCATCCTGACAAGACAACGCAAGAGGTTTATGCAATCACAGAGAAGAGCAGTGAGCTGACCTAAAAGGAGTTAGGAAGTTTCCTAAATGGAAGAAAAAAAAAAAGCATACAACAATAAGAATAAAATGCAAATAACTTACATATTTTGAAGAAAGAATTACTAAGACAAGATAACAGCATGTGCAGAGGAGACTAAAGGAAGAGGAAGATAGAAACATTTACAGCCTAGCGAGTTGAAGAAACTTGGTGATCTGTCAGTAAAGGAAAGCTGAAGGGGAATCAGAGTTAACAAAAAAGAAGACGGGCTCGGTCTTGAAGATCCGAATTCATGAAGACACGGGGATATCCGCGGGAACTTTCAACTAGGGGCGCCTGAGTGGCTAGGCTGGTTAAGCAGCTGAGTCTTGGTTTCGGCTCAGGTCATGATCCCTGGGTCCTGAAATCGAGCCCCACATCGGGCTCCCTGCTCGGTGCGGAACCTGCTTCTCCCTCTGCCTCTGCTCTTCTCCACGCTCGCGCTCTCTCTCTCTCTCAAATAAATAAGTAAAATCTTTTAAAAAAATAAATATTCAACTAGAACATGAAAAAGAGGTTCTTTCATTCACTAGTAACAAATACTAGGGATTCGCTAACACACAGCTAACCTATCACACAGCTGAGAGAGCAGAACTAAGAGTTTGCAGAGAGGTCAGAAGAGGCTGGAGAACAGAGTAAGGATGGGGTATAGTAACATTCGGTGGGTATCAAAAGAAAATGTGTCCGTGAAAGAGCATTCTGACACAGGGATGAACCAAGAAGGTCAGATGCCAAGGAAGCCAAGAGAGATGGGTGTCCAATAAGGAATGGGTAGTAAACAGTATTACATGATACAGACTCTTAGAAGGCCAAACAGTAAAGGCCACTGAATATGGTAAACAGAGGTAATGACTAGCTGTAGAGAAGAGTTTTATCATGCGTAAGTCCTAGTTAGTCACAATGAGGAGCATAAAGACTAATGTATGAACCGTATTCTTGTAACATAAATTTGTTATTTTATAAACATACCTAATACTTATTAGAAGAACTGAATATGTAAGCAAATTTTTAAAATTATGTAAGAGTAACAGTAACAATTTCTGGTAATAGATAACTTTTAAAATAATTTGTTTTCCTAAGAAAAAAATTTCCAAGTTAAAAAATACTCAATATGTTTTTTTAAAAAAATTCTTGTCATTTAGACATAAATGAAGCATAGGTATGACACAATGTGACATCTGAGATTTGCTTCCATATAATCCAAGAGGTAAAAGAGTAAGTGGATATACAGTTGGCCATGAGTTGAAAATTTCTAAAGCTGGTATATTATTACATGGGTGTTGATTATGCTGTTCTCTCTACTTTTGTACATGTTTGAAATTTCCTAATAAAACATCTTATTACCTAAGAGAAAACAAAAATAAATATCTGTATTTATCCTAACTCTACAGTAAATCATGCTTACAAGGATCTGAAATTAACCTCAAACTGTCAAAAGGAATGAAAACAGTAGAATTTCTACAAACTGAACTTATAAAACATAAATAGAAAAAAAACCAGCATAAACGAATTCTAGAAGCTAGCTTTGGTTTCATGACAATTTTAAATTATAAAATGCCATGGACTAAAATCTTACAATCAAATCATGAAATATAAATGCTAGGTTTTTCCCAAGAAGGTGACATACATATATGTATCTCATCATAACATAAGGTAATTAAATTACTTAAGGCAAAGGTCTCTGACAGTCTTGCACAGGACAGAGGGAGGAGCTTAGATCTGTTACAGCTGACACTGGCTGGAAGCTGTTAATTCTCATAATTCTTCCTCATTTCCGTTACCAGATGTCTTTTTACCTAAATAATTCCAATTCATTCTGCAAGTCCCCATGTTACTCATTTCAGGAGTCTGACCCCAACTCCACACACTAGGAGAAAATGTCATTCCCTATCTTCCCACAGAACCCTATCCTCATCACATAAACTGTTCACTGTAGCACCATGAAGGGCTATGTCTTCTTAAAAATCTTATGGAGATAAAAATCACATATCACAGAAGTCACCATTTTCAAGTGTACAATCTGTGGGTTTCAGGTTATTCACAAGGCTGTGTACCCATCACCACTGTCTTAATTCCAGAACTTCTCATCACCCCAGAAGGAAATGCTGAGCCCATCAGCAGTCCCTCCCCAGCCCCTCCTCCTCTCGGCCCCTGGCAACCACTACCCTGCTCTCTGCCTATGGATTTGCCTATTCCGCACATTTCATATAAATGGAATCGTACAATACGTGACCGTTGTGTCTGACTTCTCCTACTTAGCATAATGCTTTCAAGGTACATCCATTTTGGAGCATGTATCAGTATTTCACTCCTTTTCTGGAGGAGTGATATTCCATTTTCTAAATTACACCATATTTTGTTTTTCCATACAACAGTTATTGGACATTTGGGTGATTTTCACTTTGGGGCTATTATGAATAATGCTACTATGAACATTCATATGCAAGTTTTATGGAAACACAGGATTTCAATTCTCTTGGGTCTATTTCTCTAGGTGTGGAACTGCTGGGTCATATGGTAACTCTGTGTTTAAGTTTTTTAGGAACTGCCGAACTGCCTTCCAAAGCAGCTTCACTGTGTTCTAATTCCAGGAGCCTGTGTGAGGGCCCCCCTGTCTCTGTGACCTCGCCAACGCTTCCTATGATCTCTTTGATTACAGCCATCTTAGAGGGTATGAAGTGATATCTCATGTCATTGTGATTTCCATTTCTCTGATGGCTAATAATGTTGAGCATTTTTTCATGTATTATTGGTCCTTTGTGTAACTTCTCTGGAGAAATGTCAATTCGGATTCTTCACCATTTTTTATTTCTCTTTTATTGTCGTCTTTTATAGTTGAGTTATAAAAATTCTGTGATATGTGCTGGGTACTACACCTTTATTAGATATCTGTTACAGATATTTTCTCCCATTCTGTGGGTCATCTTTTCACTTTCTTAATAGTGTCCTCTGACCCAGAAAAGTTTTTAATTTTGATGAAGTCCAATTTATCAGCTTTTCATTTCAAAAGCTTGTGCTTTTGATGTCAAATCTAAAAAACTATTACCCAATCGAAGGTCACAAAGATTTACCCATTTTCTCCTAAGAGGTTTACAGTTTTAGTTCTCACGTTTAAGTCCCCTTTGAGTTACTTTTTATACATAACGTGAGGTAGGGGTTCAAATTCATTCTGTTGCATGTGGAAATCCAGTTGTCCCAGTACCATTTGTTGAAGACTATTCTTCCCCACTGACTAGTCTTGCCACCCTTGTCAAACATCAACTGACCACAGATGTATGGGTTTTTCTGGACTCTCAATTTTCTTCCATCACCTATAGGTCTATATACTCCACGTCTTTTATTCCCTGCATGAAATGTGGGAAGCACTCAACAAAGGTTTTATAGTTAAAGAAATAACGAAAGGATGAAAGTTTTGAGCCAACCAATACCTCAGAGAGCATTATCCTATCCCATCATTTAAAAAGCAAAAAACCAAGACCTAAAAGAAGTCAGTTGATGAACTCGAAGGAAAAGAACAAGAGACTGAGGTAGGTCCAGAATTCACCTCTCCTAACTTCTGGTGCAGGGCTCTTTCCATAATGTCATACGGCTTCTCAAGTAAACCAAGTTGCTTTCACATCTGGCAATGTGCCTGTGAAAACCGCATGTACATGAGAGACCAACATGTATGAGAAGACTTAATCAAAGGGGAACCTTCCTAAGTGTAACTCACCGAACAGCCTTACAACCAAACTGGGCCAGAAAATAATATACCACTGAATATAATGTTTCCCTCCAGCCAACTGTCCTCTTACTGTATTTTCAGCTCAAGAACACAGCTAGTCTGTCCTGAGACAGACACTTTCAGTCCTGAAATTATTCTAAATGGAAGAAAACCATCTGTGCCACAGTAAAGATGATAAAGTGATCAGGTGCCTAGTTCCATTACCCTCCTCTCTTCATTTCCCACCAACATCGTGACCCTTCACACACTACTAAGTATTGTGAAGAAGGCAGAAATCGACAATCAACATTTATTGTAAAGATTTATTTTTATTTATTTTATCAACCATCAACATTAATCTGACTTTGCTTGACCGACCAGAAATTTATCTGCCTGCTTCCAAAAACCAGAGAAATTTAAGAGCAGAGAGCAGAAACATAAAGGGAAACAAATGAACAGCTAGCTAGAAGACCAGTTTTCTAAAAGATATATGGGGAGGAAAAGAAGATACATGACCACGTAAAACTTAGGGGAAAAGGGAAGAGGCGAAGTGTTCGAGCTTACTGGCTGCAGCTACATGTCCATGTGAGGGAACCGCTGTTGGTACAGACGCTCCACACACAGTACATCTAAGACAGCTTCTTATAGTCGAGGACATAGTCCAGCTTCAGTGGAATGACACCCTCTTCCCTGAACCTCTCCATGAGCCCCCCAAGCACAGCTAGCTGCTCCTTCCAGAGTGTACCCTCCCCTCCTGCACACCTGCATTACTCTATAAGAAGAGTGTACAAGCATCAGGGCGGGCCGATCTGTTAAAAAACAAACCAACCTGAGTATGACTAGAACTGAACGCTGCAGTTGTTGGCCACCTCTGCTAATAAGGCCTTTCTCGGTTCCTAGCCAAAAGCCCAACGGGAGGTCCCAGTAAGAGACTTAAGGGACCAACAAGCAGCAGGTCTGTGTGGTGATGGACAAGGGAGCTGGGGAACCGTCTCTAGAGAACCAGATAAAGGAATTCTTGAGGGCAAGATACTGTATGTTCATCACAAAGAGGTCTGGGTAAAACAGAAGAAAACAGTGACTGGGAAAGACTGGTCTGGAGGTGAAGGTAAAAGCTTTGGAGTCTGGAGTCCTGATTTTAAGATGTGCCTCCACTGTAACCTCTTTAGAAAGGTCACTTGGTCTCTGTGTCTTTTTCAAGTCCTCTTTTGTGAAATGTGAATGAGAATGCTGATCTCACTGTAAGGATCAAATGGTAGATGTCGTGTCGATCAAAGGCCCAGTCCAGATCCCCACACACTAGCAGGTAACGGGCCTCTTGCTGTGTTCATTCTTTCCCATCCAGCAACAGGCTGGGTTTTGGGGGCAGAGTCAAAAAACCCTCTTCCCTAAAAATATTTCCTGCAACAGATGTCAATGTTTGAGGTTTTACCATAAGGAAATTCTGTTTGGATTTTCAAGAGCCCCAATTAAATGTAAAATAATCTGCCATTAAGTGTGTCTGCTCATCTTTCAGAGATAACCTGTCAAGGCCCAAAAGTACTGGGGTCTCCCCTGATCACGATAAAACAGGGCAAGGCCTATGGAGGGTGACCCCAAATGAGGAGGTTGAAGGAGTAAGGGAAAAAAAAGCAGTAAAAGAGTCCCAGAGACAAAGTTTTTCTAGTATTTATCCTATTATGCTCAGTCTCATCTAACTGTACCACTACATACATTGTTAGAAAACTCATAAATTCACCAGTAAACCAATACAACCAATTTAAGGTTATTTTTACATTACAAAATAGAAACCCCTGCCACAGATCCAGACCCACAGATTTTCCCCCTTTCTTTAATGGCTCCACTTTCACAGGCTCCGTTCCTTTTTTGATGTCAATTTACTGCCCTCTTCCCTTTGTTTGTATCACTGCTGCAATATTATGTTGTATAAAATCGTAACTCTGAGTTTATATAAAGTTAGGGGCGCCTGGGTGGCTCAGTCGTTAAGCGTCTGCCTTCGGCTCAGGTCATGATCCCGGGGTCCTGGGATCGAGCCCCGCATCGGGCTCCTTCATCGGTAGGAAGCCTGCTTCTCCCTCTCCCGCTCCCCCTGCTTGTGTTCCCTCTCTCTCTGTGTCTCTCTCTGTCAAATAAATAAATAAAATCTTAAAAAAAAAAAAGTAATAAAAGTTAATCTTGGGCACACATCATTTTTCTTCTGAATGAAAATGTGTCACTTGATAATTATTTTATGTTAATATTAATAATATATTATGTTAATATTCATTACATAGAAAGTAAGTTTTCTTTACTTTCTTTCAAGTTTGACTTCTGTGGCTCCAGAAGCATATTTGTCTGCCAATTACAACTAAAATGGTATCTATTATTAAGAGTTGTGATTTTTATTATTAAAACAAAAAAACAAAGTCCCAAACTGCATTTTAATGATGTGCTTTTGACCACTATCGCCAAAGAAACGCTGAGCCCTGGGATCAACTGTCTGCCGTTTCCCCAAACTGTCAACTGTGTGCTGAGTCACTGTGAATTTGACAAAATCTTAGTACAGATGGCATGATAACTATGCCACCCAAATTATTAATACAGTTGATGTAAGACAAAAACCATCACAGTCTCTCTAGTCTTATTTCTGTTATTAAGGAGAAACCACTACCACTCTTCCCCAAGTTCCAACCCAAATTCTCAGTCACTCACCCGCCCTCCATCTTACGAATCCTGTGCTTCCTCTCCGCCTGTGGGCTCCACCAAAGGGGACTCTATAAAGTAAATGTGGAGACAATTATTGCCAAAAGTGAAAGAATTAGAGAGTCTTAATAGTTCTAGAAAGGCTCATAAATTAAGTCCTCGATTCATTAAGTTAGAGAGGAGAAAGTCAAAATCCAAACGCTAGTGAGTAGGAATAGATGATACTCCAATTTTAAAATATCAGAACAAGTCTAATGTTTGAAATACAACTTTTCAAAATCCAGCAAAACAAAACTAGTAGTATTTGTGGAGAAAGATCTCCAAGGCACTTCTGTTTTCCTGGACTAACAGAAAAACTCAACCTATCAATGAAACCAGAGAAAAGAAAAGAAAGATATGAATAAAAACAAATTAAGAAGTACATTTTAAAGGTCATGTACATGTACAGAATATTAAAGTTCTCTTTTCTTCTACTGTGAACATAGTTGGGCTCCAGCTCTAAGCCGGACAATAGCATCTACCTTCTCCTCCCCTGTGGATAGAGCAAAGTGGCATCTCCCGCCCTTCTCCCTTCTTAATTAATATTAATATATTATTACACATTATTAATATTAATATTATTACACATTAATATTATATTAATATTATCACACATTCCCCATCAATGAAGAGCAAAATCACCAGATCATTTCGAATTTTCCTCCATTACCCCATATGTAAAATTTATACCAAGTCAAAATAATGATAATAGGAGGTTAAATAAACACAACACTTGTTATGTTAGAGGCTCAGTGCTAAATGCTTTCCATAAATTACTTCATTGGCACAACCACTGTATAAGACAGTGTTATGGATGGAAAGTTTATGTCCCCCTCACCACCACCACCAAAGTCATATATGGAAGCCCTAACTCCCCAACTGACAGTGTTTGGAGATGGGCCCTTTGGTAGGTAATTATATTTAGATGAGGTAGTAAGGGGGGACCCGCATGATAGGATCAGCATCCTTATAAAGGAATATACCAGAGAGCTTGTTCTGTCTTTCTCCACCACGTGAGGAAACAACAAGGAGGTGCTGCCCACGAGCCAAGAAGACAGTCCTCACCAGAACCCAATCATGCTGGCACCCTGTGTTCAGACTCCCCACTCTTTAGAACTGTGAGAAAAAGCTCTCTGCTTTTTAAGCTGCTCAGTCTCTGGTATTTTGTAATGGCAGCCCAAGCTCACGAATTCCCCATTTTACAGACGAGACAATTATGGCTTAGACAGGCTTAAATAACTTCTCTACAGTGGACCCCCAATTACAGCAGCAGAGCCAGGATTTAAACCTGGTTTTTAACCAACACCACTCCACTGATGTCTCTAATACCCTCTACTGAGGGTCTAATATGTATCACCAACTGTGCTTAGTGTAAGAGATCAAAATAAGGTCCCCTTAAGGAACTCACGCATCTAATCATACATTATAGATAAACATATGGATTGCCAAGGTTTCCTTGAGGTTTGATACTGAAGAAATATTTACTGCAATAAACAGAAAAACCATCAAACAATGATACATCGTGGTAAGTGTTACATGAGTGGGTCACATAAAGCAACACAGGTCTGCAGGAGAAAGCAGTTAACTCTGGGGGTGATTAAGACAATGACTGTGAGATACAGAGAGTATGAAAAAGGTTCTAAAAGAAATAAATGAAACACAGTCAGAACAGGGCATGATTAATTACTTTTGGAGGGAATTTACCAGGGATTACGAGCAGAAGTAACACATAAGCTGTCTCTTCAAAGATGAATAGACTCTCATTACTGGAATAACATGATTCCAGATTGAATAGACTGTATGGAAAAAGCACAGAGTTTGAAAATGTGACTGGCTACTCTTCCTGATCCTGTATTCAACACTGTAGCTTACGGTATAAAATATCTTCACAGGTGCCCCGTTGTCGCATCTCCTCGTTTTTCAAACCACCCTACACAAAGCATAAAAGTCATCATCCTAAAACACAGATCGGATTGACATCCCGTTCAGAAACATTCCATAGTCCTACTCTGCCCACAAGATGCTATTTAAATTCCTGAGACTAGAATGTTCGACCTCTCACAATCTGTGCCTGTTTTTCCTTTCCTTCCCCATTCACCTTGAGTCATGATTCCTCTCTGCTGAAGCTCCACCAGACTATGTACTGCTCCCCCACAGGGCCTGTGGAAATGTCTCCATCTGGACTCGGGCCCAGCTTCCAGACCCATGCCAAAGACCTCCTGTGGAAGTATAACTTTGCCTACGATCTCACTTACGAGACTGGCCTCACGTTAGCTACATCCCTGCGTGTCTGTCTCCAGGAAAGACTGTAGTAGCTGCTTGAAGGATGGCCCAGACCCTACAGGCAAAGATCTTAAAAAAAAAAAAAAAAAAACACAGCAGATCTTTGAGCGT
Source organism: Halichoerus grypus (assembly GCF_964656455.1). NCBI lineage: Eukaryota > Metazoa > Chordata > Mammalia > Carnivora > Phocidae > Halichoerus > Halichoerus grypus. The sequence continues at coordinate 93,797,747 of NC_135718.1, read as the reverse complement.
CTGCATCAGGGTACTAGAAAGAGGCCGATCGTTACAATGCAGTGTGATAAGAGCGATAATAGACAAATACACGGCGCATGTGAGAGAATCACCTAACTCAGCCTGCAGAGAAGATGACAAACAGATTCTTAAAAGGTGAATATGAAGAAGACATAAGTAAAACAGGCACAGATATGAAATAGCGCCATGTGTGAGAAGGACCGGAAGAAATTCAATGTTGCTAGAATGTGAAACACGGAGCCAGAAATGGCAAAGTAAAAACCTAAAGAGATGAAGGGCTTTATATAGTGTGTTACGAACATTATGCTGTGGGTCAGCAGCTCAGAACTACCAAGTCCAAGTTTGTGCTGTGTCAACACTAACTTTAAGCTATACCAGAAACATTTTAGAGTAATTAGACAGGTAGTATCTTCACATGTCACAAATCAAACAGATTTATTTTAATATTTATTTATTTGAGACAGACAGAGAGAAAGAGCACAAGCAAGGGGGAGGAGCAGAGGGAGAGGGAGAACCCACAAGCAGACTCCCCGCAGAGCAGGGAGCCCGACACGGGGCTCAATCCCAGGAAGGCAGATGCTTAACGCACTGAGCCACCCAGGCGCCCCTACCACAAATCAAACAGATTAAAAGGGTCTATCACACCCCTGTCTGTCATCTGCCCAGTTCATACCCTGCTTTCTGGGGTAAAGCATTAGTTTCTTATTTTTCCTTCCAGACTTCCTTTACACCAATTTAAGCAAATACAACTACATAATCTTATTTCCTCCCCTTTACACAGAAAGTAATACATAATATGTTCTGCACTTGGCTCTTTTCCTTTTTAATTGCAGTAATTTTTCCATAATTTTCCATATAAATACTATTCTTCCTACTCCTTTTCAAATGTATAATATCCATTGCATTGCTGTATCAAAATTTACTCAACCAATCCACTATTAATAGACATTTTTCCCACTCTGCTGCACTGTTATTTTGGTTCACACATATAAAGAAAATCTAGCTTCATGCAGATATGGGGAGAAAAAACTAATAAACTTTTTGGGTTAGTGTGGATAATCTCCAGATCTTTTACTATTAACATACAATATTTGTATGAATAATCCTGTACATACGTCATTATGAAATATGCAAACGTACCTGTAGGACACATTCCCAGAAGTAGGAATATACACTCGTAATTTTGATATATATTATCAAATTGTCCCAGAGGGATGGAACCAGTGCAGACTAAGCAATGACAGTACCTCGTTCCCCACAGAAAGGACAGAATCTTAGGAAACTCTACCCTTTAAAAACCTAATCTAGGAAGAACAATCCAGAAGAAGAATGAGAAAAGCAGTCAAAGAAGTTAACAAAAGAGGAACTATGGGTTTCTAGAAGTCAAGCAAGAAAAGATGATTGTTCATTAGTGTCAAATATATAGCAAAGAGATCTACTAAAATAATAATTAACTAAAATATAAAATTTAAATAACTAAAACAGCCTGGTACTCATGAAAAAACAGAATGGATCAACATAGCATAAAAAATACAGTAATGAAGAATAAAGGTAATTAAAAATAAAAGAATTAAGAATAAAAGAAAGATAATACTGTTATCCACTAGAAGAAACCAGAACTCTGTGGAGAAATGGCTGATTCTAAAGCTGGAAAAGGGAAAGGACAGGATAAGCCTGGAGTATCTTACTGTGTCAGAATGTCAGAAAGTCTTCACAAATCGATGGGAACATGTCAAAAGAATACAGGAGCTTACTTAAAGGGGCTTCCATGGGACAAACCTAGGGTAATTTGAGCATTTAAAAATTAATAATGAGGGGTGCCTGGGTGGCTCAGTCGGTTAAGCATCTGACTCTTGATGTCAGCTCAGGTCATGATCTCAGAGTTGTGAGATCAAGCCCCACATCGGGCTCCACACTGGGCATGGAGCCTGCTTGGGATTCTCTCCCTCTCCCTCTGCCCCTTCTCCACTTCTAACAAAAAAATTAATTAATTAATAATGAGAATACCACCTCACACCTGTCAGAATGGCTAAAATCAAAAACACAAAATACAACAAGGATTAATGAGGATGTGGAGAAAAAGGAACCCTAGTGACAGCTGGTGGCAATATAAATTGGTGCAGCCACTGTGGAAAACAGTATGGAAGTTCCTTAGAAAATAAAAAATAGAACTAGTATATCAATCCAGTAATTCCACTACTGGGTACTTATCCAAAGAACACAAAAATACTAATTCTAGAAGATATATGCACCCTTATGTTTATTGCACTATTATTTACCGTAGCCAAGATATGGAAGCAACCCAAGTGTCCACTGATACATGAAGAGATCAAGAAGATGCGATATGTATATAAAACAGAATATTATTCAGCCACAAAAAAAGAATGAAATCTTGCCATTTGCAACAACATAGATGGATCTAGAGAATATCATGCTAAGTGAAACAAGTCAGAGAAAAAACAAATACCATATGATTTCACTCATACCTAGAATTCAAGAAATAAAGAAAAAAATGAGACAAAAAAACAGATTCTTAAATATAAAGAACAAACTGGTGGTTGCCAGAGAGGAGGCGGGAAGATGGGTGAAATAGGTACACTTACCACAATGAGCACTGAGTAATGTACAGAATTGCTGAATCAGTATATTGTACACCTGACACTAATATAGTATGATAATTATAACGGAATTTTAAAAATAAATATTTTAGGAATTCTTAATCTCAGGAAACAACCTGAGGGTTGCTGGAGTGGTGGGGGGTGGGAGGAATGGGGTGCCTGGGTGATAGACATTGGGGAGGGTATGTGCTATGGTGAGCACTGTGAATTGTGTAAGACTGTTGAATCACAGACCTGTACCTCTGAAACAAATAATACATTATATGTTAAAAGAAAAAAAAAAAAAAGAAGAAGATAGCAGTAGGGGAAAAATGAAGGGGGTGGGAAATCAGAGGGGGAGACGAACCATGATAGATGCTGGACTCTGAAAAACAAACTGAGGGTTCTAGAGGGGAGGGGGGTGGGGGGATGGGTTAGCCTGGTGATGGGTATTGAGGAGGGCACGTTCTGCATGGAGCACTGGGTGTTATATGCAAACAATGAATCATGGAACACTACATCAAAGACTAATGATGTAATGTATGGTTATTAACATAACATAATAATAAAAATAAATAAATAAGTAAATAAATATTTTAAGGATATCTAGGTGGCTCAGTCAGTTAAGTGTCTGCCTTTGGCTCAGGTCATGATCCCAGGGTCCTGGGCGAGAGTCCCGCGTCAGGCTCCCTGCTCAGCGGGGAGTCTGCTTCTCCCTCTGCCTGCCACTCCCCCTGCTTGCGTTCTCTCTCTCTCTCTGACAAATAAACAAATAAAATCTTTTAAAATAAATAAATAAAAGTAACTATTTTAAAGAAAAATAAATTTTTAAAAAGTTAATAGTGATAGTAAAAAATTATTAGCCATTGAATAAAACAGAATTCACGAGGGAAAATGAAATTTCTTCTTTCTAGTAAAAAGTCAATTAAAACGAGAAAGGAACAAGAGAATTAGAAAAACCACCATGAATCCTTAATAACTGATTCAAACAAGAACCATAAATAGATGTTAAAACTGGTGGGTCAAAGTCTGAGACATTACACAGTCATAAAGCATCACACCACAAGATTCTTATTACTTACAAAATACCACTGCAACCGGTGACCAAAGTTACCATCACCAGGATTGGGACAAATCAACATCATGCGTCTCCTGATTAAAGTAAACTGAAGAGACAGAACAACTGATACTTCTGTTGTATGATGAAACATCATGATGTCACATACTGAGACTTGCAAGATGACCTAAGGTGTTTTTTGAGGGGGAGGAATAAAAGTTATTATTGGCAATATCAAAATTATAGTATTGCACGGATATTAATTTCTTGATTTTGATAACTACACATTATGTGACATAAAGTCCTCGTTTTAGGAAACACAGACTGAAGTGTATAAGGGCACAAGGTGCATTATATCTCAAATTCACTTTCAAATGGTTCAGAAAGAAATCTATATATTTGAACCTAAATATATTTAACCATCTAAACATATTTTTTAAAAATCTCCATAAATGTATTTAAAGTATCATATATAAAGAGGAACAAAGAAGGGGACAGAGAGAAAAGGAGGCGAGAGAAAGAAAAGAGAAAACAAAATGTAGAAAAATGCTACCATTTGAGGAATGGGTATATGCACTTCTTTGTACATCCTCTGTCAAATGCCTGTTCATGTTCTTTGCCCATTTTTCTATCAGGTCATTTATCTTTTTCTTAATAATTTATGGAAGCACACTGTATAGTAAGAATGTTAGGGGCGCCTGGGTGGCGCAGTCAGTTAAGCATCCAACTCTTGATCTCAGCTCAGTCTTGATCTCAGGGTCATGAGTCTGAGCCCCACATTGGGCCTACTTTAAAAAAAAAAAAAAAAGGAAACAAAGAAAGAAAAGAAAAATGTTAATCCTCATTTTTTCCCAACACATCATGCCCTTTGTTATAGAGCAAATTTAATTTTTGCAAAATCAAATCTTTAAGACTTTCTAATGAGTATTCCTAATCACAATAATGGTGATGTTTGGGTGATGGGGTTATGGGTGTTTTTCTTTTCTTATGTTTCTTTTATCTGTATTTCACAAATCTTTATGAAGCACTATTGCTTTTTTAATGAAAAAAAAAAAAAGTTGTATCTTAAAATGAGAAAAATCCAATCAGGACTTTACAGGAACCTAGAAAACTGATCCTAAAACTCAAATAGATTTATCTAACAAGTTCTCTCTTAATGGCCCTTGGGAGACAAGAAGAGCTAAGCCAACCACAAAGAACAAAGGGAGTTTGGGATTTGGTTTAGAGATCAGTACTTGTTGTAAAGTGGTATTGGCAGAGGAAGAGAAAAAGAAGCTAAAGGAGAAGTACAGAGAGTCCAGAAACAAACCCACATATAAACAGAACAATGATGACGGATTATTCAATAAATGGGATTAGGACAAATTATACCTGTAGAAGAACACTGAGGCTAGATCCCCTTCCAACACCACATGCAACACAATATAAAATCCTCAAAGTGGAGTAGAGGAGACCTAAATGTGAAAGAACTTTTAATTATTTTATTAAGAAAATGGAAGGCACTCTGGTAGCTAGCCTCCAGGTCAGCCTGCAGTGATCCGCACACCCTGCTATGGCAGTCCCCATGCCATCTCCTCCCCAGAGCAGGGCTGTGATTTCAAACATATGTGATCCTAAGACACCAAGTTTCTACCTCACTCTGCTGCCTCCCTCACTCACTCAGGGGAAGCCAGCCTCCACCTTATGAGGTCACTCATGTGGCTCTGGTAAAGGACCTAAGAAGTGAGGCCTCCTACAATAGCCTGCACCCACGACCAGCCGTGGGAGTGGACTATCTTTAAAAGCAGGTCCTCCAGCTCTAGTCAAACCTTCCAATGACAGCAGCCTAAGTGACATCTCACCTGCAAACCGACAACAGAGGCGAGAACCACCCGCCACACTGCTCCCAGGGACAGAGGGTAGGTAATAAATGTTTATTGTTTGTTTTAAACTAAGTAGGTTTGGGTAGTAATCTGCCAGCAGTAATAGATCATTAATAAACAGACTTCCGTTATTACCTCAACATAGGCAAAGAGGTTCTTCACGATGATACCAAAAGCCAAAACTATAAAGCAAAGATTGATACATGTACCTGCATCAAAATGAAAAAGTTTGGCACAACAACAAAAATTAGTACAAAGGCAGAAAATAGCAGGAGGGGAAAAATTAAGGGGGGGAATCGGAGGGGGAGACGAACCATGAGAGACTATGGACTCTGAGAAACAAACTGAGGGTTCTAGAGAGGAGGGGCATGGGAGGATGGGTTAGCCTGGTGACGGGTATTACAGAGGGCACGTATTGAACAGAGCACTGGGTGTTTTACGCAAACAATGAATCATGGAACACTACATCAAAAACTAATGATGTAATGTATGGTGATTAACATAACATAATAAAATAAAATTAAAAAAGAAAAAAATTAGTACAAATGCAACTAAGAGGACAAGCCACAAACTGAAAGAAGGTATTTGTGATTTGGATAAATTATTACTATCGATACCTGAAGAATTCCTACTAACCAACAGGAAAAGGACAAATCATCCAGTACAAAAAACTCTGAGTGGGGACAAAGGGCAGAAAAAGCAATTCACAAAAGAAATTAAACAGCAATAAACACATGAAAAAATTCAAAACCCCGCCGGTAACTGGAGAAAGGCAAATTTTAAACACGCAATACCATTGTCACACGCCGGAATGACAAACGTTATGTTTGACAAAACAAAGCAATGGCAAGGAGAGGACACCTCTCCGGAACCGCTGGTGGAGTCACCTGGTGACAACCACTTTAGGAAACAAAATACACAATCTAGTAAAGGTGAAGGATGAGCATCCCCAATGACTTGGTGATTTCTACTTGCAATAATATATCCTAGAAAATAATTTCACATATACATTACAGAAACACTTATCACACCATGGTTTGTGATAGGGAAAAAAATTAGCAACCACTTAAAAGCCCTTCAACGGAACAGTTCGGTAAAGTGTGATTTATTCATGCAAAACCACACAGCAATGCAAATGAAAAAATTAGAGCTCGGTGTATCAATATAAATACATCTTAAAAACATAATGTTTAAAAAAAGGTGAGGATAATGTGCAATATGGTATCATTTGTATAAAGCTTGAAAACATACAAGTTCTATTGTTAAACATTTATATTGTTTATATAGGCATTTACACGTAAGAAAAAACTTAAAATACAAATGGGTGAGAATGCTAAGCACTGACTCAGCGTACCTCTGGGTTATGCAGGGTAGGAGGAGAGGCGGCAATGTGAGGGAGGGATGCACAAATCGTATCTGTCCAATAACACGCAAAAAACAATTAACAACATAAGAAACGGAACCAGTGAATACACAGTAAAATGAACAAGCGCAAGCTTCTTCGTAACTCTTCTTTCAACAAATACCCACTGAGTGCCTGACAGTAAGGTCCAGGCACTGTCCGAGGCTCTGGCAACACAGGAGTGAACACAGCTCTCATACACTCGCTGAGCTTCTGTCCAGGAAGGTAAAGGCGGCCCATAAAAACAACAGAAGGGCCGATGTTGGCAAACGCTATGAAAATCAAGCAGGTGATGTGCCAGAGATGAGGAAGAAGAAAAGGATACTGCAGACCAGGTAGTCAAAGACTCTCTGAGAAGACACCTGTCCCAAGAAGAAAACAAAAAGCTCTTTGAAAAGCCAAGGCAAGAGTGTGACGGGCAGGGGCGGCCGGTGTGCGGCGGGCACACCGCTAATCCACCTGAGGAACAACTCAATGAGTCTGCCTGGACTGTAGTGGGTGAGGACGCGAGGACAGGACAGGAGGTGGACAGAGGCAGACGGGAGGAAACCCAGGAGTAAACCCAGGCTGATGGAGCTGGAAGCTTATGCAGTTGGGGGAAGGGCTCACTCAAGAAGAGGAATACACAATTATGAAAACAAAATCAGGTCCTAATTGAATTATTTCTTTGGAATGAGAAAGGAAACTCAGGCAAATTATAAATCTTGAAGAGCTGTCAACCACATCAAAACATCCTAATTGATAACATGATTATTTTTAATAATTAACTCCCTGGCACACTTCTATATTAATTTTAGAGACAACAATTTAGTCTTTCATCTGAAATAAAGGGCAAAACTTTTTTATTACTGAATGTTTGGAAAGGTTTCTTTCAGCTTCCCAACTATTGGGGATGCCACGTAAATATGTCAAATTATTGAATTGGTGAAAACCTCTTTTATGTTTCTTTCACATAGGAGCTATAAGATTAGAAGAATAGTCAATAAATTTGCAAATGGTCCATCTTGGCTTCTCCTCCATTGCCCACAATTCTTCCAGTGTGGGCTGAGTGCCACAGGACAAGTTCATACGCCCACTCAGCCTCAGGCCCTGCACCATTGTGGGCACATGCCAGCCGGGAGGCGTTCTTACACTGGGTCAGCTTGCAACCACTAAACTATCCATGAAAGTGACTGTAAATAACATCAGTGTATCCCACGCCCTTCTCCTTGGAGTTCCCAAACTGCTGGTGTCCACTTCAGCATAGCCTGAAAGGATGGGGAGTGTGACAGGAAGAAAGTCACAGTGGAAAACTATAGTGGCCTCTACCGATTTTGGTCCAGCCTAGGAAACAGCTTGCACAAGCAAGAGGCTGTAAACTTTAGTTAGCTCTGTGGTAAACCCACCTCTGTCCACGTCATTCTGAGCCTTAAAGACTATCAAAAAGCAGTTTCAGTTTTTTCTTCTACATGAGACAAGAAACCAGGGGAGGGTTCTGATCAAGGGATCTGAATTCCATTTTAACCAGAATACACCAAGAAATGCACTGACCTAAGGCAAGCCTCTAACCCTCCTCAGAAAGAGGTATTCAGTACAAAATAGACCAAAAGTATGCTTTCACATCCTGAAAATTTTTGTTACCTCTTTCTCCCATTTCTGGATTTAAAATCCCAGGAACTGGGGCACCCGGGCGGCTCAGTCAGTTAAGTGTCTGCCTTCGCCACAGGTCATGATCCCAGAGTCCTGGGATCAAGCCCCGCATTGGGCTCTTTGCTCAGCAGAGAGTCTGCTTCTCCCTCTCCCTCTACACACCCCGCCCCTCCAACTTTTGCATGTGCGCTCTCTCTCTAAAATCTTTAAAAAATAAAAATAAACAAAATCCTAGGAACTACAAATCCAGTCACCCCATCACTTCCCCCACTATGACCTGTACTTGGAGTAATTTCTCAGTTTACAAGTTTATCATTACAGAGTGTAAGAGCTATATTAATGTGATAAAGAATGGCAACCTTCAAAAGCAGGATATTCATTTACTGGGGGTCCTTTCTCAGCTTTTTAGGAATAGAGGCACTGCTCCCAGCTGTGTGGCCCCCATCTTGAGAGCCCAATGCTGGCCTTTCCATTGGTTCAGGGAGACCTACAATAGTGCTAATAAATCCCCTTTATACTTGTATTAGCAAAATTTAACCAGTAACTTAGTTTTTAGAAACAATTTTAAGAACTCTGAATTGAAGAGGTAAGTATGCAAGAAGCAAATAATAGTACCAGTCAATCATGAACCCTGAAGTTGCAGAAAGCATCTGGGATGGAGAGGGCAAAATGATTAGAAGCTGCTGGACCGGAAATGGTGCAGGGTGATACATTCCTCTTCCGGTGCTACTCACCCCAGACCTCCTGTTCCACCTTCCATCCATCCGAGCTTTGGGGAAAGGGGTCAGAGAGGAGCACAGAGCTTCTCACCACACAAGCATTCATGCTACTGAAATACTACGAAGAAATAGGAAATCAGGGAAGGCCCCAAAAGGGGTGGTGGCTGAGGGGGGAGTCTATGTAAGAACTGAGTGAGAACATAGTTTAATGTAACACACAGAAGAGCCTAACACAGATGGAATAGTTAATTTAGGTGTGGGAGACTGAGCAGAACCACTGCAGGAAGAGAGAATCTGGGAAATATTGGTCCTAGAGTGGCCGATGTGGACGAATCCCAGCTAGCACCTTACCCATAAGTAAAATCTAAATAATGAAGACAATGACAAGATGGATTTATATGTTTCAAATCCAACATACACCACAGAAACTTTAACTTAAGGTAACATTTAAGTGAGAAGCTGAAGCACTTGAAAAACTTCTGACCTAGAAAAAATCCGCTGAAGTTAATGGATTCTCCAAAATCTAGAGTTTCAGATTAAGTGTTGCATACCCGGAGAGTTTTTTAAAAATCAACTAGATCTACAAGGTTTGTTAAGAAAAACTAGTCTCCGGCCCCCTTCACCAACATTTTCTTTCCCCACAAGTTTTCTCTAGTTAGCTGTTTTGGAATTTCCCTCCACATCTCTAAGTAATGCAGCATGTTTGTATCACTGTTTCGTGAATGGCCAGGGTAGGGGATTCTCCAGTGACTGCCTGATGATGATGTTTAAGATTCAGCTCTGTTTCCTAGTCTTACCACCCTCCTCACTTCCCACCCCCACGGTCTCAATACTTTGGTTATTAGATCAATAATGGAGGCTTTTATCATTATGACTACACAGGGTATTCAGAACTGAGCCAAGTAGCAAACACTAATTACCTTTCTTTTCCTGCATAACATTTTGTCTTACTTGGAATTAACAATTGCCTGGCTCCTCATTTACTTAGTTTTCTGTATACTTATCCCTATGTATTTATCTACTATGTAGTTATCCCTAATTAACCTCAGACTCTCCAGTCTGACAAATCCCTTTTGAATATATTCATTCACATCAGGTTTCTATCAATTTCATCTCCTTGAAGAAGTTTCTCTCGGCCTTCCAACTTGCTCCAGTCTGGACGGGTCAACCTGGGCTGGCTGCACAGCCACCACCCTGGGTCTGAACTCCTCTCTCCACTCACCTGGGTTCTCCTCTTCCTTGACACACTCCCTCCTTCTGGTGGAGTACATTCCGCAGCTTCCTGAGGGTTTGTGGGAGGGATCTGTCTCTCTGAAAATATCTTTATTTTACTCTCAATCTTAAGTCAGACTACTTAGACTAGTTTGGATATCATTTGTCTTCAAATTTTAAAGGTACTGCTGCTCCATTATCTTCCTACTTCTGCTATTTTTTTTTTAAGATTTTATTTATTTGAGAGAGAGAGAAAGAAAAAAAAGAGCACAAGCAGGGGGAGGAGCAGAAGGAGAGGGAGAGGCAAACTCCCCAGTGAGCAGGGAGCCCAACACGGGGCTCCATCCCAGGACCCCGGAGATCATGACTTGAGCTGAAGGCAGATGCTTAACCGATTGAGCCACCCAGGTGCCCCCAAACCAGGATTTTAACTCTAGCTGCATCACTTAACCAGTTCTGTGATTTTGGACAAGTTACTTCTCTTTTCATCTGTGAGATTTAAGTAATAATGCAGATAAAGTACTTGGCATATATTAATTACTCAATACATTTGACCCGTTCTTGCCGTCCTCAGCGATCTATCTTGGACCCTTGCTGCATAGGTGCTTATTAAATAAATGTTAAATGACTTCAAGCAGGGCTAGTTTTAGGAGTTACCTGTGTCATCAGTCCTGTTCTTTCATTAGTAGCATTTTGGTGAGATCTATCAAGAGCTCTGTCTACACCAGAACTTAGAAATTATGCTACACAGGCACACCTTGTTTTATTACACTTTACAGGTGCTGCGTTTTTTTTACAAATTGAAGGCTTGTGGCAGCTTTGCATAGAGCACTTGTGTTGGTGCCATTTTTCCAATAATATTAGCTCACTTTGTGAGTCTGTGTCACATTTTGGTAATTTTTGCAATATTTCAAACTTTATCATTATTATATTTGTTGTGGTGATCTGTGAGCAGTGATTACGACTTGCTTGAGAACTCATGTGATGGTTAGCATTTTTTTGTTTGTTTGTTTAGCAATAAGGTATTTTTAAATAGGACCCCCGCATCGGGCTCCCTGCTCAGCGGGCAGTCTGCTTCTCCCTCTCCCTCTCCCTGCTCATGCTTTCTCTCTTGTTCTCTCTCTCTCAAATAAAAAAAAAAAATTTAAAATCCTGGTCTGTCTGACTTCACAAGACAGGCGTGCTGACAAACTGCCTCGTATTAACAAAAACCTCTTCTTCCCAGGCACATGCTTCCCAGAAGTCTCCCTCACAGTCAAGTGTGGCCGCCTGACTGGGTTCTAGCTAATGAACTATGAGAAAGGAGGAGTGCTACTTCCAGGCTTGGCCCACCAAAAACCTCCCCAGGGGGGATCTTTCGGTGTTTTTTCCATCTCCGGCTTCGTGCAGATGAGCACATGTGGAACCATTTGCTGATGACAGAGGAGTCACAAGACAGAAGGAGCAAGAATCAGGAACAGCGGACTTGTTTTGGATTTGGCCGAGCAAGACACAAAATTCGAATGCTATTAATCCACAGAGATTTGAGGTTTATCTGTTTCAGCAGTTAAACTCAACGCCATAATCCCTCAAGTGAACTTAAACCTTTAGAGGAAATACTCTGGGTATAATAGTATCTATCACAGTATATACACACAGCACCAAGAATAGGACAAACTTAGATTTACAGAGAAAAGTATGTGCAGATAAACAACAGCACTCACAGCTGGAGAGATCGTGGAAGTATCAGCTTGTTTTGCTGATAAGATTTACGTAATTATATATGTGGCCCCCCAAAAAAGGCATTCCAAGAAGAAAACGTGGCACACGCCACCAGGTGAAAACTAGAAAGGTAAGAACTTCACAGCCAATGGTGAGCAGTAGTATCAGGGGAAAGAACGAGGGCCAGGGCGTGGGGAAAGAACGAGGGCCAGGGCGTGGGGAAAGAATGAGGGCCAGGGGGTGGGGAAAGAACGAGGGCCAGGGGGTGGGGAAAGAACGAGGGCCAGGGGGTGGGGAAAGAACGAGGGCCAGAGGTGGGGAAAGAACGGCAGGCAGGCGCCAGACAAGAGCACCCAGTGATGACATGTGGGCCACTTTCCGACCAACAGTGAGCTACTGGGGGCGCAGAGCAGAAACCCAGTGTAAGTCCGACTGCACCATCAACAGTGGTTCAGGACTGAAAGAGCAAGGAGGGCCTGAGACCCATCCGTTACCAAAGGACATTACAGTGGTCCAGATTCCATCATTTGACAAATTATTTACTGATTACTTACTTCGTGAGCACCACGGCCGTGGGGATGGGGAAAAAACAGATGAATGCTAAGGAAAAGCCAGGCAGTATTTGGTTGGAGGCAGTGGGGCCATGTTGAGTAAGACAAAGGGAAGAGTCAATAATGACTGTGGTCTCATGTCTGACTGCCTAGAAAAGGGGGCAAAACAGCATAATCAAACAGAAAAGGTGAGAGATGTCATTTTTTTAGAAGAAATGGTTAGTCTGCTTCAAGACAGGCTGAATTTAAGGAAACAGGCGCCATTTTTCATGTTAATTACTAATCCCCACTTCCAACTTAACGTATTCAATCAAAAGACCCTAGCCCCTCATCCGACCTAATTAAAAAGCATAAACAGGCCCCTGCAGCAAATGCGAGCCCTGTAAGGCAGCATTCAGAGGCAGGGGCCTCAGGGTGAATACGACTTCAGTCCAGTGTTTCCCAAAGAGTGTGCCATGACTCATCAGTCATCCTCTTCCTACACAAATCACAGCCACCAGCTCCCCCTCCGCCCCCCCCCCCGTCCCTTCCCCTCAGATCCCACTGCAGAAGGCATGAGAAAAAGAAACTGCATCTAGGAATTTGGGGCAATCTTACCAAGCATAAGCACTTTTTGGAGTTCCACATTGTACACGTACCCTATACTAAAGAAACCTTTTATTTTCTTTAGTCCAGGGGCATTTCCAAAACTTAGTGACACAAATCTATTTTTGAGGACTACCCACCTACTAATGACATACGCTTTGGGAAATGGGACACCAATGATAAGCTACTGGAAGGCAGAGAGAACCTCTTATTAACCTTTGCATACTGATGGCCCCTAACATGGTATGAAACACACAGGACACAATGTATGCTGAAAAAAACAAACACTTTACAGGGTTCCTAAAACAGTAAAAGCCACGTATTTTGGTCATTTCCTAAATACCACGGCTCATTCTCGGTGTCTTATACAAGTTCCTTAGATGCTCGATAAAAGCTCTGCATCAATTCACTGCACTGAGTGTATCTGTGATCCCAGCACCACTGCAGACGGCATACTTGCCTTTGCTTTCCAAATGAAGCCCAGCCTCAAAATCAATCACACCTGACTCACACTAGATTAATTACTCAAAACTGAGCCTTCAGGAACCGGGCTCTGTAAAAACTGGCAAGTCACATGTCACAGGAAGTGACCCCACGCCATGGCCACCGCGGTCTGAGCAGGGGATGAACAGCACAGGCTGTAAGTTAACGAGCAGAAAGCAAGGGAAAGGGACCTGAATGGCAAACCAACCTTTTTCCCTTCCCCCCACCTAGACAATTCAGGTAAGGGAGGGTCACTTAGTCCAGTCCCCTGCCCTCCCCAGGGCAGAGAGGAAGAAAAACATGGTGCAGCTGGGTGGGGGCAAGAACAATCTGTACCCCTCCAGGCTTTAATCAGTAGCTCTGGGCCAAATGAATCAACATGTTTATCTGCTAATACAGCTGAGCTCATTTGAACGTGTTATGCACTTGAAAGGAAACAAACTTTTTTCAAATGGAACCAGTAAAATTCAAAAAGTATTTGTTTTCCGTTTCAGCAACTTCAGTTAAGGTCTTTGTTTGCGAGGACCAAAAATTATATGAAATAAATCTTTCATTGTGTCAAAATGTTTATTCCAAACTGAAGAAGAGTTAAGGAAACTCGGGCTCGAATACATTTGATCTAAGGGTCAAGGACGGTCTGACTTCGCCTTCTGCCAGCAGTTTTTCCAAAAGTTGCTTCCTGTACTCGGGAATGTTCCCTGTTCTCGCACAAACAATAATAAGAGTCATTTTATACAACCACCTTCATTATTCTTTCTTTCCTTTTATATTCACTGTTTGGTAACAGCAAAGGCTACAGTCATTAATTCTAATCAGTACTTTGAGCTCTTAATTACCATTATATTTCTACTCGCTTAATATTTGTCAGGCAACAATTTTATTAGTTTATTCAAAAAATATGTCCTGAATGTCAATTACGTGACAAAACGTTATAGATGGAGGTCAGCAAAAGAGATGTGGTCGCTGCCCTCCAAGAGCTTTCAATCCAGCTGGGAAGAAAGCTATTATGAAAGCAGACATGTATATAATCCAAACAATGAATAGGGGAAAAAAAAAAACCACGTAAACATACAACATGATCTAGACCAGGGGTCAGAGAAGGATTCCTTTGGTAGTGACAAGAGCACTGAGATTAGCATAACAAACATTAAAAATAATTTCAAACACACACACACACACACTCCAAATCACCCTAGGAATAAGAATGTCCATAACTCTTGAAAACAAAAAGGTTTGTAAGAACAATGGTAAAATCCACAGGACTCTGGCGATAGCTTCATGCGAGCAGCACCAAATAGCTCTTATCTCTGTAGGAAGAAAAGCAATGGCCACTTCTGGTGTATTTCTAGGTTTCACAGCTAGAACTATTTTCCAATGAAAAAGCCAAACATCAGCTATTAGTTTAGTAACGTTCAATCACCTCAAGTCCTCCAAACACATAAAATGAGTTTATAATAATAAATGTATCCCAAGCCTCAACACCCCATAAAACCCAGGTCGCAAAAAGGAGACTTTTTGAACGGGTCTCAGGATCACGTTAGAGCAGAAGCAAACTTTCAGAAATCACCTTGCAGTAGAACACTTTCACTTTGCAAATCACGAAGGAGACCAAAGTGGAGAAGTGACACATTCAATGACCTCACTCATCTAGTTAGTAGTAGAAAAGGAGGCTAATCAGACCCTGAATCTCCCGAGCCCCATTCCCATGCTCTTTCTTACAAGAGCAAATCTATCAAACGACAAGGAACACAGGTATTGCAAATAAATAAGGCAAAATTTTAAAACACAGGAATCCCATTTCAAAAATGTTACATACCTTCAATTGATCTGCACTTCCCTTAAGTCCTAGAAAAATAATGTTCCCTCTTACCACATTCCACAGAAAAGCAAAATGAAGGAAACAACATTTATTGACCCTACAGCAATCCAGGAGCCAGGCTGAGTGCTTTATCTATTTTAATGCCACTTTATCATCACAGCTACCCTCTGAGTTAGACATTTATTCATCTCATTCTACTGAGACTCAGAAACATTAAATAATTTACCGAAGGTTACACATACACAGCAGAAAAATGGCACAGACAGGGTTTGGATTCAAGTCTGTGTGACTCCAAATCCAGAGTCACTTTACCACAAAAAAGTATTTCTTCATAGGAAGATTTTACACGAAGCAGTGAGGTCTCCCAGAGAACCCACCAGTGCCCGTTTAATTGCTGATGGAAAGTTTTTTCAAGTTTAGTCTGAGAATCCAATAATCATTTTTTACAGTATTCTAAAAGGAAGTACCAACTTTTAAACAACTACTTTACAAACAAAAGGTAGAACACATTCGTAGGTTAAATACTGTTTCTATTTTCTTTTTGGCTTCGTTTTCAAGCCCACCGTCACTGGCACCCAGAAAAGCGTTTCAGCTATGCACTTCTGAGAAACGCTGGCTCACAAGCAATACCGAGAAGGATGCAATAATGCGTGATCACTTCAGAGAACCATTTAAGAAAACAGGAGCTACATTTAATAATTCTGGTTTCTCCACCGGTGGATAGCTCATTCACAGCTTCAAGTGGGAAAGGGCATCCACTCTCAAAACCTAAGAACCAGTAGTCCAAATAGAGCAAAGCACGTAAGAATTAAAGGAAGACCGATTCTGGATTGCTCAACAACCACCCACATCCTCGGACTCTGTTTCTACTTTCTGGGCTCTGCTAAGTCAGTTACCACTCATGGGCAAGTTCTCAGCTCCCCATACTTAGCTGGTACCTTCTGTCTGCTGTCATCTCCCCTCCAGTTCTCTTTACCCTCATGGAAATATGCTTTTATTTTCGCCATCACTTTAGAGGGAAGAGAAGAATGTATTTTCTCCGATACTACTACTTGAGGTTGGATTTTTTTTTAGGGTTTCTCTTGATCCCTACAGTGTCTGTTTTCTCCCCATACTCCCAAGTACCATTCCATCCTCCACCTCTTTGTTTGTTTGCTTCTTCTGACCTCTCTTTTTTCATGGAGGCTTTCCCCAAATGTTCAATGGTTTTTGAACGTTAAGTCATATTTAAGAATGAGGCTCTGAAGAAAACGAAAAGGTCTGTGTGGGGAAATGGGGCTCATCAACTGGTAGAATTCATTTAAGGCTGCTCTGGTAGTGAGCCTATCTGTATCTGAAGACATTTCAGTGTTCTGCAGGGGATGAGCAGGATAGGCTTCACTGTGGAGTTCTGGGAGGAGAGCAGAGAAAACGGGTTAAGAGTTCCACAATTCAGGTGTAGATTTCCCTTAATCTTCCTGTTTTGAGTCAATCAGCCACCCACTGCCCTGGTTCAGAATACAGGCACTTCTTCAATTTTCTATTATATAATTTTAATTTTGTAAAGAATAAATCTTGGGGGGGGCGCCTGGGTGGCTCAGTCAGCTAAGCGTCTGACTCTTGGTTTCAGCTCAGGTCATGCATGATCTCATGGGTCATGAGACTGAACCCCTCGTGGGCTCTGCACTCATTGGAGAGTCTGCTTGAAGATTCTCTCCCTCTGCCCCCAGCCTTGTACACATGCACGGGTTCTCTCGCAAATAAATAAATAAATCTTTTTTTAAAAAGGTGTGGGGGGGTAAATCTTGGCCTCCCGAAGCCAGGAGTTGCTGGTGGACAGTCACCTATCTACACAGAGTATAGAGAGAGAGAACTCAAGGATTCCACCTGTAAGTGCACACATTTTCTGACCAATCCCTGTTTTCGGCTCCCCTTCTGACCCCTGCCTTCCTTAGTGTCTGGTGCCTCCCAAAGCCGAGTCTCTTGGGAGCTTCAGGACACACTACTGGACTTGCTGCAAGTATTATGCACTTACAGACCTTTCCTCTCTGCGGAATCTGATGCCACCTATCCATCTGCTGCCTTATTTCAAAAAAAGTTTAGCAATTTCCATCTCCTGTTGTAATCTCATTCAGAGGGGAATAGAGAGAGATTTTTTAAAGGGCTACAGATTTTCTGTTTTGCAAGATGAAAAAAGTTCTGAGGCTGGATGGCTGTACAACACTGCGAACGGACCTAATACCGCCAAACTCTATGCTTTTAAAAGTGGTTAAAATGGTTATTTTCTGACGTATATGTTATTATGTTTATGTTACCACGATTAAAAAGAAATTCTTTTAAAGCAAGGTTGATAAAAGTTACCTCTTCAAAGACTCCTTCCAAGATCACCCTATGCAAAGTTATCTTTCTCCCTGGACAGGGTAACTCTAGTATATCTGACAGTTCACTTTCTTTGTAGCACTTACCATTATATGAAATTATCCTATTTATGTAATTGCTTATTTATCTCTGTCCTCCAATTAGAGAGTAGGCACCTGGGCCACCTTCTAACCTCACTTATGTATTATGGTAATAAGAATATGGTAGGAAAGCAGTCAATAAACATTTGGTAGATAAATGAATTAATTGGTTTCTGGGTCCCACCTAGACCTAATGAATGAGGTCCTGGAATTCTCAAACACTGATTTATAAAAACAGAAAATTTGCTATTTATGACCCAATTAGCACCCCTCCTTCCAGCTAGTCAAAACAATTTGACACATTTGACCCTTAAAACAGATATTCTCTTCTCAGCCAAGACCCATTTGCTTTTGATTGGAGGGACTGAGCAACGGGGAAGGTGGGATAAAAGAGGAGTTTGTCATTATTTCCAAACAGGAATTCCTGACAACATGGCAATATCGTTCCTTTAATGTAATTCTTTTAAAAGGTTAGCACATATGCCTTACCAGAAGAGCTTCCACATCATAAAGATGTTTAACGACCTATTTTATCATGTAATTCAAATGTTGAATTAGAAAAAAAAAACAAAACCTGTTTTCCATTTACGTTCTTGAGAGTATGTAACTTCCTACAGGATTCTGTTCTATTATCTTCCCTCTCCTGTATTTAAATCTCACCTGCCATTTCTATAGCTCTCTCCTAGACAGCAAATATACGTACCGCTCATTATAAAAAATCTTCACTTGATCGTACTACACACTCAACCTACAATCTTATCTATTCCCCCTTTACCACATCAAGCTCTTGGAAAAGTGCTTTCTCATTTCCCGTTGATTCCTCACCCGACTCATAGTAACTAACATGGCTGCCAACGCCTTCACCACGAGCTCCTCTGAAACTCACCATGGATTTCCCCCATCTGTTCAAGTTCCCCTCCTCCTTCCGCATGACTTAGATTCTGGTCATTGTTAAAGGACCGCAGACAGGTCTGGGTGTGAACCTGGCTCCAACACTTACCACCCTTTGCTGAGCTGACTCAGGGGCTGATCTGACGCCCTAAGGCACGAGTTACTTGAAGGGAGGCACTACTTACTCATCTTGCTATGCCTGAGTCCACATACTCCAGCACAGAGCAGACACGCAGTAAAGGTTTGAGGGAGGCTGAGAGGAAAGACCTAGGCGTGGAGGAGGGAAGGAGGGAGCAGAAGATATAGGAAACAGGTTTATCATCTTTTTATCCCTAAGTACAAAGCGGAAAAGTTAACCATAAAAGAACCTCAATTAATGTTTGCTGAATCTAAACTGAATGTGTATATACCACCTATTTAATGGTTTGGTTTGGTTCAGTTTCGCTGAACATTCACATTTAGAATTCCGAAAATTACACATTTATATTAAAGGTTTGGTTATAAAAATCACACTGTTAACTACTGTTGTGGACTTATTAAGCAAATTCAGTTTTAGAAATTACCAGTCAAGGAAGTAATAACACACTTCAGCATTCTTCAGCTTCCAGGTGGTATGGGGGAGGGGCACAGTTAAGCTGGAGTCCACCTGAAATGAGGGGGAAGTCAAAGGCCAAGACTGAAGTCTGGCGGTTGGGTAGTAAAAAAACTCCATACATTTCCTAAAATTAACTTTTGGATCTCTGAAGAACCTGTCATAAATAAGTTGGGATAAGTTTAAAAGGCCTTTTCCAGAAGTCTGATTTCTGTTACTAAAGGAAAAAGAAGATATCCCCAAACTTAAAAACAAAATACACATAAATTGCTTTAGAATAAACGCTCTTTTGTTATGTTTCAAGGGAAAACTAGTACTTCTGGACACTAATTAAAAGTGAAAAGGAAAACATCTCTTCGCAGTTAAAAGAGGATGAGGGCAATTCCTGGGGGAAAAAAGAAAATCAAATTCACCAAATTCTACTTTATGTAACCTAAAGTGCATCCCTCATGGCTCCTGCTCTCCGCCTTGTTTCCAAGTTTGTATTCCCTTTCCTGGCTGTTCAAGGTCACCATTCCCCTGGGCTCCACCCCAGGGGGCCCTGGGGCGCGCTCACTGAGCATGCGCGGCTGCACCTGCAGGCTGGGCGGTTAGGAGCACCCCCTTCAGGACTAGATGCGTCTGCCTGAGCTTGGCGTCCGACCCCACTACCTACTAGGTGTGTAATCAGAAGACTTAACCTCTCTGGGCCTCAGTTTACTCCCATGCTAAAAAAAAAGAAAAGGACAAAACAGTACCGACCTCACAGGGGTGTTGTGAGAAGCGAGTTAGTTACTAGATACCTCACGCTGAGGATGCTGCCCGGCACATACGTGATCCCAAAGTAGTGGCTCCAGGACGGACCGCCTCATATATCATCCAAACCCGGGCACTTCGGAGATTTAAAGAGGAGACTATCAATCACCACACCAGAGCAACAGGCATCAACCAGAACTGTCCTTGGCAAACCAGGACGGAGTCACCCAATAAAATACCGTTGATAGGCAACAGCTTCTGTCCTACAAATATCATAGAGTTAACCTAATATCGTTCACTTACAGTTAAACAAACCTACTTTAGACTATTATTTCTGAAGGTGGGTTCAGTGCGGAGGAAAGGACAGAACAGGTCAAAAAAAGTTTCAGAAACACCAAATTAAATAAAGTGAAACAAGTTTACCACCTAGTTTCTACCCAAAAGTCACTGGTATACTAGTGTGCCTCATTTGATTTTATAGCTTCAATTAATTTTATTTTGCAACTACAAAGTTCTTATGAAATGAAATTTAAATGAACAACTGGCTTTTTACTAATATAAAGTAGGTTACCTATCTGTGGTCACTGTTCTTTTCCTTAGTACCTAGCCCTTAATGAGTACTACATATTCGCTAAATGAATGAATTAATGAATGAATACTAAAAAAATTCCTCATGAAAAATGATTTCAGGAACTAAATCTAGATCAGAAAGAAAGTAAATTCTAGTTGGGCATTTTAGTTGAGCTTCTTTGGTTTTTTCTGATACGTGGTTGCAGTAGAGCCCACGGGTAAGAATGGGATTGGGTGTCGCACTGGATTTGCCCTTGACTAAATGTGGCTTGGTGATTCAAGAGGAAAAACATTCCTAAAAGATAAAAATAACTAATAGTAGTAGCCAATGTATATGGAAAATACTATGCTTTCCTTTGATCTTCACAATAATCTTTAAGTGATACCTGGGGCTTGGTCGTGGGAATCTTAGCAGATCCCATGTCCACAACTTATTTCCAAATATCTGACCGAGATTTTTTCTGTAATTTTGTACACCTCTTTTTTGCTGGCACAATTTTATGGGATAAATTCCAACACAATCCACCACTAAGCCACTGGTAAGGTAGCTAACCAATAAGTGCTCAAATCCAGTTATGAAATGGTCCATATGAACGCTCTACCCCAGGTGGTCTCAAAGGGCAGCATGTCGCAGGCATAATGCAGCTGTGACAAAGGTCAACCTTGTAACTGTACCTTTATAACTATACCCTCGTGACTTACAATAATCTTCCTAGCTAGAATTTATCAGAAAAGATGGAATAAATAAATATTCACAGAACACAATTCTACATATCAAATTTTGGAACTGGAAGGAACTTTACAGACACTAATCAAAGTAAAATGTTATTGAAGAAAAATCAAACGCATGGCTGCACTTCTATCCTTAAACTAGAGAGCAGGTATTTATTACTAATTATTGCCATTCTTCACACAAGGAGACGGGGTTTGGCAATTTGTCCAAGTTTGCACAGCTGGTGAGCAGAGGACTTGAAATTCAAACCTAAATGTGTCTAACACCAAAACTAAGATCATCAATTTTCTTTACAGTATACGAAGATTCTTTCCACTCTACATTTTTCCATAACCCAAATTAGTCTATCAAAAAAAGAGGAGAATTTTAGAGCAAGACAAGATCTCTAACCCACCTCTGTCTTACAGACCCAGGGATGTCAAGTAGTTTGATTTGGTGGGTGCACACAGTTGGTCACTGAAAGAGCTGACGTAAAAACTCAGGACCTCGGCTAGAGTCACACTGAGCTCTTTTCAGCATCACAAAAGATCAACGCTTATCAGTAAGAATTATACTGATAGCTATCACTTGTCAAGCGCCTACTAGAAGCCTCGCACTGTACAGGGTATTCTACACCATTGTCTTGAATACCCCCCCAACCATCTCTCTAAAAGCCCCGAACTGCTGACTCCAAAGCCAACTACGCTCCATGTTTCCATCATAATTGGTTTCATAATCCCAACGAGAAACCCAGGTTGTGTGCATGTTGTGACGGTTGTTTTGTTTCTGTGTGTTTGTGTTTGCTGCTACTAAAACCGACCCACGTACAGCTGCTCCATTTTTGTGAAGATATAAAAATATTGTGATATGTGGCACAGAAAACACTTTTACTTATAAAAAAGGAAAGGCTTCTACAGTATCTTTATGAAATCATAAACTAAAGAAGCTGTTATGGCTCGTTTATATAAGCAATCAAAGGCTGATTCTCTCCTCAAGAATTTGATTTCAACACAAGGCTTTCATTAGACAACCTGGTTTGTTATAGAACAAATACATACACACACGTACATACATGTGTACGTAAGACTGGAAGGAAACAGGCCACAATTTTAGAGCCCCCACTCGTCCCACAATCACGGTGCCCTCCTTCGACCCAGGCTCTCGTCTACCGGCGTATGCCAAACTCCTAGGTCCGGTGATAATCGGGGACGGCAACGTGACACAAACAGAATCTACTCTGTTATCTACCACATGGCTAGTGGGTAAAAGTCGATCTTCCTTTCGGATAGTGGGCCATGCTGCTGCTACCCTGGGGCTGCCACAGAACAGAAGCCTGCTTGAAAATGAGACCATCAGAGATGGAAACAGAATAGAATGGAACGGAATAGAGAATGTTTGACATCATCACCAGGATTCCTGGATTCAGGCATACCTGAAATCAGTCTGTCTTGGATTCCCCCTTTACATAATCTATTAAATCCATCCGCTCTTTTCATTTTTCTTCCATTGCTCAAGCTTGTGTTGGGTTCTTGTTGCTTAAAATGTTTAAAGTCTTAACAAATTATCCTCAGAGAGAAAAGTCCTCAGTTCAAAAAAAAAATAACATGCTGCAAAATTTTAAATATTTGAAAATTTGATCAATTAATAATTTTTTCTACCTAAGACACACTTTTAAATGTATATACTAACAAAACTTTTAAAATTAAATCCAGTAATGCTTTTTGTTCCTAAATAAGGTGATTTTAAATCTTTATGTATTAATAATAATCACATTTTAAGGGTGCCTGGGTGGCTCAATTGGTTAAGCGACTGCCTTCGGCTCAGGTCATGATCCTGGAGTCCCAGGATTGAGTCCCGCATCGGGCTCCCTACTCAGCAGGAAGTCTGCTTCTCCCTCTGATCCTGCCCCCTCTCGTGCTCTCTCTTCCATTCTCTCTCTCAAATAAATAAATAAAATCTTTAAAAATAATAATAATAATAATAATAATAATCACATTTTAAGATAATATTAGAGGATTTGGTGTTCGTTTTTTTTTTTGGTATGAATATTTCTCTAAGGGTAGAAAATACCACGTGACTACAGTCTTGCCCATTAGCCTTCCGCCATGCTACTCTCCACCTTCAGAGAACGCTGGGCAGGTAGGGACTTCCTCTGTGCATGCTCCTGGGGTACGTGAACAGAGAAGGAAGTGCTAAACCAAGGCGATTTTGCATTCTCCAAATTCACAGAGCACATACTGGCCATCACCTCTAAGTTCCTTCTTTTCCTCTTCTCTTCCTTAATAATCCTTCTTTCTCTCTGCTCTTCCCACATACTCCCTTCCTCCCCTCTGGACTGAGGTTTGCCTCTCCTCCTTTCCAAGTTCTCATCTCTTCCCACCCTCTATAGGACCTCCAGGCCCACTCCCACGTTCCCCTCCTGCCATCGTGTGCCTACAAGGTGTTCTCTTTGAAAAAAACTTCCCTTGACCAAGCGGTCTCATTTTATTTATTCCTTCTCTATTTTCACTGCCAACTTTTACAAACAAATGGCTTCAATCTGATGTTTCAGTGTCAATAGGCCCTTACTCCCCAGAAATCTAGCTTCCACACCACCCTCCCCCAAAATCACTGAAACTGAATTCAGAGCATCCTTTCAATGTTGAATCCAATGGCCTTCTTCAGTTTTCATTCCCTCTGTATACTCTGTTGTTTGTGGCATTAACTAGCCTCTTGTAAAATCTCTTGTCCGGTGGTTCTGACCTTATTATTTTAGCGCTCTTTCTAATAAAGAACTCCCTCTGTGCTTGCCTGAGAGTCTCTTTTTCCTCCCACTCCCCACTTGTTACCAGAGTGTTTCTTGTGTTCCTTCTTCAGTCCACTGCTCATCTTTCCATACACTTTTTCTGAAAAATTGTACCTACCATTAAAATCTCAACTGCGGTGTTCTCCCTTCGGAGAAAAAATTTTACAGACGCACACGTGGACACACTCCTGTCACACCCTCTCAAATCAGGACCACTCCCGAACCAGCTGCAAACGGCATCACTAGCCTCTCGAAAACCACGGCACGCACAGTCACACCCCTGGGCATGTGGGCCCATCTTCCATTGCCTAGGATAGTCTTCCGTTCTCAGTCTAAACACTTTCTCTCAGACTCAGATGCCACTTCCCCCAGGAAGCCGTTCCAGTCACACGCCCACACCCATCTCCGAAGCAATGTCAAGTCCTTGTTCTCGCCTCCACACAGCCACGGCACTCACCAGATAACTGCATTAGAGCGTTTTTATGATCACAGTTAGTATACGTTCCTGTGTTTTTCCTCTCACTCAGTAATTGTTTCAGGAGCAAGGGACACGTTTTATTCTTTTTTCTGGTTGCTGGAACACGGTAGGCACGTGATATTTATTGGAAAGCATGCTTAAAAGGCCCAGGTTCAGAATGTCAGTGACATCTTCATAGACCAACACTGCTTTGCACACATCAAAGTTCAAAGCGACCGCTCTCTGAACACTGAAAGCATTTACTGACTACACCAGTAACTTGGCATTTATGATTTTCTGCTCTATTATTCTATTTTTATATGCACATGTGTCTTATCTTCTCAACTGGATAAGTACTTAAGAGCTACGATTTTTAACGTTAAGCATATTATACTATCTGGTGTGATTCCTTGCACCCTACCAGGCATTCAAGAAGTATTACATGACTGTTCGAGGAGCCTCACTGTTAGCAATTCTAGGAACCATCTGACCGATCTGTTATTAACTTATTGTTTTAAATTAAATCAAGGCTTCTCCAAATCCATCATTAAGGAAAATAAACATACATGGAACTCAGACAATAAATATCTTTAAATCCTAGCCCAATTAATATACTTATTTTTAAAAGAAAAAGCAACAGTGGGTTCTTTCCTGGCAAGTATCAATCTATTACGCATGAGCATTAAAAAGCAATTTCTCTACAGTTTGCAATGTAAAAATTGATCCAGGCAAGTATCATCAATGGAAGTTTAAACCAAAGTGAAGGGTTGTTGGGAACTATGACCCCACAGATTTATAAATGGGGAAAATACATCTTTATAGTGAAGAGACCCAGAAGTCACCTTCTTGATCAAGTACACATCATCTATGCAGTTTTCTCACCAAAAAAGGTTCAATGTGACTCTAATAGTGAGGAAAAATTAGACAAATCCAGAATGTGGGACATTCTACAAGACAACTTGAGGCATAAGAATCAGCCCAAAAAATTAGAATCCACTTCTCAGAAAGAATTATGTCAGAATTTTTATTATTCCAGAATAAAATGGGCCAGAGAAACAACCAAATAAACAGTATGGACCCTGGATTTTTAAAAATTTGTAAGTTTTTTTGGACTACCATATTAGATGGGATTACTGAATGTATTAATTTTCTTAGCTGGGTTGATGATATTGTGGTTGTGACTACCTCATTCCTGGGGAGTCGGGCTAAAAGGACTTACAGACAGAGCAAAACCTGCAACTTCCTTCCAATAGTTCAACCAAAAAAAAAAAAAAGGTAGAAGGAAAACTGTGATCATGTGAGGAGTTAGGTATGTTAACCAGCTTGATATAGTGGTCGTTTCACAGTGTGTAAGCATATCAAAATGTCACACTGCACACCTTAAACATACACAATTTTTGTCAAGTGTACCTCAATAAGGCTGGGAAAAAATAAATGCGGCAAAACATTAAGGCTGTTTACGTGCTCACTAAAATGATATACTTTTAGCTTTTCTATATATTTAAAATTTCCAAAATAAAAAGTTAGGAGTGAAGGTAATCCCCTTTTCTTTCCAATCACTTTATAGATAAATGGAGGTAAGAGCTGAGTATAGAGCCCTACTGTATCTAACATTTATTCATTTTAATGGGGCGCCTGGGTGGCTCAATCAGTTGAGGAACTGACTCTTGAACTCGGCTCAGGTGATGCTCTCAGGGTTGTGAGATCAAGCCCTGTGTGGGGCTCCATGCTCAGCGCAGAGTCTGCTTAAGATTTCTCTCTCCCTCTCCCTGTGCCTCTCCTCCTGCTTGTATGTGTGCTCTCTCTCTCTCCAATAAATAAAACCTTTAAAATAAAAAAATAACCGTTAAGTTAACCTCTGAGACGATATGCTATGTAGACAGAACTTTACTTACTAACAAACAACTAAATGATTACATGTCAAAGAAGCAGAAAAATGTTTTCCTCATTTCACACATAAAACTCTGTAGTTCTTAGTAATAGTCATTGGTCAGATAATCCCTTTCTCCAATATTTAATAAAAAATTACATTTGAGAATATTCCTGAGTTTGCACGCTTTGCCAGTGAGTCCAGCAGCTCCTGGCCCCTGCATGGGAGGTCTTCCTCATCCCTGCGTTAGTGCCCCCCACCCCACCGCCTGCCACCCATGCACAGCGGCCTTCCCAGCCTTACAATTTCAACCTAAGCGTCACTGCATTTGTCTTCTATCACCGCATGGCAGATTGCCACAAGACTTAGTACCCGGACAATCTTTATTATCTCACGGTTTCTGGGAGTCAGGAACTCAGGACCAATCGTGCAGGAAGCAAGGAGAAACCACCATAGCACTGCTGCTCCAAAAGGGGTAAGGAATATACAGTAATACTGGGGCAACTGGGTGGCTCAGTTGGATAAGCAGCTGCCTTCGGCTCAGGTCATGATCCCAGGGTCCTGGGATTGAGCCCCACGTCGGGCTCTCTGCTCTGCAGGGAGTCTGCTTCTCCCTCTCCCTCTGCCCCTCCCCCTGCTTGTACTCTCGCACTCTCTCTCTCAAATAAATAAAATCTTTAAAAAGCGGGGGGTAGATAAGGAAGGTGGATGGCCATCAGTGGCTCACAGCAACTCTGAACTCCAGTGGGGCCCAGGCCGTTCCTAATGAGGGTCTGGCTTCAGGAGCTCAGTTCTGCTTTCGGAGTCATTCTTTCCTTCCCAAGAGGGGAGCCCAGGCGTGAAGCCGTGTGGTTTTCTCAGTGTGCTTCCTGCCCGCAGAGGCTCAGGGATCCAAATACTGCCTCCCCGTGCACGGTCCCCGGCCCTTTCAGTCCGAGCCAACAGTGTTTCTGCCAATTCAACTGTCCTTAAAAGAGAGAGGGAGATGGAAAAGGAAACACTCCGTGGGTCATGTTTTACTCCATTAGGAGACAAAAGGCCACACGCACAACTCTCCTCAAGATAAGCCCCTCTGCAGGGACCGCGGAGGCCAGCTCTCTCCATGTTCTCGGAACCCCTACTGCTGGACTGCACAGTTCTCTGAGGGAACACCTGGGATCTTTCTGAGGTCCCAAAGATTTTCAAGTCACATCCTCAGCTTCACTGGGAGACCAC
This sequence comes from Halichoerus grypus, assembly GCF_964656455.1. NCBI lineage: Eukaryota > Metazoa > Chordata > Mammalia > Carnivora > Phocidae > Halichoerus > Halichoerus grypus. Next base: position 93,769,865 of record NC_135718.1, on the reverse strand, counting down.
GTTTTCCTGAAAGTGTCCCATATTTGATCTTCCCCAGAATCTACTACTTAATTTTAGCAATACTGGTCATATGAAGAGGCCAGGAATTTTCAAACTCAACAGTTCCTTGCTCCTTTTTGTTAACAGTACTTCCCTTAGGTTATTTCTCTCCTTCTACATTTTAGCAACCGAACTGCTAAGCTTTCTGCCACTACAGAACAAGGATTTCCTTCCTCAAATTTCCACTAACATTTTTCTCACTGTTCTTTAAGCTCTCACCCACAGCCTTCCCAAAGGCCATCAAACTTACACCAAGTCTATTCAAAGCTCTTCAGGCTTTCACTAAATGCCTCCAAAACTTTCCAGCTTGTATCCACCACTGAGTTCCAAAAACAATCCTCCATTTTAAATTTTTGTTTCGGCAAAACAAAACCACTGGTACAAAATCTATATTATCAATGGCTCTGTAACAAACTACCCCAAAAGTCAGCACCTTAAATACAATGAACTCTTACTGCAGTTTCAATAGAGCAAGACTGGCTTAGCCTGAAACAGGATCTCTCCTGAGACTACAGGCATTATGATGACCATGGCTGGGGTCATCAAAAGGCTCTACTTGAACTGGGTTTTCTTCTAAGACAGCTTATTCAAGTGGCTGACCAGTTCATAATACCTTGTGGCTTATAATTCCATATTCTTTTTTTAAAAAGATTTTATTTATGAGAGAGAGCACCAGGTGGGGGGCGGGGGAAGCAGAGGGAGAGGGACAAGCAGACTCCCCGCTGAGTGCACAGCCTGATATGGGACTCAATCTCAAGACCGAGATCATGACCTGAGGTGAAACCCAGAGTTGGACACTTAACTGACTGCGCCATCCAGGTGCCCCTTCCATATTCTTGGAATTCAGCGGCCACTCCAACTTTACATGGCTCTGGAAATGCTTTTCCAAGTTAAACACCAGGTTGAATTCTAAACTAGCCTAACAACAGCTTCTCTTACATGTTTTAAATCACAAAATTTGAGCAATTCATAATTTCATTACAGTTTTATGGTTAACCTGCTGAAATCATTTTGACAACCACATGTATGCAAAAGCTCAGTAGGGACTAGCAAAAGCTCAAGACCGTTTCAATGCAAAGGGGCAGTCTGGTCAAGTTCCACTAGATCCCTAAACCAAAGACTCAGGCTCCTCATGTCAATAACTCAGCATGGTAGACACCACCCCAGTGTTTCGGACACTACCTCTAGTCCTGCTACCACACCTATCCATGATTTATGTTATGACTAAAAATTTTTAATAGACTGCACAAAATTAGAGTTAAAAGAGGCAAAGCAAAGGGAGATAGCTAAAATACAGAATACATTAACATAAAACTAGAAAAACATACAGCCCAAGCAAAACCAGCAGGGCAGAACTAGGATCCACACTGTGGAAAAGTAAATTTGTATCCAAAAGAACAGAAACTTGAATCACTGAAACAGTTTGAAGACAAACTATGAAAATTCACTGGGAATCAAAGAAAAGAGGAAAAGAGATAAAACATAAGGGGAAGAAGTGATAAATATGGAGAAAAAATATCCAATCAAAAATACTAAGGCACCATGCTTCTATTGCAGATTAAAAAGGGCCACAAATCCTTTGCCTTTCTTTCCATCAAGAAATGGACTCTATTTCTCCTCCCCTTGAATCCAGGCTGTCCGACCAACAAACTAGGATTCGAACAAATGCTGTACCAGCTCTGGAACTGGCCTTGGGAAGGGCTGGTGTCTTCCAGACTCAGAGGGAGGCAGTCACATGCTCTCAAACAACACAGGCTGTTCTGCGGAGGAAGGGTGGCTTGGAGAATGAAGGCACTCCCAGCCAACACTGATCCCAGGACACAAATTTGGGGGCAAGGCTTTCTTGGATCTCCCAGTTCAGGCTTCCAATGCCACCACAGGAGTAACCCCTAGTGAGACCACCAGAACTTCCAAGTCAAACCATAAAATCATGAAAACTAATAAACCATTGTTGGCTTAAGCCACGAAGTGCTGGGTGGTCTGTTCTGCAACAGTAGATAACTGATGTCACTAAACAGATCTAAAACAACACAATACTGCCAAAATCTACAGACAGAGCTATGGTCTGCCGTATACTTGTATCCCAAGTCCTTGCTGGAAAATAATATATCTTAAACTGTTTGAAAACCCAGCTTGTTTCAAAAATCTGGTTGAAAGTAATAGCTCTTCTATTTCTTAAATTACTTTCTGTTATTTACTTACTTGAAAAAAATATTCTAAATTCTATCCTAGGATTAAGTCAGCCATGTAAGATCAATAAATTTTAATATTACATCTTCAAATTTTACATCTACTTTAAGACGCTTTAAGAAAATTCCACTGGTGTAAGTGTAGTCTCATTCTCTAATTCATTCAACAGTTTTTGAGGGCTTACTAGGCAGTAGGCATTAGAGTGGCAAAGATGAATACGGAATTAAGGGCAGGTAAAAATTTAACACTCCCCTAGCTTTTCCAGAAAGTCAATCCCTGCCTCGTGTGTGTTCACAAAGCATTCTGCGCAAATTTCTGTTTTGTGATCATATTAGTAATAAAGGCTAACACTTATGGAACACTTACTATGTGCCTGGCCTAATTTTAAGCCTTTCACAGGATTTCACTCACTCAGTCCTCACGACAACCACCTCAAGGTAAGTAAGAACTATCATTATCCCCACTTCACAGATGGGGAAATGGACTCAGGCAGAGTCTCTTCCCCCACTTAAGACTCTAGACTCCATGAGAGCAGGTGATCTGTTTCTTCATCTTCACATCCTCCCCAGTCTCCAGCATGTATTTCTCTATAATTAAATAAAGAAATTAGTTTATCTGATCATTGAAATGAATACAATCATTTCCTTCTCTTTCCTTTTCTTTTTTTTTTAATCATTTCCTTTACAAGGACAATTTTTCACTCCTCAAAAGCAAAAGGTAATAATACCTTTTTGGACTAAGGAAAAATGGGCTAGGACTAAATAAATATCTCTGGTTTACTGTTAAGACAAACATAAAATTTGTCAGTTCATTGATAAACACAACTATTAAGTACTAAACTTTTATAAACAAGTCTTAATTTGATAGTAACATATTTTACTCAGTGCCATTTTAATCCAGAAACCCATAAATATCACAATGGCAACTGTACATATCCGTATTTTTAAAAGTTTTTTTTTTAAGAAGTCTATGACAAAGGAATAGGAAAATAAGGGGTAATACCCATTAAAATACGTGCATGAAAAAATCCAAGTAAATATACGACTGAATGCTTTGAACAATGTAATCCGGGTATTTTTGGCTGACCCAGTATTATTTGGGTTGGCAAGGCTGGAATCATCCTGTGATAAAACCTGTGACTAACATTTTCATTGCATATTCTGGCTTAAAAATGAAAATCTTTACATAATTCATCTGATAACTTAAAAACTCACAATCCTTCAAATACTGGATAGAAACTGAAATTTGGATTCTATAAGAAAAATAAAGTCAAGTTAGGGAGCATTTTACAGACACACCCCCTAGTACTCCTACAACCAGACAAAATGGTGACGTCTTGAAATAATCTCCACAGGGGCGAATCTTAGGGAATACCCGTGTGCCAAATTTTAAATCTAACCTCTGGAAAGGCTGTTGTCTCTCCTGGAAATGTGATGTATATATCAGAACTTTTTTGGAGGACACTGCTGCTTGGCTACCACAGTGTCAACTCCCAGTCCCCTCTGTCCCGCCACCTCCCGCTACAGAGACAGAGACTCGCTTTCTCACAGGTACGGGGACACATAACCCAGTTCCGAGGAACACAACATGAAAGGAAGTCTGATAGTGAGCTCTGAGAAAGCTGCTAGTTTCCCAATAAAAAGGACAGTGTTGCCGACACTGGCCATCTCCCATCCGTCTGCCTTGAACAGAAATGTAACGCTCATTAGTACAGCCATCTTGAAACCGTAAAGCAACAAGCGTCGCACGAAAAGCCAACAAGCTAAAGGTGAAGCAGCAGAGAGAGCTTGAATCTCTTATGATTTTATCTTTATTTGCTAAACAGCTAGCAGTTGCTCACCTTTACCCTTCTTAAGTGAAAAAAATAAACCAGTCTTTGTTTTGTTACTGTTGGCTGGGTTTTCTGTTATTTTTAGCAGAATGCCTGCCTTACTAATACATTTACAAACATTTAGAGAATATGGTGTACAATTCCTTTAATTAAAAAAAAGTTATAGTACTTGTATAAATAAAAAACAGTCCTACTGATGCCAAATAAGCGTGACAAATTAAATCCAGGAGGTCCTAGATATTTTTCCTTTAATAACAGTTCTTCTAACTATAAAAGCAATATATTCACTTTAGAAATTACACAAAATACAGAAAAATATAATGACGGAAAAAAACTCACTACCCAGAAATAATCACTTTTCATATTTGGTATATTTCCTTCCAAACAATTTTTAAACATACATCTATATACAAAACTGTACTTTTTTATTTTCATAAACTGGCATCATGCTGGATAGGACTTATTAACTGATACATGCACCAGTAACAATAATTCAAGAGCATATGAAAGAACAGAAATCTTAAAAACAAAAGCATCTCTTCCACCATTCCCTGCCCTGCGCACGCGCACGCTCTCACACACACAACACACGTAGCCTCCCTCTCTTTTCCACTTCTCAAAAACAGCCACTTTTAATGTTTTTGGTATTACGCCTCTGTCTCTTGATTTATCACCTTAACCACATCAACCGACTTCCCACTCTGAGTGAAAACCTGGGTTCCCCTTCACCCTTCTTCCCAATTCTTTTTTTTTTTAAATATTTTATTTATTTATTTGAAAGAGAGACAGCAAGAGCAAGAGACGGAACACAAGCGGGGCAGTGGGAGAGGGAAAAGCAGACTCCCAGCTGAGCAGGGAACCCAATGCGGGGCTCGATCCCAGGACCCTGGGACCACGACCTGAGCCGAAGGCAGACGCTTAACGACTGAGCCACCCAGGCACCCCCCTCTTCCCAATTCTTACTACTTTTATTTTCATTTTTAGTTTTTCTACTGCTTAATATTATAAAGTCAAAAAAAAAAAAAAAAAGTACACTGAAGCTCTACTTCTTGGCCAATGAATTTTGGATAGAATGTATTTGCTTCCAACTACGCAAGATAAGGAAATTAGTGTTCTTGTAGGGCAAACAGTTTTAGTAAAATTTAACCACAGGATTAAAATGTGACTATCACTTGACCTTACCCAACCCAGAGTGAGGAAGAAAAAAGTACATATACTTGTTGCTTGAAGCACTAGTTCATTTAACATAGGAAAAAATGTTGGGAAAGATAGAAGTGTAATGAAGAACAGATACAGAGAACAACTGAAAGAATTTTAAGTTCTCAATGAATTGGAAAAAATAGTTACAGACCAACATGAATTTCAAAATTACAAAAGATGAAGCCAGAGGAAGCGAGCACAGCATTCAGGTCTGGACAACAGGAAAGGAATACTGATTAACTCCTCTTTTACACTTACCTTCTCAAAAGAGAACCATCATAATGCCATAATGCCAACATTGATGGCCAGAGGTGCTGAGCCTCCTGAGCTGAGCTCCAGTTAGCATCAATAATCTCTGAGAAATGCAAAGCATCAGAAGGGATTAAAAAAAAAAAAAAAAACTGAAAAGGGCAAGTATCCTTATTGTTTTTACAGAGGAAAATAATGGAAGAGCCTAAACATTAAATATTAGTAAAGCTGATGGGAAATTTAGCAATACCCTATAACAGATTACTAAATAATAGCTATTATTTGCTAACCTTTTGGTATGTCCCATGCACTGTGCTAAGGGCTAATCAAGAGTCTTACAACCACTTGTTATCATCACCATTTTCCGGATGAGAAATTTAAGGCATATTAAGTATTTTGCCCACAGTCACTAATAAATGGCAAAGCCAAGATCTGAAGTTAAAGTCCATCCTCTTAACCAGTGGACTAAACTGACAGTACATGAGTACTTAAAAGTGAAAAAAGTAGATGGATGAGAAGAATAGATTATCTAAAAGCAATTTATATCAAGTTAGACACTTTTTTCAAAATGTTGAGTAACCATGTTGCAATGGCATAGACAAATCTCTAAGATACACTGTTAAGTGCTTATGACGTCATTTACGCAAAATGAGATAAAACACAAGATCCAAATGTGTATACAGAATAAAGTGTAAAAGTCTTGTTTCTCTAATTATCCCTCTTCCTGTCCCCCACCTAATCTCTTGGATTCCAATCTCTTGACAAGAGACAAGTATCACCTATTGTTTGGTATGTATCCTTCTGGTTCTTACCTATTTTAAGAAAAATGTTGGCTTTAAGGTAGCACATCCCACTTGACAGTGGTTATTTCTGAGAAGGAAATTGGGAGTGGAGGAATCATATCACACACTGCTTATTTATATACTGCTTGGATCTTTTACAAAAGGAATTAATGTATTATGTAGATAATACAAATGGTTTTAATCACAATGATGCTCAAAGAAAACAGGGCAAAAGTTTCTAAGTGTGACCTTGATGGCCTCCTTGGAAGGGAAAAGTCTGATATATTAAATTACAGAACAATTACAAAACTTTTACACGACAAAAACATAAAGTTAAAAGATATTCAAGCCAGGAAAATATTTGTAACAAAAAAATGATTAATAAAATAATGGTATCCTGAATATACAAAAAGCTCTTACAAATAAATAACATATAAAATGTGTAAAAACTGACTAAAGACCGCATATATAAAAATTGACTAAGGACAGAAACAAGCAATTCATTTGAAGAAAAAATGGCTAAAAGCACTAACAACAAAGTTAAACCTCAGTAACAAATAAATGTAAAATAAAGCAGCAATATGATGGCAAGAACTAAAAAGAATAAAACCCAGTGATAATTATGGCACGAGAAAGCAGAAACTTTTACATACCAGTAATAGGAATGTAAACTGGTAACATGCGGACAACAAACTGGCATATGTAAATGATCTGCATAAACAACACATAATAAAAGTTCCTTTGAAAGTTAAAACTGAGAAAAGGACTGCAGCCTTGGATTGCAGTGATGGCCCTCCTATGATACATACTGTGGGAGCGAACAGTCCTGCTGTGGTCTTCTCTGCACTGACCACACCTACAGGATTATGTTCACTTCTGGGCACTGCATTTTTAAGAGAAACATTGACAAACAGGTATTTCCACAGTAGGACACCAAAATTATGTGTGAGGGCTAGAAACCATGTCATACAATGAACAAATGAAAGAAAAGAGAACATTTTGCTTAAAAAAAAGAAGATTTTAGGGAAGATATCACAGCAATCCTGAAATATCTGAAGGCCTATCCTATGGAAAACAGAACTTGTTTTACATTGCTCAGGAGGGCAAAAGAAAGCCCACTAGTACTCGGAGCTATTAAATAATGAAACAGTTATGCCTTACATAGTGAGATTTTAATTATCCACAATATCAGAGATAAATGATCCATCAGAAACATGGTAGAAAAGATTCTTCTAGGCTGTCTTGAACTCAGAAGTACTTTGCAGTTCTAAGAGTAAAATGTGGATAAATATTCCAGAACTATGACCACTACTCTATTTTCACTCTAGTGTCCAGAGTGCACCTACCTGCTTTGGATACCTTATATATTAATCCTTCCTGGGACAAGCAGAATCCTGTGCAGCCAGCCACCTTGGCCAGGAAGAACCATTTGGTCATTTCTACCAATTCCTACCATTAATTCCATTTTCCCTCACACAAAAGCTTGACAGATAAACATGATCTAGAATCCCAGCATTGCCCTTACCAAAACCCTATCCTAGATATAGGCTGCTTTCATAATTGTGATCTATTTTGTGTTCCCTGCCTTGCCTCTGCTGTCCCAATTCTAGTTCCTTGCCCTGAAATCCGTGACATACTGCTATTTGACCTTCTAAAACTGTTTTCTTCCTCATTCACTCAAAGACTAAGAGCGTACTATGTTCAAATTACCAGTAGACCCTAGATGCAAAATACAGTTGTTATTAGACACAGTTCCTGCCCTCGGGAAGCTGACAACGGACAAAGAGAAATAACGGAACTACGTAAGAGCCCACATAATGCCACAAGAAAGCAAAGTGATATAATACTACAGACTAATCATTCCAACTTTGTAAGACTGTGTGATCTGGGAAAAAACAGAGATTATATTAGAATTTATATCTGAAGGACACAGAAGATTTTCATTGACAAAGACACAGGAAAAAAAATATGGCAAGTAAAAAAACAGGCATAACAACAACATACATAAAAGAAAACATGGTGATAGGTACACAGTTAATCACATCAGTAAGATAAGTGATTGATTACAGAATGTAAACATATAATTAAAGAAACGTTTCTCTACGTCAAAGGAAATAAAAATAGTTTCTCCAAGGGAGGTAACGCAATAAGCTCCAGAGGAACGGCTTCCCTGCATTCCCCGCTGGACACAGAGTGGTAAGTGATACCACTCAGGTAGCGTAAGGATTCCACCAGATGGAAAATACTCCCCTTTTTCTATTCTCACAGGGTTTTAAACTCTCCTCCTGTCCAACAGTTCTACGCCCCTCCCTCACCAGGTACTAATAAGAGACTTTTTAAAAAAGAATTAAAAAAAAAAAGAACTCCAATACCTGCCTGAGTGTCAGAAAGAAACAAAAGAAACAAAATATAAAGTGTTATAAAATTGGCAATAAAGAAATCTCAGCTACTGGTCCAGGCTAAGCCCCTAACTCAAAAACTTACCTGTTTTCTAATCTGGAAGATAAATGGGTATAAAATGAGATTACTTCTAAAGTCTCTTCTAGCTTATAATTCTATAAATTTACTCAAAAAAAAAGGTCCAGCTATGTTTCCAAGTGATAGGAACGCAACTGGTTGAAACCATCAGTTTCCTCAAATATAAATGGAGATGAAATTTCGACTTCACATAACTTGTTATGAGCAATTCCATGACAAAATTAAGTTAATTATAAAACTTAAACAAGTTTTTATATCCATACATTAAAGCATATACATATCAGAGTATAAGTCGGGTGACTTCTACTAGACTAATCAATCTTCCCACACATAAAATTATAAACTCTGTACAAAATATAAATAACAACTAGTTGAAGGCAGTGGAAAGCATCAAAAGCAAGCAAAAACTGGAGGGAAGTTGGCACCTGAAATAAGGAACTGCATTGGGTGAGATCTGCATTTATATGGCTTTCTGCTTGAGGGGCTCCCCCATTCCTTGCAATTAAGGTGGATACAATTCAGACAGAAAACTATAGTCTTGCTGGCTTAAGGAGTCAGATGCTGGAGTCAGAGATGCCAAAATGGCTGGAAAGTAAGAGAGATATCCCACAAATAAGGGAGACACATGGGGCAGCCCAAAAACCTACCTGTAAACTCAACCCAAATTCTGGCTAAACCTTGAGCTGTGCATGCATAGAAAAGACTCCAGTGAGCCTGAAAGCAAAAATCAAAAAGTGGAGAGAAGAGCTGAGATTTCAGCTTGCTCTTCACAATAGGTAAAATAAAGTGTTGAGTCTGAATAGAAGGACAGTACCAGTTATCACAAAAAGTCTCTGGAGAAAACAACAGATCACAAATCTGTAAGTATATCATCACAATGAACTGAATGCAGCTGAAAATTACTAGACATATGAAGAAATGAGAAAGTAGGCAAAGAAAGAAAGCAGTCAACAGAAACGAACTCAGAAAATCCTAATGCTGGAGTCAGCAGACAAGGACATTAAAGCAACTATTATAAAAATATCCAACGAGTTAACAGAAAATACAGTCATAGTAAATGAAGAAAGATAGCAGAGGAGTCAGTGAACTTAATAGCTTAACAGATTGTTCTACCTCTAGAGCTGAGAGACAGAATATTGAAAAAAATTAACACAGCCTAATTGATCTGTGAGACATTGTCAAGTAGTCTTCACAGGTATAACCAGAGTCCCAGAAGCAGAGGAGAGAACAGGGTAGAAAAGGTTCTTTAGAAATAATGGCCAACACAACTTCCCAAGTTTGGTGAAAAACGTAAATTTATATATCAAAAAACAAACAAAAAAATCCAGTAAATCCAAAATGTGATACATAAAAGAAAACAACATGTAGGCACATCACATTCAAACCACTGAAATCAAAGCTAGAAAAATCTTGAAAGCAGTCAAGGAAAATGACATGTTATATATAGGTAACAACACAAACAGCTGACTTCTCATCAAAAACAAGGGAAAGCAGAAGAAAATGAAATGGCATCTTTAAAGTGATGAAGGAAACAAATTAAATCAGAATTCTATATACAATTAAAAAAATCCTTCAAAAATGAAGGTGAAAACATTTTAAGACAGACAAAAATATGAGTGCACTATTCACCAACAGATCTGCTCTTAAAGAAAGCTCTTCAGACTGAAGGAAAACATTATCAGATAGAAACTCAAGTCGATAGAAAGAAATAAAAAGAAACACTGCAGGTAAGTATACATAATAGACTGCATTTGTCCTGCTCTTCTTTAAAAGACACAAAAAAGGCATAAAAAAACAAAAATTAAAATATTGTATCATAGTTTATAACATATTCATATCTAATATATATTAGAACAAGGCACTCAGGAGGAGTAAATATAACTATAGTATTTCAAGGATGTTATATTTTACATGAAGTAGTAAAATATTAACCCCGTAAAGAATGTGATAAATTAGAGATGCATATTATAATCTCAACCTCAACCTCAGCACAAGTGACATTTTGGAGTAGAAAATTTTTTGTTTGGGAAGAACCGTCCTGTACATGGTAGAATATTTAGCAGCGTCCCTGTTCTCCACCCACTAGAAGCCAATAGCACACCCACTCCAAGTCATGACAACCAAAAATGTCTCCAGACATTGTCAAGTGTTCCCTGGGGAGAAAAATAATCCTGGGTGAAAACCACTGCCCTCCAACAACCATTAAATAAAGAATGCAAGATTACAGAGCAGTTCAGTTTTTTCTATTATGGCCCATCTAACAAGACTAGACTTTTTTTTTTTCTAACCACTCTAGCCTCCCATATGAAATTTTAATACCACAGATATATGTATATGTTTACATATTTATATAATGTGTCCCATTTGAAAGGCACAAACAACTGTAATATCTACATTTTTTGCACAGAGGCATTAGATGAAATACTAAAAAAATTTCAATTAACCCAAGGGAAGGCCAAAAAAGAAAAAAAAAAAAAAAATATATATATATATATACACACACACATATATATATACATACACACACATATTATATAGCCTATATATACAAATACACAAGCAGAAATTTTTTTAAATAGGACAAATAGAAAATAAATAACAAAACGGTAGACCTAAATTCAATCAAATCAACATCATAGATTTGTTTTATATTTTAATAAGAGGTATAACTAACAAGCCAATAGCAGAGATAAAATGAGAAAGTAAAAAAATTCTAAACCCAAAATTTGCAGGAATATGGGAAGAAGGAAACTCAACCATATTAATAATTACCTTAATAAATATGAATGTTCTAAATATAAATGGTCTAAATTAAAGGGTAAAGACTGTCAAATGAGATTAAGGGAAAAAAAACAGAACCAGACCCAAAAATATGCTGTGTACAAGAGAGGCATTTTAAATATAAAACACAGATAAGCTAAATGTAAAATAACAATAATAATAAGTAAATAAATAAATGTAAAATAACATTTTAAGAAGATATAAGATGTAAACATTAATCAGAAAAAGTCTGGAGTGATTATAATATTAATAACAGACACACTGAATTTCAAAACGAAGAGTATTACACCAAAAAAAAAAGATGGACATTTCATAAGCATAAAAGATATAATACATTAAGAAGATATAATCATTATAAATGTGAATGCATCTAGTAACAGAACTTCAAAATATGTAAGGCAAAATAGACAGAAAAAAGAAACAGGTAAATTCACAATCATAGTTGGAGATTTTACCTCTCTCTCAGTAATTGATAGAACTAAAGAAAAAAAAAATCAGTAAAGTTAGAGAAGATATGACTCACTATAACCCATGCTGACCAGACATTTATAAAAAACTACACCCACAACAGCAGAAAAATCAATAGAGACCATATGGTGGACCATAAAAAAAAATTTTTTTAAATAACAAAAAATTCCAGATGACTGAAATTTTACATAGTATCTTCTGTAATTACAATCAAATAGAAAGCTGAAATCAAAACACTAAGATATCTAAAAACTCCTATATCTTTTCAAAGTAAGCAACATTCTTCTAAATAACCCATGGTTCAAAGAGGAAATCACAAAGCAAGTTAGGAAACATTTTACACTAAATAATAATGAAAACACATTTCATCAAAACTTGTGGGGCATACTTAGGCAGTGAAGTAAGATAAATCCACAGATTTAAGCGTTTATATTTAAAAAAAAAAAAGTTTAAAATCAATGATATAATATTTTACCTTAAGCCAGAAAAAAAGACAAGCAAAATAAAACAGTAACGAGCAAATGCAGTGAAATTAAAAAAAAAAGGACAAAGAAAACAAAGCAAAAATTTGGCTCCTTGAAAAGATTAGTGAAATGTATAAACTCCTAGTAAAACTGATCAAAGAGAAAAAAAAAAAGAGAGAGAGAGAATTCAATAAAGGGATTATCATTACAGATCCTGTGAACACTTAAAGAATAAGGAAATATTAAGAACAACTTTATGCCAAATATATCAATAGCTTAGATGAAATGGACAAATTCCTAAAAAAAAAAAAAAAAAAAACACAATTTGCCCAAACTGACACAAGATGAAACAAAAAATCTGAATAGTCCTATACCTAGCTATTAATGAAATTGGATTTATTATCAGAAATCTCACCAAAAATGCTCCAACCCAAATGGTTTCACTGATGCATTTTAGCAAACATGTTAAATTAGAGATAAACCCCATCTTATGTAAATTCCTTCAAAAATTAAGGAGAAGGGAATATTTCCCAACATATATATTTTAGGAGTCCTGCATAGCCATTATACGAAAACCTGAAATGAAAATGACAGACCAATGGAAATGCAAAAAAAAAGATCCTTAACAAAATATTAGTATATCAAAACTGGTAAATTAAATATAATACATCATGACCAAATGGGATTTATTCTAGCCATGAAACTAATACACCATATTAACAGAATAATGGGAAAAATCAAATAGCCTGAAATTTCAGTAGGTATGGGAAACTTTTTGAAAAAAGTGAACACCCACTCATGATAAAAACACTCAGCAAACTAGAATAGAAGGGAACTTTCTCAACCTGACTAAAGGCAGCAATAGAAAACCCACAACTAACACAATAGTGATTATTACATAATATTATGATGATAATGGTAAAATAAATGCTTTCCCAATAACATGAGAAATAAGGCGGAAAGTCTACCCTCACCACTTTTACTCAAAATTGCACCCGAATTCCTAACCAGCGAAACAAGACCAGAAAAGTTAATTAAAGGCATTAGAATTGCAAAGGAAGAAGCAGAACTGTGGCTCTTTGCAGATGACTTGACCATCTATGCAGAAAATTAGTAAAAAATTCATGTTAATAAAAGTAACTAACATGAATAAGTGAATTTAACAAGGCTGCAGGATACAAGGTCAATACACAAAACTCACTGCTTATTGCGAAGGGGAGTGTGTGTGAGTGTGAGCGTGCATAACAGCAGCTCCAGTTCTTTTTTTTTTTATGTATTTATTTTGAGAGAGAGAGAGAGTATGCGAGAACATGCAAGCAGGGGAAGGGCAGAGCAAAAAGGTAAGAGAGAATCTCAAGCAGACTCCCCGCCGCGCACAGAGCCCAACCGGGAGCTCAGTCTCATGATCCTGAGATCATGACCTGAAGGGAAACCAAGAGTCTGAGACTTAACCAAATGCGCCACAAGGCGCCCCTAGCAGCTCTCAATTCTATAACTCTAGAATGCATATGAAAGCTTATCATTTGATGGTTCTCTCCATTTGGTTTACTTGGTTAAAATTTCCAAAATAAATGTATTCAAATTATGAGAAAAATAAATTTCACATTTTTTAAGGGTTGGGGGCAGAGGGAAAGGGAGAGAGAGAATCTTAAGCAGTCTCCACACCCAGCATGGAGGCCACCTGGGACTTGATCTCACAACCCTGAGATCATGACCTCAGCCAAAATCAAGAGTCAGATGCTTAACCGACTGAATCACCCAGGCACCCCAAATTTCACATTATTGTAAATACATTAAATCTCAGAGTTCCAATACCATTAGAAAATAAATTTAATTTTTTCAGGTTTATGCTCCATTTGTAACATCAATAGTCGAAATGAGCTTCTCTAATCTATCATGTGATTTATTCAGTCACTATCACAGCTCTTCACTTTCTATGGAATATGCTTGCTGCTGAGTAGTAAACAGATAATCATACTGTCATTTTCTATTTCCATAGTCACTTGATAATTTATTTCAAAACTCACTTTGTGAATAAAACATGAACAAAAGGTACACAAGTATGTACAGAGTAAAGGAGAAGGTCCTTGGACTTGGATGAGCACCCAACAAATTGTGTATTTTGCTTTCCATAACAGCTTAAAACTGACTAGGTCACAACAATCACACATTAAAATATAGCCCAGCTTACAATCTTCACATTACTAAAATATTCTGCATAGGGGCATTAAGATATTTTGAGAGAAAACTCATAGACTCAGGAAGTTTTAGCTTGGAATTACCAAACACTAACATTCCGGTTCCTCTAAATAAGTCATTTCAAAGAATATAAAACAAATATCATTCCAAGGTCACAGTTTATGGATATCCTTGAACTGGAAACTATTAAGTACAAGGCAAACTAAGGGAACAAGTTCTTTGAAAACACAAACTGGTTACATACACAGAACACAACATGAAGGTTCAATTTGTTAGATATTGAGGCAACAAAAAGTATAAGGAATCTGCAGCATTTTCATCAATTCAAATGTTTTTACTGATAAAACCTTACCTCTTAGATTTGTTACCAATTTCAAAACAGTAAGATTTAGAGTTGACTAACAATGCATTACAGATTTTAACTTGTTTTTTGGGTTTTTTTTAAGATTTTATTTATTTATTTGACAGAGAGAGTGAGAGAGGGAACACAAGCAGGGACAGAGGGAGAGGGAGAAGCCGGTTTCCCGCCGAGCAGGGAGCCTGATGCGGGGCTCGATCCCAGGACCCTGGGATCATGACCTGAGCCGAAGGCAGACGCTTAATGACTGAGCCACCCAGGCACCCCAGATTTTAACTTGTTATCAAAAAACTGGCTCTCCACATTTATAAGAGACTACTTACCTTTTTAAGAAACAGTACTATTACGCAAACAGAATTTTATAAATTACAATCAGCCCTGGTTAATAGTATTTCAGTCTACTTAATTCTATAATTCAGAACTTTTTTTTTTTTCCAAAGATTTTATTTATTTATTTGACAGAGAGAGACACAGCGAGAGAGGGAACACAAGCAGGGGGAATGGGAGAGGGAGAAGCAGGCTTCCCACAGAGCAGGGAGCCCGATGTGGGGCTCAAGCCCAGGACCCCGGTATCATGACCTGAGCCGAAGGCAGACGCCCAACGACTAAGCCACCCAGGCGCCCCCAATTTAGACCTTTTAAGCTGGCTAAACTTCCCACTTTATTAACGGGGTAAGTTTCCTCATAGCAAATATCACCACTAGCTGTAATGGGATAAAAAACCAAAAGAGAGCAAAACTTTTGACATCAACTTTAGAGATCTGCAGTCACCGACAGTATACCCAGGGCTGGTCTGTGAAAGAGATCATCTAACGAGCATCTAATATGTATGCAGATATGTCCTATGCTGATGTACAACCAAACTGTGAGGTTCTGTCCCAGGACCATCAAAGAGGAAAATGCAGGTGGCACTTGATTCCATGTGTGCTACGTGATGTTTTCTTTACTGTCATCTCTAAGACCAACAATCCTATGTTAATGTGTTATCTCAATTAATACTTACATTTTGTAATTGCTCCAGAAAAATACACCAAAAGAAAAGTTTCAGTATGGATATATATCACCAATCACCAAAGTTAGGAAAGCATTTGTCCCACACAGTATCATTAATTATTTTAAGTCTGTTTTTTTCCTTTTCCAGGATGATATTTACTGAAGAACAACTTATTTACATTGAAAGTACAAATAAAATGAGATTCAATCTGGACAGGAGCTAACAAGAACTGATTTATAAATACAAGTTTGAGGAAAAGGACTGATATTCAAAGTAAGGGCTAATATAACTTTTCTACTAATACTTTTATTAATAGTTTAAAAATACTCTATACATATTAGCTCGTACTGCTTACCACGGCACTGTGAGGTAAAGAAAGCAGATGTTATCATACTTATTTTCAAACAAGGACACCCAAGCTCAGGCGATGAAAATCTATCTGCCCAGGGTAAATAGGCAGCAAACAATAATGCTCTTTTAGAAGAAATTCTTTGAACCAAAATATGGCCAAACAACAAGAGACTACCTAATGAAATTTGCTTGACTAAAACACAAAGTTATTTTTAAAATCATACTGAAAATCTCTAAAGGAATAAATTAAGAATGGTGGAGAGAAAAAATGCCCAGTTTGGTTTCCCCTAATATTTCAACTAATGCTTTCAAGAGTCCAGTTAAAACTGCCATCACAAATCCTCAGTCAGTGAATCTAACTTGTCTTCAGCATAGGGAAAATACACAAATTGTACAAATAGATAGGAGACACGACCAGCAACCTCAGTCTTTCATTCACAAGTATAAACACACCCACAAAACCACCAGATACCTGAGGAATACTAACACCACCAAAAAAGAACCAAAATAAACAAACTGAAAAAGTTACTCAGAGGGGAGAAAAAATTTAAAAATAAAGTCTAGTTAGTGTCCTAAGATAAAAGATTGTATTATATCTGTAAAATAAGAGCCGGTGGCTATGAACTACAAAGAATTCCCAGAAGTATAAAGTAATAGCTGAAACAGATAACTGTAAAGGGCTCAAAGAAAAAGTCAAGGAAATCTTCCAGAACAAGGCAGGTAAACAGACATGGAAGTGAAAGAAAAATCGTAACACCAGAACACTGATATAGACGCTCTAGGGGTCAAAGCCGTAAAAGAATACAGAGAACACAGAAGGGAAGAAATAATGAAAGAAATACAGAAGATTCCCTAGAACTGAAGACATATGCCTGTGTATCCAAAGGGTCACAAATGTTTTACAGGATGAGTTAAAAAGAACTACATCTCATCCTCCTTAAATTTCATAACATCAAGGATAAAGAGGCATGGACACAACAAGCTTCCAGAGAACAAAAACAGGTTACCTAGAAAGAAATTACTCCTATTAGCATTAAGCCTCTTATCAGTGAAACTGGTTACCAAAAGGTAATGGAATGCAACCTTCAAAATTCTAAAGGAAAACTGCTGCACAACTGAATTCTATACCCAGCTAAGGCATGTACTGGGTGTGAAAGTGAAAAGCACATTTTTTAATACTCTGTTGACAAGCAACCCCCCACATATTCTTTCTGAAAAAAGTACTCCAGGAAATTAAAAAAAAAAAAAAATTACTTCTAGAACATTGTAAAATAAATCCAAAACAAATCTGTAAAATAAATCCAAAACAAATAGGGGAAAGACACAAGATCTAAGAAAGCAGAGAACGTGTCCAAGAATGCAATTAAATAACATGCTATTAGCTGAGCATCATACCCAGAAAAAAGTCGGTTCACAATAGAATGTCAACAAATACTATGATTAAAAAGCTGCATAACCAAGTGGTATGATAAAGGCAGACACTCTTTAACCAACAGAGGGGCAACATGGCAACTGGAAAATCCAGGAAAAACTGGTACAGCCCAGACTAGAAGCCAAACTAAAGTGCATCCTGATCTTGAACACCAGCATTTGTTCTCCATGGCTCCCACTGTGCCCATCATACTACTTTCTTAGCAGCAGGGAGTATTTACTTATCACAATATTGATTACTGCTTCTCCAAATCAACAAGTGAAACTGTGACAAACCTTGACAACATTAAATAAATGTTGACACAACCTGGGAGGGGACCATGAGGTATTCAGGGGAAAGACTGTGAGGGGTACTAATTTTTCTCAACTCATAAAGTGGCAAGTTTAGAGATGATGCCTAAGTACTTTCTAGAATTAAGAGTGCAAGTGTTGGAAGTGTAACCATGAAGCCCTCTCCCCTCCTTCAGGGAAGGAAGGAAGAGAATAGATATTACAAGTTAAATTCTTCATTTTTCACAATGGTGATAGACATATACTCAATTATTTAAGATTACTCAAATATAAAGTTTAGCATATTATACATAAAATTGAGATAATAATCACCAAAAAATTAAAAATAGAAAAGGTCTAAAATGGCTATATGCGAGAAACCAGTTTGAAGAAGGAGAGGGTAGAAAAGACTTTTATTTATCATTTTATACCTTTTTGTACTATTAACCAATGAAGGAAAAACACAGAGAAACTTTTGTCCATTTTTTCTTGTTTCTTTATCCCATGCATTATATACCAACCTTCTTTTATGGTATTTCAGACAAGACACAATTAATTAAACTCAAGAACCACCCTAAATCTCTGGCAAAATTCGGTGACAGCAACAGTTTACACTGGTTTTAAAACTCTCAAAACATATCCACATCCATTATCTTACTTAATCCTCGCAATGGTCTTATGAGAGCAGATTTTAGAGCTTAATAAAGTATTACTCCAAAAGGTTTAAGTGATTTGCCATCCCAAAGAAAGTAAGAAAGGTAGAATAAATGTAATAGGCAAGTTAAAAAATAAAGAAAAAATGCCTTCATACAGCAATGAAATCTGAAAAAGCCCTCTAACCTTATAACAGACCATACAATAAATGAAACAACAGTACAATAGTTGGCTGAAACAGTTTTTATCATGAAACACACACTTACCATATGACCGGCAATCTCATTCCTAGGTTATCGCCCCAGAAAAAATGAAAACACATCACACCAAGATACGCACTCCCTTGCTCATAGCAGTCTTATTCATAATAGCCAGAAACTAGAAACTACAAATATCCATCAGCTGGTAAACAGATAAATTGTATTATGGCCAAACTACAGAATACACCTCAACAGTAAAGAAACAACCTAATGAAAGGCACAACAACATGGATGAATCCTTAAAGTATTACGCTATGTGAAAGTAACCAAACACAAAGGGCCATCTGACTCTACTTATAAGACATATTAGAAAAGGAAGATTCCAGTGGTATCACATCAGTGGTTTTCAGCACTGAGGAAAGAGAACTGACTGCATCGGAGAATGAGGGCACTTTTGGGGTGACAGACATGTTTGATGTCATAACTGCAGTGCTTGTTACACTACTGTATGAACATAGCAAAATTCATCAAAGTATACACTTAAAATTGGTGAATTTTATTGTTCTGAAAATTATAACTCACTAAGACTGATTTTTTAAAACTCAGTCATACATAATCCCATTTATCTTCTGACAACAGCTTTTCAAGCACAGGAATTAACTACAGACCCACAAGGAACAGTGAAATTACTATTTAAAAGGTAACTTTTAATCAGAAAATAGATACAGTACACAGGACCTTAAAAGTCCTGACAATGAAACAGTCCTCATTCTACTCAATTTGGCCACGTGGATAAACACTAGTTGCCTGGCAACTAGTCTACACTCCAGATTTCTTAATAAACATATTAACCACATTAGCAGGTGATCTCATAGAGGATAAACTAAGCTTTACATTGAAGAGTTCTTCCTTTAGTATTAAAAAAAGAATAATAATGCATTTGAATTATTTATCCGAAGTAGTAGGAGTGAACAAGTGAACAAGAAATACTAAAGCTAGATCATGAAAAATAAAAATATGAAATGAAACATACACACACACACATACACACAGAGACAACACAAAAACCCTTTCTTCATGTGGTCTTTTACCTTCAGACTCTCCTTAACTAACTTACAGGACTGCTGAAGCTGTGAGATTGTGGGTGAACTCTTTCCCTTTAAGCCTTAACCCCTCCCCTGCTACCACCCAAACTGGCTTAATATAAATTTACATGTCTTTAAATGCAGACAAGTTATAAACTTTTCTAGATATCAAATATCCGAAAAACATCTCTCTGAATTGTAGACTCTGTGGACACGGAAAAATACAACACGAACTTTCTGTAACATGCAAGCACACAACATACCAGGAGGCCAAGTCCTCGTAACGGTGATGATAAACTATCAAAATCAAGAATTACAAAGAATTCCTAAATAACAAGCAAATTCCTAACACGTAAGTTAGATATCATTTCTCTCTCACTGGACATGGTCTGTCCGTTGACTCTGTAACAGCTTCGGAACAAATGTCAACTTCCAGGACATCGCTGACCACGAGCACACTTACCACACATGCGACTTTCGGCTTTGGTGAGTACTTACCCCTCTTCTGAACCCAGCCTTCTTTCACCACGGTAACATCGCTCATGATGGCTCCCCTCTGAGCCCCCAACGTGGAGAAATGCTACTTTGTGGTATCAGCTTTGGGGTTTGGATTCTCTGCTGCTGCTGCCCTTCCCACTCTCTAGTGATGACTCAGCCTGGAAGGAAGTATTGAAGAAAGAATTTCTTTTTTTTCCATTCTTGCAACTCACACAGCAATAACAAACAACTAATTCTTTGTAAATGTCTTCAACTGGCCTGACCTCACATAAAACTCTAACTCCTCAAACTGGGGAACTTATTTATTCAACAGTTCTATAATGAACGGGATTCCCTGGTCTTGTGACAGATTTCAAATGATAGTGAAACTTTTAACCTAAGAGGCTGTAACAAAAAAAATCTTAAGAAAACCCCTGTCACACCTATACAAATAATACAGAAAATCTGTTTGGTGCTGTGTCAGAGGTGAAAAGGGAAGAAAATGAAAGTTAGGTGAACTAAAAGTAAACTTTCGTGTATGTCTAGTTCCAAAATCTATGTGGATTTAGGAATATTTATGGCAAAGCAATTGTGAATGTTTTTAATAGCTGTATTTTATGGAAAACACAATGTGCTAAGAAACCAGCACTTATGTATGCTTACTCTGCCCTATTCCAAGAATTATTTTAGACAATCAATGAATTAGATGACAATGAATTTTTAGGTTACAATAAATAAAATAGTATAAATAATACAAAGTCAATGATTTTTTAAAATACACGAAGTGAAAAAGGAATATGAAAGTGGAAAAAAATATGGGATATCTAAGATGTGCCAAGAACAAGTGCTTACATCTATTATTCTCAGGTAATCCTCACAGTAAACCCAGGAGGGTACCATTAACTTCATTTCATAGATGAGTAAACTGAGGCTCACAGAGATTTAGCAGCGTGCCTGATTTCAACACAACTACTGAATGATGGAGCCCACATCTGAACCAGACCATCTGACTCCAGAGCCTGCAGTCCTAACTCCAAAACTATACTGCCTTAAGATGGAAAAGCCAGAGTAAAAGTCTACATATTCGCAAAAGATGGGCCACAAATTTAGCAGGAAAGCTTTCAGGAAGCAGTGCAAATAAGGAAACGCAATTGGTTTCAATATTTACAGTATCCATAAATATTTTTTAAAAGAAAAAAAGAAGTTGCTTCAGAAGGAATACAATTTTTCCTGGAATAAAAATCTGAAATTTATCCCATGGGTCTTTGTAAGATACCTTGTAGTGTAATAAACGAAGTCCTCAAAAATATCCTTATATATACACTAATGAGTTTTGCAGGGCTATTTCTCACTGTCCCTCTCAACCTAAAAAGGAAAATGCCAAGATAAAACAGAGTTAAAAATATTTCCACAGAAAGGGACTAAAACATGTAGTCCAGGGTGCACTGGCATTATATGGTCCAAAAACACAGGCATAAATTTTAGATAACCAGAAAAATGGACGGATGGACTATGTAACTATACTATTTTCTCAAACTGGGTTTTGATAAATAGTGCATAGCAGCAAGTTCAAGGTTAGACTCCCTAGCTATTATTGGAACTGAATTATGGCTCATTTTCCAATGCAAATTAAGTAGAAAGCCTAATCATTTAGCAGTGAGGAATCAAGACTAACATTCTCTTAAGAAAGCCTGACAAAGTTTGTGTGACTGAACAGAAAACCATCCCTACACGGGCCCTCAGCACCTACAGGTAAGGCCAAGACTATCCTCAGAAGCAATGGGGTCTGCTACTGCAGAGAGTCTAAAGGGATACTAGAATCTGGATGTATTTTCCCAAAATATGTTTGAAAGAATACCAAGAGAAATTCCGGGGGGGGGGGGGGGGGGGAGATGAAAAAAGAAAAAAAAAGTCTTTGGTCAAATAAGTTTGGAAAAATTCAACAAACCATGTCCTTCCCTTAAAACATCACTATTAACCTATTAAAGATACAAAATATGTATAACCTTTTTTTATCTCAGCAAATCCTCAACTTACTGAACCCACAGGGCTCTTTTTTTTTTCTTTAGTAATATGTACTGATATCCAGGCCTTTGTGAAATGGCCACATAACTCAAGGCAAGACTCATTTCACCACTAAAAATGGGCAAAAAAACAAAAACAAAAAACCTTCAGTAGAGAATCCAAACATTATTTTGATTTACAGAACTTCCTGAAAACTGGCTCCATAATACAGAACTAGGTAACTAAAAGGGTTAGCTCCTTATGCTACATAATTATAAGGACATTAAATATTGGGAGCCCTAGTGCAAACCAATGACTTTAGAAGAGCTACAAGTAGTCCTTCTCTTTGGTGGCACCCATAGGAAGGGGCCTCATCTCATTCAAGCCCTTCTTGGTTTTTGACTATAAAGTTATATGATTTGGATTAAAAAAAGTTCCTATCTTAATATTCTTGAGATTGGAAATGGAACAGATCAGGGGTCAACATTTATTAATAACCAAAAAATAATACAAATCCAATAAACATATATAAAATATATTCCTATTAAAATAATCTGCATTACAACACATCTATATAGAACACTAAAAAAAAAGTATTTTCAAAATTCATTCCATTTTTTTAAGCCAACATTTCACTGTTGGGATCTCAAAGCAGGAAAGGACCTTCATTTTACAGTTGAGGAAACAGAGTCTAGATGGATGAAGCCACTTGCCCAAGGTCACATAGCTGCTTTCTGAGGGAACCAAGACCAGAGAACCAGGCACATCTTTATTTCCACTAGCACCACCCCTTCAGTACAAAACAACATACTGAGATATCCACATCAACCCAAATCAATGAATTTTGTTTTAAAATGAAACTGTTTCGGGGCGCCTAGGTGACGCAGTCTGTTGAGTGTCTGACTCTTGGTTTCCACTCAGGTCCTGATCTCAGGGTCTTGAGATCAGCCCCGTGCTCAGCAGAGTCTGCTTGAGATTCTCTCTCTCCCTCTCCCACTGCCCCTCCCCACTCTCAAATAAATTTTTTAAAAAATAAAATGAAACTTTCAAAAAACTAAGTTTTTAGATAAAAATACTTATCAGTGCTCATATATTTAAAGTGCTGAAATGTATGTTAAATCAACAGGACAAAATTTATAATCGTCATCAGGACCAGTAAGCCCACTCATTATAGAAATGGCTTTATCCATTTGCATCTTAAACTGTTACCAAATTCTACCAATAATCATAATATTGAGCTTTAAAGTTGCTCCTGGGACTCTCAACTAAAATGATACATTCTTTGAAAATAGCTTAAAAGACATTCAAAGTATACTACTCCAGACTTATGACCAATAGGCTAGAAATAAATGCTGTCTTGTGTGCATAAACACAATGCTAATGAGTCTTAAGCAATCCACCATATTCTTTGATTTAATTTCCCTACAGTGGCAACCCTCTTGTACCAAGTCATCTACGCTCTCCCACTCAGTGTTCCACGTTGCTAAAAACACTAATCTGCAAAATGATGAACTGGTCATGAACTCCACCTCCTCCTACAGTCCCAATTTCTCCAGAAATACGTTCTATCCAATGAGCTCAGACAAAATTTGGTTTCTTTTTCTTTTAAGCCTATTGCATTAAATATTTCATTGCTGAATAATCTAATTTTGTCTATTCTTTAAAAAATGTCATACAAAATTCTTGGCAGATTCAATTTAGAATTTACACAAAGCAGTTACACTAAAGGTACTTTCATTCAAAACTATTTAAGAATTTGATGATAACAGCATTTGAATATCACTTCACAATTTACAAAACATTTTCACATCGTGTACCTCACTCAATAGCATTACTATTTAGTAAAGCAATTTGACAGTGCCCAGCACATAAGATATGCCCAACAAATACAGAATGAATGAACGAGCGGATGAATGAAAGAGCAAAGATGTAGCTTTACATAACTAACGAAGAGCACACTAGACAAACTGATATTGTAAGTCAACAGAGAGCAGTATTAAGTCATCTTAGAGGCAAACCTAAACTCAAATGTTATGAAAGCACCTACATAGAAGTAATTTAAATTACAATAACTATTCTTCCTTATTCAGTAAAGTACATTTACTATAGACCTCCACATTGTGAGGACTGGCACACATTAAAATTATCCTCCTTTTCTCCACGTTTTTTGACACTTTTTGTTGAGAGGAGGTCAAGTTTCAACTCCCAAACAATTAAGCATCAACACTGCCCAAAATTATCTTTGTGGAAGGAAGGCAGAGAAAGAATGGCATTATTTTCTTAATGATAGTTTTAACAATTTTTAAAAGATATTTGTTTACTTAAGGCAACAAACCATTCAGTTTTAAGCAATAATCAGTTTTTCAAACATCTTTCTAAAATATCATTTCAAGAAACATGTAACATATATATATGTAGTCAGTAAACAGGTATTGATTGCCTACTCTGTGACAAGGACCACACTGAGTATACAGGGAGGCAAGCAAAACAAAGTTTTTAAAAATCTTTTCCATGCAATAATTTATTATCAAAGTGCTTTCACATATTTGTGAATTTGACTCCAGAAACAAATCTGTACAGTAGCTACAGCATCTACAATTCTGAACCTAGGCAAGCTGTGACCAACCAAAAATGCCATTATTCCCTCGCCGTTACCATAACCAGATAGTGACAAGCAGCAAGTGTGACCTCCTGCAATTCAAGTCTTCTATCAGTTTGGTATGCTTTCTACCAAATAACCCAATAGGAACTCTCAGAAGTATGTATAACACTTGTGAATCGCTGCGAACATTTTTTCCTGTATGGAGTTATTTTTCAAAAGTCCAGTAAACACAATGTTTTCAAATAAAAATCAAATATAACCGCGGCATTGCAAAGGAAATGACACCAACAGAAGACCAGAAGGTTAACAAAGTTAAAAGGCATGCCAGCAATTTTCTTTTTTACAAATTAGAACAAGATTCACAGGTTAGTAATTTCCTACATGTTAATTTCTAAGTTTAAAGCCACAATACTGTCCGTAATACAACTTCCTCTAAACTATATCCATGGCTGTAATTAATACTATGTAAAATATACTTGCCCTGAACCACAATTTTTTATATTCTTTAGCTATGCTTGGCCAAACTGAATTAATGAAGGACAACTAAGGTGCAAAGACAAGAGAATACTGCTTCTTTGAAATACAAATGATTTTCAACGGTAGCCATAATACATTGATTTCAAGAAATAGTTGAAACTAACATACGTCATAATAAATACATAAGGTCATATAAAACTCTTTAAAGGATTTGAGGGAAAAGAAAAATACTGAAATGAAAGGGAAATTCAAGGCAAGTTGCCCTGCACTTCAAATAACTCTCAGCCAGTCTGTCCCTCTTAAGAGTTGTTATCCTGTTCATAAACCTGTCATATGGGGAAAGTGAGCCACACAAACTATGTATTTTGGATACCTTTCCTTTCTTCAGAGTACAGTAACTTTGTGGATTTTCTTAAAACTAATAGATATCTTCACTGTTTCACCCTACAGGAAAATACTTGAATAGGCAAGATGTCCAACTTTCACAAAAAATTTCAGTTCTTTCAACTTTGCAAACTTTGAAATATACATACAAAAATGGAGAGCATTTCCCCTTCTTCTCTACCTCAGTTTAGGGCATTTGAATGCCATTTCAACCAACACATCCATGAGTAACCAAAAAAAAAAAAAAAAAACTTGTGCTGGGTGCTGTATTTAATATTCTAACTTGAAACAACTAGGAAAATGCCTATTGGATTCCTCTGGTTCACCTAAACCACTGAACAAGCTATAGACAAATGATGCCCCACCTTTCTCATATTTAGTGCGGTTTGTCTCTACGTGAAGGCATCTGTAATATAACAGGAACAGGTTGAGGGTTGCCACTGAAAGAATTTCAGTTGCACAGCTGGCCAAACTTTTCCAACACACATGTAAAATCCTTCTAAAATCTGCCTTGGGGACCTCCCTGACAATAAAATGAAAAAAAAAAAAAAATCCGCACATATACACAAAATACAATTGATATATGGTCCATTAAATGTCAAGATCAGCTTGACGGATTTTACCCTGGATTAAACTGAGAGTTAACCCACAGGTATGGAATCCTTTAACAAAGCTCATCACCATGGTGCATCAGAAAGAGCATGGGGGGGGGGGGCAGTGCCTGGGTGGCTCAGTCGGTTAAGTGTCTGCCTTCCCCTCAGATCATGATCCCAGGGACCAGCCCCGCATCGGGCTCCCTGCTCAGAAGGGAGTCTGCTTCTCCCTCTGCCTCTCCCATCCCCTGCCCCCCTACCCACTGCTTGTGCTCTCTCTCTCACTCATTCCCTCTCTCAAATAAATTCTTAAAAAAAAAAAAGAAAAGAAAAAGAAAGAGCACTGGGCAGGCCCAGAAACTGTTCCTGTTATATTACAGATGCCTTCACGTAGAGACAAACCGCACTAAATAGGGGTCCCTATTCCCAACTCTGCCCCATCCGGAGTGACACTATGTAAGATCCTTTAATTAATTCTCTGTGCTTCACTTTCCTTAGCCATAAAAATAAAAGTGTAGCATTAGACCAACTTAAATAGCTTCACAGCTCTTCCAGAGTTGATATTTATAATTCTTCAAGTTCAAATCTACCGAGTATCTACTTCGCTTATAGATGGCATCTCCAGTGACACCACCATGATTATACACAGTTCCTGTCCTCAAAAGTTTAATACATAGTTGGGAAGATGAAACATTCAAATATCAATCCTACTTAGACAAAATTTGAACTGAACTCCAATACTGGCAAAATACCATCTTCCTTCCCTTCCCATCCCCTAGACTCCCAAACAGAGTCAGAGGCTTTCTTAATTAATATGAAAGAAAATTTCTCACTTAAAAGTCTTCTAGAGATTTCTTCTGGGAAATCATTTTACTTTTCCCTCTGATTATTAGCAAAATATACCCATTTCACATTGCACAAAATGTGAAATCTCTGCGGTTGGTGATAAATAGAGTACTGAAAAGACAACTAAAAAGCAAATCTACAGGTCAAGAGACATATATTATCTATTAACTACTATTTGAAGGCTACCTGGCAAAGGAAACCTGTTTACATCTAAATGCCAAAAGACTATGGCACTACAATAACATATGTGAACAACTGAGGCATTGAACTTGGCCTCTGAAACAACTGAAATGAAAAAGAATGTTATGGATCTGTTGATATACTTTTTTTACTCTATTAACGTGATTTCTATGGAAATTATTGTACTAAATTACTGAAACTGAGTATGTCACTGGGAAGTCTAATGAGAGGTACAAACAACTCAGGAGAAACGCTAAGGAAAAAAGTGTTTCAGAACGAGGACAGTCAAACAGAAATGGATTTTTATAATGCCGCGTTAATAAGTGTTTTCTCTTGTGAAAACCACTTTCAAAAGTAGCAGGGGCTGTTGTGAAGATTAAACCAATGGACACACGTTAAGCACCTAGAACAGCGCCTGGCACATGGCAAGTGCTCACCAGGCACTGGCTGACATCGACCCTAAACCTGACCTAGCACTGTCATACATGAAAGACCATGATACAATTTTCAGTTCACATCAGATGATTCAGGGCTATCCTTCCAGGTGACTACAGAAGAGTGCGTGCTGTAGAAAACAAGGATTCAGGATACCAATGCACGCTCCTGAAAGCTGGAGTTAAAAACAGAGCAGCTCAAATGATTTAATTACTCTAACACATATCTACAAAAATTCATTATGTGCATTAAAATGTATGTTAAGAAAAACAAAAATGCCAGTCAAATTTTAAGACCGATTTGCTCAAAACAAATGAAATGGTTTATTTTTCTGTCTTGCATCTTATGGTATTCAAATATAAATTATTGTAAATTAAGTATTTTTTAATGCTTAAAACTTAATCACATTATAAAGACAAGATCCTATCAAATCATGCTAAAAATCCAATTAACATGAGTTAACAATAGTTGCCTTATCTTCTCAAGGGTGAATTCCTGAACTAAAAAAGTTTAACAACAGAGTGTAGCTATCTTTTCACAAAAATATGCAAAGTTCAAGCAAACTCTAAACTTCCACAGAAATCAATTTATAAAAGAGGTTCCTCTTTTTAAAGAAAACCAAATAGTTGGAAATTTCCATCAAATTTTTAAGAAATCAAATCTCTTATATGTTTAAATCAAAAGCCAGAGTTTAAAAAAATCTTAAATCCCTACTTTGCACAAGATTCTATTATGCTAAGTACATTTGTCCTAGGATGTTTAACCAAAACATGTTTAGATTTGCAATGATTCTGAAAACAAATTCTCTTTCTAATGGTAGTAATCTTCTGAATGAAAAGTAAATAAAGTTTTTAATCAAACTAGCTCCTGGCACACAGTTCACACTCAAATATTTGTTGGAAGGATGAATGAAATCTTTTTTAAAATATTTTACAGCTATAAAATTACATAAACCAAAAAGTCTAAAGCTGAACCCTTAAGTACCTTCACATACACAACTTAAACTAAGAGTCAGTGTCAAACTAAAAATGAATTTTCAGTTGGAAAACAACTCACTAAAGTAATCCTTACAGAAAGACTAAGTGTAGGGGACAAAATGGACATAAATAATAGTTTCCTAGGTTTTTTTGTAGAATTACTTTAGGTATTTTTTAAATGCTATGGGAAAACCTACTACAGCAAACACCTACCACAAACATAACAACTGAAAACTATAGCTCTCCAGTCATCTAAATTCCAATGGTGTCTCATTCATGTGATATATGCACTCCCTCACTTTAAAATTAGAAGCTCAAGCCAATCAAAGATATCGGGGTCAACCCTACTGAGACAAACAAAAAGCAGATCTTCAAATACAGTCTCCTTGGTAAACTTTCAAAGTCAAGATTATGTGTTGGCAAAAGAAAAACAAAATAACTACAGTCCTGATATGTATCTTCCAAAGTATTGCACATTCACCTCAGAAAGCTAATAATTTACTAAGAATTAGATTTCTTAATAAAAAATACATTCCTGTCTCAGACAACCACTTCCTGAATGTATGTGTTGGTTTTAGACGACCATCTCCTGGAATACTCGTTTTCATTTGTACGTATTTTGCAATATTTAAGTTCTGAAAACAAACTTTCCTAAACCATGTTTATTGGACTCTTCTGGCTTTGGCTTTTTCAACTATTTCCTACCAATGTATAACCTAATTTATAGAGTCTCCACCAAAACCAAAACCTGGGGGGTTGGGTAGTAATTTATAGCCTCCTAAAAGATATAAAATGACCATGCCTTACCAAATATGGAACATATACCTAACTTGATTTGAAGAAGTTGGCAAGGTATTAAACTGCAAAAAGTCCATCATTTCACATGTTTTAGCTACAGGATGAACTAAAGTGTGAACATTTTCTTAATAGTACTACTTAATACAGATACATAGGTTTCGCTGTGAATTTTTATTTGAAAATGTAATCCATTACAAACTACTGGGCTCTCGACCAATTACCACACTGGTGAAATGAGTTGGTTTTATTTTCACAAGGTTCTCTTGATGCAAGAAATGGGAGCATCCTACCCTTGGCTTATGGGTAAGCCTTCAGAAGATAAACAGTCAATATCGGTATTGAAGACCCGGCCCCAAAGAGACTCAATCCAGCCTAAGGGAAGGTCCCCGGGTAATCCCAAACAAGGAGTGACCCCCGCCTGGGAGTCAGGGTGAACAGGGCGACCAGCCAGGCTTCAACTTTGGGCTCTGAGGGCCCAGCCAGCATCATGGCTGATGCAGACCGATGCGCAGGAGGAGGAGGTGGACGAGGAAGAGGCTGGTTTGTTTACTTGCAGCCCGAGCCGCCGCCGCCGCCAGCAGCGACAGCATCACTGGATCCGCCAAACCCAGCATCTTCCGCACATTTCTATTCTTAGCACACAACTCCCAAGCGGATTAAAACCCCACTACTATTAAAAACACAGACGAGCACGTTACCCACCTCCCACACACACCCCGACCCCCCCCTCCAGGGCCGTCTTTTCCTGCGCGCCGGCAGCCGGGGAGGGTGGGGAGGAAGGAGACCCCGGGGGACGCCGGTGCATCCTCGCCCGCACCCCACCCCGCGCGCGCAGACAGCCCCCGCGCCGGGGAGCGCGGCAGACGGCCCCCTCCCCCCAACCCAAACACGCCGGCACGGGCGCTCCCCGCGTTATATAAGCCCGCCGCCGCCCCCGCCCGGCCGGCGCCCCCTCCCCACGCCGCGCGGCCCGGGCCGGTGGGGAGCGGGAGCTGCGCAGGGACCGGAGGCGCCAGGGCCGGGGCAGCGCAGACGCGGCCGGTACCGCTAGGCCGGGAACACCCTCCCCGGCCCCCCGCGCGCCGCCGCCCCCCAGCTTCCCCCGGAAAGTGAAGGGGTGCCGGTGTCAGCGGCGCCGGGCATCCCCCGGCCTCCCCACCCACACCCACACCCGAACCTCCGGTGACCCGGCCCCCGCCCACGCCCCCGGCGCGGTGACAACCCAAACGCCCCCGCCTCTCCCCGCCGCCGCCTCCCCCCCCGCCTCCCCCCCCGCCCGAGGGAGGCCCGGGGCCGGGGGCCCGGAGGGAGCGGAGGCCAGGCGGGGAGGGGGCGAGCGGGGGGCGGTGGCTGTTACCTGCAAAGGCGGCGGCGGCGGCGGCGGCGGCGGCGGCGGCGGCGGCCCCGCAGCTGCTCGGGCGGCGGCGGAGGATGGAGCCGGGGGGGCGGGGGGAGGAGAGGGGGCGACTCGGGGGTCCCCCCTCCCTCCTCCTCCCCTCCTGTCCTCCCCCCACCCCGCAATGCCTCTGGCCCCCCTGGAGCCCGGTGCGGCCGGCGGGAGGGCAGACGAAGGCTGCAGGGGAGGGAGGAGGGAGCCGGCCGGGCCGGGCCGCGGAGCTGGAGCGGGAGGAGGCGGCGGCGGCGGCGGCGGCGGGAGGGGAGGGCGGAGGGAGGGCGGCGGCGGGGGGAGGAGGAGGCGGAGACTCTACATGGGAATCGGATATCGGCTACAAATTCAATTCATCACCAGAAAACACCGCTCGGGCGGGGGCCGGGTCACGCCGGCGAGGCGGCGGCGGGCGGAGGCTCCGGGCCCCGGAGGGCGCCCGGCGCGGGTCGGGGGTCTGCGGCCTCCTCTGGGGGGCCGCGCCTCGCCGGGGG
This sequence comes from Halichoerus grypus, assembly GCF_964656455.1. Taxonomy (NCBI): domain Eukaryota; kingdom Metazoa; phylum Chordata; class Mammalia; order Carnivora; family Phocidae; genus Halichoerus; species Halichoerus grypus. The sequence goes on along the minus strand of NC_135718.1, from coordinate 93,738,187 downwards.
GGGGGGCCCCGCCGCCGCCTCCCCGCCCCCTCCTTCCTCCCTCCCGGGCTGCCGCCGCCGATCGCTTCTCGCCGCCGCCGCCGCCGCCGCGGGGCTTGTTGTTGACTTTGAGGAAAACTCCTGACGTCAGGGGCTGGCTCTCGGCGACTGGCGGGAGCGGCTTCCCCGCGTCCCCGGCCCTGCCCGCCGCCTCTGCTCCCCTCCCTGCCGCGCCCTCGTCCGCAGGCTTCCCCGCGCCCCCCAAACCCGCGGCGCCCCGCGCCCCCTCTCCTCTCGCGAGAACATCCCCCCAGCCCGCCGGAGCCGAAAGCGGGGGCAGGCGCTCCTGGGCGGGAAGTTCTGTTTCTCCCCGCGCCCTCGTGGCCCGCGGCGGCCCCCGAGGCCCGCCGCCCCCCGCCGCCGCCGCCCCGCGGAGGTGGGCGGTGCCCCGGGGGGAGCTGAGCCCGAGGGCCGGGAGCCGGCCGCGAGGGGACTCCACCCTCTGCGCCCCAGGGCTCGGTCCCGAGCGCGAAGCCCTCCCGACAGTCCCCGGAGACCTGGCCGCGCGGCCCGAGCACACCTCTCGGAAGAGCCCCCCCCAGCGCACTGGTCGCTGTCGCGACCGCACGGGGCAGACGGATTGCCCGACCATCGGAATTCACTCTTCAAATGACACCCTTTTTAGGGATATTAGTTTTCCTTGACTTTGGGGAAGCCATGATGTATTGCATTCACTACCAAGAAGATAATCATTTCTTTCTTTGGAAGTTCATGGCTCCTGAGAATATTTGCAATGGAGACACTACTTGTGCAAAATGGCCACACTCTCCTCTACACCACAGTCCATAAAGTTATAAAAGTTTATTTTTTTCTGACACCATGGTTTGTCGCTTCTGGAGCACTTTGAAAAAACCCGTATTGTTTCACCACGTGGCTCTAGCCTTGTTGAGGTACCTGTTATTTCGCCCAATGCAAGATTCTTGATAATGCTCCTGGCTTCTTTCTGTAGAATTCCTCCTGACATGCACTTCCTTCTCTGCTTTTCCATGTCCTGACAACGCTGTGACGGTAGTCATTCTCTTATACTGTGTGTGGACAACAGTATGACACCTAAGAAGAAGAAAAAAGGGGTGAAAGGGCTATATCGATTTTCCCCCATTTGTAAGGGATGATTCTAGAACAAAATTTGCCTTTTTAAGATACACAAGCCACCCCGGAGGAAAAGTCCTCAATTGCTGCTTTTCTCCTTTCCCCATAGTTCCCAACACATCAAGAACTGATTAATAAACATAGACTGCATCCTTATACAGTTTATCAGTGCATAAAATGTACACAATTTATTTCCATAATTATCAGACCTCTAACAGTCCCTATTGGCAAAATGACTCGCTTACAGATTCCTTGCTGTAAAACACAATAATGGGTCACATTTTTATTCTATAGGAACCCAACCCACTTCTTATTTTTAAGAAAGTAGTCCCTATGACACCAGGGCTAAAAAGAGTGTCTCCAAAGCTCTTGTAAATATTTGAGAGTTGTGGCATTCTGAATTACTTATATCTCTTATAAATTTTCATTTTCATTTGTTTCCGAATTTAACATCAACATATTTGTGAGAACCAAATTCGTCCTGTAAGCCATAATGCCCTGGAATATTTCTCCAAGTCTCACCATATTGTATTATATCTTTGCTGGACTAAACCATAAAATTAAGTATTGTGCAAACTACAGTGGATTATATACTCTGGGCTTCATGTATTTGAAAAATTATAAACTTTTATTTCTACTCTACTTTGCTCTTCTATAGTTTTTTTCATAAATTTCTATAATAAAATCATGTCAGCTTTTACTATAGAATTATTATTTATTATAGAACTATTATTTATTTAAATAGCATTGTTCTTTCCCTTAGACTGTGCCATCTTGAATTTGGCAGAATCTGACCTTTATGGTATGATGGTACTCCATACAGAGCATATGCTAGATTTCTCCTCCTCTTCCTTGTCAACATATCACAGTCATAAAGGGAGCAGAGCACATTTATCCATGAGAATGTCCCTCCCTAAATTTCAGGGAGAAAGCCCTCATTCTTTCTTAAGCCGGATATTCTTGGCTAACATCTCTCAGTTGTAGTAATTTATGCATCTTAAGAAAAGTCTTCACTCTTCTTGACTACCAATGACTAAATCAGATACTGAGAGCTATTTCTTAGTACTTCTCCCACTTGAAGGGAGTTACTTAAACTGGAAGGTACATTTAAAATTTCAGGACCATGCTACTTCTCTGCCTTAATAAAAAGGGTATCTTGTCCCGAGGGTCTAGGATAGGACGTGGCACAAAGTACACACAGAGTGTTGAATGAATGAATGAATGAATGAATGAAAAAATAAATCTGTACCCTGTGTACAGTTTATACAATACTTTGCTCTTGGGATGGCTTATTGGCAAGATCATGGATACACTTGGGAGACTTGCAGACCTGAGTTCAAATCCTCTCTCAGCAGAACTTATGTCAGACAAGTTGCTTAACTTTTCTAAGCCTTAATTTCCTCCTTTGTGAACTGACAGTTACAACTACTTCAACAGCTTATTATGAGAATTAAATGTGATGAAATCTTAGACAGTATCTAAAACGTAGTGGGTGCACAGCGAGCTAAAATTCCTTTATCCTAAACATGAATATAGTCATTATTATAACACTAGCTGCTACAATAAATAAACACAAAAATCCTGACACACAACAGCAGAGGTGTATTTTTCATCCATGTAAAGTCCTGAATGCAGGCAAGGCTCCTCTAAACATTTATTCTTACAAATGCTTAGGGTCCGGGAAGCCTGGGTGGCTCAGTCGGTTGGGCGTCTGCCTTGGGCTCAGGTCATGATCCTGGGGTCCTGGGATCAATTCTGCTTCTCCCTCCACCTGCCACTCCTCTACTTGGGCTCTCTCTCTCTCAAATAAATAAATAAAATCTTTAAAAACAAACAAATGCTTAGGGTCCATGTTTCTTCCATGTCACAGCTCTGACATATTCAACGCATAATCATGACATCAAGCAGGCAGAAGGGGGGAAAGCATGACGGTTTTCAACACCTCACTTCCACTCACATTCCGTTGGTCAGAACTCTCCTCTGGAGCCACCTAAGTACAAGGCAGGCCATGAAATGGAGTTAGTCTAGGCCAGAAAAGAAAAAAAAGAAATAGTTTTGATGAGCAGCCAGCCAGTTTCTGCCACAGTTGGTTTCTGAAATAACCATGTGAAAGCCACAGCTGTAATTAATGACTATTCTGATGATTAATAGAGCAATTTTCAAAAGGGCATAGTTTAAACCTAGGTGTATGTAACAATAGTTATTAGTACAGATTGTCTTTTTCACAGATGTCCTTCTTCAGGTGTAGGTCAAATATCTGTGTTAGTAACACGTGAGAATAGCTGAGAACAGCTATGCCACCAATCTGATGCCACGAAACTGGGATGCTTAAAGCCCTCTGGAGACCTCCCTCTTATTTCATTGTCGGATTTTCCCTCCCTCATTCATATTGTCCTTCTAAATCTGACAGCAAGGGAAGCAATCTCTGGATGTTACATGTAGTCTTTCAGGACACGTGAGTCACAGAAATTACTGACCACGGGTAAACAACTGCTCGGAGCTAGAATTCATGATCTAATTCCAAAGCCACCAGCATGCATAATTATTATCCCTGGCTGTGTGGGAGAATCAAGGTAAGCTGTAAGATTAATACATATATATTGTATTCCCAGAACCCCATTTGAGGATGGAATTTTTAACTTCCTGAGGTGGTGTGCACGTCTAGCTGTTTCAGAATCTGCTCTGTGGGGACTGAACTTTTCAACAGGACAGCTTGCAGTGAAGCCACAACAGTGAATTTCCAACCCTCACCTAGATAATTACCCCAACCCTTCCTCAGTGGTCTCGGGTAAGTACAGTTCTGTTCCAGGAAGTGTCCCCATCCACGTAAAAAACAATGTCTTCTGCTAATGAAAATACCTTCAGAATCAACTGGAATGTTCAAATCTACACCTGACTCCTGCGCCCCCGCCCCCGCCCCCACGACGAAGGCTTTCAATTGTTGAGTTTGTAATATGTCATTAAATAATCCTGGTTTGCTGTTTTATAGTAGGAGGAAATTCAGTCTGAGAAGTTTTCTCTTGGCCTTCAGTTACGAGATGGAACTATGGCCACTTTAGGTTGCAAACACCGTCTCAATTCAGAAATTAGATTTTAATCAAAACACTGAATTTGATTTAGAATTCAAGCCTTCTTTAGGCTGGAAGCCTGTAGTGGGAAAGCAGGCAAGCTTAGCTTCTCAGTTTCTCCATCTTGTCTTCCTCTTCCAGCCCACAAGTCAGTCCCTGGGTGAAGGATGGAACAGCCCTCCTCCAGCAGGTTCGGTTGTAGGTCAGTTTTGCATCTTTCTGCCGGATACGCAGAACCAAGCAATGGGCTTTGCAGGCCACAGCGCAACATGACCATGCTGGGCCCCTTGTTGGAAAAGAATTACGAATTTCAAGATGGCGACCAGCGAACATTGAAGCAAGTGCCGCTCCCTGTGCGCAGGTATGCTCAGCTCGCGCCATGACGCTGCCGGCGTGTGTTTCAGGCCAGATCTCCAGCGGCTCTTTGGAGTCATTTCTGGGCTCCTCTAACTGCAGCCCCTATGACAACGGTGCCACCCCTCGCTCGTGATCCTTGTGACCTCTCGGCTTGTTTCCTCAGCACTGTTGGAGTCTCCCTGCTGGAGTCCTCCACCCTCGGGCAGAAGGTCTCCTAGGAGGGACTCAAGATGGCCCCAGGCCAGCTCTCTCTCTCCGCAGAGACTTTATCTGGGCCAAGGGAGATACTTATGCATCCTTCGCTCTGCAGGCCACTCTTTCCATCTTGGTTCTGCCACAGAGGCACTTGGGGCAGCCTGCTTCCCAGTTTCCACAGAATCCCTTCATTGGAGGGAACGCACTGCAAACTCTCCAGTGAGCCCATGGAAGCCATGGAATCCCACAGCAGCCCCTGGCATGAGCTGAAGAAGCACCCCCACCCCCCCTCCCCAGTGGAGACGGTGACCTCGACTTTCCCCAGTGTAATCCCTTCAAATCTCTCTGTCGAATTTTCTCCACTATTTTATATTCTTAAAGTGAATGAGCGTGTTTCAGTCATAGAATAGACTTTGAGCTAGTTCCTTCGTAATAGTTACCTGACGTGAAATTCCCTGCTTTTTGTATCTTGGGATCTCAGTTAAAACTTCAGTTTTAAAATCTTATTAAAAAGCGTATTCTTTCTGTGGTATAAGTATTTTGTTGTTTCTTATTTAAGTATGTGCTCACATGTATAAAAAAAATTATCAGCTATTACCAAAAAATATATACTAAGTTTAACACGGGTTCAAGGCACAAAGTTAATTGAAATAGTATCTTCTTTACATTTGTTTATATTTCTTTTGTTTGTTTATATTTCTGTTTGACAAAATATGTGACAAACAACACATTAGCTTTTTCATATATTGTTACCTACATTGATGATATTATAATTAACTATTAAATTAACTATAAATTAACTATAATAATTAGACTCTTGCCTTGGTTAATTTCTCAAAATTTAGCTTAAAGAATTTTAAGTTGAACGCTATGAAAGTTTCTCTCCAAAGAGCCTACAATATATAAATATGCCACAAAATCAAAATCAAAATATGCAAGGACAGTTTGTACTGAGAGTTGGTCACTTGGATGAAGGTGACATTGAGTCATGAAAACCTCTGAATATGGACATGAAGCTAAAATAGATTGTTTTTTAAATAGCATAAGCCTGCCTTGAGTTTTCTTTAATGTCTGTGATTCCCAAAGAGGAGTTGTCTTCCTTTGTTTTATATTAAAGTATAAGCAATCTAGAAAATGATGGACTTTGCAATCAAGTATCCAAAATATATAAAGAACCGATGCAACTCAACCCCCAGAAAACAAATAATCCAATTAAAAAAAATGGACAGAAGACATGAGCAGATATTTCTCCAAAGAAGACATACAGATGGCTAACAGACTCATGAAAAGACAGTCAACATCACTAACTGTCAGGGAAACGCCAATCAAAACTACAATGAGATACCACCTCACACCTGTTGTAATGGCTAAAATCAACAACACAAGAAACAACAGGTGTTGGTGAGGATGTGGAGAAAAGAGAACCCTTGTGCACTCTTGGTGGGAATGCAAACTGGTGGAGCCACTGTGGAAAATAGCATGGAGGTTCCTCAGAAAGTTAAAAATAGAACTACCCTACAATCCAGTAATCACACTACTGGGTATTTACCAAAAAAATACAAAAACACTAATTCAAAGGGATACATGCACCCCTATGTATATAGCAGCAGTATTTACAAAAGCCAAAATATGGAAACAGCCCAAGTATCCAATGACTAATGAATAGATAAAGAAGATGTGGTGGATGGAATATAATGGAATATTACTCAGCCACTAAGAAGAATAAAATCTTGCCATTTGCAATGACATGGATGGAGCTAGAGAGTATAATGCTAAGCGAAATCAGTCAGTCAGAGAAAGACAAATACCATATGATTTTACTCATACATGGAATTTAAGAAACAAAACAAATGAGCAAAGGGGAAAAAAGAAACAGACTCTTAACTATAGAGAACAAACTGATGGGAGGTGGGAAGGGGAATGGGTGAGATAGGTGATGGGGATTAGGAGTCCACTTAACCATGACCAGCAGTGAGTAATGTAGGGAAGTGTTGAATCACTATATTGCACACCTGAAACTAATATAAACTGTATGCTAACTAGACTGGAATTAAAATTATAAACTTAATTTAAAAAAAAGAAGATGATAGACTTTGGAATGGATTTTGGTGTCTAGTGTAAACTTCTTAACTTCATCTTGCTCCATTGTAAGTGTTACTGTGCGGGCGCCTGGGTGGCTCAATCGGTTGAGCGACCGACTTCTGGTTTTGGCTCATGTCGTGGTCTTGGGGTCCTCAGATTGAGCCCCACGTTGGGCTCCACAGTGGGCGCAGTCTGCTTGGGATTCTCTGCCTCTCCCTCTCCCTCTGCTCCTCTCCCCCGCTCTCAAAAGCTCTCTCTCTCTCTCAAATAAACAAATAAATAAAATCTTAAAAAAGAAGAAAGTGCTACCATGAGCCTTGAGTATACAAGACAGAGAATAACAATTTATAAGCATGTCATGCTTGCCTATAGCAGGTCTCCTTCCACCTCTCATCTCCTGAAAAGTTCCTTCCTTGTAGATGTCTTTTTCCAAATACCTGAGAAAGTCCTTGAGCTGCATGACATCTAGACGTCTTATTTCTGAGCCAAAGCTTCTTTAGACGATTCATAAGAAAAAACGTATAAAGAGTGAGGATAAAGACAAAGTCCCCACTTTTGTTACTCTTCATGCCCTTCCTCCTTCAAGTGAAAGATGGGTTACCATAACCTCTTTTTCTTACATCTCCAGAGTTTCAAAAAGCTTATTTGCATAAGTGCTCGTCCAGTTGTCTTCCCTGATAAAATGTTTTACACCTCAGGTCAGGACTGTTCACATTTAAACATTCCCTTCAACTTAGTTCCGTAAAAACCTGATAACTCTAAAAAGACGAAGATCTAGAGTCAGCTATGAGTACAACCCAGTGCCTACTTTCAAGAGGTTCCATCTATTGGGAGACCAATCATAAATAAGCAACGATACACCAAATATGTGTGACAATAGAAATATGTGTAAAGGGATAAAAGAGCACACATGGGAGCATTAACAATTAATGAGAGGGATTAAGTCTGGCAACCTAAAGAGAAGCTAATGACATCTTAGCTGAGCTTTAAAATGAGGTCAAAAGTTGATGGGACAGGAGGAGACATCCCAGGCAGTGAAAGGAACATGAAGAAAAGCAAGAAAGAATAACATCAGGGACTCCAGGAAAAAAAGAGGGGTGCAGACAAGGTTTTAGGGACATGAAGAAATCTGAGCTGGTCCTGAAGAATAATCATGAGAGGAAATAAGAGTGTACATTTTGGCAAGAGCAGTGGAGAAGGAGAAGAAGGAAGAATCTCCAGAGCAACTTTTGATGCAGAGTCAGGAGGATGGAGAGACCAGATGGTGGACAGGATGATGCCCAGAATTCTGTCCTCCTACCACTGGGAGGAAGGATGGTGTGTGCACACATGGTGTGTGTGTGTGTGTGTGTGTGAGAGAGAGAGAGAGAGAGAAAAAGAAAGAGAGAGAGAGAGAGCATGCATACACTGTGGTTGTTATTGCCTAGTTTGGGGAGGAGGGTTGTCAAGAGGCAGGGTTATGAGGGAGAAAAGAGGGAATGAGCCATTTTGGACATGTTAAAATTGACATACACCTGTAAGACATTCAGGTAGATACAGTAATAAACACAGTCACCAACGTGATTGAGTTCTTACTCTGTGCCAAGCACTGTGCTAAGCACTCTACGGGAATTAACTGACTTAGCATTTTTGGCATTGGGGGATATGAAACTATGAAGATTAAAAGACATGGTCTGAAATTATAGGTCTGCACCAGAGTGTGGGGTGAGTGGCACCAGGCAGCCATGTGACGTTAAGAACTGAGCCTTCAGAAGTACTCACACTTGAGGACAGGAGATGGAGAAAAAAATAGCCAAATGAGCAAGTAGAGAAACAGGAGAAGTTATGAAAGCCAAGGTAGGACAGAGTTTTAAAAAGGAGGCTGTATTCTCCAGTGGAAATCCTGTAGGCAAGGTCAGGTAAAGGAGAAAATCTGGTAAGTCCCTCCTGACTTTTACAACTAGGAAGTCACTGGTTGGCTTGGTGGAAGTGATCTCATGGTGGAATGGAGTTGGAAGCTTTACCCAACAGAGTTCAAGAGGACCCGGCTGCTTGAGGAGGAGGGGGTAGTGCAGTGGTGGGAGTAGGAACGAATATTTATTAAGACCTAGTATGGGGTCAGGTTGGTGCTGGCACTTTACTTAAGGGTGACAGGATGAGATTTTGAAGTATTGACTGTTGTTTTCTTGTTTCCGATTCCCCTAACTCTTCCTCACCCTTGAGAGAGCCGTAAGCTTGTTGCCTCAGGAGAGAGATGGCAGAGTGATTGATAAGGAAATGTGTCTTCTCCTGGCTTTTTAGTTTCAAAAGTCTAACCTGGGGAGAAGAGAAACGATTCTAGAACTTTGGTTTGGGAGAATTTTGAGGCCAAGAACAAGGCTTCACACACCCTTATGCCCTTCACACCCTAAGGCATCACACCACCACAGTCCTCCGGCCAGAACAGTCCTCCGGCCAGCTGAAGGAAGAGAATACAGGGGTGGAGGGGTGGGTCTCTGGGAAGGGCTGACCCCGTACCCTGGCCTGTGGGGCCAGCCTGAGTGGGAAAAATGAATAAATAACCTGACAGCCTTCACAATTCCAAGATGAGGGGAGTTGTGTTTCTTTCCTTGTGAGAACCTGGGTGGAGGAAGAAAGAACCAGAGGTTGAGCTGTCCCTGTGGTTCGTGTAGGCATTCGGAGAGCTTACTGGGGCCCAGAATGACAAGAGCAGCAACTGGATTCCTGTGTGACTAAGATTTCCGAGGCTGCGTGGCGCTCTAGGCAGACATCTGAGAGCCCCACGCTCAACTGTTATGCGGGCTCAGCAGTACAGTTCTAGCACACCAGCAAATGACAGTGAAGGGACCGAGGGACAGCTCAGCAGTAACTCTGAAGGACCAACGACCAAGGGGCAATTGAGGTGACCAATGTCTCAGAGGATGCCAGTGTGCACAGACAACCCAGACCAACAGCCCTTTCTCTCCATGCATTGGTACCACGGAAGCCATTCTCCCCACTGCCTTCCCTCGAGAACTTCATCACGACCCCAGGCTTTCTGGAAGCTTCTAACCACCCAGCAAAATAGAGACTCAAAAAAAGAAAGAAAGTTGAGTTCTAGAAATAAAGTTACATTTCCCAAACACTTGGGGAAATTAAATTCATGCCTACCATACGTATCCTGATACCTCCTCCTCATTACAACGTCACTAAATAGGAAATGCCCTTCCCACATTACAGGGGATGAACTAGGTTCAGAGAAATTAAGGAGTTTTCTAGGCTAGCAAGAGACAAAGCCAGGACTCACCCCAAGGTCTCTCTTACCCCACAGCCAATGTTCTTTCCACCAGACCACTTTGCTCTTTCAAAAAGTTTGGCAGAGAAGAGGAGTAGTAGTCAAAAGGGGACTCAGGGTGTTGGAACTTTCTTTTAAAGAATGAGAGAAATTAGACAATATAAATAGGGAAAGGAAAAGAGCCAGTGGAGGGGAAAAGATTGAAAATGAAGGAAAAAGGAAGATCATGTCTTAAGAAATGATTCTATAGGATATGAGCAGAGAAGAAAGATAAAGGGCTAAACCTTGAATGGAAGGTGGGTGCTTCCCAAAGATAGGAGAGAACATGGAGAGGCTTTGCTTGGATAGAGTTTTGTAGACAGGAGGGAGAAATTTGGCAATGCTTGTAGGATCCGTGGAGGATGAAGGCTGGACCATAACTGCTTGTATTCGGTGTCTTAAATGTCAGGTGTTATGTGTCATGTATTTGATTGAGTTCCTTCAATACTGCAGTAGTGTCATGCCCAGATATGCAGTCCCCTCCTTGCAGGACCCAAGCAGACATTTCTCCAGCTAAGAATGTTGGTCACTGACCCTTCTTAATGGTGTCCCCTGAGGAACTGCCCACAACTGAGAGAGCCACTTGACCCCAGATGACATCCCTTTCCCAGTGACTCTTCAGTCCCAGGGCCTGAGGTCCAGCCCCTTGCCTTGGGTCAGGGCCGCATACCACCCCACCCCCACTGCTCCCCCAGGGCCATAGCACTCCGCCCAGGGATCAGCTGAGGTCTTTGCTGCGACCTGCTGACTTCCCCCTCTGCCTGAACCTGCTTCCTTCATTCCCCCACAGGCTTCTATCTGGACAGTGCTCCCCCAAAACTTCCTGCCGGGCAATTTCTGTTGCAGTCTGTGTCACTGGGAACCGAACCTGGGGGGAAACGCCAGCATGACTTGGGGAAATCAAGGTTTTATGAATGAACAGCTCTGTGGAAAGCAACCATGCAGATGGAAGTGACACTCCTAATTTCTCTCATCCCTTCCTCCCTTGTCCCCAGAGATTTATCTGAGAGGGGAATCTGGGAGGAAGTAACCAGGCCCTTAGCCCATTCTGGGGTGCCTCTGGGAGATAAGTCAGCTCCCCCTGCCCATGCCAAAAGAGACCTGCTCCGCAGGCATGGCCTGTGGTTTTCCGGTTCTGGGACGAGGTGTTAGTGATCTCACCTGCCTGCAGGCCTAGATTCACATTCTCCAACCCAACCTGTACTGATTCGAAGGGGCTGTTTTCTGGTCCAGTGCCCATCTTTTGTATTGTGTTTCTCCGTTGGGATCCAAACTCACAGAGAGGAGGGGAGCTCAGCTGTTTTACTCTCTGAAAACAGTCACTCCCGCGGCACTTTTGGAAGGGGGACAAAAGAAAACACTACTTAGTGTTCGGGTGGCTTTTGGGGGCAAGAGATGGCCAGAGTGACAAGGAATGTGAAAAATAAACACGATGGGGAATAGAAGATAAAGAAAAATATAATGGTTGCAACATTTGGAAAATGTCCCTGATCTCTTGTCCTCCAGGCAAAGCAGTTCCCGCCTAAGAGGAGTGAGCCACAAACAGGAGGTACCCAGGCTCCCAGCCACTAGATTTAAATCATTGTTCTTTGATTCTCCAAATTTTGGGCTTAATTCAAAAGATTCATAAAGAACCAAGAGTGTTTGGCTCTGTAACAGGGAAGAACTGCATCAGCTTTTTGCTGAAATCAGTTTTACCATTAACTTAATTACATTTTATTACCGAAAGGTAAGTATGCTAAATGGATCCACATATGAAAATATCTATTTTGATTTGCAGAAGTGATGGTAAGGGTGACACTATTTTTATTAATGCCTATTTTTAAATTACTTTAATTTGACCTCATTTTACCCCAAGTTACCCTCCAAAATAATTTATTAGGCTGAGTCCCAAGTTAAGGATGACCCTGAAATGTTGTCCATAGCCAGAAATTAGGTAAGATTTCGTTTGTTTTGAGAATAAAAATGGGTAAGGAACATTTACATTTTAGACCAGTTGGGTGTTTCAGGTGTCATATTTTGCAGATTCCACATTTAATGTAATTCTACTTCTGATGTCCATTTCTGTCATCCCATAAATGAACCAGAAGGAACCAGGTTACAAGAGCTAGAAAGCATGTATTTTGCCCTTTTCATCTGTTTGGGTCAATGTTAGGATTTCTAAGGTACCATTAAGTATTGATGAAATGAATCCATAAATCATTTGTTACTTGCCAGTTGTATTGCTTATCAATAATGGTATTATCAGGGGCGCCTAGGTGGCTCAGTTTGTTGAGCGCCCAACTCTCGGTTTCGGCTCAGGTCATGATCTCACAGGTCGTGAGATCGAGCCCCGCCTGAGGCTCCACACTCAGTGGGGAGTCTGCTTGAGGATTCTCTACCTCTGCACCTCCCCCCACTCACTCGCTAAATAAATAAATCAATCCTAAAAAAAATAATGGTATTATCAGTTTCCTCGAAGGCATTCAGATTTCCTATAAGAATGAAAGTGATGCAAGTGTAATTTTCCACCACTTATTGTAAGATTACAAGGTGCAGGAAATGAGGAGGGGAGGGCCTTCAACTTCCCATCTTACTGTAATATTCCTAGCCCTCTAGGAGAGGAGGGAAGTATGAGCTACCGGAATGACTCTGCTCTCAGAGATGATGACTGGTTTGCTCTGAGCTATCGACACTCATACCTGGGCCTCTTGTGATCAATGACACACAATTTGGAGACGGCTGACTGGGGTTAATGGTGCAATCTGTGGCTTTGGAACAGAGTTCTTCTCTATGTGAAACTAATTGGCCCATATGGGGATTAAACTGGTAACAGTGTCCTCATTTGTCAACCCTTCTATTCAGTGTTTGAATCTGGTTGCTCTTGAGCATTGCCCTCAGTTCAGCCAGTGCGCTTTCAAATCATAATATCGTAACTTGAGAATGAGGAAGAGGTAATTTTTTAAATATACAAGCAATTTATCAACCCAAACCAGTGTAAGAAAATCATTAAAAACAAAATAATAATTATCCAGTTGCCGATTATTCAGTGAATATCCCCGAGCTGTGGGAAACAGAACAGGAAGCAAGTCTGCTTCCCATTAGGAAGCTTATTCCATTGCAAATTCCAGAATTACTTTCAAAATTGTCAAGACATGCCTTCAGAGCCCCCTCCTGCCTGCCCAGTGACTGCTGAGAGTTACCACCCCAACAATCTCGGCTCCCCCAAACCATCGGGTTTCAAAAGGACCTGACCTTCTTTCCTCACTTTATTTTTCTTTGTCTCGATGCTCATCAGAAGGCTTTCTTTACTCCTGACCCCAGAGTATTTTTTAAATACATTTACCAATTACACAATTAATATCCTGACTTCGAAAAAACAAAACCCCACACTCCTTGCCACAAGATAAAAGTCCATCCTTCAATAGACACTTGAATTCAGACTTCAATTCAACTGAGGACATATTTCAACAATACCGCATATTTAAATTCAAAGCTTCTTTCTAAAATTTTCTCTCATTTTCTTCTTGATTAACCTGATGACTTACCCCAATTCAACTGATTTTTAACTAATGCACATAAAAACAAGCCCCAGGTTGTCAATTAAGTGTGCTATGGTTGAGCCTACAGCATAGTAGAAATGAAAAAGTCAAACTTATAAAAACACTGGGTACCAGGGGTGGGGGGATAAGACTGATGTTGTTGAAGGCTTTGAACTTACAATGAGTTGTAAATAAGCCAGAGATTTTTTTTTTAAGATTTATTTATTTATTTTAGAGGGAGGGAGAGAGAGAGAGCCCTCGTGCACAAGTTGGGGGAAGGGCAGAGGGAGAAGAAGAGAATATCTCAAGCCAACTCCCCGCTGAGGGGAGCCCGATAGGGTCGGGGGGAGGGAGCTGGGGCTGGATCTCATGACTTGAGCCCAAATCAAGAGTCTGGCGCTTAACCCACTGAGCCACCCAGGTGCCCCAAGCCATAGAGTTCTAATGCACAGTATAATGAATGTAGACAACAGTATTATACTATAATCATGTAATATGATAAATATTGCTACAACAGCAATCTTATCACAGCATGTAAGTGTATCCAAGTACACACTGTACACCTTAAATCTACACAATGCTGTATGTCAAATTTATTCAATTAAAAAAATAAAAGGGGAAAGAAACTAGAAATTGGGGCAGGGTGGGGGGGAGAGTTAAATAGGAAGCCCAAAGGGGACAGATAATGAGAAGGGAGGGTATCAAGGTGACCACATGTATATGCAATGGGAAAGCAATTTCTTTACTCTCAGAGGCTATTTTTTCCTGCCAAAAAGATTTTTTAAATAAGTGAACTTTATGCAGTTACAGAAACAGCCAGCATTTCCCACAAGTAGTGATAAAGACCCACACTCAGGGTGACTGGGTGGCTCAGTTGGTTAAGCATTTGCCTTCAGCTCGGATAATGAGCCTGGGGTCCTGGGATTGAGCCCCACTTCAGGCTCTCTGCTCAGTAGGGAGCCTGCTTCTCCCTCTCCCTCTGCCTGCCGCTCCCCTTGCTAGTCGCTCTCTCTCTGTCAAATAAATAAAATGTTAAAAAAAAAAAAAGACCCCCACACAAGAAAGTGACAGAATGGTGTGGACCAATAGGCGTGTGTGACATGGAAGAAACTTGACAAGGCAGAAAGTTATGCTGACTGACTCTGAAAAAAGGTCTCATCTTAGTCCTACTGGCAGAGTTTTCACAACTCCTTAGTGAATAGAAATTGGAATTTAACCTCAAAACTCTAATGTTTGTAATTTGTAGGAATATTTATATCTGCTTAAACCAACATTTGATTCTCTTGTCTTCATAAGTTCTTTACTAAAAGGACTACTTTCGAGAAATATGTGTAGGATATACACTACCTTATTATAGTAATCAAAATTCTAATTCCAAGATGACTCAAAATCAGCTTGACTGCTTTCCTGAGAAAAGAATGCTTTATTTAGTTAGAGTATGCCCTATATTATATTTGCATGAGGGAGAGAGAGAGGGAGAGAGAGAGACATTGAACCAATATGTGTGAAATAAAGAATGCACATAGACTCTAAGTCCTCTATTGATTTATCTTCCATTTTTAATTGTGAAATATAATATTGATGCAGGAAGCGCATAAAATATGTATATAGGTCAGCCAATAATGTTAAAGTAAACACCTATATAACTACCATCCAGGTCCAAACACCAGAACATAAGCAGCATCCTTGAATCCAGTATGCTCTCCCCCAACCATAGCCCCCTTCCTTCAAGAGTAACCACTGCCCTGTCTTCCGGTATAATAATTTCCTTGGTTTTCATCATAGCATTTCCTCCAATTTGTCAGAGCATAAGTTCTAAGTTTGCTTTTGTTTGACTTTCTCCTTTGTTCTCAATATTACGGATTTAAGATTCATTCATATTGTTGTAACTGCAGCTTTTTCCCCATTTTTTTGTGCTATATAATATTCCACTGTGTAAATATATCATGATTTTTAAAGGAGTTTCTCTCTTTCATCTAAACTCTCAAATTTAATGACAAAGTTTAAAAAATAACGTCTCTTTATTTTGTTCTTAATATCTGAAGAATCTGTAATGTCCTCTTTTTCATTCTTGGTACTGGTTATGTGTGCGCTCTTTCCACTTCTCTCCCTTCCCCCCTTCCCCTCCCCCTCTCTTTTTCCCTTTCCCTCTCCTCCTCTCCTGCTTCCCCTCCCTCTCTCTTCCTCCCTCCCTGTCCATCTCTCTCTCCTGCTTGATTCTCACTAGGGGTTTGTCAATTTCAACAATGTTTTAAAAAATACAACTTTTGTGGTTACTCATACTTGTTTTGTAAGTCATTAGTTGCTGCTATCTTTATTACTTTCTATCTTTTAACTTTCTTTGGCTTTATTTGGCTGTTCTTTTTCTAACTCTTGAGATGGATGATGAGCTCATTCATTTTCAGTCTTTCTCCTTTTTCAGTATATGTATGTAAGGCTATACATTCTTCTCTAATACTTCTTTAGCAATGTCTCATATGCTTGAGATGTCACATTTTTATTATCTTAGTGCAAAATAATTTTTATTTGTGTTCTGATTTTTTTCTTAGAATTATGCAGTAGTTCTTAATTCCCCCAAAGATTACTTTGTACGGCTTCAATCCTTTCAAATTTATCAAGACTTGTTTTGTGTCCCAGCTTTTGTTCAATTTTTGTAAATATTCCACACGTGCACTTGAAAAAAAAATGTATTCTGAAGTTGTTAGGTGTTGTGCGCTATATATCTTTATGTGCCCAAATGTAAGTCTTTAAAAATCATATTGTTAAAATCTTTTATATCTTCACTGATTCCTTTGTCTCCATAGTCTCAATCCTGAGAGAGGTATATTAAAATCTCTCATTATGGTGTGGATTCATCTCCTTTTTTTTTAAGTTTTGTCAATTTTTCATTTATATGTTTTAAGGAAACATACAAGTTTAGAACTCTTATATCTTCTTGGTGAATTGTACCTTTTTATCATTGTGAGGAGACCCTTTGATCTCTAACTGTGCTTTTGACCATTTTATACATAATGAGAGAGAGACCATTTTATACATAATGAGAGAGAGCGCTGTATACACACACATTCGAATGTGTACATACATATGTGTACGTATGTGTATTTTTACATACATACCCATACATACATATAGTACGTATACGTGTGTGTATAAAGCTATATCAGCCTTCTTTTGGTTAGTATTTACAGGATTTTTTTTTCATCCTTTTACCTTAAATCTTTCTTTAAACCTTTCTGTATACTTACGCTTTGCAAGGATTTAAGAAAACGGAATCTGACATTTTTCTCCTTAGACCAGAGCATTTAGTTCATTTACCTTTTGTGTAACCATCAACAAAATTCGGTTTTAAAGAAATCTGTTATCCTATTTGATGGTTTCTATTTGGTCTGCTACTTTCCGTAGCTTAATAAGAGGCTCGCTCGGCAGCTCCCAGCTCAATGCAAGGGCATAAGGCACTAAGGCTCCCTTATAATAAAGCCGGTCTCTTGCCCAGGAGGGTCCCACTCTTACAGAGCCGAACTGGTGCCCCTACCTCCCTCCAAGTCCCTCATAAAGACATAGGATCGCATAGGACAGGGTCCTTCTACTGGAGCTCTGTTCCTCAAGTGTGCCTCTTAATGAGCAGTGGAGGCCCGGGTGGTATTTTCAGCTGCTTTGTGCCTTCAAGTTTCCCTAATAAACCTAAACTTACATTTATGTCCTGTCATGCCTATGGTACATGTGTGTATGCCCCTTTGCCCAATACCTTTCTTGCCCTCATTTT
Source organism: Halichoerus grypus (assembly GCF_964656455.1). Taxonomy (NCBI): domain Eukaryota; kingdom Metazoa; phylum Chordata; class Mammalia; order Carnivora; family Phocidae; genus Halichoerus; species Halichoerus grypus. Next base: position 93,720,781 of record NC_135718.1, on the reverse strand, counting down.
CACCAATTTCTTTCTATCTATATATATTTTTGGTTCTGTATCGATTTGGCGATTACTTTTTGTCTATTATTTTAGTAATTACAATCTGGAAAATCAATATACACATGTCTAAAGTTAACCAATACCTTTATCCTCTTCCTGAAGTGATGGGGGGGGGCACAAAAAAAGACAATAAAACAATGCTCGAACTTTATTCCCTCCGTACATATCAAATTAATATATTTTTGCAGTTGTACATTTTCATCAAATATCTTTTTTTAAAAAAAAAAATCCCTATCAGGGATCAGGGCTCCTGGGTGGCTCAGTTGGCTAAGCGTCTGCCTTCGGCTCAGGTCATGATCTCAGGGTCCTGGGATGGAGCCCTGGGTCAGGCTCCCTGCTCAGCGGGGAGTCAGCTTCTCCCTCTCCCTCTGCCCCTCCCCCCTGCTCATGCCCTCTCTCTCTCTCTCTCTCTCCCTCTCTCAAATAAATAAAATCTTAAAAATAAATTTAAAAAATGAAAATCCCTATGATGCATTATTATTAATGCTTATACCACCGGTGATTGTTTTCTTTATCCAAGTATTTACCATTTCTTTTCTTTCCATTCTTTTTTGCATCTTGAATTGCTTCTTCCTTCCAGAACCACATCCTTTAGCATAGTGCTTCTTAAACTCTTGTTGGCAAAGGACGTGTTTTTTTTTTTCTTTTAGTTGTCACAGACTAATGTTTTTTTTTTAAAGTACAATAACATGAATTACTGGAAAAATTAAATGAAAAAGTGAAAGGTACAGGGGCACCTGGGTGGCTCAGTCAGTTGAGCATCTGACTCTTGATTTCAGCTCACGTCATGATCTCAGGGTCGTGAGATCGAGCCCCGCGTCAGGCTCCAAACTCAGAGTGGAGTCTGTTTGGGATTCTTTCCCTTTTCTTCTTCCTCCCACTCTGTTCCTTCCCCTGTCCACATGCTCACTCTCTCTCTTTCTAAAAGTAAACAAATAAATAAAATCTTAAAAAAAAGAAAGATACAAAATATAAGCCCCACATTTTTATTATTAGATTCAATAGACATCAAAGTACTTTGTCAAATTGCTGAACGTTTTCTGAATGCACATTCCTAGTTCCTGGACTCCTCCCACAGGCTGGCATTAATCCATGGACCTCCCTCTGGGTAGTACTGCTTTAACATTCTCCTGAGTACCTACCTGCCAGCAAAGTGCTCTCAATTTTTATGTATCTGAAAATGTCTTTTTAAACCCCATTTTAAAAAATGAACTTTTTACTGTAGTACAATATACACATACATAAATCTGCACGTATCATGACTATACTGCTCAATAAATTACCACAAAGCAGATCTACCCAGGGAATTGCCAACTAGGCCAAGACATACAACATTACCACACTCTTGGAGCATCCTCTTACCCCTCCCATTCATCACCCCTACCTCTCTCCCCAAACGTAACCACTATCCTCACTCCTAATATCATACATTAATTTTGCCTGGTTTTAGATTTATATAAGTGGAATCATATTATATGTATTTTTATTAATCTGGCTTATTTCTTGTTAATATTTTGTTTGTGAGATACACATGTTGTCACCCATAAAATATTTTGTACATTGTCATTGCTGTATAGTATTCCATTGTAGGAATATGTCACCTTGCGAAATAAAATCCATTCCACCATCAATGGACATTGAGACTGTTTTCAGTTTACTGCTGTGAGCGAGAATGCTTCCCTGAACATTCTTGCACGTCCCTCGGTACACGTATGTTTGCATTTCATTTAGGTAGATACCTAGGGACGGAGATGTTGAATCGTAAGATATATGTATGCTAGGCTTTGCCATCAAAGAAATTCCTCATGTGGAAACTCACCTTTACCAGAAACTAGCACTTCCGTTACTGCGTGTATATTTGGTAGCAAGAGAGTATTTCTCTTTTTCTAGGTTGGTTAATAATTCTTGCTTAGAAATATATTCAGAACTTCGATATAAATTTTATTAAGTTCCAAATTTGTTTTGAGTACAGTAACTGCAGCACATATGTGTATGCATATTTATGAGCCTAACAATTTACAGATAAATTGTTATATTCGTCTTACGTCTTACTAATGAATGTTATTTTGCATTATTTTGCCATTTGATAAGTAACTCCTTTTCCAGTGACCTACCTTCATTGGTATAGTATGGAGAAGATCCTGGAGCTAAAATTATTATATAACATTTTATGCTTCTTTAGTTAGATCATAGAGGTGAGAACCTTGGCTGCCATGTTATACTTGTTGATAGTATGTGAGATAAAAGGGTAAAAGGCTGTAATCCTGTGAGCACAAAATGAAGAAAATCACTAAGAAATTCCTAAAGCCAGAAACTTGGATTGGGAAGAGGTTAATGTGAGGAACTATTGCAAATTTTGTAAATATAAAGAAGTCAAGGGAAGCATGCTGATACCAAGTACAATTTTAAGACTGTTTCTGTCAAACAAAAGGAAATAAGTATAGCTTGAGGTCATTTGCTCATTAATTTCTTCAGAGCATTAAGAAAGAAGAGGCTTAGGATTATTAATTTGTTTTCAAGAAAAGACTGTGAATAAATATATAATAGAGCAGAGCTGATAAAGGATTAAAGACTTGGGACTTTGGTTTGAGTCCCAGCTTTACTATGTGCCAGCTATGGGGAATTAGGCAAATACATAAGGAGACTTCAGTTTTGTCATCTGTAAAATGGAGATACTATTGGTACTTAGATCGACAGTCGTTTCTAGTTAACACGAGAGACTTGTAAACTATCAAGCAGAATTCTGGGTCACAGGTGCAGTGCCTTAGTCTCCTGTGGGCATTTTTCTAAAAGTTTTAGTTATCGGTCACGTTTTTAAAATTTGGATTTCAGACTTTTTTCCCCTTAAATCAACTTTATCAGACATTACTTACATAAAATACAAGCGCCTATTTTAAGTGTAGAATTCTAAATTTGTGCAAATGTATAGATCTCTAGAACCACCACCACGGTCAAAATAAAGAACATTTCCATCGCTGTTCAGGTTCCCCTTGTGCCTCTTAGCATCAGCCTCCCCAGCGCACTTCCACAGTCCCAGATAACCACTTACCAGCTTTCAGTAATCACTGCTTTGTTTTGCCCTTTCTAGAATTTCATATAAAATGAACCACACGATCTGTACTCTTCTGTATCTGGCTACTTTCCCTCACCGTATACTGTGTTCCAGCCACCTATGCTGTGTCTGCCTGTTACTCATTCTCTAACACGGCTGGGGACTTACCCCTTCTACGGATATAGCACGAATTGTCTATTCATCCACTGTTTATTCATCCACAGTTTTTAATTTTAATGAGATTCAACTTCTCAATATTTCCTTTATGCTTTTTTGTACCATACGTAAGAAATCTTTGCATGAAGATTTGCTCCTATGTTTTCTTCTGAACATTTTGTAATTTTGCCTATTGCAATTAGGCCTATGAGCCATTTTAGGCTTTTTTTTGTATATAGTGTGAGGCAAGGATTGAGGTTCATTTTTTTCCCTCATGAAAAAAGTATTCATGTGGGTCCATTTCTGAATTCTTTGTTCTATTCCACTGATTTATATGTGTGTGCTTATACTAAGACCACACACTATGATTATAATGGTTTAATAGTAAGTTTCAAAATCAGGTAGTTTAAAGTCCTCCAACGTTGCTTCTTTTTTAAACAATTGCTTTGTCTATTCTAGGTTATTACACTTTCCATAAAAATTTAAGTGTCAGCTTGTCAATTCTTGCCAAAAAAAAATCATTTTGGGGTCTTAATAGGAATTGCACAGAATCTCTAGATCAATGTGTAGAGAATTAACATCTTAAAATTATTTAATTTTCCAATTCATGAACATGGCATATCTCAACACTTTTTTAGGTATTTAAAAGTTTTTCTTGGGGCAGTCAGTTAAGCATCTGACTCTTGGTTTTGGCTCAGGTCATGATCTCAAAGTCCTGAGATGGAGCCCTCGTCGGGCTCCGTGATTCGCGTAGAGTCTGCTTAAGACTCTCCCTCTTCCTCTGCCCCTCCCTCCGTGCTTGCTCTCTCTCAAATAAATAAATCTTTAAAAAGAATTTTTTTTCCCAGTGTTTTTTAGTTTCAATGTACAGATCTTACACACATTTGTTAATTTTATCCTTAAATATTTTATGGTCTTTGAAGCTATTGTAAATGGTACTTTTTCATAAAGTTGCTTTTCTGATCATTTGTTGCTAGCATATAGAAATACAACTGATGTTTGTATTTTGACCTTGTATTACAAGATTTTGCCAAATTAGCTTATTGACTTCCAGTAACTTTTTTGTAAATTCGATATGTATATGATCATCTTCAAATAAAGGTAGTTTTTTTTTCTTTCAAATCTGTTTACTTTTTATTTCTTTCCTTTGCTTTATTATATTGGTTAGGACTTCCAATATAACACTGAATAGAAGTGGGGGAAGTGTGGGGAAGCATTCAGGAAAATGTTATAAGTTATAGATTTTTAATTACTGCCCTTTATAAGATTGACAGAATTTCCTTTTATTCTTTGTTTGCTAAGAATTTTTGTCATAAGCTTATATTAACTTTGTTAAAAGCTTTTTCTGCATCTATTAGAACACTTATTTGTTTTTTCTCCTTTGTTCTGTTAATATGGTGAATTATATTAGTTGATTTTTTAAGTAGGCTCCACACCCAGTGTGGAGCTTGAACTCACACTGCTGGAACTCACAGCCCTGAGATCAATACCTGAGCTGAAATCAACAGTCAGACACTTAACCGACTGAGCCACCCAGGCACCCGGCTCTGTAAGTATTCTTGTAACGTCTTACCTTGTTTTGGTCTCAGGGTTATGTGTTCCACCTAAAATGAATTAGGAAGTATTTTCTTTACCTCTATTTGCTGAAAGAGCTTGTGTAGAATTAGCATTCTTTCTACCTTGCTTGATCGAATTCAACAGTAAAGCTATATGGCCTGGAGTGTTCTGTGTGAGAGGTATTTTTTAAAAATTCAATTTATGTAATGGATATGGAAATATTCATATTTTCAGTTTCATCTTGTGTCAGTTTTGGCATTTCATGTCTTTTAATGAATTTTTCCATTTCATGTAAGTTGTTGATTAGTTGGCATAATAGTTTACTCTATAGCTTTATCGTGATAGCCCTTCTTTCATTCCTGATAGTGGTAATTTGAGTCTTACTTATTTTTTTTATCAGTCAAGCTAGAGGTTTATTAATATAACTAACCTTTTCATAAAACTAGCTTTTGATTTCATTAATTTTCTCTATTGCATATATGTTTCTATTTTATTGATGTCTGATCTTAACCTAATGATTTCTTTCCTTATAATTGCTTTGGGTTTAATTTATTTTAGTTTAAGCTTAAGATGTAGCTTAAGTCATTGACTTGGACTGTCCTTATTTCTAAAATAAACATTGAAATTTCTCTGTAATTACTGTGTTGGTGGCATCATACACATTTTGGTGTATTATGTCTGCATTATCAGTCAATCAGGATATTTTATAATTTGTTATATTTTCTTTTTTGACTACAATTTCTTTAGATGTGTGTTGTTTCATTTCCATATGTTTCAGTAGTTTCCAGATATCTTGTATTTGATTTATGATTTAAATTCATTGTGAGTAGAGATCATACTCTATGATTTCAATTCTTTTAAATGTCTTGACAATTGTTTTATGATTCGGTATACAATCTATCTTGTCGAATGTTCCATATTTACTTGAAAAGAATGTAATTTTGCTGTTGTTGGATATAGCGTTTTGTAAATGTCAACTAGGTCATGTTTGTTGCTAAGGTTTAAGTCTTCTAAATCCTTAAAGATTTTCTGTCTACTTGTTTTATTGACATGTTCTCAAGCTCAGGGATTTTTTTCTCAGTCACGTCTAGTCTACTGATAAGCCCACCAAAAGCATTATTTATTTTTATTACAGTGATTTTTTTTATCTCCAGTGTTCCTTTTTGGTTCTTAGAATTTCCAACTTGCTGTTTACATTGCCCCACTGTTCTTGCATGCTATATACTTTATCCATTTGAGCCCTCAACATATTATTTGTCATTGTTTAAAATTCCTGGTCTGATAATTTCAAGATCCCTGCCGTGTCTTCCAAGGGTTTTACAGTTCTACATTTTATATTTAAGCCTATGATTCATTTTGAGTTAATTTTTGTATAAGGTATGAGGTTTAACTTCAGGCTCCTTTTATTTTTCTTCTGCATATGGATATCTAATTGCTCCAGTGATTTGTTGAAAGACTGTCCTTCATTCTTTGAATTGTCTTTTCACCCTTATCAAAAATCAGTTATCTGTACTTGTGAGGGGTTATTTCTGGCTTCTTTATTCTCTTCCATTAATCTCTGTGTCTGTATCTCCATACAGTCTTCTTGAAATTGGGTATAGTCATTCCTCCCTGCTTATTCTTCTGTTTCAAAATTATTTTTAGTTATTCTAGTTCCTTTGTTTTTCCATGAAAATTTTGAAAAAATCTTGTCTATAGCTTTAAAAAATCTCACATCTTGATAAGAATTGCATTAAATTTATGTATCAGTTTGGAGGGGCACCTGGGTGGCTCAGCTAGTTAAGCATCTGACTCTTGATTTCAGCTCAGGTCTTGATCTCAGGGTTGTGAATTCAAGCCTACTTAAAAAACAAACAAACAAACAAAAAACCTTTATGTATCAATTTGGAGAGAAGTGATCTCTTTACCAGATGTTAAGTCTTCCAGTCCATGAGTACAGTCTGTATCTCTATTTATTTAGATCTTCTATTTCTTTCATCAGTTTGTTGTGCTTTTTGTTTGTTTCTTTGGTTTTTTTGTTTGTTTGTTTTAGTTCTTGGCATAGAAGTCTTGTACATGTTTTGTTAGGCTTGCAACATTCATATTTTTGGAGAGCTTGTAAATGGTATTATATTTTTAATTTCAGTGCTACATGTTCATTGCTAATACCTAGAAATACAATTGATTTTTGTATGTTGATCTTGTATCCTGCAACCTTGCTGAACTCACTTAAGAGTTCTATAAGTTATTTTAAAATTGAGATATAATTGACACATAACATTATATTATTTTTAGGTGTACAACATAATGATTCAATATTTATATATATTGTAAAATGACCACACACAATAAATCTAGTAAACATCCATCACCACACACAGTTAGCATTTTTTTCACAATTACACAGTTATTTTTTTTCTTGTGGGTGAGAAATGTTAAGATTTACTCTTTTAGCAACTTTCAAATAAACAGTATATTATTAGCTATAGTCACCATGCTGTGCATTACATCCCTATGACTTCTTTATTTTATAACTGGAAGTTTGTGCTTTTTGATCACCTTCACCTATTTTGCTCACCCTCCAATCTGTTCTCTCTATCTGTGAGTTTGTTTGTTTAGATTCCACATGTAAGTGAGATCTTATGGCATTTATCTTTCTCTGTCTGCCTTATTTCACATAGCGTAATGCATTCAAGTTCTATGTTGTTGCAAATAGCATGATTTCCTTCTTTTTAAGGCTCAGTAATATTCCACCAATATATACATGCCACATTTTCTTTATCCATTCATCCATCAGCAGACACCTAGGCTGCTCCTGTGTCCTGGCTACTGTAAATAATACTGCAATGAACATGGGGTGTAGATATCTTTTTGAGATAGTGATTTCATTTCCCTTGGATAAATGCCCAGAAGTTGAGTTGCTGGATCATAGGGTAGTTCTATTTTTAATTTTTTGAGGAACCTCCATACTGTTTTCCATAGTGGCTATACTACACTAATTTACATTCCCACAACAGTGAACAAGAGAGTTCCCTTTGCTCCACATCTTCACCAACACTTGTAATTTCCTGTTTTCTTGATAATAGCCAGTGTTTTGTAAGTTTTATTTATTTTTTTGTTGATTCCTTGGGAATTTCTACATAGACTACCATCTCATTTGCAAATAGGGACAGTTTTTCTTTCTTTCCAATCAGTATGCCTTTTATTTGCTTTCTTGCCTTATTATGCCTCCTAGAACTTCCAGTGCTAATTATGTTGAATAGCAATAGCAAAGTGGACATCTTTACTTTATTTCTGATCTCAGGGGGAAAAGATTCAGGCTTTCACCATTAAGTATGATGTTAGCTGTGAGTTTCTTGTAGATATCAAGTTGAGAAATTTCCCTCTATTCTTAACTATCTGGGAGTTTTTATCATGAATGGCTGTTGAATTTTGTCAAGTGCTTTTTCTTCATCGATTTATATAATGTCATGTTTTTTCTTCTTTAATCTTAACATAGATTACATTTAATGATTTAAAATATTGAACCATTTTTAAATATCTGGAATAAACCTTCCTTGGTCGTGGTATATAATTCTTTCTATATCTTGCTGAATTCTATTTGATAGGTTTTTTGTTGTTGTTGTTAAGTATTTTTACATCTGTTTATGTGAGAGATACTGGTCTGTAGTTCTCTCTCTCTCTCTTTTTTTCGTACCATTCTTGTCTGGTTTTGGTATCAGTATTATGCTGACTTTATAGAAGATCTGACAAGGGTTCACTTCTTTCCAGTTTTCTGGAAGAGATATATAAAATAGGGGTTAATAGGTGTTAAACATTTGGCAGACTTCACCAGTGAAACAATTTGCAGATTTCTTTTATCAAAGTTTTAAAATTACAAATTAAATTTCCTTAATAGTTATAGGGCTATTCAAAATATCTATCTTATATTGGGTGAGTAATGATAGTATGTATTTTTCAAAGAATCGATCCATTCCATCTTAAGTTGTCAAAGTTATGTGTGTAGACTTATTATCCTTTTGATATCTGCAGGGTCTCTAGTTATATTCAATGTTTCACTCCTGATACTGGCAAATTGTATCTTCTCTCCTTTTTTCTTAGTCAATCTTGCTAGAAGTTTTTGACTTCATTGATTTTTAAAAAATGGCCTTTTATTTCCTTGATTTTCTCCACTGTTTTTCTGCCCTGAGTATCATTGGTATCTGCTGCTATATTTATAATCTCCTTCCTTCTGCCTGTTTTGGGTCTATTTTGCTGTTCTTTTCCTAGTTTCTTAAGATGGAAATCTAGATTATTGATTTGAGACTTCCTCCCTTGTCTAAGATAAGCATTTTGTGTTATAAATTTTCCTCTCAACACTGTTCTAGCTGCATCCATCCCAAATTTTGATATGTTATATTTTCATTTTCATTCAGTCATGTATCTTTTAAAAATTCCCTTGAGAGTTCCTCTTTGGCCCACAGATTATTTAGAAGTGTGTTGTTTAGCTTCCAGGTGTTTGGCAATTTTCCTGTTATTTTTCTGTTAGTGATTTCTACTTTGATTCCACTATAGTCGAAGAACATATAGTGTATGATTTCAATTCTTTAAAAAATTTCAGGCTTGTTTTATAACCCAGGATAGGGCCTGTTTTTGAATTTGTTTTGTGGGTGCTTGGAAAGAATGTATTTTACTATTGTTGAGTGGAATGTTCTATAGATGGCCAACAGACACATGAAAAGATGCTCAACATCATTCATTATCAGGAAATGCAAATAAAAACTATAGTGAGATATCACCTCACACCTGTCAGAATGGCTAAAATTAAAAACACAAGAAACAACAGGTGTTGGCAAGGATGTGGAGAAAAGGGAACCCTCTTGCACTGTTGGTGGGAATGCAAACTGGTGCAGCCACTGTGGAAAACGGTATGGAAGTTTCTCAAAATTTAAAAATAGAACTACCCTATGATCCAGCAATCACACTACTGGGTATTTTCCCAAAGAATACAAAAACATGAATTCAAAGGGATACATGCACACTGATGTTTGATGGGAATCAAACCCTGCTGGAACCTTGAACTTGAACTTCTAGGCTCCAGAACTGTGAGAAAAGAAATACCTGTTACTTAAGTCACCCAGTCTATGGTATTTTATTATGGCCACCTGAGTAGACTAAGACACATTGGTGTCAGTGCAGGCCATGTGGGCAACAATAAGTGGACACCCTTGCCCCACCTAACCCTGCTGTATCAGTGGAGGTCAGTGTGGTGCCAGGACCCCCACCCCTACTCAACAGCAATGAGGAGCGCTGCCCCCATAAATAAAATAAAATAGTTTCAGTGAAGCGGTATGGAAGTTTCATGATCTACAGCATGATCTACAATAGCAGCATGATCTACAATAGCCAAATTATGGAAAGAGCCCAAATGTCCATTGACTGATGAATGTATAAAGACGTTGTGGTATATGTATATATATATATATATATATATGCAATGGAATATTACTCAGCCATAAAGAGAATGAAATCTTGCCATTTGCAATGACATGGATGGAGCTAGAGAGTATAAGCAAAATAATTCAGTCAGAGAAGAATATGTGATGTCACTTATATGTGGAATTTAAGAAACAACAAATGAGCAAAGGAAAAAGAGAGAGAGAGAGAGAGAGAGAAACCAAGAAACAGACTCTTAACTATAGAGAATAAAGTGATAATTACCAGAGGGGAAGTGGATGGGGGGATTGGTGAAACAGCTGATGGAGATTAAGGAGGGCACATGTCGTGATGGGCAGTGGGTGTTGTATGGAAGTGTTGAATCATTATATTGTACACCCGAAACTGATATTACACCATATGTTCACTAACTGGAACTTATATAAAAACTTAAAAATAAATACATAAAATATATGTGTTTGTAAAAAAAAAAAGCGAACTAGATCCTATTGGTTGATGGTGTTGTTGAGTTATTTTATATTCCTGCTGATTTTCTGTCTAGTTATTTCATCAGTTTTTAAAGGAAGTGTGTTAATGTCTCCAACTACAGTTGTGGATTTGTCTATACATTATTTAAGTTTTATGAAATATATATTTTGCTGTTCTGTTTCAGGTTGCTACATCTTCTTGAATTGACTCTTTTGTCATTATATAATGTCCCTCTCTATTCCTGGTAATTTTCTTTGCTCTGAAGTCTACTTTAATAGACTTCATAAGTAATTTTTTCTCAAGTCCACTTTACTTGATATTAATGTAGCCATTCTTGCCTTCTTTTAATTAATGTTTGCATGGTATATCCTTTCCCATCATTTTACTTTCTACCTACCTACATTATTATATTTGAAGTGTTTTACTTATAGACAACATTTAGTTTTTTATGCTTTTTTCATCCACTTGGCCAATCTCTGTCTTTAATTGGTATGTTTAGACAATTTACATTTAAGGTAATTATTGATATTTTAGGGCTTAGGCCTACAATTTAATTTTTTGGTCCATGTTCTCTTGTCTTGCTTTCCCATTTTCTTCTTCCTGCATTCATGTGGTTACTTGAACATTTTAGAATTCCATTTTGATTTATTTTTGAGTGTATCTCTTTGTATAGCTTTGCTCATGTATTTGAGTGTATCTCTTTGTATAGCTTTGCTCATGTATTACATTATATATACATATAATTATATATAGTATAAATACATTGTATACATATGCATATACATTATATACATAATTAATCACAGCCTATTGGTCTTGACATTTTACTAGTTTGAGTGAAATGTAGAAATCTTACCTCCCTTTACATCCCTTACAAAATAACCGTGTTAAATATTTCCTCCACATACACTGAGAACCAAGTCAGGTAGCATTATCATTTTTCAACCATGAAACACCATTTAGAAAACTCAAAAGGAGAAGGAAAACCTATTGAACTTACCATATTTTTACTCTTCCTATTGGTCTTCCTTTCCAATGTTTCAAGATTCTTGTATCATTTATTTTCTATTTAAAGAACTTACCTCAACCATTTTCTTAGGGCAGGACTTTAGGTAACAATTCTTTTATTTACCCTATTCTGAAAATGCCTTGACTTTACCTTCATTCCTGAAGGATATTTTTGCTGACTATAGGATTTGGGGTTGACAGTTCTTTTCTTTTAGTGCTTGAAAAATGTGCCACTTTCTTATAGCCTCCATGGTTTCTGAAGAAAAATTTGTCCTTTGAAATGTTTTTCTCCCATGTATAAGGTGATGTTTCTCTTTTGCTGCTGTTTTTCTTTCCTTTTAGTTTTCAGAAGCTTGACTATGATGTGTCTTGGCAATGATTTTTTGGGTTTCTTTTGCTTGGGGCCTGCTCAGCTTATTGAATCTGTAGGTTTATGTTTATGCCAAATTTTGGAAGTTTTCCATACAGTGTTATTGCTTTGAATATTTTTCAGCTTCATTTTCTTTCTTTCTTTCTTTTTTTAAGATTTTATTTGTTTATTTGAGAGAGCAAGAGTGAGAGAACATGAGGAGAGGGAGGGACAGAAGGAGAGGGAGAAGCTCAGCAAGGATCCCAACACAGGACTTGATCCCAGTACCCCAGGACCATGATCGGAGCCAAAGGCAGATGCTTAAACGACTGAGCCACCCAGGCACCAGCCTCATTTTCTTTCTCTTCTTCAGAATGCCAATGACATGACTACTAAGTCTTTTGTTATAATCTCACAGATCTCTGAGGCTGTTTTCTTTTCTTTTCTTTTTTATTTTCAGTATATTTTCTTTTCATTGTTCTGATTGATCCATTATATTTTTCTACATTCAAGTTCACTAAGTCTTTCCTCTGTCCTTTCTGTTTTATTGTTGAGCGCCTCACTTGAGTCTTTTATTTTAATTATTGTATTTTTTAGTTTGGAAATCTCCATTTGTTTCTTCTTTATATTTTTTATTTCTTTACTGAGATTTTCCAATTCTTCACTGAAACTATTTTATTTTATTTGTGGGGGCAGCGCTCCTCATTGCTGTTGAGTAGGGGTGGGGGTCCTGGCACCACACTGACCTCCACTGATACAGCAGGGTTAGGTGGGGCAAGGGTGTCCACTTATTGTTGCCCACATGGCCTGCACTGACACCAATGTGTCTTAGTCTACTCAGGTGGCCATAATAAAATACCATAGACTGGGTGACTTAAGTAACAGGTATTTCTTTTCTCACAGTTCTGGAGCCTAGAAGTTCAAGTTCAAGGTTCCAGCAGGGTTTGATTCCCAGTGAGAGCTCTCTTCCTGGTTGCAGATGGCTGGCTACCTTCTTGCTGGGTCCTCACACAGGAGAGTGAGAGGGGTTGAGAGAGAAAGAGAGAGAGAGAGAGCAGTCTCTGGGTCCCTTCTTGTGAAGACACTAATTTTATCATATCAGGACCCCACCCTTATGACCTCATTTAACCTTAATTACCTCCTTATAAACCCTACCTCTAAATACAATCACATCTGGGGTTTAGGGCTTCAGTGCCATAATTTGAGGGGGATGCAATCCAGTCCATAGTATGATGGGTGGTCGTGGAACTCCTGAATCTTGTAGGCCTCCTTTGACCCAAACCCAGAGGGGAAAAAAAGGACTGGCTCATTTCTACCATGTGGTACAGCATCACAAATAGTTACTCTTGTGATTACCTTAGGTTACATAAAGCTCTGCCTTATCAGAATGGCGTGAGGCTCTCTTGCTGGAAGAGGTGGGTTGTCATGTGAGGGGGCCTGTGAAGGGACACATGGCCTCTAGGAGTCAGGAGCAACCCTGCTGACATGACAGTCCACAGAGAATGGCGACCTCAGTCCTATAGCTGCCAGTACTTCACGAGCTTGGAGCAGCACCCTGAGCTCCAGAAAGGAAGTGGTCCAGCTGACACCCTGACTGCAGCCTTGTGAGACCCAGGAAGGCTCGGCTAAGCTGAGCTCAGACCCTTAAACTGCAGAAACTGTGAGGTAAAGAATGTATGTCCATGTCATCTCAAGCTGTTGAATTTGTGGCGGTTTGTTATAGCGCAGGAGATACCTAGTACAGCACTCCAATTTCTGAGTCTTTGCTTTATATGTATGATCTCTTCTCCCCTAACCCTACACACTGCATCGATGACATAAACAAGTGGAAGGTGTAAACATTTGGGGGCATGCTTAATGACTTGTCTGTGGCAAACACTGATAAAAACCTAGATATATTTGTTGTCATATGAAGTAAGTGGGCTTAGCGGAGAATAGTCTCTTCTGCCAAAAGTTGGAGGAAACAACAAAGGGTAATAAAATTTAATATCAGAGGAGCTAGTAACAGATGGACTGTAGGCTTTACAAAAATTAATGTTGGAATCTCTAAGGTGAATGAATCCTTTATGACTAAAAATGGAAGACAGGTTTTATAAGTATACAGTGAAAAGAATAAGCAAAGTTGAACTATCATGAAAAAGATCGAAAATAAAAAGTTAATAGGAAGAAATCTATTATTAGCATCAAAAAGTACATCCGTGCCAAGAAGTTAATCAAAGAATAAAACAAAACAACTTTAATAAGGAAGATACCAGGAGCAAAATGTCCCATGTTAAGAAACATGAAAGTCAAGGGGCGCCTGGGTGGCTCAGTCGTTAAGCGTCTGCCTTCGGCTCAGGTCATGATCCCGGGGTCCTGGGATCGAGCCCCACATCGGGCTCCCTGCTCAGCGGGAAGCCTGCTTCTCCCTCTCCCACTCCCCCTGCTTGTGTTCCCTCTCTCGCTGTGTCTCTCTCTGTCAAATAAATAAAATCTTAAAAAAAAAAAAAAAGAAAGAAACATGAAAGTCAAGACAAAATTGCTATAGAGCCAATGATGATGATGCTGGCGGGGTGCTCAAATACCACCAAAGACACAAGTTTTCAGTCCTGAAGCACAAACGTGTCAGTCATTTCTTGCCCATTTCAAAATTCCAAAGGAAGTTGGGTCCAAGATACATCATGAGTCTCATGCTAGCCAAACATCATCTGATTTTCTCCTCAATTAAATCTTCTTGGTGAGCTACAAATGTTTCCTTTGTTGCTAACCGCTCCAGGTGGGCCTTGTTAGCTCCCGGTTTATTGCCAGATTGTCAAGCCCACTGCTCAAGTGAGTGCTGTCATTTCCTCCTCTTCCCACAGTTGCTACCTCCACCCTCTGAAATCACAACTGCTTACCACTCCCACTCTCCCCTTATACTTGCATCTCCTCGTGTGCTTCCACATGGCCCTAGACGGTGGAAACAGAGCTCTCTGATCCATCTGACGTCACCTCTCTCCTACATACGCCTCCAGCGAAGCTCACCTCTTCCGGGAAGGCAGCTCTGAAATGATCCTCATTTAAGTAGCACAGAATCTACTCATGGAAATAATCTACCTTTGATCTGAAGAAGGTCCATACTTCCCTTCCCCTCCCCAAACACAACCCCCTCCTTTCCGTACGTCCCTGAGTCTTGACTGCTGAGCAAATATGAATTACCAGCTCAAGAGACAGAGACGGAGCCCATGAGAGTATGTTATAGGTAGTGTCTCTCCTGTTAGAGAAGAGCAGACCTCATTCTTAGCTGATTGGTAAAAAATGTTTGTGGGAGCTTAGCCTCCGGTTCTGAAAAGAATATAATTTCATTGCTCAATTTAATTATTAATTCAAGAAATGCTTCTTGCCCATTAGGTGCTGGGCAGTGCTCCGTGCGGTGTGCACTTCGGGGGAAAGGCAGACTTTTAGTGTGTGCAGGTAGTCAGGACTAAACATAAAGGGGAAATGCGGATTGTGCAAGGGTTGTGCAGGAAATGCGGAGAGTTTGGTGAGAGAGGAGGAGTGAGTGAGGTCAGTGACGCCATTTTTGCTCTGTTCCTTTTCTGGGTCTCTGCTCTTTGTCTCTTTCTGTTCTTCACGTGCTCCATTCCTGTTTCGCTTTCCTGCCCCTACCCTGTCTTTTTTACCCAGAAGCCAGTACCCTCTGCTGCTTCTACCTCAAAGGAGCCGAGTTTGCGCTGTGTGGGCTCTGGAGTCAGAGTATGTCTGGCCTGGAATCCTGGCTTCTCCGCCTGCTAACTGTGCAACCTGGTGCAAATTTCTTCTCAGTTTCCTCGTGTATAAGGTGGTGGTAACTATGGTTCCTGGATTCTAAGGTAGTTGAGACAATTAATTAAAATACAACATGCAAACTAATTAATACGGTGCCTGGCATACAGCACAAGTCAGCAGATGTTAGCTGTTCCTGTTTTTTCATCCTGCCTGCATTTAAGATAAGCTGCCTTTACAGGGACGTGCGTGCCGAGGGGGTGCTGACTTATGGACTGATGGCCCCCAAAGATCCAAGCATCCCCTAAGCACAGTTACCTTGGAAAAGTTGAATTGAAAAGATTATTATTTTCAGTCACATGTATTTTTAAACGAATCTAGTTCTTTATTGCAGTCACTTCACACACATATCAAGGAACAGGGCAGACAGTGAGATCACACTTGAGCAAAATTTAAAGAAATAGGAATACCTAGCGACTGTCGCACCTCCCTAGTGAGTCTCTTGGCGATCACTCTCTACCCCCGCCCCAATTTTCCTTGAGAATGCAACAGTAACCCAGAGAAGGAAGGAGGTCAAACTCACCCTGCATCTGTTGGAGTGAGGGCGCTTCTAGGAAGCTCTGAGATTTGAAGCCCGCTTGGCATTAAACGTTTTCTGGGCTACAATACTCAGCTGCCCTAATTAAAAGGCGACTCTGTGATTCTCTCTGACTCCATTCTGCTTACCTCCTCACGTTTGTGTTAAATATACTGGGGCTTCTCCGCAGCTCCTGAACGTTGGTGTCAAGGTCCCTGACACTTGTTCTCTGCTCTCATTGTCTGCTTCATTTAGTTACGAAAGTGAGTCCCTGAGCATTGTTAGCATCTTTCCCTTTGGAACTCAACTTCTCAAGAAAAGATCGCGGCCACACCACTGATCTCCATATGTTAGTCACAAGAATCTTTTTTTTTTTTTTTCCTTAACTTAAAGGACATTCATCATTGGACCAATTGCTTCACTCTCTCTTTTTAAAAAAGATTTATTTATTTATTTGAGAGAGAGCACGAGTGAGCAGAGGGAGAGGGAGTGGGAGAGAGAGAGAGAATCTCAAGCAGACTCTTCACTGAGCTCAGAGCCCGACGTGGGGCTTGATCTCACGACCCTGAGATCATGACCTGAGCTGAAACCAAGTCAGCCAATTAAGTGATGTGCTACCCAGGGGCCCCCCAACTGCTTCTCTTAACCTTGACTCTGACCTGTGAAATGACAGCCTTATAATTTCCAATCTGTGCACTATTTACTCAGTGGTCCTTGTCCTTATAATTTTGGAAAGCATACCCTGATGCTCCTATATTACATCCGTTTACACGGCTTCCCCTACACTGGGTGTGCCTCCTCAAACACAGAGACTGTGCCCTTTTTTTTGGTACCACGCACCCAGAACAGTGCCAGGCACAGAGTCGGTGCTTGAGAATGTTCGATGACTGCTCAATGCTTACGTATGTTCATACGCTTACTGCAGTCTACAATAAGACTATTTCTTTTCCACACAGCAAGACCTGCTACACGAGTCTAATGACATGTAAAATTTGACAAGGTGTAAAAAAATAGACACATCAATGACTTCAGTACTGTTTTTAGAGTTTAGTAGGTGGTATTTGGCTTAGCTGTGCAGAACTGTTTTCCTGCCCTTAAGGTGTGTTAAATATTGAGACGGTTCCCAATATGGCGACAGGATGCGGTGGCTGGGCTGTGCTTGCGGGCACACTGGAATATTCGGTACGATTTGTACATCTGTATCAGGTGCCAGGCTCCACCCCGTGTTTGACTTGGGATTAGATCGCACAGGCACAAACACAATCACACGCCGAAGGCTTGAAACGCACATGGGGAGAAACTACTCACAAAATTTCGGCACAAAGCTAATAAGCCTTAATAAATATTTAAAAAATAAAGTACAGTCCATCTGGGAGCAGCATACATTTTATTTTCATTCATTAGGGTGAGCCACTCACTGACTCATAGTTCTAACTTCCTTGACTAATTTGAAAAATTAGTCATTCTATGTGGTGATGTGAACATTGCAACTAAAGGGCTATTATATTTTTGATTTGCATAATTAGTGAAGACTATGTATAAATACTAGTATTTTCCTCAAAATTAGAAATTATATAATGACAAAAGAAAACTCAAACCAACTATTAGTGTGACGTGTACAAATTGGCTTTCAAAGATCTCATAGGCAGAGCTTTAGTTGCAAGGAATACAAGAAGCAGCAGCAACTTTTTGACCAAGCATGTTTTTCTTTTTTCTTTTTAAAGATTTTATTTATTTATTTGACAGAGAGAGAGTTAGCGAGAGAGGGAACACAAGCAGGGGGAGTGGGAGAGGGAGAGGCAGGCTTCCCGAGGAGCAGGGAGCCCGACGCGGGGCTCTATCCCAGGACCCTGGGACCATGACCTGAGCCGAAGGCAGACGCTTAACGACTGAGCCACCCAGGCGCCCCCAAAGAGTTTTTCCTAAACTTTCTATCATGGAGGTCCCAGAATTCTCTTCTTGAAAAATGTACTATTGTGGTTCAATGCTATCGCCTCTCAGAAGCACACATGCTATCCGGAATGTCACCGTGGAAGGGAACAGTGGGAGAAATGACAGGGGGCAAGTCTCGCTGTGTAACTGGGGACCAAGAGATCGGATTTCCTGCAGAAAAAGGAACAGATGGAAATCATAGGCTCAACGTGGCCTTGTGTCTGAAGATTTGGTTCAACATCTAAGAGGTTGCCTGATGTCTGCTCGGTTCTCTCCATCGGGCCTGACAGAATCACGCTTTTTTTTTTTTTTACTCTTTGCATGTGCAGTCGTGGTATTGTGGTATCCACAGCAAAGGGCTTATTGGCAAATCTCCTCTTGATGACTCGCTGGGTTTGTAGTGCGCTGCACTGTAATTTTCCTCTGGGGGACTTGAAGGTCGTGGAACTGAACGGAGCTAATTCTTTAATGCGAACTTCCTTCCTCTGTGAGGAGAGAAAACGTATTGCGGAGCTACGGCATGAGTTACAGTAGCTAAAAAGTCAATTGCCGCACGGCAACCTGCTCCAGATCAGATTTTAGGATAGAGAGGAATGCTTGAGAACATATGAGTCATGATGTGCTCTTAGCAATTTCGCGAGAACATCAGGGACGAGGTGCTTGGTGTTACTGCTTGCATCTGGGTGGAATTAGAGCTTTCGGTGTTTCCTCAAGAAGGCTTATTAATAGCCGAGGACTGAGGTGATAAGTGTGTGCCACGGGTAGCATTTGAGGAAATGAGCAATGCCAGCGAAGGTTTATCAGGACTTGCTGTTTGTTCTTCCTCTCGCCCTGGGGAAACAGATGTATTGATCAGATTTTTAGAGAAAAACAGCCTGCAGTGGGTTTACTGTGCTGAGATATGATAGCCCAGGAACCAGGCTGCCAGAAAGACTCAAAGGTTGGCTACCCTGTGCTGCGAAGGAAAGGCTGTGACACAGAGGGAAGGGACAAGATGTCAGCATTGATTTCTGATCTGACTTCTCTTAGCCTCTTGAGGTAACATTGCTGACTTTGAATATATCATACCCAGAATCATTATATTCCAAACTTAAGGAGTCGCGGATGAAAATAGTCTTAAAGATTAAGCACTTTCTCCTTCCTACTCCCGCCACTAAATCTTCAGCTCTGTCAAACAGACCAGAATTTTTTTTTAAAAGATTTTATTTATTTGACAGAAAGAGGGAGCACAAGCAGGGGGAGGGGCAGAGGGAGAAGCAGGCTCCCCACTGAGCAAGGAGCCCGATGCGGGGACTCAATCCCAGGACCCTGGGATCATGACCTGAGCTGAAGGCAGACGTTTAATGGACTGAGCCACTGAGGTGCCCCTAAAACAGACCAGAAATTAAAAACACTTTGTGTAGCTATGAAATTGAAAAAATGAAATATACATGACCAAAGATGTCAAACTAAAACTTAATGACAAGATAAATGGGCACAACGTAAGCCACATTACATTTGTCTGTGTGTGCTGTGACATTTCCTGTTGTTTTTTCCCTTGACTGAACCATTATGTAGGGAACACACTTAAGTGGGAGTAAGTTTTTAAAAAGGAATTTTTTGGCTCTTATAACTGAAAGGGTCAGGGAGTTAGCTTCAGACAGAGCTGTATCTAGCTACTCAAATGATGTCATCAGAGTTCTTTTTGTCCATCTTTCAGCCCTGCCTTACTCTACATTGGCTTCATCCTCAGGATGGTTCCTAGATGATTCCTTTCCCCGCCCCCCACTTTATTTAAGCTTTGTAACCTCCAAAGAAAGCAAGTTTCTCTTCCTAGTTTCAGCCAAAGTCATGGAATGGACTCTTAGGCTTGGGTGCGGGGCCCATCCCTGAACCAATTACTGTAGCCATGGTGTTGGGATGCACTCAGATTGGTCTGGTCTCTGTTGTCCATCCTCCCCAGGAGCTAACTGGACTGAAAGTGGGTGAGGTGCTCATTCCCAAAGGAAACCCATGTCCTGTCATTGGAAGAGGGAAGGGTAGGTGCTGAGCAGACAAAGCAATTGGTAAATATGCCAAATTTATTTAAGGACGCGAGACTTTTTTTTCTAAACAAGTCTATCAGTCCTTTCCACCTAAGCACGAGCAGCCCCTTCAGGGAGCTATATGCTTGTTCAAATCATGTCGCCTTTTACTCAACATGGTTTTGTTTTTGTCTCAAAACTCCGTTTCTGAACTGCCTCCTGAGTCAGTTCACAAAATGTAAAATAAAATTTGTCTCATTAGTTTATAATTACAAAACATTTTTACATGAAGTATCTAACCATATTAAATAGATTCGGCTTCTTTCCCACAGTTTGAGAATGAATATGCAAAAAAAAATTCCAAAAATGAAATTTAAAAAATGATCGGAGCACAAGAATATCGGATTTAGACTGAAACCTCCCGGTACCTACTTTGAAAGGGACAAAACTCGCTGGGATAGTTAAATCATTTTTGACTGGGTCCTTGCCTTAAAGAAAGCTTGGCCTCACTGTGGTTCTAACCACAAGTGCAAATGGAGGTAGAAAGTTTCTGAGCTTATTCCTAAAACTGAGTCTCTTGATGAGCATTTGGAAGACAGAATGGTTAAATACTAAGGACCAACTCGTCTACCAGCACAAGCATCGAAAAAGTGCTGTGTTCCCCCATCCTCAATAATGCCAAGATTGGAGAAGGGTGCTCCTGAGCAGATGGTCGGACAGACTAAAGCATTAGTTTGCTGAGCCTCCGTGCTTGCTAATTAATTCTTCAGTTTACTAGGATTTAAAATGATTGTTCAAAACAAGACATCCCTTAAAATAAATGCTAGGTGAAAGTCTCAACACGGTATTGATTACTAAGGTGGTTATTTCAAACAGCTGAGGGGTTGTCATTCAATAACAGAATTGCCTTACCTGCCCTGTTGGTTTAATTATGTTGTTCTCAATTTGTAGAAAGATTATCTACAGTTTTAATTTTCGTGTTCTCCTGGACAGTGTTTTCCAATTTTCTTGTTGAAATGGTAAATGGGATTCTATGGCAGACTTCATTTTATAATTCAGATATATAATATAGTTGGCGTTTATTACTAGGAAAGCAGAATGTGCAGGACTGTGGCTTGCATACCCTGGGTATTGAGAATTAAAAGTTGTAAATTCTAGTTTTGACACAGCTGCTTACTATGTTATCCCATGTCATACAACTTCTGGGTATTCCTTCTTCCCTGGGAAATATGAAGGCCGAACACTGACCTATCTCAGGCAGAGCAGTGAGCATGAACTAAGTATCTATTATGAAGGATATTGAGAGCATGTAGTATTCTCACTCTATAAAAGATTATGGGGAAAAAAGCCTAAGCCCTAAGATTTTTATTGTATGGAACTCTTCAAATTTACCAGAAGAGTTTTGAGCTGATTATTTTTTTAAAGATTTTATTTATTTATTTTAGAGAAAGCGGGCACGCGGGTGTGCACAAGATGGGGGAGCGGCGGAGGGAGAGGGACAAGCAGACTCCCTGCTGAGCACAGAGCCTGATCCCAAGACCCTGAGATCATGAGCTGAGCTGAAGTCAGATGCTTAACCGACTGAGCCACCCAGGCGCCCCTTGGGCTGATGCTTTTTATATTAGAATTCTGATATTGACAGCGCATATATGCAAATGCAAACCACGCAACTATTTATTTAGAGCAGTAAAGGAAACCTCAAGAGCATTTTTGTAGTGAGAGAGGCTTTCCAAGTGTATATTATTCCCTCAGAATAACAAGCACATTTTGAAAGATGTAATAACTTGGACGGGTTGCTAGGCTATTGTTGTCGTTTGAAAAAGGAGCACTATAACCCAAAGACCTGAAATCTAAATTAATTCAAGTCACAATCGTTTTTTAAATCAGACACTTTTGATTAAAAATAGGTTAGTGGGTATAAATGAAGCAAGACATAAAGTCTTCTTTTCTTAGTCCATTTGCCTATTATCATGAGCATCTCTTTTTGGGAGGGACCTTTAGAGGACATCTGTAAAAGCAAATTCTTGTGTTCTCTAAATCTGGTGAAGTGGGAAGGAGAATGTGATGAGAATATCAAAGGTCTAATTGGGACTAGAGAGGAGGATATTATATTTATTAAATACGAAAGTTAATATAATTTTTGTAGGCTCAATAAAGCGTGTAAGTTATGAAAATTATCAGAAAGTTGGGTTATCAATAAGCAACTAGCAAACTAAGTGCTCTTACCATGATCTAAAACACTAAATTAGCTTCTCAACTATTAAACATTTTAAAATGATCACTATATACTAGGTAAGAGGAAAAATTATTTAAGATTATGAAAGATTAAGATACCTAGGAATAAACCTAACCAAAGAGGTAAAAGACCTGTCCTCTGAAAACTAGAAACATTGATGAAAGAGACTGAAGATGACACAAAGAAATGGAAAGAAATTCTATGCTCATGGATTGGAAGAACAAATATTGTTAAACTTTCTATACTACACAAAGCAATCTACACTATAGTATTCAATGCAATCCCTATCAAAATAGCATTTTTTCACAGAACTAGAACAAACATCCTAAAATTTGTATGGAACCACATAAGACCCTGAATAGCCAAAGCAACTTTGAAAAGCAAAGCAGGAGGCATCACAACTCCAGACTTCAAGTTATACTACAAAGCTGTAGTGATCAAAACAGTATGGTGCTGGCACAAAATAGACACAGATCAATGGAACAGAATAGAAAATACAGAAATAAACCCACAAATTATATAGTCAATTAATCTTCGACAAAGCAGGAAAGAATATTCAATGGGAAAAAGACAGTGTCTTCAACAAATGGTGTTAAGAAAACTGGACAGCAACATTCAAAAGAATGAAACTGGACCACTGTCTTACATCATACACAGAAATAAATTCAAAATGGATGAAAGACCTAAATGTGAGACCTGAAACTATAAAAATCTTGGAGGAGAACACAGGGAGTAACCTCTTTGACATCAACTGTAGCAACTTCTTTCTACACATGTCTCCAGAGGCAAGGGAAACAAAAGCAAAAATGAACTATAGGGACTCCATCAAAATAAAAACTTTTGCACAGTGAAGGAAACCAAGGAAACTAAAAGGCAACCTACAGAATGGGAAAAAGTATTTGCAAATGACATATCTGATAAAGGGTATCCAAAATGACATATCTGATAAAATGATAAAAAATGACATATCTGATAAAGGATATCCAAAATATATAAAGAACTGATAAAAAAAAACAACACCTGATATAACTCAACACTCTAAAATCAAATAATCCAATTAAAAAATGGGTAAAAAGCATGAACAGACATTTCTCCAGAGAAGACATACAGATGGCCAATAGACACATGAAAAGATGCTCAACATCACTCATCATCAGGAAAATACAAATCAAAATTACAATGAAATATCACCCCATGCCTTCAGGATGGCTAAAATCAAAAACACAAGAAACAACAGGTTGCTGGTGAGGATGTGGAGAAAAAGGAACCCTCGTGCACTGTTGGTGGGATTGTAAACTGGTGCAGCCCCGGTGGAGAAAAGTATGGAGGTTCTTCAGAACTTTAAAAATAGAACTGGCCTATGATCCAATAATTGCACTACTGGGTATTTACCCCCCAAATATGAAAACACTAATTCAAAGGGATACATGCATCCTTATATTTATTGCAGCATTATTTACAATAGCCAAGATATGGAGGCAGCTGAAGTGGCCAAAGATTGATGAATGGATAAAGAAGATGTGACATATATATACAATCAAATATTATCCAGCCATAAAAAAGAATGAAATCTTGGCATTTGCAACGATATGGATAGAGATAGAGAGCATAATGTTAAGAGAAATAAGTCAGTCAGAGAAGGACAAATACCATGTGATTTCCCCTTATATGTGGAATTTAAGAAACAACAAATGAGCAAAGGAAAAAAAAAAGAGAGAGAGAGAAACCAAGAAACAGATTCTTAACGATGGAGAACACACTTCTGGTTGCCAGAAGGGAGGTGGGTGGGGGGATGAGTGAAACAGGTGTTGGGGATTAAGGAGTACACTTGTCGTGATGAGCACCGGGTGATGTATGGAAGTGTTGAATCAGTATATTGTACACCTGAAACTTATATAACACTGCATGCTAAACTATAATGGAATTAAAATTTAAAAAATCACAATAAACTTTAAAATAAAAGACTGAGACTTTTATTGTGTAGAATTCTTAAAATTTATTAAAGGGGCTTTGGTGGACCTCTTTTTATTTTGAAATTTTGTTATTGCAACTGACTGCTTGACGCTGTTGGCCCAAGTCACAAGCTTGGAGCTTCTTTGTTTGATTATCTGTTGAACTGAATGTTTGCAAGTTCCTTAAACTCACTATGTCCAAAACAGAATTCTTCACCTTCTCCTCAAACATGTTCTTTGCCCAGGGATCCTATTTCTATAAATAACATCCCATCTATCCAGTAGCCCATGTCTGAAGCTTAGAAATTATTCTGGATTCCCACCTCTCCTTCCACCCCTCCAGTCTCAAGCAGAGCTCAATCAGAGAAAAGAGCCACCAGAAGATATTTGTACACTACACGTTTTTTTTTTTTTTTTAAAGATTTTACTTATTCATTTGAGAAAGAGAGCTAGCACCAGCGAGCACGAGCCAGGGGGAGGGGCAGCGGAAGAAGGAGAATCAGACTCCCCCTGAGCATAGAGCCTGATGCTGGGCTCAATCCCAGGACCCTGGGATCATGACCTGAGGGAGATCAGGTGGGACCCAACTAGTATGCTCAGACTTGAGATTTTTCCTCCTGTTGGGAAGAAGAAGCCTTAAAGAACTGTGGGGGTGGGAGAGCTCCACATTTGTATTTTGGGGAATCATTTGCAGCCGTCTTGCAGGTGGCTTGGAAAGGTGAACAGTATTAGGCTCTTTCACGTTTTCAGGGATAGAGACTTGCTTGGTTCATGGGGCGCTATTGAAAGGATTCTAGGGAAAGTGGGGAAGACATGTAGCCACGTCAGCCACTGCACAGCCCGGCCTCGGGAAGACCAGGACGACGTTGTCACCTGCTCTACACAGCTCAGGTGCCTGTCATGTCTTGCGGCCCATTCCGCTTTAGGCAATCCCTGCTTCTTCCCCGAACAGAGGTGCACCTGTTCTCTGCAGCTTCTCTGCTTGCCTCGGCTCCCCAAGAGGGAGGATTTGGTTGGCAGCCAGTTTTAATCCAGTGTGGAGCATCCTCCCCACCCCCCATTTGAGCAGGTCTCTGATGCTGGACCTCCTCCCAGGCCTGGGATTGGCTGCCTTTCAGTGGGAGTCTTTCATCAGCTGTGGTTGGTGGTTGTGGGGCTGGTGGTAGTATAACACATAATCTAATTGACTTAAGAAACCCCTGGGTAGGGGACTGGGAGCTAAGGCTTCTCGGGAAGGCGGGGGAGTAGAAAGAGCCCTCCCTGGGCCTGGGCACTGCCGGGGCTTGGCCAGAGGCAGCACCTCAGCTGAGAGGCTTCTGCACCAGTGAGCCATGGTGAGGGCTGGAGCAAGGGCGGGGACAATGTGGTGAATGAAAACACAGAGCAAGGACGTAAAATGGGCAGAGCTTGGTGGCTTGGTTGATTGGTTTTGGGACATGAGACAGCATGACTCCTATCTAGAAATGGGCTGGTTCTATCTGGTAATATTTAGTGTGTTAGGAAGCATAGGGAAAGAAGCTGATTTATCATGGGGGAGGGGAGTTTGGCTTTGGCTGTGTTTGCTCTTTAGACGTCCCTAGGCCCCCCAGACTGATGGGCCCAATAGGCAGCCGATTAATGAAGGTGTCTGGAAGAGATTCTGGGTTGGCCATGTAGTCAGCGCATTTGGGAGAAAGTTCGAGAAAGGGGATGGATCACATAAGGAGAATGTGCAAATGAAGGAAAAGCAGGCTGGGGGTGGGGGTGTGGGGTGTGTGGCGGGCAGCCAAGGCAGACAATCCAGTGGAGGGTGAGGTGACATAAAATGTGATGTGACCCAAGCACTAGTATTTTAAGCACTTGTAACTTATCAGTTAGTCTCAAATGTCTTTGATAATTATTGTATTTTGCCTCCGATTTCTCCCTACTGTTTCTTACCAGATTTGGATGTATGTCTGAAAACTATGTTGGATGTTCGCATCACTTTCATCTTCTCTTTAGACTATAAAAGATGTTGGTGCCAATGCATTGAATGGATGTAGAATAGGAGATTAAATTGGGGTAATTTTTAGCTTCATTTCCCCTATATTTACCCCGACTTGCAATATAACCAAGTCCCCAAATTGTCTACCTTTGGTTAGTGCCCTTTGGGAAGCTGTACTCAATGTATTAGGTCCAAGCGTATCACGTTCATGCCAAAGAATGGAAGTTAATATCCTTCTTATCTGTGGTTAATATCAGCCAAAATACTCTAATATTATTTAGCAATGTCTTCTGTCTTTATTTCCAATATGCTTCTTGACAATTTTCTTGATGTTTTTAGCTGCATACTGACCTACCCAGACTGCTCTCTTTCAAACTGCGTGTTATGACAGTGGGCTCTGAAATCACTTTAGACAGTCATGTCAGGCTTTTAAAGAATTAAATGAGTAGGACAGAAAATACTGCAGTGTATCACATACAGAAAGGGTAAATCTGATTTGTGAAAATTGTGTTTCAGTAGGAGCATTGGTTGCACGTTTGCATGTTTGTGCACAAGGTATGTGTGTGTACTTTATAGGTACTGAATTGAAATATAAAGTTTATTTCTTACTGTGGATTATAGTAAAAAAATTGGGGGTGCCTGGGTGACTCAGTTAAGCATCTGCCTTCAGCTCAGGTCATGAACTCAGGGTCCTGGGATCGAGCCCATTGGGCACCCTGCTCAGCGGGGAGCCTGCTTCTCCCTCTGCCCCTCCCCCCGCCTGGGTGCGCCCCTGCTCTCCCTCTCTCAAATAAATAAATAAAATCTTTCAAAAAATAAAAGAGATTTTTTGATTTTGAGCAATACCGTCCTGACCACTTCGGGGTTGATGCATGCTAACCCAGATTCCATCAAACCGTGAACTCCTTTTTCATGTCGGGAATCCCAGAAATTAGTACAAGTGCTTCGCATGGAGTGGACATTAAGCAAATAGTTGTAGAATAAATGAGCGAGTGAATGAATGTGTGAGCATTAGTGTAGTATGGGTTAATTTCCCCTGAACTCATTATCCTACATTTGCTGATGTTCAGGATAGGCTGTGATACAGGTTGAAAATAAGGACAAGAAATCAACTGAGTCCCTTCAGGAGCTTTAAAAAAGGAAACCTGATTTTGACAGAAACAACTATTATGCATTGCAGGCACTCCTCTGGGCAGAGGATGCCTGAGACATTAAATGGAAGTGCTATGTATAGCACATTTATAAAGTTTTGAAATATTATCACATGGCCACAATCTTGTTCATTCCATTTATAGGGAAGACATCACTTGTTTTAAAAAATTCTTTGTTCTGGTAAGAACCAACTCATCCTGATTCTTGAGCTTCCATATAAAATGGTCCACTGTAGTGAGTATCTGGTTATGGCTAGGAAAAACAAAGACAGATATTTTAATATATTTTTGTCCCCTTTGTGATGAACAAAATCAAGGAGGTCTGGCTTTCTCCGGTGCCCCAGGTCATGAGACTTGATCCAGTGACACCTTCCCAATGGGAGCTGTTCTCGCTGGGATGAGCTAAGTATAGTCAGGTTCTCAGATGGAGCTTGAAGGCAGAGAAACTCACAGCTAATAGAAACAGAAAACAGCAGGTGAATCCCACACTGTTGGCAAAGAGCAACTGGAATCAGTGGTGCGACATCCTGAGAAACTGAACCTTGCACCTCCTTCCACCTGGGCAAAATGTTGAACGTCCTCCTTGGCAATATCTGAACAGCTCATGCAATTTTGTCAATAGAGAAAAATCTGCAATCAATTTTTTTCCTAGTTTATTTTTCTCTTCCTATTTTTCTGTTAGCTGTTTAAGTGAATTCATTGTATGATAGGGATGACCAGAGTTCCTTGATGAAAATATGAAAAACACTTTTCATCATAACTCTGAATGATGGCAGGGGCTCTCAAAATCTGAAATTATTCATAGCCTTACAGATAGCTGCTCACACTCGCTGCCTGAAAGGTATTCTTTTGTGCTGCAAAAATAATAAATCATTTTGTTTTAACCCCTTTTTGTGATCATAGTATCTCAGAGTTGGAAGGAGTCGTAGACAAATACTGGCCACATGTTGGCCCAGCAACTGGTGCCGGCATCAGAGGAAGCCTTTCTGGTTTGCACAAAAAGGAGAATCTAGGGACAATGTAGTGATTTTTTTCCCCAATAAACGAAATGATCATATTTGCAGGACTGTTCTTTATTTTGTGATTTTGTAGCTACCCATTTTCTTCATGTGAAGATAACACTTTAAAAAATGTCACGATCATGATAGTTAATTTTTTTTAAATAAGCCAATTGCTTTTTTTTAAAAGATTTTATTTATTTATTTGACACAGAGAGAGACAACGAGAGAGGGAACACAAGCAGGGGGAGTGGGAGAGGGAGAAGCAGGCGTCCCGCCAAGCAGGGAGCCCGATGCGGGGCTCGATCCCAGGACCCTGGGATCATGACCTCAGCCGAAGGCAGTCGCCTAACCAACTGAGCCATCCAGGCACCCCGATAGTTAATTTTTAAAAAGATTTTATTTACTTATTTGTCAGAGAGAGAGGGAACATGCACAAACAGGGGGAACAGGAGGCAGAGGGAGAATCAGGCTTCCCACTGAGCAGGAAGCCTGGCGCAGGGTTCGATCCCAGGACCCCGGGATCATGATCTGAGCCGAAGGCAGAGACGCTTAACCAACTGAGCCACCCAGGTGTCCTGATAGTTAATTTTTTTTAACTTGGGAGGAAAGGCTGGTGACCCTACACTGGGAAGGTCCAAACCTCCACCCAGTAATTGAATTCCCTCCTCAGTTCTTCTGTGGTAACTTCAGTTAGCCTTTGCTAAATCACTGCCAGAAACAGGGGAAGGTACCGTCTCCCAGGGAACATGCATCTGAAGAGGATGTCCCCCAGAATGTTCTCTAAAACCTCATAGAACTCTCTTCATTGAGTGTGTACCTCTCTGGAAATCCCCCTCATGGTCCCATGCTATACTTGATGCCTGGGAGGAGATAACTAATCAGAAAATGTGTATAGAGCTGTTTCATTTTTTGGTGAGATACTTTAAGATATATTCTAGTTTATTTTAATGAGGCCCTCTACAGTATGTGCATTGTAAAGAATATTGTTAAGACGAAAAGAGCCTTGCTAAACCAAATTACTTCCAGCCCCTACTAATGATTTCTTAGCTTTAATTCATCCAATGGAATGAGACCCCAGAAGGAGAAAATTGAAGCATATTTTGAATTGATTATAATAGTGTTAACTTGCACTTGGGGAAAATGGGTTGACAAATTTAGAGTGGCCGTCCTCTGAACCATGATCCTTCATCCTGACAGTTTGTGCATCTTATAGTCACTGTGTCACATTATTATCACAATTTCTAACTGTATTTTCCAGTTTGCAAAGCTGGTTCACATCCTAGTTGGACTTAAACCTTATGATGATCCCGTGATAGTCAGGAGAGGTCTTCTACCTTTCTTTTAAAGGAGGTAAACCAGAGCTCAAAAACAGTAAGTTGCTTGCATAAGCCCAAGTAACAGGGCCAGGGTTTAATCCTGGGTATCCTGACTCCAGATCCATAGGTCTCCCACCAAACCAGGAAAACTTCCATCCGGGTATAAGGATTAATACTTCTCCTCTTACCTTCGAGTTTGCTGACATCTGATGTTAAATCCACTAAGAGAACATCAAAGAATACATGATCAATGGTGAATCTCTGGTAAACAGACTTTTAGATCAATTTGTTCTATCTAAATAGAGTCAAACAAGCAATAAGATCAGCCTTCTACTGTTCTGTGTACACATGAGTGCTCGGTAAATATTGTTGACAGACCGCTGTGACAAAGTGAGCACACAAAACGTAAACGATACCTCGAGAGTCATGATACTTCTCACTGGGTGCAAACCCAAAGGCATTTCAGCAACAAAATCTGGAGAGATATATATTTGGTGCAAAGATTTTTCTCCCAAGTCAGCTTATGATTTTGAGTGACCAACCCCCAAATAAGCTTTTCTCTCATATTTTTTCTTTCACAAGACAGACCAGTTCAGAATAGTAATAGCAATTAGTATTCTGTAAGCAGCAAACCCATCTTCAGCTGCAATGGCAGGGTCCAAAGAGCCTAAGCCAGAATCTATATGACAGGAGCTCAGTTCTTTTTATTTATTTATTCTAAACACATGTGGTCTCTGTAACTCATGGCTGGGGATTGTGATTATAAGGGCAGGATGACAATTTTTGCAAAGGAAAATGGTTATTTGCTTAGCTCAAGTTGAAGGCTGCCAAACAGACTACTATGAAATACAGAATTAGCTTATACTTTTACCTGCTGGGTCCAGCAAGTCAGCTACATTCTACAGTTTCTCAAGGACAAGGGAGAATTCGTGCTGGCTTCATATCAAGAAGCTAACTCCAAACAGACAAGAGAAACAAAAGCAAGAACAGGACCAATAGATAAAAGAGCCCTTGTTAGGACTAAAGCGGTTGCTACAAATAGGACAGCGGAAGGAGGGTTGGGAGGGGGAAGAGTAAAGCAAGGTCAAAGAAGGATGATATCAATAGAATATCTCCAAATAGCACAGAATGCAGCAAGAAGTAGCAGCAGATGTCAGTCCAGCCCAATGTCAACCCCCGTGGAGCTATGTAGAAAGACTTGGAAAGAAACAGCATCACTGCAGTTGGTATTAGGAGTAAAGAGAGAGCAGATGATACCTTTTTCCCCATGAATTGAAAGCCACGACTTGCCACTGGCCACAGCCTCCTCTCCTTTCGGACTGGTCCCATTCAAGCTTTTAGGTTTTTTTTTTTTTTTTCTCTCTATTTCAGATCTTTACTCCCCTCCTTTCCTTTTGATTTCCTTTCTTCTTCCAGGCTCTTGCTGCCAATTCTAACTCTGATCCTCACCCCACTGGCTGTTTCTTGCCTATGCCACCAGGTACTCTGGTTCCAGATGCTTACTCTGGCTTCAGCAACGTTTCAGGAGTGATGATGCATAACCAGGAGAATGGATTTACTGCAGCACTCAGAAAATTCCCATCGTGATTTTAGACATTACTGGCATGGATTGACTTTCATAACTGTGGAGGAAAGCCAAAAATGTATAAAGGAAGTCTGTTTTCAGAGTTCATATTCCTTAATTTTAGTGAATGGATGTGGGTGTTTTGAAAACTTAGTTTCTTAAGAACTGCCTAAATTTCATAATTATTTCATTTTCATCCGCTCACAGATGGCTTTGCCCTGGGTGTAAAAATTGAAGAGCCAATATAAAATGATGCTACCTTTACTCTGGCAGTTAAATTTTAAATTTCAAACATTGGTCTTCAGAACCTTGGAGAGCATCAAACTCAGCCCTCCATTTCCCTCACTGGAGCCAGCTCAAGTGTAGGCTGATTTCTTCTGTAAAAATGTGAAATGAGAAATAATGGGATAAGTTGACAGTGGAACTAGATTTTGTAAAAGAAACGCCTTCCACAATAACCTATTTTTATAGTTTAAGTTGCTGTTGTATAGTGTTGCATAGCTCTTAACAGGTGGATTTGGAGTCAGTAAGACTTGGATTCAAAGCCAGGGTCTGCCAATTCCTAGTTATGTAACCTTCAGCAATCTCCCCAGGCTTTAGCTCTTCTCTTCCATAAAATAGAGCTACAAATAGTAGCTACTTTGCAGGGTTGTTCTGATGGTTATGTGAGCTAATCCATGTAAAACCTTTAGCACATAACAAGCACTCATTGCTGTCTGCATGCTTTCAAATGGGTTGTTTCTGACCTAGTTGACAACAGTGACCAGTACTGAGGATTTGGGGCTCTTTGGGGGGGGCATTCTCTTTCAGGGAAAGGACAGTAAGGAAGTAAGAAAGCAACCGACTTGCAGCCTTGTCAGTTTCAGCTTTCCATTCTGGAATAGAGGCTCCAGTTCCATGCATTCACTACTCAGAACTTTCAGTTGAGTAGGGTTTACCTGTTTGCCCATTTCAATAATGTTATCAGCTATGGATACTATTTTCTTGCCTTTCTTTGTGCGCCTCCCAGAGACAATTGGATCATACATCCATTTGTTCATTTCATATACCTTTATTGAACATCTAGGTCGTGTCGGTACTGTGCTAAATGCTTGAGATATGGTGATGAGCAAAAGGAAATGATCTTTTCTGTCTTCGGGGGAAATTTCTTACAATGGGAATCTTGATACAAGTTAGAGCTCACCTCTCACTGTTGAAGTTAAAGGGGCCAGACTCCTTCTTTCTCAGTCTTCTTTGCAGCTGGGGCCCATGCACAGTCTAGACCTGCACTCGGTTGGTTAAACTCACCCGCCCTAGACCTCTGATCAGGATCTGGTGATCCAAAAATGCAGGTAGAGTGAAAGATTCTTTCTGGTGGCAGTCGTGGTCGCCACAACACCCCGTTTCTGGGGCTCCAGGAATGATGGTGCTGGCATCAATGTCTGGTGCCTGGTGCTGGCACTCTTGGGGTTGTGACTCGTTACTGTGACAGGTGTCTAACAAGACTGACCACATAGTGGAATCAGCCAGACTAGTGCAGTGGCATGATTTGGGCTGTGGTTCTGCCTTCATAGCCTCTCTTTGCTCCTGGCCATTTTTCTGCGGATGTTAACATAGCCATCCTGGAAATTCTATGAACCGTCAATGATCCTTTTAATAATTTCTTCCTTCTTGCTAAAACCAGCTGGTCCATTTCCATCTTTGCAGCAAAGAATCTTGACTGCCTCAACAGAGACTCAAATCCCAGATCCATACTTGAAAGCTGGGTGACCTTGTGCAAGTGACGTATTCTTTCTAAACCCCAAGCTGCTTCTTTATAAAATGGAAACTACAGCAGGTGAAAGAATATACATAAAGTGCTTATTATATCATATCTAGGACATAGTAGATGTATAATATATGTTACCTCATATATAATATATGAACATATTTGATAATAATAAATGAGGACATGAGAAAGGTGGCAAAACTTGTGAGTGAAGCTCTTGGCTGTAACATATGCTCCTCAAACATGAAAGAAATGGACCAAATTTATTTTAAATTATTTTGAGAATAATTTCAATGAGTCATTGGGACTATGTCTCAATGACTATGAGAATATGATTGAACTGAAGGAGACAGG
This sequence comes from Halichoerus grypus, assembly GCF_964656455.1. Classification (NCBI taxonomy): domain Eukaryota; kingdom Metazoa; phylum Chordata; class Mammalia; order Carnivora; family Phocidae; genus Halichoerus; species Halichoerus grypus. The sequence goes on along the minus strand of NC_135718.1, from coordinate 93,687,215 downwards.
CAAGATTTAAGTCAGTCAACTTCAATTTCTTTCAGCATCAGAGCATTAAATAAGATTTCCAGATGCCTACATTTTTAAAAACACTCAAATAGAGAATATATCAGCATGATTGAATTTTAAATTTTACCTTGATAGTTAAGCAACACATAGATACAGAGAGAAAATCCTTAGGTATAAGGGCCCTCAGATACACCATTACAGGTTCTGAGAAGTTATTACAAGCCTTTGCAACTAGCAGGTATGGTCCTAAACACTCAAAATTCATATTTACCTCCCTTGCTTGTGAATGCCTCCATTTATGACCCTCAAACCTTTCCTCAAAGAATGCAGTGCCCAACTTTGGATCCTTACTATTCCAGTGGCTGCTGCAGTCGTCTTTCTCATCATACTTGTGCCTTTATTATTAAGAACTTGTGTCACGTCCAATAGCTAATGGGACCAATATGCTTTTTAAAGCTCAAGGTCAAAATCAGCTTGGACCAGTAAATTTTAGTTTTTTGGAATATTTCTTCATGGGAACCATGACACAGAGATAGAAATAGAGATAGAATTAGGATGATAATCTTCCACTTGAAACCAGATTCTTCAATACTCTTTTTAAAAAATTCAAAATGTCAGTGCAAATTTATTGCTTTATGGTTTGACATGGCTAGTGTTTGTTCTATATTATTGGAGACTATAATGTGTATGGCAGTCATAAATTGTGCATAAGTATTCATTATCTAAGTAGTTCTGCTAAACCATTTTGTGGTTTTATAAAGGCCTTGACTTTAGACAAAATAACTGAAGTAAGTGTTCATCACCCTGAAACACCCAGAAAGACTGCATTCTTCGTGGGTACCCACTAGTCTTTGTTCCTTTATCCTCCTTCCCATAACTAGCCACCAAACCAAAAGAACTTAACTAGAAAAAGCCCTAATATATATAAGCAAACTCAGAGCATGAAGATTTACACAGCTACAGGAACGGGTGGCTTAGACTGAAAGTCCTAGCTTATTGTCATGTGAAGGTATTTCTAATAGGAAAGATAATTTATATTTTAGGACAAGGAGATGGAATGTGGAGCAGTATTAACAAACCAACATTAAGGAATGGAATGGCAAGTGATTAAAAAAAAAAGAAAGTTAAGGATAGATTTACATAAATTATGAAGCGTTGCTAAGAAATAAATTCTTGGGGAAAAGAGTTTTCAACTTAATTAAGAAGCTGGTTTTGTGGGCTTTGGTCAATAAGAAACTCCCTTCTAAAGTCAACATCTGGTTTGGATTCTTTTTTTAAAAAATGCTACTCTCGTGAAAACAAACAAGCAAACAAAACAGAGGCTGCAGGTCAAAATTGTGTAGGAATAATTGTGGTGGGGCTTAGAGATTTTACCTTTGAGCACCAGCAAATTATTTGGTACTTAACTGAGCAGAATGTCATAGTGATTCACATTTTAGCATAGTTTGGGGTTAGATTGTAATTTAATTTCTTATCTCTATGTGAAGTTTTAATTTTTATTAAAATTACTAATGGAAAATCACCTACGATGAAGGACTTATGTCTGTATACTAACTTCAGCAGTTGGGTCTCATTATCTTGAAATTCTAAAAAAAAAAAAAAAAAAGAGGCAAGTTTTCAAAGGATGAGGCAATTGGTTTGAAATATCACTTTTCCTGTTTCATTAATGTTGTCATGTCATTTAAAAATCTCACAGCTGGATAAGAATGCAGCTACACTTTCATTTCCCACCTCCAATACATGTTTAGATTCCTATTTTCCTTTTGTGCTATCTCTTGATCTTTTTCTATTCTTTTTAGTTTGAAATTTCTTTTATTTAATAGCTGTCTCTTTTACTCCAGAACTCATTTTTTCCTTTATTCCCATTATTTGACATTTTTTGGAAGTATGGTTTGAAAATACCCTCTTCCTTTAGACAAATTACTTTCCTTAAACATAAAAACTTCTTCAAGGTGGTGATCTGTCAAAATAGTACGCAGGAAGTAAAAGCACCGAGGCTGTTATTTATCAATGGGAACTGCGTGTCGACTGGTGTAGAAAGATTTGAAAATTATCCCTAAAGAACAGTGGGAGTCTACGCGGAATACAGATATGAGTCCATGTCAGCATGATTACTGGGGAAAGGATTCATTCAAATACAATGCTGGCAAAAAAGAAAAAAAATTTTAGAGCATCAAGAAATACTTGGTAAATTTTTGTTTGCAACAGCCAGTTACCGTGTAGTGTGTGGATTTAAAAAATCTTATTATGTTTGACATTAAATATCAAAACTGAGACAAAACAGGAGCTCTGTCAGGTTCCTTGCAACTCTAAGTGCTCGCTTTTCAAAGAGGACTTGCTATCGTGGCAAATAGAAATGATGCTATAGGGAGGGTCTGCTTTGTGTTGAGTACTCTTGGTCTGTTTTGCCACTTGGCTCTCACAACCCGTAAGTAGATATTATCATCCTTGTGTATAGCTAAGGACACTGAGGCCCAGAGACCTTGAAGAATTGCCAACATGCAAACTGGGGAAGGAAATGAACAGGGACTTGAATGCAAGACCACCTCCCTCCAAAATTTATACTCTTTCTGGCCTGCATTTATTTGAATAAATTGACCCTGCATTTATGTTAGTTTGCCTAAAGGTATTCTTATCTGTATGCTGTCTTCTCTTCTGGGGTTTGAATTGAATTCCAGCTTTATGTTTGTGTCATCAGGGGAACTAATTTGTCAGACTGCCCTTAGGTCATCCCCACCATGGTGTCATGGGGAGAAAGTGAACACTCAGTGGGGAAAAGTGATTGAGCACTCCCCATGCAGTGGGGCTGGGCTGAAGGATGAACGTGCACTATTTTAATTAATCTGCAAAATAGCAACATGCTAATTAGTTGCTTAAGCATTTATTCATGCAATTTATTTTTATTGATCTGCTATGTGGTTCATATCCAGGCTCTGGGGACACAGCAGTGAGCAGGACTGACAAGATTGCTGCCCTCATGGAGTTCACATTCTAGAGGAGAGACAGGAAATAAGCAAGATACACAAAAGCACATTTACAGTTGTGAAATATACTGTCAATAATGTTTCAACTGAGGCCTGAAGGATAAGGAACTGAAAACCATGTAAGGATCTGGAGATGAAAACGGAGGCAATCGTGAGTACAAACGGAATGCACACCTGAAGTGTTCAGAGACAGAGAGAAGTTGTATGAGGTTGAGTGTAGTGATGAGGAGAGCAGGATGCAGGGATGAATGAACAGGCAGGTGTCATTTATAGAGCTTGATAATGGGAACTGAGAGTAAGAGGGGAATGAAGAAGGACTCCTAGGGTTTAGTGTAAACAGATGAGTGGATGGAAAAGCCATCTATGGAGTTGTGGGTGACTAAGAGGAGCAACAAGTTTGGGAAGGAAAATCAAGAGCTCTGTTTTGGACATATTAACTTTGAGATATTTATTATATGCTCAACTAGAGATGACAGGAGGCAGTTGGCTCTGAGTCTGCAGCATGGGAGAGGGGTTTGATAGTAACTATAGTTTAAAAAAGACAAGTCTATTATGTAGTAATACGTGTGTTTATCTGTTAATGTATTACAAGATCTAGCGGTGGGTCTAATAACGACTGTAATTTTGAGTCGTGATGAAGCAGAAATGCTATTTGGAGATGTCTGCAAAACTGTAGTGTAATATCAAAACATCTCTGATTTTGGGGCGCCTGGGTGGCTCAGGTGGTTAAATATCTGCCTTTGGCTCAAGTCATGATCCCAGGGTCCTGGGATCAAGCCCTGCATCAGGCTCCTTGTTCTGAGGGGAGTCTGCTTCTCCCTCTCCCTCTGCCCCTCCCCCTGCTTGTGCTCTCTCTCTCTCTCTTTCTCTGTTAAATAAATAAATAAAATCTTTTAAAAATCTGTGATTTCTGTTGCTGATAAAGATAAAAAGTCTTGCTAATACAACTGTGGCTTGTTCCATTAATGAAAATAGAGATGGAATGTTTTTTCCCATCTAAGGTCACAAAACTGAATTTTCTCCATGGACTCCTTGTGGGTCTTCTGGACACTTCTTCCATTAAAACCAAGGAGTTGGCAAAGATGAGTACTGATGAAATCTGGTTTGTGGATTTGGTGGCTTCTATTTTCTGAGGAAGGCAAGGTGATCAGCTGAGAGTGGGGAGGTAGGAAAGGGGTAAAAAGTTACAGGGAATAAAATACTAAGCTCTGATGGAGGAGGCAAACTTTTAGGGAAGAGCAGGAGGCTGGCTGGGCTGTATAGTGCTGCCATTATTAAGCACGTGGGCTCAAAAGGCAGTCTTCTGTAGTTTGAATCCAACCTCTGACACTTTCCTACTGTGTGACCTTGAGGTGTGACCTCACCTCATCTGTGTGCCTCATTTCCTCATCTCCAAAATCAGGATATTAATTGTACCTACTACACAGTGTTGGAGTCAGAATCAGAACAGTTAATACAAATAAAAAGGTTAAATTATGCCTGAGATAAATTAGGTGCTCAACAAATGCTAATCTTTATTTTTAATACTAGGGTTATAGCAGCGGTTATGGAAATGAATGCATGGATTCAGAAGATACTTGTGAGGTAGACTTGCCAAATCTTGGAGATTAATCTGAGAGTGATGGAGAGAGAGGAGTCAAGACTGACTTGTGTGTTTGAGTAACCTGGTAGATGGCAGTGCCATTTTCTGTCAAGGAGAAGAATGGAAGAGCAGGTCTGTGGTAGAGGATGGGGAAGAAGAAGAAAAAAATAATCATTTTGCCCAGTGAGTGGCCATATGAATAGACCATGGACTCTGGACCCAGAATGATAAAGCTACTAAACCTGGGGTTTGCTCGACCCCTATGTTCATAGTCACGGCTTGGACGTTGGTTTTAATGGATTGGTTGGAAGCATACTCTTTTTGTCGTTTCTATTTCTAGTCCATCTTTGTTCACCTTAGATATGAGAAGCTGACCACTGATTTCTAAAGACCAACAGTTCTCCAATGCCAAGTATTGTTCACCAACAATCCCTCATCGAATTGTCCCTTCTTTTCATAATCCTTTATGTTTCTCTCTTATCATCCCCTTATGCGTTAATTTATCCATTTCTAAAGATAATTAAAGGCAATTCTCCATATAAATAATGGAGACTAAATAGGAGCAGAAAGCATGTCTGTTTAATTCACTGCTCTTTTCCCTATGTCTAGCAAGTAGTTTTGTATATATAAGAGGCATCCATAAATAGGGTTCCAAAAAAAAAAAAGATTAAGAAGTAAAAATCAGGTAGAATGGGAAGAAACTATATACTAAGATTCTAAGGCAAGAGTCCAGGATTATTCTTACACTTAAAAAAAAAATTGGCATCCTTTTTCAAGTGAAATACCACCTGGCAACTCAATGTATTTTATATATTAAGGGATCTTAAGTACGTAAAACAGAATATTAATTTAGAACATGTGCTTTTTCAACTCTCAAATATTAAGAAGTAATTTTATTCAAACTTTTTAGACGAATTTTTAACATTGGTGTGTACTAGTCAGGGTTCTCCAGAGAACAGAACCAATAAGATATATATAGATATTTATATAATGTATATATTTATATTATATATATATGTTTATATATGTATATATAAAAGGAGATTTTATTATGAGGAATTGGCTCACGATTATGGGGGCTGAGAAGTCCCACCATCTGCTGTGTGCAAGCTGGAGACCTGGGAAAGCCAGTGGTGAAATCCAGTCTGAGTCTGAAGGCTTGAAAACTGGGTTCCAATGGCGTAAATCTCAGCCTGAGGGTGGACGATGAGATGGCTCGGCTCAAGCAGGGCGAGGCAGAAAAATGGGGCAAATCCTTTCCTATGCCTTTTATTCTCCTTGGGCCCTCAGGGGCTTGAATGGTGCCCACTCCCCTTGGGGAGGACAGTCTACTTTTTGAGTCTACCGATTCAAATGCTAATCTCACCCAGAACTACTCCCATAGACACACCCAGAATTCATGTTTAATCTGGGTATCCCACAGCCAGTCAAGTTGACCCATAAAATTAACTATCTCACAGTGTCATCATTAAAAAAGCTGCCTTGGGAGTTATTGACAACATTTTTTTGGGGGGGGAGAATATTATCTTTTCATGTAATTTATTTGGGAGATAGCAGCTTTCAAATCCATGTATGATGCAGTCACTGAATTTTATCTCAAGACACAAATATCATTTACACAAGACCAGAGAGTTGTCTTAAAACCTTTTGTTCTGTAGATGTATGTAATGGGTTGAATTGTGTCCTCCAAGAAGACATGTTGAGGTCCTAACCGCTGGGGCCTCAAATGTGAACTTATTTGAAAATAGGATCCTCAAAGGTAGATGTATTTAGTTAGGATGAGGTCATACTGGAAGAGGATGGGCCTCTAATCTGATACCCAGCAAGAAGAGCAGAGACAGACAGGGAAAGATGGCCATGTGCTGATTCAGGCAGAGATCAGAAAGAGGCACCCACAAGCCAAGGAATGCCAAGGATTGCCAGCAAGCACCAGGCGCTAGGAAAGACAAGGAAGGATTTTCCCCTACAGGTTTCAGGAGGAGCCTGTGCCTTCCCGACACCTTAATTTTAGATTTCCAGCTTCCAGAATTGTGAGACAGGAAATTTCTGTTGTTTTAAGCTACTCCATTTCTTGTGCATTGTTACGACAGTCCTAGCAAACAAAGACAGTATATATTTGTGATCTTTACTACATAATGACTTATTTTAGTGCTTTTTAAAAAATGATCTTTATGTAATAAGTCCTGGAGACCTAATACACATTACAGTGATTATAGACAATAAAACTGTATTATAAACACTACACTTGCTAAGTGACTAGATCTTAATTGTTCTCCAAACTGGAAAAAATGATAATTATGTGACCCTGTAGAGATAATAGCCAACGCTACAATAGCAACCATATTGCAAAATATAAACGCATCAGATGCCATATGTTGTACACCTTAAACTTACACATAATGTTGTAGGTCAAATATGTATCAATTTTAAAAATTTGCTCATATCTCTTGGTAGGAGACCCCCCCCCCAATCGTAAGGTCATAGGTCCAGAAATAGCCACTTCAATCTGTGATAAATTTCTTTGCCAAGCATTGGCAGTTAAATTCCCTGCTGAGAGCCTAAGACCTGTGTCTGTCCTCCATGTTGCTGATTGAAGGACATTCTTATGCTCCCATACCAGACACCAGTGTGACAAGAATCCCATTGGGTGTTCTTGCCCAGGTGGAGGGCTGTCCCAGCTTTGACTCGGAGGCTGCTCTCACTGTACCATTATGGGGAGAGAAAGAGAAGTGTATTTTTCCCTTGAAAGTAAATGCCTTGTTTTTCTTTATTACTCATATAATTCTTTTTCAGTTGAAGATAAAGTAGAAGATACAGAAAAACATAAAGAAGAAAGTAAAACAATCATTGAACAGTAACATTTTGTATGCCCTTCCAGACATATTTCTATAGACTTTTTTTTCTAAAAAAGGTACTGTGAGCATACGTACTCTTTTAAAATGTGCTTTTTTCCCTGTTATCCACATATGGTGAGTAGTTTCCTTTGCATGGATTGCTGTAACTTACTTAAGAAGTCCCCTATTGGTGAATGTCTAGATCTGTTTCCATTCTACTGGTGTTATTGACTCTTCTCTAGCCAAAGGAAGTAGAACTGCTGGGCCAAAAATGTACACATTTTAAGGTTTTTGGTAAGTGTTTCCCAATCATCTCTTAAAGGTTTGCTCCAACTGGCACTCCCACCCACTGGTGGGATATAAGATGGCAAACTACCTCATTCCATTTTGTTTTTATTGTTTAGACAAAGTAAAATTTGGTATCTCTTTGCTGTTTCCTTTCATTGCTTTAATCACTAATGACGGTGAAACTCCCCCCCTCCAAACTCCCCACTCCCTTCCCCCTACATAAATTCAGCCGTTTTCTGATTCATACATTCCAAACCTCAACAAATCTGCCTGGACTTTCTGGGTTTTGTTCACCACCTTGTTGTTTTCTGAATTATCGACATATTCCCAGGAACAGAGCATAGGATTTCAAGCATTTTCCAGAATACCAAGGAGATCACTTGTCACCAGTTAGGAAACCCCTGCAGACCACCCTCGTTTCAGCCATCCTACTGGAAATGTCTAGGGCACACCATTCTTGGTTTTACAGCTTGGTTTTTAAACCCCCTTCTCTGAGGCAGAGACTCGCTTTAACCCCTGTAATGGGGAAACGAGCTGGTGGAGGGTGGCTGTTCATTGAACCCAAGCCCTTCCAGAAGAAGCAAGGGAACTTTCTGGGGGCCAGGCTTTGCTGCTGACACACTGTGAACCACCGCCCACCTCTTCCCTGGGTCTTCTCCATTTGCCTGGCGTGTGACCTCCAAAGTGTCAGTTGAGACGGAAACATAGATGTTTTTCTTTCAGAGCGACTCCCAGGTTAGGTTATGGAAAAGTTCTGTGTCAGTGACAGGTGCAGCTTAATGGTGAAGAAGGTGCACTCTGGAAGCCCGGTTCCACGTGCGGCGCCCCAGGGCGTGTTTGTGCCTGCTTTCCTCCCCTGTAAAGCGCACCTACCTCACAGGGTTGTGCTGCCCATGAGATCACTCCCTCCCTGAGAGGCTCTCAGGACAGAGCCTGGAGCATTCAAAGTGCCGCCTTAACCAAGAGAACGGAAAAGGAGAGGGGAACAGAGGGCGGAGGGTTTAAAAAGTGGGGTGAACCCCAGGCAAGATAGAAGAACTGGTTTGAGGCAGAAGGCCAGCCTGCGGTCTTGCTTTTCCCCTTCCGCAGAAGCCCGGACGCAGGGATACGGGAGTCGCCGCCAGTCCGGTGTCCCCGCAGCGGGGCGGCGCCCACACGTGGAGGCACAGCAGAGAGCGGCCGGGCGGGGTCGAGGGGCCGGGGCCCGGGGGCTGGGGGCCGGGGCGGGGAGTGGGTCTGGGGAGTGGGGGCTGGGGCCGGGGGCCTGGGCTGGGAGCGGGGCTGGGGCTGGGGCCGGGACCAGGAGTTGGGGGCTGGGGGCCAGGGGTAGGGGCCCGGGTGTTGGGGGGAGCGGGCCTGGGGCCAGGGCCGGGGGCCGGGGTTCGGGGAGCCGGTGGGGGCGGGGAGCGGGAGCTGGGCCGGGGGGCCGGGGGGCCGGGGGGCCGGGGCGGGGAGCGGGCGCCCGGGCCCCACGCGGGGAGCCAGCCAGCGCTTTGTGCGACGCTGCTGAATGGAGCTGGTCTGTGTGCGCGCGGGCTTGCACGGATTAGTCGTGCTTTCCCATGAACTACAAAAGAACGCCCGAATCTGGGACATTTGTCATCAAGGGGCAGGCTGCTCAGGATGCAAGGTAACCGGAGCTTTTCCCGGACTGCTTCAGTCTTTTGGGACGTGGGGTCACTCTAATCCTTCCTGTTTATATTGTAAACGCGTATGCAGCGAGGCTTAAGCCCCGCAACGGTAAATAAGAATCGCGAGGCAGGCATTCCTAAACAGCTACGTCCTCTGGCTGCTTTCTGCATTTTGTTTGGAAGGGGCACTGTTCCCTCCCATTTATTCAGTCTGGTCACAGACAGCAGTGCGGCTGAGGCGCGACCAACTCGATTTAGCTCTTGGATAGTTTAATACTCTTGTTTACACACTTATTTCTGTTTTATTTCTTTTCTTTGTGCCACCACTCTGCCTTTCTGTTACTGTGAGGGTTTCAGAAGATGGTAGTAGGTAACTGTCCAAGCACATCTCATTTAACAGCTGATTCTCAGAAAATCACAACTGTATGATGATTTGTGGAAGCCAGGGGATAAATCTCAACGGTAGGACCCTCTACCAGCTACAATTCTCGCCCAAATGACACGTGTTTCTCTTTTATTCAAATGTGATCTATTTCAGTACCTGGAATCCCAAGTCTGCAGTTTTGTGCAATTACACGTCAGTGTTTGGTGAAGTTTAAATCTTGCCACCTCACTCTTGGTCAGGAGGTGGGGAAACGGTCCTGGTAGTGGAGCCTGAAGTCAGGGCTTCCAGAAGAAGGGATCTGCTGCTGAAGCTGAGAGCCCACCTGAAAGGGGGAGTGCTGAGGGTCTCAGCAGACACCCTTGAGTGCCCAAGGACCAGACCCCATCTTAAGCTCTCCATCTTCAAAGATAATGAGACATTTTTCCTGATTCTTTCCTTTATTGATTCATTCCACAAAGATGTACAGAATTACAATATTCCAAGCCTTGGGCTAAGACCACGAAGAGTAATATGGTGGAGATCCTGCTTTATTTATAATATAACATTATATAATAATAGGATATATTTCTATGTATGTATTGCTTGGGAGAAGAGTGGAGAATTGAGAGGATTAGCAAGGCTTCCAAGAGAAAGAGGTACTTGGGGAGGGTGTTAGCCATGGTTCCCCAATTTGGCCATTCTTTGGAATGACTTAGGGAGGTGACCAAAAGTCATATTTCCTGGCTTCATCCCCCACCTACTGAGTTGGGATTTGTGAGGCAGGGCAGGAAACCTGAATTCAACAGGTGGATGAGCTGACTGTGTGGCAGGCAGCTGAGCCCTTGGTCCCATTGAAAACAGAGGGACAGTGGGGGTGGAGGGACACAGATTGGGGCTAATAGAGCAGAGGTGACAAAGACCCGATGTGGTCGATGGTGAGTAGCTACCCCATTTGTTCCAAAAGCATATAGTTGGTATTTCTGCAACAACTATGTAAGAAGACTTTACCTCTAGAATTTATTTGTTCCTTTAGCTTGACATTTTTATTACACTAGTAGAAATCAGTGGGGGGAAACACATATTATATAGTACTTGATTTAGGGCTCCTCTCTCTCCAACCACACACACACACACACACACACACACACTCACTCACTGCTGGAATGCATCTAGTTAATATAATGAGAGAGACCTATTTTTCTGGAAATTGTGAAATATCTGAGGGCAAGTCTTAGGTAAAAAGTAAATTCTTAAAAAAAAAAAAAAAAACTAGGCTAGGGTGCCTGGGTGGCTCAGTCGGTTGGGCCTTGCCTTCAGCTCATGGCTCAGGTCATGATCCCAGGGCCCTGGCATCAAGCCTTGCATCACATCGGGCTCCCTGCTCAGTGGGGGGTCTGCTTCTCCCTCTCCCTCTGCCTCCCCTCCCTGCTTGTGTTCTCTCTCTCTCAAATAAATAAATAAATCTTAAAAAAAAAAACTAGACTAACACATGAATGTTTACTTTATAAGTAAAGGTCTTTATTTTGCAGATATGTTATAAATACATGTAGCCATAAAGGCTTTTTGTATAATCATCGGTGACAGAAAAAGCCTTCAAGGTGCTTGTGGGGAAAAGTTACTCTACAGGGCTGAATGGTAAGCAACTGACCCTTTCTATTTTATTTTATTTTATTTTTTAATTTAATTTTATTTTTTGAGAGAGAGAGTGTGCCAGTGAGGGGTGAGGGGCAGAAGGAGAGAATCTCAAGCAGACTCTGAACTAAGGGTGGAGCCCGACGTGGGGCTTGATCTCAGGACTCATGAGATCACAACCTGAGCCGAAACCAAGAGTCCAACACTCAACCAACTGCGCCATCCAGGTGTCCTGAATTTTCATAGATCAAAAATACCATCTTTTCATTTTCAGCATTAAAATTTCTAGATTTTTTCCATGTGAGTGATACAGAAAATGATCCAATCACCCTATTATTTCCTGTGATAGATCATCTCCTTTCAAGAAGCCAAGAGACATGCTTTTGCGTGTTTTTCCACAGGGTGTCTGGGAAGCTTAGTGGCCATTTGCTATCTGTGACGAGCAAGCAGGGATATATCTGTGCTTTTTCCATCTTTTATGCCAGAGTCTGTTGCTTTTGTTTTATTCTGCATGTGGCTATTTCAACTGAGCAGTTGTCTACTGAGAATATATTAAGTGCTCAGCGCTCTGTGAGGCGACAAGAAAATGCAACATTAGACTAGGTTCCTGCCAGCAAGGAACTTACACAATTTACCTGAAAAAGTGATGTGGACGTCGGAAACAAGCAGTGGAAGACTGAATAATAAAGTGCACGGGACCTGGTCAGTGGGACAGAAAGGAATAGTATAAAAAAGCATAACATGAGGAATGACGGTTGGGGCCGGACACCAGTGAAGCTGCCATTTGCTCAGCTGGAGAGCCCAGGAAGAGGGTACGAAGTCTGGGTGGGACCTGTTGCCTTCGGACACTTGGCTTCAAGAAGGCCTGAAGGAAGAAGGCAAGGGATGCTTGCTCAAAACAGCTGGCCCAGAATTACAGTTACCAAAAAGAGTGCGAATATCACAAAACTTGATAAAAGAAAATATTATCATCAATAGAAATTTGGGAGTAGAGATGGGAGGAGGTTAATTGCCTCACCTATCGAACCTTACTATCTAATATGCAACCTGTATGGAAAAGGTAAAGACACTCTAACTTCTTAAACATCAGATTTGCTTCTTTTTAAAATACTTAGATATTTTAGGAAAATAATATATCTTATGGCCGAGAAATACATGTCTAAAAATTCCATGATACTTTTCAGTTTCACTTCAAGGTATTTTTCCTGCTGATTAAAATCAAGCCACATTTGGGGCGCCTGGGTGGCTCAGTCGTTAAGCGTCTGCCTTCCGCTCAGGTTATAATCCCCGGGTCCTGGGATCGAGCCCCACATTGGGCTCCCTGCTCAGCGGGGGGTCTGCTTCTCCCTCTGCCTCTCTCTCCAGCTTGTGTTCCCTCTCTCAAATAAATAATTAAAATCTTAAAAAAAAAAAAAAAGAAAGAAAAGAAAATTCTTTAAAAAAAATAAAATAAAATCAAGCCACATTAAAGTGAATACTTTTAATTAATAAGAGAATACATAGCACGCTATCCTTATTAAATTATTTCTTTCTAAAGTTCTCTTTTCCCGGATCTGTCTCACGTGCAGAGTAACGTCTGCATTAATGCTCATCAGTGTTAACATTAGTTAGTTCTCGGCAGTGGGATTTGGGTGATTTGTTGCCTTTTTTTTCCCCCTTTGTACTTTTCTGTATTGCTCATTAAAAAAATGAGTGTATATCATTTTGATAAAATCAATGAGGTCATTATTTTTAGAAAATGAGTATCTGCCCAAAGGAGAGAGAAACTTCAGGAGAATGGCTATCCAAAAAGAGTCAAAGGAAACTAACTTTCCTAATGGCCAGTTTGCTGGTAAAAACTCCAAGCTCCTGTCTTTCCACCCCATTGTTATATATCATTATGCTAGATATTTATTTTCCAAGCATGGGGGAATAGACTTGATGGGGCTCTTGCAATGTCTGAGCCTGGTGATATTTTGAGTGGTCTAACAACCACAATTATTTGTTTACTCATTCTTCATTATTCTTGTACTCCGGGAGGAGGTCCCAGTCACTCCTGGGGTGAATCTTGATTGGTCCAAACCATTCCTAGTGGTTTCATTTCCCATTGCCAGTGGTTGGTGAAACATGAGCATCTGATACAATTCAGGCCAATTAGATGTGAAAGGAAGATTCTTGGGTAGGAATTTTCTGTGAAAAGGTTGGGAATGTCCTCATTTTCCTACCTCTTTGTGCTATTGCAGAAGGATAAAGTGCTTGGAGCTACAGTCCCCATCTTAAGACTCCGAGAGAGGACAAAGGCCACAACACTGGAAATAAGAGAACAGAAAGACAGCTTCTTCTTCTTTTTTTTTTTTTAAGATTTTATTTATTTATTTGATAGAGAGAGACACAGCAAGAGAGGGAACACAAGCAGGGGAGTGGGAGAGGGAGAAGCAGGCTTCCCACTGAGCAGGGAGCCCGATGTGGGCCTCGATCCCAGGACCCTGGGATCATAGCTTGAGCTGAAAGCAGATGCTTAACGACTGAGCCACCCAGGTGCCCCATGAAAGACAGCTTCTTGATGACATAGATTTGGTTGCTAATTAACCCTAGAACTGTTCCACTTATAGTCTTGTTATGTGAGATAATAAATGCTCTATACTTTAAGGTACATTTAGTTTGGTTCTCTGTTCTTGTAACTGAAAGCATCCTAGCAGGTACATATAACCGTGGGAAGCACTGTGACATGCGCATCAGTCTGGCAATAGGAGCAGAAAGAGTCTCATTGTTTTTTTCTTCAGTAAAAGCCCAGGCAGAATTAGAGAAAGGTTCTATGTTGCAAATGCATGGGTACCAGTTCAGGCCACGCCCACATACATGGAAGGCAGCCATTTCTTGAAATCTTACTCTGTGCTAAGTGCTTTATCTTCATAATCTGCAAAACAACTGTAAACCTACTTTACAGATAAAAAAAAATCTTGAAGCACAGGAGCAAGTTTCTGTCAAGATTTGAATCCTGGTCAAAGCTCTCTTTCAATAACTGTCATTAACTCCCAATTGTCAGATTGTTAATATTTTGGGGGAAGTGTGTTAACAAGTAATTACTGATAACCAAGCACCAAAATTAAAAAGAAATATACAGGGGCAGATTCAAAGCTGTCCCGACATAAAGCACTGTCATGATTCTGCATTCTAGTGTGGTCACTTTCTGTTGTGGGCGGGAAGATGGTGGCACTCTCGTCAGCCCCCAGGGAGTTGTGCCCATCCTACAGCCTACCTTATCTCTGTCATATCCCCTGGGATTCTAGCAATCCATTCCTGTGCCGGGGTATGTCTGTTACTCCAAAGGATCCTTGTAGGTAGGGTCTTTTTTTTTTTTTTTTTAGGATTTTATTTATTTATTTGAAAGGGAGAGAGAGAGAGAGGGTGCGAGCTGGGAGAGGAGCAGGGAGGGAGGAAGAGGGAGGGGAAAGAATCTCAAGTAGACTCCGCACTGGGCGAGAGCCTGATGTGAAGCTCCATCTCACGACCCTGAGATCATGGCCTGAGGCAAAACCAAGAGTCGGATGCTTGCCCGACTGAGCCCCCCACCCTTCTTAAGACCATCCCAGGCCAGGCCTTTCTCTGCTGTTGGTAGAGGTGTAGTTTTGCCCCCAGTGCAGCTCTTCTTCTCAGCTCTGTCAGCTCCAGAGAGCCTCTTATGTTGAGACTGTTTACTTGAGAAAAGCCAGACACCAGGTCTCGTTTCCCCTAAATCCAGAGGGCCAGTGTCACGCTGGTGGGGTGGGTTTCTTGAAGTCTCCTCTTGCTCAGGCTTAAAGTGAGGAAGAGGCCCTCTCTGCCCCTCCCACGAACCACAGAGATCACCAGTGACGACCAGTTAGAAAATACAGCCTTTCGCCCCTCTTTACCCCCCTTTATGCCTCCAGGTAGGTGATGCACTAATGCGGCGGAACCAGAGCCACGGCTTCCCAGTTCTTCCTGCCAAGGTTGGCAGATGCCCAGAGGCAAGGGTAGGTTGTCTCAATCATAGGACTACTGCCATTTTGGGCCAGATGATGCTTTGCTGTGAGGCCTATCCTGTATCATGGACTTCTCAGCAGTGTCCTGGCCTCTACTCATTACAGGTCGGTAGCATCACCCAAGCTGTGACCACCAAACATGTCTCCAGACATTGCTGAGAGTCTTCCGAGTCTTGTGCTGCTGTCAGCCCTCGGCCGGTCGGGGAGCCCCCACTTTGTCATTCTGCTGCCCATGGCTTCTGATGTAAGAAGGCGAGCCTAGAGCCTCGCCGGCAGCAGACCCCAAGAAGACAACCAAGAAACCACATCGGTAGGAAGCTAAGTCCTCTAGTTGTAATCCCGTGTCTCTCCTTTCTCTTGCCTCTCTAGAAAAGCCACATTTTTGTGTTGTAACCTGGCCCACATGGTAGCACAGGCATCGGGAGGAAATCGGAAGGGGCGACACGGGGGTCAGGAAGAGCACGAGTGCAGCTCCCCGCCCCCACCCTGCTCCAGCAAGACCAGCTTGGATCTCAGGGAGGCGCATCATCAGAGAGCCGCCCTCTGGGCTCCAAGATCCGGCTGCTCTTCCTGCAGGGAGACTCTCCCTTTGCTGCCAACCCACCCAGGCAGATCAGATCAGATTTCCTTCTTTCTTTTTCTTTTTCCTTTTATTAGGAGACCAACAGTTTTCTGATAGTGTCCTATTAGGATTGGACAAGCAATAAGAGCCCCAGAGTGTGGCAGTGGTACTGATTGAGTGTCCCCCCATCCTTAGGTTGGGGGGGGCTTGATCTGGAAACCCCATGTGGAGCAGGGGCCTCCCCCGGGGAGGGGCAGGAAGTGGCTGTCAGGGACTGGACCCTTCTTTCAAAGAAGATTGCTTTTTCCAACCAAGTGCATCTAATAGATGCTCACAGAAGGTCAATGATCAAGGAACACTCGTGGCCACGTGGGCTACAGTGGGGAGCCCCCACTCTGCCCTGTCTGTTGCCATGGAGGGAACCTATCTTGCTCTGATCCCAGAGACCAAAGCCACAGCTTCAACAAGCACACAGGCCTGCATTTTGTTTTTTTTTCTTAGTGAAATGGAAGATGAAGAAGGGTAAGGTTGCTCCAACGTGGGAGGCAAGAGGAAAGAAGGCTCGGCCCACCTAAGAGCCACTTGCTGCAAGAAGAAAAGTTATATGGCCCATAGCAGCATGGAAAACAGCAAGAAAATGCCTGGGAAGCCAGAAAGGAAAAAGATTCTGAATATCATATCCTATCTGGTGGGCAGCTGTTTTACATGGGCCGGTCTTGAGAAGGCCCCAGGAAACTGATAGTAGAGTGTTTGGAGAATGGGGAGGGGGCTGGGACTTGGCCTCTTGGGGGCGGACTGTGGTCCTCGCCTTTCCCAGCCGCCATTCGTCCACATCTTCCCCCCTGACTAGTATCAGGTGGAGATTCCTCCCAGAAGGGAACCATGCCTGGTTGAAGCCTGTTTTTGTTGTCGCTAGGGATTGGCCTACCGAAAGGCAAGAGATCCAGGTCTGCCAATGAGACCCAAGGGGAAATCTACACAGGCTGCCCTTCCTGAATAAAGAGAGAGCCCAGTCAGGCTAAAACTTTTGTCTCTGCCCTTTCTTCCTTGCTGCGATGCCAGGGCGCAAATCCGATACCTAGAGCTTTGTCGGCCAACTTTGGACCGTGAGTTGACAGATACTAAATGAAAAGCCTACACACAAAGGATGGAGGAACACAAGAATGGAGAGTTGGGGCCCTTTGAGCTGCCGAACTCCTGGATTGCCACCCAATCCCCCCAGACTCTCCTGGGGACGACAATAAACAATATTTACAGCTTAAGCCATGGCCAACTGTTTTTTCCTCTTGGTCTCATTCATGCAAAAGGATACACCAATAACTCTTTATGTTTCCTATTTCTTTAAATGAACTATTGAAGCAAGTTCTTAGGAAATGACTGACATTTTTTTTTAAACTTTTTTCCCCCCTTAAATCCCAAGAGCTAAGCAAAAGGTTATGGAAAAATGGAATTCTTTTACAAAAATAACACACTGCATACATATTTGCTTGATATTGTGAGAACCACTCAGGCTTAAAGAAACATTTTATAATGTCTGGTTTTGTTGATCTTGGACATGGTTATTTTACTCTCTGTCAAATGATGGATTCCCACTGAGAAGCAGGCCCTTACTTTCCACCCCCCCTTTTTTGTTCTGAGGATGCTAACAATCCCTTGTATGACCAATACAGAAAAGAATGCAGGAGACAAATGGGGGAATGCATTCAATCCACATAAGGATTTAATGAGTCAATCTAGATTACAAACCCCTCACTGGCAAGGTTGTATCTTAGCAGTGACTTGCTCTCACCTTCTCTATCGTTGTTTCCTTTCTCTCTGCCAACAGCAGTAGTCACAGAGTTTAGAGTGACTCGCTGTTTGTCGGGAGAAATTTAGCGGCCGGAGGTTTTGAGCTGTGGCTTTGTCCCAGCTAGATGTTTCCATGCAGTTTAGATTAATAAAACATGAAGGAATTTCCGGTATAATGCATGAGCTCTGCTTTGCTCTTTGATTGCATATTAATTATGTGCATACATCTTCCTTCTAAGAAAATAAGATCACACATCTCTAAGCTTTAACTTGTTATCCAGGTTCCAGTTGATTCTTCCTGTTTGTTTTGTATGTGTGTGTGTGTGTGTGTGTGTTTGTTTTAGGAGAAAATATGTAACAAAAAGAGAGAGAAACGCTTTGGTTTTGGCTGTTGCTAATAACAGAAAAGTCTTAGAGCAGCTCCGTCTCTCATCCGTCATCATGGGCAAGAGCCGTGCTAGCAACGCCTGGGACTCAAGGTCACTCTGCCTGGCTTTGTGGGGACAGATGGCCATTGCTCATCATGTTAGCAAGAAGTTTGATGCTGACTTCTGGACATCAGCTCCTCACTGTGTATATTAAGTGATAATTTAGCTTCAGGTGGCATCAGGCCTTGTGCTGTCTGATCTCCTGCCACCTTAACAGAAAATATTTGGACAACAGCAGTACCTTACTGTTCTGTATTCCCTGATGAGACAAAAGCAGGTTCATAATGCGACTAATAATGATCATAATAAACACTATTGCCTCTGATCATTTGGAGTTTGCTTCGCCAACTAGGTGTTCTGAATTTAGGATCCCAAGGGGTAATTCTGTAAGTTAGAGATGGGGGTTGGGGTGGGGAAAAGACACCCACCCCCCAAACCCTTGTGAAAATAATACAACAGAAGCAGGTGAGGGAGGGGAGAGTGGGGCAGGTTTGGGGGAGGCATCAAGAGCTGCAGCGTTATTTGGTGTCAGAATATTAACTTCCTTGCTGGTTGTGGCTTTATTGCCAAATGCTCTGCTTAAGTAGCTTAAAGTTCTCTGGAGCAGCTCTATCATGAATTCTCATCGAATTCCTATAAGTCACTGTCTCCAGAGGTAAATGGAAAAGCCAGACACATAACACAGGCAACTCTTCCTTAGGGGCTATTATTACTGGTCTTGGTTAGAGAGTTGTAGAATTTATTCATTTATTGTCCTTACCATGTTCCACAGCAGGAACATGGTAGTAGTATCTAGAATATATTTTGTCTAATAATAGAGAAAGTATAAAGATAGAATCAGGGCTAAGGAAAATATGGATAAGATTGGAAGACCATAATCCAGTACGGCATGGAGATCCACAGGTCGTAAAATCTTATATGGCCACCAAGACTTACTGACAAATTTGGGTCTGAGTTTCCCAGTTACCGGAGCAAAAAAGGAAATACAATACATCACAAAATAGTCTTGATTTTGGAATTCATGTTTTCATGGAAAAAAGCCTGCCACTTTAACAGGCAACAGGCAACAACCTTATCTAATAATGGGTACGATCTTTATGTGCTGGTTCTAGGGAAACATTTGCTCTCAGCTGTGTTGCAGAGGATCTACTCCATTTGCCTGCCAGGTGTTGTGAGCTGAAAAGTGTCCCCCCAAAATCCATGCATTGAGGTCCTAACCCCCAGTACCTCGGAATGTGACTATAACTGGGGATAGGGCCTTTAAAGAGGTAATTAAGTTAAAATGAGGTCATAGGGTGGGCCCAAAGCCAGTATCACTGTTGTCCTTATAAGAAGAAGAGGTGAGGTCACAGAGAGGTAAAGAGGGATGACCACGGGAAGACACAGGGAAAAGATGCCATCTAACATGCCGAAGAGAGAGGCCTGGAACAGGCCCTTCTTTCACGGCTTTTAGAAGGAACCAGCCCTGCTTGATCTTAGACGTCTAGCTTCCAGAACTAGGAGAAGGTAAAATTCTGTTGTTTAAGCAGCTCAGTCTCTGGTCCGTCGTTAGGCCAGCTCTAGCAAACTGATACTCCAGCCACCTGCAGAATCTCGCATGTTCCTTCTCCCTCTCCTGAAGGATCGCCACTGAGCTTTCCTGACTGATTTTCCCAGACACTCCCCCACACCGCATTGAAGAAGCAGGGGGTGGGCCTGAGAACCATGCCCGCCCTCCAGTGGGGTCACGACCTAGCAGCCAGGAAGCAGGCAGTTGGTGGTTTCCCAAGCTCAGCCCCCACGCTTAAAAAAGAAACGGGACTTGATTCCCGCCAGGCTGGGATATTAACCATAGAGCCAACATGATGTCTAGTCATTTGTTTCTAAGTTACAAGGAAATACCTGGGGGAAGCAACCTAAATTCAGGAGTACATTCAGCAAACGGAACAAAGAATTCTGTTAAAGGGGAAGGAGGCCTACTTGCAACAGGGGCTTTTTCAATGTCTGTATCACAAATAGCGCAGGCAGAAATGGAAGTTTCTCTGAAGGCTAATGATTGTACATGGATGCCCTTATCAGGAGATCTTTTTTAGGGTCCCACTCCAGGGAAGAACCAGGACAATATGAAATTATTTTATATTTGGTAACTGCCTTCTACTTTGCAAACTGCGTGCAGATCCATTATCGCATTTGATTTTCATAGCATTCCTGAAAAGTCAACAATTATCGCCCTCATTCCTGAGAAACTGGGACTCAGAGATTAAGTGGCTCATCTAAACAGTGGAGCTAGAATTTACCTAAAACCAGGTAAGTTCCCAAAGGCCTGCCACCTAGCCTGGTTTTACCAGATGGAAAAGGAGCAGTACCAAGGGGAGCTCCTCCCAGCTCCGCCCTGCGTTCGATGGCAAGTTGGTTTAATACCTCTGTGTTTTGGTGTCCTCATCTGCAAAATGGGTATAATAACTTCGTCTACCTTGGACTCCTAGAATTGCCCTGAGAATAAATGATACATAGCGTTTGAGCAGTTTAGAACATTCCCTGGCTTATTGATGGTGTTCCTGACGGTTTATCATTTTCACTACCGGCTGCATTTCTCCACCCTCCTCTGAACCTCTTTCTCCTTCCCTGTTACAGTACAAGCCCCCCTCCTTTTCTTTAATAAAGATTTTACTTATTCATTTATTAGAGAGAGAGAGAGCAGGGGGAGAGAAAGAATCTCAAGCAGACTCTGCGCTGAGCGCAGCACGCGATGTGGGGCTTGATCTCACGACCCTGAGATCATGACCTGAGCCAAACCAAGAGTCCCTCCTTCAGTGGACCGAGCTACCCAGGCGCCCCACAGTACAGGCCTTCTTAGTCTACGTTTTGCCATGCAGCATCCTATAGCACATCACAGCCAGCAGGCATCTCAGGGTAGAAAATTCAATCCCAGCTCCCCATCCCACTCCTATCCCTGGAATTTTGGTCCAATTCTTGGCCCACTGCGCCATAAGTAAGTCTGAAAAAGCAGCTAACCCGAACCCTTTCCCCTGGGACCTCTTAGCACGGATTCAGTTTTGTTGTTGTTGTTCTGTTTTGTTTAAGCGCAGCCACTTTCCCTTTCAAGGAGCCCAAAGTGTTTTCCCGGGAAGGGTCAGGGTGGCAGGGGCCAGGCCCCCTCTCACGGCAGAAGCCCTGCCACCCCCAGGGTCAGGGAGTGTGGGAGAGCTGCCGGGGCCGGGGTGGGGTCGGGGTCGGGCTGGGGGTTGCTAGCTGGGGTCGGTGCCCCTGGGCCAACGGCCTCCTCGTGAGCTCCAGAGAGGGGCTCGGGAGCCAGGCAGGTCTCGGAGCAGCGTCGCTAGACCTGGAAAGGAGGGGAATGACACCTGACTCAAGAGCACCAAGAAGGGATTAGTGCCCGGGCGGTGAATGCGGCGTGGGGTGGGGCTCGGGGTGGAGGCGGGGGGCGCCGAGAATGCGCGGCTGCAGCCTCGGCTCATTCCTCTCGTTCCTTCGAAGACTCCCAAGGTGCGCGCAGCGCGGGGGCGCGGCCGGGTCCGGGGCTCCTGCCGCCGCCACACCGGCCCCGCAGCCCCCGCAGCGCGCCCGCGGGTCCCGGCGAGGCCAGCGACGGGCTCGGGTCCCGTTTCCTTTTGAATTCTCAGGGCGGGGGCTGCACAGCAGCCGGGCTCAGCCGCCGCGCCTTTAAGGGGAGGCCGTATCTGGAAAAGGTGGAGGAAGACGTGCCAACGAGAAAGCTCCAGGCAGATGTCCGAGTGTTCTGAAAACACAGGTTCGGATGTGACAGCACAGTGGCTTCCCGCTCCGGCAGACCTGTGGATGACGCACTCATCTTTGCAGGAATGCAACGTTTGGGGCTGGACCCTGTCTGTACCTTGCCACTCTACAGATAAGGGGAGCGAGGGTGAGAACATAGTTCTAAGCACGACTAGGACCACAGTGGGGTCTCTGGCCTTCTGTGCCACCTACGGAAACCCTGAATGGATGTGGGCTGCTGGGGGCCACAGGAGCTCAGGTCACATGCGGCCTGTGTGAGTGTCGCCTTTGGTTATCCAGAATGCTGGAATTAGCTATTGTACCGGGGTGGGTGGGAGAGAGAGGAGGTGTGCGTGCGTGTGTATGTGTGTGTGCAAGGAATGAGGTGTTAATTTAACAATTTCAATGTCTGCGAGTGGTAGGAGGAGAGAGATGAATTGGTAATTTGGTAACTTCCAACCATTGCTGCATTCCAGCGGGTCCTCTGAATTTCAAATTCCCTTTAGCGAGAGAAGGTAGCGCAGGGGACCATAGACTGTGGGCAGTAGGGAGCCGGCTGGGCGGTGGGGCGTGGTTCCAAGGCGTGGCCGGGAGGGGCCTACGTGCTCGGGGCGGCCTCTGGCTGGGCACGTGACCTCCTCCCTCAGCTGCGGGGTGTTCACAACCCCTCCCACCTGGCCCTCCTCACCCCAGACATCTCGGATCCAAGCGTGCAGATAAGGAGTAAAGCACTCTTACTGAAGGGGGGGGCGGGTGGGGGAGGCAAATTCTGTGATTTGACTTCTAACAAATCAGGTGAACGAGAAGGTGTCCGATTGCTTACTGTGGCTGCACGTGACTTACAAAAGTACCGTGGGAAGGTAAATCAGTTAAGTTGGTTGTTTCTATTTAATTCTTTCAATTCAGACATGTATGGATTGCCTAGAATGTGTCAGGCAATTTCTCCTTGTAGTCCCTTCATGGAAGGCTTCTTGGAGGAGTTGAACTTGGCTCTGTGCTTTGAGATTAGAGGGGCAAAACTCCAAGCGGCAGGTCATGTTCATGTTTCTATCCTGACTGTAATCTCTAGCTTTATTTATTGAATGTCTTTTTAGGGTTACACCTGTTTAAGAATGAGTTCAGAACATCTCAGTCTTCAGCGCTGCTGGAGGAAAGGGATATTTTGCCTTATGCTGAGATCAGTATGTAAAAAAATTCAGCCCTCCGGGGGAAGACTCATGGTCTTACCACACACTGCCTCGGGCAGTACTGCGAAAAAACAGGGAGCACAAAAATGTTCCAGAGCTGGAGGAGAGAGTGGTGATGCTTTTTCTCACGCGCTCCTTCTATTTTGTCAGGAGTTTCTCTTAACACTTATTTTACATTTGACAATAACATTATCATCATCTTACCATCACCTTACAGTAACTTCTATAGGTTGCTTCCCTCTTTCTAGAAATTTTTGTTGTGATTTAATTTTTGTTTTGCTCGAGTACCTCCTCGAGTGAGCTTTTCAGAAAGAACAAAATGGGATCCATTTAGAATCTTTGCATAACAAAAAATAATTTTAGTTTGCTCTTACATATGAATAATTTTTTGTCAGGTATGGAAATCTTGGATCAGACAACTTTTTTCTCTGGAAAGTCTGAAAACATCACTCATTGTCTTCTGATTTTAGGGTGACTACGAGATGGTGCCAGAATGATTTTATTTGCTTTAAAAGTAATTAAAGCAAAAGGAGTTGCTTCAGTTTTGCAGAGAGTTGTAAGATTTTCCTTAGAAAGGAAAAATTGTCCCAAACCTGGTCCAGATAGAATTCTTTGCATGATGTATTTCTCAACTTCCTTCTGGGAAGAAATTAATATTCCTGATAAAATGCTTAAGTAATTTAAAAATAAACTTTAATGAGCTTAAAGAGAGCCTGCCTCTGGGATTAGCTTCCCACTCAGTGGACTGTCAGTCAAGAATCTAATGATCTTTAACCAGAGTTTCCTACGAAAGTGTCCGCCAAGAGAGACATTTTTATGTTGGTTTGTTTCTGGACTCTTCTTTTGAAGAAAATGCTCATAACTCAATTTTCTGAACTTTTTTTTTTTTTTAATCTTCGTTTGGAGTTCAGAAATCCCTCAAGGTCATGTCTAAGTGTGAAGTATGACATTGTTCTTGAAGAATCACAAGAAAGGAAGTCATACGAAAGCCACGAACTTGTTCCAGGATTTTTAACCTGCCAGTGATGCACAGTCATTTCGCTTATGGAGGAGAGGGCTTTGGGAAGACCATTCTGGTGGTGGTGTGCAGAGACAAGAACATGGACCTGCTCCTACCTGGAAAACACCCTGCTGGCTGCTTGTCAAAACTCAGTGGGCTTGAAGAACCAGTAGTTAGAGCTGATCAGAACAGTGCCTTCACCCCACCCCACCCCACCCCACCTCACCCCACCCCGTGGTTCCAAACTTTAACCCTGCTCCAGACCAGCCAAATCAAAATTTCTTAGGGGGGGTAACCTCAAGGCTCAGGACTGTTATTTTTAATCTTCCTTGGTGATCGAGCCTAAGTTACAACTAGGGTTGAGAACCACTAGTATAAATATTCTCCCACTGCCCTGGATCCCTATCCATTATTCTTCTTAGGCATGGTCCCAACAACTCCTACTTTTGTTCAATTTCCCTGATACCTTGATGCCACAAAGCATCTTCATTGGCTTTAGATGTATTTTTACCCACCTTAGTCATCAATACAACAACTATTTGTAGAACTTCCTTTTGTGCCAGGATGATGGGAATCCTAGAAAGTGTAAATAAGCAGCCTCCTCCCTTCCTGACTTGGGTCCCAAAGGCACTGCTCCAAGCTCTCACTGCGGCCATCACCTGGAACAGAGAAGATCTTTTTCTCCTGCATCCTCAAGCATCATACTCTCCTGCTCTCACCCCCAGATCGTCTGCCACCCAGACACTTGTATTCTAAATCCTGTCACTGTATCCCTGTCTTATTGGAGGCAGCAAGCCTCCCCCAACCAGCCCTTTATTGGAGCAAAACTACTCTGAGCTGAGATAGTCTTCAGTCCTTGCCGTCCACTGGAGACTCACTAGGAACAAAATGTCCACAGAAAGTAGAAGGAAACAAAATGCCGCTGAGGTGAACTCTCAGGGCCTCTTGCCTCAAACAACACCCCTTCTTTCTCCCATCATTTGAGTGCTTTCCGCTATTCTTTGCTCATGAATAAGGCATTGGGTCCCTTTTTTCCTTATCTTTTTGGTGTTGTCAGAGCCAAGAGGGACTGGGAAGAGTGTCTGTTTGGCTGAGTGTAAAAGGGAACATACGATTTTGTGGTCAATTTATTTTCACCTCATTCATTCTCAGGGGTACATGGTTTTCGCCTCATTGATTTTCTGTGTTCATTGACTTGAAGCCTGCTGTGTATGGGAGTTTGCCTCACGTCTTCTCAAACCTTCTTTTTTTTATTGCCTTGGCAACTCTGTGCCTTAAGCTTGCTTGAACTAGTTTGAACTAATCTCAGTGGTTTACCTACTTAATATGACACTTGTCTTTTGAGCAGAAGTATTATACTATTTAATCTTTGTACCACAAATGTTACAGTTTGAAGGGTTCTTACAAATCATCCTAGTCCAGCGCCTTCATTAAATACAATGACACTGGAGACCAGGGAGGTGGAAGGATTTGCCTAAGTTCACCCAGCTAGAAATGCAGCAGAGCCGCCTCCTTAGGAAGGAAGGAAGGAAAAGGAAAGATTGGAAGGAGAGAGAAATAAAGAACTTTGCCTCAAATCTACCAGTGAAAGTACTTCTGGTTGTAAGTCACAGAACATTTTACTGGCTTAGGAAAATAAGGGCGTCTCTTGGCTCTCAGATCAAGAAGTCTTGAGGTAAGGTGGGTTCCAGGTGTAGCCCAGATGAGGAGACACAGAGGGAAAGGGAGCGAGGGGGGCAGGGAGAGAGAAAGCATGGATCAGAAGTCTTTCCCTTCAGGCCGGTTGGCCCACTTAAGTCACACACCCCTAAACAGATGCCAGAGGAAAGCCATGAACTTATCTGCATTCCTGAGCCAATCTCTGGAAAGGAGAATGAGCTCACAATGATTCACTCAGACCCATCAGCATCTACCTCTGGAGATGAGGATGGGGTCAATTTGTCATGTGTCGCTTGGGCTTCGTGGGGGGAGAGTTTGATCGGGGAGAAGGGGAGGGGTTGGGTAGGCATCAGAAGAATCTCCTACACCAGAAACCATTAAGTAGTTAACTTGTATATGAATAGCATGTGGCATAGAGCCCACATTTGGTAGACAGTAAATGACCAGCTCTTAGTGCTGTTCTTATTACTATGTATTCAAGCCTGGTGACTTGGGGGATGAACTATACATTTTGAACATTACCTGTGTTGGTAAGGGAGGTGATAAAGTCAGGAGAGGACTGGCCATGATTCCTCCTGCCCATGGAAAACTCTGTCCTGTGATTCAAATGGCCAGAAAAAAAAGAAAATTGATTTTCCTTCATGCTTTAGGAGGCTACCCCATCTGATTTATAGGGGGTGTGCCTGAACATATATAGGGGGTGTGACTTCTTTAGCACGGGAGACCATGGGGAAACATCAGTCTGAGTAAGGATCCTACTGCCTCAAAAGGATTTGAGCACTGAACAGGAAGAAGATTGGGGCTACACCTGAACATTTTCTCTAGAATTAACTACAATCCTCTCTTGCCAAAATGCGATCCTTTTCAGGTGGGGTGGGTAGAGTGTGTCACCCATCAGACTCATAATGAGGCTCCCAACCAGCCATGTGCTTGCCCTATTCCTGGCGCGGGCTCTTTCCTTCTTTCTGAAGTTTTTATTTATTGCCATCCATGAATGCGAGTCTCGGGGCAGAACTCCCTCCCCACTCAGAGGCATTGTTTCGACTTTTGGCCATTCCTAGAACTTTTTACTATTCTGAACACTACTCATCTCAATTTATTGTCCTGGCCTTTCACGGCTGCTCCCTTGGGTGTGTTTGATGAAGAGTGCTTTGAGGTTTGTGAAAGGCATTTTTTGAGACACTTGCAGTTAGATAACATCCCTGGGTCTCAGAGATCCCTTTTTAAGCATCACCACCATCGACATTAATCATCCTGTTTTTGATGCAGAGACAAAGAATGTGGAACTGTTTCTGTAGGGCGGGGGGGGGGGGGAGCGAGGGGGCTGTTTCTAGGAGCTGTTTCTTCCAGTGTGGAGAGGCAGCTTCAGCCTGAGCTGTGGGGGCGGTGTGGAAAAGCTTTTGGCTCCTGAATTAC
Organism: Halichoerus grypus; assembly: GCF_964656455.1. NCBI lineage: Eukaryota > Metazoa > Chordata > Mammalia > Carnivora > Phocidae > Halichoerus > Halichoerus grypus. The sequence continues at coordinate 93,660,142 of NC_135718.1, read as the reverse complement.
AATAAGGATCTGAATCAAGGAAGCCCACAAAGATTCTGCCCATAAAACTGTTGCACTCTTACTTTCTGTTTTGGAAGTGAGGCCCTAAGTATTAATGTTTTCCCACTGAATGCAATTATGCACGAAGAGTGCAAACAGAGGGGAGACTCAGGAATGATTCCCCGTTTCTCTGTCCTTCTGTCCTAAATAACGTCCCTGAGTTCTCAGAATCTTGGGGAGTGTGTGCTGGTGTGTTCCGGGTCTGGCGGAGGGGGTTTCATGAGGCTGGGCTCTGTCCTTCTCTCAGGCTGGTTGGCAGAGACTTGTTGCCTCTGAAACTGCTGTCTTCAGTTCCTCTCACAGAATGTTCTGACGCCCCTACTGGCTGGTTCAGTCCGGCCCCTAGTCCCGGAGCAATCCCGAGGATAGAAAGATGCCCACAGTCCCCGCCCTATCTACCAACCAGCAGCTCTGAGAAGTAAACCAAGTGCCCCACAGACTCCAGATACCACTGCTGTTAAGTCTCCACGCACGCCAGTGTCCTTGGCTCTCAACCAGCCCCAGGGGTGCGAGCTCATCTCTTGTATGCCCCTGGAGTATGGCGTCCCACCACACCCTGTGCTGCTCCACCCATCCTCCCCCTGCCTTGTTCTAGCACTTCTACCTCTGACAGCCTCTACTGAGCAGAGTCCTGCTCTGAGCCCCAGCCTGCTGGACGGACTTCTTTATACCATATGTGGCTTTTGCTAGCCCTCCTCCCTGGAACTGACCCTTGCTCTATGCCTCCCCACCCTGGGTCAGTAGTCTCAGTGTCCACCTAGCTTCTGATTCCTGAGGGCATGACTACTACGTGGGTTTGTCACCCCATTGAGCAAACTCAATGATACCCATCTGTGTCAGGCCCGTGGGGCTCGTCCCTATGACACTGTATCTTAGAGTGATGGTTAGAACAGGAGGGCTATGATGCCTGGACAGGACCGAGACGTTTCCAGGGGTCCAGGCACCCATATGTCCACCAGAGGCTGAATGTACACTGGATATGGAATATCTTAGGTAAATAGATGCATTCTCTTTTGAAAATGTGTGTCAATGCTTCTGTCTTTAAGTAGATACCAATCCACTCAAAGGTATTGAATTCATAGCACCTTTTTGTCATCAAATAGCTTCTCAATCAGTGGAAACCAAAAATACAACACAATACAACGTTGAGGTCCCAAAAGGCTCTTTTGCAGTCCCTCTCTGAACCCACCTGCTCTCACCAATACACCAGCTCCCTTGGGTGGCAGTATTCTGATGGCTGTGCAGAATTCCCGAGAAGCACTTTGTTCTGCATCAAATGAGAACTTTGCTGGTGGTTTTCCCTGACAGCTACTACAGGTGGGGTCATCAGGGTGGCCGCCTTCTGAGCCACCTCCACACCTGTCTCCAGGCACATCGGCTGTAGAGCTATGTCAGCTCCCACACCACTACACGTGCCGCACCTGCCCCCGGGGTGAATGTTTTGGGGAACGCGTTTCTGAGCCTCATTTGGACTCCCAACTCTCTAAGGATGTCCATATCCTTAAAGGCTAATGGAAGACTCGAGTCCCAGAAATTCCCAGTACATTGGAAGACCCAACTTTGTTCCCATTAATCACAGAGGCGAGCTCTAGCTTCTAAGATCTTCTAAGCCAGCGTCCATATAAACATCCCATTCTGTAGGAATTAACAGAAGGAAAAGGCATCCAGAATCGATAAGTTCCAAGTTAATGTTTTGCCGAGACTAACTCTGACTTGACCTGACCATAAATTCCTGATGGAAGAAGCTGCACATGCTCCCCACTCCCAGCTACATTCCCGATACACCGAGGCATAGCTCAGAGGTACTGGATTCGGAAGTTAGGTCTCTGAGCTCTGGGGCTGAGTGAAGCCTGACCCTGAACCCAGCATACCCTTCTACTGGCTCTCTGAAAGTCAGAGCTTATCGAGTGGCTCAAAGGTGTAACAGAGGAGTGGGTGGGCAGAGGGCACAAGAAGCACCTGCCTCCCTCGGCCCCCAGGAGCTGTCCATGGTGTTGAAGCGGACCATTGCCCCGTCTCTGCTCTGGGGGAGAGCTATGTAAGTAATGCTTTTGCCTTCTGAAACTCCAGTGTCCCGAGTGCAGGGGCGCCCTGGCTGGAACTTGGTAAGACCAGTCAGTCCCTCCTGTGTGGTGTCCATTGCCCTAGGCCCACCCTTTCTGAGTCAGTCAGCGAGCACAGGAGAGCCAGCCTGTTGGGGAAATCATGGGCAGAGAGAAGATGGAAGCCCTGGAGAAGCCACGCTATTACCAGTAACACCTCGAAGGAAAACTCCTGAACTCTGAAAAAGACGAGGTTAATGACAAAGTTCCCTCATTCTCGCCCGTTTAGGAAGAGCTCTCCCAGGGGCCTGGGACACCGTTCTATGCCTCCCTTGTCAGGACTGTGAGAAGAGCCAAGGCAAGTAAGGTGATTTGGCCTTTTGTCATTGCAATGACAGTGTTAACTCAGACCATGCCTTGTGCTGTGGGGATAATGGCCTTGACCTTCATGGAGCTTATGTTTTGAAGAAAGGCACAAGGAAAAAAAAGTTAAAAATACATATATTTACATATTATGATAAGGAAACAAAATGAGCAAAGAAAGAATGACAGTGGACTTCCTTTATTTTTTTTTAAAGATTTGTTTATTTATTTTGGAGAAAGAGAGAGAGCGCACGAGCAGGGGGAGGGGCGGAGGGGGAGGGAGACAAGCAGACCCCTCACTGAGCACAGAGCCCGATGTGTGGCCTGATCCCAGGATCCTGAGATCATGACCTGAGCTGAAATCAAGAGTCAGACACTTAACCGACTGAGCCCCCCAGGTGCCCCGAGAATGACTGTGAACTTCCTTTAGATAGGCAGGGAAGATCTCTTAAAAAGCGGTATTTGTTACTGGGTTATGAAGGGTGAGGAGGAGTCAGCTGACTCATGAGTTAGGGTGAGAGTGGCTTGGTCTGAGGGAAAGGTGAGTTCGAACATCCTGGGACAGGAAAGAGCTCGATCTTTCTATGAGATGAGGTCATAAAAGCTGCTTCCCTGCCATCACTTAAAGGCAGGGAGAAATGTCCGAGTGAAGATGAAGTAACTGAATAACTGAAGTTAACTAGTAATCCAGAATTTAATTCAAGTTATCTTAAAGGGAGGTAAAAAAAAAAAAATGCTCAGAATCTGCCTTATCAGACTGACCTTGAATTCTGCTGTCTAGCTATACATTAAGACTTCAGTAGCACTGTGATTTTTCCTACCAAATAGAATTCTATTTTGTACCATGACATGTGCCTTTAAAAGCAGGAGAGAACTGTATTCTCAGTGGGGGGAAAATGACTAGAAAGAGAAATCTTAGCGAAAACAAAGAAGCAAGCCAAGGCAGAGACAAAGCTCTTATCTGCACAACCCCAGATTCTGGTCAAGAAACGCTCAGATCAGAGACAAGTGGTAATCTGTGATAAACAGATGGGGAGACATTAAGGGCCGTTGTTGGTAGAGGGGCCCGGAAAGGGCCTAAGGGATGGGATTTGGGGAATGGAGTTTTCTAGGCCAGGTCAGGCTGTTAGGAGTTAGTCCAAGGACAGTGGTGTGGAGGGCTTATATGGGAGACCAGGGACAGATCCTGGTGTGCCCGCCAAAGTTTATAGAGGGAAGCCCATGCACCCGTGTGTATTTGTGCACACACGTGAAGAACATTTCACAAGGACAAATGCCAGAGTGCCAAGGACCCTCCCCGAGCCTCAGAAGCATCCTCGGCAAGAGAAGGGCCTGCATCTCATGCTTCATTCACTTTGTGGCACCTCTAACTGTGTCCAAGACCCCCTCGTACAAGTTATGACTTAACTTTACTCAACATAGGAAAGAGGCACCAAACTTGGATCACGTGTTAGGTCCTTGCTGTAGTGGAGAGACAGTGGGGAGAAAAAACAAGGCAGGTCAGGGCTGGTCGATGGAGAGGCCACCAGGGCAAACCTGGAATAAGGTTGCGGCCACCACATGAGAAAGCGTGAAGATAGAACAAAGCCAGACAAGCGGTGGGTCTTCTCTTTCCTCTGCTGAATGGCCACAGGGATGCTTTCTTGACTCAGGGCCTTTGCTCATTTTCCCCCAAGAGAGGGGACTGTCCTCACTGTTGGTAGCTAGCCTGTTACAGGTAAACCTTTGGCAACACAGAGTGCCGTGTGCTTTAAATCCCTTCACGCTGGAGCCAGCCCCATCTGCTGAGAAGAGCAGGAGTAGAAACAGCCTGAAGTCGCTTTGGAGAGTGGAGACATGCTGGTTTCCAGGCTCCTCGCCGTCTTCATCTTGAACTTCCTGCCCACCTTTCCAGGCCCCCAGCACCTTCACCGGCCCTTAGTGGTCAGACACCCCTCCCAACATGGATTCTGCCCCTTTGTTGATTGGAAGCTGCCGACAAACCTATACTTGTCCTAAATAGATTCCCTACCTCCCAGCTCCATTCTTCCTGCTGTCCCTATGGAAACACACGCACCCACATCACACCTCACTCCCCGAATAGCTTGTGAGATAAACTCAGTGGGATGAATTTATACTCAGATTGTAAAGGCAGGCCTTAGGTACCATCCTTTCTAGAAATATTTTTTCATTGAACAAAAACTCTGGGCACTGAGCATGCATTAGACACTGAGTTAGAGCCTGGGGGGCGGGGCCCATCACCCAGGGGGAAGCGGACACGCAGTGCGGCCAGTGGCTTTGCAGAGCACACAGGGCTTTTGGAAAGAGGATCTGGGAGAAAGCAAGGGGTGACTGTCAAAAGTCGAGAATTTCAACTGCTGGTTGCAGCTGGCAAAGGGAACACTACAGGACAGAGGAATCTTAGCATGTCCCTCACGGGACAGCCCAAGAAGAGTCTACCGTCCACCTGACCAATCGAGGTGATTACCAGTGCTTGGGAGGCGTGGCTCACAAGTCCTGAGTGTTTTCTGCCCTGGGACCAGGTGATCTCTGAAGTGTCTGCTGGCTCTCGGTTGGGTAGAACCTAAGCTGGAACTGTTTCACACGAGCCCAGATGAATGGCAGAAAAACTGACTGCTAATTCTTGAGTTCTACCTTGGTGGAGAGCAGTGTCCAGGGAGGATGACTTTGAGAAAGCCGAAGATAGAGTGACTTAATATTGTCTAAGGTTAGCTTTCTGACAATCCTGTTGCCCTCTGTATCTGCAATGATTTGTAGGTATTAGCTGGACTGCTAGCGTCTACCTGCCATTTTAGAGCGGCTATAAATCCATTTGTGCAAGATTCCAGTATCCTGGGGCTGATCCTTACCCTTTTAGCTCCATGAGAGAATGATGAGTGTCCAAGTGACTGTCCAGGCAGGGTGTGGTCCCAAGAAGCACAAGGCTGCAAACTGCTTTGAAAACATTTGGCTGCGATGACCTGAATTGAAAGGTGATAGAGCTATTTGGTTTCGCTGAAAGAGACGACTGTATAAAAGCATAACACGTACGGTAAGTCTTTCCCAAGCGGTGGGGAGCGCTGCCCTCGCTGATTTAGACTGCAAGCCTGGGCTGTGCATCCACGCCCGGTGTTAGGTCATTTGCAGTGCCGACTGCATTTCTCACACTTGACACGGGGCTGGTTACTGAATTGCAAGTGTGTGTCTACCCTCCGTCTTCTGACTCTGTGTGCCATGTGTCTGCAATGGGAGTTTTAAATGTTGGAAATGGCCGGTAGTCTCTAGAGGTGCTAAAAACATATATCTAGTCTTTGGGGTCCCAAAGAATTCTTTTCATTTCTGCTTTCCTGTCTGCACAGTGACGCACCCAGCTGCCCCCAGACGCTGCCTCTGTCTCTGTAAGTGTCCATCAGTCTTATTAGTGTGTTTGACTCTCATGTTAATAGTTCAAAATCAAATCAAATCATGCTAATAGCATTTTCAGATTTTTGTATCTTTTAATTTTTATATATTTTTAGAAGATTTTATTTATTTGTTTATTTATTTATTGAGAGAGAACACGTGTGTGCGTTAGCAGGGGTGGGGGAGGGGCAGAGGAAGAGAGAGAAGCATCTCCAGCAGACTCTGTGTTGAGCGTGGAGCCTGATGTGGGGCTTGATCTCATGACCCTGAATCCTGACCCGAACCAAAATCAAGAGTCGGATGCTCAACTGACTGAGCCACCCAATGCCCCTAGGATATATTTTTAATGAAAATCTATTTCATATAACTTTAAAACTTTGTAGCATCTTGACTTTATTAAAAACTATTTCTGTCCCTCCTTTTATTACAAAGAACAAACAAAGGCCAAAACCTGCAGGGTTTTTTTTTTTTTTTTCTGTTATGGGTAGAATTGTGTCCTCCCAAAAGATGTGTTCAAGCCCTCATCCCTGCTACCTGTGAATGTGACCTTATTGTGAAAGTGGGTCTTTGCAAATGTCTTCAAGTTCATACTAGGTCGGGCTGGGCTCTAATCCAGTGATGGTGTCCTTATAAGAGAGAGACATTTGGACATAGACACAGACACGCAAGGAGATCCTGCCCTAGAGCCTTAAGAGTGGGCATGGCACTCTTGGACTTCAAGCTTCCAAAACTGTGAGAGAATGTTTCTGTTGTCTTTTTTCCCCCCATTTCTGTTGTCTTAGGCCACATTTTGGGGTCGTTTATTGCAGCAGCCCTGGGAAACTAACAAGCTTCCTTTCCCTAAACTTGGATTATCAGATGTTGGGTCTCTAAAAGTGTTTGCCCTGTGAAGGGTTTATGAACACCTGTGCTTATGTCTGAGATCATACAAATGACTTTTCCTCTCATGGGATGCACAGAATTCCAGAGGAACGTCAGCCCCCAAAGCCAAGGCCCCAGTCCACTGGGCCGTTGGTGCAATAGCCTTGGGGGTGGGTCGGAAAGGCTCGCACTGCCGTCTGCTACCAGAGGTGCGAACTCAGTCTCCCCAGGTTGTGTTGCTGTGCTGGTAATAACTCGGGGATCCCATTACCAGGGATCTGATCATCTTGGGGTACCCATCTAGGATGTGAGTTCAACTAGGTGATGTCAACAAAAGTAGCCTGGTGCATCTTCCTCAAATGTGTCTCCTTGGTTTGGCCATTGGTTTGACGAGTTCTATCAAGGAGACAGTGACATCTGATATAATTTTACCGTTTGATGATTTGTGGTTTGCTAGTTCCAACAGGCAGGAAGTTAGGATAAGCTATCACAACAGGGCTGGTGGTGCCTGGTCTCACAGATGAACTCATGAACCATGGTTTTGTCCACGGTCTAGATTACAAACACACTTTATTATATTGTATTGTTTTTGTTCTGTTTTGTTTTCTTTGCAAAATTAGCCATTATTAAAACAGAGGAACATTCTGGCCATAACATGGCAGATGGATAATCTTATAGCAAGAGATAAGAAAAGAAACTCCTTTGTACAGTTTTATCTTTTTGTTTGAAAGATTCCTAAGCATGGTACATTTATTTAAGTCTCAGTCTTGTACCCAGACTCTATTTTTGGTTTGTTTTTCACCTGTGATGAATTACTGGCTTGGACACTCTAGGCCGGGATAGTAGGAAACCTCTAGAACTCAGAACGTAATTCAATCACCCATAACAGAAAGATGCAGGATTTCTCCCAGCACGGGGAATGGGGCAGCTAGACAATTCCTAAATATGCTAAATAAATATAGTATAACCCAGCTAAAGAGTCAACATGTCCATAGAAAGGATCCAGTCAAAAGGAAATAGGCTTTGAAGAAGCAGAATTTGCACGGAGAGGAACACGGATGATTTCGGAGCAGAGATCTCTGTCCTCCATGCTCTTCTGCACTTGATTCATGCTTAAACTCAGTTAAAGAAACATCTCCTCTGGACAGTTTAATGGCACCTGAGAATCAATACGTCCAAAACTAGCACAGGTGCCAGCACACAGTAGGTGCTAAAGAAAAGTATTTTGGAAAGATAAATGAGTAAATGGCTCATCTGCCCCACACCAAACCTAGTCTCCCAGAAGTTCTCTTCCTAGCCAATGGCACCGCTTAGATTACGTGGTCGAGCTAGAAACCTGTCAGCCGACTCTCTCCTCTGACTCGCCCTATGTCACTGGTCCCCGTCTCCAGCCTACCTACCGTGTCCACCTGCGTTCCCTGAAGCGCACACACGTCCTCTGTTCTGCCTCTAGCGTGAAGGCTCTGTGGTTTCTACCCACGTGGCCTGGCCCCCGACCCCGACCGCCGGCAGCTTGAATCCCTAGCTCCGGCGAGACTCCCACGGCCTTCTGCATCACTGTGTGTCTCCACCCATATTCCCTCCCCGCGGTCGGCTGATCACCTCCCCGCCCGAAGCCCCTCCTCACGCCTCTCTGCGTCCTCACCGCGCAGCCTCCGCGGAGGTACAGTGCGGATGAGAACTTGGCGCCGGGAGGCACCGAAGCCCCAGTGCCGGGCCCAGGCGAGTGCAGTGCACGCACGAAGTGCGGGATCTGCGGGCTCTGGTTGGGGCAGCAGCACCAAGGCCGACGAGAAGGGACGAGGCCGAGGAGACGCGCTGGGTTCAGGAATGGCCCAGAGCGGCCACCAGAGCAGTTGGCTGGAAGTAGAGGTACCAAGGTGAGAAGTGTCTGGTCTTGTAAGCCTCGGGCACATCCCTTTTCGGAAGCAGACGAGTGTCCGTGTGAAATACACTGGCGTCGGACTCTGACAGTCGGGCGCGCTCGGCCCTGTGCCGTGCTCTGGAGTGCAGACGCGTCAGCAGCGTGGCGGGCGCCGTCGGGTGCCTGGAGCCACAAGCCTTTCTCGGGGAGGCAGCCCTTCCTTCTTCCCTCGCTGCTCATGTGCCTTGCGAGGGTGGAGGGAAAGCACCTGATGGAGTGAAGGTCACCCCCCTCCCGCTCCCCGCTGAGGGCCACAGTCCTTCCTCCCCACCGGGGGAGAACTGTTGGCACCCCACAAAGACTGCTAGCTCAATCTGGAGACCCTCTCCCCAAGAGAGGAAACCGTGGTCCCGCCTGGAGTCTGTCCCTGGCCTGGTCTCCGTGGTCACGTGCTATAATCCGAATCAGCATAACTAAGGAAGCCCCTAGGTGAAAGTCAGGATACCGTGATAGAGCTTGTGCTCACGCTCGAGTGTGTTCCTGTTTTATTGTCTACCACTGAAACACTCTGCGATAAATAGGGCACGTGGTCATTAGGACATCACTGGCACCCAGCAGGTTCCGAAGCAGGCAAGGGTTGCTGTAGCATCGTGAGCCTCTCCACCCCGCTTTCTGTGCAAGCCTTCTCCAGCCCTCCAGGGACCATGGGCACTTGCAACAGCTGTAAGCATGGGGCTCCCGGCAAGTCAGCAGGGGTCCAACTCTATTTCTAAAATGTGGCCCTACCACATTTTACTTTGATCTTAGACAATCTCCAGGGTAAGATAAGGCTGTGTCAGCCTAACAAATTTATTGAAATGAGTAACTGCCCTCGAGCCTGTATGTGAACCTTGGCAGAAGTTAGGTCAGTCTTCTGAAGACCGGGCATCTTTTTCCAGTGCTACGGTTTGTCCACAGATGGTCTGTGGTGGAATCTTTTTTTTTTTTTTTTAAAGATTTATTTATTTATTTATTTGAGAGAGAGAGAGCTCGAGCAAGCAAGGGAAGGAGCAGAGGGGGAGGGAGACGCAGACTCCACACTGAGTGCGGCAGAGCCCGATGCGGGGCTCCATTCCAGGACCCTGAGATCATGACCTGAGCCGAAATCAAGAGTCGGGCCCTTAATTGACTGAGCCACCCGGGGGCCCCGAAATCATTTTTATTCTATAGAATGGTGGGTACCTAATGCTGGCCCATGGAAAAGGGCCATTTTGTGACTAAGTTATTGATGCTCCTTAGGGAGTAAAACCAAAACTGGGGAGAGAATCTCTCCATTAAGTTCAGTGTACTCACTTAGTCTCGATTATATCTTTGCTATATATTCAGGAGTTTGAAAATGCCCTTTCTACCTGAATCAAAGCATGAGTCAACAGACGAATCCAGAATGTAGAACATTCTACAAGACAGCTTGCCTAGATGGTTCAAAAGTCAATGTAATGAAAAACAAATGATTTTTTAAAAATACATGGGGGTACTATTTTAGATCAAAAGATACTGAAGAGATAGAACAACCAAACACAGTGTATGGTACTGGATTAAATCTCAAATGGGAAAAAAAAATCTATAAAGGAGATTTTTGAAACAACTGACAAAATTTAAATATGAACTGTTTATTAGGTGACCTTGAATTCATGTTACCTTTCATGGAATAACAGTACTGTGTTTGTTTTGGAGAATTTTTTTTCTTAGGGATGCAGGACAAAGTGCGTAGGCATGAAGTGGCACAATGTCATACCTTTCAAATGGTTCCATAGAAAGGAAAGTTAGAGATAAAGCAAATGTGGACAAATGTCTAGAATTTAGGGGATGGGTATTCGTTGTGATGTTATTTCAGTTTCTCAATGAGATTGAAAAATTACAAAATAAAAAGGAAGAAAAGATTCAATACTCTTGATAAAATATTTTATCGGCACTAGGCATCTGGACAGTATTCTCTTGCATGATGTGAGCTACTTTACGATGAAAGCGTTTTGGAAACAAACAGCTCCACAATCCCCTTTCTTTTATAAAATGGTAGCTACAGATACTAGTTGCTTTGTATTAACATCCACAATAAAAACTTGGCAACTCCACATCGGTTCTTCCATTTTTTTTTCTTCTTGATGTTCCTGGGCCATGGAGTCTAGATGTCTAGAGAGTGCCGCGCCAGAGCTAGGCTTGTGCTGTTCCGTTCTACAACATTCTTCACGTTGTGGCACACACAGAAAGTGATAATGTGTGTATGGCCAATGGGGCGAGGCTGCTAATGTCTGAAGGTGACTAGCCCAGAGGCCCTGGCTGCTCCCAGGATGAAGGGATCACCATCTTGGCACAACCGTGAGCCATCTGGGCCACACAAGTGTGTCATTGTCAGAGGTTGGGAAACTCCGCTTCCATGCATAACCGTGATGTGAACTGCTTTAAACACAGTTTGAAATGTTTGCTTGAAAAACCCCATCTAGTGTATGTCCAACCCACCGTGGATTCAGACTTCAGATACGATGAAGACGTTTAGGTATCATCACGTGTCTGCAGTCGGACTGAACACCAGCACGGTGTCCTGTCTCCCTGACACGTTTCCGTCTGCATCATCACTCATCCCAACATTTGTTATGATGGATCTTGAGTTGTAACGAGGTTAACTACGAGGCAAACTCCTACAGGAGCATATGGAGCAAACTCGGGAGCTAATGTTCCATCTCTGGCTTTTGTGATTTAGTCTAACTTGAATGTATTGAGATGAGGCAAGAAATGACTCTGAAGACAGAAGCCAAGAAAGAACAAGTTAACCCAGGTTGAGCCAAACCTTTTTCACAAAGTACCATTTAGTGTTTAAAGCTCAGCATTCTGAAGTTCTAAATAATTAATTTAAATGTATTTAAATTCTCTGTTAGGAGGCTACTCTAATGAAGAGGAAAGAGCACTGATTGGGCTTACAAAGTGGTTTCTTAACTCTCCCAGTGCATCCGGATAGCCTGGTGAGCCTCTTAGAAACATATGCTCCTGGTCTTTATTCCTGAGAGATTCTGATTTAATCAGTCCAGCATCTCTCACCCTGGTGATTCTAATGTGCCATCCAGTACTGAAGCCTAGAATCAGAGGCTGAGAGTAAAAACCGGAAGTCTAAAGTGCTTTACAAATAGGAGAGATTCATTTCATTATGTAGCTACCATAATTTCCGTCCTGCCTTTGCCTCCTAATTTCCCAACATGGTTGACTGATTCCATTTGGAATGGAGTTTTTCTTCTGGAATCCCTGTGGTCTTATTGTTTCTATTGCTTGGCGAGGACCCACATAGCTGTGGTTAGCCCCAAAGAGGTAACTGGAAGGTACCTGCATGAGAGTGTGAGTGTGCTACCAGCTGAGAGTGCTTTCTTTCTGGAGCCAAATACCGCTGCTGCTCTGGCCTTTATTGGTCTAGATTGATCGTGCCTTCACTTCCTTCCATTAAGGTGGGCACCTTAGCATTCTATGCCCTGACTCGCTGTCTTCATTGTGTGCCAGGTAGGGTAATGAAAACAGTTGGGTCGTTGCTTAATTTCAGACCCCTATTTTAACTTCCTTTTTCGTAGTATAAATTTGATGGTCCAGCTACAAACATGGCAATAAGATGATTTATAGCTGTGGATAAGAGTATGACTTTAAATTGATGCTGTGATTTGCCAGATATAGTTCGTACGGTCCAAGGAAAGTAAAAATCCCACAGGTTCAAGTGCCCTAATGATGATGACGGTGAGAGCCAACCCACAGTGTTTACTATCTGTCAGACCCTGTTCTCAATGCTTGCTGCCCAATGACGCACAACTCTACCCGTGCCGTACTGTTATTATCGTCTTTATTTTACAGAAGAAGAACCTGAGGATAGGTTGGTTCTATACTTGAGTTTGCCATTAATAAGCTGTGTGAGCTTGGATATGTCACTTAACCTCCAAGGACCTGCTTTCTGATTGGACTTGTGGGTCTCTGCTAATGATCTTTGTTCTCCTTGTTTCTAACCAAGGCAACCCACTTCTGTCTGCTTCTCTTATCGATCTGGTGCAGTGATTTATTATTTTCTACCCTTGCCCTACTTTGTTTTCTATTAACCTCTTTTCCTACTTCCTCAGATTCTTCTACATTTTGACAGACTTCACTTCTAGATGCAAACAGCTCATCTACATACTTTGACCCTGGGGCTTGGGGACTATTTAGGAGCCGAGTATAAGGGTTGAAACATTAACGAGTCAAGCAATGTCAGTACCCTGAAAATCAGTCAGGGGAAGGTGAAAATGGCAGCAATAGTAATGGTAGAGGCATGGCCCCTCGGGGCATTATTGCCATCTTGTAGAGCATTTTCCTAAATATTGATCACATAACTGCTGGCATACTTGTGATTTAAAGAATCAGATTATACTAATGCCCCTAATAATGAGGCAACCACATATTAGGATTTGTTGTCCTTCCAAAATTGAAAATGTGGACTGTGAGATTGAGGAAGTAGTAGAAAAATACTCAAGAAACTGAAGAGGACTGAGGTACCCTGTTTACTCTGCATGGCTCGGAGATCAATGGACAGTATTGTTCTCCGTGGTGACTTACTCATTCCGGAGAAACAACTTTCTAATGGGGAAGCTGAATGTCATGAGAGCAGATTTCAAAATCATTTGGATCTTTTGATCCGCCATATCATTGGAACCTTGAAACAGGTGGTTTTCTATCCCTTACCTGCAGATCTGAGTGTTCTCGTGGTCACTGTCTTAAAAACTTATATATAAAAAAAAAGGCCTGGTGGGTGATGGAAAGTATTCTCAGCTGTGTATGCCTACGTGGTACTTGTAACACTCTAGTCTGTATTTTACATGAGACCACGGAGTTTATGGATTCCTCCAAGTATTCAAATGACTCACATCAATGAAGGCGGTAAATATGTTGGGCCCAAACACCATCAGAAACATCTTTGTCAGCAGGGAGCAGAAGTTACATTAATTAAAATGTTCTGAGAAGGTACAGGGTGCACTCCCAGCGAGTCATCAAGCTATTTTAATCCTAGTTAAGGATGTTCCCTCTTGGCATCTTGGAACGTAGGGAATTAGAATTTAAAAAGTCTGTGGCAGCAGACTTTGGTGGGTCACCAGACTCAGACTGGATCCCTCAAGCTAGGAACTGGGCATATTTTGTTAGAGAGCCACCATTTTAGGTAATCGATATTTATTCAGTCTCCTGTCCATGTTCAGAGAAGATTATGGAAAGGTAAGGGGTGAAAAGAGCAGAAAGAGCTAAATTTTGGGTAGCGGAGGGAAGGACTTGGGACATTGAGAAATAATCACTGATGCTGGAAGGCAAAAGTGTGATTGAATGGAGGGTATTCTACCTGTATGGGAATACTGGCATGTCCTGAGACCATAGCCCACGTGGGACTGGGGCCTCAGCATACATACCCTTGTCTAGGAAGAAATGATGTCACCAGGATTTTTAGCCTAAAACCTAAACAAATTCATTTTTTTTTTTATGGTAATCTGGTGATTCACTGTGGAAGCTTAGTGTTTTCTGTGTGGATTTTGAAACCTCATAAAGCTGTGAGACATTTCCTCACTGTACCTCATCGTGTGTATAGACTGAGTACAGATCTTTGGATGTGATCACAAGCCATTTTATTTGTTGTCAAGAACTCCATTATTAATGCTTTGAAGCACAGTGAATAGATGCAACTTTCATCATTGGAAAGCACTGGTTAAATAATCCAAGCTGAATAAATAGGAGGTAGATGCTGTCCTCTGGACGTCACATTCCTGGTAGAGCATCAGTTTTAAAATGACAGACTCTGGGCTCATCGTCTCCACCTCCAAAAACGATTTAAGAGGAAAGAATCTGGTTTAATGCTTGGAGATTCAGTGTTAGTTAGTGCTCCTTAAAAAGACAACAAAAAAAAGCTTTCCTAAATGAGAAAAGAAAAGAGAAAAACACTATTTTTTTGCATTGTAGTGGTGTTGAATATTGAGGTTGTGAGGATGAAAACACTTTTTCTTTTTTTCAATTTTTTTTTCAATTTTTTTTTTTTTTAAAGATTTTATTTATTTATTTGAGACAGAGAGAATGAGAGAGAGAGAGAGAGCACATGAGAGGGGGGAGTGTCAGAGGGAGAAGCAGGCTCCCTGCCGAGCAGGGAGCCCGATGCGGGACTCGATCCAGGGACTCCAGGATCATGACCTGAGCCGAAGGCAGTCGCTTAACCAACTGAGCCACCCAGGCGCCCTCTTTTTTTCAATTTTAAAGATGAGAGTACATTCTTACCCAAAGAATGGTTTGTGTTGGCGTGGGTAGAATTGACATTTGAGAGAGGAGAGAGAGTTAGCTTCTGGCTGGAGGGCAAGCTCCCAACCTTGCTTAGTTCTACTGGGAGGCGGTCAGGGCTATGCGCATGGCCCTACCACCCGTGTGCACCCTTGGTTAATACTCTGCAGAGCAGAACCCAGAAAATGGGGAGTGTATGGCACACACATCAATCCACATGTGTAACTTAAAAGTCACATTAAAAGACCAATTTGGTCAGTTAAAAGACCAATAAACGGGCAGCTTAATAGAACATTACACCATAGTTTACTCTAATCGGCTCGACATATTGATTGTCGAGCATTTCAAATTTGTTTATCAGAACAAAGTTATTCTTTTTTTTTTTTTAAAGATTTTATTTATTTATTTGACAGAGACAGAGATAGTGAGAGCAGGAACACAAGCAGGAGGAGTGGGAGAGAGAGAAACAGGCTTCCTGCCGGGCAGGGAGCCCGATGTGGGACTCAATCCTAGGACCCTGGGATCATGACCTGAGCCGAAGGCAGACGCTTAACGACTGAGCCACCCAGGCGCCCCAAAGTTATTCTTTTTTAATTACTTTGCCAATTTATTGTTGTGTTCGGTGGCTTCTGCTATATTTTCTTCTATATAGTTTCACGTTGTCGGAAATGCCCGACCACAGTTCATGCTGGACTGATTGTGGAGCGTGGGTTTCATACAATCAGGACGATGTTGACCAACTTCACGCTGTTAGATAAAGTTGGGGCAGCCAAAAGATGGGTAGGGAGACGTCAAATTGTTGTAAGGGGGATTTTTTTGCCTGGATCCAATCTAAATACATCTCAAAAAATTGTAAAATAGAATCTACCAGCTAAAACTAATGAGCACAAAGCTGCATTGATTTGGCCCAGGGTGGACAAATCGAACATCTGGCATATTTGGCACCACGGACACAGCTGGCATTGTTGGAAACGCTTCTGCAGAAGGTGCAGATGCAGAAAGGGGAGAATTGGTGCAAACGGTGCAGATGGAACAGTTGGAACAGATGACGGTGGGCAGAGCCGGAGATGTTGGCGCAGGTGTCGTAACCCCAACAGCTGGCCCAAGTTGTGACAATCCTGGGATTTCTGAGTACAAGGCACATGTTCATTTTGGCTTTGGCTGCAAAGAGATAAGAGCATTTTATAATTAGTAAATGTGCCATTTAAAAAAGAACTTTTTTTTTCCCTTCCATCCTTAAGGACATCTACCTCCAACTGTGAAAGCTTGGAATAGAGAGCATTTTTGCAAATTAGAATTTCCCCGAGAAAGCCATAATTGATCAATACAGATTTCATAGAAGTGGCAATTAGATATTTTTGTTCTGACATAGATGAAATTCATGAATGGAATTTCTTCATAGGAGTTTTGTGGGAAATAAAGGTCAGATTTTTGGAAATACAAGTATGCTTTGTATTTAAACCAAAGTTGGTCATCAAATTAGCTGCTGTGTGTTTCTGAAATGTAGGGACTATTCCCCAATTATATGAAATTTCCTGTAGAATCACGCTTGAAGACATGGTACAGAATTGGAAACCGGTCTACAGAACAGGTTGGGAAAACAGAAAAAAATGCTGGAATACATAATATGGAGAAATCATGAATTGCCACTTTCAAATACCAATGGGACTTGGCTCTAATTTCATTTAAAATGCTATAATTTGGACTTGAATTAAAAATACAATATAGTATAATCTTCTGGGCAATGACATTTAATACCAGATGAAAAGTTGAGAGAACAAAGCAACTTGTTTGTCAGTGGCTAGAAATATCACCGTTTCTTCTTATATTTTTGTTGTAACAAAAGCCTGTTCATATTATGGGAAAGCCAAAAAAGTCTTATCTAATTATAAAATAATAAAAACATAAGAAAGGATTAGCTAATGGATCCTTAAATTTATATGCACATTCTCTTGCTCCATACATTCCTGATGAGTAAATGAACCTAGGGTCTAAGAAATACCAATATTCAGAATTTTAAAAAATCACTAATTACCCTCTGTATTAATACAAATCTTCCATTAGAAAGAAACAAAGTGAGCTACGTCTCAGTCCTCCTTAAAGCCTCAAACTCGACACATACATGTTACCCAACTTCCTTCCCCCGAGGGAAATCATAGATGTGAAAGATGAGTTGGATGTTATGTACTCCCTATCCTCAAGTAAACCCAAAATTCTTTAGGTTTTCTCCAGTTTATATTGAACTAAAACCAGCATAATAAATCGTCTTCTCATCATTATCAATGCAACACAGTGAATGTTTTATATGTGTTTCGAGACGTTTGGGAAACTACTGCAGTAAGAGTGAATTATTTCAAACTGGATATCAAGTTCTCGACCATTAAAAACATACTGTCTTTGTGTCCAGATGACCCTTGCATATTGTTACCTATAGTTAATAAAAAAAAAACAACAACCCACAACTGTTGAAAGTCATTTAAGCATATTTGATTTCAATTTCTCCATTCTCTCTACTTGGTTATATATAACCTCATGTTGAACCCAACTAAACTATTCTTATTATTCAGAACTTTAATTCTATCACTTAACATTAGTTCATTTCTTGACTGAGATGACAAAAAATGTTTCTGCTTCAAACAGATAAAATACCTTAATTTGTTAACTGTACTTTGGTGACATAGAGCAACTAAGAGAGGAGGAGGTAAGAGTGCTCACTGTTCCCTCTGGGTACAGAGATGATGACAGATGAATCACTAGCCAAACAGGCTGGAAATGTCCATCTTGTACCTCCTCACCTGGTTTGAAACACTGCGTCGTGGCTGAACCTCAGATGAACATGGCTTCAATCAATAAATGCCGTATGAAAAATGATCAATTCAGGAGCGTAACAAATAGGGGTATTTCCAGGATTTGGCGTCTTTCGGGTCGGCAGGTATGTTTCTGAAGGAAGAAGATGAGGGTGAGTCATTCCTCTGAGCCTCTGCCTTCCTCAGGAATTAAACGAAAATTAAACATGAAAGATGCAGTCTGCTGCAGCAACGTGATTCCTTTATCATTGTCCCAGCCACTATCTATTTCTAAGCACATTGAACTTTCTGAATTATTGGCGTCTCATCTTATGTAAATATCCTTTTCCTTCTCTTAGCTCTAAGACATCAGGATGTGCTTTCATTCATTCCACCCTTCAAACAGTTGCTCCACAATATGCCTCTCCACCGTCCCCGGGGCAGCTTCTCTTCTCTGCACATGGCAACCTGGGATGCAGTTTTTGCCTAGACTTATGTTAGAGAGGTGGTAAACAAAAATTAAGCTTATTCATTTAAGACAAAGCCACTTACAAACGTGAACAAAGATCCAAGGGAAATTTACATATTAATTTCAAGCACTGAGGAAATGTTATATTCAGACAGGATGTCCTTCCACTTTCCCTGCATTGTCCCGATGGTCCCTAAGTACACGCCAGCCCCAGCTCCTCTTTGGGGTCATGAGCGTCCACTCCCGCATCGGGTGGGGCACCAAGCTCGTGTGTGTGAAGGCAGAGCTTTCCCGGCCCAGGCCCGCAGCAGAAGGCTGTGCTCTGATTGTCCAGATGCATCAACACGCCGTGAAATGACCCATTCTCATTAGTCTGTTGGAAGCGGGAAAGGAGGGAAGGAGAGACAGGTAAGAATCAGGTGGGGTGGGGCGCCTGGGTGGCTCAGTCGTTAAGTGTCTGCCTTCGGCTCAGGTCATGGTCCCAGGGTCCTGGGATCGAGCCCCACATTGGGCTACCTTCCAGGCGGGAAGCCTGCTTCTCCCTCTCTCACTCCCCCTGCTTGTGTTCCGTCTCTCTCTGTCAAATAAAAAAAAAAAAATCAGGTGGAGTGTTTTTTTTTTCTTATGGAAACCAGAGTAGTCCGTATGGACGTTAGTGGGCTATTGTTGGTGACTTGTCATGTAGAAACTACCAGATTTAAGCTATGGTTGATTCCCCAAGACTGTTATGCTGGTAACTGTCATTGTGTTATGTGAATAAACAACTAATTGAAGTGTAGGTATATTTACTCATGTTTTAAATACGTTTTAGTACAAGAAAATTGAAAACTTACAAAATAAGTAGATAGAATAGGATAACGAGCTCTCGGGTGTCCTAGACTTACCAATTAATTACTATTTTGCCAATTTTGTTTCTCCTTCCTCCCTGGCATCCGCTCACACTTTCCCCCTCTCTTTCCTGAAGTATTTTCAAGCAAATTCAAATGTCATGTCACCCTAAAATACTTTGCTATTCATCCCTAAGAGACAAGGGCAACTTTTTGAAACCCAGTGACCAAAAATAACAATATTTCTTTAATATCATCTTACCCAGTCCATCTTCAGAGTCCCCTGCTTATCTCAGAGGAGTGTTGATACTGTTAGCTTGTTCAAAGTAGGTCCCAGAGTCCTGATTATGTCTCTTATGTTTATTTTAATCCCTCTCTTTTCATTTCATTGATAGTTGGATAAACCATTTATTTGTCCTTAGGATGTCCTACACTCTGAATTTGATTAGTTTCTTTCCTGTAAAGACATTTAACCTGGCTCTCTATCCCTGTGTTTCCTGTATGCCGGTATTTGGAGCTGTGGGCTTGATTAGATTCAGGGTCAAGCTTTAGGCAGGAACGTTTCATCATTGGTGCTGTGTCATTACTTCTTATTGCATCATGGAGCATACAGTATCTGGTTGTCCACTTTCAGTGACGCTAAGACTGGTCCGTGAGCTCAGGTACATATAGTCTTGATCTGCTTAAGACTATATTCATCAATTCTCAAGCTTCTTTTTGTATACGAATGTCTCAGTGTCTTTGTATCATCACCAGGAAGTCCTTCAATTGTTAACAAAAAATCTTTGATATTAGTTTTATTAGAGAACTGCCAATGGGCAACATCAAGTTTCCACACACACGCACATGGACACACCTGGAATTTTTCTGTAGCATACATATACATTGTGGGAGTCTAAATATAAATTATAACATGCTTTGTATGTCCAAATGCACAGGCCATTTGCAGGTTGATCAATGAATAATGGTAGATCAGATCACTGATCAGTTAGCAGTTGTAGTAATTAGAGTAAATATTTGTAGTCTGGTTAATTTCAGCCATATTTGCAACCAACTTGGGTCAACTGTTCATTGATAAGTAACCAGTCTAGTGGTTTCAGGAATGCTGATGGCTAAATGAATATAACCTATTCTATTCATTATTTGGAAATTCATCATTGTGATTGTCAAATATTTGATAATTTCAATGTGGTATGATTTGTTTTTTATTGTAGATCATTGATAAAGAACAAATGGAAATATAGCAAAATGTGTAGAGACACATAATTCCAAAATATAAACATTCAGATTGAAAGCCTGTGATAAACCACATACTAAATTTGATTGTTTTAAAAAGATCATTGCAGAATAAATACAATTAGAAATATATGCAATTACACATTTAATAGACATTTCAAATGTTTTAAGATTTTTAATTCTTATGTTTCTTGATCTGCTTGAAAACAGAAGTGTTAATGTCACTGGTTTAGGATTCATGAATATAAAATTCAGTGTTTTTCCAGTGGTGATTCATAGCAACTATAAACACTCTTGGTAGCAATGAAACATTTTAAGTCTTTCTGAAAACTTAATTATGAAAAATGCCTTATTTCTGTGTGAAGTTTAAGGTTCATTTGATCACGGCTACTGCCCTGTGGGAGAGGGCATTTGAGCAGATGAGAGAGCTGAGCTGGGGGAGGTCACGTGTTGTAAGCCAGGCCATGCTAGCGATAAAGGACAAAGACTTTCATCAGGATCATGGCTAAATCCAGTTTGAACTTACTGCATTCTGTTCTAGAAAGAGAGTATTGAACGTACTGCTGCCCACGGAGCTTCAGTTATTTTGAAGTGTAGTGCTGAAGAAACTTCCAATTAGAATGTGCTCCGCCTGCTTCTGGGTTCCAGTGAGCTTTGGTCAAAAGCTTTCCACAATCCGTGTTCTGTTTACCTGGCAGAAGACGTTTGATTGCCTCCATAATTCTCTCCCGGGCATCTCTCAGCTAAAAACCTCTTCCTCCTCTTAATGCTCGCAGGGAAGCTGGACTTTTATGTGATTTTTCCCTTCCTTTCCTTTCTTTTATGAAAACAGGAAAAAGTTAGAGAAAAATAAGGTACAGGCCTTTATAAAATATTAATAAGATCCTCGATTTCTCTAAGATTTTTTCCCCCTCAAATATGAAAAAGTTTTCCCTGGCAACCACCCCTTTAGTCTATGTTCTCTCTCCTTCCTGATAAATGTCCAATCCATGTTGGGAGGAATTTCTTCATTAAGCTCCACTAGTTTTCAATGTGACTTCTTCTGTTGACCCAATTTTTTAGAAGAATTGCCTTTCTTGTTTTCCGGCTCCCATACTTAAAAAACAAAAGAAAAAAAATTGAATTAGAAATCATCCTAATTAAATATATGCTTAAATAGAGATACATATTGCTTTTATTAGGATGTTTTTCTAATCTTCTAATAAGACTATCACCACTAAAATTTCTTTTACAATTTTATTTATTTATTAGAGAGCACGCACACACAGGGGAGGGGCAGAGGGAGAGAGAGAATCCCAAGCAGACTCTGCACTGAGTGTGAAACCCACGCAGGGCTCACTCGACCCTGGTATCATGACCTGAGCGGAAATCAAGAGTCAGTGGCTTAGCCTACTGAGGCACCCAGGTAACCATTATGACCATTAAAATTGAGAAATAATGTTTTCTCTCTGATTAGGACCCCATCTTTTGGTCTTTTCACTGGATATGGAAAAAGCATACTGTGCTTTTGAGACAATTGCTTAAGTGAGTTTAGGGAAAGATCAAGAACTTGAAATTCCTGAGCCGAAAGGGGAAAACAGTGATGGGACATGTCTTCAAAGCTCTATGGTTTTTAGCCATTGTCAAAAAAGATCTCGCCAGTCATTGTATTCACTTTAAAAAACAGTGAAATATATTTAAATTATAACCAAAAAATAGAAAGACATAAGGATAACCTTAAGAGCAATTGTTTTAATATCAGAGCAGGATTCTAAGACACTCTTGGAATCTTTAAGAACAACAAGAACAAAAGCAGTCATTGATCTTTGATTACTGAGAGGCTGGATGCCGAACCAGAGGCTCCCTGGAGAACCAGCGTTTTCACCTACCTGAACCCAGGATTCTCTTTGCCTTGCAGAGGCCCCCTTTTCAGTAGGGCTGAGATTTTTTTTTTTTTTTTTTTTTTATCATCTGACTCTAAACTTGGGCCATTTCTTCTTTCCTCTTCCTCTTCAACCCCCATCTTTACAATGACAGACTGCATTCAGTAATTGCTGTCTTTTGTAATTGTTCTATCTCCAAATTGGCTGATTAGGGGAGAGACCCAGCTGTCCATCAAAATGGTGTAAAGTGGCTGAAGCAGCCATCCCCTGAGCTGGAGAAAGTTAATTGCACTTTCTGAGGCTGTCCCAGTAGGAGAGGTGCCGAGAAGAGCCCTGGGAATCCCTGTTAGTGCTATTTTTTTCTGAGCGTGTCCATTTGTAACCTGGAAAAAATGTAGTAAACAGCATGTTAATTAGATTTACAGATGAAATTAAATCAAGAAGAGTTGGAAACACACCAGTGAATAAAGAAAAACGCTACATGGGGTTTCTGAGGTTAAAAATATGGAAAGGATCAAACAGAATGAGAATTAAGGTAGACAGGAGTAACCTAACGCTTGGGAGGGAAAAAAAAAAAACAAGCTATAAAAGTAAGCAGCAAGAGGGAAACATCCAGAAAGCAGTAATGCCAGAGAGACTGAGGGAGAGTGGACAACAAATTAGACGTGTTTGCAATATGCCATGGAAGCTAATGTGATTTGGGGCACTGTATGTGTAGAGACATCACATCATGAGGGAGAGGTGAGTAATTTAGTGCATTTGGCAGAAACACACCTGGAATATTGTGTTCAGGTCTGTGTGTCTTGGGAACACACAGATATAGAAGAGCTAGAGGGAAATCAGCATAAAGCAACAAAAGTGATTAAAAGGTGATGGGCTGATTTTTAGAATAACGGACTGTGTGATTTGGCTTAAAAGAGTCATAAGAATGGAGCACTGGTTTCAGGGTGTTTTCCTGATCTTTTACCCATGAGTCAGGAATTATTAAAGCGTAATTGGCATAAAAGTATACACCCTAGTTTAACAAGACTGAAACTGACAAGAAGGAAAACAGGAAAACTTCTTGTGAATAAAAACTATGAGATTATCTCTTTAGGGGAGTCAGAGGAGGGCTAGGCTGGAAAAATATGAGTTTACATTGTTATCATACTTTTCATTCCAAAGCCATTCGATTTACCCTGGCCTTGACCCTTCAACACTGAAGAATTCCTCAGCAAAGTTCCGCCCAGAGGTGACCATTTAAAAATTTCCCCACCCAAGTGCTTGCGGCATATGGCTTATCTTTCCCTTCCTTTCGGATGCTCCTGATATCTGCAAAGGTAGTGACCAAAAAGCAAAAATTGATCGCCACGTTATCTCTTGTGTGTGGCTGGAGGCTGTCATTTAATCTGAGGGTTGGCTTCTGATGGCAAAGGAAAGATGAATCTAATTTTAAGAAAATCTCAAAATGATAGCTGGAGGAACAGCATTTTGTACCAGCTAATGAGGCTAATTTGTTCTTAAAATACAAGTTGCTGTGTTTCCTAAATTAAAATTCCCTTCTGATGTAAATACAGAAGATATAAATACAGAGAAGAGATGTATGCTGTATTTCTTTTTTTTTGCAATTTGGAGCCCATGCTAAAAGGATCTGTCAGAAAAGTGATTTTAGTCTCTAAGTTCGGGGAGACCTTTACTTCCTGGCTTCAAATACATGGAGAGATGATATTAGCATGAGTTTTACAAGAAAGAGAAGAAGGTGGGATGATTTCTTCTCAGCTAAAGATTGTAAAATGCATTGTCCTAGAGATTATTTCCTAAATCGATGTGATTCTCAATTTCCTCATCTGGATAATGAACATGGGGGAGTGTACTGCTTTCAAAGTAATTAAATAGTCCACTGACAAATGCTTTATTAACATTTAGATATTTAATTAAATCTGCCAGAGAGAAAGTTCTTATTCCTAAATCAAGAGGTTTCTCTGCTTTCTATTCACTGTGGTGGGGAAAGTAATTCTCGGTGGTCTTGCTATAGGAGGTTGTCTTATTCTTTTCATTTTGAATGATACAAAGAACAGACCAGAGTCTTGGGATAAATTCAAGCAAACAATAAAATGAAAGACCTTAAAAATAAATGGCATTAATTTTCCAAAGACTGTTTGATCAGCTATTTAAAATAATAGTTCAGACCATATTCTAGAAGAAATAGATACTCTCTTAATGGGGCAATAGCATTTAATGCACAAACTAACACATTATAAAGGGCAAGTTTCTAAAGTGTCTTTTCATATCTAGTTTATCTAAAGGTTGTATTCTACCCTTTCACTCTAGATTTTGCTTCTGAACACTGGACTCTGATTTTTTTTGCATGTAAAAGAGAAATGAGTTGCCCCAGCCTTATCTCATTTTAAGTTCAGATCTAGGAACTGGAAAAAGTTATGTTATTTATATGAATTAATTGATGAATTATATCTGGGATTTTGGATGCATCTCCAACAGATAAACTTTGCCCTTTCTGACACCTGTAATTCACTTTAAAGCAATTAAAACTGTTATTCAAAGGAGCCTAAATTGCTCCTCACTGACCCATCTATGTCTTCATAAGAGACCATATGAGAGCTACCTCAGCTTTAAAAACCTGAGCGCTCAGACTAAAGCTTCCTTTTTTTCCCTTTCCATCTGGATTTGGCAAAGTTTCTCTAAAACTTGCTCCTCCTTCTGTGTTTTCTTCTTTACTGTAGTCCTGTTGGAAAATGTGGTATAGCAAATGGTTAGTAAAGTTGGAGGAAGAGTATGCCAGATCAAAGGGAGGAGAGATCTCTGTGTGGAGCCTGGATGCCTTGATGCAAGTCGCTAACACGCTAGACATGTTTTCGCCATCCAATGCGAACTTCCTCCCGTGGTCGCAAGCCCCAGCCTGACCCTGCTGCTGACTGCATCTCCAGCCTTGTGCTGAGCCTCTCCCCTAGCTTCGGCCACACGGGCATGCTTTCTCTGGCTTTTCTGCCTCTAGGCCTTTGTACTTGCGGTTCTTTCTGGCAGAAGGCTCTTCCCCTGACTCTATGTGTCTGGCTTTCTCCTCTTTTGGGTCTCAACCGAAACGTCATTGCTTTCGAAAGGGCTCCCTGGTGCTGCTACCTTTTCTGTAACTTACTCTCGATCATATCACTCTGTTGTCTCTGCCCACCCGCTCCCTCCTCCTCTGCCTCTTCCTCCTTTTCCTCCCTATACGTAACTCAAATTGTCCCGCCTTCTTGCCTGTGTATTGACTGTTTCCTTCCCTAAAATGCATGTTCCAGAGACCTGAGGACTCGTCTGCTTGTTCTTTGCATTTTCTTCAGTGCTGACAATATTGGAGCCATAAAGGGGAGCCAATATCTGTTAAGCGTTGAACAAGGTTTTATAGAAATATTGCATTACACATTTTTTTACATTTTTTATGCTTTTTTTTTTTTTTTTACTTGTAGAAATGGAGGAGGAAAGAAACATTAAAAATAATTGTCTTAGAATACACTCAAGCATGTTTCTTAAGTACGGCTATATCAAGCTATCAGGGTATAATAAACGTTGCCAACTTCAACAAACTCAGCTGAATATATACATGGATGCCAGGGTAGCACCATCAGAAAAACAAATCAGTAAGTCGGATTCTTGTAGATGCAAAGGAAATTGGAGAACTAATGAAAGGATGCAGGCTGCAAGGTCCTTGAGGTAGAGAGCCTTCATTTCCAGAATTCTTCTGGCTCCTCTAAAACAATTGTAGGACATAGAATGCATCCACAGCCTACAGAAGGGGCTGCAATGGAAGAGGATGTTGTCATGATAGACGCCGGGGAAAAGCCAACAGGATGTGAAGTAGGTTTCATTCTTGATCCAAGAGCATTACCGGTATGAGGCATCTAGCTCTGTCCCTTTGCCTTTCCCAAATCATAGAGGCCTGAAATGAGGAATAAATCCATGGGTACAAAGGAAGGCACCCAGGCCTGCTTCCAGGGTACATGACCCAGAAAACAAAAATTGCATTTCCCAAGCACTTGTAAATCTAAGTCCTCGTAAAGACCCCTGGTCAGCCATGCCGTGGGTCTAGGGGGAGCAAGGAGATCTCTGCCAGGGTCACTGCTGCAAGTGCAAAGGGAAAATCTGCCCACAAGGCGGCAGTCGCCAAAAACCCCTTCTAAGGGTCAGGGGCAGGTATCCTGTAAGTGCTCTGCATACTCAGTAAACCCTCCCCACGACCCTGTGAAATACATACTGTTATCATTAACGTTTTTAGGGATGAAGAGACCGAGACACAGAAAAGGGAAGTGATTTGCCCAAGATCAGTTGGCTAGCAAGTGGCAGGGCCATACTTGAACCTGGACAGGCTGGGTCCAGACCCTGCAGAGATTGAGAATGCTCATGTTTTTAACTGTGCGATCTCAGTGTTGAGCATATCCTCAGTATCTCAGTGTCTCTTATCTCTGGAAGCAGGAAAGCCAGAGTCGGATATTAGGTGGTAATTTCAGGCCAACAGTGCCTTCCCCTGCCTGAGCAACATGGTAGAAAGAGTGTGTGGTGATCCAGCTGTCATCAGCCTCCTCCAAAGGGGTCGATGGGAGGAGGCCTGCTTCTTTCTGCAAGCATCATGCAGGGGGCAGAAAGGAAAGCATTTATGACTTCCTGAATAGGGTCCACCTGGTCTCTGTCTGCTTGCACTCCAAATGACGCTTGGTGGCCACACGTGTCCCACAGGTCCCACATGCCCTAGAAGAGGGAGCACAGTAGAGAGAAAGGGACCAACAGAGACCCTGGAGACAAACCGTCCTGGATTTAAATCTGAGTTCTGCTGTTTCATGAGCAGCGTAGCTGTTGGCAAATTATTTAACCCCTTTATGCCTCAGTTTTTTCTTCCACAAGATGAGGTTGGTCATGCTCACTTTCCAGAGCTCTTGTTGGCATAAGTAATGAAATAAGACCTGTGGAAATGTCTACACATGGAAGGCACTCAATAAATGTTAGCTTGGTCTCATGAAGCCAGACCAAATCCTTACCTGGTGATGGTTGAAATTATGTTCGAGGTCTTGCATGGTGTCACAGTCAGTTCCTCAGAGGGGGACATGGAACACACAAAATTGGGTTAGCAGTTTGCCTTTGTGTGATGTAAATGGAGACCACTGAGCACCGTGTCAAGTCTAAGTCACTGAAATCCACACCGGTTTTATTATTGAGGGTGTAGATCCAGGTTTGGCGATACAGGTATGTGATGAAGGGTGATGGAGAGCAGTGTTTACCCTGATGGCAACAAAAGAGTTAAGGCAATTGAACTAGATTTTACCCTCCAAAGTCCAACACTGTTTCTCCAAGTACAGTGAGTTCCAGAGATAGCACATCATGTACCAATAATGAAAATAACTCTGTGAACAGCACGGAAGTAAGTTGGGGCTACTTCCACCCACACAGAGATGAATTTTATGTGCAGAAGCCCAGTGGAATATAAATGAATTGCTGTATCTGAGAAATAAAGAACAAAAAGATGAGACTCTGGGATATATCTCAAGAAGAAACCTGCATACGATTTCCCCAAAGTAAGATCATGGACTTCGTTCTTGCGGGGCTGTAGCTGGTTGTAATAAAATGTCATGCACAGTGTGAGTGAAAGCCTGCATTTGGAGGCACTTGGTCTCAAGAGCCCCTGGTTCTCATCACCAACTCTCTAGATGCTCTTCTATGTGCTCTTATTCAGGGCATGCATCACTGGCAGCAGGTGTTTGTTCATTTTGATAAATGTCAGCTTCTTAACATTAACTTTAGAGAGGGAAGGGTGACAGACACCATCCTGCCCTTGCTGAACTGATGGCCCTTCCACAGTGTGTGTGGGAGAGCAGAAGCATATCCATGTTAGAGCCACATGGCTGGAGCTGGCCCTGCCTCCCCTCCCCTTGTAAATGTAAGGCAACTCAGCATCCGCAGACATGCTCCAGATGTCCTGCCATCATCTGACTGATGGAGACTCTGGGGAGCCTCCAGCCTCCCATGATATACAAAGAGACAGGAAGCCCGAGGCTTCCAAGTGGTGCCCTAGGGGTTTCTGAAGTGCACTAATGCACTAATTGAATATCAATGTTCTGCTGTCTGTCCTGGTGCTTCTGTCCCTGCCCATTCTTCTTTTCTTAGTTTGCTTTCTGAAGGCTCACTTAATCAAATATGCCACTCAGTCCATTGACGCCAAGGTGCTGTCCAAGGTACCAACCCTAGAGTTAGTTACTGCAAATTGCTATTTACTACCAGAGGTTATGCTCCATTTCTGCCTCTGTGAAATCTCCTTCCTCTTTACATATATAAAGGGTAATTATGGACAAAGAACAAAGGGACTAAATAATATTAATTGAAAGTTTTGAGATAAAAGGCGATGAGGTGTAACTTTCCAAGTGGCTTTCTAATATTTAAAATTTTAAGGAAAGCATCAACTGAGGTGTGTCCAACTAAATCCTTGTTTATTGATCAATAATTATTGATTCATTATCTGCTGTGTCACAGCACTGTTATAAGTCTTGGAAAGGACTTAGAAAGGTTTAGACATTGCTCAAGCTTTCAGGAAGCTTACAATCAATCTAGTTAGGAAGATATAATAAATAATGTACACATCTGAAATAGCCCAAGCAATATGCAATTAAACAGTAAAATTTTTAAGGGAACAGTTACATAAATGCTTTATTTTAAGCTGTTTAGACTTATGCATGGCCTTGTTTAGCGTAAACTCATATTTTTTCCTAAAATTTTTAAAGATTTATTTATTTGAGAGAGAGAGCGCACACAAGTGCATGTTGTGGGGGTGGGCAGAGGGTGAGGGAGAGAGAATCTTAAGCAGACTCTGCGCTGAACGTGGAGCCCAGTGTAGGGCTCAATCTTATGACCCTGATATCATGACCTGAGCTGAAATCAAGAGTTGGACACTTAACCAACTGTACCACCCAGGTGCCCCCCTAATTTGTTGTTGTAGTGAATGCACATTTGATATAAAATTTACATAAATTTTACATAAAATTTACCATTTTTATGATGACAGTTCTGTGACACAGTGGTAAATTTTAAAGCATGAACTCAACTGGATGGAAAAATTGAAAAAAGTGGAATAGAGAAGTCTGATGCTCTCAAAGGAGGTGTGACTTGAGCTCATGCTTAAAGAAGACGGCCAGCACTGGGACAGATAGCAGGGGAGAATGAAGATGTGTCTGTGGCACAACAATGAGATTTACCTGAATGTCCACATCTAGGTTGGAATTTATGCAAAGTATTTACTCACTTTTTCTGGCTGCTTAAATAATAAGCTCTACCATAATAATTCTGATAAATGTAGAGTTTTAGAAGCAAACATCTTCTTTTAAACAAAGTAAGAACTTGAGGGTCATTTTGCAATCTGGTTACAGCTTTTGTTTGAATACATTCAATAAAAAAATTTCCCCAGAGGCTAAGTCTCAAAGAATAGCTCATTAAACATTGCTATTAATCAAAAATGGTTTCAATCTTCCTGTTTTTCTGCGTAATAAATGGCCTACTTCTATAAGGGTGACAGTTGCTATATCATCTGTTTGCAGTTGGCATGGCTATTGCAAACTTATGATTTTTTTCAAAACTAAAATTTTCTATAGGGGTTGTCTTTCTAACAGCAAGGATGACCAGCTGAAGATGCTGTGACACTTCAAAGGATACACAGGTATCATCATACATAGGAAAATGCAAAGCAAAACTAACTAGAACAGAAATCTAAACAAACTCCATGAAACATAAGGAACCTCTGGTTGGAATTTATTATAAAGAGTCCCAGGGTAAAGCACAAAGAAGGAGTCATGCACCTGGGTCCAGCGGAGGTTCTGGAACCTTGATCACCTTGTCAAAGAAATACTAGTGAGCTTCAATGTCTTTCTCTGAGCCAGCTGCTAGAGCAACAACACCTTCCTCTGATGAGAGGGGGGAGGAGCAAGATGGCAGAGGAGTAGAAGACCTAAATTTCGTCTGGTCCCAGCAATTCAGCTAGATAGAGATCAAACAATTCTGAACACCTATGAACTCCACAGGAGATTGAAGAAAAGAATGGCAGGAACTCTCTGAACAGAAAAGTGACCACTTTCTGGAATGTCTCTTCTGATTTGTTTAGTGTATATTTTTCTGGGGTCGTTGTTACCCTGTTAGCATTTTGTTCTCTCATTCATCTGTTCTCCTCTGGACAAAATGACAAGACGGAAAAAATCACCTCAAAAAAAAGAACAAGAGGCAGTACCGACTGCCAAGGACCTAATCTATACGGACATTAGTAAGATGTCGGAACTAGAGTTCAGAATGACGATTTTAAAGATAGTAGCTGGGCTTGAAAAAGCATGGGAGATATCAGAGAAACCTTTTCTGGAGAAATAAAAGAACTAAAACCTAACCAAGTCAAAATCAAAAAGGCTATTAATGAGGTGCAATAAAAAATGGAGGCTCTAACTGCTAGGACAAATGAGGCAGAAGAGAGAATTAGTGATATGAAGACCAAATGATGGAAAATAAAGAAGCTGAGAAAAAGAGAGATAAACAACTACTGGATCATGAGGGCAGAATTTGAGAGATAAGCGATACCATAAGATGAAACAACATTAGAATAATTGGGATCCCAGAAGAAGAAGAAAGAGAGAGAGGGGGAGAGGTGTATTGGAGCAAATTATAGCAGAGAACTTCCCTAATTTGGGGAAGGAAACAGGCCTCAAAATCCAGGAGGCACAGAGAACCCCTCTCAAAACCAATAAAAATAGGTCAACACCCCGACATCTACTAGTAAAACTTACAAGTCTCAGAGACAAAGAGAAAATCCTGAAAGCAGCTCTGGACAAGAGAACTGTAACCTACAATGGTAGAAACATTAGACTGACAACAGACCTATCCACAGAGACCTGGCAGGCCAGAAAGGACTGGCAGGATATATTCAGAGCACTAAAGGAGAAAAATATGCAGCCAAGGATACTATATCCAGCTAGGCTGTCATTGAAAATAGAAGGAGAGATAAAAAGCTTCCAGGACAAAAAAAAACTAAAGGAATTTGCAAACACGAAACCAGCCCTACAAGAAATCTTGAAAGGGGTCCTCTAAGCAAAGAGAGAGCCTAAAAGCAACATAGACCAGAAAGGAACACAGACAATATACAGTAACAGTCACCTTACAGGCAATACAATGGCACTAAATTCATATCTTTCAATAGTTACCCTGAATGTAAATGGGCTAAATGCCCCAATCAAAAGACACAGGCTATCAGATTGGATAAGAAAACAAGACCCATCCATATGCTGTCTGCAAGAGACTCATTTTAGACCCAAAGACATCCCCAGATTGAAAGTGAAGGGGTGGAAAACCATTTACCATGCTAATGGACACCAAAAGAAAGCTGGGGTGGCAATCCTTATATCAGACAAATTAGATTTTAAATCAAAGACTATAATAAGAGATGAGGAAGGGCACTATATCATACTTAAAGGGTCTATCCAACAAGAAGATCTAACAATTGTAAATATCTATGCCCCTAACATGGGAGCAGCCAATTATATAAGCCCATTAATAACAAAAGCAAAGAAACACATCGACAACAATACAATAATAGTGGGGGACTTTAACACTCCCCTCACTGACATGGACAGATCATCTAAGCAAAAGATCAACAAGGAAATAAAGACTTTAAATGACACACTGGACCAAATGGACTTCACAGATATATTCAGAACATTCCATCCCAAAGCAACAGAATACACATTCTTCTCTAGTGCCCATGGAACATTCTCCAGAATAGATCACATCCTAGGTCACAAATCAGGTCTCAACTGGTACCAAAAGATTGGGATCATTCCCTGCATATTTTCAGACCACAATGCTTTGAAACTAGAACTCAATCACAAGAGGAAAGTTGGAAAGAACTCAAATACATGGAGGCTAAAGAGCATCCTACTAAAGAATGAATGGGTCAACCAGGAAATTAAAGAAGAATTTTAAAAATTCATGGAAACTAATGAAAATGAAAACACAACTGTTCAAAATCTTTGGGATGCAGCAAAGGCAGTCCTAAGAGGAAAGTATATAGCAATCCAAGCCTTTCTCAAGAAACAAGAAAGGTCTCAAGTACACAACCTAACCCTACACCTAAAGGAGCTGGAGAGAGAACAGCAAATAAAGCCTAAACCCAGCAGGAGAAGAGAAATAATAAAGATCCAAGCAGAAATCAATGAAATAGAAACCAAAAGAACAGTAGAACAGATCAATGAAACAAGGAGCTGGTTCTTTGAAAGAATTAACAAGATTGATAAGCCCCTGGCCAGACTTATCAAAAAGAAAAGAGAAATGACCCAAATCAACAAAATCATGAATGAAAGAGGAGAGATCACAACCAACACCAAAGAAATACAAACAATTATAAGAACATATTATGAGCAAGTATATGCCAGCAAATTAGATAATCTGGAAGAAATGGATGCATTCCTAGAGATGTATCAACTACCAAAACTGAACCAGGAAGAAATAGAAAACCTGAACAGACCTATAACCACTAAGGAAATTGAAGCAGTCATCAAAAATCTCCCAACAAACAAAAGCCCAGGGCCAGATGACTTCCCAGGGGAATTCTACCAAACTTTTAAAGAAGAATTAATACCTATTCTTCTGAAACTGTTCCAAAAAATAGAAATGGAAGGAAAACTTCCAAACTCGTTTTATGAGGCCAGCATTACCCTGATCCCCAAACCAAAGACCCCATCAAAAAGGAGAATTACAGACCAATATCCTTGATGAACATGGATGCAAAAATTCTCACCAAAATACTAGCCAATAGGATCCGACAGTACATTAAAAGGATTATTCACCACAACCAAGTGGGATTTATCCCTGGGCTGCAAGGTTGGTTCAACATCTGCAAATCAATCAATGTGATACAATAGATTAATAAAGGAAAGAACAGGAACCATATGATCCTCTAAATAGATGCAGAAAAAGCATTTGACAAAGTACAGCATCCTTTCTTGATCAAAACTCTTCAGAATATAGGGATAGGTACATACCTCAATATCATAAAAGCCATCTATGAAAAACCCACAGCGAATATCATTCTCAATGGGGAAAAACTGAGAGCTTTCCCCCTAAGGTCAGGAACATGGCTGGGATGTCCACTATCACCACTGCTATTCAACATAGTATTAGAAGTCCTAGCCACAGCAATCAGACAACAAAAAGAAAGAAAAGGCATCCAAATCGGCAAAGAAGAAGTCAAACTCTCACTCTTCGCAGATGATATGATACTTTATATGGAAAACCCAAAAGACTCCACCCCAAAACTGCTAGAACTCATACAGGAATTCAGTAAAGTGGCAGGATATAAAATCAATGCACAGAAATCAGTGGCATTCCTATACACCAACAACAAGACAGAAGAAAGAGAAATTAAGGAGTCGATCCCATTTACAATTGCACCCAAAACCATAAGATACCTAGGAATAAATCTAACCAAAGAGGCAAAGGATCTGTACTCAGAAAACTATAAAATACTCATGAAAGAAATTGAGGAAGACACAAAGAAATGGAAAAACGTTCCATGCTCATGGATTAGAAGAACAAATATTGTGAAGATGTCAATGCTACCTAGAGCAATCTACACATTTAATGCAATCCCTATCAAAATAACATCAACTTTTTTCAAAGAAATGGAACAAATAATCCTAAAATTTGTATGGAACCAGAAAAGACCCCAAATAGCCAGAGGAATGTTGAAAAAGAAAAGCAAAGCTGGTGGCATCACAATTCCGGACTTCAAGCTCTATTACAAAGCTGTCATCATCAAGACAATATGGTACTGGCACAAAAACAGACACATAGATCAATGGAACAGAATAGAGAGCCCAGAAATGGACCCTCAACTCCATGGTCAACTAATCTTTGACAAAGCAGGAAAGAATGTCCAATGGTAAAAAGACAGTCTCTTCAACAAATAGTGTTGGGAAAATTGGACAGCCACATGCAGAAGAATGAAACTGGACCATTTCCTTACACCACACACAAAAATAGACTCAAAATGGTTGAAAGACCTCAATGTGAGACAGGAGTCCATCAAAATCCTAAAGGAGAACACAGGCAGCAACCTCTTCGACCTCAGCTGCAGCAACTTCTTCCTAGAAACATCACCAAAGGCAAGGGAAGCAGGGCAAAAATGAACGATTGGGACTTCATCAAGATAAAAAGCTTTTGCACAGCAAAAGAAACAGTCAACAAAACCAAAAGACAACCGACAGAATGGGAGAAGATATTTGCAAATGACATATCAGATAAAGGGCTAGTATCCAAAATCTATAAAGAACTTATCAAACTCAACACCCAAAGAACAGATGATCCAATCAAGAAATGGGCAGAAGACATGAACAGACATTTTTCCAAAGAAGACATCCAAATGGCCAACAGACACATGAAAAAGTGTTCAACATCGCTCGGCATCAGGGAAATTCAAATCAAAACCTCAGTGAGATACCACCTCACACCAGTCAGAATGGCTAAAATTAACAAGGCAGGAAACAACAGATGTTGGCAGGGATGTGGAGAAAGGGGAACCCTCCTACACTGTTGGTGGGAATGAAAGCTGGTGCAGCCACTCTGGAAAAGAGTATGGAGGTTCCTCAAAAAGTTGAGAATAGAGCTACCCTATGACCCAGCAATTGCACTACTGGGTATTTACTCCAAAGATACAAATGTAGTGATCTGAAGGGGTACGTGCATCCCGATGTTTATAGCAGCAATGTCCACAATAGCCAAACTATGGAAAGAGCCAAGATGTCCATCGACAGATGAATGGATAAAGAAGTGGTGTATATATACAATGGAATATTATGCAGCCATCAAAAGGAATGAAATCTTGCCATTTGCAATGACGTGGATGGAACAGGAGGGTATTATGCTGAGCGAAATAAGTCAATCAGAGAAAGACATGTATCATATGATCTTACTGATATGAGGAATTCTTAATCTCAGGAAACAAACTGAGGGTTGCTGGAGTGGTGGGGGTGGGAGGGATGGGGTGGGTGGGTGATAGACATTGGGGAGGGTATGTGCTATGGTGAGTGCTGTGAATTGTGTAAGACTGATGAATCACAGACCTGTACCTCTGAAACAAATAATACATTATATATTAAAAAAAAAAGAAGAAGATAGTAGGAAGGGAAAAATGAAGGAGGGGAAATCGGAGGGGGAGATGAACCATGAGAGACTATGGACTCTGAGAAACAAACTGAGGGTTCTAGAGGGGAGGTGGGTGGGGGGATGGCTTAGCCTGGTGATGGGTATTAAAGAGGGCATGTTCTGCATGGAGCAAACGATGAATCATGGAACACTACATCAAAAACTAATGATGTAATGTATGGTGATTAATATAACATAATAAAATTTAAAAAAAATTAAATGTCTGATGAGCTTATATAAGCTGGAGGTAATGCCAGTTCTTACTAATATTCATGGTTTTGTTAAGTATCAAAATGGATCATGGTATACTAAAAAGATGTAAGATGTTGTTACCAATACAGAAGCCATCCAGAGAAATTGGCACAGGTGGACCCAATAAGCTCCATTTTAAGAGTTATTCCGGAGGCACATTTGGATCACAGAGGTGAAGATTGGACCCTTAGCATTAATTCTGAGCAGGATTTAAAAACTTCCACCCGCATGACTTTGGACTTACTTTTGCATCTACTAGAAAGCTTGTTTATATGTATGTTTTCACCATGGCTCTGACTTGGGGCTTATTTTTGCATCTACTAGAAAGCTTGCTTATATGTATGTTTTCACCATGGCGCTCCCATTATCTTTCTCTGTGCAAGGCCCCTTAGGTGGCATTTGCATTGAGGGTGTGATTTTTGTTTTCAAAGAGGGAAATTTTACAAATTGTGCTTCACTTTTATTTCAGCTCTAGCTGTTTTCTCCTGGGAAAACAGCTTTTTGCTTGGCAAAAATGGATGTGAAGCATTGGCGAAAACGAAAGGCCGTTTTTATTGCAAAGAAAACTGCCTTTTGCTATTGCCAAAAAAAAGCAAAACATATGAGACAAAACCACAAATATTTCCCTGTTTGCAAACCCTGTGAAAACGTGATTTTTCACCAGTGGTGAGAATATTTTCCCACACTACTCTTCCATTTCTAAAAATTATGGTTTTGATGGTAAAAGTCATAATTTACACCTATAACACCTCATTGCTATAATCAAATATCAGGCATATTGTTATTAAACATGTGGAATATATTTTCTGCTGGAGGTAATATTGGAGGAGATATAGCTCGTACCAAGTAAGACTATGTTTTCAACAAAGTAAAATGAAAAGGATACTGCGACTGTGGGCTGTGGACACTGAGCCAGAACGCTTGCAAAGGGAAAGGGTCTGGGGTTCAATTTGGATTTAATATAGAGAATAGCTGAATGAGTTAAGACTTTAGAGAGCAGCAGTGCCAGAGCATAAAAGGGTGATAATAATATCATGTGGTAGAAACAGCATTGAAATGGTATTTGGGAGAATTGTGTCCAGTCCTGAGTGAACAGTTAACTGGCTACACAACCTTTGGCAAATCAGTTCAACCTCCTGGGGTCTCAGATTCCACTTGTGAAATGCTAAGATTCAATTAAATGGCCATTCGGATTCCTTTCTGATCCAAAAATTTGCAATAATGAGATCGGAAGTGCATTTGCAAAATCTAGAAATTGTGCATATCAAAGGATCTCCCCTAATGGGCTCTCTGGATTCCAGGATAGCCCACTAAAGTCAGAGGGTTACTCAATGTCTTTAATAATTTATGTGAAGGTGTTCACATAACAAATTTAGTAGAGAATTTCTTTGTTTTCATGGTTGCCCTTAATATCAATGTGTTTTTCCTCCTGCCTACCCTAAGCCCTTCCTGCTGTAATTAAGCATTTCATTTGCCCCACTGAAGTAGTAAGCATTTAATCACCATATTCTATATTATTAAAATATTAATACAGATGTGATTCAATCAAAGCAAAAAATTTGTCCAGGAAAGTGGTGTGTAAATAAATTTGTGATACATGAGATGCTATTTTGAAAAAGGCTTGGTTTTTAAAGCCAATGTATGGTGAACGTTTTATCAAGCAAGGAACCACTTTATCATATGAAGACATTTCCTCAAATGAATTTATTTCACACAGATTTATTTTCATAGATATTGTAGAGAACTCTCCAAAGGTTCCTTGCTGTTCTTGACCCTCATCCTTCAGATCTGGACCTTCTGTTTCTCAGTCTCCCTAAGAGCTGCCTGTAATTGAATGACAGTCATGAGTCAGGTGCTGGAGTAGGCATTCATTCTTCATCCATGTATCAGGTGTTTATTGATGGCTGACAGTGTAACCTTTAGGTACCTGAAATATGTTTTTTACTCATCCCTAGAGCAAGCCCTAGGAAGGAGTTATCATCTGGTGTAACCAGAGTGGTCTTCTTTATGGCTTGGGTTGCTGAGAAAGTACTGTAGGCAACCCTCAGAGTCTCCCTCTTCCCTCTGCTGGTCTATTTGTCTCCAAGGCTCTACCGTTCTCAGAAAGGTTTTGACAGGATTTTTGTGGCTAGGATGAGGTGAGGGTTGGGGAATCTCTGTGTGCCTTCTCTGCAGAGGGACAATGCCTCCTGGCAGAGGCTGTATGGGAATCACATCCAGAGTGCAAAACTGGTGAAGCCCACAGATCCTGCAGTTTCCTCCACGTTGGTAAATGTTTAGAGGTGGGCTGCCCCTTCCTTGTTATAGTTGGTGGAAGGTCTCTGGCCACCATGCCGGGGCTCTTTGAATTCCCCTCCGTATTCTTATTTAATGGGGGCTCAGAGCTGAACTGGCCTGGCTCTTTGGGAGAAGCCGCTTCAGGCTGGCTCCGCGTGGGCCAGTAATGTGGACAGACAGATGTGATTCATGAGTGTCCCACGTGCCCGGCTCTTCTGGGCACCCGGAAGAGGGCTGGTCACAGGCAGGCTGTGACCTAGCTCTCATGGAGCCTGCACTCCAGCGGTGGGAAACAAACAAATAAACAGTCAACAGAGAAGTAAATGAGAAAAATACCAGGCAGTGGGGTGATATGCCAGGGTGGTTTAAAGCAGATGATCCTCAGCCCCATTAAACAAGCTCTTCAAACAAGTTTCTAATGCCCCATTTACTACCTTGATGTGAAAGTCATGGTTAATATAACATATCTGCAAGTGTTATTTTAAAAATATACAATATAGGGGCACCTGGGTGGCTCAGTCATTAAGTGTCTGCCTTCGGCTCAGGTCACGATCCCAGGGTCCTGGGATCGAGCCCTGCATCGGGCTCCTTGCTCCGCGGGAAGTCTGCTTCTCCCTCTCCCACTCCCCCTGCTTGTGTTCCCTCTCTTGGTGTCTCTCTCTGTCAAATAAATAAATAAAATCTTAAAAAAAAACAAAAAAATAAAAATATACAATATAATGCACTTTAAATACAAATGTAGTGCATTTATAAATATATTTTATGTAAATATATACAAAGAAAATAGAGAATATTTTAGTCTTTGATATATATGAAATAGATTTTTATTTATATATAACATATATATTTACTAAATATAAAAAGGAAATAAGAGGAAAGCAACTTGTCAAAAAATAATATGTATTGCTATATATATATATGCTTGAACTCAGCCACGCTTGATATTGCTATTTCTCTGGTGGTTACTCCCAGCTTTATTTAGATTTTTACTTATGTTTATTTTTCACTATCAATGCTTAAAGCTTATGCATATTTATGTCTTCCTCTTGAATGAGAAAAGCCCTTAGCATGTTTTCTGCTTTCTTCCTCCACCCTCTCCTCTTGGCACGTGGTTATTGTCTGGAGTTTTAAGTCTAAAATGTTATAGATATTTTTTGGCAGGGGAGAGGGGTAGATTATTGCTTTTTTTTTTTTTAACTGACTTTCCTAATATCTTTTTTGAGTTCATTTAAAATTTATTTTTAAAGAGTACAATTTGGTGGGTTTTAGTATAGTCACAAAGTTGTCCACCCATCACCACTGTCTAATTCCAGAACATTTTTATCACCCCCTCAAAAGAAACTGTGTACCCATTAGCAGTCACTACTCACCTTCCCTGCTTAGCCCCTGGCCATCACTAATCTACTTTCTGTCTCTGGATTTCCTATTCTGGACATTTCGTATAAATAGAATCATATATGTGGCCTTTTAGACTAGCTTCTTTCAGCTAGTATAATGTCTTCAAGGTTCATTCATGTTATATCATATATCAGTACTTTATTTCTTTTTATTTCCTAATATCCTGTGGCTCCTTTATGGATCAAATTCCCTTCTTAAAGTGTATCCCAAAGAAGTCTTGCAAAGAGGCGTAAATCTGTGGCACAAATTTTCCTTAGACCCTGGATGCTTCATAATATCCCATTTTGTCCTCACATTTTTTTATTTTTATTTTTTTATTTTTTGAGAGAGAGAGAGCAAGCACTCAAGCTAGTGAGCAGGGGGAAGGGCAAAGGAAGGAGAGAAAGAATCCCAAGCAGGCTCCATGCCCAGCACAGAGCCTGACACGGGGCTAGATCCCATAACCCTGAGCTGAAATCAAGAGTCCAACACTCAAATGACTGAGCCACCCAGGCACCCAGTGTCCTCACATTTAAATAAAGGATTGGCTGAATAGAAATATTTAGGCTCAAAGTTCCTTATCTTGAATACTTGGAAGATATTTCTTTACTATTCTCAAGAATCCTGATTCCAGTCTGGTTCCTGGTCCTTTTAAGGTGATCTGCTTTTTCCCTCTGTAAGCTTTTAGAACGTTCTCTTAGCTTCAACGTTCCTCAATTTCACTATGATGATAAAACACACAATTATGGTTTTTTCCCACCCTCTTTGATCTTGTTTAGCACTGGATGAGACCTTTCGATGTAAACATTCTTTCTCTAATTCTGGGAGATTATTTCTTCAAATTTTTTTCTCCTATTTATTTTTTTGCTCCTTGGCGACCCTACTGTGCAGAGAGTGATGGTTTTACTTCTGCTTTCCGTGCCTCTTTGCTCTCATTCTTTCCTTTCCTCAATGATCTTCCAGGTCATTAAATCTTTCTTCAGCTGTATCAGTTCTGATATTTAATCTACCCATGGAATCCTTTACTTGGAAAATTATATTTTTCTATATACAGTATTTTTAATAGCTTTACTTGCATAGCTACTTGTTTGGTTTTTTTTTAAAGACTTTATTTATTTATTTGACTGAGAGAGAGAGGGAGAGCACAAGTAGGCAGAGAGGTAAGCAGAGGGTGAGGGAGAACCAGGCTCCCCACAGAGCAGGGAGCCCGATACAGGGCTCAATCCCAGGACCCTGGGATCATGACCTGAGCCAAAGGCAGATGCTTAACAACTGAGCCACCCAGGCGCCCCACATAGCTACTTGTTGATTCTCCTTTATGTTAGGGGCTACTAATTATGTCCATATGAAAGTATTGTTCTTTCTTTCCTATTACTTTTGCTCCCTCTGGAACAGTTTTGTTATTTTCTCTATAACTTCATCTTATTTTTTTCCATTGGGACTCCCAGCTGCGTTGACTACTGATGTTTGCCAAGGCAAGGGGAGAAAACCTTGCTTGTGCTTTCCAGGCTAATGTGGGTTTGGAAGGTGGGGCTGCTCCTCAAAGTATACAGACCCTCGTGTTGCTGACTTGCTCAACCCCTCCCTGTGTTTCCTCCTGTAGACATCACCTGTTCCCCAGGGAACCAGCCCCCCAATACTTCTGTCCCAGGAGAAGTGGTTGCAGGTTAGTGGCAGGGAGAAGATGCTGGGGCTCCTGCCAGCCTGCCTGCCTCTCTGCCATATTTCCTATTCTGACAGGCATTGATACTGCCCTCACATGGCCTTTCCAACTCCACCTTCCCAAGGTGCTGGGCTGATGTTGCTGCATAGAATGATTTCCACAAGTAAATGCAATGGAGGGAGACCTAGAGGGAGGAAGGAATCCAGTGGCTCAGGCCCTCTCCGACTCCAGACCACACTGCTCCCATGCTAGTTGTTGAGTTCAGCTCTGGAGACTTCCAGCTTCGGCCTCTTGATCACTTCTGTGGTATCTCCACCACAGAAGTTAGATTCGGGGGAGGAAGTCAGCATCCTGTGCTACTTTGTTATTATTATTCAGTCTTAACGTATCATCATTTGTCTTTTCCAATATGAAAGAAGAGTTAATTTTACTTCATCCAAGGCTATTCCAGTGTTTGATTGGTAGGGCATTCAGAGTAAAATGTGCAAGCAGTTGGATTTCAAGTGCACTTTAATAGCATATATATATATGAAAAGAGATCTTTTCCAAACTCAGTCAATGGTTTGATTAATATTTCATCTCAGAAGCCCAGACATGAGCCCAACCAGTAACTCCACTTTTAGGCAGATAGGATTCAGTTGGTTGGGGCTTGGCTCTCAACTTCCAAATTCAGAAAATGGGAACATGCTCGTCAGAAAATGGGAACATGCTTGTGAGGACATCTGTCTGGACAACTGCCAGCTCTGATTTCAAAAGGTAATCCAGTAATCACCTTTTGGAGAGGGTGGTTTTTGGTAGGAGGGTAGTGCATTTGAATTTTTTCTTCACTCAAAAAATATTTATTGAGCACCCATACTGTGCCAGGCTCATATATATTCATAAGACATTCTTTTGTGTGAGTGATAACTGGAGTTTTAAAGTATAAACTGATCATGAGGCACCTGGGTGGCTCAGTCAGTTAAGTGTCTGACTCTTGGTTTTCAGCTCAGTCATGATCTCAGGGCCATGGGATCGAGTCCCATGTTAGGCTCTGTGCTCAGTGTGGAGTCTGCTTGAGGTCTCTCCCTCCCCCTCGTCCCTCCCCCCCCAGCTCTCTCTCTTTCAAATAAATAAAATCTTAAAAAAAAAATAAAGTATAAACTGACCGTGTATTTCATGACAATGACCATATGGCCTGAAGAATGAGTCCTATTGTCTATTTGTTCTATTAAAATTCTGGCCTTTGCTAAAATTTGGGCTATGTTATCCATGAAACTTTGCTCAACAACACTTTGATGGCTCAAGAAATACTGTATTAGACAGATGGCTATTTCATTAGACTATCTAATTAGACTCTGGTGTAGAAAAAGTTAGCATCCTGGCCTGCAGACAGAGCTGAAAGCAGAGAACCAGCAGAGGGACTCCAGGCAGAAATGGAGGTATCACAGTACATTTTCTGGAGAGCTAGTGAAATTACCAAGTCTGGGATCTTTCCAAGAGATACTGAACTAGTGTCTGTGGGGTTGGTGGGGCCTTGGCTGTATGTGGGCCTGTCCTGTGGTTCTAGAACAGACAGGATGGGAGTCACCCACGTGGGGAGAAGGACAGGAGGCCTGGGGAATGGACTACATCAGAGGGCATCAGGGCCATAAAAGAGAGTGAAAATGTATTCAGAAGGCAGCTCGATTATTAAGTCCTGAGAAATAAGATTGTGTGTCAAGATAAATGCATGAGATGATAGAATCACTGCCAGGATGGGTTGTGAAAAGGAAGCCAAGAGTTAGGTATGAGATGAGAGAAGCAAACTGAGATCCAGAATACTGGACCACCGTAAAACCTAACTTTTCATTAGAGCTTTGTGTCTATGGACATGGCATGAAGACCTTTGCAAGAGTCCGTTGGTGGATAGAGATTCTTCTTCAAAGTCCTAAAGGAAGGTAGCTACTCATTTATCTATTCATTCATTAATTTATTCATGTAATCAGCAGCTAGATGTGGCATATTCATTCCTCAACAAATATGGAGGGTCTCCTACATAGCAGGCACTGTGTGAGTGGTGAGACAGGAGAAGTGGTCAGAGATCAGACTGTCCAGGGCCACGTGAAGTTCTGTCTTTATCCTAAAAGTAAATGGAAGTCATTGAACAATTTTTTTTTAAGATTTTATTTATTTATTTGAGAGAGAGAGCATACACTCACGTGAGAGAGCAAGCACAGTGGGGGGCTGTGGGGAGGGGCAGAGGGAGAAGCAGGCTCCCCACTGAGCAGGGAGCCCAACATGGGGCTCGATCCAAGGACCCTGGGGGCATGACCTGAGCCGAAGGCAGACACTTAACCAGCTGAGCCACCCAGGCGGCGCCTCTCACTGAACAATTCTAAGAGATGTAACACAATCAAATCACATGTTGTGAGGCCACTCTGCCACAGCGAGGAGGGGAGATTGGAGGCCACGGGCATGGCTGCAGGGCAAGTCCGATGGGAGACTGTTGCGATTGGTGCTAGGTTGAATTTGGGCAGGGTCTGAGGGAGAGGGACATGCCGGAAGTCACTGCTGGATTTCTGGCTTGATCGACAAGATGGAGATGGTGTTATTCACTGAGAGGAAATGCTGGAAGGAGGTAGGCTATGAATTCCAGTGGATAGAGTGATTCTTCTTCAAAGTCAGAGGACAGAGCTACTCTTGTTGCCCCTAAAGGGCCACTTGGGTTACCTGCAGAGAGCATTGACTCACTGAACTGGAGAAAAATGTTTACTAAACTCATTGGTGACCAGTGGGGGAAGGCTATGAGGTGAAGTAACTGGGCAGGGATGTAAAAGTCCCGGGTCCCACCCCAGGGACCGAGGGGAGGGAAGAACCTGGATGGTTTGGTCTGGAAATTCTTCACTATGGTAATGAAGGTGCCGGCATCCCTTCTGGCTTCCCTAAGCCCATCCACCACAACATTTATTGGAGTTGGCTACCAAGTCCTACCTGTCTGAGTGTCCTTTCCTTTAGTTTTCTCTGCCTCCTCTGGAACTTACAAACAGAAACATGTCAAAAGGGCAGGCAGAAGACATCATTCAGCCAGACAATATTTATGGAGCTCCCTGGGGACAAAGCACTCTACTGGTTTTCCTAAGAGTTGGAAAAAAATGGCTCCCAAGAAAAAGTAGAAGCAAAACATCAGGGTTATTTGCAAGTTGTACAATCAGCTCTTAAGAAACCAGGGAGGGTGAGTTTGGTTTTCGGGAGGTTCCAGGGACAGAAGCTGGGAGCTCAGTAGAGTCAGGTGACTGAGCCCCTGACGTTACTGGTTTACAAAGGGGGCCAGCAGGCAGCGTGGAGCTACTGGATTGAATTGAGGCTGAAGCCACAGACTTTGGCCCCTTCTCTTCCTCTCACTTTTCCCCTGGAAGATGACCCCTAAACGGTCTGCTGGTGTAAACCACAAAAGTCATAAGGCCATCATCCCGGAAAACATCCCCTCTGTGTGTGATTTTAGAGAAAAAGGAATTACTTCCCTCTGTCTAGTGGGTGAGCTGATCACAGAAAACTACTAAAGTAGAAAATAATATTGATAGAATGTTCCAGTGTAAGCTTGGAAAGGAAGCACTTGCCCTCACTTTGAGACTCAGACATAAGAAAGATGTCAATCCACATATGGGGTCCAGTGCCTGAAGGTTTTCTGAATGTCATAAAACCGTATGGGGAAAAATTGTGGGAACCTGAGGCCGGGGCTTTAAATACCATTTCCTGGCTACCTACTGTACACCTGAGTCAGGTTCTGCAGGAGTTCCCTAGACATTCCCACACCCAATCTTTCCAGCAATCCAATTCCATGGTTCTCATAGCCCCATTTTTAGAGAAAAGGAGACAAAGGTTCAGAGACGTCGATCACACAGCCAGCACAGGGCAGAACCTGACCCAGAAGAGTTCTGTCGGACTCCACAGTCTGGGATATTGTGCTGTTACCTGTTCTTGGTTCCCTTCCCCACCTTGACTCTTTTTCCTTTTAACCTTTTTACTCAGCCCAGACCACCTCCTGATGTGGGAGGTTACCGCACTGACCCTCTCCCCAAGGTATCAGACATCTGGAGCAGTGGTTCTGCGGGGGTCTCGGGACCAGCAGCCTCAGCGTCACCTGGAAGCTGTTAGTCATCCACAGTCTCAGCTACACCCCAGAACTACTGAGTACGAAACTCTGGGGGAGGGCAG
Source organism: Halichoerus grypus (assembly GCF_964656455.1). NCBI lineage: Eukaryota > Metazoa > Chordata > Mammalia > Carnivora > Phocidae > Halichoerus > Halichoerus grypus. The sequence goes on along the minus strand of NC_135718.1, from coordinate 93,615,191 downwards.
CAGCCCGTGTTGTAACAAGCCCTCCAGGGATTCCGAGGGAACCAGTGACTCAGAGGGATTCCCTGGGGATCTTTGCTAGGGCATCCCCAGGAAGTATCCTGGAGTAAGACAAGGAAGCCAGCAAGAACTCTCCAGCACTCCATGGGTGGCCATTCATCTCCTGGGGGTCTGCACGGGGTCTCTGCTTCTGGAGTTTCTGCATGAACAGAGGAGGCCACACCTGAGGTCTTTGGCTGGCAACCTTGGAAAGCCTCTAGGGGTGTTCACTTCACAGGCCATCTGGGGGCTCCTACCCCTGCGGGCCTGGTGGCCGCTACACAGCAGGAGGCAGCCCAGGTGGGGCCCTCTTTGGCACTTTCTCCGTGTTCCAGTCCCCTTTCTGTCAGGGAGGCTGGCGCCGTGGAGGAGAGCAGGGTGCTCTGGAGAGAGCTTCTCCAGGCCGCCGCTGGGAGGGGATGAAGGTGCTGTGACCCCCACATCCGGGGAGGCTGTGTACTTGCTGAGAAACAGGGAGGGAGCCCAAGATGGTAAGCCAGAGAAGAGACTTGGAGCAGACACCAGTGCAGAGAAGGGCAGATGCACGTGTGAAATGGGAGCCTAAGGGGCTGGGACCAGAGGGGGGCAAACACCAGGGAGGAGTATTCTGCTCCAGAAGCCATGCCACAGAATTATCTGGATAAAATGACAGATGTTAGAGCCCTTCCAAGTTCTTTAAAAGCTTCTTGGCTGGCTGATTCTGACAGAGCCGATCCATAGACCTTTATTTGGAAACCATTGCTGACTTTCGCCATATGAGGAGAGCCCACTCTGTATAATGGCCAGAAATAGGGTGGGCCGCTTGGGGTCTGTGGGCACTTCCATCATGCTTATAGCCTGAGCTTTGTTTTTATTAGTGAGTACATTGGCTTGGCTGTTTAGACAGAGATGAAAAACAGAGGTGTAAACCAAATAGAAGATGTCTTTCTCTTTTCTAGAAAAGTCTGGGCTGGCAGGGCATCCCAGGTGGTATGTTGGCTCTGCTCCACAGTGTTATCCCAGAGCCCCAGACACCGTCCTTCTTGCTGCCTGCCTTCCCTGGGGGTGCTTTTCCCATCCACATGATCAAAACGTGCTCACAGGCACCACATCAGTGTCCCAGCGCCCCGGGAAGAGAAGAAAAGGAGGCAGAGTGCATTCGTGAGCGTGGGCTACTATCACAGAATACGGTAGGCTGAAGTCTGAGATCAGGGGGCCAGCAGGACCCAGTGCCACTGAGAATCCTCTTTTTGGCCATAGATAACCAGCTTCTGGCTGAGTCTTCACGCGGCAGAGAGCTCGGGTTTCCTCCTCTGTTTATAAAAGCCTTAATTCCATCGTGGGGTCTCCACCAATAAGATCTCATCTAAACCTAATTCCCTCCCAAAGACCCCATCTCTAAAACCATCACGTGGGGTTAAGCCTTCCACATATGAATTTCAGGGGGACACAAACATTGAGTCCACAACCTGGGGCAAATGGCTCCCTTTTAACAATGTAACCCCAAAGGTGCAGATGTCAATTTCATTCACAGCCCATTGGCCAGAATCTGTTCATGTGGCCTTATCTGTGGCCAGGAAGGTGGTGAAAGAAAATCTTTAACTGGGTAACGATTGCCCAGCTAAAATGTTGGGAGTTTGGTTGTTAGAAGGCAAAGGGGAGAATGGATACTAAGAGTTAATCAGATGTCTTTCTCAATGGCTTGGAGTCACTATACCTCTCTTCCCCAAGCTAATACTTTCTATCATTACATTCTGTCTCCTATCTTTCCCTTGTATGCCACCCTCCTTTGTTTATGGGCCATGGCCTTAGCTGCTATGGAGGTCCCTTGAAGGCTGTGACCAGGTCTGTATCTGCCACGTGGGATGCCATCTTTTAAGCTGCCTGGGATTTTCCTTTCTAAGGTGGGGGTGGAAGCAGGAGGGGGGATAGGGCTCAATAAATGGCATGGCCTGGTGGTCCTGAACTCCCTCCTAGCAACTGCTCACACATTCATTTAAGACACTTCTTTCGATGCTTAAAATGGGGATTCCCAGTTTTGCTTGCTTATTAGATCTCATTGGATCAGTGCACATTAACCTGTACTTTCTACATCATACCCATCTATGTCACTACATAATAAAATCTACTATTTGCCCTACAGCACCTTACCCATCAGATAGCCCTTACCCATCAAAAATTCTCAAATTTAATGGGCAACACATTTTTTAAAAATGTATAGGTTGTGGGCTACGAAGCACGCAGTATTTATGTTTGAGTTTTAGGCATCTAATACAAAATGGGCTTGCAATAAGTATTTTTTGAATGAATAGATGATTCATTGTGGGGATGTGGAGGTGAATTAAACTGTCCTAAAAGAGTTCATCGTTCAGCGGGGAAAATGAATGCAAATGAATGCATAACACCGCTCTGAGAGTCTTCTGGTCTCTGACTCCAACTTCTTGTCCCACCATGCCATCCCAGCGTCCCAGTGTTGGAGGGGACATCGTCCATCCACTGGATCAGTCCACTCCCCTCCCTGCAGACACTGTCAAATGTCCTCCCCTGGAAGGCAAAATCACCTGGTATTTCTGTGAAATTAGATAATCAGAAAGAAAACCTCTTGTATCCTATTATCTCAGCCCCCTTAAGGAATGCCTCCAATAAGTCACAACTTAATGTTCTATGTTCAGACTTTATAAAGTTGATGTAAAAAAATTTTTTTAGTGCTTGTTTTTATTCAAAACTCTATCCATGGTGTCCATAAAGACATACATGATGAATTTCTTCCAGGGTTTAATTAAAAAAGTATTTTCTCTACAAAAAGTATTTTCTCTACAAAAAGTGTGTGTGTGTGTGTGTGTGTGTGCATGCACGCGCACACGCACACACACATCTGTTTATATTTTTATATTTTGGTTGGGGATGGCGTCAGGGAATACAACTAAAAGCTTATAATCTAACATGTGTCCTTTTTTGCTTGAGTGTCTGTCAGCCTCTTGGTATTATGTGTGGTCCAGGTGAGACTTGCTCCCAGATGCTCTGCTGTGCCCAAATCTAGAAACCTGGCATCCCACCTTGGCAGGATATTGGTAACTACTCCAATATCACAAAACCCAGGGGGACTGCGCGTAAGGATAGGGGTCAATACAGAGTGGGAAAGGCTATAAATGTCCACATGAGCACCGAAGGGGGGCTGAGGTGGCCGCCTTTCAAAGGTCAAGCCTGAGAAGATGTCGCAATGGGTCCACTCAGTGCTGTGTTTGCCAGAGCTCACCTGAACGCTTAGGAAACACCTGGTTTGCCCTCCTGGCTCCAGACCTTTGGTTTTGATAGTGCTCTTCCATTTGCCCCCTTGCTGTGGCCTTCGGGTGCCCTCCTGTTCTCCTTTCCAGCTGTGGCTCCAGCAGCCAACCCCACCGTTCACTTGACATCCTTCAAGTTTTTCCTACACTGTCCCCAACCTGGGTACCTACAGTTTCAAAGGTAGAAGGTAGCCACCCAACACTTGTGCTGACCGTGTGGAATGTGTGAGATCTGGACACAACTCCGCTGGATCCACTGGATCCATTCAACGCTGCCCCACATCTACAGGTAGAGAACACAGAAACAAGGCAGAGACTTGGAGATTCCAGGAGAACCTTACCGACCCCGCCCCTTTCTATCTGGGCTCAGTGTGGGCACATCCTGCCTTTGGAGGGCCATAATGGGAAGTGTTGTCTCCGTGGCCATGACCTTCCATTATTTTTAAATGGCTGTAGCCAAACAAAAGACAAATGAAAACTTTCTCCGCTTGACATTGAAAAAATTACTGGCATGTCATATGGTAATTCATTAAAGAATTCTCATTCATCAAAACAATTCATTTTTATTTGAAGAGGCTGAATAAGCAGTTTCTTGCTGATTTTCATTGTCAGCCTCTCTGGCCACATGTGGCTCTGGTTCATTTGTAGTAATTTTATTCTTATATTAAGAGCTGTAGGGGCCCATGTGGAATATTTTAAATCAAACTGGGCTATCTTACTCAGCTATCTTACTCCATATATGCTTGTTTCTCCCTTTTATAGTCTTTCTTTTACAATTCTAATACCCGGGACTTGAATGAAATCAAGTTTTTGGTTTTTTTGTTTGTTTGTTTGTTTGTTTGTTTTTTTAAGATGGAGAGATTCACACTAAGATTCTTTCTCTTTTCAGCAATTGAAATACACCTGATTGATTTGAATCCACTGCTGAACTGAGCACAGGAAACGGGTCTCAGGGTAATTTGAAAAGATTTGTTATCATAGTGTTCCAAGTCCGGGGGAACTGTTGTTTTAGCGGCTCTCAGAGCCCTGAGCCCTAACTAAATTTTGTGCGTGTGTGCCTCACGAAATCCTTCATGATAAAGCACAGCGGGTTCATATGTTAGCCATGTTTATGCACCACAGAAAGATAGCTGCTGGATTCCCCCTAATCTTTTCTCAAAAATCTTTGAGTATTTCCCAATATTGAATGCGTATTATTTGTTCTATGGATTTTATCTTTGAAAACACGCTGTTTCCCTTTCTTTAGCCTTTCAGCTGATTCTGGTTCCCTTCACCACTCTCCTTGACTTTCTCTTACCTCTTCTCCTGGCTTCTTTCCCTCCTGCAAATAACAGGGTTGTAAGTTCAAAATGCTGATCGAGGTCACACAGGTGTTTTAAATGAGTGAATAGGTTGGGAACAATAAAAGGTGGGTAGGGACTCTGGGACACCAGACTCTCTGGCTAAGGACAAGGTTGCCACCATTCAGCTCCAGCTGAGTCCCCAGGAGAGAATTCAGCACCAGATTTGCCAGATCGCACACTTTTCACAAGAAGCCAGAAGTGTAGGTTTTATGTGAAATGTTCCAATTTTAGAAATAGTCCATTTTTTAAAAAACTTTAAAACCACTCGTCCCCAAAGCCTGTAAATGTCCCACAGACCACTAGAAATTCTTTTTTTTTCATGCTTTAACCACATTTGCTTCCATCGTCATCTGATTGATTATGCCAGACTGATCTTGCCCCTCCCCCATGTCCTAGTACTTGGAGTTTTGCCGTAACTCGGCAAATACCTTCTCCCTAATGGCCATTTCAGGCATTGCAACCAGCGCTCCTCCTAACAGTGAGTTACTTCTTCTTGGCCCCACATTTGCTGCCAGTCTAGACAGGGATTGGGGAATGTGATTGGTTAGGGAAGAGGTAGATGCTGGAAAAGAACAGAGCAGCTGAATTTTATTCTCCACCCGTCCACTTCCTTCGTATCCCTTGTCATCATCCCCTCAGCTGCTAGTAGTCTACACCTCCCCTGCCAGTCCACACCAGGCAAGGCTGGATACGGGTTCCTCCCCGTTCCACACCCACACACACTACACAGCCATACATACTGCTGCCATTTTGTGACTCGCTTTTCCCCTTCTCACCTGCTCTTGATGTTTATTTACTTCATTTCATGAGGAGCGTCTGAGACTTGCAGGGCTTCGCAGGTCTAAGGAAGTGGTCTGTGCTCAATGATACCAACACCCCACTTAGTCCACAAATTTGGATAATTAGGAGTTCACTTTATTGTAATAATTATACCTTAGATTTATATAGTACTTACATTTTTAAAAGCATTTTCACGGTTATTTCATTTTTATCTTTACAAACAAACCCTGTGGCTCTCCAAAGAAATTCTCAAGGCAAATATTGAAATAGAACATTAGCTGACATGTATTTTCAGTGAATTGTATCTCTTTTCCTGTGATCTCACTCTTTTTAGCAAAAGTAATTTATTACCAATGGGATCTATACATATGAGTGACTACTTATAGAGTAGTTGACTATAGTGTCCCAATTTTTGGTCTGGTGACCAAATGATCGATGTACATGTGAACCACGCAGCCAGTTAGTAGGAGGTCAAGGATCAGTATTCATTTCCTGAGTAGGATGATTTGCTTATTTTTTCTAATTACGACAGGCCAAACAATACAGAAAGAAGGGCAATGTGAGGTTGTTAGGCAATGTGCCTGTTTGTATGTACCTTGCTTGAATTTTTTTTTTTTAAAGATTTTATTTATTTATTTGACAGAGAGAGACAGCGAGAGCAGGAACACAAGCAGGGGGAGTGGGAGAGGGAGAAGCAGGCTTCCCGCGGAGCAGGGAGCCTGATGTGGGACTCGATCCCAGGACCCTGGGATCATGACCTGAGCCAAAGGCAGACGCTTAACGACTGAGCCACCCAGGCGCCCCCTTGCTAGAATTTTTAAAAGCACTACACAGCTAACTCATTGCTAGCTTATGCTCTAGCAAGATCTTTGGGGAAGACATATCAAGTAGGATTTTTTGGTGACAAACAAAAAGAAAACAAAATGGAAAACCCAACTGATTACAGCTTTAAAAAACATATTCTCTCCCCCAATGGCCACAGTTGGAATGATTGAGCAACAAAATAAATAAAGTAGTATTGGGTCATAACATGAAGTATAAAATAAATATCCATGAGTCCATCCTGATATAAATAAATGATTGAATAAATAAATAGTTCAATAAATGAGGTTGTAAAGATAAATCTGTGTGGAGGAATTCTAAATTGATGTACCTGCTCCAGCCTCAAGAAGAGGGAGTGTAACTCCCCACTCCTTAAGTGTAGGCTGCTTTATGATGTCCCTCCAAAGAGGACAGTATGGAAAGGGGGTAAAAGTCCATCTACAGTGGAGACACTTGACAAACACTACATCAGGCAGGTGGTCAAGTTTAGTATGAACTGTCCATGATGCTTTATGAGCAAAATCAAAGCTAATGACCTTCCTATTTGGATTATGTGAAGTCTGCTTTCCCAGCTTGAAAACACCACTCTGGTCCCTATTAAACTCCACCCCTTTGTGTGTCCATTTCTCCAACTTGTGTGAGTCATTTTGAAAGTTAATCCTTAAAGATTCTACATTAAGTGGCAGGCATTTACTTTTCTCTTCTCTTTTCAGTGGCTGCTGGCTGGCTTGACCATTCATTGTAACTAGTCATAACTGACCAGAGAAAGCTGCTTGGCTCTGTTCTCTGCATCGAGCTAGTTTGGAGGCATTTACTGGCAGTGTTTCCTGATAAGCTCTGATAAACAAAAATATTTCCCCCCTGCTTTTTGTCAGAAAAATGTAGATGACATGTACATGTAACAGATGCTCCGCTGGAATCCCTAAACATCTCTCCAATGCCTCAATCCTATTATACTACTGCATCCTGTCAATCCTATTATACTACTGCATTCAGCTTCTCCAAATGGTGTAAATTATTAAGAGAAGATGTTAGATTTTTCTGCTTGGTTTTTAGTAGGCTCTAGTAGGTCATGCAATAATTATTTGTAAATAATTACTACCAGCAAATGGGGTCTCACAGTCTTCAGATGTGAGGTGGGAGGAAATCCTTAAAAATAAAATAGGTAAAGTTTTTACATATCCAAGTGAAGACAAATGTTGACAGAAATCAGTTACCATCTCTCCTGAAACCAAGAAAAGGCAAGAAATCAGAGTAAGAATAGGAGTGAGTTTGAAGATCAAGATCTAAAAGTGTACATTGTTCAAGAGGCACAAACAAATAAACAAACAAAGGAAAACATTGAAAATCACCTATTTTCTGGCAAAGAGTGTAAGCTGAATGTGGTGAATGAATGTGAACCACTGGGGTAAAATTTCTGCTTCCCCTGCCCCCACCCTCTCTTACTTCTCCCCTGCATCTGTCAACGTAGATAATAGCAGAGAATAAAACCAATAACAAACAATTGTCTAATGATCATTTCTGAACCTTCTATGCCCCTCTCTCTTACCAAAATCCCCAAGAGGCAATGGTGTGGGCACGAGTCTTGTGATAGCTGAGGGCCTGAATAGAACAAAAAAGGCAGAGGAACAGCAAATTTGCTCTCTTTGCTTGAACTGAGACATCCATCTCCTCCTGCCCCTGGACTGTGGTGCTCCTGATTCTCGGCTTTTGGATTCAGACTCATAACCATTGGCTCCTCTGATTCTCAGACCCTGAGACTCGGACTGAATTACACTGCCAGCTTTCTTGGTTCTCCGGTTGGCAGATTGTGGGACTTGTGAGCCTCCACAATTGTGTAAACCAATCCCTATAATAAATCTCACATATACATTTGTGTACATATACCCTATTGGTTTTATTTCTCTGGAGAACTCTGAGTGATACAGATTTTGGTACTGAGAGTGGTTATAGAGAAACAGAATTTTAAGGATGAGCTTGTTTCTGAAATTGGCACTCTAGTCTGATTAAAGATGCTCTATCTCCAATAGTAAAGAGAGCACAGAACTGTTTATAAAAATATGCAAAATGTTTGCATTGGATACTCCTAATCGGCCACGTATAAGAAACAGGTGGCTAAGTAACTCTGTATATGATCCTTTGGAACATTTCTGGAAAATTAAGAAATGATTTCAGTTGGTTGCTTTTAATGTTGCTGGACAGAATAGTGAAAGAAGAGGATGAACTCAAGCATTGAGATTCCCAGCTCAAGGAGCAGCACAGTGATGACCCAAGGGCTTGTCTGTGTCCTGAAGGAGAGCCTTATGTCCTGTAGCAGCAGGGCTCAAGTTGCTGAAAGTCAAATGCAAGACCTCATCCCATAACCACTGCATTTCCAATGCAAGTGAACTCTCAGCCTTGCAGCATTCCTACTGCTAAAGTGAGGGCATTGGTTGGGAAAGAATGGGATCCTATAAGTTGGCATGGGGATGTGTGGGAGGACTCTGGAGAAGCTGGGAACACTGAGCCCCTAAATCCTGATGAGTCTCCTTCCCAGTGAAAGAGGTCTCCCCAACCAGAGAGGAAGTGGCTTTCCCACAATGAGCTCCTTGATCAGAAGCAATGCTTTGTGCGTGATTGGAAGTAATGGGAAAAAATGTGAAGATATTTGTGTGCCATGTGAATGCTTACCAAAGTGTGACCTCAGCAGAGGAGGATTTTCATAATCAAGTAGATGATTTGACCCATTCTGTGGATACTGCTCAACCTCTTTCCCTAGCCACACCTATCATTGCCCAATAAGATCATGAACAAAGTGGCCACCATGGTAGCAGGGATGGAGGCTATGCATGGGCTCAGCACAATGGACTACCACTCACCAAGGATGACCTGGCTTTGGCCACTGCCCAATCTGTCTGCTCTCTCTCTCTCAAGTGAATAAATAAATTAATTTTAAAAATAAAAGGCATTCAAATCAGACGCCTCAAATAAACAAAATCAGACATGAAAGCAGAGAAATAACAACTGAAACTACAGAAATACAAAGAATTATAAGAGATTATGAAAAATTATATGCCAACAAATTGGACAACCTAGAAGAAAGGGATAAATTCCTAGAAACACATAAACTACCAAAACTGAAGCAGAAAGAAATGGAAAATTTGAACAGACCAATGACCAGCAATGAAACTGAATCGGTGATCAAAATCTCCCAATGAAAAAAGTCCAGGACCAAAAGGTTTCATAGGCGAATTCTACCAAACATTTAAAGAAGAGTCAATACTTATTCTTCTCAAACTATTAGAAAAAATAAAAAAGGTAGGAAAACTTCCAAATTCATTCTACAAGGCCAGCATTACCCTGATACCAAAACCAGGTAAAGACACCACAAAAAAAGAGAACTACAAGCCAGTAGTTCTGATGAACATAGATGCAAAAATCCTCAACAAAATACTAGCAAACCAAATCCAATAATACATTAAAAAAATTATTCACCACGATCAAGTGGAATTTATTCCAGGGTTGCAAGGGTGGTTCAATATTCACAAATCAATCAATGTGATACATCACATCAATAAGAGAAAGGGTAAGAACCATATGATCATTTCAATAGATGCAGAAAAAGCATTTGACAAGGTTCAATATCCATTCATGTTAAAAACCCTCAGCAAAGTAGGTTTAGAGGGAATAGACCTCAACATAATAAAGGCCAAATATGAAAAATCCACAGCTAACATCACCTTCAACGGGGAAAAACTGAGAGTTTATCCCCTAAGGTCAGGAACAAGACAAGGATATCTTTTATTCAACATAGTACTGGAAGTCCTAGCCACAGCAATCAGACAACAAAAAGAATTAAAAGGGGGCACCTGGGTGGCTCAGTTGGTTAAGTGTCAACTCTTGGTTTCGGCTCAGGTCATGACCTCAGGGTCCAGGGATCAAGCCCCTGTGTCAGGCTCTGTGCTCAGAGGGCATCTGCTTGAGGATTCTTTCCCTCTCCCTCTGCCCCTCCCTCTGCTGTCTCTCTCTCAAGTAAATAAATAAATTAATTTTAAAAATAAAAGGCATTCAAATCAGTAAGGAAGAAGTCAAACTTTCACTATTAGTGGATGACATGACCCATCTGTCTCATCATGCTCCTTCTATTAGAATAGGGCATATGGGGGCCAGGTGATAAATGGAGACCCTGACCTGGATTGATTCACTGTGGGTCCACTGGGTCAATGAACTCACCAAATGGTCATTTCCTCAGTCTCTGAATGTATAACTGGAATGGGCATACTTGGTCATTGACGGAACTTCACGTTCTCTTGGGTTTGTGAGTTTCTGGAGCAATACCTACTATAATAGAGAAATCCAAGCAGGGAGCCTCTGCAACTGGCTCCATCTCCCCATCGAAAATACTAAATGAAAACGATATTGTATCCTAGGGAGAATAGCAGACATTAGTGCTACCCATAAAGACCTAAAGTATCTGGGGAGTAGTGGTTCTAATTATAGTCCCCATTTAAGCCATCAGTCTGGGTCCTGTGAAAACCCAACCAATTCTGGAGGCTGTAAACTATTGTGGACCCAACCAGGGAACAGTACCAATTCCTCCTGCCATTCTGGATTTGTTGTTGTCATCGTTGCTGTTAGTAACAAGCAGCGAAACACAAGGGTAATGGTATGTGCCCTTGATCTCGTCTGGATTCTCTTCCATTCCTATCAGAAGAGAGTTTTAGATGCAGTTACATTCACATGGAGTGGACAACAGTATATACGTACAGTCTTGCCCTCAACCTGTTAACTCTTATGCTCTCAGCAATAATTTAATCCAAAGGGAACCATGGACTGTATGGACATTTAAAGACCATCACATTGGCCTGCTAATCTGATGACACCAAGTTAATAGGTCCACACGAGCAGGACACGGCAAGTAACTGGAGACCTTGATGACATATGTGCTCCAGAAGCTAGGCAATAAACCCTATAAGGATTCGAGAGCTCATCATATCTGTGGACATTTAGTAAAGGACAAGATAGCAGACCCTCTGTTATTAGAGGTATCTGTGGTGAGAAAACATGCCATGTGGAGTTTATGGCAAGCCCAATAGGAGATTCACAATGTGGACCCCTAGGGTTCTGGACTAAGGCCATGCCATCTGCAGCAGAGAATTTATACCATTGAAAAAATAGCTCCTGGCATGCTAATGGGCCCTGGTTGAGATGGAGTGCCTAACCATGGGACATTGAGTGACCATGTGGCTAGAACTGCCCATGATAATCTGGGTTCTGTCTGACCCACCAAGTCATAAGGTCAGGCAGGCCTGGGAACAATCCATCATAAGATAGAAGCAGTACTTCCAGGATGAGGCATGAACAGGGAAAGTGGACACAAGGAAACTCCATGACCAGGTGGCCCAGACATTCATGCCACCCACCACTGTCACACCAGCTCCTCTCCCTCAGCTGACATCTATTAGGATCAATTGTACACTCATGGAATCCCTTATTGATCAACTGACAGAGGAAGAAAAAGACCAAGTTTAGCTTATGGAAGAGTTAGATTAGCTTTGGGTGCAAGCCAAAAGTAGGCCATGACTGTGTTGTAGCTCCTCCTAGGAGTGGCCTTGAAAGACAGAAGTAAGGGAAAATCCTCCTCCACTGAGGATCTTTGGACTATGCACTTGATCACCTACTTCTGAGGAAAAAGAAGTGGCCCATGCAAATACTCATGAGCAAAGGCAAAGGCTAGGGCAGGGGACAAGAAGGAGGAATATCAGGGACAAGCACTCTGGGGAAGAGGCACATGGGTCACTTTGTGTCACCTGTTAAGTGCCCACCAAAGAGCAGCTACTACGGAAGAGGCACCTACCCACCCAAATACAAAATGATTCACCAGTCAATGTCACTTTATCACTGGCCACCCAAGGGCTGGTAGCACTGGTGTATAAACCTCAGGACCCAGGCTACCTATGGGCTCACCAGGACGTGCTCCTGCTCACCAAAGCTGGCGAAGGCGGCACCACCCTAGCGGGAGGGAGTAATCAAGCATCAGGAGGGTGGATAGGGCCCCTGTCATACAGCAGGGCAGGGGAGAATTTGCTGGCCTCCAGGTGATCTATGCTGACATCTATTGGGGTTCCCCTGGCAAATTGTGATGATACGCAAGCGCAGCATGGGCAGCCTGAGAAGCCCAGGGTGGCCATGAGCCGAGGGATGAGGCTCGGGTTTACTCCACCAGGTAAGCCATCTGTGTCAGCAGAGGTGCTGAGAGTGAGGGGAATAGAGAATGAGTGAAGAGGGCAGGAGGAGATGAGAAGCAGTTGCGGTCAAGGCCACCTACAGCCGCAGGGGCCGTCATTCGTCCCACTACCCTTCCACTTGAAGTTTCTCCAGGAAGAGACCAAGGAGACTTGTGGAGGCACGGTTCCCCGGTGGTGTGAAGTTATCATACAAAGTAAGCGGACCCGAGGGTGCAGGACGGGCCTGTAGTGGGTGTGGTGCACCGCCAAGATCTCACATTGGGACCCAGGTGCTCATTGCCCCAGCCTCCAGCAGCGCTGGCTGCAGACACAACCCCCCTCCCCCAGGGCCAAAGGGAGCTGCCCTCTGAGGCCGACGCCCTGCTCAAGGGGGCCCCTACCTCTAATGCTCCCTTGATGTGAGGCTAAAAAGGCGTGGAGCCTTTGCCTCAATCCCATCCAGCTCTGAAAGCGGACTCCAGCTCTGGAGCACCTGTGCGATTGGCTGAGGCCTCCTTGTGGTAACAGAACCAAGGGTGCCCAGTCCTGGTCCCCCTCTCTCCTTCATGGGCAGGTCCACGGCACCCCCATCCCTCGCCGCCCCTGCACATTCCCCCCTACAATCTCCCCCCCACCCCCATAAACTTCCTGCGAGCATAGCTCTGCCTCCCAATCTGTTTCCCGGAAACCTTAACCCAAGACAGTCAGAGCCTGGATCTGTGATAGAGAACCAACAGAAACCACACGCACTTGTTCAGTCGGAACATGGACTCACGCTTTCAAGGGTGTTTCAGCTTAAATTGGAGCATTCAGGTGAATGATGGGAAAATGATATTTGCAGTTCATCGTTTTACAAAATTCTTCGACTCCGGCGCAAACATCTCCATCCGGCGGTCCTCAAGCTCTGCCGCCCCTCACCAGCCCCATATGCACTGGAGGCATTTACTAGAACAAACAGCTCTGGTTCGGAGGTGCATTTATTTGTGCTGCACCAAAAAAAAAAAAAAAAGGCAGAAGGCAACACAAAAAACAAAAACCAAAAGCAAACACTGAGAAAGTGTTGTTACCTTTCCAGCCAATCATGTAAACATCCATGACTAACTCATCTCTTTTTGGAGAAGTGATGAATGTTTATATTGAAACACTGATCACAAGAAGTGACTAGTAAAAAGCCTGAACCTAAAGGAAAAGCTCAAGTACCATTTCATTCAAACTTACGTCCAATTCAATTTTCTGCGATTTTGACAGAAATGAAATGTTGGGGTGAACCAAGAAAAAGTACATTATCAGGTTTATGTCATGGGCTCAATGCGAACAGGTGCTTAAAATTCACTGCTAGATAAACTAGACTCAGATTCAAAACTTCACTTTTGTTGGGTGATGCATATTTTAAACTTTTACTTTTTTTTGCTGACAAAACCTTGTTTTTTGTCCCCCTTATTTTTTTTTTTTTCCAGCAGGAAGGCACAATCATTCTACAATACTGCCAAATATAACAAACATCTACAGATGGGCTGGTCTGCAGCTGGAGGCTTTAACTTTGTAGTATTTATTTGAAATATCCAAGCCAGCAGAGCACGGCTAACACACAGTGGGCACAATTCACAATGTTTTGGCTCTGGAGCAAATAGCAGTTGAACTTAGTTTTTCCAGCTAAAATGGAATTTATGCAGATGTGCTTTGCACTAAATTCATTAAACAATTACATCCTGGTGCAGTTTTCACATTTTTGTAAAGGATCTGCATAAGCACTAATTAGATCTAAAACAATGTTACTGAGCAAATTACAGTGCCGATTGTTTGCCTCGTCTTTGCGTTCCGCATCTGCTTTGCAATGATGATGATAATTTAGGTGCAAGCAATACAAATGCTGGTTTTTGTTACATTTAATAGAAATATTTATTTAAAACATACTATAGATTAATTGATAATGTAACAGGCTTTAAAGAGCCTCCAAATGTTTTCTCATGGACATTGAGTGGTAGAAGATGGAATATATGGAAATACAGTAGCTGAAACTTCTCACGCTTGTGAACTGGCATTTCCTCCTCGAGCTTTGCTATTGAAAGGCAACTTTGCATTTCATTTGGCTGCAAGTACAAGCTGGGTTAGCTGAATTGCGGCGGTGCCTTTCAGAGTGTGGCATTGGACGCAGAGGCATAAAGACTCTCTCGTAAACGGCTCCCAGCCACCGCTCCCCACCCCACCCCACCCCAGCCCCTTCCTCTTCGGGCACTGGTTTAAAAGGGTAACTTGGTATTGGAAAAGTCCTCGATTCTCTAGTATTTCAGACATCGGCGTCTGTTTTCTTTCTCCCATGTTTCTCGGCTTTCTAGTTCACATATCATTAAATGTAAGAAGGCGTATTAACATTTAAACATCACATCAATCCTGGAGAAGGGAGGACATTCAGAGAGGGTTTCTATGGCAACTTTGGATGTACCAACTTCATGCAGGGTTTGCCGCAGCCCAGAGAGTTACCTCCATTCCTGCTCTGGTCCTAGACATTCTTTAACTCGCCTCCCCAGCCATGCAGTCGGGAATCCTGAGTGTGACCATTCTGCTCACACCGGGGATAACGGTTACAACAATTACCTAGCAGTATTTTTAGTCCTGGGAAAGGAGCCAGCTTGGTGAAGCAGTTTGGCTGCTAGTCTCCTAAAAAACGACTCCTGTTATTTGACTTTTCAAACGGTTACTTTTATTGTTCGGTGAAGGCAGCCATAAAAAAGAGCAAACTCCTTGCCAGCCCCGACAAAGATTAAGAGGCAAAATGACACTCCAGATTTAATCAAGGCAAAGTCCAAGTTTGGAAATATCTCCTCCCCAAGCAGGAATACTAATCATTAATGCAAAGCACAGCAAGTATTCGTGGTGCTTTCAAAATTTAGCATCCTCCGGTTTCCTTCACTTTGCTGGATTGCCTCCCCAACCTTGATATGGGCCCTTCCAGTTCATTCTGCAGCTCCTGTGAGGCAAGAAGGATCATAACTAGAAGAATGATAATTCCTTCTACAGACCTAATTGGTAAGCCTCAAACTGCTGTGCTGGTGGAATGTGAAATTATATCCTCCTTGAAGGAAAACATAATTTAGCCCTGGAGCTTTGGGTTGCATTAAGGTAAAATGTCATTATGCCTATGTAAAAAGGCAAAGTAAAACTTGTATCAAAAACGTTATTTTGGGGGGCGCCTGGGTGACTCAGTTGGTTAAGCATCCAACTCTTGATTTCAGCTCAGGTCATGATCTCAGGGTCGTGAGATCGAGCTCCACATGGGGCCCAGCGCTCAGCCGGTGTCTGCTTGAGATGCTCTCTCTCTCCCTCTCCCCCTTGCTTGGGCATGCTCTCTCTCTCAAATAAATAATAAACAAATATTTTTTTAAATGTTATTTTTAAATTAGAAGAAGAGACTAATCAGTATTTCATAACTTGAACTCCAAATTCTTATTGTTTTACCTTGGGAAGATATTTGGTTCTGTATTTTATTCCTATTTTGTGTGTTATCGTAAGCGGGAAATGATGAGGATTTAATTTCTACCAAATTAGAAGTAATGTGAGAGGTTTTTTTTTTTTAAAGATTTTATTTATTTGAGAGAGAGAGTGCACAAGCAGGGGGAGCGGCAGGCAGAGAGAGAGGCAGAAGCAGGCTCTCGCTCAGTAAGGAACCTGACGCTGGGATCATGACCTGAGCCGAAGGCAGCCGCTTAACCAACTGAGCCACCCAGGCACCCGAGAGGTTTTTTTTTTCCCCCCCAAATTCCAAAAGTTACCTTTGGACTGATAGCAAATGGAGAAAGCACCAGCCAAAACACTGAAATTTTAGAAAGTTGTGAACAACTGGGAAGGGTTATTCTGATAGCATTCAAGATTATTACAGGGCTACTTGCTCCTGTAGCTGATAAAATATACCCTAGTCTGCATAACTGCTGAAGAGATAGTCAATGAAACCACAGAGCTCTTGGTAAAACTGAGTTAATTCAACTGCTGTGCTTTTGGCCACAGGCGATTCCATTTATAGTTGGTTGGTGTGGATGAGACCGTTTACTATTCCTAAGTGTCCCTAGAAGTCCCCGGGTAGTGGCCATCTCTGGCCCTATGGGGCTTGAGATCATTCTTGGTTCCATTTTATCCCTCTCCTTTTTTCCTGGCCTTCTTCCTTCTCCCACTCAACAAGAAGCTCCGGGTTCTTTCTCTGGGCGCAGCACTGTATTAGGCATTATAGGTCCAGAGCTGAGTGAGCCTGAGGCTCTGTCTTCACGGAATTCACAGTGTGGTGGGGAACAGTCATGCATCTTTATCCAACATGGTGCATGCTTGTCGTTCCTGATTATCTTAAGCTGTGTATTGAGAAAACCCCAAAGGTTGGGTGTCACGTATCTATAGTTATTATCAAGTAACCTTAACTATCTGTGGAACTGAACTCCTGAATTGTCTTTGTCAGAATAGATTATCTGATATAATATTAGATATTACTTATCTGATACAATATTACATATATAAATGGACCCACTGATGCCCATCCAGGAAAAATATGATTTGCTGTAATCAGAGGATGATAAAGTTTCCACAGACCCCCAGAATGTCTCTCCATACAGCCTTGTCTTTCTGTATGGCTGGCAATTTCCATGTCCAGAATTAAAATGTCCTCTTAAATGAATCTTCTCTAAGAAGCTTATCTCTTTAGCCAGTTTCACTTTATATTACCCAGATTAACTTCAAATCACCAGGACAGTGAAGTACTTCTGGTAGAAATTTGCATGTCTAGATTGTGTTCCTGCACTGGACAAGGGGCTAACTCTCCGCTTGTGGTCATGTCCTCTGTGTGCCCCAGACAGGACCACAAGAGCTCCTGGTTCCGTAGGTGAGTGGAGACTTTTGCATTTGGACTTCTATATCAAAAAGGCTGACGCTATAGAAAAAGGAGCGTAGGCTAAACTTTAGGCTATCAACTGTTAAATGAGTTTTTGTTTAATCTGAAAGGAATTAATTTAATCAAACCTCTTCTCTCCATTGCTTTGCAACAGGAAAGAGCAAATAGTGTGGTGGAGAGGGAATCAGGAGACCGTGGGTAGCTGGGACAATGCTGGGTGTCTGAGGGCTGGTGTCCTCACAAAGAATGGTGGGGCGGGGGGATGGGGGGTGGTGCTTAAAGTGTGGAGGTGGGCCTGAGACACATGCATCACCTGGAATTTACTCTGCTCATTAGGTGATTAGCTGCAATTCCTCCTTTTTTTTTTTTTTTAAAAGATTTTATTTATTTATTTGAAAGAGAGAGAGAGAGCATGAGTAGGCGGAGGGACAGAGGGACAAGCAGACTCCCTGCTGAGCAAGGAGCCAGGCCCTTGAGGCTGGATCCAAGGACCCTGAGTTCATAACCTGAGCCAAAGGCAAGCGCTTAACCGACTGAGCCAACCAACTGATTCCTCCTTTAAAACACTCAATGCAACACACATTAGGGGGAAGTCAGGTGCTGAGCTAGGCGGTCCTTTCTCTACACATCAGATTCTGGCTGGTTTGACTATATTTTTAAGTACCTACTGTGTGCCATGCATGGGCTATGCTTTGAGGATATAAAGAGGCACTAGAGATATGGTCCGTCTCTGTTTTCAAACTCTGCTTAGTGGGGGCAAGAACATGTTTGTTATTCTTCCTTCTACTCTCAAAGCACAACACAGTAACTGGTCCTTAGTGTTTTCTACTTACTGGTGGAGACAGACACCTAACCAGATAATTTCAATATAAAACAGTAGGTGGGGAAGCAATGAGTCCACCAGAGGGTCTCCTAAGCCACTGTCCTTGAGTCCTAAAGGATTGGCACTTGTTAACTGGGCCAAGAAGACTACAGAGGGCTTCCAGACAGAAGGAATGGCATGAGCAGGTCGTGGAAATCTAAAATGGCATGGTTTCTGGAAAAACCACAGGCTGCGTGGTGTCAATGAAGCCGAGGGTCCCAGGTGGATGTCTGAGCGAGAAAACTTGAGTGGTAACTACAGACCAGACTTGTGCCCTGTGGGCCACCCTGAGAACCCTGGCTTTTACTCTATGGGGGGCAATGAGAAGGCATTTCAAGGGTTTTAAGTACAAATCAATCTCCTCTACGATATTATCCCACTCTCTAGTAATAATAATAACTAATATGTATTTAATGCCAACTATTTGCTAAATGCACATCTAAGTGCTTTCCACGCTTTTCCTCATTTTACAGAAGAGAGAAACTCAACACAGAGAGATAAGTAACTTGCCCAAGGTCACACCTGTTAAGTGTAGAATTTGAACTTGAATGCAGGTCTCAGTCACTGTAGCCAGAGGCATGGAGAGTCTGCAGGATTTCACAGAGAAGTGTTATAACACCATGGTTTTTGACTCGAAACTGTTTTTCTTTAAAACTAGCACTAGATTTGCAAAATCATGATTCTCTGGAATGTACAACTCTTTTTTTTTCCTCCCTCGTTCACATTTCTGCCTTTCTTAAAGAGCACAGGGAGAGCATTAATTGTGAATTCTTTTTTCTTCTAATATCTCTGTAAGAGTTATAGATACAAGCACTAATTGGATCACCTAATATACTGAATTTGCTCTTTTTGTGAACCACTTGAGAATGGAAATACCATTTCCTCCTCTCTTATATCCCTCCAACCCAGTGGTTGCTTTCCTGGAGACTTGAGAGCAGCACTATCTAATGGAACTATGTGTGATGATGGAAATATTCTAGATCTATGCCATCCAATACCATATGTATGGCCAGTGAGCACTCGAAATGTGGCCAGTGTGACTGAAGAACAGAAATTTAAATTTTATTTTAGTTATTATTATTTATAAATTATTATTTAAATTATTATTTTAAATTCAAATTTTATTTAATTTTAATTATTTTAAATTTAAATATCCACATGTGGTCAGAGGCTACTGTTTTGGACAATACAGACATAATACATATCGATCAAAGAAAGCAATATTGGATAGTCTTGTTCTGAAGCATTTTCCTTTGCTAACCAACAATTGGCACCTGTAATCCTAATATTACTAAAAATGAGAGACTCCACCATAACAGCCTATTAAGTTCTATCTTAGAGTTCTTGTTGATGGTTTTCCGATTTTTTTCACCTTCTCGGTTAGATTTTGGATCTGGTCTATGGTCTACTGAGGTAGTAAATTATCCTCTGAAAGCAAATCTCATGAGATCAGTGATTCTTCCACAAAATCAAGTTTTAAAGTTCTCACCCTGAAGAATCCACTAAAAAAAACCTGTTAGGACTAGTGAATGAGTTCAGCAGGGTTGCAGCACACAAGCTCAATGCACAAAAAGCAATTACATACATATACTTTTGTAATAAACAAAAATGTCCAAAAATGCAATTAAGAAAACAATTCAATTCATAATGGTGTTAAAAAGAATAAAATACTTAGGGATAAGTTTAACAGAAGTGAAAAACTCATACTCCGAAAGTTACAAAACATTATTGAAAGAAAATAAAGATCTAAATAAATGGAAAACATCTCATGTCCATGGATGGGAGGGCTTACTGTGGATGAAGATGACAATACTCCTCAAGCTAATCTGCAGATTCAAAGCCATCCCTCTCCCAATCCCAGCTGGTGTCTTTGTAAAAATTGATAAGCTGATTCTAAAATTTTATATGGAATTCCAAGAGACCCACCATAGTCAAAACAGTCCTGAAAAAGAAGAACAAAGTAAAAAGACTCATACCTCCTGATTTTAAAACTTACTACAAAGCAACAATAATCAGAGGCACAATGATAGACATATGGATCAACAGAATAAAATCAAGAATCCAGAAAGTCTGTGTATCTCTGGTCAGCTGATCTTAAACAAGGGTGTCAAGACCATTCAATGGGAAAAGAATAATCTTTTCAACAAACGGTGCTGGGACAAGTGGATAGCCAAATGCAAAAGAATGAAGTTGGACTTTTACTTCAAACCATATACAAAAATTAAATTGAACTGGATCAAAGACCTATATGTAAGAGCTAAACTATAAAATTCTTAAAGGAAGTCTTTATGACCTTGGAGTTGGCAAAGAATTCTTATTTATGACACCAAAAGCATGAACAACAAGAGAAAAAAAATGGGTAAGTTGGACTTCATCAAAATTAAAAACTGTTATGCTTCAAAGGACACCATCAAGAAATGAAAAGACAATCCACAGAATAGAAGAAGATATATGAAAATTATATATCTGATAGGGAATTTGTATCTAGAATATGTAAATAACTCAGGACTCAATAATAAAAAGGCAAATAACTCAATCTAAAAATGGTCAAAGGCTCTGAATAGACATTTCTCTAAGAAGATCCACAAATTGTTAATAAGCATAAGACAAGATGTTCAACATCATTAGTCAACAGAGAAATGCAAATCATCACCATGAAATACTGCTTCTGACCCCCTGGCTGGCTAGAATTAAAAAGTCAGATAACAACTAGTGCTGGCAAGAATGTGGAAAAAACAGAACCCTCATATCTTGCTAGTGGGAATATAAAATGTTTCAGCTGCTTTGGAAAACAGTCTGGCAGTTCTCCAAGGGATTAAATATAGGGTTACCATATGATCCAGCAATTACACTCCTAGGTATATATCCAAGAGAAATGAAAAAATGTGTCTGCACAAAAATCTGTACACAAATGTTTATGGCAACATTATTTGTAATAGACAAAATGTGGGTGCAAATCAATGAACAAATGGATAAACAAAATATGGTGTATTCATAAATGGAATTTTATTTGGCCACAAAAAAATGAAGTATTGCTACATGAACCTTGAGAACGTTAGGATTATGTGCAAGCAACCAGTCACAGAAGACCTTATAGTATATGATCTTACTCATTTGGAAATCCAGAATAGGAAAAGAGAAACAGAAAGTAGAATAGTGAGTGGTTGCTTAAGGCTGGGCCAGAAAGAAGGGGTGGAGATCAGGGATCAGGGGTGATGGCTAAAGTGTATAAAGGGTTTTTTTGTTGTTTTTTTCTTAAATTCAGATATAACTGACATAAAATGTCTTATTAGTTTCAGGTGGACATCACAGTGATTCGATACTTTTATACATTGTGAAATGATCCCCACAATAAAGTCTAGTTATCATATGTCACCATACAAAGATTACAATGTTATTGACTATATATTTCCCATGCTGTACATCAGATCCCCATGATTTATTTATTTTATACCTGGAAGTTTGTACTTCTTAATCCCCTTCACCTCTTTCAATCCCCCCCTCAACCCATCCCCCTCTGGTCACCAACAGTTTGGTTCTTGTATCTATGAGTCTATTTCTGTTTTGTGTTATTTGTTTGCTTTGTTTTTTATTTTTATTTCTTTATTTTTAGAGAGAGAGAGCACATGCGAGCAGGGATAGGGGAGGGGCAGAAGGAGAGGGAGAGAGAGAAGCTTAAGCAGGTTCCGCACCCAGCACAGAGCCCAAGCAGGGCTCGATCTCACAACCGAGATCATGACCTGAGCCAAAATCGAGAGTCAGACCCTTAACAAACTGAGCCACCCAGGCACCCCTGTTTTGTTTTTTAGATTCCACATATAAGTGAAATCATCTGGTATTCATCTTTCTCTGACTGACTTATTTCACTTTGCATAATACCCTCTAGGTCCATCCATGTTGTCACAAATGGAAGATTTCATTCTTTTTTATGGCTGATTAATATTATATATAAATATAAATATATGTATATGAACACATATATATATCACATCTTCTTTATCCATACATCTATTGATGGACACTTAGGTTGCTTCCATATCTTGGCTCTTGTAAATAATTCTGCAATGAACATAGGGGTGCATGTATCTCCTCAATTGGTGTTTTTGTTTTCCTCAGATACATACCCAGAAGTGGGATTGCTGGATCATCTGATAGTTCTATTTTTAATTTTTTGAGGAAACTCCATGCTGTGTTCCACAGTGGCTGCACCAATTTATATTCCCACCAAGTGCACAAGGGTCCCTTTTCTCCACATCCTCACTAACACTTGTTATTTTTTGTCTTATTGATAATAGCTGATCTGACAGGTGTGAGGTGATATCTCATTGTGGTTTTGATTTGTATTTCAGTGATATTGAGCGTCTTTTCTCGTGTTTGTTGGCCATCTGCATGTCTTCTTTGGAAAAACTGTCTGTTCAAGTGCTCTGCCCATTTTTTAATCAGGTTGTTTGTTTTTTCAATATTAAGTTATATACATTCTTTATATATTTTGAATATTAACCACTTATCAATGTGTGATTTGTCTTCTCCCATTCAGTAGGTTGCCTTTTTGTTTTATTGAAGGTTTCCTTCGCTGTGCAAAAGTTTTTAGTTTGATGTGATCCCATTTGTTTATTTTAGCTTTTGTTGCCCTTGCCCAGAGAAGACCTGTCAAAAAAATATTGCTAAGACTGATATCAAAGAGTGTACTACTTATGTTTTCTTCTAGGAGTTTTATGGATTTAATTCTGACATTCAAGTCTTGAATCATCTTGGAATTTATTTTTGTAAAAGGTGTAAGATAGTGGCCCAGTTTCATTCTTTTGCATCCAAGAGTCTAGTTTTCCCAGCACCATTTTTCTAGTTCCTTTAGGTGTAAAGTTAAAGTTAGATTGTTTATTTGGGATTTTTCTTGTTTCTTGAGGTAGGCCTGTATTGCTATGAACTTTCCTCTTAGAAATGCTTTGGCCAGGGGCACCTGGATGGCACAGTCAGTTAAATGTCCGACTCTTCGTTTCAGCTCAGGTCGTGATCTCGGGGATGTGGGATGGGGCCCTGCATCAGGCTCCATGCTGAGCACAGAGACTGCTTGAGACTCTCTCCCTCTCCCTCTGCCACGCTCCCATGCACAGCCTCTCTAGGATAAATAAAATAAATCTTAAAAAAAAGAAGAAATGCTTTGGCTGTTTCCCATAGATTTTGGAAAATTGTGTTTCTATTTTCATTTGTCTTGAGTTTTTTTTTTATTTCTTCTTTGATTTCTTTATTGACGTATTGGTTATTTACTGGCATCTTGTTTAGTCTACACGTGCTTGTGTTTTTTCCAATTTTCTTCTTGTAATTGATTTCTATTTTCATACCATTGTGGTCAGAAAAGATGCTTAATATGATTGCAACCTTCTTGAATTTATTGAGACTTGTTTTGTGGTCTAACATGTGATCTGTCCTGGAGAATGTTCCATGTGCACTTGAAAAGAATCTGCATTTGGCAGTTTTTGGCCGGAATGTTCTGTATGTATCTGTTAAGTCCATCTGGTCTAATGTGTCATTCAAAACCATTGTTTCCTTGTTGATTTTCTGTCTGGATGATCTGTCTATTGATGTAAGTGGGATATTTAAATCCCCTACTATTGTTGTATTATTGCCCATTTCTCCCCTTATATCTGTTAATATTTGCTTTATTTATTTAGGTGCACTTTTGTTGGGTATTCAAATACTCACAGATGTTATATCTCTTCTTGGATTGACCCCTTTATCATTGTGCAATGTCTTTTATCTTTTGTTAAGTCTTTGTTGTAAAGTCTTTTTTGTCTGATATGAATATTCCTACTCCAGTTTTCATTTCCATTTGCATGGAAATCTTTTTCCATACCTCCACTTTCAGTCTGTGTGCATCCTTTTTTTAAAAGAGTATTTATTTATTTATTTGAGAAAGAGAGAGAGAGCCCACGCACAAGCAGGGGGAGGGGCAGAGAGAGAGGGAGAAGCAGACTCTCTGCTGAGCAGTGAGCCCGATGCAGGACTCCATCCCTGAGATCATGACCTGAGCCAAAGGCAGTCACTTAACCGACTGAGCCACCCAGGCGTCCCTGTGTGTCTTTAGGTCAGAAATGAATCTCCTATAGGCAGCATATAAATGGGTCTTGTTTTTTTAAAATCCATTCAGCTGACTTAAAACTTTTTATTGGAGCATTTAGTCCATTTACATTTGAAGTAATTACTGATAGGTATATACTTATTATTATTTTGTTAAATGTGTTCTGGTTGTCTTATAGTTCTTTGTTTCTTTCTTCTTCTCTCGGGCTTTTCCCTTGTGGTTTGATGGTTTTCTTTGGTGTTTTGTTTGGGTTCCTCTCTATTTTTGTGTACCTATTGTAAGGTTTTGGTTTGTGGTTACCATTGCATTCATATATACTGACTTATATGTACATAGCAATCTATTTTAAGCTGATAGTAACTTAAGTTTGAATGCATTCTAAAAGCACTACATTATTACTCTACCCCACCCCCACATTTTGTTTTCAATGTCATATTTTACATCTTTTTATTTTATGTATCCCTTAACTACTTATCATTGATAAAGTTAATTTTATTATGTTTGTCTTTTAACCTTCATACTAGCTGCCTAAGTGACAGATCCACCGCCTTTAGTATACGTTTACCTTTACTGGTGAGATCTTTTTCTTTCACATATTTTCTTATTTCTAGTTGTGACTTTTTTTCCACTTAAAGAAGACACTTTACCATTTCTTGTAAGACCAGTTTAGTGGTGATGAACTCCTTTAGTTTTTGCTTGTCTGGGGAACTCTTTATTTCTCCTTCAATTCTGAATGATAACCTTGTCAAGTAGAGTATTCTTGGTTGTAAGCTTTTCCCTCTTGGCAATGTAAATATATCTTTGCCACTCCCTCCTGGCCGGCAAAGTTTCTACTGAAGTCAGCTGATAGTTTTATGGGGTTTCTCTTGTTTGTGACTATTTGAGATTCTATTTGTGACTATGTAAGTTTCTCTCTTTATCTTTAATTTTTGCCATTTTAATTATAATATGTCTAAATATAATATGTCTCTTTGGGTTAATCTTGTTTGTGACTCTGGATTCCTGGACCTGGATGTCTGTTTCCTTTCCCAGATTAGGGGAATTTTCAGCCAGTATTTCTTCAAATAAAGTTTTCTGCCCCTTTCTCTTTCCCTTCTCCTCTGGGACCCCTAAAATGCAAATGTTAGTACACTTGATGTCCCAGAGGTCCCTTAAACCATTCTCACTTTTTACATTCTTTTTCCTTTTTGATGTTCT
This sequence comes from Halichoerus grypus, assembly GCF_964656455.1. Lineage (NCBI taxonomy): Eukaryota > Metazoa > Chordata > Mammalia > Carnivora > Phocidae > Halichoerus > Halichoerus grypus. The sequence goes on along the minus strand of NC_135718.1, from coordinate 93,589,736 downwards.
ATTTGGGTGATTTTTGCTCTTCTGTCTTCCAGAATGCTGATCCATTCTTTTGTATCATCTAATCTTCTGTTGATTCCCTCCAGTGTATTTTTTATGTCAGTATTGTATTCTTTAGCTCTAACTGGCTCTTTCTTATGTTTTATAACTCTCTGTTGAAGTTCTTACTGTGTTTTTCCATTCTTCTCCTAAATTTAGTGAATGTCTGTATAATTGTTATTTTGAACTTTGTCAGGTAAATTACTTATATCCATTTCATTAGAGTTTTTTTTCTGGGTTTTATCTTGTTCTTTCATTTGGAGTATATTCCTCTGTCTCCTCTCCTCCTCCTCCTCCTTCTTTTTTTTCTTCAGCTTTCTGTACTTATTTCTATGAGTTAGATGGAACATCTACTCTCCGGGTCTTGAAGGAGTGCCCTTGTGTAGGAGCACCCCCTGTGCAGACCGCATGTGCCTGGCAGCTTTGGCAGGCCATCTGAAGCTAGAGCAGGTGTGAGCTAGAAGGTCCCTGGGCATGTTGTTCCAGGGCTGCATTGGCAAGATGACTGGGGCTGGAGCAAGCACAAGCCAGGGGCTCCCAAGGCCACCTTGGCAATTTGGCTGGAGCTGGCATGAGCATCGTCTAGGGAGTCTAGTGGTGTGCTGTGCTGGGGCTGCCCTGGTGGGATGGTTAGAGCTGGTGCAGGCATGGGCCAAGCAGTCTCAGGGCATGCCACACTGGGACCACATTGGTACGTTGGCTGGAACTGGGGCAGGTGTGGGTGATGGGATCCTGGGGCAGGGAATGCCTCACTGAGGCCACCTTAGGGAGATGGCTGGAGGTGGTGTGGGCAGGAGTCTGGAGCATGGTGGGGCTAAGGCTGCCTTAGCAGGCTGGCAAGAGTTTCTGGACCCTGCTCCTACCTTGTGCTATCAAAATGGAGGGGAAACGTAAAAAATGGCACTCGTGGGCGCTTCCAACCCTGGAGAGAGTCCCAGCAGTTCCCAACCTATTTGAACGACATTCTAGGGTTCATAAATACATTTCCTTCACTTATACTCTGGTGGCCTTTTAACTGCTGTTTTTTCATTATATCTGGTGAGGGGGTGTTGAGTCTGTGTGTGATCCCCTCAATGACATCTGTCCTTATTGCAGATTGCCATGTTGGGGGTGGGCTTTCCTTAGTTAATATGTCTCCCTGTCTTCTACCCTTCTCTATGTGGTTTTGCTGTCATTTGTTGTGCAGAAGCTGTTCAATCATTTCTTCTTTAGTAAAGATTGCTCTAGATGGGGGTGTACATTGAGTGTTTCCATGGAAGGAGGTGAGTTCAGGATATTCCTATGCTGCCGTCTTGCACCGCCTCCCCCAGAGTTTCTTCTTGAGGTGATAAAAATGTTCTAAAATTGACTGTGATGATGGTTCCCTAAATCTGTAAACATACTAAAAGCCTTTTGAGTTGTATACTTTAAATGGATGAATTTCATGGTAGGTGAATTATACCTCAATAAAGCTGTTTTTTTTTTTTTTTTAAAAGAAGCTTTAAAGTACTTTGAAAAGAGTCATATTTAAAAGACCCATGATTCAAGAAATTTTTTGAAGATTTTATTTATTTATCCAAGTGTGTGTGTGTGTGTGTGTGTGTGCACGTGCACACACACACACATGCAGGCATGCGCGTAAGTGGGGGGTGGGGCAAAGGGGGAGGGAGAAGGAAAAGTAGACTCTGAGCTGAGCTCCACGTGGGGCTCAATCTCATGACCCTGAGGTCATGACCTGAGCCCAAACTAAGAGTCAGTCCCTCAACCAACTGAGCTACCCAGGCACCCCAATTTTTTAATTTCCCTTCAGTTGGGTCAATTTGACTTGGAAGATGTTTTTCTTCTCAAGATCCATCAAAAGATAGGGGCATAAGTAGGAGTCAGATTACCTGAATTTATGAGCTTTGTAACAGCTTTGTAAGCTTTGTAACATTGGACAAGATACTTAACCTCTCTCTAAGCATCTTTTTCTCACTTGTCAGATGGGAACAATACAGTAAGTATCCACTTTGCGGTGGTGTTGTGAGGTCTAGAGAGTGGTTGTGTAGCACTCAGCTAATCCTTGCTTCCAGTAGCTGCTCAGTGCACACCGGTCATTATTATTAATAAATAACTGACGTTAGCATTAATTATAGTAGCAAAGAGAATAACTTGGCAAAATAGTCTGCAGATTTCAACAAAATAGTTAAATCAGTGAAAAAATAAAATTATAATAGTTTTTATTTGATTTTATCATGGAGACAAAAAAAAAATGATTCCTCGAATTCATTATAACGGCTACTACCCAAAACAAACAAACAAATAACTCCAGAAAATAAGTGACATTGAGGATGTGGAAACATTGTGACTCTTGTGCACTATTGGTGGGAATGTAGAATGGTGTGGCAGCTGTGAAAAACACTATGGCAGTTCCTCAAAAAATTAAAATAGAACCACCATATGATTCAGCAGTTTCACTTCTGAGTATATACCACCAAGAATTGAAAACAAGGACTCAAACAGCTATTTGTCCACACCCATGTTAACAAAAGCTTTAGATGGAAGCAATCCACGTGTCCCCTGACAAATGAAAAAATAAACAAAATGTTGTATACGTGTACAATTGGATCTTATACAGTCTTGAAAAGGACGCAGTTTCTGACACCTGCTACAGCATGGATGAAGTCTGGGAGCATGAAGCCAGGTGAAAGAAGCCAGTCATAAAAAGATAAATACTGCATGACTCTGCTTATATGAGGGAACTAGAATAGTGATCTTCATAGAGACGGAAAGTGGACTGGTGGCTGCCAGGGGCTGGGGTTGGGGGTGGGGTATGGGGAGTTTAATGGGGACAGAGTTTTAGTTTTGCAAGATAAGAAATTCAGTTGCACAACAATATGAATGTACTCAACACTACCAAATTGCACCCTTGAAAGTAGCTAAGATGATAAATTTTATGTTATGTGTATTTTACCAAGATAATAGTAAGAATAAAAGCGATGGTTACCTGTGTTATCAACTCTGTGTCTGAGAGGTGATGCGGGCTCATGGCTAAGAGCAGGCTCTGGGCTCCCACAGACATGGGTCTGGATGTGGATCCTAGCTCTGCTGTGTATTACTGGGGTGACCCTGGGCAAGTTCCTCCATTTCTCTTGTATAAAAACTCTGAGGTTAGGAAAGTTCTCTTTATCCAAGTGTGAAATGGTAGCTAGAGAAGACTGTGCCTATGAAACGTGTTTGTTATTTTTTTCTATTAATGCTAATTCAAAAATATATATATATATTAGGCGTACATATAAGCCCAGTGACCATACAGCTAGGATTGCCAGATAAGGTAAGGGACACCCAGTTAAATTTGAATTTAACGTAATCAGTGAAAATTTTAAAATAATTTTTCAGTATAAGTATGTCTTAAATGTCACATTGTATCCCACACCATATTTAGGATATACTTATCTACTAAATAGCTCTTTATGTTTTTTATCCGAAATTAAAATTTTTCTAAGTGTCCCATATTGTATTTGCAAAACTGAACAACCCTACATATGACATTATTGTTTTTATCACTCAGGTAAGTGACAAGTGTTAGCTGGATGGGGGAAGGGATGCTTTGCCAATTCATTCTTTTTTTTTTTTTTTGAAGATTTTATTTATTTATTTGATAGAGAAAGACACAGCTAGAGAGGGAACACAAGCAGGGGGAGTGGGAAAGGGAGAAGCAGGCTTCCCGCGGAGCAGGGAGCCCGATGCGGGGCTCGATCCCAGGACCCTGAGATCATGACCTGAGCCGAAGGCAGATGCTTAACGACTGAGCCACCCAGGCACCCCTTGCCAATTCATTCTTGTCCTAATTCCCAAGTCTGGCTATTAGCAAAGAGGCACCAGGGGCAGAGGACTAAGATGAGAACTGGGTCTTCTCTACTAATCCTCTGTTTTGTCTCCTAATTACAGTTGCTTCGAAACAAACACAAACAGGAATGGGTTAACGGCTCTCCTGTTTCATTTTCTCCACAGCATCTTATTCCAGTAAACATCTGCGAAATACCCTTTCCTCTGCGTTATGCCCCCATTCTCCTCAAAAGCAGAGCTCCGTCTGCAAAGGAGGTGGGGGTCCTGAATCGCTATAGAGAAGCCATGCTTTGACAAAAATTAATACTGGTTAACACAGTCAACTAACAAAACTTTCATTCGGGAATTCTCCTCCCATCCTTGAGTGTCTATGATCTTATGAAGTCTACTGTGATTTAAATACTGTTGGCCCTACTTGCACTCACCAGACAGTCTCCTGCTAGGGACAGGGCTGTGTCATTAAAATGGAATCCACTGAGAGAGACGATAGTCACATTCACCGAATAGAAGCACTAAAGCCATGACCAGTACGTTCTGGGCCTTATCTCAGGATATCCACGGACTATATGCTTATGGATTTGTTCAGTTAGCTGGGTGGGACCTTTCTGCTTCTCCATGAAAGTTTGTATTTACCCAAGCTGTGTTGGATTTCTACTGACGGTGGAGCATGCAGGCATTAGAACTGGGAGCAGGAGACACAGCTCTCAGTTTGTCACCCTTGTCCTGGGACTTGAGTGTGCCTTAGAGACTGAATGGGTATGTCCCCTTGAAATTCATATGTTGAAACCTAATCCCCAGTGTGATGGTAGAAGAGAGTGGGGCCTTTCCGAGGTCATGAGTCCTGAGGGTGGGGCCCTTATGAGTGGGATTGGTGTCCTTGTGAAAGAGACCCCAGAGAGCTCCTTTGCCCCTTCTCCTACATGACACAGAAGAAGTCTATGAACCAGAAAGCAGCCCTCACCAGACATCAACTCTGCCGGTGCCATGATCTTGTCCTTCCCAGCCTCCAGGACTGTGGGAAATAAGTGTTTGTTGTTTAAGCCCCCCAGGCTATCATATTTTTGTTATGGCAGCTCAAAGTGGCTAAGAGAGTGTGTCACTGAGCCTCACAGAGCTTTGGTTGGCGCTGCTGTACAATGGGACCTAATGCATGTCCTCGAAAGCCGAGGGGAAGGACCTACTAAAGAGTTCTGAGGGCAAATGTCAAGACTCGGCATGTGTGGAAAGGGCACTTTTGATGAAAGCCTCTCTCCATTCTCTGCACTCCAGCCCCCCTCAAGTTGAGGGGGTCAGGTTGGGTGTCCAATCTTCTTGCGCTCCACCCCCAACTCTCTGCCCACTGGCCCCGCTCCTTGACTTTCTGAGCCATCACCAAGCCACCATTCACGCTGGCAACTTCCTGACCGCGGCCTTCTTGGTGAGGCTCCGTGGAGGACCATTGTGGATGCTTGAAGTGTGGAGAAGCTGCCCCCCTCCCCTTCGAGGAACACAACACCCCTGGGGTTTTCATTAATATTCGGTTTATTAAAATTACACATTTAAAAGCCCAGGTTCCTAAAGCCTTCATGTTTGTGTTACAATTCTAGTTATTCTCCTTATAAATTTAGGACATTTTATAGAAAATACGAGGAAACACCTTTGATTAGTTTTTGATGGACTCAACTTGAAAGGACTCAATACCCCTTGAGCCATTGGTGTCATTTACATTAATTATTTGTTTCTCTTAAACCGCAGGGATAAATTTAACACACTTCATTTTCTTCCTAAGCAACCTCAAATGCCTGATCCGGCAAGCTGATGACTCTGGCACACAGGACCTTCCAATGAATGATCTTAAAGTTTTGTAAATCTAGTAAATTGGAAATCGTAAATATTGCGACTCTTCAAGTTCTCTCAGACATTCGAACTGTGTTTACAAACTTAGGAGAATTATCTTGTAACACCTGACTTCTGATTGTTAAGTCTTGAAATTGCACTTTTAAGCTTGGACTCAGGCGAGCACGGTGACTGGCAGGATGTGGGTCCAGGAGGTCCGGGACCAAAGGTGCCCGGGGTTAGTAGAGACGATGGCTTCAGAGGAGCTGGAGGAAAGGTTCAAGCACCAGGGAGTGTGTAGGAAAAGAGAAGAGAAAAGGTGCGACAGAGCCCAGGACTTCGGTGGCCCGGTAGAAGCTGATGATGGACCCAGAGAAGGATTCAGGAGACTAAATCAGCGTCTAAGGCTCTGGGTTCTGTGCTCTTAACTTTCGGAGCTGAAAGGAGACCCTTCAGGAGTCGTGGGCTCACCCGGTGCCCTGCGAATGTGATAAATCTTTAACTTTTTGAGCTAAGTCTCCCTACCTGTCAGATCGTAAAGGCAATAATAATTTCTGATGTAAGTGGAGAAACAAAAAAGAAAATGGCTAATGAATGCCCAATTTCTAAGTCAATAGGCTCTTTTAAAATAGAAATTGACCAAGGAGAAATAGGCTGTGATCCAGGAGCAGAACGAGGGAAGGTTTTCCTACAGACAAGAGGAATGGAGAGTCCCCTGGGGCTACTGGGGGCGGTGAGGAGGGGGCTGGGAAGAGACGTGGGCCTGCAGGGAGCACCAGGGTCACAGGGCGGTCACAGCTGCTTGCAGCCACAAAGCACTTGAAATGTGGCAAGTCCCAATGGAGATGTGCTTATAAGTGTAAAATGCACGCTGTGTGGAAGACTTATGGAAGAAAGGATGTCAAAGATTTCATTAACACTTTAAAGGTATGGATTACATCACTTTCTATACTCTAGATCTTGAATCTATAATCTAGGAATTCTAATATCCTCAATAATAATATTGGGTTAAATAAAATTTATTAAAATCAACAAAATACTATTTATTTATTTATTATTTATTTATTTATTTATTGAAAAGAGAGAGCATGTGTGAGCAGGGGGGAAAGGGGAGAAGCCGAGGGAGAGGGAGAGAATCTTAAGCAGGCTCCTCGCTCAGTGCAGAGCCTGATGCAGGACTCGATCTCACAGCCTGAGATCATGACCTGAGCCGAAATCAAGAGTTGGACGCTTCACTGACTGAGCCCCCCAGGTGTGCCCAACAAACTACTTTTTAAATGTGGCCATTAGAAAACATTCAGTTGTGCATGTGGATTATTCTCCTGTTTGGACCGTGCTGGGTTAAAGTCCTTAGCTGGATGAAGAGGATCAGCTCAGTATGTCCCTACAGTTGGGTGGATTTTTTTTTTTTTTTTTTTAATGCACTGTGGTGTTGAATCTTTAGTTGAACTTGTTTGAATTGCTGCGATCCCCCTTGCCTCCCTCCAGGTCTTTATAGAAGTCTGCTACATACTTAACTTTCTCTATGTGAGTGTGTTTTCTGTGAGTAGAAATCGTGTTGTTCGGGTGGGTCACTGGAACTGGGCAGACACAGCTCTAGGGGAAGAGGTTATCACGAGAAAGACCAGCCTGCTCCACCAGAAATACTTAGATGCCGTGGGGAGGGGTTTTGACTTCTATAGGGTGTGGCTTCGGGGCTCTGAGTCTCAATCATGCAGGTCTCAACAGGTAGCAGTGCCGCTAGGGTCATTGGGGTGACGTCATTTTGTAGGGATTGTGAGTTTATAGGTAGAAAGCTTTGAGGTCCAGCCCTTAAACATGATCAGCGATGACAGGGTGCACATCCCCATGAGGACCAGGAGGAATGGACTGCCTACTGGTTTACCTACCTGGCTGCTTTCTGGAATGTTCCAGGTAAGCGAGGTGGATGAGGTTGGAGGAGAACCTAGTGACCAGGTGCAAACACAAACATGGGTGGGGTGGCGGCAGACCCTTTCTGTTAGACCTCCTTGTGGCCCTGTCTAGCCAGGGTTCTCACACTCCCCCTGGGATGGCTCTCTTACTCCTGAGGGCTAACTCACAGCCCCGGCTCCCTCAGGGGGGAATATTCCTGCTGCTGAGCCTCTTGGGTTTATCACCCATGCCTTCTGGGTCCTGGTCCCCATCCAGCCACCCCTTGTGAATCTTCGCAGCAGGCCTCCTGGCACCAGTTCCTGGGAGAAAAGACTTTCTAGAACCACTCAGGAATTTTGTCAAAGACTCTCCCTCTCCCTAGGGGCTCTGCTGTTGTCCCCGCCTTCTGGCCTTAAGGAGGCAGAGAAAGAATCCATGGAGCTCACATCTCAACACGAGCCAACACAGAGTAGTCAGTGACCTCCCTGTTTCCAACCAGAAAGCATGACACAGAAGAAAGTCGGGGTCCATAATCCCCAATCTGAAATTCTTCGGGCCAGATGGGATTTTGAATTCAGGCTTTTTCAGCTTTTAGGAAGGTAACACGGTACATAAAGCATATCACATCCTGGCAGGTTCTGGGAGAGCACCCACAAACAGAGGCATTATTGTTTTTGTAGCGAAACATGAGAAGATTCACACTAAAAGAAATAAATAAAAAGCCCAAATTGCCTCATCTCCGCTCGGGACAAGTTTTGATGCCATGTGAGTTTGCTCTTCACTTACTAAAGACAAACAAACAAACAAACAAACAAGCTTTTGGTTTTCTGAGCTTTCTGGATGCTGTAGCCCCAACGCGCGAGTACGGGGTGGGACGCTCAGTGGACACCTGTGTGGGCTTCACCAGCACCCTCAGTGCCCAGGAGACCCAGCCAGCCCTTGAAAACCTGGTGCAGCTTTGGCCTAATTGAGGGAATAATTCCCCAGTTGTGATTACCCAAAGTCTGAGAGTTCCCTGAATTTGAGTTCCCCAAAGAGCCAGTTTCTATTCCTTTTGGGGGTCTGTAATGAGGGGTGGCATGGGAAATTTTTCTTTTCTACATTCAACTCTGGAGTATTTTGGAGACTCAAAGATGGATTTTTTTTTTTTGCCATTTTTCTACTTCACATCTAGTTTATAAGTTCATTTTGAATCAATAAGCATTTTAATTGCATGTACTGTGTCAGGTACTGCTGTAAGGTGGGGACTATTAGAATCTTCGTTTTACAGGTAGGTTGAGGCCCAGGAGGATCAAAGAACGTGGTCAAGGTCACACAGCTAGCAAAATGGCAGGGGAAGAATTAAAACCCACAAGTCCAACTTCAAAGTCTATGCTCTTAACCACTATACCACACCCCTTGTGAAACATTGGGTTTATGGGAGGTTAAAACATAGTACACACAAGAAGAAAGGCACCTAATTTTTTTAACGAGAAATAAATGTGATTTACTTCTTCCAGCGAGTTAAACCATGCCCTGAAAGCATTAACTTTCCATCTGTGGTCACTTATCTCTCGCCCAAAGTAAGATTCAACATGGTTTTATTTTGGAAGGCTTAGCAGTTAAATATGGAGCTTGTTGCCCCAACAATTATATATTTTAATAGAAGAATTTAAAATTAAGTAATGTTTGTAAGTGTAAACTGAATTTCTAGAGCCTAGGAATAATTTACATTATAAAGAACTTCCTTATTCTCTTCTGTGCATGAATAGGCTTAAAATATGATGATGACTATTATTGTTCACAATACTACAGTTATGACTTTGAACATGCAAATTGCTTTAAAAATCACAAATTAATTATTAATGAGAATATTGCTCTTGACGGTTTATATTGTTCATAAGGAATACGATTGTTCTATAGAAATGTGTTTCCTACGTTGTCATAATTTGGGGTGAATAAACAAAGCTAGCATCTGGCCATGTCATTAGGCATTTCAGGTCTCCCCTTTCTGTCTTGGTTATTCCTTCCCTGAATGGATTCAGGATACAGGGATCAAAAATATCCTGCCAATGTTTTGGAAGATGAGGATCAAATATGCTTTGATTAGAAATCTATACCCAGCAAATCCATCTGTTTCTATACATTTGTACTTACTTTACCTTCATTTCTTCGTAAGAGATTTCACTTGGCAAAATCCCCATATTGCTTCCACTAGACTGAGAAGAAAAGGGATATGGATACACTGAGGTGGGAATACCTGGAGGTCTCTGGGTTCCCCAAGAAGCCAGGCATGAGGGAGGTGGCAGCTATCATAGCCCAGCATCCTGGGAAGAGTCGGTGTGGCTGGGGTTGATTGGGAGGAAAAAGCACAGGGGAGAAGTTGATTTTTTCCATTGGGAGATTTATTGGCATTGGGTGAGTCTATTATTAATCCATGAAGTTCCTTCCATTTCTACCAAGGCAGTGATTTCTCGTCTCCTCTAAAAGTCCCAGGCAAAACAAACATTTATTAATGGTATTGGCAGGATAAGTTATGTTGTAGAGCAGTAATGTCTCGGGGACTTCACACAACAAAGGTCTAGTTCTCACTCAAGAAGTCCACTGTGGGCTGGGTGACCTCCCGGGCGTCTGTCTGCCATGCTGTAACTCGACAATCAAGGCTGATCTTGCAGCTCTGTCCTGTGGCCATGAACCCTCCTTGACTGCCCAGGCAAGGGAAGACACAGCTGGAGGGTTGGGCTTTGCCTCTTCTGAGTTTCAACCTATAAGATTCACCGGTTCACAGCCCGCCGGACAGAACTAGTCCCACGGCTCTACCCAAGGGAGTGCGGCCAGCAGCCCAGTTTCTGTTGCACTGATTGAAATGAGAATCTTTATCCAAAACTGAGTATCAATGACAAGTACAGATAGACATCTCAGCCCCTTTCTCTTAAGGAAAACTCAGGGGACTGTATTTGTTGTGCAGAGTATTTGCTGACATGATGATGATGATGATGATGGGGATGATGATGACGATGGTATGAATGAAGGCACCCAGAAGGCAGGGACGGTGTGGTGCGTCCTAGCATCCCTCACCCCTGGCCATATACATGCCTCTTGGAAAGGCTTCAACAAAGCCTGATAGGGGAAATAAATGAAGGAATGAGGCATCCTGTATTCATAACTTCACGAGGCATTTCTTATTGCTCTTCTTTCCCAGTTATATCACATCCAAAAGGCATTCTACAAGCCAGAAAGAGCTTCCTACTTGCCATCATTCATCTTGATGAGAATTGGAAGCCAGGGTCTTGCGGCTCTGGTAGCAGTTAGGAAACAATAGGAAGAGGGTAAATTGCATTTCAGTCGTAGACTATTGTTTGCCCCTTACCTAAATCTCTTTCCAAAGAAGCATATTAGCCTTCAGATACATTTGCATGTGAGACCCCTCGGCCAAGTCTTTATCCAAACCAATCCATAAGCCGTTCTTCCACTACAAAGTGCTCCAACCACCATCAGGATTCATGCTCATGGTTGTTTTTCTCATAACAGTAATGGGTCCGTATTAACCACATGTTGTCTCTCATCTCGTTTCCTCTGCGGTCGATGGCACTCCCCTTGTGAGGCGGTTTGGCCCTGCAGCCACCGCCCAGATAATGGCCTGTCTTGACATTTTGGCTTTGGCCTTCTTAGAACCCACTCATGAATGAGCAAATGGCCCTTGGCTGGACTCCTAAAAATAACTTGTTTTGCCTGCTGCCTTGACATCTGACTGCAAAGTTGGTGATATGTATTATTAAATAAATGGGAATTTTTTTAAAAATGTGCTGTGGTTTCTGCCCTGCTGATCTTATGCTGTGGTTTGAAACAATGTCAGAATTTCTGCAGACTCTTTGGCGTTTGCGTATAAATTTGGGTACGCCCGAGTACTCGGTTCTCTTACTTCTCGGAGGGAAATCTTTTCTGCAGGCTTCGGTTTTCTCCTCTAGGCCCAGTCTCAGGCAACAGAACTGTGTACGTGCACGGTCATATTTTCATCTGTGTGCAGGCTGCCCCCTTGGGGTTTGAATATTAGCATTTGCTGATTTTTCCTGCCATATACATTTAAGTGCAGAGAGTTTCATTTAGACACAGAAAGGCCCGGAGGTTTGAGGGGGCGTGAGTTTTCAAAAACGAGCTTAGTATGTTCAAAAAGGTAATGGGCAGTTTTATATGGACTATTTATAAACTATCGAAGGGGAAAAAAAGCACACTCCATTCTGGTTATGAGGATAAGGCACACTGGACGAGAAGACTGTGTTCATTCAAGTTTAACCGCTCGCTATCAAAAGGTTTGGAATAGGTGGAGATCGGTTTCAAAGAGACAGCAGGCCAACTGAAAAGCACCATACAATATTAATCCCGAGTAGTCCTATTTTTCTTTCTCTCTGCAATTTATTAAAGCGCTGGCAATAATCAGAGAATACTGAAAAACGAGGAAGGGAATGATCCCATTTTTTAGTTATTTGATTGTCTCATAATTGCAATCCAATATTTTGACTTTGGCCTCTTGTTCGCATGTGTCTTTGGTTGTAGACCAGATTGTTCTTAACTGGTTATAATCTACTTTCTGGATTTTCTAATTGAAGAAAACACATTAATCATATGTCCTCGTGCTCTAGCCTCTTATTTACTAAGAGATGCATTAATTCTTTAAATGGTATGAAATGAGTGTCCAGACTGTCGGTTATGATTTTCTAATTGCTAACAGTCCACCTGCACTTATTCAATCTTTCTTTTTTCTAGTGTTCGTATATTCACAGGAACGCAGTCCAAATGGTTAAGAGTTATAGATACGCTGCAGGTGTTTGACACAATGGCGGATTATAAAGATGCCTAGGCTGTACTCTGCCTCCTAGAGGTGGGGACAGAGACTGCAGGGACCAAGCAATCATTTTTGTGCGAGGACATGATCCTGTCCTTTTCTATCCAGCCGGTAACCAACAGCTGTGACAACTGCCTTCGAAGCCCCAGTTAATGCTGTGTTTCATACACCTGCAAAGGTGAGGTGTTTCTCAGTCTCTGACAAGTAACAGATTCAACAGGGAGGCTTTTAAGATACACATCCCCAGATTCCATGCCCCAACCCTCCCCTTGGAGATTTGGCTTCAGTAAGGCTGAAGTGGGATTCCAGCAACAGTAGTTTGTGAAAAGTCCCCAGGGGATTCAAATGAGCACTTAAAGTTCTTGAAGTCGTGACCAACGCCTGTGGTCAGACCCCCAAGCCTGAATATGTGGAGAAAGATTCGAGGGAACCAAGGGATTAACCCAGTTCTGGCTCCACCCCAAAAGGCACTGGAACCCTGGAGAATTCTTGATGGTTTTCCCAAACCTCAGAGCCATGGTCAGAGAGCTAAAAAATCTCCCCTTCTCTAAGCCCCAAAGCTCTGGCAGGTGCTTGGTGATTTCTTTGTAGCAGATAAGAGTGGAATAGTCACTGCATACAGATTGGGAAGCTTATTCATTACATTGTCATTAGAGATGCTGGGGTCCCATTTGTCCAGGTCTGTTTTCCTGCTGGGATTGCAGGACCTGGCCCCCTTGGGCATCCTCTGGTTTCTCACTGAAGGTGAAGACCATTTCAACTCTTGTCTCCCTATACACCTTCCTCTTCTCCCACTCTTCTCGGGTCCTGGTTACTCACATTCCTTCGTTCAAAAACTATTTGAGTGCCCACTGTGTGCTAGACTTGTTAGACGTGTAACAAGTGATCCTAACATGTGGCCCAAGTAACCCTAAACCCAATCATCCTAAATTGGGGCTTCCTTAAGACCTAGAGGAGCCAACTGGCCATCTTTCCATTCTCAACTTCAAATTCGTCCTGGTTTTACAATTTCCTCTTTTATTCTATGTGAACATCAATACTTCAGGTTTCTTTTGTTAATACAGTAATTTTTAAATTCACCCTTACATTTCAACTGAACAATCCAAAACATTAAAACTTGCTTTGAATTTCACGTGAGAAATAGACAAATACTCTAAAATTTACCTTCTGCCTTATCAGATGCCTCAAAATCTCTGGAAGACAGCTAAACTTCAATACCAAACCACGAAAGGAAATAATAGTTAATAGTAACAACATCTTCTAGACAGTTCTGAAAATGGAGGTTGCAAACTTTTTATGCAAATGAAGGAAGGATTCTCAAGATAGAAGGTGATGGACAATAACGTGTCCTATTTGCAGGCTACAAACTAGTAATTCAGTTGAAATGGAATCTCGGACTTGAGTTCTCTTGACTCTGTTATTCTTTATCTCAATCATGTTTTCTCAAATGGATTGTCTTTGATAGTTGCCTAAAATTCAAGGGAAATGCTGGTTCAATAAAACCATCATGATTGATTTTCTAAGGAAAAATAGAGTTTTATCTATCCATCCATTCACCCACTCACCTATTTATCTACATCTATCTTCTATCTGTGTCATCTCTTGCTTTCTCTTACCCCTACCCCATTTGTTTTTGGAGGGTCTAAAACTTAAAAATATCCTAAATGATCTTATATCTCGCAAGTATCGACACATAATCACAAAGCCTATAAGATATACAACAGAAGTGTAAGAAAAAAATGGAAAAGCTCTACTGCCTTGACAACCCATTGTTACCTTCTATGGTACATTCCAAGACCACCGCTTAAACACATTTTAAACTGTTTTTCTCAGCAGTATAAGTCTTATGGAAACTTTTCTTAACGTCATCCACAGATGTTAAAGAATTACCCCTCATCATGGAAAAAGCACAAGGACAAGGATAGTAGGAATGAAAAGGAAAGTAGTTGGCCAAAAAAAGAAGAAAATCCTGCCATTTACCACAACATGGATGGACCTCAAGGACATTATGCTAAATAAAAAAAGTCAGACAGAGAAAGACAAACAGTGTATGATTTCATTTTCATGTGGAAGCTGAAAAACAAAACAAACCCCCAACCTACCAAGGAACAAACAAACAAGCTCACAGCTACAGAGAACAGAATGGTGGTTGCCGGAGGTGAGGGGTGGGGGGCAGGAGAAATGGATGAAGGGAGTCAAAAGGTAAAAAGAAAAAACAAAAATGAAAACATCATGTTGCATACCTTAAATATACACAATTTTTATTTGTCAAGTAGACCTCGATAAACTGGAAAAAAGAAACTAAAAAAAAAGTCTTCATGTTGGAGGAATATTCTGTCTTACCTATCAAAAAAAACCTAGCTATAAAATTATTTTGGAATTCATTAAAAAGCATTGATAATAAATGTAAAGCACATTGAACTAAGTCTATTACAGGAAAAGTTTGTGCATAGTGCTTACAAAAGTAAAGTAAAAAAAAAAAACAGTTGGACTTGGTCCTTTTTAACCATAACCAGTCTATAATGTTTTGCTACAAACACTATATAAAATAATTTAAGGGTGTTCAGTATCTCAATATATAGACACAAAACATTATGGAAAAGAAGAAGGGGAGTTGGCCAGAGCTTGTGACTAAAGTCATGCTGTTTAGGGAACTCATCTTCCACGATCAGAAACGTTCAGAATCTTAGATGTTTCCCTAGAAAATGACTTAAAAAGACTATTTTGCCACACAATGTGCTGTCTCCTTGAGCATGTAGCGCTTCTTTAATTTGGCCATTGGAACAGGAGGTAGAAACACGGATATCGGAAACTATACCTTCTGTTTATTTCTTAGGGAAGGGAGAACTAGTGCTCGTATTCCTTCTCTTCTTCCTGGAACACAGCGAAACTACATTTCCCAGGCTCTCTCTCAATTGTTTTGGGGTCATGTGGCTGAGTTCTGCCTGACAGAACGTGGGCAGAAGTGTCAAAAGCCACTCGAGGCCTGGACCATGAAAAATCTCCCATGGATGATCCTACGCACTCTCCCTATTCTGTTGAGGTGTGGGCAGCCAAAGGTGGAAAATGGCCAAGGTCTCTGATGGCTGAGATAGACTTGGTCTCTGAATAACTGAATGGAACAGAGGCTCTTGCCTTCTTCCTCCATCCCAAGCAGTCCACATCAGAATCTTACATCAGAAATACACCTTTCATTAAGCCACTGGGGGAGGGGGTGGTTGTTCTAACAGCTAGCATTTAATTACTTCCCCGACCTAATATTTTTTACATATACTGATTATGTATATTAGAATCTAATATTTAAATCTAGCCTTTGTCATGTTGGCATATTTACATGATATTGTACTTCATTTAAAGGTGCAAACTTTGGTGGCAACATAAACCCTACTGTCCACTGTGCTTTCGGGAGAGCAGGACTTAGGATTTGGTTCAGCCGTACATGAAGAAACTCTAAATGACCAGGCATTAAACAAGATAGACAGGATTCTCTCGTATAGAAACAAAGTCGAGAAGCAGTCGAGAAGCAGGCTGGGCTGGTAGGGTTACTTTAGGAAGTCATTAAATTCAGAAGCTTCTTCTAAGTCACCTCTCCAGCCTCCCTACTGTGTGGCTGTCATTCTCATGGTCCATGATGTCAGCCCAAGCTCTGGCCATCACATCCATATTCCAGACAGTAGAAAAGGACAAAGAAGAAAGGGATCACAGGGCATTTTAACAATTTTTTTAAGGGAGGCTTCCTATAAACTGCCACAGAACACTTCCACTTACCGTTCATTGTCCAAAACTTGTCATCTAGGTATACCTAGCTGCAAAGGAAGCCGGGAAATGTAGTTTTTATTTTGAGCAGTGATGTACCTCATAAAAATGGAGAGTTTTATTACTGACAAAGAAAGGGGTAGACTTCCAGGAGCCTCGCCCACATTTGATAAGAACTAACTTCTTACTGTGAGGGAAACTTTGACTTGTACAAAATGCAATTTCAGACATACATCTGTGTACATACATATAAATTTTTGCTTATATTAAAAATATGTAATGCATCTAGCTCCCCATTTCCATTCTAGTCTCAGCCCATTCGAATTCCTTTGGAGTCAGTGAATTAACTATTCTCAGGGTTTGGGGCATAAGTAGAACTGCGTCAGACAGCAACTGAGGGGTAAAGATACTTTCGGTGTTATTTATCAAGATGCACAGAAACAAGTAGTTACAGGCACATCTGAGTATAAACAACAGGCCCTACAATTGTTTCAATGTAAGTAGGGGTAGCATTGTGATTGTGGTATTGATTTACAGATGTTTAGTCTCTATTCTGAGTCTGCTTATGTGCTGGTGTGTTTGAGTGAATGGTAAGAACTCTCTGTACTCCATTTCTATAAGGCACACTACCATGTGGAGTCATGGAGAAACTGGTAGAACAAATAAATGCTTTCAATTAGATATGTGGGAGACACCTTTCTTTATCCCGTTTCCTGTGGTGTACCGTATTTTCCAGGCATATAACACAGATACCGGATTCCCCTCTACTTCCTATGACATCAGTAACACCCTCCTCCCATGTAATATGGTATATTTGGTTTTAAAATTGTACATATCCTTCTCCATCATTCTTTATCCACCCTTGTACATTCTAGCACTGTATTTGCCCATGTGGCCCCCATGAAACAGATGAAACATTTCATACCAGAGATTTCGGGTTTTGAGTGCCTTTGGGCATCAAGTGTTGGCAAAGTCCAAGAAACAAGGGCTTAATTAGCTACCTGCCAGGGACCTTTTTCCAAAGGACTATGGTCTCCAAGGGCCACTCTTCAATTCCCCACCAATTCTGCCCTTGTCATCCCTGTCTTTGCAGAGGTGGTGACTAAGGTCCTGACATGTTACAGTAACTTGGGTCCAGCTACACAGCTAGTGGCAGCCTGAGGCCCCATGCAAACTGCCTGCCACCAAAACCCACGCCTACCACTGCCGGGTGCCACCCGATGCCTCCACAATGACCCGTCACTAGATCTGTGATCCCCTAGTGCTGGTGCATCTGCGGGGTGTGCTTGTGGAACCCTGCCTTATATGGAGCAATCCCTCTCTGGGAGAGCCTACAGTCTAATTGGAAAATAACACAGTAATATGAGATGACTTGAATACCAAATATCCTGTCCACCAGGAGACCCTGATCTCAAGGCTGACGTGGCCTCAGGACTGACTGTTCTGACTCGGTGTTAGACTCTGTGGCCGCTCACATCCTTTCGTGGGCTGTCTTGCCTTCCGATGACAAGAAGCACTCATTGGAGGCAAAGGTTTGGTGGAGATTTTTCATCAGGCCGCTCCGTCTTGCCGTGAATCTGCCACCAACCATTCTCACATGCTCACTTATTTACTCCGTCTCCTCCTCCCAAAGCGTTTATGTTGCAATCACGTTCACATATTCTGGGCACTGCGAGTCGGTTCAGTTAACAAGGAAGAAGGAAACTGATAAAGATATTGTTAATGGATCTCTTTGTGCATAAAAAGAACTCGAATCTTCCCTCCCACATGCTGTCCTGAATTCCCCTTTTCCTCCTTCTCAAAGTTTTACTTTTTCTCAAATGTCTGTGTGTGCCATATGACAGTGATTTTCTCTGGTAATTGCTTTATTCTTCGCTAAGAACCTTTACAATGGTGAACTCCTACAGTACTTATGTGTAAATGAGGGCTGTTCCAAGGCAAAAATTGAACCTTGGAATATAAACCTGCACCATTTCTCCCTCCCCTTGATTGTGAGTAGAATTTCTGACTGGTGCACAACCCCCCAAAATCCTTCCTTTTAAAAAAAATCATTCTGTTTTGCATCTAGAGTTTCATGCCTTGGGGTTTTCAAGACAGGATCTCAGAGAGGACAGATCATAAATTCATTTGAAAATAGTCAGCTTACCAAGAAAGAGTATATTCCATTCTGTTGTATACAAAAGTTGGGTGGAATTCTATATAAATGCCATTTTAAAATTCAAGTGCTCTTGGGCTAACAACACTGGTGAGCGGGCTTGCCAAGGGCAGGGGTGGCTGTGTCCCCAGGCAGCAGGGGCCAATGTAAAGAAAAGCCGTGCACCTTATCTGAGGGGCCCCCAAAGAGAGGATCGTGCTAGCATAGCTTTATTTTGCTCACTTGCAACAGCAACAACAAAATGATGCCGCAGACGAAAACTGCCATGTCCCACCCACGCCATCTGTCCTGCGCTGTGCACCCACAGCCCCCTCATTCTACAAATTAATCTTTCACACATTTTTTAACAAAAAAAGTGTTAATGTTATAAAAGAAAAAAAAACAAGGAAAACAGAAAGGGCTGTGTAGAAAATAAATTAAATTTAAATTTGATGGCAGTTATGACTTTTTTTATTGACTATAAGAGCAAACAGTCACATCAAATTGGTACCACTGGCATATCATTAAAACTACAGGGCACCCTTAATGATCTCTGACAATGATCGCGTGTGTGTTTTTTTTTAAATATAGCATGCACATTTTGTCCAATTTGGGCTCTTTTTTCCTGTTGCTTTTGTCCTCTTTCTGAGTGGATATTATTCATGAACTGAGCCTTTATTATCTATTTGGCCATCTGCATAGCATTGGCCATAGTCCCCTGTATTGTAATTTTGAGTGAAAAGGACTATAGGAGATCGCAATACTAATACCACTACTCCTAATAATATGCTTTAAGAACCCAAAACTAAAAAAAAAAAAAAAAAAAGAAACCTAAAAATTATTTGTGATGGAGGTGAGGTTTGAAGGCACATAGCAAGGAGGTAGGGGAAACACTTTTGTATTTCCATTTGCTCATTTAGGATCATATCATAGGATCTGGATATTCACTCTGGCCAAACTAGGAACTACTTGCCTTGGTAACAGGCAGTTCAGAAAGTGATGCTCCTTCGTGGTAGAACGTCTTTGAAAGAAAAAAAAAAATTTTTTTTTTGTTTCCTTCCTCGCTTCTCTGGTTTCAGAAGTCCACACATCTGTTAGTGGAGTGGCAGCCCCAAACAGTAGCATGGCCCGAAGCTATTAAGATTCTAAAATTTGAATATTCATGTTTACAAGGCATTAGGTGCCTTGTTTTTAGTCCAGCGAAGGGAGATTTTAAATTAAAATATGAGGACATACTATTTCCAATTACAAAAATTCTATACTGGGAAAAAATGAATTGACTGAAAACTTGTATAGTTTTATTCCTAAAACTTTGCCTAATTTTATTTGGTTTTCATCCATTCTTCTTCCCCCCTCTTTTTGATCTTTTCTTCCCTTTCTTTCTGAAAGTCTCTTAATCAGTATTAGTTTATCATTTTTTTTTCTTTCCACTTGCCAGATTTTCCCTGTGGCCACCAGAAGGCCATCAAAACCAGCCGACTCAAAGATGTATGTGGCCAAGCCTGGAAACATCTTCCTGAGAAGAGCAAACACACAAGGCTGGAATGATTCATGACAGTAACATTTTTGTTTGAAATGAAAATGTATGATATTTTATTTGTTTTTTAATGTTCCTTGTTTTTTTCTCCCCCTGGTAATTGTTTCCTATTAAACTTGAGGACTATGCAATGAAAATGATGCGCGTACGCACACACACACACACACACACACGCCCACACGCACGCACACACACACGCCCACATGCGTGCACACACACGCCCACACGCATGCTCACACGCCCACACACGCCCACACGCATGCTCACACACACGCCCACACGCCCACACGCACATACGCGCACACCCACACGTACACACACGCACACACACACACGCCCACACACACGCACGCACACGCGCGCAGCAGGTTTAGTACCAAAGCAAGATGAAGTCTGTCAGTTATCTCGCGATTTGGAAAATGAATTATTTACTTGCATTTACAAGTTGCTTAAAATAACTTAAAAAATTTTCTTCCCTCTCCAAATGAGTTCATGTATGTATATAGTAGCAACCTCCATGGCATAAAACTTCCAAATTTGGAAATCTGAATCACTTTAATATGCATATTGATTTACCTAAAAATAATGAAGAGTTTCTAAGACCAGGAGGGATAACCCAGTTTCAAAATTAACTACTTGCTCTTGGTTGGTAAAATTTAGGCCGTATGTTTTTGTTTATTTTCATACCCATTTAACTAGTATGTTGACGGTCTGTTGGTCATTTAAAAAATGATTGAGTTAATTTATTCTTTCATTTTTAAGACTACTTTAATTACAAATTATTACAATAGCCCAGACATCTGAAACACTTCTATCTCATTGAATGGTATGGAATTTTCATTAACATTATAAAAATATATGTTTACATATCAATATTATATGTTATATATTATCTGCAGAAAATAAAACTAGAATGTTATTTTATACACCTGTCATATGGTTCCATTCCCATTAAATTGGTGTGATAGTCACTGATATTTTTAAACTCTATCCAGATGTACATTTGATAAAATGGTACAGACTTCTTTGTAACAAACTATATTTCCAGTCTGAATCTTAAAAAAAATAAAAAATAGAAATCTACCCCTAACACCACAAAACACACAGTCTTGAGCATTCCCATTTGAGAGCCAACGTTTTTACTCTTGCAACATAACAAGAATAAAGTGATTAAAAATCATGAATTTAAATACCATTGTTTAGATATATGCTACAAAATAAATAGTTTTAATAATATTAAAAGATACCATACTTAAATGGTTTGGGCCAATATCACATCTTCAGCTCTGCTTTCGTATTACCCCTCCCAGTGCCCCCCCCCACACACACACAAGTATTATTTCTATGGAACGTCATCTGAATGCTAAACATTAGCTCTTAACCAGGGCTGAGGAGTGTTTTAAGGAGGAATCCCGAGTCAGAACAAGGAACAGGGCTGGGAGTGCTCACTCCAGCTCACTTTG
This sequence comes from Halichoerus grypus, assembly GCF_964656455.1. Taxonomy (NCBI): domain Eukaryota; kingdom Metazoa; phylum Chordata; class Mammalia; order Carnivora; family Phocidae; genus Halichoerus; species Halichoerus grypus. Next base: position 93,568,473 of record NC_135718.1, on the reverse strand, counting down.
CAGGCGTTATAGGGTTGTTTCGAGAATCGGGATTGGAGAAATTAAGCACGAGTGTGCTTAGGTAAGGTTGCATATTCTAGGATATTTCTGTAGCTGTTTTAAGTGTTACAGATTGCTAATCTCAGAGGCTGTGTGAGATGAAAGGATCTCAATCAAATTTCGGACCAGATCCCTCCTTACAGCCGTGAGAGTTTAATTTTCATTTAAACAACAATAAATGTAGGCATAAGGGTTTGAGATAAATTATTATGGAAGCCCTTTAGCCATAACCAGTACATTCTGCCACCAAATGAGCTGCTGTTCTCACTTTGTTTTATGGGCTCTGCGTAGCCTGTGTTATTGTAGCTGCCAAATAAAACCCAGCAAACCATGCAAATGAAAATCTAATCTTTTATATTTCATAGTGACAGGATGCACCCATATATACAGTTTCATAGATTCCTCTGCACCAGATTTACTGCTATTAGGACCCTACTGTCTTAGTTGGATCTCCAGGAGGGGAAAACATCTCTTGCTGGGAGCCTCCTTCATTTATATCCACCAATGGCATATGTCTTCAGTTGAGGCTACACTTGAAAAGTCAGGAATGATTCCTTTCATTCTATCTAGCTTGTCTGTGTGGTTCAGTTGAGATCATGGGCTTTGCCCTTAAGAATAAAGACTTGATAGGTTGTACTTTTTTTCAAGGCACAGCATATTTTAATTTGTTGAAAAACAATGGGGGTTTTGCTTATAGTTTCAGAGTGGCCTAAATATCCGAAGAACAATGACTTAATGAATCGATGACTAACTCGTTCTGCAACTCACCGATCGCAATCTTGGGCCTTGAACAAGCCACTTAGCCATTCATATAAACATTCTTCTCCCAGTTGCAAAAGTAACAACAAATCTTCTGCCTAGAAGAGGTTTTGTGCAATAACTCATTTCTAAAATGCCTCAAAGATGAAATACTCTTTACATATGCTAGGGAATTGCTATGATTCTACCAGAAGTCAAGACTCTACCACATCCATCTGGGTTATTTCTCTACTGGGTCAGAGTACTCCCGAGAAAGTAAATGGACAGCCTTCTGGTAGTACTTCTTTTTCCTGAGTTTGAAGGGGGCAGTTGTACACATACAGCATTGTTATTTCCTCCAGCCAGAAAAGCATAAAGGGGTAAGTTACTTCTTTCCATCTTTCCCTTCCTCCCTACCCTTTATCCCTCCCTCCCTCCCTCCCTCCCGGCTTATAGATCTTTCTTGAATGCCTGTTCTGTGTCTAGCACCATTCTGGGTGCTAAGGGTACAGTTGTTAATGTCATAAAAAAGGTTCCCAAATGAGGGAGCTTATATCCTATCAAGGAAGATCATAAACAAAACATAGAGTCACTATCTTAGATCATGAGAATTTTCCGGGTTCATTTGGTTCTAGCAGTTTAGTCTTCTATCTCCACAATGGTAATTCATGCATCTGGTCAGGATCCTAGGAGGGATGTTTTGTGTGGAGGCTGATGTGCCTAGTGCCTGGCCCTATGGGTGCTAGATGTTTCGTGACTGTTGAATGAATGAATTTCTAAAATGTGGTTATTTAGGTTGATAAATAGTTCAAATTCCTCAACGAAATGTCAATACATCCCCACAGTTTCTCCATAAGGTCAACCTAAAACCATGTAATGAGTGTGCTATGAAGCTCTGACTCTATGTTAAGAAGGTTCCTATCAAGCAGGTCTTACCAGAAAACCAACCAAACTAACGACCTAGGCATGTGCGCATGCGTGCACGCGCACATACCCACCTAGGCGGTTGCCCCAACGGTGACAACTTAATGTCTAGGAAGGGTTAAATACCAAGTATATTCTCATTCTCTTTACCTCGGGCTAGCTATTTCTTAAAGCATTTTTAAGGACAAAGAGCAAGATATGAGTTGACAAAATATAGTGGCATAGGATCAGCAGAGCCAGGAGGGGATCTCGACCTCTCCGTGTAGTTACCTTGTTGCTGCTGCGGCCATCTCCACCAGCAACACATCCATAAACCAAGGCCTCTAACCACAGACCGCTTCCCTCCGGGAGCTTTTCTCCCCTCCACCTCTCTTCAGTTATCTTTCTAGACTGTCACCGTCTTCTTTCTCACTGTTCTTTACAGCCCTACCAGCCTACCCTATGAAGCTCTTCTCCCCTGTGTTGCTCTTCTCTGTCACCTGTTTCTGTCTAAAATGCTCAACTGTGTACATGTCTTTGTTAGGAAGATTCTTGTTACTGTTCTTAGTGAGCCTGTGTTCCCGCACCTGTCCCATATTCCAAGTGCTAAGGCATGGCTTGGCAATGTGGACCGGTTGTCAGTTTCTTGTCTTTTGGGGTTTTTTGACTCACAATCCCCTCCCCCTTATATTTTTTTGCTATGACCTTGTTGAACAGCCTCAAATTTTGTAAAACAACTTCAGGGCAACGGGTTCTCAATTAAACATGTGCCAATATGTTAAGGTACAGAGCCAGGGAGCAAAGAAAGCTTCAAGTCACATAGAAGAAATTTGAAATCTGTTTTCTCTGAGTTCACATTCAAGAACCACTTTTCCTATTGTCTCCCATAAAGTCGTTACTGCAGCTTCAATTTAAAATGCTTATTTTTACTGAGTTTAATTTAGATACACATTTGCATTGTAAAATGAGTACTTTAAAAATAATCATTTTAGTCTTAAGCATAAATGCTAGTTCTTTGTGAGGGAAGTAACTTCCTGAGTTGCATGTTATCGCTAAGGGCGAAGTAAATTTCTGGAGTGAGATTTTACCTTCTGTCTGCTCTTATTACCAGGAATAGTTTGAATTTGGTATGTATCAAGACTTTTGCATTAAATGTATAGAATTTCTGTATAAGAAAAGATTTTAAGATGATTTTATATTATTACAATAGTTAGGATTGGTATGCATTTATTAGCCACTGAACGAAAAGTGAAATGCTGTCTTTGTCCACTGTGTTCACAATGACATTTATACATAATGAAGACCTGAAGGGAAGGATAAGCTTATCTCATGTATCTCTGGCACCTAGCACATGGTGGAAATTTTACAAGAACCATGAAATGCAGTTCCGTATTTCTCTAATGTATTGTAAGTTCTCAGTCAATAATTTGGGGATGCGTCATTTTCCTTTCTGCCCATTTAAGTCCAAGAAAGTACTGCACTGGAGGTTGGAATGAGCATAAAAGGAAGGAAAATCTTCTCCCTGCATTGAAATGTAGACAGGCAGATGTTTCTTTTGGTCGGAAGTGCAACACTTGACACATAGTAGGTGCACAGCGTCGGTACCTACTGGAAACCTCTCTGATTCGCTTCAGTTTTTCTAGCTAAGTCCATTTGCACTGAATTTCTACAAGCCCCAATTTAAGCAACAGAATATAATTAAGAATATCAGCATTCACAGATTTAGAAGTTTTATTCTTTCATTTTGAACAAAACAAACTACCCCTACTGACTATATATTTTACCAAATTTTAGAACAAACAAAACTCAAAGATTTACATTATTAAAAAATGGGGCATAAATATCATAGGTTCGTATCAAATCTTTCTGTTCTGGAGTCTATTCATCTGGAAAAGTTATAGGTTTCATCAGATTAGTTTTTAAAAATTAAGCCTGAAAGACTCCACAGATAAAATGAATGCATCTTTTAGTTATCCAAATTAAGGCAGCCTCCACAATAACAGGACAATTCCAACATCTGGATGTTGGAGTTTCTGTGTGATTTTTCAAGGGTGGTAGACTTCTCTATACCAACTGATTTTGTTTAGGAAAAGAGTCGGGGCGGCGGGGGGGTGGAGAGAGAGACGGAGAGAATAGAGGTGTGGGTGGCCAGTCTTGGTGTTAACCAAGCCTAAACTATCAGCCTCCTTCACCCATTATGCTGTCTCTGGATTTATGATGGTCATGTCAACGCACTGATTTACAGCAAGCAACTGAAAACTGGCTCCACAGGAAAAACAGTTCTGGGAAGACTGTATCTTTTGCTTCTCTTCTCCCCTTAACCCTCAAACAGGTTTGAATTACTGGTGGAGGCTCTTTCTGCTTTCAGTGTAGGGGGTGTAGTGTATCCCCAGTGCCCTGTATAAATCTGCTAAGGATCTTTCCTCAAGAGTTTATGATAACATTATTTCTGTCTCCAGGGCTGAGAATCAGGATGAATTATCTCTTATTTATGGCTTATCATAGTTGAGGAATTTAATAGATTCAAGTATTACAGGATTTATAACCCAGGGAATGATTTGGTATATAACATGTTTTGCAGAATTATGAACATATATTTTTTTAAAAACTGTGCTTTGGGAAATATGCTCCCTGTTCATGTCATTATTGTACTGTGTGTTCCAGTTTGTTCATCTACTTTTTTTTTTTTTTTTTTTTTTTTACTATTGTCTCAGCTGTATTTCTGTGTCTCCTTCTACCTTTAGGCCATTTCAACCTGTTCATTTCTAAAAGCCAGAGAGAATGAGAGAGAGAGAATCTAAACAAGTTAATAGAATTTCATGTGTGCTATGACATTGAAAGAGTCTGGGCTTAATAGAAGCTTTAACACATGTTTCATTTTAGTATATTTTTTCTCTCTAGATTCAAAATCAGGTTAACCTCTACCCACATTTTGTTACATTTTATAGTTATTATATGTAAAATATGGCACTTTGGAATATCTGGTCTTTTATTATTGCTTGCCTCCTGACTTTTTAAGACAAAAAGACCCCAGTTATACATGAAGTTTATAAAAAGTCAATATTCAAAAATTAATTGCATAGATAACTTTTTTGACATGACCTATTGCACAAAGTATAACAAAGGCACTGATTTATTTCAGAGATTTGACCTGTGGTTCACATTTAAAAGTCAGACATTCATTTTATGGAGTTGCCCATCAAATTAAATTTTATTTGGTCCGTCAACATTTTACAGTGTTAAATTGTTACTGTTTGAAATCCATGTGTCATTGAAACATAAAACTTGATCTCTGGCAAGAAATCTAACCATAAACGGTTAGATTGACTTGTGTCATTTATAATTTCAGGACTCCCAGAAAAGTGTGAATTGTTAAACTGTACAGGATTGGGATTTTTTTTTTTTTCAGAGGAAAGCAATGGTACATTTTTCTAATAGAGACTGTACTTTCTGCACTTTTTTTTCCCTCCCTGTGGGAGAGGGAAAAAAATTATTGGCTTTCAAACTCTGTCAAGTAGCTTTTTATCTTGGTAATTTGCTAAGCCTGTTGGATAGAGGTAAACAGACCCTACTTTGAGGAGCTTATCTGAGGAGTTTACCTTATCTGGGTCTGACTTACTACTTTCCATGGTTCCAATGGGCACTCAGTAAAAATAGTAATCATTCTGTGTCATGACACCTCTGACATCAGTCTTGTTTTATTTACAATTTGTACGATGCTGATGATTTTTCAAAGATGATTAAAAGTATCATTTTTATAGTAAGTTTATGACACTTTCAAATAAAGTCAGGGAGTAAAAAAAAATTTTTTAATGTAAAAAAAGGGGCAGAGAAAATACCACCTCACCAGGAACCAGGGATAAGGCAGTTGTAACAACTGAACATTATTACATTTAGCTCTGACACTCATATCCTATTATATTGTTATTTAGTCTCTGTTGTTTGAGTTTTGTATATTCGCACCTTTTCTTTCCCAGCTACACTTAAACCCCAGGAAGGAGAGAACTTGTCCCTTGCTTTTTTGTTGTCTTCCATATCCCATCAGAGTGCCTTTCTTGAATGCAATAAATACTCCAGAAATGTTTTTTATTGATTCTGACAATAACGTATGAATATTCCATGCATTTTCATAAATTTATAAAATCTTTTACATAATTGAGGGACGACATACTTGCTTCCTTAAATATACATTTAATCTATATTTTCTGGCTACACTACTTAGCTCTCAATATGAATTCTAGTAATGACTGCTAGATCTAGGAAACAATGCTCACAACTTCTGAGGCATCAACATGTCAAGACTCCTGGCTCATCTCTGGGGCTATTATTCTCCTTGTAGGTTCATTCTGTAAAACCTTTTTGTTACAGCTGTGATTTTGCTCTATATGCCACAGAGCTGAGTTTCCAAGCTTTTTGTGGAGAATCTGTTCTAATTTTCTCATGAATTTATTATTTAATATCCCGACACTATCAATTACTTTGTCTATTCATCCAGAGATCTGTTACTTTCCTTATTTTTAACTTTTCATAGGTGAGGAACAGCTTTGAGAATGCAAACATTTCTTTTTCTTTTTTCTTCCTAAACTTGTTGGCAAAGCATGTGCTCCTTTTCTCGTTTTTTTTTTTTTTTGTCTTGTTTTTTTGTTTTTTTTTTAATAGAATGTTGCATCCATCAAGAACATTTACAAATTTCCCTAACTGGAAACAGGTCAAACTGAAATTGGGCCTTCTACCAATAGACTAAAAGATCTAGAATTCACCAAAAGCATACATACAACAGTATGTTTCATGGGCTAAAAAACTAGTTATTACAGGATGGCCATGACTTCAGGGATCAATCCTGAGGGCATATGAAAAAGTCGAGGAAAGAGTAGAGAACATCAGCACTGTTTTAACAGGACAGCCCAACTGTACTTCAGTTCCAGGAATGTTATGTGCTCCTGTTTTTACTTCATTAGCAATTCAACATGCCTGATTTGCCCACACAATACTTCCAACTTAGTTTATCCATTTGACCTGGAACAAAGTGAAAGCACATTTTGCCCAGTTGAAAGGTCTTCTGGCAAGTTGGTTAGCAACAGGCTTGTCAGTCCCGGTTCAGTTAGCAAAGAATAAACACATTTCATTTGACAATTACTGGTATACTGACTTCCTCACTGTGCAATTTTCTATTTCACATTCTTGAGCCATTTTTTTACTTGCTATTCAACTTTGTACTAGTAATCCCTGCCTCAACAAGATTTCCAATTTCTTGAGAATAGAAGTTTCTACATTTCTTCGTGGCCGTGATTAACCCAATTTAATTGCAAAGAGGAGGGATCGAATGGAAGTTCATTCGGACGGAGGGAACAGCGATAGTGCAGTCTTAACATCAACCCCCTCGGTAGTTGAACGTTGTGGCTTGATACGTACCAATTAAGGAATCCGGCTACGGCTTCCACAACTATCAATTTTACTGAGGTTCTCTAACATTTGGTCACTTGGGAGTGTGTACTCGTAACAGTGCGAGCCCACAGGGGACGCGAGGGTGCTGCGAGAAACGCAGGCGCGCCGCCCGAAACCAGCCGACGTCGGGAGAGCGACGCCCAGAGCCGGCCTTTCCGAGCCGGCCGCGGCCGCGGCGCCCCGACGTGCACCTGGGGACGGGGGCGCGGCAGGACGGAGCCCGGGCGCTGCTCGGTCCTGCTCCCTGCGCTCGGGTGGGCGACGACTGCGCGGCGTTGCCCGCGGCCCGGGGAACAGAGGGGGCCGCCTCAGGCCGGTTCCAGTCCCCCGTGTCCCCGCGCGCCCTGCCTCCCGAGGATACCTGCGTAACTCGGCGCACACCAGCCCCACTACGTTTAAAAAGTGTGTTTCTGGTGGTCACGGTGCACACCGAAAAGCTCGCTCCGCACCCCCAGGGCGCGCGAGGCCTCGGAGCCCGGAGACAGGCCCCTCCCAGCGCAGCTGTCGCCGCCGCCTGCGGGCTCCTTTCACTTTCTCACGGCCAAGTCACCCAGAGGGGCGCCGCTGCCGCCACCGCCGCTGCGCCCGAGGACTCCGCCCCGCGCCGCTTAGCTACCGGGCCCCGCCCGCCCGGGCCCCGCCCACCCCGGTAGTTTCTGTTTGCGATTGGCGCGCGCGAGCGGCAACTCCGGATCGCCTCTCCCATTGGCTGCGCCCTCCCGTCAGTCCGACGATTGCCCACCACTCCCTCCGCCCTCTTGCAAAGCCGCCCTCCCATTGGAGGAGACTGCGCGCTGGGGGCGGGCGGGGAGCGCCGGTCCAGCCGCTTACGGTCAATCGCAGAGGCCCAACGCCGGGAGGGAGGGAGGCAGGGGGAGGAGAGGGGCGGACCGAGGCTGGGCGGGGGGGGGGGGAACATCTGGCCGGCGCCGCCGCGTGCGTGCGTGGTGCGTCCTCCCGCCCCCTCCCCTCCCCCTCCCCCGCCCGCCCCCCCGTCCCCCACCCCCCCCCTCCCCGGCCGGCGGCTCCGCGCTCGCTCCCTCGCTCGCTCCCTCGCTGTGTCTGGCAGGCTGCGGCCGCCGCTGGGCTGCTGCCATGGGGAGCCGTTGAGAGTGGGGCCCTCTTCGCTCCGCCGCGCTCCTCCGGCTGCCAGCGGGGGTGGGTGGGAGGGAGGGAGGGGGCAGGGGGGAGCGGGCGACGGAGCCGGGATTGGGGAGCGGGGGGGCCGGGAGGGAGGGGGGCAAGAGGAGGAGGAAGCCCACCAAGTCCGGCGGCGGCGGCGGCGGCGGCGGCGGCCGGGAGGAGGAGGAGGAGGAGGAGGCGGAGGACGCGGCGGCGGCGGCGGCGGCGGCGGGGACGCGGTGACTTAGGGCCGCTCCGTGTGAGTCCCGGCGCCGGCCCCGGCCCCTGACCCGGCGTCCCCTCCGCGCCCGGCCCCCCTGGCGGGCGGGGGGCGCCAGCTGTGAGGCCCCGGCCGGCGGGCCAGGACGGGCGGAGGGCGGGCCGGGCCGGGGGCGCCCCCGCGAGTGGAGTTAGTTTGTGTGCTTGGAGAGGTTGGGGCGGTGGGGGGCGGCGCAGCTGCGGGAGGCCGGGCGCGGGGACGGGGCCGCCGCAGCTGCGGGGTCGGGCGGGGTGCGGGCTCGCCGGCTCCGCGCCGCGCCCCCCCAACCCGCTCCCCCCTGCCCCCCCCCGCGGCCGGTGCAGCTGCGGCGCGGGGCGGGCTCCCGGCCGGTGCAGCTGCGGCGGCGCCTCCCGGGTGCGGAGGGCGGCGGGCTGGGGGAGGGGGCTTGGGAGCCGCCGCAGCTGCAGCGGCGCCCGGGACGGCCGCGGCTCCGGGGACCGGTGCAGCTGCAGTGGCGCCCGGGCGGGGGGGAGGGGGCCGGCGGGGGGAGGGGCCCCTCCCGGGCTGGTGCAGTTGCCGGGAGGCCCCGGGGGCTCGCGCGCCGCGGCGTTGGGGAGGCGGTAGCAGCCACCCTCCTCTCGCGGGCTGCTTCTTACGACTTTTCTTTTGTTGTTGCCGTGACCCGAGTCTGTTTTCTCGTCTGCTGTTAGAGGTGTTTTCCTGCTGCACCGGCTCTCCGCCCTCCACCTCCTTCCCTGTGGTTTAACCTTCCTCTTTCCCCGTGTGTTTTATGCACGGTGAAATAGGTGGAGATTTGCATTTCTTCTCTCCCCCCCCCACTCCGCACCCTCGCCCCCACCCCTTGGAAAAAATAAAAACCCAACCTCGCAAACCCTCTCTGGACCCCGCGGTAGCAAGACTGTGAAGGGGTTGATTTGTGGGGTGGGAGTCGCTGGCCCATTGCGGTGCTTGGGACTCATTAAACTGTCACTCACCCCCCACCCCACTGGGTAAATGGGGTGATTAATGTCTGATATATTGGAATGGGGCGAGGGCATTTGTGGAGAATAGGTTGTGTGGCTGAGAAGGAATGTAGCTCCGGAGAGTGCCTCCTAGAATAGGCGTTCGTCATTATGTCATTCACCGCGAAGTTAGAGAAAGTTAGGTTTGTGACTTTGGCAAAGCGACGAGGACAGGACAGAGACGTTGGTTTTTGTTACTCTTTAACTCTGCCGCGGTTTCCTGATGAGGACGGAGTGGTGCTCACCAGGGCTGCGACACTCGCGCCTCAGGCCTTTTCTACGCCTCACCCTCCCCAGAGTCTGTGGAGATGTATTTGACATTCACAGATGTCGCAGCACCTTGCAGGGCACCGGTCAGCCCAGCCCGGGTTCCTGGACGATTTCATCAGCCATTAGGAAAGACCCACAAAGTCGAGCTAAAAAGTTCTCAAACTTGCTAGACATGCCCCCCCCCTTACTGAAAGCTGAAAGGTTTTCCTGTGATCGTGAAACATTACAGAGTGACCCAAAAAAAGATTGTTATGGGACACAGATCAAGGGGAAGACAGAGTTCTGCTTTTTCTGAGCGGAGAGTCCGATCAGATACGCAGGTGCAGCGTTCATTGTAAGTGGCTGTAGCAGGTTGTTTCAGTTTATTAATTCGTCTCGTTGAACTGAAGTACTTTCCAGGATTTCAGAAAGTGCAGTTTCACCTTGTTGATACTGAGAGTTGGAATTTGCATTAACTGGCAATGTGAGAAATTTTATTGAGAAGGTAGTAGGAGATGAGCAGTTAAAACAAGAGCGAAATCATAAGGTGAATCGGGCTGGAGTAATAGTTCTGCTTCCTCTTCCAGCATTTGGAGACACGTATGCCATTATCTCGGCAGGAGAAAAAAAAAAAAAAGAAAGTACCATGAGAATATTGAAATTGGCCTGGAGATGTCAATTGGGTTGGTTTAAAAATATCCCTAAGCTGCCTTTGAAACTGAACGCTGGAGTTGAATAAAAGTGAATGTGGATTTCCTGAATAGCGCCGTGGCTTGAGTGTGCTGTCAGTGTGTAAGCCAGTCCACCAACTTGAGACAGAAGTGTTGCTATTCCATAAATACAGTAGAACTCCATATGCTGAGTTTTTCCATTTCTTTCTGTTAGAAAGTTTGGAAAAAAAGGGAGACTTTGAAGTATTTTGTTTATACTAACAGAAGAGAAAAGTTCTCCTAAGAAAGAGCTGGTGGCAGGAGTGTAGAGGAGTAGCATATGGCATTAAAGGGAGCACAGCTGGAGGTAGCATTTCCATCTGAACATGATGTCAGAGCAGCTGACAGCCTGCCATCCCTCAGCCTTTTATTCTAACACACAGACAGGGAGTTAGTGTGTGCGGATCTGTGCTGGAGAAGGTATCTTATTCCTCTCTAACATCATCTCCACTTTGCATCTGTCTCTCTTAGTCTGCTTTTTTTCCACCGATGTAACAGACCTGGAGCCAGCGAGACTCAGAGGAAAGGACTTAATCAGGTTTATGTGTCCTAAAGGTAGGAGTAGCAAGAGATTAGATTGAGCCTATTTCTGTTGTGGTGTTTTGTTTATTTAATTAAAAAAAATCACATTACTTTTCTAACCCAGTTTAGGAATAATATATGAAACTGAGTATGAAATGAACATCTTATTGGAGTTGAAAGTCTTGGGCTTGTTTAGTTTTAATTTTTATCCCTTTTGCTCAGGCAAGTAAATAACTTCAATGCACAGAAATATTTCAAGTTTTGAAATGTTAAGAAAGGCTTTGAAATGTTGCTTTTTGAGATCACTTTGGATTAAAATGCTTCTTGTGGTTGTTCACTGCTATTTAGATTCCTTTTGCTTTTGGGGTGGAGGGGGGAGAGAAATAGTAAACTGTCTGGAATCCAGCATTCAAACTTATATGAGAAGATTATTCTGGTTAAGAAGCTAGATTGTTGTGTAATTAATTCCACTGTGAAACTTTATTCTTCAAAACATTCAGCAGCACTACTGAAACATACAGCTGTAGTGCTTTTGAAACCGAAGGTTTTTTAAAATGGGGGAAAAAAAAAAAACTTTTGTCCCCAGGAGAATAGTTTGACTGGTTTCCTCATTTCTCTTTCAAATATATATTTAAGAGAGCTTTTATTTCAGCATAACAATAATTATTTGCAGGAGTTTTTGTGTTAGCGACTAATTTAGAACTTGTAGATTTGAGCTGCCTGAATTGGCCAGACAGCTGTAATCGCACTCCTCTGTTCTTAATCTCTTTATCTGGGCAGCAGCTGCCATATGGCCACAGTCAGCTGGATCAGATGTTTATAAGCTTCCTTCTCCGTCCCTCTCTGTCCTCTCAGCCTCCTAATTTGATCACGGCTACCTTGTGAGCTGCCCTCCAATCTTTATTTTTAGCCCTCTCAAGGATTAGGATTGATGTTAGCTGTGGGGCACTTAAAGTGATTGTATTGTAAATCTTGGTTTATTCTAGCGGTGGCATCGTGCGGAAGGTATTTGGGGGCTAGGATGAAAGTTTTAGTCCATCTTGGGCAAAGTGGGGAAAAAGCAGGGAGGTAATTTCTGGAATATTAAGTTGCTATGTGTCCGTTCCCCAGTGCACTCTCTGAGCTGCTTGGTGTGGAACCTTGCTTCTGGTCACAGGAAAGGGGAAGTCGGGTTTTCTTGATTTTTTTTTTTTTTTAAGGAGTTGAATTTTGCAGTTGAATTTTGACCCTTTGTACATCTTCGCCTTTCCTCTCCGTCAGTCTCACCCTCCTTCACCAGAAAACAAGGGCAGCGATGCATATTTGAAAGAATAGAAGCTAGTGGGAAAACAAAATATATCAAGTTTTATTGAAACAAAGTATTTTCTGTTGCATGAGGTAAGGCAGAGTCAGAAAAAAAAAATAGTTTCTCTTTTTCTAGCAAGGCTTTTGGGAGGGGCGGATGTTGAACCTGTAAAGCTTTTGAATACGATATGCCTTCGTTTAAAAGTTTGAAATAATTTTGGTATGGAATTCATTTGCTTTTCAACGGATCAAAGTTTAGATGAGAATTTTCAGAGTTAAGTGAAGCCCTTCTGGTTCCTGATATTCTGGATGTACAGATTTTACAAAGAAATATTACTATTTTTTTCTCAATTCATTTAAAAAATATTTGGATTTGTTCATAGTAAAGATGATCTTTTCCATCTGTTGGTGTAGTTCTTTCTGATCTCGTACATGTGTGCCATACCTGCAAATCCTAAGGCATTAACATCTGTTTTTATACACAGGGCTTTTGTTGTTGTAACACTCTGACTTTAAAAGTGAGTTGTTTGCTAATTTCTGGGCTAATTATGCGATTTCATTTTTTCCCCCCTCGATTCAGCCCGTGTGTGTGTGTGTGTGTGTGTGTGTGTGTGTGTTAAAATTGTGCTTTCTAAGTGCAGTCATGTATCAAAAGTAATAAAATAAAAAGGACGGTTGAACAAGTTTTCTGAATCTTCCAGAATGTATTTGGGACTTTCCTTTGTTCATTCTATGAGCTGTTCCCTTTGAAATTAAAGCTGTTTTGTAGGTTTTGTAGGACATAATTTGATGAGTAGGTTCACTTCTTCTGAAAGAGAGCTAAATTCTTCTTCTCAGGAAGGGACCGCATGAAGTGAAGGCTTTTGAAACTTCACTGAAAGTTCCAGAAAGGTGGAGATGCATCAGGGACCGTTTGGCTGGGGGCAAGGAAGTTTGGAGAGTGCACTTTTTTTTTCTTGTCGCATTTAGGTTTTGTGCGAGTGATCTGGTAGTCCCTGGGTCATACGCCTGATTAAAATGCAGGGACGGGTACCTCGGCGACCCAAGCCGAATCACTGTCACTATCTTTTTGTGTGTGTGTGCGGGGACTGGAGGACTAGAGCGCTGGAAAAGTTGTTCCTGAGCGGGCTCTCACGAGGTGTCTCTCTCCGCAGGTTATGAAGACAGTATGGAGTTTCCAGACCACAGTAGGCATCTGCTGCAGTGTCTGAGCGAGCAGAGGCATCAGGGCTTCCTTTGTGACTGCACTGTGCTGGTGGGAGATGCCCAGTTCCGCGCGCACCGAGCTGTACTGGCTTCGTGCAGCATGTATTTCCACCTCTTTTACAAGGACCAGCTGGACAAAAGAGACATTGTTCATCTGAACAGCGACATTGTTACAGCCCCAGCTTTCGCTCTCCTGCTTGAATTCATGTATGAAGGGAAACTCCAGTTCAAAGACTTGCCCATTGAGGACGTGCTAGCAGCTGCCAGTTATCTCCACATGTATGACATTGTCAAAGTCTGCAAAAAGAAGCTGAAAGAGAAAGCCACCACGGAGGCAGACAGCACCAAGAAGGAGGAAGACGCCTCGAGCTGCTCGGACAAAGTCGAGAGCCTCTCCGACGGCAGCAGCCGCATGGCAGGCGATCTGCCCAGTGACGAAGACGAGGGCGAAGACGAGAAACTGAACCTCCTGCCCAGCAAAAGAGACCTGGCGGCCGAGCCTGGGAACATGTGGATGCGCCTGCCCTCCGACTCCGCGGGCCTCCCCCCGGCTGGCGGGGAGGCCGAGCCACACGCCACAGCAGCTGGAAAAACAGTAGCCAGCCCCTGCAGCTCAACAGAGTCTTTGTCCCAGAGGTCTGTCACCTCCGTGAGGGATTCGGCAGATGTTGACTGTGTGCTGGACCTGTCTGTCAAGTCCAGCCTTTCGGGAGTTGAAAATCTGAACAGCTCTTATTTCTCTTCACAGGACGTGCTGAGAAGCAACCTGGTGCAGGTGAAGGTGGAGAAAGAGGCTTCCTGTGAGGAGAGCGATGTTGGCACTAATGACTATGACATGGAACATAGCGCTGTGAAAGAGAGTGTGAGCACTAACGCCAGGGTACAGTACGAGCCGGCGCACCTGGCTCCGCTGCGGGAGGACTCGGTGCTGCGGGAGCTCGAGCGCGAGGACAAAGCCAGCGACGACGAGATGATGACCCCGGACGCCGAGCGCGGCCCGGTGGAGGGCGGCATGGAGAGCAGCCTGCTGCCCTACGTGTCCAACATCCTGAGCCCGGCCGGCCAGATCTTCATGTGCCCGCTGTGCAACAAGGTCTTCCCCAGCCCGCACATCCTGCAGATCCACCTGAGCACGCACTTCCGCGAGCAGGATGGGCTGCGCAGCAAGCCGGCCGCCGACGTCAACGTGCCCACCTGCTCGCTGTGCGGCAAGACTTTCTCGTGCATGTACACGCTCAAGCGTCACGAGAGGACCCACTCGGGCGAGAAGCCCTACACGTGCACGCAGTGCGGCAAGAGCTTCCAGTACTCGCACAACCTGAGCCGCCACGCCGTGGTGCACACGCGCGAGAAGCCGCACGCCTGCAAGTGGTGCGAGCGCAGGTTCACGCAGTCGGGGGACCTGTACAGACACATCCGCAAGTTCCACTGTGAGTTGGTGAACTCCTTGTCTGTCAAAAGCGAAGCCCTGAGCTTGCCCACTGTCAGAGACTGGACCTTAGAAGATAGCTCGCAAGAACTCTGGAAATAATTTTATAGATATATATATATATAAATAATATATATATATACATAGATATACATAGATCTCTATCTAGTTGTGGTACGGTCTAAAAGCAGCCTTGTTTCCTGGAACTAAACCGTCGGGGTGTTAACTCGGTTTTGCACTTTAGAGTAGCATGAGACTCTCACTAATTTAGCATTCTGGTAAAAGAGACTTTGGAGCAAGTCGGAGACTAGAGAGGGCTTTTTCTTTCGAGGGGGTAG
Source organism: Halichoerus grypus (assembly GCF_964656455.1). Classification (NCBI taxonomy): domain Eukaryota; kingdom Metazoa; phylum Chordata; class Mammalia; order Carnivora; family Phocidae; genus Halichoerus; species Halichoerus grypus. Next base: position 93,553,246 of record NC_135718.1, on the reverse strand, counting down.
GGGAAGTAAGCCAATAAGAACCTTTGAAACAACTCGTCCTATCACAAGATGCTTTCACAGGGCTTAATTCTGTCGACACTGCATTGTCTTCTGGGCGCTCTCTCTCTCTCTCTATCTCTCTCTCTCTCTCTCTCTCTCCCACTTTGTTTTGGTTTTGTGTTTCTGTTTTGTTTTTTGTTTTGTTTTTTTGTTTTTTCTTTTCCTTTTTCAGAGTAGAAATTCCCTCCAGTTTTATTAGCCTCTTTATATGTCACAAAATTGCATGAATCTTTTCTGGCTGTTGGAAACCTGAATGCTTTTAGACCCAAATGGAAAATTTCTGAAATGCTGGATTATCTATTTTTAAACAAGCAGTTGACTTAAAACTTTCTGTGGCAACTTCTGGTTTTCTGACGGTTCCCAATGAGAGAAATTCTGAAAGTACACTGGGATCACTGGGACGCTGTCTTTGTGAAGGTTTGCTTGGGATGAAAAAGGATATTGCAGCTTCAGCAGTGTTGAACTGTGTGTTGAAAAATGTGAATTACTGTTCTTGTATACTGTAACTGATTACACGGGCTGGGGGGGGTGTCAAAGAACTTGACAGGTTGTGTTGATGCTCTTAGTTGAGTCTTGAAAAGTAAATATTAACGCTACAGAAATGCATGAGTTTCAATATATTTTTTGTCTTTGTTTGCATTGTATAACTTTAACGAGTGAGTTTAAAATTATTTAATTTCCTTAGAAAAAAAATAGCACCGTTTGGGGAAAAAACTGGTGTTATGAAGAACGTAAATGCACTGTTTTTATTTTTATTTTATATAATTTAAATTGACTCTCCCACTGTCTTTAAGTTGAAACTGTTAAGCTGAATAAAAACTTAAGCTGCAAATTGATAACTTCGCTACATAACAAGGAAAATATAAATGTTTACAAACGGCTTAAAGATTTGCATGTGCAGTGTGCATTTATAACAAACTTCTAATTGCACAAAACCCATGCCGGCTCAAAAGTTTAGGTGTACACATTTGCCCAGTTGAGCATTTTTAGAATAACTACTGCACAAATTGACAATAGGTCATTCTCTCTCTTCTTTCTTTCTTTCTTTCTTTTTTTTGGGGGGGGGCTCCCCTTCTCTTTTTCTTCCCTTCTCCCTTACCCTCCCCTCCCTTCCTCCCTCCCTCCCCTCCTTCATCCTTCCCCCACTCCCCCCACCCCCAACTCATGAAAAGATTCTATGGACTGAAAAAGCCCCGGGCTGAAAGGACTGGACTGCCTTGATTGACGTGGGGAAGGTGGGGAAGGGGGTTAGTAGACTATGTGTATGGGGCAGAGGAGGCTGCAGCCCAGTGTGGTTTTAATGACCAGCACGCAGGGCAAAAGCATTTTGCACAGTGTTTGTTTTCCTGTCTTGCACTTACAAATAAGGTCTATGGGAGTAGCATGGAAAACGTTTGCTGTTTTTCCCTTTTTTTTTTTAATTGCTTTTGTTTAAAATTTGATCGCCTTAACTACTGTAAACATAGCCTATTTTTGTGCTTAAGATACTGAATGGAAAACTCCATTGTGTGTTGCTGGACTGTTTTGGAAATATTTGGTCAAATGTGTGTTAATTTGGCTGTAATGGCATTTAAAGCAAACAAACAAAAAAAAAAAAGCTGTGAAAATGGCCTTGGAGCATTATCTTTAGTTACTTGAAGAGTTTCTAGTTTTTTTAAATACAGTTTATGTTAAAATAATTTTTATTAATTTAGAGGAGACAATCAATGTCTGAGAAAACGGACTTTCTTTTGGATTTTCTTTTTGTGGTCATTGTGAGTGATTGCTTTTTCCTTTTATTAGTTTCACATTCTTCCTTTGTTCTAAAACTTAGACTGACATCTAGCTTTGACAATCATAGTATGTTTTATTTTCCTGAGGGGGGAATAACTTATAATGCTGTTTAGTTTTGTACTATTGGTGTGTTGGTGAATTTTTAAACTGTGTGCTAACTGCAATAAATTATATGAACTGAGAACCTTGTGAGCGTTATTTTAATTATGATTACGTACTGCATAGATCCTAAGTATGTATTGTATGTGGCATCTTTATTTTTAATATCAGTTCTGTCCGGAGCTTGTGAGATTATTAGGATGCCTCAACTCACTCAAATGGAGATGTGCAAACATTTTGGCTTTCAGTCCTTTGAGGTACTAATGCACATTTCTAAAATGTGACCCATTTTCTACAACCTAGATCAAGAATGTTAAGGTAATTCCCTAGCAATCCGTGAATCTACAGAACTTCCAAGTGGCAGCCTGGGTTCTTCCTAATAACGCTGTATGACTAGCTACTCATCCATACACCCCAAGCCATTTTCATGGGTAATTTTGTCCTAAGTTGATGGGTCAGATCTATTCTTCTGTGTTCTGGTGTAAGTGGAAGATTGAAGGAGACCGGATGTCTTAATTTGGAAGATTGCTTGGCTAATGACTAGAATTCTAGGCAATCAAATTAGCAGGCATTCGATTGTTCAAGATTGGCTATACGCATCCTTTTTGTTGCTGGGAGAGCTCAGAAGTTCTCAACTTTTAATTCTCAAAGTTTGACTCGTAATCACGACTCTGAACCCTAATTTTCGCGATCGTCCGACTTCACGATGGTCCCCTTGGGTGTGTCAGGATGAGAAAACACTGCTGGTTGATGGAAGGAATTCACAGGAAGAACACAATATGCGCTGGACAGGACAGCCTGCAGGGTCCAGGGTGGGCACAGACCTGAGAGAGTGTCTGTAGATCCTCAGATCGGTATTTGCCCGTAACTTCCAGCCTTAAAAGATATATACGAGGATACAGTTTTACATTATTACCGTCAAATAAAACACATTTATATTACATGGCCTAGGGGAATGTGAATATTAACTTCTATAGAAGAAGTGGAATGTAAGGTCCAGAGCTTGAAAATATACTCATAAGCTCCCGGGTGGCTTTGGATGGGAATCCAAAAAGATTTTTTTTTTCTTTAATCATAGAACACAATCAATAATTTGCTATTTGGAATCCCTGCGTTTCCTTTTTTTTTTTTCTTTTCTTTTTGTTGCTGTTGTTGAAGCAGGATTTCTATTGCATGCAACTCACACTTGGTTTTAACCAACCAAACATTGTTTCATGTGAAAGGGGAATGTACATATGAGCTCCACAAAATTATTTCTTCAGCAGTTACAAGCTTATTTTTAAAAAGGGTTGGAGGTAGGGCGGGGGTTGGGGAGTGTGGGTCTTGTGTTCTCAGTTCCTGTAGTAATTGGTCATAGTACCTCAAAACTTTCTGAAGATGTTGAGAGTTATAATTTAGTTTCACTGACTAGCATCTAGTTTAAAATGAGCATTATCCTAAACTTAGCTGGATATACTTATAAGGACAATATTTTGACATGTAATTTGGAAGAAATAACTTCTTAAAACACTCCTTGCGAAACTAGAACAGAATATTAAGTCCATAAATTGCCACATTTGTTAAGAGAAGTGAAGGAAGCACTTGTTCATTTACTACATTTCAAAAAAAAAAAGGAAATTAATTTGTCATGTAATCATGTTGGAAACCATTCAAATTGATTCCCCCTTTGACATCTGGCTGATGTCTAAGTGTATTTTAACTATGTGATTTCATTTACTTCTGAAACCATCTGTTTTTTTAGATAATCAGTTATGCCCTAGATCATTGTGGGCCCAGCACTGTGTGCTAGTCATTCCCTGGGGCATAAGCAAGAAGTATATAAAATCGTCAAGGATCTTGGTTTTGGATTTCCTTTCCAGTTAACTATGCTATCAGATTAATAGGTGAATCAAGTAGAGATTTTTCTTTAACAGACTTGTCATGATTACCTATAAATGAGTTATTGGAAGCCTAAAAAAAGGTGAGCACTGTATTAAAATTACACACTAGTGCACATTACAATGGCTGAAATACTAATTTTCCAAGTAAATCTCTTGCTTTGCACTCTTCATCAAAGAAAAACAGTTGAGTTTTTTACCCAAGAAGTAACGTTTCTTAAAAAACCTTAACTCTCACAAGTTTCATCAATGAAACACAAGTATACAAAAATTAGACTTTACAAGCCTCATTGTGTCAGGTAAGGATTAAAAAAAAAAGTCCTAAGATCTCAACATTTCCTGTATTGCATTTTATTCCTGTAAAACTTCATATAATCAGGGAAACTTTTATATACCCCTGGTTAGGAAACTCAGATAATTTTAGATGTAATTTGTAGATACTGATCTAAGTTTTTGTTTAATTCTTTGGTACAATGTTTGAAATTGCTGATAAAGTACAGTGAATCGAGTAAGTGAATTTTGAAATCCAAGACAGGAGAGCTCAGTCGTTTTCATTACACTCATTTGCCATTAAAATGTTAGTGATGATACCATTTGAGAAATAAAGCAATAGTTTTATTATTGTCTTTTTAAAGCAAATAGCTTTTAGGAGTTTCATTTTGGCTATGGTCCAAGTTTATTAAATTGACAAGATTTTGTCCCTTATGTTAACATTTTTCTACCTTTTGCCTGCAGAAACATGGCAAAATATCTTTGTATGTGATCCTTTGCTCTACAGTGTAGAACTACCTGTTAGATGAGAAAAAAACATGTTTGCAGCCTCCCCACTCCTTCTTAGATTTTCTTAATATCGTGAAGAGTTAGCTAAAGCAGTCAGAGCTTATTGATGTCACTGGAGGTTTTTAGAAATAGTAATTTATTTTCAGAGACATTTTAGAAATTAGACTTTTAGTATTTTTGCAAGCTGACCCTTTTAAAACTTACTACTAATTTTTGTAATTTCTGGGAAGCGAAGCTGAACTCTTTAAGTTTAAAACATTGTAACGAGAAAGGGTGAGGTCAGAGAAATGAAACAGTAGCTCGAAAAGTTTCTCTTTTAAGCCCAGATGCCTTATTACATGAAATTGTTCAATTAATTATCTAGATAACTCAGGCTCCCAGAGTAGCTTTTTCCTAAAATATTCAAGCACTTGAAAGAAATGGGATTTTTTTTTTTGAAAGAGATGAATTTACCAGTTAACTTCTCTGATTCTATTGTAACATTTGCTAGTTTAGCGTTGATCACAATCGCTAGGTTTATATGAGCCTGGCACTTCCCTTGGCTGCAGGGTACTTTACGAAACAATTTTTTGAAGACTGAAATTTTTCTTGCCTTTTCAGGCACTTTCCCCCTCTTTCTGATCTTGAGTGGCTTTGCATTGGAGCTTGCAGTTTGCTATAGGAAGCATTCTCTCTAGTTCGTTTGGCAAGAGAAGAGTGAAAACCCAATTTGGCTTTAAAATGTAGCACATTAGTGAGTAACAGTTTCAGCGAGGATATTTAGAGTGGCTTTGAGAGGCCGTGTGACACCCATAGAGAGTCCATTCACGGAAATGACTTATTTACGATTTGTCATAATCTCTGTAATTAATCATTAAATCAAGTCGTTTTTATTCAATGTCAGTCTGCATGCTTAATATTAGCTATATAGGAATTTAAGAAGTCATATTGGCCTAAATATTGAAGTTTGTAACAAGTATATTTGTAGTTAATATGAAGTGGGTGCATGGAAAATGTATTCGAAAATTAGTAAACACTTATAGGGTAGATTAAATCTGTCATTTCCAAACATAATGCATATAGAACAGTACTGAACTTGAAAGAATGACATACCCTTATTTATGTGTGCTATGCCAGGCCAGTGCTAACTTTGATATGTGATAAGGGCTTAAAAGAATGCATCTTAACCATATGTCATTAAAATATATATATTACTTAAAACATTTGTAAATAAGGGCATGTTTACTTCATTTAAAGAATTGTCCTTAACGCAATGTGTATTTTACCTTTGAGAGGATTAGTAAAGACACTAACATTTTTGTATGTCTAGTGCTCTGAAATGATCTTTGATCAAAGTAAAAACATGTAGGCTTTTCACGTGAGTCTCTTACATTTGTTTTTCAAAGCAGACGAAAATATACATGTATCTTTTCTGTGGACCATTTCTTTGGAAACGTATCACGTAGACAAGCTGGTTGCTAATATTGAGGTGACTATTTCATGTTTACTAGAGACACTACAATACTTCCTAAGGACGTCTATTTGGACAATTTTCAAAAAAGCACAATGGTATAATAATGGTTAATTAAAACATTTAAGGAAAGTATTTTTGCTTGTGAACCATAGCCATAGACGTTAGTGCCATTTATTTGTCTATAGTGTAAAAAAAAAAAATCCATCTCTTCTATCTTATAACCGTTTCTTGGTGTCACTTAAAGTCCTCATCGAATAGAAGAAATTTGAGCCCAGAACCATATCCCAAGAAGAGCAAATTTATAAAGGGTTTTCTATAACTAACTGCCTTTGAGAGAGAGAGAGCCTCTTGAGGATGGGCCAGGAGGGGAAAATGGTGCAGGTGTACATTAAAAGCCTACACATTATACACAAGCCCTTGGTGTAGCATTTGTTTAAGACTTCAAAATCCCCAAGATTCTGCAACTGAATAAACCAAAAGAAACTGAAGGGGGGGGGCAGATGGAATATCCCTTTAGGTTCTTATTTCTGTTGAGACTCAAACTAAAATTCATACTTCACACAGTCTGTTCTGTTTCCCTCCATGTCCTTTTATCAACCATCAGAGGGTATATTTGATGCAAGGGGTGATTTTGACACCACTGCACCAATGAATTTTCCAACCAAGTTGCTTTTGTGTCTGAATTTCTACCATTTTGAAATAATGGGAACAATTTTGAAATGAAAATGACATTTGAGATTGGCCTTCCTTGATAGTCTGCCCCAGCATACTATACATCTCCAGGCGGGTGGGGTGGCGGAACACGTGGACTAAGGAGCCCCCCACTTCATATTTCCGGGGGCTTATTACAACAAATAACATCGAGCAGGGTGAAATCCTTAGGTGAAGAGGAAACAAAATTAGAGGGTATGTTGGGGCATAGGGAAGTTTTGTTTTTCATACTAAGTGTGGAGTCTAGAAAATGTGGTAATTTCTCACATTCTATTTATATGTTATTTTACTTGAGGGATGCCTCAAAGCAGTACTAGAATCGCTTATGTGCAAAAGGGAGAGGGAGGGAGGGTTTGTCATAGTTTGTTCAACTTGCTTTGTAAAGGTGCTTATCTTGCAGTAAAAATAATACTTTAGTCAAAATACAGGCGGTCTGTAGGTTTGACCAGCATGGAAGTATTTTAATGATTGAAGTGTTTCTGTTTAAAAGTCAGTCAAGTAACACCCTCGAAGGCAATCAATCCTCATATTGTTCTTCTTATTTAATAATACATATATAATTTTTTTCCCTCTCCAAAAATAATGGAACTTTTAGGCATTATAAACCAAAACAATCCCAGGCTTACATCTGTATCCTGAATTTTAAAATTTGCATTCTGGACTGGCTGCTCTTGAAATAACGAATTAATTTTGTTATTCAAACTGCAAAAATCTAACGGCCAGAATTTGAAAATAATCTCATGGTCCAATTATTCTCCATTATTTGAAGACCTATATTGTGTGTCTGATCCTCTCCCCTTACAGATTGCCGTATCACACGTGCTTTCACCGAGACCAATCTCAAATCAGACAAAAAAACTTAGAGCTGGAAGGAACAAAAGTGATTTCCAGTTTATTTATCCTGGAAGTGGATGAGCAGGTGCAGGGCCAGGCATAAGGGACGGGAAGGAGCTCCCAGGACTTTGCAAACATTTCCTACGTTCCCCAAACCATTGGCTATCTATCGTCTCAGACACAAGCTTTTCCTCTCTTTAGAAGCATGCGAAGGTTGAATCCCTTGCTCTGGGCACATCTTTGATTGAGTCTGAATCCGAAGTCAACATTCTGGTTATGCCCAAGGGATCAAATCTGCATTCTGTAATTATATATTTACCGTTGTTGCGCTTACCATTGTCTGCTATATGTATTTACAAACCGAACCCAAGATTGGAATTCTACTATTTCCTTTCCTGACTCGGATCCTATCAACTGTTTTAAAAATACTGCAGCAGAATGCTGTCTCCTGCTGTCAGTGGAGGACATGTTTCGGGCCCTCTGCTTTAGGCTCCCCAAGAGCTGAAGCCCTGGCAGGACTCTACTGACTGACACGCTCTCCCTCTCTGCTCCCAGCCACAAAAAGGGTTGCTTGGGTTTCCAAAACATGTTATTTGTTCAACCACAACGAGGCACCGCTCCTTGCAGGCTACTGACTGCAGGGCTGACAGAGCTGTTGCTGGCCGTGTGAGAGGGAGAGAAGAAACATGACGGCATGACCGGGTGGCAGCCAGACAGGAGCCTCCGAACTCATTTGCTGCCCAAGTGGGAGAATTGAATAGTTTTCCACTTAATCTGAAAATTGGCCTCGGTTCTTGGAATGTTTCTCACCTCCTTCTCTCAGCATCAGCTGCTGAAAAGAAGCCTGAAGAGAAAGTTGGGGAAGGTCTCCCAATGACACGGGAGGAACCATGCCCTGACACCTTCATTTCTCCGTCCGTGCAAGACCACAGTGGTAACACCCGCCTCACCCTCACCCTTGGAATAAGGCGAAAGCAGGTGCGCAGAGCATCACGCTCAGAAACAAGGCGCCCGTACACCTGAGGTGCCCTCGCTATTATAATTATTATTATTTGTTGCACCAAGATGAAGCTTCTCCTTCTCAGAAAGCCTTCTGACCAATGTGGATTTTTTTTTCAATGTGGTTTTTTATGATTTTAATTCACTGAGCGTTTACCATCTCAACTTTATTTTGGGTTTCAGCAGGCCCCGAGGAAAGCAATCGCCACGTGGAGTGCTAAAGTTAGGGCACCACGGTAAGGGAGATGATTGCACATTCCCAGGTGGGTTCGCAGGTGGACACACGTTTACGCACACGGACCTCATATAACTCACGTCCCGCTGTTGGTGCCTTTGCCAGACTTCTCAGAGCCTTTTCAACTCTCTGATTATCTCATCCAAAAACCTAAGTTGCATACAGATATTTTTTCCCTTCGTGTCGGAGAGACCAAGACTGAAGCTTCGGGTCATGTTTACACTTGTGTCATAATATGAACCACAGCATGATTAATATATATCATGGTAACGAACAGCCCCGGCTCCCCAGGGAGGCGCACAGATGGAAAATGATTTACCCAGAGACTTAGATGAGTTACTCTGATCGCACCAGGAGAAGGTGGCACAGGCCGGATCAGAGCTCCCAGAATCTCAGGCTCTGGCCTCACATCACCGACGTGCTCTGTTACGTGTTGTCAGAGGCACGTTGAGGTAAGATGACACTCTCTGGTCATATTGTATCATAGTGACGAGATCCCTTTAGAGGAAGGTGCACCTGATCAAAGTCCACAGCTCGATGGAACCCAAAGCTGCTCTGTTCCTTATAAGGAAACCCTGGGCCGCTATTGCCTGGACACTTACGGTCCATCGTGTCCACGTAAATGGGCGTCGTAAAGCCTTTTCAGAGTGTCCACTTTGCGCTTTGATGCAACGCCACTTCACAAAAGGAGTCGTGCCACACTCATCTCTTTCTAGTTTCCTCTCTCCCCTCGCTGTAATGACACAAATCTTCCTTTTCGTTTTATAATTTTCATAGATATTTTAAAAGGCAATGACTTTAACAAGACATGTTTGGTGAAATAGTCCCTTGGGTTGATATATTTAAGAGTTTGGTTTCGAAAAAAAGTTGAAAAACAACAAGAACCAAAAACAAACAAGCCCCCTCCACCGCCCCCGCCGCTCGGTGCCATAGACAAGAGTCCAAAGGACATTAGCTGCTTCATTGCACACATTGGAAAGGAGAGTTTGCTGTGAGCTCAGTCCTTCTAATAGACTGGCAATTCTGTAAAAGGTTTAGAGGATTTTGTTTAACCATTTCTGCATGTGTTTTTAATGAGCTCATGATGGTTTATAACAAAGGCCAGGTTGTGCGTTTTGCGGCATTTTCTGCCCTGCTCCCTCCCTGCTGACCCGAGGAATGGGCACCTGGGCTCCTCTCCTGGCTCACCTATGGGGGTCAAGGTGGTGGGGCCATCTCCAGGCCTGTCTTCGTGCCAGGGATGAATCATGCAGTAGGCAGAGCGGAAGGAGTCCCTTTGTTGACAGCTTTCCATCTGGACTTCGGATACGGCTGACCGTTCACGTAGAGTGTTGGTTAGCTGGAAGGGGCTACAGGAGTCAGCTCCTCCATAAGGGATCAGGAGCATGTAAAACATCAGCAGAGAATGGCCCAGGATTCCATCTGCAAAGCTCAGAGAAGCATCTCGCTCCCCGAGTTTCAGAGACCTAGGTCTGTGAATGTGTATGACTGCAGCTTTGACATGCTGGCATTTAATATTCAATAGGATCGTTTACAGCCCCGTTCAGATAATCTGACTGGAGTACACCTGAATAAATACATCGAGCTCAGGTGGCTAGAAGTGAACCCCTTTCGAGTTTAATCATTAAAATAAACAGGGCTATTAAGATGAATTTCAGTTCGTCATGTATAAATGTAAGAGGCTCCATAAGGGATGGTGTTTTGTGATTCATATAGGAATATGATGGATGTATGATACGTTTTCCACAGCTATTTAAGAAAAAAAAAAAAGATTATCTTAGTCATGGGGTAAAGTTATGTGATGCATTGCACCATCCCGCCTGTGTCTGGGCCAGTACAGATTTTTTTTTTTTTTGTGAAAGATTACTTCTTGGCAAACTAGATATGCAAACGCCAAAATACAGTAAAACCACATTTAATTGGACCTACTTGCCAACTTCTTGAACACAGCTTGGATTATTCCACTGGAGGCTGCTTCTGTTAAAAGCTGGGGGAGGAGGAAGTGGCATATTGACAAGGCTTCAGATAATTTTTTTTTTTTCACTCGAAGTACAATTATGCAATGAGCCAAGTTTGGAAGTATTTTACTATGTTTAATAATTATTATTAAAGATATTGTAAAACATATGCATTTGTTAAGTGGAATGTAATGGGAGTAAAATCCTGTCATAAATTTTACTTGGGATTTATTTTCCTATTTTGTTTTTTATTTGACAGCCTTCCAGATCGGTTCTAGCCAAAACCATGCACTCTAATACATACCGTACTTGATATCAAAGTGAGAATATGAGTAATTTATAGAACCCGAGTGAGAAGAGTTCTCTGCTCTTAGCCAGCTCCTATGGATCTGCCACCTCTGCTCAGGTAGCAGCTAACACACACAGCACACGCCGGGAGTGAGAGAACAGCGATCGAGAAGTCCTCCACCTGGAGAAATCTGCCACATCCTTCTCGACGGATGGCAAGCCCCCCAATCCCCTCGGCCTGGCCACGTCTATTGTTCAAGTGTCTACCCTTCCAGGAGAAGGATAACTCTTTCTTGAGGTGTGGGTGGGTCTAGGAGCATCAGACTCAGCTCTGGAGGGGTGCGTGAGGATTCACTGGCGATCCGTGATGCTGCTCAGGTGAGTCTTCGCTTCAGGTGACACCGTCGTCCCTCACTCAGAAAGCTGAGAAGGCATGACATCAGTTTGCTTCACATCTTGAGCTAAAACAAACTTATATTGTTTTTACAGTCTCTTTTCCAAGGGAGAAAAAAAAATGCCCCCGAAACTGCACTTCTTGAAACTGAACAAAGGTGCCATCTCTAAAGATTAGCAAGCCGCTCCGGATTTACTCTGAACTCCACCTGCTCTGTGAAAACCCCATGGTTTTCTCACAATCCCACTCAAGCTGCTTAGCAATTGGGCCCTCTCTTCTGAGTGTGGGTATTCGTCAGTTTGACTTCTGTTTGCCCTGTCGTCCCGTCGTTTTCTTGTACCATGCCACAGCCAGCGACCAGGGAAGGAAGACAGCGGGGGAGAGGAGAAGGCAGAGCCTCGGGGCCCCTGCAGCCAGCGGGGCAGGCTCCCCCACCCCTGCCCCCCGGCGGGCAGGTGGGCAGCAACCCTAGGTGTGTTTTGAACGCGTGCCCGGGGACCGGGGAGCTGAAAGCAGCTCTGCGGCTGTGTGGGGTGGACTGCAGCAGTGTGAGCCCTGTGTCTGCAGAGGGGACATGAGGACATCTGGACCGTGTCCCTGCGAGCAGGGCTCCTGCTGCAGGCCTTTGAAAATCCTGCCACAGCGGCCCCCCAGCGCCTTGGAACTTTCTCCCTGGAGAATTTAGAAGAGCCGGTGTCCTTGATTTCCTGGACATCTGCAGCCTCCCCACGTGCGGGGCCCCAGGGAGTGTCCTGCGCAGCCCCTCGTTCTAAGAGCCTAGAGCTAGGAGAGGGGGTCATGGCTGCGACTCTCCAGTCCTTGGCTACCTGGCTGTGCACTCTTGAATGAGTGACTTCATTCTCTCTGGGCTTTCCTCACCCCCTTCATCTTTAAAACAAACTTCTTGGGCCTTGAGACTCTGAGGTTTTTTTCAGCTCTAAATTCTTGGGTATTTTTTTTTTTTTTTTTACCTGTTCATAATGCTGATGGAACTTGGGCTGATTAACAAGAAAATATTTTCCAATTAGAGTAGAAATGGTGACTAACTCACCACTTCGGCTTCTATAGCTCGTTGCCACGAAAGACAGGCTCGCTCAGATGAGGGAGGGCCATGGGCAGGGCAGGTGAGCCTTTCCACCAGCCTCTGGATTCTTAATATCTAACTGTATTGACAAGTGGACGTCCTTCTGTGTCTCCCTTCGAGCCCAGCAGGTCTGGGTCCATTTCTGTTTTCTGATAGGCGGCAGCTCAGAGGTCCTAAATAGATGTTAGGCAAGAGCCCGTCTAGGTCCATGCTTTGTTTACACTGCACCGCTTTTGGGAAAGTGAGGGGGACGCTACCACCCTCACTGCCGTCGCTCATCATCTTAACTAGCAGCGCACATGTGCAAGGGCCACCTGGCCGAGCCGTCTTCCCCGTTAGTCCTGCAAAGTGGTTTTCTGCTTGTTTAGCTCCTCACAGAGCCTTGGTTGGACAGCTCCCCGCCACCTTCCCGCACAGGACAGGGCCTCGCATATGGAAAGGCTAATTCTGGTAGCTTCCATAGGAAGGGGCACACCAAAGCCCATTGCCGTGGGTGTGGTTCATGGAATTTGGAGTGTCCTGGGGGGATTGCTGATAGGTCTATGGATCAAAGATCATTTAAGTTATCATCGAGAGAACACCCCACACTCACAGACAGACTCCGAAATTACAGAACACCAAATTCTTAGCGACTGTCATAAAAATCCCATGTTCCACCATTCGCAGCCAGACCACCGATCTAGTCGTTCCCCATGTTTCTAGCATGTATCTAATCCATCTCAGAATGGGGGAAAACCCTCCCAGAGTGTTGTGTGAGAAAAAACAATCCAAGAGAACGATTGCAGACTAATTTGTACACTCACTCAAATATTTTCCCTTTTATTTTTTTTCATTCCGAAGTCACAAAGTAAAATGGTTGCTGAATTAAAGATTAGCATGTAAGACCGAAATAGGACTACATTCTTATATTAGTTAAAATTCTTTTGGTTGCAAGGAATAGAAATCCATCTTAAGCTAGTTAAGCCAAAAAAGAATTTTATTATAAGGCTCCTTGGATTCAATGGAATCTGAAAGAGCGATACGGGAGGCCTTGGGAGTGGCCAGAATTAGGAGCACAGAGGCTGTCAGGGTCTGCTCTCCTCTCCCTGCCTCCCATTCCCGTTCTGCTGATTGGCATTTTCCATCCCTCAGTCCACATGGTGGGACAGGCTGCCAACTGTTTCGGCATTTCCATGTCTTCATCTTTAGACTCCTTTTGTCAGTTACAGTTCCCAAATCCTGGGGCACGATTCTGGTCGGCCTGTTTGGACCGGGGGTGCCCACCTCTCAACCAATAGGCTGTGCCAAGGGCAAGGCCCGTGGTCCCCGTGGTGGGACCCCACCCTCACCCCCGTGGGAGAGGGCCAGGGGCATGGTTCCCAGGGGTTGGGGATGAGGCGGGCACTGAGCAGACAGAACAGTAGGGCCCCACTGCGTTTCTCAACCAAAATCAAAGGGAAACTATGAAAAAATACTATTTATCTGGAAGTGAGAATAATATATTGTCCTTTGTGGTCCAACAGCGGTTATTAATCTCTAATCCGTGGCCAAATAGTGAAGTGGAATAACGTAGGTTTTCTAAAGTATAAATTATTAATTAGTTTTCATTTAACTTAGTTCATCTGATCTCCCTCAAATTCCCTATTGTTGTATAATCATATATAATGTTCATGTACTTTTTCGTGGAATCCTTACCTGGTGAGCCCATGGAATTCAGTGGCCGACCTTACCTATCAACTATTTGATGGTGATCAGACAACGGAGCACAGTGAGCAGAGAAGACACTGGCTTTCCCCTCGTTTAGGGCGCAGGAAGGACGCTCTGTGCAATGGAGAACTCTGCATTCACAGCAGGCAAGGCATGTGTGTTCTCCATCCGGGAACACGGGGACCGTGGGTCTAGAAGAGGGCGGGACCGGGAAGGCCAGTGCTGCTTAGTGTGAGTGAGGTCCTCCGAGCCAGGGTGTCGGCTATCAGCAGTACTAACCCTCCCAGGTGCCTCCAGGGTCCCAGGTGGGAAATTCGCCTGCCTGGCGGAAAGAGAGACTGGCACCCGTGCGCTGAGGTTAAGAGACATACTCTTGCCGTTTGGACGTATGGCTCACCACTCCTTAGCTACCTACTGCCCCTTTGCTAAAGATGCAAAACACTCAGTTTGAAGGAGGCTCCTGGTTAGAGTTAGGTCTTCAAGGCCAAGGTGGAGAAGCATGAGGCTCCTGGACTCAGAGTGTCTCCAACTGTCTAGAAAACAAATACGAGTATTTTAGGTACCATGGATTTCACTGTTGCTTCAGCCCCCCCCCCCCCAAATTATTGTGATCTGCGTTTGGGGAACTTTGGAGGCTGACAAAGGATGTTACCTCTTTTCCAGCCTTTGTCGGTCTTGGCTCCCTCCTGTGTGCCTCTCGAGAGGCAACTAGGAAGCCAGGATAGAAGAGTCTGTGCTTCGAAGCAGGCAGCCCAGGGTTCAGATCGAGCCTTGGGTCGATGTTTCCTCTCTACGGCAGAGATCCCACAACCGCCCCTCAGAAAGGCCTTGAGGACCAGACCGGCCAGATGGCACCTCTCAGGCAACGGAAGCATTGCACCTGCCAGGGCCCTTCCAGTCACAGGTGACAGAAAATGGACTCAGACTGGCTGGAAAACACAAAGGAAATGATTGAGTCATGTGTCGGAGAGTCTGGGGGTGGCCACGGCCACAGGGGTGACTGGGCACAAGAACTCAGATGACAGCATTAGGTTCTGTCATTCTCTCTTTCCCCTCCCCGTCCCCTTTCTTGGGTTCACTTCTGTCTTTACAGCCAAAGATGGGCTTTCCTCACGTGATGGGGGACCTGGGCCTGGACAAAGATGCACCAGCTGGCCTCGTCCCAGGAAGTGACCCCCGAGGGAAGAGGATGGCTTCCTCTGAACACCCGCATTTAAACCCCAAGGGAAGAATTCTAACCCGACCTAGATGGTGTGCTTGTCCCCAGGCCATGGAATGGCTTCTTACGGCCACTGTGAGTGGAAGCCTTGAGTCAAGCCTCCCAGAGGAGGAAGTCGGGCTGTAGGAAGTTTGCAGGGCCCTGAACACAAGGATTCACCAGGGAGCCAAGGGCAGGAGGAGTTTCTGTTCATGCGTTCCTGCCTAGGAAAGACAAATTTGGTTTGGGTGTGTGATGATAGGAAAAAGTGGTACGGCAGAAGGCCACTATTTGTTAAGTGACTGCTGTATACTTGGCCCTAGCAGTCCAGCAAGGCCCTGCCCTCATGGAACTTATGGGTCAGTGAAACAATTAAACAGAAAATTTTAGTAAAGCATCATAAGTGTCATGAAAAGAGTAAATAGCAAGGGGAGTCCAGGGAAGACTTTCTAGCAGAAGTGACAGAGGGTACAAGTTGGTTACACAATAAGGGGGTGCAGAGTGCTGGGGGCAGAGGGATCAGCATGGACAAAGGCCCCAAAGAGAACCAAGTGGCTTTGATGGGCCTGGTAGTTCCTTCCCTGGCCAGTCTGAATGGTTGGAGCACTGTTGGGGAAAAGTGTGTTCATTTCCTGGGGCCGCCATAACAGATTACCACACACTCGGTGGCTCGAAACAACAGAAATGTCCTCTCTCTCATGGTTCTGGAGGCTGGAAGTCCGAAATTGAGATGTGAGCAGGGCTGCCCTAGGGGAGAATCTTCCCAGCCTCTTATGTCCCAGCCTCTGGCCGCTCCTGGCCCTCCTGGGGCTGCACCCTCCCAACCCTGCCTCTACCTCCACGTGGCCTTCTCCTGCATGTTCTTGTCCTCGCCTCTCTTGGGTAATGCAGACAATCGCCTCATCTCAGGATCCTTAACTGAGTGCCACCTGCAAAGACCCTTTCTCCAAGTAAGGCCACATTCCCAAGGTCTGCGTGCGAGGAAGTGGACATACTTTTTGGGGGCCACCATCCAGTACAGGACAGAGAGTGGAGTAACGACAGATGCTCTGGACTGAGCAGCAAGGCCAGGTCCTAAGGAATCAGGATCTCATCCTAGAGCAGGCCAGTGATGTTTCAGATTGCATTCTAGCAAGAACACTGTGGTGGTTTTGTGGAAGCAGGGCTGTGGTCTGTCAGGGGGCTATTGCTGTGGCTCAGGAGGGAGGGAGAGGGGCTGCCCTAAGGAAGCAGCTGAGCCAGGGATGGAAAGAAGGGGATCATGGATCTGCATAGGAAAGCAGGTCAGCGGGACTTGGGGATGGGTGGGTGGCAGGTGGCAGGACGTGGGCGGAGGGATCTTCATGGCAAATGTGTATCATTATGCTATATATTCTGTGTGTTAATTTTTTCCCAGGGGACATCCTGGAAGAAGGAAAGAATGCTGGCTTTGGAATGAGCTAACCCTGGGTTCAAATCCCAGTGCTTTCACTTCCCAGCTTCTTGACCTTGATTGTTTCTCATTTTCTCTGGGCCTCCGTTTCCTCCTCAAGAAAATGAAGATACAATACTGACTTCCTAGGGCTCTAGGAAGAATGAAGAGACAGCTTGCAAAGGGTGCCTGGCCCAGAGCCCAGCACCACGTGGGTACCCCAAACTGGCTAGTTACCCCCCCTTCCTAGCTGGACCAGCCCCCTTTCCTGCCGGGGCTTCCCCCACCCCCCCACCCCCGGGTTCAGCTGCTCCCACCTCCTACCTCACTCTCATCTGCTTCCTGGCCAGCTGGCGCCTCACCTGCAGACCTTCTCTCCTGGGACCTGCCTACAAGTTCCCCTCTCCCCTGTCCCCGGCCCTTCAACAAATGTTCTCTAGCTTGTTACTCTGAAGTTGCACAAACTGTGAACACGGATAAGCTGTGAAACGGGTGGTCTTAGGCCCTGAAGCACTTGTTTCATTCAGTTCCTGCTGCAATTAGTCCATTCAATCATTCTTCCTGCATTCCCACAACCCCTCACTCAACACACGTGCAGAGCGGGCCGGGCCTGGCACGAACACGAAGCGCAATGTAACTCATTCCACCTCCTGCACTTTGCGGATTGCACTGGGCCACCGACCTTTTCTCTGCCCCTGGATTCTCCTGATAGGCTGCCTTCATGGCTTCCCTCTGGCTCTGAAATCTCTGCAGGTAAAGTGAGGAGTAGCTTGAGTTAGATGTCCTGGGAGGCAGAAGGTGTCCCCTTAGAGAGCCCATCCCCCCAACCTACCTCTCAGGCAGATTTCCAATCTCATCGGCCACGTTGTCCCCAGCCCATTTCCTGCCACCTCCCTCCCACTCCCACTCATGGCTCTGTCTGGTTAGCTGAGAGGGCAGGGCCAGCCTCTTACTTACTGAGAGTCATGTTTTAGGAACGAGAGCACAAAAACCTATGTGGTTTTCTGGGACTGGCCTTGCACAAAGTGGAGAGGGTCTACAACACTCTGCCCCACTGGGGGCTTGGCTTGCTGTTTTGGGCAATGCGGAGGCCTCTGCTTTCCCCCTTTACGCTGCCCGAAGCCTCATGGTGCTCAGGGTTATGTGCGTGCAAGTAAATGTGTCCTGATGGGATTTGCATAGGTCAGGAGCCCTCTCCATAAAAGGACGTTCTCAAAGACTTGCAGCAGAGGTTCTGAGACACTGATTCAACCCACCACCTCAGACAGGCTGTCATGAGGAAGGGGGAGATAGTGTGAACTCTGGGAAGGCAGAAACTTCAGGAAGAACAAACAGTCATTCCATGAATCAATGCATTCATTTATTCCATTAGCATCATTCAAGGCCCTGTGGGGCTTACCACAAAGAATCAGAAACCATCCCTGTCCTGCAGGACCTCAGAGAGTCTAAAGAGAAGGAGGTGAGTACACAAGTCCACGTGTCTTGCTTTAAGGCTATTGCAAAGAAAGCTGATGTCCGGCTGGAACCTCATGTTGAATGCACTCTGGGTCACTCGATTTATAAATTCCTGCTAATCTCTCCAACAATGTTTCAAGATAGGTATAAACACCCCTTTCACAGACGAGGAAACAGAAGGGTGGAGTGTAACTTCTCCGGGAACCAGGCTTTCCAACCCAGTTCTGCTGACCCCAACTATTAAATCTGCTTGTCAAAATTTAAATAAAAAAAAAAAAAACAGATGAAAGAGAATTTGACGCGTTAGAGAAATATTCTTCCTTTTGCAAAAGAATTCGGTTCTTTAATCCTTTAAATTTTGAGTGATTCTAGAACCTTCCCAATAGAATTTTCACTCACCTGACTTTCCTCCACAATTTCAGGAACACCTCCACAGGCAGCATGAAGCTTCACTGGCGGAGGTGTCTGTTGCTCTATCTAGAATAGTACCCAGCCATGGCGGCTTTGGTGATTCCAAAATTTGATATGAGAAGGCCCCAAAAAGGAATTTCGAGCCAGAAGGGAATTTAGATTCTCTGAGCCAAATCTCTCATTATCAAGCATGTAAATTGAGATCAGAGAGGTTAAGTGACTGGCCTAAGGCCACACAGCTGGATCATGGTGGGGTTTTGCCACTCAGTTTTGCCCAGTGCTCCTCAGCAGGGTGAGGGAGGTGGCTCTGCCCTCAGGTTCTGTGGCCCACGGAAGTGCTAGGAAAGAGCACAGTCACCTCTACTTGATGGAGCAACCCGCAGTGTAATCATTCCCAACAGTTTACATGCCCTGGGGTGCCCACAGCCAACTCGATGTACCCTTTGCCAGCAGCCAGACGTCCCTGGTGCCGTGTGGGCAAAACCCGGTGAGTAGCCTCACCCCGTTCAGCCCCACTGCTGTGCATTAAGGGATCGGTTTTCATTTAATTGAAGTTTGACGTATTCTGAGCTGAGGTGGCCTTGCTTTGGCTTTCTGAAGAAAGAATGCAGCCTTAGCCCAAGAGTTTGAGTTTCACATAGCAGCTTCCAATACCTGAGGGAGACTGCCCTACTACTTTCTAGAGTCTTTCTGAACTGAACTTAAAGGTCTGTGCGTTTGCCTTCTTCTTTGCTGTTCCTTTCTCAGCCGGGGCTCACATCTCAGACTGCAAGGAGGTGCGGCTGGGGGGAGCTGAGGCCCGTGGAAAACAGGCTGCCTCCCCTTCAGCACTTGGGTCATTAGCGGGGGCGTTCTCTTGGAGTAGAGGATGAAGCCAGGGAAGGCTCTGGAAATGCTTGCTCGGCTTTGCTATTGTCGCTGTTGTTTACCCAGGCTTCCGTTCGTGCACCACCCACGGGCAGGGTCCTGGAGGCCAGCAGACAGGATCCTGGGAGGGAAGCCGCAGAGTGTGAAGGTTAGCGAGGGACATAAATCAGCCCACAGCCCTGCCAGGCTCGTCAGCTTCTCCCGGCCTGCAGAGTCCTTCCCGCTCTCTGACTCTGGAAACTCCAGCCGCCCCTCAGGCCCTGCCTTCTCCCTGGCTCTGCACAACCACGGTGCGCACATGCTGTGTCTCTCCTGTGTCCATGCTCACCTGCTGCCTCCGCCGGGCCTGCTCCTGCCTGCGGCTGGTCAGACCCCACTCTGAGTCACACACTTGACATTGAACATCCCTTTGGATTCTCACACTGGCCTCATGCAGTAGATGTTTTCCCATCTTGATGCATGAGGAAACAGGGTTCACAGGAGGTAAGGGACTCGTCCAAGGTCACCCGTGGAGTGAAGTGCAGAGGCAGACTCAGCTCCTGGTCCTTGACACCTGCTATAGGGCCGATGCTGGCGCTGGGGTAGGACATGGTCTCTGACCTTCAGCCAGCAATGGGCCTGGGGGACAGGAGTGGTTTTCTTTTCTGATGTATACATTTCTGTTTTCCGAATCTTTTTCAACAAGCCCACGTCACTTGTGTCGTTGAAAATGACATTAATGATGGTGGACTGCAGACAGGCGCTTACCGAGCACCGGACCTGTGTCATCTTGTTTATTGACCTTGGCTGAGGATCCCATGACTGCCATCCTGGCTTTCTAGAGGAGGAAACCAAGTTGGAGAAACGTGAAATAACCAGCAGAGTCGAACAGTCAAGAACAGCAGAGCCAGGCTCGGGCCCGGGGAGGCCTGACGGAGCTTTCCAAGGGGAGATGAAGCTTTGTCTTAGGAATAAAAGGAGCAATCCACTTCATGAGAAATGTCCAGAATAGGCAAATCCACAGAAATGGAAGCAGATGAGTGGTTGCCAAGGGCAGGGGTGGATGGGGACAGGGTTTCCTTCCAGGTGATGACACGTTCTAGAATAAGACAATGGTGAGGGTTGTACAACGCTGTGAATGTACTAACAGTCACTAATGGTAGCTTCTATATTTGCATTTTATCACAATTTTAAAAGTGAAAAAAAAATGCAAGAGACGGAAAAGCTGCTGCTGACCATTTCCAGGGTCAGTTACATTCTGGAAACTCTTTCCAAGGAGGAATACAGTTTCTTCGAAAAACGATAAAAGAATACTAAGAAGAGGCCCATGGGGATGGGGAACCTGAAGACTTGAAACAGGAATCAGATGTCCGTTAGAATTATTTCCTTTGCCAAAGGCGTCCGATGCTCGTCAAAATCCTGGGCATCATTGCCTTTGTCATACCCATTTCAGGGTTGGGAAAACTGAGATGTGGAGAGGTTCAGTGACCTGCTCCGGGTCATGATGCTGGTAAGTGGCCAAGCTGGGTTCTGATTCCAGGTGCTCTGACCTCCAGGTCCACACCGGGAACTGCAACCATCACAGATCTGTGTGCAGTCTTATTACCTTATGAGTGCAACATGGTGCGATTTAACTCAGTGAAAACATTGCCGTCTTTACCCTTCCTGCTTTCGTCAGTAATAGTTTGGCCAACAAGGAGAAGTGCTTCAGAGGTAGGGGGCTTAGTGAAACTGCTGAACATGGGATCCCTGGCCAGGCTGTGCCGGGTGATGACAAATCATGTTCAAATTAACCTTGTGCCCTAAAGGTTGCATTTGGTGGCAGGTGGGGTAGAAGGCATGAGCTCCTGGCCAACTGCACCCGGGGGTGAGCCTGCGGGCCTCCCCCCATCCCGGGTCCCCCCCCACCACTGGCGGGCATGATGGCTGCCGCTCAGCCCGCGGCTTGGGGGCCCACACTGCTGTGGCCACAGCCACTGCCCAGGAACGCTGAGCCAGGGGACAGTTGCACCGAGGTGGCATGAGAGAGCATTTGAAGTTTGAAAAACAAAATAAAAAGCCAAACCCACAATCTTCTGCTGCAGATATTCGTTTAGTCCTGGTGGGGTGGTAGTTAGGCTGTCTCTCTGTGAAGACATCCCCGTGCAAACCACGGTGGAGTCCATCCTTCAGGTTCTGTTTGGCTAAATAACAACAAAAACACCAGTAATACCCCAATGCCGGGCAAGGGTCTGCTCTCTGCATGAGGGTTTGGGGCAGAAGCCCCAAGTCTCAGATCCTGGACCCTTGAAGGACAGAGAGCAGGTCTCTGCCATCCTGCTGCCGTGCCCAGCACCGGGCTTGGTCGTCTCCTGCCCGGACCTTTGCAAGAGCTGGCTAACCCGGTTTCCTGCTCGGACTCATCCATCTTGAGCAAGCCACCAACCACCGCACCCCAGAGTGAACTTTCCAGAGCCAGGTGGGGTCAACTCCCTCCCTTGTTCCATATCTGGTAGTAGTCTCACATCCTTCACAGAATAACACACAGATTCAAGAGAGATTGGAGATGTTGAGTGGGCAGGTCTGGGCAATTATCTGAGGTTTCACAGGTTTCTGGCCTGGCCAGCAGTGTGGACGATGGTCCATTTCCTGGGCGGAGGACAAGCCAGTGTCAGGACTGGGTGAGTGGATGGGGTTGTCGGACGATGGCTCAGCTTCGGACACAATGACATCCGTGCCTGGGACACACACAAGGAGAAATACTCACCGTGATGGAGAAAAAGCAGAGGGCCTATGACAAGACCTGCGGAACACCAGTGTTTAAGGATGGCCATGGAAGAGGGTCTGCATGGAGACACAGAGGGAGGCGGCCGGGCTGGAGGCAAAGCTGGGGAAATGGGTCCTCAAAGTCAGGATGCCAAGGCACACGAGGAGAGAAGAGCTCACCGCCACCTTGGGCAGGGGGAGTTTCCGCGGGGTTGGTGCTGGTAGGGGGAGAAGTCAGATTGCAGTTGTGGGTCGCGAAGGTGAGTCAATGCAGACAGTAAGCAAAGGACGACTTCTGTCAAGAACTTCAGCCAAGAATGTGGGAGAAAAAGAATGGACTGAGTCTGGAGAGGAAAAATCTTCAAAAGAGGTTTTCTTTTTTCCCTCGTTCCCTCCCTCCCTCCCTCCATCGGTCCCTCCCTCCATCGGGGACCCTGACCAGTCCCACGGGGAAAGGGCTGGTGGAGCAGTGGCAGGGGAAGACCCAGGAGGGACAGAATGATCACAGGGAAGGTGGGGCCGGGGAGGGGTCAGAGTCTGCACAGGGGAGGTCCCACTTTCACCACTGCCAAGAGGCGGACAGGAGGGGACAGGTGCAGATTAGCCTGGGGTTTGGGGCCAGGAGTTGGGGAAGTCATCTCTCCATCCTTTCCAGCCTTGCCTCCAAGTGCTCCTGTACAAAAAGGACCGCACACACTCGTTCCCCTGTGTGCCTGGCTTTTCTCCACGTCACTGCATCTGCTTTCCCCGTGCCCTTCATGCTGTCTTTCAGCGCAGAGGGGAATCCGGATTTCATGGGGCCTGAAGTGTGCACAACTCAGGACGGCTTTGCTAACAAAAAGAATGCTCACATCCACACCTTTGGCAAGTTTTACAAAAATACATGAACATGTGAACACATTTCTTAGCTCCTCCTAGGACCTTGAAAGGGACCCATGTAAGCTCGGGTCCTCAAAGGTCAAGCTTTCTAAATCTTCCTCGACTCAAATGTTAAAATCCTATGTGATCTTCAAACCTGAGCAGCAGGAACCACAAACCAACCAAAACAAAGAAACCCCCAAAGGAACAAAAAAACTTCCTCCATGAAGCCCTTTTGAATGGAAGGAAGGAGGTAGAGCCTCGGTGTCCTCATCTGTAAAATGGAATTGAGAGCATCTACCACCTTGCTGGAGGATTAAGTAAGGTGATATATGGGACAGAATCTGGATGGTTCCTTCCCCATAATTGGCACTTCCTAAACCTAAACCAAATAAAACGCTTTCCTTTCTCACTCATCTCTCTGACCTGCATGTTAGTTATTTGCATGCTCACCTTCTTCTCCTTCCCAGCGGACCCCACACACCTTGCACGTCTTGCTATTTTAAATCCTGGACCTGTGCGTCTTGCAGATGGTGGGGCGTTTGATGCATGGATCAAATGAATGGATCGATGGATGAACTGCGGACAAACCACTTCTTTAGGAAGGATGTTAGGAGACTTGCTTAGAACCCCACATGAATGAGTTTTCCAGTGGAAGCTGTGGATTCTCCGTGCCCACACTGGGGATAGGGAAGAACAAGAAAGTGTCATGGAGCGTAGCCCTCATTTGGCAGAGGAAGCAGAATGTGGCGAAGTCAGGGCCTCGCTTCAACCAACTTTCAGGGTTTAGCTGGCAGAATTAGGAATCTTTAAGACAGGATGGTGAGCCATGCTGCTTGGACTAAACATGGCAAAGACCCCCCCCTCACCCCCAAATGAGGCAGAAGCTGTCAGACGCAATTCACAAGTCTAATGAATATGTAGTATAATATGGGTGGATTTCTTACTTTATTCATTTTGAATACATTGCTGCTTCGGGAAATCTCATTTCCCAGAGCTACCTGTGCGGGGAGAAAGTGCTTTATGGTTTACTTTTCCAAGGACTTTCATGAGGTTAAGTGAAAAAATATATATATAAAAGTGTTTGAGAAACTAAATGCTACCCAAATATATTTTGTTATTGCTATTAGTATGCCTCCCTGGCCTGATCTCTCTTCCCCCCTTCTTGCCCCCCCCTTGTCCTTCCCCTCTCTTCCTTCAGACTCTGTGTCCCATGAATTTCTTGTCATTTCCCAAACACTTCCTGGGGCTCGTTGGTCCACACGGCCAGGGGAGCCTGTCCACGCACATGTCTGCCTATCCCCAGATCCCAAAGTCCTTGAGAAGAGACCTGGCACACAGTAGGAGCTCTGCAAATGTTTGCTGGATGGATGATACTCTAAGATGACGGGAAAATAGTGCTTGTATAATTTCATCTGGATCATTCGGTTGTACAGCCTCTTAAGGAAGGCAAATTTAGTTCACAAGACACCGGCCCCCTTCATTATTCCTAGGAAAGAAAGGCCATTCAACGTTCTATAAATGTTGAAAAAAATATGTCCCCTTTCCTCCCAGAAATCATAATATGCCTATTCTGAAGTAACTTCTAAACCACCCTTAGTATCACGTTGAGGGAGTCAGCTCTCTGTTGGGGAAAAAGCCCCAGTGAGATATCCAAGGATATGGGTTTAAATCCACATGATCTTGTCTAAAACCTTTGACTTCTTGGAGTCTCAGTTTCTTCTTGTGTAAAGTGAAGGTAATCATCCTGTCCCGCCTTCCTGGGGGGACTGTTTTTGAGGTCAATAGAATAATGCGCGTGTCTACGCAAGCCCTGTACCCATACGCTCCCTCCTCCCAGCACAATCTTTTTAGACAGGACCTTGGTAGACTCAAAAGATGTTTACTGATAAACATTGGGAAGGGGTCAGCAATGAAAGGGAAATACTAGAAAACTGTGAAGCAACAACTCTCCCTGGGGGTAGAGCAATTGGTGGTTTTACCAAGTGGATTGTTCTAAACCTGGCAAATGAGACCACTTGGTGGGAAGAACGAGGGCATAAAGCATAGGGGAGATAATCCCGGGGTCTCCACTCCTCCTTTCCTGCTCTCGCAACACAAGGAATCCATTGTTTCTGGTTCCCTCAGGACCCTACGCTATGCTGGTCACATCCATATTCCGCACCTCCCTCAAAACTCGTCCTTCCCACTGAGATGCTCAGTATCTGCCATCTTAAAAATATCCTCCCTCAACCCGATAAACCCCTGGCTCTGCTTCTTCCCTTTCACCGCCCAGCATCTTGGTAGAGTTCAGTGCTCACTCTCTTCACTTCCTTGTCTCTTATTCACCACTGTTATTCTTCCATTTCTCCACAGAATCAGCTCTTGGCGAGAACCCCAATGTCCATGGTTCTAAATCCAGTGAACATCTTGGAATCCAGTGAACTCTGGTCTTCATCATATTTGTGATGATCCTTCCCTCCTCCACAAGGTGCTGCTTTCCTGTGAGGGTGTCCATGGCATGATGCTCTCCGGGCTTTCTTCTTGTCCATGGCTGCTCTTTCTCAGTCTCTGGTGTGGGTTGAATCATTTCCCCCCAAAAGATGCTTAAGTCCTGACTCCCTGTACCTAGGAATGTACCTCATTTGGAAATAGGGTCTTTGCACGTGGAATCAAGTTAACATGAGGTCATTAGGGGTGGGCCCTAATCCAAAGACTGGTGGAAAATTTGGACACGGACACAGAGGCAAGGTGGCCATGTGACAAGAGAGGCAGAGAGGGGCATGATGCATCCATAAAATAAGGAGTGCCACGGGTTGCCACAAGTCACCAGGAGCTAGGAAGAAGCAAGGAAGGACACTCCCCGTGAACCTTCAGAGAAAGCATGCCCTGCTGACACCTTGACTTTGGACTCTGGCCTCTAGAACCGTGAGGTAACAAATTTCTGTTGTTTTAAGCCATCGAATTTGGGGTACTTGGTTATGACAGCCCTAGAAATGAATACAGTCTCTTTTTAGGCTCATCCTACGTTAGATGTCGGTTTTCCTAAACACTTAGACTTCTCTTCATTTCTCTACATATCCTCCTCCCTAAGTGACCTCCTCCACATCCCCACGTCAGCCATGGCTTCTCCGCCTGTAAACCCCCCCATTTCAGTGCTTAACTCAGACCCGACTCCCACGGGGAAGCTTCTGCATAGATGCTGTCAGTGTGCCTGCCCACATGCCTGGCTCTCCTCACTACCAGTTCAGCTTCTTACTGGGAGCTGCTACTCTCTGCCTGAGCACTTTTGCTGGCTGCAGGGGGATGCGGGCAGGCCAGAACACCAGAGAACAAACACCTCCAGGAGCCACCTGCCAACGATGGCAGACGGGAGCTGGAGAATATCCAACCCAGCTTCCTCACCGCCCAGTGACCTAGAACATCTCCAAGAGACCCCAGCAGACTCAGCCTTACTGGCCCACGGGGTAACCTACTCACTAACTTGGTCCATATGGGCCTTCTTCTTGGTCACCACTCCCCTCTCACGCTTCCTGAGGTCACCTCCCAAACACGCTGCTTACACCCAAATCCTCGTCTCAGGGTTCACCTCTGGGGGAATCTAACCAAGATGCTGTATCTGCATTACCAGCTTGGGCCAGGTTCTTCAATTATTCTTTCTAACAGCATGATGCACCTTGGCTGCATAGCAGCTCTTACAGTTTATGTGTACATATTTCTCTTTGTGATTATTTGACCAGTGTCTGTTTCTTGTGCTAGAGCAGGGGTCAGCAAGCGACAGTCCTCAAGCCAAACCAGACATGACTCTTCATTTCCATATCATCTATGGCTCCTTTCGGCCACAACAGCAGAGCTGGCTGGTTTCGATGAAGACCTCATGGCTTCCAGAGCCAAAATATTTGCCACCTGATCCTCTGCAGAAAAAGTTTATTGACCCCTGTGCTAGGCTGTAAGCTTGTATCAGTTAGCTTTGGCTGTGTAAGGAACCATCCCCAAACTTGTTCAAAACAAACACCATTTATTTAGCCACAGTTCTACGAGCTGGCTAGGGAGCTTTTCCAGTCTAGGCAAGATCAGCTGATTTCGGCTGAGCTCCCTAATGTGCTTGTGGTCATGGTGGGTCAACCGGAGGCAATGGCCCTAGCATGGCTTTACCCGCTCTTTAGATGTTGGCAGCTGTCTGCCAGGGAGAGAGCAGCAATTGGGCCTTTATGTCTCTCGCCGTGCAGCAGGCTACCTGAGGCTTTGTCACATGGTGACGGTGGTAGGGGTTCTAAGAACAACCAGACAGGACGAAGCACAAGCATTTTTGAAACCTCTGTTGGGAGCATGTTGGCTAACATCCCATTGGCTGAAGCAAGTCCCACGGCCAAGTTCAAAGCGGGAAGGCACTCAAAGGGCATGGCAGGGGTGTGGGTACAGAGAGGGGAAGAGACTGTGGCTCCTCGCCACAATTCACCCTGTCGATGAGGGCACAGGCCCCGTCTGCATTTGCTCATTATTTGTTGATAGTGCCTGGCACGCAGTAGGTGTTGAATAAATATTTATTAAATAAGCGAATAAACCTTAACTGTTTGATAACAGTTGTCTTTTATTGAGCCTTAGCTATATAGTAGGTGCTACTGGAAATATTTCACATGCATTAGCTAATGCTTACCTTATAAGGTAGACATTATCAGTACCCTTTTACAGACAAGAAAACTGAGGTTTAGAACCGGTAATTTGCCCTGTAAAACACAGTTAAGAAGAGAGGAATCAGAATCTGAAACAAATCTGTTTAACTGCAAAGCTTTGCTGTTAACCACTGTTCTAGAATCCTCTTATGATTATTGCTTCTTTTTTTCTTTTTTACTAAAAGCTTTTTTTATAGTTGAAAATTTCTTCCTTTATTTTAATTTTAAAGTTGCCTCTCCCGGCCTCCCCTGCATCACCTCCTTGGAGGTCCAAAGGTCCTATTAACACCTCACAACAGATCTCTCATTCTCGTGCCAGGTGGTACTTTTGAGTTAAAAAAGTAAGTTTGTGGGGCAATCAAGAGCCCCACATCTAAAGTCACTGCTCTTGATGGCTCAGCAGAGGGGAGGGCCAGTATTTCACCCAAGAAGGCAATAAATCCAGCCCCAAAGGTAACTGAGAGGTGCTGAAACAGCCTTATTTATCTTATCTGTCAGACCTTTCAGTCCCGACATGAGGGAATCCATGGATCAAAACCAGAATGGTCTCCAGTAAACACAGTCTTCTAAATGATCATCATTATTCAGAAGTCAATAATTAATCAGGTCCACCAACATTTATTTAACATTTACTCTCTTCCAGGCATTATGCTATTTATGATAGGGGAATGTAAGGGAACAAGAATCCCTGTGGTCCAGACGCTCATCTAGGCATACTTATTTGACAATGTATTGAGTGTACCTGTGGAGACACGCCCAGAAAATACAGAAGAGGGGCTCTGAACTCAATGTGAGTGGTGGGGGTGGAAGGGAAAGATAGGGAATTCTATCCAACTTTTAGAATCCAATTCAGGGTCAAACAAGACTGGGCTTCCAAAACAGTATAACTGAGCCATCAAGTTCATGGACTGAAGGGTCAGACAGACTGGGGTACTATGCTGTTTCTGCCACTTGTTAGGTATGCAATTTTGTGAAAGATAACTTCTCTTAACTTGAATTTCTTCATTTATAAAATGGGCTAAGAAGAGCATCTGCTTTACATACACGCCAAGTGCTTAGCACTGTTCCGGGCACACAGTAAATGTCCAAAAGTGATGTGTTATGAGTGGTTGAGATAGTAGTTGTCCTGATATTGGCCTTCTCAACCAGTTGCGATTCCCTTGTTTACTCAAGAAATATTTGCTAAGGGTCTGTCATGACAGCTTCAGTTAGAGAGAAAAATGACAAGGTACACATCATGCTCTCCAGAGGCTTATGGTTTGGTGTAGAGAACACACACGTATAAACAGCCACCTTCTTGTCCAGACCCAGAAGCATCCAGTAAGCATGGGCCTGGAATTCTCCTGTGTGGAAGGAATGGTTTCCCCTATACACCCCCAGCTGTGGCTCTCTTGAACCATTCTGAATCTTTTTGATTTCAGATTCATCCCCCATTTTCCATGTGTATTCTCTCTGTCTTGGTGGTTTTTACAACTGGTTTTGTACTGACCTCTGGCTTTCAGTTTTAGCTAGGGTTGATGTTCTCCCTTTGGATTATGAGATGTTCTCTGCGTGGATTATGTGGATTATTTGAGGGCCACTCCAGGCAAACATCTTACCTGACCTGGCTTAAGCAAGAGCTTGATCCAAGCTTAGTCCTTAGAGGTTGACCAGATTAAAAAGGATCTTAAGGGAGGAATGTGAAAGCGCTATGGAGAGCCCTGGGGGAAAGTCAGCCTGGCCTAGACTTCTGCACATGAGCTCGGTGGGCGGGAAGCAGCCAACCCTTATGATGTGCTATGCGCAACACTGAGCACATCCTTGCAAACTCCTAACTGACCTCGTGTGTGTCTGTGTCTATATATTCTTTGTTAACATTCATGCAAAGTCTTCACATGCTTGACTATGACTTGACATCTAAAACTCCATCAGTTTATTTATTAATGTTAACAAACTGGTTTCAGCCATAGGACATTAGATGCTAATTTTTCAATAAAGCCTTATCTCTGGGATTGCTTCGTGAAACTAAAGAGGAAAATACCTGGCCCATCTAATTCATTATCACAATCAAATCATGTTAAAAGGTTATTTGTAGAATAAGATTAATTTAGGGAATTACATTAGCAGCTCTCATCATTATTGATTATTTAATTATCAACCTTTAAAAATTGTCTCCAGTTTTGAGATTTTAAGATCAGACTGAGATTTGTGATATTGTTCTTTACTTCCATTCCTCTTGTAGCACCATGTCTTGCAATATCGTTGAATGAGCACTGGGCTCACCTGGATTCACAACCTGGATCCTTCATTTAGCGGCAACCTGGGGAAGTCAGCTATTCTCCCTGAGTCTTGAGGTCTTCACTCATGAATGGGGAAAATGATACTAATTTTGCAGAACTAACACAAGGATTAAATGAAACTGTACTTATGAAGGCACTATTTAACAGTAACAGCTAACAGTTATGAGTGTTTATCATGTGCTAGGAGCATGTGTAAGTTCCTAACACATCATGGTTGGTAGTACTTATTGACCTATTTAATTTTTTAAAAGATTTTATTTATTTATTTATTTATTTATTTATTTATTTATTTGAGTGGGGAGGGAACAGGGGGAGGAGCAGAGGGAAAGGGACAAGCAGACTCTGCACTGATCATGGAACCTGGCATGAGGCTCGATCCCACAACCCCGAGATCATGATACGAGCCGAAATCAAGTCAGACGCTTAACCGACGGAGCCACCCAGGTGCCCTTGACCTATTTAATTTTTATAAAACTCTCTGAAGTACTTATTATTACAGCCATTTTACAGGTAGGAAAACTGAGGCCCCAGAACCCTTAGTAAAATTTGGTTGAAGTTCTTAGAATGAATAAGCAGTAGAGCAAGACTTTGAGTCCAGCTAATCTGGCTCCAGGGTCTACACATTAACCACTACTAAAATTCATGTCTAATCACTAGGGAGCATTGCCTCTTAGTGCCTCCTAAATCAGTGTTCAGTGTATAGTGGGTGCTCAATAAGCATAAATGTAGCCAACAATTGGAGTCCTCAACAGATTGTAACCTCTTTTTTTTTTAAGATTTATTTATTTATTTATTTATTATTTATTTTATTTTGTTTTTTTAGAGAGAGAGAGAGTGAGCACGTGTGAGCCAGGTGTGGGACAGAGGGAGAGGGAGAGAGAGAATCTCAAGCAGACTCCCTGCTGAGCCTGGAGCCCGACGCAGGGCTCGATCTCACAACCCTGAGATCAGGACCTGAAACTGAAATCAAGAGTCGGTCACTTGGTTGAGCCATCCAGGCACCCCTGTAACTTTTTTTGAAGATAGCACAGTGTCTTATTTACCTTTGCGTCTATCCTTCACAGATGCTAGCACTGTAGTAATAGAAACTCAATATTGTGTGTGTGCATGTGTGTGTAGTTGGAGGATCGAGATTGGGGGAGGAGGAGAGGGGCAAAAAAGATAAGATAAAGATTTTACTAATTCCATAGGTAACTTGAAATCTAAAGATGTTACAATCTCCACTCAGAGTCTTTTGGAGAAACATCCTGTCTGACACTTCCCAGCGTAACATAGCCAGGCTACTCTGCCTAGACTACCCCAGGTCTGAGAAATCAAGTCTGGACATACTTTTTTGGAGAAATATTGGTAGGTAACAAAGAAACAAACTTGGAACAGTTGGTGCATTAATACCTGAAATATAATTCAGATGAAGTCATATCTAGAGTCTGCCAATTTTCAATTGCTTCCAGCATCTTAAACACCAAGTGCCAAAACCTATCCACCTCACTCACCAAACACCTCTGCTTCCCAGTCACTGGGGTTTAAGATCCCCATCTTTGAATCCCCCTTCTTCCTGGGCACCCCCTCCCCCCAAGTCAGTTTCCAGGGCCCTGGTGTCAGCCTTCCCCATGCCATTCACACTGGCTCTGTGTTCCTGGCTCTTCCCAGCTGTCTGCCGCCACCAAAGCCTCCTCACTGGCCTCTCACCCTGTTCTTGTCTTTCTCCAACCATCGATGCACCACTGTTCATTCATAGTTTTAAGTACATCATCACCCTGCCTTTCCGACCACTCTTCTCTTCAGCTGGACCCTCCTCTTTCTCACCACCTTTCAATTCAAATAACCATCTTGCCATTTACAAGCCAAAGCCAAAGAGACATGTCATCAAAGGGGGTGAGGATCTTTTAATTTCTCTTCTCAAAAGACACATTGTCTAACACCGTCTACTCACCAACTGTCAGGACACATCAACAGTTTCTTCATTACCTGCTATGCGTTGACACTGGTCTCATCGATGTGTTGTCCATCAGATCTGAACCTCACCTTTCTTGTGGACAGGACTGCCTCAGTCTTACTTGTTTGCTTTGTTGGTCTGTGCCAATTACTTTTGAAGGAAGCCGCTTTGGAGCACCTCATCTAGCTATGGACATGCCTCCATAGAAGGAAAGGCAGAGTGAAGAGCAGAGGGCTAGAGGAGGCAGCCAGGGGCCAAGAGCTGAAAGTATGGAGGTGGATGGTGGTGGGGGTGGGGGGGTGGGAGCGGTGATTGTGTCCTGGGGCCCCGTGCTCACTCCTTTTGACCCCTTCAGATACACATAATTCCTCAAATGCCATGCATGAAGTGACTAAGTTGATTTATTTTTCTCCCCAGGAGGACCATGATGGATCTCAGTAGAAGGTTTTGGACTCAGCCAATAGAAAATGCATGTTCTACAGATTTGGAGACAGGCTCATCTATGATAGAATGGACATTAGCATCATCCTATTGACAACTGGACAAATTATTTCATCCACTCCTGCATTTTACAGGTTCTAGGTCACTCCCAGCCTGGGATCCAGTACTCTCACCTGCTTTAAACAGGTGATAAGTAAGTTGCTGATTCTAGAAATTTTTCACACTTCTCACCAGGCTCTTTATTCCAGCTAATCTCTTATACATGGGTCACTTGTAAACGACTTAACATAGAAATTTTGGGGTTCCTGGGTGGCTCTGTCAGTTAAGCATCTGATTCTTGATTTGGGCTCAGGTCATGATCTTGGGGTCCTGAGATCAAGCCCCACATCGGGCTCAGCACAGAGTCTGCTTGTCCCTCTCCCTCTGCTCTTCCCACCACTCTCTCTCTCTCTCTCAAAATAAAATAGATAAACATAGAAATATCTCTCCTATATCCAAATTGTTTACCTGGAAATACAGACCCCTCAGTTTGCTATGCATCCCTTTAGAACTCTGTGACATCTTTCTTCTTAACAAATGTCACATCTAGGTCTTCAATATTTTGTCAGAGACTCACGAAGGATTTGGGCTATTGGTCCATGACCATTTGTTCCTGCACTCTTTTTCTCATTTCACCTAGGAAAAACTTGACAGTAACCTACAGCTTCTGCTGTGTGGAGCAGTTTTTTGTATCACCACAATATCACAAGGGGACTCGGATTCTGTAGGGAACAAGCAGTAAAGTCTCAGAATCAACAAACATTTGTTAATGTCTCTTCAAAGTCAGAAACATGACTTCATGCAGTTAATTTCTTTTTTTTTTTTGCATACCAACGTGTTCATGGCACTTTACTGGGCACTGGGCGGTGGGGCAGACATGATGTTGAGGAGAACGAGGAAACACATGTAAGACAGGGACATTGCCCTTAAAGGAACTACCGGCAGGTTTGTTATTAATGGTGGTTATGTTCTGTCACTATCGCACAAACATTGAACTCAGTGACTAGTGAGCTGTGCTTCCTAGAAACTTAGCATTAGGTTCCTGTGAGCCTCTGGTCACGGCATTTTCATTAGTCGATCAATACATAACCTCGTTTTATGTGTGTTTCTCCTTAAAGATGCCTTACTTGATATATATTATTGATTCATTACCATTGAACTCCCAGCCAAGCGCACTATAACTCATCCTGCACCAAGCTTGTCTAACACGTTCTTTCTCTGGAAGGCATCATTAAAACGGGGCTATTTTAAATAGTAAAGGGACCAACACAAAGCACAATGCAGAATTGGTGATAATGAGGATTGACTGTGTATTCCAAAGGGCATGTTAACAACAAATTATAAAATTTACAAGGCAGGGATGCCTGGGTGGCTCAGTTGTGAAGCGTCTGCCTTCGGCTCAGGTCATGATCTCAGGGTCCTAGGATGGAGCCCCGCATCGGGCTCCCTACTCAGCGGGAAGCCTGCTTTTCCCTCTGCCCCTCCCCCTGCTGTGCTCTCTCTCTGACAAATAAATTAATTAAATCTTTAAAAAAATTTACAAGGCAGAATTGAGGCAAAACCAAAGTATTAGAGCCAGAACCAGCTACGTAATTGGTAGGGTCCCGTACAAAGTGAAAATGCAGGGTCCCTTCTTCAAAGACAGCATTGAAGCAGGTGTGGGCCTTCGTGAGCATGGGCCCTTTGGCCTGCTCCGTCCTCGATTAGTACAGCCTGGGGAGCGGGGCTGGCCCTGTGTCAGGAAAGGTTTACGGTGGGAGTAGCATTCGAATTAAACCTTGGATGGCTTGAAAAAGTGGCTCCAATGAGTGGCTGAATACCACCAATTCACACAACGCCGACAGTGCTCACAAACAAACAGCTGGGCACTGTGTTCCAGACCCCACAGTACAAAGGCTGAGCATGTATTGACCCTGACTGTGTGCAATGTCGTGGGGTGAACCCTTAACAAGCATCCTGTCACTTAACATCACCTCAACCCAGCGAAGGACAAGCCGTTATTTGGTTGAGGGAAGGGAGGCTTGGTGAGGCTGGATCACTTGCCCAGTGATGCACACTGGCCAGAGGAAGGTTCTGAACTGGGCTCTCTGATCCCAAAACGACGTACAATCTTGACCATACGGTAGTTGCCTATACAATAGGAAGCACACAGTGCCCTGTTTTCATGGAGTTGGCTTTGGTGGTCTCACAGCCGATGGGCCAGGGATGCAGAGGAGACGGCCTGAGCCTGAGGGGTGCCTCCAGTCCTTGCTCAGTCCTCAGTCCTATTGGCTCTTGTCAAGGAGACACAGTCATGCATTCTAGGCATAGACCAAGGCCTTGCACTTGTATAGCCCCTTAGAGTTTACAGAGTGCTTTTGCTGGTGTATCTGGTGCATTCTTACAACAGACTTGCAAATTCCTTAACTCAAATTTCACAGCCAGAAAACGGTGAGCCAGGGTGAGTGACTAGTCCAAGGTCATGCAGACCCGGATCTTCTGGCCCCTGGTTCCACCCCTCCATCTTCACCCAGAACCCTTCCAGGGACCATTAGTTGAAAACTTAATGGTATAGAAACTCAAGGACTCTCCACGTGCCCCTGCCTATAGCCTCTCACTGATACGGTTTGTGTGTTCAGTTTTGTTTAGCAAATGCCCTCTCCTGTTGATTCCGGTTCTTTAGTAGTGGGGAAAGAGCACCGAGAGTTCAGTAGGATCATTAATACTCTGACTAGTACAGGAATCTGCTGGCACTTCAGGTCAGTCTGTGGGCTGCTCAGCGGAAGGGGGTTTTCTAGCTCCTCCGAAGAACAGGGCAATTAAGCAAAGTTGCTGGAGCGGACTTGCCTTGGTAGGGGAAAGGGAGAGCAGAGCAGTGTGTAAAGACTCAGGCACCAACTGGCATCCTCACTCAGCACTGGAAGGCTCTTTGGATCCGGAAGCTGAGCCTTTCCTTGCTTCTCTGCGGCCTTGGCACCTGCCACCTCCCTGTCGCGCGGCCAGTCAGGCCTCCCGGGCTCTCTGTCTTACAGCACATGTCAGGGGATGGGGCGCCCCTTCTTCCAACAGCCACAGAAGGAGGAGGGCAAGACTCTTTCTATTGCATGCTGAGCTGGGCCTCGAGGGGAAGGAGGGAATAAAAAGAGATGCTGGCTCTGTTTTCCAGAATTAATGGGTAGTGTCTGCCGAGGCTATTTGCACTGTAAACGAAATTAAACAACAAAAAGCAGGGAGGAAGCAACCCCCCCCAAATGATCAAAAAACATTCTGATGGTGGGTGTAAAGCTCACTTTCCCTCGGCTGCAGAGGTCCAAGTGTGTGTACCTGCTGTAAAGATGATCTGCCGAAGACAATACCTACGCAAGTCACTTTTTCTCAGGGACACATGCACACGCATACATTTCGAGAGGAAGGCACACTTTGCCGCCCCTGAGCAGTATCACATGTCCGCGTCATAAGCCGTACGTTTCATATGTCATCGAGGGGTCCGAATCTCAACTGTAAGGCACTGGAAATTCGTGAAAATTATCCAAAGTGGGGGGTAGAAATTCAGCAACTTTATTCTGTTAAGTAAGGAATAATTCTGTGGTAGTTAAGCATCCTTCTGTCTCATCAAGAAATTTTGTGGTAGA
Organism: Halichoerus grypus; assembly: GCF_964656455.1. Lineage (NCBI taxonomy): Eukaryota > Metazoa > Chordata > Mammalia > Carnivora > Phocidae > Halichoerus > Halichoerus grypus. Next base: position 93,517,154 of record NC_135718.1, on the reverse strand, counting down.
CTCATTCTATGGAAAGTTTTGTCTACAATTTTCCATCTGTTGTGATAATCGTTATTAATCAAGCTGCTGTCATGCCATCTTGGGCTGTGATTTTTGTCAACTCCTCACTTCTAAGTCAGGTCCGTCCTGGGGAAGGAAGAGGTACCTGAAGGGCTCAGATGGTGCATTCTGCCCCACACCACATGAGAAGTTTCTGGGCTGCTCAATACCATTTTCTAAAAGAAACCTAAACTGGAGTCTGTAAACATCTATGTTTTCTAAGACACACCCAGAGGATTTTCCCCCAGAAAATCTGGGAAGCCAGTTTCCTCACCCACAAGTACTTACATGGATTTTATCCACGTCTCTGATTCTACCAGAAAACTCCCTGGTTGCTGTCTACCCCCGAGTCTGGGTTTCTTAGCCCCTGGAGTCCACATGTACTAACCCCCATTCCTAGGCGGTCAGGCTCGGTGGCCAGAGGGGAGTCCTGGGTCCTTGGAAAACCAGCTTCTCTGCAGTAGCCCCAGATCAGTGGTCCACAAAAATTATGCTGACTGCTTTAGAGTCTGTTTGTTTATTTACTCTGTATTATCTTCAGAAAGCAACTTAGGCTGAATGGTGTTTTAAAATTAATTTGAGAATCTCATGCTCTGCTTGAGGTAACTGGCTACAAGTAGAGGTATTTCAAAAACTAGAACCCCAGGGTTGGGAGACATAAAACAAAGTGGTAGTGGATTTCCATGTTATGAATTAGGACAATGGCAAAAAATTTACAAGTAGAAGTTTGTGCTTAAAGACACTAGAATTCATCTTGTTGGACATATCAACAAAGCCTCCTTCTCTGTAGTCCTCCGTTGATCAAATTCTCCCTCCTCTCCTGGTCTTCCCATATATTTCACTTGAAAGGCAGACACAACTGAGCCTTCCGGGAAAACAAGTTCATAATAGCAATAAATGATGTAGTAAACGTATTGGGGCTAATGGATAGATCTTTTCTATCTCCTCATACAGAGTAGAAATCCTAATAATACCAAAACAACCACAACTAAGATTTATTGCTTGCCAGACATGGTGCTCAGTGATTTGCATGGATCATCTCATTTCTTGGCCACGACAATCCTAGGATGACATTACTGTTATTATCCCATTGTACAGATGCGTTTTTAAAGCCACTTTCCAAAACTAGAACTGGTTATATGACTCGTTCTACAACTAGTAAGGAGCAGAGTGAGCAAACTGAACTCAGGTTTGTGTGACTCCAGAGCCCATGCTCTTAAACACTGCACTCAACTGGAGAAAATGAGCTTCGAGCAGGAACTGGGAATTGGGAGTTCACAAGAATTCCTCCACCTTGAAGGAAAGAGTCAACTGTGTTCATTCATCTGCGCTTACCAGGACAGTTAAGGGTTATCAGGTTAGCCCAAAGTTCAGGTAACTGGAATATGCCATCGTCAAGTAATTTAGATTAATTAAGACTTAACCTTTTGTTGCCTTTTCTGTTGTTCCTTGGTCTTTATGTTTCTGCATTTAGATATCTAGCTTACCCTTCTTATGGTGTTCCTTGTTATACGTAAAATTTCCTGACTTTCATGTACTTCTCATTTTATCTTCATGCCATCGTCACATTTTTTCTGTGCTTGGAGGATATTTTCTTTGTATATCTTGATTTCTCTTTCCCACAGTTTTTCTGAGCAAGCCAAGAAGCTCTCCTGCAAAAAAACAGGTATGATTCTTAATGCCTGTCGTCTGTGCCTTTGCTCTACACTAGATTAACTTCAACTTTTTAATTTTTTTCTCTCTTTGCATCCCCTCAGCCTTTATTTACTTTATTCTTTTTTTCATTTTCCTCTCCTTTTCTGTACTAAGTGTTAAACGCAGCTCTTCTCACTGAGGAAAGCAGCCCCTCCAGGAAAGAGGAGATCGGGCTTTCCAAGCTGCCAATTCAGCATGGCAGGGGAGGAGGCCATGGAGAAGCATACATTTAAAATTGCTGATAGGCATAGAAAAACCTTGTAGGGTGGTTGAAAACTGTGGAATCCATGAATTTTCTGGGACTGCGTTCATTACTCATGAACTTTGGCAGGTGGAAGGCTGCTCACCTCTCCCGGAGGATGACTGCTCCAGCTAATGGAATTCTTCTGTTTTCCTATGGCTCTGTTTTGTTATCTTTAGGCACTGAGTCAAGTGGCATGTGCCAGTGGGGGTGGCAGTGCCCCGCTGCTACTGTCCTGGCATGGCTATGACCCTTCTTTCTGTATCAGCGTCAAGAGGACGCCGTCAGCCCGTGGCGCCCAGCGAAGCCCTCCACCCCACCTCCTAGAGCACCACGTTGTCTCCAGATCCTTCCCTTTCGCCATTAACTGTGACATACCCAGCACGGGAAATGAAGGTTGGAGAGATCAGTAAATGGACGCCCTTCTGCATCCTGACGGTGATATTTTCCTTGGGATTTCTCTTCTGCTGACTATAGTTTCAAATTCTAATGTTACTGTAACTAATTCCTGGCAGATGATGGATTTTTTTTAAGCACAATTAAATTAAAGCAGACTTTGCTTTTGGTAAACTATTTTTAGTAAAATGTATAGGATGAAAAAAAAGCCCAACCCAACACTAACAACATGCTCAATCTGGATGTGAAAGCACGTTGTTCACTCAAAACCCTTATACATATTTTGTGATTGTTTGAGAAATGAACTGGCTTACTCATCTAAAAGAAATTTAACCTTGTATAACTAAGTACAAATCCATGGCAAGACATCTGAAAAATCTAATCTATATACACTCAAATGAAAGATTTTAAACTATTAAAAATGTTAATATGCCTGCAGATATACCATTATTTGCATAAAATAGTAAAGAGGGGGTTGTTGTACGAAAGATGCTAGGATGTGGGATTTGAAGTATCTAGGCTCAGAAAATACCTAAGGACCCATAGAGTGAGCATCTTCCCATCTTAAAGTCAATTTCAAGTCCCATAAACAATGCCCATTGCGTGGCATATATAGTGTGGTGAGGAATTCCAGTGCCTAATTACATGCTTAGCAAAGAGGAAAAGGCAGAAGGTCCTTCATTAGAGGTTGGCTTTAAAATGGGCAGTGTTTAATTCCATGTGACCCCCAATTGGCTCCTAATATAAATGGCCCTAAAGTTTCTCTCTCTTTTTTCTCTTTTCCACCGAAGAGAATAATGAGTGAGAAAATGCAGCCCACTGAGAAGCAAATCCTCGCTGCAAACCCAATGGTTGGAATTCCTGACTTGATTTATTGCTCTTATGTACTCCCTTCTCCCTGGCAGGAGCATCCTCGCCCCTGCCCAGGACCACGGAGCCACTTCCTCTGCACTGCTCACCGAGCCAGCCATCCATTATCCCTTCCACTTAACAGCTGTTTCCTGCTTGCACTCCATGCAACATGAGGCTTTTAAAAATCTCCCTTCCTCCCGCCCTCCCTTCCTCCCGCCCTCCCTTCCTCCCTCCCCTCCCTCCCTCCCTTCCTTCCTTCCTTCCTTCCTTTTCTTCCTTCCTTCCTTCCTTTTCTTCTTTCTTTCTTCTTTCTTTCTTTTTCTTTCTTTCTTTCTTTCTTTCTTTCTTTCTTTCTTTCTTTCTTTCTTTCTTTCCTTTGTTTCTCTCTTTCTTCCCTCCCTCTCTCCCTCTCTCCCTCCTTCTCTTCCTTCCTTCTGAAGATGTCTATATAGCTTCCATGATTTCCTTTTGGGATCTAACTAAGACTGTTCTTCTTCCTTCCTCCCCAATTACTATATTTAACACCATAAAACCAAGAGTCTGGTCATGGCAAGTTTCCATGAATTGGACAGGTAGAGCTGAACCACAGGGGGCAGGAGTCCCTTCAGCACTTCCCCGAGGGGCCAGCTCACTGTGGGGTGGGAGTTACAAAGCCTGCCTGGTTCCCTGTGTTGAGTACCCGAGAACCACACAGATAGCATCAGGCTCCAACTGGAAAACAGACTGCTGTCTTCTTCTCCTTCCAGGCAATAACATAGTGAAGGATTCTTAAAAGGAAAGTGAACAGCAGAAAGGTTGGTGCCTTTGCTATATCCAGCAGACCAGAGAGCCTACACAGAGAATCATCAGGATGGGCAAACTTACAGAGCCCAAATGTAAAATTTTCCACAACAGTGAAGTTTCCCTTATAAATAAAAACAATTCCCATGATCTGGTAACTCGATCTTTATATTCATAAAGAGTCTTTTCGGTTTTTTTTATTGCTCTTTCCACAGTTTATACAAAGGGTAAATAAGTGATGCTTGTCATTCCTATCTTATTTCTGGAAAAATTAGGAGACAGAGGAGTAAAATGACTTCTATCAGACTCGCACTAAGTCAGTGGCCAAATCTAAATTAGAACTCAATGTCTTCTGGGGCACCTGGGTGGCTCAGCCGTTAAGCGCCTGCCTTTGGCTCAGGTAGTGATTCCAGGGTCCTGGGGTCGAGCCCCGCATCGGGCTCCCTGCTCCGCGGGAAGCCTGCTTCTCCCTCTCCCACTCCCCCTGCTTGTGTTCCCTTTCTCGCTGTGTCTCTCTCTGTCAAATAAATAAAATCTTTAAAAAAAAAAAAAAAGAACTCAATGTCTTATGAGTTCTCAACTTTCATTTTGTTCATCGAGCCACACAATAATATTCAGTAGACTGGGAAGCATACACTGCTACATTGTAAATTCTACAATCTTATAAATCTTTCAGGAAGTTCTTGAAACATCATCAACCATAGAGTCCTATTTTGAGTGGTTTGTCACCAGATCTTCCAGGTGAGATATTTTCTGCATTTTCTTGTGGCCTATTTGTCATATTTTATGACCCAAAGTTATGATTTTGGTACTTTGGGAAATGATTATTAATTTGTATTTGACAAAAAAAAAAAAAAACCCACGAGAATTACAACATATGCCGTACGTATGGCTCTGGGATGGCATACCTTTTGTCTTTGGATGGGACTTGTCAAAAATCGAATCCTGACGCTGCCTCGTTGACAAATAAATTTTATAGCAGTCGAAAGGTTTAAAGCAATACAGATTGTCTGAGCCAATAAGTTGATTTGGTGAGAGCAGGATGCTAATGAGTCTTTGATCCGTGCAGAGGCCAGTGAGCTCTAGCACAGTGTCAGTCTGCACCCCTCAGATGCCTGCCACTGGTCACAGGGGGGACCAGTCAAGCTGGGAGCGGAGGTGGATCAGTGCAAATCCATCACTTCTCCGAACGCATCACTCAAGTGTCGGTCCTCTGCATGGCAAACCAGCGGTGTTCTCTTGCTGCACAGGGATGGGCAAGTTGCAATAAAGAACCGTTCTTTAACAATATCAGTATTGTTTTTTAAGGGAGACTTTTTTTCCCCTTGTGCTGAAAATAAATACAGACTGGTGTCTACTTCATGACTGGGGCTCTTTAAAGATATTGTGCCTGGTGATACTGGGGGTAGGGAGGAGTCAGTTTCAAGTCCTCAGGAAAACTTGCCAGGGCTTAGAGCCTGGCCATTCGGGTGAGTGATGTCAGGCACGCGAGGGCAGCATGGAGCAGCTGGGCTCCGGCAGGGAGGCTGAAACAACCCGCAGCAGCTGGACAAACGCAGGAGGTCAGGCAGTGTTTGTGGACACTGACTTCTCCCCAAGCATCCCTAGATGGCAGGAGACATCAAAGCCCATCACCCAGGAATAACACCCGGTGGGTTTTCTGTGTCTAACCCCCCTCCCAAGATGCTGACCCAGGACAGACAGGTCTGTTGGCTCCATGCCCTTCGAGAATGGAGTCACATTCCTCCTGCACGTGCTATTTCTGGAATAGGTTGTGGGATGCAGAAGGAAATAACCCACATTATCGTATCAGGAAGGGAAAATTTAAAACAATTTTTTCCCTTTACTATGCACTTTCTTTTTCTGATGAAAATGCCTTTTAATATTCAACGGATTTTTACTAAGCACCTAAAAAACCCAGGCATCGAAGAGAAGGGGTAACAACACGGGTCCTCACTTGGGTTGGGTTAGTAAGAATCTCCGTGTGGATTTCATCATTTACCCTTTTCTGATTACTTTTAAGGTTTGGATATATTTGAGGTGGTGGAAGATTGTAAGAAATTATTTCACTAGCCAAAGTCCTTGTATGAGAATACAATTAAAAAAACAGACCAGAAAACATAGTCTCTAAGGTTTAGGGGCTGGGATTATTATTAGTTTTTAACATTGTTCATGTTGAAATGGATGGAAGTGAGTAGGAAACACACTCTTACTAGCTAGAAGAGGAGGCATGATACGCAGGGGTGGAAATCATGGCAAAAGCTAAAGAAAACTGTTTTTTACAGGACAATGTTCCAGTTTTGTACTCAGGGTGCTTGAACCCGAGACTGGGCAGTGCCGTTCCTAGCCCCTTTCGTATTCACGGGCAGGCTCCCAGTTTTAAATGAGTTGGGCTCCAAAAGCTCCCCCAGAGGACTATCATGTGGAATTTGGAATGCTCTCTCCCATAGGAATATAAGGACTTTTCACAATAGCGAGGTTCCCATGACAGCCCCTGAAAAAGTTTTCTGTCTCTACAATGGCCTCAAGACCCCCTCCCCTCCCAGCATCTTTTGGGCAGCCGTGCACCTCTCTCCCCATCTGGTGCTGTTCCAGGGTGCGCTCATGCTGTTCCAGCCGCACCGAGTCCTCGCTGTTCTGGGATATCGGGGGAATAGCTCCCACCTCCGCACCTGGTCCTGATCCCCACCCCGCCCCCCTCACCTAGAAGGTGGGCTTGCTTCCTCCAGGGCTCCCTCCCCGCCCCTCCCCCCGACTGTGGAGTCACCCTGTGGGCTCCATGTTTCTCCAGAGCCCTTTCACCTTCTTAAACCAGACGCTCCTCGCACCTCAAGGTGGGCAGGCTCCCGTGGGCAGGGGTTTTGTCGGTTTTTTGGTTGCTTATTCTCAGCACCGGGACAAGTGCCCAGCCCAACGAGCACTGGCTGCGCGAGTGTTACTGGGACCACCACCAGCTCACCCCCGTCTGTCTTCTCACCGGCGGGCCTGTGTTGCCCGCCCCGCTCGCCGCACCGCCGGCAAGAGCCACGGACCACCGCTTGTAAGGGTGTGACACGTTCCCTCTCTCAGCCACAGCGCCTGATCTTTAAAATCGGGGTGTCCTATTAGCTACTCTTTACGATCCTTAGAGCTCTTAACGTCAGCGATGGTGATGGAGACAAAATCCAGCCTCCTGCGCGCGGCTGGGCGCTGGCGACTGACTCCTCACTCACGACGCGGACGCGCGGGCCCCCACTTCCAACCCCAAGCCTCCACCTGTGCGCCGAGGGTGGCGGAATTCTGCCCGGTGATTCTGGGGGCTTCCTGCCTCTTACGATCCCTGGTGTCCCCTCTGGAGCCGCGTGGGGAGGCAGTGGGACTGCCCTGTGCACCTGCTGTGCTCAGATTCTGAGGTCCTCCTTCTGAGCCCGGGGCATGTGATGGAGGCACTTCTGGGGGCCCACCGGACAGGGGCTGAGGTTTCCTTGCATCCACGAGCGCAGTAGGGCTCGTCCATTGGCACAGGGGTGGCTGCTTTTAGCGGGGATAGGTTCTGCGAGGACTGGGGCAGAGGACGCACTGGGCAGTGGTGGAGCCATCCTCCTCCCCTACCATAGGCTGGAAGCAAAATTGTCCCCACAGGGCCAGGGCACTATTGTCACCCCCCCCCCCAGAAGTCCTCCTGTGCCCGGGCTGACCCATCCTTGGAAAGAAAGTCTCCTCTCTACCCCACCCCAGCTATCCCTGCAGGGACCTGTCCGTGCCCTCCAGGCTGCTCTCTAACTTTTGGGCATCACTCTGACTTCAAGTCGGAATCCTAGCCTTAAGCATATACCGAAATGTAAATTTCGAAGATTTATTTTAAATTTCCTTTTCATATGTCAAGCAGGCTTCCCTTTATAAATCCTGAGATCACCTTTGAAATTTTAGACAAGGGCAGATGTCACTTAATGTGACTGGCAAGAGTTCTACACGCCATTTGCTGCGTGTGGTCGTTGTTTTCCCTTTGGCTTCTTTTTTATTTTTTCTCCTTTTAAAAAATCACCATCACACTGTAAAACCAATTAAAACAAACTTTTCAAAGACTGTTATTTCCTGGCTGAGATATTCCAACCTCTGACTTTTTCTGAAGCACGAGATAAGACTTTCTGATTAACTGGGGGTGGGATGTTTATTCAATCTGTTCGTTTTATACATTATGGGTACTGCTTTTTAATTTTTATGCCATGTCAGTGGCATATACTTTCTGAAATTAATAAATACAATACATACCATCAATGTGTGAAATTTAAAAAAAAAAACACAGATTTCCATAGTTTGACATACAAAAATGTACTCACACACTTTTGAAATCTACTGTCAAATCATTTCACATCTGTACCTAAAGCAAACAGACATAATGCTAACAGCTTGTTAGAATTCAGAAATGCCACCCGCTAATCAGCCCACCTGTGGCATTCTCGGTCCATCTTGCGAGCTGCAGAGCCTGCTGCCAAGAAACTTGACAAGAAAATGTATATTAAATTATTGAATAAGATTGGAAATATTGTACAGTGTGGGATAAAGAGAATGCACAACGTGTGGCCAATGACATACTGTACATTTTCATTTTAATGTCTGTCTAGAGGTGACCTAGCTTCATTCCCATTTGCCATAAATTATGAAGTCTCTGGGTGAAAAATCGGCAGCAAGGTTTTCCTTGTTTCTATCGGGTTTTGTTATGCGTAGCTGGCATTGGCTAAAACAGAAACCAAGGAAGAAAAAAAAAGCAGAGAACAGAATTTGAACCGAGTTTGACAGATACAACCCCATTTTTCCTACAATTCCATCATCCTGGGGTTCAGAGGAAAACAAAGAAGGAGATTTTCTGACATTCCTGATACTCTTTTGGGAACCACAGTAGCAACGATGTTAACCAAATCAAGTCTTTATCTAAAAGCCTAAGGAAATGATCCTTTGATCTTTCTTATCAAAAAGTGAAATAAAATGCACAAGTGACATAAAGCTCTCAAGATCCTAGAACAAAGTGGGCAGCAGCTCATGGAATAAACTCTGGGTGCACTCTGCCTACACCTGGAAGCTCGTGAAATCGGGGGTACGCGTGACATTGCACAACAAGATTACATTTCTACCGATTATTAATTTCTTTAGAATAGAAACTAACATGCTCGTGAAAGTATCTTCTCTGGGGGTCTGTGAGTAAGAAATGTGATTTTAGCATCTGTTCTTTTAAGGCTATTTGCTCTGGGAAGGCAGTGTGTTTTGCCATAAATCTAGGTCATTAATTTGTATCTGTTCTTTGTTTATTTAAGACACAGGACAAAAGGGCAGCTGCTGAAACATTTGGCTGTGCCGAGGGGTAGTGGGCTCAACATGCTGGAGTTCTCTGCACATGACCAGCTTGAGTTTGTATCCGCAGCTACAGGACAGGACTTTATGGAAACACTTTGCCAAGCCATGTGGTGTTCGGCTTCCCTTTGCATCAATACCCTTTTAATTACCTGATCCTGAGGGGGAGAAAGTTAAAAGAAAAGTGTCAGTGCAAAAGCCTAGTAACCTGCCGAGAAATCAGACTTTAAAAAAAAAAAAAATCATCCCGGTACAATTTTTGGCAATTATTCTACAGAATATCAATGTGAACCCTGCAACTGGCCTGCAAAGGTAACACTCTGACCTATCTGACTTGATAGGTATAAACTGCAGCACAATAATATCCAGGAAATTGATTGTTAACAACATTGAATGCTCTGAATTGGCCATTAAGGGCAGAATCCTTTGAAAGCATTATTGTAACGAACTATAGAAATGATCCCTGATTGTTAGTATGAAGCATTGCAGAGGTTTTATTTACTATCATAAACCTAATGGACTCAGTAAATTCGGTGTATTTAAAAAGGTCATTTGCTGCTGGTTGAGACGGAATCCTAAGCACTTTAAATCAGATGGATCACAAAACATCGCAGTGTTTTTAAAGATGATCCACTGAAGCACTTCCAAATAAACAACACAGGAGTACAGTTCCTTGGATTTGTGTACAATAACAATGATAATAATAATGTCACAAGAACTTTTTGGATTGCTTAAGAGGCCATAGTAGAAAATTACCGGTTTTCTCTTCAGAACTACTTACTAGAAATAAAAGGGGAAAAAAAGTAAAATTCGTCAAAAGTGAGTTTTAAGTCACAGACTTAACATTTTTGCCTAAAATCATATTTCTTTTGGATGAAATATAACATCACCTTTGCATTTTTCTAAAAATCTCTCGCCATGAGAGGGTGTGGCCACTTTACAAATCTCAGGAGTTTGCTGGTGTCAGCTGGGGATCACAGGATGAGACACACACTGCCCAAGGATCCCAACAGGCTGCCGTGGTGTAGAGAGTTTGTGGAACGTGTAATGGAAATTTAATACTTATGTGGATGGAGATTAACATTTTTTTTTCTGTTGAATGTAGAAATGGTTTTGTTTTTCCAGATGCTCTCTTTTGAGGAAGTCATAGCTGAAAATTTGGTCGGAACTAGGGACTGCTCTTTCAGTGCAAAATCATACTCAAGGCCCTTGCCTGGAACACTCTGGAAACGGGAGGAATACGCAGGCCCTTGTGTTTGCAGAGCAGTCCCCTCTCGGCAGAAGGCAGCAGACAGCGTCTGAGCAGGACCCAGACAGTCTGCTTCCAGAAACAAGGATGGAAGGCCTTTAGCAAGACACTTAACACACAGCCTGTCTTTGCTTTCATCCCTGGAGTCTTGCTCTTGGAATAAACGTGAACTTGGCCCAAAGAATGTGCTCTTTCCCATCATTGCCTTGTTTTGTGGTCAAGGGGTGCAGAGAAAAATTTAAGAAGTGTCAAACCGCGTCGTTCCTAGACTCGCTGAAAAGACTCTTTTCTCAACATCAGTGAAAAAAGAAAAAAAAAACACCAAATCAATGTAAGATGAGACCTCAAAGGATTTCTGATACTCTGAGACTCTGTTCAGAGAAGGAAACACGCTGAAGGATGTTTCCTGAATACACACAGGCCAGTAACTTGCTATTATAGACCTGCTACTATCTTCAGTCCCTTAGCAAACCAGTGGACAGCTCCTAAACCAGCATCTATTCAGCAACTGCTACTGGGGAAGAAATATGCTACATATTTTAATATCTCATACTTTTGGAAAAATAAACTTAATTTTAAAAGATCTGATCTGGAACTTTGGTGCGTTCCAAGTAGAATACCTAGACTTATTCCGTAGGCTTAGGTTAAGTGAGAGCCACCTTTTTGGTGAAACAAAGGAAACTGACTTGTGATTATTCTCAAACAAAGGTGGGGGTGGAATCCTCAGAATTTATCTGTCTGCAGGAAACTGATGTCGAGTTTGTCTTGGTGCTTGTCTCGTCTGGCCACTATGTTTCAGTTCTATCCATCTCTTGGTGCTTTTCATTTGTTTGACCTCATCTGGACTCTTTTATTCTCCCACACTCTCCCTTACTCCCCAAGGGTTTAATGGATGAAACACACACACACACACACACATAATAAAATGCTACATTCCTGCCCCCCTAGGAGAACCAAAAGGTATCTACTTAGTCCTTTAAGGGGCTCTCAATGAATATAAAGAACAGCTCTTTTATAGATATATAAAGATACAGTTATGTTTACATGAGCTAGAATGATCTGAGCTTCTCTTCACCTACCTATAGCTCTCATTCTCCAGTCTTGCTCACTTTTCAATTCTTCTCCAACATCTTTTGGCTGCTAAGCTACTCAACTTTTCCCTGGGTCTCTTTCTCCCAAACCCAATTCAGATGCTCTCCATCTGATCATCTTCCCCAGGGCGGTTGTGGCCTTTGGGATGCAGTCTAGGTGTTAAATGGATGATTATTCATTGCTATCTCCAAGCATGAAAGCCCTCCTCTCCTTATAGAGGCTCCACTCCCCAGAGAACACTTTGGCAGCGTTTTTCTCAAAGTAGAATTAAAAACGCATCACACTTAAAAAAAAAAAAAAAAACCGCATGGCATCTCTCAGGAGACTTCCTCATGCAGGTCTGTTTCTGTCAAGAGAAGATGCATGTTGTTGTTGAAAAAGCATTGAACTGGGACTCAAGAGACCTCCTTCTAGGCTGGCTCTGCTAATTACTAACTAGGGGATCTTGGACAAGTTACCTACTTCTCTGAGGGTCTTAGGTCTCCAGGGTAAAACCAGAAAATGGGACCAGGGAGCATCCAAGGTCCTTCCAGCTCTAACACTTCTTGAGTCTAGGAAATGAGGTCCTAAAACATCAAAAAGAGACTTATGTCAAAACTAGGATTTGATGCCCAATGAGTAGGTAAACCAGGCTTCTATTCTTTTGCTGTTTCACCTTCAAACCACAGAAATTTTGTACCCTTTGCCAAGGCTTCTATAGGAAGAACATCTCATAATCATTTAAAGTACGATTTACCTTTGGAAATGGAATTTTTGAAAGTTTAAAACCAAAATTCCTTTTTTGGGCAATGTCTGTAGAGTGAGATACCATAGATTTTAAAAGTGGTCAACCTTGTAATTTTGTCTACTTTATTGGTGACTACTATAAAGCTTATTTTGATAAATCCCTTTTTTAAAAAAGATTTTATTTATTTATTTGAGAAAGAGAGAGGGCACGCCCAAGTGGGGGGGCAGAAGCAGAGCGAGAAGCAGACTCCCCACTGAACAGGGAGCCCAATGCAGGGCTCGTTCCCAGGACCCTGAGATCACGACCTGAGCTGAATGCAGATACTTAACCAACTGCGCCACCCAGGTGCCCTGATAAATCACTTTTTAAAAGAAAAATTTTCTTTCTGATTCTGTAGCTACATTAGATCAACCCACTATTCATTCTTTCTTCTTTCTTTCTTTCTTTTTTCTTCTTTCTTTCTCTTTCTTTCTCTCTCTCTTTTTCTTTCTTTCTTTCTTTCTTTTCTTTCTTTCTTCTTTCTTTCTTTCTTCTTTCTTTCTTTCTTTCTTTCTTTCTTTCTTTCTTTCTTTCTTTCTTTCTTTCTCTTTCTTTCTTTCTTTTTCTTTCACCTATCTATTAATCATTGGCTATCTATCCATATACACACATACACTATTTTAAAAAATAAAATTAGGAAACCTTCCTTTCCTCTTTTCTCAATAAATGCTCATTAAGTACTCAGCACTGAGAAGATTTTCATCATTGGGATGCATTTCAGAAACACTCAAAAAACCACAGAGGATTCAGAACTAAACAAGCATAGTTGATTGCTCTTAGCTGCATTTGTGCAGATATGAGCAAGGTCCGTGGTCCCTGTGTTGGGGACAGACTCCATTACTACCCCCGAGCTTGGAAGCTATAAGGACAATGTGGGGAAGTACGGTGCTTTCCTAGTACACTAGAAGTATCGTGCCTGATTATATGTAGTAGCCTAGAGAGTCTTTAAAAAATATCATTTGATAGTTGATGCTTTGGGAAGCAGAAGTGTAATTTTGCCAGTGTTTTGCTCTTTCCTAGCTCAGCACACATTAGCACACCATCAAGCCCGCTCTGAGATGTGGGTATAAGCCAAGCTTTCTCCAACCCAAATGATGCCTGTGACAGTGTTTTTGAGGCTCTCCCTTCTTCCGTTCCCTGGTCAGCCCACATTTCACACCAGCACCCCCAACAGGACCCAACTCAAAATCAGGCTGCTTGTGACAGTCAGTCTCATCTTCTTCCTGGACATCATCTGATTGTGACCACACCCCCTCAGTTTCCCCTCTCTCTCATCTTACCCTTCCCTAAATGGGTTAAAGAACATGTTAGCATTTTTCGGGAAAGGTAACAGGCACCTGCAAAGCACTGGACCAGCCTGGAGAGCCCGAACCCACCTGAGAGTGTGGTTCGTCCTGGGTAGCAGGTTCTGAAGTCCTGTACCCTCTGTTCTCCCAAAACTCTCCAAGGTACTAAGGCACTTCTGATGCTGATCATGTTATTATGGTGCCATTAGGGAGTGATTTAGAATCACTGGATGTGAACCAATATTAAATCTCAACCTGGGTATCATTCAGGGTTTTTTAAAAAGATTTTTTATTTATTCATTTGAGAGATAGAGAGAGAGCGAGGGCACAAGCAGGGGGGAGGTTCAGAGGGAGAGGGAGAAGCAGACACCCCACTGAGCAGAAAGCAGAAGGAGGGGCTCGATCCCAGGACCCCGAGATCATGACCTGAGCCGAAGGCAGATGCTTAACCGACTGACCACCCAGGTGCCCCTCATTCAGTTTTGAACTTACATAAAAAGGCTAATGTTCCAGCCCATGGTAATTCTGTACACTTATTACAACCCAACATCTAAATCTATAGATTTGATAAGCTTATAAATTATTGAAGTGATTCTGAGTACTATTTATTGAGGACTTAGGCAGTGTGCTAAGCACTTTCTGTGCTTTATTTCCCTGTCTTTTCTCACCAAACTTCTGTAGAAGGTGTTAGTCCCACTCAGTAAGCAATTTGCCCAAGATCATACAGCTAATAAGATCACGGTCAGAGTAGACACCAAGGCCTGACATCTAAAACATGCTTACCATGAAAATATGTAGTTTAGATTTCTTAAAGTCATTAACCATGGAGTATAGACTTTTGAAGAATATCATTCCTAGTGAGAACACTTGAGCAGGACTTTGGGGGAAAGATCCCACTGAAAGCTGCAGGATTGTTCATTCTAGTCTTTGGGCATAATGATCTCACACAAAGAATGGGACCATGCCATTCTTAAATGGATTCAATGGGTATTAACTGAAATATGAAGAGTTTAGGTTAAATATGTAAGACATTTTTCCATAGTAGAAAGTTGGGAGATGCAGGAATGTGACTTGAAGGAAAAGGACAGAATCTGTTTCCCTAGCCTTTTAAACCATGGGATGGATTTTCTTTTGAGCAAAAGTGGACAAGATTGAGAACGATGGGTCCGGACCTCTTTTGCAATAGGATTCTGTAATCATTCTACAATTCTAAATAGTGTCCTCGCATTATGTTCCTTTAGTAACAAGTCACTTGAGATCATGGGAGCCAAATGTATGGAGGCTCCAATAAGAGAAGCCTGAGATCCCATTATCCTGGATAAGATCCCATTATCCTGAACTTTAAAGTGACAGTTTAGACAAGAAATGGGTCATTGCCAAAGGTAGGGTGTGAATCAAGCAGGAGGATTTTATCCTGATTTGATATTGGTTAATTAAATACAATTTGACCAGTTTCTTTCCTAGTCTGGAGGTACAAGAGTCAATCCTCTAAAGTCACTGAAAAGAGAGGAAAAAAAATCCCCCCCTCTTTGCTGCTGTGGGGGAAGGAAATTTTTTGATCATCGATCAGCCCTTAAATCTATGGCATGCCTCTCTCCAGTGAGCTTCAGAAATAAAATAATAGCTTTTTGAAACAATGAAGGCTTTTAATTTTTACTTCTTAAAGTAATTAATCGTTGATCAAAGAACAAAATACCCAGGCATGCAGCAGCTGGAGCAGGAATTTGAGATCTACTCAACGCATGTCTGTGGAAGGTGTTAGCTGTCCGCTGCAGTGAACAATCTGATTAGTGAACATCATAGGTTTGGGTCCTTTGGGAGGAGAGTAGAGGTTTCAGAGATCATGTCCGAGATAAATCAATCAGCAAGAATTTTAATACAATTTGGAACTTTGATCCATTAAACTGTTCTCTGGTGATTTCTTAAGGCTCTGTATACTTACCGCTGCTAGATGCATCATTCTTTTGACACTAATAAATATGGGAAGGCCTGGAAAAGTCTGGGGGGCTAGAAATTGCTTGTGAACCAGTAGGTCTAGCTTTTTAAACTAATTTACTGGAAAATATAATCATGGTCTTTTTTTTTTCAATCATAGAAAATATTCTCTATGTGCCATTAAGCGTGGTAGTCTGTTTTTTTTTTTTTTTTCAGAAGCAACAATTTCCTAACACCCCAAATGCACTTCAGTGTGCTATTTTAAGAAAAATATACATGAGTTATGGATTTGAGCAAAATCCATATTTAATCCAGATTATAAATTCCGTAGTGGTTTAAGAGAGTGTTGGCTTTTATCTCATTATTCAGCTCTCCATTTTGTCCCTTGGACTCTCTTCAGAGGTTCTGATTTGAATGTACCTTTTCAATTGTTTTCTTTATTGATTTAATCTTATAATTTGAGGTTTCAGACTGATTATCCAGCTTTTTAGACAGCAGTACAATTTTTTTTCCACTCTGCTTAACACATCGCAGGAAACTGAGTGTCAGGTTTCTGTCTCATATGTTCCATAATTCTGCGTTCTGGTGTGTGATGCCGGCGTAACTGGTATAATTTGAGACAAATAGCGATCTTTCCAAGTTTCATAAAATAAATGCTTATAATTTATAGCATTTATAGGAATTAGAAATGCAAATATTGAAATGCTTTAGAATAGCACATGGTTACAGTTTTTCCCTTTCAGAGGGGTGGAGAGTGAAGGTGACCTGCCCTCCGTGCCAACTGCAGCTGGCTTTCGAGATTGTCCGAGAATCAGTGGGATGAGTCCCTCAGAAGGAGGGTGTGGAAAGACAAAGCCACCACCACCCTGTCATGTTGTCGGTGCTAGTTTAGAGAGATGAACGGGATGCTCACGCGGCCAGGCGGTCTTGTTCATAGGTCCGTTCAATATTGAAAATACAGCAACATTTAGGTGGATATAAGCGTCCCTGTCAGTTGTTGAAGTCTCCACTGTTGATGCCAATCGTGTCGCCCAAATGTCTTAAAAATCTGTTTAAATAAAAATGTCAAACACTCATATGATTTCTAAAGCTGTGGGGGGCATTTGAGGCGATCTACATGGTCGGGGACAACGGCTTAATTATCTCTTTATTTCCCACAATGGCTAGAATGGGGTTTTTTTTGCTCAAAAATTATGTATTTAACAACAGAATAAAGGATTGGATCTAGTGCAACTGATATCCCAGTGCAGACATCACTGCTTTCCATCCCTGAATAGCTCACTAGTCAACCTGAGTCTACTGTCGCTCACCTCAATGGCTCCAAAGGTCCCCCTGGAGTTGAGCCAATGCTTGAACGGTGGTGATCTCCACTCATTGATCTGGTCTGTACTTGAGCGTGTGGTCTAGTCCCTTTACCACAGGACAATCTTTCACATATTTTAAGGCAGTTATCATGTCTTCCCTTAGATATCTCCAGAATATGCCCCAGTTCCTTGTACCATTGCTTATAGGGGGCATAGTGTAAAAGAAAGGAAATTGCTAGGTGAATGCACTTGTGCCCTGCCTTGGTTATTTATGAGTGATGTGATGTTTGGTGGGCCCTTAATCTCTCTAGGCATTTATAGAGTCATGTATAAAATGTCATCTTAATATTTTTCTGCTTACCTGATAGTATTGTCTCCGGTATCAAACCTTCTGAAAATTAGAAGATGTTAGAGAAACACAAGATACTATTATTATAATAAGACGTTGTTTCCAACTGCTTCCCCAATCTGGTATCTTTCCTCCAGCTGTATTTGTTGTTTGTCTTTGTGTTCCTTAAAATGTAGTGACTGGAATGAAATTTAGGGTTCCATCCATGACTGGCCTGGTACAAAGTACAATAAAGACCAAAGGAAGGGAAAGGAAGAACTGAACTCACCTTATTTAAAGCTTACCATGTGCCAGGCCCTTCTTTCTGTATTTTAATCTTCATAATAACTCTTGCAGGCATGTATACACAGGTAAGTCAAGAAAACCTCAGAAATTCTAAGTAACTTGCTCAAAGTCACCAGGTCAACTTGACTCATGTTCTTTCTAAGACTCTGCCATGTTGCCCATAACTCTGTTATCCCCACACTCCCTCTTGGCTGGAGCATAACACTAACTTGTATATCAAGATTGCTTGGGGTGCCTGGGTGGCTCAGTCGGTTGAGCGTCAGACTCTTGATTTCCACTCAGGTCATGATCTCAGGGTAGGGGGATCAAGCCCCGTGTCGGGCTCCATGCTCAGTGGGGAGTCTGCTTAAGATTCTCTCCCTCTGTCCCACCCCATGCTCTCTCTCTCAAATAAATAAATAAATCTTAAAAAAAAAAAGAAAAGATTGCAGCAGGCTAAGTGTTTCAGGTTTTCATTTTTATTTGGTTTCACATATATTTCTATACACCCTGTACTTGTGCAACAGATTTGGGAAAACCTAAATTCAGGCCTTTTTATAGATTCATTCTATGCTTGTGTTCACAACGTCTCTGTTTAAGAATTCACTCTGGATTTGTTTTGGGGATAAACGTCGGGCTTCCCAATTTTTAGTTCTTCCATTTATTGGAAGATTAATTTTGAAAATGGAGACATCTGTCAGTCTATCTTCTCTTTTCTTTTTTTTTTTTTTTAAAGATTTTATTTATTTATTTGAGAGAGAGAGAGAATGAGAGACAGAGAGCATGAGAGGGGGGAGGGTCAGAGGGAGAAGCAGACTCCCTGCCAAGCAGGGAGCCCGATGCGGGACTCGATCCCGGGACTCCAGGATCATGACCTGAGCCGAAGGCAGTCGCTTAACAACTGAGCCACCCAGGCACCCTATCTTCTCTTTTCTTATCCTCCCTTTTTCCTCCCTCCCTTTGCCGCTTCCTCCCTAAGTGACTTAACACATATAAAGCACTCAGAAGAGTGCTTGTCACATACAAAGTGCTCAAAAATGTTAGCTATTCACTTAACAAGTAGTGATGGAGCATTTCCTATGTACCGAGGACTGTGCCAGGTGCTGGGTATACACTGGGGACGAAAAAGGAAATAATCTCTGTCCTGTGGAGTTCACAGGCCAGTGGGGGGATGGACAAATCCTTAGGGTGGTCAGGGACCACCCTTTGAAGAATTGACATTGAAGCCACCACCTGAATAATGAGAAATCAGGCAATGCAAGAAGTTTCTTGGCAGCAGAATCCTGAGCCCACCAGGACCACTGCTTCTAGACCCTGACCTGTGGGTCTGAATTCACCCAAAATGACTCAACACACATTTAGTAATTCCTCACTCAGCTTGGTGTTCGTCTGGTGATGTGTTCAGCCATTTTCAATGTGAAGACCATTCTCCCTTTTGGAAAAACTAGAAGCGATATGAAAAAGGATAAATAGGCCCAGTCTTTCTTTGTTCTTCATCTCTTTCTGAATGTGGCCCAATGAGCCATTGCTGTCATCCTTGGTGTTTTCGCAAGCTCACACTGGGCTTCCACCTCCTGTAGCCAGCTGAATAGAGGCCCACAAAAATATCAGGTCCTCAGCCATGGAATCTAAACTTTACTTTATATGGGGAAAGGGACTTTCTAAATGGGATGAATTTGAGGATCTTAAGATGAGGACCTCATCCTACATAGAATCATGTGTCCTTATAAGACGGAGCAGAGGGGGATTTGACACAAATGGAAGAGGGAGAGGCAATGTGACCCGGCAGAGATTGGAGTGATGTGGCCTTAGACAATGGAGGGCCGCAGTCACCCCAAATTGGACGAGGAAGGGATTGGCTTCTCCCGTACAGCCTCCAGAGCGAACACAGCTGCCCACCTGGATTTCAGTTTCCTGATTCTGAGTTTGGACTTCTGACCTCCGCAACTGTGAGGGGTTACATTTCTGTGGTTTTCAGCCACCAAATTGGTGGTGATTTGTTATAGCAGTCACAGGAAACTGATACACTCTCTTACATTATTCTTCGACGTTTCCGAAAACTCGAAACTCTTTTGTAATCTCCTGGGGTTGTATGCTCCTCCTTCCTTTTTTGGGGGGTATACATGTTATTTGTGTTTCCATAAAACACATTCCAGGACTTTAAGGAGGGCATGTGATGTAATGAGCACTGGGTGTTAGATGAGACTGATGAATCACTGACCTCTACCTCTGAAACTAATAATACGCTATATGTTAATTAATTGAATTTAAATAAAAAGTAAACATAAAAACCCCCCAAAAAAACAAAACAAAGAAAACCACATTCCATATGTTTTGTTTTAACATCTGAGCTCGCCAAACTGCTAACCATCGTGAAAAAAAAAATTTTTTTTTTAATCGCATCGTTTAGAGGTCGGAAAACATAAAACATTGTTTGGACAGATACGTAATAATTTTCAAATGTCTTTCTTCTTGGCTTTTCAAATATTGATGGTATAAGAATGCTTACCAGTTGTTTTTAAAGTAAGAGAACCCTTGTTCAGTGAATTCAAAATTTTGGTTAGAAGCGCTGTGGTTGCCAATAGACCAGGGAAGCTAATGCCTGGCGGGGAGAGGCTGTGCTGGGAGGGGAGGGGGTTAGCACAGAGACCCAGAGCGAGCCCCCTCTGCAGCACAGCCCGTCTCCAACAGCCTACACCTCCCAATGAACCTGCCTCCTTTTTGTGGGACAATTTAATGCCCCCTTTGAAAAACTCTATCAGAACTGTGCAGGTAAGTGGGTCCCAATGTAAGAGCAATAGAGCATTCGTGTTCACTAATATCCTCTTTCCTGTTCCTTTTTAGTTGAAAGAGGTTTTGTTTTGTTTTGTTTTTAAAGATTTTATTTATTTACTTGAGAGAGAGAGAGAGAAACAGCATGAGAGGGGAGAGGGTCAGAGGGAGAAACAGACTCCCTGCCTAGCAAGGAGCCCAATGAGGGACTCGATACAGGGGCTCCAGGATCATGACCTGAGCCGAAGGCAGTCACTTAACCAACTGAGCCACCCAGGCGCCCGAAAGAGGTTTTTTATTGCCGCCTGTCTAATGTTCAAAATAATCAAATCTTAGAGAAGTGACTGATGTTTACAAGGGCCTGGAACAGCCCCATATATAATTTCTGTGTTTGCTCTGTGTAACGAAGTATCATTCCTTGACACTATTTGGAAAGGTGGATACACGGAGGAAGAATTCACTGCCGTCAGGTTGACTCGGCTTTCGCTCTGGCGCTGCTGGGGTCCATCAGGCCTCTCTGGGAACATGGAAGGGGTTGGGTGGGAAAGGTGAGGAAGCAGCTGGAAGGGAGCGAGCGAGGATTTGGTAGGGAGACGAAGGAGGCGCAGAGGAGAAAGCAAGCAGGTTTGACCTACATTCCCAGCTGCCCGGTCTGCGAACGTCAGAACTCAGGTCAGTGCCAGAGGGGAGGGCGGCCAGGAGCACTTGCGCAAGAGCATCGAGTTGGCACCCAAAGATGGGACCCTGTGCATTTGCCAAACAGTGTCACCAGGGGCGGGTTCAGTGCCTAGAGCCCCGCTTCCGGACACACCTGTGTTAATCTGCAAATAGGGCACGTCTTCTTTCTTAGCGAGATGAAACTAATTTATTCTGCCACATGCCTCAGAAATACTTAACCTTGTTACTTGATCACGGGGCGCTTTCACGCCAAGGTGGGCGGAGCTGTGCGGACTCCTGTTCCTAGAGGAAGAGGTGGGCTGTCTGAATGAGAGGGTCTGTGGGGCCGGGAGACTTTGCAAGCGACCCCTGGGACAGGCCTGGGGGGCTAAGGCATGCCTCCAAGTCAACCTGACACTGTGATGTGCCCACCACCGGTTTACTTCTCTAGGTATGGACCTCCTGGATTCCTGATGAGCGAAACCTACCCTAATCACAGCTAATAGTCAAAGAAAAATAGCAGTGGAATAACAAGAAGACTTTGGGTCTGTTTCTCTTCCGTTCTCTAAGCCAGCATTCCTATTACCACATCTCGATATCTGACCTGAGGTTCCCATCACTGTCCAGCTCTTGTATTCTGGGCTCAAAGCTCTTTCTGGAGCATGCACTGAGTGGAGGGCAGGGAAGAGCACAGCACACGAGCCTTGGTCCTAGAGGGGGACCAAATGCCCCAAACCTGCAGATGACAGGAGCTCTCCCATGGCAACAGACGCCCACAGTGTACTTGCCGGCAAACAGCCGAGGATGGGATCCAGGCAGGTCCCGGCACTGAAAGCCTCCATCGCGGAGGCCTTGCAGGAGGAGCAGAGTGGGAGGAGAGGGGGCCGCACAACAGGGCTGGGCCCAGGGTGAGGCGAGTGAGGCATTTGCCTCTAATGCAAAATGGGGGGGCTGCCAGAAACTCAGTAATCAAGATAAAGAATATTTTAATGCAGTATTTTTTTAAAAAAAACACAACGAATACAAAATAATTACTAATGAACAAAATGTCAGGATTTTGAAGAACAAGATTGATATTACTGATTTTTTTTTTTCCTTTTTTCTCAGACTCTAGTGTGGCTCCACACGGTCCCGTCACTGGAGCCTAGAAGCAGGGAGGGAGCGGAGGTGGGGTGAGCATGAGTGATGGGTACACAGGACTGAGAAAGGAAGGGGAAATGCACGCACGCGCTGTCAGGCGGAGAAGCATGGCGGGGACCGGGTGCTACCAAGGGGACAGGAAAGATGAAGCGTGAAATGGGGGAAGAGGTGTGAGAACCCTTGGGGGTGGGATGACAGTCACAGTGAGAACAGGCAGGATTCGTCACAGTGGATTTTCAGAAATGTTGGGGAATGTTCCATAGAAACAATTGTAGCAACAGTGTATAGGATGGCCGGTAAAGGGCACGGATTTCCTTTGGGAAGTTGGTCAGGATCAATACAGGGTCAGCAGAGGCATCTGCTGAGGGTAGCTGTGGCGCTGGAGGTAAAGCATTTCCAAAAGGCATCGTAGAGGAAGAGAACTGGTGGAACCCAATCATTTGGACATGGGGCTAAAGGACAAAGAAACAAAGCAGACTAGACATCTGCCCGGCTTCTGGGTGGATCTAAGTCTGACCTGCCCGCCAGGCAATCTCCGGCTGCAATTGGCAGGAGGGACGTGCAGTGATGCTTTTAAAGGATAAGGTGGTAGAAGTGCACTGGAGTGTCTTGTGTGTGGAGGAGAGGCCTGAGCCCTGTTGAAGCAAAGGGCTCAAGAGTAGGGGTTCAAAAATAATGAATGAGAGGTCAAGAATTTGATTTCCCTGCTCGGTGTTTCTCAAAGGTGTGATACTGTTTGCATTTTGGCAAAACGAACCTTTGTCACGTGGAACTGTCTTGTGTGGCTCAGAAAATTAGCATTCTTGCTCCTCTCTGCCCCCTCCACCTGACCCCCATTAAATGCCGGTGGCACTTCACAGCCACTAGGACAGTTGGAAAGGCAATACACATACCCAAATTCTTCCCATTGGTGGCTGACCCTCCCACACAGGACCACTGAGCACTCCTCTGGGGAAGAAGAAAATCTGGATTCAGGGGAAGAGTTATCCAAGAGCTGCCAAGAGGTAGAGTGTGGCAGAAGATCCAAAGGCAGATACGTTCCCCAAAGGAAGGTAAGAAGTGGTGCCAAATGGAGCAGAAAGATCAACGAGTAAGGACACCCCCCCAAAACCAAAAAACAACTGGGGAAGTGTTTCTCACCACACCTTTCGTTATTCCAAAACAGTTAGGTGTTGTCCTGTGTGGGAACCTGGATGGATGGCTGTCTTTTTTCAAGCAGGGCTCAATTTTGATGTTTCATTGTTACGGTCACGTTTGGACAGTTAGGTGATCTGAGAATCCAGTTGTCTTAAAAATGCCACGTAGCTAATCTATGAATTCTTTGTATACATGTTTGCATATATATATGCAATACGGACTGATTCGTAGGAAGAATGTGGTTTTTATAATTGAAGTGTTGTCTCCTGGCCATGACGTAGCCATTAAGTGGATGCATTGTATCCACATGTAAGACATGTGGAGCCGTCTGTAGGATGACAATATGCAAATATCAGGAATCAGCTAAAATTTGCCTTTTACTTCTTTCTAAATGTAAAGAATATTTTTGTGGGTGTGTGTGGAAATGAAAGGGCATACCATCATTTTAAAATGAACTTGCCCAACTATAAATGGTAACTTTTATAATTAAATGGAGTCGAGAAGTTGATAATGGTTTTTGCCTTATCAGTCCAGCACCTTCAACGACGCACAACCCACCTTTCTTTGTATATATGGTTTACCTTTGAACTTGCATAAGGGTTTTGTTATGATTTCACCTTCTGGCATATTCTGTCGTGGAGGTAAAACGGAGAAGGTGACTTTCAGGTATTATTTTTCCATTCTGTTTCATATGTTCTTGTGCTTGGACATTAATTTGGCCTGAGGTCTTTGGAATGATCGTGGTTGTCCATTTCCATTAGGTTCTGTTGGTTATACTGAATCAAATCAGACACCGTTTTGTGAATCCCTACTCGGCGTTCCAGCAAAGTCTTCTCTCAGTTTTTGGTTTTGAAGTGTCCTGCTATCCCAGCGACCATGTTCTCCCCAGATCAGAAAAGGAACTATGGAGTATTATTTCTAAATATACAATACTACCTTTAAAAGTTCTTCATTTCTCTTTGCAAATCTTATACTGTCAACAGAGGTCTTTTCTTCTTCTTGTCGTGCTCAAAATGAACAGCCCTTTTATGAATGCCTTGAGACTATCCCACAAAGCTAACGGTGAGGGAGCAGATGCCTCGTTCAATTTCAAATAGAAGGAAATCTGTTGTCTCAAATAATCCCTAAATTCAGACACTTTCAGACAGCTATTATCAAGAGACCACATTCTAAGAGCAGATGTGTTATTAAGGCTGAGAAATGTTATGAGGACTTCGTGATCTGACAAATGATTTCAATCTATCCAACATTCCAACATTTCATCTTTTAATAAGTTAGAGATTTAAAATACCCATCTTAGGGATACAAGTTGTGTAAGGTGGTTGGGTACTGGATTTGTAACTGATACTTCATTTCCATGCAAAACCTGCCCTAAATTATGCCTACAGGTCCCTTTTATATACAAAATCTGTTCATTTGACTAAAGCAATTATGAGGTATTTTAATCTCTGTATTTAATCCTCTGGCTCCTTCCTACATCTACAAAACACGGCTTCTGCCTTTCAGTGAGGAACGAAAAACAAATGCATCCAGCCTTCAGTTGTCCCACCTAAATGTGCTCAATCATTTCTTTATACCATTACGTTTACCTTTATGTGATTACTCTATTTAGAGCCTTTTCAGGGAGGCAATTACTGAAGATTCTGCTGAGGGGCTAATACTCTCCCTTTCTTGTCTGCAGCTAAAACTCTCTCTTTTTTAAAGTGCAGTAGTGTTCTTACACTCTTTGGATAATAGACTCTTCTTTTGGGTTCAAGTGACTGTTTTCACCAGCCCTATTCAGAATCACGAAGTGTACCATCCGTAACAAAGTGTACATTCCTCAGCACTCGCAAACTGCTTATTATCTAGGGGTTGTGCTTTGATCTCCTGAAAATACCTGCAGTTCCAGGAGATTTTTACATAATCCTATCATTGTCAAATATAATAAAACTTAGATACTGGTGAACATCAATTACTGTAAATAACTAGAAGATCAACAAAGGCTTCTAGCTTCTCTTCAGCAGAGAGGTCGCCAACTGTACCTATATTGAAAATTTTCATTCCACCTGGTCTTACGGAAGGTGGACCATAAAATGGCCTGGCCTAGTTTTCTTTAATCATCTGGAATGGCTCTCCCGACTCAACATTTGGAGCTGTTTCTTTGGTAGGCAATGTGGGAGGGGAAATAGATCATCTCCTACCATTCTCCTTATGACTGATGAGGCTTTTATCTCAGACCCTAAGGATCAGAATTGGACAACTTGATTTGGAAAACAGATGACAATTACACTGTAATTTTTTAAATATGGTAAATTGCCTACCAATGGAAACATTGTATCACAGGAAGAATGGAATCCCTGGCTGGGCTGAGGGGCAGGGGGGCTGGCTGCCTTCCGGGGTGGAGCCAGCACTTGGCCTCAGTATGCGTGCGTTACAGGCAGGGGAGAGAGTGACCCGCCCGTGGGGCTCCTCCACCCCGGCCCCCCACCGGCCAGAAGGCTTCTGATCTCCACTGTTAATGAACTTAACCAATCTTAGATCCTGGTGAACATCAATTACTGTAAATAACCGCAAGATCAGCGAAGGCTTCTAGCTTCTATTTCTGGATATCATCAGCTAAAACCTATTC
This sequence comes from Halichoerus grypus, assembly GCF_964656455.1. Taxonomy (NCBI): domain Eukaryota; kingdom Metazoa; phylum Chordata; class Mammalia; order Carnivora; family Phocidae; genus Halichoerus; species Halichoerus grypus. The sequence continues at coordinate 93,491,261 of NC_135718.1, read as the reverse complement.
ACTTATTCATCCAGTCAACATTTTTTAGCTCCTACTACGTGCAACATGAAACAAACGTGTGTGGAAAGCCTTTGAAAAGTAGACATTTAAAGAAACTTGCTCCAGACCACAGAAATGAGATGAGGGGGACCTAGTTCCAGGACGTTGTTTAAGAATAGAGAACTCGCATGAGGGGTTGAAAGAACACTAACGTTCGTGGCAACTTTGGTGTTTACAAGCTTTGTGATTTAGGGCATGGGGCTAAAGATTCCTAATCTCTCTAAAATGGGGGTGACTAAATAAGCACCTGTTGTACACAAGACATGTTGGACACTTTGAGGAATATCAAATGCATGAGAGAGGGATTCTGGCCTTGCTGGATTTCCAGGAGCTGTGGGAGCAGAAGAGCCAGCGATCATGACACAAGAAAGCTGGGGAGAGGGGCACAGGTGCTTTGAAATTCATGCAGGCAAGTGGCTCTTCGCATTCGCCGAGGTCGGGAAGGAAATGCACGTGGGTTTGCGTCTGAAGGAGTGGGCAGGATCTGGAGGGACAGGAACAGGTAGGATTTTACCTCAGGCAGAGGCAGCATGGGAGAAAGCCCTTGGGGGTGGGACGGAACTCGAGTGTCAGGCTCCGGGTCAAAGAAAGGGCTCTGCTTTGCTTGCTCTCTTGCTTGTTTATTTGTGGTGAGGAACACTCTTGATCTCATTCGTAGGCTCAGAGGAATTTGTCCAAGAAAAGATTTTAAAGGTGTGTTGAGGGAGTGGCGGGCAAACAATGGCAGAGCGTCCTGGATCAGGTGAGGGGCACAGGGCCAGGGGGGAGGGATGGACATTGTGCAGAGAGAGAAGGAGAGGCCGAGCCAAGAATGAGTTCATGCAGAGGTTCAGGCAGAGCTCACAGGGCCTGGGGAGCCCCTACCTAATGGCGTCTGTGTTCTCCATGACAGGTTGGCATCTGTTGAGTCAACGGAGCCAGGGGTTGGAGACTGAGAAGGCTGATGAAGATTTAGAAGCTCTGATGAAATGGAGAGGGAAAGGGGCCAACTGTGGTTCTGTAGAATCGCTAAGCAGTCCCGAGGGCCCGGCTGAAATGGGGAATCATGCGCTTGCAACGGAGCCAGATGGGAGAGTGATTTCCTCTAAAAATCTGAGCAGGGAAAATGCAGGAAAAGGAAGTATGTTGGGGGCCAGGTGAGGTGGCAAGCAGGGGACAAGATTGGTGGCAAACCCCAGTAAGTAAAAAGATGGAGCCAGTTTTGGGTTGGAGGGGGTTCTTGGGGAAGTGGGTGGATGTTATCTTCCTTGAGGAGGAGAGAGGCAGGGTTTTCAGCAAATTTCCTGTCTCTGAAGATTAATGGATTGAGAATTTCATTGTGCCGGGTCCAATGATAAAACTGACAAATAAGCACATTTTTAAGGATATATATATATATTTTAAGATTTTATTTATTTATTTGAGAGAAAGAGAGATAGCGAGAGAGCATAAGCGGGGGGGGGGGGGGAGGAGGGAGAAGCAGGTTCCCTGATGAGCAGGGAACCTGATGTGGGGCTCGATCCCAGGACCCTAGGATCATGACCTGAGCCGAAGGCAGACGCTTAACCGACTGAGCCACCCAGGTGCCCCTTTAAGGATATATTTTAATGAATATTTAAAAATACTGGAAAGGAAGCATGCAAAAAAACTCTTGAGTTCCTTCATGTGACTTCGCTTCTAATGTAGACAACACTTGGAAAATAACCCACTCAAGGAAGGCAGATGGATTTAAACCGATAAACCCACTCCGCCTACCTCCTGGATGCTGCTTGGGGTGTCGTGCTGAAGGATGTGTGTGGGGACCCACGTAAGATGGTCAACCTGTGACAGCAGCGAGGTCACAGAGGAGGGGTGGGGAGTACGTGGTGCCTCCTGCCACTCGTGAAGTGTAGATAGAATATGGAAGTTGGGTATTTGCTCAGGGATGTCACCAAATCTTGTGCACATTTCTTCCTTTGTTATTATCAGTTTACCTTACCAACGAAACATAATATTTACCTATATCTTTATAGATTGCAAGCATTTTGTATTTGTAATGCCCTTTGAGCTCTTGCACAGGAGATGACACGTAGCACAAATTATAGTAATGTGAGCAATCTTATTTTGTCAAATAAGTGTTGATCTAAAGTACCAATGAGAGAACTGTTTGCTTTAAGTGAACTATGTCCATGGAAACGTGATTCTTATATCTTTCACCTTCTGGAAGCTTTAAAAATATTTGCACTTTAGCAGGCTGAAAACAAGAAAGAGAAATGGAATGGTTATTTTATATTATCAGGGAAAAGAAGAGAATTAAATGTTTAGTGAGACCTGTTTTAGGATCTTTAGGTGTGTTCTATTTTGGGTGATCCGCTAAGTTATGGAACTGAGTGAGGCTGAGGGAGGTAGGAATTTGCTCCAAGGCAAATAGCTTACAGGTGGCAACCAGAGAGGGCAAATCTGGGTCTGGCTGGCTTCAAGTCTATGCTCTTTCCATCACTAGGAAAGAAGGGGGGTGTTGCCACCTCTGCCCAGGGATAACTTGCCTAAACTAAAAGTAAATGCTGCAACGCTGTCAATTTTGCACGTAATGCAAGGTAGAAATTATGATCACTATAATGTTGGAATTGTGGCTCTCAGCAAATTGCTCTCAATTTTTATTTTTATCAGCAGGAAGAGAGGTTTTTAAAATGAATCCATCTAGTTTTGCTTTAAAAATGGATCTGTAAGGAAGGCAAAATTGTACAAGAGGATATTATCAATTGGCACTTACTGAACTCGCACGTGTGTGCTAGAGTCAAGGGACCCCTTTTGCTAACACTCCTCTGATCTTCTTTGGTTCTTTTTCTCTTGTGCTATTAGAATCTAGGCTGGGTTTATGCTTTCTCTCAGCAACTTTCGGTTAAAATGCAATGCTAGTCCTGGAAAGCTAGGGTTATATTATCCAGCTGAGCATTACAGAGGTATTGATGGTCATAAACAAAACTAATGAGTGGGGTCAGTCCTCTGAAAATCCAAAGACAGGGACAGCTTGTAACCCTGCAGAGGGTTTTTCTGGAGCTCCAATATAAATAGTTTTCCTAACTCAAAAACAAATCTGACATATTAAGTGTTTTATTGAAAGCCCCAATTATGTCTAGAGTTTTGTGCTGAGTTTATTTTAAAATGTATCTTGAAAAGCCGGTGGTCCAAATTCTCCAGTAGACTTACACATGATGAGAATCTGTCCCTTTATATTTAGCTGCAGGCCACCTAACAAGTTCTTAGGCGAAACACATTATTTGCTAGTACAAGAAGAATAAATACTGTATTTGGAAATCTCCAGTGTTCTTCTTTAAAATATCGCTGTTTCCATAGCAATAACATAATGTACTAAAGAGTAGAATAGTGTTTCTTTAGAAACCACGTGTATGGGTGCACGTTTCCAGGAAGGGCTTTGAAGTATCTCACCTGCTTGTGGCCCCAAAATGGAACGATGGTGATGGATCATCTTATGAGATGGAACTTGGCCCCATATTTCACTGCCTGGTTAGATGTCGGCTTTCTGCTTTTGGTCATGTGTGTAATACTTTCTTAGGCTCTGTGCTCTGAGAGGGTAGAGAATAGATTTATATTCATTCATTCATTCATTCATGTAGTCAACAAATATTTATCAAACACCTATATGCCAGATGCGGTTGTAGGCACTGGGGACTCGGTGACATCATGGAGCTTATAGTTCTAATGGGAAGAGGGGGTTAGGAATAGTAGTAACTGATGCTGTCATTCCCGGGTTGTTCTAGCATGAGCCTTGCATCACAGGCAGGAAAGGTTGTTTTAGGGGGTTATACAATTAGGGATTGCAGATAAACATAAAGGCTTGGGGCAGTGGTGAGTTCTGTGCGAGCGAATGCTCTTTGGGAAGATGCGGGATGTCACTTAGGATGTGCTTGTGATCTTTAAAACTGGTATTCGGTTGAAAGACTCTTTGAACACCTCCCTCTTCTTTGTTTTGATTTGAGTCGGGTGCCTCTGCCTTCCTGTAATCCTCTGCATTTGTTCCGTGTGCCGATTTTGCCCTGATGAGCCCCACCTTGCTCCGATCCCCCCACCCCACCCCACCCCCCGAACTCCTAAAGCCGGGAGTGTGGATGCATGGCAGGCGTGTCCCTGGAAGGGCCGCTCCTCTAGTTCCCTAATGGTTGTCTAGCATCTGGCAGAGGGGATGCAGGTCACGAATGTCTCCATGCTAGGTCATCACTATTCAGAGAGAGAACAGTAAAAGGAGCAGAGTGTCCCCCACCCCCTCCTGGAGGCCACACATCTTTGTTTGTTACACAAGGCTCCACTTGTGCTTTCAGGAGCGAGACCTTGAAATATTTAATGTCTTGAGAAACCCGTGTCTATCTGCCATGTGCGAGGGCTTTTGTGCCGCCACCTTGCTGATGCCCTGGTCACAAGCAGGCAGCAACCTCTTGACTCTCTCAGGCTTTGAAAGGTTTGGCTAACTGTCCACATTGCTCCAAAGAGCTCATGGTTGCAGACACTCTTCAAGCAGCTCTGGGAGCAGAAGGAGCTCCGTGGGCCAGATGTGGGGTCACAGAGTCACAAATGCTCCCAGGGTGGCCACCCTTTGCTTCAGAATCAGACAAGTTGACCAGCTACCCCAGATGCCTTCTTAGACCCTGCTAATAAATCAGTCGGCAGCGAGGTCACAGACAGACTGCAGAAATGTAAGCCCATATTTTCAAGTAAGCATTTCAAACTTCTGCTTTTGTCCCCCCGCAGGGCCAGAAGTCCCAGACGGGAGGGAAAATAGAACTCCATCAAGGAGGTGCAACCACTGTGATTCCACCCAGATGTTCTTTCTTAAATGCAAAAGGCATCATTTTCTTGCCAAGAAATGGAATGATTGATCAAGCCTTCTTTAAATCATTCCATCTTATCCATTCCCATCTGAAGGGGTAGCTAGTGCATTAATATTAATATTCTTATTGTCTCCCTCGAGAGAGGAATGCCCCAGTAACCCCCCCTTCCAATGACTGCCAACACCACGGGGATATGAAGTTAGAAGAGGAAGCGACTGATGCAGGGGCTGCATTTGTTTTATTAGCAACAGCTGGTGGCGGTCCCCTGCCCCCCCCCCCCTTTTTTAATGCTATGCTTGTCAGATCCAGCTTCTTAAGACTGGATGGCAAAGGGTAAGACAAGAACACAGCACATTTCAGCTTTTGCAGGCAGGAAAAGGGGATTTATGTTAAAGATGGTACAGGCAACATTCAGAAGCTAATGAAGAAACTTTGCAAAAGAGTACCTGCTCTCAATATTGTGTAGGTAACATTTGAGCAATTAGACAAACATATTGAGTAACTGAAACCACCTGTAGGATTTGGGTAGGAAAACCCACTTTGTCTTTCCTTCTCATTTGTCCAGGATACTTTTATAGAAATAAAAATGTGGACTGCACATGTCTCCCATTTATCCTTAGTGTAACTTCAAGAATGTTTATGATGAAGGGCGGAGTTTGCAACACCAGGGCTCACTCTAACTGTGTTGGAAACACTTGACCATCAAAAGGAAATCTGTGCCATTTGCCCAAAAAGAAATAAATCTTCCTTTACTCACTTTTGCCCTGATTTCCATCTGAGAAGCCCAAATGGACACTGTTTCATCTTATTGCACATGTGGAATCTCAGGTAGCATTTTCAGGATATTACATTCACATATGGACTCTATATCAGACAGAAACTTACAGCTGATTCAACATGTGTCCTTCATAATTGTAGTTATTCTGTTTTCTTATATATTTTTTTTAATCTGATCAAAATTGAATGAATTTCGTATATGCAGTAAATTACCAAGCATATACCATACTGTCAGAGTTATGAAACTGTTCCAGTTTTATAAAAATACCAATTATATATCATGCAAATAAGAACACATGAATTTGCATATGAAACCACATTATAAGTATTAGTAGGAAAAGGGCATGGCAAAGTAGTGTGCTGTTTGCTCAAGTCCATAATTAGTAACTATTGGGAAAAGTGGTTAATATCATCTCCAAAACATGGATCCATGATATGCCTGCCTCTTGGGGAGAGAGACTAGAACAATGCCAAATGGAAGGAACTCTTGGCTGCCCTCCGTCTTTCTCTCATATGTGACAAATTTAAGACATAAATTTCTTCCTTTTGGATCAAGTATTTTAAAAAATAAAAATCTCGCAAGATAACAGTAACGCTCACAGGACTGATGCTTGGTACTGGGATGGAATCTGAAGAACAGCAACAAACATACGACGGGAAGGCACGGGCCCTCTCTAGAGTGTGCCGTTTCATGGACTGTGCACTCCCTGCTCATCTTTTCTTCAGAGGGAAGTTCACTGCAAAGGAAGCAGATGCCCCCACAACATGCTGGCTGCCATTGTCTGCCTAGATGATAGTTTCGTGGGTGCAGACCTGGGGGATCCATTTGCTTCATGTAACTGATAAAACACAATTTTTCAGGAGGGAGAAGGCACTGCATCCTAAATGAATGTTGGAATGTTATTTTTAGACACTCTAAAAATTATTGTGGGAGGCAGAATAATGGCCCCCCAAAGATGCCCACCTCCCAATCCCAGAAACTGTGAATATGTCACCGTACACAACAAAGAAGACTTTACAGATATGACTAAGTTAAGGGTTTTGAGATGGGGAGATCAGTCTGGATGATCTGGGTGGCCTGATGTAATCACAGGAATCCTTCACCACAGAGGAGGGAGGTAGAAGAGGATTCAGAGGAAGATGTACCTATGGAAGAAGGTCAGAGTGATGCGGTACAAGAAGGATGTTACTTGCCATTGATGGTTTTGAAAATGGAGAAAGAGGGTCTCGAGTCAAGGAAACTGGAAGAGACAAGGAAATGGACAGGACACTGTGGACGCCATGATTTTAGCCCAGTAAGACCTGGGTCAGACATCGGTGAGCCAGAACCATGAGACAACACATTTACATTGTTTTAAAGCATGGAGTTTGGGGTAACTTGCTGCAGCAGCAATAGAAAACTAATACACTTGTGATACATGTTTCTTTTTGTTTCTGAGGATTCTATTCCAAATCATGATGCCAACTGCTTCTAGAATGTTGTGTTAGAAAACTCACCGACACTCAAACCCAGACAGGGAAGAAAATGGATGTGGAAGAATAAGGATGCGCCCTAAATGAGTAAGTGTGACAAGACTACTTATCATTTCAATTGTATTTTCTGAGACCCCTCAGAGGAAGCTGTGATTTTAGTTTCAAGAAATGGCATGACTTGGGGTGGTATTTTGACGTCGGTTTTATTTAGAAGTTAAAGGGAATGGCAATATGCTTTCATGTTAATGATTGAGCAAGTAGTCATACAAAATCCAAGTCCTAGTGCCTCTATTTTTGGTTAATATGTTTGTCTCACAGAAAACTAGGTAGACGACAGTGAAATCAATATCTTTAATGTTATTCAGGGGCCATATTTTAAATCTGTGGGAGAAGTCTTGATCAAACAGTTCCTTTTTGTCTCATTCTCTTTCATCAGGGAAGTTAGAGGTGGAAAAGACTCACTAGATCATAAATTAATGATCCTGTGTTAATGCAGATGTCCCCACTAATTAATAAAGGAAAGTAAAATGTGAAGCCCGAACATATCTAAATACCCTTCAGTCTGGGAGAAAGATTAAAAATTCTTTTCCTCATACCTACATGAAATTTGTTTGTGTTTTGCACAGAAAGTAGAGTTATAAAATCCTGACCCTAATTAAGTCTTTTTTTAATTTTATTTTATTATGTTATGTTAATCATTATACATTAAATGATTAGTTTTTGATGGAGTGTTCCATGATTCATTGTTTGCGTATAACACCCAGTGCTCTATTCAATACGTGCCCTCTTTAATACCCATCACCAGGCTAACCCATCCCCCACCCCCCTCCCTTCTAGAACCCTCAGTTTGTTTCTCAGAGTTATTAAGTCTTAACCTCAGTGATTCTTTTTAAACAGATTTTCTCCCCAACCAAGGGGCAGGCAGAATTAGGCAACATCAAAGAAGTCGGAAGACGTTCCCATGATGTCAGGTCACTAGGCAGCATCCCCACATAGAGCCAGACACTGAAGTTACATCTAGTTTCCCAGTCCCCTTTGCTGGTACTCTGATTTCCTCCTTGGGGGCTCCGGATACCCAATGCATGGGAGCCGTAAGCCTAAGAAGAAATGCACCACTGGAATGGGAGTATGATTTTACAAAATAGTACACTTAGAAATGGAAGCTAATAAGAATCGACACAAACGAATATGGAAACTGAATGCCTTGTGTGACCTAGTCCCAGAAATGATATACCATCATTTCTGTAATATCTTGTTGGTTACCAACACCCCTACTTGTAAGAGGGGGCTACACAAAAGCATGATACTAGGACGTGGGACTCATGGGGGGCCATTTTGGAGGCTGATTACCACACAGTAGATGGTTTTCCTTCAAAGACATTTATAAGGTTGGCCCTTTTAACTTCAAGTGACAGAAACACTTCCTTCAGAACTGGAAAGTTGACATAACTGTCTGCCCACATTCTCTTCTTCCAGAGCAGCAACACCCATAATGAAAGTATGAACCTCGAATGGAAAGACTGATATCATTAGTTTGGAAAAAAATGATCTGCCAAGTAAATCATGTCCGTGAATAATCACCTCTATGTTCTGAGAGAGAGCCTTTCTTTCTTCTCTTTGCAAACAAGCAAACAGCAACAAAACAACTTCTGCCTGGGGTCCAACCAAATATTTTAAGACGTGATTTTTGGGAAGTCACTGCATTTGCATGGCTTAAGGCAGAATGTCATATTCTCTTTCCCTTCCTTGACAGAGTCTCTTGGATTGTCTCTCTTCTTCATTACACATAGTTAATGGATAATTCAAGGCTCTGACGCTGATAAAATTAACAAATGTTATGTAGTAGTGGACACGATTGCAAAATCGTTGGCCAAGTCTTTGATATGAGCACATGCCAATGTCAAAAGCAGCAAGACACACTGGGTATGTTGTGCCTCTTTATTTACCAAAGAAGTAAAACCAGGTGGGCTGATGCCAAGCATAGCATGTGCTTCATCAGCTCAACAAATACCAAGATGTTGTGTCCAAGTCAGAACCTTGTTTGGCAAATAAATAAATAAATAAATAAATACTTCTAACAGTTTTGAAGACATCAATGCCCTGTGAGGTTTCCAAAAGGCCCTCCCAAAATAAGAATTCTCTGATAGTATCAGAGCACATCTCCTGGACAAAAACCACGGACCAGATACATTGAAAGATGTCAATGATGGTCTTTAAGGGAAAAGGTTTATTAGCCAATTCTTCCATGACCTTTTTCAAATGGTTAAAAGAAATGCTGATGATTCTGGAATGGATGACTTTATTTGACAGAGATACTCTTTCAATATTCCTTCTCTGATCCAAATTAGAAGTCTCCTGAATGTTTTCTAGGACATGTGGCTTCACAGTTGTATATGGATTCTTTTCCTTAGGACTATTATAAGCAGCTTTGAGAGATGCATGAAAACAAAGTTTTTGTGTGGAAGCATAGTCACATTTTGGTAAGGTTCCAACCAGAAATATCTACCTTGCCTGATGTGTTGAGAGGATAGACAGTTTAATTGGATTTATATTTCCACGGGGCTGGTCTAGGTCACACAAGAACACTGGGGCTTTTGTATCCCCTGATGTTCAAAAGTAAAAGTAGAAACAAAGATACAGAGGACTTATCAATTGTTTCTTTTCTCTGACATTTTCTCCAGTTTAACCTGGGCCTATGTAAAAAGGCAGAGATACCGGGTTTTATTTATTTTCATTAATATCTATAAGAAACAGATCTCAGGGCCATATCATGGTGGTGATGATTTCGGCCTTACCTGACCGGGTATGATATCATCCCTTGCCGCCCTGCACTCGTTAGGAGCAAAACAATACCATAATACCATGGTGGATATTAAAACTGTTTTTTAAATGACAGCAATTATCAATACAACAGAAAGGCAAAACAAAGAAAAATAATATTCCCACAAGGCTCATCTGCAAATTCCATTATGGACCGAATGTTTGTGTCCCTCTAAAATTTATATGTCGAAACCCATCCCCTGATGTGATGTTGACTGGAGGGCCTTTGGGAGGTAAGTAAGAAACTGATGAGTTCTCAAGGGTGAGGCCCTTGTAGATGACATCAGTGCCCTTGTAAGAGTCACAGGAGAGCCTCTGTCCTTCTCTGCTCTCCGCCCTGTGAGGACAAGAAGAAGTTGGCAGTCTACAACCCAGAAGCGGGCTCTCACCAAAACCCGACCACACTGAAACCCTGATCTCAGGCTTCTAGTCACCAGAACTGTGAGAAATAACTCTCCGCTGTTTATAAGACCCCCAGTCTTGTAATAGCAGCCTAAATGACTGAGACAAATTCCCTAGGAAATCTTGCCATATTCACTTGGCTTCTTGTCTTTTCCCTACTAGACTAAGCTGCTTGTGGGCAGGAGCTGTTCTTTAATTTCTTTGTCCCAAAAATGTAACAATATCACAAAATATAAACAAAATAGTTATTTCTTATGATAACAGTTTACAGTAACAATTACTACGCTTTGCATACCATCTATCTAAATCTCAGAGTGATTAATTAACAGTGCTGGCCCCATAGTGGGTGTTCATGAAAACTTTCTTGAAGAAATGAATGAACACATGCATGAGAAAAATAATGCATCCACATATCTCCACAATTAGCTGGGGAAGAGAGTGGCTTGATAGAGATATTCCAACTTAACTGGCAGGTGATGTCCATGAGCACATCAAGCTCTCCTATCTCAAGAGTGATGGCCTTGGGATCAGGACCGGGGTTCAAATTCCATCTCTGCCACTTACTTTCTGGGAAATGGGTTTCCACTCATTAATTTACTCATTCATTCTATAAGCACTTGTTGCTTGTCTATTTATGTTTGGTCATGATGCTAGGAATGCTGCTAGGAACTCCTGTATACCATGACATGAATTTTACAAGATTACTATGAGAATTCAGTAAGGTTGAATGAAATAACATGTGAAAGTACCTAGAACCTATCACAGTGCTTGAGCTGTAATAGGTGCTCAATAAAATTTAAATGCATGTTGAACAAGATCAGCCTGCTCCCTGTACCCTGAGCACGTTCACCAAGCAAACTTCTTCTTTTTTTTAAATGATTTTATTTATTTATTTGAGAGAAAGAGAGAGAGCACAAGCAGAGGGGAGTGGCAGAGGGAGAGGGAGAAGCAGTCTCCCCACTGAGCAGGGAGCCGGACATGGGACTTGATCTCAGGATGCTGAGGTCATGACCTGAGCTGAAGGCAGACGCTTAACTGACTGAGCCACCCAGGCGCCCCACCAAACAACCTTCTCATGCTAATTTAATTTCTCAAGAAAACTCCTAGACTCAAAATAAGAAGTTCTAATGAAGTACATGTTCTCATCTTTGGTGTAAATATGTCTCCATATAATTGGCTAGTGTTTCTCCCTGTCCTTCGCTCTCCACCCCCAAACATTAAAAATATATATATTAGCATTTGACCATCCTTATCGAGCCCACATCGGAGGTGGACAAGGCCCTGTGATAGAATCAGTCTGGCCCATGAACTCAGGCTCATTCATTCATTCAGCAGGAATGCTCTGAGCATCGACTGTGCACCAGCCTCTGGACCAGCTCTCAATAACTAGAGATGGAAAATGCAGGATTGTGCCACCGGGGGCTCACGCTCTAAGAAGTACTTGTGTGGCAGCTTGGGGAGTCTGGCAGGTGCCTGCCTAGCTCACATCCTGCATGAACCCAACAAACAAAACTTGGCTCGATGTGGGAGAGTGTGTGTATCTGCATGTGTTTTGACAACCATACATCCATTAGCACATCATGGAAGGTCCTGAACTTTATAAAAATTGCATCGTGGCAGGAAGTTGACTTGCCACAATGCAGTCACTGAGAAGTAGGTTTAGAACATGACACGTTGGAAGCTCCATCTGGTTGTCTGAGCTATAAAACTGTGTCATTGACTCTTTTGTTTAGCAAATGTGTTTCATTCATTCACTTATTCAGCAACCGTTTGCTGAGAGCCTGCTGTATGCTGGAGATGGTTCTGGGTTCCAAGCTTTCCCATCAATCCAATCCCTGCCTCAAAGGCACCATCTTCCATAATGAAGGCCAGGCCCTGGCCCGTGATTCCTCGGAACTTCTGTACTAAGGTCTGTATTACCTTTGGGTAATTAAATTAAATGTAATCAAAGCTTAACATAGATGCAAAAAAGTGTGCGTAAAATTACATTATTACAACTGAATATACTCATGTAACCAGCACCCAGATAAAAACCGAATGCCATCAGCCCCTCCCCGGAAACCCCTTAGAGTCACCCCCACCCTCCAAACATTGATAACTCCTATCCTGACCTGTAACAGTATACATTAGCTTTAGCTTTGACTGTTTTGTACTTTATATAAATAAGATCCCACAGTTTTTATCTTTAGGCATTTGTAAACTTCTGCCTGGATTGCTATATTTTATAAATTTTGTGGGGTTTTTTTTAATTTTAAATGATGAGAATGTAACTTATATAACTTCCTGGTAGAAAAAGCCAGAATCTAGAACAGTATCTTGGACAGAATATATGAAACTGGGTGCTCCTCAGCCCCTCCAGTTCATGCAGGCTCATGGAGAAGTGGACTCAGGGCCTTAACCAGGAACTTGTCTGAGGATGGGGATCTAGATTTTTATTCTAGTCATTATTCCAGTATGCTACTGTGTGTGTATGTGTGTGTGTGTGTGTGTGTGTGTGTGTGTGTGTGTGAAATTTATCATGGCCTAATTTAAGCACTTCTGAAAGTGTGCATGAGAATAAAAAATGAGGTTTATTTTTTTTTCCATCCTAATAGTATTAATGGACAGTTTTCTAGACTGGAGTTAACTTACTGCTGACCTTTTGAGTTTAACTGAAACACTATTCTGAGCCCTGGAGCTTCCTTCTGGTGACTTCACTGATTGACAAGAGAAGAGTGCCACAGGGTCCCATTAGTGATGGTATGGCAAGTGGTTTCTCTTCCCCTCCAACTTAGGAAACACCCAGCTGCCATAACCCTATTGATACTTACACCCGCTGCCTATTCTTGTCTTCCTTTTTCTTTTCTTGTTCGTTTTTTTGTGTTTTTGTTGTTGTTGTTTTCTTCTTGACAGATTATCAGCATTAACTCTTACTAAAAGCCAAGCAGGTCCTTGGTCAAAAACCAACGTGCGACCCTACTGAAAATATCTTTCTATAAAAGTCACTTTCATTGTCAGCCTTCCCCCCCCTGCTTTTTCGGGTCGGCATTGACCTCCACCACGCACTCAGGACCCTAGCAAGTGAGTTGTTCCAAGAGATAAGGAAATACACCACTGAAATGTAGTTTTGTAATAGAGCCATTCTGGGAAACACTGACCTAGCAAATGGCCCCAGTGTATTCACTGTGGATGTCCATCTCTAAATAGCCCCAAACAAATTCTGTAAAGTCACAGCATGGCAAGCTGCTCAAAGGGCATCTGGGGAGTAGGAAGGCAGTGGTTGAAAAGTAAGAGAAGCCCAGCTGGCAGACGCTTGCAGCACAGGAAGCAAGCTCCAGGTTGTGGTGGGCAGAGCTCAGAGCTGTTGAGCTGGAAAGTCATATCCAAGATTTTCCGCTCCCTGCTTCAATACTGTTATTTTTACTGCTGCCAACTCAGTGTTAGACGCTGTACCTACCTTGGGACTGGCACCTCATATTCTAGGTCATTAATCCATCTGCTGGCTCCCCATCGTCACACTGGCCTCCTAGAGGCAAGGCTTTGAGCCCATCACTTCAAGGATCACAGGCTACTTCAGACCCTCCCCTCCCCTCTTCCTACACACCGATCCTCTTCCTGTTATTCCCAAGGAGATGCATCATAAGAAACGCTATTAAGCTAAACTGCCCCTCCTGTGTGCTGGTTCCTATTTTGCTGGCTGGTTCCTATTTGGATCCGGCTGTGGCTTTTCCACTCTCACAGTGAGGTGGATGGAGGGGAGTGGGACACGGGGAGCCCAGGGACACATTCAGAAACACCTTGTCTTCTCATTTGCTTTTGTTGTGAGGGTGGAGGTCAGTGCCAAAGAGTGACCTGCCCATCTTCCTTAGTTGCCATGGCAGTGACGAACAGAGTCTCCAGTTGGACACAAGGGTTTTCTACAGTTTAAACAAAGACAATGGGGAAATATGTTTTCTTGACCCTTTGCAGGATATCCTGCCCAACGCACACAAGAATGCAGCATTTCCTGGACCGTCATTGCTCAGATCTAGCACTCAGGGTGGGCTTGAGGGAATCTGGAAAAAGATACATTGTCTCTGACTAAGAAAACCTGAAAGTCATTACCCATGTCTGAAGGGGTTAGTGTTCAAAAAAAACCCCAACATAAACTAGCTGGGTCTTTGGGGTCTAAAAAAAAATGACAGGTATGTTTCAAAATAGACTAAAAGAAGAGAGAGCTATACGTTTGACCCCGGCACTGCCCATTTTCCCTGCTTAGTTTTTGGCTTCTTACAAAGTCTCTATCTTCAAGAGCAACAGAGTAAGAGACTGGTTGGAAAGAGAACAAAGATCTTGTGGCATTACAAACGATTGCTTAATATCTTTCTCCTAAAAGCTGCGGCCTCTGAAGCCAAAATGCAAGCTACAATTTCCTTCCCTGGGCGCTAGTGGAAGTCACAAGAATAGGTAACACACAGGCGTCCCGCTCTGCTCTGGTCCTCTCGCACAGTGACCTATCAGAGCAGCGCTGGTCTCTTTTCCTAAAAATAATGAGAGAAACATCTGTCTCTCTGCTACTCTCTTTTCCAGGCAAATGGCACTTAAGATTCTCACTTTGGACTTGTAAGTGCTCCCTACCCCCACCAGCCAAAGCAGCTTCTGTGTGAACCACTTCTCCCTCTTTCTTTGAATCTGTTGCTCACTTTTCTTGACTACTACTTTCAGATAGTTGAAAATCAAAGACCACAACAAAATGCATGCACGTCTCTGACACCGTAGGATTAAAAACAACAATAACAACAGGTGAAGAATACAGGGGAATCAATTGTTACATGTGTGCCGATAATTCTTCTTTCCTTTTTAAAAAATAAAGTAGGAGAGACAGTGTTTTAGAAATGTTTGTTCCCTAAGATATTGCAGAAGTTTGAAAATTATGGAGTGAAGTAGATCACCAGTGGAATAATGTTAAGACTGGTGCTCTCTTGAAAAATGTTTCTACAGCTGATGTCAAAGAAATTACTGCCTATGATTTCTTCTAGGTGTTTTATGGGTTTGGGCCTCACATTTAGCTCTTTAATCCATTTTGAGTTTATTTTTGTGTACAGTGTAAGAAAGTGGTCCAGTTTCACTCTTTTGCATGTTGCTGTCCAGTTTTCCCAACACTATTTGTTGGAGACTGTCTTTTTCTCCAGTGTATATTCTTGCCTCTTTTGTCATAGATTAATTGACTATAAATGCATGGGTGTATTTCTGGGCTTTCTATTCTGTTCTACCGATCCATGTGTCTGTTTTTGTGCCAGCACCATACTGTTTTGATTACTACAGCTTTGTAGTGGATCTTGAAATCTGGGATTGTGATGCCTCCAGCTTTGTTCTTCTTTTTCAAGATGGCTTTGGTTATTCATACAAATTTTAGGATTATTTGTTCTGGCAAGGAAACAAAAGCAAAATGAAAGTGTTGGGACTCCACCAAAATAAAAAGCTTCTGCACAGCGAAGGGAACCATGAACAGAACAAAAAGGCAACCTACCGAATGGGAGAAGATATTTGCAAATGATATATCTGATAAAGGGTTAGTATCCAAAATATATAAAGAACTTAGTCAGCACTAAGAAAAGAAATAATCCAATTGAAAAATGGGCAGAGGACCTGGGTGGACATTTTTCCAAAAAAGACAGCCAGATGGCCAACAGATACGTGAAAAGATGCTCAACATCACTCATTATCAGGGAAATGCAAATCAAAACCACAATGAGATATCACCTCACACCTGTCAGAATGGCTAAAATCAACAACAGGAGAAGCAAGTGTTGGTGAGCAAATGGAGAAAAAGGAACCCTTGTTCATGGTTGGTGGGAATGCAAACTGGTGCGGCCATGGTGGAAAACAGTACCATGGTTCCTCAAAAAATTAAAAATAGAAATACTTCATGATACAATCATTCCACTTCTGCGTATTTACCCCCCCCACACACACAAATATGTCTAAAAATACCTAGGTTGAAAAGATATATGCACCCTATATTTATTGCAGCATTATCTATAATAGCCAAGATATGGAATCAACCCAAGTGTCCATCCATAGATGAATGGGTAAAGAAGATGTATATATATACACAATGGAATATTACTCAGCCATAAAAAGAATGAGATCTTGCCATTTGCAACAACATGGATGGATCTTGTGGCCTTTTGGAAGGAAGAGGGTGGTATTGGCTGAGTAAGCTGAGTGTATAAATGGTCCGTCCTGGAGGTTAGGAGACTGGCTTCCTGGAGATTTTCCCATTTCATTTTTTTCAGTGATATCAAACACAGTGTTGATCCTTCTGTAATTTTACTTGAGCATGTCACAAAGAGGAGAGCCATACCTCCACAATGATCAGAAAAATTCCCTAAGCGGTGAAGCCTTCAGAATCTGTAGATTTCAAAATAATCTTTGTATTTAACTGAGGACCAAGCTGTACTAAAAAGGCCTGCCTTTCAATGTCTTCTGCACACAAGACCCATCCACTAATGGGAAAGTGTTCTCTCCACCTTTTCTCATGCATGTTTCCATGAAGAGTGTTTTTGTCTCCTCCTGGGGTTTTATTAAGCAACATCTCCTTTCTTGCATTGGTTTTATTGATTTATCTATGTGATTTTATGCCTAGACTGTTCTCCTTCATTCCAAACCTTAATACTCATCCCATGTTGCTTATGTTTTCAGGGCTTCTCCAAACAGCCATGTTCATGTTGAGGTGGACCTCTCTAATGCCCTTATCATACTTTCTTGAAGAAAATTCAGTTACTTTGGTCTTACATGCCAATGAAACCAAACCCCCCTGTAGCATCCTACCCCTCTTCCTATTTACTGTCTTTTAAAAGAATCATTGAGAAGTTTGCATTACTAATAAAGCATCAGTTAGGAGATTGAATGCTCTCTCTGCCATTTTCTTCAAATCCTTTTGAAATCAACTAATGAAAATAAAACCAACAAATAGATTAGGGAAACATAAATTCTTCTAAGCGGCACTCTGGCTAAAATCTACTCTCCACTTTCCACATCCTGCACAGCCTAATTTTTGTAATATGTTCATTGATTGACTTTAAAATTTTTTTTTAAGTTTTGTTTTGTATTGAATTTTGGCCCACAATTAGTTCTCCAGGCAAATATTTCTCTCCAAATTGTGTTAACAACGTGGCTTGACAGGAAGGGGCACCTGGGTGGCTCAGTCGGTTAAGCAACTGACTCTTGATTTTGGCTCAGGTCATGATCTCAGAGTCCTGGGATCAAGCCCCACATTGGGCTCCCCACTGGGTGTGGAGCCTGCTTGGGATTCTCTCTTCCTCTCCCTCTGACCCTCCCACCCCCTTCTCTCTAAATAAAAAAAAATGGCTTGACAGGAAGATGAAAATAAAATTTCAGATTTGAATTTAAAATAATTTTTAACTATTTTGAATAATTTAATGTTATTTATGGCATTAAAGATCATGGTGGGGTTATAAAATCTTAAAGGAGGTACAGTTTTTTGAATATGCACATGGCCATGATGAAATAGGGAAAAGTGGATGACAAAAACATGGAAACATCTGAACTGAGCAAAATGTCCTCAAACTGAGCTCATTGGTTATTTAAGGACCCGTGAATAGACCATGAACAGAATTCATCTGTGGTGGTTTTAAAACATGGCTGCAAGTTCTTTGGCACTCCTCCCACTGAGAGGTGGAGTCCAATTCCCTTCCCCTAGAATGTGGGTTGGCCTTACTGACTAGCTTCTGACAAAGAGAATATGGCAGAAAAGAAGCTGAGAGACTCCTGAGTCTCAGTTAGAAGGACCATCCTGCTTCCCTTTGGCTCTCTCTTCTGGGATGCAAATGCTTGCCACAAAGCTGCCATAATGGGAGGAAGCCCAAGCCACATAAAGATGCCACGTGGAGATGACCTGGCCAGTGGCTGAGGTCCCAGCTGTTTTCAAATGGACCCAAGATTTAATCAGATATGGTAAGATCTGGAGACACAAAAATGAGTCATAAAGGAAGAGGTTTTTATATTCACAGATCACTGTAAATGGGAGGCATGACATACCACACAGAACAACATGAAGAAGCACCAGGGTCAGTCAGGAGGCAGAGGGATGGAGGGGAACATGTGGACAAGAACCTTTATGGTAGTTTCCATAGGGAGGAACAGGTGAGGCAGGGCAAGCAAGCATAGGATTGGCTACCTGGAACAATTTCAGCGAGCTCTGGGGCCTAGGGGCTGTCCCTAGTTGTCTGGTACCTGGCCCTGGGTGATGAAGGAGGAGGAATAGTGGCCTGAGTGTGGGAGCCCAAAAAGGAGATAGTTGACATGTGGGCTCTGGAAAGTCATTTGCTATCTTTTGAAATTAGCTAGTCCTGGGAGGGGCAGTCCAGGGTCAGCAAGGCCCAGATGTCAAAGCTCCAGATTACAAAGGCATGTTCAGGGGTGGCTCAGTTGGTTGAACATCTGACTCTTGCTTTCAGTTCAGGTCCTGATCTCAGGGTTGTGGGATTGAGCCCCGCATCAGGCTCCATGCTCAGCACAGAGTCTCCTTGGGTTTCTCTCTCTCCCTCTGCCTCTCCCCCAAGTGCTCTCTTGCTCTCTCTAAAATAAATAAATAAATCTTTAGGGGGAAAAAGGGCATGTTTAATATACCAGTTGACAGCCAGCATCAGCCACCAGACATGTGTGGAGGTCTTGGAGGTGTCTCCCACCCATGTCACTGTTGTCTGGTTATATCAGCCTGGGAGACCCTGAGTGAGAGTGTCTACCGGACCCCCAGTCAGCCTCCTGACACATGGAAGACCATCATCATCATCATAATCATCAGCATTGATTGTTGTGGATGTTTTATGCCCCTAATGAGTGTTTGATGACCAGAATACCCTCTGTTTAAGGAATTTACATTGTTTTTTAAAAGATTTTATTTATTTATTTAAGAGAGAGAGAGAGTAGGGGAAGGAGCAGAGGGAGAGGGAAAAACAGACTCCTTGCTGAGCAGGGAGCCTGATGCGGAGCTCAATCCCACACCTTGAGATCACAACCTGGATCGAAACCAAGAGTCGGACACTTTAACCAACTGAGCCACCCAAATGCCCCTATGGAATTGACATTATTGCATAAATCATTTTTACATATTATGCTTATTCGTTAAACATTGAAGAGAATCATAGGTACGTGGCTAATGTTATACATTCTCGCATGTAAGACATTCTCTCATATAAAAAGTTCTTTGAAAAGCATAATTACGACATTTCCCAAGTGGCTTAAACACATAGATTGTCTTATCAGCCATAGCTTCTATTTTGAAGCAAATTACTCTCATCAGTTACTATGTATATACAAATAAAGATGTTCATTTTAATTACGTTCATCTTAGCTAAGGACCATTGAATATGAGAACATGTCTGCTTGACAACCCTAAAATTATGGAGCAAAAGCTTTGCTTGGGCTGCTACCTGCAGGCATTAATTCCCAGGTGCCCAAGAGGCTACTCTAGCCCCTTTGGGAAAGCAGCACGGGAGTGCAAGATTTCTACCTGGTCTCGCTGAGGGATTGGTGAGGCTCCATTCTATACCTAATCAAATACTGATGCGCTATCACAAAAAGCAGTCTCTGTGGCTCTGGGACCCACCCATCAGTCTGTTTCTGCTGCTGGTGAAGCCACTAGTTACAAAGAGACCTGAGCCTGGAGGCAAGATGGCTCAGCTCACCACCCAAGAAGAAGGTGCATTCCTTGGACTCATGCTCATATGTACCATGGCTATGACCTAGCAGGTCTTTGGAGGGTATTCATGCAAGGGATGCTAATGACCATCAAACACTTCGCCAGAAGCAGGAAGGGAAGCCCCTCCTTTGAAAAAGGGGGAGGGGAAACCACATATTTCCTTCTGTCCTCCTCTAAACATCTCCAGATAAAAGGATGTAAGATAGACCAGATGTGGAGCTGTAGAGGACCCTGGGCCCCCTTCCTGTTCCTCTGTCTCCCCTCTTTCCAGGTTTCTGCCCCTCACCCCCTGTGCCCCTGTCCTAGTGTTGTTGTCTGATAGATTTCTCATTTAAAAGGGAACTCTCGATGTCACCTCAGCCTCCGAGACCCGAAGTTGAGATGCTGAAAGATTGGGAAAAAGACAGGTGAGAGATGGGGATTTGGGGGCTCAGGAGCTGTGCCTAGAGCCCCTTCAAACCAGATTAGACTGGCTCTTGCCAGTTCAGGGTGCTGTGAAGCCAACCTGCTCTGTGGGATGACCTCCACGAGAAGTCCCAATTCCACCTGCAACATGTTAAAAGACAATCTGGGGAAATGGAACATGAAGCAATTTCGGGAAACAATTTTGAAATCAGAGGGTAAAACAATGATTTTTTAAATCCTAGGATTCTGACATTAGCATTTTAATAAGTTCTTATGCACACATTTTCAAAACAAAACCTGAAATTATCAGTGAAGCCATAAAAGAAAGTTCTCTGGAGGCAAAGTAAGATTTCTTTCAAGTGGATCTAAATGGCTTTGAACAATGACATTTTGAGGTTCTGCATCGTCTTGTATCCCCAGTTCCTAGCTACATACATAGTGGGTGTTCATCTTTGAGCCAGGGAGAGAAAAAGACACGGGATCTTTGAAGAGCAGAGAAGTAACTTACACACTCAATCAAACAGACCAAGGCTGGTTGATACTTCTTTTAACACCAAATACTGGGATGAAGAACTATTTGAGACAAGATCTATACTACTAATTAAATTGATAGCAGCAACCAATTGTGCTTGAATATGGCTGCGCTGTGAGCAACAACTCCCCCCCTCCCCCCGCACACACACACACACAACATCCTGCCAAGTGAATAATCTTCTCCTTAATTCAATTAAGCTGTTTAGAAATTGCTGTTGTTAGATACAGGGGCTGGTTCTAGAAGGCTCCATGGCTCGATTAGATATACTCTGTGCTGATATAGGTTAGGATTTGGGTTGCAGGCAAGCAAAGAGTTTTGATGACTACTTTAGTTGCTTCTTGTCTTTTAATTTATGATTTCAGCATTTGCTACCTGTACATAAATTTAGGAATTTTTCTTTCATGCTATTACTGCTATTCATTATGAGTCTATAACTCACCACAGGCTAAAATGCAATCTTTGGAGCCATGATTTGCATCTATATTAAATGCAAATATAAGCATATCTAAATGTATTCACAAAGAATTCATTTAAATAGTCAATAGCGCTATTGAAAAACCTGGTCTATAAATGCAGGCAAAAATCACTGAATATAAATGTGTCCAGTCAGCTAAATAAGTGCATAGTGAAACATGGGTCCAGCATAAGTGTCCTAAAACCCAACACTTTCAAAAAAAGGAAAAAAGGGAATGAATAAATACAAAGACCTGAACCATACAATGTCTCCCGGGCTCATCTACATTAGGATTTGAAATTGCCATTTAATTACTTATATACCATGAGCATCTTTAAAAGAGGGAAGGGTATTTCAGAAACTTTTAATAAAAGCATAGGTACAACAATGCCCCAAACCATCAACAAAGGGTTGAAGTAAAAAAAAAAAAAAAAAAACACATAGCAATAGCTGAGAGGAGGGGGAAGATTAGGTCAAGACATCCTGTCAAGAAAAAATACACCAACCAAGGACAGAGCTTGGCTCTCAATTTCCTGGCAGGAGGGGCATGCATGGTATTTAATGATGTTGAGCTATTTCAAGTGACCAAAAGAAAAATAGCAGTACACCATTCTTTCACCAAGTATTTATTGAGCACCCAAAACAATGGTGAACAAGTCATTCAAAGTGTTCCTCCTCACTGCTCTACAATTTCAAAGCTTCCATCAGACTTAGCAATCAAGAATGGCAAAGAGTCCTTCCAAGGTGGCTGAAATACACAAATAATGTAACAAAATGCTTGGTGTGTCCTCAGATGGTAAGAGTTGGTTTCCTGCTTTGAAGGGTAGAAAATCCACAGCTGAGGAACTTAAGATCTTGTAGGAAAAATAGGTTTATTGGGACAGGGGTCACAGATTAAACGTAGGAAAGCTTTGTACATATTTTTATATCCCCTGAAATAAAATAACATAGCAATGAATGATAGACATTAGTGATGTTGCTAGTAATAATGAAGACTATGAAATTAATTTTTTTCAGATTTTATTTATTTATTTGAGAAAGAGAGTGAGTGAGAGAAAGTACACGAGCAGGGGCAGAGGGAGAAGGAGAAGTAGATTCCCTGCTGAGCAGGGAGCCCGACTCAGGGCTCGATCCCAGGACTCTGGGATCATGACCTGAGCCAAAGGCAGATGCTTACTGACTTAGTCACCAAGGTGCCCCTATGCAATTTATTTTTTTCTACAGTGCATTGTTTGCTAGGATTTCCTTTTCAAACATTTTAATCAGATGGTATATATTCATACCTCCTTCTTGCAAATAATAATGATACTGTATCTGTAATTCTGTATTGATTCTCCATTCAAACACCCAAATATTTTAAATTGTACCATTTTGATTCTCACATTTTGTGGTGTTTATAGAAATTGGGATTATTAAATTGGAAAAGGCTTTATGCCACTTGCTACAATGCACCTGGTTATATAGGTCACTCTGGCCATCAAAATCTCACAGCTTCACTGACACAGCTCAATTTTCTCCTTTCCAACAAAAAAGACTAATTTTAAGAACTTAGTTTCCTTTCCCTTAGCTGCCTATCTTTCCCTAAGACTTTCTTGCAAAAACTCTACTCTTGCATCTTTGTTTTCAATTTCTAAACTTTATTTCCTTATTTTCTAATTACCCCCTGAACAAATGACTCACAATTTTAATGTATTGGAATCAAATTCTTATAATTGTTGAAAAGATATTCAGAGAGAAAACATCATGTGGTAGAATTATGAGTAAGAGGAATTTTCTTTGAGCATGGTGGACTCTACTAGCCAATCTAGAGAGCTCTGGAAGTTTGTGGGGATGGAATGAACATGTGTTAATCACATACCATGAGCCAGACACTGTTCTAGGCACTGTGCCTGTGTTAGTTCCTATCATGAGTACAACTCGAAGCTAAGTGTTATTACATGCAGTGCACAGAAGAAAAATGGAGGCTCAGGAAGGTCAAGTACATTCTCCAAGGTCCTACAGCTGATAAGCAGTAAAGCTGCAATTCAACTATACTTTTCTCTGGTACCTAGCTTCCTTAGATTTCTTTTGGAATCTTTTTCTCTAATACATGTACCACACCAAAATGGGCACACATGCCAACAAAACCATTTCCAAATATCTGAATCTTTTCTCAGTGATTTGCATCAATATGTTAAGTTACATGGAATAGATTGAATAAGCTGGGTAGTCATTCCAATTTTTCTGACCATTTAGAAACTGTAAAAGTATGGACTTGATGATTTTTGATAGACATGAAAAATTCGATATTAGCCCACCCGTGTGTTTCATTGGTCGTTGGTCATGATGTTAGTGGCCATCTTCGGTGTGAAGGGAGATACAGCGGTGAGAAGTATATATAGCTTGCCTCTGTTACTTCATAGTTGTGTGAACTTGGGCAAGTTTCGTTCACCTCTCTATGCCTCAGTTCCCTCTTTTGTAAACCTTGATAATAATAGTAATTATCTTGGGGCACCTGAGTGGCTCAGTCGGTTGAGCGGCCAACTCTTGATTTTGGCTCAGGTCCTGGGATTGAGCCCTGAGTCAGGCTCCATGCTCAGCGGGAAGTCTGCTTGTCCCTCTCCCTCTGCCCCTCCATCCGCTCGTGCATGTACACTCTCTCTCTCTCAAATAAATAAATAAATCTTAAAAAAAATAGTAACTATCTCAGAGTTAAGAGAATAAATGAATTAATATGTATAAAGTGCTTAGAGCAGTGCCTGGCAAGTAGTAAGTTCCGTCTGAGTCTCTACTAAATTAAAAAAAATTTTTGTTGTTGTTCAGTGATAATATAATTCCCACAGTGAGCCTTAGAAAAAAAAAAAAGAATCACAAAACTAAGACAAAAATCTTTTTAAACATGTATACAGGCTGATGTTAAGAAAGAGAAAATGTAGGTCATTTTGGTCATGACTTTGTGAATGTGAGGTGGGAACTGTTGGCCTCTTGTGAGGTTCTCATTTGACAAAATGGACATTGAAACCCATCTGTGTTAATCAGTTTCTTCATTTATTTCCATGCAGTAAATGTTTGTGAAAGTCACCTCTATTACTATGATGCCAATCTTTGACCTACGACAAAATGGGAGGTTGAAATGACTCCACATAATATGAATGGATATGAAAGAACAATGTTCATTGGAAACCAAAACAACTTTTCAACTTCCACTTTGCTGAGAATGAATGCATCTGGATGTTTGTGACACCGGGTGGCTTAGGGGAGGCTGTGAGAATTTCCTCTGTGTTTGCCTTCATTTGTGAATGATGGGAAACCATCCCCCTAGATTTAACCACAACATTTCCTGGAGTTTCAGACAAAATAGAATTTTTTCCATTATTCTTTACTTTGTAGGCGCAAGAATGTCAAACCACTTAGGCAGTACAGGAATAGACTCTGTAAATGATCACCACAGACCTAAAAAAAAGTCTGACAAACATTTCTTGAGTGCCTCCTAAATGCCGAACCCTAAGAATATAAACATCGTAAATGTCATAAACATCAAAATCAGCAGCAGTGTGTACAGGTACCGGATTGTGAGAATTACGTGCCGGTCGCTGAGGTCAGTACTTTACATACAAACCTCTTTCAAACCCCTGGGAAGTAAGGTCCCTGCCCTTAGAAGTGGACAACTCAGAGAAGGCACCTGACAAGCGACCATAACGTCATGCAATGTGTGATCTCTCCCCTGGAAGTCTCCTCCAGGCACACGTCCTCCATAGCACATATGAACCTATGCCCAGCTGCTTTTCCAGGCCCTCTGGCTACACCCAGGGCCTCTTCTCCAGAGGAAATCAGCTCCCACAGAAGACCAAGAGCTGATGATGCTTTATTGTGACTGGGCCACACTGAATCACTGGGAAGGTAGGTGAATTTGCAAGGTGCCTAAAGAATGTACAAGAAATAAATCGAGATTTCCTTTTCCCAGCTAGATCTCAATTCCCACTTTGGGCCACGAGATGTCTACAGAAAAAGGTATTTAAGAAATAAGAATTCCAGGGCACCTGGGTGGCTCAGTCGGTTAAGCATCTGCCTTCAGCTCAGGTCATGATCTTGGGGTCCTGGGATCGAGTCTTGGGTGGAGCTCTCTGCTCAGCGGGGAGTCTGCTTCTCCCTCTGCCCCTCCCCCCACTCGTGCTCTCTCTCTCTCAAATAAATAAATAAAATCTTAAAAAGAAGAAGAAGAAGAAATAAAAACCCTCCACATTTAGCTGCAGCTTTGGGTGAGCACAGTAATAATCCTAACTGGTTACTGTTTATGGAATGCCAACCACCAGCGAAGAGCTCTGTGGGCTTCGTCTTCCCAGCAATGTTCTGATGTAGGCACCACTGTCATTTCCATTTCATTGATGGGAAACAACCCAGTGTAGGGCAGTAAGTCACAGCTGCATGGGACATCTGAACCCAGGTCTGTCTCCTGTAAGGCATGTCATGCCCCTCAAACATGGAGCCCCTGGGCATGGCTTGATTTTCTGCCTCTGTCTGTCTCCGTCTCCCCATCTCCACCTCTTCAGCCTCTCCCTGTCGGGGATGTCAGCCTATTCCTGGCAGTGGGAGGCCAGTGTCATAAGGCCAGGGACGCCCAAGAATGGAGGAGAAAAATGAGGTTGGTTCAGAAATGGGATGAGGATCCTCTGCGGAGGATCTAAGAAGATGCTAGGAGGGTTCCCGTCCTGGATCGCTCCACATCCTCTAAGGAGCAGGTGTGGCTCCGAGGGCCTCCCATCCATCAGTTCAACAGCAACATGTTATTAATCTTTACCACCCACTGCCCTTCCTCCCCTTTTACAGATGCGGACACTGACGCAGAAGGAATGGTAAGAGGCTGACCTAGGGCCACACACAGCACAGCGGGGAGGAAATGCCACAGACTGAATTTCTGGCCTTAGCCATCAATCTACCAGACATGCCAACAGGAATGGACGACTGGGGGCCTTGGTCAATGGAACATGAATATACTCAAAGTGCTGCTGATCCACCCTTCCCTCCCAGAGGCAACGGTGGAGTGAGTGTGGTCTGTGCATTTACCTCCAAGGCAATGGGGAAGCCGCCCAGGAGGACACAGACTCCAGAAGCCGAATGTGAGATCAGGAGTCACACCTCCCTTAAAGACACAGCAGGCTGGGTGGGCTCTCTGTGTTTGCTGAATTATCAAAGTATCCACAGATGCGCTGATTTCCTCAGGAGAGGTAGAGACCCCAGGGAAGGATTCCAGCTGACCACATGCATCTCCTCCACAGCCCTGTTCCCAAAATGCGGTGCCCTACACACAGGAACCACGCCCACCTCACTGAGGCCAGTGTTCTGACCTTTGAAAACCCAACTCCTCTTTAGTAGGACATCAAAACAAAGACCCTTGCACGACAGTGAATCCACGGCCTTATCTTTGGAAAGCCCACACTTCTGAGCGAATGGCAGATAGGCCCCTTTCTCCTTTGACTGCTGGTGCAGTGGGTGAGGCACCTTCAAGAACTCTGAGCTCTGGTCGCCTTTCCACCGGGCAGGTGGGTTGGGTCACAGGTTTCCACTGGCATCTTGGCCTGAGAAAGTGTGTCCTCTGTGTAAAGTGCGGGCAAGCCAGAACTTTCACATTGGGGAGGGGCTTTCCCTGGTAGGCAGTTCCCCCCACCCCGAAACTACTCTCATGCAGACAGTTCCAGCTGGAATGGGAATAGCATTCAACAAGCACCACATTTAGGGGGACACTGGGCACTCTGGCCCCCCTGGTAACTCTCTCGCTTCCTGCTGCTAAAAGGAGGTTCTAAGGGGCACCTGGGTTGCTCAGTCGGTTAAGTGTCCGACTCTTGATTTTGCCTCAGGTCATGATCTCAGGGTCATGAGATCGAGCTCCACGCTCAGCATGGAGTCTACTTATGATTTTCTGTCTCCCTCTGCCCCTCCCCCTGCTTTCTCTCTCTCTCTAAAAGATACCAGGAGTCTCAAGGTGTGATCTGTGGATGGCTACATGTGGCCGTTGATTTCAGATTCTGACCTCTTAATATTTGTAATAACGTCCGAAAGTGTTTGATGGAATTAGTCATTTGCTTATATCTACTTAATTAAAAAAATATAGCCCCTCATTACTGCCTTATGTGATGTCATGGTACCATGTCAATAAATTTGGATGAGATCAGTTGCTTTAGAAAGCCAGGGATTACTGGCAGAGCAGATGTCCCATGGATTCCTTTCTGCAGGCCATGAAATGTTCAGAGGCACAAAAATACTAAAGTACAATATTAATGTGATTGTAAATAAACATTCAAAGATGATTATGATAAATAAAACAAAACAGAATGCCGTATAGTAACTTTGCCAGTTGCTATCAATCAGAGGGCCATAAAATCTAAACCTGGCAGTAAACTTGAGAGACCACACTCAGTCTCAGGTAGGAGTCAGAAGTCCCTGGTGATAGCAGACATGTCTACAATTTGTATTTTTAAAAATGTTACTATAAATCAGGTATCATAAACCTGGCAATAAACTCAAGAAGCCACCTTTCACGTAAGGCTTGGCATCAGAACTCCCCAGCGATAAAAAATTTTTTCTACAATTGTTATTTTTTAAACGTAATGCCCAAAGTAGTTATTATGCTGGATGCATGTGACAAACGTTTACATGAGAGATTGGGGTTAAATTACTCATAGGCCCTCTGTTATAATATTACTTAAATGTGTCCAATGTAGTATTACTTTTCATCATTTTGTTAATGTAATTCATGAGGGAATTATTTTTCTTCTGATTGTGTTTCAGAGCTGCACATCATGCTCTAAGGGTCTCAGGTGTAAAGACTCCTCTCCCCAGTCTCCTTCCTCCTATTTGTAGTCCTTAAACTGACACCCTTGCCTACATTCTAGAAGGTTCTATGCATTTACATATAGGGCAAAGTAAAATAGAGGTGAATACTAAATGGCTGATTTTGAGGCACTGGCTTTGCTTAAAAATATTTTATATACAATCCTCTACTATGTGAAATAAAGCTGAATACCCACACCCCATATCATAATCATTCCCATTTTATAAATGAGAAAACTGAAGTATTGAGGGGTTAAATGAATTGTTTGAGATCACCCAGCTTAGGGTAAAGGCCCTGGGTGTTTGGTTTGCCTGACACAACCCAATGATTTTAATTGCTCTGACACTCATCTTCCCAAGCACCACACGTGCCTGAAAAAAATCCAGAGCACCATTGTAAGGAACATGTTGGATTGCTCTATCTTCAGGGGCCTGTGTTGTCTATCACTTTCATTCATTCATTCATTCATTCATTCATTCACATAGCCTCTCATTCATTCAACAAATAGTTGTTGATATGCTGGACATCATGCTAGGTGCTGGGGATTTATCAGAGAACAAAACAGACAGATAGGGTCCCAGTTCTCATCCAGTGGGAGAGACATTGTCCAAGCAATAAATATGGAAATATGATTCAAGGAAGGCAGAAAGAGGGTTGTGAGCATGTGAAGGAGCTGCTTTATTGAGTCCGAGAATAGGGAAGCCCCTCCTGAGGAAGGGACCATTAGGCTAAAGGAGAAAACCTTCAGAAAGAGTGACAGTACAAGTTGGGCTCTTGAATGTTCATGACAAAATAACAGCTTGGTCCTCCTACTTAATACAGCAGTCATTCAGAAATTCCTCTTCTCACTTCAAGCAACCACATGGAATATCTACCTACAGATACTTGTTTAAAAATTAAGAATTCAGCCCAAACTCAACTGTTTTGGAAGCTTGCTTAAGACTTTGGATTTTGGAAAACATTGGCTCCTCTTCCTTACCCTCCTATCTATCAGCATCTTGCTAATTTTACTTCTTAAATGTGTGTATATTTGTCCCCCTCATTTGTGTATACTTCTCACTGCCTAATATCATCGCTCCCCAGGATATTTGCAACCACCTCCCTGCCTTCAGTCTTGTCAGATAAATTATCCCTGTTGGTACCTGTTGGTATCCCTGTTGGTGTTCTCTCTCGAACACAGATTTAACCAGGGTATTTTCTATCCTTACCTCGCTAGCTCCTATGTATCAGGCTGGGTTAGGTATGTCATCTCTGCATATTTCTGTCATTGCCTTTAATGTGACACATTGCTGCCATTAGCATGGTTTTGGTTCTATGCAGAATCGGGCAGGCAAAGACTTGGGAGAAACTCAGGATCCATTAAGATAATATTCAGTTACCTCAAAAGAGTCAAAGAAACACAAATCCAATTGAGGCAGTGGAGAAAATTCATTACATCTTGGTGGGAATTGCAGATTTCAGGAACTGAACAGAAAATTAAATCATGATAGAATTTAAGTCTTGGGACATGGACAAGAGCACAGTCCTTTTATTAAGTTTAGGAACACATTTTAGAGTGACAACAAAGAGATCTCATTGGTCTCGTCACGATGGTGGCAAGAATCATGTGCCATGATCTGATGAGGGGTAACTCTAAGTCTTTAGGAAACCTCAATATATTTGCTTGGGTTGGGATGACAAAGTTTCTTTAGTGGGTAAGGTTTTTGTTTGTTGGTTTGTTTTCACCCTGGGAAGATACAGAATTAAGTTAGTTAAATGTTGAAATAACTCAAACAAATATGTTAAGGTTTTAGTTACATTTGGAAAATACGTGTGTACATTTGTTCTAGCAAATATTTAGAATGTTTAAGAGAAATAAGCACATTTCAGTATGTAAAAGAATGTCATTTTAATTTCAAATTTCAATTTAAAATATGACATTAATTGGCTTGACTTAATGATTCTAAGTTAAAAAATATAAGAGACTATTACCAAGGTTGTAAACAATATGAAAACAGTTCAAAGAACTTATGATTCATCATGTGTGGAAGTTTCCTTTTATAAGATTCAAAGGAGCAATGCAGGTACTTGAAAAAATGTTGTTTATTAATCAGACAATTGAAGCATTTAATGAAGAAATTGAGTATATTATTTTTATAAATACAGTTTAAATTATTTAAGAGAATTCAATTAAGTGTAGTGAAAGTTTTCTTAAAAGTGCCTGTAAAAATGTATCAAACGTATAAATAGAATAAAAAGATTTGTAAGTTGAACTTAAAAGCTTAAGGTTCAACCTTAAAATGAGGTTTTTGAACTTGTGAATTTTTAATTTTAATAAATCAACTATTAATTTTTAAACCTCTGAAGTCTCTGCAAGGACAGGAACATTCAAACTGAGGAAGCAATATCAGTGATTTATCAACTCGTTCCTTTTTGTGGTGAGTACCATGAAGATGAGGGTCAAGTCTCACTGAGATGCTCATTTTTTTATTAATATGACTTTTTTCTCAGCTACTTCACCTTTTTATTAACTGGATGACCTCTTGTTTTAGTCTGTGTTTATATAGACCATGATTGAATATTAATACCATTTATTTAATTCAGCTTTTAAGACACAGATAGTCTTGAAGCTAGATTGTTTTAAAATTTTAGTTCAGAAATTCTAGGGAAATATATTTTTTCCAGCTTTATTGGGATGCAACTGACATTGTGTAAATTTTCCTATATTTGAAGATCTAACTGACTTTATTAAACATGTAAATTTAAGGTGTACAATGTAATGTTTTCATATGTGCATATATTGTGAAATGATTACTATAATAGGTTAGTTAACACACCCATCACCTCACATACTTACAGTTTGTTTTTCTTGGTGTGGCAAGAACTTTTAAGATCTACTCTCTTAAGAGAACAACTTTTAAATATACAATACAGTATTGTTAACTATAGTCACTGTGCTGTATATTACAGCTCCAGAACTTATTCATATTAAAACTGAATGTTTATACCGTTTGAACATCTTCACCCCGACCCTAATCCACCCCTGGCGACACCTGCCAATGTACAGTCTGGTTTGTGGTTGTTGCTGTTGTTTTAGATTCTTATTTCAGTTAGCATAATGTCCTCAAGTTTCATCCCTATTGTCACAAATGGCAGGATTTCTTTCTCTTTTTTATGGCTGTATAATATTCCATTATGTATATATGCCACATTTCTTGATCCATTCATCCATTGATGGACACTTAGGTTGTTTACATGCCTTGGCTACTGTAAACAAAGCTTATGAATATGGAGATGCCGATATCTCTATTTTATTTATTTATTTTTTATTTATTTAGAGCAAGTGGGGAGAGGCAGAGGGAGAAGGGGAGAGAGAATCTTAAGCAGGCTCCATGTTCAGCATGGAGCCCAATATGGGGCTCGATCTCAGGACCCTAAGATTGTGACCTGAGCCAAAACCAAGAGTCAGATGCTCAACCGACTAAGCCACCCAGCACCCCCAGATATTTCTTACAGATAATGATGTGATTTCCTTTAGATATACCCAGAAGTGGAATTATTGAGTCATATGGTAGTTCTATTTTTAATGTTTTGAGGAACCTCCATACTATTTTCCACAGTGGCTGCACCAATCTACAATCCCACCAACAGTTGTACAAGTGCTCATTTCTTTCCATATCTTCACAAGCATTTTTATCCCTTGTCTTTTTGGTAATAGCCATTCTAATAGGTATGAGGTGATATCACGGTTTTGATGTGCATCTCCCTGATAATTAGTGATGCTGAGCACCTTTTCATGTACTTGTGGCCATTTGAATATCTTCTTTGGAACTATGTCTACTCAATTCCTTTACCCATTTTTAATTGGATTATTTGGTTTTTGCCAAATATTGAATTGTATGAATTCTACGTATATTTTGATTATTAACCTCTTACCAGATATATGATTTATAAATATTTTCTCCCATTCTCTAGGATACCTTTTCATTTTGTTGATCTTATTTATTTGTTAGTTAGTTAGTTTGTTTATTTATTTATTTTGCTGTGCAGAAGCTTTTTCGTTTGGGGTGGCCTATTTTTGCTTTTATTGTTTATGTGTTGGGTGTCATATCCATAAAATCAATGGCAAGACTAATGTGAAGGAGATTTTCCCCTATGTTTCTTCTAGAAGTTTTATGGTTTCAGTTCTTACATTTAAGTCTTTAAGCCATTTTGAGTTAATTTTTGTAAGGGTGTAAGTTGGGAGTCTTGTTTCATTCTTTTGCCTGTGAATATTCATTTTTCCAACATCATTTATTGAGAAGACTATCTTTTTCTAATTCAGTATCCTTGGCTCCCTAGTCAAATATCAGTTGACCAGGTATGCATGGGTTTATTTCTGGACTCTCTACTCTGTTCCATTGAGTTATGGGTCTGTTTTTATACCCCTACTATTCTGTTTTGATTACTATAGCTATGTAATCAAGTTACTTGATTACTTTGTAATCAGTTACTATAGTTTGAAATCAAGAAGTGATGCCTTGAGGTTTTCTCTTCTTTCTCAGGATTGCTCTGTTTGGTCTTTTGCAGTTCCATACAAATTTTTAGATTGTTTTTTTCTGTTCTTTTTATATGTTATTAGAATCTTGATAGTTTTGCATTGAGATGGCTTAGATAGATGTCTTTGGGTGGCACAGGCATTTCTACAATATTAATTCTTCTACTCCATGAACACATATCTTTCCATTTATTTGTGTTTTCAAGTCCTGCCCTCAAAGTCTTATAGTTTTCAGTATACAGATCTTTCATCTCCTTTGTTAAATTTATTCCTAAGTATTTTCTTGTTTTCAATGCTATTATGAATGAGATTGTTTTCTTCATTTCCTTATCAAGTGTTTCATGGTTAGTGTATGGAGACACAACTGATTTCTGCATGTTGATTTTGTATCCTGCAACTTGACTGAATTTGTTGATCAGTTTTAGCAGTTTTTGTTTTTTGGGTTTTTGGTTGTTGTTGTTTTTTAATGAACTCCCTCAGCTTTTGCTTATTTGAGAAAGTCTTTATCTCTCCTTTGCTTCTGAGAGACAGTTTTGCCCAGTATAGTATTCTTGGTTGACAAGGTTTTTTTTTCTTTCAATATTTTGAATATATCATCCCACTCTCTGCCTGCAAAATTTCTGTTGAGAAACCCACTAATAGTCTACAGGGGCACCCTTGCTTGTGGCGAGTTGCTTTTCTCTTGCTGATTTCAAACTACTCTTTGTGTCTTTGACTTTTGACAATTTAATTATAATATGTCTAAGTGTAGGCCTTTTCAGGTTCTATTTGGGATCATTTGGGCTTCATGAATCTGGGTGTCCATTTATGTCCCCAAGTTTGGGAAATTTTCAGCTATAATTAGACTTTCTGTCCCTTTCTCTTTCTCTTCTCCTTCTGGGATTTCCATAATGTGTATATTGTTTCTTTCTATGATGTCCCATAAGTCCCATAGGCTTTTGTCACTCTTTACATTCTTTTTGCTTTGTTACTTCCCTGACTGAATGGATAATTTCAAATGACCTATCCTGTAGTTCACTGATTCCTTCTTCTGTTTAGTTGAGCCTACTGTTAACGCTCCCCATTTAAGTCTTCAGTTCAGTCATTGTATTCTTCAGCTCCAGGATTTCTATATGGGATTTTTTTCTTTCTTTCTTTCTTTTTTTTATGATTTCCATTACCTGTTGAACTTCTCATTTCGTTCATGCATTGTTTTGTTTTCCTAATTTTGTTAATTGCCTGTCTGTGTTCCTGAAGTTTACTGAACTTCCTAAAAGGATTATTCAGAATTCTTTGTCAAATGTTTCATAGATCTCCATTTCTTTAGGGTCAGTTATTGGAGCTTATTCATTTCTTTTGGTGCAGTCATGTTTACCTGATTCTTCATGATAGTTGATTCCTTGTGTCAATATCTGTACATTTGTGTAAGTGGTCTCCACTTTTCCAGACTTTACATGTTTACTTTGGCATGGAAAGACCCTCACCAGTCAGCTCAGCTTGAGTTACTGGATGGATCAGCTAGTGGCATCTATGGGCTGACTGGATTTGCTACTTGTGTCTTTAGTTGAGAGAGGCCACGGCTTGTGATCTGAGGTTGGAGTTTTTTGGGGGGGGGCGGGGTGCCACTGACTGGGCTTTGTGGTTGTGTGGGCCTGCTGGTTGGGCTCCACATTCAAACAGGGCCACTGGGTGGGTTGCCTGATTGGGCAGGGCTGTTGGCTGTGTTCTGCAGTCATGCTGGGCCACTAGCTGGCCTCTGCAATCCCCTCTAGTTGAGTGAGGTTGCAAGCTATGTCTGTGGGAAGTGTGGTGCCACTGGCTAGACTCTCTGATGAATTAGGGTTGTGAGCTGGGCTCTGCAATCACTCCTGGTTGGGTGGGGTCTCAGGCTGTGGTCCCAGACCCCTTGGTGCCACTGGCTGGATTCTGTGTTTAGGCTGGGCCACAAGCAGGGCTTCACAGTCAGATGTGTCCTCAGACTTTGCTGTGTTATCAGATGGGGTTTCAAGCTGGACCCTGAAGTTGGGCAGGGCTGCAGGCTGGACTCTGTGGTTGAGAAGAGCCTCCAGCTGTGTCCCACAGTTGGGCGGAGCTAAAGACTCTGCTTCACAGTTGGGTGTGGTCACTGTCTGGGCTCCCTGCTTGGGTGAAGCCACAGGTTGTGTTCAGGAATCAGGAAGGGCTCTAGGCTGGGCTCTGTGGCTGGGCATTACCATAGGTTGGGCTCCCAGGCTTCCCAGGGTAACTTTTCAGGCACCCTGGTTATATGGGGCCAGACCAGAGGCCTTGTTAACAGTTATGCATGCCTGCTGGCTTAATTCCCTGCCTAAGTGGGGCTATAGAATGGGCTCTGTAGCTCCCTGGGTTCTCTGGCAAAGCTTCCTGGTCAGGTGGGACTGGAAGCTATACTCAGCAGTGGGGCTGAGAATTTGCTTTCCTGCCTGGGCAGAGCCATAAAACAGTCTCCATAAAACAGTATGGCTCATTGGCTGGGGACCCAAATCAGGCAGAAATGACAACCAAACTCCCTGGCCATATGAGGCCACTAACTTGGCTCTATAAATAGCCAAAGCTGCTGGGTGGGACCTCTACTTGGGGGTCACCCCAGCAAGAATGTGGTCCTCATGATCTGAGTGCTGGTTCTGCAAGTCTGCCCCCTTCGCATCTCTATTGGACTCCCAGTGTCAGAGCCCTGCAGATTTCCCTGTGATCCTTATGAGGTGAGACCCAAGCAGGCCTCCCAGAAAGCATCCTGCAATGTTTGGGAAACTGGGTATCCACCGTGGGCTCTGTTTTTCCCACTGGAGAAAATGTAGGGCCAGGGGGACCTTCTTGGTGCAGCACTGTGCTGGCCTGAGGGAGAGACGATGTGGTCAGACTGTGGGTGTTGATCTTACTCTTCTAATGCGGTCCTTCTTGGTCTCTCTGGCCCAGGGGGTGCTTCAGCCTCACTCCCTAGTATTGGGATTTTCATAATGGTGTGTTGTCCGTGGACAGTGGAGAGCTGATCTTTTTGTGAGGGGGACTAAAGTTGGTAATGACCTATATTTGTCATCTTGATAATGTCACCCCCTCTGGGAAAATATCTTCAATTAAATATGCTATAAATATAATTCTTCATCCCTGAGACCATCGTGTAGGAACAGTGTATATGCCTGAAGTCTACAATGGACATAGAGTCCACAGAGATTATTTTTATCTAATTTATAAATTCAGCCCATTATTCTGGATTGGGCAAAAACTGAATTCATTTTTCAGCCCTCTTCAATGAAATGTCCCACATAGCCAGTGATTTACACAAATCATATGAGATTTTAAATTGCTAATACATTTTATTGTGCTGTCAAAAAGTTTCCAAGAGGCAGAACTTTTAATGAAGCCAAGATTGCATTTAAAGACTGGCACATTTCTGAAAGTCAGGAGCAAGGTGGTGGGGCCCAAGTGCTCCCTAGGAAATAGTGGGGCTCCTCCCAGCCCATGTAGAGCAAATTCTATGTTGTTTTTGCCGTAGGAGAGACACCTTTTCCATCGGTTCTACCGTGTTTTGACCTGTCTCCCTTGCAATCAGAGGCTCACATTTATGAGGTTCCTGGCTGATTGAGCTTTCTGGAGTCACAGGACAAATGTGGGCAACTAACCTGGCCACATGGACATCAGACTCATGACCCGGGCCCAGGCAGTGCTGGACAAGTGGCAGAAAGGTAACCACCAGTGCTGAGTGCCAGACACACAACTCAGTCACCGTAGCAAGCACAGCGTGGGCTTGGGGCCGAAGGTACTGGGCCCACGCTGGGCTCTGTGGGCAGGATGTGTGCAGGGGCCCGGCGGCTGCTCTGTGCCCGCACAGGTGGGACAGCTGCAGTGAATGGGCCCAAGAGCCACCTCAAAGGCACACTGTGCCCAACTCCAAGCACATGGCCTTGCTGTGGACAGCTGAGGGGCAGCGGCGGCGGCGGCGACCACATTAGCAACAAACGGCCCGCCCACCGGGCCATGGTAAGGAGGGACAGAATGACTCCCTGTTGTGCAAAGCAGGCCGGCAGGCAGGGCCGCCCAAAGCTCTGTCAGCGGCAGCTGCAACCGCCAGCCACAAGTTATCTTTACATGTGAGGCATTTGGACCAGGACTTCCAGTCACACAGGACTTCTTTCTCAGCTCAGTCAGCCTAAGGGACACCGCTAAACTCCTATCAGAGCAAGTCTGTAATGGGCATATGGGCAACTCCGTGGTACTCCTCTCCTACCCGACTCCACTAGGATGTTCTTCACATCCACATGGCCCTGTTTCACTGGTAACAACCACCCCGTGGACTTTAGCCTGGTAGTTGTCAACTGAAGTGTAGAGAGGCCAGGTTGTCTAGCCTCACAGAGCTGCCCCAGGGTGTAACTCCACCCGACTGCATTCTTGGATCTTTCTCCAAAGCCAGCATCTCCAAGATGAGTGGATGTCATGGGTAGATTCCTGTTCATTGCCCCTGTTCTTATCTTACGCGGGATGGTGGGAGGTTGCCGAACAAGGGACATGAGCACCCACCATGGAAAACTTTACTTTGGTTGAATTTTATTAGTTCCCTCTAAATGGGTGCCCCCCTGCATCTGGGTTGTTGCCATGTTATTTATATTAACACTCAAATTCTGTCCCTTGATCTGGAACTGGCTGGTGTTAGCTAGAATGCTCACTATTATTCTCAAAGCCCATCAGACAATTTTCTTAGTCCTCCATACTGTGCTCTTCCCTGGTGCCATCTCCAAGGCCACCACCAACAGCTGTAGTTTGGGACCTATTTTTCAGACTGAAGAATTGCTTTTTTTCCTTTTTTTTTCTTTTTTAAAGATTTTATTTATTTATTTGAGGGAGAGAGAGAGAAAGAGAGAGAGTGCATGAGCAGGGGGAGAAGCAGAGGGAGAGGGAAAAGCAGACTCCCTCCTGAGCAGGGAACTCAACACAGGGCTCGATCCCAGGACCCTGGGATCATGACCTGAGCCAAAGGCAAACGCTTAAGCAACTGAGCCGCCCAGGCGCCCCTGAAGAATTGTTTTTCTAAATAATTCCAATTTTGTTCAAGCAAGCTGGTGGTTTTGAGAAGTTCAGTAGCAATGTCTCCCAAGTTTAGAGGGTTCATCCATGAGGAACTTTCAGGGGAAATGGGTTTGGTGCCCTTTATATGTGATCTGAATCATTACAAGTAAATGTTTAAGATAGGCTAACATCTTAAATAGACTTAATGGTACTTTTTTCAAAAAAATAGCATCAATGTTTCAAAAAGGAAAAAATTTCAAGCCTCTCCCCAGTGCATCAAGAAAAAAAGTATTTGAGCAAGAAGGTTCTAGTACTACCTATGGGACTTTTAATATTATTCCTCAGCTGGTTTCCAGTTCATATTTTGTCACTGTTTTCTCATTACTGGTCCTTTACTCTTTTAAAACTCCGATCTTTTATACTGTCTTTATTTTAAACTTTCCCATCCCCCCTTTTTTTCCTCAGCCACAAATATACAACAACCTGAATGTTTCAGGAACATCTTTCTTTATCTCTGTGTCTGTGCCTTGCTCGGTCTCTGGGAACCCTGATCCCATTTTGTGAGGAGTAGCTCAAAGGTGTCTTGTTAGAACACAGAGATACAAAACGAACTTCTGTTCTCCACAGATGCAAACAACAGGTCCCAAATAGTGAAAGCAAAGCAATGCTTTTCTGGCTTGTGTGTCAGTTGGTTTCTTTTGAATTGTGGCAAACCATACATAACATAAAATTTACTGTTTTTACCACTTTTAAGTGTAGCATCAAGTACTTTCATAATGTGTGGCCATCACTACTATTTCTAGAATGTTTTCATCATCTGAAACAGAGACTCTACAACCATGAAACAATAGCTCCCCTCCCCCCAGTCCTAGTAATCTCTACTCTTTCTGTCTCTATAAATTCACCTATTCTAGGTATCTCATATCAGTGGGATTTCACAATATTTGTCTCTTTGTGACGTGTCTATTTCACTTAGCGTAATATTTTCCAAGTTCATCCAAGTTGTGGCATGTACCAGAATTTCATTCCTTTTAATGGCTGAATAATATTCCACTGTGTATATACACCACATTCTATTTATCCATTCATCTGTCGATGGACACTTGGGTTATTTCTGCCTTTTGGCTCTTGTGAATAATGCTGCTATGTCTGGTTGCCTTTTTTTTTTTTAAAGATTTTATTTATTTATTGAGAGAGAGAGAGCACGCAAGCAGGGGGAGAGGCAGAAGAAGAGGGAGAATCTCCAGCAGACTCCATGCTGAGTGTGGAGCCCAACAGGAGACTCGATCTCATGACCCTGAGATCATGACCTGATCTGAAATTAAGAGTCGGACACTCAATCGTGAGCCACCCAGGTGCCCCTGTCTGGTTGCTTTTTGAGGATAAACAGCTTAAATCTAACTAGAAACAAAATATCTGTTTAGGATACTGCAGATTTTCTGAGAAATTTTTAACCTAACTCCAAGTATTCAGAGGCCTTGGGTGATGCAAGAGCGTATTAACTCAGTTCTGTAAGAACTTAAATTTCAAAAGCTAGTAAAAAAATCAGAGAACATCATAAAATTTATATCAAGAATTATTAGTTACAATCTCACAATCCCATGACCTTTAGATGCTCCTGATATTGTAACAAGTAACTCCCAGACATTACACACAGGCCCTGAGGGCACATGACAGTGGGTAAGAGGGAACCATCGTTTTGGTACAAAGAGTGACAGTTAGTCACACTGTATCCTCAGTTTTGCATTGTGTGATAGCTGTAATGTGCCACCAGATGTGGAATACATATTCATCTTTGGAAATTATAGGAGTCAAAAATAACCAAATTTACCAATAAAAATTATTCTTCTTTCAGTTAGAGTCAGGGGGTAAGACAAGTTGATAGTTCTGAATTCAGGGATTTCCTCCTCTAAAGCCACATCAGATTCCATCTGAAATAAGCATACAGGTGATTTTGTCGTGTTCCCATCTATCTTCCATATCTGTCTCCTTCCCTGCCTCCCTCCCACCTTCCTCCCCCGTCCTGCACTCCTAGCAAATGAGAAGCCCTGTATATTTGCCAGGCTTCTCTTACCTGTAGCTCTCCTTGTCTATGAGAGGTAGGAACATCTGAGGCTCATTCATAGCCAACACTATAATCTGGGGAGCTTTTTGCTGGGCTCCAGCTGAAGAAAAGTTCCTCTTAGTAAGAAAATGGAGCTTTCTTAGCAGTCTACGACCTCAGGCCCTTTGTCTCTTGCTGGGAGTGCAGCAAAATTTGTGCCACACACCACGTACACATTTGCTGAAAGTGGTGAAATCAGGGGGAGTTGGTTCTCAGGCTTCTCCTGTTCGTTTAAGGGACTGAAGACAAAACGTGTTACAGATTGTCTCCCTGGCAGTGACCAGGGCCTGATGCCATCCTGGGAACGCTCACACGCTGGGATTAGCAGTGAAACGGGTGGGCAGAGGGTGCGGCGTGGGGTGGGGGTGGGAGATGAACAAGACCAGGATATCCAGAATAGGTGCCTTATTCCAAAGCTATGCCTAGTTTGGAAGTCACAGTTCTGATCAAAATTCAGGGTCAGAAGTCATGCATTCCCTGCTCTGCACCCAAACCCAGACCATCGCCTACCCGTACTCTTGGCCGTGGCCCCGTGGAGTATCGTTGTATATATGCCAGTAGCTAGTGGACTCTGATGTGCCAGGGACGGCTTCACGTCACGTCGCAGTAACTCCAGGAGAGCATATTATTCTCATACCCAAATGTACTGATGAGAAAACCGAGGCTGGATCAGACTGACGTATCCGTGGTGACTCAGCTCCTGAGAAGCACAGGTAAATCCCAGCCAGGTGTGGCTCACTCCAGCGTCCGTTCTCTCAACTGGCGCGCGTCACTGTGGTTGGCTCCCAGTCCCCGAGATGTTAGGGTTCAAGGACCGTTAGCGAGGGCTCCGGGGGCATCTTCCAAACTGCAGAACATCCGTCGGGGGCAAGCTTCCGGTTCCCCTGTGCCTTTCCCTGATGTCTTTGTCCCTCGTGCAGCATCCCCGAGTCCTGATGAAGCCTCTAACCCACCCCAGCCAAGATTGCCAAGTTTTCTTTTACCCCGTCACATTTCTGGCCTCAGTTCTTGTCAGGTGGCTGTCTGTCTTTGCAAGCTTTCCTCGTCCTTGAGACTTCCTCTCGGCCTGCCAGCCTCATAGGGACTGTGAAGGATCCATGCCGTCAGGCCTCACTCACTCCAGTGCCTGGCACGTACCTCACGTCTTAAATGAATGAATCCCTCACTCTAGAAGTCACCTAGGGGGGATAAAATAAAAAAGCCGGATATGCAGCTGAATGGGGCACTTGGAATGAGAGAAACCACACTTCTTAGAGAAGAAAATGCACACGCTTCTTTGACCCCAGAGTCCTTTTCCTTGGCCTGCCCCCAAGGCTGCTAAAACCCCAACTGACCGCTTCCTTCCCACCACTGTCTGCCTTCCTGCCCATCTATCCGGACCACCGAGTTGAGAAACCAGTAGGAAGACCTTGAAGAAAAATGGCCTGGCCTCACCACCAGCCTGGACACTCATGCACCAAGGAGTAGAGACAAGAACCATTTCCCTGCACTCCTGCTCTAGAGCATAGATGGCGGGAGCTCCCTGGGCAGGCACACACACACACACACACACACACGCATGCATGCGTGCTCACACGTGCATGTTTCTAGGCAGGGAGCTCCCTGGGCAGG
This sequence comes from Halichoerus grypus, assembly GCF_964656455.1. Lineage (NCBI taxonomy): Eukaryota > Metazoa > Chordata > Mammalia > Carnivora > Phocidae > Halichoerus > Halichoerus grypus. The sequence goes on along the minus strand of NC_135718.1, from coordinate 93,449,829 downwards.
CACACACACACACACACACGCATGCATGCTCACACGTGCGTGTTTCTAAGCAGGGAGCTCCCTGGGCAGGCAACACACACACACACACACACGCATGCATGCGTGCTCACACGTGCGTGTTTCTAAGCAGGGAGCTCCCTGGGCAGGCACACACACACACACACGCATGCATGCGTGCTCACACGTGCGTGTTTCTAAGCAGGGAGCTCCCTGGGCAGGCACACACACACACACGCATGCATGCGTGCTCACACGTGCGTGTTTCTAAGCAGGGAGCTCCCTGGGCAGGCACACACACACACACACACATGCATGCATGCTCACACGTGCGTGTTTCTAAGCAGGGAGCTCCCTGGGCAGGCAACACACACACACACACACACGCATGCATGCGTGCTCACACGTGCGTGTTTCTAAGCAGGGAGCTCCCTGGGCAGGCACACACACACACACACATGCATGCGTGCTCACACGTGCGTGTTTCTAAGCAGGGAGCTCCCTGGGCAGGCACACACACACACACGCATGCATGCATGCTCACACGTGCGTGTTTCTAGGCAGGGATCATGAAGTCACTATTACCCGGTGTTTGCATTCCACACACTAAAGCAATGATTTGTCTCTTCTCCGAGTTGGGGAAGGAGCCTGGCCTGAGGTTTCCTTTGACCTGTAGCTTTGTGCGTGGCCTGAGACGGGCCGTGACCCAAGCTCTGCCAGAAGACAAGGGAACAAGCAGGAAGGTAGAGGGCCCTGTGCTGAACTGAAGCTCAGGACCTTCCAAAAAGGGGCCCCTGAAGCATAGTTCTTCCTCGGCTAATTAAACATGGACAGGGAATAGGTGGAAAAAATGTGTGGCAACCAAGCACACGTTTCCCACTTTCTCTTACCTATGGCCATGGCACAAGAATGTGGTGGGAGCAGGGATGTCCATAAAGAGTCTGGCTCCAGTCTAACAGAGACAGTTCTTGTTACAAGCACAGCGTTAGCATGTGCTAGAAATGACAATGCCATCCAGTGTCGATAGTTCCAGGGGGACCCTTCACTCCTCGTTACAGCAATGAAACCGCTGGTGGGTGGTCCCTGCCGCTGGTTGTCTTCATTATCATGTCATTGTGCTTCGGGGAGGCCCATTGCACTCTGCAACTCTCCGGCATTCTAAATGCCTTTCATGCATTGGAGTGGCTTGACATTCATATTTATATATCTCACTTGCATGGTCGCAGAATCTCTATTCGTGAGAGCCTCGTCCTTTGTGCATTCAAGGTCACCCCCCATTTAAGTGGGAATTGTAATATACCCTGAGAACACCAAGCCATCATAACTCAACTCTGCAATCCAGATTCCTCTCAGGTGCTTCAAGCTCTCTGCCTCTTGATTCAAAGTCAAAGGGAAGCCTAGAATAAATTAAGATATTTGAGTCTACCTCGGAAACTTTGAAATGTTTACTTTGGAAACTCGCTAAGTTTCGGCTCCTTTAAAAAATATCCCTTCAATGTTGCAGCTATAAGCTAGGTGGGGTTGTGTCAGTCAGAGACCTGGGCACCATTCCCAGCTCCTCTCCCTCTTCATGCAGTGGGTGATCACTTCCGGTCGATTCTATTTATGGAGTACCTTTCAGTCCTGCACCTCCCTCTTCATCCTAAACCTCGAGTCCCTCCTCTCTATTCTGTGCCTATCCGGCCACCAGAAGAATTTTCTAAATTACAAGCCTGATCATACCAGGTTCCCACAGCTTTCAGAGTAAATGTCGGCATCCTTGGTATAGCCTAGAAGGATCTTTGTTGCTTGGTCCCTGCCTACCTGGCTTGGCAGGTGCCCACAGCCAGCCTCCCATCGAACCAGTCTCGGGGGGGTCTTGCCCCCTCACACAGCCAAGCCCCAGCGCCAGTTCTTCCTGGTCTGGGGGTGCATTTTCTCCTCCCCCTCTTGTATTTCTGACTTGTATTTCCCCTTGAACATTCAGTTTAAGCATCTTTACCTTTACCCTGATGGCACGCTCTGCCCTCACAGTCATCATGGATTTGTTGGTCTATGTTTCTCACTGACCATGACGAGCTTCTCCAGGACAGGCCCCAGATCATTTTTCCCCTCTGGATCCCCAGGGATTCCACGAGGCTGACCCATGGAGAATGGGCAGGTGATCGTCAAATCAATATCAGATAAATTTTGCTAAATCCCACCTGAAATAATCTTTCAAGGTGATATCGTACGGGGAGAGCCTGCATCCTTCAAGGTAATAAGTACCTTCTTGTCATCCCTTGACATTACGTGGGGAACACCTGACATCCTAAGCAGGAGGCTGTGGGCGATGGGCGTGGGAGAACCCTTGGAAGGCCATGGTGACGTGAGGCAGAGCGGCGCCTTGCCACATCTCATCTACGGCTCATCAGACGCTGTTTGCCCAGGTGCGTGTCAGTTTCTTTGCTTAATAGTTAGTTGGCGGTTTCCTCATAAGGAGATGAGCGGGGGCCTCAGGATCCCTCTCTCCTCCAAGGCCACCAATGGTTCACATGAGAATTTCATACCCAATGGCAGAATGAGTCACAATGAGACCCTCCACAGCCAGAAGGAAATGGGATATTCAGGGTTTATCCTTTAAATAGAACTCCCCAGCATTCACAGAGATATTTTAGTTGGTTACTTTGTGAAAATGAAAAGGGGCTCTTCCTCAGTTTCTGAGGGGCAGTTTGGGATTGGCTTGGATAAAATATTCTGAGAAAAGGGAACAGAACCGATGGAGTCTGTGGTAAGCCCAGCTCAGTATCTCCCCCTACATATCCCTCACACCTCCCTAGGGCTTCCCAGGTAAGCTGCATAGTTTCTTGGCAGCCTCTTCCTCATCTTTAGGTGGCCTTTGTTTAGGCATTAGATGGATGTTTGCAAGATTATTTAAGTGATTTCCCACAATTTATTTCAAGCATTTACTGTGGCTTCAGGAATTTTAAGTATGAGTAAACTACAGATCACCTCCCTAAATGTACTATATCCAGCGTGAGTTTTATACACTATTTTAAAAGATGGGACAAAGCCCAGTTCTCGAGCGGCTTCTAACTCCTCGGAAGGGCCCTGGGTACACCAGAAATGCCTTTGAGGGGCCCCTCCCGGTGCTGTTCAGAGTGCCGTCCTTCCAAGTGTGGCCCCAGACCCTCCCCAGACAGATTCTCCTAAAGACCCTCCCCAAGACACCTTTTCTATGATTCAACAATGGAACATGAAGAAATCTGAGAATTTAAAGCCCAAGGATATAAACGAAGTCTCTTAAAAATATGATTGTCCTTCTCCGGTGCTATAAGCAAGCTCTGACTCACTTCCCCTGCTCAATAGGATTTCCTCCTGTGTGTACTCTCAGTGCAAAGGGGTTCTTGGAATGCCTTTGCTATTGCCCCCGTGTCTTCAGTGTGTCTCTCTTCATATTCCTACGCCTTGATGAAGGCATTCCTAGCCATCCCCATGGCTTTTGGTCTTACCCATACTGGCCTCGCCCCTGGGGTGGTTCCTGGGGATTAGTCACCCAGCACCTTCCATAGGCTTCACTGGGGATAGAAGGGTTGTCTCATGCCTTAAGGAAGCTCCATGTCAGAGCTCCCCTTTGCCCTCCCACATCCTAGACAGGCAGGCCTGAAGCAACTCCAAAACACACCAAAAGTTCTTATGTCTTCAGGAGGTGTCGATTTGAACAAAAGCTGAACTTGTCAGCCTGAACAAAAGCTATACTATGAAAAGTGAGCAAATCAAACTTCCAAGAGTTCACAGGAATAGACCTGTCCTAACCTTGTACTCTAAATATTCTCATGTTATCGACGCTAAACCGTAGGTCCTACTAAAGTCTCTCAAAGAGGTGGTCACTACTGTCCAAACACCTGTTCTTGCCAATTAGTCATCATGAGATATAAGATATCAATTATACATCTACAGATATGACTATGATCATTCACATTTCACCCCGAGCGTTGTAGGGCAGCACCCTGGGTGTTTGTTTTTTTTTTCTGATGTCTTCAAGGGGGTGAGCACTGCTGATGAGAATGATCACATTAGAGAGAGATATTCATTTTATTAAACCTTACACTTGTCTGTGATGGACAGAAAGAAACATGACCTTAGCTTTCAGTCTGTCAGATATCTTATGGTCTGATTAAGGACAACGGGGAGTACAATAAACGCAAACAAATCAGATCATTTCAGGTACTTTCAAGTGCCCTGATGTAAAATAGGGCCTATATACAAGGGGGCCTGGGGACTGGAGTTGGAAGTTAGGGCACTGCTGGAGCAAGGGCACAAGGAAGGCCCATTGGAGGAGGGGCCCTTTGAGCCCAGGTCTGAACGAGAGGGAGGTCGGCACACAAAGGTCCCAGGGAAGAGTGTCCAAACTGTCATGATAGCAAGTGCAATGGTGTCAGGATGAGAGTGAGGTGGCCCTAAAGACAGCAAGGCTGGAGTACAGACAGCACCAGGGAGAGGGACTTGGGGTGGGGGGCATTAGAGTGGGACATGGACCCAGGTCATAGTGGCCACTTTGAATTTCATTTTAAACAGAATTGCAAGGCATGAGAGAGCTTTACTTTAACAGGGGGTGACATAGATCTGATTTATGCTTTAGGGAAATTACTGTGTCTGCCCTGCACAAAATAGGCAATGGGGAGCAAGAAGGGAGGCAGTTCAGATGGGAGATGATGGGCCCTTGGGCCATGGCTGTAACCACTGAGATGGTGAGATGCTGTCAGTCTGAAGATATGTTTTAGAAGTAGCACCAGTGGGATTTAGCTCATGGATTGGATGTGAAGTTGGAGGGGGAGAAGAAGCAATGACCCCAGGGTGTCTATTCTGAGCCACTGGGTAGACGGTGATGCATATGCTGAAAGGGGGAGAGCTCAGTGGATGGGGAGGAAGTGATCCGAGGGGAGAAAAAAAGTCAAGAGTTCAGTGTTGACTCTGTTGGTTGTGAGGTGCCTGTTAGTCATCTGAATAAGGATGTTGAGTAGGCAGATGAGTATTTGAATCTAGAGCTCAAAGGAAAGTCAAAGCTGGATGAATAATGTAATGATCAATGGCACAGAGTCAGGTCTTAAATCTGTGAGACTGAATAGGGTCACCTTACCTTGACAGAACATAGATAAATTAGAAAGTCAAGAAGAGAGTCCTGGGGCACGACAATGCTGAGCGAGAAGTGAAGAGTAGGGGCCATCAGAGGGGCTTAACACGGAGTCTGTCAGATAGGAGGCCGAGGTGAATGTGGCATCCTGGAGGCCCAGGGAAGAAAGTCTTTCCAGAAGGAGGGGTAGTGACCCATACCAAACACTGCCGAGAGTCTAGCAGGAGGAGGGCAGAGAACCAATTCCTGGCTTTGGTGTTGATAGTCTTGGTCAAAGTGCAATGGAGGGGACAGAAGTGTGAGTGGACTGGCCTCAGGAGTGGTGAGAGGTGAAGGACTGGAAATGATGAGTGGTAACAATCATTTCAAAGATTACCCAGTGAAGGGAAGCCCAGCAAGGAGGTGGGCCCAAGAATAGGGCCAGAGGTCAAGGGACTGTTGTTAATGTGGATGTCATTGGTTCTTGTTTGTTTGCTGATGGAAATGAAGGCAAGACCTAGAGAGAAATTAAGGAAGATGGAGGGAGAGCAAGTAATGGCAGAAGCAGAGTCCTTGAGAAGAGCACAGGGGCTGAGATTCACCATAAATGGATAAGTTGGCCTTCGAAAGAAGCAGGTGTCCTTCCATTTCAAGGGAGACAAAGTGATTTCAGCAACTTTGAGCTTGTGAGTCCCTGCAAAGAGTGAGTGGACAAGTAGGTGTGCAAGTATTGGACTTTTAATAAGCATGTGTGATTGAGGAAGACAGAGGCACAGTTGTTAGGGGCATTTGCAAAAGAGCGTTTATGGTGCCAGGTCAGGAATCAAAGCTAAGAAAGGAAGTGAGAATATGTGTTTGTGTGGAGGGGGGAGGGTGGTGAACAGTGAAAAAGTGGAGGTGGGCCAATGCATTGTCAGTCATGCCCACAGTTCTACTGGAGGGAGGGAGGGATGCTAGAACATTACCAGGAAAGGTAGGAGGCAGTGGTCAAAGAATCACATGTCTAAACTTGAGATCTTGGAAGTTGTGCAGTTATCGTTAATGACAAGGTCTAGGTAAGCCATAGGAGTGTGTCGCTGAGCTCTAGAGGAAAAGATCTTTGGAGCAAAAGAGATCGAGGAAGTAAGAGAGCAGGATGTTGGCTGGATCATCGGCATGGAGGATGAAGTCATCATGAATGATGAAGTGGGAGAGGGGTCAGTGAGCAAGGTGCCAAAGTCATCTCCCAGAAACCATGAGGTCATCAGGCTCAAGAAATGAGCTGTGAAGTCTGATGCTCTTTATTCCAAAGAAGGGTTTTAAAGAGGGAAAGAGAAAGAGCAAAGGGAGCACAGACACCCATCACACAACCAGGACTTGTAATTCGTAGGGTGTAGAAGGAAAAGAGCTTGCCCCATGAGAACTTTGAGGAAAGCAAGGTGCTCAGCACACCGCCAGGTGTCAATGAAGGCAGGATGTTGGTGGGAACTTCCAGATGGGGAAAGAGGAGAGGGAACTTAAAGTTTACTAAGGCCATTTCGGCAGGATAGCTAGGATGTCTTCCAACCTTCTGCACCAGTCTCACCAGGGCGGCTTGCCTGGGAGACCCAAACCTTCCCAGCATTCCAGGGACCCTCCCTTGTTTGTGTTTGCTGGGTCCCAGTACAATCCCCTCACCACACCAGCGAGGTGGTATTGCCAGGAGATCCAGTAGCTCTGAAAGATTTATCATTGTAAGCTGTGCACAAGGCTGCCTACAAAGAAGGGAAATGCCCAATGGTGTTGGGCGTCTCTGACAGCCCCCTCTCTGACCAGACTCCTCTCCTAATCACCTTAACTCAGCTATCATGTTTTTGGAGAACTCTATATGTGTAAGAAGAAACCCAGAATCTATTGGCTTTGAGACGCGGAAAGTTGAATGTTCTAGGAAGGTTCTGAGCCATTTAATGAAGATCCATTTGGTCTTCACGACCATCCCCCCTTTTTGTTTTGTAGGTATTTTTATTAGAGTCATGGTTCATGCCTGAATGAGGAATCTCAAGGCCATGACACCTGGATCTTACTGACTGTGATAATAAGGCTGTGAAACCAGGTACATTTCCATAGTAAGTTGTAGTGAAGATTTCATAGTATTTGAAACTGACATAATATTTTCTACTAACAGAAAGCAAGTGGCAGAATTCTGTGGAAGTATTTGCTCTTAGGTGGAGTAGACAGAGTTTTCATATAGAGGAAAATATTTTGTCCAAGTAAAAAAGGAGGCTTCAAATGAAAGTGATTTCAGTATTGTGAATGAGCATAACCACACAGCTGGTTCTATTTTCTTAATTAAATTAACTTATACATTCAGGCAAATGATCAGTCAATTCAGTCAAATATTTGACAAAAAAAGAAAAGAAATTTCTGATTGTTTGGGTCACAAGACTTGATCGAGTCCAAACGAATGCATCCTCTTGATGGGGCATCTGCTTGCTTAATAAGGATAAAAATTACAGTTTACATTAATTAGATTTGACTAATTTTTTTTAAGTAGACTCCACACTGGGAGCCCAACATGGGGCTTGAACTCACAACCCCAAGATCAAGACCTGAGCTGAGATCAAGAGTCGGATGCTTAACTGACTGAGCCACTCAGGTGTCCCAGATTTGACTTATAGAGACTAATTGAGGGGTTTTGATGATGTTTAATATAAGTTCACAAGAAAACTTCTGCTATTTCTGCTATTATAGAAAGTGATAAGGTACCAGAAGTGGGAACCAATATAAAAGTAATTGGCAATTGACATTTGTAATGATTTAAAAAAGAAAAAAAGGAAAGGGCTAGTGAAGTTAATGGAGTTAGTAGATGATCTGAGAACAGTATTCTTTTGTGCAAGGGTACCAAAGATCTGGAATGTGGTAGAGAATTCCGCTGCACGGTGCACTAAGTCAGTGCTGCACCTGCCCCATTAGTCAGTCATGTCTTTGTGGCGGTAATGCTCTTATAGTTTTTTCATGGGTTTTGTTACATGTACAACAATAGATCAGAGTAAATACAGGCATGCCTCACTTTATCACATTTTGCAAATACTGCATTTTTTCCAAATTGAAAGTTCAAGATTTCAGGGGAGAAAGTCAGGCAGATGGGGTAGAAAGAGCAGGAGAATGAGAATCAGGAGTGGAGCCTGAAGATGGGACTGAAATTGCTGCAATCTCATGACAAAACCTCAACAGATGACCAAAAACATGGTTTCTTGAGATGGAATCTACTCCTGGTGAGGATGCTGTGAAGAAAGATCATTGAGAGGACAATAAAGGATTTAGAATATCCCATAACCGGAGTTGATAAAGCAGTGGTAGGGTTTGAGAGGACTGACTCCAATTCTGAAAGAAGTTCTCCTATGGGTGAAATGCTACCAAATAGCATCACATGCTACAGAGAAATCCTTCATGAAAGGAAGAGTCCATCAATGCAACAAACTTCAGTGTTGTCTTATTTTAATAAAGTACTGCGTCCACCCCAGCCTTCAGCGCCCACCACCCTGACCAGTCAGCAGCCACCAACATGGAGGCGAGACCCTCCAGTAGCAAAAAGATTATGACTCACTGATAGCTCAGGTGATGGTTAGCATGTTTTTAACAACAAAGTATTTTCAAATTGAGGTGTGTACACTTTTTTAGACATAATGCTACTACACACCTAACAGATTACAGTATTGTGCAAACATAACTTTTATATACCTTGGGAAGTCAAATAATTCACAGGACTCTCTTTATTGCGATATTCGTGTTATTGCAGTGGTCCAGAACTGTACTTGTCATTTCTGAGGGGCGCCGTACCCATATTTGCTGACAGAGCCCCTTCCTCCGTGTATTAAAACAATTTTCTCAATATCTCCAGAAGCTTGCGACTCAAGTAAGTAGATGACGTTGGTGGCTGAAAGAGATGTGAAATCTACCACCTGATAAATTCCAGGGAAGGAATTCTTCCCCAAGCCCCATGGGCATGCTCAGAGGCACTCAAGGAGCCATGGGAATAGGGGTGAAGGGAAAGTCTATGTGAGGTCCTCTAGGGAAACCCAGTTTTTCTGCATTAGAAACAGCATTTCATTGACAATTTCTAAATTGCCCAAAAAGGTATTCTAAGCCTTGATTAGCTGCTCTGTGTGCATTCTTCATGTTTTCTAAGAGCAATGTAAGGCTTTAATATCAGAACATATCCTTTTTAACTTCATATTTTATTTGAAGGCACACAGGGAAAAAAATAAAGCAATGGTTTCTTGGTCAGGTTCAGTTTCATAGCATGAGCAGGCGGCATGCCTACCTGAAATAGACCTACACAGGTTGAAATCCTATGGTTTTTTCACCTAGTAAATGGGGAAGATAACCCCTAAGTCAGGAGTTCTTGCGAGGATCATCTAATACAAAGCATGCCCAGTCCCTAAAACACAGCAAGCACTCAGTAAACGTAGGTATTGTTGGCATTACGATCTGAGACCGTCTGTTTCAACAACCTTCCACTGGCTCACTGCCCAACTCTTACTCTGTAACCGAGTAGCCAGAGTGACTTTTCTTAAACATATAAATGAGATCCTGTCATTCCCCTACTGAAAACTACCAGCAGTTTCCCTGTGCTTAGAATGAACGCCAAGCGTTTCACCAGGACCCCCAGTGACGCGGGCCCTGCTTACTTCTCCAGTTGAGGCTCCCAGCCCTCTGCTCCCTACTCAATGACACAACATCCCGTGTCTTCCCGTTCCTCGGAGGTGCCCAGATGGTCCCATGGGAGCGCCTCTGCCTCTGGTGTTTCCCCTTCCAGGGGCGCTGCTCTCCCACATCAGCAGGCTCCTTTTCGTCATTTGGGTCTTAGATGAGATGTTACTTCCTTGAATAACCCATGCTAGTCAATCCTAAGTATCCCCCCTCTCACCCTCCAACACTTCACCAAATGACTCGGGTTTGTGTTATGCTGTAGCGCTAGCTCTATCTGAAATCTTCTTGTTAATTGATCTGATACTTCCTTCCATCTTCCCCCAGGGGAAGGTAAACCCCATGAGAGCAGGACTTCCTGTTTGGCAAATGCTAGTGCTCGATACAGAGCTGCTAAGAAATGAATCGACAAGGGAGTGAATGCACTCAAGAAATAACGTGAAGCTTTTATAATAATCCTTAAAACAAAAATAAACTACATTTTCATTAAGGTATGTGTGTGTGTGTGTGTGTGCACATGGAGTCTTTTAGCGGATCTGAGTAATAAAAAAAAAAAATCCACAGTGACAGGGTTTCACAATGCTGAGAAAATCGGATCGCCTTTCCCTAGGGACCAGAGTCTCAGGGAGCCCTGATGGACGTGATCTGGCTCCGACACGTGTGCTGAGTTCAGACGGAACGAAGACTTACTGTTTGCCCTTCTCTAGAAGCAGCCAGGGTACAATCCCTTGCTCCGCCGGGGCAATCACACGGGAGAGGAGAAAAGACGAGAGGGCCTCCTCCTTCGTGTTCATTCCCTCAGGGTCTGATTCACTGAGAAGACAAAAGAAAGGGGAGGGGTCACCGATCTGAGGAAGTCCGAGCTCCCCCCGTGTTTCCGTCCTTCCAGGTAACCACACTCTCATCCTGGGGGAAGGAGAGGTGGCAACACATAACTGGCCTCTCTCCAAGCTCCTTAGAACAGAAGTTACGGAAAGACGCATGGACACGTGTGGGCCCACCTTCCGAAAGCCATGCCCCTGTCCAAAGATGCAACTGACCTCTGCCTTTTCAAAGGCAAAATTTGATCCATTAATGTTCTCCAGTGTTGGTTTCATAAAGCATTTGGATGGGCCTTTCTTCACAAATGAATAAAAATGAGTAAAGTCCTCAGAATCAAAGGAAAGCCAGGACTGGCTTCCAGAAGCACGAGGCAACCCAGAGAGTCCATCTGCAGCCAAACCATGCAACAGACCCAGACACAGCTTAGAGGCTGGCAACAAGTCTGCCTGCAGGATCTGCCAAGGAGCCAGATGCTGTTGCTTCCAAAGCTTGGCATCAGGGCCCCTGACTGCCATCCAACAAAGAGGAAAAATAGGAATGATATAATGTGGTGGGATAAAACACATCCCACCTCAACCTTTTTTATTACTCACTGAAAAAAAATATGGAAGATATTTATGGGAAAGTACCAATGTTTTTGGAAATATTGTACATACATTAGCTACAACACCATTTTTGCCAAATGGGAAATATATTTAAAATATGCAGTCTGCGTCTGTCTAAAAATAAATTGTCATCTTTTCTGATCAATGTATATGTCCAGGATATGGAAATGACTCTGCTAATTGAGGATGCTGTCAACCAGTGCACTTGGAAGTTACCAAGAAGTAAACTTGTGAAGAAGTCTGTGTCTGTGCATAAAATAGCAATTAATGTTGTTGTCATGTGAAGGGAGTTGAAGAAAGATCGGGCTTTGACAAAGAACTACCCAATGAAGGTGGTGTGTTGAATTTCATGGTTATATAAAGTATTAGGAGTTATGCTAGGCTGGATGAGATAAGATGTTTATGAGAAAGTAGAATGTGGCGGAGCATGGTATTGGCAAAGGCTCCAGGGTGGTATTAATAACCCACTATATATGACAAAGTACTGGTATGTAGTGAAAATTCATTGTCATTCTGCTTCATCTGGGTTTTAAATTAGCAAATTAATGTCACTCTTGATAACGCTTGTGAAATTTCTATTGTTTTGAGTGACTCAGAATTCTACATCTAAAAATTAGAAAAAGAAGGCAGAGAAGAGACGGTATGTTCTTTGTTGGGTGAGACGGGGGGTGTCACCGACACCAGTGTGCTTCCTTCCACTTTCGCCTGGACTCACACCCCCCAGAAGTCCCACCCCCCGAAGTCAGTCTCCGGTTCCAGGAGCCTTCAGCTAAAATGCCTATTGCCTCAGCATATTAGCACAGGCAAATTTGTCATCTCAGCTCCTGACAGGCATTTGAAAACAGGGGATAATTGGTGGGGGAGCAAGGACACTGTGAGGGCATCAGGTAAGGCAAGCCTGGAGCCCCTTACCCACCGGGTGGAGGGGCCAGTGGTGTTCTAACCCAGGTGGAGCCCGGGGGGCAATTCACCCTCTTCACTGCTTGGCCAGATTGGAACATTATTTCATTTTCTGTCTCAAGAGTGAAAATCTAGGACAAATACCTAAAAAAGGAAAAAGTTTTGGGTTTAAAATGCAGCTGTTTCCTTTCTAAGTTATCCATTTAATTGGGAATAATTTCATCTTAAATATTAAAATATTATTTCTTAACCCAAGACCCTTGGGTTCCTCATATGAATGAAAAAAAAAAAAAAAAAAGGCAGTCAAGTCAAATAAAATCTGAGAGATCATTCCAGACAGGAAAGATGAGATTTTTTCTTTCTTTCTTCTTTTCTTTCTCTTTCTTTCTTTCTTTCTTTCTTTCTTTCTTTCTTTCTTTCTTTCTTTCTTTCTTTCTTTCTTTCTTTCTTCTTTCTTTCCTTCCTTTTTTTCATTTCATACTGCTCCCACACTTCAAAGAAAAGAATGCAATCCAAAGAAATATACCATTTTCATGTAGAACTTCCCGACGACCTCCTCGGGTCTCTGGACTCTGTTGCAGAGAAAATTACTGCAGGAAAGGGCACCCCGAAAAAGCCTGGGTTCAACTGCCTGCCCCACTCGTGGGACTAGCGTGTATATATACACACAGACGCAAACACTTGACCACAGAAGCCCACACATACTTCAAAAAAGACCCAGGGAGACATTAGTAGACTCTTCTTGGTTTTTAGATTTTGAAAGATCAAACTGCCAAGGCTCTCTCCCACTTAATAAGGATGCTGATTGCTGGAACAAGGTGAGTCTGTACTGATCTCTTACTACACCATTTATGCAAAAAGAATAACAGGTAAGAAAAAAAATGAGAAAATGTTTTTATCTCTGTTTTGACCTTCTCATGATCTGCAGTGACTTCTCATTGCCCCTCACCCCCAGCAAGTGGAAAAGAGAGTCTTATTAGAATGCTGGCAAAACCAAAGAGATTTTTCAAAAATTTATGTTCAATACATCTCCAAATTGGAGCAAGAGGTCAGGCTTAGCTCAGGTGAAAAATGTGATGATATAAACATAAATTCATCATTGTTACAGTCTGCAGATCATATGTACATTCCAGAGTGTCAGGCGAGGACCATGATTTGTGTCACTGCCGAGAAAGATAAATCTTTGTAGAAGACGTAACAACCAGAATCACGGCCACCATGTAATAGATCATGATGCACCCCGATCTTTTCCAAACGTTATTTACAGTTATCTGGGCTTGAGGATGGCAAAGCACAAATGGATATTAATCTTTACTCTCCCAGGCCTCGGCCGACTCAGGGCTTCTGCCTCTTAGAGTCGGCCCATGATTTCCAGCAATGTGATAAGTTCTGCCTATGTGCAGTCTGTCCAAAAGGGATCAAATATAAATATTTCCAAAAGAAAGAGTGTTTCCAATCCCATCAATCAAAGCCTTTGAGAACTCTGTCACTGTAGCATTCTGGAAAGAATTGCTATGTGAGAATTTGTTCCAGAAAGGAGCTACTGAAGTAAATGAATGAGGCCATGTTATGGAAAGAAGAGGGGGGTAGAGGTGAGCTTGAGGGGCTGGGCAGAGTTAGAGCACAGGAAGTGGCAGCAAAAAGGTTTTTCTAGAGCAGAACACTGGAGCCTGAACTGGAAACCTGTTCTCTAAAGCTTATAATGTAATTGCTATTTTATCTTTATACACCTTGGCTTCCCGACTGTGCAGTGAAATGGGTGCTTGTCCCCCTGCCATCCACCATATGATCTCAGGTCAAGGCTACGTTCACACCTTCTTAGCTCCTAGCCTTACTTTTGGAGGTCCCAGCCCCACTCTACATCACACATATTAAAATGTACCCACATCCCCCAGGCGCCTGGGTGGTGCAGTCGGATGAGCATCCGATTCTTGATTTTGGCTCAAGTCATGATCTCAGGGTTGTGAGATTGAGCCCTGTGTCAGGCTCTGTCCTCAGCAGGGAGTCTGCTTGAGATTCTCTCTCTCCCTCTCCCTCTGACCCTCCCCCAGCTGCCCTGTTCTCTCTCTCTCAGATAAATACATAAATCTTAAAAAAAAAAATAGCCACATCCTACATCAGAGGGCCTTCCTTCCTTCCTTCCTCCCTCCCTTCCTTTCTTTCTTTCACTATAAACTTTAAAATTGTATTGTTGCTTTTGAAATTATTTGGCTATGTGTAATTTAAATAGCCAGTGGTTTCCTGGCAGCTCCTTCTATGTAGGAATTCTTGTAAAGAGAAAATATACATCTATACATTGTATTCAAGTACAGTATAATTTTTATTAATACTAAATTAAGCAATGAAAGAAGTAGTCATCATGTCATGTTCTACAAATTAAATATTAATTTTAATTTTACAGCTTTCTTTTGGGTCAATACATTTTTCAATTCTCAAATACTTTGGGGGGGGGGCCTAGATTTCTTGTGTAAGTGCTGATAGGTGGAATGAGCTGTCCCAGGTCCTTAAGAGTAAAAGCATGGGTGGGGGGATTCCATTCATTAAACTCTGTATTCCTATGACCTAAATTCCCCCAACTCTGTGGTATCTCTGGTTCTTCCCCACGAGAGCACATAAAACTCATTTAGGTGCTGAAGAAAGCTGTCGTGTGGTAGAACCACCATAGAGAAATGTCACAGGTATGGACCGAAACACTCAAAGAATAAGACAAAGAACTCAACTCAAAGAACAAGGCAGTCCCTTTTGTGCTCCCTATTGTTTGATCTCCTTTTCAATAGACCTTTAACCCTTGAGGTGACGGTTTCTCCTGACAAAGTCTCCATCCTTTTTCTAGACCCAAGGCATGCTTTTGAATTCACATCCTGTCTGTTGGCTCAGCAGTGAGTTTCTTTAGGATTTAGGCCCTGGGCACAGGATTTCTCACATGTCCAACCTTGGTAGAAACTAAGAGAATGTGCAAACACCTCCTTCTCAGTGCAGTCTGGGGAAGTGTCCCTGATTTCTCTCCCCAATTTACTCTGCTTTCAGAACGGTGCAGATAAATACTGCCTGAGATGTATATTTTACCCAATTTCTACACTTGATCTTAGCCAAAAGGCCGAGAAGCAATCTATTCATTTTATGTATTTATCCTTCAGTAGAAATAGGTGGAACTAGGAGTTCTTTCTTCCATCTTTTTCTCGTGGTTACACAGTGGCCCTGCTCTCCTCTTCTGTACTGTGGGGGCCACATCTTGGATAGGGTCCATCCTTCTTGCCTTAGGCTGTCCACCTGAGTAGACTCTGACCACGCAGATTCACCTGTCAGGTCTTCCAGAGTTTTACAAAAAAACCATTTGGCTTTGTGTCACTCCATCCTTGGGGCCTTGCCACACTGGGCACAGCAGATATCAGATATCTCACCTCTCCCACCTGGGCAAGCAGACCCACACACACACCCAAGATGAGACCTCCTTTCTTAACTACTGGTCACAAGGACCAAATCACAGTGGCATTCTAAGAGCAACCCATGACTTTTAAATACTCAAGTCAACATTTTTATATTTTACTTTCTCTATGTTTTCTTCCTACTTCCCTGGTCATCCCAGTAAGTGTCCTTGTCTATCTGTCACATCTCAGGAGCTCCACCCTGATACCCTACCTACAACTGCCATCTTCACCCCTGCCCTCCCAGTGTTCCTGCCCTTAACCTCGTTCTGCTCTTTATTATTTGAATCACCTGCCCCCTTTGAACATACAATGTAATTTACTTGTCTATTTTGATGACTTATTGCTCATTTTTAAATCCCCTCCCCATTAAGTAAGCCTTATAAGGCCAAGGATTGTTGTCTGTTCTCTAATGTAACACAAACATCCAGAACATTGCCTGGTACATAATAGATACTCAACAAATATTTGTTGAATAAATAAATGAACAATACTTCCTCCGTTTCCCAAAGGGTGGGGGTAGGGGAGCTTTGATAAAAATTTCTCTTAACTGGTGTTATAATCTCTTGATGTTAAGTGCTAATGTCTATAGATATATCTGAGGTATCTCATCCGAAAGTCCTATAGGACAGACAGGTCCTTTACTTTCTGGTCAGACTGAAAATGCAGCCATCTCATTAGCTGTGTAAACATTACAGATGGGAGAGAAGCCACCATCCAGGCAGGATTTAGTGATGTGTGGTACAGAAATGGGGTTACTTGGTCTCAGAAACCTAACGTATTGTACCCAAAAGTTTTCTCACTTCTTTGGAACATGTTTCATCTATTTGTTTAACTGAGAGCTCACTGATAACTGCAATGACCACAGCAAATGTAACCACACTTTCATTTTTCTCAAAGTGCTCTTCAATGGCGTGCCTCAAAGAACTTACACATGTGCCCAAAGACAGAAGTCGGACAAAAGAGTTGAAATTCCATCTGTTTTGCTTTGCTTCAGAAGGCAGAACTAAAACCAACAGGTAGGTATCATAGGAATGTGTCTGAGGAGAAGGAAGGAGGTTCTAACAATTAGACCCATTCAGAAATGAAATAGTTGTCTTGAAAATGGAGGGTTCCAGTCCCTGGAGAATTGTGTCATGGACAATGTGAAGAGCATTCCTGCAGTGAGTGAAGGGTTGGACAGAGTGACCTTCCTGGGCTGAGATTCTGGGAGACCGTGGGTTATAATGGTCAGTTCCATAACTCACTCTTCTTAGGGGACAAAGAATGTTACCTTAGCTGGTCGGTAAGTAAATTGAAAAAAACTGAACAGATGACCCACATTTTCAGAGTGAAAATTCATGAAAAGAACACCCATATTTCTGAATTCCATTTTTCCTTCACATCAGATATAATTAGCTTTCAAAGTGAAAAGTATCAATCAAATGTGAAGGGCAAGGCAGAAATGTTTCCATATTCTTTCTTCTTGGATAAAAAGGAATCAGCTCCCAGCAATCAAAATTCACTTCACAGAACCCAAAAGTAAGTTGAGATTACCTAATGGGGAAGATCAGCAATTTTTTTAAAGATTTTATTTTTTTAAACTTATTTGAAAGAGAGAGAAAGAGAAAGAGAGAGCATGAGCAGGGGGGAGGAGGGACAGAGGGAGAGAGGAGATTCCCCACCGAGCAGGGAGCCTGACTCGGGGCTCTATCCCAGGACCCTAAGAACATGACCTGAGCCAAAGATAGATGCTTAACTGCCTGAGCCACCCAGTCCCCTAAGATCAGCAATTTTTAATTGCCTTTCAGAGTAGTCAAAAGCATCTCGACTGGAGAAGACAGGGAACCAATGGAGTGAATGTCAGAGAGGTACTCACATGAGCAGTGTAGACTCGTAGACTTAAAGCCCAAGAGATCACTAACTTTGGGCATAAAAAGAGTTGGTTGAGAAAATTGAAGATATAGCCAATACCACCAGCATGATCTTTCCCGGGTGCTTGTAATAGTAGTTATCATCTGAACTTCTCTAAGCTCCTGAAAGGGTCACGCAAAATTATTTGTTTTAAACCAGTGTTTAAGTTATACTTGTTTCCCATTAAATGGTGCATCTAAGAAATCTTGTAATCGACTTTAAAATTCCCAGTACCACAGTTGCTGCCACCACTCGCCTCCTTACCCCGGATGTGATGACCAAGGCTGGAAGGTTCAAAGGGAGCTAGAAGGTTCTTCCAAGCTGCAAGAACTCTTATTAACTTCCACGATGGGAAAACAGGCAGCTGGGAGAGGCTGCAATTACATAGACTTTACTCTTGTGACTGGATGAGGCCAACAAAATGTTATCTCTATGACTCCTTACATTCGAGAAATTTCAAGTGAGCCAAATGCCACAGGACCGTGAGCCCCTGTGGAGTATTTTCTTTAGAAAATCCTGAATCTTGGGGCGCCTGGGTGGCTCAGTCATTAAGCGTCTGCCTTCGGCTCAAGTCGTGATCCCAGGGTCCTGGGATCGAGCCCCGCATCGGGCTCCCTGCTCAGTGGGAAGCCTGCTTCTCCCTCTCCCACTCCCCCTGCTTGTGTTCCCTCTCTTGCAATCTCTCTCTCTCTGTCAAATAAATAAATAAAATCGTAAAAAAAAATAGAAAATCCTGAATCTTAAAAGTTTTGAAAGTCATTCCTCTTATCAACTAGAGGTTATCTACCAGAATGATTTAAATTCCAAAGACAAAAAGATGCCATTAAACAAAGTTATTGCTCTGGACATTTATCCTATAAAGAATCCGAAGATTCCAAGTCTGAAATCTAAACCCTTCACTGCAAAGTCTTGAGGAGAGAAGTTCTCCTATTTAATATAAAACTGTGTGAAGTAAAGAATTTGTGGAGCTCACACTACTTCTCCCTCCATCTTTGCCCCCTGAATGTTCTTCCTTCCCCACATTCCTTCCCTGGGACGTTCTTCCTTCTCCAAAACAGCTGAGTTGTAATATGGCAAGATTACCTTCCAGCCTTTGAATGAATTTTTTTTTAACCCATTTGCCCTTAAGAGTTTAAGAAGGATGGTTCTGAGGGATAATTATCTACCTGTTTTGGTTCTCCAATCAACTATAATCTGAACCCATTCTAAAATTAAGAAGACGCTGGCTGGAGGTAAATTGGGAAATTGACTTGCAATACCTCTGCCTTATAATTGGACATCACTCCTCATTAGTGATTCTTTTTGAGCTAGAAAGTACTAATTATCAGGCTTGTCTCTCCTCACTCCTTTTTTCCTCAAATGATCTCTTTTTGTTCAAGTTCACAGAGATGGCATTCTATTTCTTTTTGCTGTTTTAAGGATGCAGCACAGAGCCTTGGCTGCTTTCAGTGCCCTGAATTTTAGAAGGTGAAAATGTGTCCTCCAAACTACCAATCATTGGCTCTAAACTGTGACCATCTCCTCACCATGGAGTTTGGAAAAGGAATATATCCAGAGCAGGGGTCTGCAAACTATGGCTCATGTACCTAATCCAGCCTGCCACCTGATTTTTTAAAATTTATTTTAGAGAGAAAGAGAGAGCGGGGGGGGGGGGGGGCGGGGACAGAGGGAGAGGGAGAGAGAAACTCAAGCAGACTCCATGCTGAGTGTGGAGCCCAATGTAGGGCTCGATCTCACAACCCTGAGATCAGACCTGAGTCGACACCAAGTGTCGGCACTCAACCGACTGCGCCACCCAGGTGCCCCTGCCACCTGATTTTTGAAAATAAAGTTTTATTGGGACACATCATGTACATCTGTCTACGCGTTGCCAGTGTCTGCTTCAGGCCAGAGAAGGAGTTGAGTAGTAGCCACAGAGACTGTATGGTTCACGAAGTCTAAAATATTTACTATTCGGCCCTTTATTGAAAGTTTGCTGACCTTTGGTCTAGAGCATGGTACGATAGAAATAGCACATGATAGGGAGTTGAAAAATCAGCAACAGAGACTCAGCTGTATTTCTAATTACCTTCTAATTGGAAAAGTGACTTTGCCTTCCAGTTTCTTCTTCTGTAAAATAAGACAGATAGCTTATATAATTTCGGAGTTTCTCTCAAGGACTAAAACTGTGTGATCTGTGAGTGGGACCTGCCCTGACATCTCCTTCCCTCCAGGCCAGCTCTAAGCAAATGGTGAAGCCGCTGAAAGTTGCTGGCACCATCCTGTTCGCCTTATGTCAGGAATATCCCTCGCCCCCGTTTGGTAACCCAAGGCCTTCCCACCTCCCCTGGCTCCTAAGCCCTGAAGCCCCTGCTGCTGGGGTGTGCACTCCCAGGCAGGCCCCTCCTCTGCCCCTGTCGTCAATCACATGTCCTTTATCAGGTACTTGCTTTGTGACTCATCGGGTAAATCTAATAAACTAATTCCAGTCATAGCTGCTCACATAGCTCAAGCTGTTTCCCCCTCCAGGAATGTAGGGCAGACCACTGGTTCTCTACTCCCTCTCCTTAAATCAATGAACAAAACCCAGAAGCCCAACAAAACAAAACTCAAAATCATTCTTTCATCAAGAATCACAGTTCAGGGGCACCTAGGCTCGGTCAGTGAAGCCTCTGCCTTCGGCTCAGGTCATGATCCCAGGGTCCTGGGACAGAGCCCTGCATCAGGCTCCCTGCTCAGCAGGGAGCCTGTTTCTCCCTCTCCCTCTGCCACTCCCCCAGCTCACACTCATGCTCTCTCTCTCTCTCTCATGAATAAATAAAATCTTAAAAAAAAAAAAGATTCATAGTTCAACTGACTGACCCTTCTCTGGAAATTCTTTGGTCAATCCTTTTGCCCAAGTCTGGGTGGTCCAGTCACACGGTCATCAGTGAAACAGCTGAACAGAACCTTCTATTTTGGAGGAATCTCTGCTGCATGAGTTCAAGCACCTGCTAGGTCCCTAACTAGCCATGAGAACTGGCATGGGTTATGTAACCTCTCTGGGCTTCAAGTTGCTGTGTGTGCAAGTGAAGGTAACCGTGTCCATCTTGCAGCCTCGTTCCAAGATGACAGACAATGGATATAAAATCCCCAGGATGTAGTAGACACTCACAAAACTATTCTCTATAATGAGATTGCTTTTAAAAAATGCTTGCAAGAAGTGTGGATGCAACATCATGGGACAGCAACCAGGGACAATTTTCCCAGGGACTATTAAATAACTAGAATCAGCCCTCCCTTCTGACTCTAATAGTTAAAGTGACTTGCAGATCCTTGCTAATTATTCTCTTGCTGAAACTGATTTTTGCTTTTGACCTCCCACATTAGGTCTGGAAACTCCTCGAGGGAAGCGCAGTGTCTTCCTCCTGTTTATGCTGCATATACGGTGCCTGGCGTTGGGCTCCGCATAGAGTCAGGGGCCAGTAAATGATGGAATGATTAATCATGACTGATTAATGGATGAATTAACAAATGGATGAGTTAGTCGACTGGATATTGGGGAGGGGGATCCTTGAATATTTAACCTCATCCTTTGTGTGGGACCAGGATGGAAGCAGAAGGACAGATAAGAGGACGCTGAATGGAAACTATTCTGAAAAAGAAACATAGAATCCAGCAAAGGCTGGAACTAGTAACAGCCCAAAGTGGCCCAACTGTGAACAGTCCGACTGTCCAACTCCGCGGCTCTCAGCGCCAACCCCCAGTCTCCGAGCCGCCAGGCCTCCCGGGCCCGGTGTCAGAACCCACGCCGTCCCGGGAGCAGTCATGCGTGTTACCCCAGCAGCCGGGCCTCACGGAGCCGTGCCAATTTACCTTCCGCTACCAGGGCCAAATCACTTCATCCAGTAACTCTCCAGACCCCTGTCCCTCTCTGACATTTGGGGGATGGCAGCTACCAGCCCACAGTGAGCAGTTTCAAAGAAAAATGCAAAAGCCATTCCTTTTCTTTTGGCTAAGGGAGCCTCAACTGTGTCAGGGCTACTAGCTGACTCTTGATGCATCTGAGTTATTAACAGTTTCTGTTTGTGTTTCTGTGTTCTGTGGGGCTGTCTCCCAGCCCCAGCACCTGCCCTCACTGTCTGAGCACACCCCGCAATGCCAAGCCACTGCACACATTTCTGGGGTGCTGCTTGAGCTGCTCCTAGCCCTCAAGCACCCCTGATTATTGTGGGGCTGAGCAGGGACCACACTTCCTCTGTTCATTCTCATTATATTGGTTCAGCTTTAAATGCTCTTCTCCTCCCTCTTCTGGGGAGTTCAGGACTTGAGGTCGCAGAGGCTTCTGATATGCGGGACCAGTGTCTGTATCTGCCCACCCTGCCTCGGTGAGGGAGGGGTTGCCCTGCTTTTCGGGGCCAACATGACACTGCCCTTCAAGAAGGGAGCAGACCCTCCAGGAGGCATGTGGTAAGCGTGGTCACACATACCTTCACCTCTTCTCGCAGACATGTGGTTAGTGGTTAAGACCTAAAGTCGGACCATCTGGATTCAAATCCGGCCTCTGCAACTTACCAGCTGGGTGACCTTAACCAGGTTATTTTCTCTGTATCTCAATTTTCTCATCTGAAAAATGGAGTTGGGGATGTTCCCACTTCATAGGGTTGCAGTGACAACCAGGTGAGCTAACTTCAGGCAAATGAGGTGTTACAACGACCCCCTGGCCGTTACGGTGTCAGGGACCCAGCCCTAGTCTTTGCGGTCAGCTGCTTATGTGAAATACTGGGTATTCTGGTGTTGCCTTGGCCTCTTACTTGCTGTGTGATCACAGAGAGGACAAGCTCGTATTGCATCCCATTTCCTTCGTATTCTTAAACGCAATAGCGATACCACAATCTACAAAGTTGTTTTGAGACTCCAGTGAGGTAATGTAAATGACAATGCTCCATGAAAATGCTGTAGAAGCTACACAATGCTACGTGGTGTTTGGTGATTGGGTGACACTATCTAGATCAGGTGATTGGTCTGATCTTTCTCTGAAAGTCTGTCCTAGGAAAGAGATTCCAGAACTTGACTCTGACCCTGGTGCCATCTGATGCCATGCTACCCTGAAGGTGGATAAGTTCTTTTTTAATTAAGATATAATTGATGTATAACATTATCTTAGTTGCAGGCGTACAACATAATTTGATATTTGTGTGTATTGTGGAATGATCACTGCAGAATGTCTAGCTAATGTCTGTCACCACACAGTTATAAACTCTAAGTTCTTCTTTATGTTGTTTTAATTTCTCAAAAATTTGTAAAGATTTATTTATTAGAGGTGGGGAGGGGCACAGGGAGAGGGAGAATCTCAAGCAGACTCCCCACTGAGTGCAGAGCCTGACACGGGGCTTGATCTCACGACCCTGAGATCATGACCTGAGCCGAAATCAAGAATTGGCAGCTTAACTGACTGAGCCACCCAGGCGCTTCTTTAATTTCTCAAATTTGATCCTATAAAAGCATAAACAAAAATGTGTCCTCACCACTTCATAAGACAAGCAAAGAGGAAAGAGCCCAGCCAGGAGGCACAAGGCCTGACTGAGGTCCAGGTGTCTCATTAGATACCTACGTCCCCAGTGCAAGCTGGTGAACTTTTCCTTGACCAAAGTGTCCTCATCGCTAAAGTGAGGACAATAAGCATGTCTTTGATAACTCATCTTTGCAACACCTGTTTATAGCAGCCTCTCCTACCGTCTGCCCTGCGTGGGGGGCAGATCCAAGGAGATGCTCACGGAGGATGCTCCAGCTGACACTCTGCAGAGCCTGTTGATGTGACTTCTCTGATCTACTTTAGATCTTGGTTGCCTGTTCATAATGCCCCTACAAAATAAATTGCTTGGACAGCACATTTATGGACATCGTAAACCCGCAATTACAGACAGATCCAAACAATATGTGGGTACCAGTGGGTGCCAAGGACCCTGGTGATGTCATTTCTATAGTGTTTTTGTTGTTCTTGTTTTATATTTACAGTGCCTGCTCATTGGTTAAATCCCAAAATGATCACCTGTGTGCCATGAGGGACTGAGCATATCCCTAGTGGATCTAGAGTCCTGGGAAGTTACCACATTGCAAGAAGTCTCTGGTTTGCATGCTTGTTCCAGGGCCCTAATCCTCCCCTCCCCAAGAGAAGAATGACCTGTCCCCATCTGTCTCAGTGGAAGCAGTGTGCCTGCATCTTAGGTGGACGGGAAGGATAACCATGTGCAGGGTGATCCGGCCACCGGGGTCTTTTCTGAGCAGCGAACCACGGGCAGCCAGATCCCTCTGGAAATCATATCATTCCTGCTCCCTGCCTCCCACATCCAAAAATTTGAACCAGGGGACACTGGCTGCAGTCAGTGTCTCATCTCCTGCCCTACTGAGACACTAACCATGCCCTGAAGTTGAGTTGGGAAAACACCCAAGCTCAACACACAGCAGAAATGAGGACACCTTCGTGCCCAGAAATTCTGTGTCTGGAGGTCAAGCCTCATGAGTGGTTTAGCAGTCCAGCAGCAAGCCCCTCTCCAGGCCAGTCTGCTGGCGGCTGGGGGTTGGGGGGCGATCTTTTGCCAAATGCACCGTGTGCTAGATGCTTCCCTAGGTGACAAGTTGTGAGGAGAGGAAATTGGATCTGCATGAAGAAAGGGCAACGAGAGCAAATGAGACATGGAGGAGGGCCGCCTTCCCGAAAGTAAGTGAAAAATGATAAAAATCTGTGTTGACTTTGATGAGAGGAAATTCCCTCACTTGCACCTGCTGCGGACGCTGCGTGTCAGGGTTTGGTTCAGGTTCTTGGAGAGCCAAGTGGGAGCAGGCAGTGAGGCTTACGAAAGAGTCACATTTTCTGACCTGGTGATTGAACCTTTAAGAATATAACCCAGAGAAGTGATGGAAAAGGAAAAAAGAAAAAGACTAACCCTATCACAAGAAGAGATTTTTTTAAAAAATACATAAATAGATAAAAATACTTATGTATATATCAATACATATAGATAAATGTTATCTTGGGAGGAAATTATAGATATAGATACATAGATACAGCTATCCAACCCAAACATCCAGAAATAGTGGAATGACCAAGGTCCTAACGTATCACTAACAGTGACCTAGTCAGTGGCCACTCAGAGAGATAAGAATGGAGTCTGTGCTAATGCAGGGAAATATGCATATAAATTACACTACGTGGACAAAACAGAACACCACCTAGCAGGTGCACACTGATATGAAAATGCGTGCCATGTACAATGTCAAGGCTCAGGGATAAATTCAGAACCATGGCAATGGTCGAAACTTAATTTTGCTTTTCTCTTTCCCATCGCATATTTCAGGACACAATAAAAATTCTCTTTAAAAAGAGAAGCGAGGATGCGGTATAGTCAACGCGAACTCGCAGGGCCCAATGATGAAGCGAAACAAAATGGAAACTTGGGTGTCAATGGAGTAAGAATGAGGATCCCCATGCTCAGGCCATCCCCTCCGCCCTGCCCTGCCTTCCTGCCTCTCCCCACTATCAAGGCCGCCACCTTGACTTCCTCTTCTTTTTAAAGGTTTGCCTTTCAAACTCATGGCTCTTTTTCTCTGAGGTCAGAGAGACTGAAGGCCGATGGGGCATTTCTAGCTCCTCCCTGGGTCTCTCCCGGGTCCCCTCTCTGACGGTCAGTCCCCTCTGACGGGGGCTCTAGACTTTCCAAGAGGTTGGACCCCGCATTTCACAGTTCGAGCTCTATCAGAGCAAGCGTGTGTAGAAAGAGAAGGCGCGCTCCACAGCCCCGAGTCCAAATATGCCACTGGCAGCAGGTCTCAGAGCCCCAGATCCAAAAATGGACTCCCCCGGTCCAGCCACAAAACATTTATAACCTCTCCAAGCAGTCCTCTGGCAGAGAAAAGCAAACTGTGAGCTCAGGAAGCTAATGACCTTAAAACTATCCATTTATCTTGGCCTTTCCCCTCCATGTGAGATGCCATGAAAAGTGCCAGTCTCCCTCTTTCTCTCTGAAGAAGAATGATAGAGCCAGACAGCCGTGCACGCTTCACCTTTGCTTTCCCTCCCGGGCCAGGCCCAGGGCTGGAAGACCGATGGGAACCAGAAGGGAAAGGAAATCATTCTTGATCATTCAGACCACCTTCCCGAATCCTCCGTGCCGGGGAGAGAGCTCACCTGAGTTCCGCTTCAAAGCCTGATTTTTGTCGGCTCGTCCATAAATCTTCATAAACAGACAATGCAGATTCCTAACAAACCTCCTGCCTGGAGCCCCAGGCCCGTGACACCTCGCCTGACGTGCGCCATGTTGGCAGCCGCGGTGGACAGCACGGCCCCCGGCTACCTCCACCCTCCCCGGCCAGGGAGGAGGAGGGCAGCCACCCTGGGGAATTGGAGGGTTTAAAATCAATATTCTTCTCAGTTGCCCGCTGTCTCTTCGGTGGCTGCCCTCACCCTGGCACGGGGACGCCGGCTCCCCGCTGGGCCCCGCTAAAGCCAAGAGCTGGCACAGTGAGACTCCCCTTTGTTTATGGTGTGGCCACTTGGGTGTGAGATGTTTCCTCTTCTCTTCCCTGCGCCACTCAATTGGATTCGAGTTAAACAGCAAATCCGTGGACTGTGGCTGTGTGGCTGGGCGAAGAGGCAGCTCACTCGCCTCAAGCCCAGAACACAGGCAAGCCAACACGCCACCAAGACCACAATCAACAAAGTCAAGTACAATTCCTGTGCATTTGAAAAACGCAAAGCTGGTTTTAGACTCAGAGAGCCCCTTTCCCCAAATACCTGCTTTCTCTCATTTTGTGTGATCTCCATTTCCTCGATGGCTTTTCTCTTTCTTTTTCTCCTGCCCAAGCTGGATCTCCCTCCTTTAGCTGGATCTCGAGGGGGCCACGCATGCTCTTCCCAAGCCAAGACCCCCTCATCAGCTGTCTCCTGGGTGCTCATATCCAGAGCCTTCCAGAGGGCCCTGGGAAGGAAGGGCATTTTGGAAAAACATCCAGAAGAGGAAAGAAGAGCTAGGGGCCAATGCCATGGTCTCCCATTCAAACTGCTAGTTTGAGGCTCTCTCTCTCTCTCTCAAGCTGGTTTTTTGTTTTTTTCCCAAGTCTGGCTTTCAGGGTGAAAATATATTATTTTCAGGTAAATCGACAGTTGCTTTTAAAAATTCCCAGGCTGCCTCAGATACGTGAAAAGGTAGTTTAGTTGGTGTGCTACTGCATTAATGTGTGAAATGGTTAAATTAATCCTTCCATATGATGTCTGAATAGGTTATTATAAGGTGCTTAGAGATTTGGCAGGCTAAGCCCCATCTTTCTTTCAAGATGTTAAGAAAATAAATGTAAATGCAGGAAACACTGCATGTGAGGCATCTGCTGTCCAACTTTACAATTTGAATGTCAATGCAATATTTAGGAAAAGTTAACCACAAGAGCAAGGTCACAAGATGCCCGCTGGGTTGTGTCTTCTGAAGAACCCAAAGGGACTTGAGACCGGACCACCTCCCAGTTGCCCAACCCTGCTGTCTTGGTTAAGACTCTTTTGTCTTCTAACAAAAACCAACTTGACCTAGTTTGAACCCAGAGGGGGATGTATTAAAAGGTTACGGGGTGTCTCACAGAATCCAGAGGCAGTGGGATGTCTCAAGGAGCACAGAAATAGGAACTGGGAGGAAATCGGGAATCCAGGCTGTACTATTTATTGCTCGCTCTGTTTTTCTCTGTGTTCACTGTTCATGCTGCTCTTCCGCTCTTCTCTGAAGGTCGGCTTCCTCTGCTACTGCTTTCGTGGCGGTGAAGGTAGTCAACCCAGCTCCTGAGTTTTGAGATGTCCGTTAATGCCATCCCACACAGAGGAAACGGCCACCTCTGCATCTGAAGTTTGCTCTGGCGATCCTATGGTTAGCACCCCTGAGCTCATTCTTGTCCTGTTTGCACCGCTTGTCTGTTCGCTTTGTTCTTTTCTCAAAGCATCCTGGTCTTATCATGTGAGGTCCACTCTTTTTGTATCTCACTTAGGATAATAATTAGATGTTTGTATTGTGCATTTATTTGATTTTCACTTTTCTCTTGTATTCCTTTAATTGTCTTCTTTTCTAGGGTCAGCTTATTGTGTTTCATTCTGTTTTGTCTTGTTTTTATGCTACTCATTTTATTCCAAGGTCTGGTTAACTTTGCTCATCTACTCAGAATTGCCGGTAAGGAGAGAGACTTGATTTGTTTCTAAGTTGCTAGGTGGGTTTTCTCTGCATTGAATATACATGTCTATTTCTCTGCTCTTTCATAAACAGAATGATTGGGACATTTGGAGATGCGAGCAAGTCTCTACATCTGGCAGGCTTCAGGCTAGAATAAGCAAAGGAGGAGTTGGCAAGGTGGGGTGCTGGGTTTGGGGGCTAGGATGGCCTCCAGATGCAATGGACAGGTCTTTACCCAGGAGCACGGTATCCTCCCCAGCAGCCCTAATTCTCCTGAGGCTGGGCCCCCTTTCATTTTGCCTGTGGGTAAAGCGCTGGGCCACCTTCCTAGGGGTGGTAGAGAGGAGAGGGAAGGGAAGCATGGAGAAACAATTGGCAAGGTCATATAGTAAATAGGATTTTGTACCTGTTAACTGACTTTGGAGCATTCCTGGGCTTCTGCAGTAGCTGCCTGAGCTGTCTGGTCTGATGCTCCCTCACTCCCTCAAACTCTTTGCTTCCAAACCCCCTTCCATGACCCAGATATTTGCTGAAATATCCTGTCTGCTGATGATTCTCCTGCAGACTTATTTTTGTACATTCATTGGAGTCTCAGAAGGGAGTAGAAACAAGTACTTTGCTCATTCTGCCATCTTGAACAGGAATTACTGAATCTGAATTTCCTGTTCCAAGAGAGAAAATCTAATTGGTCCACCTAGATGATGGGTCCAACCCT
This sequence comes from Halichoerus grypus, assembly GCF_964656455.1. Lineage (NCBI taxonomy): Eukaryota > Metazoa > Chordata > Mammalia > Carnivora > Phocidae > Halichoerus > Halichoerus grypus. The sequence goes on along the minus strand of NC_135718.1, from coordinate 93,421,570 downwards.
GCTCCAATAAACGGTATGGGAAGATCTCATGGTTGCTAAGGGTGACCATGTGGTGGAGTTGAATGACTCCCCTAAGGCAGTCACTGCACCCTGAATTTTAAGAATTTAGATTTTTATTGTTATGCTTTGTAGGCTCTTTATTCCCTGCCTTATTCCAACAGAGCCTGATCTCATGGAACTCCCTCATCATAGCCTGAAGCAAGCCTAGGTCTACTGGTGAGCTGGTAAATGTTCAGCAACAGGATCTCGTGGGGGAAAACTCCTGAAAACTCCTGATTTGCAGCATTTTCTGATTTCTGTGGTGGAACTACTCCCACCATGGCTCATTGCAAGCCTTCTGACGTTATTGAACATGGAATTGGGGAGACATGAACAAAATTGACTCTCGCAAGTGTGTGTAAGCCACCTCCATCACACCTCTGACTGGGTTAAGACCTATTGTATAGTCTTAGTTAAAGCATGGCCAGCCAGCAAAGTTGGTTGAATTCATTAAGATTCTTTGGTTGGGAGGAATATAACCCAAACACAGTTAGATGAAGCAAAAAGAGAAGTTTATCAGAAAGAACCCAGAGTAAATCATGGAATCCAAGCAAGAACTGAATGTCCAGAACTAGGGAAGGCCCGATGTTGCTTTGGTGACCTCAGAAGCAGCCTTTGCTGGACTTTCTCTCAGAGTTCTACCATTTTTGGACTTGATTTCTATTCCCAGTTTCTGACTCTTGTTGAAATTTCTTAGAGAGAACATGATTGCCCTCAAGGTAGGTGTCCTCACCTGGTGAAATGTAGCACTAATCTGACTTGAGTGACATTTAGCGAAAACATGACTTCTAGGGAGCAGGACGCACTTACATAATGTGTAGGATTCAGTGCAGAATGAAAATGTAGACCCTTTTGTTTGAACCTTATTAAGAATTTCAAGATGGTACAATGGAGCATTAAACCAAGTGTAGGGCCTGCCCAGGTCATATCCCCTTGAAGCTGGCTCTGGCTGAGGGGCTCGCTCCTGTGGTCTGATTATGACATCTGTCCTGGGTTCTCTTTTGAATTGCTCACAATGTTGTAAGGCAAGTCCATGGAGAGGCCAAGTGGCAAGAGATTGAGTCTTGCCAGTCACCACATGAGGGAGTTTGGAAGCAGATAACCCGCTTCCCCTACCCCTTGCCCCTCCATCCCAGCAAGCCTTCAGATGACACTGCGGACCTAATGGTACTTTTAGCTTCCTGAGAGACCATCAGGCAAAGGCACCTAGCTAATCCATTTCTGGATTTCTAACATATGGAAAGTATGAAATAATAAGTGTTTGTTGTTTTAAGCCACCAAGTTTTTGAAGCTACTTTGTTACCCCGCAAAAGATGATGACTGTAGTGTTATTCATTACTTTTGACCTATTGAAATGTATTATAATTTACACATGGGTGGTTGAGTGAGTTTATATATTATGTCATCAAGCTGTAACTAACTTTATCCTTGCAAAAAAAGTGGACGAGTGATTTAAAAACATTTCTGCAAAGAAACTGGAGATTGGGGCTAATGCTGATCATGCAAAGAAACTAACCCTAAGGAAATGGTTCTTTATCAGACACAGTTTGAGGAGAAAAATAACAAGACCAATCAGATCTGTCAAGATAATGACCAAAAAAGTCAACATTTTTGAAATATGGATTTATATTCACTTGAAATGTTAGCTAATCATGGTAGTACATTTATAAAAATTATAAGTAAGTAAATGTTCATATATTCGTGCATGCTCAGAAAAACTGATGAGTTGCATGATCAAAATAGGTCGATGATGGCTATCTGTGCTTGAACTAGGGTTAGGGGAGAGTGCTGGTCCCCTGTTCTGAGGCCACCTGACGACATTACCATCATTGCAAGGGAGGACCGTGGTCAGGTGGGCCAGGTGCCACCTGGGGCAGCAGTTTAGAGTGAAAGACCACTGAAAATAATCAGGAGACTGAAAAGCATTTCATGATGATAAGGACTAGACCCAGTCATACCAGATCACAGTGACATGTGATGGAGACTCATTATTCTTACTTGGATATTGAAGAGAAGAATAATTCCAGAAGACTGGAAATCCATGGGAACGCTCAAATTACACATGCAATTTAAAAAATAATTTTGGTCGTGATCTGTAATATTCATTCAGAGAAATATTTGAAACACATATGTACAGTTTAACAAGTCGAACCTATTGTAACCACCACCTGGGTCAAGAATTAGAATGTTGCCAGCAGTCTGGAAGCTCTCCAGGTATCTTCTCCAATTATATCCCTCTCCCTGTACCCCAGAAGCCACTCCTGTTCTTACTTCTGTGATCATTCTTTCTTGGCTTTCCTTGATAGTTTTACCACTTTGGCATGTCTCCATAAACAATATGGTTTGATTTTACCTGTCCTCATGAATGGAAATTTTACATGAGTGCAAATCATTCTGCATTGTATCCTTTTGCCTTTTATCTTTTGTTCAACACTGTTTGAGAGTCATTTGTGCTGCAAATAGCTACATCTATCTATTGATATATGGTCCTCATTTTATGAATATCCTCATTATTTATCCATTCTTTGTAGAAGAACATTTGGCTTATTTCCAGTTTTTAGTTATCATAAGCAATTCTGCCTTAAACATTCTGGCACACATATCCTTGTGTACACAAACATGAGTTTCTTTAGAACACATGTAGTTTGGAAGTACAGAGTTATAAGCTGTGTATATCTTCAAATGTGGTGAATAAGGCCAAACTGTTTTCCAAAGCAGTCATACCAATTTATTCCTCCCTTCTGCTCCAAGATGTTTGAGACTTCTCATTTTATTACATTATTTTAATACTTGGTATTGTCAAACTTTCAAATTCTTGCCAATCTTGTGGGTGTGTAATGTTATCTTTGTGGGTTTAATTTGCATTTCCCTCATTACGAATAAAATGCTTTTACACTTAACGTATTGGTCACTTGGATTTCTTCTTTGGTAATTTGTTGGGTTTTTTCCTTTTTTCTATTGGATTTTCTCTTACTGATATGGAGTAGTTTTTTAAATATATTTTCAATTTATTGTCACTCATATATTACAAATCCTGTAACGTAAATGTTTACATCTTTTTCCCACTTACAGTGTTACCTTTTGTTATTTTTTTAGAATCCTTTGATGAATACAAGTTCTTAATTTTAATGTAATCAAATTCATGTATCTTTCATTTTTTGAATCTTGTTTAAGAAGACACTGCATCTATTTCTTACATGAAAGTATTCTATATTATTATCTAAAAGTTTATAGTTTTACCTTTTGCATTTAGATCTCTAGTCTACCTGGAATTCATCATTGAAAAGGTATTGCTCTCCTCACTGATCTACCATGCACCGCTTTCATATATCAAGTGTCCACACATATGCATATCCTTTTTCTGTTCTCTCTATGCTGCTCCATTAGGCCATCTGTCCATCTCTGTGCCAATACCACACTGCCTCTACTATAGTTTAAAACAAATCTGGTGTCTGGTAGAGCAAGTCTTTCTATTTCATTGTTTTCTTCAAGAAGGTCAGATACGCTTTGTGTTGACATCTAAGTTTTAGAATCAACTTCTCAAATTCTACCAAAACCTTGCTAGAATTTTGGCTAGGATTAAGATTACATGGAATCCATGAATCAACTTGGGGGAAATTAGTATCCTTCCAACCTTCTAATATTGGGTCTTGGATACTATCCATGAATATGGTATACTTCTCAATTTGTTTAGGTTTTCTTTAATCTCTCTCAATGCAGTTTTAACATTTTGTCTATGCAGGTCTTCCGTATGTTAAAAACATATTTATAGTAATTGCTTCTTATGTTTTATATATTTTGTTGCTGATTTATAGGAATACAACTGAGTTTTGTATATTGCTATTGTATCCAGCTACCTTGGTAAAGTCCTTTATCAATTCTAATAATTTATCTATAGGAGGTTATTTTAGATTTCCTATGAGCACATTCTTATCTTTTTTTTTTTTTTTTCTTTTCCTTGCCTTAGTGCACTGTCCAGGGTCTCCAGTATAACATTCAATATTATAATTTTTATGCATGTATCTTATACCTTTGTGATACTGTAAGCTCAACGAGAAATAAATCATTGTACAACAGGGGTAACCAATAGGCATTTGTTGAATAAATAATTGAATGAATGAGCTATTCCATCATCCAGATGGCTAATCATAGCAGAAACCATAGGTGGCCACGGGGGCAGGGGACAAGTTGAAAAACTGGGTTAAAAATAAAAATCAGAACCAACGGGACAGAATACACTCCTGGAGACCAAGATGAAGGTGCAGAGTACATGGATTAGCTTAGTCAAGGACCTGAGCTGGGTACAGAAAGAGGGACAATAGCTGATTTTCTTAAGCTTCTGGTACAGTGCTAGGCACTTCTAAATTCATAATTCTCTTCCCTAAACAAACCGTGTTTTATTTTCTTTTCTTCTTTTTTTTTGAGTGTGTCAGTGTGCTTCTATTGCTCTTAAAGTCCAAATCTTATATGACGTTGTCCCTGCCCACCTCTCTGATCCTGGTCTGACCACCCCCATCCTCCCCCTCCTTCCCCTCTCCCGCCATCTCTTGTTGTGTTCCAATCACTCTGGCTTCTTTCTAGTTTCTAGAAAACTCCAAGCTTCCTTTCCTATTTGTGCTTTACCTATCTATTCCTTCTGCCTGGAACACGCTTTCCACTTTCCACTTTCCCTCCTCTGGCTGACCATGCCTGCTTATTTGTCAGGTCTCTGCTCCAATGTTACTTTCTTAGGCAAGCCTATCATTTTCACCATGTAGCTTAGCTCCCCATGAAGTAAACTCTTAAAGCCCCTGTACTTTCCCTTAAAGTCTCTTACCAAAATAGCAATTTTATTCCTGTGTTATTATTTGACTAACATCTCCCAATTAGACTGTAAATTCCAAAAGAGAGGTAGCTGTGCCTAGCTTGCTTACTGCTGACTTCCCCAGTACCTGGCCTGTGTCTGGCACAACAAGGCAGGTAATAGTCACTCCCTGAACTAAAACCTGTAGATCTTCACTCTTGGTTTTCTATTATGTCACTGCCCCCTTTGTCCTTCCCCTTTCTCTCTGGTGCCCTCAGATGCTCCCTCCTTGCTCCCACAGCCCCATGCCCTTGATTCTATGATGCTGCTTAACCACGTGGAACCCTATGAACCTCCACTCTGGATGGATCTTATTAAGTTCACTTTATACTCTCAGCCCCTGCACAGGTGCCCGGCACGTAATAGGCACTAATATATACTAGCTTGAGTAAATGAAAAATGCAAAGTGATAATAAATAATGAATGAATTGTGTATGTGTATACAACAAGTATGTGAGATTTTCTGACCATGGGGCAGTCTCTGCAATGAAGATAACTGATTGCATGTTCTTTATGATAATTTAGTCATTAACCTCCCTTTGAGAGGACCCAAGATAGAAACACCTTACATTGAATTGCAGTTGGTTACTGTTACAGAGAGGATCTGGGTAGCGTATGCATGTGTGGATGTGTATGTAATATAATATATAATATATATATTTTTTCTTTCTAAAAAAACTTACAAAAATAAAGAAAATGTCAAAGCCTTTTAAAGGGCGCGATCACGCTGAGTAATACAACCCTTTCTTGATTTTTACATTATTTCTGTATGAGATGTTTTTATGGCTCTTGCTAAAAATAAAAGACATTTCAGAGCTTCTCAGTAAATGAAGCACTGCAGACTTTTCAGTTTTGTTGTTTCCCCTAAAATTAATATAATTAATTAAAACCCAATGTTAGTCTGATTTACAATCTGTGAGTCAATGAGTCACAGAATCTTATGCTAATAGGGCAGTTCAGCTTTCTGAGCTCTTTACAAAAAAATCATGCCCCAGCAAAGGGCCAAGAACAGGGGTGACAAGATAGAGAGGCCCAGAAAGAAGGACTTTTCCAACCAGGCCATGGTATATTTGTATTGTGCTTGGAATGGAGGAGTCTGAGAATAATTTGGAAAGACAACTGCTTTTATCAAGTGTAAGAAATTAGTTTAACTGAATTTAAATGTAATTACAGGAGCAGCTGGTGAAGGCTAATTTCTGTTCAGTCTGGTTTCTCAGGAACCACACCCCCATTCTGTTCCCTGGGAGAGGATCAAGTTGCAAGCTTTACATCACTGACACCAACCCTCAGAGGCTGGTCTTGGCCTAGGTCAGTGCTAGGAGCCACAGAGGAGGGAGATTACCTCTCTCCTGGTGTTTACTTGCGCTGGCTCCTCCCCCTTCCTTTGAAAAGAGACGGGAAGCTGGAGGCCAGGTGTGAGTATCATGTTGATGGTACTTTGAAAGGCTCAGATTCCACCAGGGTCCATTCTGATGGGATCCCTGTCTAGATGGCACCTGGGCTAGCACCCAGGTGTTTTAGCTGCTTCTCCTGGTTCAGGATGGTGCATCCCAAGTGATGAGGAAAACTGTTCACTTCAAGAACTGGAAAGTTCTTGAATGTCATCTCCCTGGGGCAGATCGCTCCCTTTACAGATTGAGAGCAGAGAGCCTGAGAGAGGTATTCTGACTGCCTGTCCGGTGTGACTGCCGCCACCCTACACTGCACAGCCGCACCTCAAAAACGTTAGGGTCGTGAGACTGAGCCCCAGGTTGGCAGGACTCTGTGCTCAGCAGGGAGTCTGTCCCCTTCCTTCTCCTTCCCCTCCCCCACACGTGCGTGCTCTGTCTCTCTCAAATAAATAAATGTTTAAAAAATATGGGGGGTGCTTAAGTGGCTTAGTCAAGTGTCTGTCTTCAGCTCAGGTCATGATCTCAGGGTCCGGGGATCGAGTCCCGCATCGGACTCCCTGCTCAGCGGGAGGCCTGCTTCTCCCTCTCCCTTTGCCCCACTCATGTTCTCTCTCTCAGATAAATAAATAAAATCTCAAAAAAAAAAAAATATGGAATGTGTAAACCTTCTCTGTCATTTACACCCCCGTATAAAGGAATTTATAAGAGTATTAGTAGGAGAAGGGATTGTCACAGATAGAAGAGAAGAGAGAGGTAAGGAAACTGGAAAAGGGAGCTCTGGTGGAAGCCGAGCGAAGGAAGAGAGAAGGCAAACATCGCCCAGGTTGCCAGGCCGGTCCTGCTCCTGCGCTCAGATCATGTTAGCCTCCAGGTGCAGGAGGCCCGTGGAGTCCCGCTTCCTGAGGGGTTACCTGGCTCCAGGTCTGAACTGCAGCCCTGCCAACTGGGCCTGGGGCTTCCTGTCCTTGGGCAACCTCCCCTGGAGCCTCCACCTGTTAGAAATGTCACCTGAGGCTTGTGGGCGTTTCTCTCAAGGCTCACCAGACGACGGCTTTGGTCCCAGGCTGGGAGGGGCCCGAAGGGACTGCTGAGCTGCCCATTGCTCAGAGGGCGCCCATCCAACCAGCGGGACCCGCCCCACATTATTCTGGCCCTTGCCCGGCTCTGAGCTCAGACAACACTCTCCAAGGCCATCACCCCCCTAGCCCCTTCTTCACCCTCATCCTGCCTTATCTGCATGTTGGTCCTTCTTCAGCGTGGATGCAGGGCCCCTCTGGGGTTCCCCCCACCTTCTTGGGTGCTGCCCAACAGCTCACATGTGGGCACACTAAGGCCTGGCACACAGGGGCTGTGCCCAGAGGTGCTACAGAGACTCCCCCTCCATGCCCTGGACTCCTTGGAAATCTCCTCACACCCTTACAGCTCTCTTGTCTCCAGGATCCTCTCTCCCTCCTGCCAAGCACACCTCCCTTTTGTCCCATGCAGGACAGTTCCTGAAGGGTCCTCCTGTGGTCCCATTTGTAGAATTATTACTGGATGGACTGATACCTATAAAGGTTGTTCACCTTAGATCTCAGGCGGCATTGACACTCCAGATAGCTGAAGGTGTGTTTGCAAAAAACAAAGGACTGATCCCCACAAGACCGTCATCAAAGCTAAAGTTCCCAGTCTCACTCTTGAAGGTCTGTTGCCTACAACCTGGAATTTAGATCAGATGAAATTCATAATTCCTTTTATGGGGACTCGACCATCCTTTTTCTCTGCCGTGATTTGCACATCACAGGGGCTTTCTCAAATTATTGGCAGGGCTTGGAGGAGAAGAGGGGCCCCAAACCACCTGCAGACATTAGTACATGTTCGCAAGATCTATAGGGGGGGACGTCCCACTGCACGCGGCTCCCACAGGGGGGCCTGCCGAGCACATGCACGGTCCTCCTCCAGTTTAGCTCTCAGGCTGCTTAGGGGGAGGCTCCTGAGGAGTGGCAATGGGACTGTTGCCTCACCTCCTGCAAAGTGGCTTGGCTGTAAGGCAGCTTACCGACATCCTTGTTGTCCTGGTTCAAACTACTAGCCCGACGCCCCGGCTAGAAGAGCTTGCAGCTCCCCTCAGACAGCCTGCTCATTCTTGTCTCCACACCAAACCTGCTCCTTTCCAGGCTATTATTTTTATATGAGACTATCTTCCCGACAAACTCATTTTGTTCAACCCCTGCTAACTAACTGTCTTAGGACAGCAAGCCACACCGGGGGGACAGGGGATGGCGAGCGGGTGCCAGTGGGCGTGGGGCGGGATGGAGTTACTGCCCCACAGCAAGGCACCTGGGGTCAGCGGGAGCTACGGTGGTCAATGATCTTCAAGTTCAGCCCTTGAAGACCCGCAAGCGGCCAAGCTCCTGCACAGGACTGGACAGGAGGAGCCCTTTAGGACCAGACAAGAAAGAGTTTTGTTTTCTGAGCATTGACTTGCAGCTCAGCCCATGTGAGGGCTGTTCACTGAGGTGTCTCGGCCAGGTGGTAGATTTCTCCTGTTGTCCTGTAACTTGGCTTGAAGCGGAAGATGACCCATGTCACCTGGCGCCCTGATAACAGAGAGCACATTCCAGCAAAAAGTGCCCATGCCTGGGCTGGCCATTCCCGTGCCCAGCAGGCAGCTCCCTGCCATCTGGCTACCTTAGAGAGACCACAGCCGCTCTGCTCCTCGCCCACCTGGCTTCAGCTGCCTCCCAACCCCAGTGACAGGGACAGCGTGGCCAACACTGGGCACAAACCAGCCTCTGATTTACCTGCTCTCTTGCTCTGGGGACCGGGGACCAGGTCCCCTAATGCTGTTGTGCCCTAGTTTTCTACAGAGTTGATGCCCCATGCCTTGAGGTAAGCAATCTTCCAACCTTATTTGCAAATATTGAAAACTACAAAGCTCAAATGCATTTGTGCCATTCAGAGCACTAACATTTGTCAGGGGACTTCAAAAGATTTCCTAAGGCATTAAGAGTAGAAAATAAGTACTGGATAGATGGGAATTGCAGGGGAAAACGTACACACACGTACATCGCCATGGTCTCTTGTTTTAATATAATGTTACAAAGAGGAGGTCCAGAAAGGGATCAGGCAGAGGACCTGGGCAGCAAATGACCTGTCACAATTTCACCATGTTTCTTAAAAGGGGGTTTTAAAAGTGCAGTAGCTTGTGATACACTTACAAATCTAAGCACTTTATTTATTGGTTTATTTCCACAATGACTTAGTTCCAGAGTGCTTTACAAGAATACATGTGATACAATGTAAAAGTCTAGAGAGATACATGGGAAGTCGGAGACTGCACTTTTAGAATGGGAGGGAAAATCTGGCATGCAGATACATGGATCATAGGCTTACTTGGATAATAGAGGTGAGCCACTAATTAAGGACGGATGATTGCTAAACACTCTCCTCTTCACTGGTGTTGGTGACATTAATCAATACCTGTATAAACAAGGTGCTGGCTCCACATGGGGTAAGACATACTCCTGCCTTCAAGAAGATCAGGAGCTTGGGCCAAACCAAAGGGATTTCTCCTTCGGGTCATTCTCCAAGTGGGGGTTTATCACAGATTATTGGAGAAAAGAAGGCTGGGGTCAGAAACATGGGTCCACAAAAGAATCCTGGTGGGGACTCGCTGTCTACCTGCTGATCTGTGCACACGGCACGCATGTCTGACCAGTAGCCCCACTTCTCTCAGGCTCAGGTCTGGCTGCACAGTCCTTCCCAGGGAGGACCTGGCCAGGTCTCCACAGAGCAGCACCCCTAAACTGCCCCTAACCAACATGCCCTCATCTGTAAAATGTTCAGCATTGGTAGCACATCTCGTGATTGGAACGACTCCTACTTAAACGTCTAAGAGCAACTTACTAAAATACCTGCATGGATATTGTTTATTTGAAAACCAACCCAGAAGAAAGGTTCGGTGTCTGATGAGGAAGGAAGAAGCCTGAAGCAAGGGCCAGACCTTCACACACCAAGTGGGATTTCCAGAAGTAGTCCCTGCCTGGCACCCCGGTGAAGGAAACACGGAAGACTGGGATGGGGGGAGAGCTGCGGGAAATTTTCACAGTTCACCATGTGGCTAATGCTGGTGCATTGATGGCTAGGCTCTCTGTCTAGATCCATTTTTATGTTCTCTTAAGCAAAGTTAATACTAACCCATTTTGAATTCATGCATTTGATTTGCTTTTCCCAAGTAAAAAACTCTAGATTGGGCTTTGGCCCCATCTCTAGGCAATTTTGGAAAGAAACAAACTGCATTTCAGCACTGGGGCCTCACCCTGGATTTTCCTGGATGGATCCTCATCTGGAAGCACCCAGAGGTCTCATAATGTCCACAGGATATTCAGTCTCTCCCCATAATAGACCTTAATGGGGTTCACTTATCTTTCATCCTATCTCAGTAGTAATCTATTAGCTAATGTGACTGCCAATCTTTATTCACAAAAATAATACAGAAAATAAAATTAAGAAAAAATATACCTAGATCCAACTCTCTACTTTTCTAGCTAATATTTGATTATTTTACACACAGATTATTTTCTAGTATTAAATACTCAGTTTTTTTTGTTTGTTTTTTTTTTTTTTTTGGACTCAAAATCCTGATGGAGAACAAGCTAAGTTCTAGTGTCAGCTCTGTTCCCAGAGTCTGTTGCCTCAAGGCCTCCTGACACTAGGCTCTTGTTGGGAGTTTTTTCTGTCCTTGGATCCCACTCCAACGGACGAGGGGCTAGTGAGCGCAGGGGCTGGAAATAAGGCTTTCTCATCAGAAAGTACTAGCTCAAATTCCAGCACAACCACCCAGTGACTGTCGTGATGTTCTCGTCTGCAAAAAGAGGTTCGTAATACCAGCTTCACAGGCATTTTATAGGGATTAAATAAAATAATAAATGCGAGAAGCTTAGCAGGGTGCTGGCACAGAGTAATGAAGATGGTCACCCCAACCACCAGCCTCACCACCAACCTCACGTTGTCCTTCTTATCATCATTTTCACAATCATCACTAATTCCTACAACTCATTCAAGAACAAGCCACACTTTTCTTTTAGGTCTCTGATCACCAGAGGAGGGCTGGCCGTGGTAAGGCGGTGGGACCTGGGTCCATCCTCCCTGTCGGCTCTGATTCTGCCATCTTGGACAGCCTGCTTGGCCTCTCTGGGCCCCATCACCTTGTCTGTCCAGTGGGATGACAGCCACTTCCTCACGGGGCTCCTGGGAGGCTTGGCGTCAGGGTGTGTACAATGCATCTAGGTTGATTAAAGGTTGGCTTCCCCCAGCCTTCATCATTTCTCCTTTCCCAGTGACAAAATATTAGAAGAAATCACATCCAAATGAGATGCCACACATCTACCTAAGAACCTTGTAACGGCGTAGGCAAAATATTTAGTCTCATTTCATCAGGCTCTATTCTCTTTGGGCTCTGTTAGCTCACAATGGGTATTAATCACTTAATCATACAAGTTAATTTATACTCATCTGTTAATCAGTTAATGGCTCTTCCATAAGCATTTACATAATGTTTTTAGCCAGAAAAAAAATGCAATCTCCCTAAGGCTCCTAGGAAGTGCCTCCATGGTGAGCCTACGCTGCCCGGTGCGGGGACCATTTTTATGTGGATCTTCCTCCATGATCACCCAACAGCCACCTACCCTGCCTGTGCCCGAGCCTGAGGCTGGGTCTGCTTTGACTTGACGAGATCCCCATTTCCTTGCACAGATCTGTCTAAACGCCTGCCCCTCCGATGGCTGGGCTTCTTCACACCCCCAGATGCACAGGACAATACACACCTCCTCCTGCTGAAGTTAACGCACAGCTGGACTGGTGTCCTATCAGCGGGCTGGGGCTGGGGAAGGAGACAGCAAGGAGAAGGAAACTGATATCTGGAGACCTGGCCACTTCTGTCTGTACCAAACTCGAACAGGGTGACCCTGGGACAATTGGCATAAACCAGGATAGATGGTCACTCTCACAAGGAGTCTGTGTTCCCTGTAGAACAACCCTGACAATCAAAGGTAAATGATTTATTGCCATTGCCCATTATGACCAAAACATTAGAGAAAATGTCTCTTCGGGACTCAGGGTGACCACTGTTGCACAGTTTGATTGTAGAGATGAGTCACTATCGGCACCGGGGTGGCAGCTCAGCTGTGCTCAGCCACCGGGGAACCGGTATTAAGCCTTTCAGTGACAGAGGCTGGCTCAGCTCATTATCCAACCACTTCGGTCTCTAGACAACTGTTCTGGAAACAAGCCACCTCATGTTCTGAAGGTGGAGAGTAGATGGAATCTAAAAGAAGGTAGGTCAAAGACTGATGGAGAGGACAGGGAGTGATTGACAAGGACTGGGGGCGAACCTCGGAGAGGTTGAGTGATTTTGCTCCTATTAAAACATAAACTGCAGATTAGTTGGGGCTTAGACATTTGTCTGCAGCCCACATGGGAAAAAGCATCAGCCTGAGCAGTCCCTGCACCCGAAGCACAGCTGTGTGAGTACTGTGGATGTGAGAGGACTCAGCAAATGCTGTAAAATGGGTTGAATTGGGAAAACCAAGGACTTCTGCTCCCAGGTCGGCTCCCAAAGGCTTAATCCAGAGTTTCACTTCGCCCTTAGATTTGCCACTGCCGCTGTCGCTGGGACCACCAGTTAGCCAAGGGTCTGGGATGGTCTCCAGTCATTGCCAGCACACTGGCTTGGGAAGCAGGCTCTGAGTCCAAGGATGGACATCTCTGCAGCTAGCCATTCAGTTAATGCTCATCACGCTGGTGTGGGATACAGACAGGGAACAGACTTAGGACAGAATCAATAATCTGGCAAAGAGGAGGAAGTTCACAGCTTCACAGATGAGCTCCTTAGCATTAATTAATTTATTCATTAATTCAATAATAATTTATTAAGGGCATATTATATGGCAAGCAATGTGAAAGGCTTGGTTGGAAGACAGAGAGGGAAGGTACTATTATCAAGATGTATAAGGATATGCCCCCTTCCTCTCTTTTTGAGACCCATACTGAGGGAGCAAGACAACCACATAGACATATAATTACAATGCAACCTTAATAAATACTGTTTTTGTAGATGCGTACAGAGTAATACAGAACTATAAAGGAATATGCAATTATCTGAGGAATTCCATTAAGGCTTCACAGAGGAAACAGCGTCAGGGCTGAAGCTTGAGAGGTGACTGGGAGTTTCTAAAGGAATGGGGAGAAAAGAGAAAGTGACAGACTTTAAAATCAGACAGACCTACGCTCTAGCCCTCGATCTAATTGTGTAACACCGGCTGGATTATTTAGCCTCGGTGGGCCTCTGTTTCTCCATCTGCAAGCTAGAAACCATCAGCCTAGCTGGCAGAATTCTATTAAGAATTAGAGCTCATCTACATTAAAAGAAGTGGTGGGTTGGGGCGCCTGAGTGTTTGCCTTCAGCTCAGGTCATGATCCCAGGGTCCTGGGATCGAGTCCTGCATCGGGCTCCCTGCTCAGCGGGGGTCTGCTTCTCCCTCTCCCTCTGCCTGCCTCTCCCCCTGCTTGTTCTCTCTCTCTCTCTCTGTCAAATAAATAAATAAAATCTTTAAAAGAAGTGGTGGCTTTATTACACTCACCAGCTGCGTCTGTGAAGGAGGGCATTTTAGATAGAAGGTGCCCTGTGGGTAAAAACAGACACACATGGCAAGAAACAGTATGTTTTGTCGACAAAAAGTAGTCCACCACGTTGGGAAAGTAGGCCGTGAGAGGCGGGAGTACTAGATGAGGCTGGACGGTGACTGGGGTGAGTTTATGATGGGCCAGGACTGTCCCCAGTGCCATTCAGGGTCACCTACCACTGCTCTGCCCAAGGGCTCTCAGCCCCATCTTCCTGGTTCTTCCTCCTCCCCCAGCCTTCTCCACCCGTCATACCCTGACGGTCCCCACACCGTTCCCACGGTTCTATCCTCAGCGTCGCCATATGCCATCCCTCCTGATTCTTTAGCAGCTACGTCTGTTTAGAGCTATATTGAAAGTCACTTCTATCATTCCTGCTGCAGGTGCATTCTGTGCTAAGAATACCCCACAACAAAACTCCAAACACACAAACAAAGAAACGGCTGAGAGAGCTGCATGACACGGAGAATTCGTTGCCCTCTAGACTTTGCTTTCTTCAAGAGTTAGCTGGAGAGAGTAATATTACCAACTTCGTAGGATTAAATGAGATAACTTTGTGAAGTGCAAAGTAAGTGTGTATTAGCTGCTATTATTCTGATTGTTATTAGCCTCATAAAATAGGTTACCACTCAATACATTTCCACGCTTGCTACATGCAAAGAAGCAAAAAATTCCTTTACAAACACATAATCCACCTACAACTTTTCAGGCAGACATGTTCTGCAGAGAAGAAAGCATAAGCATATGGGAGCAGTGCGATTTAATCATCACCTAATTAGCCAAACTATTTAAAACAGGCCTCACAATGATGATGAAAATATTCTCACTTCTAAATGCCGGAAGCTACGTCTTCCCGTGATTCTCTCCCTGGAAAACTGTGAGTTGAGTGACTCTTGGCTCGGTGTGGATGCTTCCTCTCCATCACATTCAGACCTCGCTGATTCCAGTCATTTCCTTTCTTTGTCATTAGAGGAGGCCAGGATGGCTTCTGCCATCTTTCCTCATTTTCTTGATGTTTTCCCTAGTGGTGATTGTGCTCTGTACGGACGGATGCGCCTGATAGAACAATAAGAGGAGCTAATATTTGTTAAGACTTACTACATGGCAGAGGTCATTGAGCGTTTCACATTCAATCCTCCCGTAGTCCTACAAGAAGAACATCGTCAGTACCTCCGTTTGCTAAGAGAAGCCAAGGCTCCAAAGGGTTAAATAACCTGACCAAAGTCTCTTAGCTGGTAGGTAGTACCGCCAAGATCCACCCCCAGGCAGTCTGCTTCCAGCTTCCCCAAGAGTTAGAAAATCCAAAAGCTGTAGAAATCTTAGGGCTTAGAAGAGGCAGTTGCTGTGAGCGAACCCAGTTCTTAACTCTTGTCTCCCAATGAACCCCAAGCTTCTCTTATGGAGTCTAGAGCAACCCTATTTTCAGATGGTCCAATAATACAATCATGGACACCCACGCCAGGTAAATAAATGTTCAATAAAAGATTCCTCTGAACAGTCAATTATAAAAATCTGTTATGATAGAAAAGCCCAGAGAAACTTAAAACAGAGTAAGAGGCCACAGTCGTCCAAGGTGAATCAATCAAAAAGGAAAAACACTGTAAATACGGAGAAAGCCCACAAACCAAGACCAAAGCAGGAAATGCTCGTCAGGCAAGTTCTAGAGAGGATTAAAGCGTTTGACAGACGACTAGACTAGATGATTTTTAAAGACCTTTCTAAAACCAGAGATGCCATTATTCAATCAGTAATGTAATTGTGTAAGTTCCCAGTGTTCATGTTTTTAGTCGAGTGGACTAATTCACAGCAGATCAGCACAGTTTTGTGCTTCCATTTGTCTCCAAACATCCAAATTCCACTGCACATCCCAAACCCTATGTGTGGACCTCAATGAACCCTTCTTTCCATATTCCTTATCTCAGTTAATGGTTTCACCATTGCCAGTGACCCTAACCTGGTGCTCAGAACCCTCCTCGGCTCCTCCGGGTACCCTCGGGCTCCATATCCGACTGGGCAGCAAGCCTGACAAGTGTCTGAAATGTCTTCCCTAGCCCTCGTCTCTAACCCCACTGCTGCCCTGTTGGTGCAAGTAAATCATACTACTGCACCTACTGTGGACCAAAGACACAAAGATGAAAGTCACAAGCCTTCCCTTCAAAGAGCAGGCAGGCACATAAACATAACTCAAGACCCTGGCAAGAGGCATACAAGGAGTAAAGTAAATGGTGCAACAGACCAATATGGGTCAAGCATCTCCTTACCTCCCCTGGTCACAAAAGGCTCCTAGTCCACATGCCTTCTGTATCCCACTCATTATGCACACTGCCACCCTAACCGTCCCCTCCTTTTGTGTCACTTAGAGCACAGAAGCTTTGGGTGGCTGTACTTGTCTGTGGGAAGGTCCATGGGAAGGGCAGATTTCTGCATCATGGCATACACAACCTGAGGTAGAAGTGACAGGTGCTTCTAAGCGTGTTCAGAGTCGTCTCCAGAGTAAGATGAGAAATGCAGTAATGGGGCCCCGGGAAAATGGTGGCATGATCTGATTTGCCAAAGGACTAATATGAGACTCAAAGAGAATATTTACAGAGGTGGGAGGAAACCAAGAAAGGGAAAGAAGACAGGGAAGACAGCATAACAAGAAGCTGGAAACAGTCAGTGTCAACGAAATTTAAGTGAGAAGAAAACCAAAGACCAGCTCCTGGTTGCTTCCTGGTTTACAAAAGCTAAAACTTTCTGATGATTGGATTCGAAATCAGGCTCCATTGGTTTGTGATGTGAATATGAGGTGTAGGGGGGACAGGAAAGTTCCTCGTATTCCCTTTTAACAAGGTTGGAGGTGAAGAGGGTGCATTAAAACATTCCGTCTTATAGTCAATTTATTCAAGCCCAACTCCTAGGTTCTAAATGTTGAGAGCAGACACCATCTTGTTTCTCTTTATGTTCTCTGTTGTTTCTACTTATCCCATAAGTAGAGTGTTCAACGCATGTTTGTTTGTTTAAAACAATGGTAATTTTTCTGCAATTAGTTCTTCTAAAATATGTGAGGGTGCTTGGAAACAGTGCCTTCCACCAATGATTTCAAACATTGCTCATCGGGTTTTTTTTGTTCTATTCTCTCTAGAGAAACAGCTAGCTGAGTAGGCAAAGATAAACTTTCAGAGATCACATTTGAGAAATCACAAATTCTTAACTTACAAGGGCCCAAAATGAGATTTATTTTTGTAATTTTGGCAGTCTCTGAACTTGCCATGTAAGTCAATAGGAAAACAGGATTTACTCCACTGCTGCCACCACAGAACAATTTGTAAACTTCTTTCGTGTAAAGCAAATTTCCACCAGTGTGCCACATACTGTGGCATACTGGTGGAAGTATGGTGTATGAAGTATGGAAGTATGGAAAGACGGTGGACCGCATATTACGTTTCATCCTGTTTCCTGGATGAACAGTGCCTGATACTAATTGTTCTTTTCTGAAAAACTGCCTTAGCATACAGGTACTAGGGTTCTGGTTCTTCCGAACCCACTAGATCCCGAGTCACCCCTTTGGCTCTGCACACAAAGTCATTTCCAACCTGTAGGGGTGACCTGATTGCACGTGTGCTTTTTACACACAGGAAATAAATCATTTCCTATGAAATTATCCAAAGCTCCCTTTCCAGCCATCCTGAGAGCAACTCTTCAGCAGTGCTCCCCTAGGTTAGCCCCCAGAACATTCTGTAAGTCTATTTATTTATAGTCCTGGCACTGGCCTCCTACGTCTATGAAGTCTTTACCAAATCCAAGTGGGCGGAGAAGCACCGATTCTCCGTAGCTTGAACCCTGCCAAATTCTCCCAACACCTCCTAAGCCTTTTCAAAACGGAGGGCTCACCCAGCCTGCCCAGAGCCAGATTCGATCAAGCCTTATCTGCTCTGTTGAGAGCTGGCATCCTGCGGCCCCTGGCCGAGCCTGCTGTACCAGCAGTCCACGACACCCGGAGCCTGTGCACGCAGGCTCTTGGGCACTGGTGAGCCTGCATCTCTCTGGGCCCCGGGGAAGCAGACAGAGAGCCCTCATTGAAACACTGGCTCGGCAAGTCCCATTATTCATGGGCAGAGAGAAAGCGATGGCCCCAAAAGTAGACGCCACACGTCCTGACGGCAAACGGAAGAACAGGTGGCTTCCACCTTCTCTGAGCATCAGGGCTGGTCCTCAAGCACCTCTGCGCCCCCATCACGTGGGACCTGAATACCTGGCTCAGAGCTTCAGCTTCCATGGAAGTTACCCTAAACGCATCTCTTTTATGTCACGAGTATTGCCTCGAGGCTCCGAAAAATGAGTTAACCACCCACAAAAGCACCTCAGCACACACACTCGCAAGGCCAATCGAGTCAAACTCCTTCCTGAACCAAACAGCCTTGAGAAGAGAAGTCTAAAGAGAGGTCTGATCCATGCTTAGCCTCTTTGTTAGGGGGTGCGGGATTTTTAATTGACATATAAAAAAACTAATCGCTTGAATCCACAATTAACCTAAAGAGGCTTGATCCTGCTTCCTCCCAGCCAAAGAGGCAATTTCTTCTCTTGTCCATCACAACAGGCACTGTGTCCAAGACATTGCCCAACTCAAATCCGGTAATTCCCTCCAAGTCCATCACAACCTTCCAAAATAAGCTTGTTCGTTTAAAATAGCCTTGTAAATAGCACTCACCAACTCACACAGGGCAAACAATGATTTATACCTGAAAACTGTCAACATCTGGCTCATCCTGGAGGAAAGAGTGGTGTACTTACAGGCTACTGTTTTAGTAATCTTCACTTTAAAACATAGATTTTATCTTCTTTTTTGTTACAAGGATGACACATGAGTAGTAGGGAGAATTTAGAAATACTGCTAAGCAAAAAAAAAAAAAAAGAAAGTCAGCCAATTACTTAAATGAACTATAATCCCACAGTGGAGATGCAACATCTAACATTTTGGTTTCTACTCTTCTAGATCACTCTCTCTTTCTTTCTCAAGTGTCTCATCACAATGGGACCTTAATGCTCACCATCCTTATTTGTGAGGCCATCGTAGAAGATGAATTCTGTGTCAAGAAATAACTATGAACACACTGGACACTTTTAGCCACTGAAACCCAACAAGCCTCATAGAACGCCAGGTCATGCTCCGTAGGTTCAAACCACGAGAGCTTCATTGGGTTCTCGGCCACATTTTAATTCCATGTAGTAGCTCTGGGCACTGGGCGGACGCAGGGACCTGGGGAGCCAAGAGGGCTTACTGTAAGTCAACATGTTTGTTGATCCTGGACCAGTGGCTAAGCCAGAGGCCAGGGAGTGCCTTGCAGGACAGGGAGACAGAGAGCGGGGAGCTGGGGCTGGGACAGGCACCGTCTGCTCTCTCCGCTGGGATTCCTTCCCCCTTGGCAGAGAGCACAGTGGTCAGCATCCCCCTGCTCTGCAGGCCTCTGGGTCTGTCTCCCAGCAAGAGAGTTGTTTATTTGGCATTTGACCAAAGGCATTAGGGCTCTTTTCAGAGACGTTTGATTGGGGCCCAGAGTTTTAACATACACTGTGGAGAAAGGAGGTCAATTTAAAGAAAGTTTAGATAAAACAGCAACAGCAGCAACAAAGCAGCCTCTTTAAGGGGCAGAGACGTGGATGTGATGTTTCTAGGGCAGGGACACTGACCCCATTCCCATTCTAGGAAAGGGACACTGACCCCATTGAAATAGACAAAAAAGCTCATCAAAGAAGCTCACCAAACCCAGCCAGTCACAAGCATGAAAGAGGTCCTCATGCCTCTGCAGTCTGGCCAGGGACCAAGGGCTCCATCAGCCTCGACACAATCAGTTCTGTTAATACGGGGAGGCCTTAGGATTGCAGCAAATTCCTTTGGGCAGCCAACTTGCCTTCAATGATCTGCCAAAGCCTATCCAAGTGCTGTTTGCACCAGAGCTGGAAGATGTCAATAAGGCTGGGGCGGGTGGGGAGGGGAAGAGGGCAGAAATGGAACTCGAGTCCCTGAGCTCTTGCTAACAGCAGAGTTTTCCGTGTTCATCGCCCCGGGACGCTCAGTGGTACTGTTCCCACTTCACGGATGAGAAAGCTGAGGCTCAGATTGTGTCAGAGATCTGTCCAGGGTCCCGCAGGAGAGGGACAGGGTTGGCATTGGAAGCCCCGCACGCAGGTGCCGGAACTCGTGTCCTTCACCTCCACGCTGTTCTGCTCTCAGCCCCCTTCGTAGTGTTTTCCCTGCTACGCTGTAGATTTTCTCCTTTTCAGAAGAAGAATGGGGCATTTTTATAGGTGATTATAACGGATGTGAAAGCTCAGCTTTTCATAGACTCACACCTCACACAGGCAGGAATCTGAAGTCGGCACGGCGGAGATGTTTTGTATTCCCGCGCTGCAGCTTAATTAAGGGAGTGCATTGCACCATGATTACTTTAATACATTTAACATTTAATAATTATCCAACACTTAGCCAGTACTCCAGAAGACAGACGCACCCGGAGAACCAAGAAGGGAAAGGCAGGAAAGAGAGGAGTGAGGACTAAATAAGGCATTAAAGGTCGGCGGGGGAAGATGACGCTTGTCCGGGGCGTTCTTGGTGTGGTTGCGAAGCCCAAAGCCCTGCAGGGAATGCTGGGCCCCTTCAAGCAAAAGAGCAGCGCTTCCCTGGGCAGGGAGCTGGCCGCTGCGCACCCTGGGGGAGCCTGTCCGCAGGACACAGATTCCGCTTGCGGTTTTCCAAGGGTGGGACCCGTGGCCCCAGGCCATCTGTGCTCTCTGCCGGACCCCAGCGGGCTTGACCGTGACAGCTGAGGGGGGCTAGGATTGCAGCCCTGGGCTCGCTGGAACACTGGAACAAAGCAGCTGCTGAGGCTCCTTTGCTCGCTGGCCTGCTCTCCGCTGGCCAGTGGGACATTACGGTCTTTGTTATTCCCGCAGCAGTTGGAATCTCTGTCCATTTAAGGAAGGAAGCCGCAGGGTAATCCAGCCCTGGCTGTGCCACTGACGAGTGACTCACTCATTTCTGCCACGTGAACTGTGGATGAACCCGGGCCTCGGGGCTCGGGCCCTTCCTCAGACGTGGTCTACAGCCTGCACTTGATTAAACTTAATGGATTCCTGAGGAATATGTGCACTCTATATATTAAGTCAAATTAAGCCCTGTGCACCATAAACCATGCTTTTTGTTTGTTTGGATAACATTCGAGAATAGGAAGGAAAAAGTGCAGGTTTAGGAAAAAGAGCAAGAGCTCAGCCACATCGGTTGGACCCAAAGGGAATCCAAGCCAGCGCCTGCCCCGGGGGGCCTGGAAGGGGGGCGGTCATCCCTTGGGCCTCCTGGCCCAAAAAGGCTGAGGGGAAGCACTGGATTCCATCCCTGCTCCACCGCTAACTAGCCGTGTAACGCTGGGCAGCCGACCGACGCCCCCTGCTACCCGCTCCTTCCTCTGCGGAATGGCCAGTCCCTGCTTCGGGGGGCTGGCGTGCGGATAACGTAAGGGAAAGGTTTAGCACAGGGCCAGGGTGCCCGGCAAACGTGAATAAAGGAAGGCGTATGCACACATGCACACATGCATATATGTATGTGTGTATATGTCTGCATGTACGTATGTTTAATGCATAGATCAGGCTATTTAGATACGTCCACGAACCTGTGTCACGGACACACCAGGCTGTACAGATGTAGACAGACATAGACCATGTATGTATCGGCCCATATGGATAGAGCTAGGTACACGCACGCACCTGAAGCATCTGTGTGTATATGCTGATTTGGGCCAGGAGGCAGCAGGGAGCCTAGGCAGGGCTGGCAGAGGGGGGTATGCAGAGGGAGCTGCTGTTGGCGGAGGAGGGGTGTCACCCCAAGGCCCGCACTACCTGGGCCACAAGTAGGGCCCCTCATCACAGCTGCAGCGGTAGGAAGCTGACATTTATCAGGCGGCCCCTTATCAGAGAAGCGATGTCCTTTCATGTTGTTTTTGCTGTTTCTAAAAACAGAAAGCAGAGGCCAGAACCGTTGCCAAGATCATTCAGGTGAGATTCCTTTGCGAACCAGTAGCTAACCCGCCTGAAATGACGCCCTCTGGCCGGAGAGGAGAAGAAAGGCTCGGAGGGCGGGCAGCGCGGCATCTGAGGGAGGAGGTGGCCGTGCGGGCCCAGGGGCCAGCCGTGAGCTGGGGACAGATGCCTGCCCGCCTGGGCCTTGCTGTCCCTGACCCCAGAGTTATGTTCCCAGGCCCTTGGGAGCAAAACAACTTGAGTTGAGGCCGGCAGAGGAAGGAGGAGCAAGTTTTTCCCGGCAAATCAGTCTGTCCCCCCGAGCCACCAGGACCTCGCCCCACGACCCAGCTCGTGACGTGGTCCTCTGCACAGCTCTCCTGGTCCACCATTTTCCACTTTTCTTCTGCCCGTATCTTGGCCTCCCATCTGGAGAGGAGGTTCCGGAGGCATAATGTCTGGGAAGGAGAGACGACGTGGAGCTCTCTGGTGGCACCTCTGTTCTCACTTCAGAAGGGACTCAGACCCCTTCGCTCCAGCGAACCTCGGTAGCCTCATCTGAGCCTGCGGACAAGTGTGCCAGCCAGTAAGGACCCAGGGAGGTCCTGTGTGTGGTGGGGGGCGGGGATTTGCACACCAAAGGGACTTCGGCAAGTTGGCCCGTGTGTTTACCACACCACTGGAGCAACATTAAGACACGGCGGGGCACAGTGGGTTGGCCTTCCGACTCTTGGTTTTGGCTCAGGTCATGACCTCAGGGTCGTGGGATCGAGCCCCCCGAGTCGGGCTCTGTCCTCAGAGCAAAGTCTGCTTCAGACTCCCTCTCCCTCCCCCTCCTGCTTGTGCTCTCCTTCTCTCTCTCAAATAAATAAACAAATCTTAAAACACACACACACACACAACCTGCATGCTATGGACTGAATTGTGCCTCCCCAAAATTCATAGTTTGAAGTCCTAGTCCCCAAAATGATGGTTTTGAATGAGGGGCCTTTAGGAGGGGACTAGGTTTCCACGGAGTCGTGAGAGTGGGGCCCTCAAGATGGGATTTGTGTCCTTCTAAGAAGAGACACCGGAGAGTCCGGTTCTCTCTCGCCCCACCATGTGAGGGCAGTGAGAGAAGGCTGCTATCCGTAAGCCAGGAAGCCGGCTCTCACCAGAACTCGACCGTGTTCCCAGCTTGACCTCGGACTTCCAGCTTCTGGAACTGTGAGAAAGCACACCCAGTCTGTGGCATTTGTTAAGCCTGCCCGAACTGACGGGGACTGGCACATCTCAGACCTGTCACACTGACAGCAGGCGAGGTCATCACTCCCTCCTGGAAGAGGGATGCCCGGGCCTAAGGCCATGACCCCAGTGGACCAGGGGACCCTGTTATCACAGGAGGAATGCTGAGCTTTTCAAGCAATGTGGTTTTACTTGGGTTTTTAAATTTGAAGGATTCCAAAAAGATGTTGGGTTTAAGTGTGGGATGGATACTGGTAGAAAGAATGTACAATAATACATGTTCTTACATAACGTAAAAGCGACTGCCGCATACTTTTCAGAGCACGTGGGCAGGTACAGGTGGGAGAGAAGTGTGGGGGGCAGCTCAGAATGTCACAGCGCCACGAAACGGGAAACGCCGGGCACACGGAGCCATCGATACATTCATACGCACCCTCCTTCACATCTAGCTAACAGACATTTCACAGTGAAGACATTAATCTCCTTCTGGTCAATATTTCTTAGCCAAATAATCAAAATAAAGCAAATCACTCATCCCAAGGAAAAAAAATTGTAACTATGTGTGGCGACGAAGGTTAACTAGACTTCTTGTGGTGATCATTTCAGAATATATGCAAATACCAAATTGTTATGCTATACACCTGACACTGAAATAACGTAATAGGTCAATTACACCTCAGCACATACGTACACACACACACACGCACACACACGCATGCATACACACACACATATATACCTAAATCAAAGCCCCATTTCACATCCATAGGCTTTTTTTCCCCCTTCTTTGCTTTTCAATCACAAAGTCTGGGACAACGAGGAAGGGTTAGGAGTCAGCTGTCAACTCTTTCGGGTCCTTTTGTCAGCGCCGTGACACCGAAATCCCTCCTGTTCCCCTCCCCGCCCATGGGTGGCCTTGACCTTGCCCCTGCAGGAGAAACTCTTGGCAGGGCTGGGTGGGGAGGCTCCAGGGTGGCTGGAATGAACCAAGGCACTCATCTCAGGAGACCGTGCGGCTATTGATTCTACCTGCCAAGTGTCTGGAGGGAGAGTGACCGCCTTCCCTGGGAGCCGCCCAGAGTGCTAAGTGTGAGAGGTGCCTATCAGGCACCGATCTGCTCGAGGACTACAGTGAGTGCCTTTGTGAGCTGAGGCTGAATGCAGCATGGGTGGGGAGGAGCTGAGAGGCCGACGGAGTCTTGCCAGCCTCTGGCTGGGAGGAAGAATGCACCATAATGAGTGCTGTCTCTTTGTCTGTCCCACATTAGGTAATTGGTTTCGTTGAGATTCCTTGTCAATTAAAGAGAGGCCAGAGGGAGGATGTAAGATGCAGAATCTCTTTAGAAAACACAGGACATGTGGTCTTACCTGCACCAGTGTGCTTGTCAGGCAGAGAAGGAGGATCCCACCAAAAAAGGAACAAGAGGAAGCTCTTGTTTCTTAACTTGTTCATCTCCCATTGTCAAGGGCTTCTGCATGATCAGGGGCATTCCCCAGGAAAACAGACATTCTGAACGAACTCCATTTCACTTAATGCTTAGAGTGAAGAATTGCTGACTAATCCAGCTTTGAGGAAGAGAGCCTTAGGTTCCATCTCCCATCTAAAACTTAAGCCCTGGGCTCCCCAGACTGACCTGGTGCCTGTCCTGTCATCTTGGGTTGTGATGAGCAGGAACAAGTCAGGAGGTGGGGGGTGGGGGACTGGAGGATTGCAGGATTAAAGGACACCGAATGTTCAGTCTCTAGGTCTGGCTCCAGAGCGCTCCCATGGGAGAGTGGCTGCTGCTAGGACCCTGGGCCATCCCGACCTGTTTCTTCTGCAGAATCTCTCCTTGGCCCCATGGCCACGGCCCCCTGCCTAGGCTGGTTCTGGCTCTCCTCCCCAGAGCTGGGATTCAGTACTTCCAAGATCACTTACCCTGGTCCGCCTTGCCTGGGGATATTATACGTTTTATTAGCCCCTCTAAATGTATGAACTCCTGAAAAGCAGGGACTATATCTTACACATTTTGGGTTCCCCTAAAGTTCTGAGCTCAGTGCCTCCTATGTAGCTGACATTTGAAACATGCATTCGGTTGGAAAGGAATGGGGATATATTACAGAGACTCCTAGCTGCTGTCCGGCAGTCTTGCACAAAACCACTGCACAATGCAGTAAGACTGGACACTGAGGAATAGCTAACACAGGGGTCTGGAGTCTTCCAAGCAGTGCCCAAGGGAAACAAGATCTTGGGCCTTCTCCTGGCTTACAGGGCTAATGCTAAGTGGTAACACGCACAGCTACTCGGAAGGAGCTAAAGGGGCAGGCCAGGCGTTGCGGAGCCGGGTTTGCCCTAAGGACCAGGAGGCAGAAGGAGGGTAGAAAGGGAAGGGGGCCACTCCAGGGTAGAGGCACATCTCTCCTTGCGGATGGGGACAGGACTGGGCCCAGGGGGAAAGCATCCCCTCCAGAAAAGGTAACTCTGCTGCTGCCCAGGTTGGGAGGAGGAGCCCGCCAGGCTCTTGGGGTCTTGAGCTCCCTGTGCTTTAACAAGGAAGGAAAGAGGCGGTGCAAGGGGCTGACTCGGGGAGCATCACTCCTGCTGAAACCTGCTGGTTCTGGCGGCTTCCTGCCCCAGAGGCAAGGAGGAGCCCAACTGGCCATACTGCTTACACCGCGGTGTCCTGTCTGCAGGGTTTGGTGGTGAGGACCCTGGGGTTGTGCAGAGTGTTGGAGCACACAGATCCCTGAGATTTCCTGCACCCCATGAGACCTCCGGGGAGCAGCAGGAAAACACCTGTCTCCCTGTCACAGCCCTGCCCCCTCCCCTCCCTGTGCTGTGGAAGTGTTCCTGCCCACCGGCCACAGTGAGAGGGACCATGTGGGGCAGGAAGGCTCTCTTTCCGGCTGAAGGCAGAAATGCCTCCCAGGTGGCCCCTCTGCCAGGTGAGGAATGCAGCCCTCCCTTAGACGGTCTTATTTCTTCTAACACCCTGCTAAGGGAAAGGGAAGGCATTTAAAGAGGAGAAGGAAAAGCAGGGATGCATTTTTGAGTGTCATTGTTGGAAATTAGTCCTTGCAACTCTAACAGTTATCCTATGTTATGCATGTCCCCCCCCACCCCAGCCACCCACACACACTGTCACTTCACTGCAAAGCAAAGTGTCTTCCCTCAACCTCATCGAGAGCCTGAACAACCAGGGACAGCTGAGGACCTAAAGTCTCATTAAAACTTGATGCTGCAGGGGATGCAATGATTTTCATTGACTCCCTTAAAATCTACAACTTGCGGGTGAGGCTTACCTGGAAGGGGTGGGAGCCCTTCTGTGGGAGGTGCTGGTCCAGCTGTTAGACGCCAGTTAAATAATGCTGAGCACACCCACCAGCCGGGTGATCTGGGAGAGCTCAGATCACACAGGAATACTGAAGCCAGCTTGTAAGGAAAGAGAAAAGAACGTTCTGGCATCTTCATTCCCCCGCAAGTGTCACACTCTCCGCCAAAGAGCAGAGGTGGTGGCCAGAGGTTCTGGCTCAGTTAAACTAACCAGTTAAACTAACTCACGCAAGAGGACAGACGGCGCAGAGCGGAGCCGTTTGCTCTGAGCGGCAGGAGGAAGGTGAGAGAAGAACGGCGCGGCTCACCTGCTGCCCAGGAGGCAGACCGTCCGCTGCACCCCTGCACCCCAGCAGACTCCCGGAGCCAGCCTGCCCGTCCCCCCTCCCGTGTCCCAGCACAAGCGGATCTGCCTGACCGTGGCAGGGGAGGTCAGAGACCCTGCCTTGTCCTGGCCTCCAAAGTAATAAACTTCACCACCAGAGATGGTTTCTCTTCTCCAAGCTCCACTGCTGGATCCTTCTCACCCTGACCCCAGCGCTGCTGGGGCAGCTGCCACTGCTCAGGTCGCTGTGATAGCTCAAGGCAAGGGGAAAACGGCGAGTGTCCACACCCCCGGGGCCGCAGAGAGAGAAGAGGTAACACGGTAAGGATTAAGTGGAATCCCAGGCACGGAGTGTGCGTCCGAAATCAGTAGCCCGCATCAAAGATGCAAAAAGCCCCGTGGGCCCAGTTTCCCAGCATAGCCCTGATCTCAAGTATTCTGTCCGCGTGAGTCACTAAAACACTGCAGGCTTCTGGTATTGAGGGGCATGTAAATGGCATCTCTCAGCTTGCCCCTTGCTTCTGGAAGCCACACAGAATCCTCCTTTGGACGGTGTCTATTCTAATTTGGAAACTGTGGTCCCATCACCAAGGGCAGTAAGAATGAACTTTTATCTGGGGTGACCAAGCAAGTCCCCAAGAGGGAAAAGGAAATGGGAGAGCCTGAGCTGAGGGGTTGCAGATGATGGGAGGCCAAGGCTGAGACACAGAAGCCAAGAACACACTCCCAAGGCCACGCGGATGCAGAGCGGGTGGGGTGAAGATGCTGGGGAGCAGGGCAGTGAGCGGGTTAAGAGAGGGATGCAAACACCTAGCCGAAGGGTGTGGACTCGATGTTGTAACGTCAGCCAGATGGTGTTCTAGAAAACATAGTGTTCTACCAGATGTGAGCAGGTGGGCCATGTGGGGGGAAAGGGGTGCTGGATGTCTCCCTTCTTCTCTGTCTCCCTCCGTTCCCTAGAAGGCTGACCTCCATGAACCTTATGGTTGACTCCTGGGCCCCTTGGCTTTGGGCTGGGTTCGGGTCATGTCAGGATTGACAGGTGACTGGAAGGCGGGGTATGAATTTCCCTCACTCCTCCCGGCAGCGGCCAGTCCCTCTCCGGGAGGTCTCGACTCCTGTCAGGCAGTGTATCCCCACGCCCATGCCTATCCCCGGCTCCCTCTTACCTCACCCCGTTTCCTCGGTTGCTAGGCCCTGGGTGCTCCATCATCCCCTTGTTGGTTTCCTTAATCTGTTCACACTTTTGCTAATAGTCCCTGCAATTACTCCTTTGAATGAGCCATCTGTTTCCTGCCAGGATCCTAGTCAAGTAAATTTGGGGGAAATGCTTGAAAATTTGCAATGCTTATTAGCATCTTAAGGCTCCAAAAAGTCCTGCTGTAAAGAAACTCTTTAATTTTGTTTTATCTACAGAATCTTTTTATTCCCCCTATGGAATCCCTATTAATCCTCACAGAGGGTAAGAAATGCTGCTATAAATGAATGGTCAAGGGAGGAAGGGAGTTTTAAGAAAACTGGTTTGACCTGTCAGAAGGATAGATTGGGAAGAATGGAAACAGGGCGATCTGGAAGAAGCATTCATAATCGTCTCAGCATGAAGGTGTGATTTAGGTCGTGAGAGTGGGAAGAAGGTAACGTGAAGGCTGAGGTGTCCCCGACCTCCAATCCCCTGGGGCTGGGCAGCCACTCTCCCCTTCAGTGAGAAGAGCTCCTCTGTGAATGGTGAGCTCCCTTGTTCCCTTTGAGGATTCTTCCTAGGGACACTAGGAGAAGACTATCTGCTACCCGCACAGTTGACAGGACTCAGGAATCGAATGAAATCTGACCGTTAAACCCAGGCAAACCTTCTCCCTTGCAGTGTGTGGGTCAAAAGTAGAATCTGTTTCAGTGAGAAATCTGCAGATTTAAATCATCAGGATGACCTTATTAAAGTGGGTAGAATCAGGATGCTGAATTAGATGATGTGAGGGGCCATTCGTGGGCTGGACCTGGGTCTCATGCTGATGTGAGTCTGCTCTCTTCTCAAGAATCTCCTTGGACCAGGGCCTCAGTTTGTGAGGTTTCGTGTCAATAGAACTTTCGCTGCATCCCCCAACAAAATTATTCAGGGAAGAAAGACCACTGCTCCATTCTCCTGACTTTCTACAGTTCTTGGACCGAGGCCACCACAGAAGTCCCTCTTTGCCTTATGGAGGCTGGATCGTGGCCTGTGAGGGCACGTACCCACTTCTGTCACCCTGCGTTCACGTCACTGCTGAATACTTTTACCCTAGTTGAACCTTTCCACAGAATTCCAGAGAGGGAGCCGAGAACACAGGCCTACACACAGGCCCATTGTTAGAATGGTAGAATCCATTCTCAATTCTTTGCAATGAGGAAAGCAAGCATGAGAGCCCATACAAAAGAACCACAGGAAGTCTGCTCAGCAGGGCTGGACTCAACAGAGATTCCTTCCTCCAGCGAGGAAGAGTCCTTGGTCAGGGTCAACCTGGAAGGAGTCCTTTCTAAGCCACTTGGACCCAGTGGATGACAGCCTTCCCGGAGCAGAGAGCATGGATTTTCAAGACATCTGATGACTGTCTCCAACACCCAGGGGCGTCCATGGGGAAGAATGGGGACCTAATTCCCTGCAGCTAGAGTGGGCCCAGAACAAATAGTCAAAATGATAGACCTGGGCTCAATTTTGATTGAGCCCAAGGAAATTCCTGGTATCTGTGGCAACTCTCAGAGAGATTAATAATAATAATAATAATAATAATAATAATAATAATAATAATGCAGATCTGTCTGTCACTGGCAGTTGATTATAAATCTATTCTGCCTGTATTTCCATAGACAGCAGATCTTCTTAATTTTCCCAAGCAGAAAGAGAGTAGAAATCTCCAGGGACCTCCAGAATGGCTAAAATGAACAAGTCAGGAAACAACAAGTGTTGGTGAGGATGCAGAGAAAGGGGAACCCTCCTACACTGTTGGTGGGAATGAAAACTGGTTGCAGCCACTTTGGAAAACAGTATGGAGGTTCCTCAAAAAGTTAAAACGATCCAGCAAATTGCACTACTAGGTATTCATCCAAAGGATACAAACATAATGATTCGAAGGGGCACCTGCACCCCAATGTTTATAGCAGCAATGTCCACAATAGTCAAACCATGGAAATAGTCCAGATGTCCATCGACAGATGAATGGATAAAGAAGAAAAGAAGATGTGGTGTGTGTGTGTGTGCATGTATATATAATGGACTATTACTCAGCCATCAAAAAGAATGAAATCTTGCCATTTGCAATGATGTGGATAAAACTACAGGGTATTAGGCTAAGTGAAATAAGTCAGAGAAAGACAAATACCATATGATTTCACTCCTATGTGGAATTTAAGAAACAAAACAGAAGAATAGAGGCAAAAGGAAGGAAAAATAAAATAAGATGAAAACAGATAGTTGCTTGAACTTGGGTTGATCCCAGAGTCCACAGCACCTGGGTTAGATCCCCTGCCATGAACCCTTCCTGTCTTAAGACATGAGATCCCCGCACCCCACCCTCACCCACATCTGTGAAGTCACTAAGAGCAAAGTAGCACCCAGAGTTACGGAGAAATGGTAGGTGGCATCGATGTAAGTGCTGGACCGATGACCTAGTGTGACACTTCAGGAAGTTCATTTGACCTCAGAGGGAAGTCCCATTTATAGATGTGGACACTGAGGCTTATATAGGGTAGGAAGATCGCTATGTACCAAGCCGGGAAGAAGAGACAGGTGCCCTGACGAAGGTTGTGTCTAAGAGCCAAAACAGCCCCTCAGAGGAGTGGGAAACAAAACAATTCAACCAGTTGTTTTGCATCCTGTGGGCGCAACCAGCCAGTGGGGTAACCTTTAGTTTTGTGACCAGGTAAAGAAGCATTGGGTGGGGCAGCCTAGGTCAGCTAAGCTCACCACAAGGTCCAGCCACCGATAGCCTGTCTCCCACCTTCTCCCGTCCCCTTCCCGGGGCCCAATTGTAATGCAGCCCGAGGGTTGGCTGATTGGAAGTCAGGACTCCATAAACCCAGCCTCTTGCTGTGAAAGAGCGGCTTTGGTCTCTCTAGGTCCTTGCAGTCCCTGAGTGGTGGGGGACAGTGTGTGTCTGCCCGTGGGTGCCAGGCCCGGCCACACGCGCCCTGAGAAGGACAGGACTGGAAACTACTGATCCTTCTGGGGTTCTGCAGGGACTACCCCACTGTTTCGTTTTATGTAGCCCACAGTGCCCCCCCAAGAACTTCATTAATAGGAAATATGGGTAAGCATCTCGTGTGTCCCTCTTGTTCTTGGAAAGAACAAAAATCAATAGTGATCTATTATCCACCTGCCCAAGGAACTCCGGGGGATGTTTCAGAATGAGGCAGGAAAGGACTCTCTGTGGCTTCTCTTGGAAAAGATGAGGAGGGCGCCTTGTTCTACCCCATCAGAAACCAATTTGGGGGGAAGGAGGGAGAGGTTGGGAGGCGCGGTGTGCCCGCCGCCACTTCTCCCTTCTCTGTGTTTTGTCACAGCCCCAAAGGGGCTTTGCAGCCCATGACACAGAGAGACCCCACCTGGATTAAGTCAAGGGCTTGTGGGAGCTGGTCTGTTTTCAAGAGCAAAGCAAAAATGCAGTAGGAAACATGGAAAAGGTGTCTCATAAACAGAATCAGAGGAAGGGGAAGAGGAGGGAGAATGGAGATTGGCCATCTGTGTCTTGCTTAGTATTATATGCTCTGTTTATGTTTTCAACAAGTGATTTTCCATTCTTGCTGAAGTGTCATGTGAGGGTCACTGAGACAACCCCGCGGGCACCAGGAGAAACACAGACCCAAACAGAAGCAGGGTCGCCGCGTGGCCGAGGGCCGGCTGAGGCCAAGACAGCGCTGAGTCTGTTCTGTGTGCACTTTTCCTTCCTTCCCATGTTGTTTGCTTCTCCGCGGCGTTAGGAGCTCTTTGTGGGGGAGACTGTCGATCCGCTTCCCACTGTCTCCAGCTCCGAGAGCCGAGCCTGTGACACAGTAGGGGCTCGGAGCCTACTGGCTGGATGAAGGACTGAATGAGTGAGTGGCATTTTCCCCCAAGAGGACACTATTACCAAGAAAGAAAGGACACAGGCCACCGCCGCATGGCCATTAGTTCATCCACACACATTTTTGTATAAGGTTGAACCGCACGGAGAGAGCTGAGGCGGACGCATCATCCCACAGACCAGGATTCAAACCCCCGTTCTGCCATCTACCAACTGTGTGATGCTGAGAGAGCTTTACAATCTCTGTTCCCCAGTTTTCTTGTCTGTAAAGTGGGGACACCTCAATTGTGTGCTGATTATAAAGGGCTTAGCAGAGCACCTGGCAGGTGCAGGTGCTGAATAAGCATCCATTCCCTTGCCTCATACTCTTCCCCCTTGCCAGAAAGGAAAATAAGCTGGACTTGGACAGTGACTGTAGACAGGTAGTTGAGAGGGAGGAGGCCCTTCTGGGAGAGACCTCAAGCTCAGGATGCACAGGGCAAGCGTGATGCCCAATGGAGGGACAGCCTGGGCAAGGGCACCCCCACCTGCCCAGCCTAGCTCAAGGGGGAACAAACTCCTCAAAAGAGATGGGGCTGTGGTGGTATTTTTTTTAAATAGGCATGAGAGGGATACAAAACAGAGGATACTCACTGCAACCTCCAAAAAGCAAACTCCGAAAGACAACCATGACCCACGTGTCCAAAGCACAGAGCTTGCATGGTGCCTGCCCCTAGACCCCCGTCGTTCTCCTCCTGCTGCAATCGAGTCCTGACCAGGACAGTCCCATCTCCTCAGGAGGGAGGGGCAGGGCGGATGAAGGTGTGGGCAGAGAGGGGCAGTAGGAGATGAAGGCAAGGCCGGGGCACGAAGCTTGAAGCAGGTGGCTAAGAGGTGAGGAGAGCTAAGGAGAAGTTTGGGAGAGAATGGAAGGACAGATTTGAGGCTGGGGAGTGACACTGGGGCCACTGTCCATCCTTTGAATGTGGATGTTTCTATCCTCGAAACGGGGATGGGCAAGGCAGAGACAGTGAGAACACCCTCCCACCCATCCCCCCTGACGTCTCTCATTCACTCCTGAGCAGATGTTTATCAAGGAGACAGGATGGAGGGCAAAGTGGACGTATCCGCGGCTTCCAGAGAGACACCTCACCTAATAGTCACAGAAGTGCAGAATCTCAGGTAGGAAGTGCTAGGAAGGGAAACAAGAGGGCTTGACCCAGCAGGCTGGGACAGGGGGGCCCACCTCCAAACTCCCCTGCTTCGCTTCTCCTCGATGACTTTAGTTTTCTGAATGGCCAGCCCTCTTCCTCGCTAAGGAGGAGGAAAGAGGCGTGTTGGACACTGGTAGTCCCGGGGCCTGATCATCCACCCTGAGATGCATGACTGCGATTGCATGGCGGGGTCCGGGGTCCCGGGGAAACTGAGGCCCGAATAGTAAGAAACTTGGCTGAGACCTCACAATGAGTCAGAGGTGGAGGTGGGGCCTGAACTAGGCTCTTCCTGACTCAGGAGCCCAGGCGTTCTTCTCCCAACCGACCTTCCTGGGGGCCCTGGCCAGCTTGCTGGAGGCTTCCCGCGTCCCCTGTGCCCCCTGCCATCCAGCCACAGCCCCTGTCGCAGGTGGGCACATGAGCAGCGGCCCAGGGACCCTCAGAGACAGGCCTGGAGGCGACCAAGCACCGACTCAATCCCCCAGCCCTTGGCCTGGTGGCAGGGCTTCCCAGCCCCGTCCTGGCCTTGGGCAGCAACAAGTATGTGGGCGGCGCCCTCCCCCCCACCGCCCCCCCCCGCAGGGAAGAGGGCGCTGCGGAGCGGTAGCAGACACAGAAGCAACCCTGTGTGCCAGATAGCGCAGCTGCCTGTGGGAAACGTGATCCGTCCGCAGCGCCCGTCACATGCCACGTCCAGTTGTTGCACTCGGGGCAGGGTGGAGGAAGACTCCCTGCAGAGGGCTCCAGTCCTCCCAGCCCAGCATCCATTTGCTCCTCTTCCTTGCACTTGGCGTTTGCGGCTGCGTTCGCCTTCGGCCGCCTCCCTGCGGTGATCGGACCCGGGGTGGACGCCTCCGCGGCCGCACACACCGCCCACAGTAATAAAGCTGCTGCGCGCGCCCCGAGCGCTTTTCACCTTCCGAGCAGTTGCTGCCTCTTCATTCCAAGGCCTGCACATCTGGCCGAACGGTTTGGGGCGGTGGGTTACTTCGCAGCCGGGGTGCCTGGGAGACACCTAGAGGCGTCCTGCGGTTTGGCTCCGCACGCCCTGCCTCGTGTGGCCTGCTCGTCCCCGGGGTGGCGACGCGAGATCCCAGAGTCCCAGGCCCCTCTCCTGGTGCACTGCAGAGACCCGCCTGTTTCCTGCCGGAATTGCTTGCGGAGCCGCGGTCAATGTGAACAATTAGCCTGCGTATGGAAAAGGGAAAAGATAGGATATTGTACAGGTGCCCAGGATGGGGGGGGAGGGAGAAGGAGGCAAAGAAGAAAAGAACAAATTGCCTCCGGATATGAATGTCTTTTGCCAGAGGGCAACTTTGCGGGAGAAAAACCCACAACCAGCGAGGAGGCATTTACCCTGATGGAATAGGAAAAAGGAGCTAAGACCCCAAATGGCAGTGCATACCTCAAATATGTCCACCTGCGCTGAGCGCCACAAGACCCGTGACTCGTCAAACTCCTTGGGGGTTTGGCCACACTAAGAAAAGGGGGAAGGTCACTGCACACAACAGACCCAAATGCTTTCCATGGATCACCTTGTTAATTCACTCAGTCGGTCAGCTAATAGTCAGCGCCTCCTCACTGCAACCTCACGCAGACATTTTAATTACTATCCCCAATTCACAGATGAACACACTGAGCCTCAGGGAACTGAGTAGTTTCCAAAAGGGCATCCGGGTAGTAGGTTAGCAGAGCAAGATCTGAGCCCCGAACACACTGGGCCTTGAAGTGAGTGAATGAATCAGAACTCTGGTTGGGTCTCCCCACAGTCCCCAAAGTGACAGGCTTGCAGGGAGGGGCCACAGGCGGGCTTCACCCCTCCACCCCAGCAACTGGACTCCTTGTTTCCAAAGTTATTTCTTCTCACACAGGTCTCATCCTTCTACTTTCCTTTCAACAGAAAATAAAACAAGATAAAATTTTACTTCCCGAAGTCATTTTACATGGACTCAAAATTAGTTGTTGCTTGGCCACTCTACGAGGTGACCCAGAGACAGCATCCGTGTGCCCCCTCACGCCCCTGCCTGCACGTCACACCAACATCCGTTCTGTCACCACTCAAGGTGGCACTTTCTTGGTCCTGTACAGAATGTAATTTTCACTTGCCCTTGAAAAATCAATATGGAAAGGCTCTAATTCCCCAGATTTCGATTTTTCAATAAAAAAGTGAAAATGAAACTCTGTGGGATTGCAGCCAAAAGGGTGCCCCTGAGCCAACTGCAGTCTGGAGGGAGACTCACCAAGAGTTTTCGAGAAAAACACCGACTTTTGACATTGTTCTTCTCAGATGACATGTCAGTGGGAAAAGGAAGCAAATGATGCTGATGAGACCACATGGGACTGAGCAGTACTCCTTGGCGGGAAGGCTACTCTGTCCATTGCACTGCATTGCACGATGGGGCTGTCCTGGGGTGCCGCTGATGGGCAGTAAGGGGGAAAGAGCTTAACTTTGAAATCAAGACACAGCTAAATTAAAACCCATCTCATCAGATCATAGTGACTTTCCACCTAGCAGCTCTGATCATCCTATTTCCTGTACTCGAAGGAGGAGGAGGAGAGTCGGGGTTGCTGGCACGGGCGGTAAATGAAACAGCACACATGGACGTGTCCACACAGGCCTGCTGCAGACTGGACCTGCAGTCGGGCTGGTTTCCTTCCTGCCCGCCCCCCTGCCTCGCTTTCCCTGAACAACTGATACCCTTCGGTACCTGGTGTTGGCAGAAACGGCCACAGTGAACTATCAGTTCCCCACCTGAGGACCTCCTGATCCACCAGTGCTGGGGACAGACCTAGGGAAGATGTCACCGCCCATCTCCAGACTACAAAACAAGACCACCAGGATTCTTCATGGCTCTTGTGACATGGCTCCTTCCATGGCTCTTGTGACAATGAATGGAGAGGCAGAAGAGCAGCCCACCCCCAGGGGTGACCTGGTTCTGTAACCTGAGCCACCTCCGCTGCTGCCCCGTTCCCACCCCGTTCCCACCTGGCAGCACCTGCCATCAGAAGCTTAAGTCCCAGTAGCTTCCAGACCTGTGACCTGGAGGCTGGAGGTGGGCGGGGGGGAGGGGCAGGAGGGCAAAGGGAAGGAGTGGAAGTAGAAGCTGGCTCTTTCGGGTTTTCGTGACCACCTGCCTCCACGCTCAGGTCTGTTCAGACTATGAGGCAGGGGAGGGGTGATTCTCCATGAACTGCTGTTATCCGAAAGTGAGGGGAGGGATTCCAGAGAGGCAGAAACAATTCATGCCAAGTACAATAGAAAAAGCATCTTTGGGGACGCCTGGGTGGCACAGTTGGTTAAGCATTTGACTCTTGGTTTCAAAAGCTCAGCTAGTGATCTCAGGGTCATGGGATGGAGCCCGGCGTCTGGCTCCCTGCTCAGTGTGGAGTCTGCTTGAGACTCTCTCTCCCCCTCTCCCTCCACCCCTCCTGCTCGTGCTGTCTCTCTCTCTCTCAAATAAACAAAATCTTTTTTTAAAAGCATCTTGGAATTTTTCTAGGCGAGTCCTCCTCCACCGTTTAAGAACTGGGTGTTGGGAGGCCTTTAAGACAGTGTTTTCTGGGCTGCGGCATGGGGAGGGAGAGCACTGGCCACTGGTGATGACAGATTTCCAGAGGGATAATGCCATAGGCGACGGAAGCATCTGCTGGGACAAGGGCTGCCTGGAACATGCTTGTGGAGTGGCTTTTATATACAATCTCATCTAACAGCAAAGAGTTAGGAAAACCAAAATATCTATCAGCAGGAAACTGGCTAGACAGAACGGAA
Organism: Halichoerus grypus; assembly: GCF_964656455.1. NCBI lineage: Eukaryota > Metazoa > Chordata > Mammalia > Carnivora > Phocidae > Halichoerus > Halichoerus grypus. The sequence goes on along the minus strand of NC_135718.1, from coordinate 93,384,789 downwards.
TACCATTCATTGGTCCATGAGGGTTATTGAAGGTGACGTCAAAGATTTACATATCTTGACGTAGAAACGTGTCCTGGAAATATAGTATTGGGTGAGGAAAGCAGCTTCTATCAAGTGTGGAATATGAACCTCTTCAAGTAAAAGGGAATCCACGCATCTACATTGTACATATGTACCAAGAGGTGTCCTAAGAGGTAATTGCCACCACGTTATCTATGTTCTTTGTCAGAGGATGAGCTCTCGAGTGATCATTTTTCCTTCTTCCTCATTCTCTTCTGTATTATTTGACTTTTCTTTTCCTTACAAAAAGAACTTCCTTTTTGTAAAAAAAAAAAAAATCCATCTCTGTAAGAAGTGAAATATCATCTTTTTATCTTAGTGAAAATTTGTGATTTAGCAGTGAAAAGAGCATTAAACATTTTCCTGATCTTCCAAGACATACCATGATTAATAGAGAATAAAGCCCTGATTTCCCAACATCATATAAAATACTGGGGAGAAAGGACATCACGTAAGAGCCATCAAAAGGATCTCTCTTGACTTGAAGAAATCCTCTTTCCAACCCTCACACAAGGAAAACTAACATAAGTCTCATGTTTTCGTATAACCATTTCTTTCCCTTTTGTCTTTGGTCCTTTTCATTCAAACATGTATTGAGCATACATAGTACCTAAGACCTGCTTTCAGAAGCTCATCCCCTCATCTGCTGGCTTTGCTTTTTGATGAGCTTTGTTTCAGGCTCATCATTTAGAACAGTCAGTGGGAGGAGGCACCGACCCATCCTGGGTCTTCCCATCCATGGAGTGAGTCAGCACTGACCACAGGCACCTGGAGCCTCTCATCATGAAATGGGTTTACAGAAGTCTCTCCTCCACGCTCAGGAGACATCCGTCGTCCCTCACTGTTCATTCACTCTGTATTTACTGATGCCCACTGTGTGTCAGGATGGCGTGAAGTCTGGATCTACAGCAGTGAACAAAATAAAAATCTCTGCCCTCAGGGAGCTTATATTCTAGTGGGAGAATCTGGACAATCAAACATTTCAGGAGGTAATAAGTGCTATACAGAAAGACAAACAAGGTAAAGGGGACAGAGTGACAGGGAGCCAGTGCTATTTTAGATGAGGTTGTCAGAAAAGTCCTCTCTGGTAAGATGACACCTCTGAGCCCAAGCCTGAGAGAAGTGAGAGAAGGAGCCAGGAGGACACCTGAAGGAAAAGCATTCCAAGCAAGGGAACAGTACATGCAAAGGTCCTAGGGAGAGTTTGCTCAGCATATTCTTGGAACTACAAGCAAGTCAGCTGGCTGGGACCGAGCAACTAAGAGGACTGGGAGGGGAAAAGGTGAGCAAGGTCAGAGGCCAGATCCTGCAGGGTTTTGTGGGTGATTGCAAAGATCTGGGTGGGATAGGAAACCTTGGAAGAATTCAAGCAGAGTTACATGATCTAACATGGTGGACACCGTATTTTTATTTTTTTTTAGAAATAAAGTAGAGAGGATACCAAATAAATAAAAATTAAGACACATGGGGCGCCTGGGTGGCTCAGTCGGTTAAGCATCTGCCTTCGGCTCAAGTCATGATCTCAGGGTCCTGGGATCGAGCCCCCATCAGGCTCCCTGCTCCGCGGGAAGCCTGCTTCTCCCTCTCCCACTTTCCCTGCTTGTGTTCCCTCTCTCACTGTGTCTCTCTCTGTCAAATAAATAAAATCTTAAAAAAAATTTAAGAGGCATAATTTTAAAAGAGAAAGAGAAACGAATCCGTATGCCACCCAGAAGGACTATGAACAGTGCTGTGGTTTCCCTCAATGTCCTGCCCCCAGAAAACCATTCATGGTCAGCAGCCGGCCAATGGTTGTTGGAAGCAGAACTTGACGCAGGCAACAATAGGAGCTTTGAGCAAAGCGGTAAGTCCCTATGAGTAATGGGTGACTTGTCCCCCTTTGTCAGAGTTGATGGCATTTCTCTCCTTCAGATAAGAATGAGCCCAAGCCACACCCTGGACATGTGCAAAGGATCACAAGCTACAGCTTTCTTTTATGTAGATCAAAACCCATCAGTCCCGTCATGTTTTATTTTTAGCACGACATTTGTTTAAAATATATTTGTAACAGAAGTATTAATAAAATGCTAATATTTATTAGGTATTTACAAATCCTATGAACTACATTCTAAGAAGAACCTATCGTGCTATTAATACTCCCATCTTACTGCTGCAGGAAGATTCAAGAAGCCTCGGAAAACCTTGCCGGGATTTGCACAAGTGACTAGTAGCAGACTGGGATTCAACCCCATTTCTGTCTGAATTGAAATCCTGTGTTTCGTAGCCAGTTAGCTACACTGCCCCTGATACAGAGTTATCCACTAAGGCATGCATGGTGCTGGACACGAACAGGGATATAAAAACATAGATCCTGATTGCTTGAGAGTTTAAAGGTATCTGGGAGCGAAGACCAGCACCAAGAATAAAGGAGCGTGAAAGTACGGGAGTGTGGCCCCCCGACGGTGAGAGCAGGTGTGGCCAGGCCTCAGAGGAAGGCTGTGGGTGGTGGGCGGAGCATGGACCAAGGGCTTCAAGGCTTATATCCTTATTTAGCTGAGTTCCCAGCTCCAAGAAGTCTGGGGCTTGGTGAGGTCAGTCTTTACGTAGATTGTTCTAGCCAACAGCCACCTCTTGAGCACTTACTACAGGCCAGGCACTCTGCTAGGTGTTTGGGGTACCTTAATGCACCCAGTCCTCCCTACCTCTGGGTAACTTTCCCATTTTACAGACGTGCTAAGTGAGGTGGTCAAGGTCTCATGGCTCATAGAGGGAAAGACTACGACCCTATCCAGACTGATTCAAAAGCCAATGTCTTAACCATGATATGTACGTCAATATTACTGAGCAATTGGAATTAGGAGTTTTCCCTTTTCCCCCAGGACCCAGTTTTATGGGTTACTCTTAAGGAGACCATCTTTTTTACATACACGAGCTCAAAGGACAGTTGGCACCTGAAATTCCCACTCATGGATCTCAGGGTAGGATACACAGTGTGTGAGTGTGTGTGTGTGTGTGTGTGTGAGAGAGAGAGAGAGAGAGAGAGAGAGAGATGGGGAGGGGGTGGCAGGCAGGGATGCACTCAGGCAGACACTGAAAGTCTGGGCCAAGCCTGCCACCCTTGGCCTCCACCCTCTAGCACTGCACACGGAACACAGAGAGATGTCCCCATTTGAAATCCTGCCACTTAGTCATAGAACAGCCTTGTAAAGTCACTCTCGAAACAAAGGTTGTGCTCAAAGCAACCTGTGCCCTCGGGCTGGGCAGATGTGTCCCAGGCTGGGTTTCCCGCAGGCCCCTGATGACCGAGCTGTCCCCGTGACCTCCACGGAGGTCTTCTGCCTCCCTCTTCTGCCTCCCTGCCCCACTGCACTCACTTGGGCCTCCTGCTGGTGGCCACTCTTGGCACGCATCCATCCCAGCAGGCTCGTGTCACATCGGGAAGCGTCACTCTGGGCAGATGGGCTTGGCTTTCTGGGCTCATCCTGAGGGGTCTCATCCCACCACTGGAGGCTCACAGGAGGCCCTCAGTGATGGTGGAAGCAGTCAAATCCCTGGCAGGTGATGCCCCACTGGCCCAGACCTTGAAACCAAGATTTGAGTGCCCTTCACTGCACACATGCCTTCTGACCCTAGAGGATGACAGCGCCTTAACTTCCATCCTTAGAAACACATCCAACAATCTCGTATGGAATGAACCCTCCTTTTGTCACTGCTATTGTGGCTCAAAAGAGGAAGAGAGAGAGGATATTTATTACCTCTTGGTAAATGTAAAAGGCTCTCTATTCACATGGGTGTGTGAGCTTGTTTGCTAGGAGTGCGTGTCTGGAAATGTTCATCCGTTTGAGTCAACTTAAGTCAACCTGCTCTGAACATTTTTAGATTCCTGGCCATGACAGAGGCACAAAGACAAACGTGATCACTTCTTACATAAATGGAGATCCATGCATCTGCTTTGTACGTAGGCATCAAGAGATATCCCCAGAAGATGGTCACCAAAATGTCACCCTGGTTTTCTTCTGAGCATGAGGTCTTCACTAACTTTCCCCCATTGTTCTTGTTCTCCTCTGTGTTATTTGGGAAGGGACTAGGGAGAGAGAGAGAGAGAGACATCACGCATGGCCCCGTCCTCAAGGAGATGCTCTTCTGCCAAAGCATTGGCGCCTACTTGCTGCGTTCAAGACTTCTTCACCAGAGCGCTCCTGCCGGCACGGAGACCGGTGACTCTGAGTGCCTGACATAACCCACCAACAATGCAGATTTCTTTGAAGGCAATGTTTCTCCTTAAAATTCATACAAAGTTTGCATTATAGTCTGCTATATGTTATTTAGGCATAGAAATGTTCTTGGTTATTTATCATCAAGCAAAATGAATGCTCCAGTTCTACCCTGTGGCTTTCTGTAGCCCTAGGGATTTCCAGGACAAGGGTCTCTCAGAGCAGCGAGGGGGTGACAGTGGCTCCAAATCAAGGCCCTATAGACTTTCAGATTCTCTGCTGGTCTCCTCCTGCAGAAGGCTCCCTGGCAAGGGATGCAGGGCTCTTTAAATCTGAAAGTGCTGCTCAGGTAAGCTTAAAATAGGTTTACTTAAAATGTATCAGAGTTCTTCAACCAGGATTGCTCTGAGAAACAACTTTGCAGGCTCTAGAAAATTCGGCTGCATGGAGTGATATCCTGTAGGTATCTTGGAGATGCCTTTGACCCCCTGGACTAAGGATTTATACTTCTTGGCTTTTGTTCTGTTTTCCGGCTTTTTCAGGACCTGTAAAACCTGTTTGACCAGTCCTGTGATCACAGTCCTTAAGCCCTTCTGACCCAAATGAGCCACCTTGAGTTGGACAGCTGACATCACAAGCAGCCAAGACAGCACAGGTGGCCTCGGACCTCAGCCTTCATCAGGCTGTGGTCTGCACGGAGCACCGTACCTACCATATGCTTCCAGAAGGATTTCAAGAATAGTCAAGTGCACTCTATCTTCAGGTGATTCTTGTCCCACTCTTGGGTTATTCTCATAGTTAATAAAGATGAAACCTTCTGGTCTACCTTCCAGCCCTCATCAATCATTTAGGTTGGAAGAGAGTTGGGCAAGACATCATGGATTTTGGCACAAAGAATCATTCCGGCGGAGTGTGGCTGGAGGTGTGGTTGAGCATCTCAGGACAAGCAAAACCCCTCTGTGAATAGTAAAGGGGCTGTGGAGACTAGGAAACATGAGTGGGGACACCTGTTAGTGCTCTTCATGCTCTTCCTCTACCCAACGTGTGGCCAAGATCACACCATGTAAAGTAGAGTGACATTTTCCCGGGTGCCCAATACAGAGGGCTTCGGCAGTAATGGGTGGAGCAAAGACACTAAGCAGAAATACTGCAGTCAATTTGCTTTTTTTCATTAAGGTGACGATAACAGAAGGATGAAGTAACGATGTCAAAAGCACAAAACTGTTGCTCCTCACGCACTTGAAATATTATTGATATCTGGAGTTACCTGGTCTGAAAACAAAAAAGAAACACTGAACGTGTCCTTTAAAGTGTATTTTTAGGGCTAAAAATGTGCTGTTTTCCTGAAGCAGCAGGTAATAAATTGCTAAGTGTCTTCGGCTAAGGTTTTCTGGAAGAATTTTTTTTTGGATCGGTATCAGTGGTGAATGCATTTGGCTACAAAGAATAACAAACATTGCTATCGTGACTTAGAAGAAATGGGGCTTGATTTCTCTAACATGACAAGAAATGTAGGGGCCGCAGTCGAGGGCAGGTGTAGTAACCCAAGGATGCTCTCAGGGACCCAAAGCCTTTCCGTCTTTCTGCTCGTCACTCCATTCTTAACGTGTCGAGCTTCCATACTCGTTGGCTGACTGTCGCCTGTATCTCTGACATCTGCATTCTGGAAGGGAAAGAACAAAAGGTAAAAAGAGGTTTTCTCTTGGTAAAACTTGGCCTTTTTATTGAAGAAACACATGGTCCTGAAGGACTTCTTCCCACAGCTCATTGGCCAGATTGTGCTCAGTGGATTCCACCAGTGGAAACCAAGGCTGAGAAAAGAGTATTAGCCATGTTGCGATCCCATATAAAACTGGGGCTCTCTAAGTCAGGGAGTCTGAGGAAGACAGATGGTGGGTGAACAAACAGCAGTATGTGCTACAGTGGTGGGGACCTGGCAAGGAGTTCGGGTACACATATATACGTCGGGACCCATCCTACCAAACACAGTTTCAGTGGTTGTCTGCTAGGTTCTCAGCTGATCCCAGGCTCCCGTGACATGACATCTGAACAAGGCAACAGAGCCCCAAGTATATGATGTCTGTGGCCTTGAATGAGAAAGAATGAGATCCAGCTGTCCCCTCTAATTCCATTCTAATGGTGCTGAATGAAGTCATTAGCATGCATCACCCACGAGGAGGCCCATCCATATGGCTCATGTTTGCATACGTAGCGGTCGCTTATGGCTAAGTAGACCAAGAGATGCCTTTTCTCTATTATTTACTTTTCTTTTCTGCATGCTGAACATTACACAAGGCTACTTAGATTCCCTTTTTCCAACAATGTCAACAACTGACCACACCTCTCAGCACTTTCTCTCAGTCTGCACTCCCCTGACCTGCTTAAAGAACCATCTAGAAGGGCGCCTGGGTGGCTCAGTCGGTTAAGCGTCTGCCTTCGGCTCAGGTCATGATCTCAGCGTCCTGGGATGGAGCCCCACATCAGGCTCCCTGCTCCTAGGGGAGCCTGCTTCTCCCTCTCCCTCTGCTTACCGCTCCCCCTGCTTGTGCTCTCGCTCTCTCTGTCAAATAAATAAATAAAATCTCTTTTTAAAAAAAAAAGAAGAACCATCTAGAACTGTGCCTCGGCCTCACCTGGCCTTCTTCTACTGTGTGAGATTTCTGCCAGGACCAGTTGGCTCTGTACACTTCTGCACAAGGCCAGGTGTAAGGTGCAATACTTCTGTCTTTCAAAACCATGACTGGCATCTACAAACACCATTTTACAAATTATTCAAAGCTCATGGACTGACTAATAGTTCTTGGTATTATTTTAAATTTATGGAAGGCTGAATGCAAGTAGTGGAATTCCTAAGTGCTGGGTTACCTTTTCAATAACAACTTTACACCATGAAATTGTATTTAGCTTATGCTTGGTTATGACCTCGAAGTCAGATAAAGATGGCCCTCCACGTAATCAGTCCTGTTTTTTATCTTGAAACTGGGATACTGTGGCCTTTTATTCTAAGTACACAAAATCCTCAGGCAGGAGAAAACATGTCAATTAAAAGAAGAGGATATGAAAATTGAGTTCCTGCCACTGAAACTAAATAAGCCAGGCAGTTAAGAACACCCAGTGGGATACGAATGGTCCTCTCGTGTTAACAGTCGCCTTCATCTGTAACTGTGTGGTTTCTCCATTACGTAAGAAAGTCAGACACTCATTGTTGGGGAAGGACAGTTTTTCCAGAACAAATGATAATGTCTTCACAAAGGTGTGAATATTAGAGACTGGCATATTTGGAAGTCTGGCTCCTCCCCAGCCTTGAGCAAAGGGCACAGAGCAGATTCTGAGTCCCGGGAGGCTGAGCGCAGAGCCCACGTGCTTAGCCACCCTGCACTGTGGCCTTCCCACCCCGCCACACCACCGGCCACGGGGACCCTCCCTACCTCACCCACTGATGAGGAGGGGCCTCAGCCCTGCTCTTGGGAGAAGGGGGACGGGCTGCTGGAACGGGGAAGCCTGGGGAGCCCAAGCTGGGAGAGCGGAGCGCGGAGCCTGCCCAGCCCCGCAAGAACCTGAAGGAGAAACTGGGGCCGCAGCAGCACAAAAGCTACGTGTGAACCGGCCGATCAATGAAATTGCTTTCTCATGTGTGAGCCATGAGCTATAAAAAGAACTAGAAGCAGCTTTTCAGTCAAACCTTTGCAGTCTCTCCCCCCAAGATACAGTCTCCAAATTAAACTCTCAACTCCTTATTCACGGCAGATTTTCATCTACTGTGTCCTCATTTTAGCTCTGCTCAGGTCTGAGTGAGCCTGCCCAGAGCCACCAGCCAGCTTCCGCGGGCAGCCCGACCTCCACTCAGAGCTCAAGAAACCTGATTTCACAGAGAAGCTCCATCGCCAGCCTGTATTTCAGAAGTGGCAATCACATATCCAGCCAAAGTGAAATTAAGAAATTTGCATGTCATTTATTAATATCCTTCTTGTCTGTCAAGCAGCCTTCAAAAACATGTTTTCCTCCCTTGGAAAGAAGCAAATTGTAATGAGCGCATTCACACAAAGGATCTCAGGCCAGGCTATGTTTCTCCGTGGGTGTAATGGAGGGTCCACAAGGGGGACATTGGCCAACCAGTACTTTCCCCTCTCTCTGCTAACACCTGGAACATTCTTTCCCACGTACAGCAACCCCTATCTTGTCTTCAAAATGGTCTCCTCCCCAGCATAATCCTTCTTGAAATCAAAAGGGTCATTCAAAATACTCCAAGATGCCCAGGGGTTAGATCAGGGAATTGCTAATTCATTAGGTGGGATCACGATATTATGGTTCTGGAGAAAAAAATGTCTGTATGTTTTGGAGGTGCACAGCAAAGCATTGAGGGATGAAATGTGATGATATTTCTAATTTACTTTAAAATACTACTTCAGTGAAATAAAAAAAATAGATCAGATAAATGATGGCAACATGCTCACCACTGCTGCATCCAGGAAATGGGTTGATAAGTATCCATTACACATTTCTCCCTACCGTTTTGTGCATTTGAATACTTTCATGACGAAAGAACAGAACTGCCGAGATAGTCCTTGCGTGGGATCTCCCTGATGTCCTGCATCGGAGCATCTTGATCCCCCTGCTGCCCGCAGCCTTCCTTGCTTCCAGCTCTCCCCACTGAAGCTCTGGGCCTGGGACTGGACATTTGCAGCCAGGAGGGAGTTAGCAGTGATTCACAGCACTTTCTCTACACGCCAGGCACCATGCTGATTCTATCACGAGGCCTCAGAGCAGCCCAATGCCACAGCCACAGTGGCTACTACTATAACCCCATTTCACTGACGTGGAAACCGAGACCCCGAGGTGCTATGTGGCCAAGGCCACTCAGCGAGTTGGTAGCACAGCCAGATTTCAACCCAGGCAGTTAATCATCAGGGCAAAGCCCCTCATCCAGCTAGTTATCCGAGGTCATAGTGTTTCTCTTCTGCGTTCCATGGGGTTGTAAGGTGTATACGCTTTACTACATCATGTAAAACTGACTAAATTCTAGCAGCTCTCTTTCTATGTGAATAAAGGTAAGTTTCAGTTGTTCCTTCATCTTTTTTGTGTTTCTCTCAGAGGGCAAGTCAATGCCTGGTACCCAACAGATACTTGATAAAAGTTTATTGATTGATTTGCTCTATGGCAATCACCTAGAAGAGAAGGTCAAGGACAGCACTAGGCTGAGAACAATCCTTGAAGCCTTAGGCTTTAGCTTGGCTCCTGTGTCCCCATTAGTCAAGTATGAGCAGGTCTAGCTCTCTGCAGGTGGTAGCCCTCCCTGGAAGTGTTCTGAATCCAGTTCTGATGCTGACCTTGGCTCCTTCCTGACTGACTGAATTCCTACTAGAAATGACAATGAAAAGCTTGGTGCACATTTACATGTGTACCTGTGGAACCTGGCAGAAACCCTTTCTACCTACCTATCTATCTATCTATCTATCCATTGGCATGTATGTAATTTTGATCATTAGAAGCCAGGAAAAAGCCAACATCTATTATGGGACACTGGTTTATCTAGACATAAAGAAGTTTGAACTCATCTCTGCTCCCTCATGTTCCAAAAATATACTTCGGTGGGCCTTTTGGCCAGGCGAAGGTATAGCAAAGATCCAACTCCGGAAGGTCAAATTGCTGTGTGCAATCACGTAACAGGTTGTTCGTGCCAGGCACCTTCTGTTCTTACTTCTCTAAAAATGGGTTTAGATTATAGGGTCTCTAAAAATTACTTTCTCCTCTGAGTCGGTCCGCTTATAAATTTATCTTTCAAGTGCTGGCTCACAGTAGATTGGGAGCAGAGGCAGGGAGGCTGTAGGAAGCTCATCAGCACTTCAGGCTGGCAAATCTCCCCAAAAAGACCAGACAGGGATTGCTGAAGCCCTTTCTGACCTTCAACAAAAGCCCCACAGGCAGGATTATTGAAAACTGAATAGCCTGGTGATTGAATAGACTGAGGAATGTTCTAGGGAAAGCCCAAAGGTAAGGCCAGACTCCTTGGGTGGCAGGTGGAGCCCCTCAGTGGGACAATGCATTTGCTCTCACTTGTCATCGTGGGAAGAAGTCTGTCCTGACGTAAGAGTGAACGTCTGGTGAGGACTGAAGGAAGGAGGTCACTCATTCCCTGGATCTTGAGGAATGAAGCCCTGACTCTGGGCAGGAGAAACATGCTCAAGGTTTCTCCCAGTGAGTCGAGGAAAATGACCCCAGGAACTTGGCCATAGGCCCTAGGCTCAGGGGAGATCTCTAAGGACGGAGTCTCTGCGGAGCTAGGCTACTGACAGAGGATCACATAGCGCTCCCGAGGCTGGCCCAGGCACTGACCTTGCTCGAAGGCCAATCTTAGGGTCACACAGTATGCCTACTACACCGTGTGACCTCACGATTTGAAAGTCTGGGGAATTTGACTGCGTTAGCCTGCGTGCCCCGAATTTCCAGGCCCTGCTTGCTGCCTCCCAGAAGTCTCAGCAGCCTTCAAGTGGCTTGAGATGCGTATTTCTGTTGCTTTTTCACAAGCCTTCAAACCACTGGTAATCAGAGAAATGCAAATTAAAACAACAGTGGGATAACCTTTTCCTTCTATCAAGTTTGCAAAAGCTGGAAAGAATAACAGTCAGTGTTGACATAGGTTGAATTACTTTTGTCCTCCCTGAAGCCTGAAGCAATGCGTGAGAGGGGGAATTAGGAGAAAAAGCCCACGGGTTAGGGTCGTCTTTTACGTAATAATCATGTCATCAGCATCCACGGAGATAAACATCAACAGGGCCCTGAGCACTTTGTAATAGAAAGCCATCTGATTTATGTGTTTATTAATTTGCTCGTTCATTCAGGAAATGCGCACTGGACAGCTGGACACAAAGAGTGGGGAAGGAAAGTAGAAACGTATCAAATGCCAAGTATGTGTGGGGCGGCGAGCCAGGTAGTTAGATGAATTCTTCGGGGAAGTTGGGGAACAGGAGCCCCTTTGCATGGGAGAAGCGAGGGGGAGATGCACCTCTAAAATCATGCAGCAGATGAACGCGGGGCTTCCTGTCTGTGGAGGGCACCGGAAAAGCGCAGGGAACCCTGACATGAATGCTCAGAGTCCTGAACCTGGGGTCACTGGGGCCAGGCACACCCCAGAGTTCAAGGAGGAAGGATTATTCCGGCGCGGGCAGGGCTGTGCTAAAAAGGCTTCTCAGAGGAGCATGTGAAGGGAGCCTTTTAGGATGGGTCACGTTAATAAACAGATGAGGGCAGAGAAACAAGAGGAGCAGAATGTTCTGGAGGGGAAACTTGCTTGGGCAAGTCAGTGAAGAGGAAGGGCCAAGGTATGCCCAGGAAAAACTGCCAATAAAGAAACAAATAGACAAACAAACCCAAACCTAGATCAGCAGAGCCCTTCAGAAATTCTGGTGGATAGACAGAAACCAGTCAGAGCTCAAAAAGAAGAGGGGACAGAAAGGCCCCTGAGACAGGGGCTCAGGCCACAGCCACCACGTTTATCCACCGGATTTGAAAACCTGCATCCTGGGTTTGGAAAAGAGTCCAGGACAAAAATACAGAGTGTGGACTCGCTGGCGTTCTGGCGGCCAGGGACATCTGAAAAGGAAGGGACCAAAGGGGACCGAGGTTGGTCCCCGAAGGTGGCCCAGGGGGCAGTAAAAGCAGAGGCAGGGAGGAGAAAGTGGTTCTGGGAAGCCAGCTTTTGGATATCCCTCCAGCGCATGACGCCTTGACTTTCACAGATGGGGTGCTCAACAGCTGGGGGAAATGAATAAAGGAAAAATTCACCCAAGCCAGGAACCCAGATTCTCCTTGTGCGCGAGTACAGGCCGGGTACCAAAAATAACCAAAGGGAATACAAGTGATCTTTCTCAAAGAATCACTAACTCAAGCCCCCCGAGTCCTGTTTGGTTGTGCATGGGAAGAGATTATTTATGAGAGGAGCCACAGGGACCTGCAAGAATGAGTCGGGAGTGCCAGAACCTTCTAACTAATGGGATCAAGACCAATAACTGTATTTGCGAATTCTAAATTCTTCCAGGGCCCCACATTTCTCTAAAACGTCAGAGTGTCTCCAATTATCTCAAGAAGGGGATGTCATAAAATTCTCAGGACCAAGTTAATGTTAAGTCATATTCATCACATGTGAATGGAATGCGGGTGCTCACCACACAGCATCTCGAGGCAAAATATCATGCAAAATTGAACGAAGGTTGGGGAATAATAACAGCCAGTATTGATTAAGTGCTTAGCATTCTCTGAGCATGGAGCTAAGTGCTTTAACATTCAGTTAAAGTTGAATATCGCCTCTGTGCCAAGTGCACAGAATGTGCGGCCGCCCTCCTTCATCCACATTTTCTCACTGGATCTTTGTGACGATGCTATCACTAAGCCTATTTTATAGTTGAAGGGACCAAAGTTGTGTGCTTTGCCCAATAGCATGCGTTTGGTAAATGGCAGAGAAAGGATTCAAACCAGGGGGTCTGATTCTGGAACCTGTGCCTTTAAGCACCGCCCCCACAACCCTCCTGCCCCACCCCCACCCCCAGCCCCTGACCTCCCGCTTGGTAATGCCTTGGAAGCAAAAGCACCTCCCAAGCTCGCAGGACTGTGGGGCAGCCCTAGAAGACGTTCCTGTGTGAAGAACACGGCGCGTGAGACCCATCCATGAAAAGACAGAGTAGCCTGGAGACACAGGGAAATCTGCTCCCCATCACTTTGGATTAGAGCCCGCGTTGCATTCCAGCGCTGAGCTCCCCTTGCCACGGCAGCAGGAAGCAATTTCAGTCCTGGGTCCAGACCGCGAGCCCTCTAAACCTTTCTATCTAATTATACTTCCATTGGCTTTCATTTCTGCAGCCCTTCTTACAGGAATACTCTATTTAAAAATATGTAAGTAAAAGAGAGGGGAATTGGAAGGGCTGACTGAGAATGTATCTCATTTCTACGTCTAACTCCTAGGACGAATTCTCCTGGGAATGGGCATGGTCTGTGTAGGTCTGATTGTGTTTTGCATAAACTATTCTGCATGCAGTGGCTCTGTTTGCAACTAGACAGGATCCAAATTTCAGACTCATTAGAGTATGACGCTCCAGTAAAGGTTCATCAAGAAAAACAGAAGTCATGTCACCTTTTGCCTGCATTATTATAGCCGCGGGAACGGGCTCTCCTGGCTGTGAGCTTTCTTCACTACTCCGTGCAAGCCACTGAAGGCGCCTCCTGCACACTCAGCCTCTCCCGCCACCCTGACCCCCCCACCCCCGCCCCAGCTCCAGAACCTTCTCCGGGGCACTCACAGAGCTCAAGGAGTACCTCGTTCGGAAGTTGAGCAGAACCAACATCACCTTGGCTTAGCCTAACTCTGACCTTGGGCCCCTGTCCGGTGTCTGCGTCCCCACCTGGGGCATCCATGTGGCCCACAGGCCTGCTGCTTTCCTTGTGGTGTTCACCTGGGCAGGCTGGTCACCTATTCCAATTATGCTGCCTTGCACAGAACCTTCTCACACTCCTTTTTGGAAAGTTCCTTCAGAGAATTGTCCCATCCTTTCTCCTTTAGCCTAGCTGTCCCCAAAACTTCCATGTCCCTGAGAATCACCTGAGGTCTTCTTGAATTACAGACTCTAATCAGCAGGACTGGGATGGGGTTTGAGAATCTGCATTTCTAACAAGCTCCTAGAGTAGGTTTTGGAAACAGTTGCTGGTTCATCAAGGGCAAGGATGATGACCAAAGCAGATGAAGCAGCCACAGCCCACTACAATTTTTGTCTTCCCAAAACATGTGCTTTGCCTTATTATTATTGCTATTTTCTAGTAAAAAATCTTCAAACCACCCCCCCCCCAACCATCAGTCACAGCAATGGACAAATGGACAATCCAAATCTTGCCTGGAAATGATATAAGGACAATGTGGGAGTGGGGATGTGGGGTGGGTGGGGAGCAGGCCCCCCTTTCCCTGAGGTTACTAAACTGGTGGACATTGCCTTGGAAGTGTTGGGGGCCATCTTCCTTAGCACACGCGAAAAGCCATTTGCAGTGAGAGAGAGAGTGAGTTGAACCACAGAGACAATTCAAAGAGTCAGAGACCTGATGACACCATTTGAACTCTGCTGGATCCAGTCATACCTGATGCTAGACCACGTTCATCTTTCTAGTTATGTGAGCCAATACATTTGCTTTTTCACTTAAATAGAGTGAATCCCTGTCACTGGCACATAAAACTTATATCGGGAGTCTGGCGACCTGGGGTCAAACACAAGGTATATAGTGATGGTTCATGGAGTAACTCTAAAAGCCAGTTCCTGAAATGTTTGAGCAATGGCGGTTTCATTGGAATACATGCTTAGCCTCTCCTGGTACCACTGGGAGATGGATAGCACTCGCTTGGAATGTTTTTCAATGATCTTGTAACTAACTTCATTGTAATATCTCTGGTGAACCCAAAGATCTGTGGGATAAAATTAAGCCATGTCCTTAAACCACCTTGGTGTCCTGGGTAGCAAAGATCAAGGTAGAAGAACGTACAGACAGGGAAGCCATAAAAGGTGGTCGAAGATGGAGCCCTAAGGGCCTCCAAGGACAAATAACACCATAAAAAAGGAACTTGAGCTCCTTTAGCAGGCAATGTTAGGATTATACCTTCCATGATGGTGCTGACATAGCGTGTGGAAGCCCCATAGGTGCAACTGTTTCTCCCTGGGTATAGTTATGTAGGCAAGCTTAGTTACCATAGGATCTTGACTCAAGATCAGGTTCATAAATGGCCTCATCTCCACTTCTAGCCCTTGATGTCATCTCTGTCAAAATAGACTGAGACTGTGCATACGTGAGTCGCTGGCAGATGAGCAAGTGTCTGGAGAGTAAAGAAGGAACAGGAGGTTCCTGCTTTTCCCTGCAACTTCCCCATTTCAGGTAATGGCAGACCCGCCCTTCTGAGCACCAAGGTTCAAAACCTCAGTGCCTCTCAACTCTTCTTTCCCCTTTTCGTCTCCTTCCTCATTGCCTACAGGAGACTGATCTGTCCCAATGCCAACTCTGTCCTCCATTCCCTCCCCGTTCTCTGTCACTGTTATTTCCACCTGAATCACTGTGGCCATGACCTTGTAGCACTTCTCTTCAAACCTGCCTTTCTAAAGATCCTGCCAGATCCAGTCAAAAATTTCAGGGACTTCTTATCGACTCACCCCTGTGGCACCCTGTAACTTTCCAAAGATGCCAGGACTGTAGCTCTCATTCCACTTGCTCTTTCTCATGATGTCATTTTGACATTCCTGTCATCAAGAGATGAAGTCTCAGGACGCCTGGGTGGCTCAGTTGGTTAAGCGTCTGCCTTCAGCTCAGGTCATGATCCTGGGGTTCTGGGACCGAGTCCCGCATTTGGCTCCTTGCTCAGCGGGGAGTCTGCTTCTCCCTCTGCCTGTTGCTCTCCCTGCTTGTGCTCTCTCTCTCTCTTTGACAAATAAATAAATAAAATCTTTTAAAAAGAGAGAGAGAGAGATGGAGTCCCTCTGCTTCCTCCTTTTGAAACTGGAGGGCCTTCAGACCCAGCAGAAGTGATGGTAAGTGACTCGCAAGGGGCCTAGAAAGAGTTTGTGCCTGGTTCTCCTGAGCAACTTGCCATCAGACCCTTAGTAGCCACACAAAAAGTAAAGGCCACTGTATTGTGAGGAAGTCTAAGCCACGTAGAGATGCCATGTACATGTTCCCAGTGTGAGGACCTCACTGACAACTGGCCATGGGAGTGAACCCCTAGAAGATTTCTTTCCCCAGCTGGTGGGTCACCTCCCCCTCTGCATTCGCCCAGTTGAAGCCACAGACATCACGGAGCTGCGCTCTTTTTGAATTTCTGACCTACAGAATCTGTGAGCATAGTAAAACTGTTATTTGAAGCTGTTAAGCTTTGGGGTCCTTTGTTACGCAGCTAATAGACAACTGATATTTTTTTAATGTCTTCAAACTTTTTTTTTTTTACTTATTTTTATTTATTTATTAGGTTATGTTAGTCACCATATAGTACATCATTAGTTTTTGATGTAGTGATCCATGACAACTGATATTTTATTTTCAAATGCCTTAATTTTTACAACAAGTGTGTGTTCATCTTTGGCTCCCAACCTGCAAGAAGCTACTTACAAAAGGGGTGAGGTTTCAGGAACCATCAGGGAGGAAGAAGGGAGCTGACCCGAGAGGGGTAATCTGGGAACCCCTATGCATTTTTTTCATTACTTACTATGACTAGGTACATCACAGCCTTTATCATACCCAAACCTTCACCAACATGGCCATGAGCTAGGCGATAATTATCTCCTCGAAAAGATGCAGATATTGAAGCTCAGAGTGGAAACAGAAGTCCCCCCCAGAGAAGAAAGTGGTAAAATAGGACTCCAAACCCAGGACTGACAGCACCAAGGCCCTTGCAACCCCCACACATCCTCAAAGAGCTGCATCTAAGAAAGAGAACACAGATGTGCCCTTGGCACAACTTTGCTGCTCTTACCTTTCCTAGGACATTACTAGTAACTTCTCTCTTTGCAACGAAGAAAAACAAAACAGTCTGGGTTGGCCAGAGAAAGCCCCCGGCAGCAATGTCGAACAAGCCAGGAGTAATTTGTTTCTATTTTTTTCCATGTGACTGCCGGAGGTTATCCTGGTTTTTATTAGCCCAAACTTCCCCCTTTCAAAAGATAATTCTTTGAAATCTTCTGGGAAATTAACATGGCTCAATCTGGCTCTGGGCTGGCCACCACATGCTCTCAGAATTAAGAGAACCTGAGATTTATTTAACCCCTTGCAGTCATGCACAGGCACCCAGAACTGCATGTGGGTCTTTATTATGTTAACCAGCGAGGAGGACACAGCCCACACTGAACCAGCCGTTATGTTCAGCTTTACCCTGGAATAAAATTGGTCTAGTTTCATTCCATTTCAAGAGTTCTACATAATGTACAGATTTAGGTATAATTCAAACTAACTAGAAATGTTTTATTTAAGAAATATCAGAAACCAGGGCACCTGGGTGGCTTACTCAGTAAAGCGTCCAACTCTTGATTTCTGCTCAAGTCTTGATCTCAGGGTCCTGAGATCTAGCCCCACGTTGGGCTCTGCACTGAGCGTGGAGCCTGCTTAAGACTCCCCACCTCACCCTCTCTCTCTTTCTCTCTCTAGAAAGAAAGAAAGATCAGGAACTAACTAATATACAAAGTTAGATAATTGAAATACGTTTGTTTTGTCCCCCTAATATTCCTTGAGGAAAATTCATTAGAAATAAGTAATATAAAAGAACTACAGCAGAAACTTTAAATTCCAATTCTACCTCATATTCTAGTCAATTACAACAAAAGTGTTCATAATTTTTCTTCATTTTTATTTTCTCTCTAATTGGGAAATTTTGAGATTGATAGTATTGTAAGAAATACTAAAAAATGACACAATTAGGGCAACTAATCTCTTTTCTTTTAACATTTCCATATCAAGTTTTTCTGGCAGTTGAAAATTTGTTTTTCTCTGGGAAGTTAGATGGAGCGGAGCAGGGTAAAGCTCAAGGCTGCCCCCTCACCCTCCATCCCTCCTCTCATCCAGCAGTTCATGGTCTTTGCAGCTGGTATCTCCTTATACCCCTCTGTTCCTGTCCTAGGTAATGGTGCCTGACATGTAACACAGGATATCCTTTGGGAGCTGAGAGTAGGAGCCATCTATTTTCACCCAGGCCGAGCATGAAGACTACATCCAGAGCTACCTGACCATAAGGGTTCATAGCCACTAGAGGATAAAGGAGGAGGAGATCTTCAAGAATAGGATAGAATCCTGGTCAAGCCAGTGCACTGAGTTTGCACTGTGTCTCACACCCCTTTGCTGTAAAGACATAGCAATGACAGGTAAGAAACCAAAGCAAAATAACCGGGCTCAAAATAATCACCTCTGAAATAGTAACAAAAAGCTGTGAGCAGTTGAAACCACGGGTCTGCAGATAGTCATGGTCTAGAATTTGACTTTCTGCAGAGTGAAGGGATTGCTAGTGCTCGTGGGCCAGGGAAGCTAGAGTCACTTTCACAGATAAAGGCAGGGGCTGGGACGAGTCTTCTTCATGAGAGAAACCTGAGAAATTAAGCTGCTGATAAGATAGTGTCTGGGGCTTCAGCTTCATAGCCTAGGGAGACAGAAGGATAAGGAAAAGGCATTGTGACGAAGAACCTAAGTCAACATTAGTGACTATGAATATGATATCCCCAGTGTTACTGTGGGAGGAAAGCCCTAAAATAGTAGTAATGGCTCCGGATTAGAGGCCTGGATGACAACAGCTTCCAACAACTGTAAAATTGCTGACAGGGAGAGAAAAATATGGGGAGGAAGCTTTGTGCTCTCTCCCACGCCATAGAGAGAGAGAAAACATAAACAAAAATCTCCCTCTCACCATAAGTGTACAAAGCAAAATCCCAAAACATGGAGAAATCCCAATGAGAATAAAATCTACAATCTGAATGTGAATTCATTTCTGATTAAATCAATTTTGTGGAACAGTCCAGAATATACTTTTTGGATTCAATATCCTTTCTAGATCAGTTTTATGGAACACGCTTTTTTATATCATCCACAAACACATAAATGAAATAATAACTTTCATTTTAGGAGACCAAGAAGATGTGGAGTGGGAAGAAATAAAAGAAGAGTGGGTATATACAGAAAAGAATCAACTAGAAAGCTTGGGATACAAAAGTAGACTCACTTTTAAAAACTCGGTATATGAGATCAGTTCTAGACTGAACACTGTAAAAGAATATACTAATTATAAGGGAATACTGAAGAATTCCCCCAGAACACATAAACAGAGAGGTCTTATACATATATAAACATGCAGTAAAGAGATATATGGGCTAGATTAAGAAACTCCTAAATTCATCGAATAAGATTTCAAAAATAAGGGAATATTGGAAATGGCAGAGAACTAATATTTGTAATGCTAATAATTAAGAATTTCCCATAATTGAAGAAAGATATGAGATCTTAGAGAGAAGTGTTCTCCAACTCCTTGGTATAAATACACATCAAGACTCAACACAGTGAAACTACAGAACTACACAGATAAAGAGAAAATCCTAAAAGCCACAAAAGAAATGTGACAAATTATTTACAAATGAATAACAATTAGATGCTCAGCAAATTTCATATCAGCCCCAACAGAAGTCAGAAGACAATGAAAGAATATCTTCAAAGTGCTGAGAAAAACTAAACATCAACTTAGAATCTTATATGAGCTCAACTACCCTTTAACAGTGAAAGTGATATAAAGATATTTTCAGATATGCAAAGATTACACTCCCACAAACTCTCACTGTAAGATGTTCCTTAGAAAGAAAAAAAATTATACCCAAAGATAAACTGTGGTATACAACCATGAAAAGAAAAGGTGAGTATGGAAACTGATAAAATAGCAATTGTAATTAACAATGAAGAATTAAAAAATACAAATAAAATCTGATTTTTATTAAAAAGTCAAGCGAAAGTTTTTCACAATTATAGCAAAAAAAAAAAAAGAAGAAGAAGAAGGAGAAGGTAGATGTGATTGTAATCAACGGATTTCTGAAGAATTTCAAGCCACCAGAGGAATAAAGTAGGGAGAGGAAGGGAGGGGGCAGTCAGCTTCCCAAGAGGAAGCAGAGGAAAAGATACTTAAAAAAAAAATCGGAAAACAAAAATCACAGTATGTTACAAAAACGAAATCTGATTAAACTCAACAAAAAACAAAGAATATCAGATCAGAATTTTTTTAGGCATATATATAAAAGATTCAATTGATCAGGAAGATATAACAATTTTAAATCTGCATGTAGCTTATAACATAGACCAAAAATATAGAAAGCAAATATTGACATAACTAAAGGAAAAACAGTTATGTCCAAAATCATAGAGAGAGATATTAACTCACCTCTCTCATTAGCTGTTATATTAAGAAGACAAAAAAATTGGTAAGAATATGAAAAATTGAACATGATTAACAAACTTGCACTAATACACAAATTTAGAATACTTCATTTAAGAACTAAAGAATACACATTCTTTCAAATCCACCTTCACCCTTTACCAATACTGACCATAAAGTAAGCCTCAAAAAATTAATTTGAAGTATAGAAAGCATATAAAGTATATCTGACTACAGTAAAATTAAACTAGAAATCAATTACATAAAAATTAGAAAACCCCTATATGCATTTAGAAATTTTAAAAAAAGAAATTAAGTAATAAACTGCTATATTATGAGAGTCAAAAGATAAATCCCAAAAGAAATTTAAAAGCATTTTGAAATGATAATGAATACTATGTATCAATTCCAGCCCTAGAGACACACAGAGATGCGCTTACCTAAAGCTGCCAAACCTGTGTTTAAAGGAAATTTATAGCATTAAAAGCATATATTGGTAAAGAAGAAAGGCACCTATCTTAAGAAGTTTGGAAAAGAAAAGAAAGGCAAATTAAACCCAAAGAAAGTGAAAAGAAGAAAATAAAAACATCAGAATAGAAGTTAATAAAATGGAAAGCAAATATCAGTGAGGCCAGAAGTAGGTTATTTAAAGACTAATAAAAGTAATAAATCCATAGCAATACTACTCAAGGAAAAAAGAGAAAAGTGAAAATATCAGGAATGCAAAAGGAGACATGACTATATGTCCTCATATATTTAAAAGATAATAGTTTAGCATTATGGACAACTTTATGACAACTAATTAGAAAAGGAGATTAAATGACAGTTTTTTAAGACATTTACCAAACGGACATAAAGAGAGAGAAAATTTAGTCTTTTATCTATTAAACTGAATCCCAAATTAGAAACCTTCCCACACCTTCAGGGGTAAATTCTTCACAACATTTAATGAAAAAAATAGTACCAACTGTTCACAACTCCTCCAAGGAATGGAACAAGACACAATACTTTCCAACTTTTTAAGACTGGGCAAGGTCATTCCCAAGAAGAAAATGAGAGGGCCAAGCTTTCTCATAAACACATTTTTAAAAGCCAATCAAAGCCAATGACATAATGAGGATAAAATGTCATGTTATAGTCCAGTTTATTCTAAGAATGCAAGGTTGGCTCAACAATCACACATAGGAAAGTAATAGAGCAACGTTTCATTTCCTGACTTGCTACCGAACTTGGGTTATATAAGAAAACATCTTTGTTCTTTATAAGTAAACACTGACATATTTAGGGGTAAAAGGACATAATATGTCCAATCTAGTCTAAAACATTTCAGAAAAAATAAGTAACATGCACACATATGTGTATGTAGAAAGAATGAAAAGGGAAATGAGGCAAAACATAAGCAACTAGTAAATATGGGTGAACTGTTATGAGAGTTTCTTGTACAAATCAATTTTTACAAAAGTTTTAAGTTACATCGAAATTAAGAGTTACCAAAAAATCAGTGTAATTCACCTATAAACAGAATAAAGGAGAAAAATCATATGATTATTTTAATAAATGCTGAAAATCATTTGATAAAATTTAACAGCCATTCATGATAAAAACTGTTGACAACCTAGAAACAGAAGGACGTGACTTTAAACTGATAAAGGTTATCTACAAAAAAAACCTGTAGGGGGTATCATACCTAAGAAAAAAAATGTTGAAATTTCTCCTCCAAGGTCAAAAATGAGGGAAAGATGCTGCTGTCAAGACTTATTTCGACAGAACTTCCAGCAAAAAAGGAGCCTACCCTAAAGAAACGGGAGAAAAGCCCGCTTATACAGGCTGCTTATTCCCCAAAAGGAAAAGGATGGCGCTAACCTGAGTTGGTCTTTGTTTATTTGCATGAGCCATCCTGTCTCGACTCTCCCAGGATAAAGTGGGTAAAGAAGCAGAGGGTGTTTTAGGGAAAAATCCTTCCTCATGGAAATCAAGACCAAAGAACAAGTTACCCATGTTCAAGACCCTTTGAAGAAAGTTCCAGAATAGTATCAAAAGGCATAAAAGAAATCTTGGATAAATGGAGAATGAGACCACACTCACGGATGAGGAGACTCCTTATCATAAATATGTCAGTTTCCCACAAATCCTCCCCAATTCTCTGTACCCAGTGGGTTTAGATAAAACTTGACATGCTGATCCAAAAAATGCATATGGAAGAACAAAAAGCCAAGAATAGTTGAAGTCAACTTTGAAGACAAGGAACAAGGAAAGGCAACAGGCCTATCAAATATCAAAAATGTGTATTAACCTCCTGTACCTAAGAGCATGTGGCATCAGCACAGGAATAAACAAAACAGAGGCTGAGAAACAGACCCAGGCATGTCTGTGAACTTGACATGTGACACAGATGGCATTTTGAATCTGTGGGGACAAAATAAAGTGTGTAATAAATGGTACAGGGTAACGGGTTATCTCGTGTGGAAAAACAGAATAAAAGTAGATCCTTAACTATGCATCAAAAACAAAAGTGATTACATTTGGATTAAAGCCCTAAATGAAAAAAATATATATCAAAACTTTACAACATTTAGAATAAAATAGAAGGGGATATTTTTACCTTCTTGGAGCAGGGAAGGATTTTTAAACTAGACACCACAAGATCACATTGTGAAGACAAAGATTGATAAATTTGGCTAACCTGTTGTTAATATCAAATGTTTTTTAAGATTTTATTTATTTATTTGAGAGAGAGAGAGACAGAGAGCAGGGGGAGGAGCAGAGGGAGAAGCAGACTCCCCGTTCAGAGTGGAGCCCAATGACCCGGAGGTCATGACCTGAGCCAAAACCAAGAGTCAGACGCTCAACTGACTGAGCCACCCAGGTGCCCCTGTTGTTAATAACTTTTATTCAAAAAAGACCGCTTAGGCAAAGTTAACAGACAAACTTCAGGCTGAGAGAAGATATTTGTGATATGCATAAATGACAAAGGATGAAAATCCAGACTATATGAAGACCTGTTACCGATCAGTAAGAAAAACAAACAACCCAGTTGGAAAAATGGGCAAAAGATGAGCATGTGCCTTTCACAAGAGAGTACCCAGTGGCTAATAATCAGGCAACTGCAAATTAAATCACCCCTGAAACACCATTTCCCACCAAACAGTGGGGCAGACAGAGGAGGGCTAGCTCTACTCAGTGCTGGTGAAGGTGGAGAAGAGAAACGGCCCCCTCACCTGCCGCAGGTGGAGGGCACGTTGGTACAGGCCCCTTCAGAGAACACGACTGGTGTGTTAGAGACACACGTCTCATCCAGGAATTCCAGCCCTAGAGATACACAGAGATGCGCTGTTTGTGAGGGCGGGAAAACAGAGACAGCTGAAATCCATCAATGAGCTCACGGATAAATACAATGAGATACAACAGAACACTACACGGTAATTCTAATGAGTAAACGAGAACCATGTACACTAACACAGAGAACCCTCAAAAACAGAATGTCAGATTTTAACAATGAAGAAAAACATGCTGCCAGATGATGGGTCCAGTATGCGCACATGTGGATGGAGCTTACAACATGGAAACAAACATTATACGTAACTATGGATAGAAATAACAGGGAGACGTTTGCAGAAACGATAAACAAGCTCAGAAGAGTAGTTATCTCTGGGTCAGCAGAACCAGAATGTGAAAGAATTCACAGAGAGCTTTACCTGTTTCTTGTTTTTCTTAAAAAGAGTGACCTGAAACAAATACAGCAAACGTTAAGGTTTGGTAAGTCTCTATGTAAGCCCATATAGGATTCTCTATGCCTTTCTGCCTATTGAAATATTTTGTAATAGAAAGGTCAATTATAATTCTTTTAAGTCAGTGTTAAAATCAAAAGTGTTTTGATCAAATCTGTGTATTCTCACAGATTTTCTTCATTACTTTTCCAGAAAAAAAAAAATGTATCACTAAAAAATTTTAAAAAGAAACAACCTAGCTTGTACAAAGAACTCTCAAACTCAACAGTAAGGGGTACCTGGGTGGCTCCGTCGGTTAAGCATCCGACACTTGGTTTCCGCTCAGGTCATGATCTCAAGGTCATGAGATCGAGCCCCACGTCTGGCTCCACACTCAGCAGAGAGTCTGTTTCAGATTCTCTCTCTCTCCCTCCTTCTCTCCCCCCCACCCTGCTTGTGCACACATTCTCTCTCTCTCTCCCTCAAATAAATGAATAAATAAAAAATCTTAAAAAACCCAACTCAACAGTAAAAGGACAGACAATCCCATTAAATAATGGAAAAAGACAGGAACAGACACTTCACAGGTGAGAATACGCAGAGGGCATGTGAGCATGTGAAGGGATGTTCGGCACCGCTGGGGAAACTCGTGTTGGAGCCACATGGGATTGCACCTGTGAGGGTAGCTGACCTCACACGTGCCCACGAGGAGGGGGCGGCCCTGGGAAAAGGCCCTCAGAGCGAGGAATCAGTGTTTCTAGCCAACAGCCCGCGAGGACTGAGTCCTGCCAGCCACCCCTGTGAACAGCCAGCGAGGGAGCCCGGCAGCGGGCGGCGAGCCCGACATTGACCTCCGCCCAGGCCGGCTCGAGATCACAGCCTGCCGACACACAGGAGCCCGACTAAGTCGTGCCCAGATTCCCGGCCTGCAAATTGTGAAATAATAAATGTTTGTTGTTTGAAACCTTTAGAAAAAGGAACAAAAGACTAGGCAAAGTCTCTCCCAAAATATTGATCAATCACCTGTCCGAGAGGCAAGAGACAGGACAGAACAACCTTCCAGTGCTGGGATGCCATGAAGTTCTCAAGATAACGTAGTACGTCCTGGATTTTAAACAAAATGCTCGAGGAAATGGGTGATTTGCTGTGTTTGATTTTCCGGTTAACTGGAAGAATCTTTTTTTTTTTTAATAGAATCTTGGAGTTTAAATGTACCCCATAGAGGAGGAAGCTAAAGCTGAGAATAATTAATTTACCTCCGAAAGTTTTGAAGTTTTTTACAGCAAACTAGCACAGCGCCTTTTACACAGTAGAAGCTCAGTAAATAATTGTTGAAGGAAGAAAGGAAGGGGGGGATGTCACCGCTTCGCCTTGCAGGAACTCCCGAGGCCATGCCCTTGCCGCAGGGAAAGCTCGGATTTGGAAGCCCGGAGACTTAGTTGTGTGACATTGGGCAGCCCCTTGACCTCGAACCTCACACCTTACACCTCACTGGCTCAAGCGTAAAGTAGAAAAAGAATACTTCGCACGTCAGAGAGCCACAGTGAGACTCAAACAAGGTTCCATATGGAACCCACTCTCCAACTGTAGTGTGGCCAACACATTTTGCTATTCCTATTTCTAAAATGTATTGTCCACTGCGCCGACTTAGAAAGCAGACTACAAAATAAAACATCCCCCCACCGAGCGCACAGGAAAAGGTTGCTGTTGGGAAAACTGGTTGTTTGGGGAAGGAAAATCCCTGTGGATCCTCATGGCACACCATTCACTGACACAAAATTTTAGGTGACCTTCAAAATCAAGTGTAAATTATAGAACATGTGTCCGTACTCTCATGCAACGAAAAAGAATAAGGTAAAGCTATGTGTACCAGCTTGGAAAGATCTCCCAGAGCTGGTGTTATAAGAACGCCAAGCCGCAGAATGGTATTGTATACATATGTATGTGTATGCATTTTACTTATGTAAAATAAATGCCACATACACGTGCATGCACACATATGCCACACATTCAGAGAACGCCTGAAGAATTCACACATCAATTGTTAACAGTAGTTGCCTCTGGGGAAGGTAATGGAATTGGGTGTGAATGTGGCATTTTAATTTTTCATGAAAATTATCTATATATACACACACACATATATACACACAGACATACATATGCATGCTAGTTGAATTTTTTAAATGGGTATGTATCACTTTTCAATTTTAAAAACGAAAGGTAATATTTCAAAAGTTACATGTAAAGAATAAAACCATTAAAAATTATGCATAAATACCTGGTCTCAGCATGAAAAAAGGGAACGACTGTGAAAGCATAAAAGCGATGTAGAAAAATCATGAGAGTATGTTTAGGATTAACTGCATTAAATGTTCTGTGTGTCCAAAAAGAGTAAAAGATAAATGAAAAACTTGATAATTTAGCACAAATATGCAAAGGAATTAATCCTTTCTGTTATAAAGTGTTCAAAACTGATTAAAGATTTGGGGTGCCTGGGTGGCACAGTTAGTTAAGCGTTCAACTCTTGGTTACGGCTCAGGTCGTGATCTCAGGGTCATGATCTCAGGGTCATGATCTCAGGGTGGTGAGATTGAGCCCCCTTTGGGGCTCAGCTCAGAGTCTGCTTGAGATTCTCTCTCCCTCTACTCCTCTCACTCAAGCTCGCTTGCTCTCTCTTTCAAATAAATAAATCTATAAAAAATAACTAATTAAAAATTTAAAAATAAGATCCCTGCCCCCCCAAAAAAGCCCTGAGCCTCCAGATATTCAGCCCCCCACTTTTTGGCATGCAGTATACATTTGAAATTGTCATTGCGTGTCCTTAGTTTACAGACAGGACACAGATACAGTCATGGTGAGTCACAACGTCAACGTACACAGGCTGCTGTGTGGGGAGCCGGAGCCTGGTCCCCAGGCGACAGTGCGCTGTCGCAGCTTGCTACAGGGAGGGGTGAAGTCAGCAATATGCCCCCCCCCCCCCCGCACCTACCCCATCACTTCCCTTGGTGAAATTCCGAAACAGTCCCTCTTGTCTTCCCTGGATCTCGCCAGACCCAACCTCCCTCCATCTCTGCTCTTGCGATTCCTCCTTGAGGGTGAGTTGAGGTCTACTCCAAAAAGGAGAAGTGCAGGTAGGACGCAGTGTGCAGACCGTGTCACCCGCAGGGCGGGCTCTGGATCCGCGGGGAAGCCCAGTCCTCGCCCTGGATGCAGCCCGTCCCAGTTCTATCTGCGAACGAGTTCCCCCGCTCCCCTTCCCGCGGAGAACACGGGGGCTGCTCTCTCTTCCTCTAACTGGACGGGGCTCCGGGGATTGCCCGGCCGGGCCCAGGCAGAAACTGGAACTGAGAGCCCAGAACCCATTTCTGCAAAGTCACATGGCCCGGGACCAGACACCGGCGCCGCGGCCGGAGACCCCTGTGTATCAGGGCAGGGCGACATTGGCCACACATTTAGAGAAAGAATAGGTCCTTGAGGTTCCAGATGGTGCCTTTGTTTCCGTCAGTGACTTTCCTCTGCCCGCTCAGATGCAACGTGGGAACTCCGTGAGGAACTGAGAGCCCCATCCCCAGACGCCCACCCCCCAGCCCAGCACCCCCGGGGCACTCCCGGCAGCCCCGGGCCTCTGCTGGGGGCGGGGAGGGCGCCACCACTACCACCACTGTCCCTCCGGACATCATTCGGAATGAAGGGGAAATTCTGCACCCCGTGGCTCCACTCTAGGGCTCAAGCCCCAGCGGGACGGGAGCAGACAGTTATTTCTAAAGGGAACGGTGGATAAAAATTTGCAATGAGACGTTCACGTCATGTCATCGAATACTCAACATTCCAGATCGGTGTATTGAGCGCTGGCGCATGCGCGGGAGTTGAGCGCGGACGGATTACGAACGTGGCCTCCTTGCCCCGGGGCAGGTGATAATTCCTAGGAATTAAGCGTTGAATGTGGTGCAGGGGAGACTGCTGCTTCCGGATAAGACTTGAGCCCGTAACTTAATCTTCCTGAGTATGTATCTATAAAATTGGCATAATAATAAAAATCTCCCAGGATCTTATGAGGATTAACTGAGATAAGGTAGCCCAGCGCCCGGCAGGACATGGTCTCAGGCCCGCATTAGACAAAGAAGGCGTCAGATTCCATCCTCGCCCTGCCGTTTCCTCGTCTCTAAGGTCTGCTAGCTTCTCCTACGTATCTCCCAGGCTCGCATGGTGCCACCCATAAACACAAGAGCACCACACAAATAAGTCGCCTTATTAGGACTACCAAGCCCCTGATGGAAACAATGAGGACTCCTGTTTGTTAAGGGGGTGGGGACAGCTGGATGTTCGGACACTCTGAAAAGTGGAGGGACGTCCCTCTGCTTACGTCTGGAACGTGCCGAAGAAGAGAGTAAGTCAGAGACCAAGCCTTCCACTGCACAGGTCAGCCAACTCTGGCCCGAGGGCCAAGTGCAGTACCCCTCCCGCCTGTTTTGGGAGGACATTTCTGTGGGCAGCAACCATGCTCATTCATCTGTGCGTTCTCTCTGCTGCTTGCCTGGGGCAGCCATAGAACGGGGCTGTGACGGGCTCTCTATGGCCCACAAAGCCTAAAATGCTTCCTTACCTGGACCTTTACAGGAAAAATATTTGCCAACCTCTCCTCCACAGAACACTTTCTATTTCTATCACAGTCACCCACAAACCTGAGCCTAAGTGCTGGGAATTAGACTTTGTGGCTGAGACTCGTTTGAGGTTGACAAGCCCAGGGGCTGGGATGGAGATTCACAAGCATGTGAAGTTTGGAAACAAGAGGCCTCTCTTTGGGTTGTGTCTAGCTTATGACTGCACAGCCCTGAAGGAAACTGTAGACCAAAACAAGGCTTTCAAATAAATCTGAGGGGTTTAAAATGTGAAGAAGCAAAGTGGATGGAAGCAGCGTGATCCTGCGGGTTCCAATCCCTGATCGGGGCACCGGTTAGGTGTATGATTGGGGGCAATGGCTTCCCGTTCCTGGAGTGGTTACTCTGCTTATAAATAAGGTACCGTGGGCAGAACACCTGTTGAACTCCTCCTCTAGGGAACCCGCCCACCAGATCATGTCTAAGATGCCTTTCCACCTTTAAAGTCAATTTAAAATGCTCCGTGGTCCTGGGGCTTTGGAGACTGTGCTGCGGGGAGCGGGGAGTGAACATTCTCGGGCACCTGCCCTTCCACTGGGTTTCAGTGACATTCACCATGGTGGTAACTCATCACGCTCTCTCCTTTCCAAATGGAGCTTGCGTGAGCGGAGGTCCAGTCCCTCAGGTGAGGGGCTCCCACCTGCAGAGGGAGGAGGTGCCGGCCAGCTCCACACAGGCCCTTCAACTTGGTTATATAACAGGAGCTGGGACGTGCAGACGGACCTTCTGGATCATGCCTTTTATGCTGGCGTGAGCACCTGAAAGTTTATCTCTAGAGAGACTGGTCCATGTGGCAAAAGGACCCTAAAGGTGCTGCCAAGAGTCTCGGGATGATTGGGACCAGGCAGCAAATAAATCCTGCAGAATCAAGACCACTTTCATTTTCCCAGAGTGAGGACCGCCTTCCGAAAGCTCCGAATCCAGGCCTGCGGATTCCGTCCGCTGAGAGCCCATCATGCTGGGCTGCATGCACCTCGCTCCTCTCCTGGAAGACCCACTCGGGGTGGTGACCCCGGCGGGCACCTCATGGACAGCAGGCACATCACACCCAGATGAGACCCGCGGCCGATGCCCGGCATTTGGGTCAGTAGCCACTGGGCGCAGCTCTCTCCCTGGCTCCTGAAGTTCAAATGCCAGCCTGCTTTCCATCTGGAAGCATCCCAGCCCAAACATGGAACAAAAGTCCCCTCTGACAAGCCCATTCCGGGTTCCAAAGTATGTTTTTATGTTTGTTGGCAGATCGAACTGTCACCAGCAACAATAACAACACTGTTTCCCCTTGACTGAAGCTACTTCATTTCTTCGCGTTTGTTGCAGGGCTGGTGCTGGACAGATGAATAATGTAGGCTAGGCGGCTGGCCCCAGTCCTGACCTCGTGCCTCCAAAAGCAAACACAGCGGTGCAAATGCAGAGACTTGTTTGTTTGAACTCTCCCTGCCTGCTTTAAAAAAGAAAAAGAAAAAAGAAAAACAAACCTCCCACCACCCCATTTCATCAGTGTAGACACTGAAGTTTTATTGTTTTGTTTTGTTTTTCTTTTTTGTTTTCATTTCTCACTTTTTGAAACGAGGAGCTACAGCCCTCTACTGGTGCGGGGAATGGCGCCAACTCGTCTGTCTTCAGGGCGACCCTGCCATCTTGTGGCCACCCAGGGGATGTGCACCTGCAGATGACTGACCTCTGAGCATCACCAGGGCAGGTTGCTGGAAGGGTTCTTCCAAGTGTTGAGACGGGCTTGCATTGGAGACGTCTCAGGGCAAGGGATCCGAGTCTTTGGGGGGGAAATGTAGATGGATTTGGGGTGAGGATATCGGTTCTATGTCTCAGTGCCCGTTCAACTATCTGTGACATCACACTTGAGCAAATGATCTCATTTTTATGAACCTGTTTCCTCATCTGTAAAACGAAGGTCACAATACATGTTTGACTCAAGGGGATAGCCCATATACAGAGTGACTTGTAAATTTTATACATGAATATACATAAATATAGTAAACATCTCTAAAGAAGTGGACTCTCTTCATTGTACTTGGTCAAACTTTGTTCAGAGACTCAAAACCAGTTTTGCCACCGAAACCTCCTCTAGTATAAAAGCCCAAGCCTTAAGATAAGAAAAGAAAAGGACTTCATGCTGGCTTGTGCTCTCCTAAATGCAGACTGTCAAATGCTCTTTTTCACTTTTCCAGGTTTTTAAAAAATTTATTTGAGAGAGAGCAAGAGAGCGAGAGCACAAGCAGGGGGAGTGGGAGAGGGAGAAACAGACTCCCCGCCGAGCAGGGAGCCCGATGTGGGGCTCGATCACAGGACTCTGGGATCATGACCCAAGCCGAAGGCAGACGCTTAGCTGACTAGGCCACCCAGGCGCCCCTCACTTTTCCAGTTTACTTAAACCAGGCTCTTGGGCCTTTCCGCGTAGGGCCAGTGAACGAATAATGAGGAATGCAGATGAGCCTGCTGAGGTTAAACTTGGCTTACATGGAATCACAAAGTGCCCATTAGCGTTGAGGCTTGGGTGTTTGGCTCCCTCATCTCCTGTTAAAAGCCGGAGCCAGACAGCAGCGAGAGTCGCATCCGATGTCCGCGCCGCACGATGCAGACGCAAGATGACTCATCAAACCCAGGACGGGTTTGGCCCCTACTTCTGTGCAGTTGTTTGGAGGAAGCCAAGAATTTCTGGTGCCTAGCTCTGGACTTGGTGAACAAACCCAAATATTGCAGTCCTCGCCTTGTGCTAAATTTCAGTTCTGCTTGGGCGGGCAGGCCCACCCGGTGCTTAGTCTGCATACGGATAAAGTCTCCGAGGCAGCGGTCTGAGCTTGGAGGTCTTGTCCTCACAGCTGGCCCTTGCTGGGTCCTCCAGTTACACAGGCAGGCTTAGGGTACTTTTGGCAGCAGGATAGATAGTTTTGCAAAGAGAAAATAGCACACTAGCCAAGGGACAGCAAATCCTTGGGCGAGCAGTGAAGAAACATGACTCAGATTTCCAGGCTGTCTACCCGCCCTTCCCCCCCCCACCCCAGGCTAGGCCCTGTTACCTCCACGCTCACCTGTTTCCAAGTTGCGTTGGCCTAGGCCTGTCCTCAGGAAGCCACCTTTAGAATCGGGCATGTCCTCTGCGAGCCTGTGTTGTAGCTGGAGAGGGAAACAGGCTGTGTCTCCGGGAGGGTCCTGTGGCAGATCGAGGGCCCTGCCGAATGAGTGTGTCCCTCCCAACCCTTAGAGATGACATCCCAGAACTCCCAGAGAAGCTGCTTCTTCCTGCCAACTAACTCTTGCCGGGCTACCCCAGAATCTTCTAGAGGGACCAGCCTCCTCCTCAGGCCACCTCTGAAAATAGGTGTTCTCCCTCCTTTTGTCACGGGGAGAGGGAAAGCAGGCAGGGCCATCCCGCAGGAAGGTACAAGAGAGGGAGGCTTTTCTTCAGAGATTTCCCATCGCTGATAAACTATTCACATTAGCCAAATGGGCGGAGGAAGTCGAGGTGGGGCGGCCAGACTTTCACAGCTGCAGTGCAATGTGCCCGCTCGCGGCGAAGGCGACTGTGGGCACAGTAAGCCCACGGACACAAGTGTTAGCAGCCTGTGATGCGTTGTGAAGGGGGAATTCGGGCATCAGGGGGCATAAGGGGTCACGTGCTAGCCAGGTGGCCCAGAGATTGCAGAAAGCCAGAGGGTGGAGGACGTCCCAGATCATACTGCTGGACCCGAGCCTTTCATGTCCACACGCTCAACGGCGACTGGCAAACGGACACAAGGGGAGACCAGGCCGTGCCAGCTTTAAATATAAACCAATGAGTTAATGTATTGGGATGAATACACTTATTTTTAGGATAACTTTTTAGGTGTATTTAGGATACACTTATTAATATAACCCAGTTTTTAAAATACGTCTCCTGTGTAGCAGATCTCACAAAAGTTTAAGAAGGAGTAGAGAAAATGTTTTGGACCTTGGTTGTGTGGTATGTGCCACACAACACGTGATGGTTTTGACTGGCCTTTGGCCCTGGTTGTGGGGAGGAGTCTCTACACCCTTGGAGTAGGAATGTCGTATTATTCATGGTGGACCCCACAGACCACACCTGACTTTATGCTAACAAGGGGGCTCATGATGGGTTCCTAAACAGTTTCGGGGATGGGGGCCGGCCGTTCTGGAAAGACCAGCCATGTGATTGGTCCCACTCAGATTCCCCCCAGTCAGCCCAACCTCTGGGGAACGGAGATTCAAATCACAGTGGCCAGTGATTCAATTAGTCATGCCTACATAACTGAACCCCAGGAAGAACTCTGGACACCAGAACTTGAGTGAGCTTCCCTGGTTGATAATCACACACTGACGTGCTGACACCGTAGCACCTCCTGAGGACAGCAGAGTGACACGTTTAGGACGCACCCTGGTTCCCACCCTGGTTCCCGCCTTGGCATCCATTTCATCATCTGGCCGGTCCTGATATGTATCCTTTACAAGAAAACTATATCGTACATATAGCACTTCCCTGAGTTCTGGGAGTCACTCCAGCAAATTATGGAACCTGAGTGAGTAATGGGAACCAAATTTTTAGCCAGTTGGTGGGAAGTGCAGGGAATCCCCAAGCCTGCGGCTGGTATCTGGAGCGAGGGAAGCCTTGTGGACGAGTATACCTTAATCTGAAATTTGATCCAACTCGGGGTGGTTGGTGTCAGAATTGTGTTGCGAATCAGTGCTACAAAACCAAGCCTAAAGAATCCCTGGGGAAATTCACAAAGCGATGTGCTCGTATGGGCATTATGTTTGTACACATATTTGCCTCCCATACATACAAGAGGCATCCAGAAATGTGTGTTGGTTGAATGAATGAGTTATTATGTAACAGCAGGTTCTCTGCCCACTGTCTCAGCCTGGGGTGTGGATCGTGCCTCGCCTGACCCACCCAAATCAGCCCCATCCACGCCTACACCCGGCTAAGTGTCCTTTGTGTGCTGGAACTTATGAGTGTCCTGGGGAGAATCTGTCTGTCTGTCTCCTTTCACCTTGATACTCAGATCCCTCCTAAATGAACGCTCATTTGCTTGCTTTCACCCACGATATGGGCCAGAAGAATCTAGTGGTACTTTATACCACAGTCCAAAACCAATAGCAACACAAAACTGGAAAAGTAGAAAACTAGTTCTCTTCCCTGGAAAGGAAAGGAAGCTACTGGGAAGAGGAATCTGACGGGCATGTTTGAAGAAGCTTCATTTGAACTGGAAGGTTTTCTTAATTGAGCCGTAATCAACATGTAACATTATATTAGTTTTAGGTGTATAGCATAGTGATGTACTATATGTATATATTATGAAACAATTGCCAGAATAAGTTTAGTCAACACTCGTCACCGCACATAGTTACAAATTTTTTCTTGTGGTGAGAACTTTTATGATCTACTCTCTTAGTAACTTTCAAATATACAATGCAGTTATTAACTCTGGTTGCGGTACTGTACGTTACAGCCACAGACCTACTCATACGGGAAGTTTGTACCTTTTGATCCTCTTTGGGGTTCGCCCACTCCACCCCCAACCTCTGGCAACCTCCAATCTATTCTCTATATCTATGAGTTTGGCTCTGTTTAGATTCCACACATAAGAGATCATACAGTATTTGTCTTTTTCTGTCTGCTTTATTTTACTCAGCATAATGCCCTCAAGGTCCGTCCATGTTGTCAAAAATAGCAGGATTTCCTTCTTTTTTTGTGGCTGGATAATATTCCATTGTGTGTGTGTGTGTGTGTGTGTGTGTGTGTACATATATATACACCACATTTTCTTTATCCATTCATCCACTAATGGACAAGGAGGTTGTTTCTATGTCTTGGCTCTTGTGAATAAAGCTGCAATGATCATGGGGGTGCAGGTATCTTTTTGAGATAGTGATTTCATTTCCTTCAGATAAACACCCAGCAGTGGGATTCCTGGATCATATGGCAATTCTATTTTTAGAATAGTTTTCCATTTTCCCTAGTGGCTGCACCAGTTAACATTCCCACCAACAGTGCCCGTGGGTTCCTTTTTCTCCACATCCTCACCAACACTTGTTGTTTCTTGTCTTTTTGATAGTCGCCATTCTGACAGGTGTGAGGTGATATCTCACTGTGGTTCTGACTTGCACTTCCCTGATGGCCAGCGACGTTGAGCACCTGTTCATGTGAACTGGAAGTTTAGCCCGTATGACCAGGAGACTTGTTTATGGTAACTGCCCCGAACCCCTGCCTCCCCTCCCCTCCCACTCACAAATCCTAGACATTATAGAAAAGACAGTCTTAAAATCGTGAGAGGGCAGGAAACCAAGAAGGCTTAAGGGGTGCTCTTAATGATCCGGACATCTTGTCCAATCCTCAACACCTAGAAGGCAGGCAGGGATGAGGCTAGAGGAGGAAGCCATAACACCAGGCACCATCAAGAGAGGACTGTTACTAAGAATGGTGCCCCACGCCAGGGGACAGAGATGCTCGAGTGGAGAGGAGGCTGGGGAGCCGTTGCTGTGACTGGTTTGGGAGACCCTCCATGGGCTGATGAGGGGGGACATTTAGGCTTGAGAAGCAGATTCCCTGAAAGAGGGGGGAGACCTTCAAGCTGACATGCCCCCTCCTCCCGCCTTTCCCTTACTGCAACCCACGTGAGGGGGCCTATAGAACTCACAGGAAGGCCAAGAGGAAATCCTGAGTACAACTGTGAGCTCACCACCAGGAAACACCAATGGCTTGAGGAAAAACCAACCCCATGAGAAAGAGACACCAAACTCAACGGACAGAACACAATCATGGACTCGAGGGCAACAGAAGGAATGCAGGCAGCCTGCAGAGGAGTCTCAGGGCCTGGGTGACTGATGACACAGCTATTGGAGGCAGGAAAAGCCCTGGGTCCCGCCAGGGAGGCCTGGCTACACTCTGACCCGTGTTTGCACACAACCTGTCCTGCCCTCCCCAGGTGGGTTCCTTTTCCACTCTCTCCATTGGCCTCAGAATGCTCCCATCTTCAGGGCCTGTGGGCTCCACGCTTTCTTCCGGGATGGGGTCCCCATCCTGTGTCTTTCTCCCCTGGGATTCAGGCTGTGACTTACTGGGCCCCAACCTTCCCATGATTTTTTTTCCTCAGAAACTTTTGCTGCTCTCGTGGGGCCTCTCATGTCTGGAACACATTCAAGCCTGATATATACTTTCCGAACTGATGGACCGAACGGAAGGCACAGAGACGTGCCTCTGGGCTCTGCCCTTGCTCACAGGACCTCCGGAGGTTTCCTGCTGTCAGCCTTCACTGTTTGGGAGCGGAGTGACTGAATTCATGCCTTCCTAGATAGTCGTTTTTAATTGTTAAGCTTAGTATGATGAAATTTATATCCTTCCGTATTTCATATCCAGCTTAATACATGCATCAGTCACGGCATTAACAAGATTTCTAGAAGCATCTAAAAGTGGTTCTAGGGCTGGATTAACGATGTTCTTCTTGAGGCAGGACTTGACACGCCCCAGGAATATGATTTATTGTTAAGTCACCTCGGCGAGGCAGGGTACGAGGGCTGGAGGGTGGCGGGGTGGGTAAGGCAAAGACCAGAATCTCTTCCGACTTTTAGTTTTCTAGATCATTCTAATGAAGGATTCTTAGGTTGTCAGACAAATGTAACTCCCAGGCCTAGGCCCTAGGGCTAAGTCAGCTATTCACATTAAAATGGCTACTCTGAAGTCTGACAGTGTAAACAAATAATTGTGCCACCATGTGTATTCTTATCCACATCTAATTCTTGGCTTTAAACACCTTTCAGTGCCTAGTGTTCATATTGTTCAACCCAATAATTCCCCCTACACTACCATCTCTGCTAAGTGTGAGAATTAACTGCTGGCACCAGAATTCCTCCTAGGACAGGAACTGTCTTTGTGGAGAAAAAAATGCCTTGATTAGTGCTTGGGTAGAAGATGAGCCTCACTCTTAAGGGTCTGGGTATCAATCAGGTGGCCAAGGACCAGGCTGCAGTGCTGCATAACCAAGGGGGGAGGGCTGCACAGGAATGAGCAGAAAGGGGAGGGAGGGACGGAGAGGGCCACCAAGTGGCACCATCCCAAGACCCTCAAAATCTTAAGCAACGTCTTCTAGACACATTACTGCTCTGAGTGATTTTCTCTTGTGAAAGCCAAAGAAGTAGTGGAATTGTTTGTGAAAATAAACATGATCCTGGGCTGAAACAGCCCAGGGGAAGCCCAGACCCAGGGCAAAGGATCCATGTCCCCATCAGCTAGCAACCTCTAGGACACCTTTGGTTTCCATCCATTTCAGGATTCGGGGTTTTGAGGTGTTTCACCTGGACAATCTCAGTTGATACCTGGATTAACCAGAGATGTAGACAGGAATTTGCGTACAAGGATATTAATCACAGAATTACATATAATGTTGGAAACTGAGAAACCTAAATGCAAAACAATAGGGATCTGGTTAAATAAACCGAGAGAGAGCTATTTAGTAACGTGAGAAAGTTTTGGCTATACTGTCAAGAAAAGAAAAAAATTCGGAATGTTACTGGTATTACTAATACTTGGAATTTGTTCACTTTTTTAAAAAAAAATAAGTGATCTTTTCTTGAAGAAAAGAGAAAGACTAAAATTTTAACAGAACATTCCAGAGTTTGTGGGATTATAAGTGACTTGTCTTTTCTTTGGTTTATTTCTGCTTGATTTTCAAGTTCTCCATAATGAGCAAAGCAAGGTTACAATCAGGAGAAATCAACATCACTTTTGACGCGTGGGAGTGAAGTTTGTTTGTGTTGGTTGGCTTACTTGGCAGACACAGGAGAGATGAGCAAGAAGGACGGTGCCCATAAGTAATGTCATCATTTATTTATGCTGGTTTAGGTAGAGACAACATTTGTTTAGCAGAGATGAGAAGGGACCTCCAGGTTTGTCAGGAAAAGAAAAAAGGAAAGAAAAAAATAAACAGAGGAGGGAGATAGGAAATAGAGAAGTACATTTAGACTCTCTTCTGAAATGGGCTCTGAATTGGCAGGTAATTTGTTTCACTTTTGCATGTTCTTAGTTCCCTTTTACCAAGTTAAAAAAGGTGATAGTTGGATTATGGATGTGTTGGCCGTCACGTAGAGAGAACTTGAGTGTGTGCACGCGTGTGTGTGTGTGCAGAGGGAGGCAATGCCTCCTTCCCATGTCCTACATAAATTATCTGGTATAAGCAAGGACAGAGCCTCCATAAAACTTTGACTCCTGCCCCCCTCTCCCACCAACCACCACAAAACTGAGGAAACCTCAATCATTTTCAAGCTGTAATCATTCTCAAATCTGCTGCCAGGTTGAGCTGCAAGAGGTCAGGCTTGACATATTACGACCTCAAAAATATTTGAGGAAGAAATTATATCAGACATTCTGGGTCAGCCAGATAATGCATGAGCTTCGTGTCCTGTCCCCGTCCCTGGTGTCAAAGAGACACGGCTCCTCATCTTGACATTAGCCACCAAAGAACAGCATCACATTGACAAAAGATCTCACAACTAATTTTGGAGACCATGGCATGACTTAGAATTGAGTACGGGCTATGTCACCTGTGCCTAAACAACCCTGGCCAAGCCACCTCACCTCTCGGGGCCTCAGCCACCTCCCCTGTAGATTGAGCATTTAACTTGGGGCATTTTCAAGGTGACCTTAAGTGATAAGGAAAATCTGTGTCCTAAGATGGCCGACCGAGCCAGCGAGAGAGTCCCAGTCCTTGCCCCAGGGCTCTTCCGGGTTCTTCTCCCTGTTCTGCTTCCCATGCACACCAATCCAGGTTCTTCTCCCTTCCCCTCTTTGCGCACGCACCAAAAGTGCCAAGTGTGCGGAAGTAGAAGTGCATAAATTGCCCCTTTGTTTGTGCTTGGGGCTCAGACCTTTGGAGATCACTCTCCTCTGAGCCCGCCGGTGTTAAATAAACCTCCTATCCTCCAAGATCTCTAGGTGCTGCTTGGTTCTTCCGTCGGGCAATCCAGTCCTGGTTCTGTAACATAAGCACTAGAAGTCTATCATTCTCTAATTGTAGAATTTATGTACGAGAGTGTGTGTGTATGTGTGTGTGATGCTTATTTGCCCAAACGGAAGACAAGTGAGGGCATAGGTGACAATTCCAATGATATTTAATGCTAACGGGGAAAAGGAAGGAAATAATCACCTGTTGAGGAACCCCTGAGAGTCTAGACATCTTAGAGTAGTTTCACAGTTTTGGAAACTGAAGCTCAGATGGAGAATGGTTTGCTCAAGATCATCCAGCCATTAAGAGCCACAGCTAAGAAACAGCATCCAGACTGCCTAACTCCAAAGCTGCGGACTGGCCAGTCAGTATGGCTTGGGGACCTTTCCCCTTCGTGGGGCTCCTTTGGTCTTGAGGTGGGGTTAGGAACCACCTGGACCTCGTCACTCTCCTCACTTCGGGCACTGAGGCAACACTGCTGAGCTCTCACCCCTTCTGCCAATAGTCTGGTCACCACCACTCCAGACAACGCCCTCGGCACTACGGCAGCTGCCGATGGGGCCCTGAGGCTGGACGAAGACGAATGACAGCCCACAGGCTCCCTGGAAGGTCACCTTGCTCTCGAGATGTGCATCCCAGGGTCTGGGCTGAAGGGTAGTTACCTGAAAGGTAACACCTCCAGACTGTATTAATCACTATGCCTGACTGTTCCAAGACCACACACCTTCGCACTCAGGGTGAGTTTTCTGCTTCCACAGGGGAGGTGCACCTCCCACCTCCCACCCCCAAGGGGTTGGGAAAGACGTTGTGACTAAGCCAAACTTTTCATCACTGCACCGACTGCCATTTCTGGAACATCTGCTGGTATTGGAGCAGAGGATGGGCAAGGACCCAAAAGGTTCCATTGCCTTGTTCCAGCCACCATGCCACATTGCCTCTTTCAGCAACTTCTATTCAAGAGAAAGTAAATTCCAAAAGTTTGACATATGCTATACCATTTAGGGAGGCTGAGTTAGATTGAAATGAGTAAGGGACCAGGAAATTACTAGTTGTTCTGTCACTGTTTGGCTTTGAGACTTTGGGCAAGCCACCAACACTCTTTGAGCCCGAGTTCCCACCTCTATAAAATAAAGGAATTAGGGAAGGTGATCCCTCACGCCTTCTCCATCTCACGAGTCCACCATCTGGCCCAGCCCAGCCGCTTCCACGGGGCACAGGCGGTGTCATTCTTGAAACTGGATTTGGTGGAGTCACTTGGCATTCACCTTTCGTGACTTTTCCGAGTTTACTTCCTCCTGGCATTGTGGAGTGCTAGCCTCCTTCTGTCGACGCGTGGGGTTGGACGAGTGCGGCAGAGACTGAGAGCAGAGCCCAATGCCAGCCACCACCTTCAAGAGGCACCATGTCGCCCGACGCCGGGCCGCCTGCCGACCTGTCCCCACAGCTGCCGCCATCTTGCAGGCCCTGCCCGGCAGCCTCCCCGACCGCTCGCAGGTGCGGCCTCCCTGGTTCTCCCCCCGCTCTCCCCGCCACCACCTGAGGCGTCGGCTGGCCTCGACGCCTTTGCCGTTGGGAAT
The DNA here is from genome assembly GCF_964656455.1 of Halichoerus grypus. Lineage (NCBI taxonomy): Eukaryota > Metazoa > Chordata > Mammalia > Carnivora > Phocidae > Halichoerus > Halichoerus grypus. Next base: position 93,344,734 of record NC_135718.1, on the reverse strand, counting down.
ACTGGCACCAGCCCTTCAGGGGATATGGGGCTCTCGTGCCCTGGGGCCTTCAGAGGTGCCTTGCACAGACAAGTCCCCACAGGGCTGATAATCTCACCCCATTTCACAGATGGGCAACTGTGGCCACGGGACCTCCTCGTCTTCCAAGAAGGAACAAAGGCGAGGCGTCAGCCAGGGCAGGAATAAAAGCGTCGGCACTCTCCCAGAGCCATGCAAGCTTTCCTAATCGGTCATGCGTCTTTTTACCTTTTGAAACTTTGTCGGATTTATATATAGCCTCCATCTTGTCCCTCTGAACTCGGCAGGGCTCGCCATCAGTCACTGGGCTGAACACCTGGAACTCTGTGGGGACGATCATTAGAAGGATGCGAGGCCAGGTGTGGTTTTGGACCAGAGAACTATTGGAATAGGGAGGATTTCTCACTTTCCAAGTTTACTCTGCTCAAGTTAAAACAATTAACCTCCTTTCCCCTTCAAACAACTGTTCTCCCAGCTTTCCACCAGCTATAACCAACCCAGAGACACAATGTCAAAAGTGGACTCTCTACCCTTGAAGCCTTCGGGGGAAGAGGCAGACTACACCTTCCCTCCGGGCTTCCTTCTGCCCTCGCTGCCCCCTTCCCCACCCACGTCACCACCACCCTCTGGGTGCTAGACCTCCCAAGAGCGGGGTTTTTCTCCAATGCAGGGGTCATGACGAGACTGAAGCTAAGGGGGGCTTGGCCACAGTTAGGGCCCCATGTTGGGTCCCAGACTCACCTCTCAAGTGTTTGCCAGGCGAGCCAGCAGGGAGGGAAGTACAGATGGCAAGGTTATTCCCAACCACTTGGGGTCTTAGCTCTCTTAACTGATGTAGCTGTCAGCACATTCCCCTTCTCGGGCAGCAACCGCCCCCCCGGAAACACACACACACACGCACACACATGAGCACACACACTCAAAAACTCTTGATGATATTAATATTTGCAGGAACTCACCTGTCTCCTTCTTATATAATATAGTAGCCGGCATGAATTGAATGCTTATCCCATTTGGGGCACTGTGCTAGGTGATTTTCAGGCACTGATGACCCCCCTGTCCAATCCTCGAAACAATCGTATCATGATGTAGGTTGGATGTATCTAAGGCTCAAGAACTGGAGTGGATAACCCAGGTCCCCGGCCAGTATGTGGCAAAGCCAGGATTGAAACCCAGTTTTATCTGACAGATGAGTTTACTGGCCATCATCTGATGGGGCGCCTGGGTGGCTCAGTCGGTTAGGTGTCCAACTCTTGATTTTGTTTCAGGTCATGATCTCAGGGTCATGAGGTCGAGTCACCCCATTGGGCTCTGAGCTCAGCACAGAGTCTTGCTTAAGACTCTCTCTCCCTCTTCCTCTGCCCCTCCCCACCACTCACACTGTCTCTCTCTAAAAAATAATAATAATAAAATAAAAAATAAATTAATGAATTTAAAAATTTTTTTAATAAAAAAAATACTGGCCATTAACTGAGATCCTCTCCATGATGCAGGGGTCAGCTGCAGGTGTGCTGGTCTGTATGAGGCAGCCCCAGGCAACCCTTGGCACCTTCATGCCCGAGAGGGAAGGTCACACTTGCTCATCTCACACAGGCTGACCTTTTCTGAGGTGACAGGGAGGGGTGGTGATGGCCTGCCACCCCTGAAAACACTTCCCAGTGCAGGGTTTTCAGATGATGGGAAATAGTTCAGCATGGAAATTGAATTGATCATCTTGCAGAAATGACCCAATGCAGTGGTTTTCAGACATGGTTACACACTAGACAACTGGAGAGACTATTTAAATCCTGAAGACTGGACTACACCCCATACCAATGAAATCAACACACAATTGGAAACCACCCATCAGATTTTTTCAAAAATATTTTTAAATTTTCCATCATAAATTTACAAAAAGGTTACACACTGCTGTGGACGGACTATTTGTGTTCTCCAAAATCTTATGTTAAAACTCTAGTGGGAGGGGTCAGGAGGTGGGGCCCCTGGGGTAATTAGTCATGAGGGTGGAGCCCTGGTAGCAGTGCCCTGGTGGGAAGAGACACATAATTCGCTGCTTCCCTCTGCTCTCCATCCTGCGAGGATATGACCATCTGCAATCAGGAAGAGCACCTTCACCAAGAGCCCCGGTGTACTGGCATCCTGATCTTGGACTTTCAGCCTCTAGAAACATGAGAAAAACATTTGTTGCTTGAGCTGCCCCATCTGTGGTATCTTGTTAGAGCAGCCCAAACTGATTAAGTACAAGTACTATACAAAAAACGTTTTCCTGAACCAATTGAGAGTAATTTGCCAACTTAGTGCACCATCTTCCCCAAATACATTTGAGTCTATTTCCTATAAATAAGGACATTCTCCTATGTAGCCACAATAAGAACCCCCAAATCAGGAAATTAACATTGTTACATCTCTACCAGCTAATCCTCAGACTCTCGTTGAGTTTCACCAATATGGTTGAATAAGTTAAAATATTATTATTATTGTCCTGACAACATTTTTAACAGAAAGAAGGTGCACTTCAGAAATCACAAGGTGTGGTTATTGGTCAGGGGTCTTCAGTCTCCTTCAGTCTGGAAAGTTCCTCAGTCTTTCCCTGACTTTCAGGACCTCAATACATTTCAAGAATATTTGGGAGAACATCCCTCCACTTGGGTTCATCCACCATCTCCTTATGAGTAGGTTCAGTTTATTCACGCTTGGCAAAAATATGACAGAGAGGATGCTCTGTTCTCCTTGCATCCTGTTGGATGGCTCACAATTTTGGTTTATCCCATTACTGATGGCATCCACTTTGATCTCTTGATGTAAGATGGTGTCTGCCAACCTTCCCCACCATAGAGTCGCTCCTTTTCCCCTCGTAAAGTCATTCAGATTTCGTGATGAGAGGCAAGTGGTGAGGTGCATTCTGGGAGATTTCCCAGCCTTTGGTTATTTTTACATCTTCCTAGGTGATCCTAGACTGCAACCAACTTTGAGAATCGGTGGCCTAATTCCTCCCTGTGAAATAAGCATCAGCAAAGACATAGGGGCCTTTGTGACATGAGTTAATAAATAATAAAAGCTTACGTGGATTAGCTAGTGTTTATCGAGCCCTTATGTGCATCCACTGTGCTTGTTATTTTGTGTGTATTGTCGCCATCATCTAGCAGCTCACAGTTATTATTCATGCATTCGGCAGATTCTTATTGAACACCAACAATGGGCCAAGTACTTCTAGGTGCTGAGGATACAGCTGGGCATGACAGAGACCCAAATCCCCTTTCTCGTGGAGCCTACACTCTAGCAGAATGCCATGTATCGGACACCATGTTAATTACTTTATGTTCATAGTAACGATGACAATAATAATCATGACTTGCCTTTATTGAGCACTAACTATGGGCCAGACCCTTAGATCGCCACCACAACAACACTGGGAGGTAGGTACTTTTATTATGTACTTAGGCACTCATGTCAGGGAAAGAAAGGCTCTAAGGCACATAGAAATGCAGCCAGCACAGCATTTGATATATTAAGTATGTTCTCTTCGGTGCTAGCAAAGATGTTTGTGGACACTAGGAGTTTTGGAGACTCACACCGAACTAACAAATACCACATAACATGCATCTAGTTGGCAAAAATTAGAAAGTTGGACAATATCAAGTGCTAGCAAGGATCTGGGACAATGTGACCTTTGCACACTGTTGGTTCAAATGCTAGCTAGTGCAGTCATTTTGAAGAGCATATTCTATGTGTATTCCCAAGAATCCAGGAAAACCATCCTTGGGTAGATACACTGGAGAAATCATCACACAAGTTCACAAAGAGACATATACAAAGTTCATGCAGAGTTGTATGTACCACAGATGTGGATGCAAGCAAGGGCCCTTCCTAGGGGAAATAGACAAGCAAAATATGTTATTGTATTTTCAGTAGACAGAAGAAATCACCTGGATTCCATAAAACGTGTGCAAATCTCAAAATCATAACGTCAATCCAAAAATGTAAGAAACAGAATATTTACAGCATAATAACATTTATAAGAGTTTTAAAACAACCTACAGACCAACATCATGTATTGTCCAAGATGTATACATATATATGTGTGGTGGAAGGTGGATTGGAAGGGGATGCATTAAATATACGTCTGGGTATGCAGTGGGGACGGGGGGAGTTGGTAATGGGACTGTAGCTGGAGGACCAAGGGATACAATAATAACTGATTAAAAAAAAAGAGAGAGTGCCAGGGTGGGTCAGTCAGTTAAGTGTCCCACTCTTGATTTTGGTTCAGGTCATGATCTCAGTGTCATGAGATAGACCCCTGCATTGGGCTCCACCCTAGGCATGGAGCCTGTTAGGATTCTCTCTCTCCCTCTCCCTCTGCCCCTCCCCTGCTCTCTCTCTCTTAAAAAAAAAAAAAAATAGAAGAGTCTTGTAAGGACAATTCCTTACATGCTATGGATTAGTGAATATGACCAGCTTGATTCTGTGCCTGATTTGATTCTGCCTGGGAGGAAAATAAAAAGGTGCAGTAATGAAGGTATTTCAAAAAAGATAACCACCCTGCACCTGGGTGGTTCAGTCCATTAAGTGTCCAACTCTTGATCTCAACTCAGGTCTTGATCTCAGGGTTGTGAGTTCAAGCCCCACATTGGTCTCCATGATCGGCATGGAGCCTACATATATATATGTATATGTAGCTACCAGTCTTCATGGAAGGAGCATGGTCTCTGGATCACAATGACATCCTTTTGCTTCAAACTGACCTAATGAAAACAGGCCCACACTGAGGTTCACCCTGACCCCTATCAGAACAACCCAGTGTCCCCTGGACTTTTCTGACACCTGTGCTCCATAACACCCTTGTCCAGTAACAGAGGCTTCCAGGAAGAAGACAGAGTTGCCCCCATTAGGAAACCTATGTTTGGGTCCTGGCTCTGCAACTTACACCTGGGTGATTCTGACAAGATGTTCAGCTCCTTCAAACATTTCCTCTTCTTTCAAAGTGGGGACCACGCTAGCCAAACAGAAGAGCTGTTTGGAGAAATAAATAAGATTTTTTTTTATTATGTCATGTTAATCACCATACATTACATCACTAGCTTTTGATGTAGTGTTCCATGATTCATTGTTTGCGTGTAACACCCAGTGCTCCATTCAGTACATGCCCTCTTTAATACCCATCACCAGGCTAACCCATCCCCTACCCCCCTCCCCTCTAGAACCCTCAGTTTGTTTCTCAGAGTCCATAGTCTCTCATGGTTTGTCTCCCCCTCCAATTTCCCCCCCTTCATGTTTCCCTTCCTGCTATATTCTTTTTTTTTTTTTTAACATATAATGTATTATTTGTTTCAGAGTTACAGGTCTGTGATTCAACAGTCTTACACAATTCACAGCACTCACCATAGCACGTACCCTCCCCAATGTCTATCACCCACCCACCCCATCCCTCCCATCCCCCACCTCTCCAGCAACCCTCAGTTTGTTTCCTGAGATTAAGAATTCCTCATATCAGTGAGGTCATATGATACATGTCTTTCTCTGATTGCCTTATTTTACTCAGCATAATAGCTTCCAATTCCATCCATGTCATTGCAAATGGCAAGATTTCATTCCTTTTGATGGCTGCATAATATTCCATTGTATATATATACCACTTCTTCTTTATCCATTCATCTGTTGATGGACATCTTGGCTCTTTCCACAGTTTGGCTATTGTGGACATTGCTGCTATAAACATCGGGGTGCACGTACCCCTTCGGATCCCTACATTTGTATCTTTGGGGTAAATACCCAGTAGTGCAATTGCTGGGTTATATGGTAGCTCTATTTTCAACTTTTTGAGGAACCTCCATACTGTTTTCCAGAGTGGCTGCACTAGCTAGCACTCCCACCAATAGTGTAGGAGGGTTCCCCTTTCTCCGCATCCCCGCCAACATCTGTTCTTTCCTGACTTGTTAATTTTAGCCATTCTGACTGGTGTGAGGTGGTATCTCATTGAGGTTTTGATTTGAATTTCCCTGATGCCAAGCGATGTTGAGCACTTTGACATGAGTCTGTTGGCCATTTGGATGTCTTCTTTGGAAAAATGTCTGTTCATGTCTTCTGCCCATTTCTTGATTGGATCATCTGTTCTTTGGGTGTTGAGTTTATTAAGTTCTTTATAGATTTTGGATATTAGCCCTTTATCTGATACGTCATTTGCAAATATCTTCTCCCATTCTGTCGGTTGTCTTTTTGTTTTGTTGACTGTTTCTTTTGCTGTCAAAAAAAGACTTCTTGATGAAGTCCCAATCGTTCATTTTTGCCCTTGCTTCCCTTGCCTTTGGTGATGTTTCTAGAAAGAAGTTGCTGCGGCTGAGGTCGAAGAGGTTGCTACCTGTGTTCTCCTTTAGGATGTTGATGGACTCCTGTCTCACATTGAGGTCTTTCAACCATTTGGAGTCTATTTTTGTGTGTGGTGTAAGGAAATGGTCCAGTTTCATTCTTCTGCATGTGGCTGTCCAATTTTCCCAACACCATTTGTTGAAGAGACTGTCTTTTTGCCATTGGACATTCTTTCCTGCTTTGTCAAAGATTAGTTGACCATAGAGTTGAGGGTCCATTTCTGGGCTCTGTATTCTGTTCCATTGATCTATGTGTCTGTTTTTGTGCCAGTACAGACTGTCTTGATGATGACAGCTTTGTAATAGAGCTTGAAGTCCGGAATTGTGATGCCACCAGCTTTACTTTTCTTTTTCAACATTCCTCTGGCTATTCGGGGTCTTTTCTGGTTCCACACAAATTTTAGGATTATTTGCTCCATTTCTTTGAAAAAAGTTGATGGTATTTTGATGGGGATTGCATTGAATGTGCAGATTGCTGTAGGTAGCATTGACGTCTTCACAATATTTGTTCTTCCAATCCATGAGCATGGAACATTTTTCCATTTCTTTGTGTCTTCCTCAATTTCTTTCATGAGTAGTTTATAGTTTTCTGAGTACAGATCCTTTGCCTCTTTGGTTAGATTTATTCCTAGGTATCTTATCGTTTTGGGTGCAATTGTAAATGGGATCGACTCCTTAATTTCTCTTTCTTCTGTCTTGTTGTTGGTGTATAGGAATGCCACTGGTTTCTGTGCATTGATTTTATATCCTGCCACTTTACTGAATTCCTGTATGAGTTCTAACAGTTTTGGGGTGGAGTCTTTTGGGTTTTCCACACAAAATATCATATCATCTGCAAAGAGTGAGAGTTTGACTTCTTCTTTGCCGATTTGGATGCCTTTGATTTCTTTTTGTTGTCTGATTGCTGTGGCTAGGACTTCTAATACTATGTTGAATAGCAGTGGTGATAGTGGACATCCCTGCCATGTTCCTGACCTTAGGGGGAAGGCTCTCAGTTTTTCCCCATTGAGAATGATATTTGCTGTGTGTTTTTCATAGATGGCTTTTATGATATTGAGGTATGTACCCTATATCCCTATACTCTGAAGAGTTTTAATAAAGAAAAGATGCTGTACTTTCTCAAATGCTTTTTCTGCATCTATTGATAGGATCATATGGTTCTTGTTCTTTCTTTTATTAATGTATTGTATCACCTTGATTGATTTGTGGATGTTGAACCAACCTTGCAGCCCAGGAATAAATCCCACTTGGTTGAGATGAATAATCCTTTTAATGTACTGTTGGATCCTATTGGCTGGTATTTTGGTGAGAATTTTTGCATCCATGTTCATCAGGGATATTGGTCTGTAGTTCTCCTTTTTGATGGGGTCTTTGTCTGGTTTGGGGACCAAGGTAATGCTGGCCTCATAAAGTGAGTTTGGAAGTTTTCCTTCAATTTCTACTTTGTGGAACAGTTTCAGAAGAATAGGTATTAATTCTTCTTTAAATGTCTGGTAGAATTCCCCTGGGAAGCCATCTGGCCCTGGGCTTTTGTTTGTTGGGAGAATTTTGATGACTGCTTCAATTTCCTTAGTGGTTATAGGTCTGTTCAGGTTTTCTATTTCTTCCTGGTTCAGTTTTGGTAGTTGATACATCTCTAGGAATGCATCCATTTCTTCCAGGTTATCTAATTTGCTGGCATATACTTGCTCATAATATGTTCTTATAATTGTTTGTATTTCTTTGGTGTTGGTTGTGATCGCTTCTCTTTCATTCATGATTTTGTTTATTTGGGTCATTTCTCTTTTCTTTTTGATAAGTCTGGCCAGGGGTTTATCAATCTTATTAATTTTCTCAAAGAACCAGCTCCTGGTTTCGTTGATCTGTTCTACTGTTCTTTTGGTTTCTATTTCATTGATTTCTGCTCTGATCTTTATTATTTCTCTTCTCCTGCTGAGTTTAGGCTTTATTTGCTGTTCTTCCTTCAGCTCCTTTAGGTGTAGGGTTAGGTTGTGTACTTGAGACCTTTCTTGTTTCTTGAGAAAGACTTGTATTGCTATATACTTTCCTCTTAGGACTGCCTTTGCTGCATCCCAAAGATTTTGAACAGTTGTGTTTTCATTTTCATTGGTTTCCATGAATTTTTTTAATTCTTCTTTAATTTCCTGGTTGACCCATTCATTCTTTAGTAGGATGCCATTTAGCCTCCATGTATTTGAGTTCTTTCCGACTTTCTTCTTGTGATTGAGTTCTAGTTTCAAAGCATTGTAGTCGGAAAATATGCAGGGAATGATCCCAATCTTTTGGTACTGGTGGAAACCTGATTTGTGACCTAGGATGTGATCTATTCTGGAGAATGTTCCATGGGCACTAGAGAAGAATGTGTATTCTGTTGCTTTGGGTTAGAATGTTCTGAATATATCTGTGAAGTCCATTTGGTCCCGTATGTCATTTAAAGTCTTTATTTCCTTGTTGATCTTTTGCTTAGATGATCTGTCCATGTCAGTGAGGGGAGTGTTAAAGTCCCCCACTATTATTGTATTGTTGTCATGTGTTTCTTTGCTTTTTTATTAATTGGCTTATATAATTGGCTGCTCCCATGTTAGGGGCATAGATATTTACAACTGTTAGATCTTCTTATTGGATAGACCCTTTAAGTATGATATAGTGTCCTTCCTCATCTCTTATTATAGTCTTTGGTTTAAAATCGAATTTGTCTGATATAAGGATTGCCACCCCAGCTTTCTTCTGGTGTCCATTAGCATGGTAAATGGTTTTCCACCCCCTCACTTTCAATCTGGGGTGTCTTTGGGTCTAAAATGAGTCTCTTGCAGACAGCATATTGATGGGTCTTGTTTTTTTATCCAATCTGATAGCCTGTGTCTTTTGATTGGGGCATTTAGCCCATTTACATTCAGGGTAACTATTGAAAGATAGGAATTTAGTGCCATTGTATTGCCCGTAAGGTGACTGTTACTGTATATTGTCTGTGTTCCTTTCTGGTCTATGTTGCTTTTAGGCTCTCTCTTTGCTTAGAGGACCCCTTTCAATATTTCCTGTAGGGCTGGTTTTGTGTTTGCAAATTCCTTTAGTTTTTGTTTGTCCTGGAAGCTTTTTATCTCTCCTTCTATTTTCAATGACAGCCTAGCTGGATATAGTATTCTCGGCTGCATATTTTTCTCATTTAGTGCTCTGAATATATCCTGCCAGTCCTTTCTGGCCTGCCAGGTCTCTGTGGATAGGTCTGTTGCCAATCTAATGTTTCTACCATTGTAGGTTACAGATCTCTTGTCCCGAGCTGCTTTCAGGATTTTCTCTCTGTCTCTGAGACTCGTAAATTTTACTAGTAGATGTCGGAGTGTTGACCTACTTTTATCGATTTTGAGGGGGGTTCTCTGTGCTTCCTGGATTTTGATGCCTGTTTCCTTCCCCAAATTAGGGAAGTTCTCTGCTATAATTTGCTCCAATATACCTTCTGCCCCTCTCTCTCTTTCTTCTTTTTCTGGGATCCTAATTATTCTAATATTGTTTCATCTTATGGTATCACTGATGTCTCGAATTCTGCCCTTGTGATTCAGTAGTTGTGTATCTCTCTTTTTCTCAGCATCTTTATTTTCCATCATTTGGTCTTCTATATCACTAATTCTCTCTTCTGCCTCATTTATCCTAGCAGTTAGAGCCTCCATTTTTTATTGCACCTCATTAATAGCCTTTTTGATTTTGACTTGGTTAGGTTTTAGTTCTTTTATTTCTCCAGAAAGGGTTTCTCTAATATCTTCCATACTTTTTTCAAGCCCAGCTAGTATCTTAAAAATCATCATTCTGAACTCTAGTTCCAACGTCTTACTAATGTCCATATTGATTAGGTCCCTGGCAGTTGGTACTTCCTCTTGTTCTTTTTTTTTTTTTTTTGAGGTGATTTTTTCCATCTTGTCATTTTGTCCAGAGGAGAATAGATGAATGAGAGGACAAAATGCTAACAGGGTAACAATGACCCCAGAAAAATATACACTAAACAAATCAGAAGAGACCTGAAACCAGGGGAAAAGAAAGGGAAAGAAAGAAAAAAGAAAAAGATAAAAACAAACAAACAAAAACCGAAAAGACAGAATATGATCAAATATGATCAGGCTGGTGCATAGATCAGTGCCACACACTAGATTCTGGGAGTATTTTAGTCTGTTAGAAGAAAGTGCCTCCCAAAATTTTAAAGAAAGAAAAACTTATATATGCACAAAAATAAGGGTAAATACGATGAAGGGATGGACTATGACTATAAAGATGAAAATTATAAAAGATTTTATAAAAGGAATTGATAAGATAAGAAGTTGGTTGAAAAAAGATAGAAGAGGATTTTTAAAAAAAGGGGGGGGAAGAATGTGATCAGGCAGGAGACTAGAATAAAGCCATACACTAGAGATTTAGTGTATATTTTGGTCTGTTAGAAGAAACTGTACCCCAAAATTTTAAAGAGAGAACAACTTATTTATTTATATACCAAAAATAAGGTTAACTACTATGAAGGATAGAATATGACTCTAAAAATGAAAAATAAAAAAGATTTTTTTAAAAAAGGGATTGATAAGATGTTGGTTGAAAAAGGGAAAAAGAAAAATTAAAAAAAAAGAAAATAAAGGTAAAAAAATTAACTTTGAAAGACTACAGAATCATGGGAAAAAAGCCATGAATTCTATGTGCAGTATTCCCCTAGCACTGGAGTTCTGCCGTTCTCATTGATCAGTAAACTTGGTCTTGGCTGGCTGTTCTCGCTGATATTCTGGGGGAGGGGCCTGTTGCCGTGGTTCCCAAATGTCTTTGCGGGAGGGGGAATTGCCCCGCCCTTGCCAGGTCCGGGCTAAGTAATCTGCTCAGGTTTGCTCTCGGGAGCTTTTGTTCCCTGCAAGCTTTCCGTACAGCTTTGGAGGCCGAGAGTGAAAATGGCGGCCTCCCAATCTCTGCCCCGGAGGAGCCGAGAACTCGGGGCCCCACTCCTCAGTACGCCCCCAGAGAAAAGGAGTCAGTCATTCCCCTCTCCCCGGTCTCCAGCCGCACTCCGTGCTCACCCGGCCTGTGACCACGCGTTTCTATCTCTGGCACCCGACCCCATGTGGAATCTCCAAACCCAGCAGATCCCTGCAGTGCGCTCCCACACCGCTCCTCCCGGGGGAGGAAGGGGAGTCTCCCCGGATCTGCCGCTTGTTGGTTCCCTGCTGGAGGAGCAGTGGCCCGACTGTGCCGCGGATCACGGTTTATGGCAACCCCGAGCTGAGAGCCCACGCCTCAGCTCTGTCTCTGCAGCCGGCTTCCCCACTCCTATACCTGGGAGCTCTGCCACAGTCAGGCACCCCCGGTCTTTCTGTGACCCCGAGGGTCCCGAGACCACACTGTCACGAAGGGTTCCACCCCCCGCTTAGCCACCAGAGTGACGTCCCTCAGTGGAGCAGACTTCTAAAAGTTCCGATTTTGTGCTCCGCTGCTCTATCACTTGCCAGAAGCGGCTGATGGAGGCCCCCTCCCCCGCTATCTATCCTCCCGAATATCGCCTCAGATTCACTTCTCCACACGTCCTACCTTCCAGAAAGTGGTCGCTTTTCTGTTCAGAGAGTTGCTGCTATTCTTTTCTTCAACCTCCTGTTGAGTTTGTAAGTGTTCAGAATGGTTTGATCCCTATCCAGCTGAATTCCGGGGACCAGACGAAATCCAGGTCTCCTACTCCTCTGCCATCTTGCTCCTCCCCTGAAATACATAAGATTTTGCATGAAGGAGTCATGGCCACTTAGATGCTCCCTTTCTCCCTCCCTCTAGAGAACCTCAAAGGTACCTTAAGTCTCTTTATCCATAATTCTAAACATCCCCCAACAATGACACGAGCCCTGGACACTGGTGGCAAGTGGAGGCTTCACACTTGGTTGGGTTGGTCTTCTTCAGACCCCCATCTCCAGGCCTGCCAATGGGGGAGGCACTGGTGGTCTTGGCCTTTCACCTTAGGTGGGGCAGACATGTGGGCAGGGAGTGCCTGGAGGAGAGTGGGGGGTGGTGGCTCCCTGGCAGCCCACTCGGCTCCACCAAGTGGCCCAGCATTTTCCAAAGTGTCCCCAATGATTGGTCATTGTCTCTGCTGCACTTGCCTCAAAGTATATGGCACCGTCTCCCACCCAGATATCAAAACCCACAGCCCAGCAGACCCCTGCCCTTGCCCGGAGTCTAATCCCCAGCCAGGTCTTATGGGTCCTGCCACCAGTGAGCCCCTCCCAGCCTCCCTGGCTGCCCAGGGACTGTCCAGGCCCTCAGTGCACCTTTTCTCCAGGAAGGCCGCCATGATGCCCATTTCTCCTCCCTGCTCCAACATGGAGCTTCAGTCTAGGGGGGCAAGGTTGCTAAACCAACACCAAGAAACATTTAGAATCACAAAGGGCGGTGAACTGTAGGAGGCAGTGGAAGGGTGCCAGGAGAAAAAGTAAGAATGGGCTTAATCCAGACACTGGGAGGGGAAAGAGAAGGCACCTCTGAGGAAGGCAGGTTGATCCTGCAGGATCCTTTCAGCCAGGCTGAGATCTTGGATTTCATCCTCAGTGTGGGAAAGCCTTTGAGGGGTGTTAAGCCAAGGAGAGGGAGAAACATCTGACCAATATTTCACAAAGGCGGCTGGGGCTGTAGACAGCAGGTTGGTGGGGGTGGTCATGAAATCAGGGGTCCCTTCTTGTAACCCCACAAGGATGGGAGATGTCTTCAGGGCTGCCTTCAGTTATGTGCCTTCATTTATCTTCATCCTGCTTCATGATTGTGTTGAAAATCACTCCGTTTCTTCCCAGGGTAAAAAAAAAAAACAAACTGCAGGGACAGATGTATTAGCCCACTCCCCACTAATGGTCTGAACAGCTGCTGGAACAGCTCTGAGTACCATAAAGTGTCCAACCAGGATGGGAACAGGTGCGGCCATCTTTTCTAACCCAGTGACTGGCGATTTCAGTGAGTTGGCTCCAACCTGTCTACCTGCAAAGAGCCCGATTGGGCTTTTCTGCTCAATGAACAATAGGCCAAAGGGCCCAAGGCTCCAGGAGAGGCGCTCAGGGCAGCTGCGAGCAGGCATCTCGGTGCTCTCACAATGGAATCTGGATTTTACACAACAAGGGAGGCTCTCAAGCCCCATGACATCATGTTCAGGTTTGTTTTTTTTTAAAGATTTTATTTATTTATTTATTAAGACAGAGAAAGCACAAGCGGGCCAAGCAGCAGAGGGAGAGGGAGAAGCAGGCTTCTCGTGGAGCAGGGAGCCCGACGTGGGGCTTGATCCCAGGACTCTGGGATCATGACCTGAGCCGAAGGCAGACGCTTCACTGACAGAGCCCCCTAGGCTCCCCCATCATGTTCAGGTTCTAGAAGCACCTTCTTTACCTTTCTCCAAGGCTTAGCTGTGACTTTCCGGCCCCCTCTTCAAAGACACTGGGCCGAGGTGTCCCTTCAGCCTGGGGCTCGGCATGCCAGTTCCTGCCCCTTCTCTGCCTTCCTTCCCTCCTGTGTCGTGGACAGCTGCACACTCCACCAGCTCCTCGGGGCGCAACAGCCAACCTCGCTGCAAGACAGGTGAAAACCGGAAGTACACACTCTTTTCTCATCAGTCAGTCGGGCCCCAGACACGGTACTGTTGGAGCCTGGCTCTGCCACACAGAGGCTCTTGTTGGCTCTCCTGTCCCACCCATGTGAGCCAGGGAGCCTGGCAGGGTCTTAATGAGCATCTAATGGTTATTAATCATGGCTACACATAGAGCTTTAAAATTACCCATGATATGACATTTTGGAAAAGGCAAGACTCTGGAGACAGTCAGAAGATCAGTGGTTGCCAGGAGTTTGGGGCGGGGGGTGGGGGGGGGAAGGAAGGGATGAATAGGGGAAGTACGGAGGATCTTTAGGGTGAAACTATCCTGATACTGTGTTGGCAGATCTATGTCATTATATATTTGTTCAAACCCATAGAATACACATCTTTTAAGGTTCTTAGGCTCATGTCCACCGTGGTGGGCAGGGGTTACCCACACACAGCGCCAAGCCATTCTCACCCCAGCAGGGTGTCTGAGAATTCAACTCAGTCCTCATGTTAGCTACTTGGAGAGAGCATCGGATCCCACAGATTAAGGGTTCAGACTTACAAGACTGCCCCCCCATCTCCCACTTCAGACACCAGTCACCGGCCCCAGGCTGTCTGTCACCTGTGCTTCTGATGATGACTGGCTACAGTTTGGAGCAGCCAGTAACCTCTTCCTTAGGTTTGATTAATTTGCAAGAGCAACTCACAAAACTCAGGACAACACTTGTTTACGTTTACTCAATTATGAAAGGATATGATAAAGGATACAAATCAACAGCCAGATGAAGAGAAACACAGGGCGAGGTCTCCAACACACCTTCTGCCTGGCTCCGTGGCACATGGGAGCATCTTGGAGCCCCAAGCACAGAAGCTCTCTGAAAAGGGCCAAAAAGCTCACGTGTCCTGTTTCCTCCCACTCAGTTTCTGCCCTGTTATGAATTTGCATGTCTAACACACAAAAATCTTTTCTGCCTTCAGCTGAGAGGTTTCTATCATTCGATCTTTACAGTCAGAGAGGAGAAGCTCTTTGTCACGGGATCCTGGACCCTTTCGGGAGCTCAGTGCACTTGGCTGCTCATAACTCCCACTTTGGGCTAGGCGGCTGTTTCAATTTGAAAGGGATCTTCATTACAGGTTAACATCCAGGGTGAAGATGTAGGAAGTTTGTATCTGATGTCATTGTTAGCAATGACCACTGCTAGGACATTAGAAATAAGTGGCAAGCAGGGCTTTATCAGACAGTTTAGGAGGAAAAGTTAAAAAGCAAAATCAAGTATTTTCAGAGATGGCTTTGAAAAGGTTTTTGATAAATGCACTTTTATGTACTTAATTGGGTCAGTGAAATGCATGGACTTTTGTGTTTCTTAAGCACTAAGACACTTTTCTCATCTGGAGAATTTAAAGGGAAAGGTTACATTTATTTACATTTGTATCCTTTCTCCTCTTTTAGACTTTAAAATTTTAAAGGTCAAGGGTCTTC
This sequence comes from Halichoerus grypus, assembly GCF_964656455.1. NCBI lineage: Eukaryota > Metazoa > Chordata > Mammalia > Carnivora > Phocidae > Halichoerus > Halichoerus grypus. The sequence continues at coordinate 93,329,310 of NC_135718.1, read as the reverse complement.
TGATCCATCTTTGTATCTCCCCCCCCCCCCCCGCAACCCTTCCCCCATTGGAATTGGGCACAGAATCAGGGCTCAACAAATGCTTTGAACAAGCCCAGAGCAAGGAATCTCAAACGAGGACAGGGAGTAGGAGATGGGCTTCGAAATAGCACAGTTGATACATTTCTTATCATTATGTGACAAACTACGTCACTCAAAACATTGAGCTCCTGCCATGTGCCTGGCAGAGTTGTAGGCACCAGGGATAGTCACTGGCAGAACTCACCAAACTCCCGACATGCTCCCGTTCTCAGAAAGGCGGGCGGTGGGGATATGAAGAAGCCGAATGCATCCCGGGAAAATTTCGAGACAAAAATACAGACATTTGCACCCTTCCCCCCGTACTCCCCACGCTAAGTTCTTTGTTCCCTTTTCCTCTGGAAATAGATGTGACTAGGAAAAAAAACAAGGCAAGGAAAAAATCCTACTCTCTGAATGGTCACCTGGAGTTCACATACTTATGTCACCTAATCTTGCAAGCCTGCGGTATGAATGGCATTATTGCCCTTCGGTAGGTAAAGAAGTCAAGGCTCGGGGAGAACGGTGACTTGCCCAGAGTCACACCGCAGGTAAGACGCAGAGCTGGACCACATTCCCCAGGTCACCAGCCCCCCAGTGTTGGGGCTTCACGGTTTAGCACCCCGTGTCCCCAGGAAGGAAGCCGCCTGGGGGCTTGGGGCCGGTGGGGAGAGACGGTTCATCTTGGCCCAGACGCTGGCACTGGACTCTCAGAAATGAGCGTGGTGGCAAGCAAGGCGGCCAACGCGTCAACCAAGCCGCCCAGACCCTGAATGATGGCTGCCCCCAGGCTGGTGCAGAGTGAGGCTATGCCAGCCCCCCCGCCCCCCCAGCTACTGCCACGGCCCCTCTCGCTCTCAGAGATGTCAGCGTGCCAACCCGGCGGACCCCAGAGGCAGCAGAGGGAGCCGAGCCCCCGGGGCCGGGAGAAAGACCCAATCTTCCCCTGCTGCGACTGCTCAGGCCTCAGCTTTGAACTGGCTGAAAGACCAAAGACCAAAGGCCGTTTCACAATTAGGAGGTTCTTGAGTTACTTTAGGATGAAAAAACCTCCCAGGATGATAAAGTTATATGGCCACTGCTCTGGGCTGAATGTTCGTGTCCCCTGCAACATGTATATGTTGAAATCCTAACTCCCAGTGTGGTGGTATTAGGATGTAGGCCTTTGGGAGGTGATTAGGTCATGAGAACGGAGGAGCCCCCGTGGATGGGATTAGCGCCCTTATAGAAGAGGCCCCAGAGAGCGCCCCCCCCCCGCCCCCACCATGTGCGGAGGTCACAGCAGGAACGGGACCTCTATGATCCAGCAAGCAGGCCCTTGAGAGAGTTCAACCACAGTGGCGCCTTGATCTTGGACTTCCCAGCCTCCAGCACTGTGAGAAATATATTTCTGTTGTTCGGAAGCCCCGCAGTTTGTGGGATTTCCCTAGAGCTGCTTGAGCGCATGAACACAGCCGCCCTGTCTGCAACACGCGGGTGCTAATAAGCGACTCCTGTTTGACTGGCTTCCCGCCCCCCCCGCCCTGGCACCCCGATTTAGAGGTCATCTGACTTTGCAAAATCCCCTCCTGTGTTTGGGGGTCCCCGGGGTTGGTAGTATGGGCTCTGAGTCCTCTCGTGTTGTTTGGCCCCTTTATTGTTTGCTGCCCACGAAGCCATCTGGGGCTGTGGCACGCCCCTGTTGCAGTCGTCGAGGGACGCCCGGAGTGGAGCTGGGCTTCACACAGAGGCCGAGGAGAGCGCCTCTCTTCCTCCGCCCTCTGTGCGGAATTTTAGGACCCGCGTAGTGAGCACCAAAGCCTGAGTGGCGAGTCCTGCGCGAAAGCAGACCCCGTGAATTCTGTCCGCAGTACCTCTCTGCAAAGGCACCAGGGGAGGGACATCGGGGGTCCTCCTCGTGCTCATTGATTCTGTTGTCTCAACTCTTCTCCCAGACTTCACACCCTCCCCCTGTCTTCCGACCAAACTGCCCCGCCTCCTCCATCATCTTCCCTGCTCAGACAGGAGAGTCTCGGCCTCATCCCAGGCCGAGACCCCTGCGAGTTTGGCTTTACCCAGCAGACAAGGGGAAGCCTCTGATGGGCTTTGAGCCGAGAAGGACCCTCATCGTTAGGAAGATTCCTCCTGGCGCTGGTCCCCGGAATGGGCTGGTTGGGAGAGAAGCTCTTCTTGCTTCTAGCCCAGAACTGAAAGCCCAGATTCAGTTCAAGACAGTGGCGCACTGGTGCCACCTGGAGGCCGCCAGCCTCAATTACAGAAGTAGTTGACCAATCGCAAATCAGAAAGTCACCGAGTGGCTTTTCTGTGCGGCCAGGAAAACATCTTGTTTATTTGGACTGGGCCAAAAGAACAAGGCTTCAAGGAGGTGCTGTGCTAGACACTGGAGGGGTGGCTCCTTTCTATAAGGAGATTCTTGAGTTACTTTAGAACTAAAACCTCCCATGATGGGCAGGAGAGACACCCCCCCACCCGACTGAAATCTGTCCCACAACAGATTTGCCAAAATAAAGGGGAGTCATTGTTCAGAGGAAGGAAAGGGGCATGTTTTTGTTTCATGTGACACATTCCAGGGGCGCGGTGGCACCTGCTTTAGAAGTCCTCACCTGCGCTGGAAAGAGGAGGAGACTCTTGGACAGAGAGAGTGGAGAGGTTAACACATGGAGGATGGCGCTCGTTTCTCGGCTACCTTTCTTTCCCTAATGTTCCTGTCCTTTACAACACAGCCCAGGAAGCAAGTAGCAGGTAGGGGATACTAGAGATCGGAATGAAGCAGTTTTGAAAATGAGGACTAGGCCTAACCCTCTGGATCTCCCTCTTCCTGCCAGAAACCCCTTGTTTACAGACTTCAGTATATAATGCTTGTAATATTGTGTGCTTTCTTTCTCCCTTCTTCCAAAACAGGAGCAAAGTATTCCTTATTGGCTTTCTCCGGGTCACTGAGTCATGGGAAGTTTATTATATTATGGCTAAAATCTCTCTTGCCATTCACTCCATCTCCTTCCCTCATACTTGATGTTTTCTTAACAAAGTTTCTCAGTGGAGACAAGCAACGTCATTTCTCTGCGTCTTTGCCAAGATTGCGCTGGACTTCGGCTTCTGGCTGGATGGGAACTTACAAGCAGCCTGAGATCTGCCATCCTGATTTGCACAGGAAGAAAGGGAGAGTAGTTTACTCACTCAGGACTCAGGCAGCCCTGTGAGGTTTATATTGTCACGTGCGTTTTCAAGATAATGAAAGAGAGGCTCAGAGAATTCTTTGGCCGAGGACACACAGCTAGCAAGTGGAGAAAGTAGGATTTGAAATCCTACCCTTGCCTGACTCCAGATCCACCTTGCTTCCTGCACCATAGGAATTTAGGGAGAGGAAACCCCAAAGGGTTAAAGAAAGCAGTGGGGGCCCTAAAGATGAGAGGAAGATGGGTTGGGTCTCAGGGCATATGGGGGGTATGTTGAGGGTACCCCAACATTGGTTATGGGGATGTGAGCATGAGGGGAGGTGCTGGGGAAAAAGAAAGGTCAGGCCCAGGAAGGGTAGCAGTCAGATTTGGGGTGGCCCCAAGTCAAATGGTTAGGAGGAAGTCCTAGGAAGGAATTCTGCCTCCAGAACTTTCTGAAAAGCCAGTGTCTATGCCTTGTCCCCACCACCGTGGTCCTTAACTTCTGTGACATTCCCCCCTTTCTTCTCCCCATCCCCTCCCTCTTCCCACACCAGGCCACTTTCTTTTTGTTTGCTTTCCTTCATTGCAGGGAACATCCTGGAGACTGGGGGAAAGCTCAGGCCTCTCCTCTTCTGACTGAATATCATGTAACACCTTTCACTTACTCTTCTGTTAAGGGCAAAATATGTGCTATAAAATCAAAGTTCGTGTTCCGCAATTGGCTTCCAAGAGGGCTGGGCTATCTTTACCATGTTTTCCTTTGAAACTGCCTCTGAGCTTTGTCTTGCCTCCATTCCCCCCCTCAGAAGTGACAGTGTCCAGAGGCTGAGTCACAGGGAGGGGGTGGGAGGCATCCCCAAGGAGACAGTGATGAGTTTGGAGACCGGTCACGATGAACACGTAAGTGGCTTGAGTAAGTGAGTACATGTAGGGAGGGTGATGGGAGCCATGTTGGAGAAGTGACAGGAAGCCAAAGGGTATGGTTGGGAAGGACCTTGAGGCATTGGTGGGGCACTGGGTTATAACTGGAAGTATAGTATCAGCTCAGAGTGTTTAAACATGTAAACAGATAAATATGTTAAAAAAAAAACCCACAGGCCAAACATGGCCCCACAAGGCCAAGTCACAAAATCGGAGCTTACCACCTGACCTAACTGCACTTTCAAACTCCCCCAGTCCCGTCAGTTTTGGCTGATCAGGAATTTTCTGACTGGTACCAATGAAGTCATCGGTCACATGGGTCCCCTCTACCCCCAAAGGAAGATCATCCACCTAGTAAGTCCCCCTTGGGTCTTCCTGCTATTAAATAAGAAAAATTATGCCAAGTACATTTTAAAGATCTAATTGGCTCCGTTAATCAATTCATGAATCAGGCAGCATCCCATCTAGGAAGTAGAGGGGAGCTCCACTAAGCTACAGAAAAGGAAAGGTTGGAAAGGTATTGAGGGAGCAGAGAAAGGGAACTATTAGCAAAGAATCTGTTGTTTTATGCAAGGTCACCCACCAAGGCGAAGGGAAGGGTCTATCTGTAAGCTTCCAAGTGCTGACCAGGAGATCCTTCTGCTGACTGGTGAAAGGTTACATTCCTGGGGGGATGAAACTGCAGTTAGGTTAGGTATCAAATCTTGGTTTACTGACTTGAGCCTTAACCTAAGTGATGCCATTTTGGGCCTGTGGGGTTTTTTTCCACACCACCAAGGGAAGGCGACCTTGCTTGGAACAATTCTTTTTTTTCTTCTGCTAATAACTTCCTTGCTCCACCCTTCTTCCTATAAAAAGCTTCTATTTTGTACAACTTCCTCTGAGATCCCCTCTGCTTGTGAGATAAGATGCCACCCAATTCACAAATCACTCAATAAAACCAATTAGATCTTCAAATTTACTCAGCTGAATTTTTGTTCTTTAACAGATATATATCTGGATATATATGTGTTCATACACACAGATATATACATGTGTGGAAGTACATATATATATATGCATACAAACAAATCCTAGCTCTATCAGCTTAGAGGTCCCAGAAACAATAACATCTCAGCAGCAGTGAGCACATGGAACACCCAATCTTGGTTTCTAAATACCATTCTTTACTAAAAAGAACCAGTAAATGGCTGATTCCAGGGATAGAACAGGAACAAGGTGAGCCTGGAATATCTTCTTGTGCCAGAAAATAAGGAGATGCTTGAAGAATGATGGAGGCATGTCAAAAGGACACAGGAGCCAGCTGAAGGAGATCCCACTGGCTAAATCTCAGAAAGTCTAAACATCAAAATAATATAATAGTATCAGATTTGACTTATTAAATAAAATAAGAATCCATATTGATAAATAAATGAATGAATAAGTACATGGTGTGTGTGTGTGTGTGTGTGTGTGTATGAAAGTTCTTTCTTACAGTAGGCTGGCTACCAAGTAATAAATGTAGAAGGAAATAATGGAAATAAAAACAACAATATGGCACCATTGTGGTGTTGAGTTATTCAGATGGGGTCATCAATGAATGCTAAGTCTGATGAGTGGAGCTTATAAGGAGTAGGATGTTGGAATCATCTCAGAAGATCTCTCCACAAAATGGTTATCATTGCTAAGGCATAAGTAGTGACTTGATGGGGGAGAAGTTTGGAAGACACCAATATGACCAACTGATCAAGATTAATGTCACCATTGATGTAATATGAAGAGCCCAGCATCCTTTCTGTGGTGTTGCTGCCAAGTAAGCCTGATGAGGTCTGACCAAAAGGAAATAGCAGATGGAAACAGGTCTAGGGTCATCCTACACAATAAAAGGCCTATGTTCTTTAAAACTGAAGGACATGAAAGACAGATGAGAAATTCCGAGAAATTATTCCATATGGAAGGAGATTGAAGCAATGTGGTAAGTGCATGTAATGTGTGTTCTGGACTGATTGGATCCTGGACCAGAAAGGACACAGAGACATGGTTGGCTGAGCTGGCAAAATCTGGATGGGGTCCGGATTGGCTGGTCGTGTTGTGCCAATGTTGATTTCCTCACTTGGAGGGTCTGTACTCATTTCCGAGGCTGCCATCATAAATCACCACAAAGTGGGGGGCTTCAAATGGCAGGATATTTATTCCCTCACAGTTAGGGGGGGCTAGAAGTCCAAAATCAAGGTGTCAGTCAGTAGGGTTGGTTCCTTCTGGAGACTGAGGGAGAAACTGTACCAGGCCTTTCTCGTACGTTCAGGAGGTTGTTGGCAATTCTTGGCATTTCTTGGTTTGTGCACCATCACTCCAACCTCTGCTTCCATTTTTATGTGGCCTTCTCTATAGGTCTCTCAGTCCCTCTTTGTTCCTGTCCTCTTATTATATGGACATCAATCTACAGGATTTTGGGCCTACCCTAAACTACCAGGATGATCTTAACTCAAGATCCTTAATTACATCTGCAAAGACCCTATTTCAAAATAAGGTCACATTCTGAGGCTCCAGGTGGGCATGAATTTTTAAGGGAACACCATTCAACCCCCAGCAGGGATGTATCCAGAAATATGCCCTAAAGTTTCAAGGGCAACAGGGCATTATGACTGTGGCTTGCCCTCAAATGATTCAGAAAGTGGTGATGCAGGAGTCAAGAATTCTTTGCATCCTACTCTTGCCACTTTCTATACCCTTGAAATTATTTCAAAATAAACCATTTAAAAATTTTCTCAAAGCTGCTTTTGATATTATTTAAGGTTTTCATGAGAGAAACATTCAGGAGAGAATGAAACAAGATGTCAAATGCTTGCACTCCCACAGATTCTGCCATAGCTCCCTATCTTGTCTGAGGGTCTCAAAGATGGGGACAGCCCTCCTTAACTGGGCAGGAAGGAGCACGAGAACTCCGGGTCTTCTAATGCCTTGCCTTTGTGCCTTCTCCAAGGGCTTTAAGTATTCTTTTTGGGTGGATATGATCCATTTCCAGAGGGAACTGATAAAGAATTTGGTCATGACCAAATGAGAAGTTTTGCTCCAGCTGAACTTAGAGAAGTAGAGGGGCTTCTTGGGTTCACAAAGCTGACAGCCCACTGCTGTGCACCCAGGGCTGGCGCCCCCCATGGTCCTAAGGACCACCCATCTTTGACTTTTTGCACCTACTTTGTCTTTCCTGATTTTTTTCCTTTTATTCTTATCAAAGAAAGAGATATGTAATTCCTTTGCCCACATTACACATATTTCTACTCTTAATCTAAAATCTATCTCCCATGCCTTTAACCCTTTAATTTAGCTGATTAAAGGGTTTCACCTTCTATATTCCTGCTTTAAATCTCAGACAGTTGATCTTTTATGGTTTTTCATTACCTTTCGGGTTTAGTGGGTAGTTTATTTTATTTTATGTTTCACTGTTTTTATCTTATTTTTCTTATGTTTAATTTCAATTTTTAATCTGTCAAACTCCCGTAGCACCTGTATTAGCCTGCCCTAACTTTTTCATTTCCTTTTCTTTCCCCCATCCTATAATCACGGGCTTTGTCAGTAACTGTAAAGAAGGATGGTCCCAGGGGTGGGGGGGTTCAGAGCTGATGACAGCTCTCTCTGAAGCCTCTGGTCTGTTCCCACTGCAGCCCCCCAGCCTGCTGAAGGCTGCCCTCCCAGAATCCTCACCCTGTGTGCGGAAACTTCATCCATCCCAGGGCTATAATTTACTTGGAAATCTTGTTCATATCTTACATAATCCAATCCTTTGTGTTTTAAAATCAGTGGTCAATATCTGGCCAAGCTTCATTGAGTGAAATGCGCTGCTGACCTGGAACATGTCAGAAGCCAGAAGGACATGGTCAAGGTCACAGCAGCCCAGCCTGGACTTGGTTGACCCATTTGGTCCTGAACCTTGGATAGGTACACTGCAGAGGCACAGTTACCAGGCCCATGGCAAGACTTGGTTTCCTATCTATTTCCTATCTATTTCCAATCTGCTTATTTCCAAACTGTGCTGCCTCCCTTCCGGGCTGTCTACAAAAGGTTGCTAGGTGGATGGTCCTCCTGCTGCCTTCCCTTCTCAGGACAGTCCTGGAAAAAAAGGTTAATATGGAGATTATTCTGAATGGATTTTTTTTTAAAGATTTTATTTATGTATTTGTCAGAGAGAGAGCACAAGTGGGGGGAGGGGCAGGCAGAGGGAGAAGCAGGCTCCCCGCTGAGCAAGGAGGCTGACGTGGGACTCGATCCCAGGACTCTGGGATCATGACCTGAGCCGAAGGCAGACCTTAACCGACTGAGCCACCCAGGTGTCCTTGAATGGATTTTTTTTTTATAACAACCATCAGTTTCCTCCACGGTGAACCTCTATTATTAGGATCCATTCTATACTTCCCAGATGCACTTGAACACTCGTATATAGAGAATAGAAGGCCCATTCTCTCTCCAGATCATGAACCTTTCATTCCCTGCCCCTAAATCTCTCTCCCACCCCCTGACTTTCCCTCTGCCATTCCTCACATGACCTACCGGGGATCACTAGCTTTTGCCATTCCCCCCAGGATGCAATACGGGTTTTGCTTTACAATCTTGGCTCATATGGGGGAACGAGGGGAGAGTTTCAAAGACTTTCTCTCTTCCTTCTTAACTATAATAGCTGCTACCCCAAAGGCCAAGGAACCAATGCAAAGGTAAAGCCAACACCAAGTATGACCATCACGATGATATATTCATGTTCTAGACAAATGACCATCAAATGGGTCAGTGGGCCCAGTGGACTCACTGCAAACCAAGACTTGGGCCAGAATTCCACTTATCACCTGGTCACCATATGCTTCCATTCTATAACAGAGGTGCCATGATCATGCTTCATGACTCTGAGGATGATGGATGTCATTATCCAAGAAAATAACTACAAGGATCTTCGGAGAAAGACCAAGACAAACAATGCTTCATTCAATTGTGATGTTGCAGGGTTTTTCCTCATGAGGACCCAGCCTCTTCTTCAGTCAATGGGTTCTGAGTCTGAAAATGATCTCAGGTCCAGAAAATGAACAAAAGATCATTACTTTTAATTCTGGCAGGTGCCTCTGTCCATATTTTATTTTTTCGTTGTGTAAATGAACAATGCCCTTGTTTGGTGCCCATCTACAGTGTTAGAAACACTCTGTTCTATTAACCATCTCCATAACCTTGTGCTGGCCTGATCCCTTAGCTGACCAGCTGGCCTGGCCACTCATTTTAATCATTGTACCACCTTACTTCTGACAGTTAAGTATAGCCACTCTATTATTTTGGGATTTTATCATTCTCACCAGGGCCCCAGATTCTGTCATGGGAGCCCTACCATCAGTGCTGGCCTACCAAGTACAGTTGCCACTGAGCTTTTCAACAACTTGGTGTCCTTCTTCCCAGTTCATTCCTTATCACTCTAGTAAGTGGAGTGTCCTTCAGATGCCTACCTCTTACCTCCTGTGGAATACATTGTTTTGGGTGGGTTTTCCAATCTTACAAACTGTGGATATATGCCAGCATGCCCATTTCTCTGGCTCTTTTGATCTTTTCATCCACTTCCTGCCACAAAAGTCTGGTTCATGTACTTGCCTTAACATGGGCCATTGCTTTCTCCATCCTTCTATGAGATATACCTGGCCGCTTATTTGTTCTGTCTCCTGGGACCCTTGCCAGAGTATTAAATCTTGTATCCTAGAAGAATGCTCCCATTTCTATAAAATTCCCCTTCCCAACTTTATGTTCTACTCTTGTGTTAAGAATGTATCCAGGAGTTGTTTACTTGTGTATAGCAATGAAGAACTGTCATGAAGGAAGAAGTTGATGCTCAGATTCCTAGAAAGAGGAGACATGGCACATCATGCAGAGCCACCTGGGTAAGGATGAGGGACGGTCAGGAGTCAGAAGAAGGAGGGGGAGAATATGTCCCAGATCCTTTACTGGGGTTTTTGCAGGAAGAAATAGGTGAAGCAGAAAAGGTACTCTGAGTTAAGGTTACAGTTGGAGATTTTGGGTAATTTCAGCAGACTGTAAGGGTGGTCTACACTCATCTGGCTCCTGGCTCTGGGGTGATTTAGGGCAGGGGAGATATTGGCTTGGTGCGTGGGTTTGATAAAGGAGACAGTGGGGGATAGAGGCTTGGTTGGGGGATTGGTTGGTTTGCATAGGAAAAACATCCCTGAGTCATTTGCTGTCTCTAGGAATTAGCTTGCCCCAGCAGTAGCCGTCTCTCCAGGATCAAGGCCCCTGAATGCCAGTGTATCAAGAATACAGAAAATAAGAAAATACAATCAGGAAAACCCCAATCTGCCCCTCCCTCCACTGTCAGTGGTCAGCTCTAAATGCACCCTGCTGCCTCCCTCCAGCACCTGTTGGCTCATCCCGCAGCTCCTTCAGCACATGGCCCCTTTTTTCCCTCAGCAGGTTCAGCACTTCCCCAGCCAGGTTACAGTATGACTTCATGCTCGTCATCAGCCTCAGGCCCAAAAGGGCAGAGCCTAATGAGGGTTCCCACTGGCCTGCAGGGGAACGGCCTCTGCAGAGTCTTTGGGCCAGTGCGGTGGATGCTAGCCCTTCATGTGGAGACGGGGGCCAATTCCGCAGGCCCTGGGGGCTCAGGGAGCCGGATTCTGAAGCACACCACCCCAGATGTCCCCACCTCATATCTCCAGATCCCATCCTTTACTAATTAGGGCCCGGCCCTGGACAGAGCAGACCTACCTAGGTTGAGAGTTCAGCTCTCTCTGGAGCTCCTAAGATTAAATCCCGGGCTGATCCTCAGCTTTTACCGCCCTCTAGCGACAGGAGCTATGCCTTCCTTTACATGCTGCCGAGAAGGCCTGACTTTCACACCCACCTTGTAATTTGTGCAAACACTGGGTTAGCCTGGTGATGGGTATTAAAGAGGGCACGTTCTGCACGGAGCACTGGGTGTTATACGCAAACAATGAATCATGGAACACTACATCAAAAACTAATGATGTAATGTATGGTGATTAACATAACATAATTAAAAAAAAAAAGCCTTTCCTTTTCCAAAGCAGCAAGTGCCCCCTGCCACAGTCATCCAAATCCATTGTCCTTCCAATTCCTATTCCCCCCATAGTTCTTAAATGCCTAACACATGTCATATACTAGTGCATTTCCTTTCTCGGGTATACCATCCACATTAACTACTGGCAAAAGTTTCACCAATCACTCTGCTACCTTTCACTGGGCTAAGCTGTGCCTCAACTGCTAGCAGCTCCGAGGTCGACTCTGCCAGCCTGACAGCAGGTGGTTCGGCTGCAGAGTCCCATCTCAGCATCTGCTCCTTGGACTATTCCTGACAGCAGCAGTTACAGGTTGATTCCCTGGGAAACTGTCTGTGAGGTGGAGATTAGCAGGTAGGAAGCTTATTAGAGTGCACTCTTGGGATTAACACCCCTGGAGAAAAAGAAGGAAATGACTGGAAGGAGAAGTTGGACTGTGCCAGGCTTTCAAGAAAGCCTCAGTTGACCCCTGAGGAGCTCTAATACTGGGATGCCCCTTCAGAGTTTTCATGATTGGGGGCAACAAGTCTGAGCCTTTATACCCTGCAAAGAACTGTCACTGGATACAGGATGCCCCAGGAAGAGGACATGACCTTGGGCAAGATGGCCCTCTGCAGCCAAGACTAATTTCTGGAGGGCCGACAGCTGAAGGCTCTCAGCCAGCATCACTCCCAGAGTCCTTCATATCTGCAAGGGAATGGGAATGGAGACCATACCATCTTGCACCTTGCAATCTGGACATGATTGCATGAGCACATGAACACTTAATGTGCTCACTCCCCCATCAAGGTGCATGCTGTCTGCTTGGACATATGGTCTCTCTTCTATGATTCTTTAACTTGTATTTACATTGCATCCTCCATGACAGAATTATTTAACTTTAGGACCTTAAATACCAGGAATTGTGATGGGTCTAAAAGGCAAGGAATAAGAATGGGAGCATCATTTTCCCCTGGGTAATTTTTCTAGAGACAGACATGCTAACCTAAATGGAGTATTTCTCACACTTATTTAAGAACAGGATCTGGAAGCTCAGAACACAGGGGGCTGGTAATTTTGCTTTGCAGAACTTGAGAGACACGGTTGGACAACCCTACCCACCAGGATTCTGTTATCAATGGGAAGAGCAACTCGACACTACATTAACATTTCACCCCTGCAGATATGCTAATCACTTGATAAGTTGGTTGACATTTGAGATTCTGAAAGTAGGGGAATGGAACCCCCCTTCCACCATTCTCGTTCATTTCATAAAGGAGTTTTGTGGAGAGGAGTAGTTCCTTCTTGACAGAGAAGACACTTATTACAAAACATGGCTCGACACAAGAGGATCATTGGCTAGCTCCTGAAGATGTTTTTCATAGACCGTCTTTGCCACAGGGGAATCTGGCCTATGTTTTCATGGCTGCTCTTCAATGTCACAGTTGCTGGGTTTCTCTGGAGCTAGGCCACCTCAGGTGTCAATGAAAAGGAACTGTTTCAAGTTCAGCCTAAACCCATGGACTGTGAGGCCAGAGGGAGTCATTCTGACTCACAAGACTGAAATGATGTGTGTTTGGTAGCCATGGTGCTTTCCTGGTCCCCAGGAATTCCAGGGCACGTAGCTAGCTGAATGTTCCAGGGGTGCTTAGAGGTAGTTAACATCAGCCTGTGGAGAGGAGAGCCTAAAGATGGGGCCTGAGTTTGTGGTTTGTTTTGTTTTTTATTTCATTTTATTTTTTTAATAAATTTTATTTGTGACAACATTTTATTTTATTTATTTTTTAAGTAAGCTCTACACCCAACATGGAGCTTGAAATCATGACCCCAAGATCAAGAGTCACATGCTCTACCAACTGAGCCAGCCAGATGTGCCTCCATTTTATTTTTAAGTCAGAAGAAAAATCAATTTTTCAATTAAATTTTATCATAAATATCAACAATGTAATAATATGTTCGGGTTTACCTTGTTGTTCCCCCCACCACACACACATCAATGTTCTTAAGAGTAAAAAGACATTGGTTTTGAAGACAGAGAAGAGAAGGAAAGCCCAGCTTGTAAGATGAGCATGGGCGCCATTTGCACATTACTATGTGTCTGTATTTTAGGATGGCAAGATTTAGCAAATAATAATACAGATGCCCAATTAAATGTGAATTTCAGACAAACAACAGTTATTTTTTAGTATAAGTATAGCCCAAATTTATCCATGGCATCCCATGAAATATGTCCCCAGTAGTGCATGGCATCTTTTACTTTATCTGGCAATGTTACTGGATTTCCAAGTGAAAATTGTTGGGTTTTGCTAAGAGGTTTGCAAGGTCAGGAGGACCAATAATGTAGCTACCTGTGGACCTGTGGCAGTAAGAAGGGTAATGAATCCAAAGAACCACAGAGAAGAGACAAAGAGGAGTTGAAGAGGCTAGGAAGTTGGGGGAGTAGGAAGACCCTAAGCTTACCTCATCTCATGGATACAACTAGATAACTAACACCCACATCTAATAAACTAGAAAATGGCCTGAAGATTGGCAGAACAACCTCCACAACTAAATGTAGAGAAGAGGCTACCTCCAAGAGGGTAGGAAGGGCAGAGATGAAGTCAGGAGCTAAAAGGACTCATGGGACCATCCAGGAGGGAGGGACCTGAGGGTGTGGAGAAGGGAAAGGAGCAGACCCTCACACCAGGGAGCCCATAAAAGAAAGACAAATCCCTATGACATTTGGCTTTGAAAACCAGGGGACTCAATTTCATGAGTTCTTACAACCAGTGGAACTTAAAGCCTGGAACTTTACAAATCAGTGGGCTTGGCTCTGGGAGAGCCAGGAGGGTGAGAGGAAACTGAGTCCCTGCCCTTAAAGAGTAGCGCAAAAAACAGCCTGCTAAAATAGAGCATAGAACCAGCAGATTGAAAATTGCCTGGGGCATACAGGAGGGAGAGTTATTTATTACTCTCAGAGCATGTCCCAAGGGACAGAGATCACTGGGCGACTCCTCCAGGAACAAAGGAGCAGGCAGGCACCATTTCACTCATCTGCCCCTCCCAGCATAAACACTTGGCAGCCACCGGCAGCAACCAGGGCAGTGCTGACATTCACTACCTAAGTTGTTTATATCCAGTCCCCCCACTCTCCCCTGGCTTTGGTGGATCTGCCCCCTCCAACACAGCCTGCCTCAGTACCAGTGCTGCAAGTCTTCTCCAGAAGACCAGCACAAACCTGGCCAACACCCAGTCTCTCCACATAAGAGCTTTGCAGGGCTTTGAGTCCCGAGATGGCAGGGTGGTGAGCCCCCTCCCCTGGAGGACCAGCACACACCTTGTTAAAACTGTGCACCCCACTCCAGCTGGCCCTGTCCCCTCTGCTGGCCTGCAAACCTTGTGAGCACTGCGTGCCCCGCCCACTCCAATACACTCTTGGTGGGCGCCCATTCAAACCAGGGCCATAAGCCTGCTAGCATGCAAGCAGCCCCAACAGGGACCAGCACCACTCCAAAGTGATTCCTGCTTCAGGGAGAGGGAAAGAAACTACAAACACCAGTCAGACTGTGGCCCCAACAGTGGGCTGGGGGCAGACAGTTGGGCTGATTACAGGCCCTGCCCAGCAATGAAAGTTTTTCAGGGGACACATAGGAAAAGAGCCCTGCAGTTTGGTGCTACTGCATCTCTAGCAGATGCCTGGTGTGACTCAAGCCCAAGGCAGTCCCAGACTGCTCCACTAACCACAGGGACCAAACACTGCCCATAACAGGCAAAGAGAGCCACTGCAGATGACCGGAATGACAGAAAGAGCAGTCAAGCCACGACAGTAGGGCGCCTGCAACACACACAGGAGACACCCTGAAGTGCCAGGTTCCTGTCAACAGGGGACACTGCGCGACAGGGCACTATATGACCTCTTCTCCATAAGACCATTTCCTTCAAGAACAGGAGACATAGATGACTTTCCTAATACACAGAAACAGACACAGAAAGTTAGACAAAATCAAGAGATAAAGAAATATGTCCCAAATGAAAGAACAGGACAAAAACTACAGCAAGAGACCTGTGAAAAATGGAGGTACTAGGCCTGATAGGGAGTTTAAAGTAATGATCCTAAAGATACACACTGGACTTGAGAAAAGAGTGGAGAACATCAGTGAGACTGTTAAAAAAGAGACCAAATGCATAAAACTGTTAATAGCAAACATAAAGAAAATAATCAATAGTAATATAATAATAGTAGGGGACTTTAACATCCCATGCACATGAATGGACAGATCATCCAAGCAGAAAGTCGATAAAGAAACACTGGCATTGAAAGACACACTGGGCCAGATGGACTGAACAGATATACTCAGGTCATTACATCCTAAAACAGCAGAATACACATTTTTTTTTCAAGTGCACATGGAACATTCTCCAGAATAGATTACATATTAGGCCACAAAACAAGTCTCAACGAATACAAAAAGATTACCACAATGCTGTGAAACTCGAAATCAGCCACAAGAAAAAAATCTGGAAAGAGTACAAATACGTGGAGTTTAAATAACATGCTACTAAACAATAAATAGGTCAACCAAGAAATCAAAGGAGAAATAAAAAAGTACATGAAAACAAATGAAAATGAAAGCACATTGGTCCAGGGGCACCTGGGTGGTTCAGCTGGTTAAGTGTCTGCCTTCGGCTCAGAGTCCTGGGATCGAGCCCCACATCAGGCTCCCTGTTCAGCGGGGAGTCTGCTTCTCCCTTTCCCTCTGCTGCTCCCCCTGTTTGTGTGCTCTCTCTCTCTCTGTGTCAAGTAAATAAATAAAATCTTAAAAAAAAAAAAAGAAAGAAAACACAATGGTCCAAAATCCTTCGGATACAGCAAAAGTGGTTCTAAGAGGGAAGTTTATAGCAGTACAGGCCTACCTCAAGAAACAAGAAAAAACTCAAATAAATAACCCAAATTTATACCTAAAGGAACTAGAAAAAGAGCAAACAAAACCCCAAACCAGCAAAAGGAAGGAAATAACAAAGATTAGAGCAGAAATAAATAATATAGAAAAACAAACAAACAAAATAGAACAGATCAATGAAACCAGGAGCTGGTTCTCTGAAAATTTGTTTAGCAACAGATTGATAAACCTTTACCCAGACTCATCAAAGAGAGAGAGAGAGAGAACTCAAATAAACAAAATCAGACATAAAACAGGAGGAATAACAACTGAAACCACAGAAATACAAAGGATTGTAAGAGAACCTAATGAAAAATTATACAGCAACAAACTGGACAACCTAGAATAAATGGATAAATTCTTAGAAACATATAAAGTACCAAAGTACCTGAAGCAGAAAGAAATAGAAAGTTTCAACAGACTGATAACCCACAATTAAACTGAATCAGTGATCAAAAAACTCCCAATGAACATAAGTTCAGGACCAAATGGCTTCACAGGCAAATTCTACCAAACATTTAAAGAAGAGTTAATACATATTCTCCTCAAACTATTACAAAAAATAGAAGAAGGAAAACTTCCAAATTCATTCCATGAGGCCAGCATTGCCCTGATCCCAAAACAGATAAAGACACACCAAAAAAGAACCACAGGCCAATATCCCTGATGAACATAGATGCAAAAATCCTTAACAAAACACTAGCAAACCAAATCTGACAATACATTAAAAAAATCATTCACCACGATCAAATGGGATTTATTCCTAGGATGCAAGAGAGGTTCAATATTTGCAAATCAATCAACATGGTTCATCACATCAACAAAAGAAAGGATAAAAATCATGTGATCATCTCAGTAGATGCAAAAGCATTTGACAAAGTACAACATTCATTCATGATAAAAACCCTCAACAAAATAGGTTTAGAGGGAACATATCTCAACATAATAAAGGCCATATACCAAAAA
Organism: Halichoerus grypus; assembly: GCF_964656455.1. Lineage (NCBI taxonomy): Eukaryota > Metazoa > Chordata > Mammalia > Carnivora > Phocidae > Halichoerus > Halichoerus grypus. The sequence goes on along the minus strand of NC_135718.1, from coordinate 93,312,270 downwards.
TCAACAGCTAACATCATACTCAATGTTGAAAAACTTAAAGCTTTTTCCCTAAGATCAGGGACAAGACAAGGATATCTTTTCTCTACACTTTTATTCAACATAGTACTGGAAATCTTAGGCAGAGCAATCAGACAAGAAAAAGAAATAAAAGGCATCCAAATCAGTAAGGAAGAAGTAAAATTCTCGCTATTTGCAGATGACATAATACTATATACAGAAAACCTGAAAGACTCCACCATGAGAGACTATGGACTCTGAGAAACAAACTGAGGGTTCTAGAGAGGAGGGGCGTGGGGGGATGGGTTAGCCTGGTGATGGGTATTAAAGAGGGCACGTTCTGCATGGAGCACTGGGTGTTATACACAAACAATGAATCATGGAACACTACATCAAAAAGTAATGATGTAATGTATGGTGATTAACATAACATAAAAAAAAAAAAGACTCCACCAAAAACTACTAGACCTGATAAGTGAATTCAGTAAAGTTTCAAGATACAAAATTAATATTCAGAAATCTGTTGTATTTCTATACACTAATAATGTAGCAGAAAGAGAAATTAAGAAAACAATCCCATTTACAATTGCACCAAAAAAAAGTAAAATGCCTTAGAATAAACTTAACCAAGGAGGTGAAAGACCTGTACTCTGAAAACTATAATACATTGATGAAAGAAATTGAAGATGACACAAATAAATGGAAATTTATACCATGCCCATGGACTGGGAGAACAAATATTGTGAAAATCTCCATACTACGCAAAGCAATCTACAGATTTAATGCAATCCCTATTAAAATATCAACAGCATTTTTCACAAAACTAGAATAAATAATCTTAAAATTTGTATGGAAACACAAAAAAGCCCGAATAGCCAAAGCAATCTTGAAAAAGAAAAACAAAACTGGAGATAACACAATTCCAGATTTCAGATTATATTACAAAGTTGTAATGATCAAAACAGTATGGTACTGACACAAAAATAGACAACAGATTAATGGAACAGAATAGAGAGCCCAGGAAAAAACCCATAAACATATGGTCAATTAATCTTCAACTATGGAGGCAAGAATATGCAAGGGGAAAAAAACAGTCTTTTCTGCTGTGAAAACTGGACAGTTACATGCAAAAGAATGAAACTGGACCACTTTCTTACACCATACACAAAAATAACTAAAAATGAACTAAGCACCTACATGTGAGACCTGAAACCATAAAAATCCTAGAGGAGACACAGGCAGTAATTTCTCTGATATCTGCCATAACAACATCTTTTTAGATATATCTCCTGAAGCAAAGAAAACAAAAGCAAAAATAAACCGTTGCGATTAACATCAAAATAAAAAGCTTCTGCACAGCAAAGGAAACAACCAACAAAATCAAAAGGCAACCTATGGAATGGGAGAAGATACTTGCAAATGACATGTCTAATAAAGGATCAGTATCCAAAATATGTAAAGAACTTATACAACTCAACACCAAAAAACTCCAAATAATCCAATTAAAAAATGGGCAGAAGACATGAACAGACATTTCTCCAAAGAAGACATACATACAGATGACCCTCAGACATGTGAAAAGATGCACAACATCACTCATCAGAGAAATGCAAATCAAAACCACAAGATCTCATCTCACACTTGTGTGAATGGCTAAAATAAAAAACTCAAGAAACAACAATTTTGGCAAGGATGTGAAGAAAAAGAAACCCTCATCCACTGTTGGTGGGAATGCAAACTGGTGCAGTCACTGTGGAAAACAGTATGGAGGTTCCTCAAAAAATTAAAAATAGACCTACCTTAGGGTCCAGTTATCACACTACTGAGTATTTACCCAAAGAACACAAAAACACTAATTCAAAGGGATATATGCACCCCTATGTTTATTGCTCATTATTTACAATAGCCAAATTATGGAAGCAGCCCAAGTGTCCATCCATAGATGAATGGATAAAGAAGATGTGGTGTGTGTGTATGTGTGTGTGTGTATATATATATATATATATATATATATATATATATATATATATATAATGGAATATTATTCAGCCCTCTAAAAATGTAATCTTGCCATTTGCAACAACTTAGGAGGATCTAAAGAGTATTATGCTAAGTGAAATAAGCCAGGCAAGAGAAAGACAAAAACCATATGCTTTCACTCATATGTGGAGTTTAAGAAACAAAACAAGCAAACAACAGGAAAAAAGAGAGAGAGACAAACCAAAAAACAGACTCTTAACTATAGAGATTAAACAGATGGTTACCAGAGGAGTTGTGTGGGGAGATCTGGGTAAAATAGGTGAAGGAGAATAAATAAATAAACAAGAAGAGACAAAGAGGAAAGTAAAACTGAGTTAGGCAGCCAAACAAAATTGTACTAAATTAAATAAATAATGTAATTTAACTTAAGTAAATTTTAAACAAAGATTACATGGCTGCATAATATTCCATTGTATATATATACCACATTTTTTTTATCCATTCATCTGTCGATGGACATCTTGGCTCTTTCCACAGTTTGGCTATTGTGGACATTGCTGCTATAAACATCGGGGTGCATGTACCCCTTCAGATCCCTACATTTGTATCTTTGGATAGACACTGGGGAGGGTATGTGCTATGGTGAGAGCTGTGAATTGTGTAAGACTGTTGAATCACAGATCTGTACCTCTGAAACAAATAATACATTATATGTTAAAAAAAAAAAAAAGAAGAAGAAGATAGCAGGAGGGGAAGAATGAAGGTGGGGAAATCGGAGGGGGAGACGAACCATGAGAGACTATGGACTCTGAAAAACAAACCGAGGGTTCTAGAGGGGAGGGGGCTGGGGGGATGGGTTAGCCTGGTGACGGGTATTAAGGAGGGCACATTCTGCATGGAGCACTGGGTGTTATATGCAAACAATGAATCATGGAACACTACATCAAAAACTAATGATGTAATGTATGGTGATTAACATAATAATAAATAAAATAAAATAAAATAAAATAAATAAATAAACGAAGATTACATGCCAAAATAGACCAACAAATTTGGCCTGGCAGACAGCTGAGGGAAAGTGCAAATAACTGCTTTAATGCTCACGTCCTGATTTGTAATCCCAGAGGAGTAGGGACTTGGTGTGGTGGTGGTTGCCATGTGAATTTCCAGTGAGAAATGGATAACATTATGTTGACCTGTAGTTTTAAAATTCTAAGAGGTCGGGCAAGACCCATTGGGATTAACTTACTATCCATGTGGCGATCTTGCAGAAAGATCCATCAGCCATGGTCAAACCAGAGCAACAAATCCTTCCAATGACCCTTTGTGGGTCCTGGTGTGCCATGGATCAGCCCCAAGGGGCAAGGGCCCATGGGTCTCTCAGGACAAAAAACTCTGTCTCTTCTTGCCCATCCAGGCAATGAGGAGGCCTTGTCCTATAAAGCTATAGTAGTTGAAACAGAGTACCACAGTTGATAGATCAAAGAAATAGGATTAACATTAATAGTATTAGTATTGCTTTCATGATATAATCACACAATAAAAGTATGTAAAGCCTAAAGTGTTCCATCCATGATAGTAAGACAACTGGCTCCCCACTGAGAGAAAAATAATTAAAGTCATTGGATCTTTCCCTTGAGGAGGATTAACATAATTGTCTTTTCCCTTGGTCATCTGAACACTCCTCAAAAACAGTAAGCTCTGCAGTGGCATCTGGGTCTTGGGAGTGATTTCTAGAGGGCCTGCTCACCCCCAATTTCTCCCACCTCTAGGCTTGTTGCTTTGTGAACAAGGCCCCGACTCAGGGAAGTGGGTAGATGAGAAAGAGAACCTAAAGGAAATAGAATAGCCACAAATCAGAAATTCGACCTATAAATCATCAGAAAACTTAAACTTATCTTCCTAGGCCAGGATCAGGTTTCCCTGACTTCTAAGTCCCTGAAAAGGCTCCATGGTGTCCCCAGTTCTAGACGTGACCTGACAGATTTGTAATGAGAACATTATATACAAAAGCGTTATTTTAAAAAAAAAGTTACCTTACACCTCAGCCTTTCTTGTTTGCAAATCTCCACTCTACTATCACATTTAATCACATTCAATGCTGGGGCGCCTGGGTGGCTCAGTCAGTTAAGTGTCCGACTCTTGGTTTCAGCTCAGGTCATGATCTCAGGATCGTGGGATCGAGCACCTGCATCGGGTTCCACGCTCAGCCCAGAGTATGCTTGTTCCTCCCTCTGGTCCTCCCCCAGCTCGTGCACACACTCTCTCTCTCTCTCAAAATAAATAAATAGTAAAATCTTTAATCACATTCAAGTCATAAGAGAACATTGAATCTGAGTCAGAAGATCAAGTTCTGTGACCTTGCCAAGTCCTTGCTGTTTGCTTGGCTTCTGCCTCTCCTGACATGTGAGGGGTGCGCCAGGGGCTCGCTGAGGCTGCTTCCAAATGTGTGAATCTGTGATTCTATGATCACTGAAAGTGCATTGTCAGAGGGCCCAGTAGACATCCAGGTGAGGCTGCTCAATCTCTTTATTTAAAACTGTCATTATCATTATAACATCTCTGGGAAATGTTCCCGGGTCTGGGAAAACAGAGACAAAAACCTTGATAGAAATGACTTTGACCCCTTCTCCTCCTTCTCTGGATTTTCTCTGTCCCCAGATCTGGTTGGACTTCTGGTTTGTAGGAGTGATTCAGAAAAACCAGAGGCAGTATTTGTACCAAGCCACAGCTCTTCTATCAACAATGAGAAAAGAGTAATCTGCCACTCTCTTCTCATTCTTTTTCCTCGTGCACGGAGGCCCGCTGAACTGGTTTGCCCAGCTGTGGAATCATGAGTACATTTTTGAATGGTTTTTGAGAAGACATTCAGAGAGTGGCGCCAGGGAAGACAGTATAAGACATACCGTTAAGTGCAAAGACTATCCAGAGTACAAACTCCATTGTGAACAGAATAACCATCTGCAAGTGACCATTCAAAAAAATCATGACTCAGAAATGACCTATAATTACAGAAGTACATTTACTTTATTCAAACATTTCACTGGTGGATTAAAAAACAAAGTTTGCTTTCTGGTTGGAGAACATACCACAGCTACGACTCAATGCTCCCTGACCAGTGACTTTCAGGAGAGAAAAAACAATCCAGGCCAGTTAATGAGGGCTCACATTAGACCCGGCTTTCCAGAAACTTGATTACAGTGGCTTCCTGCACTAGAGAAAATGTGACTTTTTGCCATTGTCTCCTCTTTTCTTTTCAAAATAAATCCCTTTTGGAGGAATTTGGGAAAAGTTTCAAAGTTGAGCAAAATATGTTCCCTGTGCCTCAGTTTCCACATCTACCAACATAGAGAGAATCAAATGTTCTAAGATACGTAAAGTCTGGAAACAATGCCTGGGTTGGAGCAACTGCTCCATCAGTGTTTGCCATTAGTATTTATTATTATTATTTTTGTGTGTGTGTGTGTGTGAGAAAGAGAGAGAGCATGCACACATGACACGAGGTGGGGGAGAGACAAGGGGGAGGGAGAGGAAAAGAATCCCAAGCAGACCCCCCACTGAGTGTGGACCTCACTTCCGGGCCGATCCCACAATCCTGAGATTATGATCTGAGCTGAAACCAAGAGTCCAACGCTTAATAGACCGAGCGACCCAGGACCCCCATTAATTAGTATTATTTTATTGAAAATCTTGCCACAATCTCTCTTTCTAGTCTCACTTCCCTCCGCCCTCCACCCGATATGTCCCACACCATCAGCCACGCTGTATGGCCTGCGTACTGTTTGTTATGGGCTATGTTGTGCCCAACCCCCCGCAAGAGGTCCTAACCCCCAGTGCTTCAGATTGTGACCTTATTTGGAAATGGGACTGTTACAGATGTAATTGGTGAAATTGAGTTCAGAAGGGAGTACCCCTTAATCCATAGGACTGGAGTGTTTTTTTTTATTTTTATTTATCTATTTGAGAGAGAGAGAGTGCAAGCTGGAGGAGGAGCAGAGGGAGAGGCACGAGCAGACTCCGGATTGAGTGTGGAGCCCAATACAGGGCTTGATCCCATGATCCTGAGATCATGACCTGAGCCGAAATCAAGAGTAGGACGCTTAACTGACTGAGCCTCCCAGGCGCCCCATGACTTGGGTTCTCATAGCAGGGGAAAATTGAACACAGAGGCAGACAGAGAGGTGAATGTGAAGAGACCCAAGGAAGGCGGAGATGAGGTGATACTTCTTAAGCTGAGGAATGCTGCAGATTTCCAGCAAATCACTAAAAGAGAGGAGAGAGACTGCAATAAGTTCTCTCAAGCCTTCAGAACCAACCCTGCCACACTTTGATCTTGGCCTTCTAGCCTCCAGAACTGTGCCACAATCCATGTCTATTGATTACGCCCAGTTTGTGGGACCCTGTTACATCAGCCCTACCAAGCTAATACACTGTGCATGGACTGAACCTCCCCACCTCCGTGTTTCTAGCAATGCTGTGACAGCTAGCTGGAAAGACCTCCCCTGTCATCACTGCCAGTGGGAAAATCAGTCCATGTTTCAGACGCCACATTTGTCTGCTCACCTGTCAGAATTAACCCATTTTCTACCATTCTCTCTCTGTGTCACTCATAATTCTTATTACAATCCACATGTATTATCGGTTAATTGGGACAATGTCGATCTCACTAAGGTCTATATTATAATATCCATTATAGAGATTGTAAGTCACAACCCAAATTTCAAGGATGTATTTTTTAAAAACTAACCTTCCAAATTACTTACAAAGTTATCAATACATGTAGGGAAAGGTAAACATTTCAGCGAGCAACAGAATATGATGTAATAGACTTATTATATAACATTGTGTATTACACATTCATATAATACATTTGAGTCAGCACCTTCATAGGAAGTCACATGTATTTGAGTGTCATGTGTGTTTGCTGTGATGCTTTGGGCAGCTGCTCATGAGCAGAAGAAGCTAGCACCTTCTCCAGGTTTTCTTGTCTTCTTAGTAAGGCACAGACTTGTTCGGTGTTTCTTGGAGTCATGAAGGGAAATACAGGGAAGATGCAGTGATGTAAATTTCCTTCCGTGGTGAAGCCAGTCATTCATTTCATGTCTTAAATGTGATCACTTTTCCTTTTTTTAGTATCCAACAGTGGCCACTGCTGATTTCAGACTTCCTGATCCCCCTCTTACCTCTGCTGACTGACATTCAACGTAACCTGTATTTGTGGGAGGTACCTTGGAGGTAGCATGGGAAATGTGTGCAACTCAACAACAAGTATAATCATCTCCTTCAGCGGGGAGCTGATGTGGGAATTGAAGGACTCTGGCCCCCCCAAATCTAGGCACATGGTGCTGCCCCTCAGACCAGAAACCTTGGGGAGCGTTCTCCTGATCCTTGCTCACCCAGAGGTGTATTGACTCTGCCTCTGGGGTACATTTCCAGCCTGTCTCCTTTTCTGTCTTTGTTATCACTGCCCTGGCTCAGGGCACCTTCCATTCCCACTAGATAACAAAACAGTTTTCTCGAGGGTCTCCCTGCGGCCACTTGTCTACAAACCGCTTTCCACACCATCACATACAAGTTTGATCCCAATGAGGGAGTGTTTGCAATGTGCCGGGGACTGTGGAAGGCACATCGCGAATTTAATCCTCATGACAATCCAGTGAAGTAGATTCTGTTATTATTTCCTTTTTACAGGTGAGCAAACTACTGAGAACTTGGGGACCCATCCAAAGTTTCACAACTCATAAGTGACAAAACCAGGATCCAAATCCAGCCTGGCTCCCAAACACAATTAAACTGCCTATATTGCCCTTTGATAACTCTCCTTCCAAATAAAATCCAAACTCATTAATGTAGCAGAGGAGGCCTTCCAAGATCTGTCTCCTAGCTGCTGTTCATCCTTATTTCCCTTTTTCCCTCTTTCCATACTCCTACCAGACTGAGCAACTTGCTTACCCACCTCTGTGCCTCCACACCTGCTGCTTGCTCAGCCTGGAACATGCTCTCAAGATCCCGCTGGCCTGCCTTTTGTGGTGCACTCTGACTGGATGGGGGCTGGTGGCACGGCAGTGAAAGAAATCACCCAAGGCAGAACAAAGGAGATAGAAGTGAATTAAATGCACCGCAAGGGAGAAGCAGGAAAGACAGCAAAGGAGAGATGGTCTGTGAGGAGGCGGTGTTGAGGGGCTATAGTTATAGGGTGGAGTGAGGAAGTATGGGAATGTATGGGATTTTCTCCTTTTCAGTAATCTTAGGAACTGTGACTGGTTGTAACTGATCAGTTAGGTCCTATGGCTATTTTGAGGTGGGTTGCTTAATGAGCCTGTTTGCGTCTGCTCGGTCGGTGGTGGTTGCTCTGGGCCCTTTTGCCTTGCTCGAGTTTCCATGGCTCAAGCCTATTGCCTAAAAGCAGCCTCAGAACTTTGATCATCATGACTTATGTGTATTGAGCACTTACTTGGTGGCAGGTACATTAACTACACCGTTTATTCATCATAGTAACTTTGTAAGATAGATATTCTTATCTCTGTTTTTTGGAGTGGAAACTGAGCCTTTCAGGGTTAAATAAATTTACCACTGCCCACAGCTGATGAGTTGAAACAGGTCTGTTGGGTCAAGCTCCTGCCCAATTACTTTAAAAAATTCTCTTTTAAAAATTAAGGTATTACATACAAAAAAATTCATCCTCTTTAACCGTGCAGTTTGATAAGCTTTGGTAATGGTATGAAATCACCACCACTGTTACAATATGCAATAGTTCTCCCACTTTAAAAGCTTCCTTGTGCCCCCTTGATTGTTGAGCCCCCACCCACGCTCCAGCAACCACCAATCTGCTTTCTGTCACCATAGGAGAATCAAACAGTATACAGTCTTTTGTCCTCTGTATTTGATTTCTTTCACTCAGCCAATGTCCTTGAAATTCATCCATATTATCACACGCATTAATATTTTTGTTTCTTTTTATTGTTAAATGATACTCTACATTCACCAACTAATGGGATTTGAGTTGCTTCCAGTGTTTGGCTATTAAGAATAATACAGCTCTGAATATTCATATACATATCTTTTTGTGGACATATGTTGTCATTTCCTTGACTAAATACCTAGGAGTAGAATTGCAAGGTCATATGGTAAAGTCTATGTTAAGAAGAGACAGCCATACTATTTTCCAAAGTGGCTGTACCATTTGGCCCCACCAGTTTTACTTCTTTTATTATATGTATACCTTGTATTTGTTTTTCTTGTCTAATTATACTGCTTAGCACATTCAGTACAATGTTAAACAGAAGTGGTGACAACAGATACCCTGACATTGTTCCTGATCTTAGGTAGAAAGTATTGACATTAGCTGTAGGCTTTTCATACATACTCTTAGATTGAAGAAGTCCTTTTCTATTCCTAGTTTCTAAATGGATTTCTCATGAAAGGGTGTTGAAATATGCCACATGTTTTTTTACCTTTATTGAAAAGATCATATGACTTGTCTCCTTTATCTTATTAATAGTGTGAGTTGCATTGATTCATTTCTAGATGTTAAATAAATCTTGCATTCCCAGGATAAGTACCACTTGGTCATGATGTCTTACCATTTTATATATTTTTGGAGTCAATTTGGTAATATTTTTGAGGGTCTTTGTGCCCATGTTCATGAGGGCCTGAAGCTCTCTTGTGATCTCATTGTCTGGTTTTGGAATCTAGGTAACACTGGCTTCATAAAATTACTTGGAAAATGTTCCCTCCTCTATTTTCTTAGAGTTTGTATAGGATTGATATTCTCATCTCCTTAAGTGTTTGAAAGAATTTGTCAGTGAAGCAATCTAGACCTAGGGTTTTCTTTGTGGGAAGGTTTTTAATTATGAACTCAATTTCTTTATTGACATGAGGTTATTTAAAGTTTTCTATTTTTTCTTTGGTCAATTTGGTAATTTGTGTTTTCCGAGGATTTTGTCCAGTTCATCTAGGTTGTCAAATTTACTGGCATAAAATATTCTTACTATCTTTGTAATTCCTGGAGAATCTGTAATGATGTCCTTTGTGCCATTCCTGACATTGAGAATTATTTCTTTTCTTGATCAGTCTGGCTAGAAGTTTACCAATTTTATCAGTCTTTTTAAAGAACAGGGTTTGGTTTTATTGATTTTCTCTATTTTTCTGTTTTCTCTTTTATGGATTTCTGCTTTAATTTTTATTTTTCCTTGATTTGAGTTAAAATTGTTCTTCCTTTTCTGGTTTCTAAGCTTATAGGTCAGATCACTGATTTGAAGCCTTCCTTCTTTTCTATTATAGACATTTAAAGCCATGCATTTCTAAGTAATGCTTTAGCTGAATCCCACAAATTTTAATTTATTCAATTTCATTCAGAGCATTTTCTAACCTATCTTGTATTTTTTCTTTGATCTACTGATTATTTAGAAATGTATTGTTTAGCTTTCAAGCATTTGGGTTTTTCCTAGTTATTTTATTTTTATTGATTTAGATTTAATACCATGATGGCCAGATAATATACTTGGTATGATTTCAATCTTTAAAATATTAATGAGATTTATTTTATTACCTAGAATATGGACTATCCTGGTATATGTATCATTTGCACTTGAATTTATATTTTACCACTATTTAGTGTTCTATCAATAACAAGTTATTGTTGATTTTTTTATCTAGTTCTTCTCTCAGTTTCTGAGATAAAAAGATATTAAAATCTCTAACAATGATCGTGGAATTATTTACTTACCTCTTTCATTCTGTCAATTTTTGCTTCTGTGTTTGAAGCTGTATTATTCAGTGCATACACATTTATGTTTTACATGTCTTTTCTGTATTAATTAACCCTTTTATGATCATGTAAAAGATCTTATATATAAATCTTATATATATGTTGTTAGATTTATGCTTAAGTATTTCATTTGGGGGGCCACTAATGTAAATGGTATTGTGTTTTTCATTTCAAATTTCACTTGTTCATTGCAGGTATATGGAAAAGAGATTGACTTTTTTGTACCCTGCAATTTTGTTATAATTGTTTACTAGTTCTAGAAGTTGTTTTCTTTTTTTAATCAATTCTTTCAGATTTTCTGCACATATGATCACACCATTGGCAAAGAAAGACAGTTTTATTTTTTCCTTCCCAATTAGTGTACCTTCTTTTGCTTTTTTTTTTTTTTTTTTGGTGTTATTGCATTAGCTAGGACGTCTAATACAATGTTGAAAAAGAGTGATGAGAGAGGACACCCTTGCCTTGTACCTGATCTTAGTAAGAAAGCCTCTTCTTTCTCACCATGAAGTATGATGTTACCTATAGGTTTTTTGTAGATAGTCTTTATCAAGCTGAGAAAGTTCCCCTCTATTTCTAGTCTACTGAGAGTGTTACCATGAATAGGTGTTGGATTTTGTCAGGTGCTTTTTCTGCATCTATTGATTTTATCATAAGATTTTCTTCTTTATCCTATTGATGTGATGGGTTACATTACTTGATTTTCAAATGTTGAACCAGATTTGCATACCTGAGATAAATCCCATTTGGTCATGATATACATATACATATACATTCTTGGATTCAATTTGCTAGTATTTCATTGGGTAGTTTTGCATCTATGTTCATGAGAGATATTGGTCTGTTGTTCTCTTTCTCATAAATGTGTTTGTCTGGTTTTGATATTAGAGTAATGCTGGCCTCATAGAACAAATTAGGAAGTATTCCTTCTCATATTTTATGGAAGATATTGTAGACAATTGTTCTAATTTGTTCCTTAAATGTTTGGTAGAATTCAATAGTAAACTCACCTAGGCCTCAAGCTTTCTGTTTTGAAGGTTATTAACTACCGATTCGATTTTGTTAATAGATATGGGCCTATTCAGATTATCTATTTTTTCTTTTATAAGTTTTGACAGACTGTGTCTTTCAAGGAACTCGTCCATTTCATCTAGGTTTTCAAATTTGTGGGCATAGAGTTGTTCATAGTATTTCTTTATTATCCTCTTAATGTCCATGGGATCTCTAATATGTTCCTTCTTTCATTTCTGAATTAGTAACTTGTATCTTCTCTCTGTGTTTCTTATTTAGTTTGTCTAAAAGCTTATCAATTTTGGAGAAGACTGGGAAGATAGCAGAGTAGAAAGACCCTAAGCTCACCTCATCTCACAGATACAACTAAATAACACTTATCTCAGCATAAAGAACCCAGAAGATGATCTGAAGACTGGCAGAAAAACTCTACAGCTAAAGGTAGAGAAAAGGAAGGGCAAAGACACGGTTTGGGAGTGAAATGTATCGTGGCTGTCCATGGTGGGGAGGGAGCCAGTGGTGCAGAGAAGGGTGAAAAACAGACAGTGACACAGGGGAGCCCGCACAGGGAAGACAAATCCCCATAACATTTGGCTTTGAAAGTGAAAGGAGCCAAATTTCACGATTGTTCTTACAACCAGCAGGACTTAAAGCCTAGAATTTTAAAAATAAGCAGGCTCAGCTCTGGAAGAGCTCAGAGGGCAAAAGGAAAATGAGTCCCCGCCCTTAAAGAGACAGCATGACAAACGGCCTGTTCAGATGAAGTGTAGAACCAGCAGTTTGAAAAACACTGGGGACGGATAGGAAGGAGTAATTTACCCATCTCGGGCAAGAACTGGAGAGGCAGGGTCATGGGGAGACCCCTCCAGGAACGAAGGAGCTGGCACATGCCATTTCCTTCCCCCGCCCACCCCCAGCATAAACACAAGGCCACCTGTGGGGGCCAGCGCAGCACCGATTCTCACTACTTAACTTGCTTACACCAAACCCCCCTTCGCCTGTGCTTCAACAGATGCACCCTTCCTAGTCACACCTGCCTCAGTCCCTGTGCTGCAGGCCCCCTCCCCCATAAGATTGGCACAAACTCACCAACACCTTGTCCCCTGACCTGCACATTTTGCAGGACTCCAGTTCTGGCAGTGGTTGTGGCAGGTCTCATTTCATAAGCAGACCACTGCCCACCTTGTTAAAATGCACCCCACCCTGGGGTGCCTGGGTGGCTCAGTCAGTTCAGTGTTCGACTCTTGGATTCGGCTCAGGTCCTGATCTCATGGCTTGTGAGATCGGGCCCCGTGTCAGGCTCCATGCTCAGTGGGAGTCTGCTTGGATATCTTCTTCATAAGGCCTTTACCGTCAAGAGCAAGAGATATAGCTGACTTTCCTAACACAAAGAAACAGACACAGAGAGTTAGACAAAATGAGGAGACAAAGAAACATGTCCCAAATGAAAGAACAGGCCCAAATCCCAGCAAAAGCCCTAAGCAAAACAGATATAAGTAAGTGCCTGATAGAGAACTTAAAGCAATGATCATAAAGATACTCACTAGACTTGAGAAAAGAGTGGAGGACATCAGTAAGACTGTTAACAGAGAGATTTAAAAAAAGAACCAATCAGAGATGAAAAACATAGTAAATGAAATTAACACTCAGTGGAATAAATAGCATGCTAGATGAAGCAGAAAAATGAATGGAAGACACAGTAATGGAAAGTAACCAAGCTCAGCAAATGAAAGAAAAAAAATTATGCAAATTAAGAATAGTCTTAGGGAACTCAGTGATTCCATCAAGTATAATAACATCTGCATTATAGGGATTGCAGAAGAGGAAGAGAGAAAAAAGGGGGCAAAAAATTTATTTGAAGAAATAATAGCTGAAAACTTCCCTAACCTGGGGAAGGAAACAGACATCTAGATCCAGGAAGCACAGTGATTCCCCCAGAAAATCAACCTGAGAAGGTCCACACCAAAACATATAGTAATGAAAATAGCAAGAAGTAGCGACAGAGAGAATTTTAAAAGCAGCAAGAGAAAAGAAGACAATTACATACAAGGGAAAACCCATAAGGCTATCCACAGATTTTTTTTTTTAGCAGAAACTTTGCAGGCCAGAAGAGAGTGGCATGATATATTCAAAGTACTCAAAGGAAAAAATCTGCTGCCAAGAATACCCCCTCCAGCAAGGCTATCATTCAGAGTAGGAAAGATGGAGTTTCTCAGAAAAACAAAAACTAAAGGAGTTCATGACCACTAAACCAGCCCTACAAGAAATATTAAAGAGAACTCTTTGAGTGGGAAAGAAAGAACATAAGTGAGAGTGTGAAAAGTAAAAAACACAAAAGCAGTAAAAATAAGTATATCCATAAACATCAGGTAAGAGATTCATAAAATAAAAGGATGTAAAATGTGACACCATATACCTAAAATGTGGGGGGAGAGGAGCAAAGAATGGGTTCAAACTTAAATAGCCATCAACTTAATATAGACTGCTATACGCAGATGTTAAATACAAACACAATGGTAATCACAAATCAAAAAACCATAACAAATATGCAAAGAATAAACAGAAAGGAATCCAAGTATATCACTAAAGAAAGTCAAGAAACCCAAAAAAGAGCAAGAGAAGAAGGGATCAGAGAAAAACTACAGAAACAACCACAAAACAACTAACCAATAAATACATATCTATTGACAATTACATTGAATGTAAATGGACGGAACTCTCCAATCAAAAGACAGGGTGACAGAGTGGATTAAAAAATAAGACCCATCCACACACTACCTACAAGAGACTTACTTCAGACCTAAAAACACCTGCAGGGGCACCTGGGCTGTGCAGTCAGTTAGGTGTCCGACTCCTGGTTTCAGCTCAGGTCGTAGTCTCAGGGTCGTGAGATCGAGCCCCGAGCCAGGCTCCACGCTACACAGAAGGAGTCTGCTTGAGATTCTCTCTCCCTCTCTCTCTGCCCCTCCCACTTGTGCTCTCTCTCTAAAATAAATAAATCTTTAAAAAAATAAATAAAGACACCTGCAGACTGAAAGTGAGGGGATGGAGAAACATTTATCATGCAAATGGATGTGAAAAGAAAGCTGGGGTTGCCATACTTCTATCAGACAAATAGACTACAAATATTTCTACTGTTCTTTCCCTCTTTCTTCCCCTTCTCGTGTTGTGATTACCCATATGTTATAACTGGTTGTTGCCCCACAGTTCTTGAGTATTGTGTTCTGCTTTTTTCAATCTTTTTTTCTCTTTGCATGTTAGACTTGGAAGTTTCTACTGCTATATCCTCAAGCTCAGAGATTCTCTCTTCAGCCATGCCCAGTTCGCTAACAAGTCCACCAAAAACGTTCTTCACGGCTGTTACAGTGTTCTCGATGGCTAGCAGTTCTTTTCTGTTCTATCTTAGAATTTCCATCTCTCTGCTTTTAGGCTTGTTCCTTATGCTTGCTGCTTTATTCATTAAAGCCCTTAGCATCTTAACTATAGTTGTTTTCAATTCCACCTCTGATATTTCTAACATTCCTGTCATTTCTAAGTCTGTTTCTGGGGCTTGTTCAGTCTCTCCAAATTATGTTTTTTGCACTTTGGTGTGCTTTATGATTTTTTTCTGGATACCTCACTTGATGTACCAGGTCAAACTGACTGCTGTAAATAGGCTTTGAGTAACGGGGTGACGAGGTGCGGGGAGGGGATGCATTCTACCATCCTGTGATTAGGTCTTGGGGTTTCCATGAGCCTGTGCACCAGGACTGTGGGCTTCACCTTCTTCTCAGCCCCCTCCCTCTCAGGTGGGACAGGATGGCCAGAGGGGGCTGGAACAGGGTACTCCCCTTCCTCCAGGTCAGTTAGGCCCCAGCGGGTCAGGCTCTGGTAAAATCGTTTTCCCTGAGGGCAGACCTTGTTAAGAACAGAACTTCTGGTCTTTCAAATGGTTCATTTTCCCCTCCCTCTGCCAGAAGCACGGCGGAAATGCCCTCGGGTATTCACTGTGAGAACCTCATCAAGCTCCTGAAGGTGGAAAACTCACAAAAGTGTGGGGGCCCCTCTGACTGGGTCCCCCTGCTGTTTCTGTCGCTCATGCCTGTCCACACGGAGCCCCCAGCAATGTGTCCAGCAGAGCTCAGGCTTTCCTGCCCCAGCACGGGGTCCCACGCAGTTTCTGCTCCAGGGAGACGTCATTCTCTGGACCCCCCTTGCAGTGGCAGCACCTTGTCCTGTGACCTCGCTTCCCACACAGGCCCAGTGAGCGCCGTCACTGCTTCCGCTTGTTCAGCTTTTCTTGTTCCGAGCGAGTGGGTGGCGACTCCCGAGCTCCTTACACGTGGAACCGGAAACCTAAAATCTTTGACGAATTATTTTTACTTCTGGTCATTCTCTGGACTCAGCTTAGGCATTCTCTGACTTTCGTGCTGGGGCTAAGTGTCCCCTCGACCTGCCCTGCTGGCACCCTGTGCTTCCTCTAGTCACAACCTAGGAAATCAGGCCTTTTCTAGGATAATTATGGCACAGGCCCCAACCTTTGCTGGTCCCGGAAAGCTTTCCAGAGGACAGGAATATCGGAGCCCTGAGGACAATGACAAGTGAACCAGGTGGACAGAGCTTATTTGTTTCCATGACTGTCTCCCGTTTTAGATTCTAAACTCCTGGAGGACAAACTCCACATTTTATTCATTTTTGCATTGCCAGTATTCAGTAATTGTTGAAGGTAGTGAATGAGTGAAATTTAATAACTGGAAAATGAAAGAAAGGGTGGTGTATCAGTTTGGAGCAGAAAGCACCGGAACAGACTTCACCCTGTGTCCGGGGAACCACCAATAATAGTCTGGTGCACTTAGAGCAGCGTGTTGTCTGTGAAGAACTGGGACAGACAAGCCAGCACCCACCGACGGAGGACTGTGAATGCAGACAGGGCAGGAGAGCTGCAGGCCAGTGAGCGGAGCCGCCCTCTCTATGCACCCCTGCTTCTTGCAAACAGTGACCCTGAGCAAGTCATTCCCACAGCAGGGTTTCTTAGATTCCACATCTGAAGCTGAGAAGTGTTCTTAAAATAAAGCTCTTTTTAAAATTTATTTAGTTCTTTATTTGAGAGAGAGAGAGAGAGAGAGAGAGCGCAAGTGCATGCAAGCAGGGAGAGGAGCAGAGGGAGAGAGAGAATCACAAGCAGAGTCCGTGCTGAGTGTGGAGCCTGATGCAGGGCTCAATCTTACGGCTCTGACATCATGACCTGAGCCGAAATCAAGGGTCAGATGCTTAACCCACTGCCACCCAGGTGGCCCTAAAATAAAACTCTCAATGGGGAGCCTGAGTGGTGCAGTCGGTTAAGCGTCTGACCCTTGGTTTCAGCTCAGGTCGTGATCTCAGAGTCGTGAGATCGAGCCCTGTGTTGGGCTCCACGCTCAGCAAGGAGTCAGCTTGAGAGATTTTCTCTCTCCCTCCCTCTTCCTCTGCCCCTCTCACCACTTGCTCTCCCTCTCTAAAATAAATAAAGACTTAAAAAAATAAACTCTTAGCATCTCAAATGAAGGCTGGATTAACTCTGCAAATATCTAAAACCTTTGATACCCTGGACAGGCCCAGTTTTTCTGCTTGACTGATGAGGGCCACACTGGCTCCCGAGGATCCCCTCCCCCAGGGCACCAACAAACCTCCACTGCACCCCAGCCCCGAGAGGCCTGGTGCTCAGTGGGGAGCGCCAGTCCCCACAGGCTGAGAGAGAGCTCTGAATCAGCGAAGTCCCCTTGCCTATGAAAAGGGTAGCATTTCCTTGTACACTTTCTCATTGCCAAAAAAGCGATGTGGGAACCCAGAGACAAGTGCAGGAAAGGACAAGCCGCTCTCGTGAGCACCAGCCTCTGCCGGGTGGGTTTTCCTTGGCATTTCTGGCCTCATATCTTCAGCAGCTGAATCCTCCCAGACGTTCTGCCAATGGAGCTCTATCACTAAATTAAAATGTTCTGTTACATCACTGTGAATAATTAACTTGGGGACCTTTCTTCAAGCAGAGCATGTGACACTGCAGGATAAGGCTGAGTGGGATTAAAGGAGAGGAGAGGTGACAATCTGTGTTGCTGGATGCATCTAAGTCATTTTTTAATTTTGAAATTCACAAGGGTGAAAACAGATGGCTGATAGGATAAATTCAGCCGCCTGCTTTGTTCAGCTTGCTCAGTGAACTACAAGTCAGGAAAGTTCCTATTAAAAATCTGTTTTCTCTCGAAAAATTGGAAGCCCTGGCATCACTGGACCCTTTGTCCCATGACAGCTCAGCTGTTTAACACCCTCCAGTCCCTGCAGCATGGCCCCGTCGCCGGCCCCTGACCATGCCGCTCACGTAAGCACACCTGCCTGGCTCCTCGCTGCAAGGCAGCTGAGCTTTCTGACCCCCGGGTCAAAGATTCCTTAGCTCTTATTATTTTCTTAAATTATTTTTCTAAGGAATAAGTAAATCTATTCTCATGGTAATTTTTTTTTTAATTCCAGTATGTAGTGTGTATATATATATATATATATATATACGATGGAATATTATTAAGCCATTAAAAAGAATGAAATCCTTAGTTCTTTGTAAACCTGCTTCTTTTTCTTCTCCTGCTCTCTTTCTAGCCTCTTCATCACAATGGGCAAAAGTGGTTTTCCTGTCCTGAGAATCTCATTAAATTATTTTTATGAAACACCATAGATAGAACCCAGACAGGGAGGTGTGAAAAAGTAAAAGACCAAGGGTCCAGAGAAATGATATTTTGTTCTAGATCTGTCTGCTGCTTATTTTGTAACCACTGTATACTTGGTAACCAGAGCCCCGCCTCGCACAGGAAGGTGTTCGGTTAGCTGCTCTGAATGAACACACCTTACCAGGGTCTGGGGCAGTGTCCGCACTTAACCAGATTGTCTCCACGCTTCATCC
This sequence comes from Halichoerus grypus, assembly GCF_964656455.1. Taxonomy (NCBI): domain Eukaryota; kingdom Metazoa; phylum Chordata; class Mammalia; order Carnivora; family Phocidae; genus Halichoerus; species Halichoerus grypus. Next base: position 93,293,611 of record NC_135718.1, on the reverse strand, counting down.
AGCTCTGCTTTCTGTGACTCTGTAAGGGCATGGGCGGTTTTCTGGTGACTTTATGTGACGGAATGACAGGGTGACGGGCAAAGACTGGAAAGTCTGCCTGATGTTAATTCCAGTTGGCTAGAGCCTATAAACATTCGTTGCTTCTGTGCTAAGTCTGGATATACAGAGATTAACAAGATGCAGGGTCAGTTCCGGGCAATCTCCTGTGATGATGAATAAGAAAACCAGTTATTAACACAATCCCCAAGCCCATACCTCTTGCATACTTGTGCCAACATCACCTTGTGTTTTTTTGTCTTCTGACTTTCCCTCTGGGAAACTGCTAGAATCTCTGAGACAGAGCATCGGAGTCCCCTGGCTGAGAGCTTCTGCTTGCGGTTAGGAGAATGGAGCCTCTGCAATGATGTTAGTTACAAAACAGAGAAGCTAAAATGTTCATTCCTCTGGGAGAGGCAACCCAGACCTCAGATTGCATTAGGATCTGCATGGTTAACAGCAGCTCATTTCCTGGAAGCTGGAAGCTGACTTTGGTCGGGGGAGTGGAGAGGAGGCAGGGGAAATGGCACAGCCCTGAAGCCCCAGGTCGGCAAGAACAGGAAGACTCCTGCCTATAGTGCACAGGCTACCAGGGAACTCCCAGCTGGTGGTCAACTCTTGTCAAAAATCTTAACAGGCATCAGCCTTACTTTTCCGTAATTTTATCCCTAAGCCGATCTTTTGCATTGAAAAGAAATCAAAGTTTAATCAGACCGGAGAAGACTGTCTGGAATGAACCAACCTGGGGGGGATGGGGGGAGTCTGGCAGGTGCAGAACCACACCCTCACTCAGTCGTCTCTTCCAGGGCTGTCCTAACCTCTCTGCTCACACACTGGGCACAGACTGAGATGGACGGGGCTTGCCCAGAGCCCAGCCCCGGGGCCACACCGCTGGCCTTCTGATATGGGCTGGCACCTGCTCCGCCCCACAGCTCAGCACTCCCCTCCCTACGGCTACGCCTTTAGTGTCCCACACAGGCCCTGGGATTCATTCTGATCTGATGAAGCAGGAGGGCTTTATCATCCTTGAACTCAAGGGACTTGACGTGAGTCTGTGGTACTTGCTGTGTGGCATCAGTCTGGCCGCTGGCAATGTTAACTGGGTATCGCTTTGTTCTCAGACTGAGTTTCCATTCTCAACATATGGTCCTGTTCTTATTATGGCCCCCTGCGTTTTTCCTTTTTCCTTCCAGAAACACCTTCCCTCCACCCCCATCCATGCCATGCCTCCAGGATCCAGGCCCTCCCACCAGGCCCCTTCTTCTTCTTCTCATTCTCCTCCTCTTCCCCCTCCTCCTCCTCCTTCTCTTTCTCCTCCTCCTCCTCCTCCTTCTCCTCCTCCTTCTTCTTCTTCTTAAGATTTATTTATTTATTTGAGGGAACGCACAAGTGGGGGTAGGGGCAGAGGGAGAAGCAGACTCCCTGCTGAGTATGGAGCCTGACTTGGGGATCAATTTTACAACCCCAAGATCATGACCTGAGCTCAAACCAAGAGCTGGATGCCCAACCAGCTGAGCCCCCCAGGCGCCACCTCCCAGCGCCCTTCTGGGGAAGAGCTGGGTTGGCTGGCATTTTCTGGGGGGCTTCAATGTTCCCCCCGCTGGTGCTGACACTTTGACATGTTACCCATTTCTGTCCCACAGCACTTGTACAAGGCTGACCCAGTCCCCAGTACAGAGATGAAGAACAGTGAAGATATTGAAGCTTGGAGGCAAAAGATCATTTCCCAAGATCACTCAACCGGGAAGCCGAGGAGCAGAGGTTTGAAGCGTGGTCAGCCTGGCTTAAAGGCTTTGTGTTCTGATCTTTCCTCCCTGGGGACTCCCAGGGACTGAAGCACAGCTCCAAATGCATCTGAACCTGGCCCCCTACCTGCCAGCCACCCTCCCCGAGCCCAGTGACTCCTCAGTGCTGCTCAGCCTGGATCTGCCATAGCTCAGTCCTGTCCTCTTGTTTGGGGTCCCTCGCTGTGATGACTTGACCCCAAATAGCCAACCAGGCTTTGGGAAATAAACAAACAAAGAAACAAACAAACTCTGGAGCCCGTTGGGCTTCAAATGGACTTGTCCACTTCATAGCTTGCTGTGTGACCTTGAGCAAGTTTCTCAGCTTCTCTGAGCCTCACTTTCCTATAATAAAGTATAATGACAAAGCCCTACCTCAGAGGCGGTTGTACAGATACAAATCAGACTACCCTTTAAAATCCGGAATTGAAAAGCTATTTCTCTGCCCATGCATCTGGACTCATTGTTTAAAACTTTGTTTAAAACCTGGGTGGCTCAGTCAATTAAACATCTGCCTTCGGCTCAGGTCATGGTCCCAGGGTCCTGGGATCGAGTCCCGCATCAGGCTCCCTGCTCAGTGGGGAGCCTGCTTCTCCCTCTCCCCCTGCTCTTCTGCCCCCCACCCCCTACTCCACCCCCTGCTCGTGGGTGCATGTGCGCATGCACTCTCTCAAGTAAATAAATAAAATCTTTAAAAAAATAAAATAAAGCTGAGTGTAAAAAAACAAAACAGAACTGAGATGACACTTGCAATTCAGGACACGGCACCACACACAGAATGGGGTGTAACAGTGCACTCCGGCACTTGTTAAGAGTGTAGCCGGTAGGCAGCAAGGGCAGAGGAAAGTCACGGGTTCTGTGCACACATCCAGTAGCAGGGCCTCTCTTCAGGAGGGGCCTCAGCGACCACGGCTGACAGTTTTCTTCAGGCTCCATCAATGTTTTCCGTTGTTTAAAGACACACATTAATTTAAAGTCTCCTCCCATTCTCTCTGTAAATTACAGCATTCAGATGAAGTGGCAGCTGCTGTAATTAAGACACAGTTAATTGCCTATCTCCTTAATTGCAATGATGGGATTTTGACAGTTTGGTAAATAAGAATTGTTTGGTTTCCTCTGGCAACTTCAGCCTTGGCTTCCCTCACAAATGCTGAGTCACCCGACTCAGGGACAAAGGGCTGCCTTTGGAGGAGACAGGATGTGGAGGAAGCCAGTTCACCTGCAGTTCCGGTCGCCTGAGGCGGAAAGATAGGAAACCACAAAAGCAGGAGGCGAGGGTCCCGGCCGCACAGGAGGAACCACACCCAGGGTGGAGAGTTACGGAGAGCCAACCCAGCTTCTGAGCCCAAGTCTTCCCCTGCCCCTCCCCGTCCCCACCGTGCATGAAGGATGCTCCACAGTGGCAGAGAAGAACGCTGGCTCAAAGCGAGAACTCTGGGGCCACGTAGCCTGGGGCTCAGGGCCTCCCTGTACCTTCTCTGCGTGTGTAACTATGGACATGTTCTCGAATGCTTCCTGGTCTCATTTGCATGGATTTCGCAGTAGCCACTTGATAGCATCTCGAGAATTAAGAAAAATCATCTTGTTAAGTGCCTTAGCAACACATCAGGCTCGTGGTGAGCGGTCAACAAATGGACGTCACACAGCAAGCCTGACTCTAAATCTAACACCTATGTCGCCAAATGTGTTTGCTTTTTTTCTTTTCCATAAACTGAATCCTGACCAGAGTCTACCTTCCAGGTTCCCATCTCTGGCATTTCTCTCGGGTCTTGCGACCTTCCAACAACACTGATTCAAAGGAGTCAGAGTCCAAGTGATTAGCATCGGAAAAACTGGATCTAATTTTCAAAGCCTCTAGGAGGCAAGGGTGTGCCATGTTCTACGGCGCTGCAGAGACACAGAAAAGGGAGAAAACAGGTTTCCACAATAAAACTGTACAAATGCTCGTATCCTACCCTGGTCATTAGTAGCCCTCAAAACGTGAGTGTTAGCTCTGATCGCACTGTGACAACCATGTTATTTGTCAGTCCTTGCTTCCCAGAGGCCACACTAGGAAGGGCCATAGTGACAATGACATCTGGCTCTTGGGGCCATTGGCTTTGTACTCAAATTCCTGTCCTTCTGGAAGCATAGAGCAAAGGAAGCATTGGTATATGAGATGTAACACTGTTTCAACGAATGAATGAATGGAGGGAAGTGAATGGGTGGAAGAACTCCATTTAAAAATAAGAGTGCCTTTAAGGAAGGTGGATCTTGTCCTGCTCAGCACATATATGGATTCGGCTCTGCAGAGGTGGGCTTAAGATCGGAGCTCTTGGTGCTTTCATCTAAACAAAGTCCAGAGGAAGGCAGTCAAGGGTGTTTTGGTAGCTTCCCAGTCCTGAGGAAGCCAGCCTTCTTCAAGCTTGCTCTTTCATCCTCCTAAATGCATGGCTTCCATTGCATGGTCCCAACGCTGCTCCAGGCCCAGCATCTTACCTGCATTCTGAGGTCAGGAGAAGGCCATGCCTCTTTCTTCAAAGCTATGTGCCAGAGACGGTACCGAACACTTCCAGTGGCATTTCCTAGGCCAGAGTTAGCCGCAGAGCCCCATGCAGATGTGGCAGATGCTGACCTGGCCGCCCAGCCTGCTGACGCTGGTGCAGCTCTCCCTGGGCACCATGATCCTTGCTCAAGCAGGGGCCGCTGAAGGCCATGGTCCCTAGGCAGGTACCTCACATCGGCAGCTGCCAGCCAGCTCAACGCTTACCTACCCAGCCAACCAGGATGTCACCAGCCAATTGGCCACCTCAGACACTGATTTTCTAAGATGAGACAGAAGCAGTTCTTGGGCTTTGGGCTTTAAAAGACCTGTTGCACTTCTCCTCCCTGAACCTAATCCCCCATAGCCTAGACTCTATGCTAATAAGGATCCTTGTTCCAGTGGACAACTTTTCTGCTCAGTGCTCATCAGTAGTCTGTTCATCCTTATACATACATATTTTCTTGAACAGCTGAAGGGGAGGCTGAAAAATATGGTCTTTGGTGGAGTCAATCCTGACTTCGGCTAAAAATTGAGGATTCTCTTACTGAAGAGGAGGGATAGCCTGGATACTGGGGGACAACTCGTAGCCTTTATCATTCCCCAAAACTGAAGAAGCTGGAGTTTAAAGTAAACAATGACGTAAATACATAACCAAGCCCCTACGTTCCTCCAGCCCCAAATTTGCTAACATCTTGAGAGGGTTTCGCACTTCTTTGCATTATGTTATTGTGGGCTTGGGTCAATCTTATCTAGATCTTAAGTGGCCAGATGACCAAGTGACATTTGTGTCTAACTGAAGGATGCCATGGGCATATGCACCTGTCACAGGAGCCCAAGACAGCAAGGAAGCATTTGCTTCTTCAACTCCTCCTCGTGCAGTCCAGTAAAAAGAGCACTGGTCTTGGGGTCATGGGTTCCAAGCTGAATTAGGAACCAGAGCTCAGCCATCTAGTGAGTGAGTGATTTTGTGTAGGTGCCAGGACAGAAATAATAGTTATAGCGACTAATGCCTGATGAGATGTTACCACATGTCAGGCACCGTGCTATGTGTTTTATATGGATTGGAGTGGCTACCTGATCCTATTTCCCCAGTGGCTACGTCTTGCTATGTGATCCCAACCCCTGATGGACAGGCTGGGTCATTGTCATATCAGTTCCAATGCCCCAGGGCACCAGGAAGCCCTGTGTCTGGGGTCCCAAAACCTGCCCTGGTGCCTGTCTCCTGAGGTTTGGCAATTCTCATCATTCCTCCACTCTAACAGCCTTCCAAGAAATTAATTTTTTCATCAAGTTAATAGTAATCATTTGTAGAACTTAAAAGCAAAAGAATTTTATCCAACTTGGTCAGGTTTTTTGTTTTTTTTTTTTAAAGATTTTATTTATTCATAAGAGACAGAGAGAGAGAGAGAGGCAGAGGGAGAAGCAGGCTCCCCGCTGAGCAGGGAGCCCGATGCGGGACTTGATCCCAGGACCCTGGGATCATGACCTGAGCCGAAGGCAGACGCTTAACCATCTGAGCCACCCAGGCGCTCTTTTTTTTTTTTTAAATCACTTTATAACGTATGATTGACGTACACCTTGGTTAGGTCTTTCAAAGCATATAGTATGCCACAATCTCTCCTATGTGGTACTCTTGCCAAAAATATCTACTTAGCATCTAATCATGAGGAAATAAGGGAAAAAATGAGATTAATACATAGACTGTGAGACATGTTATATGTCAGCTAGTGTGGACTCATAAAGCAAGTCATTATCATGGAATGCCAACCAGTCACTGTTAGGGATTAGAAGGGGCCAATGTAATTACCAGACTTAATGTGTGAGCTTTGATTGGCTCTTGGATCATAAAAAAAAAAAAAAAGATCAGCTTCAAAAAATATTCTGGGGTCAATTTGGACTTTGTATGAATGGTATTATAGCATTAGTTAACATTAGTGTTACTTCTCTTCGGTGGGACAATATCCTGGAGTTAATGACAAATATTCTGATTCTTTGGAGATGTGCTAAAATGTTTAGGGTTAGGTGTGATAATGTCTACTTTCTGATGATTCAGATAAAAATATATAGATAACATGGCAGTATATGGAAACCCACAAAATGAGGTGAAAGTTACATGAATGTCTGTTGCATTATTCCTTCAACTTTTCTGTAAATTTGAAAATTTTCTAAATAAAATGGGGAAAGTGTCCAATGTGCAAGTGTCTTACAGGACAGATTTATGTCAACGAGGCAGAGTGACATGCCTACTCTACCTAGTTCTTGAGGCCAGTACTGACCTATATCATTATAATTAACCTTTGCTAACTATCAAAGGGCTGCCACAGGCATTATCTCTTACAATCCTAATGGGAATGAGCCTCACGTGGTAGGTTTTATTGTCCTAGTTTATAGCCAGGGTGCAGAGTAGACTGGCAGAGCCCCAGTCCTGGCCTGTGTCTGACCGTGAGCCGCCTTGGTTTTCCTCACTCCCTGAGGGCCAGCGCAGGAAGGAGCACCTGGTAGGTCCTGTTGAAACATTATGGAGCATTTGGCTGACAAAGAGAAATTTTTATTTTAATTTTGTTATTTTTAAAAATTGAAGTTTAGTTGCTATACAATTTTACAACGGTTTCCAGTGTACAACATAGTGATGGGAAGATTCCATACATGACCCTATACTCACCACAATAAGTGTAGTCACCATCTGTCACTATACAAGGTTATTATGATATTATTGACTATATTCTCTATGTTGTACTATTCATCTCTGTGACTCATTCATTTTATAACTGGAAGTTTATACCCCTTAATCCTTTTCTACCTTTGAAAATTGTTAGAGGTATATTGTGTTAGAGAGTCTGAAATTTTTGGATCAAAAATTTTTTTTAATTTGCATATATTTGGAGTGCCTGGGTGGCTCAGTCAGTTAAATGTCTGCCTTCAGCTCAGGTCATGATCTCAGGGTCCTGGGATTGAGTCCCCGCATCGGGCTCCCTGCTGAGCAGGGAGTCTGCTTCCTCCCTCTCCCTGCTCTTGCACTCTTGCTCTCTCTCTCTTTGAAATAAATAAAATCTTTTTTTAAAAATTGCATATAGTTGACACACAATGTTACATTAGTTTCATGTGTACAACATGGTGATTTGACAAGTGTCTATCTTACACCACAAGTGTAGCTGCCATCTGTCACCATACAATGCTATTACAATATAACTGAGTACATTCCCTGTGCTGTGCCCTTCATTCCCATGACTTGTGCCCTCCCTAACTGGAAGCCTGTATCTCCCTCTCCCCTTCATCCATTTTGCCCATCCCCACCCTTTCCCTTCTGGCAACCATCAGTTTGTGCTCTGTATTTATAGGTCTGATTCTGCTATTTGTTTGTTTTGTTTTTTAGATTCCACATACAAATGAAATCATATGGTATTTCTCTTTCTCTGTCTGACTTATTTTACTTGATATCAAACTCTCCAGGTCCATCCATGTTGTTACAAAATTTACAGAAAAGTTGAAGGAATAATGCAACAGACATTCATGTAACTTTCACCTCATTTTGTGGGTTTCCATATACTGCCATGTTATCTATATATTTTTATCTGAATCATCAGAAAGTAGACATTATCACACCTAACCCATAATATTTCAGATTATTTCAACTCTATCTTGCCTTATGATTAGAGTTCAGGAATTTTGGCTTTGGGTGCATCCCTTAGACAGAGCATCCTTTTTTATGACTGGTTTTATTGTCATGTCTACTCTTCTTAATCTAGAAGAGTTTCTCAGCCTTCCTTTATCTTTCTTGACTTCATCATTTTTAAAGAGCTCAGGCCAGTTATTTTGTAGAATACGTAAGCTTGTCTATCTTGCCTTATGATTAGAGTTCAGGAATTTTGGCTTTGGGTGCATCCCTTAGACAGAGCATCCTTTTTTATGACTGAGTAATATTCCATTGTAGATATAGACCATTTCTTCTTTATTTATTCATATGTCAATGGACATTTGGGCTACTTCCCTATCTTTGCTATTGTAAATAATGCTGCCATAAACATTGGGGTGCATATGTCTTTTCAAATTAGTGTCTTCATTTTCTCTGGGTAAATATCCACTTGTAGAATTACTGGACTATATGGTGTTTCTATTTTTAATATTTTAAAAGATTTGATTTATTTATTTATTTATTTATTTGAGAGAGAATGGAGCAGAGGGAAGGACAAGCAGACTCTGGGCTGAGCGCAGAGTCTGACATGGGGCTCAATTCCATGACCCTGAGATCATGACCTGAGCTGAAATCAAGAGTCGGAAGCTTAACTGACTAAGCCACCCAGGCACTCCTCTATTTTTAATTTTTTGAGGAACCTCCATACTGTTTTCCACAGTGGCTGCACCATTTTGCATTCCCACCCACAGTGTAAGAGGGTTCCCCTTTCTCCGCATCCTCACCACACTTGCTTCTTGTCTTTTTGATTCTAGATATTCTCACGGGTATAAGGTGATGTCTCATTGTGCTTTTGATTGGCATTTCCTTGATAATTAGTGTGGAAACTTTGAATTTTTATTTTTTTTTTTTTTTAAAGATTTTATTTATTTATTCATGAGAGACAGAGAGAGAGAGGCAGAGGGAGAAGCAGGCTCCCAAGGAGCAGGGAGCCCGAAGTGGGACTCGATCCCAGGACCCTGGGACCACGACCTGAGCCGAAGGCAGACGCTCAACCATCTGAGCCACCCAGGTGCCCCGAAACTTTGAATTTTTAAATAAGATTTCAGGACACCAGAAACTTGAGAATAACTTCTGAATCACTGCAAAGAAACATTTTCCTTGTCCTCTATCTTCTTTTAAGCCTTCTTCTACTAGAACAGTCTCTAATTGCCAAGCCTCATCCCTTCCCCAGCATTTGACTGGAGGCAGAAGGAGCATGCAGGGGTTGTGGTTCTTTTAAAGGGAGAGGAATTTTGGCTTTGGGTGCATCCCTTAGACAGAGCTTCCTGGGCAACACGCTCTGAGGCGGAAATTTGCATGGGGAGGCCTGTTGCACTGTGTTCATGGAGCAACACTTACAGAATCTGACAGGTGGATAAGCTGAACGCTGAACAGTGAGCCACTTGCCACAGAGGCCCCAGCCAATGCCATGGAGAGCTGCAAGGCTAGGATGGAACTTCAGAGATGTCCCAAACTGGGGCCAGGCGGCTAGACTTCCGTACCCCCATATTAACCACTTGTTGGATGTGGACTGCCCCAGGAAGGGTGTGTAGTCTTGACAGAGGCTACTCTTTTTAGTTGAAGGACATTCTTGGGGGAGGGACTGAACTATGGTCTGTCAGAAGGCAGTAGTTTCAGCTGGGACACTAGAACCTCAGCGCTAAGTGGGAATTCAGGAGGTGCAATCTGCCTCAACTGAGCTAAGATCTAGCCAGACTGGTTTTATTGTCATGTCTACTCTTCTTAATCTAGAAGAGTTTCTCAGCCTTCCTTTATCTTTCTTGACTTCATCATTTTTAAAGAGCTCAGGCCAGTTATTTTGTAGAATACGTAAGCTTGTCTATCTTGCCTTATGATTAGAGTTCAGTGTCTTTCCTCTCAACAGATTCTGTGCTTCCCCGCAGGTGATGTTGTTACTTGGTCTCATTAGTCTTGTGGCCAGAAGGGGAGAAGAGTGTAGGCTCTGAAGGCAGGGGTGACCTCTGTATTTTCTCCTCGTGATCAAGCAAAGGAGGAACAACAACCCTTAACAAAGAGGAGTGGGCACCTCCACAGGCCCTGAGAATTCAGACGAGTCTTGAGTTTTCAAGGTCCTGAAGTGTAATGACCCCTTTTTCTTTATCCCAAATCTTAGGTTGCCACTCCTTTCCAACCATGGCCTTGACATTGGCACAGCAAAGTTTTGGGATTTCTCTCTGGGGCTCTGCTACCCTTATATTTCAGAACTGAGCCTGAGTCTCACCTGTTTCTGCCCTCCTGCTACAGCAAATCAGTTCCTCCATATGCTGCAAAGGGGGTCCTCTGCTTTCACATTTTGCCGAATTCATGATTAATCACCCTGAGATGTTCACTGTCTTACTGTAAAATATAGAGGTACTCATCAAGAGCCATCCAATTTCGTTGCCTTATGATTACTTCTTCCTCTGACCTCTCAAATGCCTGAGAGACTGCACCTGCCAGAGCATTCTATCCTACTCATATCCTATCCTTTGGTACAGTAAGGGAAGTCTTAATGATTGCTCCACTATAGAAGCCAGGGGCTATCCTTACTCCACTTACCACAGTGAGGAGGTCTTCACCTGTAGTCTGCCAGTGGGTGATGGAATTGCAACATTCAGTTCAGGGTCAGCTTTCTTCAGCCAACTCTTTCAAATCAGGTTCACTGGGAAAAAAAAAAAAAAAAACAACTCTGAGACAGAGAATTTCATGGAGGTGATTTACTGGAATAGTCTCAGGAACTATCCCTGTAATGGAGCAAAGGGACTGGGATTAAGTAGAGGGAGAAACTGAACGCAGACATAACAGAGCGACCTCAGCGAGCTGATTCCACAGGGACCACTGGAGCTGGGACAGCCCTTCAGAGTTGTCCAAACTGAGGCCAGGGGACTGGGCCTTTGTGTCCTCCTGTTGACCGGTCCTTGGAGGTGGGCTGCCTGGAAGTGGGAGCATAAAGCATGGAAGACAGTTTCCTTTGGCAAAGTGCAATTCTTGGAGAGGGATTGAGCTTGAGTTATCAAGAGGCAACATGCACTTTAAGCAGATGTGGGAATGCTTCAATCTTGAAGGAGAGAATGTGGGTGGGATGCCACATTCTCCACCATAAGGATCATCACCCTTTTTGTGGCTAAGGCACCTTCAGACCAGAGAGGCAGAGGAAGCCAGCAAAGGGACCACAGGAATGGCAGGGAAACCTGCCAGGTAGGGGCTGGCTCTGTGTTCAAAAGTGGGGAGGAAAGAGAATGTTTCAGGAAAGTAGGTGAGGAATACTCAGCACAGTTGCTCTGTCCTAGAATATAGTGTGGGTCACTCGAAGTCAGGATTTCTCTTGTACCAACCCTCATGGGAGTCTAAGTGTACTGTGGCACTGAGATCAAATATTAACATATTAACAGTAGTGTCCCCAGGTTGAAGGATTTCAGATTATTCTAATGTTCCTAGCCATAGTTTTCTATGTCATCTGAATTATGAGAAATGTATTATTTTAAGAGAATATTTAGATATTTTGTGCAGTTGAGAAAGGTGTCGGACCTCTCTGATGTCACTAGGCGAGAAACTTGAGATTATGTGGAGAGAGGATGACCCCCAAACGGTGAGCTAACAATGATCCTGGGAAAGTTACTTAATGAATATGCTTCTAAATTTGAAGATAAGATTTGGGTATTATAAGAAATGTGATGATTGCCTCCCTGGATAGTGATCAGGATAACCTTGAAAATTTGGCCTTTTAAGACAGCCAAATGACAATATGACATGGTGGAATGATAGATTAATAGCATTATGACTAAATTTTACAGGATGATCCCAGTAATAGTCTTCTAAACAGAAGCAGTAGTTTGATATTTACAAAACCTGGGGCAGGTGGGGAATTGAGACATTTTTTTTTTTTTTAAAGATTTTATTTATTTATTTGAGAGAGAGAGAATGAGAGAGACAGCACATGAGAGGGGGGAGGGTCAGAGGGAGAAGCAGACTCCCTGCCGAGCAGGGAGTCCGATGTGGGACTCGATCCAGGGACTCCAGGATCATGACCTGAGCCGAAGGCAGTCGCCCAACCAACTGAGCCACCCAGGTGCCCCGAAATTGAGACATTTTTTAAAGCTGAAGAGAATAAAGGACTATATATTAGAGGTCACTGAGCTTGGCATGAGGTTGAAGAAATTTATATCAATGAGCATCTTCATGCACAAGCAGTCCTTATTTTTAGAGGAACTTAAAATGACTTATAATCCATACAACTTCTTAGACTGTGTAGATTACTCATCATATATTTTAGTTAAATATAAATTTACTCAATTTATACTTTTATATTTTATATATATGGTATAAAGCTACCTAACTCTTTATTACTTCCTTCCTTCTGCTGGTTTGGAATTTTGTTTGCTCTTTTTCTAGCTCCTTTAGGTATAAGATTAGGTTGTATATTTGAGATTTTTCTTGCTTCTTGAGGTAGGCCTGTATTGCTATAAACTTCGTTCTTAGAACAGATTTTGCTGCGTCCCAAAGATTTTGGAACATTGGGTTTTCATTTTTATTTGTTTCTATGAATTTTTTTATTTCTTCTGGGATTTCTTGGTTTGACCCATTCATTGTTTAGTAACATATTATTTAACCTCCTTGTATTTGTGCTCTTTCAAGATTTCTTCTTCTGGTCAATTTCTAGTTTCATAGTATTGTGGTCAGAAAAGATGCATGATATGATTGTGATCTTTTTGAATTTGTTGAGACTTGTTTTGTGGCCTAATATGTGATCTATTCTGGAGAATATCTCATGTGCACTTGAAAAGAATGTGTATTCTGCTGCTTTAGGATGGAATATTCTGAATATAGGTGTTAAGTCCATCTGGTCAGGTGTGTCTTTCAAAGCTGCTGTATCCTTGTTGATTTTCGGTTCTGATGATCTGTCCATTGATGCACATGTGGTGTTAAAGTCACCTACTATTATTGTATTACTAACAATTAGTTTCTTTACATTTGTTATTAACTGTTTTATGTATTTGGGTGCTGCTGTGTTGGGTGCATAAATATTTACAATTGCTATGTCTTCTTGTAGGATTTTCTCCTTAATGATTATATAGTGTCCTTCGTGTCTCTTGTTATAGTCTTTGTTTTAAGGTCTACTTTGTGGACATTGCTGCTATAAACATCGGGGTGCACGTACCCCTTCAGATCCCTACATTTGTAACTTTGTGGTAAATACCCAGTAGTGCAATTGCTGGATCGTATGGTAGCTCTATTTTCAACTCTTTGAGGAACCTCCATACTGTTTTCCAGAGTGGCTGCACCAGCTTGCATTCCCTCCAACAGTGTAGGAGGGTTCCCCTTTCTCCCCATCCCTGCCAACATCTGTCATTTCCTGACTTGTTAATTTTAGCCATTCTGACTGGTGTGAGATGGTATGTCATTGAGGTTTTGATTTGGATTTCCCTGATGCCGAGTGATGTTGAGCATTTTTTCACGTGTCTGTTGGCCATTTGGATGTCTTCTTTGGAAAAATGTCTGTTCATGTCTTCTGCCATTTCTTGCTTGGATCATTTGTTCTTTCGGTGTTGAGTTTATTAAGTTCTTTATAGATTTTGGATACTAGCCCTTTATCTGATATGTCATTTGCAAATATCTTCTCCCATTCTGTCGGTTGTCTTTTGGTTTTGTTGACTATTTCTTTTGCTGTGCAAAAGCTTTTTATCTTGATGAAGTCCCAATAGTTCATTTTTGCCCTTGCTTCCCTTGCCTTTGACGATGTTTCTAGGAAGAAGTTGCTGTGGCTGAGGTCGAAGAGGTTGCTACCTGTGTTCTCCTTTAGGATGTTGATGGACTCCTGTCTCACATTTAGGTCTTTCAACCATTTGGAGTCTATTTTTGTGTGTGGTGTAAGGAAACGGTCCAGTTTCATTCTTCTGCATGTGGCTGTCCAATTTTCCCAACACCATTTGTTGAAGAGACTGTCTTTTTACCATTGGACATTCTTTCCTGCTTTGTCGAAGATTAGTTGACCATAGAGTTGAGGGTCCATTTCTGGGCTCTGTATTCTGTTCCATTGATCTATGTGTCTGTTTTTGTGCCAGTACCATACTGTCTTGATGATGACAGCTTTGTAATAGAGCTTGAAGTCCGGAACTGTGATGCCACTAGCTTTGCTTTTCTTTTTCAACATTCCTCTGGCTATTCGGGGTCTTTTCTGGTTCCACACAAATTTTAGGATTATTTGTTCCATTTCTTTGAAAAAAGTTGATGTTATTTTCTCAGAGAACCAGCTCCTGGTTTCGTTGATCTGTTCTACTGTTCTTTTGGTTTCTATTTCATTGATTTCTGCTCTGATCTTTATTATTTCTCTTCTTCTGCTGGGTTTAGGCTTTATTTGCTGTTCTTTCTCCAGCTCCTTTAGGTGTAGGGTTAGGTCGTGTACTTGAGACCTTTCTTGTTTCTTGAGAAAGGCTTGTATTGCTATATACTTTCCTCTTAGGACTGCCTTTGCTGCATCCCAAAGATTTTGAATAGTTGTGTTTTCATTTTCATTGGTTTCCATGAATTTTTTTAACTCTTCTTAAGTTCCTGGTTGACCCATTCATTCTTTAGTAGGATGCCATTTAGCCTCCATGTATTTGAGTTCTTTCTGACTTTCCTCTTGTGACTGAGTTCTAGTTTCAAAGCATTGTGGTCTGAAAATAGGCAGGGAATGATCCCAATCTTTTGGTACCGGTTGAGACCTGATTTATTACCTAGGATGTGATTGATTCTGGAGAATGTTCCACGGGCACTAGAGAAGAATGTGTATTCCGTTGCTTTGGGATGGAATGTTCTGAATATGTCTGTGAAGTCCATTTGGTCCAGTGTCATTTAAAGTCTTTATTTCCTTGTTGATCTTTTGCTTAGATGATCTGTCTATTTCAGTGAGGGGGGTGTTAAAGTCCCCCACTATTATTGTATTGTTGTCGATGTGTTTCTTTGCTTTTGTTATTAATTGCCTTATATAATTGGCTGCTCCCATGTTAGGGGCATAGATATTTACAACTGTTAGATCTTCTTGTTGGATAGATCCTTTAAGTAGGATATAGTGTCCTTCCTCATCTCTTATTACAGTCTTTGGTTTAAAATCTAATTTGTCTGATATAAGGATTGCCACCCCAGCTTTCTTTTGATGTCCATTAGCATGGTAAATGGTTTTCCACCCCCTCACTTTCAATCTGGGGGTGCTTTTGGGTCTAAAATGAGTCTCTTGCAGACAGCATATTGATGGGTCTTGTTTTTTAATCCAATCTGATAGCCTGTGTCTTTTGATTGGGGCATTTAGCCCATTTACATTCAGGGTAACTACTGAAAGATATGAATTTAGTGCCATTGTATTGCCCATAAGGTGACTGTTACTGTATATTGTCTGTGTTCCTTTCTGGTCTATGTTGCTTTTAGGCTCTCTCTTTGCTTAGAGGACCCCTTTCAATATTTCCTGTAGGGCTGGTTTTGTGTTTGAAAATTCCTTTAGTTTTTGTTTGTCCTGGAAGCTTTTTATCTCTCCTTCTATTTTCAATGACAGCCTAGCTGGATATAGTATTCTTGGCTGCATATTTTTCTCATTTAGTGCTCTGAATATATCCTGCCAGTCCTTTCTGGCCTTCCAGGTCTCTGTGGATAGGTCTGTTGCCAATCTAATGTTTCTACCATTGTAGGGTACAGATCTCTTGTCCCGAGCTGCTTTCAGGATTTTCTCTTTGTCTCTGAGACTTCTAAGTTTTACTAGTAGATGTCGGGGTGTTGACATATTTTTATTGATTTTGAGGGGGGGTTCTCTGTGTTTCTTGGATTTTGATGCCTGTTTCCTTCCCCAAATTAGGGAAGCTCTCGGCTATAATTTGCTCCAATATACCTTCTGTCCCTCTCTCTCTTTCTTCTTCTTCTGGGATCCCAATTATTCTAATGTTGTTTCGTCTTATGGTATCGCTTATCTCTTGAATTCTGCCCTCGTGATCCAGTAGTTGTTTATCTCTCTTTTTCTCAGCTTCTTTATTTTCCATCATTTGGTCTTCTATATCACTGATTCTCTCTTCTGCCTCATTTATCCTAGCAATTAGTGCCCCCATATTTGATTGCACCTCATTAATAGCCTTTTGATTTTGACTTGGTTAGATTTGAGTTCTTTTATTTCTCCAGAAAGGGTTTCTCTAATAACTTCCATGCTTTTTTCAAGCCCAGCTAGTATCTTTAAAGTGATGATTCTGAACTCTAGATCTGACATTGTACTAATGTCTGTATTGAGTAGGTCCCTGGTAGTTGGTACTACCTCTTGTTCTTTTTGTTGAGGTGATTTTTTCCGTCTTGTCATTTTGTCCAGAGGAGAATAGATGAATGAGAGAACAAAATGCTAATAGGGTAACAACGTCCTCAGAAAATATACTCTAAACAAATCAGAAAAGACCTGAAGCAGTGGGAAAAGAAAGGGAAAGAGAGGAAAAAGAAAAAGATAAAGACAAAAACAGAACAGAACAAAAAAAAAAAACAGAATATGATCAAATATGATCAGGCTGGTACATAGATCAGTGCCACACCCTAGATTTTGGGTGTATTTTGGTCTGTTAGAAGAAAGTGCCTCCCAAAATTTTAAAGAAAGAAAAACATATATGTACAAAAATAAGGGTTGATATGATGAAGGGATGGAATATGACTGTAAAGATGAAAATTATAAAAAATTTTATAAAAGGGATTGATAAGAAGTTTTTTAAAAAAAGAAAGAAGAGGATTTAAAAAAAAAATTTAAAAAGGGAGAGAATGTGATCAGGCAGGAGAGTAGAAAAAAACCATACACTAGAGATTTAAGGTATATTTTGATCTGTTAGAAGAAACTATCTCAAAATTTTAAAGAGAGAATAACTTATATATATATGCCAAAAATATGGGTAACTACTATGAAGGGATAGAATATGACTCTAAAAATGAAAAATAAAAATGTTTTTAAAAAAGGGATTGATAAGATGTTTGTTGAAAAAGGGAAAAAGAAAAATTCAAAAAAAAAAGTTAAAAAAAATTAACTTTGAAATACTAAAGAATCATGGTAAAAAAGCCATGAATTCTATGTGCATTATTCCCCTAGCACTGGAGTTCTGCCATTCTCGTTGATGGGTAAACTTGGTCTTGGCTGGCTGCTCTCGCTGATCTTCTGGGGGAGGGGCCTGTTGCCATGGTTCCCAAATGTCTTTGGCAGAGGCGGAATTGCCACGCCCTTGCCGGTCCAGGCTAAGTAATCTGCTTGGGTTTGCTCTCGGGAGCTTTTGTTCCCTGTAAGCTTTCCATACAGCTTGGAGGCCGAGAGTGAAAATGGCGGCCTCCCAATCTCCGCCCCGGAGGAGCCGAGAACTTGGGGCCCTGCTCCTCAGTGCGCCCCCAGAGAAAAGCAGTCAGTCACTCCCGTCTCCCCAGTCTCCAGCCACACTCCGTGCTCACCCGGCCTGTGACCATGCGTTTCTATCTCTGGCACCCGACCCCGAGTGGAGTCTCCAAACCCAGCAGATCCCTGCGGTGCGCTCCCGCACCGCTCCTCCTGGGGGAGGAAGGGGAGTCTCCCCGGATCTGCCGCTGGTTGGGTCCCTGCTGGAGGAGCAGTGGCCCGACTGTTTATGGCAACCCCGAGCTGAGAGCCCACTCCTCGGCTCTGTTTCTGCAGCCGGCTTCCCCGCTCTGATACCTGGGAGCTCTGCCGCAGTCAGGCACCCCTGGTCTTTCTGTGACCCCGAGGGTCCTGAGACCACACTGTCCCGTGAGGGTTCCACCCCCTGCTTAGCCACTGGAGTGATGTCCATCAGTGGAGCAGACTTCTAAAAGTTCCGATTTTGTGCTCGGAGGCTCTATCACTGGCCAGAAGCGGCCGACAGAGGCCCCTCCCCCGTCGTCTATCCTCCCAAATATCGCCTCGGATTCACTTCTCCGCACGTCCTACCTTCCAGAAAGTGGTCGCTTTTCTGTTCAGAGAGTTGTTGCTATTCTTTTCTTCGATCTCCTGTTGAGTTTGTAGGTGTTCAGAATGGTTTGATCCCTATCCAGCTGAATTCCTAAGACCAGACGAAATCCAGGTCTCCTACTCCTCCGCCATCTTGCTCCGCCCCCCCCTTACTTTCAATCTGCAGGTGTCTTTAGGTCTGAAATGAGTCTCTTGTAGGCAGCATATGGATGGACCTTGTTTTTTTTTTTATCCATTCTGCCACCCTATGTCTTTTGATTGGAGTGTTTAGTCCATTTACATTCAAAGTAATCATTGATAGGTATGTACCTATTGCAATTTTGTTACTTGTTTTGTGGTTGTTTCTATAGATTTTCTCTGATCCTTTCTTGTCTTTCTTTTTTATGGCTTGCTGGCTTTCTTTAGTGATATACTTGGATTTCTTTCTCTTCATACTTTGCATATCTATTACTGCTTTTTTATTTGTGGTTACTATGAAGTTTGTATATAACATCTTCCGCATATATCAGTCTATATTAAGTTGATGATCACTTAAGTTTGAACCTATTCTTTACTCCCTTCCCCCACCCCACATTTTATGTATATAGTGTCATACTTTACATCCTTTTATTTTGTGAATCCCTTGACTGATTTTTATAGATATATTTATTTTTACTGCTTTTGGGCTTTCTACTTTTCTTACTCTTACTTATGGTCTTTCCTTTCCACTCAGAGTGTCCCCTTTAACATTTCTTGTAGGGCTGGTTGGTTTAGTGGTCATGAATTCCTCTAACTTTTGTTTGTCTGGGAAGCTCATCATCGCTCCTTCTATTCTGAACAATAACCTTGCTGGAAAGAATATTCTTGGCTGCAAGTTTTTTTCCTCTTAACACATTTAATATATCATGCTACTCTTTTTGGCCTGCAAAGTTGAAAAATCCACTGATAGCCTTATGGGTTTTCCCCTGTATATAACTGTTTTATCTAGCTGCTTTTAAAATTCTTTCTTTATCACTACTTTTTGCTATTTTAATTACTGTGTGTCTTGGTGTGGACCTCCTTTTGTTGATTTTGTTGGGGGATCTCTGTGCCTCCTGGATCTGAATTTCTGTTTCTTTCCCCAGATTAGGGAAATTTTCAGCTATTATTTCTTCAAATAAATTCTCTGTCCCCTTTCTCTCTTATTCTTCTGAAATCCTTATCAGCGAATGTTATTACCATGGATAGATTTCCTGAGTTCCCTAAGTCTATTCTCATTTTGCATAATTACTTTTTCTCTCATCTGCTCAGTTTGATTATTTTCCATTACTCTGTCCTCCAGGCTGCTGATTTGTTCTTCTGTTTTTAGTCTGCCATTTTTTCCATCTAGTGTACTTTTAATTTCAATTATCTTGTTCTTCATCTCTGGTTGTTGTTGTTGTTGTTGTTTAATCTCTTTGTTAAGGGTCTCACTGATGTTCTCCAGTCTTTTCTCAAATCCAATATCTTGATGACCATTACTTTAAATTCTCTATCAGGCATGTTACTTATCTGTTTTGCTCAGGTCTTTTGCTGTGATTTTGTCCTGTTCTTTCATTCGGAACATATTTCTCTGTCCCCTCATTTTGTCTAACTCTGTGTGTCTGTTTCTATGTGTGAGGAAAGTCAGCTCTTGAAAGTAGTGTGTGGAGTGAGCAACTTTAACAAGGTGGAGCTGGTCCTTTGCAAGAGTGAACATATCTCCTGTGCCAAGGCAGGGGCAGCTGGTGCATCTGCAAAGTGTGCACAGGTGGGGCACGCAGTTTTAACAAGGTGTGTGCATATCCGTGGGAGGTGACAGGTCACTGCCGCAGGGATCAAGGCCCTGCAAAGTGTGTGGTCGGGAGAAGCAGTGTCAAAAAGTTTTGCATGGGTCTTCTGAGGGAGGGGAGCTGCAGTGCAGGGACTGAGACAAGCCTAGCTGGACGGAGTGGGGCACAGTGCAAGCAAATTAGGTAGTGAGTGCTGGCTCCCCACTGGTTCCTGCAGGTGGAATTGCTCTGTGATTAATAAATAACTCTTCTTCCCATATGCCCCAGGCATTTTTCAAACTGCTGCTTCTAAGCTGTATCTCGAGGGGCTGTTTGTCATGCTGTCTCTTTAAGGGTAGGCACTGTTTCCTATCACCCTCCAGGCTCTCCCAGACCAGAGCCTGCTGATTTTTAAGGTTCCAGGCTTTCAGTCCCTCTGGTTGTAAGAACTCTAGAAATTTGGTGCTTCTAGTTTTCAAAGCCAAATGCTATGGGGATTTGTCTTCACCATGTGGGCTGCAGGGTGTGATGGTCTGTTTCTCTTCCCTGTCTGAGCCTGCAGCTCCCTCCCTCCTGTTGAGGATCATGGTCCATTTAGCTCCCTGCTGGGACTCTGCCCTTCCTACCCTCTTCAATGTGGCCTCTTCTCTACATTTAGTTATGGAGTTTTTTCTACCAGTCTTCAGGCCATTTTCTGGGTTATTTACACTGATGTGATTGTTATCTAGTTGTATCCATGGGACACCACGAGGTAAGCTTAGGGTCCTCCTGCTCCACCATCTTCCCTGAACTCAGCTATCTAACTCTTAATGTCAATCTGTTTGTATGTTCAGAATGAACGTCTAAACTGATGTTCACTGATTGTGGACACCAATAATTTCTGACATGTGAGATTTATGTTCATTTTTTGACTTTTTCTTTGTACTTTTTTGTATTGTCAGATATATTTCCATGAACAACATGAGGACATTTTGTTTGTTTTTTCCTTCATGAAGAACATGGATTATTATTCTTAAAATTAAAAATTAATGTATTTTAATTAAAATGTAATTCAACCTGGGCTTCCATGTCAGACAGAGCTAGATTCAAATCTAGATTTATTACAGCCTGGTTGTGTGACTTCAAGCAAGTTCCCTAGCCTCTCTTAACCTTCACTTCAAATGGAGATATTTACCTTCAGTGGCCATGATTGGGGTTTGAGATGGTCTCAGACGGCTAACACAGTGCCTGGCAATAAAAGATGCTTACCCAACAAATGAGAACCATGTATCATTTCTATTAGTGTAATCCCAGTGTGTTGCTTCTGTTCTTATCTTTAAATTTTCCCCAACTGTCTACTTTCTACAAGGTGCTATGTCACCAAGAATTTGGTGTTAAACAACTGTTGTGTCTGTTCCATGTGAGTGAGGCTCCTAGTGGGAACCCCAGCCTAGTCCCTGGTCTCCTAAGTATGACTTAAAATTTTATGGGCTAGTTACAAACACTTCCCGGTTGCAGAAACTATTTCCTAGTTGCAAACCCCTCCTAGTTGCAAACGCTATTTAACTGAGTGGTGTTCCTGTATCCAGGCCAGGCTCCTACAGATAACACTGGTATTTTGTGTTGTTTTTGTTTTTGGTAAAGGTTGGTTTGAATGAGCACACTTGCCATTCTGTTCTTCTGAGGTTATGACTTGCTATTTCATGTTGTGGTGTTACTGTGATGCTCCATGGATTGAACTGTATTTGTAAACAATTTAAAGCTTCCTTTGGTGGCTTCAGTAGGAGCTGAATAGAGCCTAGTCTAGTCTCACACCAAGCAGAGCTGGGTTCATTTGTCTGCTGTGTGTTCTACTTCCTCAATTCTAGCTTGCAAAGGACATTACTTGCCAATACAGCACCACCCACATCTTTAGCTTTATGTTGTCTTTGGAATGATCTTTACAGAAAAGAAAGTTCTAGTGCTTAAATAGTCTGGGTTATTTGCCCACATGGTTTTCTTTTCCATACTGATTTTTCACCCTTTCTTTCTTGTGCAGCTAGGCTCTCATGGAGACCAAAGCATCCCTACTTTTTATAAGGCCAAGACCTGAAAGGCATCATCTAGCAAAGCTTTCTGTCCCACAGTGCATCACAATACCCTTTGAGTGATGTAAAAGGATCAAGTCCTATAACTCTGCAGTGTGCTTTTGCAGTATATCCAACACCAGGAAGCAGCTGAAATAACTGCTGTCCTCAGAAGACTGCATTTAAGAACAAGGAGGGCTCTACCCACTGCAGCCCAAGCAGGTAACACCAATTTGGTCATTACCACCTGAACCTCCCTCTCCTCTCGCTTAATGGTTGTATTACTAAATAGCTGGTTGAATTTTGAATATTCTGGAGACAAGAGCTCACAATTAAAGAAACTTTGTGGCAAGTCATTTTGTAAAGTCAAGAATTCTTTTGGAAAGTGAATATTCATACCTCTCAACTTTAAATTATTTGAGTAGATTTAGCTCAACACTTTTTTTCCTTAGAAATAAGGTATACTGGGGCACCTGGGTGGCTCAGTCAGTTAAGCATCTGCCTTCGGCTCAGGTCATGATCTCAGGGTCCTGGGATGGAGCCCCGCATCAGGCTCCCTGCCCAGCGGGGAGTCTGCTTCTCCCTCTCCCTCTGTCCTACCACCCCCATGCTCGTGGTCTTTCTCTCTCAAATAAATAAATAAAATCTTTAAAAAAAAAGAAATGAGGTATACCCATATAAGACATCTGGCTCTCTGCAACACAAAAAGATTAAAAACTGTTAACTAGATGATCAGGTTACTGAATTGACTGGCTGATTGATTCTTTCACTTACTCATTCATTCCAAAGTATGCATAGAACACTTTCTTGGATGGGGAAGACTTTGCACATCACTGAGGCAGGAGAAGGACAGGAGAGTGAAGGTAGTGGCTGCCAAGGCAACATTGTTCCAACATCTAGGAACTTGTGCTTCAGGCGGACAGCCCAGACCCTGTATGAAACTCATGTCTTGTTCTTTGAAGAATCTCTAGAGCCTTATCGGAGGCCTGGAACAAAGTCTTTACTCATTAAATATTTTCTTAAATGATAGAATGAATTAATGAATTCAGAAACCAATAAACCAATGAGGACAGGCCTGAGAACCAAAATGCATTATAGGATTAATCAAGGGCTCTGGGAGTCCAGAGGTGGGCAGTGAACCATTTGGAACCCAGAACAAAGGCCTTGTAGGAGATGGCACTAGGGGGTAGATATCCCCAGGGGTCCAACTTCCCCCAAAGCCTTGCATACTTGTTCCACACCTCCAAGGTAAGGGGGCCCCCAGGACTTTGGGGTTATAAAGTACATCTAGGAAACCAATTGTTGCTGCTTATATATCAGTTTAAATGCCACTCCCTATTTCTTGAATTTTTCCCAAATTACCGAAACATAACAGAATCTTGGGACCCTGCCCAATAGCCTGCCTCTGCTCCTTCTTTGGACAGATTAATTAAATGATAAAACTTGCTAGTTATTTAATTGAGGTTCACAAGCTGACTAACCTTACCAGGCAGTTACTACTGGTTCCACTCACTATCGTACTGGGAGGACGTAACCTTCGATTTAAACAAATATTATTTTTAGCTCTTTTCTACCATAAAAATTGATGCCAATTTAAAATTTTAAACTTCAGAAAGCCCATCTCCATAAGGAAAGCTTATCACATGCTTCATATCAGGGAAAATGTTCAGGTTTTCTGAAGGAGATGTGACATCTGTTCTTGAAGCCTTTAAAATTCTGAAAGATGGGGTGCAGGTGGAGGTGGAGACACAGCCATTCAACTACCTGAAAGGTAACTTGTCAAGGATTCTGTTTTAGCAGCTACTGAGCTTTGATTGTATATCAGCTTGTGCAACACTGTGATTAATATCTGACTTCATCTCCTCCACCAGATAAGTAACAAGAGAGCAGAGCCACATGTCTCTTGCTAAATGCTTTTTCCCTCGTGCCTGGTACAGTGCCAAGCAAAGGTAGTTGATCAATCAATATCTGTTGAGTGAATCAATGAATCAGTGGCACTGTAGCAGAAGGCGAAGTGCTTTAGAGTCAGACAGATTTGTGGGTTTTGCTTGTTTACTGGTTGTGTAACCTTCAACATGAAATTTAACATCTTCTAGATATTCAAGATAAGATCAGGACTCCGTGAGGCCTGAGTGAAATAGCATATGTGCCACGGTCGGATGGATGATGAGCGTTCGCTCAGGACGAGTTCTCTCCCATCCCTTTCCAACAGAAGGTGGTTGCTCTTTTTCAAAATTGTTTTGGCAATTTTAGTTCCCTTGCATTTCCAAATAAACTTTAGGATAACTGGTCTATATCTACAAAAACTCCTGCTGGGAAGTTTGACCAGATAAAACCAGATCAGTGTGGAGAGATTGTCATCTTTGTTATGTCGAGTCTCCCAAACCATGAACATAGTGTATCTCTCAGATCCTCTTTGATTTTTTCCATCAACATTTTGTAGCCTTCAGCATCCAGCATCTGTACATGTCTTGTTAGATTTGTGCATAATATTTCTCTCTCTTTTTTAGCTACTGTAAAGAGTTGTGGTTTTTAAAATTTTTATTTATTTATTTGAGAGAGAGAGTGGGGTGATGGGGAAGAGCAGAAGAAAAGAGGCACGCAGACTCTGCACTATGTGCAAAGCCCAATGTGGGGTTCCATCTCACGATCATGAGATCATGGAGTGAGCCTAAACCAAGCGTCAGACACTCAACTGACTGAGCCACCCAGGCACCCCAATAGTTGCGTTTTAAATTTTGGTTCCAATTTTTTATTTAAAGTATAGAAATGTAGTGCGACTGGGTGGCTGAGTTGGATAAGTGTCTACCTTTGGCTCAGATCATGATCCCAGGGTCCTAGGATCGAGTCCTGCATCGGACTCCCTGCTCAGTGTGGAGCCTGCTTCTCCCTCTCCCCGCCCCACCCCCCCACTCATGCTCTCTCTCACCATCTCTCTCTCTCTCAAATAAATAAATAAAATCTTTAAAAAAAATAAAGTATAGAAATGTAATTATATGTGTTGACCTTGTATCCTATGATCTTGTTAAAAACAGTTATTAGTTTTAAGAGTTTATTTGTAGGCTCCTTGGGAATTTCTATATAGACAATTATATCATTTGTAAATAGGGACAGTTTTCTTCCTTTCCATCTATATGCCTTATATTTCCTGCCCTGGCCTTATTGCACCGTGTAGGAATGGTGAGAGAGACATCCTTGCTTTGTTCTTGATTTTAGGAAGAAATCAGTCTTTCACCATTAAAAACATTAGCTGTAATCTTCTATAGATATTCCTTATTAAGTTGAAAAAGTTCCCTCATGGGCGCCTGGGTGGCTCAGTTGGTTAAGTGACTGCCTTCGGCTCAGGTCATGATCCTGGAGTCCCAGGATCGAGTCCCGCATCGGGCTCCCTGCTGAGCAGGGAGTCTGCTTCTCCCTCTGACCCTCACCCCTCTCATGTGCTCTCTCTCTCTCTCTCATTCTCTCTCTCAAATAAATAAATAAAATCTTTAAAAAAAAAATAAAAAAGAAAAAAAAGAAAAAAAAAAAAAGAAAAAGTTCCCTCATGGTTAGCTTAGAAATTTTACCATAAATGGACAGGTTTTTATCAGGTTTTTGACTGTTATTCTATTTTACAGAGCTCCAATGTGATCCATAATATATTCTATAATTCCCAAAAGTTGCTGAGAAAGTTGACAAGATAAATCTTATATCTTTGTTCCTGAAGTCAGTATCTTGAATATTAAGGCTGAGGAAGTTTGTTGCAGTGTACATCTCTTATTCATTTACCTTAGTTTGATTGCTTCTTTTCAATTGGCCTTTTGGCTAAGATCAAGTGTGTTTACCTTAGTTCACCTTCTAAACTTCAGCATAATAAAAAATTCTATTATTAAACTTGAATTTGTGTGTCCTGGTAGTCTAACTATAGTGGTTTATGGGCCAGTGTTAATTAATTGGAAGTGGTTAAAATTCTTCTAAATAGGAACCATGAAGATGCCCAAGTCTTATCTCATTCTGAGGAATGTATCTTAAGAAATAAATTCCACAGAATCAAAATATAGTTATTTCAGCACCACCAAAATGTCCAACATTAGGGCTGGGTTTCATTAATTATGGCATATTCAGTTACTCGATAAACATTTATAAAATGTCCACCATATGCCAGTTATTATCTTTGGCCTAGGGATATAAAGGTGAGCACAAAAGACACTTCCTTGCCTTCTTGGAGATTAGTTTCCAACAGGGAGACAGACATAAATAAGTTACATTAAATAAACATGTAGTATGGCAGATGGTGATGAGTATTTTGGAGAAAAATAAAGCATAGAGCATGGATAAGAAGTCCAGGCCTACAATAGCCAAACTATGGAAAGAGCCAAGATGTCCATCAACAGATGAATAGATAAAGACGTGTTGTATATATACAATGGAATATCATGCAGCCATCAAAAAAACGAAATCTTGCCATTTGCAATGACGTGGATAGAACTAGAGGGTATTATGCTAAGCGAAATAAGTCAATCAGAGAAAGACAAGTATCATATGATCTCATTGATATGAGGAATTCTTAATCTCAGGAAACAAACTGAGGGTTGCTGGAGTGGTGGGGGGTGGGAGGGATGGGGTGGCTGGGTGATGGACACTGGGGAGGGCATGTGTTATGGTGAGTGCTGTGAATTGTGTAAGACTGTTGAATCACAGACCTGTACCTCTGAAACAAATAATACATTATATGTTAAAAAAAAAAAGAAGAAGAAGAAGAAGATAGCATGAAGGGAAAATTGAAGGGGGGGAAATCAGAGGGGGAGACGAACCATGAGAGACTATGGACTCTGAGAAATAAACTGAGGGTTCTAGAGGGGAGGGGGGCGGGGGGATGGGTTAGTCTGGTGATGGGTGTTAAAGAGGGCATGTACTGAATGGAGCACTGGGTGTTATACGCAAACAATGAATTATGGAACACTACATCAAAAACTAATGATGTAGGGGCGCCTGGGTGGCTCAGTTGGTTAAGCGACTGCCTTCGGCTCAGGTCATGATCCTGGAGTCCCTGGATCGAGTCCCGCATCGGGCTCCCTGCTCGGCAGGGAGTCTGCTTCTCCCTCTGACCCTCCCCCCTCTCATGTACTCGCTCTCTCTCATTCTCTCTCTCTCAAAATAAATAAATAAAATCTTTAAAAAAAAAAAAAACTAATGATGTAATGTATGGTGATTAACAGAACATAATAAAAAAAACTAATGATGTAATATATAGTGACTAACATAACATAATAAAATTAAATTTAAAAAAAAATAAGTCCAGGCGTGGGAGTGGAATGGGGTATTATTTTAAATAAAATGAGGGGTGAACCTCACCAAACAATATAAAGGAACATTAAATATTAGAATTAAGAATACTCTGTAGCAATGTGGAAAATTTTTCGTATCTTATCAAATGAAAAAAAGATATAAAATAGGATGTCTGCTGTGGTTCAAGTATTTAAGTATATACATATATACATAAAATATAAAAAATGAAAACAGTTGTTTGTGGATAGTTTTAATATTATTTTACGGCATTATTTATTCTGAGCATAATTATGTTTTCAGTTTAAAACAAGAAAAACGTTTGGGCGCCTGGGTGGCTCAGTTGGTTAAGCATCTGACTATTGGTTTTGGCTCGGGTCATGATGTCAGGGTTGTGAGATTGAGCCCCAAGTCGGGCTCCACGCTCAGCAGGGAGTCTGCCTGAGAGTCTCTCCCCCTGCCCTTCCCCCTCTCTCAAATAAATGAATCTTTAAAAAAAAAGAGAGAAAAATATTTAAGGTTCCCTAAGGCTAATTTGAAGTTGAATGAAATGTGTGATGAGGATACAGATAGAACTCACGTTTGCTCTGGAAGAATCTTATCTGGGGCACAGCTGAGGAAGAATCTTCTACTAAGGTGACCAATAAAAATTACATATTTTCAAGGAGATGAAAGTTACATTGTTCAGGATGCCGAGAACAGTGGCTGTGCATGTGCGAGCATGGAAACAATGGCAAGTTTCATATGTCTTCATAATTATCTCATTCAGATTTGGCATGTGAACTTATTTTTTTAAGATTGACTAAAATAAAATGTACTGACATATCTTCCTGCAGACGATATTTTTCTTCTGTGTTCAAGAGATGACAACTAATCACACAAGATGTGACTTGGTATCTATGTGGTAGCTCAGTTCCCCAAAGATGCGGAACGACAGGTGGCAGCCATTGCCAGACAGCGTCTTCTGAGGATTCCAGGAGCTTTCGCTTAGACTCCATGCGGGCTGTTCATGTGTTCCTCTGGAAATGTTTCTGTGGCACGGTCAGAGCATGGCAGCCCAGGACTGGCTCATTCCCTCTGGTGTGGATTCAGAATTTCTAGGCACTGAGCAATCACTCTCTCGTCAACGGCAGACGTGAAGCGCAAATGTCCCGAGTATCTTGCATTCTTCTCTCCAGCATGTCACTTCTCATGAAGGAAAATTCCAGCAGTCACAAAGCTTTCCAAGTGTAGGCAAGAGCTCAATGGTATTTACTCAGATTTTCTCTTTCATTCTTTCTTTCTTCCTTTTTTTTTTTTTTAATAATCACACTAGAGCTAAAGAAAAAAAAAAAAACAGATTATATAATGAACAGGCTCCACTGGATAGCCAAATAGTCTATGATAATGTAATCTTGCTTGAAAATGTTCGAGTTTCTTGAAAAACACACCCAGAGGTAAAATAACGCAGCTAGCTGGCCTGTGGGCGATACGTTGACTAGTTTTGACTAGGGAAGGGGAGAGGGATGCCCCATATACTGTTTTCCCTCCCAGGGAAACCGGTCTCCCTCCAGGTTACTGCCTCCTGGGGGCTGTCCCAGTTTTGTTTTGGCTGGTGGTCGGGGTGCTCTGCAGTTGTTTCAACATAGCATGGAATACTGTCAAGATAAATGTCTCTGGAACCAAATGGGTCCCCATCCTGGGTCCTCAGTGACCTTGTACAAGTTACTCTACTTCTCAGTCCTTCAGGTTTCTTGTAAGATAGCAGGACCACTTCACAGGGTTTCTGGAAAATGGGTTAATTCATGCCACCTGACATATAATACATATCCATACATAGAAACTCATATTTCTCTTTTCTCACAGGTGCTGTTTTGGTTACAGAATGCACACATGCATTATTGCTCACTTGACCCTCCAGAGAGGTATTGTAATCATCAATATATAGAGCAGGGGGCCTTCGTCTGTTCGGGCTGCCATACCAAATTACCCTAGACTGGGTGGTTTCTAAACATCAGAAATTTATTTCTCGCAGTTCTGGAGGTTAGAAGTCCAAGATCAGAGCGCCAGTGGGGTCAGGTTCTGGTGAGAGCCCTCTTCTGGGCTGCAGGCTGCCCACTTCCTGTTGTGTCCTCACGTGACAGGAAGAGGGCATGGGAGCTCCCTGGGGTCTCTTTCATAAGAGCACTAGCTCCATTCATGAGGCTCCGCCCCCCGTACTTCCCAAAGGCTCTGCTTCCAAGTACCACCACTTTGGGATCAGGGTGTAACGTGTGAATGTGAGGGGCTCAGGGGTAGGATATGGGTCTCCTTCTGATGTTCTCCTGCTACACTCTTCTTCACCAGGCTCATGCAACAGAGGCCCAGCTGTCTCTATAGCCACATAATATGAACACATAGTACAAAATTTATAAGGTGCACAAAAGGTAAACCGTAAAAGAGTAAGGCTTTGTCCCCACTCTGGTCCCCAGGCACTCCATTTCTCTCCCCAGTGTTGACTCTTTCTCAAGTGAATATTTAGATGGAGTAGTCTTCTCTGGCAAGTCTTTGCCAGTAGGTGATCTGAGGCAATATGAATTTTAGGCTAGAAACAATATGTATTGTATGTTCACGTCTGGGAAACAGAAAAAGGTTGATGTAGATGATGAGGCACTTACAAAATCATTGGAAGGACAATGAGAAGCAGACTCTGGAGAAGGCCTCCAGGAACTCCTGGAGCACCTTCACAAAACTGACCCATCATGGGAGCAGCTACCTGGGCCCCACTCAGGAAGCTCTTTCCAGAACCTCCTCCCAAAGCTTCCACCACCGCCACTGCAGGGCTGTGCTCCACACACCCAAAGGCAGCATTTGAACATGGGAAGGCGGGGTTCAGCCACTGCCTTCAATGCACTTGCTTCTTGACACCCAGCGCTGCAGAAACTCACCATACCGCAGCTTCTAGCCTTGCCTGTCAGTAGAATAGGTCCACGCAGCAGGCAGAGGACTCGGTCTTGTTTCTGCCTTCCAAGTCTCAATCCAGCCTGTGCGATTGGAGGAGTCTAATTCCTATCCAGAGCACAAGGTGCCAGAGAGTCGGGGCGTGTAACACCGAGCCTGCAAGCTTGTGCAGTAGGAAGGCACTCTAATCAGGTGAGAACCGGCACAGTAGTTTCTATTCATATTTTAATTTTTTAAGATTTATTTACTTATTTTAGAGGGAGAGCACACAAAAGCAGGGGGAGGGGCAGAGGGAGACAAGCAGACTCCCCACTGGGCGAGGAGCCCCATGTGGGGCTCAGTCTCACGACCCTGAGATCATGACCTGAGCCAAAACCAAGTGTCGGACACTTAACCAACTGAGCCACCCAGGCACTCTGGTAGTTTCTATTTTTAAAGAAAAGCGTATCTGTATGTATTGGCTTATGCTTTCCACTTTTTTTTTTTCCCTTTACAAGTTTATGTCCTTCCCTAAGTGGTCTAGCAAAAGCCATGGCTAGTCTATCTACTCTTCAGTTTTCTTACTGTTATTTCTTTCAAGACAGACTTGGTGGCACTGGATAGCTCCCGCGTGGAAATGGATTGTGTGTAGAGTATGTTCACACAATACGCAATATACTATGTAGTGTATGTAAATTTCCATTATCAACCTTCACTCTGTAATATTTTTTAGACTCCCATCCACCATGGCTGCCATCCGGCTTCGAGAATTTATTGACCGCCGCCCAGTGGTCCCATCCAGGTAATGTCCTTCCAGATGCAGGTGCCATCCAGAACTGCAGTGGGGCAGATGGACATCTGGGGGGCAGACTTGCTCACCTGCTGCTCTCTGATTGACAGACAACTGCTCCCAGAGGTTCCAGTGACGTTTCTTTGGGTTTGGGGAAAGTTAAAAAAAAAAAAAAAAATTCCACACTCATGGCAAAATCCAAGCAAACAGGCAACTCCAAACTCCCCAAAGATTGGAAGGATATTGGTTTTTGCTTGGTAAGGGCATCAGCAAGAAGTATGAGGAGCCTCAGCCCACATTTTAGTGGGGACCCCTTTACTCTGCTTGGGATCAAACAGACTCCTTCATGCTTCTGCTATATGGGAGACGGTTGCACAGATTGAAACTAAGTAGGATTTTTACTCTTCCTCCAAATTCATAGATGGCCCAAGACTAACAAGTCCTAGATGTATTTTCCTGTGCCAAATTCATCTTGCTGAGAGATATTGGATAATAATCTATAGACCCTAACCTCACCTTCCTTTCACCACTGGCTGTGGGGTCTGCGGAGGTTTAGAAGCTATGAAATTTGGGCAGGAACCCTCACATAGCAAGTGACTTTGGGGTCAGCCTCTTTGGGTTCGTGGTTTCGAGTAAGCCTTATGTTTATTTTAGTATCTAGTTATTTTTAACAATGTTTAGTCAACAAAGATAAGTCCTTCTGCTTTCAGAAATTACTGAAGGAGGGGTGGGGAAAGGATGCTGTGTTCCTACACACTTTGAGTCCTCTTTCAGAGAAACTACAGTCTACCCTTGCTTCCGGGAAACCCGCATGAGGAGGAACTGGAGGGATGGGTTCCCATATTTCCTGATTTCTGCCTCCCCACAAGCCCTTGGTCTTTCTGAGTGTGTTTGAGATCTGTTTTGTCCACTGTCGGGTTATTTAACTATGGGTCATCTCCTGGGCAAAATGGAAACAAACCTCCCTCAGCTGCTGCTGCCTGAAGTTCTGTGGAACCAAGTCAGAGTCACGGGGCCTGGCCTAAGCCAGTCCATGGGGAGCCTGAGGGTTTAGGTGGAATGCTGTGCAGCAAGCACGGGATCCATGACGTCCTAAAGCAGGGCTGGATTCTGTTCTCTGTGCTCATCCATCAGAGTCCCACAAGGAGGCAGGCCACCTAAACTAGGCTGGGGCCCCAGCCTCCCCACCATACTCACTGTGGAGCTGGTCCTCATCTACTTGATGCCTTTCCTGCCTCTGCAACAGTAGGGGGGCCAACTCCTCAGAGGTTCCTCAGTGGTACCTCCAGGCTGTATCTCCCATGCTCTGCTGCCTCGCCCCACTCACCTATAGCAACTGGCCACTCATGTCCTCCTCCTGCCCATTCTCCAGCACACGTTCCATAAAATGTAAATTGGATCAAAGCCCTCAATTGCATAAAACCCTGCAATCACTGCATGTTGCACAAAATCTAGACTCTGCTGGGGCCTATACGGCCCTGCAGGAACTGGCCCTGCCCCTGCTTCGGTCTCCTCCCTCCCACTGTCTTTCCTTTGTTCCTCCAACAGGCCAGTGTCACTCACACCCAGTGCATTTTTGCTCATTTCGTTTTCACAACAGCTGTGAGGTCTAGAGGATAAACTGAGGCACAGAGTAGTTAAGTGACTGTCCCATGATCCCACAGCTAGTAAGGAATTGGCAGAGGTAGGATTTGAACCCACGAATCTGGCCCCAACATCTGTGCTCTTGATTCCTACACTTGGCTACATATCCGGGGAGGGCCCTGGGGTGGGCTCATTTGCCTCCCTCCGCCCACCATCGTCACCTCCGCGGAGCCAACTGCCACATGTAGTAGTTCCTCTGTGCACATTTGTGAACATGAATGAATCAGTGACTATCCTGTCACAGATTGGTGTCCTGCTGCCTGGCAGTCCCTGTGGAAGGCCTGACCTCCTCCTTCTGCTCAGACAATATCCAGTCCCTCCTTATGCGCCCAAACCTTGGGGCCTCGTGAGGGAAACTTGGGGCCTCGTGAGGGAAAATGGAATCACACATTGGCAGGGGCGCCTGATAAAATTAAATATTCAAGGGTTCACACAGCTCCCCTAAGAATTGTATCAGAGGCAAATGTGACCTGCTGTCACCCCCAAGCGACAGGCCTGTCACTCAGATAGACTGAGGGCCGGGTTGTTTTGCAGAGCACCGGATGCTCCCGAAAAGGTCGCTTCATGTGGAGTAGTCGCAGCGTGGTATGGAAGAGAAAAGATGTGGAATTTCTGTCAGACTTAAGATGGATTTTTAAAACACTGCCTGAAGTGGTCTCTTGGAGACCCAGAGGCAGCTATGGGGGGCAGCTTTTTATGCCCAGAGCTATGGCAACCCTACCACAGATCACCAAGTACGTTCACCCCAACTCGTTGACTCACGGAGTCATTCCGGGGGGTGATGGTGTGTCCCCCACTTTACTGACAGGGAACCTGAGGCTCCCCTCTTCCTTGAGGGGATAATGGGTCTGGGAGATGGCAGAGCAGGCATGGAGGGGTCCCATCCTCTGTGCTGACTAGCTCGTGTCCTCACTAAGTGACTCATTCCCCCGAGCCTGTTCCTGACTGGCCCAGCACTTACTCACTGTGTATGATGAGTCAGTGCCTGGATGTGGTTTTCTCTACCAGATTGTGAACCCTTGGGTAGAAGATAATATTTATCATCACTGTGTCCCTAGCACCTGGCCCACGACGGCCACCGCAGAACCTTCAATGGAGACTCGGCTCACTGAATGGAAGGCCGCTCCCAGCTAACATGGCTGCGCTATTCCTTCTCCTCTTCCTCTGGTTCATGGCATCTACTTCCTGTCTGCCAGTGAGAGAATCCCAGAGTTCCTATAAAAATAGCACTGAACTCTTCTGAAAAAAAGCCATCCTGCGTACACAGAGATGACTCCAGATGCACCGCAGAGTTCGGAGAATAGGGTTTGATCCATGGCTCTGGCGTTTACCAGCCAGGTGATGTTTGGAGAGCCCACTTGACTTCTCTGAGCCTCAGTCTCATGTTCTGTAACAGGGTGTTCATAATATTTACCTGGCAAAGTGACTGGGAATTAGATGAGATCACCCTCCTAAAGCCTAAGGCCCAACACAGATGTAACAAAGGACAGCAGAATCATCTAGGAGCATAGGCCACCTCCAGCCATGGGGCCAGGCTCTTGAGGGAAGAACCCTCCTGGCCTCCCCTGTGCATACTGAATTTTGTCCATGGCTAAGCCCAGATTTCTGCTCCAGCGACATGCACTCTCCCAGGTGACAGGTTTGCTCTTGTCTGGACAAAACACATCACCTCAAAGAGCCAAGCTGTCAGGCAGGGACTGGTAAACAATGTGTGGGGAAATCAGACAAAGCAGGACTCCTGCTCCCACCCGAGAAGGAAAGACCTTCCTACAACTCATTCAGGAATCTTGCAAGCCAAGTTAACGGATGGGTCTGAGCAGAGCTCCAGTAGGGGTCCTCAGCCAGGTCTGCACCCAAGGCCCTCAGGAGAGGCCTCTGGGAACACTGGTTGACAAGCCAGGTTAGGCGCTGCCCCCCATTAACCTCCTGACTGGGAGCTTTCTCCTGTTTGAGCTGAAGTTAGGCCACATGGGGAGCTTGGAAAGTCTACCCAAAGAGTTGGAGACAAAATGCACCATTCTTTCCCCAGAACTTTCTGCTTCTCCACCCAGCCCTTCTTCCCTCCAATGCCTGCTCACACACTTTCCCTTCCTCTCCCAGCTCCTGGGCCAAAACCTACCAAGAGAGACTCCCCAGGGATGGTGAGCAGGGTGTGTTACCCAGTCCTGGTAAAGAAAGGCTTCTCCATTCTCAAAACAGCTTTTGCAGACTGTGTCTAGGGACCAGTGCTTAGATTACTCACTTGTACTCAGCAGGCATTGGTTATATGCATGCTAGGGAAGAATCCATGGTCAAGACTCAGCCTACTGAAAACGGCACAGCAACTGTGAGAAACCAGTGTGGATTTGGAACCCCACTGGGGTTATTAACAAAGCATAACATGACCCTAGGGTAATCTCTCCAAGGTAGCACTTCAGAAACAGGATGGATGCCCAAGAAAGTCCCATTCCCAGGCACTCAGAAATGTCATTTTTTCCCTCTTATTGTGCCAGTTCCTCTCTCTCCACATGACTTAATCCCTGCTGTTATGTACTCTTCAGGGCTCAGTCATATTATCCTAGCCACGGAGCAAGCCCAGACAGCCTGTGGTTTTCTGAAAATCAGAGCTCCCCAAGGTCCTGTTTGCCTAGACAACAGACCCACCCTGTTCACAGCGCTCGCCTTTCACACTCGTTGGACAGTGAGGTTCCCACCGGCCCCCACACACTCTGCTCTGATCCCAACTCTGGCCATGTCTTGGCTTCTAAAATCCCCCCCACCTAGAATCTCTTCCCCATCCTATTTGCCTGCCCCAATCCTAGGCACCCCTCCCTTGTCTGCGCCCCCACTGACACTTTATTCAGATCACTATTTCAGCACATAAAGAGCATTGTAAGGGTGAGCAGTGATTCCTAGTCAGCTCTGTATCTGCAGAACCCAGAGCGTGCAGGCCCAGTATGTGCATTCAGTAAATTCTGGTTGGCCGGCAGCCATGGGTCAGGCTTTTGTTCATCACCCAACACAGATTTGGCGAGCTACTTCATACAAAACTATGTACCCCTTTGGACTGACTCTTCCCTTGGACCGCTGATGGCACCTACTGAGTGCTCAGAATCTGTGAAAGGTCCCCAAAGACCTACATATCACAAACTCTCTAAAGTCATCCTCCCCACAATGGTCACCTGTGTCCCCTCAGTCTCCTGAGATTTGAATGGCAGCCTTCTTCCTTATGTCTGAAGCCCAAGGGCAAGCCTGTCCTTGTCTTGGACACCTCCCTCTCAGCTTCAACCTTTTCTCCCACAGTGTCCTTGGTCCTGTCCAGCCACCTTCCCACCACACAGCTCAGAGCTTCTCCATGTCCCACGTTAAATGACTACAATTACCTCCTGACCAATCTCTGTACTTCTCATCAGACTGTCCTCCACATTATTGTCCACACTGCCACTGGCAAAGATCTTTCTAGAATAAAAATTGCCCTAAGTCATTAAC
Source organism: Halichoerus grypus (assembly GCF_964656455.1). Lineage (NCBI taxonomy): Eukaryota > Metazoa > Chordata > Mammalia > Carnivora > Phocidae > Halichoerus > Halichoerus grypus. Next base: position 93,257,793 of record NC_135718.1, on the reverse strand, counting down.
CTTCTTAAAAATGCTACTAAGATTCCCTGTCACCTACGTAAGTGGTTCTCAACCTTTCAAGACACAACGCTCCCTTTATTTATAACAAATATTTTGTAATGTTCCTACTGCTCTTCCAAAATAAAATCTGCAAATAACATAATCCAACTATACATAATTCTAATATAACCACATAACGCAGTGACTATAATCTGAAAGGAAAATGAATTGATTATAAAATAAGATGTCTTTCAAAAGGTGAGGTCTGGGCACCACCGCGCCCTCACCGAGCCTCACCTTGCCTCCCGCCAGCTCTGGGGTTCAGCTGTCTGCCCTGTCTCACCTTCACACCCAGAAACACTTCCTACCCCCTTTGTGCCTCAAAACCTCCTCAAAGCCCAACCTTCCCCAGCAGGGCTAGGCTTCCTCCTCCAGCCCACAAGCACCCTGTGCCCCATCCTAGTGCCTATTCATTTCTTGCCCCATACACTTAATCAACGCAGTTTTAAAAAAACAAAAACAAAAAACTTATGAAAGTTTGTAAACCTACCCAAAGTAGGAAAAAACAGTATAAGGAACCCCCATTTATCCATTTTCACATTTTGACGATTATCAGCATTTGCCCCCATGGTCTTATATATCCTCTTATTTCTTTTTCTGATATTTTGAACCTAATACCTGACACGTCGAATATTTCCTTATGAATCTTGAGAACCAATCCTGGAAAACGGGTAACAGAAGATGCTCCTGTCAAGAAATTCCACGGGTTTAGGGACCAAGGGCAAAGTGCGTGGATATTTTATTAGGACCACAGCTGCACTCTTCTGTAAAGAACTAATTGTAGTAATTGCTTTTTTTCCTTTTATCACCTTCTTACTTTCTCCACTAGTATATTCATTGCTCATCAAGGAAAGGACGTCCAAGGATACTACCCCGGGCAGGTGGCAAGAGTCCATTCTGATTCTAGTGTGAAGAGACCTCCCAGGTGAGACACCATCCCAAATCTTCATTTTCAAAAATTTCACTAAAGTAAGAAGCACAAGTGGAAAAAAAAAAAATGGGAGTCACAATTTGTAGTCATAATAATAATAACAACAATAAATAATAATAATAATAATTGTTATTTAATAGATTCAAAAAGTTCGGAAGGAAATACACCAAACTGTTAACAATGGCTTTTTCTGAATGGTAAGATGGTGGTATTTGTATTTTTATTTTTTAACTTTTTCTCCATTTTCTAGATTTTCTCTAATGAACATATATTACTTTTATAATCAACAATAAATATAGAATGTTATGAAATCATTAAAGAAATTTAAGAAACACCATGAGTTCAGAGTTTCACCTTGTACAAAAAACTTACCCTTCCTGAGACTCAGTTTCCCTCTCAGGAAAATTGTGAATTTGGCCTAAACGGTTTCTGCATTTCCGGATATGATTTTTAACAAGAAGAAAAGGAAAAAACAAAAAAACAGTCACATGGATGTTATTTTCTAGTTTGGGGAGGCTAGAAACCACAGTAGTTAGGAGCTGCAATTTGAGTTAACTTTTGAAATGGCTGATCTTGGGCAAGTTTAAATCCTCCTCTGGGAATCAGTTGCCTTATCTGTTAAATAAAATATTGTCATAAAATTCCAGAACATAGCAAGCACTTGAAATATGAGTGCTATTATTTTGACTTCATCGTCTAATGTATTTTACAAATTTCTTCAGTTAATTGCCTTCGATATAGTCAACTCCTCATTATCCTCATGCAAAGAAAAAGGAGCCATGGCGTCTACAAAGCAGCAGAGAGTCTTAATTTAATAGAAGATCAAACTAGAAGTAGCGTTAGAGGTCATTCTGATCCAGTTAAGTGAGTAAGACGCAGCCCAGAGAAGTGACATGTCTTGCCCGAGGTACAGTTGGTTGGTGTGAAAGCTGGTACTTGGAACTATACACATTTTCTGATTCTCAGTTCAAGGCTCTTTGTTCTAATTCAGATAGACAGTATGTTAAACTCTCGTCGGGGCTGGCCCCATCCCCAGGCACTCTTCCCATGTGCTCTGTGGGTTCTGACGACCACCTGACTCCAACACCCGGTCCGTGAATGTCAGTCCTCTTCCTCACAGGACGGCTCAGGGAAAGGGAACCTGGACTCTATTTCTACTTGACTCTGGCAAGACTAGCACCTGCCCAAGATCAGCCTTAAGGGGAAAACTTAGTGCAGATGCCAGTCAGTGACTTTAGTAAGCTTCTAGTTAAAAATAAGAAGGAAAAGACAAGCCCCTGAGCACTCCCCGCCCCACCCCCCCAAAAAACAGGAAATAAGGCAGTTCTTGGGACAAATCCTAACTTCAGTTTTTGTAGTTGTAGTATAACTTGATAGTGTCTCTGGCATAACTTCCCCAGATATATTCCTCTACCAACTTAACGATTCCAGTATTAGAATCCGATCCTTTGAATGAAAGTCTTGTCTTCAGGATACTGATGTATTACTTGAAAATGGCGACTATTCTGGTTCCATAGAAACACCCAAGGCAAAGGCAGAGTGGGTTACCAGTCCTGCAGGGGTAAATCTAGGGACAGTCACCAAGATGTGGTTCAGAAGCCACAGCTCTCGGTGGCACAGAAGTGACCAGACGTCAGGGATGGTTACACAGAACCCAACCTCACAAAAGACTGACCTGTTCATCAGGCAGCTAATGTTTGATTGACGGGGAAGTGGGGGGGGGGGCATGCTTTTGTAGGGAAAGGAGTGCTCCTGCCCACCATTTAAGGTGCCCACTTTACAAGACCAAGTGCCTATTAAGCATGAAATAAGAGCAGGTAGAGGTGGGTGGGAATTTTCGGTGCTTCTCCAAGCTTATGCTCCACGGAGCACCATCCACCCACCAGCCTTTCCCACCCCTCCCCCGACCAGTACCACATTCACACCGTCACATTCTCGCCCTTACTTTTTTCTGAACTTCAGGCAGAACCTATTCATTTCTGCTAAACAGTCTTCAAAGAAGGCCCATTATAATCAAGTTTTTACCGGAATATGGAATCACAATACATTATGATTATATAGTTTCAGTCACCTCGTTTAAGTGTGATTAATCATGGTGATCCCATCAAGTAAGAATACATCCTACTATTAAATGATGGGGTTTAGATGTTCCTAAATGTCACCCAACATCTAATATTTTTCACACCTAGAGCCGCTCACTTCATATATTTTAAGTTTAAAAATACCCATGTTGGGGTGCCTGGCTGGCTCAGTCTGTAGAGCGTGTGACTCTTGGTCTCTGGGTCGTGAGTTCAAGTCCCACAATGGGAGTAGAGATTTAAAAAAAGTAAAATAAAGCAAAATTTTAAAATATGCATGTTTATTACAACATTCAGAAAACATTAATAAAAAAAGAAATGAAATTACCCATAATGTCATCACTCAGAGATAGATAATCATGCAAAACATTCCAGATCTACACAAAATGGAATGAATAGTATTTTGAAACCCTTTTTTATCCCCCCCAAGTTTATTGAGATAGTGTCGACATATAACATTGTATTTGTTTAGGGTGCATCACATAATGATTTAATATATGTACATATTGTGAAATGATTACTACAATAAGTTTAGTTAATATCTATCACCTGATATAGTTGCAAATTTTTTCACTAATGATGAGACTTTTGAGATCTACTATCTTTGCACCTTTCAAATATACAATATAGTATAATTAACTATAATCACCATATAGGACATTACATTTCCAGAACTTATTTATCTGGAAGTTTGTCCCTTTTGACCTCTTTCACCCATTTCCCCCATCCCCCAACTCTGCCTCGGGCAACCACCATTCTGTTCTCTTTTTCTATGCATTTGGTTTTTTTATATTCCACATATAAGTGAGATCATACAGTACTCGTCTTTCTCTATCTGACATTTCATTTAGCACAATACCCTCAAGGTCCATCCATGTTGCAACAAATGGCAGGTTTTCCTTCTTTTCATGGCCGAATAGTATTCCATTTTATATACATATACAACATCTCCATCCATTCATCCATCAATGAACACTTAGATTGTTTCTATGTCTTGGCCATTGCAAATAATGCTGCAATGAACGTGGGGGTGCAGCTATCTCTTTGAGATAGGGATTTCATTTTCTTCTGATAAATACCCAGAAGTGGAATTGCTAGATCATATGGTAGTTCTATTTTTAATGTTTTGAGGAACCCACATACTGTTTTCCACAGTGGCTACATCAGTTTGCATTCCCACCAACGGTGCACAAGGGTTCCTTTTTCTTGCCAATACTTCTTATCTCTTGCCATTTTGATAATAGCCATTCTAACAGGTGTGAGCTGATAGCTCATTGTGGTTTCACTTTGCATTTCCCTGACAATTAGTGACTTGGAGCACTCCTCATGAACCTGTTTGCCCTCCGTATGTCTTCTTTGGAAAAAAAGGTCTATTCAGATTCTCTGCCCATTTTTTAATCAGATTGTTTTTTTGCTATTGAGTTGAAGGAGTTATTTATGTATTTTGGATATTAACTCCTTATCAGATAATATGATTGGCAAATATTTTCTCCCTTTCTGCAGGTTGTCTTACTTTGTTGGCTTCCTTTACTGTGCAATAAAAGCTTTTTAGTTTGATGTAATACCATTTATTTTTGTTTTTGTTGCCTTTCCTTTTGGTGTCAAATCCAAAAATAATCCTTGCCAAGACTGATGTTAAGGAATTTACTCCCTGTGTTTTCTTCTAGGAGTTTTATGGTTTTAGGTTTTAGGTCTTACCTTCTTGTCTTTAACCTATTTTAAGTTGATCTTTGTGTATGTTATAAGATAGTTTTATCTGTTGCATGTGGCTTTCCAGTTTCCCAGTACTACTTATTGAAGAAACTATCCTTTCCGCATTGTATATTTTTGGTTCCTTTGTCATAAATTAATTGACCACATAGACGCGGGTTTATTTCTGTGTTCACTATACGGTTCTGTTGATTTATGTGTCTATTTTTATGCCAATAGTATACTGTTTTGATTATTATAGTTTATAATATGAAATCAGGAAGCATGATTTCTCCCCTTTGTTCTTCTTTCTCAAGATTGCTTTAGCTATTTGAGGTCTTTTGTGGGTCCATATAAATTTTAGGATTCTTTGTTCTAGTTCTATGAAAAATGTCTGAAATTTTGATAGGGATTGCATTGAAAATGTAGGTTGCTTTGATAGTATGACCATTTTAGCAATATTAATTCTTCCAATTCGTGAGCACAGAATATCTTCCCATTTATTTGTGTTTTCTCCCATTTCTTTTATCAATGTCTTAGAGTTTTCAAAGTATACGTCTTTCATCTCCTTGGTTAAATTTACTCCTAAGTATTTTATTGTTTCGATGTAATTGTAAATGAGTTTGTTGTCTTAATTTCTCTGATAGTTCCTTTTTAGTGCATAGAAATGCAATAAATTTTTGTATATTGATTTTGCAACTTTACTGAATTCCTTTATTAGTTCTAAGAGGTTTTTTGTGGAGTCTGTAGGGTTTTCCACATACAGATCATGTTATTTGCAAATAGAGACAGTTTTACTTCTTATTTTCCTATTTGGATACCTTTTATTTCTTTTCCTTGCCTAATTGCTGGACGGGACTTCCAATACTATGTTGAATAAAAGTGGTGAGAGTGAGCATTCTTGTCTTATTCCTGATCTTAGAGGAAAAGCTTACAGCTTTCCACCTTTGAGTATGATGTTAGCTGTGAGCTTGTCATATATGGCCTTTTATTATGCTGAAATACGTTCCCTTGATACCCACATTGTTAACAGTTTTTTATCATGAATAGATGTTGAATTTTGTCAAATGCTTTTTTGCATCTATTGAGATGATTGTATGATTTTTATACTTCAATTTGTTAATGTGGCTTATTTTGTTGATTGATTTGCTGATGTTGAACTTTCTTTGCAGCCCTGGAATAAATCCCACTTGATCATGGTGTATGATCCTTTTAATGTATTGTTGAATTCAGTTTGATAATATTTTGTTGATTGAAACCTTGTTTTGTATAAGAGTTTTCTGGAGATAATTCACATCCCATACAACTCATCGGTTTAAAGTGTTCAATTCAACTCAAACCTTTTTTTAAACCTAATTCTGTATTGCAGACTTTTTCCCATCTCAAATTCATAATTCTACAGCATCACTTTTAGTGGTGGTGGGGCATTCTTGTATATGACCATATCATTTTCTAAATAATCCCCCCTTTTTTTTATGTGAAGATTGTATCCACTCTTTTATTATCATAAAATATTTTGGTGAGCATTCTAGGAGCTAAGTCTTTGTTGATATCCTTACTTTCTGGAGTTGCTGCAACAAAGTATATGCATTTTTTAAAGATATCAATCCTCATCACCAAAGTATTCTCCAACAAGTTGTCCAGTGAATATGTACTCCCACAAGTGCATGAAGATATTCCCCCATTACATTTTGATTCTTCTTTATTTTTACCTTCAGAGGGTAGTTATCTCAGTGGAGGTACAGGAAAGTTATAACTGATTTCAGGTTCATCCAACACCAGTTCGCACCATAGGGGTGAGTCTGGTCAAAAGAAAGTATCAGTTCCTTGAGGGAACCAAATGTCCATAGAAAAATTACAATGGGAAAGGGCATTGGGAGATCTGGAGTACAGGAAGTCGCCACGCATGAGCAGACCCAGCGGAAGGTTTGATGCAGGTCACCTTCTGCAACCTGTGATTGGGGAGGAGGAGGGATGCTAAAGTGGGGGAGCAGGGGACTGGAATCCCTGAGCCACCTACTGAAAACTGTTGGGCTGACCCTTGAGCTATGGAGTCTTGCCAATAGTATCTTGGTTGCCTCCTGATCACTTCCAGAGAATAGATCTCAGCTGATGAGAACATGGAATGCTTTTCTTCTACTCGGTGTCAGCAAGCTCTTTCTATTTTCATTTAGACCTCTCATAGACTTGACAATCCCACCCAAGAGAAAAAGTCAGTATCAGCCTCAACTAGACCAAGAAACTCTCATTCGATATATTTGTTTCCGAAGACATTCAAAGCCCACTGAACCATGGTATAAAGAAACCACCTACCAAAGAGACTATTCTCTGCCATTTTACAAGATTGGTAAGTTGGGTCAACTGCTCTTACTCTCTCAGATCAACCTTGCCTAGGATGAGCCTCTCTCATGGGCTCCCTGCCATCAGGGACCAGTCAAGTTGAGGGAGGGTGTTCATGTGTGTCTAGTGCAGGAAGAAGAATTTAGAGGCTGGCCCAAGGGCTGCTTCCTCCTCTCCTCTTTTTCCTAGTTCCCTATAGAATTCAAGGATAAAAATGCCTAAATGTCCTTGGTAGGAAGCCGGCTCAAGTGTGACTACTTCTCATTGAGCCCCTTGTTACTCAACAGATTCCTTATTGTGCCTAAACGTATTGTTAAAGGAACTTTTTTCTTTCTTATTCTCCCATTTTAAATAGCTTTATGACAATTATTTGACATTTGGAGGCATGTTTCAAAAATTCTAATTTCCCTCTACGTTGCAACATGTGTGAGTATGAAGGGCCAAGCCCCCCCACATGTGACCTTGGGGGTACACACGTGGACACTGATGTAGACATTACTTGTATTCCTGTTGTCATTGATGCTTTGAATTTTAGCAAGTGGGAGGAGTTGCTGCATTGACAGACTTTCTAAATGAGTAAACCCCACTATTTCTGGGGCTCTTACACTGAGGCAGATACATATTTTGTCCTACTAAGAGCTCTTAGGTAAGTGTATTACTTTCCCATTTTACAATAAAGAAGATCAAGTTGCAGAGACAATTAATTAAGCAGCCCCAGATCATAGTGCAGTAGGTAGGAGAAGCAGAATTCAGACCAAAGCTATTTGAGACATAGGATTCTGTGCTTGACCCTTAAGCCTTACTGTCTTTGTCACAGCTGAGAGTCACTTGCATTACTATTTATTTAATATTTTTCTTTCTTTTTGCTTGAATAAGAATAAGAAAATGAGTAGAAGGATGGTGGGGGGAGTGGCTGGGGGTGACAAGGATCGGCTCTTCCTTCTGTTCTCCCCTGAAAAGGGCAGAAGCCCAGATGGAGTACTAGGCCAGGTCCCAAGGGAGCCAGGAACAACAGCAAGGAAGATGAGAAGCAGATGGAACCGGGCAATCTCCAGACAGTGGAGCCACAGGGAGGGGGCAGTAGATGAAGCCAGATGGGCCGGATATGGGGGGAGGCATCTGGCATAAGAGGTTACCTACCAGCAGTGCAAAGCTGGGGTCTGGGAGGGGAGAGAAGGTTGGAGCTGAGAAGGCAGCTGAGGGGAAAGGAGTTGGTAGCTAAGATGAGCTCATTTAGGGAAGGAGGTGCCAGGAGGGAGTGAGGCATGGTGGAGGTTGGGGTCTCCCAGGGGGCCCTGGGAGGTCTGTATTAAAAGGAGCCGGGGTGGGTGGGGGTGCAGGTTAGGGGCTGAAGGATGAGGCCTGGGGGAGACAGAAGCCAGCAGGGGCTGAGCAGCTGAAAAGAAGAGGTGGTCAGGAGGTGTCAGCAGGGCTCCTGTCCCCACAGAACCGGCTAAGCAGCTTGCCTTTTCAAGACTGACCAAGTATGAAGTCGGCTTCCCTCCCATGTGGGAATCTGGGTGGGCCTTGAGTTACCGAAGTGATAGTAAACAGGACCTTCTTTACAATTTTTCTGCTATGAGGGAATCCAGTTAGACACAAAAGGTTTTCTCCCTGGCTTGTTTTAGACAACAGTTCCTAAGTCTTTCCAAACCAAGAGAACCAGGTGAGTGTTTAGCAAAGCAGTTTGATATTTATCATCTCCTGTGCCCCTGGCACTGTGCTGGGTGCCATGGGAGGAGGTGAACGCAAGTCTGGGCTCTGACCTCAGCCACAGGGAGTTCCCGGTCTGATCAGGAAGGTGAAGCACCATCAGCCTATCAGTGAATGATTAAGAAGCAACTAGCAGAGCAGGAAGATGGGTTCGAGAACATGCAGCCATGGGACCCAAGCTGGGCCCCGCTGGATGAGGTCCGAGGCAGAGAAGTGGTGCACACAGCAGACAGGGACATTGCAGCCAGGAGCATGGTGGCAGGGGTGGGGTTGAGCCTTGTGGAGTGTGGGGGGGCAGGGAGCACTCCTGACGTGGAGGACACTGGCCTGCCTGGGCCAGGCAGGACGAGGAGGAAGTGGGGGTCACATGCGGTTGGCAGAGTGGAACAGAATGGCTAGAACTGAAGAGGCGCTCAAGGAGGGAGTCTGGAAAGTTGGATTTGGACAATCAGAGCCATCTTAGGACCCAGTCAAGGGAGAACCCAGGCGGCTTCAGAGACTGTCGGTCAGTCGGCCTGCTCAGGACAGGTTCGAGAAGACACGACTAGACTACATTGGCAGTCAGGCAGGATGGAGCTGTGGAAGGGTGGGCAGGACTCAGGCCTTGGGGGGCCGCAGGCTTGCACATTCTAGCTCTGTAGTGTCAGGCAAGACACTCAACTCCTCTGAACTTGTCTGTGCCTCAGCAAAGTGGAGATTCAAAGTCTATATTTTAGGATAGCTGATAGGATTTAAAATATCTGTCCTGTGCCCAGAACTGTGCTAAGTGGTATGCACACGTGTGTACACACTCGTGGTTGCAATGAGTCTTAACAGCCCCCGTGAAGGAGGTATTATTATTTACTGCATGTAACAGAAGAGAAAACTGAGCCTTAGGGACTTTAGGAAACTTCCTCAAGCTGTTAAGTCATCAATCCAGGTCATCCAGATTTGTCACGTTCCCAACCCTTGCTCTTAAATTGAACTGAGACTTCGTGGGAAGTGGGAAGGAGACTCATGTGGCGTATCATTTGGAGTGGGAAAGGACAGTATTAAGAGAGAATTCATGAGAGTGAAATTAAAGCTCAGCCTTCCACTTCTACGGCAGGATTGTTGGTGCCTGTGATAGAGATAACAGTTTTCAGCAGAAGAGGTGTCAAGTTGGCATCTGTAGACGACTGAGAATAAGGTGCTGGAAAGTGCAGGCAGGAAACCTAAGACAGGAACAGGGTCAGACAGTCCCTTCCTCAGTGAGATTTGAAGTCTGACCAATTCAAGAGGTAATTTATGTTGAAATATTCACTGCTCCATTCATTGAACCACTGATTGAGTGCGTATTAGTTATCTCTTGTGGAGTAATGTATCATTCCAAAACCTAGTGACTTACAAGATAAATGATGATTTTTATCTTTTAGCTGGGCACTTCTGGCTCAAGGTACCAGCCAGATGTCAGCAAGTGCTGCATCATCTGAAGCCTTGACCGAGGCTGGAGGACCCACCTCCAAGGTGGCTCATTCACATGGGTGTCACTCACATGCTGGCTGGTGACAGGGGCCTCCATGCCTCTCCAAGTGGGCTCCCACAGGGGTGTCAAGTGTCCTGCAGGCATGGCAGTTAGCTTCCCTAGAATGGGCAATCTGAGGCGAAGGGGGAATTTCCAATGCCTTTTATGACCTAGGCACAGAAGTCACACACTGTCACTTCTAAGGTGTCCTTCTGGTCACACATAGCCAGCTCTGAGGCAGTGTGCAAGGGGATTACATAAGGCATGGATACCAGGGGGTGAGAATGACTGGGGTCCATCTTGGAAGCTGGCAACCATAAGATGATTCGCTCATTGACACCATTATGAACTAGCCACTGTGCTGTCTGGTGGGGGTAGACAAGATACCTGCTCTCATGGAGCTGACATGCTTTGGGGAGGGGGTGAGGTACAGAGCATAACCAAGTACATTTTTTAAAAATTATAGGCTGTAGTAGTGCTGTAAGGGAAATAAGCAGGGTGATAAGTGTAGCTAAAGGAGGTTACTTTTAATAGTGCAGTCAAGGAAAACTTCTATACAATTTTAGCTGAGCCCTGGAAAATAGTAATGAGTCACATAAAGAGCATTTAAAGGAGCAGTAAGTGCAAAAAGCTTGAAAGTGGAAAAGGCCTCAGCATGTTTGAGGAACAGAAAGGAGGCAGCATAGCTGGTGTGTAGTCAGTGAGGGTGCGCGTGGTAAGATGCCTGGATTCCAGTCCAAGCACAAAGGGAAGATCTGGAAGGGTTCCGAAGAGAGGAGAAAGCTCTCATTTGTATTTTTAAAAGATCACTCCGGCTGCTGCTGAGACCCTGTTTGGAGGAGAACAGGAGGTAGGGCACGCAGACCAGTGAGGAAACGGTTTACTAGTTTAGAACAGAGACGATGGTGGCTTGGAGCAGCAGGGAAGATGAAAAAGAATGAATGGATTCCAGAGATATTTTGGAGATGACATCAGCTGGGCTTGGTGATAGATCTGCTGTCGAGAGCATTTTCATTCATTCATCTGTATTCTCTCAGTAAATAATTTGAGAGCCTACTTGTATGCCAGGCATTGTGCAAGGTTTTGGCAATACCACATCAAGCAAAATAGACACATTTCTACATTCAAGAAGCTTCAGTGGGGAACCAGGACAGAAATAAGCATAAAATTTCACCTGCCATAAATGCTATGAAGTAGAGTTTATGTGATGCTATAGGAGCACTTAGCAAGTCAGAAAGGGACAACAGGTCTCTGAGGAAATGAGCTAAATGTTCACTAGGCAAGGAGTGGGGAAGAGCTTCGCACAGAGTACAGCATGTGCAAAAGCCCTGTGGTAGGAGCATGACATGTTTGAGGAACTAAAAAAAAAGAATGTGCTAAAGCACAGAAATCAGGAAGGGTGGAGCAGGATGTGGCTCGAGAGATGTAACAAGGGGAGGGTTTACAGGTCATTTTCAGCTCTGGCACCTCTAGCCTGAGATTAATGGGAAACCATTGAAAAGTTTGAAGGAGGGTGGATGTGCCATGATTAAAAAGTGCATTTTGGAAAGATTGCTCTAACTGTGGAGAGGGAAAAGGAGGCAGGGTGGGGAGTCGGGCGGGGCAGAGATTGAATATGGTGAGTCAGGAGCCATGGCAGCGGTTAGGCTAAATGTTCTTAACCTCGGTGACATCACTTTTATCAATCCAGATGCCCAGGACAGACCCAGACTAATCAAACCAGGATCTCCTGGTGGGAGGGGGTAGTCCCAAGCATCAGTAACTTAAAAAACTCCCCAGGTTATTCCACCATGCAGCCAAGTTTAGGAAGCAGTGGTTTTGGCAAGTGATGATGGCTGGTAGCGGTAGAGAATTGGATGGATTTGCGAGATACTTGGTTGGCGATTATTTTGTAAACAACAATCAGGCAGGCAAAGCCTGGTCTGCAAGAGACCCAGCAGAGAGAGGTCATAAATCTGAGCACTGAGAGAGAACACAGCAGGGGCTGACTCAAGTGTTTGTTTGAATCAAGAAACTGACTCCTTGAAGGAGTCTTTGGGGGAAGGGCTTCTCACAAAATAAGATGGATAGGAAGTTGTGTATCAAGGTGTGGGGTTTTTTCTCTTGACCATTTGACCAGCCTTTGTGATCAGATTTTAAGGGCAGGGCTTATGTCTCGATTAGCACTGATTTGCATTTCATGTTCAGTTCTTATTTCTTTTTGGGAATTGGTGAGAAACAGATTAAATATAGATCATGATAGATCAGTTATCACTCAAGAAATTATTCTTCAGTAAAAATTCCTTCTCAGCACATAGGGGTTCATTCATTTATTTAGGAAACATTTATTAAGCACAGACTATGTGCAAGACACAGTGTAAGATATGAAGACTCCATCCTCAGAGAACTTACAGCTTAGGAGGATAGAATGGCCCCTCAGACAAAAGTTGCCCTTGTATTACTCACCCTGGAGCCAAATACTTAAAAGAACTCATTCTTCAAAAATAAAACATATGCTCTCAATAGCAGTGTGACCCTTAGACTCTCTGACCTTAAGTTCTCTCATCTGCAAAAAGGACTAAAAATAGTACCTACCTAACAAAACTGAGATATTCATATAAAGACTTCAGCATTCTGCTTGTATGTAACATTTATAAGCCTTCAAAGCTAAGTGATCAAAGAATCAGCATGTGCCATAATAAATACTTGTAAAAAACAAACAAACAAAACAAACAAAAAACCTAATGCAATGGAATTGTATCTTATACAGGGATTCAGTTCTAAAATCAGTGCATAAGGTAGTAATTACATATAATCAAAGTTGTCCTTGCAAATCTCTTAAATTGTTCAAAGTGATAATATTAAATGATATTAAATAATTAAAGTAGCTGGAATAAATGGGATTCAGCAAGTTGGTTACATTTTGTCTGTAGTTCTCAATTAATTATTCATTTTATTTTTACTAAATGATGACTTTCAAAGAAGTCATCCCACAATTCCACATGAACAATAATTTCACTTTATCAAATGGTAAGGAAATCCCAAAAATCATTTCACATCTCCTTTCCATAGTATTCCCCACCCCCAAATATGCATAGCATATTTCAGGCTTGATAGCATCCACTGTCTGTGGGCATGGAGACTCAGAAGGAATCCCCCAAAAGTTTGTTGAATTTACCTCATTAAATGAGTGGGTCATTCCACTCCACGGCAACTCTGACAGCAAGGATCACTAAGGCTGGTGAGTGGGATTCCTCACACTCCTTAACTGCTTAGATATATTTCCCTGGAACACAATGTAACCCTCCAGAAGGTCAGAGTTGCTATTTTAACCCCACCATAAGCCTTGGAAAGTCAAATGGTTGCTTGTTTCAGACAGGTACACACTTTACTAAATTAGATTTAAAAATCCTTCCAGGGATGGCATTTCTGGTCCTACTCCTGGGTTTGATGAAATGTTATCCATTCTTAATATCAAGAAATGTTTGTATCTTTCAATGCTATTGAAGTGCTGTGGCAGGTGGAGGAGAGCAGGGAAAAGATCAGGGACTTTGGGGCCAGATACTCCTGGGTCAGGTCCCCTCATAATCCTATGAACTTGGGCTAGTTCATTAATCTCTCTGAGATGGTGACACCATCAGTGAGTGAGCCTGTGAGGATTACTGTGGATGTTAATGTAAGTAAAACACCGAACACTGTGCATAACGCTACACATAATATAATTGTGTTACAATGCTATCACCGAAACGCTGCTCTTTGGTTCATCAAGATGATTGACATTTTTAACCTCCAGCTGTCCTCGAAAGCTCACCTTTGGACAAGCAGAACTGTCCATTATTGTAGATAAGAGGTTATAAAGTACAAGGGAACTCCAGTGGGTATGAATTTAGGGATGGTAACAACTGAAGTTTGACACAAACATCATACAAAGTGGCCCGTAAATAATGTAGGGTTTAAATGGTTTGGGGGTCTAAAATTAGGATGTCAAAATGCAAATTTATATGATTGATTTAATTTCATTTACTTTTGGGCATAATAGAGCGATAGGCCTCTTGATCAGAGACTGAAACACAGAAATAACCTTTTGACAAGTCCTTTTCTCCCACATCTTTTACATATATTCTTTTGTCTTAAATCCGCCAAATTGTTTTGTTATTGCACACAATTGTTGTTGACAGTATGTTAAAATTTAGGAGTAAATGGTCTTAAAATAAATCATTAATTTGTTTTAAATTCCAGATTGGGACCAGAAATTAGCCACAGTTTCATCAAATCCTAGACCACTAAATTCGCTACCAGAGTTCTACTGTTGTGAAGAGAGGCAGCTTCGGAAGAAAACCTTTTAAATTTAAAATAACCATGGCATTCGAACAAAACAACATTTGGAGTTCTTAGGTGACTCCTTTAGATTAAAATAACAACAGAACTACTTCTGATTTAAGTGTGTATCCAGATGGCTATAATCCTGAAATATTTACATGTTGCAAATTCTTTTCAGAATGAGGGTGATCAGCCTAGGGCAGGGAATCAAGAGTCAAGTTTAAGAGAACTTGTCATCTGTTCTCACATCAGCCCCAACACCAGTATCATTGCTGGTGCTGACAAACCATCTTACATTTAATCCAATTGTTGTATGGGAGACCGGGTAAGAATATAATCTACTCAATAACTGCATCACTCACTGTTGGAAAAAAAAAAAGAAAAAGAAAAAGAAAAAGAAGAACGTGGGGATATAGCCAAGAAGGAAGACTGCCAGCACCACAGACCCTACAGATGCTCTGGATGTGGAAAACCAGATATGTCTTAGGGCTGTAGTGAGCTATGAGACTGGTAAAAATCAAAAAGGATTGATTGAAAGTCTGTACACAGAGAGTTAATACCCCTATCTGAACAACTGGACATCAATTCCCCAGGCAAAAAGCTAGAGGGTCTTTTCTAAAGAAACGAATGATCCCAAAGAAAAGAATCCTACATTCTGACCCCTAGTAACCCCCCAACATACAAGTTGGTTCCCTACTCAACACCCCAAAATGAAGCCTACCAGTTGAAAAACTTTATATGGAAAACTTTATATGGATAGAAAGGCAAAGAAGATTATTGTTTTAAAAGAGACACAGAGGGGCACCTGGGTGGCTCATTCGGTTAAGTGTCTGACTCTTGGTTTCTGCTCGGGTCATGAGATCAAGCCCCGCATCAGGCTCCACACCCAGAGCGAAGTCTGCTTGAGATTCTTTCCCCCTTCTTTTCCCTTCCCCTCTGCTCCCCCTCTGCTCCTCCCCCTGCTTAAGTGCTCTCTCTCTCTCAAATAGTCTTTTTAAAAATAAAAAAATAAGAGACATAGAATAATAAATCAGGAGGTCCATCATCTGATTAATAAGCATCCTAGAGACAGAACAGAGGAAATCATCAAAGGACCAGAAACCTCTCAAATGCAAGGGTCTATGCTGTGGCCTCACACATGAAAACACAGAAAATAAAAATAACCAACTTTCAGTTTCACTGATTTTCTCTGTTGCTTTCTAGTCTCTATTTTGTTCCTCTTCACTCTCATCTTTATTATTTCCTTCCTTTTACTGGTTTTGGGTTTAGGTTGCTTTCTTTTTTTAGCTCCTTAAGGTATAAAGGTAGGTTGTTGATGTGAGACCTTTTACTGCTTTCAATTTCCTGTGGAGTGCTGCCCATGTTTGCAGCATCCCATGGTTTTACTATGTTGTGCTTTTGTTGTCATTCATCTTTAAGTGTTTGCTGATTTCCCTTATGATTTCTTCCTTGACCCACTGATTAAAAGTGTGTTTTTAAATTTCCACTGTTTGTGAATTTTCCAGTTTTCCTTCTGTTATGGATTTCTAGCATCATGCCATTGTCATCAAAGAAGATACTTTGTAGGATTTCAATATTTTTAACTCTCAGGCTTGTTTTGTGACCTATCATATGGTCTTTCTTGGAGAATATCCCATGTGCACTTGAAAAGAATATGTATTCCATTATTTTGGGGTAAAGGGTTCCATGAATGTCTGTTAAGTCTGGCTGGTTTATAATGTTGTTCAAGTTCTCGATTTCCTTATTGATCTTGTATCTAAATGTTCTATAAATTACTGAAAGTGGGGTACTGAAGACTCCAACTATTATCATAGAAATATTTCTCCCCTCAAATCCAATCAATGTTTGCTTCATTTATTTGAGGGCTCTGTTGTTTGGTGAGTATATATTTATAATTATTACATCTCTTTTTTTTTTTTAAGATTTTATTTATTGACAGAGAGAGAGAGAGACAGAGACAGCATGAGAGGGAACACAAGCAGGGGGAGTGGGAGAGGGAGAAGCAAGCTTCTGGCCAAGCAGGGAGCCCGATGCAGGGCTCGATCCCAGGACCCTGGGATCATGACCTGAGCTGAAGGCAGACGCTTAACGACTGAGCCACCCAGGTGCCCCTATAATTATTACATCTCTTGATGACTTGACTCTTTTATCAATACATAAAGTCCTTTGTTGTGATAGTTTTTGATTTAGTCTATTTTGTATGATACTAGCGTATCTTTTCCCATTCTTCCACTTTCAACCTACTTGTATTTTTGGATCTAAAGTGAGTGACCTCTAGACAACATACATGACCTTGGGTTAGGCAGAAGACTTCTTAAACATGATAGTGAAAACGCAATCTATAAGTGAAAAAATTGCTAAATTGGATTTGATCAATATTTAGAACTTTTTTTTTTTTTTTTTTTAATATTTAGAACTTTCATATTTCAAAAGATTCCACTAAGAAAATGAAATGGCAAGCCAAAGATAGGGAGAAAATATTTGCAAAGTCTGTATCCGATAAAGAACTTGTATCCAGAATATATAATGATATACAGTGATCTGCTATAATTAAAAAGAAAATTACCTACTTCAAAAATGGGCAAAATATTTGAATAGACACTTCACCAAAGGCATACAAATGACCAAGAAAAGATGTTGCAACATTATTAGTCACATTAGGAAAATGCAAATTAAAACAACACAACCCTTCACACCAATAAGAATGGCTACAATCAAAAAGACACATTATTACAGGTATTGATGAGGATATGGAGAAACATTTATACATTGCTGGTAGGAGTGTAAACTGGTGCATTTTGGAAGTTTCTTTTAAAAATTAATTATAAATGTACAATATGGTCTAGAAACTCCACTCCTAGGTGTCTAGCCAAGAGAAATGAAGATATGTCCACACAGACTTACAAATGCTGAACAGATGAATGAAGAAAAGGTATATCCATATAATGGGTTCAGCAATAAAAAAGGATGAAGTCCCTGGTATACCCTCATAACATTACATTAAATGTAAACAGCCAGATGCAGAAGACTGCATGCATATTCCATGATTTCACTTACATGAAATGTCCAGAAAAGGCAATTTTATTGAGACAGTGGGTTTGTGAGGTTGGGGGTGGGAATGGGGAGTGACTGCAAATGGGCACAAATAATTTTTTAAGATTTTATTTGAGACAGAGAGAGAGGGGAGCAAGAGCACGAGCTGGGGGAGGGGCAGAGAGGTACAAGCAGACTCCCCGCTGAGCGGGGAACCCGATGTGGGGCTCGATCCCAGGACCCTGAGATCATGACCTGAGCTGAAGTCAGACACTTAACTGACTAAGCCACCCAGGCACCCCTGGCACAAAGAACTTTTATGGGGTGATGGAAATGTTCTAAAACTGGATTATGGTGATGGTTGTACAGTTCCATAAATTTACTAAATCACCAAATTGTATTCTTAAAACAGGTGAATTTTATGGTATATAAATTATACCTCAATAAAGTTGTTTCCATAAAAACCATTATATATGTATGATTTTGACAAAAATAAAACAAAATCAGACCAAGAAGTCTCTAAGGAAGACAGATCGATGCTGTGCATAAAGATGATTCAAATCTTATTTTCCTTCTCGGTACAGTCTACAGAGGTGGATGCAGTTCTAAATGAGAAGCTAGGCTAATGGTATATACATTGGTATTTCCAAACAAAACTTTTCTTTAGTTTTGGAGAAACAAACAAAAGCAGTGGGAAAAGAGTTACAGAGCTAATAGTCTTCTCTTCCCCCACCCACCCCGCCACATTCTAGAAGCTAATATACTATGTGACTGCTGAATCCAGTGAAAGCATAGTTTTCCCTGCATTCACTACCTCTGTATGTTTTTTTTTAAAGATTTTATTTATTTATTCATGAGAGACAGAGAGAGAGAGGCAGAGGGAGAAGCAGACTCTCCACTGAGCGGGGAGCCCGACGCGGGACTCGATCCCAGGACCCCGGGATCATGACCTGAGCCGAAGGCAGACGCTCAACCGACTGAGCCACCCAGGCGCCCCACTACCTCTGTATTTGTGTCACTGTGGACCTTCATTCATGAGGTTTCTAAAGATTGAGCCAATAAAGTGATGCCAAATACCAGTATCCCAACCATACTTCCCAAAGTGGTACTGACTGTGACAGACAATGGATTTCTGAAAGTATTAATCACTAAATATACTTGGTTCTCAGGTACACCTGAAATAGCAAATTATTCTCAGTAAACTGCTGTTGCTCACTTCTTAAAAATATTTAAAATTATATGCTTTTAAAATACAAAGATGAGGGGCGCCTGGGTGGCTCAGTCGTTAAGTGTCTGCCTTGGCTCAGGTCATGATCCCAGGGTCCTGGGATCGAGCCCCATGTCAGGCTCCCTGCTCAGCAGGAAGCCTGCTTCTTCCCTCCCACTCCCCCTGCTTATGTTCCCTCTCTCGCTGCATCTCTGTCAAATAAATAAAATCTTCAAAAATAAATAAAAATAAAATACAAAGATGAATCAGGGAATCCTTCAAGTCCTCTCCAAGGGACCAAGGTTAGCTATTTGATATATCCCCCTACATACTTTGTCCAAGCTTTAGATCAATAGTTTTCAATTTTCTCCTTCCCTTCCCCACTCTTTCCAAATGGAGTTGCACAGTAGAAAACATGCTGCACTCATGTCAATGTGTCATGGTCATCTTATAATCAATACATATTGATCTAACTGGATGCTTTTAAAGGTTTCATAGAAGATCGTGGTATGCCATTAATGGACATTCATGTGTTTCTAATGATACAATTACATGCAAAATAGGGCTGCTTTTGGGAGGGGATGGAATTGCTGGTGAGTCAAAGCATTTGCAAATAAATTGTATCAGAAATTGCCAAATTACTTCCCCCATATTGCAGTAATCCCCCTCTGCTAGCAGTATATGAAAGGGCCATAGCACTGACTTTGCATATTTACCACTCTGTGAGATTGGAAGTGGGATCTCATCGTGTTAACTCACATTTTCCTCTCTGCAGGGACAGTGTCTGCCTTTTCATGTTTTGGGCCATTTACATTTATTTTTCTGTGGATTAACTGGTATGTATTACCCTGTCCATCTTTTCTGTTAGTTGTCATGTTCTTACTTGTGGCAGCTGTGTGTGTAAGGGATAGGTGTTGAAATATTTTTTCCTAGTTTGCCGTTTGTTTTCTCAGGGTTCTTTGTTTTTGTTTTTTAATGAGCTTTAAGTATTTAAAAAATTATTTGATTTGGTCAAATCTGTATGTATTTCTTTAGGGTTTCTAGGTTTCCTAATTTTTCTTTACAAGGCTCTCCTGAAGATATTTTCCTGTATTACTTTCATTAATTAAAGCTTTTATAATTTGAGTTTTATTCAATCTGAAGTTCATATTTTGAGATTGTTTTCCTATCATTTTTTAATGCACTTTCCCAATGACATGAAATGCCATTGTTGGACTCTATCAAGCTCCCATGTAAAGTTGCACCTACCTCTGGAATGCCCAGTCCATTCCCTTGTGTATTTGTTCATTCCCATGACAATATCACATAGTTTGACTACAGGAGCTTAACAGTGTTTTAACACTCTCCACAAATTCTTTTTTCAAAAATATCTTAGGAATTCTTGCACATTCATTTTTCCACCAAAGCTTCAATTACAATTTTGTCCAGTTAGACAACCCCCTGGCAACTCTGACTGGAATGGCATTCAACTCACATACTCAATTGTGAAGGACATTCAACTCTATCACTCCATTAATATATAAAAAGTAAATATACTAAATAGGCCGTCTCCCCATTGAAATACCTTGTTCCACCATCTAGTTCCCTTCTACTGTGCTTTAAAATTTGGAGAGCTTGTTTCTTTTCAGTTTTTTTGTGTCCCTGTTATGCCCTCGTAAGCATATCTATTACATTTTGGCCTTGGCCTTTTCTTTCAGGGGAAACATATTTTGGTTATTTGGCAGAGTGCTCCTCCAACTTCTTGCCAACTTCATCCGCCTCACCAGCCCCTCACTCATTTTTTTTCAGTTGCTCCAACTTTCCAAAGTGTTTCCAGCCTCTGGGTCTTTGTCCTGTCCCTCTGACTACTCATCCTCTTAATCTGTTTGAATGCTATTCCTGCTAAAGGCCATCTCTGACTCTTTCCAAACAGATTAAGCTCTCCTTCATAACACCCTGCACTTTACCACTGTAGCACTGATCGCTTACAAATAAGTTTGTCTGGCACGCTGCTCGCAATACACCACCACACCCCCAACACCTAGCAGATTCCAGCAAATACTCTTGTTCAATAAAGATCACTGTAATACAGTTACCTAGGATTTCAAACACTGAACTGTATCTGAAGAACAGAACCTCTCTCTTAACCAACTTATTTAGCAAACAGCTCACTTCTAAAAACAGAATCACTCAACCTGGTCAAAAATGAGTAAATGTCCATCAACATCAATAGATTTGCACTTTTTTGGTTTAGAAAAAGAAAAAGCACTGACTTGGAGAATGCTTTTTTTGGGGGGGGGCGGTAATCTCTATACCCAACGTGGGGCTCAAACTCACGACCTGAGATCAAGAGTCACATGCTCTTCCAACTGAGACAGCCAGGTCCCCTAAGACAGTTTTTATTTTTTTATTTTTTTTAAGTTTATTTACTTTTTTAGTAATCTCTTTGCAGAATGAGTTCTTCACATCTGCCTCTGGACCATTACTAAAATTGTTTCAGTAACCCAACACTTTCAGCCAAGATGAGAATGTGGACTTAAAAAACCTCATTTCAACTCGATTTGTAGTTCAAGTAGGAAGATAAAGGGTAAGGAGAAATAAAAGCCCATTTAATTTCCATTAGAATAAATAAAAATTATTTATTGTAATATTAAATATAAATTTTACAAGAAGGTCATTATTGGTTGGCAATGGGCTTGTAAGATCATCTGTACTATCCTTTTTGTTTATTGAATCCAACAAGGCTGGCTCTATTTTAGAATTTTCTGAACTAAGTATTAATAAAAATATGTCTAGTGAAGACAAAAGATATTTACATTCTTAACTAAAACTGTTTTGATGTCTCCCCACCCTATCCCTACATACTACAGGGATAAAGCTCTTCCATATACTAGTATTACCAGTACTTCTTTTACTAGAACAAAAACACAATACACAAACCATACTAGAAATATTTGGTTCTTTTTAATCAGCTATTGATGGTATAATAAAATAAATTTAAGTGGCACCTAATTTAAACATTTAAAATAGTTCACTGAAGGATAATCTACAACACAGTATATTAAGCCTAATTGTCAAAATGACACCTCTTTTTTTCCAAGAAAGAAAAAATAAAGGCATGATCAAAATTATGACTGACCATTTGGGTTCATTTGGACACTTATATAGATGATTCTGTAGGCATACTGGCAGGCACAATGTTGAAAATCAATCCACTAGATTTAGAAATAACGGTAAGATAAAAAAGAACAGCTATACATTTCAGAGTTAATGCATGAAATTAAAGAAAAATATCCACTAATTATCACAACGATCTTTTAATGACTAATTTTTTTAACATTAAGATTGTTGTTTTAGGGAACACCTTTCTCTGGACATTTAATTAAATGTCCAATGTATTAAATAATTTACAGAGAGAAATAAGTTTTGTGTTCTGTACAAATTAAAGGATACATGAATATAATCCCCTCCCCCCCGCCAAAGCTCAAATTTGCAATGGTCTCAGCAGAAAATAAACAGTTCATGAGTTAAACAGAATTTAAAGCATTACAAAAGTTTACAGAACCCTTCGTTTCATCATTTTTTTTCTAACAGAAAAGATCACAATGACAAACTGAATGATCAGAATGTAAAAAATATTTGTGCAAAACTGCATTAATTGTTCTTCCCATTTAATAGAGGTGAAACCTAAGAACACACAATGACAATAATGAAGAAAAACTACACTGAAAGGAACTCTATTTCAGATTTCCAACAACATGGATCAAACTACGACTGAACACTGAGAGAGGACGTGGCACCGTGAGCAGCAGGAGCATCACATGATTCGGCAATTCTGCCAGCGAAGCGGGCTGACACTGGCACACGCCGAAGCTTCTCTCCACACAGCCGGCCATCTGAAGTGACTGCAAACAACTGTAGGGCTTAAAACTCACTTCAGTGTCCTTCTTCTTGAAATTTGCAGATCATAAATGAAATATTTAAGAAAGTCCTTTCCCCCCTCCTCAAGGAGCGTTTCTTGTTATCACTGGAAATCCTTAGAAGAGTTGAATCATAGACTCTCTGGATTTACCTACACCGATCCATTTAACTGGTAGGGGGGAAAGTACAAGAATAGTATTAATTCATTTATAATGTTCAATCCAGGGTCACTATTTAACTTTGCCAGGTGCCTTCTGTTATCCTGTGCTGTCCTGCTAGAAGACTGGGCTGATTTCTAAACAGAACGTGCAGTCAACATCCAGCACAGCCTTACCAGTTCCAGTTTGAATCACGTGATATTTCCAAGTCCTCAATGCCTAATAATTAGGTTAGCAAAATACTGGCCTAAACCAGCAGAGACCTAAAGAACCCTTAATTAAGTCCCTAATAACTAGATAAGATAGGCATCTTTGATAAATGCAGGATGCTAAGAGGTGACAGTGTAACTTCTCTATCTCAAAAAAGTAGAAACATCTGGAAAAGAATACTATTTTAACTTGCACAGCCTGAACCAGTCTACAGGAATCTCTAAATATTGTACCACATGGGTTAACCTTTATGGAATTTTACACAGGCCATTGTTAATTCACTATTGCTTGTATTTCAAAAAATGCTGACTAAGAGCCATAGCAAACATGCTGACTAAATTGGACATCACGCTGGCTGGGGTAGCTAGCAATTTGGAAAACAAGACTTGTATTTGAGACGAACCACAATACAAATCAGAGTATATAATGAATTCTACATAGAGGACACCTTCTACCCACTTTGCTTTTGTCTCTCCAATCTCTACCAGTACAAGTAGAAGGAAGACTTCCATTAACTAGTCACAGCCATAACCTGGTTATGCCTAGTCCCTGGCCAGCTTGTTTTTTAATAAAGTTTTATTCTTTCCTCTCCTCATATTTTTTCAGACTGGATTTCCTATTTTCTGTACCTGTTATTTCCTAACTATTCAAGAAACTCTCCCAACTCCCAACGGTGGTTTAATCTCGAGTGGAAAAACCACAAACCATTTTTGGTGGAGGTGAAAATACAAAAGGATTTGTGACTAGGAGGGAGAAAGGAACAAGCATGAATGTCACACGGTAAAAACCAGAGTAGCAGAGAATTAAGACAGGGTCAAAACAGTGTGAGGTAACCTACTGCCTTCAGGCATACAAAGGATTTAAAAAAGATGACTATCTTTACTCTAAGAAATAAGGTTATTTTGTATTTTCCTGGGCATTGATGCAAATCATGAACACTCTACAAAGTAATAATGATCTTTTATTTTATCTCAAAGGTAGAAATAGAGAAAAGAGAGTTGTTCATAAAGTATACTTACTTGGAATCTGAAGCTCATCTTCAATAAATCGAACGTAATTTTGTGCATTAACAGGTAGTTCTTTAAATGTCCTTGCATTTGATATATCTGTGTTCCAACCTGGGAGCATCTTATATTGAACTTCAACTTTATTTAAGACTTCTTGGTTTGCTGAAAGTTAAAGAGTAAGTCTGTTTTTTCATGGTAGAACGCTGCCTATTGCCAAACAGCTTTTTGCTGTGTCAAAGGTTCATGATCTCTTATGAAAATCCTTGGAGCCAGAGGTGTTTTGGAATGCAGTTTCCCAGAGTGCAGGAAGGTCAGACAGTGCATTTACCACCTGAGGCAATATTTTCATAATCAAACACATTCCTGCAGCAACAGGACTCTTCACTCTAAGCAGAGAGATTATTAGCTCTAATATGAACTCAAGTCACGTTTTGCTGTCAAAGGACTTCGATGCCAAACTTTAAACTTTCCATTCTGAGAGCTTTTTAGATTTCCACACTGTAGATTAGAGATTATGGACCTGCATAAAGGCAGCAACCTCACAGAAAGGAGACTTGCATACTTGCTCTCATCTGGGAAATCTACTGATTTTGTGACTGTACAAAGCTGAGCTGGAAATTTCCTTCATTATCTCACCTAATCATTTTCTCTGTATCCATATCCCCTAATAGAAATGGACAGTGTACGAAAGTAAGAACAGTTTCTTTGACTAGAGACAGTACAGCGGATGCTTGGGGATTCTGTCCAGACTTCCCAAGTCAGCACTCAGATGCTCATTCCACTGCCCACTGAGGACTCCCGCTCAGAAATTACCGTCCACTGAAGGGAGCTGCCTCCCCAGAACAGCCCACATCCCACGACCGGTCAATGTGCACAACAGGCAGCACAAAACTACAGGTTCTGAGAAAAAGAAAACTCACAAGCAAGTCCTGAAAGTACTCAACTCTCTGCCCAGGGACAACTTCCCAGCCTCTGGAAGTCAGGACGCTAGAGTCGGGGGACAAACAGCGGTCCCACTGAGCTAAGAAGGCAGATAATCAGGTTTCAGCAAAGCTGAAATGGCTCAAGCCAACACGGGCAAGCGTCAGAGAGGAGGGAGCTATGTGGGGAGCTCCCAGCCCTCAGAAGTCCAAGTGAAATCCCCATTGCTAATGTTCAACTTCACATGGAAGGGACCCATGGGACCACTGGAGGCTTACCAGATACTAGCTGTCACCCAGCTGAGTGGGACAGATTCTAGAGGTCAAGCCACGCTGGCAGAAGGAAAGGGGCGGGGTACACTGGAGCTCCAGCACTGCCGCATTGGGGCGATCTCTTTATGCCTTGGTAACTCTCCTGGCATCCAGCTGAGATAGCAGAGAGGCTGCTCCTTAAAATTAAAAACCATGCTCAAGAGTATAACTGACTGCAGACCTTCCATAAGGAAGCCTAAAACCAAGCTACCAAGTTCCACAGAGGAGACCGAAATTCGGAGACTGACCCACACCAGGTTAGAGGTTTGGCAAACACCCTGGGCTCTTCACATAACTATACTAACACAGCAGAAAACCACGCTTATACAAGTTCAAGATGATCAGCCAGTAATTCAACTGTCCCCTAACACAAGAACCAATACTCTTCAGAGGAAGATAACAGAATCTGAGTCACTACAATATAAGCACATTCAACCAGAAGTCATTAGTCCGCAATCAAGGAACCGAACTGGAGATGGCCCCTCGGACTAACAGATAATGATTTTAAACGTGTTTCTAAGAATTTAAGGTGATCCTCGGTTCCCAAGGACTGGTCGTCATCAGCAAGTCACAAAACCTACAAGCCTACCAAGTTTCATTAAGCTAGTGAATATTCCTTTCTTTGGCATATTCCCAGGCTTACAGGATGACTAAACAAATGAATGGTTCCTATTTCTGGAAGCTGGAAACATTTATGGAACTTCCTGAGTAACTGAAGAAATCCTATAACTAAAGATATGCCTGAAGAAACAGTACCTCATGTAGGAAGTCTCCCTACAACCACCCACTTTTGACATAGGAGATCAGAAAAAATCATTCATGTGGCTTGAAGAACAGGGTGGGTAAATGTATTAAGAGCCTGCTTACTTTTACGAGCAGCACTCTTCTCCTACCCCACGTTTCTCAAGGAAGAGAAGAACGCTACACAGAAGTTACTTTCAAAATAGGGAAGATGAGATTCAGGACCAGCATAGCTGGCTGGGCTCAGAGGGACCGTGTTTCTTCTTTCCTATTTTGAGTCTGAACACACGCTTATTACTGCAAGCCAGGATCCAAATGCATAGCAGCTATGAAACAAATGCCAATAACATGTGAATATACTTTTGCTATTCACAAAGAACATATCAACCCTGTGGCTATACATCATAGACTATACATAGGTACTTTATGAAACTGCTCTAACACGTTCACCTAATAATATTCTTTTTTTCACAGACTGAAAAAAGTACCTGGGAAATGAGGTATGATTTCACCATCTAACTTGTAAGCAACTCCAACTTTGATTTCCGTAAACATGTCCAAAATATCCAATTTGGTAAGTGCCAACCTAAGTGGAAGGAAAGGCAATGTTCAAACAGCAAACTATTAAAGGCCCTAACATCTAACTTGACGAAGAAGTAAAGGAAAATTCATACAAAGCTAAACATTCCAAAGCAATTCTGAAAACTGGTTAGGATTATATTCTAAAGTGTGCCACACATAAAGTGTGCATTTTCCTCATAACAAAAAAATGACTTAACTGATCTACTTGTGAGTTACTTTTCTAATAATTATATTTTCCCTGATTGATCCATACCACCTTTATTTATTTATTTATTTATTTTGAGAGAGAGAGTGCGCACACAAGTGGGAGGGGGAGGAGCCGTGGAGGGGAGAGAGAATCTCAAGCAGGCTTCACGCTCAGTGCAGAGCCCAGAGCATGGCTTGATCTCACGACCCTGAGATCATGACCTGAGCCGAAATCAAGCGTTGGACGTTTAACCGACTGAGCCACCCAGGAGCCCCACTTAGCTTTCTTATGATGGATCAACACAAACCTGAGGGACAGCAGCCTGGAGTAAAGGATGAACTCTGTGGGACACAGCAGAACTCGCTGTTCCACATGGAAGACTACAAGATACATGTACATTTACATGTAGGCCATCGATCCTCATTTCTTTACTCTGGTTATTATCACCTCCATCCTTCTGCTCAGAAATTGTCAAAGCAAAGTGAGGACACCACATCAAGGACCTCTTCAAGATACATCAAATCTCCCAATAAACTGACTGGGAAACAATTTTAAGGGAAAATCTATATAATTAGCTAAAACAGTAAGTTTGGGATTCTTACCCACAAATTTTTTGTCCTTTATTCTGTTATTTGCTGGAAGTTAAGCCTAATTAATACAAACAGGAGTACATTTATTTACATATTTATGTACATGTGTGAATAGCAACTTTTTACCAAGTGATTTCAGAGAGCCAGGCAGCACACTATATGCTCTCTCACTATATTTCTCACCTAATTTTCAAAACACTCACATGTAGTAGGTAATAGCATTGTCTAGATTTTAAAGATGATGAAAAAGGCACAGAAAGAGTAACTTGACCAAAGTCCTGGCACAACGCATGAATCTGAGATTTGAAAACAGAAGTTAGGAGCACCTGGGTGGCTCAGTCGTTAAGCGTCTGCCTTCAGCTCAGGTCATGATCCCAGGGTCCTGGGATCGAGCCCCGCATCGAGCTCCCTGCTTGGCTGGGAGCCTGCTTCTCCCTCTCCCACTCCCCCTGCTTGTGTTCCCTCTCTCTCTGTGTCTCTGTCAAATAAATAAATAAAATCTTTAAAAAAAAAAAAAGTTAGACATTAATCAAGCCTATGCACTAAATCGGTTATATTGCCTCCCCTCCATATAAGCAAAATGCACCATCTACCTACCTACCTACATACCTCACTTTCCTCTATACTTACATGCATATGGGAGTAACATGATTCCTTTTTCCCAACCGTGGATATGTACGAAGACAACCTGGGGTCCTTTCCCTTGGGTACCCTTCCCCTAGATCTTGGTCCACCCACTTGAACCTTGAGCTACAATTTCATCTGGAGGCTAAACTGTGAACTTTTTCTACCAGGGCACTACTTTTCAAGTTTGCACTCCACAAAATTTAACCTGTGGTCATAAACTGTACCTTAGTTTCCTGAAATAAATGTTTCTAAGAATACTCACGCAGTAAATCCATTAATCATATGAGCATATTTGAGCAAAACCAGGTCCAGCCAGCCACACCTTCTTTTCCTTCCAGTGGTTACCCCAAACTCTCGACCTCTTGTTTGTAATAATTCTCCAATTTCCTAGAAAACAGAAAACAGGACTTTAGGATTATAATACCAATGCTGTCAATCTAGTAGAATTACATGTAAGATCATATACCAAGTCAAAGTCTTACAGAGATGAACATCTTCCAAAAAATAACTAAGTGGAAGACAGAATTCCATACCGATGATGGATCATATGTGAGGTAGGCATTATTTGGAAGAGATCCACTTTGGGCTTCATTTTTTACCATTTCTTTAAAACCGGTATTTTTTACAATGTTAGATAACTTCTTAAAATTTAGAGTAACATAGAAAATGCTTCATATTAAAAACAAGGTTAATTATTTATTAAAATAGACAAGTTAAGCCAATTGTTCCAAGAACTGTAGTTCGATGAGCCTCCCGAAAACCAGAAGACAAACTCTCAGCTAGTCAGTCGGTGTGGACAGCACAATGCCCTTTTGACATTGCTCAAAGATCTAAGCCACAGCCATTCCCTACAACCCAATTTTTCACTTATCATCTATCTACTCCCTAATTTACACCTTTCTGATTAAAGTCATCATTTCACTACCTCTTGTACTGACATCAATACAACTATGTGTTTTTTAAAATGTTGCTCTGTCAGGTTTGAATCCCAGCCCCGTCCCTCTGAGTGACTTTGCACAAGTGATTTCAGCTCTCCGTGCCTGTTTCCTCATGTGTAGAAGGGGGACAGTGACACCACCCAGCTCCCCGAGGGTCATGAGGTCCAAAGAGCTTCCGAGTATACAACACTCAGACAGTGCCCCACCCAACGTCACCGCCGCGGAGCTGTTGGCTGGGAACAGATCAAGTCTGGAAGTCACTCTTCTCAGCCTCGGCTCCAGAAAAGCTCTCGGGAAAGGCAATTCTTATTTTTACCCACTTTTTTCTCCTCCACTATCTCAACCTCCCTCATAAACCCACCTTCCTGTAGCATGGCACTTAAAATTACCTTTAAGTTCTCTCTAACCCTTTGTCTTTTGTTGCCAATCTGCTGTCACTTAAGTGAAAAGCACAGGAAGAATTCATCAAGGGAAAAAAAGCAGAAGTTTTATTTTATTTTTTATTTTAAAGATTTATTTATTTGACAGAGAGAGCGCGCGCACAAGCAGGGGGAGCGGCAGGCAGCGGGAGAGGGAGAAGCAGACTCCCCGATGAGCAGAGCCCAACCTGGGGCTCGATCCCAGGACCCTGGGACCAGGGCCCGAGCTGAAGGCAAACGCTTAACGACTGAGCCACCCAGGCACCTCCCCCTTCTTTTTAAAGATTTTATTTATTTATTTGACAGAGAGAGAGAAAGATTTTATTTTAAGATTTTATTTATTTGAGAGAGAGAAAGAGAGAAGGCATGAGAAGGAGAAGGAATCTGAAGCAGACTCCCCGCTGAGCATGGAGCCTGACGCAGGGCTTGATCCCACAACCGTAAGGTCACGACCTGAGCCGAAACCAAGAGTTGGACTTAACCAACTGAGCCACCAAGGCACCCCAGAAGTTTTTATTTTAAAACTTTCGGAATTGGATCTACTGAAAAATAGGCTTACATTGTCTTGCTCTGTTGGGAAGGCACCAATGCCAACTCGAGTTGTGTAAGCTTTCACGACCCCATACACTTCTCCAACATTTTGAGGGGGCATTCCCAACCCGGTACAGACACCTCCAACTGTACAGTTCGAAGAGGTCACAAAAGGATAAGTTCCTAAAAAAGAAACAAATATTATACACACATAGATATATATATTACTCTGAAACAGAATTACTGTGAAAAATCTGCATTTGAGTACATTCTAGGTACTGGACAGACTTGACTATAACTGCCCTCTCAAACCTCAACCTTTAGTCCTTGATCCTTTCTGTCTGTAATGAAATCAAAACACAGGTAGTTAGAGCTATCCCTGCGGTGCTCAGTCTGGGGAGGTTTCTTGAGTGTGCACAGTTACTCAGCTCTGTATGGTAGGTACTCACCTAATGGACTGCTGAATAATTTCATGCCAAAACCCTGGCGTTAGGCTAACTATTCCACTATGTAGACTTATAATCTATGTGTTTTTAACATGTTCCTATTAGTTTAAAAATGAATTTATTTTATTCCCTTGATATAGATTTTTAAGATACAGCCACAACCTAGAGTGACACCAGTATACTAAGAACTTTGTGGTATTCATTATCCTATCTTCTGATCTCTATTAAGGGAATAATCCCAAAAATGATGAGAGAAGCTAAGAGGGGTGTACTCCCCCATCCCCAAAGATCCTGTTCCTACTTAAACTATCCACTAAGCTAACCAGATACTCTGCTTTCTTTCCAGATTCCACAGGCATATTATGGAGTCAAAAATACCTATCTACAGTAATAGAAATACACTTTTTCTTTAATTGGTATACTTGGAGTCAAAAGCCAATGAAATGTCAGTAAGACCTGAGAAGAGACTTATCTTTGGAGATCATGTTCAGAGGGAAAGGCCAACAACCTAACGGGGCAGTAGTTGGAAAAAGTTAAAGCCTTAACTTTTTTAAGATGGAGGATGCCCTAATCCATTCAGAATGTCACGCCCAGGGAGTTAAACGGATTTCCACAGATCTTAGAATAGGCATGTTTAATGACAGTGTTGATTAGTTTTCAATATTTAAAAAAAGGCTGAATTAAAGGTAAAGATCCTTCCATAGCATTCCCCTAATCATCTTAAAGTTCCAAGCAAATGGAGCATGAACCAAACAACGGAAATCGGTTTACAGAATCCCAAACCCACTGACCCAAATAGTGATTTCATTTTTCTCCTGAACTACAAATCGTAACACATGCATTGTGTATTCCACAATATTGCTTTAAAAAAAAAAAGAGATTAGTAGATGACAAACGTCCATCATTCCTGAATATACAAGCTAAAAGCCTTGTTTTAAAACTCCGTAAGGCAAACATTAATTATTTATACCCTAAGTACTTTAGGGCTCAGTTAAGCTCCCACAAGTCATATCTCACTTACCAAAATCAATATCTAGTAGTGCTGCATTTGCACCTTCTACCAAGATTTTCTTTGGTGGTCCATGCAGGGCCTCGTAGAGGAAGTAAACTCCATCTCTCACCATTGGTTTAATCCTTTCCATATAACCCTGTAGACAAAGACAAAAAACAATTTCAATGTGTGCTAATAAATTTACAACATGACCAGTACAAGTAAAATTCACCTGACTGTGACAAGGCAAACTTAACTCTTGCAAAGCAGAAGGGGGTTGGTGACCATGCTCACCCTACTGCATATTTGGATTAGCTTTGGTCTCTTGTCCTGATTTTCCAGAACCAGAAATGAGACCCTAACTCAAGAACAGTAGAGAAACAATGAAATTCAGAGGTTCTACATTAACCTCACTGCAAGTAATGATGACCACCTTCCATTCTTCATAAACCAGCTCTCAAGAAAATAAAAAGAGCTAAGTATATTACACTGTGCTTTTATATTTTGTGAGGTATTTAAAAAGCCACATTTATAATCCATGTAACCACAAGTTTTGAAACTTGCATCCGGGTGATTGTCAAAATGTTGGTGCAGGTCACGAGTGACGTTGCCAAGCATGCAAATAGTGACAATTGTTAATATTCTTTTGTCACTGTATTTCATTACAGCAATATCTCAGCAGTATTACTAGTAGATAATATCAAATACTATTTTACACTGAGCATTGTAAAACTCTCACAAAACATTAAAAGTATTAATAACACTGCTTAATTTTAGAATTCAACTAAAAATGTAATATAAACAAGAATTCCCCCAAGGCCTAAAGTATAACTACAATAAAACCTAGTTTTAACTATGTTTCCATATTTGGCCAGTCTAGTATGGAAATTCCACCATCCACTCATGAACTAACCGAGTATGTTACACCTACTGATGAAAGTCTGGTGTCCCCCCACCCCCTTGGCTCTAGTTTCCTGCTTATTCCTGGTTTAGACCTTTTGTCATGCTGGAAATGACCATGCCATTCATCATGTCCCTTATTCCTTAAAGTGCTGGTTCGACATATACCACCTATTAATTCAATCTTCTTCCCCAATTCTGTTCGTGATTATTCATCTGCTTTACATTCACATGAAACATGGATAAACAGAACCAAAGAGCCATATCCACATTTTAGTGCATAAATATTTCCAAGTTGCCAGGAATAAATTGAAAATATTTGTTTCATGACAGAATGAAAAGAAGATGGCAGTCTATTCTAAGCAACAACCAATACACTGAAATCTAAATTCCCAACATTTAGAATCTTCCTGGGAGGTCTTTTTTTTTTAAAGAAATTTAGTGAGTAGATAGGCCTAAGGTATACAACCATTCTAGAATGGCATATGAGGTTCATAAATTCCTATTCAGCTCTGGAATTCACGTTCATACCTATTTATAGAAGAGAAGTAATAATCATATACATAGGACCCATCTTGAAATGCACCAAACATCAGGGACGAATGTAAGGGTAGAAAGGGTAGGAGATTTGCCTACTGACGAATTCAGGCACCACTGACAACTGAAAGCGGCCACACGTGGACCCAACTCTTGGCCAATCACCTTCTTTGTCTTTTAAGACAAAGTGCTACAGACACTGGCCCTGTGGGGCATCCTTCCAGAACGGGCCGGCCAGCTTTACAAGTTATCTCCTGCTGTCCCTTCTGTTGATCTATGCTCCACATTGCTAAAAGGGATTTTTATATAATACAAATCTAGTCTTTTTTTCTGCTCAAAATTACTCCATAGCTTTTCCTTAACCCCAGGATAAAAGCCAAACTCTCTATCATTGTGCATAAGACCACTACAAGACCCGTGAACTCCTCCGCTCTGCTCCCCACTCAATCTTTTGTTTCAGCCACATCATGTGAAGTGACTCAAACACGCTATGTCCTTTTAGGTAGGCCTATATGCTTTTAGACATAAAAAGGACAAGTAATTCACTTTACCAGTTCTCAGTTCCAATGCTTTACGCATATCTGTATGGCATTTACTATACTATAAATTATTTAACATATAACTTCTCAGTCACAGCGTAATTTCCATAAGGGAAATTAAACACTCCACATTCTTCATTCTTAGGTTTGCAGTTCCTAATGCAAAACGGGAATGGATGAAAGATCTTAGATGCCAATCTGGCAAACAAGTTTTAAAAAGGACATTAAAAAGGCCAGAAAGCACTACCTTGAGTTTTTGTAATTCGCCTTCAATGTCGATTTCCAGAGTGGGGTATATAGATTTGTACTGGTTAGCCAGAACTCTGAACCTGAGAAGTAGAGATAAATCAAGACAGTAGCTCAATTAAAAACAGTCTGAATAACATCATTCGATTCAAATGGTTTCTGTAGGTAAGTGTTGAAACCACTTATAACAAATGAATCCCAAACTGAAGCTCCATTCTAAGAAATAAAATCTAAACAGATCAGTCATATGAATAAGTGACACACTCAAAAACAGTATTTTTTATTCAAATTTAGGAATACCAACAACATAATCGGGGTGATGTGCGTGGAGGGAAGAACTAAAATCTGTAAC
The DNA here is from genome assembly GCF_964656455.1 of Halichoerus grypus. Taxonomy (NCBI): domain Eukaryota; kingdom Metazoa; phylum Chordata; class Mammalia; order Carnivora; family Phocidae; genus Halichoerus; species Halichoerus grypus. The sequence continues at coordinate 93,223,848 of NC_135718.1, read as the reverse complement.
AACACTTCAGTAGGAATTTTACTACACTGTGTGAAAAATAAAAGGGGGCGGTCTGCATGATGCTTTTAAGAGAGACAGAGGTAGGGCTTTGATGCCACCTGTTACTAAATACAACCAACTAACTCTCCATCACAGAGTCACCATATAGCTTTGATGATGATGATTAGGTTTCTCATGGAGATTTTTCTAGAGAGTAAGTGTCAGTGAGGCAATTTCTATTGTTTAAGGGGAGTCTGGGACACAAGAGTTCACCAGTACCTAAGAGCCTAATTATGTCTAGGTGGCGGGGCAGGGGGTCTCCAGAACTGAAAATCTGAGGGTCAAGACTCTGGGATGTGGTAACCCCACCAAAGCACCCCCCGGAATCTCTGTTTCTCAGCAAACCATCCCAAACTCCAATCCTTAAATATAATTTTGGCTTTGCCTTCTTAGGGTACTGCTAGGATATCATCATGAGGTTACTTTTCATGAAGTTTAATTTGAAATTAAGTAATAAAAATAACTTTAAAGTCCAAATAAAACCAAAAAAGCCAAACACCACTCTTCAACTAGAATACTGATTTTACCAATTTGCATCCTGGATTTGAAAAATTCCAAAAATCCCATTTGCTCTTGCCACTCTGAAACACAAGTTAGTTACCTCTCAGAGAAGCCATCAAAGTCAGAAACCAGATCACACATCCGCAGTCCACTCCGAGCAGCTTTGGAAGAATAAACTGGGCCAATGCCCTTTTTTGTGGTACCCAAACTTAAAAATAAATCAGAACAAGCTTTGAGTTAGACAAGAAAAATGGAGTTCTTGTGGTCATATCATCACAAAGAATGAAGGTACTTTGACTACTTTCTGTTTTGCTATTTTCTGTAAGTTTATTTTCACAATCCTATGGTTTCTCTGGAGTCTAAACAGGATATTCTAATAATTTTTCTTAAACCTCTGGCCTAGACTTTAAACATTAGGGTCTGGATATGCTTAAACTGCACCGAAAACAAAAACAAAAAACCCTACTTTTTTCCTGCTTGTTCTTGTCTCTGTTGCTCCTGGATACCATCAGCTGCTTGATGAAAATCGAATACTGAGAGGAAAAAAAAACAAATCACGGTTATTGTTGAAACAAAGGTAATACAGAAGGAGCAAAACATACTGAATTTTAAATTACTTAAGCTATAAATCCCTTCAGCTTAATTTCATCATGACTAATCAAACAGATACATTTTTTTTTAAAAGATTTATTTATTTATGAGAGAGGGAGGGGGAAAGAGAGAGAGAGAAAAAGAGGGAGGGCAAGAGCAGGAGGGGCAAAGGGAGAGGGAGAGAGGATCTTAAGCAGAGTCCGCGCTAGGAATGGAGCCCGATGTGGGGCTTGATCTCATGACCTGAGCCAAAACCAAGAATTGGAGGCTCAGCTGACTGCGCCACCCAGGCACCCCAAATGTATACGTTTTAAAAAGCAACAGCAATGGTGGGAGTGAAGGTTTATTATGCCAACAGGTATACTAATATGAAAATATGCCTGATTGTTAATTCCTACTAACTGCAACCTGTATTATTTTAAAAATGGTAAGAGGGTACCCCACAATTCTAGGAAACTCAGTTTACTAGGATACCCTCTTTTCTTCAGGTTCTACCCTCCAAACATCTCTAGATTATTCTGACATCTCTCTCTCTCTCTCATGAGCTTCCATCATCTCTAGCCAAAATTGTAGCCAACTAATGAGTGTGCACATTTCCACTCTTGGACATCTTGAATTCATAATTTTGAATGCAGCAAAGCCATCTTTCCAACACACAAATATGATGTCACTACCCCTTTTGCCTTTAAAAGTCAATGGCTTTCTATTGCTCAAAAGAAAAAGAACTCTTTTATGTGGCCTCCCTGCATAGCCTGCTCTTTCATCTGGGGCTCCCTCCTTTCTGCCCTTGGGTCACACATTCTTCTACAGCCTGGGCTACAAGGCATACGCTTCTGTCTGAATGTGCCTCATCCCGTGCCTGCTCACACACGTGTACTCACGTCCACACACTCACTCTCTCCTATCAGTATTTTAGGAGTCTTGGGACCATGTCAGTTAGCTTACCAGATTTCTTGCACCTACAAGTTCTCAAATATTTACTGACTGAATAAATAGCGATTTTATGGAACAGGCAAGCCTAGAATTTGGTCTTCGAACTTTTAATCAAGGCTTCTGTTTCAAAAAAGCCTTAGGGGAATATAATTTATGTACCATAAAATTCACCCACTTAAAGTGTACAATTTAGTCATTTTCCGTACATTAAACCATGGCTTCTTTTCACTGATGAATGTTACTGTGTCTAAATAAATAAGCTAAAATGTATGAATTTTAAACAGAATGACTAATCTAAGGTTCCTAGAACTAGTGGTGGCATGTGTAAAAGAACTATTTGGCAGGATCAGAAGACTAATGTTGTAGTTATAGATGCTGAAACTAAAAAAAAAAAAAACCCGAGGAAATCTGACCTTAAACCACCCTCTGACTGGCCCAGCCTCTAAAGCCTTCTGTGCCCTAGGTCCCCTTTCTGAGACGCTGAGAATTGTCAAGGCAGTCATCTCCTCTGCTTGGCAGGGTTAGTGAGCACAGCTGTGTTTGGCTAACAGGTTCCCTAGTGGTCTCGTAGGGGCGTTCCAACACTCCCTACACGAGGTGATCACGAGACAGAAACTACGTTCTTATTGTGGGATTTAAAATTATCCTGTCAATCACTATCTGCCTCAGTGCCACAGAACTGATAGCAATGACATCCTTAAACTACACTGGGATATTGTACACCAACAGATATTTACAAGAATGTGCACAGCAATATTTTTATAATAACTCAATACTGGAAATGACTCAAAGTTTCATCAACGGTAAAAATGGACAAATTGGGCCATAGTCATACAATGGGATATACGATTCAGCAATGAAAATAAGATACTGCTTCATTTAATAATAAGGATGAATCAGGCATACTGCTGAGTGGAAGTCAGACACAACAGATTATATAAATGTATAATTTGTATAAAATTCAAACACAGGCGAAACCAATCTATTGTGAGGGAATAGTGGTTACCCTTCGTGAGGGGGAGTAGATAATAACTAGGAAAGGTCATCAGAGTAGCTTTTTTTTTTAATTTAGATATATGGACATATAACATTAGTTTCAGGTGTAGAACATAATGATTCGGTATTTGTATACACAGCAAAATGACAACCACAGTGAGTTTAATTAACATACATCACCATAAACAGCCACAAATTTTTTTTTGTGATGAGAACTTTTTTGTTTTCTTAACTAGGCTCCATGCCCAACGTGGGGCTTGAACTCACAACCCTGAGATCAAGATCTGAGATAGAGAGCCAGATGCTCTCCCGAATGAGCCACCCAGGTGCCCCGTGATGAGAACTCCTAAAATCTACTATCTTAGCAACTTTCAAATACGCCATACAGTACTGTTAACTATAGTCGCCATGCTGTCCATGACATCTCTGTGACTTTTTTATTCTGTAACTGGAAGTTTGTAACTTTTGACCACCCTCGCCCATTTTGCACTACCAACTGCCTGCCTCTGGCAACTACCAATATGTTCTCCCTATCTTTGAGTCTGTGGGGTTTTGGGGTTTTCTTTCTCAGGACTGCCTTGACTATTCCGTTTCTTTGTAGTTCCAAACAAGTTATATTTGTTCTATTGTTCTATTTCTGTGAAAAATACCACTGTAATTTTGATAGGGATTGCCCTAAATCTGTAGATTGCTTCGGGTAGTATGGACATTTTAACAGTACTAATTCTTCCAATCCATGAGCACAAAACATCTTTCCATTTATTGTGTCTGATTTAATTTCTTTCATCCGTGTCTTACAGTTGTCAGTGTATAGGTCCTTCACATGCTTGGCTGGCAAAGCATAACAAGGTAGTCAGTGGTTAAACGGGTAAAATATTGTATACTTATTGTGCACTTTGTGTATTGTGTGCAATGTTAAAATGTTTACTTATTTCTAATAATAGCTATCCTATACTATAGGGATTAGTTTATTGTCATGCTCTTAATTTAGTATATAGCTTATAGCCTTTCTTATCTACTTTTGAGAGGCCAGAATAGTTCTTAAGAAGCTGTTTCATTAAACTCGAACTTTGTAAATCAGTCATGACAAAAACTGAGATGTTGGAAGAAGCCATTTCTTTTGAATGAAAAGATATTTTACATTTAAGTATTTTTGTTATTTTCTATGTTCAAATAAGTTACAAAGGCACCTGGCAAATCACAAGTAAATGGTTGATGGAAAGCAGGTAAACCATATTTTTCAGAAGTTAATTTAGTACCTTGCCATAGAGCTAATGTTTTTTAGGTTTTTCTAGGCCCCAGGGAGCTATTAGTGAAATCAGAATAATTACTTTCATAAAGCTCCATTGTAGCATGGAGCCTTAATACCTCCACTAATACTGTTTTTGAGAGAACAGTCTTTGTGTGAAGTTGCTTTGAGTATCTCTTCCATTTTCTATAGCCTAGATACTAAAAACAAAAAATGCTGCCTTGGGAACTCAGTCTAATTTTTAAAATAAAAGATGATTATACACGTTCAGTAGGTAAGTTTTATTAACACTATCTTTTTATTATTACCGTTGAGTTTTATTAACACTTAATGTTAAACCATATGAATGTGTCCAGTGTGAGCCTCAGTACCTGTAATATCCACTTTGCTGGCTTCTCCTATCTCCTCAGGTCTTCTTTCCCCTAAGTGTTTTTGTTTTTTGTTCTTTAAATCATGGTCCCTTCACATGAGACATACCCTCTGAGCAGATTTTTAAGTCACAATACGGCATTGTTATCTACAGCTTCAGTGCTGTACTGCGTGTCTCTAGAACTTATTCATCGGTCATCTCCTTTAGCAGATGATGTGAATGTCATCTTCACACTGAAGCATCCCCAGCCACTTTATCTAAAATTATAGATCCCTACCCACCTCCTACAAACTGCCAGACACTACCCATGGCTCCTTTCTCTCCTTAGAACTTATCACTGCATGCCATGGTACATTTATCACATATTTATCTTGTTTATTATCTGTCTCTCCCTACTGTACTATAAGCTCCATTAGGAATTTTTATTGGTCTTTTCTGAATCCTCAGTGTCCACCACCACACCGGGCACCGAGTGGTCTTTCAACAGGGAGCTGCTGAGTCATAGGACAGACACCCAACAACCTGCATTTCAAATGCTCAAAAAAATTTAAAGTCTCAGCCACTTCTCAGGTCTCTTTCCCTCAATAAGGATCTCTTATATTACAAATTTTGTTATGAGTTTCAATAAGACAGGGCACAATTATAATAGTTTCTTGCATAATTGCTAAAGAAAGAACTGGACTCATTTTCAAATTTCTCTATAAGGAAACTGGCTGCTCAAAGCAAAAATATTAAGAACACATTATAGAGTTCAGAACAATGTAGACATGAAATGTATGACAATAATGACACAAGGGACTGGACGAGGGAAATGGGAACATTTCCTTGTAAAAAGCTTGAGTTAAATGTTATATTATTTTAAGGTAGATAATGATGATTTAAAGTTGTATATTACAAATCCCAGAACAACTACCAAAATTCACAAAACAGGAGGTATAAACTAATAAACTAATAGTGCAGATAATCTTTAAAACGTTAAATCTAAAAGAAATCAGGAAAAGGAAGAAAAAAGACAACAAAAGGAACAAAGGGAAAACAAAAAGCAGATATAAATGCAATCATACTGATAATTAACTATATTAAAAATAAATGATCTAAACACTTCAGTTAAAAGCAACACTGTCACAATGAATAAAAAGCATTTATTTAGTCTATAATAGATGCCCTGTAAATATAAAGATATAGGTAGGTTAATGATTATTAGATTGAAAAAGATATACCATGCAAATACTGTTCTTAAGAAAGCTCTGCTGGCTATATTAATATCAAAGCAGGCTTCAGAATAAGGAATATTTACATAGAAAGAGAGGATATTTCATCATGATGAAAGAGTTAACTCATCAAAAACATAAATTTAAATATACATGCAATCTACCTGAGCTTCAAAGCAAAGCAAAAACTGACAAGAGTCAAAAAGAAAAATAGACAAATCCACAACTCTTGTTGGAGGTTTCAACATGCTAGGTGACTGATAGCAAGTAGAAAAATATCAACTAGGACACAGAAGATTTGAACACAGTTTAAAGGACACTTCAAGAACACTCAATAACTCTTAACAGAACACGTATTCTAAGTGCATGTGGAACATGGACCAAAACAGACCCTGTGCTGGGCCATAAAAAAGGTCTCAACAAATTTAAAAAGATGGAGATCATACATAAAGTATATTCGCTGTCTACAACAAAATTAGAAATAAGAGAAATCAGAAAAATCATCCAATCTTTAGAAATTTAAACATATTTCTCAATAACTCACAAACAGAAATCACAAAAAAATTACAAAGTATTTTCAACTGAATGGAAATAAACATACAACATGTCAGTGTTTGTGGAATGTAGCTGAAGTAGTATTAAAGGCACCTGTGCAGCTTTAAATGCTTATATAAAGAAAAGAAAGGTCTAAAGTCAATGATCTAATAAGCTTCTAAAGAGGCTAGAAAAAGTGAGTAATACAGGTCAATCCAGCACAGTTTACTTCAAAGAAGTTATTTTATTGGGTTATTGAGGCTACGCATAGGCTTCAAGGCTCTGATTGTTATTTGGAGGCATGGATACTTAAGAATTTTGATTGGCTGCTCTTTTTCTGTTTTTTAAATGTAGGCTCCATGCCCAGAATAGAGTCCAACACGGGGCTCGAACTCACCACCCTGAGATCAAGACCTGAACTGAGGTCAAGAGTCAGACCCTTCACAGACTGAGCCACCCAGGTGCCCCTAATGGGCTGCTCTTAAATGGGGGTCATGGGGGTCATGCTAAAACTAGAGTAGCCACTGCCTCAGAGGACGCCTGTATTTAAATACAACTGAAGAGTTTGTACCAGTCCATTCTCTCTTTCCTGGTTATTGTCTCGATAATTAACAATTCTATCACATCAGATAGATAGTAACAGGGAAACAAACTTCAAATTTATTAGTGGTGGTTGAAATTAATTTTAGAATCCAGTTTGCTCTAACTAATCACAGAGGAGAAGGCTACTCTGGATAAAGTCTGAACCATTGAAAAAGCTGCAATATTACATTTCAGACACAAAGAGTCACTCTTCAGATATGCCAGATAGCAGACCTGCTTTTACATAATTAATGTGCAAGTATATGCTCTTTGTATTTTGATGTGGTATATTTTATAATAGAATTAGAGATATCTTGTGAAATACCGCTTTTATGATTCATTTGGTTAGCTAATTCTCTCTTCAGAAACAGGTAAAATTTAGCCTAGTCCTTTACCAACAGAGAAAAAAGAAAAAAATTACTAAGATTTCATGTATTTGGAGCCCCAACTATTATAATCCATCTTACTTAGTTTTCACTAAAATTAAAAATTGGCTACTAAATGCTTCCACGTGACAAGTGTCTGATAATAAGACAGTTAAATGCATTATGTGCCCCTTACCAATATGAGCTCTGTCGGATATGATAAGCCTTTTTTCCCAGCCTTCCAGACCTAGAGAAGGAGAAAAAAGATACAGCTTATTAAACACTTTGTATAACATCTCAATTTCTTTAGAAATACAATGTTTAAAAGTGTTTTTCACGGAAGTAATCACTTAACACATCTTGTCTTCTGTATGGGAAATACGTTTAAACAAGAATTTTCTCACCTGTCATTCATTATATTTACACTCATTCACAAATTCTCTTTCTAAATGTTTTATCCTAAACAGCTCCAAACTCAAGCCAGCCAAGTCCACATAAAATACTTCTAAGAATTCAAAAGCAAATGAGAGGTAAAGGTCATTTTTGTTAGAAGCAGGGGAGGGGAAATTAGCTGCAGAGCTGGAGGAGAATTTCAAGAAAAGGGTTATCTGGGGAATAGAACCCTTTCCCAAGAGACAATTATAAAAAGGTGGGATTAAATGAAATAATAAAATGTTCTAATTCCTCCAAAGGTCTATCAACTATACTGCCCTTACTACACTGACTTGTAAGGTGGCATACGTATCTCCCCATTTAGCTGTGAATGCCTGAGAGTAAGGGCCATGAATTCTCATAGCATGGGGCCTATCAGCCCATAAATGTTCAAAGAACTATTGCTGAATGAATAAATGAATCTAAATGGATAGGTTTCTTCAAAGACAGTACCTTAGTAAGCTACATGCATTCTAAGAATAAGCTGCCAAGCTCTAAACATTTTCAAAACTAGTATCTAGATATTCAAAATTAGCTGTTAATTTTGATAATATCCAAAGATGTGTTTCGAAAATGATTCCTTATAAAGAGGAAGTGCTAACAGTGAAACGGGAATATTAAGCCTCCCCCTCTCTAGCTGTTTTTGACATTAAGTATGTATTCTAAAGTTAGCTTCAGGCATATTATACAGAAAATATTACAAAGAAAATCAGTAAAATGGATTCAGCTGGATCAGACAGGCTGAAAGGAAAAAGAAAGGAGGGCAAAATTTTTAAAGGGGATGAAGGAGAACAGAGGGCAGCATGGGAACCTCAAGTTGACAAAATTCAAAAGCAGCCAGCAACACCTAGGTAAAAAATGCAGAGGACAAAGAGATGGTAGGAGGGCAGGCAGGATTCTGTGAAGTCAGATTTAGTCGTCAGGAACACCTGAGGTCGGATTGCTACTTTTCCTGAACAATAAACGTAACGTTGTTACATAATGGAATTGAGTATTTTAAATATGAGCTGAGCTAAGGGGAAACAATACTTTTCCTCAACTGAGTATTATTTGCATGACCAAATTCCCCTGAAACCCTAGTAAGGCAGCCAAACTGAATGTAAACAGCCTTCCAAAAATCCAAAAGAGATTAGTAAGGGCAGGAAATTAAGCCTTTAAAAAAATTTTTTGGGGGAGACGGAAGTGACTCTTTGTCATAGAAGGAGCATTTCCCTCATTTGGAGGGAGGGATAAAACAAGCCTCTTTTATCCCTGGGTTGTATGACCAACAGAAACAAGACTGACTGACAGTGTGCAAAGGGGACCTCACTAGTTTCCTGACTCAGGAAGCTAATGTTTGGTTTGGGAGATGGGGACGCCGACTTGAGCACAAATGACAAAAGGAACTCAGGAATCCCTGAGTCTCACCTCCAGTGGATAGTAATTCCAGCAACCTAAAGGGACATTCTGCAGATGACCCAGGTAAAAAAAAAAAATCAGGGTTTACACAATGACATTATGTGTGTCTTTTGCTTAAAATACTGATTAAAATGAAAACAATTTAAATGACATTGAAAAATTTGTCCTACAATAACCAGCAATTTTAAAGTATTAAGACAAAGGGTGCCTGGGTGGCTCAGTCGTTAAGCGTCTGCCTTCGGCTAGGTCATGATCCCAGGGTCCTGGGATCCAGCCCCATGTCTGGCTCCCTGCTCAGCAGGAAGCCTGCTTCTCCCTCTCCCACTCCCCCTGCTTGTGTTCCTTCTCTTGCTTTGTCTCTCTCTGTCAAAATAAATAAAATCTTTAAAAAAAATAAAGTATAAGACAAAATGTTAACTTTGTCTGACATGAGATCCCAATGAACTTTCCAAAAAATAAACTAGTCCCCAGGCAAAGTGGTCATTCTTTCCATACCTTTTCCTTTTTGGACATTTTTCTCTGCTTCCTCAAATAATCCAGGAAGATGAATTACCACACCATTTCCTAAAGGAAAGCAAACAAATCCTAACCTTAAATATCTATACTTATAATACAGACATCTACGATAACCCTTATCTAGAATAGTGAAAGAGTAAAGGACTTTGACAAATGGGACATCTGATTTATCAAGGGAGTTACCACAGAAATGATTCCAAGTTTTAAACAGTAGTGTAACGTAAATACATAACATATAGAATATAAAACACTAGTATCACATTTGACATAATTTGAAATTTCTTTGAAACAAAGTAAAACTGTTCTTTTGAAAGAACCAAGTTATGTTGTTCTAGTTACAGTACAGTAGACGCTAAATCAAGGTCTTTCAAATTAGGGAATCATACCCTATTAGTGGTCATAAAATCAATTTAGTGGGTTGTGATTAGCACTTTTAAAGATAAAAAGCTAGAAGAAAAGATTGCAGACTGCATCATGTTATAAGGGTTCAGAATCAATCCATGAAACACCTCCTGTATTGCTTACTGTGTGTGCATCAGTGTTTGGAAAGCTGACTTGATGATCTGCTTTATAAAATTAAGATTGCCAATGACCACAATTAAATGCAAATCATTCCAAAAGTATCAGTGCTAAAAGACAGAGGTGTAAAATAGCCAGTCAGATATATTCCAGAAGGTACCAAGGTCAAGATTAATAAGGGATCCATGAATCATTTGAGTAATGAGAGATGAAATCAGCTCAGATAATGAAAAATGAACACAATTTTATCAATTGAGGGGAGGAAAAACCCCAAGTGGTTCAGTTTATACACTTACCAATGAATGCAGTAACATTTGGATTAATTATTCCACTGGGTAAAAGATGAAAATCATATTCCACAGAATCTACAACAACTGTATGGCCAGCATTATTTCCTCCCTGAAAGTACAAGATAGGGAAAAATTGAACCTGACAATAAATATGACAAGTAACACATCTCCCTTCCAAAGTGAACTAATAATTTCTTCCAAAAATGTCAATATAACTTAAGAAAACCCAAGTATGTATTTGCCACAAATACATATTCTTTACTGGCTTCACAATATTTTGGCTACCCTCTCTTCTTTCCCCATCATAGTACATAGAGTGGTTTCTTTCCTGACAGGATCTAGAAAACTGGGGAATTCAGGTTTCTGGAAGGTAGACAAACATACACCCTCTTAAAAGAGAAAAAATTGTGAAAAAAGTACAGGGAACAAATTATTTTGTTCTTGGAACTCTATAGGACATGTAGCAATCTAATCAAAAATCCATGATATTTTATCCAAACACAGAAAAATCCCTAAATTAGAAAAGAGTAATCTATCCAGTTACCCTAACTTGATGTAAACATTCATGCAATTCCCATTGTATTCAGAGGGTATCAAGAGCTTTGTGACCTGAAATTTGTATTCTTACATGGACTTATCAACTAGGAAATTTCCCAAGGAACTCCTCAAATATTGGCTACCCTGAGACTCTAATTTTTAAATTTATAAATCAATCCTGTGAGTCTGTTTGGTACCAATCCCTGAATCCACTCATCTCTGGATAAAATAATAATACACTGGGTCAAGGAATCTCTAAGCTGAGAAACATACTATAAACCCATAGTGAAACTTCCTGAAGCTCAGTCCTAAAATGGTCAAGAAAAAGCAAGATATGAAGTCAGATTAGAAAAATCAGGTACACAGCAGACTGATCAAGTGACCAGATAATTTTTCTAATTTCTAGGTTTAAAAAACATAGAAGAAAACACAAATCAACTGATTATATGCTTAAACTTCTACACGATAGTAACAAAAAGTTAAAAGCAAACAAACCAGGAATATATTTGCAACAAACAAACCTTAACAACATCCTGGCTGGACTTTAAAACAATACCAATCAAAACTATGTCCCCTGAGAATGACTGGTTTAACTTGATCCCGTGGCTATTTTTGACAAAATGAATGTTACTTATTTTTTACCAAATCATCACCAATCACAAATTCACAAAAAAATGCAGAAAACAGGTCCTGCCAAAAAAAAAAAAAAAAAAAAAAAAAAATCCTCCAAAAAGGAAATGCCTACTTACACTGTGTTTTGCACAGCTACAAAGCAAAGAATTCCTTACTTGGAGACTAGTGTACGTCAGGTGTGTTTAAAACAAAACAAGCCTCAACAGTGGGGCCTGAAGTCTGGAAGACAACAGCACAGAGGCCACGTGGTAAACAATACCTCCCTCCCTCCCTCCATATACCAACAGAACTAGTGACTCTTTTTTTAAACAGGAAACATCTGCATAAGATACAAAAGGCACCGAGGATACGCAGTGCAAGTGAAGGCTTCCGGAACGCTCCTCTCCCCGCCCACCCTCCCCTCTCCTGCGGGCCAGCTACCACCAGTTTTTGGTGTCCTTCCTGAGGGAATTTTGCATAAGCAAACAGGTATTTGTATGTTGTTTTATTCCACACATACAAATGGTAGCAAACTATATACACCTGGGCAGCTTGTTTTAGCAAATCTGAGTGCACGTTCCTCATCCTGTAAGCCAAACCATCTCATAACAGCGGCACTGTCATGCTGCTTGTGCGGACACGGAATTTACCTGGTCCCACAAGACAGGCAGACCGGTTGTTTCCAACCTTTTGTCATTATAAACAATGTCACAATACACTTCCTGGTACACACGTTATTATTCACACTTGTGCAAGCTTATCACCAATTCTGATAGACTCCTAAAATAAAAATAACCCACAGGACAATTCTTACTTTGGTTTTTACAGCATTTCTTTTACTTTATCGCTCCTACCAATATTAGCCTTTTTATCATGACTTTTTATGATTTAGGAAACCTCCCCCAAACTTTCAGGAAAAGTCTTTTCAGAATATGAAGCTCATTAAAATTTCTTGGGACCCTACGAAGATGCTAAATTCTAAATTGTTATAAATCACTGACTCTAATAAATTTTTACTAAACTGTTATAAAGTACTAGTAACTTTGCCACACACACACAAAAAAACAGTCAAGATTATTTCAGCAAAATCAGTTTATTTTTTTAATCCATCATTTGCTTAAGATAAAAAAACTACACCGTAACTTTTGGAGTAGATCTTTAAGTAAGTCTCCCTAATATACACAAAATTATTTTTTTTTTAAGATTTTATTTATTTGACAGAGTCAGAGAGAGGGAACACAAGCAGGGGGAGTGGGAGAGGGAGAAGCAGGCCTCCCGCAGAGCAGAGAGCCCGATGCAGGGCTCGATCCCAGGACCCCGGGATCATGACCTGAGCCGAAGGCAGACGCTTAACGACTGAGCCAGCCAGGCGCTCCCACAAAATTATTTTTATAGAGATACTAACATAAATCTTTTGTTGAAACAATTATTAACTCGGTGGTGCTCAATTATGTTCTTATTGTGTAACAAAACCATACTCTCTTAGATAATATTTTACCGATAGGCAGTACTGGTGGCAGTAACTAACAAAGAGATGTTTCTTTCTGTGAGGCAGGTGGTTGTGACCCATCGTGTTAGATGATGTTAGGGGGATAAATTGGTTTAATCTGTAAGTTCTTCCAAGTTTATAGGTGGTGGTTTGAGCTGGAAAAGTTCAGCTGCAAAAGGCTTGAATCACTTTACTGACCATCTGAGCTTACTCCAACATTAACCAACCCCTTCAATAACCAATGTCCTATTAAAGCTTACTATATGATTTAAATCTATTTTAAATTCTACTTGGTTGAACAAAAAAAAATTGTTAAATATACCCAGAATAACCCTAGATTATCCTATTAAGGAGCAAGGGGAGAAAAATGTAAGTGTGCGTATTAGTATATCTGGTCATTAGGGCCCTAAGGCGGGTTGGGGTATGACGGTTTCTAATGTTAAAACACACAACTATGCAGAGAAAAGATTCCTAAGGTGAACGGAGAAGGAGCTACTAAGGAGTTTCTTGACAAGGCGATCTAGACATGAAATAAGTTTTAGTATACCGTCATATTTTACAAAATGCAACAGATGAAGCTTCAAATTTGAAGTGTCTATTTGGATGCTAACATAAAATATTTATAAATTGTGTGGAATATACAAAAATCACCTTGGGAGCTCAGGCAGTTGTCTCCAAACATAGATTATACGGGTCCAAGGAGAGGTCACATGTATTAGCAAACAGCAAAACAAGGTTTCGATATGAGCACCATTGCCAACCACCACCTCACCTACCCACCCTCACCCTCCAGCAAATTACAAGGGCAGAGAGCTTGAACTGCGGGTTCCACATCTGTGATTTCACTGCCTCTCACATGGGCAACTCTATGGTGGGTGCCAGAGTAAGTAGCAAGAACACATATTTTTAATCACATTTAATAATTCTATAAGTAGCACTGGGGAGGCCAGAGAGAACTATATACATGTTAAGAGATAAATATTTTCTTGTCTACTTTTAACAGGAATGTACCATTAGCTTCTCAATGCAAAATTTCTGCAAACTTGATAAATTATCCCTAATTTATACAGTACTAATCATTATTCAGATGATTAGTTACATGTAACTACCTCTTGCTGTTTTGCTAAATTCCCATAACACATGATCCCAGTCACTCATGTAGCATTTAACACTTTTAATTATCAAAGCTGTATGTTTTATATTACATAACTAAAAACACAGAATATTGTGGACTACCAATTAATGTTTTCCAGATCAATCATATCAATAGAGAAAATATTTTTTAACATTTAAAAATTTTAAATACTAAACATTTTAAATTTTGAAATACACCCCCGAAACCCCCAGGAAACAAAAAACCAGCGTGAACCCAAAGTGACTGCATATTCTGTGGCAAGTTTCTTTGAGGAAAAACATAAGTTTATAATGCCTTACTGATGGCTTTTCCTGTACTGAATACCAAGAATGAATGCAAATTCATTGTATTAAAGAATAAATATATGAAAAAATCCAATCAGGTCTCAGCAGTCACAAAACATCCCCTAATTTGGCATTTATTTTACTCATTTTGACTATTATTCTTACATTAAGATTAAATGTAAAAAAAAAATATTAAATAAGCTTCTTAATGAGCAAGAAAAAAATGTCTCATTGACATAAACTAGAACATGATGATGGGGAAAGAAAACTAAAATTCTATGTTCTCAAAGCTAAAAAATCAAAGTTTCTGATGTATACATTTTCATTTTTTAAACCATTACTTAGATAGCTCATTTTCATAGTTTTAGAGTTAAAACAATAAAAACCTATTTAATTCCAAACATTCTTCCCTCTAGAAAAACCCTAGGTCAACACTGTATTAAGACCGTTAGCAAACAATTCACAAATAAGAATAACCCAGAACTAATATCTCCTTCTTCCGTATTTTCCTATCTGAAATTAACTCTAGGTCAGCTATACTTTTTGTGTTCAGTCCCTCTTCTTCCCCCCTTCTCTCCCAAACCCCTTATTTTGCAAATCATAGTAATCATTCCCTCGGGCCACAGTAATTGATCCAGACTGGGAAACCTGATCCAACCAAGCCTGAGACAATCAAGCTCCTCCCCCCTTGGGAATCTGATTTTGAGACCGAGGAAGGCAGTTAGTTTAGTGACGCCTGGCATTTAAGGGAGCATACTTTAAAAAAAAATAATAATAAAGTTGCCAGTTCTGGCTGCTGAGATCCCCGGAGCTGCCTTTACCTGAGGCCACTCAGGATTGGCCACCCCACCTGGCTCTTGCTTCAAACAAATCCCCATTTTGCTTAAGGTAGTCTCTCTCCATTGCTTGCAAACAAAAGAATCCAAATGATTCACAACACAAACTAACTGCGACAAGGTATGTATACAGCTTGCTCTCTAAAGTTCACATCTTGCCCTGGTGATAAACTGAATATAAAAAATGAGTAACTTACAAATTTTAATAGTTACGCTGTCAAGAACAAAACTAAAACACGACAGGGATGATATAGTAGTATTTAGTTATTTTGTAACTGTTCTCAGCTGTATACTTAGCAATTTGGTTTTAAGCTTAAGAAAGAAGATAATTTTCTTTCCGTGCCTTGAGGAACCTCTGGTTCTGAGGGAACCAGAAGCTGTCAAGCCCAACTCTAGAATAAAAGTTTGGATCAGGAAATGCTGATATGTGGAAGTTTCTAATTAAGCAGCTCCAAAGGTCCAGGGGAAATTAAAAAAAAAAAAAAAGTGACTCCTGATTCTTAACTCAGTTTGCTATTAGGTCTTCCTCTTCCCCAAACTACACTGCCCGCCCCGCCCCACCCCAAGTTCCTGCTGTGTTCGAGGAGGTGAAGACGTGTCCACGGCCTCCTGCAGTGCTATAAACCTCAAACAATGGCATCTCTACCAGCAACAGTAGAGACCCAAGAGTCCCGGGCTAACAATCACACAGCCCGGAGGCCTTTCTCAGGCCACTTAGGCCTCTAAAATGGTCTATGTGTCTTCTCTTTGTCCTTTCTGCTCTGAATACATGAACACTGTATTATAATCATAGAGCTCTAAGTGAACATCCATCAAGAACAGTGACTGCCCTGGATTACAGCACAGAGCAGCAAGACCTCACACCCCATGCCTCAGAACTATTTCAGCAACCACAAAAAAGAGTCCCTATTTCTTGCCTAGAGTCTTCAAGCATCTTAGAAACCTAACAATGTTTTGAGACAATGCTTATTACCTGTGGTTTCTTAGTAAAGACCTGTGTCTGTCTTTCCAGGTGAAACATTTCACTATTCGCCAAAACTAAAACACTTGTTAATCCACAGCAACAAGGATGACTGTTCTTTTTTTAAGATTTTGTTTATTTATTTATTTGAGAGAGCAAGAGAGAGAGAGAACGAGGGGGGGGCGTGGTGGGCAGAGGGAGAGGGAAAAGCAGACTCCCTCCTGAGCAGGGAGCCCGAGGACCCTGGGATCATGACCTGAGCCGAAGGCAGATGCTTAACTGACTGAGCCACCCAGGTGCCCCAAGGATGACTATTCTTTTATGAAAAGTCATATAATTGCAATTAGTTTGTGATTTCAAAGTAGAACAGGTTAAGTTACTATCAGTAAGTTGATCAATTAAACTATTCAACAGTAACCAGACACTAGATAGAAAGAGAAAACATACAGGGTATCCCAATTTCTTTTTAGCAAAGGCATCCAAGCACACTGCACAGTTATCTTCTAAAGGCTTAAGATACCCACTTTACCTTACGTTATTATAGTTACCTTCCAGCTTCACACACAGATAAATACACATGATGAAAAGCTTTGGAGGTTCTTAGGTCCTAATCACGAAGCTTTTAGACTCTAGGTACCTAAATCTAATATACACACTTACTAAACCAGGGTCATAGATGGGAAAATCAGACATGCAACCAAAAAATGCATAAACCCATGATGTGTGATGCAGCTCTTTACAAATGCTTGATTAAAAATTCACCTAATCATTACATTTATAAAGACATTTTCTTAAAAACACACTGAAATGGCAGATTTCAAGTCAAAAAAAATTTCTCATAAATAAGACCCTTCCTTTAAAAAGTCTGTTCTAAAGGTAACTTAAAATTACCCAACTAACCCACCCATTCCCACCAAAACTAAAGAGACAAAATATTGATCATACACCACTGAGATGATCTCATTTTTAAAAAATTTATGCCTCAAAAGTAGAGATTATATATTTTTAATAAATTATATATTACATACACTGTTATATACTACTCTACTATTATATACAAATGACAGGATTTATATATTATGCCTATCAACAGAACAGGCTTAACTAGTGAACAACTTGGGACATCCTCATTAACTAAACTTTCAGATCTACTGCCCTCAGCAGACAAAAACTACTAGAATTACATGGCATTCAACTAAAATATGCTGAGAAAATACACACAAAAAAAGATACAAATATCAGTTATCTATTTTCAAACAGATACAAGAGATAAGACTTTAGTATAAACTATTAAAGCCTATGAACATAATGGTACAATATAGTAAGTACTAGTTAAAATACTAAGTAACAAATATTAATCCAACAAATGCTGGGGATTCCACCTTAAATTCATGCCATCAGTCAATTAACTTGTCCAGGAAGATGTTAAAATAATTTACAGGAAAGGGTTAAACTACTGGTTTCAAAGAAATTTCTAGAGGTGATCCAGTCACCTAATAAATATTTGTTGAGTATTTACTTCCTCTCTGCCTCACAGAGTATTTGGTGCTATGGAAAACAACAACAAAAAAGAATTAAGTCCTCTTTTTGAGAAAACTTCTAGCAGGGAAAACACAGTAATCCAAGAAAGCAAGATCTAACAAAGTACACCACACACTGGTATACACTTATGTACTTGGGAATACTATGAACTATATAAAAAAAAAAACAACTGATAGTCAGGGGGCACAGAAACAGCAATTACTATAAATCTGGAAGAATGGTTTACCTTAAACACTAATTCTCTACCACCTTCCAATTATGGGAAGTGGTCTGGGAGGTAATTTTAGCTGTATAAAGTCAAGGCATTACATAACACTTTAGCTATCCCTTTTAAATTAGCTCTCAATTTTTCTGATTATTCCAAGGAGAAAGTCTCCGTTTGCTGCTGTTAGAGCTTTTATTTATTTTTTTCGACTTAGTAATAGCTGGTTTCAGAGCCTTCTGTGGATGTCAGCATCTAGCCACAAATTAACATTTTTTTCATTATATTTACTTCACAGCAAGCTTTTATATATATAAGTGACAAGACAGACTTTCCCTTTATAATTAATTTTAGTTAATATTTTCTCTTTATATTAACTTTAAAACCCTGGGGGGGGGGGGATGGGGAGGGAGGGACACACCAAGAAAGGAAATACTGTTCTAGCTATTCCCAATCACAGGCAACTTCCAAGACTACCTTGCTTGCTTTCCAGGAGAAAAGCCCTTGCTTAAGAAGTAGCAGAAAGTAGCAAAAAAAAAAAAAAAAAAAAAAAAAAAGGTAGTAGAAAGTGCAACAGTTAAAATCTCTGTAGTTTCTACTCAACAAAATAAATAAAGTATAACAGTTTACTTTGGAGGATTTGGCCTAGCGGGGGAGACAGCTACTTTTATGCTGCCAGAATGGGGCCTTTCTCTGCCCATACCTTAACCCTTTGAAAAACTAGTACCCTCTCCACCCCCACCCTGTCAATACTTGCTTATGTAGCTGTTGTCCAGTAGACTGTAAACTCCTTGTGGGCACAATCCCTGCCTTTTTCAGCTTAACTCTGGGGCCAAGCAGTTCCCCTAAGAGTATCACTTGTAGATCCTCATTATGTGATTGCTGGATAAATGAACTAGGCCTGGAGTTGGTCCTATACTTCTTTTACTTAAAAGACATCAATTTGAAATTAAGATGTTTCTAGTGGTAGTCCTTTGATGTAAGTTCTACACACATATTTTTGTATCTAGAGAATTTACCAAATTATAAATAACTGCATATAAATCCTGAATCTGAAATATAGGCCTTAAGTGCACCGATGATGAAAATGCCACTAGCTTTGCATCTATTCTTTCCAAAAGGCATTTGATATATTAAAATATACAGTTAAATGGTGATTAACATAATAAAAAATTTTAAAAAATATACAGTTAAATACAATATCAGTTTTTCTTTTAAAAACTTTATTTTGGAAAAAATTTCTTATGATTCGATTGTTAAACTATGGATACATTATGTGTATACCACTTCTAGAAAAATCTGCATAAAATTTGAGTTTGGGGCATGAATATGACCAAAAACACATATTAAGCTCTAACAAAGTACCTATTTTCAGTAATACACAGAACTTAAATCATCAAACAAGGCAATTCAAGCTTAAAATGTCTTTTCTAATGCTGACTTTCCCAGCGCTCTACACACACTAAAAATTTCAACATTCCAGAGTCTTCAGTTTTATAAGTCAGGAGAAGTTCATTAAGGAGAAGTCAGCTTGCTAGAGCTGGCCAATTAATATAAAGTTACCAAGGTGAATCACAAGAGAGATCCTTCAATCTATTCATTCTGTGTCTACTTTCACTAACAAAACTAGTAGCAATCCTTCTAATGATGAGTTCTTAAAAGGCACTAGAATATAAAGATTTTATATAAAGTGTGCAGAAAGTCAAAGTTTACAGAAGAGGAAAGTCTGCCTAACAGGTTCGCTCAAATGTTCCTCCTCTATCTTCAGGTAACTGTTTAAAGCCAAACTTGGCTCCTTCTCAATCACTTCTCTCTAGGCTTTCCATCAGATGAGATTGGTCCATGACCTTCGTCAAGAGTATGTTCACGATAACATAGTAACACCTTCTCCAATCTACAAACTAATTCTACTACTTTTCAAAGAAATACTAAAATCGAGGATCTTTTAGAATAAATGCTATTGATCGTTATATTTCCCACACCTTCTTACAACCCATAATGTAACTCAGCCTAAGTATTACTATTTCCAGGAAAGGAAGAGGTCAGGAACGACATGGAAGGGGACAAACAGGACCAGCCTCTCTCCCTTTCTACCCGCAAGAGTTAGGTATTCTCGTACTTCTTTCCCTATAGCACGGCCAGTTCTGATTTTAAGGCAAAAGTAAGGTGAAAACTGGCTTGTGGAGCAGCTCCTTAGGCAATGTAGGGCAGGACTTCAATGGAAACACGCTTAGGAGTAAGGTATTAAGGTAAGTGTGTCCCCAGAGGGGTGGAGGAATAGAGATCCGAAGGTGGGGAGAGGTGGTGGGGGTGCTAGGGGTAATACTAAGAGGCAACGCCTATCTTAGCTAAGAAATGGGCAGGGTGTTTCTGCATGCAAAAAACAAGACAAATCAGAATCTCTGCATTTAGCATTTCTGTACTTGTGATTACCTTGTTTCTGCGTGCTCAGAATGATAATCAGTTTCAGGTGGAAAGCTTTCAGTGAAGCGGGCCTACTAACTTGTTAGAACATATACAGCATGGCATCATCATATTGTGCCATGTTCATGAAGAAGAAATCCTCTTGAGAGGTAAACAGTTTCAGATATATTACAATTTGTTTTGAAAGTGGTTATTGCTCAACTATTTCGAATTTTGAAATTGGCAATAGTTATCTAAGAGCCTTTACAAAGGCGTAGCCTAGAGGCTGCTTCAAAGCAAGCGACAAATAGGAAGAAAGCTTACACTGAAAACCACGTGTCTCCCCGTAGGAAGTACATTACCAATCCATTTCCCGAAAGTTCACTTTCCATGTGAGCGTAACAATGTAAATATTTCTAAATACCAGATTTGACATCCACGTATTTACTTGCCTCACTCGCAAAAGAGCGGGGATTCTTTCCTCTGGGACCAACAAGTAAAAATAATCTACCCTTAATATTAATACGCGGGGTACGGAGTCAAAAACCGGGGCCATTAACCGTCCAAAGCCCGGAGGTGGGTTCTCGTGTCAACAAAGTGGACCGGAGGAGGCAAAGGTCTGAATGCTGGGGGCCTGCAGGTGGGGGGGAGTGGCGAGTGGGTTTTCGGGCGCTTCAGAACAATCCATTCCCACTCGGTCTCGCTGGGTGGGTGGGTGGGCGCGCGATGGCGGAGTTCTGTGGCCGCGCGGGGTCTCCGCCGGTAGTCGGGAGCAGGCCTCGGGCAGCAGCTCCTCAAACTCAAACCGCATCGCGCCCCCACCCTGGCCCCAACCTCGGGGCTGGGTACTGGCCCCCAGACGGAAAACTGCAACTCCCCAGGCATCGCGCGTCCCTCAAAGACTCCGGGTCAACCCTGGTTTTCCTCCAGCGCCACCGCAACCCCTCAGCCCAAGACCTCAGGTCAGGGGTCTCTGACCTCCCGCCATTTCTCCACGTCGCCGCAGCTCCGAGCAGGAGAGAACCTCAAGGTGACACCTTCTCTGGGACGACGGATCCGGGTTCCGCGCCCGGGCTCTCGGGCCCGGCTTCCCGTCAGATCCCGGTTACCTCACCTGGCAGCGGCACACGATGTCGGCGTCCTGCGCAAGCAGATCCACCACCTTCCCTTTGCCTTCGTCGCCCCACTGCGCGCCCAGCACCACCGTCACCCGGTTTCCTCCGGGCCGCGCCCCGGGGCGGCCACAGTCGCCGTTGGGCAGGGAGGATGCCGCCGGGTTGGTCTCGGCGAACGCCATGGCTCCAGTGACGCGAGGAGAGCCCGAAAGAGACGCGGGCGGCGAGGAGTGCGCGAACTCAACTGCTCTGCGGCCGCCAGCCACATGCGGAGGAAGAAGGAGCCAGAGTCCGGCCCCGCCCCCGCCCCCGCCAGGCCACCACCCTCCAGCCAGGCCCCGCCCCGCTCTCCTCCACAGCCCACTCAAGGGGCGACCATGACTGCCCCGCGCACGCAGGCCGCCGCAGTACCGCCCGCAGGAAGAGGCCCCGGTGGCGGCAACCGCCGCCACCCGGGACCGAGGCCACGCCCCTTCCGCAGCCTGGCGCACCACCCCAGGGCGAGCCCCGCGAGCGGAAGGGGCAGGGGCGGGGCCTCTAGCGCATTTCGCCTCAACGCCCCGCCTACCTGCCCTTCTCCCGCTTTTCAAACCAGAGAGGCGCGGAGGTGCGTGCTCGAGCGTCGGACTACAACTCCCGGCATGCAACGCTCTGGGCCGAGGCGACGTTTTCTGGTGCCATGCTGTTTGCCGACTACAGGTCTCAGCCTCTGAAGGCGTTTTATTTTTTAACGACTTGCCTTTAACGACACGACGAGATAGCGTGTGCGAAATACAGAGGGTGGAATTCCAAAATACAAATGGGATGGAATGGAAACGTAATTGGGAACTAAAGGTCTACAAGTAAGAACAGAGATGGAATCGGGATCGAAAAGGGCATACGCCAAAGTAGAGCAATAGAGGACATTAGAACTGAAAATCTACAGCTCAAGTTCTGACCCTTCTCATTTTACACATTAGTAACAGGGGCTCAGAGAGGAGGAGGGAAATAGTGATGTATAGTTTGTGCCAAATACTGTGATACACTTAGCTCTTTTAAATCCCACAACCATATAAGGTAAGTAACACTATCTTACCTTTATTTTACAGGATTTAAAACTTAGTTAACTTGCTCTAGTGCAGGCTGAATTGGTACCGAGACAGTCCAGAGCCCAGACCCTTTTTGTATATTCCATTACTCTTCGTGTTTCAGTTGCAGCTAGATTCTGGAGTAAACTGTACCTACTGCGGCAACACAAATTAACTGACATCTAATTCCGATATAAAGTTGCTTCGGAAAAAACTGGGATTAGAATCACATTAAATGCAAGGTCTACTACATATACATCATGTACACACCATCACGTTCTCTAATGGTCCTAGAGTGTATTTTAGTATGATACTAGTTTTACTCAATGATTCGTTGTCAGTAAACATAGAGGACCTACAACAAACTATGATGGCACTGGGCCCTGATAACATAAAGAGGAGTAGATAATAGTTGCAGCACTCAAAGATTCAGATTACTTGGTCTACCATCAAATAAACATATAAATTATAATACTATGTGACAATTTTGGTATTTGTTTATCTTGGCTTTACCACAAGATTACAAACCCCTTTGTAAATCAGAAAGCTGTCATATTTCTTTGTACTCATGTGCGCAAGGTGGTGTTGGGCATAAAGTAGGTGCTCAAAAAGTACACGTTACTGTTCATTTCGTTGAATTTAAAAACCATTTATGGAATGCCTCATACTGGAAAGCACTACCAGATACGTATTTGTTATCGCAGTATTTATATACAGTCAGGACGAAAATTTGGGCTAAAAGATACCGTAACTTAAAAGCTTCACCTTCGTTCAGTCATCTGGGATTTTCCGAAGTGGTTTTGCTATTTCACTCCAAAACAGCATGATTTCTGCCTTTCCTGAAGTCCGGTTTACATTTTCGACTCCGACCAACTGCGAGGTTCCTAGGGAGCCAGGTAGCGGCGCTCGCTGGCACGCATGCGCACACGCACTAGCCCGCGCGGGCAGGGAAGCCGACCCCACCCCTCCCCGGGGCGCGCCGGAGACCCCCGTGAGCGCGCGAGGCCAGGACGGGCGCGGCCTGGGCCGTTGGGCGGAGGTTGTCCGGGCGCCATGTCAGCCCAGGGAGTGGCGGTGCTGCTGTCGTGGCTGAGCTGCTGCGGCTCGGCCGTGTGGAGGTAGAGAGACGCTACTGGCGCCCCGGGGCACCGGGCAGGGGTCGCCCCTGGGGCCGTGCCCCCGCGCCTCCGCGTCCTGACCCACCCTCCCCCGCAGACCACCGCCTGGAGCCCGGGCTCCCCGCGCCCAGCACCGCGCCCCGCCGCCCCCTTCCGAGAGTTTTCGATGGATGAGGGCGGAGAATGAAGGAGCAGGTTTAGGGCTTTGCTCCTCCAGGGTCTGGGTAACTTCGCGTCGCTGTCCTGTGGACAGCTGAGCCCCTGCGAACCCACCCACAAACTCCTTTCCTCCTGCTGCACTCTTGTTTTGCCAGAGAGGAGAGGACCAAATGAGAGCCCAAAAGTCGCCACTGGGGAGGGAGGCGGGGCGAGGGCACTTCTCTAGGATAACTAGGTAGGTGATGGTGTATGTGAGGCAGATGTATGAAAGATTATGACGAAGTGCTTTATAAAATGTAAGCACTGTACAAATGTAAGGGGATGTAATTCCTGCATGAGGAATGGGAGTTGGTTCTGTGATTTGATTTAGGGAGTGAAGGATTTAACAGTTCTGAGAAATCCTCAGTGCAAGTGTGATTTTTGTTCAGTATTTAGTAACTGCTGGATTGGAAAGTGTATCGAAATATTTTAGAAAGATTTTCAACATAGGTTAAAATACAGATAATTAACCAGAAAAATAATATTCTGTGAATATTCCATTCAGTGGAGGTTTTGCTATAACTATTACCCTCTAACATTAAGATGTAAGAATACCGACAATCAATCAAACTATTACAGAGATTTCAGAGGAAAGGGATCTAGGGCACCTCATTGGACGGTTGGGGGCATCGAACAGAGTTAAGAGTAGCCTTGGAAAGGGTCAGTGAAGTAGTGAGAAAAAGCAAAAAGGTAGCATTCTGACAGAACTTTGTAATACAGCTTCTATTTTCTCCTCTATAAAGTGAAGAAAAGAAAACCTGTCTCATGGGGTTGTTGTGAGGCTTGAATGCAAAGATATATTTAGCTCCCAGAACATGCCTGGCAAACAATGGATCAATAAGTAAGGATAAGGGATATTATTAAGAATGGCCTGTGAATTCAGGGACTTCATAAACTTTTATGTTGTACACCAGAGGTCATCAAACTTTCTGTAAGGGCCAGGTAGTAAATATTTCAGGCTTTTCAGGTGATACAATCTATGTTTTAAGTACCCAACTCTGCCATGGTAAGGGAATGCACACCCCCAACAGTAGTAAACCAATGGTGTGGCTCTGTGTCAAAGAAAATCTATTTACAGGTGGAATTTGACCATAGCTTGCGAACCACTGGTCATAATGGTAAATTTCTTTCTCTTCCCTAAATTTCCAATGAGAATTTAGTGAAGACAAAGATGTTATTGTTTCCCATGGTAAAGTCACAGGCTCCTTGAATTTTATTTCTTAGTAAGGTGTTCTTTTAAAGGACAAAATTTCTTAAATTTGATGTAATGATTTTTTATTGTTAGCTTTTTTGGGGGGGGTGGAGAATTCAGGGTAGATGTCTTATTTAAATAATTCTTCCTTTCTCCAACATCTAAGAGACATTTATCTAAATTTTCTACTAAGAGTATTAATGTTTTTGACATTTCCTATCCCAGTGGAGTTGCTTTTCTTAAATGATCTAAGGTAGGACTGCGATTATTTCTTTCTCCTTATGAATCCGGATCCATTTTCCAGCTCCATTTATTATCACCTCTGTCCTATACAAAACTTCCCTCCAGACTTATGTCTACTTCTGGGTTTACTATAGAATCCCTCTTATTTGGAGGAGAAATTAGTTTTAATATTTATATTTGACCTTTTCCTCCACAGGTATTCCACTAACAGCCCGAACTACCACATTTTTAGTACCAGAAGTACTGTAAGTGTGTAATTTTTTCAAACTATAGTATTACTATCTACCTTAAAGCAGAGAGCAGTATTTTACACTCAATTATAGCAGTTATTTATTTTTATTTCATTTCCTTTGTCTCATTTATCATCCTAATATAAATCCCCTCGCCAATAAATGTCCTTAAATATATACGCAGCAAGCATAAGTAGTGTGGTTTTGAGAGTTTTGGTGATTTAATATTCACAGATAGGGTGGCCGTACAATATATTGTGTAAACTATTGAAAATGAAAGATAGTGCTATTAATATTTATGCTGGGACAACAGATATGAATTGCAACTGCCTCCACAAACTGGGATGAATGGTCACTGAAGCTGTAGACTTCATTCTCTATATTACTTTTTTTATTCAGTACTTTGTCTACTTCATTTCTTAATGCTGCCTGCTTACTAGTATGTGTGTGTTTTATTTGTACAGCCCCCCAGTGATGGACACATGGCTTTCTATCACTGCAAACAACACTGTGATGAATGCCCTTTTACATGTCCTTTTATGGGTCTGTGCAATAATTTTTCAGCTGGGATATAGTGAGAGCAGATGACTGATTTAACTAAATTCTGCATGATTGCTCTTGAGTGGCAATCACAGTTTCTACTGTCACCTAGTGTACATCTTCACCAAAGTTTGGTATTATTGAATTTTCTTTTTTTTATTTATTTATTTTATTTTTTACTTTTTTAAAGATTTTATTTATTAGAGAGAGAGAGAGACAGCAAGAGAGGGAACACAAGCAGGGGGAATGAGAAAGGGAGAAGCAGGCTTCCCGTGGAGCAGGGAGCCCGATACGGGACTCGATCCCAGGACCCTGGGATCATGACCTGAGCCAAAGGCAGACGCTTAATGACTGAGCCACCCAAGCACGCCTAATTTTCTATTTTTTTATTACCAATTTTATTACTATGTGTAATAGCTTATCGCTGTCATTATTTTCAGCTCTCTGATGACTAGTGATTTTGAGTATCTCTTCCCATATTTATGCAGGCTTCTCTTCTGAATTGCCTGATGATACCTTTTGCCCATTTTCCATTTAATTTTGTGCCCTTTTCTTGTTGATTACAGAGTGCTGTATACATTCCAGCCTCTATATTAGTTGAATGTTGGTTTTAAATATTTCATTTTCTTGTCTCTCATCTACTCATCTAACCATTACTGTTGTCTGTGAATATTTTATTTTTTAAGAAAAAGCTGACTTTTGTTGAGCCAAACCACACACACACATACATACACACACACACACACACATGCTTTTTGACCTCATACTTTCTACTTTTTTGGAGTCTTATGAAAAATCTTTTCCTACCCGGAGTTGGGTATTTCTCCTATTTTTTCTTTTATATGTGTTATATCCTGACCTTTCAAATACAGGTCATGAATCCATCTGGGGTCCATTTGTATATAATATAAAGTATGCATTCACATTACTTTCTCCACATAATGAACCACCACCTATTAAACAACTTACTGTTTTTCTATTATTTTTCTGGTATATTTTTTTCCATATATAGATGTGTCAATTTCTGAACTCTCTTCTTTCCTATGGGTAGAGTTGACTAATCCTCTCTTGTTTCATGTAGCTGCAGTTTAGTTTCAGTGCTATATACTCTTCCTTTGAATTAACATACCATAATTTATGCATCATTTTACTGTAGATAAGCAATTAGATGGTTTCCATTTTTAGTCTTTTTAAGTCTACTATGATTAGTGGGCTACTGGACTTGTTAGTCTACTATGAAAATTTTAATACCTATCTTCTGCTTAACATATATATGCATTTCTGTTGGGAGTGGAATAGGTAAGTCATAGGATATATGCACATGTTCAGCTTTAGTTGATGGTGCCAAAGATTTTACAAAGTAATTGTATCAGTTTATACTTATATTCTATGTTTATATATATCATTGTATTTACATTATTCAGAATCAGGCAAAAGGAATCTATATAAACTATATTTTCTTTTACAATGTCATTTGTTTTTAAATTCATTGCTATCCATTTCTTATGAAATCTGTACTTACCAGTTAAACTGTCATTTATAGTTAATTTCTTTAATATCATTTATTTATATATTTCATCTTTGTTTTTTATACAGCTTTGCTGTATAATTGACCATTTTATTAGTCATTTTAAAAATCTCCTTTTGGGGCGCCTGGGTGGCTCAGTCGTTAAGCGTCTGCCTTCGGCTCAGGTCATGATCCCGGGGTCCTGGGATCGAGCCCCGCATCGGGCTCCCTGCTTGGCGGGAAGCCTGCTTCTCCTTCTCCCACTCCCCCTGCTTGTGTTCCCTCTCTCGCTGTGTCTCTCTCTGTCAAATAAATAAATAAAATCTTTAAAAAAAAAAAAAAAATCTCCTTTTTTCTAAGTAGTCTCTACACCCAACATGGGGCTCAAATTCACAACCCTGAGATCAAGAGTTGCATGCTCCACCAACTGAGCCAGCCAGGCACCCCCTAAGAATCTTTTTTGATCTCTGCTGTTCCTTTATAATTTTTATAGAGGTGACAGAAATGTGTCATGTAACCAAAATAATGGAGTTATGTCATTACAGAAATGAAAATTGGGAGTCAGAGTTTGATTCTCAACAAAGGAGGTAGACAAATGCAAGCGAGTAGGTGGTAAAACCAGTGGCTTTGCAGGTTGCTTGCAAGTGATATTCAGAGAAAGAAAATATTGAGTGTACAGAAGATACTTTAGTTATTAAATAGTTCATAAATCTTAATGGAAAGCATTTTAAAACAATATTTTTCTACCTATTTGCTTTTCCTGGAGCTTTGGCATGAGGGACAGGATTCAGGTTGACACACATCCAGGAACCTGTGAAGTTGCTCTCAGGGAACATAAACTGGTGGAGGCCATCTCTGTGCTTTCCCTCTGCCTCACTACAGCTTTCCAGTATCTCCTAGAAAGGACCTTATGCATTTGTCTAGAGCCTGGTCTTTGTAACTGCTGCCTAGTATACCTCCAGATTGCCTGGCCCTGGTGACCATGGCTTACACTTGTAGTCCCATAGGACTATATATATTTGTATACTTTAAAAGCTGCTGCTTGAATGTCTAGCTTCCAATCAACATGAATCTAGGTGCTGACTGAGATCTTCCCTTTGGGACAATGACAGGACTTGGCACATCCTCATCTACTGGGAGTTATTAAAAATAAAATAGGCTGCTTGGACAATCACAGAGTTTTGAAGGACAACCAAGAGCTAGGGCAAGGTTAAATGATAAGGCTCATCTTTTACACAGGGCCACTCCTTCAAGACTAAGAGAGGTGGTTATTTTATTTAATGCATAAAAACAAACACAAGAGAGTCAAGGAAATAGTAGAAACAGAGGAATATTTTCCAAACGAGAATAAGATAAAAGCTCAGGAAAAAACCTCAATGAAATGGAGATAAGTAATTTACCTAATAAAGAGTTCAAAGTAATGGTCATAAAGATGCTCACTGAACTCAGGAGAAGAATGGACGAACACGGTAAGAACTTCAGCTAAGAGATAAGTATAAGAAGATACCAAGTAGAAGTCACAGAGCTGAAGGATATAATAACTGAACTGAAAAGTACACTACAGGGTTCAACAACAGACTAGATAAGGCAGAAGAAAGGATCTGTGAACCTGAAGAGGGAGCAGTGGAATTCACCCAAACAGAGCAGTAAAAAGAAAAAAGCAAAAAAAAGTAAACATATCTTTTTTTTTTTTAATTTTATTATGTTATGTTAGTCACCATACAATACATCATTAGTTTTTGATGTAGTGCTCCATGATCCATTGTTTTCGTATAACACGCAGTGCTACATGCAGTACATGCCCTCCTTAATACCCATCACCGGGCTAACCAATCCCCCTTCCCCCCTCCCCTCTAAAACCCTGTTTGTTTCTCAGGTCCATAGTCTCTCATGGTTCATCTCTCCCTCCAATTCCACCCCCCCATTTTTCCCTTCCTTCTCCTAGTGTCCTCCATGTTATTCCTTATGTTCCACACATAAATGAAGCCATATGATAATTGACTTTCTCTGCTTGACTTATTTCACTTAGCATAATCTCCTCCAGTCCCATCCATGTTGATGTAAAAGTGGGTATTCATCTTTTCTGATGGCTGAGTAATATTCCATTGTATATATGGACCACATCTTCTTTATCCATGCATCTGTTGAAGGGCATCTCAGCTCTTTCCACAGTTTGGCTATTGCAGACATTGCTGCTATGAACATTGTGGTGCATATGGTCCTTCTTTTCACTACATCTGTGTCTTTGGGGTAAATACCCAGTAGTGCAATTGCTGGGTCATGGGGTAGTTCTATTTTTAAATTTTTGAGGAACCTCCACACTGTTTTCCAAACTGGCTGTACCAACTTGCATTCCCACCAACAGTGTAAGAGGGTTCCCCTTTCTCTACAACCTCTCCAACATTTCTTGTTTTTTTCCCTGTCCATTTTTGCCATTCTAACTGGTGTAAGGTGGTATCTCAGTGTGGTTTTGATTTGGATTTCCCTGATGGCTAATGATGATGAACATTTTTTCATGTGTCTGTTAGCCATTTGTATGTCTTCTTCAGAGAAGTGTCTTTTCATATCTTCTGCCCACTTTTTGACTGGATTATTTGTTTTTTGGGTGTTGAGTTTGAGAAATTCTTTATAGATTTTGGATACCAGCCCTTTATCTGTAGTGTCATTTGCAAATATCTTCTCCCATTCTGTGGGTTGCCTCTTTGTTTTGTTGACTGTTTCCTTTGCTGTGCAGAAGCTTTTTATCTTGATGAAGTCCCAAAAGTTCATTTTTGCTTTTGTTTCACTAGCTTTTGGAGATGTATCTTGAAAGAAGTTGCTGTGGGCAATGTCAAAGAGGTTACTGCCTATGTTCTCCTCTAGGATTTTGATGGATTCCCGTCTCACATTGAGGTCTTTCATCCACTTTGAGTTTATCTTTGTGAATGGTGTTAGAGAATGGTCGAGTTTCATTCTTCTGCATGTGGCTGTCCAATTTTCCCAGCACCATTTATTGAAGAGACTGTCTTTTTTCCATTGCATGTTTTTTCCTGCTTTGTCAAAGATTATTTGGCCATAGAGTTGAGGGTCCATATCTGGGCTCTCTATTCTGTTCCATTGGTCTATATGTCTGTTTTTGTGCCAGTACCATGCTGTCTTGGTGATCACAGCTTTGTAATATAGCTTGAAATCGGGCAACTTGATGCCCCCAGCTTTGTTTTTCTTTTTCAACATTTCCTTGGCGATTCGGGGTTTTTTCTGATTCCATACAAATTTTAGGATTGTTGGTTCCAGCACTTTGATAAATGTCATTGGAATTTTGATCGGGATGGCATTGAAGGTATAGATTGTTCTGGGTAGCATAGACATTTTAACAATGTTTATTCTTCCGATCCATGAGCATGGAATATTTTTCCATCTTTTTGTGTCTTCTTCAATTTCTTTCATGAGTGTTTTGTAGTTCCTAGAGTATAGATCCTTTACCTCTTTGGTTAGGTTTATTCCGAGGTATCTTATGGTTTTTGGTGCTATTGTAAATGGAATCATTTCTCTAATTTCTCTTTCTACAGTTGCGTTGTTAGTGTATAAGAAAGCAACTGATTTCTGTGCATTGATTTTGTATCCTGCCACATTACTGAATTGCTGGATGAGTTCTAGTAATTTGGGGGTGTGGAGTCTTTTGGGTTTTCCACATAAAGTATCATGTCGTCTGTGAAAAGAGAGAGTTTGACTTCTTCTTTGCCAATTTGAATACCTTTTATTTCTTTTTGTTGTCTGATTGCTGTCGCTAGGACTTCTAGTACTATGTTGAACAACAGTGGTGAGAGTGGGCACCCTTGACATGTTCCTGATCTTAAGGGAAAGGCTCTCAGCTTTTCCCCATTGAGGATGATATTTGCTGTGGGTTTTTCACACATGGATTTTATGAACTTGAGGAATGTTCCCTCTATCCCTATACTCTGAAGAGTTTTAATCAGGAAAGGATGTTGTATTTTCTCAAATACTTTTTCTGCATCAATTGCGAGGACCATATGGTTCTTCTCCCTCCTATTAATGTGTTCTATCACATTAATTGATTTGCAAATGTTGAACCACCCTTGCATCCCAGGGATAAATCCCACTTAGTCGTGGTGGATGATCCTTTTAATGTATTGTTGGATCCTATTAGCTAGGATTTTGTTGAGGATTTTGGAATCCATATTCATCAGGGATATCGGTCTGAAATTCTCCTTTTTGATGGGGTCTTTGCCTGGTTTGGGGATTAAGGTAATGCTGGCCTCATAGAATGAGTTTGGAAGTTTTCCTTCTGTTTCTCTTTTTTGAAACAGCTTCAGTAGAATAGGTATTATTTCTTCTTTGAATGTTTGGTAGAATTCCCCAGGGAATCCATCAGGCCCTGGACTCTTGTTTTTGGGGATGTTTTTGATCACTGCTTCAATCTCGTTACTGGTTATTGGCCTATTCAGGTTGTCAATTTCTTCCTGTTTCAATCTTGGCAGCTTATAGGTTTCCAGGAAGGCCTCCATTTCATCCAGATTGCTCAGTTTATTGGCATATAGTTGCTGATAATAATTTCTAATACTTGTTTCTATTTCCTTGGTGTTAGTCGTGATCTCTCCCCTTTCATTCATAATTTTCTTAATTTGGGTCCTTTCTCTTTTCTTTTGGATAAGTCTGGCCAGTGGTTTATCAATCTTATTAATTCTTTCAAAGAACCAACTTCTAGTTTCATTGATCTGATCTACTGTGTTTCTGGTTTCTAGTTCATTGATTTCTGCTCTAATTTTAATTATTTCTCTTCTAATGCGTGACTTAGGCGTCGTTTGTTGCTTTTTCTCTAGTTCTTTAAGGTGTAGAGTTAGTTGGTGGATTCGGGATTTTTCTATTTTTTTGAGTGAGGCTTGGATGGCTATGTATTTCCCCCTTAGGACCGCCTTTGCAGTATCCCATAGGTTTTGGACCGATGTGTTTTCGTTCTCATTGATTTCCATGAATTGTTTAAGTTCTTCTTTGATTTCTTGGTTGACCCAAACATTCTTGAGCAGAGTGGTCTTTAGCTTCCAAGTGTTTGAATTTCTGCCAAATTTTTTCTTGTGATTGAGTTCCAGTTTTAGAGCATTGTGGTCTGAGAATATGCAGGGAATAATCTCAGTCTTCTGGTATCGGTTGAGACCTGATTTGTGACCCAGTATGTGGTCTATTCTGGAGAAAGTTCCATGTGCGCTCGAGAAGAATGAGTATTCTGTTGTTTTAGGGTGGAATGTTCTGTAAATATCTATGAGGTCCATCTGGTCCAATGTATCATTCAAAGCTCTTGTTTCCTTGTTGATTTTCTGCTTAGATGATCTGTCCATTGCTGAGAGTGGAGTATTGAGGTCTCCTACAATTAATGTATTGTTATCAATATGACTCTTTATTTTGGTTAACAGTTGGCTTATATAGATGGCTGCTCCCATGTTGGGGGCATAGATATTTACAATTGTTAGATCTTCTTGTTGGATAGACCCTTTAAGAATGATATAGTGTCCTTCTGTGTCTCTTATTACAGACTTTAGTTTAAAATCTAATTTGTCTGATATAAGAATTGCTACCCCAGCTTTCTTTTGATGTCCGCTGGCATGGAAGATGGATCTCCATCCCTTCACTTTCAGTCTGGATGTATCTGTAGGTTCAAAATGAGTCTCTTGTAGACAGCATATGGATAGGTCCTGTCTTTTTATCCAATCTGCAACCCTGTGCCTTTTTATGGGAGCACTTAGGCCATTCATGTTGAGAGTGATTATTGAAAGATATGAATTAATTGTCATCATGTTGCCTGCGAAGACATTGTTTTTATAGATTGTCCCTGTAAATTTCTGTTGTATCTCACTCTTGGGGTCTTTCTCCTTTTATAGAACCCCCCTTAATATTTCTTGCAGGGCCGGCTTAGTGGTCACATATTCTTTCAGCTTCTGCTGGTCATGGAAGCTCTGCATCTCTCCATCCATTCTAAATGAAAGCCTTGCCAGATAAAGTATTCTTGGCTGCATATTCTTCTCATTTAGTACCCTGAATATGTCTTGCCAGGCCTTTCTGGCTTGCCAGGTCTCTGTGGATAGGTCTGACATTATTCTGATGTTCCTCCCTCTGTATGTAAGGAATCTCTTTCCCCTAACTGCCCTTAAGATGGTTTCCTTGGTTCTAAGATTTGCAAGTTTTACTATTACATGCCAGGGTGTTGGCCTGTTTTCCTTGATCTTGGGAGGGGTCCTCTCTGCCTCTAGGACACAAATGTTTGTTTCATTCCCCAGATTAGGGAAGTTCTCAGCTACGATTTGCTCAAATACATCTTCTAGTCCTCTCTCTCTCTCCACTTCCTCCGGGATTCCAATTATTCTGACATTGGAACACTTCATGGTGTCACTTATTTCTCTGATTCTATTTTCATGGATTCTGAGTTGTTTTTCCCTGGCCTCCTCTTTTCCCTTTTTATCTATTATATTGTCTTCCAGGTCGCTTATTCTCTCTTCTGTCTCAGTTACCCTAGCTGTTAGATTATCTAGATTGGATTGGATCTCATTGATAGCATTTTTAAGTTCTGCCAATTCACCTTTTATTTCTGCCCTTAGAGACTCTATGTTGCCATTAATTGATTTCTCCATTCTAGCCATTGTCTTCACAATTGCTAGCCTGAATTCCATCTCTGACATCTTGGTTATATCTGCATCCATTTGTAAATCTGCAGCATAAGTCATAATCTCTGATTCTTTTCTGTTTTGGGGGCTCCTCCTCCTAGTCATTCTGTTGATGGGTGTTTGAGGGAATGTATAGAGTCCAAATTATTGACCAGAACCCAAGCAAGATGCACCTGTTTTCTTGGGACCTTAGGGTTGCTGGCCTCTTGTTTTCCCAGGCTGTCTTCTGCAGGAGGGGCCTGCCGCGCTGTTACTCAGGCAACCCTGTTTGGGCGGAGTTGCCCTGCGCCCCTGTGGCGGGGGATGGGCTCAGTGGGAATCAGTTTTGGGGGCTTTTGTTCTCTGGCGCCTTTCCCTGGTGGCTTTCCGTGTCTCTTCTGTGAGTCAGAGCAGAAGAGACCGTTTCCAACCCTCTGTCTCAGAGCAGAGAGATCACAGTCTGTTCTTCAGTGAGCTCTCCAGGCCACACTGTCTCGGTTTCTGTCCGTGCTGCTATAAATTGCAGCATCCTGGGTTGTGCGCCCCTTTGCAGCGCTCCCAGTCCTGCCTCCAGGTCCGGGCACGTCTCTGCCCTCTGTGCTTCTAAAACCGCCAGCCACTCCCAGTTCGCGCGTGCATGACTCCGCCGCTCCGGGTTTCCATCCTGGGGGCTGCAGTTTGCCCGCGCGACCCCGCCACTCCGGGTTTCCGTCCCGGGGGCTGCAGGTCACGTGCGTGCGACCCCGCCGCTCCGGGTTTCCATCCCGGGGGTTGCAGTTTGGAGGCGCAACCCTGCCACTCCGGGTTTCCACCCCGGGGGCTGCCCTAAAGTCCTTTCCCCGCCGCTACCGGTCTGCGAGTCTGTGCCCGTCCACAGCGTGCAAGGCTGTCACTCACCGGCGGTGTAGGATCCCCACGGCCAGGCACCCTCCCACTGCCGTTTATCCTCCGATATCTGCCCGCAGAATCACGGCTCTCCGCTTCGTACCTCAAAACCAACTGCCTGCTATATTCTGTTTGTAGAGATCCAGATCTTCTTCATCTCAGGCTGGTTTCCTGGGTGCTCAGAGTGGTCTGATAGATATCCAGCTCAATTCCGGGGACCAGTTGAAATAGGGTCCCCTATTCCTCCGCCATCTTTCCCCCCAGCCAAAAGTAAACATATCTTAAGGCATTTATAGAATAACATCAAGTGGACTAACATTCACATTATAGGGGCCCAAAAGGAGAATAGTGAAGAGAGTAGAAAAATTTCTTAAGAAATAATGATTGAAAACTTTCCTAAGTTGGAGAAGGGAACAGACATCTAGATCCAGGAATCCCAGAGAGTTACAAATAAGATGAACCCAAATTATTTAAATTATAATTTAAATGTCAAAAGTTAAGCACAAGGAGATTTCTTAAAAGCAGCAAGAGGGGCATCTAGGTGGCTCAATTGGTTAAGCATCTGCCTTCTGCTCAGGTCATGATCTCAGGATCCTGGGATTGAGCCCCATGTCAGGCTTAGCAGCAGGGAGCCTGCTTCTCCCTCTCTCTCTGTCCCTCCCCATGCTCATGCTCACTCTCACGCACATGTGCGCTCTTGCTCGTCTGTCAAGTAAATACAATCTTTAAAAAAAAGCAAGGAAAAAACTTCTGTTACATACAAGGGAAACCCCAAAAGACTATCAGTAGATTTTTCAGCAGAAATGTGCAGGCCAGAAAGGAGTAGCACAAGATATTCAAAGTGCTGAAAGAAAAAAACTTCCATACAAGAATATTCTATGCAGCAAGGTTTTCATACAGAATTGAAGGAGAAATAGTTTTCCAGATAAGCAAAAGCTAAAGGAGTTAATTATCACTAAAGTAGCCTCACAAGAAATGCAAAAGTAACTTTTCATGCAGAAAAAAAAGCTGGATGAGGGCTAATTAGTAACAAGACAACATGAAAGAATAAATCTCTCAGAAAACATATATATTAAAGGTAGTGGATTAATTACTTATAAAACTAGTGTGAAAGTTAAAAGACTAAAGCAGTAAAATATAACTGCAATAATTTGTTTAGGGATGCACAAGATAAAAAAGGGGTAAAATGTGACATTAAAAACAATGTGAAAAGGGTGAGTAAAAATATAGAGCTTTAGACTGTGATCAAACATGTTATTGTCTACTTAAAATAGACTTGTTATAACTTTTTTTATGTAAGTCTCATGGTAACCACAAGGCAAAAACATATAGTAGATACACAAAAGATAAGAAAGAATCTAAGCATACCACAAAAGAAAGTCATCAAACCACAAAGGAGAGCAGAGAAGAAGAAAGAAACATAGAAAATTACAAACCAGCCAGAATATAGTTAACAAAATAACAATAAGTACAACCATACCTCATATTATTGTCCTTCACTTTATTGTACTTTGCAGATGGTGCTTTTTTTTTTTTTTTTCAAATTGATGGGTTATGGCAACCCTGCATCAAGCAAGTCTGTCAACACCATTTTCCCAATCTTTTGCTCATTTCATATCTCTCTGTCATATTTTGGTAATTCTCATATTTCAAATATGTTCATCATTATTATATTTGTTACAGTACTCTGTGATAAGCAAATATAACTTGCTGAAAGCTCACATGATGGTTAACATTATTCACAATATTTTTAAGATTACAGTATGTACACTTTTTAGACAATGCTATTGCACACTTAATA
Organism: Halichoerus grypus; assembly: GCF_964656455.1. Taxonomy (NCBI): domain Eukaryota; kingdom Metazoa; phylum Chordata; class Mammalia; order Carnivora; family Phocidae; genus Halichoerus; species Halichoerus grypus. Next base: position 93,186,793 of record NC_135718.1, on the reverse strand, counting down.
AACTATAGTATAATCTAAACAATTTTTTTATGTACTGGGAAACAAAAAATTCATGTGGTACACTTTACTGTGATATTCAATTTATTGCAGTAGTCTGGAAATGAAACTGCAGTATCTCGAGGTATGCTTGTACCTACCTGTCAGTAATTACTTTAAATGTAAATGGGCTACAGGGGAGGAGCAAGATGGCGGAGGAGTAGGAGACCTGGATTTTGTCTGGTCCCATGAATTCAGCTAGATAGGGATCAAACCATTCTGAACACCTACAAACTCAACAGGAGATAGAAGAAAAGAATAGCAACAACTCTCTGAACAGAAAAGCGATGACTTTCTGGAAGGAAGGACATGTGGAAAAGGGAATCCGAGGCAATATTCAGGAAGATAGATGGTGGGGGAGGGGCCTCCGTTGGCCACTTCTGGCAAGTGATAGAGCCACGGAGCACAAAATCAGAACTTTTAGAAGTCGGCTCTGCTGAGGGACCTTGCTCCAGTGGCTAAGCGGGGGGTGGAACCCTCGCTGGGACAGTGTGGTCTCAGGACCCTTGGGATCACAGAAAGACTGGGGATGCCTGAGTGTGGCAGAGCTCCCAGGTATCAGAGCAGGGAAGCTGGCTGCAGAGACGGAGCAGAGGAGTGGGCTCTCAGCTCAGGGTTCCCATAAACCGTGATCTGCAGCACAGTCGGGCCACTGCTCCTCCAGCAGGGACCCAACAAGCAGCAGATCCAGGAAGACTCCCCTTCCTCCCCCGGGAGGAGCAGCACGGGAGTGCACTGCAGGGATCTGCTGGGTTTGGAGACTCCACACAGGGTCATGCGCCAGAGATAGAAACGCTCGGTCACAGGCCGGGTGAGCACGGAGTGCGGCTGGAGACTGGGGAGACGGGAGTGATTGACTGCTTTTCTCTGGGGGCTCACTGAAGAGTGGGGCCCCAAGTTCTCGGCTCTTCTGGGGTGGAGATTGGGAGGCCGCCATTTTCACTCCTGTCCTCCAAAGCGATACGGAGAGCTTGCAGGGAACAAAAGCTCCCAAGAGCAAACCTGAGCAGATTACTTAGCCTGGCACCGGCAAGGGCAGGGCAATTCTGCCTCTGGCAAAGACATTTGGGAACCATGGCAACGGGCCCCTCCCCCAGAAGATCAGCAAGAACAGCCAGCCAAGACCAAGTTTACCGATCAATGAGAATGGCACACCTCCAGCGCTAGGGGAATACGGCACATAGAATTCATGGCTTTTTTCCCATGATTCTTTAGTCCTTCAAAGTTAATTTTTTTTAACTTTCTTTTTTTAATTTTTATTTTTCCCTTTTTCAACGAATATCTTATCAATACCTTCTTTAAAAAATATTTTTATTTTTCATTTTTAGAGTCATATTCTATCCCTTCATAGTAGTTACCCTTATTTTTGGTACATATATATATAAGTTGTTCTCTCTTTAAAATTTTGGGATACAATTTCTTCTAACAGATCAAAATATACCCTAAATCTCTAGTGTATGGCTTTGTTCTAGTCTCCTGCCTGATCACATTCTCTCCACCCCTTTTTTTTAAAAATCCTCTTCTTTCTTTTTTTCAACCAATTCTTATCTTATCAATTCCTTTTATAAAATCTTTTATACTTTTCATCTTTACAATCATATTCCATCCTTTCATCATATTAACCCTTATTTTAGTACATATATAAGTTTTTCTTTCTTTAAAATTTTGGGAGGCACTTTCTTCTAACAGACCAAAATACACCCAAAATCTAGTGTGTGGCACTGATCTATGCACCAGCCTGATCATATTTGATCATATTCTGTTTTTTGTTTTGTTTTCTTTTGTTTTTATCTATTTTTTTTTTCTTTTTTCTTTCTTTCCCTTTCTTTCCCACTGGTCTCAGGTCTTTTCTGATTTGTTTAGTGTGTATTTTCTGGCGACGTTGTTACCCTGTTAGCATTTTGTTCCCTCATTCATCTGTTCTCCTCTGGACAAAATGATGAGATGGAAAAAATCACCTCAAAAGAAAGAACAAGAGGCAGTACTGACTGCCAGGGACCTACTCAATACGGACATTATTAAGATGTTGGAACTAAAGTTCAGAATGACGACTTTAAAGATACTAGCTGGGCTTGAAAAAAGCATGGAAGTTATTAGAGAAACCCTTTCTGGAGAAATAAAAGAACTAAAATCTAACCAAATCAAAATCAAAAAGGCTATTAATGAGATGCAATCAAAAATGGAGACTCTAACTGCTAGGATAAATGAGGCAGAAGAGAGAATTAGTGATATAGAAGACCAAATGATGAAAAATAAAGAAGCTAAGGGAAAGGGAAACTACTGGATGACGAGTGCAGAATTCGAGAGATAAGTGATACCATAAGACGAAACAACATTAGAATAATTGGGATCCCAGAAGAAGAAGAAAGAGAGAGGGGGGCAGAAGGTATATTGGAGCAAATTTGGCGAAGGCAACAGGCATCAAAATCCAGGAGGCACAGAGAAACCCTCTCAAAATCAATAAAAATAGGTCAACACCCCGACACCTACTAGTAAAACTTACGAGTCTCAGAGACAAAGAGAAAATCCTGAAAGCAGCTCGGGACAAGAGATCTGTAACCTACAATGGTAGAAACATTAGATTGGCAACAGACCTATCCACAGAGACCTGGCAGGCCAGAAAGGACTGGCAGGATATATTCAGAGCACTAAATGAGAAAAATATGCAGCCAAGAATACTATATCCAGCTAGGCTGTCATTGAAAATAGAAGGAGAGATAAAAAGCTTCCAGGACAAACAAAAACTAAACGAATTTGCAAACACAAAACCAGCCCTACAAGAAATATTGAAAGGGGTCCTCTAAGCAAAGAGAGAGCCTAAAAGCAACATAGACCAGAAAAGAACACAGACAATATACAGTAACAGTCACCTTACAGGCAATACAATGGCACTAAATTCCTATCTTTCAATAGTTACCCTGAATGTAAATGGGCTAAATGCCCCAATCAAAAGACACAGGCTATCAGATTGGATTAAAAAACAAGACCCATCGATATGCTGTCTGCAAGAGACTCATTTTAGACCCAAAGACACCCCCAGATTGAAAGTGAGGGGATGGAAAACCATTTACCATGCTAATGGACATCAAAAGAAAGCTGGGGTGGCAATCCTTATATCAGACAAACTAGATGTTAAACCAAAGACTGTAATAAGAGATGAGGAAGGACACTATATCCTACTTAAAGGATCTATCCAACAAGAAGATCTAACAATTGTAAATATCAATGCCCCTAACATGGGAACGGCCAATTATATAAGGCAATTAATAACAAAAGCAAAAGAAACACATTGACAACAATACAATAATACTGGGGGACTTTAACACCCCCCTCACTGAAATGGACAGATCATCTAAGCAGAAGATCAACAAGGAAATAAAGACTTTAAATAACACACTGGACCAAATGGACTTCACAGATATATTCAGAACATTCCATCCCAAAGCAACAGAATACACATTCTTCTCTAGTGCCCATGCAACATTCTCCAGAATAGATCACATCCTATGTCACAAATCAGGTCTCAACCAGTACCAAAAGATTAGGATCATTCCCTGCATATTTTCAGACCACAATGCTTTGAAACTAGAACTCAATCACAAGAGGAAAGTTGGAAAGAACCTCAAATACATGGAGGCTAAATGGCATCCTACTAAAGAATGAATGGGTCAACCAGGAAATTAAAGAAGAATTTAAAAAAATTCATGGAAACCAATGAAAATGAAAACACAACTGTTCAAAATCTTTGGGATGCAGCAAAGGCAGTCCTAAGAGGAAAGTATATAGCAATACAAGGCTTTCTCAAGAAACAAGAAAGGTCTCAAATACACAACCTAACCTACTACACCTAAAGGAGCTGGAGAAAAAATGGCAAGTAAAGCCTAAACCCAGCAGGAGAAGTGAAATAATAAAGATCAGAGCAGAAATCAATGAAATAGAAACCAAAAGAACAGTAGAACAGATCAATGAAACTAGGGGCTGGTTCTTTGAAAGAATTAACAAGATTGATAAACCCCTGGCCAGACTTATCAAGAAGAAAAGAGAAATGACCCAAATCAACAAAATCATGAATGAAAGAGGAGAGATCACAACGAACACCAAAGAAATACAAACAATTATAAGAACATATTATGAGCAACTCTATGCCAGCAAATTAGATAACCTGGAAGAAATGGATGCATTCCTAGAGATGTATCAACTACCAAAACTGAACCAGGAAGAAATAGAAAACCTGAACAGACCTATAACCACTAAGGAAATTGAAGCAGTCATCAAAATTCTCCCAACAAACAAAAGCCCAGGGCCAGATTGCTTCCCAGGGGAATTCTACCAGACATTTCAAGAAGAATTAATACCTATTCTTCTGAAACTGTTCCAAAAAATAGAAATGGAGGAAGGAAAACTTCCAAACTCGTTTTATGAGGCCACGATTACCTTGATCCCCAAACCAGACAAAGACCCCATCAAAAAGGAGAATTACAGACCAATATCCCTGATGAACATGGACGCAAAAATTCTCACCAAAATACTAGCCAGTAGGATCCAACAGTACATTAAAAGGATTATTCACCACGACCAAGTGGGATTTATCCCTGGGCTGCAAGGTTGGTTCAACATCTGCAAATCAATCAACGTGATACAATACATTAACAAAAGAAAGACCAAGAATTATATAATCCTCTCAACAGATGCAGAAAAAGCATTTGACAAAGTACAGCATCCTTTCTTGATCAAAACTCTTCAGAGTATAGGGATAGAGGGTACATACCTCAATATCATAAAAGCCATCTATGAAAAACCTACAGCGAATATCATTCTCAATGGGGAAAAACTGAGAGCTTTCCCCCTAAGGTCAGGAACACGGTAGGGATGTCCACTATCACCACTGGTATTCAACATAGTATTAGAAGTCCTAGCCACAGCAATCAGACAACAAAAAGAAATAAAAGGCATCCAAATCAGCAAAGAAGAAGTCAAACTCTCACTCTTTGCAGATGATATGATACTTTATGGGGAAAACCCAAAAGACTCCACCCCAAAACTGCTAGAACTCATACAGGAATTCAGTAAAGTGGCAGGATATAAAATCAATGCACAGAAATCAGTGTCATTCCTATACACCAACAACAAGACAGAAGAAAGAGAAATTAAGGAGTTGATCCCATTTACAATTGAACCCGAAACCATAAGATACCTAGGAATAAATCTAACCAAAGAGGCAAAGGATCTGTACTCAGAAAACTATAAAATACTCATGAAAGAAACTGAGGAAGACACAAAGAAATGGAAAAACGTTCCATGCTCATGGATTGGAAGAACAAATATTGTGAAGATGTCAATGCTACCTAGAGCAATCTACACATTCAGTGCAATCCCCATCAAAATACCATCCACTTTTTTCAAAGAAATGGAACAAATAATCCTAAAATTTGTGTGGAACCAGAAAAGACCCCGAATAGCCAGAGGAATGTTGAAAAAGAAAAGAAAAGCTGGCGGCATCACAATTCCGGACTTCCAGTCTATTACAAAGCTGTCATCATCAAGACAGTATGGTACTGGCACAAAAACAGACGCATAGATCAATGGAAAAGAATAGAGAGCCCAGAAATGGACCCTCAACTCTATGGTCAACTAATCTTCGACAAAGCAGGAAAGAATGTCCAATGGCAAAAAGACAGTCTCTTCAACAAATGGTGTTGGGAAAATTGGACAGCCACATGCAGAAGGATTAAACTGGGCCATTTCCTTACACCACACACAAAAATAGACTCAAAATGGTTGAAAGACCTAAATGTGAGACAGGAGTCCATCAAAATCCTAAAGGAGATCACAGGCAGCAACCTCTTCGACCTCAGCCGCAGCAACTTCTTTCTAGAAACATCACCAAAGGCAAGGGAAGCAAGGGCAAAAATGAACTATTGGGACCTCATCAAGATAAAAGGCTTTTGCACAGCAAAGGAAATAGTCAACAAAACCAAAAGACAACCGACAGACTGGGAGAAGATATTTGCAAATGACATATCAGATAAAGGGCTAGTATCCAAAATTTATAAAGAACTTCTTAAACTCAACACCCAAAGAACAAATGATCCAAGCAAGAAGTGGGCAGAAGACATGAACAGACATTTTTCCAAAGAAGACCTCCAAATGGCCAACAGACACATGAAAAAGTGCTCAACATCACTTGGCATCATGGAAATCCAAATCAAAACTCAATGAGATACCACCTCACACCAGTCAGAATGGCTAAAATTAACAAGTCAGGAAACAAAAGATGTTGGCGGGGATGTGGAGAAAGGGTAACCCTCCTACTCCGTTGGTGGGAATGCAGCCACTCTGGAAAACAGTATGGAGGTTCCTCAAGAAGTTGAAAATAGAGCTACCATACGATCCAGCAATTGCACTACTGGGTATTTTCCCCAAAGATACAAATGTAGGGATCTGAAGGGTACATGCACCCCGATGTTTATAGCAGCAATGTCTACAATAGCCAAACTGTGGAAAGAGCCAAGATGTCCATCGACAGATGAATGGATAAAGAAGAAGTGGTATATATACACAATGGAATATTATGCAGCCATCAAAAGGAATGAAATCTTGCCATTTGCCACGATGTGGATGGAACTGGAGGGTGTTATGCTGAGCAAAATAAATCAATCAGAGAAAGACAAATATCATATGACCTCACTGATATGAGGAATTCTTAATCCCAGGAAACAAACTGAGGGTTGCTGGAGTGGTGGGGGTTGGGAGGGATGGGGTGGCTGGGTGATAGACATGGAGATGGTATGTGCTATGGTGAGCGCTATGAATTGTGTCAGACTGTTGAATCACAGATCTGTACCTCTGAAACAAATAATACATTATATGTTTTAAAAAAAAAAAGAAGAAGAAGAAGATAGCAGGAGGGGAAGAATGAAGGGGGGGAAATCGGAGGGGGAAACGAACCATGAGAGATGATGGACTCTGAAAAACAAACTGAGGGTTCTAGAGGGGAGGGGGTGGGAGGATGTGTTAGCCTGGTGATGGGTATTAAAGAGGGCTCGTTCTGCATGGAGCACTGGGTGTTATATGCAAACAATGAATCATGGATCACTACATCAAAAATTAATGATATAATGTATGGTGATTAACATAACATAATAATTTAAAAAATAATAAAAAATAAATGTAAGTGGTCTAAATTCTCCAATCAAAAGACAGAGTAACTGGATGGATAAAAAATAAGATCCATCGATATGCTGCTAATAAGAAACTCATTAGATATAAGGACACATACAGACTGAAAGTGAAGGGATGGAAAAAGATATTTCATGCAAACGGAAACCAAAAGAAAGCAGTGTTAGCTGTACTTATATCACATAAAATAGGCTTTAAGACAAAGTCTAATAAGAGACAAAGAAGAGCATTACATAAAGACAAAGATGTCATCAAATAAGATGACATAACATTTAGGTACCTATTTTTGCATTAAACAGAAGTTACTATATATATAAAGCAAATATTAAAAGAACTAAAGGGAGAAATACACAGCAATACAATAATAGTAGAGAACATTAATATTCCACTTTCATTAATGGATAAGATCATCCAGAGAGAAAATCAAAAAGGAATTATCAGTCTTAAACAACACATTAGACCAGATGGACTTAACAGATATATAAAGAACATTCCATCCAAAATCAACAGAATACACATTCTTCTCAAACACACATGGAACATTCTCAGAATAGATAGGTCATGTGTTAGGCCACAAAACAAGTCTTAATAAATTTAAAGAGATTGGGGTGCCTGGGTGGCTCAGTCGTTAAGTGTCTGCCTTCAGCTCAGGTCATGGTCCCAGGGTCCTGGGATCGAGTCCCCCATCGGGCTCCCTGCTCGGCAGGGGGTCTGCTGCTCTCTCTCCCACTCCCCCTGCTTGTGTTCCCTCTTTGCTGTGTCTCTCTCTGTCAAATAAATAAAAAAATCTTAAAAAAAAAATTTAAAGAGATTGATGTATCAAGCATCTTTTCTGACTGCAATGGTTTAGAATTCAATGATAAATAGAAAACTGCAAAATTCACAAATATGTGGGGATTAAAGAACATGCTACTGAACAGCCAATGCATCAAAAAACAAATTGAAAGAGAAATCAAACAATAACTTGAGATGAAAATGGAAACACAACATAATGAAACTTATGGGATGTAGCAAAAACACTTCTAAGACAGAGGTTCATAACTTAAATGCCTATATTAAGAAACAAGAAAAATCTCAAACAGGGCGCCTGGGTGGCTCAGTTGGTTAAGCGACTGCCTTCGGCTCAGGTCATGATCCCAGGGTCCTGGGATCAAGTCCCACATCGGGCTCCCAGCTCAGTGGGGAGCCTGCTTCTCCCTCTGACCCTCTCCTCTCTCATGCTGTTTCTCTCTCGCTCGCTCTCCAATAAATAAATAAATAAAATCTTTAAAAAAAAAAAAAGAAAAATCTCAAACAACATTACACCTGAAGGAATTAAAAAAGAAGAAATGAAGCACAAAGTTAGTAGAAGGGAGATAACAAAGATAACAACAGCAGGAAATGAAATAAAGATTAAAATAATAGAAAAGATAAATAAAACTAAGAGCTGGTTCTTTGAAAAGATAAAATTAGACTAACCAAGGGGAAAAAAAAGACAAAATCTGAAATGAAAGAGGATGGATTACAATGATAGCACAGAAATACAAAGAATCATAAGGAACTACTATAAACAATTATATACCAACAAGTTGGATAACCTAGAATAAATAGGTAAGTCCCTAGAACCACACACCCTAACAAGACTATGAAGAAATAGAAAATATGAACAGACCAATTACTAGTAAGGAAATCGCCCCCCCCCCCCAAAAAAAAGAACCCAGGACTGGACAGCTTCACTGGTGAATTCTACCAAACATTCAAAGAAGAACTAGTATTGGGGCACCTTGGTGGCTCAGTTGGTTAAGCGTCTGCCTTCGGCTCAAATCATGATCCCAGAGTCCCGGAATCGAGCCCCACATTGGGCTCCCTGCTCAGTGGGGAGTCTGCTTCTCCCTCTGCCCTTCACCGCACTCATTCTCTCTCTCAAATAAAAGAAAATAACATCTTAAAAAAAAAACTAGTATCAATCATTCTCAACTCTACCAAAATATAAAAGAGGACCCTGCTACCAAAACCAGAGAAGGACATTACAAGAAGAGAAAACTACAGGCCAGTGTTTCTAATCAATATAGATGCAAAAATTCTCAACAAAATATTAGCAGGCATAATTCAACAATAAATTAAAAGGATCATATACCATGAGCATGCGGGAAATATTCCAAGGATGGTTCAACATCTACAAATCAGTCAGTGTAATACACCACATTAATAAAATGAAGGATAAAAATCATATGATCATCTCAATAGATGCAGAAAAGCATTTTATAAAATTCAGCATCCATGTATGATAAAAACTCTCAACAAAGTGGTACAGAGGGAACATACCTCAACGTAATAAAACTACATATAACAAGTCCACAGCTGACATCATACTCAATGGTAAAAAGTTGAAAGCTATTCATTTAAGATTAGGAACAAGACAAGGATGCATTCATGCCACTTTTATTCAATATAACATTGGATGTCCTAGCCAAACAATTAGGCAAGAGAAAGAAATAAAAGGCATCCAAAGGAAAGGAAGAAGTAAAACTATCTCTATTTGCAAATGACATGATATTATATATAGAAACCCTAAAGACTCCATCAAAAAACTGTTAGAACTAATAAATACATTTAGTTAAGCTGCAGGATACAAAGCCAACATTCAAAAATCTGTTGTGTTTCTGTACACTAATAACAATTTGAGAGAGAAATTAAGAAACCAACCCTATTTGCAGTTGCATCAAGAAATAAAAACACCTAGTAATAAATTTAACCGAGGAAGTAAAAGACCTCTATGCTAAAACTGTAAGACATTGATGGAAGAAATAGAAGAAAACGCAAATAAATGGAAATATATTCCACACCCATGGATTAGAAGAATTAATATTGTTAAAATGACCATACAACTCCAAGAAATCTACACTTTCAGTGCAATCTCTTACAAAATTCTGATGCCATTTTTCACAGAAATAGAACAAACAATGGTAAAGTTTGTGTAGAACCACAAAAGACTCCAAATAGCCAAAGCAATCTTGAGAAAGAAGAACAAAGCTGGAGGCATCACGTTTCTGATTTTAAATTATATCACAAACCTGTAGTAATCAAAATATGTTATTGGCATAAAAACAGATACAGAGATCAATGGAACAGAATAGAGAGCCCAGAAGTGAACCCCTGTGTATATGGTCAATTAATTTGCAACAAAGGAGCCAAAAATATACAATGGGAAAAGGACAGTCTTTTTAATAAAAGATGTTGTGAAAACTGGACAGCCATATGCTGGATCACTATCATATACCATATACAAAAATTAACTCAAAATGGATTAAAGACTTGAATAACAGACCTGAAACCATAAAACTCAGAGAAGAAAACATAGGCAGCAAGCTTTTTGACATTGTTCTTGGAGATGACATTTTTTTAACTGAAACCAAAAGCAAAGGCAACAAAGACAAAAATAAACAAATGGGACTACATCAAACTAAAAAGCCTTTTCACAGCAAAGGAAACCATCAATAAAATGAAAAGGTAATATACTGAATAGGTGAAAATATCTGCAAATTATATATCTCATAAAGGGTTAACATCCAAAATATATAAATAATTCTTACAACTCGATAGGAAAAAGCAAACAATTTTATTTAAAAATGGGCAGAGGATTTGAATGGACATTTTCCCAAAGAAGATATACAGATCGCCAACAGGAACATGAAAAGATGCTCACCATCACTAACCATCATGGAAATGCAAATCAAAACCACAATGAGCTCACCTCATACCATTTAGAATGCCTATTATCAATCAGAAATGAGAGGAGAAATAACAACTGACACCACAGAAATAAAAAGGATTATTATACTATGAAAAATTATATTCCAAAAAACTGGACAACCTGTAAGAAATGGATAAATTCAAACAATCTTCCAGAGCTGAACAAGGAAGAAATAGAAAATCTGAGCAGACTGATTACAAGTAACAAAATTGTATTGGTAAAAAAAAAAAAAAAAAAAAAAAAACTACCCCCCAAAAAAGTCCAGGACCAGATGGAATCAGAAATAAATTCTACCAGATATTTAAAGAAGAATTAATCATAGTCTCCTTGAACTATTCCAAAAAATTGGAGAAGGAAAACGTCCAAATACATTCTACAAGTCCACCATTACTCCAATACCAAAAACAGACAGACACAACAAAGAACCTACAAGTCAGTATGCATGATGTACATAGAGGCAAAAATCTTCAACAAAATATTAGCAAACTGCATACAACAATTCATTAAATGATCAAGTGGGATTTATTTCCAGGATGCAAGGATGGTTCAATATCCATAAGTCAATCAGAATCATAAACTACATCAATAAAATGAGGGAAAAATTATACAATCATTTCAGTAGATGTGGAAAAAGCATTTGACAAGATTCAACATCCACTCATGATAAAAATTCTCAACAAAATGGTATTGGAGGAAACATACCTCAACGTAATAAAGGCCATATAAGAAAAACCCACAGCTGCCATCATACTCAATGGTGAAAAACAGAGCTTTCCCTCCAAGGTCAGGTCCAAGGTCAAGAACAAGACAAGGATGTCCACGCTCATCACTTTTATTCAACATACTGGAAGTCCTAGCCACAGCAATCAGACAAGGAATAGAAATAAGATGCATGCATATTGGTAAAGAAGTTAAACTGTCACTATTTGCAGACCACATGATACTTTACATAGAAAATCCTAAAGATGCCACCAAAAAACTACTAGAAGTAATAAACCAATTCAAAAAAGTTACAGGATACAAAATTAATAGACAGAAATCTGTACTATTTCCACTAACAACGAAGTTGCAGAAAGAGAAATTTGAAAAACAACACCATTTACATCACATCAAAAATAGTAAAATACCTAGGAATAAACTTAACCAAAGAGGTTAAAGACCTAAACTCTGAAAACTATAAAACACTGATGAAAGACATTGAAAATAACACAAATGGAAAGATATTTAATGCTCATGGATTGGAAGAATTAATATTGTCCAAATGTCCATATTACCCAAAGCAATCTGCAGATTCAATGCAATCCCTATCAAAATACCAACAGCATTTTTCACAAAACTAGAACAAATAATACTAAAATTTGTATGTGGCCCCAAATAGCCAAAGCAATCCTGAGATAGAACAAAGCTGGAGGTATCACAATTTCATATTTCAAGATATACTACAAAGCTGTAGTAATCAAAATAGAATGATACTGGCACAAAAATAAACACATAGATCAATGGAACAGAATAGAGACCCCAGAATAAACCCACATTTATATGGTCTATTAGTCTGTGACAAAGGATGCTAGAATATACAATGGGGGAAAGACAGTCATTTCAATAAATAGTGTTGGGAAAACTGGACAGCTACATGTAAAGGAATGAAATTGGACTACTTTCTAACAACATACAAATAAAACAAAAATACCCAAAACCTCAAAGTGGATTAATGACCTAAACATGAGACCTGAAACCAGAAAAATTCTAGAAGAGAACATAAGCAGTAATTCTGTGACACTGACCATAGCAATAGTTTCTAGATATGTCTCCAAAGGCAAGGGAAACAAAAACAACAATAAACTATTGGGATTACATCAAAATAAAAAGCTTTTGCACAGCAAAGGAAACTACAAAATTAAAAGATGGAATGGGAGAAGATATTTGCAAATGACATATCTGATATGGGGTTAATATCCAAAATATATAAAGAACTTATACAATACCAAAAAAACAAATAATCTGGTTAAAAATGGTGAGAGCAGCTAAAGACATTTTTCCAAAGAAGACATGCAGATGGCCAACAGAAACATGAAAAGATGCTCACCATTACTACTCATCAAGGAAATACAAATCAAAATCACAATGAGATATCAACTCAAACTGTTAAAATGGCCAAAATCAAGAAGACAAGAAACAAGTGTTGATAAGGATGTGGAGAAAAAGGAACCCTCATGTACTGTTGGTGGGAATACAAATTGATATAGCCACTGTGGAAGAGTATGGAGGTTCTTCAAAAACAAAAATAGAGATACCATTTGATCCAATAATTCCACTACTGAGTATTTACTCAAAGAAAATGAAAACACTAACTCAAAAAGTTATATGTACCTCTGTGTTTATTGCAGCATTATTTACAATAGCCAAGACATAGTCACAACCTAAGTGTCCATCAATAGATGAATTGATAAACACACACACACATATACATGTCTGTGTATACATACACACAATGGAGTATTACACAACTATAAAAAGGATGAGATTGTGCCATTTGAGACAACATGATGGACCTAGAGGGTATTATGCTAAGTGAAATAAGTCAGACTGAGAAAGACAAATGCCATATGACTCCATTCAAAATGGAATCTAAAAAATGTGAATAAACAAACAGAGCTATTCCAGACATATTATTTCATCCATAAATATTTTAGTATGTGTGTTAAAAATGCTGATTCTTAAATTTTATTTTATTACTTTTATTTCCTTAAGTAATCTCGGCACACAACGTGGGGCTCAAATTCATGACTCCAGCATGCTCTACTGACAGAGCCAGCCAGGTGCCCCTAAGACTCTTAAATTAAAAAAACAAAACAAACAAACAAAAAAAAAACAGCCATGGCAATTAGACAAGAAAATGAAATAAAGACATCTACATTGAAAAGGAAAAAATAAATTACCTCTATTTGCAGATGACATGATCTATATAAAAAGCCCTAATGAATCCACTAAAAAAAACTACTAAGTGAGCTTAGTAATTTCATATGGAAAGTCACATGGAATTTCACATGGAAGTCCAAAAAACAAGAATAGACAAAACATTTTTTTAAAAAGAACAATGTTGGAAGACTCACAGTTCCTGATTTTAAAACTTAACTACAAAGCTACAGCAATTGAGACAGTGTGAGACAGGCATAAGGATATGCAAATAGATCAGTGGAATAGAATTAAGAGTCCAAAAAAGAAAGCCTTATATTTATGGTTTTTGACAATGACTCCAAGAAAACTCATTGGGAAAAGAATCGTTTTTCAACAAATTATGCTGAGAAAACTGTGTATCTGTATGGAAAAGAATGAAGGTGGACCCTCAACCTCAGACCATATCCAAAATTTAGCTCAAAATAGATCCAAGACCTAAATATAAGAGCTAAAGCTGTAAAACTCATAGGGGAAAATCTCCATAACCTTGGATTAGGCAAGGGTTTCTTAGATGTGACATTAAAAGCACAAGGAACAAAAGAAAAAAGATAAATTTGGCATAGTCAAATTTTTAGAAATTTAGTGCTTCTAAGGACACCAGCAAGAAAGTGAAAAGACAATCCACAGAATTGCAAAGTTTTTGCAAATCATTTATCTGATAAGAGTCATGTATCTAGAATATATAAAGAACTATTATAATTCAATAATACAAAGACAACCCATTTTTTTAAAAATGGGCAAAGGATCCCAATAGACATTTTTCCAAAGAAGACACCCAAATGGCCAATCAACACATCCTCGTTAGAGAAGTCCAAATCAAAACCACAATGAGGTACCACTTCACACCCATTTAGATGCCTAGAATAAAAAAGATAGATAACAACATGTAATAGTGAAGATGTGGAGAATTTGGAACCCTGATACATTGCTGTCAAATGTCAAATGGTATAGCAACTTTGGAAAACACTTTGATAGCTTCTCAATTGATTAAACATATAGTTACTATATGATCCACCAATTCCACTTCTAGGTACATTTCCAAGAGAAATGAAAACATTATGTCCACACAAAACCTCATACATGAGCATTCATGAAGCATTATTCATAATGGCCCAAAGGTGGAAACAACCCAAACAGTCCAACAACTGATGAATGGATAAATGAAATGTGGTATATCCCTATGATGGACAATTATAATTATTAGGGAATGAAGGACTGATGCCTGGTACATGGATGAACCTTGAAAATATGCTAAGCAGGAGAAGCCAGTTATAAAGGACTAATATGTATGATTCTATTAATATGATATGTCCTGAACAGGCAAATGTATAAGAAAGTTGATTAGTGATTGCCTGGGGCTGGGAGCTATGGGGCTTTGGGTAGCAAACCCTAAAAAATGTAGGGTTTTTTTTGTGGAATGAGAGTTCCTGATGCTCCACATCCTCAACATCATTTAGTGTTGTCAGTGTTTTGGATTTTCACCATTCTAGTAAGTGTGTGGTGTTATATCACACACACTGTTTTAATTTGCAGTTCCCTAAAGACATATGAGATTGAGCAACTTTTTATGTGCTGATTTGTTATCTCTATATCTTCTTTGGTGATGTGCCTGTTTGGATCCTTTGTCCATTTTAAATTGGTTTTGTTTTCTTATTGTTGAGTTTTGAGTTTTTTAAAATATTTTGGATACTAGATTTTATTAGATATAAGTAGTTTTGCAAATATTTTCTCCCAGATTATGGTTTCCCTTTTCATTCTCTTAACAGTGACTTTTTTAATTTTAATGAAGCCCAATTTATAAAATTTTTCTTCCATGGATCATGCCTTTGGTGTTGTATCTAAAAAGTCATTGCTGAACTGAAGGTCACCTAGGTTTTCTCCCACACTGTAGTCTTTCCAGTCAACACTTAATGAACTTATTCTCCTTTTCTTTATTCTTCTCCTACCTCCAACACATTTTTTAGTTGCATTATTTCTATTTTGTCAGAATATATATTACATGTATTAGCCCTTAACCTTTATCTTCACGTGTTAATCTTTTATCTACAATCAAATATATTAATGCTTACCATCAATCCTTTTGCCAGTTTTGCCAGTTTGTACAGTACAGTTGTTGACTAAGTTTCTATAATGGCCAGACAGTGTATATTTAAGCTTTGAAAATCAAATGATCTCTGTTACGATAATTAACTCTGCCATTGTAACTTGAAAGCAGCCATGGACACTAAATAATGAAACTGAATGTGGCTGTATTCTCAAAAACTTTATTTACAAAAACAGGTGATGACTGGATTAGGTACACAGGCCATAGTTTGCTGGCCCTTGCTCTAGTAAATTCCTCAGAAAGGGGTCCTAGATACAGTATTTCCTGAGTTCTTTTTTGTTTTTTAAGATTGATTGACTTATTTTAGAGAGAGTATGCAGGGGGATGGGGGGCAGAGAAGGAGAGAATCCTCAAGCAGACTCCCTGCTGAGTGCAGAGCCCAACATGGGGCTCAATGCCAGGACCCTAAGATCATGACCTGCGCTGAAATCAGGAGCCCAACGCTTAACTGACTGAACCACTCAGGTGCCCTCTTGCATTCTTTTTAAAGAATGTTTTTTTCTGTGACTTTAATATTTAAAGGAGAGCTTGATTGGACATATAATCTTTGGTTCATACTTTCATTCCTTGGTTACCTTGTTTCATTCCTGTTTACCTTCCTTGTTACCTTGCTATATAGATTGCTTTAGAGAATTCCAATGTTCTTGTTTCCTATTTGATGTTTTTGTTGCGACACCTAAGGATTTTCCTTTACCTTTAAAGTCTAACATTCTCTCAGGTAAGTTTCAGATTTGACTTTTAAAGGTTATTTTTCCAGGTACCAGTGATCTCTTTAGGTACCAGGTGTGTGTATATATATATATATATATATATATATATATATATATATATATACATACATACACACACATACAGAGAGAGAGAGAGATCTATTTTTCTTTCTGTAAAGCTTTCTTAGTTACAGATTTTAATATTAGTTCTGTTATTTTGTTTTTCAACTTCAGGGACTCCAGTTATACAAGAGTTGGATTTTGTCTGCCTTCCATTTCAGTCACTTTCTTTCTCTCGCTCTCTTTTTTTCTTCTTTACTTATTCCACTTATAGTGCTCGCTTCGGCAGCACATATACTAAAATTGGAACGATACTTATTCCACTTAGAGTCTCTTGGTTGTTTTTCTGCCTTTCTTCAATTCCTTTTGTTCAATTTTTATTCACATATAATTTCCCACTAGTATCTTTTAATTTAGTCTTTATTTCCTTTATCATCATAGTTCATGTGATTGTTTGGTCAACTCTTTTTTTTAAATTTTATTTTATTATGTTATGTTAATCACCATACATTACATCATTAGTTTTTGATGTAGTGTTCCATGATTCATTGTTTGTGTATAACACCCAGTGCTCCATTCAATACGTGCCCTCTTTAATACCCATCACCAGGCTAACCCATCCCCCTACCGCCCTCCCCTCTAGAACCCTCAGTTTCTCAGAGTCCATAGTCTCTCATGGTTCATCCCCCCCTCCGATTTCCCCCCCCCTTCATTCTTCCCTTCCTACTATAGACATTGGGGAGAGTATGGGCTATGGTGAGCACTGTGAATTGTGTAAGACTGTTGAATCACAGACCTGTACCTCTGAAACAAATAATACATTATATGTCAACTCTTATTTCTATTTGTGGTTCATTTTCTGTTCCTAGCTTATGAATTTATTTTGTTTTAATTCTGGTATAGTTAATATACAGTGTTATATTAGTTTCAGGTGTACAATATAGTGATTCACCTAGTTTACAAATTTATAATTCAAGATTTTTCTTTCTCTTATCACCAAATGCTTGTTTGAGGTTATTTAATTCAGTTTAGGATATTAGTTTGCAGTTTTCCTCTGTGTTTGGTTTTTTGAAGGAACTTTTATTAACTGAAATATTTTGATTTTTATTTTCTATTCTCTTATAGCAACTCTGTATAGATTAAGTCGGATTATATCTTTGAATTTTATGGACAGTTTGCCAGCTTGAGTTGGTTTCAAAGATCCCCACCTGGGGTGCTTGGGTGGCTCAGTCCAACTCTTGATTTTGGCTCAGGTCATGATCTCAAGGTCCTGAGACTGAGCCTCATGTTGGGGGCTCCATGCTGGGTGTGGAGGCTGCTTAAGATTCTCTCTCCCTCTCCCTCTGTTTCTCCCCCTCCCCCAAAAAAAGAAAGATTCCTAGTTAAAGCTAACTTTCTTCTCTTGTTCTAGCAAAGTGCAATTTCTTTAATTGATAGCTTTTTACTGGGAGTGTTATATTTCCTTGGTTGTTTGGTTTGGTTTTTTGACCTGTCCTATTCTAAATCTCCCCCTCTTGATTCTCCTTCCCTACACCATTCACTCTCCAAAGGGTGTCTCCCTTTCCTGAATCTTCTCTGAAGAAGTGACACCTTTCTGAAGGTCCCATCTCAAGTCTCATATGCCTTTAGTTCTTGTCCTCATAGTCAGTGCTCTGATCTTCTAGGAGTCTTTTTCTATTATATTTTTGCACCTAGGGAGTGCCTTTTCTCTCTGTGGGTGATTTTAATTCAGTCTTACCCTTTCATTTCCTGCCTTTTCCCTGTAGTTTTTCAGAAGACTCTCAGAAGAAGGGTCTTGAGTGAGAGTTCTGCTAAAGAAAGTTGATTTTTTACTTACAGGTTTCTTGAAATTTGCAGTGTGCTTTGTCTTCTAGCTATGTTATGACATACAACTTTCTGGGTTTTATTTGTTGATCTATGTGTTTTTTTGGAAATGTGTGGAGAGAGTCAAACTTATGTGACCACCTTTACCTGGGCTAATCATAATCCTCCCACCACTCATGTTTTGATACACTGTCAGACTACAGTAATTAGCAACTATATCCCATTTTCTATACCCACCATGCAGACATGGTTCCACACAAAAATTCTTATGTAATACTTAGTATCATATTTATGCTGATATCTCTGCAGTCATTTTGGTGATCTGAAGCTCTTCTAGTGGATTCCTCAGGAAGGGCTCATAGAAGTAATATTTCCTGAATTATTTTGTGGTCATAAGAGCTTACCTATAGGTTTTATATCTAAAAGTTGGTGTATCTGGATATAAAAATTATTGGCTTCTGTTCTGTTTCTTTTTTTAAAAGATTTATTTATTTATTTGAGAGAGAGAGAGTATGAGTGGGTGGTGGAGCAGAGGGAGAGAATCTTAAGCAGATTCCCTGCTGAGCACAGAGCCCAGTGCCAGGCTCAATCTCACAACCCTGAGATCATGACCTGAGCCAAAATCAAGAATTGGACACTTAACCAACTGAGCCATCCAGGCGCTCTGTGTTTTATTTCCTTTTATATCTGTTAACTCTGTTGTCTCTGACAGAAAGTGTTGTTTCCAAAAAGTCTGTTGGAAATATGATTTTCTTTCCTTTATGAATAACATGTGTTTTGTTGTTCTTGTTGTTGTTTTAGTCAAGATCCCCAAAGTGTTTCTCTTTAAGC
Organism: Halichoerus grypus; assembly: GCF_964656455.1. Classification (NCBI taxonomy): domain Eukaryota; kingdom Metazoa; phylum Chordata; class Mammalia; order Carnivora; family Phocidae; genus Halichoerus; species Halichoerus grypus. The sequence continues at coordinate 93,167,358 of NC_135718.1, read as the reverse complement.
CCAGTGCTTTTATTAATACAGCTCCTGGTTGCTTTTATTTTTTTTAATCATTCTTAATTGTTTTTCCTAGTTCTGAGCTGTGCCTTTTCAATATGCTGTTTCAAATTATTTTAGTTCACATATTAGTGTTGAATTAGTTAATGTTGATGTTATTGTTCTGTTCCAAACACTTTGATTTTCTTCTTCAGGATCTCCAACTATACATATATTGAATTTTCTTTTCCTATCTTTTATATTTGTCACTTACTCTTGAATTGCTTTCTATTTCTTTTATTCTTAAAAACCTATTTATCTCAAGGCCTTATCTATTTTTTATTCACAATTGTGGTTTTTCTAATTTGGTTTATTTCTGAAATGACTTTTGTTTCTACATTTTTCCCAAGTTCTAGCTTACTTATGAGTTTCAAATTCTGATTTATATTGTTCTTCATAACTTGTATCATTCTCTTATTTATTTTACCTCATTTTGAAATAGTAGGTGTATCAGCCAGTGTTCTCACAGAGAAACAGAACCAATAGAATTTATACATATGTATACTAAGATTTATTTTAGGAAATTGGCTCATGTGATTGTGGGAACAGGTGACTCTGAAATCTCTAAGTCAGGCCAACAGGTTGGAAATTCAGGCCAGAGTTAATGCTGCAGCTTGAAGCAGAATTTCTTTTCCAGGAAACCTCAGTTTTTTCTGAACGATTCCAAGTGATGGAAGAGGCCCCATCCACATTATCAAAGGTATTCTCTTTTACTTAAAGTCAACTGATTGTAGACGTAAACCACATCGTAAAATATCCTCACTGCAAGACTTATGTTATATTAAATAACTGGGTGCTGTAATCTAGCCAAGTTGATACGTAAGACTAAACCTCATATTAAGTTGTAGCTTTCATTTATTTATTGGGTATGTTCTTACAGAGATGTTATTCTGCTTTGTATTTTCTGTTTCTTATAACAACTGTGTAAAATTAGACTGTGATCCTTTTTCTGTTGCTTTTTTTTTTTTTTTTTACATGAAATTGATTTTCCTGATCTTTAAGGCAGGGTGGGTCAAAATAACTTTTCTAACTTCATGGCTTTAGACTTACCTCTTCTGTTGTTTTGTAAAGTGTCCAAAAATAAGGCTAATACTTTTTAAGATCTCCAGATTCTGTTTCCTTCTCTCTTTCATCTGTAGTTTTTGTTTCCTTTGTCTTTATTGTCCCTTTCCAGCTCAGTTGGGATTCTTTTCCCTTCATTACAAATCCTTGCCCTAGAAGTTATCTTTAGGTCCTTGGTTTTGGTGTTCATAGATCCCAGTTTCTCCTGCCCTTTCAAATATTATCATGGACCTCTTGGACTTAAACTTAGAAATTGAAAAGTACAACAACCTCTCTGGTTAGAGTTGCTGTCTTCCCAATGTCCTGCCATGGTTTCCAATGAATACCTATCACTGATTTAAATGTTCTTCTCTTCTAAGGTCTACCATATTTGCTTTTTTTTGCTGCCTTATGCTTATATCATGTGAGTCTGGTTGTTTTAGCTGGCTTGTTCCAACCCACTTATATTTTGGGATTTTGAGGAATACTTTGTCACTAAGTTTTATTGTTGACATTGTCCAGTGTTGTTTTGTTTGTTTCATTGGTACTACCCTAATTGTCTTCTCTGTGCCTACAAGGAAATTGGAGTAGATTGAAAAACTACATCACCACTAACCCTTCCTAATTTCTTTCCTTCTATAAATGCCTCTTTTTGTATCCTTCCTTTTACTTTTTTGGGTTTTCTCTGTTGTTATTTTATTAGCGTCTTATACTGAAAACCAAGTTTATTCACTTTCAATCTACCTTATTTCTTCTATGTATATTTAAGGCTATATATTTCATTTTAGGAATTATTTATACTATATGCTACAAGTTTTAAGGACATTGAATGCTTTTATTCTTTATTTATAAATATTTTGTAACTTCCATTGTGATTTCTCCTTTACTTCATGAATCATTCAGAAGTAAAGTTTGGGGTTTTTTTTTTCCTTTAAGAATTACAAATACCTTAATACTTTTTTCTGGCTAACTTTATGAGAAATTCTACTTTTATTTCATTAATATCAAAGGCATAGTATATGTGATGATAATTCTTTGAGATTGGCTAAGACTTTGTTTGTAAATATGATCAATTTTGGTAAAAGTTCCATGTGAGATTGAAAAGAATATATTTTATTTTATATTGGCTAATTTTATAGGTTTATCTGTAGTTTGAGAAAAATGTGTCAAAAATCTACCACTATATTTGTGGCTTTTAAATTTTTCCTGGTACTTTTATCAAATTTTGCTTCATAATAGTCTATAGGTTCAATGCAATCCCTATCAAAATACAAATGGCATTTTTCACAAAATTGGAATAAATAATACTAAAATTTGTATGGAACCACAAAAGACCCCAAATAGCCAAAGCAATGTTGAGAAAGAACAAAGCTGGGGGTATCACAATCTCCAATTTCAAGGTAAACTACAGAGCTATAGTAATCAAAACAGTATGGTACTGGCACAAAAATAGACAAATCAATGGAACAGAATAGAAAGCCCAGAAATAAACCAATGAATATATGGTCAGTTAATCTATGACAAAGGGTGCTAGACTATCCAATGCAAAAAAGGCAGTCTCTTCAGTAAATGGTATTGGGAAAACTGGACAGCAACATGTAAAAGAATGAAACTGGACCACTTTCTTACATCATACACAAAAATAAAATAAAAATGGATTAAAAACCTAAACATGAGAGACCTGAAACCATAAAAATCCTAGAAAAGCACACAGGCAGTAATTTCTCTGACATAGACCACTGCAACATTTTTCTAGATATGTCTCCTGAGGCAAGGAAAACAAAAGCAAAAACAAACTTTTGGAACAACATCAGAATAAAAAGCTTTTGCACAGCAAAGAAAACCATCAACAGAACAAAAAGACAACCTACTGAATGGGAGAAGATATTTGCAAGTGACATATCTGATAAAGGGTTAATATCCAAAATACATAAAGAACTTATACAACTCAACACTGAAAAACCCCCAAATAATCCAGTTAAAATAGGCAGAAGACCTGAATAGACATTTTTCCAAAGAAGACATACAGATTGCCAACAGAGACATAAAAAGATATTCAACATTACTAATCATCAGGGAAATGCAAATTGAAACCACAGTGAGAATATCACCACACACCTGTCAGAAGGGCTAAAATCAAAACCACAATAAATAACAAGCGTTCATGAGGATGTGGAGAAAAAGGAACTTTTGTGCACTGTTGGTGGGAATGCAAACTGCAGCCACTGTGGAAAACAGTATGGAGGTTACTTTAAAAATTAAAAATGAGGGGCACCTGGGTGCCTCAGTCAGTTAAATGCTCAGCTCTTGGTTTCTGCTCAGGTCATGATCTCAGGGTCGTAGGATCGAGCCCCACATAGAGCTCCACACTCAGCATGGAGTCTGCTTGAGATTCTCTCCCTCTGCCCCTCCCCCTGCTCAAGCCATCTCTTCTTTTCTCTCTCTCAAATAAATGAATCTTAAAAAGTTAAAAATAGAAATACCATATGATCCAATAATTCCACTACTGGGTATTTACCCAAAGAAAATGTATGCACCCCTATGTTTATTGCAGCATTATTGACAATAGCTAAGATACAGAAGCAACCTAAGTATCTATCAATAGATCAATGGATAAGGAAGATTGCTTATCAAAAGATGAATGGTTAAGAAATAAACACACATACCAGAATATTACACAGCCATACCAAAGGATGAGATCATGCCATTTGAAACAACATGGGTGGATTGAGAGGGTATGTTAAGTGAAATAAGTCAGACTGAGAAAGACAAATACCATATGATTTCACTCATAAGTGGAATCTTAAAAAACAACAGCAACAACAAATGAATAAACAAAAAGCAGAATCAGACCTGTAAATACAGAGAACAAACTGATGGTTGCCAGAGGAAAGGGTGATGGTTTGGGTAAAATGGGTGAATGGGAGTGGGAGATGTAGGCTTCCAGTTATGAAATGAATTAAGTCAGGACAATAAAAGACACAGTATAAGGAATATAGTCAGTGAGAGTGTAATAGCAATGTATCAGCATAGATGGTAGCTATACTTGTGAACATGGCATAATATAAAAACTTGTGCAATCACTATGTTGTACATCTAAAACTATTGTAACATTGTGTGTCAACTATACTCAAAATTTTTTTGCTTTATATATTTCAGGGTTATGTTATATCTTCTGGTGATTTTCTCTTTTTTCTTATACACTGTCATTAATCCTATAATTTCAAATTTATGAGATAGCTGGTATTATAATCCTTATTTTACAACTAAAAACACTGAAGCAGTATTTACAGATGTATATCTACATGAAATTTGTACATATGTTTGTGTACATAATTGTTACTATAACGGTGAAATTGGGTTCCAACCCTGGCTTAAGAAGAGGACCAGGGATACCTGGGTGGCTCAGTCAGTTAAATGTCTGACTCTTGATCTCAGCTCAGGTCTTGATCTCAGGGTTGTGAGTTCAAGCTTTGTGTTGGGCTCCAAACTGGGCCTGGACACTCCTTAAAAAAAGAGGACCAATGTTGAGACTAAGACTGATGATGTTAGAAAGTGGATCAGTATCCTTCAAAAAGGGAAATAACTTATAAATGAAAGAATGTGGAAGCAGAAAAAAAAAATAAGGAATAAGGAAATAGGGAAAATGTGACTGATGGAAGTTACAGTGGTAGAGTCTGTGATATGCAGAGTAGGATCTCAGAATTTACCATGACTTGTTTTTAAGTGAAGGACCTTGTCTCACTCATTTTTCTTTATCCTTAGAATCTACTGGAGTGCCAGTCAACTGCTAGACACTTGATTATTTTTGATGTACAATAAAATAAGAATCGTGGTTTTTTTGGGGGGGAGACATCTGAAGTGTCTTGGAAACGTTATTTTTCCTTTTTCACATTTCTTTGTACAATTTTAAAGAATCAAATTTTAGTTATTCTTTTTTTTTTAATACTAAGGACCCAGGAACTTGAGCCCTACATTAGAGCACTGAGATAAAAATTTTGAAGCAGATTTTTCTGTTTGAACTATTTTACCTTCTTTTTTAGATTAAGTTAGAGTATGAAGGAACACTATTTTCTGAGTGGAGTGTGCCAGCAACTTGTTCTGTGAAAAATAAAAGGTAAGATTTTTGCTGTGAATGTCAATATAATGTGTGCATTTACACATAAAAACATATTCATATAGTGTAGACATTCAGATTCAGTGCTGTATTTGAATGTAAATTTCTTCCCATCACACAGATGTGAAAAGAAAGACAAAATCTCTTTGAAAATAGAAGTAAAATATTGCTATATTTTTTATTTTTCTTATTAACATACAATTGATGTGTTTAGGCTTAAAAAGTAGTAGGGGAATTTTTACTAATCTTGCATGTATCTATGCTTATTTCTCTTCCTGTTCTTTTTAAATACTAGCTCACCCAAGACAGAACTGCGTTGTTCTTCTCCTGGTGTGCAGACTATAAGACCAATTGTCACGGGCCCAGTAAGTTGATTTTAATAAGTTATTAAATCTTGCATAATTATCTCCATTACATTTTATATTCCTTATTTTGAACTTTCAACCTGTTTTAAATAGTGTGTTAACTATGAATAATTTATGAATAAGTATAAATAAATGTTAAATATAAATAAATAAAAATAATAAATATAAATATTGTCAGTATGGCAATTTTCAGATATATCTCATAGCAGATTATAAGTTATGAAATGAGGGGCACCTTGGTGGTTCAGTTGGTTAGGTGTCTGCCTTCAGCTCAGGTCATGATCCCAGGGTCCATCCTGGGATGGAGCTCCGAGTTGGGCTCCCTGCTCAGCACGGAGTCTGCTTCTCCCTCACCCTCTCCCTCTGTGTGCTTTCTCTCTCTCAAATAAATAAATAAATCTTTAAAAAAATAAGTTATGAAATGATATGTGATTTTTACGTTAGCCTTTTCATCAAGTATGTTAAAGCCCCATTTACCACCTTAATGATAATAGTACTCCCCACTGAGTGGGTCTCATGTCATATACTTTTATGACAATTCCTTGGATTAAAAGCCATTTCTAGCAAGTTTGTTTTTACTATATTTTCTTCAATTCCAGAAAGCATATGCGAATGCAAATACATGAGAGGGATGTTGAATCCTCTCTCATTTACAAAAAAGAAAAAGAAAAAATTAAGCATTAAAAACATTGGCTGTCTACTAATTAGTAACACGTACTAGCCACGCACCTCATAGCTGATATTCCTATACAGGTGTGTCTAAAGCTACTGCTAGAGAGACTCCCTGTGACAAATCTTGTCTTTATTTTGGGGATTGAGCCTTCTTTTTAATTAATAATCTTTATTTTCAGAAAATAAGTAGAGTGATGTGGGAGAGGCCAGATGAATATTAATTAATTCATTTTTTCAAAACTTGTAGATTGAAAAATATTTGAATTTCGCTTTTGAGTTTATGAATATTTACCAGATTCATGGACAAAATTCCTAAGCAAGTAAAAGCTTACTCCTTTTCCTTTTGTTGTATGTTGGAAGCCCAAATGTGCAGTGTTATATAGAAAATATGTACACGCAAATACATGCATATATAAGAATATCTTTGTCATTTATGTATGGTGCCATCCGATCTTACAACTTCTAAGGATGTACATGTAACTTTTGAAATACACTCAAAAGCACTCAGATACAACAACCAAAAATGTCTCCAATGTCCCCTGGCAAGCAAAATCATCTCTGATTCAGAACCATTACAGAAGAAAATTAATTGAATTGTGTTTCAGTAAGCAAGACTGTCTAGGAAAACTCACTATTTACCTTTATACACTCAAAGAGAACACTTCTATTACCAGATGTGGTGTGGGGGCTTGGTTTCCATACAGACTATTTCTGACACCAGCGGAGTGTCCTACAATTCAGAATTCTGGCATTTTCTACATGGAGTAACTTCACATCCCACAAGTAAAGGGCTCTGTCCCACAAGACTGCCCCACTTCACATGATAATTGCAAGTTCCAGTTTGTCACCTGACTGACTGGCTATAAATCCAGGTTCCCACAACCTTCTCCTCAGGTTCAATAATGTGCTAGAACAGCTCAGAGAACTCAGGGAAAAACATTTGCCAGTTATAATAATAAAAGATATGATAAAGGATACAGATGAGCAGCCAGAAAAGAGGTACCTAGGGCAAGATCTGGAAGGGCCCTGAGCACAAGAGTTTCTGTCTCTGTGGAGTTGGACTATGTCACCCTGCCAGCATGTGGACATGTTTACCAACCTGGAAGCACTCTGATTTTTATGGGGGGTCATCACATAGGCATGATTAATCAACTCATTTTCTACTCCCTCTCCCCTCTCCAGAGGGTGGGAGGTTGACCTAAAAGTTCCAAGCTTCTAATGATGGCTTGGCCTTTCTAGGGACCATCCCATCCAGGAGCCCACCCAGAGTCGCCTCATTAGAACAAAAGGGGCTCTATGTCAGACCCTCCTGTCATTCAGCAGATTATAAGAGTTGTAGGAGCTCTGCATCAGGCACCAGGGTCAAAGACCAAATATTAGCAGGAACAGGGTGCAAAGACCCATATGTATATGTTTCATGATTTCACAAAGACAAATATAACAGAGGGGCGCCTGGGTGGCTCAGTTGTTAGGCGTCTGCTTTTGGCTCAAGTCATGATCCCAGGGTTCTGGGATCGAACCAGGCATCCGGCTCCCTGCTCAGCGGGAAGCCAGCTTCCCCCTCTCCCACTCCCCCTGCTTGTGTTTCCTCTCCCGCTGGGTCTCTCTCTGTCAAATAAATACATAAGATCTTTAAAAAAAAATCCTGCTTAAAAAAAGACAAATGTAACAGAAATAAAAAGCTATCTAAATTTGTCACTCATGACAAATTAAATTCTTTTTTTTTACAAATTAAATTCTTAATTACAAAGAGTAGCTAACAATATTCATTAGCTCTATTCTGAAATTTGTTCATTATACTTCCTCTGATCTTAGATAATTAATTTAGTTCCTCTGTGACTTTTATGCCTATATCCAAATTTGTATTTATTTTAAAGTTACCTTTATATACCATAGTTTATTTTCCATTTGCTTTCAGGATTCAGAGGAAGAACGCAATTTATCTGTGGACAGTTCCCATATTTGTTTCCTGTGGTATTATAAAGTCATGTAAGTAATGTAATACTGAATACAAAGATAATGCTTTTTTTTTTAAAGTCCGAAGGCAGACATTTAATGACTGAGCCACCCAGGCACCCCAATTAATGCTTTTTAAGACTATTTAGCTTTGGGTACCTGGATTGCTCAGTCAGTTGAGCATCTGCCTTCAGCTCAGGTCATGATCCCAGGGTCCTGGGATCGAGGCCCACGTGGGGCTCCCTGCTCAATGGGGAGTCTACTTCTCCTCTGCCCTTATCCCCTGCTCATGCTCTCTCTCTCTCAAATAAATAAATATTTTTTATTTAAATATTTAAATACTTTAACTTTGAAATAGCCACAAATGGATTATCTGCATTATTATTTTCATATAAGCTTTTCATTCACCAATCAAGATATACTCAAATAAGATGCCAAACTAATATTGGGGAACAAACATTAAAAATAACAGTAGCAACCACTATTTGAACATATAGTTCTAATGTTCAGACTTTATGTAAATTATCTCTCTCAATTTTCATAACAAACGCACAAATGTAAGTATTATTATCTTTTTTTTTTTTTTTTAAGATTTTATTTATTTTTTTGAGAGAGAGAGACATAGCGAGAGCAGGAACACAAGCAGGGGGAGTGGGAGAGGGAGAAGCAGGCTTCCCGCAGAGCAGGGAGCCCGATGCGGGACTCGATCCCAGGACCCTGGGATCATGACCTGAGCCGAAGGCAGACGCTTAACGACTGAGCCACCCAGGCGCCCCTATTATCTTTATTTTATAAACGAGGAAATGTGAGCTTGGATAGGTTAAATAATTTGGATAAAAATACACAGCTACTAAAAGATAGCACTGGGATTTGACTCTGGTTTTTCAGACTACTGGGCTCTTTGATTTCCATTATATACATCCTGTTCCAAAAGAACACTCTTTGTTTTGGATGGTTTCTCAAAGCCATTTTAACATGAGAGTGACTGAACATAACTAAAAAGAGAAAACTGGCACAAGGGAAGATAATTAACTGCATTATAAAATTATTTGACAAGTTAAAAGCATCAGTGAATCCAAATATTTTTCATTGTCAGAGTCAAGGCAATATCCTAAGCCCTGTATAGGATACAAACAACTGTCTTATGTGGCCCTTGCTCTCCAGATGACTGTGATACACGTATTTCTTTTTGTCTACTTAATTTTCCTTCCTTTGGGAGAATCATCCCTCCCCTATTCTGTGATGAAATTAATTTCGTGTGATTGATATGGTACTAACTCCACAACCTCACATTTCATGGGCCACAGTAATTAGTTGAGGGTTAACACATGACTCAGGCAGAACCAATCAGAATACTGTCTTCAATAAAAAGCATGGTTGTTGCTGATGGTGGTCCCTTAAAGTCAGGTGGCTTGGCAGTTTCTGTGCACTTTTTGGATCGAAGTCCTGATAACTAGATTTTAGCAGGCCCTTCCAGGGGTACATATTTAGCCATTCCTCTCCAAATTATTACCACCTTCCCGGAGTCTTACCAAGAAGCAAGGACTGAGTCTCTGCTACTCCTGAAACTGGCAGATTTCTGTCCTTGTTGTGGGTTTCAGAAATGCCAATTACCAGGTTTCTCCTGTGGATTTCGAACCAACTGGGAAATAGAAAAGGGAAAATGTGGGGATAAAAATTCCTGATACGGCTGAATGGGAGAATAGAACCTGCCTCTCCGGCCAAATGGACTATTTTCTGCTTCCCCCAAGTAGACACCATGGGGGACCATCAGAGAAGAGAATCTGCCAAAAAAGCATTTATAGACAGTTTCCCACATTTCCAATCTCACACATACTGAGCCCCAAGACCTGGTGAAAGAGATGGGCCTCCAGATTACCCTGATCTGGTTATGGATAATGAAAGCAAAATCAGAAGAAGCACTATCCAGGGGGGCAGGTTAGCCCAAAAGAGAGAGCTCAGTGGGAGCTAAGTGTTTTTCTGTTACATAGGTGGTAAAAATGTTCACAATCTGTCACCTGTAAAAATACCATTTAAAGAATAAAATGAAACTAATATCCAGGTATTCATCACACAAGTCAAGAAATAGAACATTATAGGTACCCTAAAATCTGCTACTTAGAAATGCAGAATCTGGGGCCTCATTCCCAAGCTCCTAAATCATTACGTGCATTTTAACAAGAACCTATAGACATTGTATGTACATTACTGCTTAGGACGTACCACTCCTAGTGGGACGTACCACTCCAAGTAGAATTGACTAGAAGTAGGATATGCATTTGCTCAACTTTACTAGTTAATGCCTAATTGCTTTTTGAAAAGATAGTTCAAATCTACACCTCCACCAGCTGTGGATAGAAGTTTCCATTGTGCTGCATCCTCACCAACACTTAATATAATCTGACTTTTTAATTTGCCAATCTAGTAGATTGTGATAGTGAAATTATGTCATTGTGCTTTTAATTTGCATTTCCCTGATTACTACTGAGCATATTTTCAGTTATTCATGAGGAATTTTTCTTTCCTCTCTGTAAAATGAACATTTTTACCCATTTTTGAGTTATTTTTATGTTCATAATAATTTATAAGATTTCATTACATTTTAATTACTAGGACATTATCTATACATTTCAACATGTATATTGAAGGAGTTCTATCCCAGTTTATGTAGCTTTTCACTTCTTATGATCTCAGTTGATACCTTACACCCTTCCTATTGTAGATGAATTTATCAACTCTTACCTTAATGGGTTTGTGAGTTTTTAAATCAATTTAAGAAATCTTTTCCTCCGAGTTCATAAAAATAGCCTCCTATGTTGTTTTCTGAAAGTTCTTAATCCATCTGGAATTAGTTTTTGCATATGCTTTGAGATAGAGATCCAGTTTTATGTTTTTGACATGAATAATTAATTTTATCAGACCTAATTATTGAATAATGTATTTACCAATAATGCCTACATAGATAAGTTTTCCATGTATGCAGGTTTCTTCCCATCCGGCTATTCTGTTCAGCTGATCTATTTGTCTACTTAAATCAATACTACATTATCTTTATTACTATGATTTAATTTTGCAAATCTTGATAAGGGGCAGTGCACCTGGACTCTGACCCCAACTCTTCACCTTCTTCAGGAGTCTCTTAGCTATGTATTGGGCCCATTTTAACTCCCTATGAATTTTTAGAATTGGTTTGTCAAATTCCACAAAAACTCTAGTAGGGATTTTTATAATTGTCTAAATATTTAAATCAATTGGAGTCTTTCAACTCAAGAATAATATATAACCTTCCATTTATTTAGGTCTTTTTACATGTCTGCCAATAAAATTTTATAATTTTTCATGTAAGTGCCTGGACATTTTTATTAGACTTATTTCGAGATGCTTTATAATTTTGTTGCTATATACTCAATTTTTTAAAGTTGCATTTTCTAACCAGAACTTCCTGTTGTATAGAACACAGTTTACTTTTGAATATTGATTTTTGTATTCAGCAACCTTGCTAAATTCTTATATTAATTCTAATAATTATTTATATATTCTCTTGGAATTTTTATAAATCATATCACCTGCAAATAATGGTGGTTTTGTTTATCCCTTTCCAATAACTATACCTTTTCTTTCATCCATTCTTACTGAATGGCTAAAATATTCACTATTCTTACTGCACAGCTAAAAGGGTGAAAACAGGCCTCCTTATTGTATTCCTGATCTTAAAAGGGAGGCTCTCATTGTTTCACTATTTTGCAGAATATTTGTTGTAGATCATGAATTAAGCTTTACCCAGGTAAGGAACTTCCCTTTTATTCCAAGTTGGTGGTGAATTTTTCTTAGGAATCAGTGCTGAAATTTATTCAGAGTTTTTTTCTGTTTGCACTTAAAAGCTCATATGGTTTTCCTGTTTTACTATGTTAATGATGAAAAATAGTTATTAATATTCATACATTAAACTTACCTTGTGTTTCTAGAATAAGCCAACTTGGTCTTGATGAATTCTTTCATATACATTGATGGATTTTGTTTGCTAATATTCTGTTCAGGTTTTTTTGGTGTGAATACTCATAAGTGAAGTTAGCCTGTGGTTTTACTCTCATTGTACTATCATTTTCCACATTTGCTATCAAGACTGTGCTAGACTCACCACATAAGTTAGGAGTAGTCATTCTTTTCCATTCTGAGAGATTTTTGTGTAAGATTGAAATATATATGTTCTCTGAGTATCCGATGGAAATTTGCACAGAAGTTTACTTGAATCTAGATTGTGTGTGTGTGTGTGTGTGTGTGTGTGTGTAGAAGGATTTCCTAAGTGTTAATTCAACTTTTTAATGGTCATAATGCTATTTTGGAATCCTAATTATTGTAAAATCCATTTTTGTAAGTAGTATTTTTCTAGAAATTTATCCATGTCTTCAGTTAGCAATTTTATCATCAACTTTAATATCAAAAAGTTGTCTGTACTATCCTCCTATATATTTGGTCTTTTGAGGTAGTTGTAGTTATGCTTCTGTTTTAACATTTCTAATAATTTTATTTGTGCCTTCTTTTGTTTCCATGTCCTTGTGGTATTTCTATTTTATTAGTCTTTTAGACTGGTCAAAAGAACCATCTTTTGGCTTTGTTGAGCTTTTCTGTCTCGGCTCATACTTCCATTATTTCCTTCTTTGAGTTTGTTTTTCTAAAACTTAAATTGGCTATTTAGTCCATTAGGCTTGAGGCTTTTTTCCGAATGTGTATGTTTAAGGCAATCAATTTTCTTCTAAGCATCTTTGTAACTGCTTCAAGTATTGCAAATACCTCCTAATTGTGATTTTTCATTATTGCTCAGAAATAATTTTCTAATCCCTGCTACAATTTGTTTGACCAATGACTTGTTTAGAAATGCAGAATGGGAGAAGCACTGTATCTGGCTTCTTATCTTCAATATAAGGCTACCGAGACAAATCCATGTTGTTGTAGGTTTCAGTGGTTTGTTCCTTTTTATTTTTAAATAGTATTATTATATAATTATACCTCAATTTGTTTATCCATTCTTCTTTGTTGTTGCATATTTGCGTTTTATCCAGTTTGGGGCTTTTATGAATAGAGCTCCTGTGTACATTTTTGTACAAGTCTTTTTGCAGATGTAGATTTTCATTTCTTTTTCAGGGGTAGAATTTCTGGATCATGGGATAGGCAAATATTAAACTTTGTAAGAAAGAGTCAAATCACTTTCCAAAACAATTACTTACCAGCAATGTATGAGCATTCCAATTGCTCCATATTTCTACCAATATTTGGTGTTTTCATTACAATGGCAATTAAGTGGTATGTCTTTTTAATTTCAGTTTTTAATTTAAATTCTAGTTCGTTAATGTATATGGTAAAATTGGTTTCAGGTGATTCACTACTTACATATAATACCCAATGCTCATTACAACAACACTCTCCTTAACACCCATCACCCATTTAGCCCATCCTCCACCCATCTCTCCTCCAGCAACCCTCAGTTTGTTCTCTGTAATTAAGAGTCTTTTATGGTTTGCTTCCCTTTTTTTTTTCCTTCCCCATGTTCATCTATTTTGTTTCTTAAATTCCACAAATGAGTGAAATCATATGGTATTTGTCTTTCTCTGACTGACCTGATTCACTTAGCATAATGCACTCTAGCTCTATCCACATTGTCACAAATGGCAAGGTTTCATTCTTTTTGATGGGTGAGTAATATTCCATTATATATATATAATGGAATATATATATATATGTGGTATATATGTGGTATATATATATATATACACCACATCTTCTTTATCCATTCATCAGTTGATGGACATTTGGACTCTTAACATAGTTTGGCTATTGTTGATAATGCTGCTATAAACATCGGGGTGCATGTGCCCCTTCAAATCTGTATTTTTGTGTTCTTTGGATAAATACCTAGTAGTGCAATTTCTGGGTCATGGGGTAGTTCTGTTTTTAACTTTTTGAGGAATCTCCATACTGTTTTCCAGAGTGGCTGCACCAGTTTGCATTTCCACCCAGAGTGTATGAGTGTTCCCCTTTCTACCCATCTTTGTCAACTTCTGTTGTTTCCTGTGTTGTTAGTTTTAGCCATTCTGACAGGTGTGAGGTATATCTCATCGTGGTTTTGATTTGTATTTCCTTGATGATGAGTGATGTTGAGCATCTTTTCACGTGTCTGTTAGCCATCTATAGGTCTTCCTTGGAAAAATGTCTGTTCATATCTTCTGCCCATTTCTTAACTGGATTATTTATTTTGAGTTGTTGAGTTTCATAAGTTCTTTATAGATTTTGGATACTAACCCTTTATCAGATATGTCATTTGCAAATATCTTCTCCCATTCCATAGGTTGTCTTTCAGTTTTGTTGATTGTTTCCTTCACTGTGCAGATGATTTTTTTTTTTAAGATTTTATTTATTTATTTGACAGAGCGAGAGAGCATAAGCAGGGGGAACAGTAGAGGGAGAGGGAGAAGTGGGGCTTGATCCCAGGACCCAGAGATCATGACCTGAGCTGAAGGCAGACGCTTAACCATCTGAGCCACCCAGGTGCCCCTGTGCAGAAGCTTTTTATCTTGATGAAGTCCCAGTCATTGTTGTTTATATTTGCATTTCCTTGATGACTAATGATGTTGAGTGTTTTTCATGAGCTTATTGACCACTCCCAAATGACCTTTTGCAAATTATATGTTCAAGTCTTTTACCTAGTTTTTGATTGGGTTGTTTGTCCTTTTACCATTAATTTGTAGTATTCCTTTATACAAGTCCTATGTCATATATATGTTTTGTGAATATTGGGTATTTGGGGTCTTCAGTGGCTCCATACACATTTTAGAATTGTTTCTTCTGTTTCTGTGGGGAAAAAAGCCACTGGAAATTTGATAGAGATTTTATTGAATCTATAGGTTTTGGGTAGTATGAATACTGTGATACTAACTCTCCTGATCCATGAACATGGGATATATTTCCATTTATTTGGGTCATCTTCAATTTCTTTTTATCAATGTCATAGTTTTTGGTGTAGAGATCTTTCACTTCCTTGGTTAAACTTGCTACTAAGTATTTTATTGTTTTTGATGCTATTGTAAATGGAATTGTTTTCTTCCCCTTTTTCAGATTGTTTATTGTTAGTGTATAGAAACACAACTTATTTCTGCATGTTGATTTCATATGCTTCAACTTTACTGAACTTGATTATTTTTAACAGTTTCTTGGTGGAGTCTTTAGGATTTTCTATATATAAGATCATATCAGCAAGCAGAGACAATTTTCCTTCTCCCTTTCTGATTTGGATGCCTTTTATTTCTTTTTCTTGCCTGATAGCTCTGGTTAAGATTTCCTATACTGCGTTGAATAGGAGTGGTGAGAGTGGGAACTCTAGTCTTGTTCTTGATCTTAGAGGAAAATTTTCAACCTTTCACCATTGGCTATAATGTTAGCTGTGGGCTTGCATATATCACCATTATTATGTTGAGATATGTTCTCTCTATACCCAATTTGTTGAGAGTTTTTATTAAGAAAGGATGTTGTATTTTGTCAAATGTTTTTCTGCATGTTTTGAGATGATCATATGATTTTACCTTTCATTCTATTAATGTGGTGTATCACATTTATTGATCTGTATATGCTGAACCATCCTTTCATCCAGAAATACATTTCATTTGATCATCATGTATGATCCTTTCAATATGCTGTTGAATTCAGTTTACTAGTATGTTGTTGAGAATTTTCGCATCTATTCATCATCATTTCTTGTAGTGTCCTTTTCTGATTCATATCAGGGTAATGCTGGCCTTATGAAATGAGTTTTGGAGTTTCCTCCTCTTCAGTTTTTTGGAAGAGTTTGAAAAGGATTGTCATTAATTCTTCTTGAAATATTTGATAGAATTTACTAGTGAAGCCATCTATTCCTGGGCTTTTCTTTGATGAAAGATTTGTGCTTACTGATTCAATCCCTGACTCATTATTAGTCTGTCAGATGTTCTACTTCCTCCTGATTTAGTCTTGGTAGATGATATCTTTTTAGTAATTTATTTCTTTCTTCTAGATTGTCAAGTATATTGGTCTATAATTGTTCATAGTAGTCTCTTATGGTCATCTGCTTTTCTGTAGAATTTGTAGTAATGTCTACACTTTCATTTCTGATTTTAGTAGTTTGAGTATTCTTTTTCCTTAATCTAGTTAAAGTTTCACCAATTTTGTTTATCTTTTCAAAAAACAATTCTTAGGTTTGTTCGTCTTTTCTATTATTTTTCTGGTCTCCATTTATTTCTGCTCTGATCTTTGTTATTTCCATTTTTCTGCTACTTTGGGCTTAGCTTGTTCTTCTTTTTCTAGTTCCTTGAAGTATAAAGTTAGGTTGATTACTTTAGATCTTTCTTTTTCCTTAGCATGGGTATTTACCACACTAAATGCCTCTTCTTGAACTAATTTTTTGCATCCCATAAGTTTGTTAGATTGTGTTTTCTTTTCCATTCGTTTCAAGATATTTTTTGAATTTCCTTTTGATTTCATCTTTGATTCATTAGTTGTTCAGTGTGTTGTTTAATGTCCACATATTTGTGAATTTTCCAGTTTTCCTCTTGTTACTGATCTAGTTTTGTACTATTGTGGTCATAAAAGATGTATGATTTCAATATTTTAAAATTTTCTAAGACTTGTTTTTTTTAACCTAACATTTGATCTATCCTGGGGAATGTTCCATGTGTGCTCGAGAAGAATGTGTATTCTGTTGCTGTTGGATGGAATATTGTGTATATGTCTGTTAGGTCCATTTGGTCTAAACTATGGTTCAAGGCCAACTTTCCCTTATTGATTATCTATCTAGATGA
Organism: Halichoerus grypus; assembly: GCF_964656455.1. NCBI lineage: Eukaryota > Metazoa > Chordata > Mammalia > Carnivora > Phocidae > Halichoerus > Halichoerus grypus. The sequence continues at coordinate 93,150,349 of NC_135718.1, read as the reverse complement.
TCTATCCATTGTTGAAAATGGAGTACTGAAGTCCCCTACTATTATTATATTATTGTGTATTGCTCCCTTCAGATCTGTTAGAATTTGCTTAATGTATGGTGCTCTGATGTTGGGAGCATACATATTTACAACTGTTATATCCTCTTGAGGAATTGGCTTCTTTATTATTACATAATTACTTTCTTTGTCTCTTATTAAACTTTTTAACTTATAATCTATTTTGTCTGATGTAAATATAGCTACCCCACTCTATTTTGGTTTCCACTTGCATGAGCTGTCTTTTTCTATCCCTTCACTTTGAGCCTATATATGTCCTTGAAGCTAAAGTGAGTCTTTTATAAGCAGCATATAATGGGGTCTTATTTTTTATACATGCAGCCATTCTATACCTTTTGATTGGAGAATTTAATCCATTTACATTAAAAGTGATTATTGTTAGGTAAGGACTTACCAATTCCATTTTATTAATCATTTCCCTGCTCTTTTGTATTCCTCTGCTCTTTTCTTCCTCTCTTGCTGTCCCTTTGTAAATTAATGATTTTCCACAATGGTATACTTTGATTCCCTTCCCTTTATCTTGTGTGTACCTATGATAGCTGGGTTTTGTTTTGTTTTCTTTTCGCTGTGGTTTCCCTTTGGCTTACTTGAAACATCTGTCTATTTGGGGCTGATAGCAGCTTACCTTCCATCACATACAAAACTCTACCATTTTATTTCCCCACCCCATATTTTATGTTTTTCTGTCACAGTTTACATCTCTTTAAAATTTTTAGTGTATTTTTATGTTTATTTTTTTATTCAAATATAATTAACATACAGTGTTATATTAGCTTCAGGTGTACACTATAATGATTCAATAATTCTATACATTCGCAGTGCTCATCAAGATAAGTGTACTCTTAATGCCCCTCCCCCTGGCAACCATCGGTTTGTTCTCTATATTTAAGAGTCTGGTTTTTGTCTCTTTTTTTTCTTTGCTTGTTTGTTTCTTAAATAGCACATGTGAGTGAAATCATATGATATTTGTCTTTCTCTGACTGACTTATTTCACTTAGCATTATACTCTCTATGTCCACCCATGTTGTTACAAATGGCAAGATTTTATTTCATTTTTATAGCTGAGTACTAATCTGTTATATAAATATACCATATCTATGGATGGACACTTGGGCTGCTTCCATATTCTGGCTATTGTAAATAATACTGCAATAAACATATGGGTGCATATATCTTTTCAAATTAATGATTTCCTTTTCTTTGGGTAAATACCCAGCAGTAGAATTACTGGATGATGTGGTAATTCTATGTTTAAATTTTTTGAGGAACCTCCATTCTTTATCTCAGAAGGGCTGCACCAATTTGCATTCCCATCAACAGTGCATGACACTGTTCCTCCACATCCTAACACTTATTATTTGTTGTGTTTTTTATTCTAGCCATTCTGACAGATGTGAGGCAATATCTCACTTGGTTTTGATTTGCATTTCCCTGATGATTAATGATGTTGAACATCTTTTCATGTCTCCATTGGCCATCCATATGTCTTCTTTGGAAAAATATCTACTTGGGTCCTCTGCTCATTTTTTAACTGGATTATTTCAGTTTTTACGGTGTTGAGTTGTGTAAGTTCTTTGTGTATTTTGGATATTAACCTGTTACTGGATATATACATTGCAGATATCTTCTCTTATTCAGTAGGTTGCCTTATTTTGTTGATGGTTTCCTTTGCTGTGTCAAAGCTTTTTACTTTGATGTAATCTCAATAGTTTAATTTTGCTTTTGTTTCCCCCAACTGAGGAGACATATCTAGGAAAATGTTTCTACTGATGATAAGAAATTACTGCCTGTGTTTTCTTCTAGGAGTTTTATGGTTTCAGATCTCACATTTAGGTCTTTAATCCATTTTGAGTTTATTTTTGTGCATGGTATAAGAAAGTGGTCTGGTTTCATTCTTCTATATGTAGCTGTCCAGTTTCCCCAGCACTGTTTATTGAAAAGACTGTCCTTTCTGCATTGTATATTTTAGCATCTTTTGTCGTAGATTAATTGACCATAAAAGTATGGGTTTATTTCTAGGATGTCAATTCTGTTCTATTGCTCTTTGTGTCTATTTTTGTGCCTATACCATACTGTTTTGATTACTATCACTCTGTAGGATATCTTGAAATCTGAAATTGTGATACCTCCACCTTTGTTGTTCTATCTCAAGATTGCTTTGACTGTTCGGGGTCTTTTGTGGTTCCATACAAATTTTAGGATTATTTGCTCTGGTTCTGTGGAAAATGCTGTTGGTATTTTGATAGTGATTGCATTAAATCTGTAGATTGCTTTGGGTAGTATGGACATTTTAACAATATTGGTTCTCCCAATCCATGAATATGGACTATCTTTCCATTTGTTTGTGTCCTCTTCAATTTCTTTCATCAGTGTTTTACAGTTTTCAGAGCATAGGTCTTTCATCTCCTTGGCTAAGTTTATTCTTAGGTATTTTATTCTTTTTGGTGTAATTATAAATGGGATTATTTTCCTAATTTCTCTTTCTGCTGTTTCATTAGTAGGATATAGAAATGCAACAGATTTCTGTATATTAATTTTGTATCCTGAAAGTTCACTGAATTCACTTATCAGGTCTAGTAGTTTTTGGTGGAGTCTTTAGGATTTACTATATTATAGTGTCATATCGTTGGGAAATATTGATAGTTTTACTTCTTCTTTCCTAATTTGTGTGCCTTTTATTTCTTTTTCTTGTCTGATTGCTGTGGCTAGAACTTCTAGTACTATGTTGAATAAAAACAATGAGAGTGGACATCCTTGTCTTGTTCCTGACCTTGGACCTGACCCTGGAGGGAAAGCTCTCAGTTTTTCGCCATTGAGTATGATGTTAGCTACAGGTTTTTAATATATGACCTTTATTTTGCTGAGGTATGTTCCCTCTAAACCTAGTTTTTATCATGAATGAATGTTATACTTGTCAAATGCTTTTTCTGCATCAGTTGAGATGATGATATGGGTTTTTATCCTTTCTCTTGTTAATGTGATTTGTCATTATTTGTGAATAACGAACCACCTTTGCATCCCAGGAATAAATCCCACTTGATCACGGTGAATGATTATTTAAATGCATTGTTGGATTTGTTTTGCTGATATTTTGTTGATAATTTTTACATCTGTGATCAGAGATATTGGCCTGTAGTTCTCTTTTTTTCTTATAGTGACTTTATCTGTTTTGTTATCAGGGCAATGCTGGCCTCATAGAATGAATTTGGAAGCTTTCCTTCCTTTTCTATTTTTTGGAATAGTTTGAGAAGAATAGGTATTACTTCTTCTTTAAATGTTTGGTAGAATTTACCTGTGAAGCTATCTGTTTGTGGACTTTTGTTTTTTGGAGGGTAGTTTTCTGATTACCAATTCAATTACATTGCTAGTAATCAGTCTGTTGAAATTGTCTATCTTTTCTTGATTCAGTTTTGGAAGGGTTATGTTTCTAGGAATTTATCCATTCCTTCTAGATTGTACAATTTGTTGGCATGTAATTTTTCATAATGTTCTCTTATAATTGTTTGTATTTCTATGATGTTGATCTTTCTCCTCTTTTATTTCTGATTTTCAGTTCTCTTTCTCTCTCTCTCTCTCAATCTCTCTCCCTCAATCTCTCTCTCTCCCTCAATCTCTTTCTCTCTGTATGTGTGTGTGTCTGTCTGTCTCTCTCTCTCTCTTTTTGATGAGTCCAGCTAAAGGTTTGTCAATTTGGTTGATCTTTTCAAAGAACCGGCTCCTGGTTTTATTGATCCATTCTATTGTGGGTTTTTTTTTTTTTTTTTTTTTTGGTCTTGATTTCATTTAATTCTGCTCTAATCTTTATTATTTTTCTTTCTTCTACTGGCTTTGGGCTTTGTTCTTTTTCTAGCTCCCTTAAGTGTAAGGTTAGCTTGTTTATTTGGGATCTCTCGTATTTTTGAGTTAGGCCTTTATTAGAACGGCTTTTGCTGCATCTCAAAGATTTTGGACCATTGTGTTTTCATTTTTATTCATCTCCTTGTATTTTTTTATTTCCTCTTTGATTTCTTCCTTGAACCATTTATTTATTGTTCACTAGAATGTTATTTAGCCTCCATGTATTTGTGTCCTTTTCAGATCTTTTCTTGTGATTCATTTCTAGTTTCATACATACCATTGTGTCCAGGAAAAATGCATGATATGATTTCAGTCTTTTTTAATTTATTGGGACTTGTTTTTCTGTCTAACATGTGATCGATTTTGTAAAATGTGTAATGGGCTCTTGAAAAGAATGGGTATTCTGCTGCTTTTAAATGGAATGTTCTGAATATCTGTTAGGTCCATCTGGTTTAAAGTGTAATTCAAAGCCACTGTTTCCTTGTTGATTTTCTGTCTCTATGATCTATCCATTGAAATGAGGTGTTAAGGTCCCCTACTGTTATTGTGTTACTGTCAATTTCATCCTTTATGTCTTAATAGTTGCTTTATATATTTAGGTGCTCCCATATTGGGTGCATAAATATTTACAGTTGTTATGTCCTCTTGTTGCATTGTTCCCTCTATCATTATGCCATGTCCTTCTTTCTCTCTTGTTAGTCTTTGGGGTTTTTTTGTTTGTTTGTTTGTTTGTTTGTTTGTTTTTAGATTTTATTTATTTATTTGACAGAGAGAGAGAGCACAAACAGGGGGAGCGGCAGGCAGAGGGAGAGGGAGAAGCAGGCTCCCCACCAAGCAGGGAGCCTGAGGCGGGACTTGATCCCAGGACCCTGGGATCATGGCCTGAGCCAAAGGTAGACATTTAACTGACTGAGCCACCCAGGTGCCCCTTGTTAGTCTTGGTTTTAAAGTCTATTTCGTTTGATGTAAATATTGCCACCTCAGCTTTCTTTTCACTTCCATTTGCATGATAAATGTTTTTCTATCCCTTCACTTTCAATCTGCATGTGTCTAGAGTTCTGAAGTGAGTCTATTGTAGGTAGCATATAGATACATCTTACTTTTAATCTGTTCAGTCACCCTATGTCTTTTGACACAAACGATTGGAGCACTTACTTTTTTTACATTTAAATAACCACTGTTAGGTGTGTACTTATTGCCATCTTGTTATTTGTTTTATGGTTGTTTTTGTAGTTCCTCTTGGTTCCTTTCTTTTTCTTTTGCTCAATTCCCCTGTATTTTGATGGCTTTCTTCAGTGATATGCTTGGATTCCTTTCTCTTTATTTATTGTGTATTTATTAAGGGTTTTTGATTTGTGGTTGCCATTAGGTTCACCAGAACCAGGCACGTCAGGGGTGTCTCCCATGTGGGTTTTGTATGCCCTACTGTTGTGGCTACTGCTGTGGCTAAGTCACATTTGCCTTCAGTCCAGTCAGCTGCATTGGCTCACTTTTGCCTTTTGTGGGTGCACCTGGTGGGATTTAGTGCCTGTGCTATTAAGGGACCAATCTGGAGCCACTATGCGCTTGCAGTTCGGCAGTTTCAGAAGTCAGAGCAGATGCCTGTCCTCAGCTGCAGTCTCACCAACCTACAGGGCACCCTCCCTGCCTTGTCCCAAAAGGCCTTCATTGGTGGGTGGATCTGGCAGTTAGACCAGATGCCTGCCCCCATTCCATTTGCTGGGGCTGCGCTTGCACCAACCTGCAGGGTGATCTCCCTGCCTATGCCTTGGGAGGCTTTAGTTGGTTGGTGGAGTTGGCAGTGAGACTCAAAAGTTGCCCCCAGTCTGTCTGCGTGTGCTACAGTCACATTGAACTGTAGGGCTTTCTTCCTGTGCTGTCCCTGAGAGTTTTTTGTTGCTGAGTAAGGTCATAGTCAGACCAGATGCCTGCCCCAAGTATGTATGCTGGAACTGCAGTGACACCGACCAGCAGGGAACTCACTCTACACTGCCAGCTACAAGGTTCAGCTGCTGGGACTATGGGAACACTGGTGTGTGTGTGTGTGTGTGTGTTTGTGTGTGTGTGTGTGTGTGTGTGTGTGTGTGTGTGTGTGTGTTTGGTTATCTTCCCCTCTCTGCAAGGCTGGAGTCACTTTGGAGAGCCACTTGTCCCTGCCAAGACTACTTTTGCAAGTAGTAGGGATGTGGCAGGAGCTACTTTGAAGGGACACCTGCTAAGTGGGGTAGGTTGGATGGGGTGGACACGCAGGAGAGCGTGGAGGCGGAGCATGCAGTGTTGGCAAGATATGTGGATTGTGTTCATGCCATTTCCCACAAGTTTCAGCTGTCCAGGCTGGCAGGGGGCAGAGAAATGGTGCCTGCCACCTCTTTTGTTCTTGGAGAAGTCTCCTGAAGATTCTCCCTGCTGCTCCAGCACACATTCTGAGATTAGTAAATAAATCTACACCTCAGTAAATAAATCTGCCATATACCTCAGGCCCTTTCCAAATTGCTGCTTCTATGCTATATTGTGGCTGGGTTATTTATTATGCTGACTTTTTAAGGGTGGGGATTCAGTTTCCTATTGCCCTCTGGATCTCCTGGAGCTAAGCCCACTGATTTTTATAGTATTCAGAATTAAGCCCTATTGATTATAAAAACTCATGAAATTGAGCCCCACCAGTTTTTAGGGCCAAATATCATGGTTACTCGTCTTCCCAGTTTGGGTCCCCAATACCTGGGGTGCCTGGTGTGGAGTCTGATGCTCTTGCTTCTCCATGCTTGTGATGTTCCTCCCGTTTGTGGTTAATCTCACCAGAGTGTTGGGTTCCCAACCATGTTTCTGCCCCTTCTACCCTTTTCAGTGTGGCCTCCTCTCTGTGATTAACTGTGGAAAGTCTGTTCTGCTAGTCTTTGGGTCGCTTTCTGTATTAGTTGCACTCATATGGCTGTTAATGTCAGTGTTTCTGTGGGATTTAGTGAGCTCAGGATCCTCCAACTCTGCCATCTTCCCAGAACTCTACATCTCTTTATGTTGTGAATCTGTTACCAAATTATTTTAGCTATAACTGTTTTTAATAATTTTGTCCTTTAACATTTATACTAAAGGTAAGTGGCTAACACACCACCTTGTTACAATATTAACTTATTCAGAATCTCATCATATACTTACCTTTACTAGTGTGTTATGTATTTTCATGTTTTCTTTTTACTTATTAGAAGCCTTTTATTTTGGCTTAAAGAACTGTTTCAGCATTTCTTGTAAGGAAATTCTAGTAGTGATAAACCCCCTCAACTTTTATTTGTTTGGGAAAGTCTTCATCTTGCCTTCATTTCCAAAGGAAAGATTTACTGGTAAAGTGTTCTTGGTTGACAATTTTTTCTTTTAGCACTTTGAATATTTTATCTCACACTCTCCTGACCTGTAAGGTTTCTGCTGAGAAATCAACTGTTCACCTAAGGGGGATTCCTTTGTATGAGAGGATTTTTTTTTTTTTCTCCTGCTGCTTTAAAAACTCCCTTCTTATCTTTGGTTTTAGACAGTTTTATTATAATGGTTGTGGAGAAGATCATTTTAGATTGTAATTTTGGGGTGACAGCTTTATGAACTTGAATATCAAATATCAAATCTTTCCCTAGGTTTAGGAAGTTCTCAGCCATTTTATCTTTAAGTTTCTAAGTTTCTCCTTTACTCTTTCTAGGACCCCAGTGATACATAGATTGTTTCTCTTAATGGTATCCCATAAGTCTCACAGGCTTTGGTCATTCCTTTTTATTTTTTTATTTTTTATTTTCTGAACTGGGTAATTACAAATGATCTGCCTTTGAGTTCACTGATTCTTTCTTCTGTTTGATCCAGGCTTCTGTTGGAGCTCTCCTGTAAATTCTTCAATGTAGTCATTGTATTCCTTAGCTCCAAAATTTCTGTGTTTTTTTTTTTAATGTTTTCTATCTTTGAAATTCTCATTTTGTTCTTCTATTGTTTTTCTGATTTCATTAAATTGTTGATCTTTGTTCTCTTGTAGCTCTCTGGGCATCTTTAGAACCATTGTTTTGATTCCTTTTTAGGGTATTTATCTCCATTTTGGGGGCTTCATTACTGGAATATACTGTGTGCCTTTGGTGGTGTCAAGATTCCCTGATTCTTCATGTTCCCTTTAGCCTCACATAAGTATCTACATATTTGAAGAAGCAGTCACCTCTTCCAAATTTTGGAAGACTAACTTTGCTAAGGAAAACCTTTACCTTGGGGTAGAGTGTGCTATGACCCCAGGTCTCATGATGTAAGGCACCTCAGGGGCATGTGGCATCTTTGGGTTCAGGGAGGCATGATGTCTCATTAGCTCAGGCCACTGGAGTCCATAACATCAACAGCTGTGTGGTATCGGGCAAGTGCTGTGTAGTGTCCATAGTCACTGCAAGGGCTGTTAGGGTTCTAAGCAGCTCCTCCAGGTCCAGTGACTAGGGACCAGAGCAGGAAGTCATAGTGGCCCAAGCCAGTGGTGTGCACATACTCAGTTGTGGGGGCCTGCTGTAGTTTTCAGTGTACTGGCAGAGGTCAGTTTCAGACACACACATAGTGTTGAGGGCAAGGGCCAGGCTGAATGCAGGCACACTAGCAGCTATAGGAGCCCTGACTGTGATGTCTCACCATAGATGCAAGAACAGCAATGGAGGCCAGTGATAGTAGACTGGGCCATGTCTGGGCTCACAAACAGCTTTGAGAGCCTTGGCCATTGGGATATATTCCCATTGCTGCGGGGTCTTGCCACAGACATGCTCATGGTAGCAGAGCAAGTAATGGAAGTCGGGCTGGGGGGCCTATAGGTACACATTTGGAGAAGCTAGCCCCAAGCACCCACAAGGGGGTGGAGGTCAGCTGTGGGGTTCTGGGCTGCATCTTGCACTTGCACAGCTGCAGAGGCTGGGGCTAGCTGCCTGTGTGGATCCCATTCTCTGACAGGAGTGAGGGGAGGGGAATGGGAAGGGACACAGGCAGCTGGCATCTGCAAATGCATAAACCTGTGGGGTAAAAACTAGTGAAATCTGCAGGGGTCCATGGTGACTATACTGATCAATTGTTTCTTCTGTGGTGAAAGCTGCCAGGTCCTCTCTAAAGAGCAGGTCACTGGGAACCCTGGTTGCTCCTACTGTGTGGCTGATACTGGTAACCCCTGCCCTTCTTCCTTGTTCCTAGTCATCTCTATACATCTTAGGTTTGCTGGTCCCTGGGTGGGGTGAAACAAAAGCAGGTCCTTCATGCAATACCCAGAAAGACTGGGGAAGCTGGTCCCTCTCCCTGCGTTCCCTTTTCTGGAGAAGGGAATTCTCTAGCTGGTGGTTTCCCTCTTGGCGCTGAGCAGTGCCAGCTCAGTAGATGGGGGGATATGGAAAAAATGAAGCATTCTTCCTTCCTCTTTTGTGCAGTTGTTCTTGGGTTTTTGTTCCACTATGTTGAAGTTTCTTAAGTTGACTCTTGAGCGCTCCAGAACTGTTTGTTTGTAGATAGCTGTCTAATTATTGATTTTTGTGGGGGCACAGAGGCTGGCTTCTCTACTGCACCATCTTGGTGACATCAGCTTCTTCTATTTCTATGATGATCCTTTCCCAGTTTCTTTCTTTGGCTTTTTATGATCTGTCCTTACCTTAAATGTTAGCTCCATTCAGGTTTCTTTCCTTGACCCTCTTATTCTACACTTCAGTCTGTGTACCAATTCAAGGACGCCAAGCAAACTGATAAAGATCCAACAGAATGTTGCTAATCATCCATGGGAATCAAGGTTATTACTTTAACATCAGCTGATACTATCTCTCTACAAGGTTACTTTTTATAAGCTTTTTAGTATTAATACTAAATAAAGCTTTCTCATATTATCAGTACATTTCTCCTTTTGCCTTTAAATATTCCTTTCCAGATAAGTAATTCAGTTTTCACTTCTGTTCTTATTTCCTGCACCTCTGGCAAGTAGCATAACACAGGGCAGACATACCAGCCCTGGAGCTATGGATCTTTTTGATCAACTTAGTACTTTGTGAACTCTTAGCACATTTGCCTATCAAGATTTATAGTACTGGGGCACCTGGGTGGCTCGGTCGGTTAAGCATCTGCCTTTGGCTCAGGTCATGATCCCAGGGTCCTGGGATCAAGCCCAACATCGGGCTCCCCCTGCTCTGTGGAGAGCCTGCTTCTCCCTGTCCCTCTGCCTGCCACTCCCCCTGCTTGTGAGCGCTCTCTCTCTCTCTCTCTCTCTGTCAAATAAAAAAAAATCTTAAAAAAAGATTTATAGTACTTATTTTCATTTTTTTTCTAAAATCAGGTTGAATGTATGAAATTTTGTTTTCCTTATATGGGTCTCAGACATTCACTGCATACATATTTACTGGTTCCTGAAATATCTTCATTTGTTTTACATATAATAATGTACTGGGCATTGTGCAGCAATCGGCCAATAAAAGAGTCCTGAGGCATTGACTTTTATGGATTATATGATAAAGAAAATATAGATATCTTTAAATGAAAAAAAAAATCACTTTCTAAAAAACATGCACCTTAACATACAAATGAATGTTGTCCCTTTCAGAAAATTTACATTGACAGGCTGATTAATAAAGGATTTGCATTGCTAATTTTTTTTTTTTTTTTAAGATTTTATTTATTTATTTGAGAGAGAGAGAATGAGAGACAGAGAGCATGAGAGGGAGGAGGGTCAGAGGGAGAAGCAGACTCCCTGCCGAGCAGGGAGCCCGATGCGGGACTCGATCCCAAGACTCCAGGATCATGACCTGAGCCGAAGGCAGTCGCTTAACCAACTGAGCCACCCAGGCGCCCTGCATTGCTAATTAATGAACTTGTATTTGACATAAATTACAGCATGTAAACACTACAGGTTTTCTTAGGCAAAATGATCATGTCACATTTTTAAAGATTAATACTCATGCAACTTTAGCTATATGAACTTGTAGTATTGTTAAGGCAGAATGCAGATTCAAGCCTCTCAGCCCTTTGACACATGATGACATGTGAGAATCAATAGTTCTGTTTAATTATAGACATATGTAGCTTTTTTAACATTTAGTATTTGTTTATATATCTGTAATAGAATATAAGGAGAATATGGAAGAACTTAGGAATATGTATATTGAAAGTGGAATATTCAAACTAATATTTAGTGTGCTGTTTACTAAAATATGATTCCTCTTTTTCCCAACAGAAATTTCTTTCACAATTTAACCCAGGTAAAAGTTTTTTAAAAATTTTATATATCCTTCCTATATCACTACTATCTTATTTACCTCTAATCTTTCATGTTTCCCAGAAGGAGAATTTTCCAAACTAATTTTTCAACAAAATTTGCTTAGAGTGCAGTGATATTTTAGATATGGTTTGAGGACCCCTAGAGCTCCACAGACCTTTTCAGGAGTTCCATGAGGTCTATCCTTTTCCAACCACATATCTGTGTGAGGGTAGATTTTCTCCACATGCTTCCACCAAAATAACATATACAAAACAGCTTGAATGTAAGAGCACAGATGATAATTCAGCTTTCTCCTATTAAGACAGATATTAAAGACATTTTGTAATGTAAAATGTAAAACAATTTTTCTAATTTTTTTTGTTTTGGAAAATAGTTATTTTTCATAAAAATATATATCATGTTAACATTTATTGGTTTATTATAGTTTTTAAAATAAATTAATAAATATCTTCAAATCTTCTCAGTTTTAATTTGTTACATGGTAACAGGGTAAATATTGATAGATCTAACCCACATAAAACAAAAGCTCTGTGAGATTCTCAATAATTTTTAAGGCTATGAAGGGGTCTTGAGATCAAAAGGTTTTAACATCTGGTCCACAGACTCTTAACTATAGGAAACAAACTGAGGGTTGCTGGAGGGGAGGTGGATGGGGGGATGGGGTAATTGGTTGACAGGTATTAAGGAGGTGATGTGATGTGGGTGTGATGAAGGTGATGTGATGAGCACTAAGTGTTATACACAACTGATGAATTATTGAACTCTACATGTGAAACTAATGATGTACTATATGTTGGCTAATTGAATTTAAATTTAAAAAAAATCTGGTCCAAGGATGGAAGATGGCAGTGGAGTAGGAGGACCCTAGGCTTGCCTCTTTCCATGAATACAACTAGATACTATCAAATTATTCTAAATGCACCAGAAGTTGACCTGAAGACTAGCAGAATAAACTCCAGAACTACAGGTAGAAAAGAAGCCACACTGAAGAAGGTAGGAAGTGCAGAGATGCAGTTTGGGAGAGAAACAGATCATGGCCACTGTGGAAGGGAGGGAAGGGTGAGAGATAGACTAGCACAGAGGGGAGCACACAGGAAAAATGAATCCCCATACCAGTTGGCTTGGAAAGTGAGAGGGGCTGAATTTTGTGAGTTCTTGCAACCAGTGGGGTTTAAAGCCTGGAGTTTTGAAAGTCAGTGAGCTTGACTGGGATACAGCCCAGGGGGTACTGCACTGCTCTTGGGGAGAAGTCAGGCAAAGAACTAGCAGACATACAGCATGGAAACAGTGATTGGAAGAGCACCTGCAGCACACATTGGGAAGGTTACTCGCTCATTTATGAGTCCCAGAGAGGCAGCATTCATGGAGAGACACCTCTGGGAACAAAAGAATTGGCCAGAACCACTTCCCTCCCCTGACCCTCAGCACAAGCACAGGGCTCCCTGCAGGAACCAGTGCAGTGCCGACATTCGCTAACTAACTTGTGTATACCAAACCCAACCCCTGATACACACTCCAGTGGAACCACCCATTTGAACCATACTTGCCCAGTCCCAGTGCAGCAGGCCACCTCCCCTAGAAGACCGCCCAAACAGCCCCTGCTCACACCACACATCCCACTGTGGGAGTTTTGCAAAGCCTCTGTTCTGCCAGCAGTGGCAACAGATTCATATCACAATCAGACCAAAGCATACCTGGTTAAAACATGCCATGTTAAAGCCAGGGACCAAACACTGCCTACAACAGGCAAAGAGAGACTCTGCAGATAACTGGCCTGAAGGATAAAGCAGCCAGGACAAAACAGCAGAGTACAGGCAACACACATTGGAGACATTCCCAGAAGCACCAGGTCCTGGGGAACAGGGGACAGTATATGGCAGGGCACTACAGGACCTCTTCTTCATAAGGCCATTACCCTCAAGAACAGGAGACATAGCTAATGTTCCTAACACAGAGATGTAGACAAAATGAGAAGACAGAGAAATTTATCTCAAATGAAAGAACAGGACAAGGCCACAGCCAGAGATCTAAGTGAAACAGATATAAGTAACATGCCTTAGTAGAGAATTTAAAGCATTGATCATAAGGATACTCACTGGACCTGAGAAGAGTAGAAGACATGAGTGAGACCCTTAACACAGAGGTAAGGAATAATATAGCAGAGATAAAGGACACAATAAAGAAAATGAGAAACATGCTTCGTGGAATGAACAGAGGTTGGAAGAAGGAGAGGAATGAACTAGTAACCCAGAAGAAAGAATGATGTGAAATAATCAAACTGAACATGAGATAAAAAAGAATTATGCAAAACAAGAATAGAGTTAGGGAACTCAGTGACTCCATAAAACATAATAACATTCATATTATAGAAATCCCAGGAGAAGAAGAGAGAGAAAAGGGGTCAGAAAATTTATTTGAAGAAATAATAGCTGAAAACTTCCCTAATCTGGGGAAATAAACAGATATCCAGATCCAGGAGACACAGAGAACCCTGATCAATATCAACAAAAGCAGACACACACCAAGACATATTGTAATTAAATTGGCAAAATATAGTGATAAAGAAAAAATATTTAAAGCAGCAAGACAAAAGAAGAAAGTAACTTACCAGGGAAAATCGATAAGGCTAGCAGGAGATTTTTCAACAGAAATGTTCCAAGCCAGATGGAAGTGGTATGATACACTCAAAGTGCTGAATGGGAAAAATCTGCAGTTGAGAATACCCTATCCAGCAAGGTTATCATTCAGAAAAGGAGAAGAGATAAAGAATTTCCCAGACAAGCAAAAACTAAAGGAGTTCACTATCACTAAACCAGCCCTGCATGAAATATTAAAGGGGACAGTTTGGGTGGAAAGGAAAGGCCAAAAGTGACAGTATAAAGGTAGGAATCACAAAAGCAGTAAAAATGAATATTTCTGTAAAAAAAAACAGTCAAGGAATTCACAAAAGTATGTGAAATATAACAACATATATTGAAAATGTGGGGAGGAAGAGAGTAAAGAATGGGTTCAAACTTTAATGACCATGAACTTAATATAGATTGTTACATGAAGAAGAGGTTTTATATAAACCTGATGGAAACCAGAAATCAAAAACCACTAATAAATATACAAAGAATAAAGAGAAAGAAATCCAAACATATCACTAAAGAAAATCAGCAAACCCTGAAAAAGAGAAAGGAAAGAATCAGAGAAAATCTGACTGCAAAACTCATTTCCATAACCCAGAGTGTATTAAGATTCTCATAGAAAACAAACCCTCTGAAAATAACCTCAAAGTAAAAGGTATAAACCACACACACACACACAAAAAAAAACCAGTCTGGAATAGATAACATAAAAATGGAGAAAGTTCGTACTATTGAAAGCTAGAAATGAGAACCATCTGAAAGACTACTAAATCCATATTTAAAGTATTCAAAGGAATAACAGAAGGAATTGAAATAAAAAAACAATTATATAGCATTCAGAAATTGAAAAACCTCTCACTAAAATGTCTTGAAATGAAAAAATAGGCATCTAAAAATAAAAGTTCAGTAGCAGTTTCAATAGAAGACCAGACACAGTTGAGAAAATTACAGAATCAGTGATTTGGAATAGGAATCATGCAGAATGCAGTGCATAAAAATGAAGATATGGAAAATATCTAAAGAGTTAAGAGGCATAGAGGATAGACGGAGACAGTTTATCATACTGCATATATCATGTCATATAATAGGAGTTCCAAAAAGGGAATAAAATGAATTGGACATAATACCGAAAGAGATGATCATGGAGAATTCTTCACAATTGAAGACATGAATACTCAGATATGTGTATCTGAGTAATGGTGAACAAATGAACTATATAATATGCTAATAAATTTAAATAAACATTGACAATCAAAACTTTTCAATAATGTTTTTTTTAAAAACAAAATAAAATTAAAAAGCTAGCCAATAAAGAGTGAAAATGAAGGGGGATTTGGGTTTGAAATTATTTAAGGTCCTTACAAGCATTCAGGATAGGGATACTGGATTAACTTTAGCCTACAGTAAATATGCATGTAAAATGTAAGACTATCCATTAAAGTAATAGAAATAAATATGTAATTTCTAAAATTTCTAAAAAGTAGAGTTCTGGAAGAAGAAATTTTAAAATGCTAACAGTTTAGTAGAAGGTAATGAAACACGAAATAAAGAAAAAATAAGCATAGAATATAGGGACACAAAAATAAGATTTTCAAAATCATTTAAATTAAATTAGTAATCAAAATTGTGATTGGATTAAATTCACCCATTAAATGACAGAAACTCCAGAAATCTGATTTTAATAAAAGTTACATAGTTAAAGAGTAACAAAAAATTTGGAAAGAAAATGATGCAAACAGGCTAATACTATCAAAAGGAAACTGGGGAGGGGCCCCAGTGGCTCAGTTGGTTGGGCGTCTGCCTTCGTTTCTGGTCATGATCTCAGGATCGAGTCCCACGTTGGGCTCTCTGCTCAGGGGGGTGCCTGCTTCTCCTTCTTGCTCTGCCTGCTTATCCCCCTGCTTGTGCTCTCTCTCTCTGTATCAAATAAATAAATAAAATGTTTTCTAAAAAAGGAAACTGGAGTGACGATATGAATGTCAAATAAAAGATACGTGAAGCCCAAAAACTTTCAAAGACATGAAGAGGGAAATTATTTCATGATAATAAAAAAATCTACAAAGAGGGTAATAATGATATCATCTGTGCTTAACAATGTAGTCTCACCTGATCATAAAGAAGATAGAAAGTTCCCTCAATTTATTTCCTGAATCCAACACTACTTTAAAACCAAAAGCGGGCAAACAGAAAGTTAGGAAGGGAGGGAGGGAAGTGTAGACAAATATGCTTGTATATATAGGTGCAAAAATTCTACACAAATATTAGCAAATGGAATCCAGCAATATATTAAAAGAATACATTGAAAAGGGCCAGTATCTTCCAGAATGCAACATTGGTTCGATACCAAGAAAGCTGACAACAATATTCATTCCATCAACACAATAAAGATGAAAATAAATGATCACATAGTAAATTTAAAAATTGAATAAACATTCCTAATGAAAACACCAAGCAAAATAAGTTTAGAAGGGAACCACTTGATTTTAATAAAAAACATTGACTTTTCAAATAACTATAAATAATTATTATAAATTATAAAATACTTCTGATTCAACTAAAATCAGGAACTGGACAGATGTGCTCAGTATCATCATTATTATTTAACATTGTCTTGAACATAATAGTGTAAGTAATAAGACACAAAAAAGTACAATATTACAAATTTATAATAGCAATAAAGACTATAAAATATAAATAAATTCAACAAGAAAGACACAGAACCTGTAGCAAGAGCCACTCTCAAATTTTGTTGAATGAGGGACACTGGGTGATGTATGGAACTATTGAATTACTATATCGTACACCTGTAGAATGTTATTCAGGCCTTATAAGAGTTGACACTGCAGAATTTCAATGATGTATATACTTGCATGAGAAAGAGAATATTGGAAGTGTGTATAATATGACTCAATTTTGTTTTTAAAACCCTTAAAATGCCTCTTTTTAAAAATAAATAAATGTAAATATGTATTTCTGTACATGTCTGCAAACATATAGTGTGGAGAAAAATAAGGAAGGATACATACTAGTTGTTTAAATCAAGTTACATAGATTGAGAGAGGCTTAATAGGTAAAGGGAATATAAAGGTGAAATAAAACCCTGCTATAAAAAGCATGGAAGGAAGGAAGGAAAGAAGGGAGGGAGGGCAGAAATATATAAGGACAATATAGAATTAAGGCAAACAGGTGAAATAGGATAAGTAGGAATGTCATATAATTATAAAAGGAATAAAATCTTCATATATGTGTATATGTGTGTGTGTAAAACCACCTAACCAAAACACAGATCAAGATACAAAACATATAGATGTAGAAGTTCTTAAAGAACTTCCCCAAATTAATAAATAAAAGACTAACAACCCAATAGAAAAATGGAAAATAGGTAAAGGAAATGAACAAATAGTTCACAAGACAGGAAATACAAGTGGAACTTGAACATATGGAAAGATGCTCAAATTTTTTTTATAATAAAAGAGAGTCAGGTTAAAACTGCATCAAAGTACCATTTTTCACCCATCAGACTGGCAAATTATAAATGTGACAACACACTATGCTGGGAAGGCTGTGAGGAAAGAAGAAATCTCATACACTGCTGGCGTGACAGTATGAGTGGAGCTGCTATGAGAACAATTTAGCAGTATCTATGAAAATTACAAGTGCATATACTTTATGCCTCAACAGTTACACTTTTAGGTATAGTCCAAGGTACAAAATAATACATATGCAAATTTGCTCACTATAGCATTGATCATAATGGCAAAGGATTGAGAACGGATTTTTTTTTAATTTTTTATTGTTATGTTAATCACCATACATTACATCATTAGTTTTAGATGTAGTGTCCCATGATTCATTGTTGGTGCATAACACCCAGTGCTCCATGCAGAACGTGCCCTCTTTAATACCCATCACCAGGCTAACCCATCCTCCCACCCCCCTCCCCTCTAGAACCCTCAGCCTGTTTTTCAGAGTCCATCATCTCTCATGGAGAACGAATGTTTATTAGTAAGTTACTAGTTACTTATGATTCCTCCGTAATTTGGAATAATAAGCAGTAGAAAAATTAATGAGAATATGTAAAGATCTCTAAAATATAACTTTAAGTGAAGAATATAATGTTTGAAAAATGTGTTTAGCATACTTACATTTATATACAAAGAAAAAATAACGTCTTAGTTATGCACAAAAATTTTACAGAAATATAAACAAGAAAACTTACTAGTAGTAGATACTTGGTGGGGTGCAGATGGAGTACAGAGTGGGAGAGACAATTTTCACTTTATTTTTAATATAATTTTTTTAACTATGTGAATAAATTGTCTATTCAAGAAAAAAATTAACAAGAAAGAAAAAAAATTAGATCTGCATCTATTGAAATGGCCATGGCGTCTAAGTAACAAAGGCGAGTTAGGGATAACATGCATCATGTGATTTCATTTTTGTAAAAAGTGCAGGGGTGAGGGGTTGCTGTGTCTAATTATGATTGTAGAGAAAGAGACATACACATTCACACAGAGTTTTAAAATTAGTTACCGCAGGAGTGTAGACAGATCTTAACTCTTCCTTCATAGGTCTTTGGTCTATTTCACTTGTTAAAAACACATAACACTTTTGATATTTTTAATGGGATAATCAAAAAATTTTAAATTAATAAAAACATTTTTATGGTTGTGTTTTGCCACAAAAATGAAATTTGTCCAAAATGTAAAGAAATGCAAACACTTTTTATTTTGTAGGTTGCTGTTATATGGATATATGATCCAGAAAATGCAGACCCCAATGAGTTGCTGTGGAATGCAAATGAACCTTCACTAGTAGGTGGAAACATTGCTATTATCACAAATAAAATAATATGCTGTTTCCTTTTTAAGGGCTCTGAATAATATATTTTAAGCATTCCAGAACTAACTAAATACACCTTAATTGTCCATTATCTTTAGCCATTGTAGTGATTTTGAGCTACTGCTCAATCTCCACAGTTATAAATCTTTCTCTTGAATTCTACTGAGCATTGTCTGTAATTTCTATGAACTGCATTATTCATGAAGATGCTAACCTTCAAAGTGCTTTAAAGATATTCCTGTGCATCTATCGTAAAACCATCCTTCAAAAATCTGTCCAGTCCCTTACTGAATCCTTTACCACTTGGAGACTAGTGAATTTCCTAAAGGTGCAGCGCAGCGGATAAATACAGATTTTCAATTTATGGTGGCTTGACTTATAGTTTTTCAACTTTACCATAGTGCGAAAGTGATATGCATTCTATAGAAACTGTACTCTGAACTTGGGCCTTTTTTTCCCCAGACTAGCGGACTAGCAATATGTGGTATGATACCATCGCGTGACGCTGGGGGGCAGCAGTGATCACAAGAGTAAATCAGTACACTTAAACTCTTCTGAACCCATACAACCGTTGTTTTCACTTTCAGTACAGTATTCAATGATTCACAGGAGATATTTAACAATTTATCATAAAATAGACCTTGTGTTAGATGATTTTGCCTAACTGTAGGCTAATGTAAGTGTTTTGAGCACATTTAAGGTAGGCTACGCTAAGCTATGGTGTTTGGTAGGTTGGGCGCATTGAATGCATTTTTGACATATCCCATTATAATTCAAGGAATATATGTAAGTCTATTCTCTTATTTGTTACAAATTTACCTCTTTCAAGATTTAAGTTCTGTCTTCTGTTACAATTAAAGTGTATTGAAGAGAAATATAAAATGAGCAGTTTTAATCTCATATGACTAATGAGTGAAGATCTGATTTTTGAAAAGCATGTTACATGCCTCTTGGTAATGAAATTCACAAGAGATGGACTGATAAAGCAGAATGACAACCTATCAATTAACTGTTTTATTTGGAAGTGGCTTTAGAGGGAATAAAATTAATCAATTGTAATTAAACACTTTAAGCATTACTGTTACTTAATTTCTAATCTTTCTAAGTGAAAATATGTGCATTTTAACATTATTTTGTCCATGCATACCTAATACTTTGCTTTTTTTAAATTTCATGTTTATTCACTACCATGTCATTCCCATAAAACCTTTCTATGCTCTTGGTTACCAACAGCAGACTCTTGACTCTTAACATGGCACACAAAGCCCTGGAATATTCTGTCTCTGCCACCCTTCTCTGGCCTCAGCTCTCCACGTGTCCTACCTCCAGCAACAGCACTCTGCTGTTTCCTTGCACACACCTGCTGTTCCATGGCTCTGAGTCTTTGCTTATGCTGTTCCCTCTATGGTAACTGCTCATTCCCTATGTTCATCTTCTCATGTTTTCCGTCTCGAGTCAGGTATCACTGCCCTCTAAGATGCTTGCCTTGACCAAATCAGGATTTTTTCATATGAGTAGTTTGAGGGCATTATTTTAATGCTACAGTTTTGATAAATCATCAACAAAACAGCTCTGGTAAAATAAATGTAAATTCTCTGTTTGCGTTTTTATCAGCCAACATGTAATGTGACTGACAGGCATTCAAATCATAATCCCACCCTTTACTCTTCATTCTCTTCCTGAACCACCTCTGACTTTGAACTCTAAATATTCCCTTATCTTTAACTCATTCCTGTGTTTTATTACCTCTTTGAAACTCAACCCATCCCTGTCTCTCATTAACTTCCTCTATGAGCCTTACCCTATGCCCAGCACCCACACCAGGGAAAAGAGGACCAACCGTCGGGTATAGCTCAGGGGTAGGGTACAGAATAACTTACTGGTACAATTTAGTTAAAAAGTATTAAAAAGTTCAGGGTTTTATTTTGAGGTTTTTTCTTGACCATTTTAACTGTGAATTACATCATAAAGAAAAAAGCATAAAAGTTTAGGATACAGTTTAATGAATAATAATTAGCCATATAACCACTATCAAGAAGTAAAACACTAAAAATAGTACAGAAGGTCGCCATATGTGCCACCTGCATGGACATAATTTCTCCCTCCATCTTAGAAGTACTTGATGGATATAATCCCTTTGTTCCCTCTAAAGGTAACCATTATTCTGAATTTTACAGTAATAATTGCTCTGCTTTTATTTTTATTTTGCCTCATGATTCCTAAACAATGCAGTTTAGTAGGTTTTGGGTTTATTTTTCTGCTTTATATAAATGGAATCATGTTTTATATACACTGTGCATATTCCTTTTTGGGGGATCTACTTTATATAAGATTTATTTGTGTTATAATGTACCTATAGTTTATTCATTTTTGTTCCTGTATGACATTTCATCATTTCAACATACTATACATTTTTTATCCATTCTGCCATTGATGAATTTTGGGTTGGTTTATGTTTTGTTTTGTTTTGTTTGTAATGAGTGTTGGTTTCTTTTTGTTCAGCTTTATTGAGATGCAAATGATATATAATATTGTATAAGTTTAGATGTACACTGCTGATTTGATACACTTATATATTATGAAATGGTTACCACAGTAGCATTTTTTTTTAAAGATTTTATTTATTTATTTGAGAGAGAGAGAATGAGAGAGAGAGAACACATGAGAGGGGGGAGGGTCAGAGGACGAAGCAGACTCCCTGCCGAGCAGGGAGCCCGATGTGGGACTCGATCCAGCAACTCCAGGATCATGACCTGAGCCGAAGGCAGTCGCTTAACCAACTGAGCCACCCAGGCGCCCACACAGTAGCATTTTTTAACACCTTTATCACCTCACATAATTACAATTTCTTTTCTGTGGTAGGGTTATTTAAGATTTATCCTCTTATCAACTTTCAAGTATTTAATACTGCATCGTTAACTATGTTCACCATGCTATTCATTCAATTCCCAGAATTTATTCATCTTATAACTGGAAGTTTGTACCCTTTGACCACCATGTCCCCATTTTGCTCACCCCCTCAGACCCTGCAAACACCATTGTACTCTGTTTCTATGAGTTCAGCTTCTTTTAGATTCCACATACAAGCATATCATACAGTATTTGTCTTTCCTTGTCTGACTTATTTCACTTATCATAATGCCCTCAAGGTCCATCCATGTTGTTGCAAATGGAGACATTTCCTTCTTTTTTTTTTTTTTTTAAGATTTTATTTATTTATTTGACAGAGAGAGGCACGCAAGAGAGGGAACACAAGCAGGGGGAGTGGGAGAGGGAGAAGCAGGCTTCCCGCTGAGCAGGGAGCCCGATGTGGGGCTCGATCCCAGGACCCTGAGATCATGACCTGAGCCGAAGGCAGGTGCTTAACGACTGAGCCACCCAGGCACCCCAACATTTCCTTCTTTTTTATGGTCAAATAATATTCCATTGTATATAAATACCACAACTTCTTTGTCCTTTCATCCTCTGATAGACAGATTGCTTCTATATCTTGGCTATTGTAAATAATGCTGCAATAAACATAGGGGTGCATGGATCTTTTTGGATTACTGTTTCCATTTTCTTTGGATAAATATTGAGTAGTGGAATTATTGCATCATGCAGTATTTCTTTTTTTAAGTTTTTGAGGAACCTCCATACTGTTTTCCACAGTGGCTGCAGCAATGGACATTTATATTCCCACCAACAGTGCACAAGAGTTCCTTTTTCTCCACATCCTTACCAACACTTGTTATTATCTTTTTTATTTTAGCCATTCTGACAGGTGTAAGGTGAGGCATCTTTTCATTTACCTGCTGGCTATCTGTATACCTTCTTTGGGAAAAAGTCTATTCAGATCTTCTGCCCATTTTTAAGTGGATTGCTAGTTTTTTTGCTATTGAGTTGCATGGGTTTTTATACATTTTGGATATTACCCCCTTAACAGATACGTGATTTGCAAATATTTTCTCCCACTCTGTAGGTTGCCTTTTCATTTTGTTTTTCATTTTGACTTCCTTTGCTGTGCACATATGATTTCTTTTTTTGGATTTTATTTTTATTTTATTTTATTATGTTATGTTAGTCACCATACAGTACATCATTAGTTTTTGATATAGTGTTCCATGATTCATTGTTTTCATATAACACCCAGTGCTCCATGCAGTACATGCCCTCCTTAATACTCATCATCGGGCTAACCCATCCCCTCACCCCCATCCCCTCTAAAACCCTCAGATTGTTTCTCGGAGTCCATAGTCGCTCATGGTCGTCTCCCCCTCCGATTTCCCCCTTCCTTCATTTTTCCCTTCCTTCTCCTAATGTCCTCCATGCTATTCCTTATGTTCCACAAATAAGTGAAACCATATGATAATTGACTTTCTCTGCTTGACTTACTTCATTTAGCATAATATCCTTAATATCCATCACCCTGTTATCCCATCCCCCACCCCCCTCCCTTCTGTAACCCTCAGTTTGTTTCCCGGAGTCCAGAGTCTTTCATGGTTTGTCTCCCTCTCTGATTTCTTCCCATTCAGTTTTCCCTCCCTTCCCCTATGGTGCTCCGCACTATTCTTTATGTTCCACATATGAGTGAAACCATATGATAATTGTCTTTCTCTGCTTGACTCATTTCACTTAGCATAATGCCCTTCACTCCCATCCATGTTAATGTAAAAGTTGGGTATTCATCCTTTCTGATGGCTGAGTAATATTCCATTGTATATATGGACCACATCTTCTTTATCCATTCACCTATTGAAGGGCATCTTGGCTCTTTCCACAGTTTGGCTATTGCGGACACTGCTGCTATGAACATTGAGGTGCATATGGTCCTTTTTTTCACTACGCCTGTGTCTTTGGGGTAAATACCCAGGAGTGCAATTGCTGGGTCATAGGGTAGCTCTATTTTTAATTTTTTTGAGGAACATCCACACTGTTTTCCAAAGTGGCTGTATTAACTTGCCTTCCCACCAACAGTGTAAGAAGGTTCCCCTTTCTCCACAACCTCTCCAACATTTGTTGTTTCTTGCCTTGTCAATTTTTGCCATTCTAGCTGGTGTAAGGTGGTATCTTAATGTGGTTTTGATTTGAATTTCCCTGATGGCTAATGATGATGAACATTTTTTCATGTGTCTGTTAGCCATTTGTATGTCTTCTTTTGAAAAGTGTCTGTTCATGTCTTCTGCCCATTTTTTGACTTGATTATTTGTTTTTTGGGTGTTGAGTTTGAGAAGTTCTCTATAGATCTTCGATATCAGCCTTGTCTGTAGTGTCATTTGCAAATATCTTCTCCTATTCTGTTGGCTGCCTCTTTGTTTTGTTGACTGTTTCCTTTGCTATGCAGAAGCTTTTTATCTTGATGAGGTCCCAAAAATTCATTTTCCCTTTTGTTTCACTTTGGAGATGTATCTTGAAAGAAGTTGTTGTGGCCGATTTCAAAGAGGTTACTGCCTATGTTCTCCTGCAGGATTTTGATGGATTCCTGTCTCACATTGAGGTCTTTCATCCATTTTGAGTTTATCTTTGTGTATGGTGTTAGAGAATGATCGAGTTTCATTCTTCTGTATATAGCTGTCCGATTTTCCCAGCACCATTTATTGAAGAGACTGTCTCTTTTCCATTGCATATTTTTTCCTGCTTTGTCGAAGATTATTTGACCATAGAGTTGAGGGTCCATATCTGGGCTCTCTATTCATTCCATTGGTCTATATTTCTGTTTTTGTGCTGGTACCATGCTGTCTTGGTGATCACTGCTTTGTAATATAGCTTGAAATCAGGCAATGTGGTACCCCCAGCTTTGTTTTTCTTTTTTGACATTTCCTTGGCGATTTGGGGTCTTTTCTGATTCCATACAACTTTTAGGATTGTTTGTTCCAGCACTTTGAAAAATGTCATTGGAATTTTGATCCGGATGGCATTGAAGGAATAGATTGCTCTGGGCAGCATAGACATTTTAACAATATTTATTCATCTAATCCATGAGCATGGAATATTTTTCCATCTTTTTGTGTCTTCTTCAATTTCATTCATGAGTGTTCTGTAGTTCCTAGAGTATAGATCCTTTACCTCTTTGGTTAGGTTTATTCCGAGGTATCTTATTGTTTTTCATGCTATTGTAAATGGAATCAATTCTCTAATTTCTCTTTCTACAGTTGCATTGTTAGTGTATAAGAAAACAACTGATTTCTGTGCATTGATTTTGTATACCGCCACATTACTGAATTGCTGGATGAGTTCTAGTAATTTTGGGGTGGAGTCTTTTGGATTTTCCACATGAAGTATCATGTCATCTGCAAAGAGAGAGTTTGACTTCTTCTTTGCCAACTTGAATACCTTTTATTTCTTTTTGTTGTCTGATTGCTGTTGCTAGGACTTCTAGTACTATGTTGAACAATAGTGGCAAGAGTGGGCATCCTTGTCGTGTTCCTGATCTTAAGGGAAAGGCTCTCAGCTTTTCCCCATTGAGGATGATATTCGCTGTGGGTTTATCATAGATGGATTTTATGAAATTGAGGAATGTTCCCTCTATCCCTATACTCTGAAGAGTTTTAATCAGGAAAGAATGCTGTATTTTGTCAAATGCTTTTTCTGCATCAATTGAGAGGACCATATGGTTCTTCTCTCTCCTCTTATTAATGTGTTCTATCACATTAATTGATTTGCAAATGTTGAACCACCCTTGAATCCCTGGGATAAATCCCACTTGGTTATGGTGGATGATCCTTTTAATGTATTGTTGGATCCTATTAGCTAGGATTTTGTTGAGGATTTTGGAATCCATATTCATCAGGGATATCGGTCTGAAATTCTCCTTTTTGATGGGGTCTTTGCCTGGTTTGGGGATTAAGGTAATGTTGGCCTCATAGAATGAGTCTGGAAGCTTTCCTTCTGTTTCTATTTTTTGAAACAGCTTCAGGAGAGTAGGTATTATTTCTTCTTTGAATGTTTGGTAGAATTCCCCAGGGAATCCATCAGGCCCTGGACTCTTGTTTTTTGGGAGGTTTTTGATTACTGCTTCAATCTTGTTTCTAGTTATTGGCTTATTCAGGTTGTCAGTGTCTTCCTGTTTTAGTCTTGAGACTTTATAGGTTTCCCGGAAGGCATCCATTTCTTCCAGGTTGCTTAATTTATTGGCATATAGTTGCTGATAATAATTTCTAATAATTGTTTCTATTTCCTTGGTGTTAGTCATGATCTCTCCCCTTTCATTCATAATTTTATTAATTTGGGTGGGTCCTTTCTCTTTTCTTTTGGATAAGTCTGGCCAGTGGTTTATCAATCTTATTAATTCTTTCAAAGAACCAGCTTCTAGTTTCGTTGATCTGATCTACTGTGTTTCTGGTTTCTAGTTCATTGATCTCTGCTCTACTCTTAATTATTTCTCTTCTAATGTGTGGCTTAGGCATCATTTGTTGCTTTTTCTCCAGTTCTTTAAGGTGTGAAGTTAGTTGGTGAATTCGGGATTTTTCTGCTTTTGAGTGAGGCTTGGATGGCTATGTATTTCCCCCTTAAGACCACCTTTGCAGTATCCCATAGGTTTTGGACCGATGTGTTTTCATTCTCATTGGCTTCCATGAATTCTTTAAGTTCTTCTTTGATTTCATGTTGACCCAAACATTCTTGAGCAGAGTGGTCTTTAGCTTCCAAGTGTTTGAATTTCTTCCAATTTTTTTTCTTGTGATTGAGTTCCAGTTTCAAAGCATTATGGTCTGAGAATATGCAGGGAATAATCTCAGTCTTTTGGTATCAGTTGAGACCTGATTTGTGACCCAGTATGTGGTCTATTCTGGAGAAAGTTCCATGTGCACTCAAGAAGAATGAGTATTCTGTTGTTTTAAGGTGGAATGTTCTGTATATATCTATGAGGTCCATCTGGTCCAGTGTGTCATTCAAAGCTCTTGTTTCTTTGTTGATTTTCTGCTTGGATGATCTGTTTATTGCTGAGAGTGGAGTATTGAGGTGTCCTACAATTAACGTATTATTATCAATATGACTCTTTATTTTGGTTAACAGTTGGCTTATGTAGTTGGCTGCTCCCATGTTAGGGGTGTAGATATTTACAATTGTTAGATCCTCTTGTTGAATAGACCCTTTAAGAATGATATAGTGTCCTTCTATGTCTCTAACTACAGTCTTTAGCTTAAAATCTAATTTGTCTGTTATAAGAATTGCTACCCCAGCTTTCTTTTGAGGTCCGTTAGCATGGAAGATGGATCTCCATCCCTTCACTTTCAGTCTGGATGTATCTTTAGGTTCAAAATGAGTCTCTTGTAGACAGCATATGGATGGGTCCTGTCTTTTTATCCAGTCTGCAACCCTTTGCCATTTTATGGGAGCATTTAGGCTGTTCACGTTGAGAGTGATTATTGAAAGATATGAATTTATTGTCATTATGTTGCCCGTGAAGTCCTTGTTTCTACAGATTGTCTCTGCAAATTTCTGTTCTATCTCACTCTTGGGGTCTTTCTCCTTTTATAGAACCCCCTTCAATATTTCTTGCAGGGCCGGCTTAGTGCTCACATATTCTTTCAGTTTCTGCTGGTCTTGAAAGCTCTGTATCTCTCCATCCATTCTAAATAACAGCCTTGCTGGATAAAGTATTCTTGGCTGCATATTCTTCTCATTTAGTACCCTGAATATGTCTTGCCAGCCCTTTCTGGCTTACCAGGTCTATGTGGATAGGTCTGACATTATTCTGATGTTCCTCCCTCTGTACGTAAGGAATCTCATCCCCCTAACTGCCCTTAAGATGGTTTCCTTGGTTCTAAGATTTGCGAGTTTTACTATTACATGCTGGGGCATTTGTCTGTTTTCCTTGATCTTGGGAGGGGTCCTCTCTGCCTCTAGGACACAAGTGTTTGTTTCATTCCTCAGATTAGGGAAGTTCTCAGCCATGATTTGCTCAAATATATCTTCTAGTCCTCTCTCTCTCTCCATCCCCTCAGGGATCCCAATAATTCTGACATTGGAACATTTCATGGCATCACTTATTTCTCTAATTCTGTTTTCATGGATTATAAGCTGTTTTTCCCAGGCCTCCTCTTTTTCCTTCTTTTCTATTAATTTGTCTTCTAGGTCACTAATTCGTTCTTCTGCCTCGTTTACCTTAACTGTTAAGAGTATCTAGATTAGATTGGACCTCACTGATAGCATTTTTAAGTTCTGCCAGTTCAGCTTTCATTTCTGCCCTTAGAGACTCTATGTTGCCATTAATCAATTTCTCCATTCTAGCTATCATCTTCATAACTGTTACCCTGAAGTCCATTTCCAACATCTTGGTTATATCTGTATCCATTTGTAAATCTGTGGCAGAAGTCACAATCTCTGAGTCTTTCCTATTTTGGGGGTTCCTCCTCCTAGTCATTCTGTTGAGGGGTGGATGAGGGAATGTACAGAGTCCAAATTATTGACCACAACCCAAGCAAGATGCACCTGTTTTGTAGGGATCTTAGGGTTGTTGGCCTTTTGTTCTCCCAGCCTGTCTTCTGGGGGAGGGACTGCCCCACTGTTACTCAGGCAACCCTGTTTGGGCAGAGTTGCCCTACCCCCTGTGGGGGAGATGGGCTCAGTGAAAACCAGTTTGGGGGGGCTTTTGTTGTCTGGTGGCTTTCCATGGTGGCTTTCCATGTCTCTTCTGAAAGTCAGAGTAGAAGAGACCGTTTCCAACCCTCCACCTCAGAACAGAGAGATCGGTCTTTTCTTCAGTGAGCTTTCCAGCCCACACTATCTCTGTTTCTGTCTGTGCTGTTATAAACTGCAGTCCTGGGTTGTGTGCACCTCAGCAGCGCTCCCAGTCCCCGCCTCCAGATCAGGGCATGTCTCTGCCCTTTGTGCTTCTAAAACCGCCAGCCACCCCCAGTTCATCTGCGGGGCCCGTTGCTCCGGGTTTCAGACTCGGGGACTGCCCTAAACTCCTTTCCCTGTCGCTACCGGTCTGTGAGTCTGAGCCCCATCCCCAGCTAGGGAGGCTTTTGCAATCTGGTGGTGCAGGATCCCCTGGGCTCCTTCCCCCTTCCATTTATCTTCCGATATCTGCCCGCAGAATCATGGCTCCCGCTTCAGACCTCAAAACCAACTGCCTGCAATATTCTGTTTGTAGAGATCCAGACATATCTTCTTACATCTCAGGCTGATTTCGTGGGTGTTCAGAATGGTCTGGTAGATATCCAGCTCAATTCAGGGGACCGATTGGAATAGGTTCCCCTATTCCTCCGCCATCTTTTTTTTCCTCTCACACATATGATTTTTATTCCTTGCTCTGTTGTAGTGGATTATACTGATAGATTTTTGGAAAGTTGAACCAGTCTTGCATACCTAGAATGAATTCTAGTTGGCCGTAGTATATAATTCTTTTTATATATTGTTGGATTCTATTTGCTATTATATTTCCATTTAGTTCAATTTTTTTTAATTTTTAAATTTTTTTTTTTTTTAAAGATTTTATTTATTTATTTGACAGAGAGAGAGACAGCGAGAGCAGGAACACAAGCAGGGGGAGTGGGAGAGGGAGAAGCAGGCTCCCCGCTGAGCAGGGAGCCCGATGTGGGACTCGATCCCAGGACCCCAGGACCACGACCTGAGCCGAAGGCAGACACCCAACGACCAAGCCACCCAGGCGCCCAATTTTTAAATTTCTTTTGAGACTTCTTCCCTGACTTATGTGTTATTTAAAAGTGTCAATTTCCAAGTATTTGGGGATTGTTCAGTTACCTTTCTGTACTGACTTCTGGTTTAATTCTATTATACTCTGACAACATATATTTTCTATGATTTCTGTTCTTTTTTAAAATTTGTTTTTTAATTCAACTATAATTAATGTACAGTGTTATATTAGTTTCAGCTGTACAATATAGTGCAATAATTCTATACATCACTCAGTGCTTATCACGAGTGCACTCCTTAATCCCCTTCACCTATTTCACCCATTCCCCCACCCGCCTCCCCTCTGATAATCACCAGTTTGCTCCCTGTAGTTAAGAGTCTGATTTTTTGTGTCTTTTTTTTCTTAGATCATTTGTTTTCTTCAATTCCACATATGAGTGAAATCATATGGTATTTTTCTTTCTCTGACTTATTTCACTTAGCATTATACTTTCTAGGTCCATCCATGTTGTCACAAAAGGCAAGATTTCACTTCATTTTTACAGCTGAACAATATTCCATTGTATATATATCCCACATCTTCTTTATCCATTCATCTATCGATGGACACTTGGGCTGCTTCCATATTTTGGCTGTTGTAAATAATGCTGCAGTAAATATAGTGATGCATATGTCTTTTCAAATTAGTATTTTTGTTTTCTTTGGGTAAATACCTGTAGTGGAATTACTGGATCATATGGTAATTCTATCTTTAATTCTTTGAGAAACCTCAATACTGTTTTCCACAGTGGCTGTACCAGTTTGCCCTCCCACCAACAGTCCACCAGTTTCTTTTTCTCCACATCCTCACCAACACTTGTTTCTTCGATGTTAGCTGTTCTGACAGGTGTGAGGTGATATTTCATTATGGTTTTGATTTTCATTTCTCTGATGATTAGTAATATTAAAGATCTTTTCATGTGTCTGTTGGCCATCTGTATGTCTTTTTTGCAGAAATATCTGTTCATGTCTTCTTCCCAATTTTTAACTTGATTATTTGGGGGGTTTTTGGTATTGAGTTGTATAAATTCTTTATATATTTTGGATACTAACCCTTTTTCAGATATATCATTTACAAATATCTTCTCCCATTCAGAAGATTGTCTTTTTGTTTTGTTGATTGTTTCATTTGTTGTGCAGAAGTTTTTATTTTGATGTAGTCTCAATAGTTTATTTTTGTTTTTATTTCCCTTGCCTCAGGAGACATATCTGGAAAAAATTTGCTGTGGCCAATGTCAAAGATATTACTGCCTGTGTTCTTTTCTAGGATTTTTGTAGTTTCAAGTCACACTTAGGTTCTTAATCCATTATGAGTTTATTTTTGTGTGTGGTGTAAGAAAGTGGTCCAGTTTTATTCTTTTGCAGGTAGCTTTCCAGTTTTCCAACACAATTTGTTGAAAAGACTATCTTTCTCCCATGTGTATTCTTGCCTCCTTTGTCATAGATTAATTGATCATATAATTGTGGGTTTATATCTGGGCTCTCTATTCTATTCCACTGAACTATTTATTATGTCTATTTTTGTGCTAGTCCCATACAACTACAGCTTGTAATATATCTTGAAATCTGGAATTGTGATACCTCCAGCTTTGTTGTTTCTCAAGATTGCTTTAGCTATTTGGGGTATTTTGTGGGTCTATACAAATTTTAGGATTATTTGTTCTAGCTCTGTGAAAAATGCTGTTGGTATTTTGATAGGGATTGCATTAAATCTATAGATTGCTTTGGGTAGAATAGACATTTTAACAATATTTGTTCTTCCCCATGAGCATGGACTCTCTTCCCAATCATTTGTGTCATCTTCAATTTCTTTCATCAGTATTTTATAGTTTTAAGAGCACAGGTCTTTCACCTCCTTGCTTAAGTTTATTCCCAGGTATTTTATTATTTTTGGTGGAGTTGTAAATGAGGTTTTTTTAATTTCTCTTTCTGCTATTTCATTATTAGTGTATAGAAATGCAACAAATTTCTGTATATCAATTTTGTATCCTGACACCTTACTGAATTCACTTATCAGGTCTATTAGGTTTTGGTGGAGTCTTTAGGGTTTTCTTTTCTTTTCTTTTTTTAATTAAGTAGGCTCCATGCCCAGCATGGAGCCCAATGTTGGGCTTGAACTCACAACCCTGAGATTAAGACCTGAGCCAAGATCGAGTCAGACACTTAACCAACTGAGTCACCCAGGATCCCCTTTAGGGTTTTCTATATATAGTATCATGTCACCTGCAAACAGTGAAAGTTTTACTTCTTCCTTATCAATTTGGGTGCCTTTTATTTCTTTTTCTTGTCTGATTGCTGTGGCTAAGACCTCCAGTACTATGTCCAATGAAAGTGGCAAGAAAGGACATCCTTGCCTTGTTCCTGATCTTAGGGGAAAAGCTTTCAGTTTTTTATCATTGAGTATAATGTTAGCTGTTGATTTTTCCTATATGGCCTTAATTATGTTGAGATATGTTCCCCCTAAACCTACTTTGTTAAGGGTTTTTATCATAAATGGCTCTTGTACTTGTCAAATGCTTTTTTTCTGTATCTATTGAGATGATCACTTGGTTTTCTTATCCTTTCTCTTATTGATGTGATGTATCACGTTGGTTGATTTATGAATATAGAACCACCCATACATCCCAGGAATAAATCCCACTTGATCTGGGTGAATGATTTTTTTAATTGTATTGTTGGATTTGGTTAGCTAATATTTTGTTAAGGATTTTGCATCTGTGTTTATCAGAGATATTGGCCTGTAATTCTCTTTTGTTACAGTGTCTTTATCTGGTTTTGGTATCAGGGTAATGCTGGTCTCTTAGAATGAATTTGGAAGCTTTCCTTCCTTTTATGTTTTTTGAATAGTTTGAGAAGAAAACATATTAACTCTTCTTTTTTTTTTTTTTTTTAAAGATTTTATTTATTTGACAGAGAGAGACACAGCGAGAGCAGGAACACAAGCAGGGGGAGTGGGAGAGGGAGAAGCAGGCTTCCCGCTAAGCAGGGAGCCCGATGTGGGACTCGATCCCGGGACCCCGGGATCATGACCTGAGCCGAAGGCAGACGCTTAACGACTGAGCCACCCAGGCGCCCACATATTAACTCTTCTTTAAATGTTCACTAGAATTCAGCTGTGAAGCCATCTGTTCCTGGACTTTTGTTTGTTGGGAGTTTTTTTTTTTTTTTTAATTTTTGATTCAATTTCATTGATGGTAATCAATCTGTTCAAATTTTCTATTTCTTCCTGATTCAATTTTGGGAGGTTACATGTTTCTAGGAATTTATCCATTCCTTCTAGATTGCCCAGTTGTTGACATATAATTTTTCATAATAGTCTCTTATAATCCTTTGTATTTCTGAGGTATTGGTGGTTATTTCTTCTCTTCTCTTTCCACATTTTTTCTTGTGATTGATTTCTAGTTTCATAGTGTTGTGGCTGGAAAAGATGCATGGTATGACTTCAAAATTTTTGAATTTGTTGAGACTTGTTTTGTGGCCTAACGTGATCTATTCTAGAGAATGTTCCATGTGCTCTTGAAAAGAATGTGTAATTGCACCCAAAACCATAAATCTAACCAAAGAGGCAAAAGATCTGTATGTAGAAAACTATAGAATACTCATGAAAGAAATTGAGGAAGACACACAGAAATGGAAAAACTTTCCATGCTCATGGATTGGAAGAACAAATATTGTGAAAATGTCTATGCTACCTAGAGCAATCTACACATTTAATGCAATCCCTATCAAAATACCATCCACTTTTTTCAAAGAAATGGAACAAATAATCCTAAAATTTGTATGGAACCAGAAAAGACCTCGAATAGCCAGAGGAATGTTGGAAAAGCAAAGCAAAGCTGGTGGCATCACGATTCCGGACTTCAAGCTCTATTACAAAGTTGTAATCTTCAAGACAGTATGGTACTGGCACAAAAACAGACACATAGATCAATGGAACAGAATAGAGAGCCCAGAAATGGACCCTCAACTCTATGGTCAACTGATCTTCGACAAAGAAGGAAAGAATGTCCAGTGGAAAAAAGACAGTCTCTTCAACAAATGGTGTTGGGAAAATTGGACAGCCACATGCAGAAGAATGAAGCTGGACCATTTCCTTACACCACACACAAAAATAGACTCAAAATGGATGAAAAACCTAAATGTGAGACAAGAATCCATCAAAATCCTTGAGGAGAACACAGGCAGCAATCTCTTCTACCTCAGCCACAGCAACTTCTTCCTAGACACATTGCCAAAGGCAAGGGAAGCAAGGGCAAAACTGAATGATTGGGACTTCATCAAGATAAACAGCTTTTGCACAGCAAAGGAAGCAGTCAACAAAACCAAAGACCACCGACAGAATGGGAGAAGATATTTGCAAATGACATATCAGATAAAGGGCTAGTATCCAAAATCTATAAAGAACTTATCAAACTCAACACTCAAAGAACAAATAATCCAATCAAAAAATGGGCAGAAGGGGCACCTGGGTGGCTCAGTCATTAAGCGTCTGCCTTTGGCTCAGGACATGGCCCCAGGGTCCTGGGATCAAGCCCCACATCGGGCTCCCTGCTTGGCAGGAAGCCTGCTTCTCCCTCTCCCACTCCCCCTGCTTGTGTTCCCTCTCTCGCTGTGTCTCTCTCTGTCCAGTAAATAAAATCTTAAAAAAAAAAAAAAAGAAATGGGCAGAAGACATGAACAAACATTTCTGCAAAGAAGACATCCAAATGGCTAACAGACACATGAAAAAATGCTTAAAATCACTTGCCATCAGGGAAATACAAATCAAAACCTCAATGAGATACCACATCACACCAGTCAGAATGGCTAAAACTAACAAGCAGGAAATGACAGATGTTGGCGAGGGTGCAGAGAAAGGGGAACCCTCCTACACTGTTGGTGGGAATGCAAGCTGGTGCAGCCACTCTGGAAAACAGTATGGAGGTTCCTCAAAAAGTTGAAAATAGAGCTACTCTACGACCCAACAATTGCACTACTGGGTATTTACCCCAAACATACAAATGTAGTGATCTGAAGGGGCACATGCACCCCAATGTTTATAGCAGCAATGTCCACAATAGCCAAACTATGGAAAGAGCCTAGATGTCCATCAACAAATGAATGGATAAAGAAGGTGTGGTATATATGTATATATATACATATATATATATATATGTGTGTGTGTGTGTGTGTGTGTGTCTAGGAAGAAGTTGCTGTGGCTGAGGTAGAAGAGATTGCTGCCTTTGTTCTCCTCAAGGATTTTGATGGATTCTTGTCTCACATTTAGGTTTTTCATCCATTTTGAGTCTATTTTTGTGTGTGGTGTAAGGAAATGGTCCAGCTTCATTCTTCTGTACCATATATATACACAATATTATGCAGCCATCAAAAAAAATGAAATCTTGCCATTTGCAACACCGTGAATGGAACTAGAGGATATTATGCTAAACAAAATAAGTCAATCAGAGAAAGACAATTATCATATGATCTCACTGATATGTGGAATTTGAGAAACAAGGCAGAGGGCCATAGGGGAAGAGAGGAAAAAATGAAACAAGACGAGACCAGAGAGGGAGACAAACCATAAGAGACTCTTAATCTCAGGAAACTAACTGAAGGTTGCTGGAGTAGAGGGGGGTGGGGGGATGGGGTGGTTGGAAGGTGGACACTGGGGAGGGTACGTGCTATGGTGAGCGTTGTGAATTGTGTAATGAATCACAGACCTGTAGTCCTGAAACAAATAATACATTATATATTCATTAAAAAAATAGTTTGATCAGTGTAATAAAAATCACTTCTCACATGATTTCCAATTAATATTATGTTTTTCAATTATTCCAGAATATGATTATATAATGCTATCTTGTTACAAAAACTAAGGTACAATGATGAAAATATTACTTCACATGTTCTCTTTCATGTAATACTGAATACTATAATATCTGAGTTTTATTAAAAATAATATAATATAGGGTTTCTAAAAAGAAAAAGAAAAGAAATGAGCAGAATGTATTCTTTTTTTTTTTTAAAGATTTTTTATTTATTTATTTGAGAGAGAGAATGAGATAGAGAGAGAGAGCACGAACAGGGGGAGGGTCAGAGGGAGAAGCAGACTCCCCGCTGAGCAGGGAGCCCGATGCGGGACTTGATCCCGGGACTCCAGGATCATGACCTGAGCCAAAGGCAGTCGCTTAACCAACTGAGCCACCCAGGCGCCCCGAGCAGAATGTATTCTAATGTTTTAGGATGGGATGTTCTGAATATACCTGTTAGGTCCATCTTGTTTAATGTGTCATTCAAAGTCACTGTTGATTATCTAATGATTTATCCATTGGTGTAAGTGGGTTGTTAAAGTCCCCTACTATTGTGTTAATGACAATTTCTTCCTTTAATAGTTGCTTTATGTAATTAGGTGCTCCCGTGTTGGGTGCATAAATTATTATATCCTCTTGTTGGACTGTTTCTCTTATCGTTATGTCATGTCCTTCTTTGTCTCTTGTCATAGTCTTTGTTTTAAAGTCTATTTTGTCCAATATAAGTATTGTTACCCTGACTTTCTTTCCACTTCCCTTTGCATGATAAATGCTTTTTCATCCCTTCACTTTCAGTCTGCATGTGTCTTTATGTCTGATATGAGTCTCTTGTAGGTAGCATATAAATGAGTCTTGCTTTTTTATCCATTTCATCACGTTGTCTTTTGATTGGAACATTTAGTCCATTTGCATTCAAAGTAATTATTGATACTTAAGTATTTATTGTCATTTTGTTACCTGCTTTACAATCATTTTTGTAGTTCTTCTCTGTTTCTTTTTTCTCTTGCTTTCTTCTGTCATGGTTTGCTGGCTTTCTTCAGTGATATACCTGGATTCCTTTGCTTTGTGCACTCTATTACTGTGTTTTTTTATTTGTGGTTACCATTAGGTTTGTGCATATAACAAACAGTCTGTATTAATTTGATGGTCGCCTCAAGTTCAAACTTATTCCAAAGCACTAAATTTTTATTCCTCTCCCCTCTATATTTTAGGTATATAGTGTCATACTTTATATCCTTTCATTTT
The DNA here is from genome assembly GCF_964656455.1 of Halichoerus grypus. NCBI lineage: Eukaryota > Metazoa > Chordata > Mammalia > Carnivora > Phocidae > Halichoerus > Halichoerus grypus. The sequence continues at coordinate 93,114,089 of NC_135718.1, read as the reverse complement.
GCAAATCCCCTGACTGATTTTTATAGACATACTTAATTGTACTTCTTTTGTACTTCCTATTTTTCTTACTCCTGCTTATGTTCTTTCTTTTCCACTCAAAGATCCCCTTTAACATTTTTTGTGAGGCTGGTTTAGTGGTAATGAACTCCTTTGACTTTTGTGTAGGAAATTGTTTATCTCTCCTTCTGTTCTGAATGAAAGCCTTGCTGCATAGAATATCCTTGGTTGCCGTTTTGGGGTGGGGGGTTGTTTTGTTTTTTGTTTTCTTTCAACACTTTGAATATGTCATGCCACTCTCTTCTGGCCTGCAAAGTTTCTGCTGAATAATCTGCTGATAGCCTTATGGGGTTTCCCTTGTATATAACTGTTTTCTCTTACTGCTTTTAAAATTCTCTATAACTACTTTTTATTATTTTAATTACTATGTGTCTTTGCGTGGACCTCCTTTGGTTGATTTTGTTGAGAGCTCTCTGTGCCTCCTGGATCTGGATTTCTGTTTCCTTCCCCAGACTGAGGAAGTTTTCAGCTATTATTTCTTCACATAAATTTCCTGCCTTCTTTTCTCTCTCTCTTCTCCTTCACAGATCCCTATAATGTGAATATTGTTACACTTGATGTTGTGGAGTACCCTTAATTGATTCTCATTCTTTATTAATCTTTTTCTCCTGTTTAGTGTGATTGTTTCCCATTACTCTGTCCGTCCCCCACCCACCCACCCCCAGTTGCTGATCTGTTCTGCTTCCTCTATGATTCATTCCCTCTAGTGTATTTTTAATTTCAGTATTGAGTGCTTCATCTCTGACTGGTTCTTTTTTATGTTTTGTATCTTTGGTGAGGGTCTCACTGAGATTCTCTACTCTTTTCTCAAGTCCAGTGAATATCTTTACGACTATCACTTAAGATTCTCTATCAGGCATATTACTTGTCTATGTTTCATTCAGCTCTCTTGCTGTGATTTTGCCCTTTTCTTTTGTTTGGGGCATATTCCTCTGTCTCCTCATTTTATGCAACTCTCTATGTATGTTTCTATATGTTAGGAAAGTCAGCTATATCTTCTGCTCTTGCAAGTAGTGGCTTTATAAAGAAGGGGTCCTCTGGTGCCCTGTAGTGCAGTGTCTTCTGTTCACCAAAACCTAACACTTCAGAGGTGTCTTCAGTGTGTGTTACATGTGCCGTACTATTGTGGATGAGCCACATTTGCCTTCAGTCCAATCATCTGCAATAGCTCTCCTTGCCTGTTGTGGGCAGGGTTAGGTCCCATGTTGTTAATGGGCCAGTCTGGCACCACCTTGGGCTTGAGTTAGGTCAGACCAGGCATTGACCGAGCTGCAGCTGAACCAAATTGCAGGGCAATCTCCCTGTGTGTCCCCTGGGAGTCTTTCATTGGTGGGTGGGGTCTGCAATTAGACCAGATTTCTGCCCCCAGACCAAGTTGGGGCCACAGGTCAGGAGTCACTTGGAGTGGTGCTGGCCTAGGTCAGGGCTGCTTGCACAATGCCACACTTGTGTCACTGCTTTGGATGTACTCTTATGAAGCCGGTTTGGAGGGGCAAATCCTGAGGAGAACCTTGGGGTGGATGCCAGGAAGATCTATGCTGATTCACTGTGGAAGGGGACCTGCAGCCACCAGGGAAAACTGCCAAGCGCAGGTTGGAGAGGGTCAGTTGGCAGAAGAGTTCAGGGGGTGGGGTCTACAGTGTTAGTAAGGTTTGCTGAGGTCTGCTATGGGAGGATGCTCGGCACTGATTTGGAGAGCGGCTGAGGCTGGGTTGGAGGCAAGTCTGCAGGAGGACATGGTCACAGGGCACACTGTTGGCAAGCTAGTGGAGACTGTTGATGCTGCACTGGTTCCTGCAGGTGTCCATGTATCTAAGCTGGGGGGCATGGGAGGGAAATGGTGCCCACCAGCTTTTTTGTTCTTAGAGAAATTTCGCAAAGATCCCTGCCCCTCCAGCACATGTTGTGAGACTAGTAAGCAAATCTCCCTCCCTTATACCCCAGGTTTTTTCAAACTGCTGCTTCTATGCTGTATCTCAGCAGGGCTGTTGTGTTGTCTCTTTAATGGCCAAGACTCAGTTTCCTCTCACTCTTCCAGAGTCCAGAGTCTCAGTTGGTTAAGTGACCACCTTCAGCTCAGGTCATGATCCTGGAGTCCAAGGATCAAGTCCCACATCAGGCTCCCTGCTCAGCAGGGAGTCTGCTTCTCCCTCTGACCCTCCCCCCTCATGCTTTCTCTCTCTCATTCTCTCTCTCTCTCAAATAAATAAATAAAATATTAAAAAAAAAGTTCCAGGTGTTAAGCCTCATTGATTATAAGAACTTAAGAAGTTAATTCTCTCTGGTTTTCAAAGCCAAATGTTATGGTTGGGATTCATCTTCCCACTGTGGGTCGCCTGTGCCTGGGGTGTCTGGTGTGGGATCTGCTCCTCTTCCTTCTTCTTGCTTAAGGTAGCCCTCCCTCCTGCAAATAGTCTCACAGGTCAGCTTGGTTCCCGACCTTATCTCTGCTTTCTACCCTCCTCGATGTGGCCTCTTCTCTATGTTTAGCTGTGAAGAATCTGTTCTGCCAGCTTCAGGTCATTTTCTGAATTATTTACACTGATATGGGTATTATGTAGTTGTATTCAAGAGACAAGGTGAGTTTAGGATCCTCCTACTCCACCATCTTCCCCAGAAATCTATGGTTTCTATTAAATTTGTTTATGTTTTATGAGTGTTTTGTGGCCCAGAATGTGGTTTATCTTGGTGAATGTTCCATGTGATCTTGATAAGAATACGTATTCTACTGTTGTAGGATTGAGTATTCTATATAAGACAATTAGATTAAGTTGTTGATAGTATTAAGTGGATATTTTTGTTGATTTTCAGCCTGATTGATCTATCAACTATGGATGGAGAACATTTACGTTTCTGACTATAATAGTAGATTCTGCTATTTCTCTTTCAGTTGTCAGTTTTTGCCTTGATGTGCTGTTGTGAGATGCATTCATGTTTAGGATTGTTATGTCCTTTTGGAAAATCAACCACTTTATTTTTATATTCTGCCCTCTTTGTCACTAATAATATTCCCTGTGCTGAAATTGGCTTTCTCTGAAATTTTATAGTCCTCCAGTTTTCTTTTGATTAGTTTTAGCTTAGTATATTTTTTCTCTATTTCTTTACTTTTAAGCTGAGTGTTTGTTTAAAACAAGTTTCTTGTGGGGCACCTGGGTGGCTCAGTTGTTAAGCGTCTGCCTTCAGCTCAGGTCATGATCCCAGGGTCCTGGGATCCAGCCCTGCATCGAGCTCCCTGCTTGGCAGGAAGCCTGCTTCTCTCTCTCCCACTCCCCCTGCTTGTGTTCCCTCTCTCGCTGTGTCTCTCTCTGTCAAATAAATAAATAAATAAATAAATAAATAAATAAATAAATAAATAAAATCTTTAAAAAAATTATAAAACAAAACAAAACAAAAACAAGTTTCTTGTGGACAACGCATAGTTGCATCTTTTGGGGATTTTTTTTTTAAAAATTCATTCTGACAATCTCTGCTTTTTAACTGATGCATTTAGACTATTAACATTTAAACTGATTATTGATTTATTTGGCTAATATCAACTATGTTTGTAACGTTTTCTATTCATTGCCAGATGCTTCCTTTTCTGCCTTTTTGGTTTTAATTGAGCACTGTATTGGATTCCATTTTATTTCCTCTCTTAGTGTATCAATTATATTTCTTCAAAAAAAATTTTAGTGATTGCCCTAGAGTTTACAATGTACATTTTAACTAATCCAAGTCTACTTTCCAATAACGCTATTCCACTCTACTATAATTTAGGTTCCTTATAACAAAGTATTCCCAATTCCTCCTTCCTGTCTTTTGTAACATTGCTGTCATTAATTTAATTATCCATGTGGGACAGTAGTCCAATGCATTGTTACTATTATTAATTTAAACAAACAGTTATTTTTTGGATGACCTCAAGAATAGTGACAGCTTGATGGGTACAGGGTTTTCTTTTGAGGTGATGAAACTGTTTTAGAACTAGAGAAAGGTATTGATTGCACAACATCGTGAATGTACTAAAAACCACTGAATTGTAAACTTTAATGTGGTTAATCTTACGTGAATTTTACCTCAATGCAAAATAAAAAGAAATAATTTTATTTTCTAATGCTCTTCCTTTTTTATGTAAATCCAAGTTTATCTTTATCATTCTCCTTTCTGAAGAAAATATTTTAACATTTCTTGCAAGGCAGGCCTGGTGGTGAGGAATTCCCTTGATTTTTGTTTGCTGAGAAAGTCTTTATTTCTCTATCACTCTTGAAGGATAATTTTGCTGGATATAGAATTCCAGGTTGGTGGAATTTTTTTTCTTTCAACACTTTAAATATTTCACTCATCTCTCTTGCGTGTGTGCCTCTGACAGGAGGTCTCTTAATTGTTATTCTTCTTGATCAATAGGTATGGTGCTTTTTTTTTCCCTCCAGCATTTTTCAAGATTTTGTTTTTGCCTTCAATTTTCTACAGCTTGACTATGGTGTGCCTTGGAGCAGTTGTTTGCATTTACTCTTCATGATGTTCCCTGAGCTTCCTGGATCTGTGTTTTGGTGTCTGTCATTAATTTTGAAAGTTCTTGGCCATTATTACCTCAAATATTTATTTTGTTCCATTCTATTCTCTTTGCATTCCGATTGTGTATGTGTTACCTCTTTTGAAATTATCCCACAGTTCTTGGAAGTTCTGTCCTTTTTTTTTCACTTTGTATTTCAGTTTGGGGATTTTCTTTTGATCTACCTTCAAGCCCACTAATTCTCTCCTCAGCTCTGTTGAGTCTACTGATGAGCCCATCAAAAGCATTCTTCATTTCTATTACATTGTTTTTATTCCTAGCATTTCCTTGACTCTTTCTTAGAATTTCCACTTTTCTGTTTACATCACCCATCTGTTCTTCCATATTTTCTAATTTTTCTATTAGAGCCCTTAATATATTAATCATAGTTATTATAAATTCCATATCTGATAATTCTAATATGTGTGTCATTTCTGATTCTGGTTCTGAAGTTTGCTTTTTCTCTTCAGACTTTGTTTCTGCTTGCCTTATGGTGTGCTTGCAATTTTGTTTGTTATTGTTGAAAGTCATATATGTTACATTGGGTAATAGGAACTGAGGTAAAGAGCCCACTTGTATGTGGATTTATATTAATCTGGCCAGTAATTGGGCTTGGTTTGGTGTTTGCTGTAGCTATAGGTGCCAGAAGCTTTAAATTGCTTTAAGGTTCTTGTTTTTGTCTCCCCTTTTGACTTTAGACTTGCCTAAGTTCCTCTCTTCAGAGATTGTATGTCTTACAGCTCTTAAAGCTATGATCCACTATTATACTGAAGCCTTTTTGATGTGGTAAGGTATGAGTGAGGGGAGCTTTGTACAATCTCCCAATTAAATGTCAGTCTTTTAGTGGGCCTGCATCTCTGGTATGTGACCTCCAGAAATATTTGCTTCCCCCCAACCCCCCTTAACTTATTGAGACTGAAAGTCTAGAGGAGTTAGGAGTGAGAGGAATACCCTCCCCTATGGCTCTGGGACAGGGATCTGGTAAAGTCTTTCTCCCTGAAGAGTAGGCCTTTGTTGTGGAAAAGGCTCTGGGTATATTTCACAAAGATTACTTTTCCTCTCCCCCTACCAGAGCAATGAGGGGATTTTTTCTATTCTTCACTGTGAGGGATCTTTCTCTAGTCTTCATGATGAGATCTGGTGGAGTTTCCCCTAAAACTGTAACAATAAGGAGTTTCTCGACCTCACACTCAGCTTCCCACAATTTGTCGAAATTACCATTTAAGTGTTGCTTACCACCAGTTTATGGCTCCAGTAGCTTCTTCTCCATGTAAGCAGATTCTCAGCTATGACTTTCTGGATTCACCTGTCTCTATAGCTCTTGGGATGGTAGTTTGCCTTGTAAACTCAGTTCCCTGGATGGGCTCAAGAAGTTATTGATTTTTAATTTGTCCAGCATTTCCTTGTTGTAGTAATAGAAGTGACACCTTCCAAGCTCTTTACATGACAGAGCTAAAACTCTATAATATATTTTTAGTTCCATTCATTCTTCAATTCATACCATGCAGCTTCAGTCCAAGAACTTCCATACATGGTTGTACAGCCTGATCAGGACAGCCGCTGTGGTGACTCTTTTAATCCACTGAATTGTGTAACCAAAGTCCATCCCCATGTCATGAAATCTAATGGACACTTTTCACAGCTTGGCAGCATTTAACATGTTTAACCATTTCTTTTTTCTTGAAACACTCTCCTCTTATGGCTTCTCTGGCACCAAAACATGTTGGTTTCCCTCCTACTTTACTTGTTACCCTTTGCCATCTTCTTTACTTACTCCTCTTCCTTCACTAATCTTTAAATTATTCTTTGCATTTACTCCCCAGGTGATCTTACTTAGACCCAATTGTTTTAGATATTATATGATAATGGCTTACAAATTTATACCTCCAGCAAGAACTTTCCCCTTAACTTTTCAAATCATAAATTCAACTGACCACTGGTATTCCTGTTTAGAGGTCTTATAAACAGGTTCTATGTAGTGTGGATAAAATGGACTCTCCAGTTTCCCTGTAAATCTGTTCTTCCCACAGGATTCACCATAACAAACATGACACAATCATCCTCCTAGTTTCTCAAGGAAGAGCTCCTTAACTAATCTCAATGCCCCCACTCTGTCCCCACCCTACAACCCATTTTCCATATGACAGTAGATAGTTTCAAAATATATTATGTCAAGGTTGCCAGTTCCAAACTAGATGGAGTAAATGCATTTTATTTTACTTTGCCACTATTCATAATGAAAGAAAAATCCTAGACAAAATACATTTCACCCACAAAAATACTGACAGAGAAAAGAAAGTAGATGTGACTAGGGACCTTGAGATTCTAAGAACACCCTACCAGCGAGTTCCCTGAACTTTTTCCTTGCCTCCTCTATACTCTGGCATAGGCACTAGAAATGCCTGGAACTCAGTAATTCCAGCAAGCACAGAAGAAAACAAGCCCCAAGAAAGGCCTGCATTCTTTATCCAAAAGACCAGAAAGACCCATTGGTGGCCCAGAAGGACAGAAGTTTTTTTAACATACCTGCCTATTCTTGAACCAGCCACCACAAGAAATAGCTGTTCCCATTTCCCACTATAATAGGTGCTGCAATAGCGGAGCCATTGGCCAGAACCCTGTTTTCCCTCCCACCTCCTGGGAGGAGAAACCTTCCCTCCTCTGTAGAGCCTAAAGGTGGAAATCTGACTCTCACCCCTCTACAATAATGAGGCAATGCTCTTCTTTCACTGTGCTTGTAGGCAGAACTCTCGACTTTCATCCCCACACTGCAGTAACAAACAAGGCCAAGCTAATTACCATTTCTATTCATGCATATCACACACACACACACACACACACACACACACACACACATGAGGCAGTGCCTCATCCTGCAGCTCCTGTAGGTGGAACTCTGACTTCTACCTCTGACTTCCTTTTTTTTTTTTTTTTATTATGTTATGTTAGTCACCATACAGAACATCATTAGTTTTTGATGTAGTGTTCCATGATTCACTGTTTTCATATAACACCCAGTGCTCCATGCAATACATGCCCTCCTTAATACCCATCACCATGTTCACCCATCCCCTGCCCCCTCCCCTCTAAAACCCTCAGTTTGTTTCCCAGAGTCCATAGTCTCTCATGGTTCATCTCCCCCTCTGATTTCCCCCTTTCATTTTTCCCTTCCTTCTCCTAATGTCCTCCATGCTATTCCTTATGTTCCACAAATAAGTGAAACTATATGATAATTGTCTTTCTCTGTTTGACTTATTTCACTTAGCATAATCTCCTCCAGTTCCATCCATGTTGATGCAAATGTTGGGTATTCATCCTTTCTGATGGCTAAGTAATATTCCATTGTATATATGGACAACATCTTCTTTATCCATTCATCTGTTGAAGGGCATCTCAGCTCCTTCCACAATTTGGCTATTGTGGACATACCTCTGCCTTCCGATAACAATGTGGGACCCTTCCTCTTCAGAGCCTGTGGATGGAATTCCAAAGTCAACCCCACCCTATAATAAGGAAGCAATGAAGCAGTGAGGCAGTACTCCTTCCCTGTGGTACCTGTGGGCAGGACTCTGAATAACCTCTACCCTGTAATAACAAGGAAACACAGCTTCCCCTCCCCAGCTGGTGCTGTGGGAACTATTGGGTGGAGTCCTCTATTCCTGTTAACACAAAAGTGGAACAAAATAGCCCTGCAGTAGCTCTATAAGTTAAATTGACATTTGAAGCACAATCCACAAAAGTGATTTAGGACATGCATTCTGATCCTAAGCAAATTGACTACCTGATAACATAAAAGATTTAAATAGGAATTAGAATCTTATTATATAATACTTAAAATATTCAGGGGATACAGTCCCAAAATTACTCATCAGACCAAGAAAAAGGAAAGTCTCAATTTAAAAAAGACAATCAATAGATATCATATGATACAAATGTCGTGTGATTAGACAAACAGTGACGTAAAAGAAACATTTCTAAACTGTAGCCAGATCTTAAAAGATATGTTATTTTAATAACGAGGAGATATCATGTACATTTGTGTTTAATCTCTTTGGGTTTTTAAGAATTTCCAATTTTAATCATTGTCTCAGGATTTTTTTTCTAATAATGACTTATTGCTATAAATATTTGTTTACAGATTCATTTTCTTCCTATTGATTTCTTGTGGAAAATCACTCTAAAAGTAAACATAGGTTTTTAACTTTTTTAATAAGAATACTTTGTTGTTTAGAATTCAGTGATGTCTTCTGAATTTTATGAGATAGTTGATAAGATTTTCTAATTATAATTAAATATATATCTAACTATTAGATAGCATTTAATTTTATATAATTAAGTATTAGACATGTATTTAATTATATAAAATTAAATATAAATTTCTATTTATAAATAAACATAAAATTAAATCTAATTAAATATATATTTAAATGCTTTACTAAACATGTAGGTACAATTTATATTAATTGCAATCTTAATTATTTTTCTTAGTGTCTTTTACCTTCAGAGGTGAAATCTCTTAGGAACTTATATGTATTGAGAAAAAAAATCCAAAACTTAGAAATAAGGCAAAAAGATGACTGAATGTTCTTTCAGTGTCATATTGGAGAACTATCTAACAGGCCTACCCCAGGATCCCTTAGATATTTAAAGGAATGTACTTTTTGAAAAAATTGTGTAAAATAAACATAAACATTTATCATTTTAATAACTACTTTAAGTGTACAGTTCAGTGGCATTAAGTACATGCCTATGGTTGTGCTTCTGTCTCTAAGAATTTGACAATTCTAAGTACCTTATATAAATGGAATCATACAGTATTTTTCTTTTTGTGACTGACTGACTTCATTTAGCATAATATAGTCAAGGTTCATCCATGTTGTAGCATGAATTTCCCTTCTTTTTAAGGCTAAATAATATTCCGTTGTATGCATAGCAAAGGAAACAACAAAACTAAAAGACAATCTACTGAATGGGAGAAGATATTTACAAATAACATATCTGATAAATGGTTAGTATCCAAAATATATAAAGAACTTATAAAACTCACCAAAAAAGCCCAAGTAAGGGGCACCTGGGTGGCTCAGTTGGTTAAGCGACTGCCTTCGGCTCAGGTCATGATCCTGGAGTCCCAGGATCAAGTCCCACATCGGGCTCCCTGCTCAGTAGGGAGTCTGCTTCTCCCTCTGACCCTCCCCCCTCTCATGCTCTCTCTCTATCTCATTCTCTCTCAAATAAATAAATAAAATCTTTTAAAAAAAAACCAAGTAATCCAATAAAAAATGGGTAGAAGACATAAACAGACATTTCTCCAAAGAAAACATACAGATGGCCCTCAGACACATGAAAAAATGCTCAACATCACTCATCATCAGGGAAATGCAAATCAAAACCACAATGAGATATCACCTCATGCCTATTGGAATGGCTAAAATCAACAACACAAAAAACAACAAGTGTTGGTGAGGATGTGGAGAAAAAGGAACCCTCAAGCACTGTTGGTGGGAATGCAAACTGGTGCAGCCACTGTGGAAGACAGTAGGGAGGATCCTCAAAAAATTAAAAATAGAACTACCCTATGATCCAGCAATCACACTACTAGGTAATCACTCAAAGAATACAAAAACAGTAATTCAAAGGGATACATACACTCCTATTTTTACTGGAGCATTATTCACAATAGCCAAACTACAGAAGCAGCCCAAGTGTCCATCGACTGATGAATAGATAAAGAAAATGTGGCATATATATACATATATATATAGTATTCCATTGTGTATGTAATTTGTATATATATTCCATTACTATATAGTATTCCATTACTATATATATATGTATATATGTATATTTATAAAATGGAATATAATGTATACATATTATACATAATATATACATATATAATATATACATATATGATATGTATATACATGTATAATACGTATGTACATGTATAATATTGTACATATTGTATGTATACATATATAGTATATAATGTATGATATATATACATATATATCGTATATATGTATATATATAATGTATATATGTATACAATGGAATATTATTCAGCTATAAAACAGAATGAAATCTTGCCATTTGCAACACATGGATGGATCTAGAGCATATAATGCTAAGCAAAATAAGTTAGTCATAGAAAGACAAATATCATATGATTTCACTCATATGTGGAATTTAAGAAACAGAAGAAATGAACAAAGGGAAAAAAGAGAGAAAAATAAACCAAAAAACAGACTCTTAACTATAGAGAACAAACTGATGATTACCTGGGAGGATGGGTGAAATAGGTGTTGGGAATTAAGAGTACGCATAATTATCTTGATGAGCATGGGGTAATATATGGATTGTTGAATCACTATATTGTACACTGGAAGCCAATATAACACTGTATTTTAAATACACTGGGAACAAAATAAATTTTTAAAAAAGAGTAAAAAATATTCCATTGTATGTATATACCACATTTTGTTTATCCATACATCTTTCAGTGGCATTTGGGTGATTCTACCTTTTGGCTATTATAAAATGTTACCATGAAAAAAATAAAATAAAATAAAATGTCATGAACATAGGTGTACAAATATCTTTTTTTTTTAATATTTTATTTATTTATTTGACAGAGAGAGAAACAACAAGAGAGATAACACAAGCAGGGGGAATGGGAGAGGGAGAAGCAGGCTTCCCGCGGAGCAGGGAGCCTGATGCGGGGCTCGATCCCAGGACCCTGGGATCATAACCTGAGCGGAAGGCAGACGCTTAACCGACTGAGCCACCCAGGCGCCCCTGTACAAATATCTTTTTGTGTCCTTGCTTTCAAAACTTTTGAGTTTTGAGTTTCCAAAAGTGGAATTGCTAGATCCTGTGGTAATTCTGTTATTAATTTTTTGAGGAACTGCCATACTGTTTTCCATAGCAACTGTACCATTCCCACCAACAGTGCATAAGGGTTCCAATTTCTCCACTGCCTCACCAACACTTATTTTCTGTTCCTTTTTTTCAGTGTTATGAGGTATAATTGACAAAATTGTATATTTTTAGTGTATACAACTTGATGTTTTGATATATGTATGCATTGTGAAATGATTGCTCCAAATTAATTAACATATCCATCACCTCACATGGTTTCCATTTCTCTTTTACTTTTTCTTTGTGTGTTTGGTGAGAAATAAATACATCTACCCTTTTAGCAAATTACAAGTATACAATATTGTTAACTATAGTTACATTGCTATACATTAGATTAGAACTTACTCATCCTGCAGAGCTAAAACTTTGTACACTTGAGCCAACATCTTCCCATTTTGCCCCTGGCAACCACCATTTTATTGTCTGCTTCTATGAGTTTGACTTTTAGATTCCACAAAAAAATGAGCTTAAGCAGTATTTGTCTGTGTCCAGCTTATTGCACTTTGTATAACATCCTCCAGGTTCATCCATGTTGTCTCAAATGGCAGGATTAGCTTCTTTATTAAAGCTGAATAATATTCCTTTGTGTATACATATACCATGTTTTCTTTATTAATCTATCAGTGGACACTTGGATTGCCATATCTTGGCTATTGTGAACAATGGTGTAGTGAACATAAGAAGGCAGATACCTCTTTGATATTCTGTTTACATTTCCACTGGATACATGCCCAGAAGTGGGATTGCCAGATCATATGGTAGTTCTATTTTTAATTTTTTGTGGGACATCCATACTGGTTTGTATAATGGCTGTACCAATTTACATTCCCACCAACAGTGCACAAAGATTTTCTTTTCTCCACATCTTGCCAACACTTGTTATCTTTTTATCTTTTTGATGATAGCCATTTTGGCAGGTGAGAGGTGATACTGTAATTTTATGATTGATTTGCATTTCCATGATGATTAGTGATGTTAAACACCTATCGTATACCTGTTAGGGCCATTTGTATGTCTTCTTTGGAGAAATATTTATTCAGATTCTTTGCCCATATTTTTTTATTAGGGTTAATTTTTTTCTTGCTGTTGAATTGTTTGAGCTCCTTTTTTGTTATGGATATTAACCTCTTATCATCTATCTGGCTTACAAATATATTCTCTCATTCAGTAGGTTGCCTTTTCACTCTGTTGGTTGTTTCCTTTGATGTGCAGAAGCTTTTAAATTTCATGCAATCTGATTTGTCTACTTTCATTTTTGTTGCCTGAGTTTTTGGTGTCATATCCAAAAAAGTCATTGCCATTGCCCAGACCAATGTCAAGAAGCATTTCCCTTATGTTTTCTTCTAGTAGTTTTATGGTTTTAAGTCTTATGTTTAAGTCTTTAGTTCATTTTGAGTGGATTTTAAAAATAAGATGCAAGATAAGGGTTCAATTTAATTCTTCTGCATGCGGACACCATTTCCCAACACCATTTGTTGAACAAACTATCCTTTCACCATGTACATTCTTGGCACTCTTGTCAAAAATCAGTTGACTATAAATGCATGGATTTATTGCTGGGCTCTTTATTTTGTTCCACTGGTCTATATATCTGTTTTTATGGCAGTACTATACTATTCTGATTACTATGGCTCTGTAATATATATTGAAATCAGGAGGTATCATGCCTCCAGCTTTGTCTTTTTTTTAAGATTTATTTATTTATTTTAGAGACAGAGAGTGCATGACCAGTGGCAGGGGCAGAGACAGGGAAAGGGGAAGTAGACTCACCATTGAGTGGGGAGCCCAATGCGGGACTTCATCTCAGGACCCTGAGATCATGACCTGAGCCAAACCCAAGAGTTAGATGCTTAACTGACTGAGCCAGCAGGTGCCCCTCGAGCTTTGTTCTTTTTGATTAAGATTACATTTGCTATTTGGGGTCTTTTGTGGTTCTATACAAATTTTAGGATTGTTTTTTCTATTTATGTAAAATGGCATTGGGATTTTGATAGGGAATGAATTGAATCTGTAAAGCACTTTGAGTAGTAAGGACATTTTAGCAATATTAATTCTTTCAATCCACGAATATGGAATATCTTTACATTTATCCATGTTTTCTTTAATTTTCCTCACCAGTGCTTTACAATTTTTAGTATAGAAATCTTTCACATCTTTGGTTGATTCCTCTTTTCTTTTTTGTTGTTGTTGCTATTATAAACGAGATTATATTCTTTTTATTTCCTTTTCACATGGTTCATTGTTTGTGAATAGAAATACAACTTATTTTGAATGTTGATTTTCTTTTTTATTATTCTGCAACTTTACTAAATTAATTCACTAGCTCTAACAGGGTCTTTTGTTTTTAATTCTTTAGGGTGTTCTACATATATGATCATGTCATCTGCAAACAGATAATTTTACTTCTTCATTTCTGCTTTGAATGCCTTTCACTTCTTTCTCTTGTCTAATTGCTATAGCTAGAACTTGAATAGAAGTGGTAAGATTGGGCATCCTTACCTTGTACTGGGTCTTGAGGAAAAGCTTTCAGTTTTTCCCCATTGGTTTTCGTGCTAGCTGTGGAGACTCTATATAGATAATCCTTTATTGTGTTGAGGTACGTTCCTACTATATCTATTTTGTTGAGACTTTTTATCATGAATGAATGTTGAATTTTTTTAAATGCTTTTCTGCATCTTTTGAGATAATCATGTGGTTTTTATCTTTCATTCAATTAATGTGGTGTATCACATGGATTTATTTGCATATGTTGAACTATCTTGCATCCCATGGATGAATCCCACTTGGTCATGGTGTGTAATCTTTTTAATGTGCTGTGAAATTTGGTTTGCTAGTGTTTTATTAAGGAGTTTGCATCTATGTTTATCAGAGATATTGGCCTGTAGTTTTCTTTTCTTCTGGTGTATTAGTCTGGCTTTGGTATCAGGGTCATGCTGGCCTCATAAAATGAGTTTGGAAGTGTTCTCTCTTCTAGTTTTTGGAAGAATTGAAGAAGGATTCATATTAATTCTTCTTTGAATGTTTGGTAGAATTCACCCATGAACCCAGCTATCTGTTCCTGAATTTTCTTTTTCTGGGAGATATTTGATTATTGCTTCAATCTCTTTATTTGTTATTGGTCTGTTCAAGCTTTCTCTTCTTGATTCAATGTTAGTAAATTGTATGTTTCTAGGAATTTATCTATCCCTTCTAGTTTATCCAATTTGTTAGCATATAGTTGTTCTTAATAGTCTTTTATGATTCTTTTTATTTCTGAAGCATCTGTTGTAATGTCTCCTCTTTTATTTCTGATTTTATTTGAGTCTTCTTTTTTCTTAGTATATTTTAGGATTTGACCATTTTGTTTATATTTCAAAACACTAACTCTTAGTTTCATTGATTTTTTTTCCCTATTGTTTTTCTGTTCTCTATGTGACTTATTTCTGCTCTGATCTTTATTATTTATTTCCTTCTGCTCACTTTGTGCTTAGTTTGTTCTTTTTCTAGTTCATTGAGGTGTAAAGTTAGATTGTTTATTTGGGATTGTTCTTTTTTAATGTAGACATTTATTGCTTTCCTCTAAGTACTGCTTTTGATACATCCATAAGTTGTGTTTTTGTTTTCATTCATCTTGAGATCTTTGTAAACTTCCCTTTTGATTTCTTCCTTGATCCAATGGTTGTTCAAGAGTATGTTGTTTAGTTTCCCTGCATGTGTGAATCTTCACATTTTCTTACAGTTACTGAATTCTACTTTCATTATATTGTGGTTGGAAAAGATATTTGGAATTATTTTAATTCTCTTACATTTTTAAGACATGTTTTTTTACCTCTAATGATCTAGGTTGGAAAATATGCACTTGAGGAGAACGTGTATTCTTCTGCTGATGGTGAAAAGTTTTGTATAAGTCTGTTAGGTACACTTGGTCTATAGTGTTGTTCAAGTCAGCTGTTTTTTAATTGTTTTTCTATGAGGATGTTTTAACCATTATTGAAAGTGGGACGTTGGGGCACCTGGGTGGCTCAGTCAGGGTCCTGGGATGGAGCCCCACATCAGGTTCCCTGCTCAACAGGGAGCCTGCTTCTCCCTTTGCCTCCCCTCCCTGCTTGTGCTTTCTCTCTGTCTCTCTCAAATAAATAAATAAAATCTTGAAAAAAAAGAAGGTGGGACATCGAAGACTCCTACTATTATTATATTGCTGTATCTGTCTTCCAATCTGTCAATATTTGCTTTATATAGTTAGGTGCTCTGATGTTGAGTATATATATATTTATAATTGTTATTTTGTCCTGTTTAATTGATCCTTTTATCATTATATAATAACCTTATCTCTAGAGAGTTTTTTAATTAAATTCTATTTTCTGTGATATAAATACAGTCACCCTTGCTTTGTTTTGGTTACCATTTGCATGGAATATTTTTTCCATCCCTTCACTTTTTTTTTCATCTCCAAAAAAGTTTATTAGCATGATTAAAAACATTTTTTGAATAATGACAGAATTTCTCAATATGAAAGAGCATCAGTGGCTCTATTTTATAACAAACTAGTTGCAAATGAATGGACAGCTTTATTACCAGTCTTCATTTTATTAAAAACAATCCATATTTATTGGTTCCATGTGAATTCATGACTATTGCTTTGCCTGGGAATGAGTCTCTACTGCAATTAAGTAGAGAAAATATCTTCCATAATTGACCTGTATTACTGAGTAAAGAGTTGATAAAAATCCTCAAAGAATTGGGTTTTTGTTTTTTAAAAACATTCTTTTTATACACTACAAAGAAATAATTAGTATTTTGACTTTTTAAATTCCTACATGATATTCAGAATGGCAGTCTCCAAAGGTCCTCCCTTCACATGTGTAATTGCAAAAACAGACACTCTTCTGGAGTGTACATTCTTGCTGTGAAGACTTGGGCCTCCATATGTTAGTACTGGTTTGAAAATAAAAACAGCATCATCCAGAATGTAGTAGTCATTGTATGTGTTGCTTTGACACAGGTATGGTAGGCTGGTGAAAGCTTCAATAACAAAACCAGCTTTTCTGAAAACTTTAGGCAGACCACTCCCTTGTTCTTGCCAACTCTGTCCCTTAATTTCTAAAATTTCTGATGGTTTCTCCCACTTGCCACCTGTTTTCCACATAGCGATGGAAGGGTAAAACCAGGGTAAGGATGACCCTGCCTCTAGTTGGCTCCAAGACACTTCTGATATCTTTTAGTAAGTCACAGGCTGATCATAGCAGTCCAGCAAATTGAAGCAGCTGATGACATCATACTGGAAGCCTTTATTCTGCATTCATTTATACCAGATATTCTGTATTTCTTCTTCTGAGGCTGTCATATCATAGTTTCAGATAGCTCAGTGGCATACATTTCTTCAAAATGAGGGCTCATGATTTTTGTGACTTCTCCATCTCCAGCACTGAAATCAAGAAGTCTATGGATTTTCCAGTTTGGATTAATTTTTAGTAGTCCCTGAAACTGATCTGGTGAAAACACAAACATTGAGCATCTTCCTAGCAACTCACTGATAGATGTTCTAGACATAAACAGGTTAAGAACAGATGACACAAAAGAGTGATATAATTGGATAAAAAGCCAGCCCGATTTCTCAATGCTGTTGTTTAAGATCTGTGTTCCTTGATCAAGGTTACTCTGAACAAAAACAGCCTGGAGTGATTAGCATAATTTCTCTCCATTGTACACATACTCCTGGTGGTTCCCCTTCCTGCTACCTGCTGCCACCATCGTACCGCTTGTCATGTTCACTTACAGGGAGTGGGTGAGCAGGTTCCACAGAGTCCACATCCTCTGCACTAACCATATGGTCACCAGGTTCAGGCACAGCCAACCCAGGAACAGTCTCATTAGGGGCCATGGCCACTCTTTTGATCACTGCCAGCACCTGGGTGAGGAGGAGAAGGTGCTGCCTGGCAGTGCTAGAGCTATCATGCCCAACTTGGCCATCCAGCCCCTCTCCATCCCTTCACTTTTAGCCCAGGTGTGTCTTTAAAATCTAAAGTGAGTCTCTTGTGGGCCACATATTGCTGGATCTTGGTTTGTTATTGTTTTTATCCATTCAGACCCTCTATACCTTTTGATTGGGGAATTTAATCCATTTACATTTAAGAAATTGTTGATAGGTGAGGACTTAATATTACCATTTTGTTAATTGTTTTCTGTCTAATTTGCAGCTGCTTTGTTCCTCTCTTGATGTCTTCCTTTGGGGGATTTTTGTAGTGCTTTGCTATGATTCTTTTTATCTTTTGTGTATCTACTAAAGGTTTTTTCTTTGTGATTACCTTGAGGCTTGCATAAATTATCTTGTAGTTAAAGTGTTTAAGTTAATAGAACTTAACTTCAATTGCATATAAAACTACATTTTTACTATGCCCCCCTTGTGTTCTTATAGTCAGAGACTTCTTTTTTACTTCTTCTTGTGTTGTATATCCATTAACAAATTTTTCTTCTTTAACTTTTAGATTAGCATTAAAAAAAATTTATGCATCACCATTACAATTTTACCTTGTTCTGCATTTGTCTATATAGTTTTCTTTACCAGTGAGATTTATGCTTTCATATGCTGGGGTTCAGATTGGTGAAGACTGTGGGGTCCTCAGTAGAGAAGGCTGTGGAAGTCCATGATGGTGGTGAGGGCTGCTGGAGCCTCCCTGCTCTCCTTCTCCCCCATGGGAAGTTGTAGCCAGCAGAATTCCTCTTGGCATTCAACTGTGCTGTCCTGAGGGTTAGGGTAATGCAGGTTAAGTGCCTCCTGTACTTTTCTGTGCACCATCTTCAGATTTTGTGCTCCACTGGGTTGCTGAAGTTTCTTAATTATACTCTGGAGCTCTCCCAAAGCTTTTTTGTCCATGGAGATTTGTTAAATTGTTGTTTTTGTGAGAGAACCTCCTCATCTGCCATCTTGCTGATGTCACTCCTCGTTTGTTAATTTTAATTTTTTCCAATTTTACTGAGATAAAATTGACATACTGTGTTAGTTTAAGGCTTGACTTATATATATTATGAAGTGATTACCACAACATACTGAGCTAACATCCATTATCTCATATAGATACAATAAATAGAAAAAGCGAAGGAAAGAAGGAAGAGAGGGAGGGAGGGAGGAGGGTTTCTTCTTAAGATGAGAATTTTTAGGATTTACTCTCTTAACAACTTTCCCGTATACCATACAGCAGTGTTAGTGGTAGTCACAATGCTGTATATCACATCCCTAGTACTTATTTATCTTATAAATGAAGTTTGTACCTTTCATCACTTTCTCCAATTTTCCTTCCCCACATGCCTGCCTCTGGTGATCATAAATCTGATCTCTTTTTCCATAAGTTTGGCTTTTTAAAAAGACTCCACATATAAGTGAGATCATCCAGTATTTGTCTTTCTCTGACTTCTTTCACTTAGCATAATGCCCTCATGTTGTCACAAATGGCAGGATTTCCTTGGGGTTTATTTTATGGCTGAATAATATTCCACTGTGTATATATACTATATCACAATTTCTTTATCTGTTCATTCATCACTGGACACAGGTTGTTTCCATGTGTTGGCTATTATAAATAATGCTTCTATGAATATGGAGGTGCAGATAGCTTTTGGGTTAGTGTTTTCATTTCCTTTGAATATATTCCCAGAGGTGAGATTGCTAGATCCTGTGGTCATTCTATTTTTGTTTGTTAGTTTGTTTTACAATCCTCCATACTGTTTTCCATAGTGGCTGTACCAGTTGCACCAATGTGCAAGGGTTCCCTTTCTTCCATATCCAGGCCAGCATTTGTTATCTTGTGTGTGTTTTTTTTTTATTAAGGCTATGCTAACAGACATGAGGTATCATCTCATTGTGGGTTTGATTTGCATTTTCCTAATAACTGGTGATGTTGAGCATCTTTTCAAGTACCCATTGCCCATTTTTATGTCTTCTTTGGAAAAATGCTTGTTCAGGTTTTTGACCATTTTTCAATCAGATTAATTGCCTTGTAGCTATTGAGTTATATGAGTTCTTTAAACATTTTGAATATTAATCCCTTATGAGATAAAGCTTTGCAAATATTTTTCCCATTCCATAGGTTATATTTTCACTTTGTTGTTTCTTTTTCTGTGCAGAAACTTTTTAAATTTGACATTGCCCCACTTGTTTAATTTTGCTTTTGTTTCTTGTGTTGTGTCATACCACAAAAAAATCAATGCCAAGACCCATGTCAAAGAGCTTTTTTCCTATGTTTTCTTCTAGGAGTTTTATAGTTTCGGGTCTTACATTTAAGATTTTAATCAATCTTGAGTTAATTTTTGTGAGTAGTGTAAGATGGTGTCTAGTGTCAATCTTTTACTCATGAATATCCAATTTTCCTCAGCACCATTTGTTGAAGAGACTCTTCTCCATCTAGTGTTCTTGGCTCCTTGTCAAGTAGTAGTTTACTGCATATGCTTCAGTTTATTTCTGAACTTCCAATTCTGTTCCAATGATCTATTTGTCTGTTTTTAATGCCAGGACCATCCTGTTTTGATTACCATAGCCTTATAACATAGCTTGAAATCAGGAAGTGTGATACCTCCTGCTTTATTCTTCTTTCTCAGGATTGCCTTGGCTATTCGGAATCTTTTTTGGTTCCATATAAATTTTAGGATTCTTTTTTCTACCTTAGCAAAAAAATGCCATTAAACTCTTAATAGGGATTATATTGAATCTATAGATGGCTTTCAGTAATGAACACAGAAATACCTTTCCATTTATTTGTGTCTTCTTCAATTTCTTTCATCAATGTCTTATAGTTTTCAGAGTACAGATCCTTCACCTTCTTGGTTAATTTTATTCCTAAGTATTTTATTGTTTTGATGCTATTGTAAATGAGAGCATTTTCTTTATTTCTTTTTCAGGTAATTTATTGTTAGTATATAGAAATATGACTGATTTTTGTATGTTAATTTGTATCCTGCAACTTTAATAACTTTCGGATTAGATCTAACAGGGTTTTGTTTTGTTATTTGGGGGTTTTTTTGGTGGAATTTTAGGATTTTCTATATACAAGGTCATATCATTAGCAAACAGAGACAATTTTACTTTCTCTTTTCCTATTCTGATGCCTTTCTTTTTCTTGCTTGGTTTCTCTGGTTAGGACTTCCAGTACTGTGTTGAATAAGAGTTAAAGGTGGGAACGCTTGTCTTGTTCCTGATATTAGAGAAAAAGTTTTCAACCATTCACCATTGAGTATGATGTTAGCTGTGATTTTTGTCAGATATTGCCTTTGTTATGTTGAGGTATGTTTCTTCTACACATAATTTATAAAGGAGTTTTTATCATAAACAGATGTAGAACTTTGTCAAATGTTTTTCCTGAGTCTACTGAGATAATCATATGATTTTTGTCTTTCATTCTATTCATGTGATGTAACTTATTTGTTGATTTGTATATGTTGAACCATCCTTGCATCCCAGGGAAAAATCCCACTTGATCATCATGTGTGTGCTATTGAATTTGGTTGGTTAGTATGTAGTTGAGAATTTTGCATCTATATTCATCAGTAATATTGGACTGTAATTTGTCTTCTAGTAGTGTCCTTTTCTGGTTTTGGTATCAAGGTAATGCTGGACTTGTAAAATGAGTTTGGGAGCATTCCCTTTTCTTTGATTTTTTGGAAGAGTTTGAGAAGGATAAGCATTAATTCTTCATTAAATTCTTAGCAAAATTTATCAGTAAAACCTTTATTTTTTTTTTTACTCAAATGTCATATTTTATTTCTTTTTTTAATTAGCATATAATGTATTATTTATTTCGGGGGTACAGGTCTGGGATTCGTCAGTCTTACACAATTCACAATGCTCAGCATAGCACATACCCTCCCCAATGTCCATCGCCCAGCCACCCCATCCCTCCCACCCCTCTCCTCTCCAGCAGCCCTCAGTTTGTGTCTTATGATTAAGAGTCTCTTATGGTTTGTCTCCCTCTCTGGTTTCATCTTGTTTCATTTTTTCCTCTCCTCCCCTATGATCCTCTGCCTTATTTCCCAAATTCCATATATCAGTGAGATCATATGATAATTGTCTTTCTCTGATTGACTTATTTTGCTTAGCATAATACCCTCTACATCGTTGCAAATGGCAAGATTTCATTTTTTTAATGGCTGCATAATATTCCATTGTATATATGTATATACACCACATCTTCTTTATCCATTCCTCTATCGATGGACATCTAGGCTCTTTTCATAGTTTGGGAAAACCTTTATTTTTAATAATAGTCATCCTAATGGATATGAAGTTGTATCTCACCATGGTTTTGATTTGCATTTTCCTTAATGATTAGTAATGTTGAGTATCCTTTCATGTGCTTATTGGCTATTTGTATAATCTTCTCTGGATAAATGCTATTCAAGTCCTTTGTCTATTTTTTAATTGGGTTTTGTTGTTGTTGTTGAGTTTTATTTTTTTTTAAAGATTTTTTTTTAATTTATTCATTTGAGACACAGAGATACAGAGAGAGAGAGAACATGAGCAGGGGGAGGTGCAGAGGGAGAGGGAGAAGCAGACTCCCCACTGAGCAGGGAGCCTGATGCGGGGCTCGATCCCAAGACCCTGGGATCATGACCTGAGCTGAAGGCAGAGGCTTAACCATCTGAGCCACCCAGGCTCCCTGTTGTTGAGTTTTAGAAGTTCATTATATATTCTGTATATTAACCTGTTGTATTATATGTGATTTGCAAATATTTTCTTCCATTCTGTGAGTTGCCATTTTACTCTTTTGAGAGTGTCTTTTGGTACCCAAAAGTTTTAAATTTTGATGAGGTCCAATTTGTCTATTTTTCCTTTAGTTGCCTATGCCTTTGGAGTCATATCCAAAAAATCAATGTTAGATTCAATGTCATGAAGATTTGTCTGTTTTCTTCTAGAGATTTTATAGTTTTACCTTTTATGTTTAAATAATGCACTATTGATACATGCAACAACTTGGATAGATGCGGAGTTAAAAAGTCAATTTTAAGTGTTGCATAATGTATGATTCCATTTATAGAAGATTTTAGAGGTGACAAAACTGTACTAATTGAAAACAGATAAGTGATTGCCAGAAGTTAGAGTTAGCAGGCAGTTGTGACTCTTAAGGGTTAACATGAAGGAGTTTGTTATTTGTGATGGAACAGTTCCATAATCTGTATTCTATAACAGTTCTATATTGTGGTGATGGTTACATAAATCTAGACATATGATAAAATTTCACAGAACTATACACAAAAAAAGAAGCACTTTGTAAAAAAGAATGATGAAATTTTAATAAGGTTCATACCTGAGTTAACAGTGTTATATCATCAATTTCCTGGGTTTTGACATGCACTAAGATTATATAAGCTATTGTCATTGGGGAAAGCTGACTCACTTCTTGTGAGTCAAACTATTTCAAAAAAAATAGTTATAATTCTATTTTTAAATGCCTTTAACATTTGCCGATTGTACTAAGAATAAAATCCAAACTATTTTCCAGGACCGACAATGCTTAGCATGATGTGGTTCCTGCCTGTCTTTTATCTAACCTTTTCCTGTACTATTTCTCTCTTACTACATTTTAGCCATTATCTTCCTTTCAATTCCTCAACCATAATAATTCCTCTCCTCCCTCAGAGCCTTTGTAACTGTTGTTCGTTCTGTCTGGAATGTTCCTCTCACAGCTGTATTGTGAAAGAACTATACTCTCTTCTGGGTGATGACATTTTTTTCTTCTTTATTCATTCAACAAATATTAATGCAGAGGGATGCCTGGGTGGCTCAGTCGGTTAAGCGTCTGCCTTCGGCTCAGGTAATGATCCCAGCGTCCTGGGATCAAGTCCCACATCAGGCTCCTTGCTCAGCGAGGAGGCTGCTTCTCCCTCTGCCTGCCACTCCCCCTGCTTGTGCTTTCTCTCTCTCTCTCTCTCTCTAATAAATAAATAAAATCTTTTAAAAAATATATTAATGCAGATTTAGGAGGCAGAGCCTTAAGGCAGCAGTGCAGTTTTGGACATATTGGTTTGAAGTGTTTGTAAGACAAGCAAATCATTAAAAATCTAGTTAGGTACATAGATCTGGAGCTAGATATAAAATTTGGGATCTGGGCCATATAATTTGATCAGTTTTATAGGAATGGAATGATACTTGAAGCCATGTGATTGAGTGAGATTACCTAGGAAGAGAATGTACTATGAGAAGGGTACTGGGAGGAAGAAAATCTGGGACCAAGCCTGGGGATCTCTAATAGAGCAAGGAGCAAATGGTAACATGGAAGCCAAGTAAGAGAGTGTTTCAAAAGGGGAGATTAGTCCAATGTATCAAATGCTGCTGAAAAAACATATCAGATAAACACGAAGTATATTAATTTTCTATAACCATATATTGATGTTATAACTAGAAAAATACTTTTTAAAATAATAATATGGAGTTTGACATCAGCATCATGGAATTTGTTCTGTCATAAATTACTAATAATAAAATAAACTCACACAGTCCTTTTAGAAATTATTTCAATAGTACGTATCAAGAGTTTTTAAAGTGTTCATAGCTTTTGACCCAGTAATCACATTTCCAAGAATCTAATTAAAGAAATAGTCTTTAGTGTGGAAAAGACTGTACCTCTGATGATATCCATGGCAATAATATTTATAATAGTGAAAAAATAAAAATTACCTCAATGTCCACTAGGGGAGTGTTAAATCAATGATGATAATTCACTCAATGGACTGTTATACTATCATTAAAAAATGATGTTTCTATAGACTTCTAGTTATAAAACATGGATGCATAACAGTAGCCTACATTTGGTAAATTCTAAGAAATATACTAAATGTGTTTTTTATTTTTATAATTTCTATGTGTTAATTTTTGCCATATTTATAAAATTATCTTTAATGACAATGAATTATCCTCTTGATGGAAAACCATGCTTTTAATAAGCTTGTTCGAATGATTGTCTTAACTTTTCCTTAAACTATCCTTTTTTCTATTATATTTTTGGTATATGGCACTTACTATGTTTTATTCCTGTCTTAGTCTATGCTACATTTATTCCTTTCCTTTGCAGTTATATGAAAGACAGTTAGTTGTATTTAAAATTCTGAATAGTGAAAAAAATAAAATAAAATTCTGAATAGTGAATAAGATTTTCAGAAGTAAAATTTAAAATATCCATTATTTATTATATACCAGGCAAATCTATACTTCTCTATCAAAATCAATAAATGTGTATTCTCCAAGGAGGCCTTACCTGACCACATTCACTCTCAAAATTAGGTTAAATCCTATTAGATAACCCCATAGTCCCAATGAATACACTCTAACTGACACTCATCATAGCAATCCCAAAGGCTCCTTTGTTGATGGTTGACATTTCTAGGAAATTAACTGGGGCATTATTGGAGGATTAGGGCAGAAGGAAGACATGGAATTTTATTTTATTTATTTTTTATTAAAGATTTATGTATTTTTTATTTATGTATATTTATTTATTTATGTATTTATTTATGTATTTTGAGAGAGAGAGTGTGTGTGAGCAGGGGGAGGGACAGAGGCAGAAGGAGAGAGAGAATCTCCAGCACACTCTACACTGAGCATGGAGCCGGAAGCAGGCTGGATCTCACGACCCTGAGATCAGGACCTGAGCCAAAACCAAGAGTCGGAGGCTTAACCAACTGAGCCTGCCGGGTGCCCCAGAAGCTGTGGAATTTTAGGGTGACCCTCATTATCTGATTTTTTATTCTAGGGATTCCCTATAATGAAACCATTGCCCCTATTCCAAAAATACCTATCGGGAAAAATTCCAGTCAATTCAACTACTCCTTAAATCTTAAAGATTTTAAAGATAAAAATTCCTTAAAGAGGAAGCATGTCAGATTACTAAGAGAATTTTTGTTAAAGCCTCCAGATGTCATTTGAAACCTTCCTTGAAAGATTATGTTGGGGGTGGCTGGGTGGCTGTCGGGTAAGTGTCTTACTTCAGGTCATGATCTCAGAGTCCTGGGATGGAGCCCCACATGGATCCCTGCGTGGGGTCCGAGTAGGGTCCAAGTAGGGCTCTGCACTCAGCAGGGAGTCTGCTTCTCCCTCTCCCTCTGCCCCTCACCCTGCTTGTATTCTCTCTCTCAAATAAAATCTTTTTTTTTTTAAGAATATGTTGTTTTGAAGTCAGATTCATATAGAAATAATTCTAAGAGATTAGTTTTAGAAATTCCATTACACAGTTCATTGAAATTAAAACATGAGGGTATTTATTTAAAGGTCCCCATAATCTCAATTCATTCAGGACTCTAACTATGTATAGTATTTTCAACATGTTGGAAATAGTATTACAACTTCTTTGTGATTCATAAAGTTCAATGGGGAGGAAGTTATATGGTAGAAAAAACCAGACTCTTGAAAATCTGGTATATGTATAAATATAAATAATGCCTTAGCTAAATAACAAATTCAATATATCATGATTTAATTTCAGAATAATTTTGTCTATGAGAAGTAAAAAGAGGATTTTTTTTTTACAGAATTCCATAATACTTACCAAGCAGTTGGCCACTTTGGGACAGAAGCCTGGCATATATACAACTCTGAGGAGAAGAATTTATCTTCCATATGACAAAATGAAGAATGGGTATTTAATTTTAAAATGTCACATATAAATTTTATTTTTAAAATTTAGTAAAATAACTATCAGAAATTTAAAGTAAAGAGGGGGAAATGAACCATGAGAGACTATGGACACCGAGAAACAATCTGGGGGTTTCAGAGGAGAGGAGGTTGGGGGTAGGGGGTAACAGGGTGATGGGTATTGAGGAGGGCACATACTGTGATGAGCACTGGGTGTTATACTTAACTAATGAATCATTGAACACTACATCAAAAACTAATTATGTACTATACAGTGGCTAACTAAGCATAATAAAAAAAAAGAAATTTTAAAAAACCCTAGTGGAATTTCATGTAATATATGTAATTTCCAAGTAGCTTCTTTCATGATGCACAAAAAAATTGTAACAATCAGAACTAGTTACCAACTTAGAAACTGCCAGTCACACTTCTGGATTATCATTTTACAACTGATATTAATAGCTAAACTTCAGTCCCAGAGCCTCATTCAGGATGTGGGCAAATCCTGGCAATATCTCAAAATGCTTCCTGCCGGTTCAGAAAAGTGAACCACAGTGGTGTAACTGATGCCACAATCATTACCACCATTAATGGTAACCACACACATACACACAACAAATCCCACCTGAAAGATAAAATCTGTTACTGTTAAATTCAGTAAGTGCTTATGGGGTTTAGACAGGCTTTCTTAATCTATTACAACTAGGCACAGGGCAAGGTGCTTATAACTAAAAGATACAATTCCTGCCCTCAATGACCTTACCTGAGGTGGGGAGACAAGTAAAAAATAGAGATGAACCCAGGTGAAATGGAATAGAGGGTGCACCAGTTAAGGTTTGGATGAAAGGGAATCAAGGAGGACTTTTCTAAAGAGGTGACGTCTGCATTATTGAAAAGATATAAAAGTTAGCCAATTGGGGGAGCATTCCAAACAGAGAGGCAACATATACAAGAGCTTTCAAGAAGAAACCTGAGAAGGCAGACACATTTCAGGAGATGCAAAGAAGTTGAATTCATGGGTAAAGTAAAGGATGACATTCAGAAAGAGAAGATGGTTTTAAACAATCATAATAATCTGGGGCTAAAATTCTTGCTGACTTTATAAAACTTTGGGAGATAGGGAGGTAGGAGAAATAGCCATTATAAAACCATCTAAAGGCTTGTCTGATTTAGTAGGCAGGTAGGAAGGTTATAGGTACCATTTGTTTCTTCTCTAGTGTTAACTTTATGGAGTTTCATATACACATGATGTATTTTTGTACACTTTTTTGTGTACAATTGTACACAAAATGTACACAAAATGTACACATGATGTAATTGTACACTTTTAAAGTGTACAATTCAATGGCTTTTAGTATATTTACAGAGTTGTGGAACTATCACCACTGTTCAATTCTAGAACATCTTTATCAACTCAAAAAGAAACCCTATTCTCTCCTCCTCCCAGCCCTTGGTACTACTAATCTATTTTCTCTCTCTATGGATTTGCCTATTCTGGATATTTCCTATCAAGAGAATCATACAATATATGGTCTTTTGCAACTGGCTTCTTTCAGTTAGCATAATGTTTTCAGGGTTCATCCATGTTGTAGTATGTATCAGTATTCCATTCCTAAAAAGGAATAAAAATTGCCAAATAATATTCCATTATATGGATACGCCAACTTCTAAAAAAATTCATTCTTCAGGTGATGGACATTTTGATTTTGTGCACTTTTAGACTATTATGAGTAGTGCTGCTGTGAACATTTATTTACAAGTCTTTGTGTAGACATAATGTTTTTATTTCACCTGGGTGTATACCTAGGATTGAAATTGTGAGTCATATGGTATCTAATTTCATTTCTTTGTTGTCAGAGAAAATATCTTGTGTGATTTCAATTCTCTTATATGTATTGAAGTTTGTTTCATGGCCTAACATACAGTCTGTCCTGGGGAATTTTCCATGTGCACTTGTGAAGAATGTATAGTCTGTTGTTGGGTGGAGTGTCCTGTAGATATCTGTTAGGTCTAGTTGGTATAGAGAGTTGTTTAAGTGTTCTATCTCTTTGTTGGTCTTTTGCTAGTTGTTCTATCCCATTATTGAAAATGGTATATCAAAGTCTCCAACTATTATTATTGTTGAACTGTCTATTTCCCCCTTCATTCTGTCAGTTTTTACTTCATGTATTTTGGGTCTCTGTTGTCAGATGAATATGTTTATAATTATTATACTTTCCTGATGGATGACAGACTATCTTTATATTATAAAATGTTCTTTATCTTTGTACTGTTTTTGCTTTAAATTTATTTTCTCTGATACTACTATAGCCATTCCAGCTTTCTATGGTTGCCTTTGCATAATATCTTTTTTTTACCCTTTACTTTCAACATACTTGTATTTTTTTAAGATTTTATTTATTTATTTGAGAAATAGAGAGAGAGCGTGCACAAGCAGGAGGAGGGGCAGAGGGAGAGGGAGAAGCAGACTCCCCGCTGGGCAGGGAGCCTGATGCGGGGCTCCATCCCAGGACCCGGAGATCATGACCTGAGCCGAAGTCAGATGCTTAACTGACTGAGCCACCCAGGTGCCCCTCAACATATCTGTATTTTTGAATCTTAAATGTATCTCCTATAGACAACATATAGTTGGAACTTATTTTGTTATCAGTCTGATAATCCCTGCCATTTGATTAGACTGTTTAGTACACTCACATTTAAAGTTATTATTGATATAGTTGGATTTATGTCTGCCATTTTATTTTCACTTTCTATATTTCTCATGTCTTTTTTGTTCCTCTGTTTCTCTATTGTTTTCTTTTGCATTAAGTGAATATTTTCTAATATAACAATTTAATTACATTAATTTTTACTGCATTTTTGAAATATTTTGAAATCTAGGGCTAGCCATATACATATAGCACATTGCAACAATGGAAACACTTACACTGCACAACCAATTTGTAAGATAATTTTACATTATCACACAAAGCTAAAGATGCACATACCAATGGTTCAGCAATTCAATAGCAGCATATATTCTACAGAAATCCATGCACAAGTGCACCAGGAGATGTGTGTATTTGTAGCAGAATTGTTTCTAATAACAAGAAAAAAATTGAAATTCTAATTTCCATTCATAGTGAAATGGGTAAGCATCCTATAATTATGCTATAGAATATATGCATTATACAGCAGTAAAAATGAATCAAACACAACAACCCAAATCACCATGAATGAATTTCACAAACAACATTGAAAGAAAAAGGCAAGTCGTCATGGAAGAAAAGTACAGTATGATTCCATCTATATAAAGTGCAAAACTTGAAAAATTAAATAATATATTGTTTAACAATACATATAAGTGGTAAGCTAGTTTTATAAAGCATGAAAATTGACTTTTGTATATTAACCTTGTATCCTGCAACCTTGCTACAATTGCTTATTAGTTCCAGGATTTTTTTTTTTAATTTGTTCTTTGGGATTTTCTACATAGATAATCATGTCATCTGCAAATAAAGAACATTTTACTACTGACTTAAGCTCTGTTCTTACTCCTAGCCTTAAAAAACAATAATAATAGAGGTGCCTGGCTGGCTCAATTGGAAAAACATGCAACTCTTGATCTTAAGGTTGTGAGTTTGGGCCCCATGTTGGGTGTAGAGATTACTTAAAAATAAAATCTTTAAAAATAATAATAATAGGAGAAGAGCCCAAGATGGCAGAGGAGTAGGAGACCTTAATTTCATCTTGTCCCAGGAATTCAGCTAGATAGCTATCAAACCATTCTGAACACCTGCAAACTCAACCGGAGATGGAAGAAAAGAATAGCTTGCAACTCTACGAATAGAAAAGCGACCACTTTCTGCAAGGTAGGAGGTGTGGAGGAGTGAATCCAAGGTGATATATGGGAAAATAGACCATGGGGGGAGGAAGCCTCCGTCAACCGGCTACCTGCAAGTGATAGAGCGGGGAGAACAAAATCAGAACTTTTAGAAGTCTGCTCCAGTGAGGGACTTTGCTCAGGTGGCTAAGCGGGGGGTGAAACCCTCACTGGGGCAGTGTGGTCTCAAGATCCTCAGGGTCACAGGAAGACTGGGGGTGCCTGAGTGTGACAGAGCTCCCAGGTATCAGAGCAGGGAGGCCGGCTGCAAAGAGTAAGCACAGGAGTGAGCTCTCAGCTCGGGGTTGCCGTAACTGTGCTCCGTGGCACAGTCGGGCCACTGCTCTTTAAGCAGGGCCCCAATAAGCAGCAGAACTGGAGAGACACCCCCTCCTTCCCCAGGAGAGGCAGTGCAGGAGTCTGCTGGGTTTGGGTTGTGTGCCTGAGATAGAAACTCTCCGTCACATGCTGGGTGAGCACAGAGTGCAGCCAGAGAGTAGGGAGACAGGAGTGATTGACTGCTTTCCTAACCCTAACCCTAACCCTAACCCTAACCCTAACCCTAACCCTAACTGAGCTTTTAGCTCTGGGGCCAGAGATTGAGGACCACCATTTTTATTCTCATCCTCTAAAGCTGCACAGAAAGCCTTTGGGGAAAAAAAGCCACATAGAGCAAAAAGGAGCAGATTACTTAGCCTGGCACCTGACAAGGGCAGTGCAATTCTGCCTGGGGCAAAGACATTTTGAGAATGAATGCAACAGGCCCCTCCCCCAGAAGATCAGCAAGACTATCTAGCCTAGACCAAGTTTACCAACCAATGAGAACTGCAAACCTCCAGAGCTAGCAGAATACAGCACATAGAATTCATGGCTTTTTTTCCCATGATTCTTTAGTCTTTCAACTTTAATTTTTTAAATTTTCTTTACTTTTCTTTCTTAAAATTTTTCTTCTTTCCTTTTTCAACCAACTTCTTATCTTATCAATTCCTTTCTTAAAATCTTTTTTAATTTTCATTTTACAGTCATATTCTATCCCTTCATTGTATTTAACCTTATTTTTATATAAGTTTTTCTTTCATTAAAATTTTGGGATACAGTTTCTTTTAACAGACCAAAATACACCCAAAATCTTCTGTATGGCTCTGTTCTATTCATCTGCCTGATCATATTCTCTCTTTCTCTCTCAATTCTTCCTTTTTTTGGAGGGGAGGGTTTGTTTTGTTAAAGTCTTTTTTAATTTTCATCTTTATAGTTACATTCTATCCTCTCAATGTATTTAATTTTATTTTTGTATATATAAATTTTTCTTTCTTTACAATTTTGAGATGTGGTTTCCTCTAACAAACTGACCAAAAGACACTAAGGACATAATGATTGCTCTGTTCTATTCACCTGTCTGTTTATAGCACTGTCTGTGTTGTTGTTGTTGTTGTTGTTTCTTTCTCTTTTGTTTTTTCTTGTTTAATTTCCATTTTTACAGTTGAATTCGATCCTTTCATTGCATTTAATTTTATTTTTGTACATATACAAGTTTTTTTTTTCTTTACAATTTTGGGATCTAGTTTTCTAAAACAACAGACCAAACTACACACAGAATCCAGCATATTGCTCTATTCTGCTCACCTGTCTGATTATATTTTTTTTCCCTGGTTTCAGGTTTCTTCTGATTTGTTTAGTCTATATTATTCTGGGGTCGTTGTTGCCCTTTTAGTATTTTGTTCTCCCATTTGTCTATTCTTCTCTGGACAGAATGACAAGATGGAAAGACTCACAAAAAAAAAGAGAACAAGAGGCAGTACTGACTGCCAGGGACCTAATCAATATGGACATTAGTAAGATGTCAGAACTAGAGTTCAGAATAACAATTATAAAATACTAGCTGGGCTTGAAAAAAAAGCACAGAAGACACTAGATAATCTCTTTCTGGAGAAATAAAAGAACTAAAATCTAACCAACTTGAAATCAGAAAGGCTATTAATGAGATGCAAAAAAAAAAAAATGGAGGCTCTAACTGCTAGGATAAAAGAAGCAGAAGAAAGAATTGGTGATATAGAAGACCAGACGATGGAGAATAAAGAAGCTGAGAAAAAGAGAGAGAAACAACTATTGGATCACAAGGGGAGAATTCGAGAGATATGTGATCCCATAAAGTGAAACAATATTAGAATAATTGGGATCCCAGAAGAAGAAGAAAGAGAGAGGGGGGCAGAAGGTATTTTGGAGCAAATTATAGCAGAGAACTTCCCTAATCTGGACAGGGAAACGGGCATCAAAACCCAGGAGGCACAGAGAACCCCCCTCAAAATCAATAAAAATAGGTCAACACCAACATCTAATAGTGAAACTTACAAATCTCAGAGACAAAGAGAAAATCCTGAAAGCAGCTCGGGACAAGAGGTCTGTAATCTATAAGGGTAGAAACATTAGGTTGGCAGCAGACCTATCCACAGAGACCTGGCACACCAGAAAGGACTGCCATGATATATTCAGGATACTAAACGAGAAAAATATGCAGCCAAGATTACTTTATCCAGCTAGGATGTCATCCAAAATAGAAGGAGTGATTAAAAAAAAAAAAAAACCAGGACAAACAGAAACTAAAAGAATTTGTGATCACCAAACCAGCCCTACAAGAAATATTGAAAGGAGTCCTCTAAGCAAAGAGAGAGCCTAAAAGCAACATAGACCAGAAAGGAACAGAAACAATATACAGTAACAGTCACCTTACAGGCAATACAATGGCACTAAATTCATATCTATCTAAATTCATATCTAAGCAAAAGATCAACAAGGAAATAAAGACTTTAAAAGACACACTGGACCAAATGGACTTCACAGATATATTCAGAACATTCCATCCCAAAGCAACAGAATACACATTCTTCTCAAGTGCACATGGAACATTCTCCAGAATAGATCACAACCTGAGTCACAAATCAGGTCTCAACTGGTACCAAGAGATTGGGATCATTCCCGGCATATTTTTGGACCACAATGCTTTGAAACTGGAACTCAGTCACAAGAGGAAAGTTGGAAAGAACCCAAATCCATGAAAGCTAAAGAGCATCCTACTAAAGAATGAATGGGTCAACCAGGAAATTAAAGAAGAATTTTTTAAAAATTCATGGAAACAAATGAAAATGAGAGCACAACTGTTCAAAATCTTTGGGATGCAGTAAAGGCGGTCCTAAGAGGGAAGTGTATAGCAGTACAACCCTTTCTCAAGAAACAAAAAAGTTCTCAACTACACAACCTAACCCTACACCTAAAGGAGCCAGAGAAAGAACAGCAAATAAAGCCTAAACCCAGCAGGAGAAGAGAATTAATAAAGATTAGAGCAGAAATCAATGAAATAGAAACCAAAGAACAGTAGAACAGATCAATGAAACTAGGAGCTGGTTCTTTGACAGAATAAGATTGATAAACCCCTGGCCAGACTTATCAAAAAGAAAAGAGAAAGAACCCAAATAAATAAAATAATGAATGAAAGAGGAGAGATCACAACCAGCACTGAAAAAATACAAAACAATTATAAGAACATATTATGAGCAACTATATGCCAACAAATTAGACAATCATTTTTTTTTTATTTAAATTTTTTATTATTATGTTAATCCCCATACATTACATCATTAGTTTTAGATATAGTGTTCCATGATTCATTGTTTGTGCATAACACCCAGTGCTCCATGCAGAACGTGCCCTCCTCAATACCCATCACCCGGCTAACCCATCCTCCCAACCCCCTCCCCTCTAGAACCCTCAGTTTGTTTTTCAGAGTCCATTGTCTCTCATGGTTCTTCTCCCCCTCCGATTTCCCCCCCTTCATTCTTCCCCTCCTGCTACATTCTTCTTCTTTTTTTCTTTCTTAACATATATCGCATTATTTGTTTCAGAGGTACAGATCTGAGATTCAACAGTCTTGCACAATTCACAGCGTTTACCAGAACACATACCCTCCCCAGTGACCATCACCCAGTCACCCCATCCCTCCCACCCCACCCCCAACTCCAGCAACCCTCAGTTTGTTTCCTGAGATTAAGAATTCCTCATATCAGTGAGGTCATATGATACATGTCTTTCTCTGTTTGACTTATTTCGCTCAGCATAATACCCTCCAGTTCCATCCACATCGTTGCAAATGGCAAGATCTCATTCCTTTTGATGGCTGCATAATATTCCATTGTATATATATACCACATCTTCTTTATCCATTCATCTGTTGATGGACATCTTGGCTCTTTCCACAGTTTGGCTATTGTGGACATTGCTGCTATAAACATCGGGGTGCACGTAGCCTTTCGGGTCCCTACTTTTGTATCTTTGGGGTAAATACCCAGTAGTGCAATTGCTGGATCGTATGGTAGCTCTATTTTCAACTTTTTGAGGAACCTCCATACTGTTTTCCAGAGTAGCTGCACCAGCTTGCATTCCCACCAACAGTGTAGGAGGGTTCCCCTTTCTCCGCATCCCCGCCAACATCTGTCATTTCCTGACTTGTTAATTTTAGCCATTCTGACTGGTGTGAGGTGGTATCTCATTGAGGTTTTGATTTGGATTTCCCTGATGCCGAGCGATATTGAACACTTTTTCATGTGTCTGTTGGCCATTTGGATGTCTTCTTTGGAAAAATGTCTGTTCATGTCTTCTGCCCATTTCTTGATTGGATTCTTTGTTCTTTTGGTGTTGAGTTTGATGAGTTCTTTATAGATTTTGGATACTAGCCCTTTATCTGATATGTCATTTGCAAATATCTTCTCCCATTCTGTCAGTTGTCTTTTGGTTTTGTTGACTGTTTCCTTTGCTTTGCAAAAGCTTTTTATCTTGATGAAGTCCCAATAGTTCATTTTTGCCCTTGCTTCCCTTGCCTTTGGTGATGTTTCTAGGAAGAAGTTGCTGCGGCTGAGGTCGAAGAGGTTGCTCCCTGTGTTCTCCTTTAGGATTTTGATGGACTCCTGTCTCACATTGAGGTCTTTCAACCATTTGGAGTCTATTTTTGTGTGTGGTGTAAGGAAATGGTCCAGTTTCATTCTTCTGCATGTGGCTGTCCAATTTTCCCAACACCATTTGTTGAAGAGACTGTCTTTTTGCCATTGGACATTCTTTCCTGCTTTGTCAAAGATTAGTTGACCATAGAGTTGAGGGTCCATTTCTGGGCTCTCTATTCTGTTCCATTGATCTATGTGTCTGTTTTTGTGCCAGTACCATACTGTCTTGATGATGACAGCTTTGTAGTAGAGCTGGAAGTCCGGGATTGTGATGCCGCCAGCTCTGCTTTTCTTTTTCAACATTCCTCTGGCTATGCGGGGTCTTTTCTGGTTCCATACAAATTTGAGGATTATTTGTTCCATTTCTTTGAAGAAAGTGGATGGTATTTTGATGGGGATTGCATTGAATGTGTAGATTGCTCTAGGTAGGATTGACATCTTCACAATATTTGTTCTTCCAATCCATGAGCATGGAACGTTTTTCCATTTCTTTGTGTCTTCCTCAATTTCTTTCATGAGTATTTTATAGTTTTCTGAGTACAGATCCTTTGCCTCTTTGGTTAGATTTATTTCTAGGTATCTTATGGTTTTGGGTGCAATTGTAAATGGGATCGACTCCTTAATTTCTCTTTCTTCTGACTTGTTGTTGGTGTATAGGAATGCCACTGACTTCTGTGCATTGATTTTATATCCTGCCACTTGACTGAATTCCTGTATGAGTTCTAGCAGTTTTGGGGTGGAGTCTTTGGGATTTTCCACATAAAGTATCATATCATCTGCAAAGAGTGAGAGTTTGACTTCTTCTTTGCCAATTTGGATGCCTTTGATTTCTTTTTGTTGTCTGATTGCTGTGGCTAGGACTTCCAATACTATGTTGAATAGCAGTGGCGATAGTGGACATCCCTGCCGCGTTCCTGACCTTAGGGGGAAAGCTCTCAGTTTTTCCCCATTGAGAATGATATTCGCTGTAGGTTTTTCATAGATGGCTTTTATGATATTGAGGTATGTACCCTCTATCCCTATACTCTGAAGAGTTTTGATCAAGAAAGGATGCTGTACTTTGTCAAATGCTTTTTCTGCATCTATTGAGAGGATCATATGATTCTTGTTCTTTCTTTTGTTAATGTATTGTATCACGTTGATTGATTTGCGGATGTTGAACCAACCTTGCAGCCCAGGGATAAATCCGACTTGGTCGTGGTGAATAATCCTTTTAATGTACTGTTGGATCCTATTGGCTAGTATTTTGGTGAGAATTTTTGCATCCATGTTCATCAGGGATATTGGTCTGTAATTCTCCTTTTTGATGGGGTCTTTGTCTGGTTTTGGGATCAAGGTAATGCTGGCCTCATAAAATGAGTTTGGAAGTTTTCCTTCCATTTCTATTTTTTGGAACAGTTTCAGAAGGATAGGTATTAATTCTTCTTGAAATGTTTGGTAGAATTCCCCTGGGAAGCCATCTGGCCCTGGGCTTTTGTGTTTTGGGAGATTTTTGATGACTGCTTCTATTTCCTTAGTGGTTATAGGTCTGTTCAGGTTTTCTATTTCTTCCTGGTTCAGTTTTGGTAGTTGATACATCTCTAGGAATGCATCCATTACTTCCAGGTTATCTAATTTGCTGGCATAGAGTTGCTCATAATATGTTCTTATAATTGTTTGTATTTCTTTGGTGTTGGTTGTGATTTCTCCTCTTTCATTCATGATTTTGTTGATTTGGGTCATTTCTCTTTTCTTTTTGATAAGTCTGGCCAGGGGCTTATCAATCTTGTTAATTCTTTCAAAGAACCAGCTCCTAGTTTCGTTGATCTGTTCTACTGTTCTTTTGGTTTCTATTTCATTGATTTCTGCTCTGATCTTTATTATTTCTCTTCTCCTGCTGGGTTTAGGCTTTATTTGCTGTTCTTTCTCCAGCTCCTTTAGGTGTAGGGTTAGGTTGTGTACTTGAGACCTTTCTTGTTTCTTGAGAAAGGCTTGTATTGCTATATACTTTCCTCTTAGGACTGCCTTTGCTGTATCCCAAAGATTTTGAATAGTTGTGTTTTCATTTTCATTGGTTTCCATGAATTTTTTTAATTCTTCTTTAATTTCCTGGTTGACCCATTCATTCTTCAGTAGGATGCTCTTTAGCCTCCATGTATTTGAGTTCTTTCCGACTTTCCTCTTGTGATTGAGTTCTAGTTTCAAAGCATTGTGGTCTGAAAATATGCAGGGGATGATCCCAATCTTCTGGTACCGGTTGAGACCTGATTTATGACCTAGGATGTGATCTATTCTGGAGAATGTTCCATGGGCACTAGAGAAGAATGTGTATTCCGTTGCTTTGGGATGGAATGTTCTGAATATGTCTGTGAAGTCCATTTGGTCCAGTGTGTCATTTAAAGTCTTTATTTCCTTGTTGATCTTTTGCTTAGACGATCTGTCCATTTCAGTGAGGGGCGTGTTAAAGTCCCCCACTATTATTGTATTGTTGTCGATGTGTTTCTTTGCTTTTGTTATTAATTGCCTTATATAATTGGCTGCTCCCATGTTAGGGGCATAGATATTTACAATTGTTAGATCTTCTTGTTGGATAGACCCTTTAAGTAGGATATAGTGTCCTTCCTCATCTCTTATTACAGTCTTTGGTTTAAAATCTAATTTGTCTGATATAAGGATTGCCACCCCAGCTTTCTTTTGGTGTCCATTAGCATGGTAAATGGTTTTCCACCCCCTCACTTTCAATCTGGGGGTGTCTTTGGGTCTAAAATGAGTCTCTTGCAGACAGCATATCGATGGGTCTTGTTTTTTAACCCAATCTGATAGCCTGTGTCTTTTGATTGGGGCATTTAGCCCATTTACATTCAGGGTAACTATTGAAAGATAGGAATTCAGTGCCATTGTATTGCCTGTAAAGTGACTGTTACTGTATATTGTTTGTGTTCCTTTCTGGTCTATGTTGCTTTTAGGCTCTCTCTTTGCTTAGGGGACCCCTTTCAATATTTGTTGTAGGGCTGGTTTCGTGTTTGCAAATTCCTTTAGTTTTTGTTTGTCCTGGAAGCTTTTTATCTCTCCTTCAATTTTCAATGACAGCCTAGCTGGATATAGTATTCTTGGCTGCATATTTTTCTCATTTAGTGCTCTGAATATGTCCTGCCAGTCCTTTCTGGCCTGCCAGGTCTCTGTGGATAAGTCTGTTGCCAATCTAATGTTTCTACCATTGTAGGTTACATATCTCTTCTCCCGAGTTGCTTTCAGGATTTTCTCTTTGTCTCTGAGACTTGTAAGTTTTACTATTAGATGTCGGGGTGTTGACCTATTTTTATTGATTTTGAGAGGGGTTCTCTGGGCTTCCTGGATTTTGATGCCTGTTTCCTTCCCCAAATTAGGGAAGTTCTCTGCTATAATTTGCTCCATTATACCTTCTGCCCCTCTCTCTCTTTCTTCTTCTTCTGGGATCCCAATTATTCTAATGTTGTTTCGTCTTATGGTATCGTTTATCTCTCGAATTCTGCCCTCGTGATCCAGTAGTTGTTTATCTCTCTTTTTCTCAGCTTCTTTATTTTCCATCATTTGGTCTTCTATCTCACTGATTCTTTCTTCTGCCTCATTTATCCTAGCAGTTAGCGCCCCCATATTTGATTGCACCTCATTGATAGCCTTTTTGATTTCTACTTGGTTCGATTTTAGTTCTTTTACTTCTCCAGAAAGGGTTTCTCTAATAACTTCCATGTTTTTTTCAAGCCCAGCTAGTATCTTTAAAGTGATGATTCTGAACTCTAGATCTGACATCGTACTAATGTCCGTATTGAGTAGGTCCCTGGCAGTCGGTACTACCTCTTGTTCTTTTTGTTGAGGTGATTTTTTCCGTCTTGTCATTTTGTGCAGAGGAGAATAGATTAATGAGAGAACAAAATGCTAGCAAGGTAACAACGTCCCCAGAAAATATACTCTAAACAAATCAGAAAAGACCTGAAGCAGTGGGAAAAGAAAGGGAAAGAGAGAAAAAAGAAAAAGAAAGAAAAAAAGAAAAAAGAAAAAGATAAAGATAAAAATAAAAGCAGGACAAAACAAAACAAAACAAAAACAGAATGTGATCAAATATGATCAGGCTGGATTATAGATCAGTGCCACACACTAGATTTTGGGTGTATTTTGGTCTGTTAAAAGAAAGTCCCTCCCAAAATTTTAAAGAAAGAAAAACTTATATATGTACAAAAATAAGGGTTGATATGATGAAGGGATGGAATATGACTGTAAAGATGGAAATTATAAAAAATTTTTAAAAAGCATTTGATAAGTTGTTTGAAAAAAGAAAGAATAGGATTAAGAAAAAAAAGAAAGAAAGAAAGAAAAAAGGGAGAGAACGTGATCAGGCAGGGGAGTAGAAAAAAACCATACACTAGAGATTTAGAGTATATTTTGATCTGTTAGAAGAAACTATCTCAAGATTTTAAAGAGAGAACAACTTATATATATATGCCAAAAATACGGGTAACTACTATGAAGGGATAGAATATGACTTTAAAAATGAAAAATAAAAATGTTTTTTTTTTTAAAAAGGGATTGATAAGATGTTGGTTGAAAAAGGGAAAAAGAAAAATTCAAAAAAAAAGAAAAAAGGAAAAAAGAAAAAAAGACAGTTAAAAAAATAATTAACTTTGAAAGACTAAAGAATCATGGTAAAAAAGCCATGAATTCTATGTGCAGTATTCCCCTAGCGCTGGAGTTCTGCCGTTCTCATTGATCGGTAAACTTGGTCTTGGCTGACTGTTCTCGCTGATCTTCTGGGGGAGGGGCCTGTTGCCGTGGTTCCCAAATGTCTTTGCCGGAGGCAGAATTGCCCCGCCCTTGCCGGTCCGGGCTAAGTAATCTGCTCGGGTTTGCTCTCCGGAGCTTTTGTTCCCTGCAAGCTTTCCGTACAGCTTTGGAGGCGGAGAGTGAAAATGGCAGCCTCCCAGTCTCCGCCCCGGCGGAGCCGAGAACTCGGGGTCCCGCTCCTCAGCGAGCCCCCAGAGAAAAGCAGTCAGTCACTCCCGTCTCCCCGGTCTCCGGCCGCACTCCACGCTCACCCGGCCTGTGACCGCGCCTTTCTATCTGGCATCTGACCCCGGGTGGAGTCTCCAAACCCAGCAGATCCCCGCGGTGCACTCCCGCACCTCTCCTCCCGGGGGAGGAAGGTGAGTCTCCCCGGATCTGCCACTTGTTGGGTCCCTGCTGGAGGAGCAGTGGCCCGACTGTGCCGCGGTCACGGTTTATGGCAACCCCGAGCTGAGAGCCCGCGCCTCAGGTCCATCTCTGCAGCCGGCTTCCCTGCTCCGATACCTGGGAGCTCTGCCGCACTCAGGCACCCCCGGTCTTTCTGTGACCCCGAGGGTCCTGAGACCACACTGTCCCGCGAGGGTTCCACCCCCCACTTCGCCACCAGAGTGACGTCCCTCAGCGGAGCAGACTTCTAAAAGTTCCGATTTTGTGCTCCGTGGCTCTATCACTTGCCAGAAGCGGCCAACGGAGGCCCCTCCCCCGCCGTCTATCCTCCCGAATAACGCCTCGGATTCACTTCTCCGCACGTCCTACCTTCCAGAAAGTGGTCGCTTTTCTGTTCAGAGAGTTGTTGCTATTCTTTTCTTCGATCTCCTGTTGAGTTTGTAGGTGTTCAGAATGGTTTGATCCCTATCCAGCTGAATTCCTGAGAGGAGACGAAATCCAGGTCTCCTACTCCTCCGCCATCTTGCTCCGCCCCCTCAAAATTAGACAATCTTGAAGAAATGGATGCATTCCTAGAGACGTATCAACTACCAAAACTGAACCAGGAAGAAATAGAAAACCTGAACAGACCCATAACCAGCAAAGAAATTGAAGCAGGAATCAAAAATCTCAGTAAACAAAAAAAAATCAGTAAACAAGAGCCTAGGGCTAGAGGGCTTCCCAGGGAAATTCTACCACACATTTAAAGAATTAATACCTATTCTTCTGAAGCTGTTTCAAAAAATCAAAATGGAAGGAAAGCTTCCAAACTCTTTTTATGAGTCCAGCATTACCTTGATCCCAAAACCAGACAAAGACCCCACCAAAAAGGAGAATTACAGACCAATATTCCTGATGAACCTGGATGCCAAAATTCTCACCAAAATACTAGCCAAAAAGATCCAACACTACATTAAAAGGATTATTCACCATGACAAAGTGGGATTTATTCCTGGGATTTATTCCTGCAAGGTTGGTTCAACATCTGCAAATCAATGTGATATACTACATAAATAAAAGAAAGGACAAGAACCATATGATCCTCTCAATAGATGCAGAAAAAGCATTTGACAAAGTACAGCATCCTTTCTTGATTAAAACTCTTAACAGTGTAGGGATAGAGGGTACATACTTCAATTTGATAAAAGCCATCTATGAAAAACACACAGCAAACATGATTCTCAAAGGGGAAAAACTGAGAACTTTCCCCTAAGGTCAGGAACATGGCAGGGATGTCCACTATCACCACTGCTGTTCAACATAGTACTAGAACTCCTAGCCTCAGCAATCAGACAACAAAAAGAAATAAAAGGCATCCAAATCAGCAAAGAAGAAGTCAAACTCTCTCACTCTTTGCAGATGACATAATACTTTATGTGGAAAACCCAAGAGACTCCACCCCAAAACTGCTAGAACTCATACAGGAATTCAGTAAAGTGGCAGGATATAAAATCAATGCACAGATATCAGTTGCATTCCTATACACCAACAATGAGACAGAAGAAAGGAGTCCATCCCATTTACAATTGCATGCAAAACCATAAGATACCTAGAAATAAATCTAACCAAAGAGGCAAAGGATCTGTATGCAGAAAACTATAGAATACTCATGAAAGAAATTGAGGAAGACACAAAGAAATGGAAAAATGTTCCATGCTCATGGATTGGAAGAAAAAATATTGTGAAAATGTCTATGCTACCTAGAGCAATCTACACATTTAATGCAATCCCTATCAAAATACCACCAACTTTTTTCACAGAACTGGAACAAATAATCCTAAAATTTGTATGGAACCAGAAAAGACCCTGAATAGCCAAAGTAATGTTGAAAAGAAAAGCCAAGTTGGTGGCATCACAATTCCGGACTTCGAGCTCTATTACAAAGCTATCATCATCAAGACAGTATGGTACTGGCACAAAAGCAGACACATAGATCAATGGAACAGAATAGAGAGCCCAGAAATGGACCCTCAACTCTATGGTCAACTAATCTTTGACAAAGCAGGAAAGAATGTCCAATGGCAAAAAGACAGTCTCTTCAACAAATGGTGTTGGGAAAATTGGACAGCCACATGCAGAAGAATGAAGCTGGACCATTTCCTTACACCACACACAAAAATAGACTCAAAATGGATGAAAGACCTAAATGTGAGACAGGAATCCATCATAATCCTTTAGGAGAACACAGGCAGCAATCTCTTCTACCTCAGCCACAGCAACTTCTTCCTAGAAACATTGTCAAAGGCAAGGGAAGCAAGGGCAAAAATGAACTATTGGGACTTCATCAAGATAAACAGCTTTTGCACAGCAAAGGAAGCAGTCAACAAAACCAAAAGACAACTGACAGAATGGGAGAAGATATTTGCAAATGACATATCAGAAAAAGGGCTAGTATCCAAAATCTATAAAGAACTTATCAGGGCACCTGGGTGGCTCAGTCATTAAATATCTGCCTTCAGCTCAGGTCATGATCAGAATCGACCCCTGCATCGGGCTCCCTGCTCTGCAGGAAGCCTGCTTCTCCCTCTCCCACTCCGCCTGCTTGTGTTCCCTCTCTCGCTGTCTCTCTCTGTCAAAAAATAAATAAAATCTTAAAAAAAAAAAAACTTACCAAACTCAACACCCAAATAACAAATAATCCAATCAAGAAAAGGGCAGAAGACATGAACAGACATTTCTGCAGAGAAGACATACAAATGGCCAACAGACACATGAAAAAATGCTCAACATCACTCGTCATCAGGGAAATACAAATCAAAACCACAATGGGATACCACCTCTCACCAGTTAGAATGGCTAAACTTAACAAGTCAGGAAACAACAGATGTTGGCAAGGATGCGGAGAAAGGGGAACTCTCCTACACTGTTGGTGGGAATGCAAGCTGGTGCAGCCACTCTGGAAAACAGTATGGAGGTTCCTCAAGAAGTTGAAAATAGAGCTACCCTATGACCCAGCAATTGC
The DNA here is from genome assembly GCF_964656455.1 of Halichoerus grypus. Classification (NCBI taxonomy): domain Eukaryota; kingdom Metazoa; phylum Chordata; class Mammalia; order Carnivora; family Phocidae; genus Halichoerus; species Halichoerus grypus. The sequence goes on along the minus strand of NC_135718.1, from coordinate 93,070,952 downwards.
ACTACAGGGTATTTACCCCAAACATACAAATGTAGTGATCCGAAGGGGCACTTGCATCCCAATGTTTATAGCAGCAATGTCCACAATAGCCAAACTATGGAAAGAGCCCAGATGTCCATCAATAGATGAAGAGATAAAGGAGATGTGGCATATATATATATATATGGTGGAATATTATGCAGCCAACAAAAAAATCTTGCCATTTGCAATGACATGGATAGAACTAGAGGGTATTATGCTAAGAGAAATAAGTCAATCAGAGAAAGACAATTATCATATGATCTCACTGATATGAGGAATTTGAGAAATAAGACAGAGGATCATAGGGGAAGGGAGGGAAAAATGAAACAAGACAAAACCAGAGAGGGAGACAAACCATAAGAGACTCTTAATCTCAGGAAGCAAACTGAGGGTTGCTAGAGTGGAGGGGGGTGAGAGGGATGGGGTGGCTGGGTGATGGACATTGGGGAGGGTATGTGCTATGGTGAGCACTGTGAATTGTGTAAGACTGATGAATCACAGACCTGTACCCCTGAAACAAGTAATACATTATATGTTAATTTTTTAAAAATGTTTTAAATGTAAAAAAAAACATTTTATTACTTCCTTCTCTATCTTGTATGCCTTTTATTTCCTTCTCTCATCTTACTATGGCAGACACTTCCAGTGTGATATTGAATAGGAGGGGTAATCAGCGGAGACATCTTTGCCTTTTTCACAGTAGGAATGGATCTAGTTTCTCATTATTAAGTTTTTTGCATAACTTTTGCAGATGCTCCTTTATCAAGGTGAGGAAGTTCCCCTCCATTGCTTATTATCTGAGAGTTTTTATCATGAATAGGTGTGAGATTTTGTCAAATGCTTTTTCTGCATCTATTGATGTGATTATATGCTTTTCCTTTTTTTAACCTTTGGTGTGACAGATTACATTAATTGATTTTTAATGTTGAACCAGACTTGCATAACTGGAATAAATCCCATTTGCCCATGTTATATAATTCTTTTTACACATTGTTGAATTTGAAAGGTCTGCAACTTTACCTGTGATGTCTTTATCTGGTTTTGTTATTAGTGCATCTTTCTCTATTGTTCTTCTGTTTTCAATTCATTGATTTCTGCTGCAATTTTTTTCTTCTAGTTCCTTTAGGTTTGTATTGCTTTTTTTCTCTAGTTTTCTAAGGAGGAAGCTTAGAGCATTGATTTTAGATCTTTCTTCTTTTCTAATATATGCACTTAATACCATACCCTCTAAGCCTTGCTTTCACTGTAGCCCTCAAATTTTGGTAAGCTGTATTTTTTTCATTTGTTCAAGACATTTTTCATTTTCTTTTTGTTCAAAATATTTTTAAATTTCAGTTGAGATTTCTTCCTTGACTAATGTGTTATTTAGAAGTGTTTAAGCTCCAAATCTTTGGGAATTTTTCCAGCCATCTTTCTGTTATTGACTTCTAGCTTAATTACCTTGTATTTTGAAAGCATACTTTGTATGTGTTCTGTGTTTTTTTTTTAAATTTCTTAAGATGTGTTTTATGGCCAAGGATATGGTGTGTCATGGTCAATGTTCCATATGAACTTGAGAAGAATGTGTATTCTGCGGTTGTTGGATGAGATACTCCTTAAATGTCAATTGGAGACACTTGATTGGTGGTGCTGTTTAGTTCAATTATGTACTTACTGATTTTCTGCCTGCTGGATCTCTCAATTACTGAAAGAGGAGTTTTGAATTTTTTTTTTATATTTTATTAATTTATTAGAGAGAGAGAGAGAGAGAGATAGTAAGAGAGAGCACAAGTGGGGAGGAGAGGGAGAAGCAGGCTCCCTGCAGAGCAAGGAGCCCGATGCGGGACTTGATCCCAGGACCCTGGGATCATGACCTGAGCTGAAGGCAGACGCTTAACCGACTGAGCCATCCAGGGTCCCGAGTTTTGAATTTCTAACTATACTAGTGGATTTTTCTATTTATCCTTGCAGTTCCATATTGTTTAAAAAAGACATATTTGTGGCAAAACTATTTTTAAAAAGCACAGGAATGGACACACAGATGCAAACACAGAATCAGGCCAGTGATTATGTGTAAGCAAGTGGGGATGGGGGAAGGAGAGGCATAGAACATTTCTAAGGTATTGGTAACATTCTGATTCTAATCTAGATGATTAGTACACAGATGCTCATCTTAGTATTATTCTTTAAGTGTGTGTGTGTGTCGTATACTCTTTTGTATATATGATACGTTAGTAATAAAATTATTAAATAGTGGTATTTTAAAAGAAACACAAAGAAAACATGCATATATAGAGAATACAGAGCTCCATTTTTTAAAAATACTGTCTTGGATGCCATAAAATACCATCCACATGATTGACTAATCTGGGTTTAGAAAAGGTTATCCTTATAAAAGATACATTTTGTGGTAAAACAAAAAAGCAAAATAGAAGAGATAGTTCTGGGCAGAACTTAAAAGACAGTGGAACATAAAGACAGGGAAGATAGAATGGGCACCCCAAGAGAGAGGAAGAACACACACAGTTCTGGTAGGCAAACAGGAAGAACACACCTGAAATATAATATGGCAAATGAAATTAAATAGGAAAAAATATGGAAATTCCCTGAAAATCATTTGGAATAGCTTGAATTTTTTTCCTGGATATAATTAAGGGACCACTGATGTTTCTAAGCAGAACATGACTTAATGAAATTCAGTTTAAAGGAGATAAATTAAAATATGGCAGATTAAATGCATTTATTTATCTCTGTTCTTTCCCATTATCTCACTAAGATAGTTGCAAGCCTACAAGGAGAAACGATGGGAAGGGAAGCAAGAACAGTAGAAAGCAGAGAGAGAAGTAGTATCTGACATAGAGCATGAAATTGTGTTAATTGAGAGCTTGCAGAGGGGGGTGCCTGGGTGACTCAGGCGTTAAGCATCTGCCTTCAGCTCAGGTCATGATCCCAGGGTCCTGGGACCAAGCCCCACGTCAGGCTCCCTGCTTAGTGGGAAGCCTGCTTCTCCCTCTCCCACTCCCCCTGCTTGTGTTCCCTCTCTCGCTGTGTCTCTCTCTGTCAAATAAATAAATAAAATCTTTAAAAAAAAAAAGAGCTTGCAGAGGTAATTCTAAAGTGATGGGAACCCTCCAGTGTGCCTTCAGTCCTTTCCTCCAGCTCTGCTCCCTGAATGTGGAAACCTAACATATATCCTCCTGGCAAGATAGAAGAGGATTTCTCTTTGCATTAACTGATCAGACCTACTTTAAAAAAACTTAAATTTGGAGTCAGAAGGGGAGAAGCACAATGGAGCACAAGAAGAGAGAGAAGTATCCCTAAGAACTGACCCAAAACTTGTTACAACTTCTCTCTTATATATTAAAGGAAAACCAAAGACTCTCAGAGAATTACAGAAAGCTTCCAACATGAACGTCAGACACCTAAATCAATAAAGAGAACAATGGAACTCAGAGGAATAAAAACATAGCAGGGAGCAAAAGAAAAATCCAAAAAAGCATAAATAACATCTTCACAGAAATAGGAGAAGATATTATATACATAAAAGAAAACTGTGATGTTATAAAATAGGAAAGAAGTAAGAAAAGAATTTTGAGAAGTGTATAATCACAATGAAAAAAAAAAACACTTGAAAACAAAGTAATAGACATGGAAAATTGAAATGCTCAGTATGTCCTGACCGGGCCTTGAGTGTTGGCTCCTTTCTAGGCCTTGTAGATAAACAGTTCTCCATCCAAACAAAAGAGTCGCCAATACCTCATTATAATGTGACTACACATATGTGAGGTTATCATATAGCTAGTGGACAATGTAAAAAATGGTACTGATGATTGTAGAAACTATACTTGAAACTGATGTTATAGAGTCAGCAGTGTGGCTTGCAAAAACAGTAATTGCATTGCGTTTCATGGTGGCATGGTTTAGGGCATAGAGGTTTGGTGACAACCCTACAACTGCCCAACATGGGTCCCCCTGAACTGCCAGGACCACATTCTGAGTGGGCAGAATGCCATCACCCAAGTATGTATACACTGAGGAAAGAGGAAACTCAAGAGACATTTACTGAACATCTACAACCTGATGAGAAACTCTCCTTGGAATTTTTCATAACTTCCGAGATACATGGGAAAATCCTTATTTTCACAAATTCTGTATGTCCACTCAAAAAATAGACCCAGCCCTGTCAAATTTTAGAATACCAAGAGAAAAAGGGAAGATCCTAAAACTTATAGAAAGGTAAACCATTTAAATAACAAGTCAATGTATCATCTGACTTTTCATTAGGAAACTTTAATACAAAAAGACTGGAGAAAATGCCCTGAGATATCTGAAGTCTCTGCCTAGCCAATTTATCCAGCAGGTGTGTAAAATATTTTCAGATATTCAGGGTCTCAAAAATTTATGTTCTTATAACTTTCACAGAGAGGTACTAAAGAATGTGCTTTAGCAAAACAAGAAAGAGAAAAGCTCTGGATCCAGTAAATGGTGGCTTCAACTCAAAGAGTAATGAAGTGAAACAAGTACTAGATTACCTCTGCATTTACCACATGGAAAATATTGTGGAGCACCACATCACCTATTGGAACACTTAGGAAACAACAAATTTTCAAAATGAAATAATTATTAACTCTAGGAGAAATATCATGAATATATATGTATATATGAAAATGTAATTATAGTAAAATAACTGACATACTAGTAAACAATATTTACATAGTAAAACAATGCAAAAACTATAGATTTAGCTAAACTCTGTGATACTGGGAGAAGAGGCGTTGTATGGGTAGTTATATTTTATGAGAAATACATCTTCATCTGTCATATAAGAAGCCAATATATAATGTGTAAAAATTATATATTAAGAGAGAAGCATAAGAATATTTGAGAATTTGGAGACCATTGCAGATGAAATAGCTGTGTCAAGATTGTTTTCCTTTGGGAATAAGAGTGAAGAATGAGGAGAAATGGGGCAAAGGTAGCATTTTAGTGCTATTTGATTTGTTTAACCCAGATTTATGTTGATAAAAGTAAAAAAATTTTTTAAATGATAAATGTCAACAATGTACAAGATGGATGAGAGAAGAGAGAGATACCATTTTATTTTTCTATTTTCTATTTTTTTCTTCTTAGGACCTGGCATATTTTGATACCAATGACAACAGATGATGTGCTAAAGGAGATTAAAGGAAATCAAGTGGCTTTTCAAGATTGCTTTATTGCAGATTTTCTTTTCCTGCTGACCTTTCCTTTGTTGACAATACCTGAGATTCCTGGATTTTTACCAATCTCTTCACCACATGGTAGTCAGTTAATAGCAGCCTGGGCTGATTGTGTTCCTTCATCTGTTGTTGTGGTAGCCGATATGGAGACCTTTCAAACAAATGATTCATTCCGTACTTGGACCAGAATCAGAGTGCCTCCAAACATTTTGACTGAGGATGAAAGACACAGTGTGTCTGATGTAAGCCTATCACGGGATGGAATATTTTTTCTAATAAATGGTATTCTTTACATAAAAAGTTTTACTGGGTTCAAAAGACTGGGAATAAGTGAAAATCTTCCTGATAGTGGAATTATTGGCATTACAACAAGAAAATGGTGTTGGGTCAAATATTTATTAAAGGTTAGTAAAAGATTATGTATATTACACTTACACATTTAGATATATTTACCGTATTATTTAATTCAGTGAAATATGAGACTATACTATACAGCTTTTTTGCAGTTATTTTATTTATGGTTGTAAATAAGTCCATCTTCCTAACCTAACTTTTCAGAGGCCTCGTTATAGAGATACACTTCCAGCAAAAGAAATAAAATACATATTGTGTATTATTATGCAGAGTCATTTAGCCATATTATGAGAGTTTTGTTTTACCTTGACATGGGCAAAAGGTCCAAAAAATTATTTTTCCCGAACAAAGATTCTATGTGCTCTCAAAAATGAATTAACTCCTCTTTTTGACAATATAGCGAATAAGATATCCTAAAGCTATTCCATTACAAAACACCTAAAATGTTGTGTAAAATTTTAAACTTTTGTAAAGCATATAGCTGGACCTGTATGGAAGTAGGGGAAATCCTGAGAGGAATGGGGTAGTCCTAGATCACTAATCTAGAGGCATAAGCCAATTCCAAAATCTTGGCTGCTGTAAGCCCATGTGCTGATCTTAGATATTTAGACCTCTGGTACTCGGACATAAGGCCTTGGGCCTGAGCATCTGATAAGCATTTTTTCATAAAACAAGAACCTTAAAAAATTTCCCCAACATAATTAAATCTATCTCAGCTTTAACTCTTAGAAGGAGAGAAAAGTCTGTCTTCAGAATTTGTGATCAGAATACTCATGAAAGAAATTGAAGAAGACACAAAGAAATGGAAAAACGTTCCATGCTCATGGATTGGAAGAACAAATGTGAAAATGTCTGTGCTACCTAGAGCAATCTACACATTTAATGCAATCCCTATCAAAATACCACCAACTTTTTTCACAGAACTGGAACAAATAATCCTAAAATTTGTATGGAACCAGAAAAGACCCCAAATAGCCAGAGGAATGTTGAAAAGAAAAGCAAAGCTGGTGGCATCACAATTCCAGACTTCAAGCTCTATTACAAAGCTATAATCATCAAGACAGTATGGTACTGGCACAAAAGCAGACACATAGATCAATGGAACAGAATAGAGAGCCCAGAAATGGACCCTCAACTCTATGGTCAACTAATCTTTGACAAAGCAGGAAAGAATGTCCAATGGCAAAAAGACAGTCTCTTCAACAAATGGTGTTGGGAAAATTGGACAGCCACATGCAGAAGAATGAAGCTGGACCATTTCCTTACACCACACACAAAAATAGACTCAAAATGGTTGAAAGACCTAAATGTGAGACAGGAGTACATCAAAATCCTTGAGGAGAACACAGGGAACAATCTCTTCTACCTCAGCCACAGCAACTTCTTCCTAGAAACATTGTCAAAGGCAAGGGAAGCAAGGGCAAAAATGAACTATTGGGACTTCATCAAGATAAACAGCTTTTGCATAGCAAAGGAAGCAGTCAACAAAACCAAAAGACAACCGACAGAATGGGAGAAGATATTTGCAAATGACAGATAAAGAGCTAGTATCCAAAATCTATAAAGAACTTATCAAACTCAACACCCAAAGATAATCCAATCAAGAAATGGGCAGAAGACATGAACAGACATTTCTGCAAAGAAGACATCCAAATGGCTAACAGACACATGAAAAAGTGCTCAACATCACTTGGCATCAGGGAAATACAAATCAAAACCTCAATGAGATACCACCTCACACCAGTCAGAATGGCTAAAACTAACAAGTCAGGAAACGACAGATGTTGGCAAGGATGCAGAGAAAGGGGAACCCTCCTACACTGTTGGTGGGAATGCAAGCTGGTGCAGCTACTCTGGAAAACAGTATGGAAGTTCCTCAAAAAGTTGAAAATAGAGCTACCCTATGACCCAACAATTGCACTACTGGGTATTTACCCCAAACATACAAATGTAGTGATCCGAAGGGGCACCTGCACCCCAATGTTTATAGGAGCAATGTTCACAATAGCCAAACTATGGAAAGAACATAGATATCCATCAACAAATGAATGGGTAAAGAAGATGTGGCATATATATATATATATATATACACACACACAATGAAATATTCTGCATCATCAAAAAAAATCTTGCCATTTGCAATGACATGGATGGAACTAGAGGGTATTATGCTAAATGAAATAAGTCAATCAGAGAAAGACAATTATCATATGATCTCACTGATATGAGGAATTTGAGAAATAAGACAGAGGATCATAGGGGAATGGAGGGGGAAAATGAAACAAGACAAAACCAGAGAGGGAGATAAACCACAAGAGACTCTTAATCTCAGGAAACAAACTGAGGGTTGCTAGAGTGGAGGGGGGTGAGAGGGATGGGGTGGCTGGGTGATGGACATTGGGGAGGGTATGTGCTATGGTGAGCGCTGTGAATTGTGTAAGACTGATGAATCACAGACCTATACCCCTGAAACAAATAATACATTATATGTTAATTTAAAAAAAAAGAATTTGTGATCAGAAACCAACCCACATGGACTTTGGGGCCCAGATTCCCAGGACCTGTGTAGTTCGGAAACCATTAAGGCTAGCACCAAGCAGAAGTAAACACAATAATTTCTGGAGAAATAAACCCTCAAGTCAGGCTTCAAAAATTTCCCACAGATAACATTCTGACAAAATTGAGCTCATAGTAAAAAATGACAAAACACACAAAGAAACAAGATGCCATGGGAGTCAGCGGAAACAATAAAAAGCAGAATCATTCCTGCAAGGACCTCAGGTATTGGAGTTGGCAAAATATAAAATATCCTTAATAGATTTAAATAAGTGGAAAACATAGGGAAAAAGGAATCTACCAAATGGCAAGACAATTAGTAAAACTAAAAGCAAGAAAGTCATTACTATAAAATTTAGAATAGTGGTTATCCTGGAAAGGAAAAACAATAGTGACTGGGAGAGAGCATGGGTGGCATTTGGGAGTTCTGATGATATTCTGTTTCTAAATCTCTAAGGTCATTACACAGACTTCTGCTTTGTCACAAATCTTCCAGCCATGTATTTTTCTATTCAGTCCATTTTCTGTCCATTTTCTGTATGTGAATTGTATTTCAAAAATTTTAATATGTAAAAATAAATGTTAAAATATTACATTTTATGTAATAAGCTTAGGTAAAACTAATGAAAATTGAAATGTAAAATTCAATGGACAGCTTAAATTAAAGATTGGATCCAACAAAGATAACTAATGCATTGGAAATTAGATAAGAAGAAATTAAACAAGATAAGTCTGAGAGAAAAAGAAATGGAAAACAAGAAAAAAAGAATAAGGGAGAGAAAAGAGAGAATGGAAAAGAGAAGATCCAACATATATCTAATCAGCATTCCAAAATGAAAGACCAGAGAGATGGGAAATAACTGAGAATTTTTCAGACTTAAAGATATCAATCCTCAGTCCAGAAATAGTAATAAATGCCAATTGATATGGTAAAAAATAAAACCCACTTAGAACAAAATAATCAAATTGCATGGTCACAAATTGCATGTTAGTCAAAGACTAATGAGATATTAAAATTATCCAGACAGAAAAGACAAATTACAAGCAAGGCAATAAAATAATTAAGACCAGTGGAAGCCAGAAGATAGTAAAATACTCAAGTAACTGAAATAAAATTATAGTCAACCTAAAATTATATACATTCAATGAAACAGTCCTCAAGAACAAGAATGCTTAAAACTATTTTAAAGAATCAAAACCAGATATTTTAGAATATAAATAGAATAATTGCATTGAAAACTTATTAGATGTGCTCAATAGCAAAATGGAGATGATATTACAGAGGAAACAGTCAATAAAACTGAAGTTACATCAATAGAAATTTTCCAATCTAAACAATAGAAAAAATTGTCAAAATTGAACCAAGTCTGGGGCACCTGGAGAGTGCAGTTGGTCAAGCATCCAACTCTGGTTTCAGCTCAAGTCTGATCTCAGGGTCATGAGATTCAGCCCCATGTCAGGCTCTCTGCTCAGCACAGCATCTGCTTGAGACTCTTTCTCCCTCTCCCTCTACCCCCATGCTCTCTCTCTCCCTCTCCTTCTCTTTCTCTCTAAAAAATAAATGAATAAATCTTTAAAAAACATTAAACCAAGTCTTAGAGACCTGTGGGATGATACCAAAAGGTCTAGCATTCATGTCACTGAAGTCTCAAGAAGGAGAGGAGAAAGAGTATCATGTAGAAAAAATATTAGAATAATTAATGGTTAGAAACTTCCCATATTTGGAAAAGATATAAACTTATGGGGTCATGAAACTCAGCAAACTCCAAACAAGATGATTGCAAAGAAATTCATAAACTACTGAAAACCAAAGGGGGAAAAAACTGGAAAGCACCCAGAGAAAAATGACACATCATATATAAAGAACAATGATTCAAGTGACGGCAGATTTCTCATCAGTAGCCATAGATGACAAAAGGCAATGAAGTAATATTAAATACTGAAAGAAAAGAAATATTAACCTAGAGTTCTATTTCTAGACAAAAATGTCTTTCAGGAATTAAGGAGAAAAATAAAGATATTTTTAGATGAAAGAAAACTAAGAGAATTTGTTACCAGCAGACCTGTTCTAAAAGAAATAAATGCCAAATGAAGCTTATTAGGTGGAAAGGAAATACAAAATTTAAAAAGTCAGGAATCAATAAAGAACAACAGAAATGGTACTTATATGGGTAGATTATTTTTACACCCTTAAGATCCTTAAGATAATTTGACAGCAAATATGTATAAAAGCAAAACTTAAAACATAAATATTTTCTGGTGGGGCTTTTAATGTATCTTGACATATAGGACAATTACAACATAAATGAGGAAGGATAAAGGAACCTATGGAGTAGTGAGTTTTCTTTATTCCACTTGAAATGTTAAAGTATTAATTCTAAGTAGGTTGTGAAAAGTAAGGGCATAAATTGTAACCCCTAGAGCAACATTAAAAAAAGTATATGATCCCAGGGCACCTGGGTGGCTCAGTCGTTAAGCGTCTGCCTTCAGCTCAGGTCATGATCCCAGAGTCCTGGGATCGAGCCCCGCATCGGGCTCCCTGCTCAGCAGGAAGCCTGCTTCTCCCTCTCCCACTCCCCCTGCTTGTGTTCCCTCTCTCGCTGTGTCTCTGTCAAATAAATAAAATCTTTAAAAAAAAAAAAAAGTATATGATCGGGTGCCTGGGTGGCTCAGTCATTAAGCATCTGCCTTCAGCTCAGGTCAAGATCCCAGGGTCCTAGGATTGAGTCCCACATTGGGCTCAGTGCTCCACAGGAGGCCTACTTCTCCCTCTCCCTCTCCCCCTGCTTGTGTTCCCTCTCTCGCTGTGTGTCTCTCTGTCAAATAAATAAATAAAATCTTTTTTTAAAAGTATATGATTAATATATAAATTAAAATGGAATACTAAAAATATTTTTTTCAAATAATCCAAAAGAAGGCAGAAGGGGAAACACTGGGACAAAAACAGAGAATACAAATTAATAAAATGGTAGAGCTATATAGAAACATATCAATAATTTCATTAAATTTAAATGGCCAGAGCACTAATTAAAAGGCATCAATTGTCAAATTGGATATTTTTTTTTAAGTTTTTGATGTTCCAGTTATTTGGGGGCACCTGGGTGGCTCAGTTGGTTGGGCATCCCAACTCTTGATCTTGGCTCAGGTCTTGATCTCAGGGTCCTGAGTTTCACCCATTTCACCCATTTCTCCACCCACCTCCCCTCTGGTAACCGTTAGATTGTTCTCTATAGTTAAGAGTCCATTTCTTGGTTTTCCTCTCTCTCTATATATATATCTATATTTTCTTTCCCTTTGCTCATTTGTATTGTTCCTTAAATTCCACATATGAATGAAATCATATGGTTTTTGTCTTTCTCTGACTAATTTCACTTAGCATAATACTCTCTAGCTCCTTCCATGTCATTGCAAATGGCAAGATTTCATTCTTTTTTATGGCTGAGTAATGTTCCATTTCCATTATTTGTGTGTGTGTGTGTGTGTGTGTGTGTGTGTGTGTGTGTATGCCACAAATTCTTTATCCATTCATCAGTCATAAAACTCAACACCCAAAAAAATGAATAATCCAATTTAAAAATGGGCAGAAGATATGAATAGACATTTTTCCAAAGAAGACAAGCAGATGGCCAACAGACACCTGAAAAGATGCTCAACATCACTCATCACCAGGGAAATACAAATCAAAACTACAATGACATATCATCTCACACCCATCAGAATGGCTAAAATAAACAACACAAGAAACAACAGGTTTGGCAAGGATGTGGAGAAAGGGGAACCCTCTTGCACTGTTGGTGGGAATGCAAACTGGTACAGCCCCTCTGGAAAACAGTATGGAGGTTCCTCAAAAAGTTAAAAATAGGGTCACCTGGGTGGCTCAGTTGGTTTAGTGACTGCCTTCGGCTCAAGGTCATGATCCCGGAGTCCTGGGATCGAGTCCCACATCGGGCTCCCTGCTCCGTGGGAAGCCTGCTTCTCCCTCTGACCCTACCCTCTCTTGTGCTCTCTCTCTCTCTCAAATAAATAAATAAAATCTTTAAAAAAAAAAAAAAACGTTAAAAATAGAAATTCTCTATGATCCAACAATTTCACTACTGGGTATTTACCCAAAGAATACAAGAACACTAATTCAAAGGGATACATGTACCCCAATGTTTATAGCAGCATTGTTGACAATAGCCAAATTATGGAAACAGCCCAAGTGTCCATCGATTGATGAATAGATAAATTGGATTTTTTTAAAAAGACCAAACTGTATACATTCTATGAGAAATTCATTTTAAATAAAATGATGCAGGTGAATTAAAAGTAAAATATTGGAAAAGGCTATATCATGAAAACACTAGTTAAAAGAAAGAGAGGGCACCTGGGTGGCTCAGTTGGTTAAGTGCCTGCCTTCAGCTCAGGTCATGATCCCCGGGGTCCTGGGATCAAGTCCCACATCAGGCTCTCTATTCAGCAGGGAGTCTGCTTCTCCCTCTCCCTCTGCCCCCCTACCCCACCATCATCTTCTGTCCCTCTCTCAAATAAATAAATAAAATCTTAAAAAAAAAGAAAGATAGAATGGGTTTATTAATATCAAATAAGCTAGGAAAATACTCAGGGATAAAGAAGGACATTATATAATGATAAAAGGATCAATTCATCAAGAAGACATAACAATCCTAAATGTGATACACTTAACAACAAATCTTCAAAATACAAGAAACAAAATTAATTGAATGGAAAAAAGAAATAGATAAATCAACAAATTGTTTGGAAGATTTCCACACTCCTTCTTCAGGAATAGATAAGACAAACACAAAATTCCAAAGATGTACAAAGAAACAGCAGCAGGGGTCAGAAAATTATTGCTCATCAGTCAAATCCACTCTGCCACCTTTTTTTGTAAATGGTTTTATTGGAACTCAGCCATGCTCATTTGTTTATGTATTATCTCTGCCTGCTTTTGCACTACAACAGCACTGATGAAAATTTCCAACAGAGACTATGTGGCCCAAAACCTAAAATATTTACTATATGGCCCTTTCCATAAGAAGTTTGCTGACCCAAGAGTAATACTATTTGTTAATCTAATAGTACATTTGTAGAATATACTCCACCTATCAACAGCAGGAAGCACATTCTTTTCAATTAGACATGGAATATTAACCAAGATAGACTATATTTTGGAACATAAAACGAACTTTAACATATTTAAAAGAATAAAAGTCAAAGTATGTTCTCTGATCTTAACAGAATTAAACTAGAAATAATTTTTTTTTTAAATATATCTAGAAAACCCTCAGGTATTTGAAAATTTACAAATACATATCTAAATAACCCTTTGGACAAAGACATTTTCAAGGGAATTAGAAATAATATTTAACTGACTGAAAATTAAAATACAACATATTAAAACCATATCAAAACTGATCGAATTAAAAGAGGAAATGAACAAATCCATAATTACAGTTGAAAATAGAATAGCAGAAAATAGGCAAGGGTATAGAAGTACTGAGCAGCTGACTGAATCTAATTAAAATGTATAGAACATTTTACCCAACAACAGCAGAATACATATTCTTGGCAAGTATTCATGGAACATTTATCAAGATAGACCATATGCAGAGTCATTAAACAAACCTCAACAAATTTGAAATAATTTAAATCATCTAAAGAATGTTCTCTAACCACAATGGAATTAATCAATAACAGAAATATATCTGGAAATATCCCAATTCTTGGAAATTAAACAGTACACCTCTAAATGATTTGTGTTAAATAGGACATTTTAAGGGAATTTAGAAAGTCTTTTAACTGAATGAAAATAAGAGTATAAGGTATCAAATTTTATGAAATGCTGCTAAAGCAGTTCTTAGAGGGAAATTTATAGCATTAAATTTTTATATTAGAAACTTCCACTTCTGGTCAAGATGAAGTTAAAAAGCAGGGACTATATATTTACCTTCCTGCATAATACACAAAAACAAAAAGACTGAACAGAATGTATGAAACAATGCCTCTCAAGACATTGTAAATCAAGATGAGCCCTGCAATTGTCCTAGATTAACCTCCTGAGAAAGTTCCCAGATTAGGGAACAAGGACATGGGAAACTCAAGCAGAGTTTAGCAGATTCCCTGAGTTCAGGAAGTGGAGCTGACAGGAGAGAACAGGTGGTTGGAGTTTGCAAAGCAGAATATCAGAAATGAGAGAGCTGCACACAGAATTCCAGAGATGTGCAAAGGGTTCCCCTCATGTATTCAGCAGAGTACTAATAAGTGTATGTATGTGGGGAAACTGTCCAATCTGGGGAAAGGGATGACTGAATGGGCAGGGGAATAGAATTGATAATTTACATAGGGATGGGAATAGTACCTCTTCTAACCAACCAAATTGAAAATGCTCATAGTGATTCATGGGGCATTGGGTAGAGTGCTCTAAAAGTCTTGCCTCAGTACTAAGGAATAAATATCACCAGACTATCTAACAAATCTTAAAAACAAGACCCAGAAGGATCCAAATGTTTCCCAGTAACTTAATTAAATCTCAGAACAAAATTCAAGAGTATTTATAAAAACTATTCAGCACTCAACAAGGTAAGAGTCACAATTTCTGTCACCTGATCAAATATATCATGCATTGGGAGAAAGCAAAGGGGAAAAAAGAGAGAGAGGGGCAAACCAAGAAACAGACACTTAATCACAGAGAACACACTGATGGTTACCAGAGGGCAGGTGGTGGGGCAATAGGTGAAATAGGTGATGGGGATTAAGGAGTGCACTTGTCATGAAGAGCACCAGGTGATATATGGAAGTGTTGAAGAGCTATATCGTACACCTGAAGCTAATATTACACTGTATGTTAACTAACTGGAATTTAAATTAAAACTTTAAAAAAATCATACCACACACACACACACAAAGACTACAAAACATTACTGAGTGAAATAAAAGACTTAAATGGAGAGATTGGTTCATGGGTGAGAAGACTCTCTACAGTTAAGATGTCTAGGCTTGAGAAATTCAGCACACATCATAACAATCCCAGTGGGCAGCCATTATTCATGTCATTGTTCTCATATATACAATAGAAATTGAGAAGCTGATTCTAAAAGTCATATGGAAATTCAAGATAGAACAAAAAAATTACAGATATCTAAAAATAAATGCCACTAAAAGTGTATAAGATCTTGGTTGAGATAAAAATAAAATATTATCAAAAATATTAATAAAGATCTGAATACATAGCTAGCTATATCATGTTCATGGATTAGAATACAGAATATTAAAAGCTTTTCAGTTTTTCTCAGATTTATCTATAGATTTGATGCAATTCTAATCAAAATTGCAATGTTACTTTGTGGAGCTCAATATACTGATTCTAAAATACATATGAAAAAGTAAAGAGCTGAGGGTTGGAAGGGGATGGAGTAGCAAAGTATTCTATCACGTATCAAACTTTATTATAAAGCTATAGTAATTAAGACATAAAATATTTAAAGCAGCTTTTTCCATTTAGTTCCATATCTCACCAACTTTTGGTGTGTTCAGTCTTACTATCTGAACTCTTTTAGAGGGTATACACTAGCTTTCTTATGTTTCATGCTTATATGGTGTATGGTTGTATTTGATCCTTTTACTATCAACCTATCTGTGGCTTTATATTTCTTATAAACTGCAGTCTTGCTTCTTCTCCACTGTGACAACATGTGCCTCAAAGTTCTAGTATTCAGTCCACTTAGATTTAACATAACTATTTCTATAGTTGGAGTTAGGTCTACCATCTTGGTATTTGTTTTCTATCAACCTCACTTGTTCTTTTGTTTCTCTTTTCTTGTCTTCTGAATGAATCATGTATTTTTCAGTATCTCTGTGTTTTCTACTGTGTTGATTCTTTTTTATTCAAAACTGTTTTTTAGTGGTTGCACTTGGCTATACAATAATCATCTTTAATTTATCAGAGTCTAATTCCAAATATATACTTCACAACAGTGTTAAGAAACAAAACTATATGATTTCAGTCATACCCCACCCACCCTTTGTACTCTTATCTCATATTTTACTCCTAAATATGCTATAAATCTCAATGCATTGTTAATATTTTTGCTTTAAAAAGTCAGTTGTCATATGGGGCACCTGGGTGGTGCAGTCAATTAAATGTTAGAATCTTGGTTTTGGTTCATAATCTCAGGGCCATGAGATCAAGCCCCGCGTTGGGCTCCCCACTCAACCTGGAGTCTGCTTGAGATTCTCTCTCCTTCTTCCCCTACCCCTCCTGCTTGTGCTCTCTCTCTCTCTCAAATAAATAAATAAATCTTTAAAAATGTCAATTGTCATAAAGATATATAGGTATATAAATATCAACTGATAACAAAATACGTCATATATATATATATATATGCATTGGGAGAAAGCAAAGGGGAAAAAAGAGAGAGAGGGGCAAACCAAGAGAGGGGCAAACCACTGACAAGATTCCAAATTTTTTTATTCCTGAGATATATATATATATATATATATATCTCCTCCTGGTATGCTTTATTTCTGTTTGCATATGCAGAGTTCTTCCTGAACTCATTTCCATTCAGCCTGAAGAATGTCTTTGAATTTTCTTGTATAATAAGTTTTCTCAGCATTTGTCTGTATAAAAGTGTCTTTATTTTTTCCCTTCATTTTTGAAGGATATTTTTCACTGAATACAGAATTATAGGATGACAGCTGGTTTTTGTTGTTTTTAAAGTAATTTATAAAAACATCATTCCATTATCTTATGGCCTCTTACCATTTTGGGTAAGAAGTCAGCCATTATTCATGCTGTTGTTCTCGTATATACAATGTATCTTTTTATCTGTAGCTGCTTTCAGAATTTGCTCTTTCTCTTTGGTTTTCAGCACTTTTATTATGTGATTAGGTGTGATTTCCTTGTATGTATCCTGTTTGTGGTTCAAGGGAGCTTCTTGGATTTCTGGGATAATGTCATTCATTAATTTAGGGGTGTTCTTGGACATTGTCTCTTCAAATATTTCTTCTGCACCATTCTGTTTTTCCTTTCCTTCTAGGAGTTTAAAAACACATATATGATACTGTTTAATATTGTCCCACAGATCTCAATCTATTTATTCTTTTTTAACCCTACTTCTTTCTTTGTATTTCAGTTTGTATATTAAACCGTCTTCAAGTTATCTACTTGGCTTTTCCCACTTTACTCTTGAATCCATCGAATAATTTTTTTATTCCTGATATCATATTTTTTATATCTAGCAATTTCACTTCTTTTTTATCATTTACATATCTCAGCTGAAATTCCCCATCTCTGCCCTCATGTTGCCCATCTTTTCCACTAGGTCCTTCAGCATTTTTATGAGTTTTTTTCTCTTTAGCCATGCTTGGGTTCTTAGCACTGACAAGATTCCAGAGATCTCTTCGTACTTTACAACTGGCCACCACCTTTCAAAACCCAGGAGAGCTGTCTCTGCTCTACAGCCTAGCCCGCCAACTTTTTGATCACTGAGGGATTCCTTCCTCTCTCATCTTGCTCCAGATTTTCATGCTTTGGGAGATCTCTCTATGTCTCTCTCTTGCTTCCCTGTCCCACGTCTATAAAGGCCAACGATGTGTCGGAGGGAGAGTTTCCCTCAGCCAGCTTACCCACTCCCAGCCTATGGTAGCTGAGAATCCAGAATGCAGATGGATTTCTCTCAACTTTGCTGCCTTGATGCCTGCCCCCTCCTTGTCTTCAGAGGATTACTGCTTTATATTTGGGAGAGGCCTGAATGCCTCAGGGGGATCTATCAGCTCCCCTGCCTTGTCCCAAAACCTTTTGGCTTCACTTCACTAAGTGAAGATCTATGGGAAAGTTTGTGGTGGGTAAAAACTCATTCCTTGGAATTCCCATCTGTAATATTTATGATGGATTCCCATCCCTCTGCCAAGAATAAAAATAATTATGGGTCTTTTCTATGAAGGGCTCATCATTTTGTTACTAATATATTTCAAGGATCATCTCACACTCATTTAAAGCAACATAAGCTCTAGACTTTAAATTGAATCTTCATTTGATAAAATGGCTTTTTACTGAAATGACTCTTTACCAAATAGTCTGTTTCTTCGGTTACCAGTTTGATATCTGTCTACATCCTGTTTGAGTATATCCATTACTAAATATGTGTACATTACATAAACTTAGGGAGGAAAGATGTGCCCAAGAGACTCCTTTTGGTCATCATGAACATAGAAGTTACATGTTAGGTAAAAATCTCTAAGAATTAGAAACAGTTGGGAAGGAGAGATAGGGAAGAAGGGGGACCTTGGAACTCTAAATGAAATTAGGCCCACTGAATTTCAGACATAGCAGTCTCTCAGTGGCCTTCCTCTCTAACAGCCTGTGTTCATAAAAGGGTGGTATTGATTTGTCTAAGGTTTTCAGTTCTGTCTTCTCTTTATCTCATATCCAAGGAAACTATAATTCCAAAAATAACAATGTTTGAAGTGTCTTTATATCTTTTTTTTTTAAAGATTTTATTTATTTATTTGAGACAGAATGAGAGAGAGAGAGAGAGCACATGAGAGGGGGGAGGGTCAGAGGGAGAAGCAGGCTCCCTGCCGAGCAGGGAGCCCGATGCGGGACTCGATCCAGGGACTCCAGGATCATGACCTGAGCCGAAGGCAGTTGCCCAACCAACTGAGCCACCCAGGCGCCCTGAAGTGTCTTTATATCTTGATAGCAATGAACATGGAAGGGGCTTGTGGCCAGAGTGGATAAATACATAAGAAAAGAGAAGGCTGATATTCTCTGAGGGTCAATTTAAAAGGGAATTAAGATGAATTATTTCTACAGATAGAAACAATATATCAAAGAATAAAATTACTGAAATAATTTATATTTATGAATACATATAATATATTTCTATGTAATATATTTCAATGCCTGGAGTATTATTCAGAAATACACTAAAAGTTAAACCTTAGTAGTTACTACATTTTAAATATAGCAAATTAGAAGACCAGAATTGTTAGGAATGTCCCTAAAACCAAAGATCTTCTAATTATTTTCTATTTTGTTATAGGCTAAAAGAAGAAGTAGCATGGCAATCTGGACAGAAAATGAAGTTTATCTCGGATATACTTTTCTTAAATTTGTCAAAATAATAACTACTGAAAAACTGAAAAATCTTCTAAATATATCATCAGCTGCTACACTGACTATACACAATGTCGAGTATCCAGGACACCCTTTGGAACTTGCCTTATTATTAAATTACTGCACTGCATGTAACATCAACAAAACAATTTATGTGGTAATATACAATGAAGATACAGAACAGTGGGTGTACCAAGACTTTGCATTAGATGTCTCTACTGACAGTTTTTTAACCCCACATTTTATATACGCAGCACTGCCAGATTTAATACTGCGGGACAAACATCGGATCTACTATTGTTATCACAATTTCACCGAGACTGGAGTTTTACAAACACCTACAGAATTTGGAAATCTATCAAGATTATCACATAACAGCATTATTCATGATATTTTCATAGGTGAGACATTCTCATTCTGCAAAAATTATTCTAATTTTTATAGTAGACATCTTCGTTATGAAGATGTAACAATTATAAATACACTCATATATGATGCTTTTGGTAAGTAAAAGTGCACTTTTTACCACCTAAAAATGGATATCTTTTTAAGTTCTACTAAGGTTATCTCACATAGCGCAATGGCAAACTCAAAATAGATTCATTTTGGTCATTCAGCAGATACTAACTAAACAACCTACACATGCATTTTCAGCATAGGAGGTGATATGGTGTTGTCTTCATTTCCTAGGGCTCCCTAGGGCTACCACAAACTGGGTAGCTTAAAACAATAGAAATTTATTGTCTCAGTTTTAGAGAGTAGAAGTCCCCATTCAAGGTGTCAGCAATGCCATATTCCTTCTGAAACCCAAAGGGGAGCTCTCTCACTGCTTCTTCCTAGCTTCTGGTGGCTTGCTGGCAAACCTTGCCATTCCTTGGCTTGCAGCTGCATCATTCCAACCTCTGCCTTCATCACAACATAGCATTCTCCCTGTGTCCTCACATGCTATCTTGTTGCAAGGACACAGGGCCCAACCTACTCCAGTGGGACCTCATCTTAACTAATTACCTTTGTAATGATCCTATTTCCAAATAAGGTCACATTCTGAAGTAATACTGGGAATTAGAATGTCAACATCGTTCCCAAAGGGACACAATTCAACCTATAGCAGGTGTTGTAGAGTTGAATGGACCTGTATTCCTATCCATGATCAAGTCATTGAACGTTTGCAAGTCTCATTTTCTAATCTAGAATATA
The DNA here is from genome assembly GCF_964656455.1 of Halichoerus grypus. Lineage (NCBI taxonomy): Eukaryota > Metazoa > Chordata > Mammalia > Carnivora > Phocidae > Halichoerus > Halichoerus grypus. Next base: position 93,050,507 of record NC_135718.1, on the reverse strand, counting down.
GGGTGGTTGTGTTGATTGGATAAGGGATTGTAAGTAAAATGTTTAGAATAAAACTGGACATGTGGTAACAATAATTATTCTGAATCTTATTATTCCCGAGGTAGTATACTAAATAAACATTATAGGCAATGCAAAGAAATAGGAAGTTCAATCCTCAAAAAGTGTGTTTAGGAGATAGCCCTAACCATGGAATTTAAAGGAAATGTCTCTGTAATTCTTTCTTTCTTTTAAAAGATTTTATTTATTTGTTATTAATTAGAGAGAGAGTGTGAGCAGGGGGAGGAGCAGAGGGAGAGTGACAGGCAGACTCCACACTGAGCCCAGAGCCCGACTCGGGGCTCAATCCCACAACTCTGAGATCATGACCTAAGCTGAAATCAGATGAGTCAGATGAGCTGAGTCAGATGCTTATCCAACTGAGCCACCCAAGCACCCCTTGTCTTTCCTGACGCCTATCACCTGACAACTTCCAACCAGTTGATTTTTATGCTCCCCTTTACAACAAAACTCTAAAAAATATTGCCTAGTTTCACTTCTTCATCTTTCCTCACTTTATCTTGAAGCCACTCTAATCAAATACTCCATGGGAAATGCTCTTGTCAAGGTTCTTAACAACCTCCACTTTGCTAACCCAGTGGCCAATTTTCAGCCATCCTCCATGAGCTGGCATTCAGCAGGGCCTGATTCCTTTTTTTTTTTTCCAAAAATTTTATTTATTTGACAGAGAGGGAGAGAGCACAAGCAGGGGGAGCAGCAGGCAGAGAAAGAGGGAGAAACAGGTTCCCCACTGAGCAGGGAGCCTGATGTGGGGCTCAATCCCAGGACCCTGGGATCATGACCTGAGCCAAAGGCAGACGCTTAACTGACTGAGCCACCCAGGTGCCCCTAGCAGGGCCTGATTCTTGAAATAACTTTTTGTCACCTGACTTCTGAGGTGTCACTTTTTTGCCCTTCCTGCTACTTCACTAGCTACTCCTCCTCAGCCTCTTTTCCTGATCCCTCATCTTCCTGATTCCCAAATGGAGAAGCACCTCAGGGTCTAGTTTTCAGACATCTTCTGGAGCTCTGTTTCCATGCACTGTGCCCTCCGGCCATAACTCCTAGCCTGACTCCAAGCTCCTATTCCCAACTGCCTCTAGGATACCTTCACTTGGATGACTAGTAGGCATCTCAGATTTAACATCCAAGAATGAATCCCTGAGTCTCACTCCTATCTCAACCTGCTCCTTGCCTAGTCCTTTCCTATTGAGTAAATATCACCTCCTCCAGTCTTTCCAGCTACAAAAACCTTGACCTCATCCTCGAGTCCTTCCCTTTCACATCCCACAACTAATCCCTGGGCAGCTCCCCTTGGCTCTATCTAAAAAGTCTACCTAAAAGCCAACCCCCTTCCACCAGTCCCACTCCAGTCCAAGCCAGTGTCCTCTCCAGCCTATACATGCAAGAGCCTTTTACATGCTCTCCCTGCCTCCACCCTTCCAACCCAAGCCCCACCATTAGAGTCCACCTAGCAGCTAACGTAAGCCTTTGAAAACATGCAAAATCACATTATTCCTCAGCTTAAAACCCTCATTCGGCTTTCTATATCACTTTGGATTTGGATAAAATCCAACACCCTTACTATGGCCTGAAAAGCAGTATGTGGTGTGACTCCAGACTCTGATGTCCTCTCCTGTCACTTAACCCTCTGTTCTCTGTTACCTCGTTGCAAACTGGGCTCTTTGCTGTTCCTTGGATAGCTACTGTTTCATATGCCAGATAATTCTTCACTTTGATGTCTGCATGACTCTTACATTTAATTCAGGTTTGAGTCCAAATGCCACCTGATCGGGGAGCTCTTCCCTGACCCTGCCCTAGCTCCCGTGCTCTGGCCCTTATACTTCATTTTGTTCACAGAGCTTCTCATTACCTAACAAACTACATGTGTGCTTATTCTAAATTAACTGAATCTTCCATGAAAAAACAAGCTCTGTGTGACTTTGTTATATTTGCTGCTTTGCCCACAGTGTCTAAAATAATATATAATAGGTCCTTTTTTGAATAAATGGATGAACAAATATTCATTGAACATGCACTATTGGTGAAGCGCTCTGCTGGGAGGTGGAGATAGCGTAGAAATTGGTCACAATTCTCACCCTTTCTTCTTCTTCTTTTTTTTTTTTTTAAGATTGATTGATTAATTTGAGACAGAGAGTGTATTTGTATGAGGGCAGGGGGAAGGGCAGAAAGAATCTTAAGCAGACTCTATACTGAGCACAGAGCCCCACACAGGGCTCACAACCCTGAGATCACAACCTGAGCCAAAACCAAGATTCAGATGCTTAACCAACTGAGCCACCCAGAAGCCCCAGAATTCCCACCCTTTCAGAGTTTACAAAATTGCAGAGGGTAAAGACAAACACACAATAAAGCAACATGGCTAATGCTATGACAGAGCCAACCTCAGGTGCTAGAGAGGCACACAGATCGAGTACCTTACCCATTCTAGGGGGGAGGAAGGTACAGAAGGCTTCCTTGAAGAAGTGCTGTCTAAGCTGAGTCCTGCTGAATGGGTAGAGGTTAGTTAGGCAGTGAAGACAACAGTGGGGATGGGGTGCCCAACAACCCAGAGACAGAGACAACAGGGTACAATCCAGGCCTTGAAAGACAATCCACTGCTGAAACAGAGTTCTCCAGAGAGAAAAAGGAGAAATCTCTCCTGGAGAAATCAAGTTCAGGTTATGAGAGTCCTCATAAGCCATGTGAAGAAATCAGACCTTCTCCTAAGGCCCATATAGGGTTTTAAAGAGCTTTGAGCAAAAGAGAAGCAGAATCATATTTGTGTTGTTAAAAGGCCACTGACCACAGTGATAAGGAGATAAAGTTAGAATAATCAACAGGGGATAAATTTTAGAGGGACCTAAAAGGCTGAATGTTTTACCAAGAGCCATTTGGAAATGCTGAGATAAAAAGTCTAAACTGTCCATAAGCATATGAAAGATGAATTTAAAAGCCTTCAGCCTGCAGCATTTCCATTTCTCAAATAACCCACTATTTAAAAGTTGCCGTGAGGGTGCCTGGCTGGCTCAGTTGATGGAGCATGAGACTCTTGATCTTGGGGCCATGAGTTCAAGCCCCACATTGGGTGTAGATGGGTGTCTTTAGTCAATTTCAGAAGTTTGTGTTTCCTTAGGAAATCACTCATTTTATCTGGATTTTCTAATAAACCTTATTGGCAAAGGTTTCCCATTTTAATTTTTAGACTGCTTATCATCTGTAATATATTCCCTTTCTCATTTATGATGTTGTCTGTACCCCATCCCTTATTACTTTGGCTTGCAAAATATTGTTTCTTATTCTTATGGTTTTTTGGTTTTGTTTTCTTTTCCTTTGAAAGGAACTCTTGGCTTGTTTATCAAATCTTCTTTCTATGTAATTCCTTAATTTCTGCTTTTGTCATTCTTGATTCTTCACTTGTGCTTTCTTTTTATAACTTTGGTATCTGTTGCCTGCTTCTTATGGTAAATGATTAGTTCATTTATTTTCAGTCTTGTTTTCTAAGCACTTAAAACTACAAATAAACATAGGGCTATACATTTTTCTCACTGTGGCTTTAGCTGCATCCACAAACCTTTATATATAGTGTTTTTAATCTCATTTGCAAATAATTCCTAATTTTCATCTTAACTTCACATTTAATCCAAAGTTCATTTTGTAATGTTTTAATGAGTGGGGTGCCTGGGTGGCTCTGTCGGTTAAGTATCCAACTCTTGATTTCAGCTCAGGTAATGATCCCAGGGGCCTGGGATCCAGCCCCACATCAGGCTCCCTGTTCAGTGGGAGTCTGCTTCTCTCCCTCTCTCTGTGCCCCTCACCTCCTTGTGCTCTCTCTCTCTAAAATAAATAAATAAATCTTAAAGAAAAATAATGTTTTAAGGAGCAGCGTGACAGGCAGGAGAGTGACATCTAGTCCAGATTTATGAGATTAGGAAAGTCCGCATAGAGGAAATGCCTTCTCAACTGAGAACAGGAAGAGGGTACATATTAGAAAATTTAGATCAACAGTCAGGATGGGAGCTGAAGTAGCAAAGACCCAGAGGCGGGAGAGAACATGGCAAGTTTGCAGAACTGAAATTTGTTGTGAATGACTAGGTGGTATGTGAATCTGAAAGTGGCAACCGACAAGGCTGGCTGAAAAAGACAGGACCGCATCACCACATGACCTGGACATTATCTAAAATCCAAGAGCAACATATATTTTTTGTTTTGTGAGGTTTTGAGTTTTATGTATCATCACACTGTGTGTATCCTGCACCTACTTTTCTCACTCAACATCCAGATAGATTTTTTTAGGTCATCTGCCTGCACTTTTTTCCTTCCACCTGGTGAAATTTCTAGAAACACACACACAAAGCACAGCAGGCCAAGAATTTGGTAAGCCTGGAGGGAGGAAAAACAAAACAAAATTAAATTTATAAAGTAAGTTATATGAGAAAAATTACCTCGTCACTGTGCTGCCCAAAGTGCCTCAACTTCCCGAGTCACCAACATGTTAGTTCTGGTGTTTGATGCCCCATGTGTGTTGCCTCAGCAGGAAGGGCATCTTGCCCTTGCAGTCATACTAAAACGCTCCAAAAAATATTCCGAGCTGCATATTAACCTTACCGATCAACATAACAATTTCACCAGCATTATCATATGGTTGAATTCCTACTGACAACATTATCACTACATGAGAACTTAAGGTTATAAGGACATGTATGTGGACAGTGATGTCTCATTAAAGTATTCTGATCCTAACAACAACTGACATTGCTGATTTAGGAGTTTTACAGTAATTTGTGAAAATGCCACTTATTTATTCAAATTTCAAATGTAAGATGCATAAGCACGATATACTCTGAACCTTCCTCTCTCTATGAATTGACCTTCCTCCTTTTAGTCAGTCCCCTTAAAGTGTTGTTATTGTTGTTGTTGTTGTTGTTTTAAATTAGGGAAAGTATACCCCTAGAAGCTATCCACGGAGAATGTCATGTCTGGAAAAAAGCTATGAAATCAACTAGTCCAACTGTTCATTTTATAGATACAGCTACTACCAAAGAATTTAAGAGACTTATTGTCTGTGAACCTCTGTGACTTAGACATAATACTCTGTTAAGGGAAGGAAGTTGGTTATTATTTATAGAGTGAACCTGAAGACATAACAACACACACACACACACACACACACACCCATTTCTTTATCCCAATTGTATCGCTCTGCTACAACTACCATAACAAGATGTCATGGGCTGCATGGCTTAAACAATAGAAATGTATGTTCTCACAGTTCCGCAGCCTAGAAGTCCAAGATCAAGGTGATATCAAGGTTGGTTTCTGGCGAGGACCCTCTTCCTGGCTTGGAGATATGGGCCACCTTCTTTTTTTTTTTATTTTTTTATTTTTTTAGATTTTTTTATTGTTATGTTAATCCCCATACATTACATCATTAGTTTTAGATATAGTGTTCCATGATTCATTGTTTGTGCATAACACCCAGTGCTCCATGCAGAACATGTATGGGCCACCTTCTTACTGTGTCCTCACATGGCCTTTCCCCCGCCTGCATGCACAGAGAGATCTTATGTCTTCCTCCTCTTACAAGAATACCAGTCATATTGGACTAGGACCCTTATGACCTAGTTTAGCCTTCATTACCTCCCAAAAGACATTATCACCAAATACAGTCACAATGCAAGCTGGGGTTTCAACCTATCCATTTTTGCCGGGGGGACACAATTCCATCCATAGCACAATGCTTCCTAATAATACTATTCCTGCATGTCTATGCTCATTATTATTTAGTGCACTAATTCCAGCTTTTTATGTAAGTGGTGTCATATATAAAGTGATGTCGTAAGTACAAGAAGAATCTATCCAGGAAAAGAATTGTTCTACTACAAAGTGGGAGAGAAGCTCTCCAGCATCACATAAAGTTGCAGGTTTGTGTCTGCACACTCTAATTTTCTCAAAACAGATAAATCCTTCATTACTACAAAAGAAATTATTTTGGTTAAAAGTGCATGGATTTATGGTTACTTAGAATAACACAAGCTTTTCTCCTTCTTTTCCAGATTATTATGGAAATGTTGTGGTAAAAATGGAAAATAACATAATGTTTTATTTCAAGATCAATATTAGAGCTGCAATAAAACTACATTTATGGACAAATAGCACAATGAAGTCATTAATTTTATTGAGTTCATCTGCTCAAATATATCTCATATACGTTTTTGAAAATGGCACAGTACAGCCACGGGAATATCCTTTAAAACTGGAATCACAAAGTGTACATTTCACTACAAAAGAAAAATGCCCCTACATGGCATTTCATAATAATATTTTAAGTGTTTTTTACTTTTTGGACAAGGGACAGAACCTGTCCATTTGGGCTCAAATAGTCTATCCAGAAAATGTTGGTCTGTATATTGTTGTGGAATCATACGGCCCAAATATACTACAAGAGAAAGAACAGGTTCACTATGAAATCGCCCTAGGATACTGCACTAAAACCACGGTAAGTTAATATTTTAAAATTTATTCATTTGATTGTAATAAATGTAAAATTAAAATATTTACATTTTTTTATCCTATCACAAAAAATATAGTATCTAACATCATTGGTGACATTCAATGAAATTTTCTGATAACAAACATTTATCCTTAATTTTATGTCATCTTGACTCTTGTTGCAGTAATTTCTGTTAGCTGATTGTGGTAAAAAATGTTTAATTTGAAAAGAAATTGAAACTTTCTTCATCTGTTATAAATATATATATATATACATATATTTATAAACATTTAAAACAGATTTTCCTTCTGGGTTTAGCTTAGAAAATGTTGAGAAATATACAAGTTTTTAATAAATAGTAATATGATAAGCCATTAGCTCCTGAGCCACAATTTTCACTTTCAATATCCAAGGCAAATATCTTTGCCGCCTAAAAGCACTTTCCTGCAGAACTCTTTGATGTCAATTGTATTATTTGCTTCCTTTTTTTTTTAAACACATGGCTTTGTGTAGACTTCTCTCTGCTATCTTTTATACTATATAACACCACCCCAAAACCTGACAGCTTCAAACAGCACCCAGTTTTGTCAACAATTTGGGTTGTGAGCAGCTGGGCGATAGTGCTGGTTTCATCTGTCTGGGTTCATTCATGAGGTGGTCATCTGGTAGCTTGTCTGGGACAAGGTGATCTAAGATGGCCTCAACCACACGTCAAGTGGGTGGTGCACGCACTGGCTTGTGTGAATAAAGGGCCTCAGCTGAGCACTTGTCTCTGATCCATGTGGCCTCTATCATCCAGGCCAGAGCTGGCTTTCTCCCAAGAGAGTCTCCGGGCAGTATTCCAACACAGTACGAGCAGATCCCAGAAGGCCTCTTGAGGCCTATGTTTGGCCACATTCTATTTGTCAAAGCAATTCACGAGGACAGCCTAGGTTAACAGGATGGAGAAATAGAGTCTACCTCTTGACGGAAAAATAGCAAACTTACCCTATAAAGGGGGGTGCCTACAGGCATGGGAGGGATTACTGCAGCTAACTTTGCAGACAATCCAGCACAATTAGGTACAAATGTACTGTATATATTATTTTGTAGACTACTTTCCAATGAACATTATAGCATAACCATTTTACATCTACTACAATTCCTTCCCAAACACTGTATATTCCATTTCCCACCTTCTCTTTCTGGGCTCAGATTTCTTTAGCATATACAGTAGTGGGCATCTTAACAGATGCAATGGAATGAAATGTTCAGTTAATTCCAAAATCAGTTAAAACAGAGAATCATAAAAAATGAAACTGATATGAATGAAACATTGTACTTTAACTTAAATAAATGGATGTACCTTCATTAGTCAACCTTTTAAAATAGGCCCACAGACTTTTCTTTGAAATAAGTCAACTTACTGGAGCATCTCCTCTCCTTTCTTGCATAACCTTATTCATAATGCATTATCTCTGAGTTCCCACTTCTGTTTCTTTAAAGGGGGGGGCGCCTGGGTGGCTCAGCTGGTTAAGCCTCTGATCTTGGGGTCCTGGGATCAAGCCCTATGTCGGGCTCCCTGCTCAGCGGGGAATCTGCTTCCCCCTCTCCCCCTGCCTCTCCTCCCATTCTCGCTCATGTTCTCTTTCTCTCTCAAATAAATAAAATCTTTTAAAAATAGAGGAGGGAAAAAAATTAATGACGCTGGCAAAGCCATCAAAATTCTAGATTTTTTCATTTTTTCTAACTTCTTACTGTTATCTTGCTCATACCTAATTCAGCAATTTCTTCAGGGACTTGTTTTATTAAAACTTTCCAGAGCAATCCATTTTGTTCTCAGGGAAACAATAACTCTACTTTCCTTTTACACTCAATTTCATCAGTCCATAATATTTAATTCCACAACTACCATAATACCACAATCTGGCATATACAGGTTTAGAAACACAGAGAGCTGATTTGGATTTGCATACAGACATACGGATAAATCTTAAAACAGTGTCGAGTGGAAAATAGTGTCAAGTAAGGAACTGAGATCCATCACAGAGTAACGTTTACAAAAATTGCAAACACCTACACATAAATCACAAGGAACAAAAAGAAAAGCGTTACTCATTTTACATGGATACCAAGATCCCAAGGACAGATATCAGATCAAATATATCATATGTCATCAAATATGATGACATCATGCTTGTTTGATATATGTTATGGGGGCCTGCACATAGGGGGAAGAGGGGAAGGGAATGGGGGAAGAAGATACAGGGAAAAAGTAAAACATAATAAATTAAATAAAATAAGTCTGGATTGATCATGTTTCAAGAAACAAGGTGTATGTGTAACTCACTTTTCTGAAACTGAGGTACCCCCTTCCTTCCAGAACAAAAACAGTAAAGATTTACACTCTCCTTCAGGAAAGTTTTCTTTGATTATCTAGCTGCAATATCTGCATAAGCTCTCATAAGTTTTCTTTCCAAGAATGGGCTGCATAACGTACATTTGCCTATTTGCAATTCAGAACTTCAAAATATAGTTACCAATCAAAATATACAAATGACCAAGGACAAAGAAACATTAAAATTTGCATGTTTTGATAAAATACCGTCTCTGTTATTTATCAGCTGATAACATTAAGCAAGTTTTTTAAAATTTGATTCCATAAAAATCTTACTTTATTAAGATTGCTTTTTACATCTAATTTTTTATTAAGTTATTTTAATTACAGTACAGTTAACATATAGTGTTGTGTTAGTTTCAGGGGTACCAATATAGTGATTCAACAATTCTATACATCACCCAGTGCTCAATATGACAAGTGCACTCCTTAATCCCCACCACCTGTTTCTCCCAGCCCCCAACCTCCTCCTCTTTGGTAACTATCAGTGTGTTCTCTAGAGTTAAGAGTCTGTTTTTTGGTTTGTCTCTTTCTCTTTTTTTTCACTTTGCTCATTTGTTTTATTTCTTAAATTCCACACATGAGTGAAATCATATAATATTTGTCTTTCTCTGACTCATTTCATTTAGCATTATACTTTCTAGTTCCAAAAATGTCATTGCACATGGCAAGATTTCATTCTTTTTAATAGCTGGATAATATTCCATATATATGGTATATATTCCATATATACACCATTTTGTAAATAATGCTGCTATGAACATAGGGGTGCATGTATCACACCTGTCAGAATGGCCAGAATCAAAAACACAAGCAACAATAGGTGTTGGTGAGGATGTAGAGAAAGGGAACCCTCTTGCAATATTGGTAGAAATGCAAACTGGTGCAGCCACTGTAGAAAACCAGTATGGACTTTCCTCAAAAAGTTAAAAATGGAAATACCCTATGATCTAGTAATTACACTACTAATTACACCCAAAAAACACAAAAACACTAATTCAAAGGAATTAGCAAGTTTTTTAATCTTTCTATGCCTTAGTACTTTCCATCTAAGTAATGATAAAAACAATATATTATATGTAATATAATATCTAATTAATATATAATTATGTTCACGTTAATATAATATATTGTTTTATATATTACTATATTTTATATAATAATATAATAATTATTGTCATAATATTTAATTCATAAGCTTATTAGGATTAAATGAGTTTATATACATAAAGGACTTAGCGGTGCCTCTGGCATATAGCAAACAGTATGTTTACGTGTTACTACTACAACTATACTCACCACTGTCGTCAATCCTAGGGCACATTTTTTAACATCTATGAAATCAGGATGAGTCTTACATCCTGTGGCATCTTAGATTTGATGAATTACAGTAGTAATATGATAACCTTGCTTATTTTGTGCAGATTGAGTCAATGCAACTTCACAGACTAATCATTGCATGTACTAGCTAGTACGGTTGCCAAGTATCCTAGCTAATTACTCAATTTTGAAAAAAAAAAACCTGAATATAACACCTATATACAAAAGTGGATAACTTTAAATTTGAAAAGTTTTTAGTGCTACTAGCTGGTTTCATAGTGATATTTACACCAAAAGTTAGTTTTGAAATTTTAAAAATGATTTGAACATCTTAATTGACATAGTCCTTTTTTTTTAAAACTGAGGTATATTTTTTATAATTGACATATAACAATATATTTGTTTCAGGCATGCAACATAATGATTTGACGTTTGCATATGTTGCGAGATGATCACCACAATAAGCCTACTTAACATCCATCACTACACATAGTTACAAATATTTTTTCTTGTGATGAGAATTTTTAATGTCTATCCTCTTAGCAACTTTCAAATACACAAAATAGTCTTATTAATTGTAGTCACCATGCAGTACATTACATTACCATGACTTACTTGTTTTATAAGTGGGAGTTTGTACCTTTTGACTACCTTCCTCCATTTTGCACACCAACCACCCCCACCTCTGGCAAGGATAAAATTGGTCTCTGTATCTTTGAGTTGGGGGGTGAGGTTTCTGTTGGTGGGGGGAATGTTTAGATTCCACATATTAGTGAGATCATACAGTATTTATCTTTCTGTGTCTGGCTCATTTCACTTAGCATAATGCCTTCAAGATTCTCCCATGTTGTTGCAAATAGGCAGGATTTCCTTATTCTTTTTTTTTTTTTAAGATTTATTTATTTTGAGAGAGAGAGAGCAAGATTTCCTTCTTCTTTACGACTGAATAATATTCCATTCTGTGTATGCAGGAGAGAGAGAGACCAACATAGGTGGCTTTCATGTCTTGGCTACTGTAAATAATGTTGCAATGGACATGGGGGTGCAGATATCTTTTCAAGTTAATGTTTTTATTACCTTTGGGTATATTCCCAGAAGTGGAATTACTGGGTCATATGGTAGTTCTATCTTTCAGCTTTTCTCCATTGAGTATGGATATTAGCTGTGGGCTTAACACACATGGCCTTTATTATGTTAAAGAATGCTCCCTCTATACCCACTTTGTTGAGAGTTTTTATTATAAATGGATGTTGCATTTTGTCAAATGCTTTTTCTGTATCTACTGAGATGATCATATGATTTTTCATTTTGTTGATGTGATATATCACATTGAGTGATTTGCAAATGTTGCACCATCCTTGCATCCTTGGAATAAATCCTACCTGATTGTGTTTTTTCTTCTTTTAATGTATTGTTGAATTCAGTTTCCTAAATTTTGTTGAGAATTTTTGCATCTATATTCATCAAGGATCATGGCCTTTAATTTTATTTTCTTTGTGGCATCCTTGCTGGGTTTTAGTATCAGGCTAATGCTGGCATCATCAAATGAGTTTGGAAGTGTTCCCTTTTATTTTTTGGAAGAGTTTGAGGATTGGTATTAATTGTTTTTTAAGTGTTTGGTAAAATTCACCAGTGAAGCCATCTGGTCCTGCACTCCAGCTTTGTCCTTCTTAGATTATTTGGCTATTCTGGTTCTTTTGTGGTTTAGTTTTGTTCATAACAGTCTATTTTAGGTTGATAATAACATATTGTTCACAGTCTAAAGTTCTACATTCTTACTCTCCTCCCATGTTTTATGTTTTGATGTCACAATTTACATCTTTTTATCTTATGGACCTCTCTATATTCATTAATAAATGTGTAGTTATAGTTATTTTTATGACTTTTGTCTTTTAACTTTCATACTAGCTTTATAAGTGATTAATCCACATTTACAGTATTAGATAATTCTTAATTTCACAATTTATTCATCTTTACCAGTTAGACTTATACTTTTATATGTTTTCCTGTTACTAATAGCACCCTTTCATTTCAACTTTAAAAAGTCCCTTTAACATTTCTTGTAAGGTTGGCTTAGTGATGATGAACTCCTTTAGCTTTTGCTTATCTGGAAAACTTATCTCTCTTTCAATTCTGAAGGACAACTTTCCCAGGGATAGAATTCTTGGATGGCATTTTCTTTTAGTATTTTGAATATATTGTGCTGCTCTCTTGTGGCCTGCAATGTTTCTGCCAAAAAATCTGCTTATAGACTTATGGGGATTCCTTTGTACACAAATTGTTGTGTTTTTTTTTTTTCTTAATGCTTTTAAGAGCTTCTTTTTGTCTTTAACTTTTGATATTTTGATTATGTCTTGATGTGGATATCTTTGGATTTGTTATATTTGAAACTCTGGGAGCCCTGGATCTGGATGTCTGTTTCCTTCCCCAGATTAGGGAAGTTTTTGGTCATTCTTCAAATAAGTTTTCTGCCCCTTTTTCTCTCTCTTCTCTTTCTGAGACCCCTATAATGCGAATGTTGGTCTGCTTGATGTTGTCCCATAAGTCCCTTAAGCTCTTCACACTTTTGCATTCTTTTTTCTTTTTGTTACTCTAACTGGGTGAGTTCTACTGCCCCATCTCAAGTTCTCTATTATATTTTTCAGTTCAATTATTGTATTTTTTAACTCTGTGACTCCCATTTGGTACTTTCTTTTATTTTCTGTCTTTGTTGAAATTTTCTCTTGGTTCACCCATTCTTCTCCTGAGCTCCAGGAGCATCATTATGACCATAATTTTAATCTCTTTATCAGGTAAATCACTTACCTCCATTTCAATAAGATGTTTCTTCCTGAGGTTTTATCTTGTTCTTTCATTTAGAGCATATTCTTCTGTTTCTTCATTTTTTTTTTCTTGACTCTCTGTGTTGGTTTCTTTTCTTTTCTTTTTTTTAAGATTTTATTTATTTGTAAGAGAGAGAGAATGCAATCAGGGAGAGTGGCAGGCAGAGGGAGAAGCAGGCTCCCCGCTGAGCAAGAAGCCTGATGCAGGACTCGATCCCAGGACCCTAGGATCATGACCTGGGCTGAAGGCAGATGCTTAACTGACTGAGCCACCCAGGCATCCCTCTGTGTTGGTTTCTATGCAGTAGATAAAATAGTCATCTCTCCCAGTCTTGAAGGAGTAGGCTCATGTAGGAGATGAACCTTATCATTCAAACTTGCTCTCTCAAATCTTTGTAATTGTCCAATCAGCCTACTTTATTCTTGGTGGCTCCCAGTATTTGATGGTGTGCCAAGACCTGTCAGCATCTCAAAGGGGAATATCTCAGTTAGCACCTAGATGCAGGCTGATGAAGCCAGACCCTGATGCAGCAGCTTTCAAAGTATACAAACATACCTCCTTCTCCCTCAATGTTGAGCCCTGGGTTAATAGCCAGGTAAGAGCTGTTCTTCACTTACTACCATCCCATTGAACCCATGAACACAAGCCCTGCCATCCACCAGAGCCATGCTATCAAGGAACATCAAGGAACTGTTTGGGTGGCAGACACAAAAGCTAGGGAGCCAAACATGTATATAATCTCCTTTCTCAGAGATACCAACAACCTGAGGCAGGGCAGAGGGAAGCACAGTGATGGTGTACCTCCTGGCCTCTCTGATCTCTACAGAGGATTGTAGTCAGCCCTTAAATGTGTCAGATTAGAAGCTTACCCCTCAGGCCACAGCCATAAAAATAAGCTAGCAGACCTCTTTCACAGAAAGATATGGGGTGCGTTTCAGTCTACCATCACTGCACTGCACCCTGGGAGGGGTGGGTAATCAGTGAAGAACGGTTTCTCCATTTGTAATAGGCCTGTGGGTCCAAACATAAGCCCCTCTGGTCCCCAATGCCAGGCAATCCAGGGGTGTCCCCTGGCAGCAGCCACAAAAATTAGGGCACCAGATGTGTCCACAAGCTGCTTTTAGGGAAACACCCACGGCCTAGAAAAAAGCAGAGCAAGACTGCAAAGATAGTGCTTCCCCTCTGAGGTCTCTGGAAAGAACTACTATTGGCTCTGCGTAGAGCTTTCATGAGAGCCTGCCCCTCAGGCCACAGCTATGAAGGTAAGCTACTAGGTGTCTTCCACAGAAGAACTGGGTATTTGTGTCTGTTGCCTCTGCTGTGCCTTGGAGTTATAGTCAGCTAGGACTTGCCCCTACATCCATTACATCCAGTATAGTTCTCACGAGCTCAAGCCCCATGGCCACCAGAGCCAGGTGATCTAGCAGCAGCCACAAAACGCAGGGTGCTGGACTGGTGTAGAAGCTCCTTTCTGGGAGATGCAAGAGGCTGGAGTGAAGCAGAGGGAGAGAACAAATATGGCACCACTGGCCTCCCTCTTTGGAGCATTTTGGTAGGTTCCTCCCTACATGTGTTTAATTCAATGCCTGATAAGCATATAAGCCTCTCTCACAGAAAGCCTGGGTACTTCTCAGTCAGCTGCTTTGTATTGGGCCCTAGGGTGGATGAGTCTGCCCATGAGAGCCCTTTCAGAACTGTTTTTCAGTTCAAAATAGTCTTCTGGATCTTGTGGAGGCAAGCCCCATTGGCTTTCAAAGCTAGATGTTTGGGGAGCTTGTCTCTCAGGTAAGGTCTTAAAAGTTGCAGTGCCAAATGGGTTCAACCCTTCACTCCTCACAGGGGAGATCTCAGGATTTTGAGTTACCATGCTGGGGGTGAAGTTTGTGGTGAGGCTATGTTCTAGCCTCTCCTACCTATTTCTATGTGGGTTTTTTTTTTCTCATTCACCTACTGTGTAGGCATTGCTCAGCTAGTTTTGGGGTTTCTTTCAGAGAACATTGTTCTATATGTAGCTATAAATTTGGTGTGTCCATGGGAGGAAGTGATTTCAGGATCCTCCTATGTCACCATCTTGAACCAGAACACTGCCTATTCATTTTCTTAATGGTGCCTTTTAATAAGTAGAATTTTTTTATTTTGATAAAGCTTTTTCATTTATGGCTGTTGCTTTTTGTGTCCTGAGATACCTTTGCCTATCCCTAAGTCATGAAAATGTTCTTCCATGATGTCATCTCAAAGTTTAAGGTTTTAGTATTTATGCCAATAATTTGGTATAGTCAAACTTTAATTTTTGCCTAACTAGTGTGTGTGTGTGTTATTTTTTTTATTTTCTAGTCTCTTCTTATTGATGAGGTTAAACAATTTTCCACATGTTTATTGGCTATTTGGATTCCCACTTCTGTGAAACTCAGGTTTTGTCACTTTTTCTATATAGGGTTGTGTGCCTTTTCTTACTGAATTTTTTTTTGCATCTCAAAGACTGTCTTTTTGAAGTGTTTTATTTGTGTATAATTCGCATGCAATAAATTGCATATATTTAATGTGTTTGATAAAATGTGACGTATGTATACACCCATGAAATTATACCCCACAATCAAGATAATGTCCATGTCCACCCCTCAAAGTTTCTTCATGCTCCTTTGTAAACCATCCCTCCTTCCATTCCCCATCACTAGGCAACCACTGAACCGCTTGCTATCACTATACATTAGTTTGCTTTTCTAGAATTTTATATAAATGGAAACATACTATGTACTCTGTTTTATCTGCCTTCTTTCACTCAGCATAATCATTTAGAATTATTATTTCCTTTTGATGAATCAACTTCTTTATCTCTATGAAATGACCCCTTTTCCTCTAGTGATAATTTTTGCTCTAAAATCTACTTTGTGTGATATTTATAGAGCCACTCCAATGTTCTTTAAAATAATGTTAGCACAACGTTATCTTCTTTTCTTTTAATATTTAATATTCTTTTAATATTAACCATCTGTGTCTTTAAAGTTTTTTTTTAAGTTGGATTTTATTTGTTTATCCAATCTGAACATTTTTGCCTTCTCATTGGGTGCATTCGTGTAATTTTTTATATGGCTGAGCTTAAATCTACCGCTTGACTATTTGTTTTCTATTTGTCCCTCTGGTTTAAAAAAAAAAAATTTTTTTTTTTTTTAACTTCCCACACGGGGCTCGATCTCAGGACCCTGAGATCATAACCTGAGCCGAAACCAACAGTCGGATGCTTAACCGACTGTGCCACCCAAGCGTCCCATTTGTAAAAGTATAAGAATTCCCTGAAGTGGAATAAGAATACATCCTGATCCTAAGATGATCTGTGTTTGCCACTGTCAGGGGCATGTCTAGGGGCACTACTGCCTTGAACTTTTTTAAATCCCCTGAGTCTTCCAGGCAAAAAATGCTGGGATATAAAGCCATACAAGAACCTACCCATTGCCACCAATTGTTAGGACAAACTTTTACTTTTCTTGCTTTTTCTGATCACTTAGTTACTGATGTCACTGAAGGGTTAAGGAGGGCACAAATTTAATCCTGACTTACTCTTACCCTGAGAATATAGTCTTCTGATAACACAGGTTAATGTAGGGAGGATATCCAATTTGATTCTCTATCTTGAATTCCCTCTCTCTTGACTAGGTTGACAAATGCCTTTAGGCTAAAAGTAGACTATGGGTTCTGGTGTTCTGCTTTATTCTCAAGATTCCTAATTTCCCTGTCTTTGGGCTAATAGTTCCCTACTCTCTTGTCAGTTATTTGGTGCTTCTAAGGTGACTCTTAAAAGGCTGCTGTTTGTAGGTTTTGTGATATGTTTGTTTGTTTTGTTTTGTTTTTATTTTATTTACATTCAATTGATTAACTTATAGTATATTATTAGTTTCAGAGGTAGAGTTCAGTGATTCATCAGTTGTATATAACACCCAGTGTTTATATGTTTGTTTTTAAGAGCAAAAGTTTGTCCATAGAACCTACCTGCCGCTCCTAGAAATGAAAATCTCCAAATCATTTCTTAATTATTTATAATGAAATGGTTTTTAAGCAGATGATCACATCCACAAAATATATTTTTTAAATAGTTCCACCAGGTAAATATTTTCAGTGATTATAATCCAAAATAATATACATATATGTTGGTTGAGTTACAGACCCAAGTTTGAGCACCACTTAAGTGACAATTGATAAGCAAAACTTGAAGAATATGCTTACATTTCACAAAATATTAAAATCTTCAGGCCTAATTATGTGCAAGAACATCTTTATAAAGTTATTTTAACAATTACATATGAAGAAAAATATGGTGTACAATAGAACACAAGTGGAAATTTGACAATTAATTCCTTTCCTTGAGCATGAACTAGATTTATTTTTAATATAATGACCTCCACAGCCTTCAACTTTTTCACGAAAGATTATATATTTTGTGTCATACCACTTAGCATCCAACATATGAATAAATAAACCTGTCTCAGAAGTAATATTTTTTGCAAAGGTCATTTTAGAGGCACAATGTCTCTGTTCTAATTACACCAGATTAGCCAGAACCAAATTGATCTCTTTGAAGATATCTAGATAGACGTCTATATCTATCTGTCTATCTATCTATCCATCTATCTATCATTTATCTACATATATAACAAAGAACTACCACCAAAAATGTAATTTAGGGGATATAATGACTACAGTTACCATGCTTTACAAATGTGAGGCTTATAATTTTTTATCTCTAATATCACACATGTTCTGTAAATGGCTTCATCCTGAAAAGATAGAAACCTTCTGGAATGCTGAAAATTGAGATGAAACATGCCCCAGATGGAAGAAAATAGCAAGGAACATATACAAAAAGGCAAATGGATTTTTTTTTTAATTACTCAAAAGCAAGAGAAGAAGGTTCAGGCAAATAATTCCTCATAGTCTCAAAAATTACTGACAACATGATATCTGTAATTATTTTTAAAAACCTCAAAGAAGAAATAAAAAGGTCCAGAGACAAGGTGATTAGGAAATGGGAGAGAGCTGGCTGCACTTCAGGACATAAATGAAAATAAGAATATTGCAATGACAAAAGTAAATGAAGAGGGAGAGAGAAGCAATATAAATAAAAGGACTTCATAAGATACAGTTAGCAGAGAAAATAAGAAAAATGTAACAAGGAAATTTAATGTGTCCATAATTGGAGTTTCTGAAATAGGAAAAGAAAAGAAATTGGAAAAAATGCTAAATATATTATTTTTCTTACCTAAAGAAAGGTTTAAATCTGTCCTGAAAGTATTCATTGTCCCCATTCCCAGTTTTCATGTTTTACACAAACGTTAATTTTCTTTTCCAGACAGTAACATTTTTTCAGAATATAAATTATGAGGCAGTAGATGACTACTTCAAGTTGCAGTAAGTATGACTTTTAAAAGAACCTATTTGATGTGAAATGTGCTATTGAGATGATTGATTTGTAGGTATTCTTTTACTCACATGGCCTCATGTCATTTTAAATATCTAGATTTCAAATTTCTTTAAGTGTCTGATTAGATGTGAAATTATTATTCTGTATAAAAGTGTAAAATACTCCTCGTAATTAAATGAAACATATCTAGAGGTTTCCATTTGTCAATTGAAGATGCAAAAAAAACTGGCTATTTCTTTTCTTTAATTTAAAATCAATTAACAGGGGCGCCTGGGTGGCTCAGTTGGTTAAGCGACTGCCTTCGGCTCAGGTCATGATCCTGGAGTCCCTGGATCGAGTCCCGCATCGGGCTCCCTGCTCGGCAGGGAGCCTGCTTCACCCTCTGACCCTCCCCCCTCTCATGTGCTCTCTCTCTCTCTCATTCTCTCTGTCTTAAATAAATAAATAAAATCTTAAAAAAAATAAAAATAAAAATAAAATCAATTAACATATAGTGTATTAGTGTCAGAGGTAGAGTTTAGTGATTCATCAGTTGCATATGACACCCAGTGCTCATTCCATCAAGTGAAAAATGGGCTATTTCTTAATTCAGTAATTTTCAAGCATGTGTTATCATTCATTCCCATCCCAAAATCTTTGCATACTATCCTTGGGTAGACTAGAACTCTAATATGAGAAGGCCTTTAACTATGAGTAGAATCAGAGAAAACATCATCTTTGACTCTTGGAATAGGTAGCACCTGAGCACGTCATTTCTGGAGGAAATAACTGACCTGGAATTGTGTCTTGAGGCATTCTGTGGCCATCATTATGTCCTGACTCGATAGATTTTTCTGGAAAAATAGCATTGTTTTTCTAGGAAAAAGTCCATTTTCCTTAGTCTGCTGCTCCTCCAAGTGAGTTTGAACACCCACTCTATGCTAAGCACTTTGTAGGTGTTCAAAATACATGGTGAAAAAGTAAGATGAAGTTCTGCCATCATGGGACATATCTCTAGTGAGAGAAGACAAAGAACAAGTAATCAAATAAATGAACAAGATAATTTCAAGTAGTTATAAGTGCAGTTAAGAAAATAAAACAGGAGGTCGCCTGAGTAGCTCAGTTGGTTGAGCATCCAACTCTTGATCTCAGCTCAGGTCATGATCTCAGGGTCATAGGATCGAGCCCCATGTTGGGCTCCACACTCAGCAGGGAGTCTGCTTGAGATTCTGTCTCTCTCTCTGTCCTCCCCTGGCTCTCTTTCTCTCTTTAAAATAAATAAATCTTTAAAAAAAAAAAGAAAAGGAAAGGAAAATACAACAGAATGAAGTGGTAGAGAGCGACCAGGAAGGGGAGAGAGAAAAGACTGCTCTGGAGACTGTAGTCAAGGGAGGCTCAATTCACGCCTCACCCCCTCACTCACCCACCAACTTTTCTCTGGATGCTTCTAATGTTGTGGGTTCCTTGGCGGTATTTTTGGTTTTGTGGATATTTACTCAGAATTCTATTGCTGTCGAATACATATCAAATTGTCCAGGATACTTCAGGTCAGTCCAAGACTTGAGAAAAAAATGCCAAAAGCTTTGAAGTCAGCTGTAGTAGGGGAAAAGAAAAACCTTCTTACAAGAAACATTGTATAGAAAATTGTAGATGCGATATTTACTCGAGTGTCCTTCATAGATCTAGACTATATTACTGTATTTGTCAAATTAAAGATTCCATCACACTGGAAAACAAACCATAATTGGCATAATTATAAGGTGCTTCCTGGTTTTAAGGGTGTT
The DNA here is from genome assembly GCF_964656455.1 of Halichoerus grypus. Taxonomy (NCBI): domain Eukaryota; kingdom Metazoa; phylum Chordata; class Mammalia; order Carnivora; family Phocidae; genus Halichoerus; species Halichoerus grypus. The sequence continues at coordinate 93,030,282 of NC_135718.1, read as the reverse complement.
AAATGAGAAAAAATATGTATCTTAGAATTGATGAAATATGGTACAGTGATTTAAAAATATAAAATGTGCTATTTGTATCCTCACTTATTACATTTTATACCTAATATATGACAAATAAATAAATATTAAAATGCGACGAATATTGGAAGAAAAAGAACATTTGTTTGTGGTTAGTTTCTTTTTCCCCAGTTTTTTCAAAAAGTAAAAACCTTAGTGGGGGCGGAGTATCAATAAAACTTTCAAAAGTTTTTCTGCGATTTTTGACCCCTCCCATTTTGTCTGAGCACAAAATGATTCTTATGCACTTCAGAACCTAGAAATTTGATCTCACTTTTGCTTCCAGTCAGACCATATAGTATTGCAGCATAACGTGGCTCAGAAAACTAATCTCATAACTTACGCTTTAGGGTTCCAAAAGTGTCTTCAATAGGAGGAAAAGATCCGTAGAGGCTAGAGAAAGAACAGAGCATCTGTGGCCTTCTAAGATCATTAGAAAGCAGGACCTGATGTTAGAGATGTTAAGGGACTGAGGGTGTTAATGAAACGGGGCGGGGGTGGGCGGTGGAAATGATAGATGCTCATTTCTGTTTCCCATTGGGCCGACCCTACACTAGCCCGCCGTGAGGTGAGGGTGACTTCAGGGAGTGACCACAGGGCACGGCTGCCTTAGCAGAAGCAGCGAACAGTCACCCCCACCACCCCCTCCCAGGCCTCTAGAATTCCTCCTGGGGTCCCGTCACCCTGTGTCCATGGGACTTTCCATGGGCTCTATGGGAAGGCGGACTCAGTGCCTGCCTCCCTTGTGATTCTGTAACCACCTGCGTGTGCCGTTTCTCCTAGAGACCAGAACACGGGCCTTCGGCTTGTGCAGGTTCGGCCTAGTGAATATGGAAGAGCATGTCCAATAGCCCAAAAGGTAAGTGACAGAGGTGGATCAACACCTTTACTTCAGTAAAGCCACAGGCGGTGGGCAGGAAAATCCTCACAAGCAATAGCACTGCCCTCATCCGGGGCGGGGTGTGTCATGTCTCACGGGGGGGGGGGGGGGGCGCGCCTTGTTTCACTTTGGAGACAGACCACGGTTCCATCTTCCTGGCGTTTACCATCGAAAGTGAGGTGTAGAAATGCATACAAAAATGGAAAATAATTTTGGAGATAAAACTGTATAAAGGAAAACTGAAATGAATGGGAACTCAAGTGGGATATGGTTTGTCAGAGAAGACGGCCAGTTAGGTCTACATTTATCATTTCTTCATTCAAAAAAAAATTAAAATCTAAAATTTATTGTGTACCTACCGTGTTCCTTAGCTTCAGTCTGCGTGCTAGGTAACCGGGAGTTACAAAGATGAAAAGACTGGCTCTTCCCTAGGGGCAAACAAAAGCTACTCTAGGGGAGTATGAGATGCACAGTCATCAGAGAGCCCAGAAGAGCGGGCACTTTTGACTGGGGAGGGGCAGGGTGAGGCATAAAATGTTGAAGAGTACGTGGAAGGTGAGCAGGCTGATACAAAGGGAATTCCAGGAAGCCGCATCTACAAAAGCACAGCGTGGCGATACAGCAGTGGGGGGTCCGGGTAACTGAACACAGATCCGTCCGGCCACCACCTCTCCTGAGTCTGTTCTGCCCTGAGGGATGCCTCCTCGCTTTATTCCCTCTCAGCCTAACTAACAATCAATAAGCATACACTGAGCGCCTACTATATACCAGGCGTAACTCAGCAAGGAATGCCTACAAGAAGAATTCAAAGGTACACGATATGCAGTCCCTGCCCTTCAGGACCCCAGCACAAGGAGCCTGTTCCCACCAGGGCAAGCTTCCATGAATTTGGAGGGAGCCCTGAGCCGAGCTTGAGCGCTGCCGACACACACCCTGCTTCCCCGGGAAACTGCCTGCAGGTGCACACCAGCCCCTCCCCTCTGTCTGCCCACCGCGCCGCCCACACAGCCTCATCTGCCCAGGAAGCAAGAAACAGCAACGTAGCCAGTTCTTCCCCAGCCTCCGCCTGGGCTCTCCATCTTCAGCTGCTTGTTCCGTACAGACGCCTTCCAGAAGCACCTTGCTTTCCTAATCAATAGATCTGTTAGGGATCCCATCCACTGTATTCCGCCCAGCCCCGGTATTACAAAAGCAGGTTAATCGAACCTGAGTTCCGATCGGAGTTCTGCCACCCACTGGCCGGGCAAGCTACTAAACACTGAGTCTCTGGGGCCTCAACCCTAAAAGGGAAATGTAACTTCTATCTCACGGTATTTATCTGCTCTGTTGAGAGCATTAAATGAGATCATTAAAGTGCCCAGCACAGTGCCTGTCACAGAGTAACCAATACTACAGGTTCGTTCCTTCTCTTCCTTGCTTGGCACACCCCAAGACATGGGCAGTTCAAACCTAGCCACCCTCTGTGTCGGCAGCCGGTAGTTTGTATGGTCGGCAGTGAAGCCACCCCAGTGAGCCAGTCCCCAGAAAGCCTTAGTAATTCCTTCCAGCATGAATTTTCCCAGGGAGAGATGACTACACCCTAACACATTATCTACCAACATTTCTGTGTTGAGGACCTTTAGAATTCCTGTCTCAGTTCAGTTGTTTTGTCCAGTTAGGGGGAATGTGCTGTGTCTGACCCTGGGCTAAGTGAAGAGCAGTCCTGCCCTGTCTCCGCATTTCAGAGAATAATATTAAATAAAGAAGACCAAGAATGCACTCATTGTTTTCATTTGGACTGTATGTCAGAATTTCTCTAATTAGGTATCCAGTCCTGAGTACACTGTCAGCCCTATCACAGTGGGTAACCTAGAAAACAGCCTGATTCACGCTTCCCATACTCTCTACCAGTACTTCTGTTCAATATCTACCTGCAGGTCAACTCAGATTTTTAATACTAAGCGTGGTTGTTGATTTTTGTCAACTGGGTGCCAGAAGAGAAGGGATCAAGTGATGGTGGGTCTTGACTGAAAGATTTGAGGACCTCAGTCAACCAAGGGTGTCATATGGATAGTTTAGTAAAAATAAAGGGCAGGCCCACGCTTCTGAACACATCTGATGGGAAAACAAAGATCTGGGGCGCCTGGATGGCTTAGTTGGTTGAGCGACTGCCTTCGGCTCAGGTCATGATCCTGGGGTCCTGGGATGGAGCCCTGCATTGGGCTCCCTGCTCGGCGGGGAGCCTGCTTCTCCCTCTCCCATTCCCCCTGCTTGTGTTCTCTCTCTCTCTGTGTCAAATAAACAAATAAAATCTTTAAAAACAAACAAACAAAGATCTGATGATGATGGACACCAAGGACTGTGGGTAGAGTTGCTGACAGAACAAATCAGGTCCTGGGACCGAGATCAGGTGGTTCAGGCAGTAAAATGCCTGAACTCCTGCTGTGGAGCATGCCTTTCCATGAAGGCAGAAAGGTCTGGGTTTAGCAGGTATAACTCTTTAAATCCATCAAGCTTGTCTGGACATGGTTCCCTATCCCCACCCTCCTTATCCCCACATCCTTCTTCAGGGTAGGGAGTATTAGAGTTTTTTTCAGATTCACTTTGTGGAGAAATGCAACGTACAGGACATGTTTAAGACTGAAAGCAAGTGTCTAGATCCCACTTAGGAAGCCTGGGGGTGTCTACTCCTGCAGGGTAGACAGCAGTAAGTGTCCTGGACCAGGTGGAAATAGAAATAGGCATCCTAGTCAGGGAAGAACCAGGTCTCTGGTCAAACGAATAGCAAGATGTATTACAGAAACCCTCCAGCTGCCACTGAGTCAGGTGCAGGCTGGAAGAACACAGTCGATGATGATGGTGGTAGACGTGCTGCTGAAAGATGAGATTGGGTTAATTCTCTGAGATACTGATGTCAAAAAGCAGAGAACTAACCTTTGGGCCTTGTGAGCAGTAATGGCAACAGGAAGCAAAGACAGAAAAAATGTGATCAGAAAGAAGGTGTAAAACACAGAAAAGTATAACAAAACGCTACATTTAAAGGGTTATTATTTCAAAACTAAAATGTAATCACTTTTCACTGTAGTAACATTTTAGCTCGTGGGAATCAGAACCACACATCTCACCACTTAAATTGCTTCATTTTAGGTGTTCCAAATAGCTGTTGGCTGTGATTCTACTAAATACATTGCTGTTAAAGGGTAAGTATATTTGCATTTGACCTGTCTTACTCTTTACGTTTTCAAACAAATGGTGAACTACATGGTAATTACCAGTGGTACTATTAGCCTAATGACTGATGTGTTCACGATAAAATCCGAAAATTGAACTGACATTGGCGTCCAGAAACTGAATTGACAGTTTGTCCAAACCTGATTTGTTTGAACTTTTTGCCAAGTCAAACCTTACATCTGAATCATACTAACAGGTAAAAAAGTATTAACCTCTTTCCCTGTTGCCTGCATTTTTCTCCACCTTCCCTTTTAATCATCCTGTTTCCATCCATCACCATTCCTTCTCTGGGCTCTTCAGGCTAGCCCTCATTCCCAGAGAAACAAGAGGGACAAACATGTCTAATTTCCATCCTACTCAAACCAGTTATAATGTCATTTCCATCAGAGAATTGCTTACATCCACATCAGAGAAACCTGCACCATTACCCGTGGGAAATGTTTTTAGAGCAAACCTCACAGAACCCACCAGGGATTCCTCCAGAGAACCCCAAGGTGTGATTTTATTGCTCGTACTATGGTTCACAATGAAGCACACTGGATTTTGTCATCCACTGGCCACAGCTGGCTCTCTCTTATATGCGGGAGAATCCAGGTCAGCATGCACAATCCATTCAGTGGAGGTGAAGTGACTACTCGAGACAGCAATGTACCAAAACTCCTCTCCTGTGGTTAGGAGTAGGGGTGAGGGGGACTAGTGACTCTTATCCAAGTCTATTTATGGGATGACTCGTTCTCATCCAAAACAAATGTCTACTCACCTGCTATTCTAATAATCTTTTGAGTACGGAATTGTAATAATCAGTTACTGGATTGACAATCAAGTTTTCCCATTTCAGTGGGCAAGGAATTTGCATTTCCACAACTCCTTTTCCAGAACACACAAAGGCTAACTGATTTATACAGTGCATGGCATCCTGCTTCTGGAATAGTTTGTGGATCAGCACTGGCATCGCTGGGAGTTTATTGGAAATGCAGGATTTCGAGCCTTGTTCCACACCTGCTGAACAAGAACCACTATTTTAACTAAATTATCAGGAGATTAGCAAGAGCATTAAAATTTGAGAATAACTGCTCTAAGCAACATTACCACATCAGTTCCCAGTACCACCACATGCAGTACCACTGTGTGCAGATTTCAGTCTATTTCTGGGAGGGTCTATATGGCAATCGTCAAGGCTGGTTGTTCATCAGACCTACCTGGAGAGCATGTTTGAAAAACACAGATTTTAGAACCTTACTCCAGGCCTCTTAATCAATGATCCACTGTTCTGGAACCCTAAAAATGGCCCTAATATCTTGAATTCAGGTTGTGATGGGCATGAGGTTTTCACAGTCATGAAAGGAGGCCCATGGGGTCCAAGGTACCTGTGACAGGAGAGATGTTCACGATGGAGGGCATCTCATGGGGTCTATTTTGTGTTTCAGGGTGGGAAATGGTCTAGACTTCCAATATCTATCTAAACACAGTGGTGACCAAGGTTCCTTCTGAGTTACACTGGAAGTAGCCAGCAAAAATGGTCAAATGAACAATTTAACTTATTGAAAACTTTATCATTTTATAGACCATGATAGCCTTATGTTTGCATGAACACTAACCAGAAATTATGTGCCACCTTAAAGTAGCTCCTTATCTGCACAACTGAGTCTCCAGTAGCAATTAGAAATCTGTGTTTTTTACAACAATTATGAGGAATAAAATAGCCCAAAGAAATCTATCTTCATTTTGAAAAATTTTCATTGAATTTTTCACATGTATCAAATATAGATAAATCAGTATGTTTCAAATTCTGATGTCCTCAGAAACATTTATTTTTAAAAATAGAAATACTAGGGCCATTGTGCACCTGGGTGGCTCTGTTGGTTAAGCCTCCAACTCTTGATTTTGGCTCAGGTCATGATCTCAGGGTGGTGAGATCGAACCCTGCATGGGACTCTCTGCTGAGCATGGAGCCTGCTTGAGAATCTCCCTCTCCCTCTGCTCCTACCCCTACTCTTGTGCGTGTGCTCTCTCTCTCTCTCTAAAATAAATAAATAAAATCTTAAAATAAAAAAAAAAAACGAACTGCTAGGGCCACACATTAACCCCAGGATTCTAATTCAGTAAGTGATGATTCTGTGATACTCTCAAGTTTGAGAATCACTGAGTTAAATGATTAAATGTTTGTGCAAGTGTATAAGGAATGATGATATTACAACTTCATCATGTTTTATTTTTTGTAGATTTAATAAAAAAGACTGTCTTCAGCATGATTTCTTTTACGTTATTGAAAAGTAAGAAATATTTTTAACATAAGCATTGTTTTATATTAGTTATTAGTACCAATAATTTAGAATCAGCTAGTATTTATTCCTATTAACATCAATCTTTTCTAATATATACGTTCATTGCTACAAATTTACCTCTAGGTACTACTGTTGCTGCATCTCACAAATTTTGATAAGTTGTGTTTTCATTTTCATTTAATTCAAAATCTTTAAATTTCTCTTAAGATTTCTTCTTTGATGCATGTATTATTTAGAAGTGTGTATTTAATCTCCACACAATTGGGGAGTATTTTGTAATTATGTTTATTTGTTTAATTTTTGTGATACCTCCTTACTGAACAAAGTAATGGCTTTAATTTTTAAGTTTGAAAAGAGGAAAGAAAAATAAGTAATGAAAAATGTCTTTTTTATAGGTCATACCTGAGGAATCAACCATCTAAAAACTTGGTAAGAAAACTATAATTTTATCAACCAGCCAAATATAGAAAATAACTAAAGCATTTTTCCTTTTCTAGAGAGTAAAATATAATTGGAAAAAATATGGCTGCCCATTGAGACTTGATTTCGGAGAAAAGTTTCACCCTTTGGTTCAATTGTAAGTATATTCTAACTAAAATTTTTAACTTACTTTGAAAGTTTTAAAATGAAAGTAAGAAAACAAGGCTAATTAATCATGCACTTAATAATAAGTATTTTTGAGTACCTGTTATATACATCTCTAAGTTTTCAGTACTAGTTATACAAAGTTGGACTACCCATGGTGCCTGCATGTTGAGGGAGGTTATAATTTCACTGCTGACACACAGCAGATAAGAGAACTGAGGCTCTTCTCAGGGATGCAGGTGATCTCTTCACCCTTGCTTTAATCTCTCTGATCTCTAATCTCTAAGCTCCTACCAGCACCCCTGCCTGTTTGATAGGAACTGCCTTCCCCAGGTGACATAGGACTTTTCTTTCCATGGGCCAACAATAACTGAAAGCTTGTAAGGAAAGAAACTAGATTATTAATAAGGATGGTACATGGGGAAGATTTCAAAATGTTATCTCTAACTTAATTCTTACAAACAGTATTTTATAATAATAGGAATAAAATGATCTGAGGAAGGCTTTTCCAAGTAATTTTCTATTACTTTGCTTGCATCTTTGATTTTATTCTTGATTTATGATTATAAAAGTTACACAGTTTGTTACAAAATTTAAAATGTAGAAAAATATAAGAGACAAATGACCCATTTTCCAAATTTTTTTGCTATTATAAACAAAATGGTGGTAAATATCCACTTATGTACATGTTTGGACACTACTCTAGATATGCCATTAGGAAAAATTACTGAAAGGAAAATTCCTATGTGTAAAACATCAAAATTTTAGTCAAGTCTTCCAGCTTTTGGGGATCTCTTAGGCTCGAGACAACTACTGAGATCTCTCAGGGTGGGTAGGTGAGGCATAAGGATTCAGGTGCTCCAATTTAGTTTTGCTATGGGAGTTTTCTCTGTTGGGACCCAGAAGGTCTCTGCCATCATGTCCTGCCTACCACTCCTCACCCATGGCAATTCTAAGCTTCTGTGCTGTGCCCTCTACATCATCATCCTATAGTCCCTCTGTCTGGGTCCTCTGGGCTATCAGGCTAATCTGCTGTCTTCTTAAGTTCTGATCTTCTTCTAGATATCTAATGATGCCACTACTTTTCCTGGTAACCCTAGACACTCCTTCCTCCACTGAGGCCTCATTTTTTTTCTTTGTTTTGTTTTGTTCTAAGTTTTTATTTTAATTCCAGTGAGCTAACATACAGTCTTACATTAGCTTCAGGTGTACAATATAGTAATTCAGTAGTTCCATACATCATGCTATGCTCATCACGACAGGTGCACTCCTTAACCCCCCATCACCTATTTCACACATCGCCCCACCCGCCTCCCCTCTGATAACCATCAGATGGTACTCTATATTTAAGAGACTATTTCTTGATTTGTCTCTCTCTTTCTATCTCGCTCTCCTTTTTTCCTCTTTGCTCTTTTGTTTTGTTTCTCAAATTCCACATGTGAGTGAAATCATATGGCATTTGTCTTTCTCTGACTGACTTTTTCCCTTAGCATTGTACTCTCTAGCTCCATCCATGTCATTGCAAATGGCAAGATTTCATTCTTTTTTACAGTTGAATAATAATATTCTATTATACAAATATAATGGAATATTATACACACACACACACACACCACATCGTTATCCATTCATCAATCAATGAACACTTGAGTGGCTTCCATATCTTGGCTATTATAAATAATGCCGCTATAAACATAGGGGTGCCCATATCCCTTTGAATTAATGTTCTTGTATTCTTAGGGTAAATACTCAGTGGTGAAATTGCTGGATCGTAAGGTGCTTCTATTTTTAACTTTTTGAGGAAAACCCATACTCTTTTCCACAGTGGCTGCACCAGTTTGCATTCCCACCAACAGTATGTAAGGATTCCTTTTTCTCCATATCCTTACCAACACCTGTTGTTTCTTGTGTTGTTGATTTTAGCCATTCTGACAGTCATGAGGTGATATCTCATTGTAGTTTTGATTTGCATTTCCCTGATAAGTGATGTTGAGCATCTTTTCATGTGTCTGTTGGCCATCTGTATGTCTTCTTTGGAAAAATGTCTATTCATGTCTACCACCCATTTCTTAACTGGATTATTTGTTTTTTGGGTGTTGAGTTTGATAAGTTCTTTATATATTTTGGATATTAGCCCTTTATCAGATACCTCATTTGCAAAAATCTTCTCCAATTCCATAGGTTGCCTTTTAGCTTTGTTCATTGTTTCCTTCACTGTGTAGAAGCTTTTTATTTTGATGTAGTCCCGATAGTTTATTTTTGCTTTTGTTTCCCTTGCCTCAGGAAACATATCTAGAAAAATGTTGCTACAGCCAGTGTTAGAGCCATTACTACCTGTGCTCTCTTCTAGGATTTTATGGTTTCATGTCTCACATTTAGGTCTTTAATCCATTTTGAATTTATTTTTGTGCATGGTGTAAGAAGTTTCATTTTTCTGCATATAGCTGACCAGTTTTCCCAACACCATTTGCTGAAGAGACTTTTTCCCATTAGATGTTCTTTCCTGCTTTGCCAAAGATTAATTGACCATATAATTGTGAGTTTATTTCTGTTTATTTTCTATTCTGTTCTATTGATCTATGTGTCTATTTTTGTGCCAGTCCATACTGTTTTGATTACTACAGCTTTGTAATATAACTTGGAGTCCACCAACTTTGCTTTTCTTTTTCAAGATTACTTTGGTTACTTGGGGTCTTTTGTGGGTCCATACAAATTTTAGGACTGTTTGTTCTAATTCTGTGAAAAATGCTGTTGGTATTTTGATAGGGATTACTTTAAATCTGTTGATTTCTCTGGGTAGTATAGACATTTTCACAGTATTTGTTCTTCCAATCCATGAGCATGGAATATTTTTCCATTTCTTTCTGTCATCTTCAATTTCTTTCATCAGTGTTTTATAGTTTTCAGAGTACAGATCTTTCACCTCTTTGGTTAAGTTTATTCTTAGGTATCTTATTATATTGGGTAAAACTGTAAATGGGATTATTGTCTTAATTTTTCTTTCTGTTGCTTCATTATTGGTGTATAGAAATGCAACAGATTTCTGTACATTGATTCTGTATCCTGTGACTTGACTGAATTCACGTATCAGTTTTAGCAGTTTTTTGGTGGAGTCTTTCAAGTTCTCTACATAGTCATCTGCAAATAGTGAAAGTTTTACTTCTTCCTTACTGATTTGGATGCCTTTTATGTCTTTTTGTTGTCTGATTGCTGTGGCTTCCACTACTATGTGGAATAAAAGTGGTGAGAGTGTACATCCTTGTTTTGTTCCTGACCTTAGGGGAAAAGGTCTCAGTTCTGCCCTATTAAGGATGATGTCAGCTGTGGGTTTCTCCTATATGGTCTTTATTATGTTGAGGTATGTTCCCTCTAAACTTACTTTGTTGAGGGTTTTTATCATGAATGGATGTTGGACTTTGTCAAATGTTTTTCTGTATCTTTTGAAATGATCATATGGTTCTTATCCTTTCTCTCATTGAGGTGAGGTATCACATTGATTGATTTGTGAATATTGAACCAGACTTGCAACCCCGGAATAAATCCCACTTGATCATGGTGAATGATTTCTTTAATGTATTGTTGGATTTGGTTTGCTAGTATTTTGGTGAGGATTTTTGCATCTGTGTTCATCAGGGATATTGGCCTGTAGTTCTCTTTTTTGGTGGTTTCTTTATCTGGGTTTGGTATCAGGGTAATTCTGGCCTCATAGAATGAATTTGGAAGTTTTCCTTCCTTTTCAGTTTTTTGGAATAGTTTGAGAAGAATAGATATTAACTCTTTAAATATTTGGTAGAATTCATTTGTGTAACCATGTGTTCCTGGACTTTTGCTCTTGGGGAATTTTTGAGTACTGACTCAATTTCTTTACTGGTTATCAGGCTGTTCAAATTTTCTATTTCCTCCTATTTCAGTTTTGGTAGGTATATGTTTCTCAGCATTTATCCATTTATTCTAGGTTGTTCAATTCATTGGCATTTTGGTTTTTCATAATATTCTCTTATAATTGTATTTCTGTGGTGTTGGTTGTTATTTCTCCTCTTTCTTTCATGATTTTGTTTGAGTCCTTTCTCTTTCTCTCGCTCAATCTCTCTCTCTCCCTTTATGTTTGATAATTCTGGCTAGAGGTTTATCAATTTTGTTGATCTTTTCAAAGAATCAGCTCCTGGTTTCATTGATCTCTTCTGCTGTTTTTTTATTCATTTATTCATTTATTTCTGCTCTAATCTTTATTATTTCCTTCCTTCTACAGGTTTTAGGTTTTGTTTGTTGTTCTTTTTCTAGCTTCTTTAGGTGGAAGATTAGGTTATTTGCGATATTTCTTGCTTCTTGAGGTAGGCCTGCATTGCTATAATCTTCCGTCTTAGAACTGCTTTTGCTGCATCCCAAAGGTTTTGGGTTGTTGTGTTTTCATTTTTGTTTCTGTGTACTTTTTTATTTCTTCTTTGATTTCCTGTTTGACCCTTTCATTGTTTAGTAACATGTTATTTAACCTCCATGTACTTGTGCTCTTCCCAGATTTTTTCTTGTGGTTGACCTCTAGTTTCATAGCCTAGTGGTCAGAAAAGGTGCAAGGTATGATTCATTCTTCTTGAATTTGTTGAGGTTTGTTTTGTGGGCTAATATGTGATCTATTCTGGAGAATGTCCCATGCGCACTTGAAAAGAATGTGTATTCTGCTCTTTTAGGGTGGGATGTTCTCAATATATCTGTTAAGTCCATCTGACCCAATGTACCATTCAAAGCCATTGTTTCCTTGTTGATTTTCTGTTTACACCATCTGTCCATGAATGCAAGTGGGATGTTAAAGTCCCCTACTATTATTGGATATTACCAATTAGTTCTTTAATGTTTGTTATTAACTGTTTTATGTATTTGGGTGCTCCCATGTTGGGTGCATAAATGTTCATAATTTTTACCTCCTTGTTGGATTGTCCCCTTTATTATTATATGGTGTCTTTCTTTGTCTCTTGTTATAGTCTTTGTTTTAAAGTCTATTTAGTCCCATATAAGTATTGCTACTCCAGCTTTCTTTTGACTTCCATTTGCATGATAGATGTCTCTCCATCCCCTCACTTTCAATCTACATGTGTCTTTAGGTCTAAAATGAGTCCCTTGTAGGCAGCATATAAGTGGATCTTGGTTTTTTTTTGTTTGTTGTTTGTTTGTTTGTTTGTTTGTTTTTATCCATTCTGACACCCGATGTCTTTTGATTGGAACATTTAGTCCATTTACATTCAAAGTAATATCGATAGATATGTATTTATTGCCATTTTGTTACTTGTTTTGTGGTTGTTTCTGAAGCTTTCCTCTAGTCCTTTCTTGTCTTCCTCTCTTGCATGTTTTGCTGATTTTCTTTAGTGATATATTTGGATTTCTTTCTCTTTATTGTTCGCATGTTTATTAGTGGTTTTTAATATATGGTTACCATTAGGTTTATATATAACCTCTTCTGCATGTAGCAGTCTATATCAATTTCATGGTCATTTAAGTTCAAACCCATTCTTTTCTCCATTTCTCCCCATGTTTTAGGCATATGTTATTACATTTTATATCCTTTTTTGTGAGTTCCTTGACTGATTTTTACAGAAATATTCATTTTTATTGCTTTGGTGTTTCCTACCTCTCTTCTCTATATTTAGTTGTGGAGTTTGTTCCTCCGGTCTTTAGATTGCTCTCTGATTTATTGACTTGGGACTAGTCAAGTTGAAAACATGGGACGGGGTGAGCTCAGGGTCCTCCTACTCCAGCATCTTCCCAGGCTCCTTGTTTGCTTTGTTTTTGTTTTATGTTTTATGTTTTTAAGTGTCTTAATCCTCCAAGGATAAATAATCTTAATGTTCTCTCCCAGAGAAGTGTATTTTTCTCTTCAATTCATTATTATTAAACACTTCTGAACCTTTTACTGTGCTAGGTCCTGGGAATTCAAAGATAAATAAGACAGGATTTCCTCTCTCAAGGGCTCAAGAGTCTGATGAATTAGATCACCATATTAGCATATTGATATGGAATAATAAAAAGGAAACTCAAAAGAATCCAACCCAGCTACAGAAGGGAGAGGGGCTTTGATCTGAGTCACTGAGTCTTAAAGGATAATAAATATTTAGCTGAAGCCAGAGAGGGAAGAAGAGAAGTGGGGAAGGTGACAATGAGCACCACTGGGTGAGGCTTTCAAGCAAAAGGGATGGTTTGAGGAAGAAGATGTACAGCTCAGTGTAATGCTGTTGGGGCATAAAGTGAGGCACGAAGTGTCAGGACAAGAGAAACTAGCTCGCAGCTCGGTGGAGTCCAAATCGTGGGAGACTTCCTGTCCATACTATGGTAGAGCAGCATGATCAAATATTTGCCTTACTAGTCCTCTCTGGGAGAAGGGAGAAGATGAACTTCAGGGAAACAAGTCTAAATAGCGAGACAGGTAGTAAACTGTATTGGTAGTCCGTGGAGGAAAAACACAAATGATTGAAATGGCAGCACGGACATAGAAGAGGAATCGTTTATGAGAAAAATTAGTGATTATAATAGGTAGGGGCTTGATAACTGATAAATAATTGGATAACTGATAGATGAGAAGAGAGAATGAGGAAGATGAACGAGTCCAAGTGATGTCAATCAGAAGAGATCTTCCACAAACCTCCACCCCCTTATCTGTACCCACGAGTTCTATCTTCCTATCATCATAGGTGAACATATGTGTATCTAAGGCCTCTCTCTCCATCTGTGAACTGGATCCCCACCCGCTTTCCTACTTAAGAAACTGCTCCTGAAACTCGCCCCACCTTCTCCCGCATCATCAATTTTTCCCTCTCTACTGGATCATCAGAGAAATCTGCAGTTCTTTCCCTCACCAAAGACAAAAACAGGAAAAACGCTCTCGTGACCCCCACTGCCCCTGTAGCTACTATCCTCATGTCGCCAGCTCTCCTCCTACTCTCCCCCATCCCTCCCAGCCCGCTTTGGCCACCACCCGCCCCTAGCACTGCCGCCCGGTGTGACCCGCGGCCTCTGATTGCTGCGCCCAGTGCTCAGTCCTCAGGACTCACCCTAGTTGATCTCGTTAACCAGAATTACACAGCTGATCATTCTCTCCTACTTGAAATATTTTCTTGATTTGGCTTCCAGGATATCACACACTCCTACTTTTCCTGCTACCTCATGATATCTTACCATAAACCAGGTGAAAAAGACAGGTGGCTGACATGTTTGTTTATGGCGTCTTTAAATATAGATTCTTTTAATGGTGGTGAAATATACATAATGAAACATAGCAAACATTTGGATGTATACACTGTAGCCAATGCAATGTTGCACAGCCCTTAAAATGAATGAAAAGATGCTTGTAAGAGGGAATCCAGGGTTCAGCCACCAAGTTCAGGTTGAAGAGGGGAGGAGTAGTCAGGAGGGAGCTGCTGCTGAGGAAAACAGAGACCAAGAGACTGGAAACTTCTATGGATCCATCTCAAAACCTAATATTGAGTGGGGAAAAAAGTTGCCAAAAGATACTTGCAGTGTAATATCCTGTATGTATATTTGCAAACTCATAAAGCAATACTATATGTGATTTATGGATATGTTTATGGATAAGTAAAGTATAAAACCTGGATGGAAATAATATGTAACAGTTTTCACATTATTCTCTGTGTTTTTCTGCATATTTGAAATATTTCCTAATTAAAATAAAATAAGCTATAGGAGCCAGGTCCACGAAGAAAACTAGGGCAGTAGGATCAAAGACCCAGGTGGCAATGTTAAAAGAAGAAGGAGAATTCATCCTCTGAGACTTGGAGGGAGGTGGGGAGTAAAACTAAATGTAGGAAGTGACTGGTTTGGAAACAAAGGAGTGCAGGAGCTGAGAGAAGTCATGTCTGACAGCCTCAGTTTACTTACAAGAAACAGAACGGGCCACGTGTACACTGGGAGCACTGAGGGGTTGAGGAGAGGCTTTGAGGAGGGTGTCAGGGTCACTGAGGGTAATATGAGAAAGGCTGACCAAGGACCGGTAGAAAGATTATCAGACAACACCAAAGGCACAATTGACTTAAGACACCGCGAGCGGGCCCAGTGCCGCATATTTGAATTTCTCAAATAGCCTGTGCATGAATGCAGAAGGCATAGTGTGACATCCCAGGCTGGGGCGAGATGTTGGAGGCGGGGCGAGATGTTGGAGGCAGGGCGAGAGCAACTGAGTGAATCCAGGATGCAGGGCAGGGAGGGAACTGCCCCTAGGAGGAAAGCGGAGAAAGGCAGGCCTGGATGTGTGATGAGGCCAAGGGGCGGATGAGAGGCTGTGTGGGTGGAGGAGGCGGGGTCAGAGAGCAGGAACAGCACTCTGGGCCATGTGGCAGCACTCGTCTTTCTTGGGGTAACTTATGTATGTCTCTGCCACCAGGTGTCATTTGATAAGGCATGTTGCTTCCAATTCTCCTGGGGTAATTAACCCAGCTATTAAAGCATCACATAACAGAAAGTAAGAGACATGGTTAATACACTGGGTGGGGTGGTCCCAGGGGACTGAAAACATATGTGTCCGATGGATCAATAGCGGAACTGTCACAATGGAGAAGTTACAAATTATCTCAGGTCTCACTGGTATCATATCTTATTAATGAACATTAATGAAAATAAGCCATGCTTACACGGGCAAGTATTTTTGTCCCACATTCTCCATGAAATAATAAAGCATTATCAAAGATTATAAACCCAGCAAGTATGGGTCATGTAATTTATCCTTATTGCCACTAGATGACACTATAGCTTTATTGCTTTTGTGAGTGTCAACAACGTCCACTCCCGGTTCAATGAAGATCTTTTTTAAAATTTAAATAAAACATATGGCTTTACAACTAGTTCTTAATAATTCAAGAATCTGATGGCTTTTGGAAGATGCAGTCAAAAATGCTGCATCTTCCAAAGCTCCTAGAATGAGAGCTTTGCTAGAGCCTGGCCCAAATCTCCAAAACTGCATACAAAATTGAGTGTGTCACACATGTGTGTGCATTTTCTTGTGGCAGGAACTTTAGAGTTTAGAGTTCTCTATGACCCTCCTGTGCCAAGAAAGAAGTCGACCACCACGACTCTAACCCCTAGTTACTCACACCTGAGTTCATGTCTTTAAGGTTCCTAAAAATGAATTCAGATGGAAATAAAATAGCTTCTCAGGTACCACTTTCTGATGTGTACAGATTTCCTGCCCAATTTGTGAATGGGACAAGAGCTGGTTTTTACAAGCAGAAATAGATGGCACCAAGTTGTAGCAGATACGGAGAGCGAGGGGGAGCGACTGCGATGTCAGGCAGAAATGTGGGCCATGAGTAAGGAAACACCACGGTCAAAGACCCATGATCTTATGGATAGACACAGAGATGGGGAGCAAGAGAATGTACCAGACCCTGGGGCAACAGTCCAAGAGTCAGAGCCCAGGAGCAAGTGCCTGAGACCAAAGTCCTAAGTGAAATTTCCATCCACAGCAGGGTGGGGACAGTCCCATTCAGAAAAACGGGCAATGACGGATGGAGAAAGAGGACATGACCGTGTTTAAAACAGTTGTAAGCTCTGGTAATGCACAGATGTAACTTTACCACTAACTGAATTTTAGCTTTGGTCTCAAACCCCTATTTTCATACGGTAGCAAGAAGAAAAAAAAAGATCTTAACAATTTGAAATAGCATCTCTTTTGAAACACACAGAGTTTGGAGTGAATAAGCTCAATGGGGTTTCTGTCTCCAGTGCCGGCATCTGGGGAGTGGGCCCCCTGTCCCTGTAGGACCGCCTGCGGGGGGGCTGCTGTGGGTGAAAGTCATCATGAGTTGTCTGGGTGTGGGCTGCATGGGACTGTGGCTCCCAGGAACCGGTGATCGCTTCTGCTTCTTGGGTCCCACCTCAGCTCTCCCTGCTGCTGCCAACCCCCTGACACTCAGCCCCATCTTCCAGCCGGGTCCCCCGGGAGCTCTGGAGCATCTCCGTTCTCAGCACAGTGAGCCCGTGAGATGCAACAGTCACCCAATGAATATTTGTTGATCAGATGACACCAGGGGCCCCTCGCTGTGCCCTTCCTCCTTCCTCAGTTCTTTCTCCCTGCTCCCAGCTGACTCGGCAGGGCCCCCACTCCCCTCACCTCCTCAACACGCGGTTCCTGTCAAAGTGAACAGTATTTACACTTCCAACTGTGAAAAAGGTGAACATTTCCTGCTTTATTACTAGGAGGTTGATTTCGAGAGCTGAAGGTACTGTTGTAATTTCACAGAGAAGTGACAATATCGAGGCTTGGAGAACGTTAAGCCACTTCACAAGTGTTCAGAGAAGCCCGTCAGACGGGGGGGCTGCAACTCTCAACCTCTCTTCTGCTCTAACCGATTATTGTTGTGTTGGCTTGTCTTGCTCAGATACAATGACAATGGCTACGTGGAAGACGTGGAAGTAAATTTCATCGTGTGGGAAATACACGGCAGAAAGGACTACAGCTTTAATAATACCATGAAGAAGGTACGGCGTCTTTGAAATGAAACAGAACTTAGCACGCAGTGACACCTGAGGCTCTATTTTAAATCTATATATAAATTATCTAAGGAAAATAGAACCGGTTACATGTGGGTAGAAAAAAAAACATGACCTGTGTATTACATTTTGTGACTACTGAAATTCATTGATGACAAGTGAAGCCTTGGTCATCAGAAAAATAAAATAATGTTTAGAGTAGGGTGATGCAATTATAGGTGAATATTTTCTTTTTTCGCCACAGTGTACTCTGTGTTTGATTATTTATGGATCTGCCTTTGGCTCTCACACATTCGTCATGCTGGTGCTACATTAAGGGCTCACTCCCTAGGCTTCATCTCACTGGACTTCCTTGCGTCATTTGACCCACTGACCTTGGCTTCACTGTCCCCCCACTCTCCTGGTTTCCCTCTGTCCTCTGACTGGTCGATCTCAGCCTCCTTGCTGACAACCCTTTCTACTTTGCAGAGCCTCTCCACAAACAGCATTGATTCCTACTTTTCCTCAGAAATCTCATGCTCAAACAAAGTCAGAGGGATAACTCCTTCCAAAGGAGCTTTCTCATCTGTCAGAGACCTTAATTCTCCCAGAAGGAGAACCCACCCAGATAGCAGCCAAGAGACAACGAATTCCACCTGCTACCTGCTCAGGATGTTGCAAGAACTGTCTTTCAATTATGTGGCCAAACAAATCCATCCCACCACATTCCTCCTACACTTGTCCAGCCCCCGAAGTGTAAGTCCTTCTGGCCTACTCCTCACAATCTCATCCTTATTCTGTCCTTCTTGCACTTGGGCCCAGATTCCCATAACTCTCCACCGTCTCGAACTTTTCTAATATACCTTAGGGCTAAATGACTCTAGACACTTCTTCAGCAAACATTTCTCCGAGAATATAATTTTCCATGTTTGTCTCTCAAATCAGGGGTACTCTTGATGAGCTCTGGAATTAAAGTGCTCCCTGACCCACAGTGTCATTTCCAAATCAGTATCTCCTCACCCTAATCACAGTGTCCTTTGTTTGAGGCCCCTGTCATCCAGGTGTCATGTACCCCATCCCCACCTGTTGCTGTCTCATACTGAGAACTTGATGGGTTCTCCTCCTGCCCTGAAAGCAATGAGTTCTGCTAGCCATCACGTAGGGCTGGTGCTGGGAAGAAGCTTTCTAAACAGGAAGGGCATGTCCTGGCCCCGTGTGCATCTAGGTGGGGCCGTGTGACTGGCTCTCATGCTGTGGAATGAGCAGAAGTGATAGGTGTCACTTCCAGGATGAGGTGCTGAGAAGGGCTCACATGAACCTCGTGCTTCCTAGCTTCCTCCGTAGTCAGTGTATTCCAGCAACAATGAGTGATGGAGAGATGCAAGCTGGATGAGAAGAGTCCGGTGAGGGTATTCTTCAAGGAGCCACTAGACAGAAAAGCCTAATCCACTGCTCCACGGAGAGTCATCCATGGGAACGATCTCCCCAGGGGCATCTGCACTGGAGTACATGTGATCAGGAATTCAACTGCAATGTGTAAAGGCTCTGAGGGCTGGGGTTTACTGCAGCACAGCAGAGACTGCCTTGACCGATGCAGCTTCCCCTGTTATGATTACATTTAAATTCAAACACTCTGGTCTCTGACCTCAACCCCCAATTCTCTAGCTCTGTTGGTGTTATTCCACTTTGCCTCTGCCCCTTGCTTTTCCTCACACTGTCTAGACATCCACCATATGGAGCCCTCTGCTCTCTCTCTCTCTGCCACCGTCTTGCCAATATGTGCAAGTCACCTTCCCCAGTGTTGTTCCTGTGCACCCTGTGGCAACTTTAAACATTAATTGTTCTACCTTATTCATGCCTCTGTCTGAGCTGCCAATCACTTCTAGAAAAAACAAATCAAAATTGCAATAACTGGAATTAGGAACTCAACTATTGGGAGTGATGGCTGAAGACAGAATTGGTCAACTGGAAGAGGGGTCAGAAGGAAATGCCCAGAATTATGCATAGGGAGATAAGCTGATTGAAAATATAGACAAGAACATAATGGAGATTCACTGCCTAGATCTAAGGACTAGAGTCCTAAAAAGAGAGCAGAGAAAAAATAAAAATAAAAATAAAAAAAGAGAGCAGAGAGAGTGTTGGCCAGAAGCAATACTTTCCCAAAAGGCAAAAGACATCGAGGCACAGAAAAAGTAATCTGCATCTAGAAACACTACAATAAAAGTTCTAAAATGAAAAACAAAGAGAAGAACCTTAAAGGTAGCCAAAGGAAAAAAGAAAAGTTACTCTCAAGAGAGTAGCTATAAGACTTAAGGCTGACTTCTCTATAGAAATAATGCAAACCAGAAAACTTTGCACAAAAATATCTTTTTTCTCCCCCCCCCTTTTTTTAGGGGGGAAGGGCAGAGGGAGAGGGAGAGAGAGAGAATCGGAAGCAGTCTCAATGCCCAGCATGGAGCCCAACACAGGGCTCAATCTCACAACACTGAGATCATGATCTAAGCTGAAATCAAGAGTCAGATGCTTAACCCACTGAGCCACCCTGAACAAAAATATCTTTACTGATATTACTGAAAGAAAATAAATTCCAAATCTAAAATTCTATATGCAATGAAAATAGCCCTTAAAAAATGAAAATGAACAACAGATAATGCTTTAAAAGACACATGCAATTAGAAGAGGAAAAATTTTAAAGTGAAAAGAAACAATGGGATAAAAAGGATTTAATACCAAAGGTGGGCAAAGAAGATCCAATAGATGGGTAAATGGACGTCCTGAAAAAGAAAACCGGAACAAAGGAACAAAACCAAAGCTAATCATTCAAGAAAACATGTCTACCCCACCCCAAGAAAAAAAGACTTGAAGTTTCATATTGAAAGAGCATAGCATATACTCAAGAACATCAAATCAGAACAGCCAACCCAAGTGGCCATCTAGGCAAAAAAAGCAAGCAATTTACATATAAGGAAAACAAAATTAAATTATAATTTTTATAGCAATGCTTTATGCCAGGAAAAAATGGAGTAAAATATTTAAGATACTAAAGGAAAATAAACACGAGCCAAGGATTTTATATTCAGCAAAACTGATGACTCTAGAAAAGGCACAAACTGCTATTAACATGTAAAAAGCTCAGATGATATTGTTCCCATGAGCCCTTCCTGAGTAAGTTACTAAATAATAAACCTTCAAACCACCAAAATCACTAAGGAGATATCAACATAAGAACTAGAGGAAAGCATAATGTAGTATAGAGTTACTTGCAAAACTGAAGCAAAGTGAGGGTTAAAGGGGAAAGAGGATAGTATACAATGGATGTATTCTCTGACAATATAGATACAATACAACTATATAATATGCTAGGAGAATATGAGAGCATATGCCAGGGGAAAAATATAACTTTTCAGTAATCACGATAGTGGGGGTAATACTTGTATTAGTTATTCTGATCTTGTGAAGTGTGTAAAGTGAGATATTCTAATTCTTCACCAAGTGTTTTTGGCATAAAAGCAAGGAGATACATATGTAATATAGAAGTTAGACAAAACATCCTGAATTTGAATAAGATTCAGTGTAAACTCATGAGGTATTGGAAACTCATGTGATCTGGATATAAGTATATAAATATATTGTTCAGAGAGAGAGAGATAAATTTTTCCTACACTGTCCATTAAAATCCCTAGAAACATAAATAATCAGTAGCAGTAAGTATCCTTAATACCCAGACGGTCATCCTGAAATATCATTTCCCACTAAAAATAACTGGGGATTCTTAGATAAATAGCTGATTCCAAGCCTGGGGGAGGAAATGGACATGATCAGTTTGGAATAGTTTGACATACCCATTAGCAAGGAATAATCAAAGACTGCTAGGGTCATGTCAAAAGTAATCGGAAATCAAATTGAAGAGGTTGGCCGAAGATGGGACAATTAGAGCTTCCTTATGGATAGTTATCGCAATATTGCTAAAACCCGTTGAATATGTTAAACCTGTGAGTTCATAATGATTTTTTCAAAAAATCACCTTCGGAGAATGATAGGGAACCAACTCCTTATTTTAAAAAATGGCAAAAAATGAGAAAGACACGTATATTTATCCTACCATCCCCAAATGAACTATACCAGGGGATAACCAAATAGTGGATAAGGGGAAGCATCGCTTTATAACATGTTTCTAGTTGACAAATGAAAAAAAAGAGCATATCATCATTTTAAGCCCAAATAATAGAAGTTACTATAAACAAATTTATATTAACAAATTTTGACAATGAAGAAATGGATAAAATAGACAAATGCCTTGAAAAACACAATTTACCGAAGTTTCTTATATTCTAAGAAAGAAATAGACATCTCTAATCCCAGATGGCTTTCCTAATGAAGTGTACCAAACATTTAAGAAAATTTTCCTTCAGTTTTCTAAAAACTCTTCCAGAGTTTTAGGGTGGAGAGAGCACTTCCCAATTCATTTTGTGAATCCAGGAGGACCTGAGGAGGACCTTAAAAGAAAAAGGAATTATGAGCCAATCTCACCCATGACCACAAATACAAAGCACCTAACCAAAATGCTAACAAATCAAACTCAGCAGTATATTTAAAAATCACACATCCAAACAAGTTTTGTTTATTTCATAAATAGAGAGTTGGAATATCATTTGAAAATCAAAGAAATCCAGTATAGTAACAGAATAAAGAATAGGCATGGATTATTATAATAGTTGAAAAGTCATTCAATTAAAAAATTATTCATGCATAACATAACATTATTTTTAAAATAAATCTTGGAGGGACACCTGTGTGGCTCAGTCAGTTAAGTGTCTGCCTTCGGCTCGGGTCACATTCCCAGGGTCCTGGGATCCAGCCCCGCATTGCATCAGGCTCCTTGCTCAGCGGGGAGCCTGCTTCTCCCTCTGCCTGCCACTCCCCCTGCTTGTGCTCGCTCGCGCTCTCTTTCTCTCTGACAAATAAATAAAAATCTTTAAAATAAATAAAATAAAATAAATAAAATAAATCTTGGAATTCTCGGGGTCATGAGTTTAAGCCCCACATTGGGTGTGAAGCCTACTTAAAAAAAAAAAAAGAATAACCCCCAAAATAAGTATATCGTAACTTCCTTAACCTAATAAAATGTCAGTACAAAAAACCAAACAAGAACAAAAACAAAAACCTTAGAAAACATCTTACTTAGTGGTGAAAATTTGAAAGCTTTCTCTCTGAAGTCAGGAGTAAAACAAGGGTGTCAGTTATCACCATTTCTATACAACATTGTTTCTGATCTCTGTAATAAGGCAAACAATAAAAAATAAAAATAAATTAAAAGTATAAGGATTGGGGCGCCTGGGTGGCTCAGTCGTTAAGCGTCTGCCTTCTGCTCAGGTCATGATCCCAGGGTCCTGGGATTGAGTCCCACATCGGGCTCCCTGCTCGGTGGGAAGCCTGCTTCTCCCTCTCCCACTCCCCCTGCTTGTGTTCCCTCTCTCGCTGTGTCTCTCTCTCTCTCTGTCAAATAAATAAATAAAATCTTAAAAAAAAAGTATAAGGATTGGAAAGGAAGCAATAAGACGGTCATATTCACAAGTAACATGACTTCATGTGAAACACTTAAAATTAGTAAGTGAGTTTAAGAAGTTCTTTTCATACAAGGTTAATATACAAAGGTCAATTGTTCCCCCGTGTATCAGCAAACATTTAAATAATGAAAAGAATTAAATATATATTTTTCAATGGTATTAAATATATTAAATACTTATGAATAAATTTATATACAAACATATGTGTGTACAATTTTTATTACATTTTTATTTTAACTCCAGTTAGTTAACATACAGTGTAATATTAGTCTCAGGTGTACGATACAGTGATTCAACACTTCCATACATTCCCTGGTGCTCATCATAAGTGCCCTCCTTAATCCCCATCACCCACCTAACCCATCCACCCCACCCACCTCCATTCTGGCAACCATCAGTTTGTCCTCTATAGTTAAGAGTCTGTTTCCAGGCTTGTCTCTCTTTTTTTTTTCCTTTGCTCACTTGTTTCTTAAATTCCTATATGTACAATTTTTTGATAGAGTGGTTGTTTAAATGAAGCCCAGACGTGGAAGTCAATGACTAAGCTTAACCAGCACCTCCCACTAGAAGAAGCCTGGGGACCTGAAGTAAGGAAAATATTACCTACCAGATTTTATTTATAATAACTAATTTGGCATTTCAGTATTAACAAAAGTTTGATGATAACATTTTGGATTTAAATTTGTTTTTGCAAATCAAATCCAACTTTTCTATTGGATTAATATTGTGATTTCAGAAATGCATCATCTTAATTTCTATTTGATGTTTCATTGTGCCTGTGTTACTAACAATTTTGTTTTAATTTTTTCTGCTGAAAATCTGTTTGTAGATATATTAAATATCTGACAAACATGTTGAAGTATTGAGAGTGAGTTTTTTGGGGTTTTTTTAAGATTTTATTTATTTATTTGACAGAGAGCAAGCACAGGCAGGGGGAATGGCAGAGAGAAAGGGAGAAGCAGGCTCCCCACTGAGCAGGGAGCCCTACAGGGGGGCTCAGTCCCAGGACCCCAAAACCACAACCCAAGCCAAAGGCAGACACCCAACTGACTAAGCCACCCAGGCACCCTGAGAGTGAGTCTTTCTAAAGAACACCTGGACTTGCAATTCTTGTACAACTGAAAGATCATGCGGCGCCTGGGTGGCTCAGTAGGTTAAGCGTCTGCCTTTGGCTCAGGTCATGATCTCAGGGTCCTGGGATGGAGCCCTGCATCGGGCTCCCTGCTCAGTGGAGAGTCAGCTTCTCCCTCTCCCTCTGCCCCGCCCCCTGGCTCATGCTCTCTCTCTCTCTCTCTCTCTCGCTCTTGCTCTATCTCAAATAAATAAAATCTTAAAAAAAGAAAAAAACAACTGAAAGATCATTTCTGAATGCTAACTATCAATCCTATACTGCTTTCAATTTTTTCAATCAACCTTTCTTGAATTGAAATTAATTTCTGTTATTTGGAGAATAAAATCATATCTCATAAATAAAAGTGACCTATATGGTACCTGAGCCCATAAAATCTAACCCCTACAATAGGAATGTTACTTTGCTTCTACATCAGAATCTGCGCATGTCAAGACAGAGATATATACAAATAATTGTATTATCCTCTGTAGTCCCATCTCAAAACATCCCACTTTCCAGCCACAATGTCTTATTCTTCCAGCAACATAACCCTAGAACCTTTACTCTAACAATCCTTCTTCTTGCTCTTTATGCTGCTTAAATTCCATGGTCAATAATTATAACACTCAATTAATGTGTACCTTCAATTCCTTCCTCCCTCTCACTTCTTCAGACTTGTGTAGCTAAATCCCAACCCTAGTTAAATCCCAGCTATCTGCCTTGACAGCTGACTGTGGTCAAAGGAATACATACCCATGCTGATTTATTTCACCTTAATTTCATGATTAAAACAGTCCTGTAATACTGCCCAACAAACATAAGTCTATTTCTCCAGTTCATTCCCTTTTCCTCTCTAGCTACTGCAAACTTTCTCCTCTCCCCTACAATCTCCAACACCTCTTCCCCTAGAGAAGGACCTTAAGGTTTTTGTCTTTGTTTCCTACTCAGAACTATAAGCACTGTTTCTCTTATGCTATTGGAAAACCAGGAGATTTAAATCAACCATATGAGATAATCAACAAGTCTAACTATAACCATTTAATTTGGCCTGGGGACCATTCTGGAATGTATGTGTTTCGTGTGAAGATCCTGGATCCAAACTATAGGTGAATATAAATGTTTTATTATAATCGTTTTAGCATTTGTTTAAAGGGATAATGATGAGCTTGAATACAATTTCTACTTTACCATGTCCAATAAATGAATTACACTAAAACATGGCAACATCACATAAGGCATGAGGGAAGACCATAGCTAGTAGGAAAAATAAAAATGCCACAGAGTCTGGGGTCACCCCTACTAGAAGAGTTTCACGAAACAGTAACTCAAAAAAATATGTGTGCCCTCATGTTGATCATAGCATTATTTACAATAGCCAAGACATGGAAGCAACCTAAGTGTCCATTAATGAGTGAATGATAAAGAGAATGTGGTATATATAAGTATACAATGAAGCATTATTCAGCCATAAAAAAAAAAGAAGGAAATCCTCTACCTCAAGAAAGAAGAAAAATCTCAAATAAACAACTCAACTTTACACCTCATAGAACTAGAAAAAGAACAAAGCCCAGAGTTAGTAAAAGGAAGGAAATAACAAAGATCAGAGAGGAAATAAATCAAATAGAGACTAAAAAGACAATAGGAAAGATCAAGAAAATTAAGAGTTGGTTTTTAAAAAGATAAATAAAATAGACAAAATTTTAGCTAACCTCAATAAGAAAAAAAGAGAGAGTACTCAAATAAAATCAGAAATGAAAGAGAAGTTACAACTGATACCAAAGGAATATATAGGATCATAAGAGACTACTATGAATAATTATACACCAACAAATTAAACAACCTAAAAAAAAGGGTAAATTCTTAGAAACATACAACCCGCCAAGACTGAATCATGAAAAAATGGAAAATCGGATCAGACTGATAACTAGTAAGGAGAGTGAATCAGTAAGAAAAAAACATCTCAACTAATAAAAATCCAAGACCAGATGGCTTCATCGGTAAATTCTACCAAACATTTAAAGAATAATATCTATCCTTCTCAAACTCTCCCGAAAAATATAAGAGGAAGGAATATTTATAAACTAATTCTATGAGGCCAACATTACTAATACCAAAGCCGGACAAGGATAACACAAGAAAAGAAAATTACAGGTCAATATCCTTGATGAATATAGATACAAAAATCCTCAATAAAATATTAGCAAACTGAATTCAACAATACATTAAAAAGGATCATATAATATGATCAAGTGGGATTTATTCCAGGGATGCAAGGATGATTTGACATCTGCAAATTAATCAATGTGGTATGCCACATTAACAAAATAAAATCATATGATCATCTCAGTAGATGCAGAAAAGCATTTGACAAAATTCAACATTGATTTATTACAAAAATTCTCAACAAAGTGGGTGTAGAGGGAACATACCTCAACATAATAAAGGCCATATAGGACAAGCCCACAGCTAACATCATACTCAGTGGTGAAAAGCTGAAAGCCTTTCCTCTAAGATCGAGAAACAAAGATGCCCACTTTTATTTTTATTCCACATAGAGTTGGAAGTCCTATCCAGAGCAATTAAGCAAGAAAAAGAAACAAAAGGCATACGAATCAGAAAGGAAGAAGCAAAATTTTCACTATTTGCAGATGACATGGTATTATATTTGGAAAACCCTAAAGACTCCACCAAAAAACTGTTAGAACTAATAAACAAATTCAGTAATTGTTGCAGGATACAAAATCAATATATAAAAATCAGTTGTGTTTCTATATTCTAATAAGGAACTATCAGGCAGAGAAATTAAGAAGCCAATCTCATTTACCCATGCATCAAAAAGAATAAATTTAACCAAGAAGTGAAAGACCTAGACCCTGAAAATTATAAGACAATGATGAAAGAAATTATAGAAGATACCAATGAATGGAAAGGTATTCCATGCTCATGGTTTGGAAGAACAAATATTGTTAAAATGTCCATACTACCCAAAGCAATCTACAGATTCAGTGTAATCTCTATCAAAATTCCAATGGCACTCTTCACAGAACTAGAACAATCCTAAAATTTGTATGGAATGACAAAAAAAAAAAAAGAAAGAAAGAAAAGAAAAGAAAAAAAAAACCAAATAGCCAAAGCCATCTTGAGAAAGAAGAACAAAACGAGAGGCATCACACTCCCTGATTTCAAATTATACTACAAAGCTATAGTAATCAAAACAGTATGATACCAGCATTTAAAAACAGACACATACATCAATGGAACAGAATAGAGAGGACAAAAATAAACCCAGGCATATGTAGTCAATTAATTTATTACAAAGGAGCCAAGAATATATGGTGGGGTAAGGACCATCTCTTGAATAAGTGGTGTTGGGAAAACTGGACAGCCACATGCAAAAAAATGAAACTAGACCACACACAAAATTAACTCAAAATGGATTAAAGACTTAAATGTAAGACCCTATGCCATAAAGCTCCTGGAGGAAAACATAGATAGTAAGCTCCTTGATTTCAGTTTTGGCCATGATTTTTTGGACTTGACACCAAAAGCAAAGGCAACAAGAGTAAAAATAAACAAGTGGGACTACATCTCACTAAAAACCTTCTGCACAGCAAAGGACACCATCAACAAAATGAAAAGTCAACCTGTGGAAATCACACATCCAATAGGGGGTTAATATACAAAATATACAAAGAATTCATACAATGCAATACAGAAACAAACAATCCAATTAAAAAATAGACTGAAGATCTGAATAGACATTTTTTCATGACATACAGATGGCCTACAGGTATATGAAGTGGTACTCAACATCACTAATAATCAGGGAAATGTGAATCAAAAGCTCAGCAAGATATCACCTCACACCTGTTAGAATGGCTAGTCTCAAAAAGACAGGAGATGACAAGTGTTGGCAAGGATGTGGAAAAAAGGGGATCCTGTGCACTCTTGGTGGGAATGAAAATTAGGACAGCCACTATGGAAAACACTATGGAGTTTCCTCAAAAAGCTAAAAACAGACTACCATATGATCCAACAATTCCTCCCCTAAGTATTTTTCCAAAGAAAATGAAAACCCTAATCTGAAAAGATGCACCCTCATGCTCATTGCAGCATTATTTACAGTAGCCAAGACATGGAAACAATGCATGTGTCCATCAATGAATGAATGGGTAAAGAAGATGTGATAGATGATAGATAGATAGATAGATAGATAGATAGATAGATAGATAGATAGATAGATAGATTAGATAGATAGATAGATAGATAATGGAATATTATTCAGCCATAAAAAAGAAGGAAATCTTGCCATTTGCTACAACATGGATGGATCTTGAAAACATTATTCTAGAGTCTACTTTGGTTTGAATCCTACTTTTGCCACTGGTAGATATGTCATCTTAAGCGAATTGCTTAGTCTCTGAGCTTATTTCTTTGTTTGTAAAATGAGTCTATAATACCTATCTTATAGTATTCTGAGGATTAAATGACAGTACCTGGGTAAAAATCCCTAATTTTGCTCAATCAAGTTAAGTTCCTTTCGTCTCTTTTCTCCCAAATGAAGATAGGTGAAATGCTATCATTAATGTTTATTTAGCTCTGTCTTGTCTCATTCCAAGCAATCTGATAAATCACGAGAGATACTCAGTAACTTTAGAAATAATAACATAGTGCCCTATGTCAAGTTCTGAAGATTCTTAGCTTCCTGAGCCAGCCTACATCAGGTGCACGTCACAGGCTCTTCGATCAGAAAAACCTGAATTCAAATCCCAGCTCTGCTACAGACAACTGCAAACTTTTGCAAGTAGCTTAACCTACCTGAGCCTCTGTTTCTTCATCCAAAAGAAAGTGTTGCTATGAGGATTAGGCAGATAATTCATGTAGGACATTCGATACACTGTCTGGTACGCAGCAAATGCTCAGTTGGTATTCACTTTCAACAAGTACTACGTGCTCAGTAAAACATTATGATTATTATTAACATTATTCTTGCTGTTGCCTTGGGACCCACTATCAAAAACGACATCAAGATGTTAGGAGGGCAGTGAGGTTGCACTGACAAGCTCGGAGAAATCGTGCTGCAAGCAGCCCAAGTCACACGTATGGAAGAATCACCACAGCTGTGATGTAAATGCATCTCTTCTCTCCATTATCGAGAAAGTGACACCTTCATTAAGATTATCTATGATTTGATCATTACCATAAAGATTTGGAGGGAGGCTTTTAATATATTGCACTTAATTTAATCGTTAATATTATTTGTCTCATTTGCAGTTTCTGTAACCTAACAGCTATATTTGCAATAGAGACCTTTGGAATGATTCCCAGGTAATGCCTGCTGCCTAATTAGGCTTTAGGGAGGGGAGTCGTAAAAGACAGGGGTGTCAGCCAAAACAGGAAAAGCACCTCTCCCCCATTTCGCTGGGACCCTACTACTTCTGCCCTATATGTGACATCCTCAAATTGTATGTATCAGTTATCCTAGGGATACAGCGGGAAGGAGTTTCTGAGAATTGTTGCTGCAGCTGGGGTCCCATTTTGTCTCATCCCCTCAGCGGCCACTGTCTTCCCATTAAACACGTCTTTGAACCCCACCTGAAGGGCAGAGCCTAGGCTGCCGCGGGGGGCCTGGGAGGAGACAGTGGCTGCTTGAGTCCGCCCTCAACCACTGGCCATCATTCTGATGCATCCAGAGACAGGTAGGAAAGGCAAGTTCCTGGACTCCAGTCTCCTTGGAGAGCAGTCTTAATGCTAACACTGGGATCGCAAATGACTTTGCTTCTTTGTCCTGGGCCTGGTTTTTTGTTTTCGTTCTTTTGTAAAATGTTAAACAAAAATGGAAGACAAACAATGAAGTTACTCATGGCCCACTTTAAATATCACTGACTCCTTGATGTTTTGTGCCAATGGAAGATTAACAGTGTGAATAACCTACAAATGAGATAAGCCACGCATTATTTCTAAGTGACTTTGGGAAACATCTATGGCCTTTGGCAGTGACTTTTAGATTGCCATGTTTGGTTTAGATGAATATTAAGAACATACGTGCACACTGTCAGAAGGGGGCATTGGTGAATTGGAGAGGAGAGACAACAGTGAAGGAGGATTTCACCTATTTGCCCCAGCTCACCTCCCAGGAGCTGGATTCCAGCAGCCAGGGGATATGGTGCAGCTTAGGGGTTGTCCCTAGGTTAGTGACTGCAGCTTAGTCTCTGTTACACCTGAGCCCCCAAAGTGGGTGCAGAGGCAGAGTGGGGGTTAGCTGGTGGTAACCATTTTCCTAGTGAGAAAGCCCTTTTCATGAGCAAACATCGGCTGAAGATCAGGCTATAGGAGGCCAAGATCTTGGTGCTTCCTTGTCTTCTGGAGTACTCAACCACTTTCCCAAATTTTCCACTGTGTCCTTTGGAGTTGTTACCTTTTAACCAGCAAACTCACTTAAATCCTCAATCGTCCTCTGAGCTCCCACTCTATGTCCCTCCATCCCCCAAGGACACTGCTTCACCTTCAGCCTTCTAGAGTGATGGCTGTTTACTTTCCAATGACCCCCAGGTGCCTCAGAGTGCCATTACCACTTCCAGGCCATTATTTATCCTGGGTCTTCTAAAACAAAACAAAAAAAAAACTTTTTTAAACACACACCCTTTTTTCCTTACATTTCAAAGTGTACTACTTCAATAACACTTGCTAGTACTCCCTACCCCTCTGGGATTTGCCTCCCCCCAATCTGGCAAGCCCCCAACTACCTACTTTAGCAGCCAAGGATTGGTAAAGAAAGTTACACAAAGGGCAGATTAATCACCAACTTCATACAGGTCACCAGCACTATCTGAGAATCTTAGTATCTTTCTCTGGTCAACCAATACGTCCACTCTCCATAAATACTTCAGACCTTATCGAATCAGCTTCCTCCTTGGACCATCTTTCCTTAATGAACATCAGATGAGCTTGTTTCCACCATTACAAAGAACTTAGAAGCCCGCAGGAAGGAACACTCCTGATTCCTGATTCCAAACACACCTACCAACACCTATGTTCATTCTCTCCTTTTTCCATCCTGTTAAAATTAAAGACATTTTATTCCTCCTCCTTAAATATAATTCTTCCACAGGTGCTCTGAACCCTCTTTCCACTTTCTAAGGAAACTTCCAAATGAATTATTTCTTCTCTCTTTTATATATTCAACTTTCTCCCTCAACTAGATCCTCCCTATAGGCTTTTAATCACCCCCCAAGTTTTTAATTTAAATATATATAAAACCCCAACCTCCTATCCCCCTCCAGCTGCCATTCTCTCCCCCCAACTTTGCGAGACAAACTTCTCAAAAGGCTTATCTACATAGTCTCCTTTTCTCTATATTCTATCCCTGTTTCTCTAATCCACCCAATCTGTTTTCTGTCTTATTACTCCACCAATTACCCCTCTGCATTGGTTTCTGAATTAGATAAAACAGCTACCTTTCCCAGTCTTGAAGGACTGGCCTCAGATCAGAGATGAACCTTATTCTTCAGCCTGGCCCTAGCTGTTTGTGGTCTCTCAAACCTTTGATTGTCCAAGATGCCTTCTTAGTTCCCAGGACCTCAGTGTCCCAAAGAAGAGGATCTCAATCAGCACCTAGATGCAGGCTGATTGGAAGCTGGACCCTCAGGCAGCAGGTTTTTTTAAAGTATGCAAATAGACCTCTTTCAGTGAAAGACTAGGAGATGGGTGTTTCTGTCTACTCCGTCTGCACCAAGTCCTGGGTTAATAGCCAGTTAAACTGAGTTTGTTTGTTACAGTCCTGTACTACTAGTGAATGTAGTAAGCTCTGTGGGCCACCAGAGCCAGGCTATAAAAGGTGTGTCCCCTGGACAACAGCCATAGTAGCTGGGGCACAAGACATGTGCACAAGCTTCTTTCAGAGAGATACCAGTGACCTAGGGAGAAGCAGAGGGAGAATTTAAGATGGCACCGGCCACGCTCCCCAGAGTCTCTGGAGAGGATTGCAGTCAGGCCCATGATTTGTGTAAAATCAGGAGCCTAAACCTCAGGTTGCTGCTTTTAAGATAAGCAAATGGGCCTCTTTCATGGAAAGGCTGGGAGATGGGCATTTGAGTCTGCTGTCTCTGTACTGGGGGGTGGGGGGGTGGCGCTTAGCCACTGCAAGTCCTCGGGACCCCTTTGTTTGCTATCACCCCGTGGGTCTCATCCATGGGTCTCATAGACACAAGCCCAGGTGGCTTTCAGAGCTAAGTGTTTGGGGACCTGTCCCTCAGGTGGAACTTTCATAAGTTGGGACTCGACATGGGTCCAAACTCTTTACTCCAGGGAGAAGCTGGAAGTCAAGAGTTCCCTCCTGGTTGTATGTTGCTGCACTGGGTGTGGGGTTTATGGTAAGGCTGTGTCCCAGTCTCTTCTACCCATTTTGATGTGGGTAGATTTTTTCTCATTCACCCAATGTGTAGATGTTGCTCAGCTAGTGTCTGGATTTTTTTGGAGGGAACTGTTCCTTAGGTAGCTGTGGCATGAGTGTGACTATGGAAGGAGGGGAGTTCAGGAGCCTCCTATGTCACCATCTTGAGCTGGAACTGGCCTACACCGAACCTGATAGATATTTGCCAGTCCTCATCTCATTTTATGTTTCATCCGTGTTGACTTTCCCTTTGACCACCGTATTGCTTTACGGGTTTTCCTAAACTTCTATAGCCACTCCTTCTCAAAGTAGAGAGCCCTGACCTCCTTTACAAGCCAGTAAATGTTGATTTCCCTCAGGGCTCCGCCCTGGTCTTGTGAGCTTCTCACTTTGGCAAGCTCATCCATACTCATGGCTTCAGTAAGCATCTATATACACATGACTTCCAAATCATATCTCTGGCCCATCCAGAGCTATACATCCCACCATCTATTAACCTCTTCTCTCAAAAAACTGGTCAAACTGGACATGCCCCAAAATGATCTCGTGATCTTATCACCCACTTTCTTGCCCCATTATTTGTCCCACTCTAAAAGGGATCCACCAGGGTAATTGTATACAGGTGTCATCACACAGCTCCAAGAGAATCCATTCACATGGGTTATAATATGAACAGCGCCTTCTGGAGATGAACAGTGTGGCAACCCTGTTTTCCAGAATTCCTTCTCTCAGGAAAGAGCACACTGAACTGTACAAGCCAAATACCTATGAGTCAAAAATGAAAACAAGAAAAACCCCCCAAAAAACAAAAAACCTAGGGTTGTGTTCATTTCTCTGTTTCTCCCAGCTCATCCAAACAGTCACTGGCTCCCATTCATTTAATCTCCTGAATTGCCCTTGAATGGATCCACTTCTTACCAACCCCATCACCAGCACTCCAATCCAAGCTACCATTGTCTCAGATGGGAACTACCACAATAGACATCTGACAGATCTCTCCTCATTCATTTCTATTTTCTTCTGGTTCATTTTCTTCACTGGAGCCAAAGTGATCTTCTCAAATGCTAATTTTATAACTTGAAAGCTTTAAGTTTCTTTCCTCAGAATGATAACTCCTCAACATGGCCTACAAGACCTTCCATGATCAGGCCGCCACCTACTTCTCTAATCTTGTCTTGCATTATGTTCCCCTCATCATCTCTGCTCTAGACCCACCAACCTTTCAGTCCCCAACCTTCTCCATACTCTGTCCCATAGCAGGACCTTTGCACATTCTATTTCTTCTATCTGGCAACTCTTCCTTCCCCTCTTTTTTTTTTTTTTTTTAAGATTTTACTTATTTATTTGACAGAGAGAGACTGAGAAAGAGCACAAGCAGGGGAAAGAGCAGACAGAGGGAGAGGGACTCGATCCCAGGACCCTGGGATCATGACCTGAGCCGAAGGCAGACGCTTAACCAACTGAGCCACCCAGGCGCCCTCCTTCCCCTCTTTATCTACTTAACTTCACCAACTTCATTTCCATTTAATTCTTCAAATTTTAGGATAATTATCTTTTCCCCCCATGGAGGCATATCTTGACCCTATCACCAGGCTAAATCCTGCTATAGTAAACTTTCATTGCATTGTATATCTCTCCTACTTAGTTCTTATCGCAAGTACAATTTTATATTTCTTTTCTCATCATTGATTAACAATTATGTCTCCACTAAAATGTAAATTCTCTAAGGAGATGGGGACCATGTCTATTATTACTTATCATTGTTTTTCCAGGCACTACCACAATACCTGGCTCATATCAGATGATTTGTCAAGTTAGTTAATTAACTTCCAAGAAGGAAACCATTCACTGGAGCCAGATTAAGCTTGTATCCACATAGGAGGAAGGTCAGAGTAAGAGGACTAGGACCTGGGGAAACCGTAACACTGCAAATAAATAATTATGGCCTAAAAAGGAACCAAAAACTAAAGTGAGATACCAGGACACCAAACAGAAAGTAGCACAGCATTTGGCTCAAGCAGTAAATCCGCTCTGGTGGGAGGCACTCATGCAGAGTCCCAGGTGAAAGGGCAGATGTCTGGCACCCAGCTAAAAGTAGGATCTCATAAGTGGTGTACACACATACACACACACACACACATGTGCATGCGCACACACACACCTGGTTGACCCTCCGGTACCTCCAATTCAATATGCCCAAAAGTAAACCAACTATATTTACATGCCCTCACTAAAGTGCTCTTCTCTCTGAATTTCCTCTGTCAGTGAATGGTGATAGCATCCTCACAGTCACCTCATTCCAAAACTTGGATGACATCCTTTACTCTCAAACCCCACATCTCAACAATCACCAAGATCAATCCAGTCTAACTTCCAAATCTGTCTTAGATCTATCTGCTTCTCTCCACTTACTCAGCCACTAATTTAATTAAGACCCTCATCATACTTGCATTATTAAAAAACCTCAAAACTGGGGTTTCTTCCTCCACACTCATACTTCCCATTCATCCATTCTTTACCCTACAATCAGAATCATCCTTCCAAAACCCACACCCTGGAGCTTAATAAAAGCTGTCTCTCTCACTTCTAACCACTGATCATTCCTCACCTCTCCCACTCTGCCTACCACCTGAGCTCTAATCATACTGAACTAGTTTTAGTTCCAGAATGTCTGGGGTGATCTTAAGGTTTTCCCATGCCTCCACAACTTTGCATAGGCATCTCCCTTAGCCTAAAACTCCATGCCCACCTGTTTCTTCCTCTACTTCCAGGCATTTTTATCTGGCGAACCCATTCTAAGGCTCCGAGTCCTACTCCTATCCAGCTAATTCCGCTACTCAATTCAAAGGTCCCCTCCACTGGAAGGCCTTCTTGTATGTCTGGCCCCCATGAATTTTATATTTCTTTCTCTCATTCTATTGATCACACTGTCTATTCTCTTCCCTAGTCAACCTCTAACACTAAGAGGCAAACATCCTGAGGGTAGATAAGATGTCTTATTAATCTTTTTTTCTGTCAGTGGCATAGGAATTAGTCATTCAAACATTGTTTGACTAAATAAATTAACAACGAAAGTGAATGATGACTTCTAATGACTTTTTTTTCCTATTTCAGTCCAAGTGGCTACCTGGTTGCTGCCTTCCTATTTGTCCTGATGCTACTGTTCTTCAGTATTCTAGTTTTGAGCTATTTCCATTATATGAGGATTTATAAACAATATCTTTATGAACCAATTAACAGATATGATAGAAAACAAAAGAATAATTAGGAAAAATGAAAGTTTGTTTAGTATTGAGATATATATATGTAGAGAGTGTATATATATATACTTACAAGTGTGTGTGTGACCAAGAAATACTAAGGATAAGCACATAGTATGTATCAACAAATTCAAGCTCTAAAAATGTTCTTAAATTACCCAAGACAAATATTCTCATATCTATTGCATGTTATAAAATTAATTTTAAGATATTTGCCCTTACCTTAAGGTACTCTATATACTCTTATATGGCTTTTTTAAAAATTAAAATAAAAGAAAACTAAATTTGCCTATTAATATCATTCTTAAGAATGAAAGTAAATTTTTGAAAGTGTATAAATATGTCAAATATTTTTTTAGCATGGGGTAGGGGCAAAGGGAGAAGGACGGGGAGGAAGCAGACTCCTCGCTGAGCGCAGAGCCTAACTGAGAGTGGAGACTAACTCAGGGCTAAATCTCACGACCTGTTCGTGCCCTGAGCCGAAATCAAGAGTTGGACACTTAACCGAATGAGCCACGCAGGCGCCCCTCAAATATTATTTTGCATGAAATTTTTCATATGAAATCTTATATAGCTGTAGTTAATTTATGTATAAAAGGCTTAATGTGTCCTAAAAAAATCTGTCTTAAATGTATTTCAGAAGTTCTTCCAGTGGTAGATTCACACATGAAACGTACAACTTATTATATTGAAAATGAGAAGCTGATGCTCTAAACTTTGAAGTTTTAGAATATGATTTCCATGTTCCACATAAGCTTCTTAATTTATCTAAATGTTACCACAGTTTTCAAACAATTAGTATTTGTAACAGTCAGAGTTCAACTAGAGAAGCAGAACTTGTGAGAGGTGTGTGTGCGTATGTGTGTGTGTGTGTGTGTAAAGAGATTTATTTAAAAGAACCGGCTTATGTGATTGTGGAGGCTAGCTAAACAAGTCTGAAATCTATAGCACAAACATCAAGAACAGAAGATCACAAAAAATAGAAGAGCAATGTGGAACTCCATGGGCATAGATCAAAGCGTTGTCCATAATTAGAATTTCTTATTTTACTGAAATCAAGAGCAAGACAGGGATACCTGCTATTCATCACTCTTTTGAAAGTTCTGACATTACAAGAGGAAAATAAAATGAAATGACCATTGTAAATACTGGGGGAAAGGAGATAAAAATCCTCCTTTTCAATAATAAGATAATATGCCTAGGAAACCTAAAATCACTAGAAAATTTTAAAATTACTAACAAGAATTACTAGATTAAGATAACTTGATAGCTCAATATGAGATAAATATTTAAAAATTAATACCTTTTCTAGGTGTCT
The DNA here is from genome assembly GCF_964656455.1 of Halichoerus grypus. Lineage (NCBI taxonomy): Eukaryota > Metazoa > Chordata > Mammalia > Carnivora > Phocidae > Halichoerus > Halichoerus grypus. Next base: position 92,993,150 of record NC_135718.1, on the reverse strand, counting down.
GCCTTCCACTCAGGTCATGATCTCAGGATCCTGGATCAAGCCAAATGGACTCCCTGATCAGCAGGAAGTCTACTTCTCCCTCTCCGTCTGCCCCTCCCCCCAGCTCGTGTGCTCTCTATCAAATAAATAATAAATAAAATACCTATTCTCTATAATGTTCTATAACAGCAATAGAAAAAATAAAAAGTAATCTATTCATTGAAATGACTAATTATATATAATTAAATTTAATATAAAAGGTTTTAGACATACATGAAAAAATCATTAAAATCTTTATTGAGGGAGATAAGACAAAATCTGATAAAAATATTTAATAAAAAAAAAAAAAGCAAAACTACCCAATAGAAATGAGAGCAAAGAATATAGTCATTTTACAGAGGACCATACCCAAATAGCCAATAAACATATTTAAATCAACTATTTTTTAGTGTTTACTATGTGCCAGGAATTGTTCTAATAATTTGCCTAACCCTCTTCAACAACTCTGTGAGGTGGGAGTATTATTGTCCCAATATAGAGATGAGGAAACTGGTTCAAAAAGGGTAAATAATTTTTGTAAGGTCACACAGCGATAAGAGATGGAGTTGGAATTCACACTCAGGCACACTGGCTCCAAATCAGGTGCTTATCCACTGAGGATTCTGGAGCTCACCAACAGTCTTCAGATACAAACCAAAGTTACAGTGAGGCTTGCACTCCTCACCTGAGGGCACAAACTCAGACGGGTAATACTCTTGCGAAGTAACGAGGGTCAGGGATGGGAAGGAAATTCTCTTTTTTAAAAACATTTATCTATTTATTTGAGAGAGAGTGCGAGTGGGGGGAGGGACAGAGGGGAGGGGAGAGAGAAAGAATCCCAAGCGGACTCTGCGCTGAGCATGGAGCCCAACGTGGGGCTGATCCCATTACCCCGAGATCGTGACCTGAGCCCAAACCAAGAGTCAGATTCTCAACCGACTGAGACACCTGGGCGCCCCAGGAAGGAAATTCTCTTGCACTTCAGAGGGAAAAGCGACTTATTTCAACTTTTTTGGAAAGCAATCCAGTAAGATCTATTAAAAATACACATGCTCTTGGACCCAGAAATTCCACTCTTAGGAATCTATTTATGGGATGAGATGGGACAGGGAGGATATATATGCTGTATCATTGGTTGTCATGACAAAACTCTACCAAAAAAAAGTGCCTTTCAATAGGTGAATAGTTGAATAAATGATTGTACATTGACTGCACAGATCAATCTGTACTAGTTGATTTAAAAGATTTTCCACACAGTTTTGTTAAATGAGAAGACCAAGCTGCAGAGAAGTAGTTACAGGACGATCTTATCATATAAACGAAAGAAAAGCTCTGTGTATGAGAGCGTGAAGAAACGTATGGAAAGATACATATCATTTTGTTAACAAGGTGTGCATGCGCACACGTGTGTCACCGTGGGAGGGGGAGTGGGGATATACCAAGAGATGCAGAGGGGAAGTTATAAACCGAACCCTTAAAATTGTGAAGAGGGAAACAAGAGGAACAGCATGTGAAACTTGCTCCTAATTGTAGAACCGGGTGTCTGCACAAAGACAACGAAAGGGCCATAGTCATTCAACTTAAAAGATGTAATTCCAGGGGCGCCTGGGTGGCTCAGTCGTTAAGCATCTGCCTTCGGCTCAGGTCGTGATCCCAGGGTCCCGCATGGGGCTCCCTACCCAGCGGGAAGCCTGCTTCTCCCTCTCCCGCTGCCTGCCACTCCCCGTGCTTGTGCTCGCTCTCTCACTCTCTTTCCCTCTGTGTCAAATAAATAAATAAAATCTTTAAAAGAACATGATGTAATTCCAGGTGATATTTGCTTTCTTGCTATTGTTTCCCGCCACACTGAACTTAAACTATTTTTTGAAAGATTTTATTTATTACAGAACACGAGAGAGAGAGAGAGAGCACAAGCAGGGGGAGCTGCAGGCAGAGGGAGAAGCAGACTCTCCTCCCCGCTGGGCAGGGAGCCCCACATGGGGCTCGATCCCAGGACCCCGGGATCATGACCTGAGCTGAAGGCAGACACTTACCAACTGAGCCACCCAGGCCCCTGAACTTATACTATTTTTATTCATAAAAAAATAAAACTCTTTTCATTGTGGACAAAAGAATGGGAAATGAAGAAGTGCAGACAGCAAGTGGAGACAACTCTTTCAGGGAGTTCCTTTCTTTCTGTGACAGGGAGCAAAGAAATGGAGGCCAACTGGAGGCAGAGAGGAGGCTGGGAAGATGTTATTAAATACTGATAGGAATAATCCAGTAGCTGGGGAGAATTGATGATCCAGGAGAGAAAGAGGGTACCTGTTGGTTCAAAATCCTTGAGTAGGCAAGACGGCTAAGATCCAGATGGCTAAGAAACTAAGAATGGAACATCTCCCTCACTGTTGCAGGAGGGAAGCCAGAGTTCCGGAGTTCCGATGTAGGTGGGATGGCAGGAAGATTAGTGGTTTGTGGCAACCTTGAGAGTGCTCCTCGCACACCTCCTGCCTCAACAGTGCAGTTGACCCAGGGCGCAGGCAGCTGCGCTCTGGCACCCACCATCACATTTGCACCAAGGCCACACACACCCCCACGCTGCCCCCCTCCGGTGTCTGAGTGCAGGGGGGTTACTTAAGCAGACCAGATCCTGGGGAGACTGGGACTGCTGCCTGCCTGCCTCAAGGACTCCTGAAGGCTTTTCCAAACCTTTGTATATTGCATGGCTATTGCATGGCTATTGCATGGCCATGTGGGACACCTCCATCCAATCTCTGTCTCTCACCGTTTTTTTTTTTTTTCCTCTCTCCCCCCTCTCTCTGATGATTCTCCCAACCTTCCACAACTTCCTATTTCCTTTCATTTGAGTACTTCCTCTAATAACATCACTGCATATTTAATCCCATATTGGTGACTGTTTCTCAGAGGACCTGGAGTAATGCAATGGTGACACGAGTGGTCCGAGAAAACAGGCGGTCAGAGGGCATTTGAGACTGATCCAGCACTCAGCAAACAGAGACAGCACCATCCTGGAGGGTATGAGGGGCCCGAGTAGTTTCTGGCTTGAGCTAGTGTTTCAGTTGCTAAAGTTTTCATTGGTAGTGACCTGGGGAAATGTCCTGGTGGAGGGCAGTGCTAGCAGATGCAATGAATGGAACAAGTGTTTGAAAAACATGGGCTGACAAAGAACAAGGTCTGCTGGTTACTGCTAAGTTATGTGGGTTTTTTAAAATATTTGAGAGAGAACGAGCACATGCACAAGCAGGGGCAGGGGGCAGAGGGAGAAGGAGAGGCAGACTCCCCACTGAGCAAGGAGCCCGATGCCCGGCTCCATCCCAGGACCCTGGGATCATGACCTGAGCTGCCTCATTGACTGAGCCACCCAGGCGCCCTAAATTATGTATTTTTTAAACTGAAATATAATTGACATATAACATTGTATAATTGTATAAGTTTAAGATGTACAATGTGTTGATTTGATACATTTATATGTTGCAATATGATTACCATTGTGGCATTAGTTAACACCTCAGTCATGTCACATAATTATCATCTCACTTTTTTGTGATGGCAACAATTAAGATCTAATCTCTCAGCAACTGTGAGGTTTATAACGTGGTACTGTTGACCACAATGGAGATGCTGTGTGATAGCTCTCCGGGCTTCTTTATCGACTAGCACCTGCCCCATTCTCCCAGCCCTCTGCCTCTGGTAACTCCCATTCTACTCTCTGTTTTTATGAGTTTGGCTTCTTAGGATTCCACATATAAGTGAGATCATGCAGTATTTGTCTTTCTCTGTCTGGCTTATTTCACTTAGCATGATGCCCTCGAGCTCCATGCATGTTGTTGCAAATAGTAGGATCTCCTTTCTCATGGTTGAATAATATTCCAGTGTGTGTGTGTGTGTGTGTGTGTACCACATCTTCTTTATCCATTCATCCCTTGACACTTAAGTTGTTTCCGTATCTTGGCTATTGTAAATTATGTTTCAATAAACATGGGAATGCATGTATTTCTTCAAAATCCTGTTTTCATTTCCTTTGGCTATAGACCCAGAATGGAATTGCTGGATCATAAGACAGTTTTATTTTTAATTTTTTGAGGAACCTCCATACTGTTTTCCATAGTGGCTGAACAAATTTGCATTCCCGCCAAGAGTGCACAAGGGGTCCCTTTTCTCCACATCCTCGCCAACGCTTATCACTTGACAACCTGCAGAAAGTTGGTGAGAGACAGAGCCCTAGCAGTTGAAGGCTAAATCTGAGAACCACAGTAACTTAGTGGTAGTTTATATAAAGAGATCATCATCACCAGTAGCAGAAGGACAGACACGATTGAAGACCTTCAATCCCAGGGCTCTAGAGATGTTTGAACCCTCAACCAAGGCAGATCTGTTACGCAGAGGTCAAGGTGCTGGTAGGGCAAACCCAGGATCCTGAAAACTGGGACAGGGTCGTCTGGATGGATGCCTCTGAATATGCTATCTCTCCGCACCCACGCCTCCCCACGCCCACCCTCAGGGCACTCAGACATTGCCCATCCGTCTCTAGTAAGAGCTACCACTTCTGCTGGGCTGGAGGATGCTGCAGAAGCCACTCCCTCATGAGAGAACATGTGCCCCCTACCTGCTGTCATGGGTTAAATCCCCGCTTAACCTAGCTGGTGACATGCTGGGCCTGATAAGGGAGGGAAGAAGTACAAAAATGAACCTGCATGTACCCACAGAGCCATAGTAATACACCTGAGATTGGATTCCAAGGGTTCTTTAAAGCTGGCTAAGCAAGTTTTTGTTGACTTGGAGGCACTTTCTCAGGATATGGGATTTAACTAACACCCTAACAAGGACCGTAAGGGATGGGGCAAACTTACTTCTGGCTCTTAGAAACCTGGAAAAAAATGGCAGCCAACTCTCAGCAAGTAGAAAAGCCTGAGTGTCCTGGCAATTGGTAGAGGAAGGAATAAAAAGGTTCAGGGAGGTGACGGGCTGGAATGGATGCATTACATGAGGTCCAGATGGCACACTATTCAAGGACAAGCTGATGGGAGGACCACCAGCATCACTGGAATGCCCAGTGGTGGTGGCCACTGCAGCCAGGGATGAGGGCAAGTGAGGCAGCCACAGACAGGGTTTATTAACACTCATGGGAGGATGAGGCCTCAAAGTAAGAGAGGCTTGGCAATGGCACTTTATTTCCAGAAGCCAGGAGACCACAATTACCATGATGACAGTCAAGGAGTGGTCAAGGGGACTTGACCTGCAGGGAATTGTGGTCAATAGAATATGCCACGTTGGTGGCAAAACTGTCAGACAGCCAACACGGCTCTTGATTACATCTATTAAAGGAGAAGAAGTGGAGGTGGCAGCTAAGGGCAATTATTCCAATAAAAGTCACAGTCCCTTGCTCTAGTCCCCAGACCTGAGTAGATTACCAGATCCAGAACCTGCCAGTTCCCTAGGAGGAATGACCCTGCAACACCGTGGCAAGTCTATACCATGACAATTACCCCCTGAGACCTATGGCCACTTACTCAGGTGACCCCACTGGTGAAACGGGAACAACTAGACATTTTGAGGACCTTCAGACACAAGTCTGAGTTGACACTGATACCCAGAGACCCCAAGTATCATCAAGCCCCCTTCACAGTTGGGGACCTTGAAGGGCCACAGTGGCTCACAGCCACCCAGAGGTACTTTCCCCTGTCCTCAAGTGCAAAACTGGAATTGATATATGTGGCAGTTGGAGTAAAGCCTACATTGGACTCCCGGTCTGCGGAGTAGGAATGATCAGAGTGGGGAAGGCCAAATGGAAACCTTTAAAACTGTCCCCTACACACACACCTAGCCATGTTAGAAAATCATTACCACCATTTTCCAGGGGGGTAGCTGAGATCAGTGCCACCATTAAACACCTAAAAGATGAAGGGTTGGTGGTCTCTGTCATGTCTTTACTTAATGACCAAGCTGGCCCATGCAGAAGAGGAAAGGATCCTGGAGAATGACTGTAGACTCCTACAGAGTTAACCAAGTAGGAGCACCAGTTACAGCTCGTATGCTAGATGTTGTATCTGTGCTAGGGCGCGTTAACTGGAGCTTGAGTACCCGGTGTGCAACTATTGACCTGGCAAATGCATTCTTTTCTGTCCCATGAGAAAAGAAGATCAGAAACAGTTCACATTCACATGGAAAACAATATTCCATTATCCACCCCTCTTATAAAATTTCCAAGGACACATCCTCACACAGGTCACCAAAATGGCAAGCCAAGTCCATGGGTAGTCTGGTCGCTGAGTCTGGGACGTGATGCTGTTGTGGGACCCAGGTCCTACTGTACCAATTAAGAACAAAACAGCCACTGGGGCAGCTGATTACCCAAATTTCGACAAGGATGAGCTCTATCTTAGTGCCCTAGTCAAGCCTTCAGATGACTGGAACCTCAAGAGAAACCAGAAATATTCACCTAAACGTGAATCCGATGCTCTCAGACTCCTGACCTAGAAACTGTAAGATGTTCTGCTTGAAGCTGCTGTTTGGGGGTAATTTGGTACACAACAGTAAATCGGACACAGCTGGACTCGGTTCCTCTCTACAACACAGCTCACGCAGCGAGAAACTTAAAATATATTTTCCTCTATAATGCTTTGGAAACAGGTCTCCCTCCAGGTTGCACCAGGAATCGTTTGTGGGAGGTTGTATCAAGGCTCCTACCAGTTTCAAATCTGCCTTTCTGGCTGCGGAGGCTGGAACTCTGGTCGGCTTCTCTGGCACCACAAGCCGGAGGGACCCTGGCCGGCAGGAGGAGGAAGAAGGGCTTCCCGTCCCCACCTTTCCTGTCTGTGTGAACTTAGCCATGTTTATTCACCCCAGCGGGACAGCGGGCTTCAGCAGCACTGTTTGATTTCTAACTCAAACTCGTAAAAACCTTCCAGGACCAACATCATCGAGCCCCTTTAGAGACACTAACGACAGCTCAACGGGACTCTCCTCCAAGCTTTAAAACTCTTTGAATTCCAACCTCTTTGTTCCCCAAGGCCTGGGGAGGACAGCTGCTTCTGGTGCCGACCGCCTCTCTGACACCTCTGTGCTCCCTTTTTGTCTTTGTAGGCCTCCAATACCCAATTTACATTTAAATTACATTTTATAGGAAATGTTCCTTATATTAAACTTTCTGTGTTAATATTTATATTACATTTCCTTTGTTTATATTAAAATTTCTATTTCTATTTTCTTTAATATTACTGGAATAACTCCTGACAACTACCCCAAAAAAGTCTCCCTATTACGCTTGACTACTGCTTTTCTCCTTCAATTTAAATGATAAATTAATGAATATATACATTTTTCTATTTTTTTTTTTTTAAGTCACAGAAATTTTTATTGGAAACAAACAGTATATACATTTTTCTAATGTCCTCCACTGGTCTGTAAGCTTCATGAGGGCAGCAGTCTTGTCTGATTTATCACAATGTACGAGTGATACACCGTGGCTGACACGTAAAAGGTATTCCTTTAACACTTGCTCAGTGAATGAATGAGGGATAATTTCGGTTATTGGTGGATCAATACCTAAATTACATGAGCACTACAAGTCATTCCATCATCAGACAGTGAATTCTCTTTTGTGTCTGATGAATTTGAAATGATCATGGGACATCCTGTGTGGTAGGTAGAATAACAGCTCTCCAGAGATGTCCTCATTGAATTCTCCAGAACCTGCAAATATATTACCTCACATCGGAAAAAAGACGTTGCAGATGTGATTAACTAAGGATCTTGAGATGACATTATCCTGCATTATTCAGGTGGGCCGATGTAATCACAAGGGTCCTTCTAAGTGAAAGGGGAAGGGCAGGAGAGTCAGAGAAGATATGATAAAAGGGCGCCTGGGTGGCTCAGTTGGTTAGGCGACTGCCTTCGGCTCAGGTCATGATCCTGGAGTCCCGGGATCGAGTCCCGCATCGGGCTCCCTGCTCAGCGAGGAGTCTGCTTCTCCCTCTGACCCTCCCTCCCTCATGCTCTCTCTCTCTCTCATTCTCTCTCTCTCAAATAAATAAATAAAATCTTAAAAAAAAAATAACATCTTTAAAAAAAAAAAAAAAGAAGATATGATAAAGGTCAGGGCAATGTGGCCATGAGCCAAGGAATGAGAGCAGCCTCTAGAAGCTGAGAAAGGAAGCAGATTCTCTCCCTAGAGCCTCCAGGAGGAACACAGTCCTTGATTTTAGCCCAGAGGGAACCATTTTGGACTTCTAACCCCTAGGACTCTAAGATAAGAAATTTGTGTTATGTCATTTTAAACCACTAAGCTGGTGATCATTTGTAACAGCAGAATAGGAAACTAATACTTTTTATGGAGAAGTCCAGGTTATACTGGCCTCGTGCTCAGTACAGACAGGGGTGTGGGGAGGGGGGCATCAGACTTTTCAGCATGCATGTGATAGTGACAGCTGGGAGCAGATGAGATCACAAAGGGCAAAGCGAGTGTGCAAGGTCAGAGGTGAAGTGAACCAGTGGTGTGAGCCCTCAGTAGTGTAGCCAAGACTAAGTGAAGTGTTAACGGATAGTGCCTTTCCCCCACACCTCTAGTTTGTTCAACACGGTTAGGTGGACAGGAAGGCCACAGAGGAAAAGGGAAGGGAAGCAAAGCAGCAGGGTACGCCAAAAACTAATGTTAGAAATTCGTCCACGGCATGCCTGAGGACAGTCAAACAACAGTCATGCACACAGCCCCACCACCACTCAACACTGTCTGGCAAGTGAATCCTATTTCCCTAGTATATTTGTTTTCCCCTCTTCTACCTCTCTCTCTTCAAATTTCCTATATCCCCCGCCTTGCCTCTCCCGCTCTCCAGTGATCATCTTGCCTCTTATTCATTGAGAAAAATCAAAGCAAATCAGGAGAGAACATCTTCATTCCCCCACCCTCAAATTTCTAACCTGCCTTCACCTTCTGTGCCACCACTATGCACCTGCATCTGCCTTATATGCTGTCACTACGGATGAAGCATCCCTCATACTAATGGCCAACCCTGCCACTTGTGCCCTAGATCGCTTCCTCTTCTTACCTTGCCTTGAGAAATCTCCGTCCCCTACATCATCAATTTCTCTCTCTTTACATACAATTCTACCTTGGGATCTCTCATCTTTCAAATGTCCTCCATTGACCACATAGCCCTATGCCACTATTATCCCAAGTTGCCTATGGTCTCCATTTCTTCACTTTACATTCACTCCTCAAATCATTCCAGCTGTCCCTTGGATCCCACTCCTCCCAAGACTGTTCATGTCAAGATTAGCAGTAACCTCCTTATTGCTGAATCTGATAGTCTCGTGGCTCCTGGGCTTCATGTTATCCTGCCTCTGTGGTTCCTTTGACCTCTAAATGAAAGATCCTAGAGCTTTGCCTTTGGCCCCTTTCTTTTTTTAGCTGCACATTCTCTCCTAGGTCATCCAATCAGTCCCAAGGCTTAAGAGTCTATTTATAATGGCCACGACTCCAGTTTATCCCGATGTCTACCTGGTACCATAGATGTCTACAACGCATTTCTAACTGAACATGACCAAACCACAACTCTTGATCTCCCTCCTCCCAACTGTTCTTCCCAAGTCTCACATCTTATAAATGGCACTACCACCCAAAGAGTCTCCTAAGCCAAAAATCTAGAAATTACCGTTGAATGCTTTCTCCCTAACAAACTCAACACCAACTCATTAGCAAGTTCCTGTAGGCTCCACTTGCAAAATATTACAAATAGAATTTTCTCAGGGTTCCCCACTTCGCCCAATATCCAAGCTACCTTTTGGCACGCGCTGCGTAAGAGCTTCCTAATTGCCTGAATGTTAGCTTTGCTGTTCCCTTTTGATAGGATATTTGTCCAGACGGATATTTGCCATTCAAATCTCAGTTTAAACCAAACCTCGTCACCAACACCTTCCAGCTGCAGCTAATCTAAGATTACTGTCAATTACTTCATCCTATTTTGATTCTCTGCACAGCACATTTCACCCATATTTGTCCTTCCTCCTCTTGTTCACGGTATTCCCCAGGGCCTGCAACACTGCGGGGCATATGGCAGGCACACGACAAATATTTGTTGAATAAATGTTAAAGCAACTACTGTGTCCTAGGGTTATGCTAATCTGTGAGTACTGCACACTCTTCCCATGTCGGCAAGATAGTCTCATACAACGTAAGATTTTATATTGAGTACTAACTGGATGCATGTTGTGCCCCTCCCCCCACAGCTACCTGCCTTCCTCGGTTTCCCCACCGCTCCACGTGCAAAAAAAAAAAAAAAGGGTTTGGAAAACAGGGTCATCATTATGGTCTTTTGCCACATTCCGCTGGCGTCAACGGGCTCAACGCGACAAAACCCAACAGTAGCAGCACCGACAAAGAAGGGTTGAAGGTAGAGGACTTCACCTGCCGCCAAGGGCGGACCGCAGAGGACCGGCGCGGATCCCAAGCACTGCATGCTGGGAGCTGTAGTCTCCCGGGGAGGCCTGCTGCTGTAAAGAGCGGGGCCCCCGCGGCATGCTGGGAGCCGTAGTCGTGGAGATTCGGCCTCTGCGCTTCGAGCGGCGAACCGGGGAGTCCTCACTGCATGCCGGGAACTGTAGTCTTTCTGGGACTCCGCTCCTCCAGCGTGGAGAGGCGCCATTTTAGGTCCCGAGGTGCGGCCGCGCGGAGCCAGAGCGCAGGCGGGCTCAGCCCCCGCGCCGGGCCGGCCCCGCCCCCGGGGCGCCTGGCGCCCGCCCCCCTCCCCGCTCAGGCCCCGCCTTTCCCCACGTGTCCGCTGCCGAGGGGAGGCGCCTGAGCCGGAGCGGGCCCGCCAGCGGTCCGGCCCCGTCGGCGCAGAGGGTCCTGTCGGCGGCGTCCGGTAGCGGCCCGGCTCCCCGATGCTCCCGCGCCGGCTGCCGCGGGCCGGGCTGTGCGCTTAGTGCCCGGCTCTGGCCCGCTGAAGTGCCCGCGGGGGTGGGAGCGGCCTCGGCCCCGCGGAGACGGAGCGGCTGGAGGACGAGGCGGCGGCCGCGGGGAGGAGGATGGGGGCTAACCAGTTAGTGGTGCTCAACGTGTACGACATGGTGAGTGCGGCCCAGGCCGGCAGCCTCCGGACGCTCGGCGCGGGGCTCGGACCCCGGCCCCCAGCCCCTGCGCTTCCTGCCTCGAGCCTCCGCCTCCAGCTTAGTCGTCGGGGTGGGGGAGGGGAGTAGGAGGCTGTTTGAATCCTCGCGCACGTCGGCGGGCGGGCAGCGCTGCCCGGTCCGCCCGAGGGCTCTGGCCCGGGCTCGGGGCGGCTGGAGCCTCGGCGGTGACCCCTGCGCGGCCCGGAGCCCGCGCCGGGCCCGACACCTCGGCGGCCGAGCGGCGTCTTTTGGGCGAAGCTCCCGTCGCGGGTCCGACCGCCCACTCCCGCCCCCCGGACTCCCGGCCGCCAGGTCCCCGAGCGCGGGTTCTCCCCGCTCTGCCGCTTCTCCCAGCCGCACACCTCTTCCTGCCCGAGTCTTCAGAAACTCCCAAGCCCTTCCAAGTCCCGAAAGTCACAGCTGTCGGTGCCTGTGCTAGAATCTCGTCCAAGGTGAACGGGAGCCAGCACCCCTTTGCCTCCAAGGCAACCTCATTAACGTGAACGAGGCTCCAGTTTAGTAAGCCCAGCTGAGTTCCCTGGAGATCCTGGTGGGGCTCCTCTGCTAGCCTCTGAAGACCACTTTCCAGGTGATGCAACAGGTATCTGACGTGACCACAGGAGAGGGAAGGGGAGAACTTGTTTATGAGGTCATCTAACTTTGGAGTACTGCAGGCACACAGAACCGAGTCCAAGGATTGATCTGCCGTATAATTGCAATGGAAGTCCCCGGTAGAGGATTAGCGTTGGAGTTAAGATGCGTGCTTGGGTTTGTTTGCTTTCCGTTGATGCATTTTGTTTTGTGAAGGAGTTACCTCTGCCTTCGATGTGTGAGATCTCTTGGCAGATGAAGAAGTCCTCCTCATTATTTTTGCTGGCTTAAAATGCAGAAGAGCTGAAATGCTAGATGTCAGGAGTCATGGTTCTCACTCACAGATCTAAACTTTTTATTCCCTGGCATTGTGTTTACATTTCTAAATTTACACTGTAACTTCTTGGGTAGAAAGGAACTCCCGTGCCCTAATCTGGGAATTATATCAGGATGCGATAGAGACTGCCCGCCCGGGACTTGAGGTGAGGTCTCAGTTGAGTTAAGTCGGGGTTTGGAGGTGGAAGGAGATGGATTAACATACTGAAGAAAGTGAAACATGGAGAAAAAATTAGAGTAGAACTGAAGGGCCTAGGAAAACAGGGCACTTAGTAAGGTCTTTGGCCTATGTCACTGGTTAGAAATCATTCTCTAGATGTCAGCTTTTTATGATACTGGATACCTTTATTGTTCAAGACTTTTTATTGCCTTTTTACTGTTTCATTGCCCACCCCCACCCCAGTGATCTGCGTTTGGTTTCTTGTTTATTCATGAAGACAATTACAAAACATCTCACAGCATGTATTCTACTTTTGAGAGCACAGTATGTTTTTTCTTCTGGATTATTAAACCCCTTTATAAATTAGGATTATGCAATGGCCAGAGGGTCGTAGACTAAAAGAAATCTGAAAGTAGAGGTAGAGAGAAGTTTGGTTTTTTAAATAAAAATGCCAGTGCATTCTTTGGCATATAATGGGCTTCCTTACACTTTAGGTACTCTATGAATCACAAAAATCATTGTTAATTGTGGTAACTGTAGGAAAAGCTAGAGGTGGTATTTAAACCAGTATATTTCAAAGGGAGGAGTATTCAGAAAGATGTTAAAAATATAAACTTGTTTAATAAAGATCTTATTCCTTACATCACTTTTGTAAAGTAGGTACTTACAGAGGAGGCAGGTAGAGAAAGGGGTAAATTAAACCTGCCCAGGTGACAAAAAATAGGATCTAGAATTTCTAGACTGCAGTCTGATTCATTATCTCCTCTACTGAATAATTTCTGTGTTTCTTATAAACTGCTTCTTCCTAGCAGTAGGAGAAGGAGCATATGAATGTCTATCAGAACGGTAAATAGTTGAATTATTAGACTTTGGACAAACTTGCCCTTGCATGTTCTTTGAGGGCTCTCAGGCTGTGGCTGTTTCGTGTCACTAACTCAGCAACCTGCAGTTATTTCATTATGACCTTGTAGAAGTCACAAAAATGAATGAGTTATCCTTTCTTCTTTGAGGAATTTAGAATATCATAGGGGAGGTACAACAGTAGTAACAATTCAAAACAAAGTAGCCTGATTTTGGTAATGGAATGACAGAAGAGGATGTAAAGGAGGAGACCACGTGTGGTTGTAGGATCAGGGATTGCTGAGAGGTGCAGGGACCTCTGCAGGCAGAGAACAGTCTTCAGGAACAGTGTGGCAGGAGGAGAGCGCAGGTGGGACTGGGAAACATCAGCTGGTCCAGTATAACGCAAGTAGCCTGCATGAAAGAAACAAACGGAAAGTTTGATTAGAACTTTATTAGGTTGGGGCTGGGACAAGGGCGGGGGGGGGGGGGCTGGTCTCTGAACCAGGGGGACCATCTCAAGTTTTCGTTGTTGGGAGCAGGGTGATCAGAGTTATGTTCTTGAATTAAGACCAGTGTGTTGAGGTACAAGATCGTATCTTTTATACTGCTTTTTCTCAAGTTGTATTGGTTTTGAAACAGTTTTGCTTGATGTCAAGGTCAAATCTCTTTTATCTTTGATCGTGCCGCTCGTGCATCATAGATGCCTTTGATGGGGATTGCTGTTGTCTGTACAGGCCTCGTCTGGCAGAGTCCGTCCAGTCCAGACTCTGCAAACATCAAAATCAACCTTTGGTTTGCACTTGATAATCACTGTTTGTAGGGACCCCTTTCCGTGCATCCTTGTGTCTCTCTGTCTGGGAGACGGTCACCTGCTCCAGCTCAGACTGCAGTTTTCCTGTTCCCTAGATGGGGAGTTGCTGATCATTTCTGTTCTTCCATAACTGCCGCACGTAAGGGAGAAATCGTATCGGGGTCATCTGTATTAGCTTCTTCTCATGGAGGATAGCATAATCCTTAAAAGGTTACTTAATCTTACAAAGTGCTGCTAAATTATTGCTTGCTACCTTCTCAGTGATTATGTTCCTCTTTGTACTTGGGGGTAATCTACCACCAATAAAACATGTCCTGGGTTATTTCCGGGTCCTGGAATGAGGTTATTCACATATTCCTAGTTTACTGGCAGACGTCAAGCAGGTGATTCAGCTGAGTTTCAGGTACCGGGACAGTCTCTGGTGTGGGCGCTCTCACACAAGGGTTTCCTTTGCCAGAGACCCAGAGTTTGTGCCATTTCAGATCATCTTGGCTACTAATGAATTTTTATAAAATACAAATATGCAGTAGCACGATAGTATTTGTGGATTCATTCAATGAGCAGCTTTCTTCCTATTTTAAATAGTATCTGTACATCTTCAGAGCCTTAATTGAAAAAAACCGCTAAGACTCTTCAAATACGGAAGTTTGGGTCCGGACTTCTTTTGACCATCCTGCTTCAGTCCGAGTCCCCTAAGAGCATGTGAGGGCACACACGTGTGAGAGGACCCGACTTCGCACACTTCTGTCTATCTAATTCAGACTTCTTAAATGAGTTCCAGACGCATCTAAATATACTCTTTACCTAAATCAGCATGTCCAGGGACAGACTCTCTCCCTTCCCTTCTTTCCCCAGCTCAGACTTCGCCCTTTGCTCCACCCCCACTCTTGGGTCATAATTTTGTCTTGATAACCTTCTGCTTAGTTTCCCAAGCTAGAATGCTGGGAGTAAAACTACTGATTCTTCTTTATTACAAGCCCATCAGAGTCCAGTCACCAGGCCCTGTCTCTTGTCGTTTGGTTGATTCTGTCTGAAAGTAATAGCTTGACCATCAGTAGCTTAAGCTGGAAGGATACTTCTCTTGAGTCCAGAGATAAACGATCCCTGGCTAGTTCAGCAGCTCAATGGGGGCTCATCAAGGACCGAGACTTTTCGTCCTTCCACTCTGCTGTCTGTCCCCACCCTGCTGGCTTTTGTTCTGCTTTGTCCCCTCCTGGTTGTAAAATGACCGTCCCAGCACCAGACAGAATCGTCCCCCAGCAGGATGTGAAGGAAGACAGAGGCGAGTAGGGCCTTTTTCTCCTTTTCATAGTTCTCCTTTTCATAGAAGAGGCTTTGCCAGAGCCACACTCCCGTCCCGAGGAGGGGTCGCTACTGGGCTCACCTGTAGCTGATGAAGCTGGGAGAGTGGCTGGCTGGCTTTCCCGGCCTGCGCCATGAGCTGTGGCGGGGAAGGCAGGGAGTTGGAAATGGCAGTTAGCCGGGAGCCTGTGATGCCTGTCGCATATTTTACCTTCTGCATATTCCTTAAATTGGGTACCTTATGCTCATTTCCACTGTTGCTTCTCAAGTTCGGGTCCTCATTATCTCTGTTTGTATAATAGCCTTCTCCTGGTTTCCGTCTCTGGGCTTACTCCATTTGAATCCATCTCCCCCTCTGTCACCAAAGTGATCTCCGGACATGTGAATGATTGTGCCATTCCTCGGCTTCACGTTCACCTGCGGGAGAGAGGCTAATGCCCTTTATGATGTGACCCCTACCTGACTCTTAGAGGCCCACCTCCTGCCAGTCCCCCGCTACTTCCCACCCCAGCATACACACTTTATGCTCACACGAGGGGATTGTTTAATTCTGTGAACAGGCTCTACTGTAGTAGCTCACGCCCCATATCTTTACTCATGCTGGTCTCACCTAGAAATGTCCTGTTCCAGCCTTGATCAGCTGCCACCCCGCACCTCCTGCCTGTAGACTTGAGTGAACTCCTGTGCCCTCGGTGTACTTTCTGCATACCTTACGATGCACGTGTTTAGTTCTGTGCTTCCCACTGGACCAGGTTCCTTGACAGCAGTGTCTAGGACAGGACCTGTCATGAGGATGTGTTCTATAAACATTTACCAAATGAATGGGAATTTAAGAGGCGGTTTTATTAGGAATGGTGCCAGTACTTAAAAATAGCACAAAAAGGTCTTCAGATATCTCTTCTCTTTGGGCCTGATACCTATTCCTGTATTTGTTCCCCTAATTTTACTTAGTATATTACTGGATTTTAGCTTTGGTTATTGTAACAGGATGATCAAATGAAGGGGGGAGGATCACGGGAAAGGGATAGGAAAAATATCAAAATATTCTTCTTTGACATAGTTTTTAAATTTTTTTAAACACTGTGGGCCTAGACTGAGGAAATGGTCTTAATCTGTTCATTTTGTGAAGTTGGATCTGCGTCAGTCCTTGAGAGGCCCTACTCGCCTCTGTCTTCCTTCACGTGCTGCTGGATGAGGACACTGTGTTTGATGCTGGGACAGTCATTTTACAACTCTAAGGGACAAACCAAGAAAAAGTAGTCACTCCTTGGAAGATAATCTTTCTGAAAACATTGTCAGAACCTTAACATAGATTAACCAGTTAGTGGGAACTCATCTTCATGTCCTTGTACCTTAAGATCCTCTGCTGCTTCGGCCAGTGCCCTTCACTACTGGACAGAGAATCTGTGAGTCCATGAGTCTAGCTGAGAAAAGGACAGTCCTAAATCTGCCCTCCTACATTACCTGTGGCACTATCTTTTCTTTTTTCTCGTTTAGTATACATGAGAGAAGAACTCAGTCTCTCTATGTATTTGTTTTCTGTTGCTGCAATAACAAAATGCCAAAATTTAGCAGTTTAAAACAAGGCAGATTGAGTATCTCACATTTGTGTGGGTCACAAGTCCAGGTGAGCCAGGCTGGCCCCTCTGCTTCGGGTCTCACCAGGCTGAAATCCCTGAAATCGCTGTCAGCCGGCCTCGGCGCGAGGGCAGACCTGTCACCAGGCTCATCCAGATGGTTGCCAGAATTCAGTTGCTTGTGGTTGTAGGGCCGTGGTCCCATTCCTTGCTGGCTGTCAGCGGGGAGCCCTTCTCAGCTGCTTAAAGCCTCTTGCCTCCTGGGTCTTCAAACCAGCAGTGGTGCCTGGAGTCCCCCTCTCACCTCAGATGTCTCTGACCTCCCTTCTGCTGCATCTCTTCTACCTCCATCCAGAGAGACTTCTCTGTTTTTAATAGCTCATGTCATTAAAGAGGACCCATGAGGATATGCCAGGGTAATCTCCCTGTCTTCAAGTGTCTCTATCTTAAATTATATCTGCAAAGACCCTTTACCATGATTCACAGTAACTTATTCACAAGTTCTGGAAACTAGGGTGTAGACACCTTACGGAGTCATTTTCCCTATCACACCATCTATGAAAGGTATTTTGTAAACCCAGATATACCTTTTAGCAGTCCTTTGACTTGGCATGGAATAAGTATTAACTGAGTAACTTCAAGTGAAAAATTTGAAATATTCAAAAAATAAAGCATGGAGGGGTGCCTGGCTGGCTCAGTCAGAGGAGCATGCGACTACTTGATCTCGGGGTCAGGAGTTCGAACCCTGCATGGGGTGTAGGAATTACTTAAATAAAATTTAAAAATAAAGCATGGAAACCTTTTATGAGTGGCTAATACTAAAGGTCCAAGCATGTTGGTGACTACAGGCCCTTCAAACTGTGGTGGTATATTATCCACTCTGACGTCACATCTGTGATAAAGTTAACAGAATAGAATTTAGTGAAACTTGTAAATTAAATAATATTAAATACCAAGGAGAGCCTACTACTTTAGGTGGATTCTTCCATTAAATAGATCTTTTAAAACAGGACATACATTTACTTTTCATTTGTTGACTGATTTTCTACACGATTATTTACATTCCAAAGCAGCAACATTGTTCAGGTGTCACCCAGTTGGTGAATAGAATGTAAAGGGAAGACGGCCAAAATAAATAATCTTAAGCTGTTAGAAAGACAGAAAAATAATAAAGGGAAATGAGATACATGAAAATAACTTTAAGTTTCAATTAATCTGAAATGGATTTGGGTATATGACTGTGACCAGCCCCCCAAAACAATAACTTAAAAACTAATTGACCCCACATTATTTGAAATAAAAGTCTTTGCTCACTAAATTACAATGTCATCCTTGTCATAACACTAAATTCTTGCCCATACAGAATTGGTGAGTCTCTTTACTGCACTATTTTAATTATTATAATTTCACAGTATATCTTAGTATGTGGCTGGGCCAGTTTCCTTTCATTCTTTTTCCCAAGTTGTTTTTTTTTGTTGTTTTTTTTTTTTGGCTATTACTCATTTCCTTTTCTAGGCTCTCTGAAAAATTCCATACATTGTTTGTCACTTTGTTTTTTTTTTATTATTATTGTGTTAAAACATAGAAGTTACTGCCTTAACCATTTATGGCTGTATAGTTCAGTAGTGTATATTCAGTGTTGTGCAGCCAATCTCCAGGACATTTTCATCTTGCAAAACTAAAAACTCTGTATTCACTAAACCTCCTTCCCCTCTGCCCCCTAGTTACTGCCATTCTATTTTCTGTGTATGAATTTGGCTAGATACCTTGTAGAAGTGAAATCCGATAGTACTTGTCTCTTTTAACTGACTTATTTCCCTTTGCATAGTTTCTCCAAGGTTTATCCGTGTTCTAGCGCATGTCAGAGGTCCCTTCCTTTTTACGGCTGAATAGTGTTTCACTGTATACATATGATACACCGCATTTTGTTTATCCATTCATGTGACAGTGGACATCTGGGTTGCTCCCACCTTTTGGCGATTGGGAGTAATACTCCTGTGAGCATAAGTGTACAAATATCTATTCAAGTCCCTGCTTTCAGTTCTTTTGGATGTACACCCAGTAGTCTGTAAATTGTTGTTGCTGCTTTAATTGGAATTACACTGGTTCTTGTGCAGTTTAAAGTAACTTGGGAAGAATTGGCATCTTTCCTATTTCCGTATTCTTTTCTTCCCCATGAAATGGGTTTGTTTGTTTTTTTGCTCTTTGAAATTTTTATCCAGAAAATGCAAATAGTTAATATATGCAAATAGTTAAATAGGTTAATTCCAAGCCCATATATCTGAGCCATCTACTAACAGTAAATTTAAAAAGTAAGTAAAATATGATTCTAGGTCATTGCCCCATAAACATCTTTGCCACAGACATCTTTGCTGCAAACATTTTTGCCGCAAAAGTAATTGACTGTAAGGCAATTTGCTATTTAAAAAATCACAAAAAAAACAAAAGAGGGACTTTCATTTGAAAGGATATAATCATGAAAAATGAATAACAAAATTAAAAGACTTAATTGTGAAATACAACATATTTGAATGCATTTAAAACGCATGTGGACTCATGGCAGTATTGTGCAAACAACTGATTCGGTTTTGTGGATTGTACCCGGCACTCGTCTTCGAAGTCTTTCATTTGTAGTAGTATACTTTTTTTTTTTCTTTTTTTGGCCTGTTGATTCATCTTATTCAGCATCACAGTTTTGCTTCTTTCACTAAAGTTTCTTCCTCCATTAAGAGAGGTATCAGTTTCCAAATACCAGGATGCATATTTGGAACTGAGCTTTGCACTGCATTGTGCAAGCCTCCTACACTGCTGGGTTTTTTTCTTGGCATGTTGTCACATGTTCATTGACAGACATTCCAGAGTTCTATGGGAAGTGTGGAAGAAGTGCTAACGCTGTAATGCATTTGTGACTGAGCTTTGTTATCACTGTAACTACTATGTTCTCATGTTCTAGAACAGTACAGTATGCAGTATGGCTTTACACTCTTTTATTTCACACTTCCAGTAGGTTCCATCACCGTATTTTTTATCAAGTCAATATATATAGTTGTTACAACCCACTGTTTTAAGACCGCCATGTCTACCTGTCAGTGTAGAGATTGCTAGCTAAGATTTATATAACATAAAAATAGGAGCTTTGTTAATAGAAAAATAACTGACAACTAGCCTCAGTACGTTAACCCTGCTGAGGGCCGTTGATTCGTCCTTGGAGAAATGAAGCCAGACTGTCATCCAGTTATTTTATCTTTAAGGCAAAATTTTCTTACAGCCAACTGGTTATGCAGCAGAAATGTTTGTGGCAAAAATATCTATGGCCAAGATGCATATAGCAAAAATACTGGACATGAGTAAAAAATAATATGGTATATTAAGTGGCAGTACGACTAAAGAGGAAAATGAAACAGAGGAGGGGTAGGAGAGTGTAGGTCAGGATGGTGTAGTGTAGTTTCTACTCCAGTTTCCAATAGAGTGGTCAAGAAAGGCCTCACCAAAGAAGGCATTCCTGAAAGGTGAAGTGGTACACCATGTGGCTATGTTGGGAGAGAATGTTCCAGGCAGAGGGTATGCAAGTACAAAGGATAAGTCAGGCCACATGCCTCCTAGTAAATGTAAGAAGCGAGAGAGGTTTTGAGGGGAATTTCTGATTGATGTTCTCAGGTTCATGAGGATCGTTGAAAGTAGAGCAGGCGGTACCAAAGAAGGAGCAGTCTGAGATGGGGATAGTTTCCACAAAGCTGAAGAGCAACATTGCCTAATTGAAAACTGAGCAGAAAATACCAAGATTTAGAAAATCTCTGAGAACTCTGAGTAGAAGGGTCAATGTCAGTCTCCAAAAGGATCAAGTGCTAGGCAGAATTTCCTAAAAGTTAGGAACATTCGTGGAATTTGAGAAACAAAACAGGTGAATACAGGGGAAGGGAAGGGAAAATAAGATAAAGACGGGGAGACAAACAGTAAGAGACTCTTAACTCTAGGAAACAAACCGAGGGTTGCAGGGGGGGATGGGGTAGCTGGGTGATGGGCATAAAGGAGGACACTTGATGGAATGAGCACTGGGTGTTATATGCAGCTGATAAATCACTAAACTCTACCCTGAAACTGGTAATACACTGTACGTTAACTAAATTTGAATGTAAGTAAAAAAATTTTTTTTAAAGACAAAAAAGTTAGGAACCAAAGCCTGGTTTAACTTTTAAATGTTAAGGATAAAATAGAAGATCCTACAAATACACACAGGCAAAAAAGTTAATACAGGGGACAAAATCAAGCTAACTTCAGACTTCTTTTTCGTGACACCAAAGCCTAAATAAAATGGAGCATTATCTACAGAGTATTGAAAGGGAAAACATTTCTGTCTGAATGCTATGGCTTCTCAAGTTGTCACTTGTGCAAAAGGACCTAGAGAGTATCAGGCACCTTTTGGGGAGCTGAAAAATGACTCAGCCCTTAAGAATGGAGTGAGCAGGGTAAGAGAAAAGGCTATGGGCTCCACTTCTCATTTAGCAAAGCTGTCTCCTATTACATATATATATGGTTCCAATGCCAGTGTCCAGAATTACTCTTCACAGAGAATGAACATGATGTTAAGAAGATTAAGTCTCAGATTATATTGACCAAATCTTGGGTGAGAGGGAGGAGGTAAGTCAGCAGATGCAGTTGGTTTGGATTGGTATTGGAAAATTGTTTGTGTAAAGTTTTTGTCATATAAACGTAAGTATTGTTGGGATAAAGTTGGATCTAGAGGGGAAACAACACAGTTCATACAATGGAAGAGAGAAAACAAAAAGAAAAATGTGGATGAAGACAAGTAGGAGAAATACAAAAATCATGAAATGACCTGTAAATAAATTAAATCCCTTGTTAAGTTTCTTAAGTATATTTAGGGTGTCTTTTGCCTTACAGAAATTTTAAATCACACATGGTCAAAACTGTTTTGTTTTATGACCTTTCTGGTTTCTGTCCGCCCTGGAAAGGTTTTCGCTGGCCTGAAATTATAGAAATAGTCTCCATATTCATTCCCAAGTAGAAAGCCAATTATCCCAACACTGTTGATTGAATTATCCATGGTTCCCCATGCTAATTGGAGGCACATACCTCATTCATCCTATACGTAGTTATCGTGGATCTAGAAGTCTTTTCTTTCTTTTTTTTTTTTTTTTTAAGATTTTTTTATTTATTTGACAGAGACAGACACAGCAAGAGAGGGAACACAAGCAGGGGGAATGGGAGAGGGAGAAGCAGGCTTCCCGCCGAGCAGGGAGCCCAATGTGAGGCTCGATCCCAGGACCCTGGGATCATGACCTGAGCCGAAGGCAGACACTTAACGACTGAGCCACCCAGGCGCCCCTAGAAGTCTTATTTCTTGACTTTCTGGGCCAGTTATGTCCTTAGCTTCCTCTTCCCTCACCATTACCAGATGTTTAATTGCAGTATTCCAGTGTGTTTTGATACTGGTGATGGAAGTGTCTCTTACTCTCTTCTGGAATTTTATGTTTCTCACACGTCAATTTTTCAAAGATAATTTAAAATCAGTTTGTCAAACTTACTGAACTTTTAAGTGCAATGACATTAAATTTATGAGTAATTTTGGGGGAGAATTGACAGATGTAGAATATCGAGTCTCCCCGTAATATAAGAACTAACTTTGAGTGATTACAACATGTGAGCCCTTGCCTCATATTACTATCCCATTTTAAGATGACGACACAGGCTTAGCTGAAGAACCTGCTCAGAATCACGCCGTAAGTGGCGGAGCACAGTCTTGAACGATGAGCTCTGACACTAAAGTCTGTGCCCTTAACCACCACATTATATTTCTCCTTCTCCCATCCCTGGAAAGTGCTGTTTCTCTATTATTTGTTCTAATCTCAACCCCCCCCCCCCAACTAACTTCCACTCTGCTTTCTGGAACTCATGAGTGGGCAGGAGCAAAAAAAAAAAAAATCCCTACATCTGTGATTATTTCTGTGATGGTTAATTTTATGTGTCAACTTGACTAGGCTAGTCCCCAGGTTTTAGTCAAACATTAGTCTAGATGTTGCTGTGAAGGCATTTTTCAGATGTGATTAAAATTTTTTTTAGTTTTTATTTAAATTCTAGTTAGTTAACATGTAGTGTAATGTTGATTTCAGGAGAATTTAGTGATTCATCACTTACATACAACACCCAGTGCTCATCACAACAAATGCCCTCCTTAATCCCCAACACCCGTTTAGCCCATCCCCCATCCCCCCTCCAGCAACCCTCAGTTTGTTCTCTGTAGTTTAAGTCTCTTCATTTAAGTCAGTAGACTTTGAGTAAAGCAGATTATCTTCCATAATATGGGTGGGCCTCATCCAATCAGTTGAAGGCCTTAAGAGAAAATACTGAGGTCCCCTAAGGAGGAAGGAATTCGGCCTCCAGAGGAGCTGCCACATCGTCTCTTCCTGGGTCTCCAGGCTACCAGCTGGCCCTGCCAACTTTACACTTGGCACCCCCCAAAGTCATGTGAGCTGGTGCTTTAAAATAATCACTCCCTTACTATATCCTCATCTGAGTTAGATTTTGTTGTCTACCATTACAGTTGTTCCCTCTGGCAACCCTGGTTAAATTGAACTCTCCATCTACATCTCCGCAGCTGAGTGCACCTAGAGAAAACCCCACAACCATACTGACTGATCTCACTTTAAAATCCTGACCGCAGACCCCAGGGGGACCCTACATGCTGTCTGGCAGCGCTTCCTGATTTCTCTGGCCAACTGACTTTCCCACTCTCCAAGACAACTATAGTATTTCCCACTCTCTGCTGATGACCTCACTGCAGAGGGGGAGACGAACCACGAGAGACTATGGACTCTGAGAAACAAACTGAGGGTTCTAGAGGGGAGGGGGGTAGGGGGATGGGTTAGCTGGGTGATGGGTGTTAAAGAGGGCACTTACTGAATGGAGCACTGGGTGTTATATGCAAACAATGAATCATGGAACACTACATCAAAAGCTAATGATGTAATGTATGGTGATTAACATAACATAAAATTTAAAAAAAAAAAAAGGAGCCCTGCAGAGAACCTGCTTGTCCTCCCCTCACCACTGTCCTGGTGTGCCCCGCCCTGCATCTTGGACGCAGAGTGGGAGTCGCCGTGTCCTTAACCTCCTGCTGTGTGCTGGATCCCAGCCCCGCACTGCCATGCAAGGACTTCTCGCCCAGAATTGTCCTTCCAGTTGGTATGCAAGTATGCTGTAGTAGCTGCCCGTTCTCCTTTTGAACTGAGGGGAATGAGTAGAGTTCCTTCAACATTCTCTCCACTGGCCTCCCACCGTAACGTACCATGCTCTCAAGCTGGAGATTTGTGTCTTTTTTTATATATATATTTTTATTTATTTATTTGAGAGAGAGTGAGAGCAAGAGAGATCACAGAGGGAGAGGGAGAAGCAGACCCGCTGCTGAGCAGGGAGCCCAATGTGGGGCTCGATCCCAGGAGCCTGGGATCATGACCTGAGCCGAAGGCAGATGCTTAACAACTGAGCCACCCAGGTGCCCAGTTTGTGTCTTTTTAATCAACTTCTTTAGAATTGTGTCACTTTCTTTCTTTTTTTTTTTTTTTAAAGATTTTTTTTATTTATTTATTTGACAGAAACAGCGAGAGAGGGAACACAAGCAGGGGGAGTGGGAGAAGGAGAAGCAGGCTTCCCACTGAGCAGGCAGCCCGATGTGGGGCTCATTCCCAGGACCCTGGGATCATGACCTGAGCCGAAGGCAGACGCTTAACGACTGAGCCACCCAGGCGCCCCTAGAATTGTGTCACTTTCAAAAGGCTGACAAGCAAGCCGGAACAGTGGTATTTGAGGCCCCTTCATCCATTGCAGTTGCTGTTTTATGCGGATATAAACAGTAATTTAGCAGCATACCTGTTGAAGTTCCTCACTCTACAGTGAGCTTGCTGGCAGAGACGGGGTCTTACTCTTACTCCCAGAACTTGGTACATTGTAGTTACTTTTAAAAGGTTTGTTGGGCTTACTGCAACAAACCTTTTTTGATGTTCCCCTAGGACTTGTCATCCTGAAATGGTTCCTTTCTCCACTGTGTCATCTCGTTCATGGCCGCCGCCCCCCTCGAGCGACCTGCTGCTCTGCTGTCCTGACGGACCTCCCCAGCCTGTCAGGTGGCGTGTGAGAGCCCCAAACACCTGCACTGGTTCTGAACAGGAGTAGCGATGTGACAGAGTCACGCCTAAGGCAGGGACAGCCAGAAGCCGTGCATGATCCCCTCCCCGGTCAGGCCTGCCATCTGCCGTCTGGAATCTGTTACCATAAGTGGTGTATGCAGTTCTTTGTCTTCGTGGTGTAGACTGGAATCAATCAGACCACATGGATTTGCATCCCGCCTCCTGCTTTTTAGCTGTGTGTGACCTGGGAAAGTTTCTTGCTAAACGGAGAGTTTCATGCACTACATGAAATGGAACATTTCATGGAAATTGTAGTGTATCCAGTTCATAGGGTTATTGAACGGCTCTTAAGGTGACTTATGTGAAATGCATAGAATGGGACCTGGCCCGTGATAAGCCCTAGAAAGTGTTAGCTGTGTGTTAGTGTTGTTGTTTGCCGGATTATAAAAGCGAAATTAGCTCCCGTCTGTATCCTTTGTGCAGTTGCAACACCTAAGTAACCTGATCTGTGGAGTTTCCTCACTGGATCTCAAGGAGTGTTCTCCTTCAGGGAACAAAGTGCCGCCCAGACTGAGGCATTAAAAGCAGGCTGTTGTATGTTTGACATTGGCTCTAAAATCTCCATCGTAGTATATGCATAACACTGGGGTTGATTATAGAAAGCCTTTTTTTTTCCCCTTGAGTGTTGGGGTTGACAGCTGGTCTTTAGCCTTTCAGCCAGATGAACTCAATGGAACTAATTTCTAAGTCTTTAAACATTTATGGAAATTGTGAAAATAAACAAGTCGGCCTGAGACTGGTTTGTATACCATAGCGTAGTTCTGATTTCTAGCTCATTGTCCAGCAATAAGTTAAAGGAACCACCAGATAAAGAATTTTACACATTAGCTGTTTCCACCAGCTCTCAATATAATCTGTTGCGTATACTCTCGTTTACTACTGAACAGTATAAAAAGAGTTGTCCGCTTGGGGTACGGTTGCAGTTCTCATTTCCAAAAGGACCGTATCTTCTAGGTTTTCCCTCTCCTTTCAGATGTGAAGGTCAGCTCCCAGAATAGGAGGTCTCTACATTACTAAATTAGCAACCGGGTGGGCACATTATATGGCATTTAGGCAAGGACTGGGTGACGACTATTGCTTTTCAGTAGAGTGGTGCATGAGGGGTCACCATAACTTCACACTTCAGGAAAAATGATGACTTAATAGTCATGGTCTCCATCTTACTGTGAAGTTGGTCAGGATGCTTCAAGATCATGTAAAGAAAAGTAAGGGCATGTGAGACTATCTACTTGAGGTAGAGCCCTGTGGTAGGAAAGCCTTAGGTGGAGACTGTGAAACCCGAGCTTTCTTTGCACTTCAGCCCCTTGTCATGTGACCGTGGGCAAATGACTTGCCAGAACATCCCTAAAGCGATTTACATATTTTACATGCACTCTTTTTTTTTTTTTAAAGATTTTATTTATTTATTTGACAGAGACACAGCGAGAGAGGGAACACAAGCTGGGGGAGTGGGAGAGAGAGAAGCATGCTTCCCTCGGAGCAGGGAGCCCAATGTGGGGCTCCATCCCAGGACCCTGGGATCATGACCTGAGCCGAAGGCAGACGCTTAATGACTGAGCCACCAGGCGCCCCTTACATGCACTCTTGTCATTATGAAAGACAGCATAAGTGAAAGTACGTTGTAGGATAGCATTCAAAAAATGAGTTTTTAATTTACTATATATACACACATATTTCTGTTTAAACACTAGGTTGTGATTGATTGTTTACATTCTTAATGAGTTCCTCATGGACAAGGACTGTGAGTTAATCATCCTTGTAACCCCGGCGCCTAGCAGTCCCTGACACATAGGAGGCTTGCCTACATTATACTGAATCAAAGTTGTCTGACTTGCTTTATAGCTTTGCTGTAAGTAAACATTTTAAATGAGATTTAAACTGAGGTGCAATTCACGGGACCCTTCCTTTTTTTTTTTAATTTTAATTTTTTATTTATTTGACAGAGAGACACAGTGAGAGAGGGGACACAAGCAGGGGGAGTGGGAGAGGGAGAAGCAGGCTTCCCTGCTGAGCAGGGAGCCCTATGCGGGGCTCGATCCCAGAACCCTGGGATCATGACCCGAGCCAAAGGCAGACGCTTAATGACTGAGCCACCCAGGCGCCCCTCAGGGGACCCTTCTATAACGGTGGTTCTCAATTTTATCCTGGACCAACTCAGAAATACATTTTACATAATACCATTATACACACGTATAACAGAAACCAAATGTTCAGGAAACAGCCTTGCTCTGGATCATGTCCTCTGCTAAGTTCTACCCCATTATATTTCATTCATAATGCTGGTGCAACCCACCAGAATGATTTTGGGTCCTCTAATGGGTTGCAACCTATAAAAGACACCTCTCAAGAACGCAAGCTCCATGAAAACAGGAACTTCATCATGTTTGCTTCTGTGTTGCTAGTGCTTGGCACATAGTAGGTGTTCAATAAATATTGCTTGAGTGAGTAAAAGAGTGGAGATGCTCTTTTCCATGGGCCACAATTAAAAACAAAATAAAGGGAAAGCTTTACAAATTCCTTGCTGCGATGCTTCAACTCATCAAGCATTTGAGTGCTCTGCTAGGTATAATACAATGCCCTAGGCAGCACGGAGGATCCAGTATTCAAGAAGGCTCAGTCTCAGGCCTCGTCCAGTTTAGAGCCCAGTCCAGGGAGATAGTTAAGTACAGGTAGGCCATACAAGAAGTTTTAAGATTTTACCGAAATATCTGACACCAGCCATAGGCACAACCAAAGCAAACGCCAGATAGGGAAGATTTGCCAAGAACTTGGTTTTCTGGTACAAATGTGGTATCAGGACCAAGTACCCAGCCCATAGATTTCTCATCACTAGAAGAGTCAAACTGTAGGTTCTGTAAAATAGGTTTAGTCTTACATATAGTCAAGGGGCATTTGGTTGCCCAGTGATTGGACTTTTAAAAATCTATTCTTTAAAAAACTTAACAGTTCACAGTGATCCTGTGCCTAGCTTGTGGGGGGTCCTAAAATTAGGTCCTTTGAGAAGCACAATGATTTATTTTTAAAATTGGAGGAGGAAACTAGCTTCATAAGAAATGCAGAGCACCACATTTTCCTTGGTTTTAGGTTATCCCGTACATGCATAGGTATGTGTACTCACACTCCTGAGTCCAGGACAGTGCTTAGGAGTTTTTAAATCTCAAAGTACAGTCCTTAGAAAGGCCTTCCTTGGGCTAACCTTAAAATTTATCATCAAAACTGGGACTTGAGAATAAAAGAGTGAACAAATGTGAACTGGGACTGTCCTAGGCAACTGGGAATTACCCTACCGCAACTTTAGTGCACATGTATGTTACATTGTTTCAAAAAGAGAATAAACTTGACAGAACATGTACAAAACTTGAAACACTACTGACTAAAAAAATACTGGCAAATCTCTTCTAATCAGGAGAGATTACTTCCAGAGATTCCGGCTTAACACCCAGCGTTATCAACAATTTATAGATAATGGTATAATGAAAATGTTTTTGTAATATACAGGGTTTTTTCCCCTAAGACCTAGAAAGTGAGTGATGTGCTTATTTTAGATATTATTCTCTGGTAATGAAAAGATTGGACATTTTCTTAGAAATAGTAATGGAATAGGATCTCTATGTGGTATGCCATCTTTCTTACAGCATAGCGCAAATTAACAGATAGCCCCCGATGTGTTTGGTTTCATCTGGAAAACTAGACTGTCTCCGCTCATTCAGTGCGTTTTTATTGACTCTGCTTTACGATTAGCCTTATGCTAAGGCTCTATAGATGGCATTTTAATATGATTTACTATAAAATAGCATTTGCTGTAGGATTATCTGGGACTCAGCCCAGTGGTATCAAAAAGACCTCCTGAGCTAGTTCAACAGTGTGAATAGTAAGGACAGTTTTCCATGAGTCCGCACTCTAGTAATTAACCCACAGCCTCCACTACTCACAGTTTATTTTTAATTCTTAACTCCATAATTGAAATGCCTTCTCTTTTCCCTAAGCACCTTTTTATGGGAAGTAAGTAAAACACTTGCTTTAATCCGCATGAACACTGGTTCTAGGATTTTTAAGGGAAACAGTCACACTGTTTATTGAAATCATTTTAAGGAAGTCAGGCCCAGGACCTAAGTGGTTATATTAAATGTTTTAAGTTCCAGACCAGAGAGATCGCATTTATTGTCATGGCTGCTTTCAAACAGGAAACAAAATTTTATTAAGTTGATAAGGCAAATCACTGACTGAAATGAAGTTTAATGAAAGTTCTCTATCAGAAATAATGTAACATTTTAATATATGACTATAATATGCCACAGTGAAGTCACTTCTGTAAACAGTGCTTTAAAGTAATAAATGGGGGGTGTGGCTCAGTCGTTAAGCGTCTGCCTTCGGCTCAGATCATGATCCCAGAGTCCTGGGATTGAGCCCCACATCGGGCTCCCTGCTCCGCGGGAAGCCTGCTTCTGCCTCTCCCACTCCCCCTGCTTGTGTTCCCTCTCTCGCTGTGTCTCTCTGTCAAATAAATAAATAAAATCTTAAAAAATAATAATAATAAATGGAAATACCAAGGTCAGTTTTTGCATTAAGGCAAGATCGAGTTCAAAAGTAACTAGTTTATTTATGCATTTGTTGCCTTCCCACATATTTTAAGATGATAATTTTTCTATGAAGTGTTTGCTTTTACCTTATATTAATACTTAAAGTGGTTTGAAAAGCCTTGTAAACTTGAGCGGCGGGGGTTGGTGTCAGAAGAGGTAGGTGTGGGTTAGTGGTCTGTCCCTGGCCCTCGTCTGTTTACTTAGGAAGTGAAGGCCTTAAGGTCCCACTGCCAAAGTGAGCTCTTCAGCTTCGTGCTCTTGCTTGAGTATCTAAACGTCCTGCGAAACCACGGCCTCACTTACAGAGACCTTTTACTCAAATTGGTGCTTCTCAAGAATATAAATAATTGCTTGCAGGAGTCTTAAAGTAGAATCCAATTAATTCTGCCATTGTTTGCCATTCAGTTTAATGAGTCACTGCTCTTGATAATTTGACATCAACTCCCAAAGATTCTTGAAAATTGTGAGAATTAACAGAGAGCTAGAACTAATCTGCTTATTTACATGTGCATTCCCACTATGTAAAACAAGAGTATTAAGGAAGGATCATGTGGTCAGTATGTGTATGTGTTTGCTACCAACAACACTTAGGTTTACCACGGGCCAGACAGTCTTCTAAGTCTGTACACATAGTCAGTTAGTTCTTAAACTCATCCCCTGGGGTAGATGCTGTGTCTCATCCCCATTTTATAAAGAAGGACGGAAAAGAGAGCATCTTTCCCCAGGTCGTGCAACTGGCAAATAGCAAGGCCAGAATTTGAACCAAGGCATTCTGGCTCCAGGATCTGAATTGGAATCAAACACTTTTTGAGACTGATTGGGTACATTAAACAGGTTGTGTGTATGTATAGGAAGAAACCAAGGCCAAGAGCTCCAGTCTCCTGACACTCAACCCACTGTCTTTTCCACTGTAGTTCGGATGCTTCAACTCGTGTGAGCTGTCATAACTTGGATCGACCTTTTTTTATCGGAGCCATGATCTCTGAAGGAAAGTTGAATATAACAGAAGCCACATCCTTGCGATCTAACCCAGAACGGAGGAACACGGTGGGCCTTCCTTTTAGACGCTGAGGGAAAGAGAGCCTTCGAGTCAGCGGACAAATGATATCCTCAGTGTAGATGATTTAGTGGGTGGTTGCTGTGGCGACGTTGTGGTGACTCTGCTCTCGTGTGGTGTTTTGAGAGAGACGATCTTGTGGTAGCACCTGGCAGGCTTATTGTTTTCCTTTGGTACGTTAGGAAGGGCTTGAGAAGAATCGAACAGTAAATTAACTTTCAAATGCAGACATCTGATTTCTCATGGAATCTGCTGAGGGACTCTCTTTCTCAGCACTGGGTAGACTGGGATATCTGGGCACCTTTAGGGGACCTGCCCCTGAGGTTCCGTGTCCTTTCTCTGTCACACAGCCTGGCCTCTGATGGCGGGCCCCGGTGTCATGCCATAGAAATCTGGGAGCCACGGTTCTCGAACAGCCCCGAGTGCTAGCCGTCCTCTTACACTTGCACCAAGCTCTAGGAATAGAAGCGGGCTTCTCCAGGTCCAGCGAAAGGCTTTGGGATAAGACCGCTCTGCATTATCCATTTTTCCCAAGTATGTCATTGTAGACTTTGGCATCTGCTACTATTTAGACAACAAAATCAGTGAAAGACGTATCCAGCCACAATTCACAGAAGTCTCGCTAACATCCGATCGTATCTAATTCCGCAGCTTGTTCTGTTTGTTTGTTTTCCATGCATGCGTGTTCTTGGCTGGGATTTCATGTTGCATATTTATATTTTTTCTTTTAGAAGATGTCAGTGTTTTATAGTGTTCTGCAAAAGCAGGAATTTCCACATAGGTTCGAGAAGCTCTGTGGAGCTTCGTAGGGAGATTTTCACCGCAGAGACGCCATTCTATGTGAAATGTGCCGATGGTAGTAAATACTTTTTTAAAGTAAAGACAAAGGACGGAAACCACGTTGGAGAAGCACTGAGAAACACAACCAGTAATTTCAAAAATCTTGAGAGGATAGCTGTTAAATCACTGTGAGGGAAGTTTGACAACTGAAATATTCAGTAAAAGGCTCCGTTGCCGCATAGGTTTTTGGTTTTTTTTTGTTGTTTACAGTTATCTTACTGAATCCCCACTTAAAACAGGCACCTTCCGTATTGTCTGCAAAGCCTGGGGCAGGACTTTGAGGCCGAAGGACTCACCAAGGACTCACCAAGGCCCGCTGACCTTGAACTAAACGCCTGGCTTCCACCAGCTGCTTGACCAGTTTTTGAAGATCGAGCCTTTTAGGCATGTGCTCTAATAATAGAGCACGGAAGCCCGGACAGGAGCAGAAACGCTTGGAGGGCATCTCTCTCCACGACCGCTTCTCCCTGGAAGGCTTTACCGGCTTTTCTTCCGAATTCATTCAGAAAAAAAATCACACCAGAGGAAAAAACATCGAATCTACTTCATAACGTAAATTCTAAAAATTTTGGCAGCAACGTGCTGCTGTTGATATGTTCATTCTGGTAGCTGACCAGAATACATCTATTTGGAGTTGGTTTTTTTCTGTTCTCAATGTGTTATTTGTGTATAGCCTGGTTTCTACATGTTTTTGAAGGCAGCTGTCTGGAATTAGGAATGAAGTCTGTAATTTGAGAAATAACCTATTTAAAGGTTTTTGACTGGAGATAAGAGTTCAGGAACCAACCATCTTCTGTGTTACTAGAAAATGTTTTCGGGTCGCTGGTATATTTTTAACTGTTTTTGGGGGGTTTTTTTGGTCAAAAGTCCCACATTCATTATCTGTATATTTTCTTTCACTTATAGAAGAGTTTATATTAGACCATTTATTAGATTAAGAACAGGGAAATGGAAACTTTTTTCTTCATGAATTTCTTGGTTTTCATTTTGCTAACAGAGGGAAAACTTTCCTATAATGACATATTTCCTTACTTTTTTTTCAAAGGAGCTAAGTATGTATTGTATTTAAAGGAAAATTTATCCCTGGGGGGCACATGTTATTTATAGAACAGTTTGTGTTTAAGTTTGCCAACTATAAAATGATAGGCTCTTCTGCCGTTTGCATCAAGTTAGTACATCCTTTATTCCTACCATTTTTAAAACGGGTTTTTAATTCACATACCATACAGTTCACCCTTTGTGTACAATTCAGTGGACTTTAGT
Organism: Halichoerus grypus; assembly: GCF_964656455.1. NCBI lineage: Eukaryota > Metazoa > Chordata > Mammalia > Carnivora > Phocidae > Halichoerus > Halichoerus grypus. Next base: position 92,960,462 of record NC_135718.1, on the reverse strand, counting down.
GTATTCACTGAGTTCTACAACTGTCATCACAGACCATATTAGAAATTTGTCTTCACCCTAAAAAGAAACCCCATCCCATTAGCAATCACTTCCATTTCCCTGCAAACCTACCAGTTGTAGGTAACCACTAATATACTATTTTTTAAATTTACCTATTCTAGGCATTTCATGTAAACGAAATCATACAGTAGGTGGTCTTTTCTGACCTAGCATAATGTTTTCAAGGGCCATTCATGCCGTTGCATGCATCAGTACTCCATTCCTTTTTATTGAGAAATAATATCACATTGTATAGATAGACCAGACCCTGTTCATTTATCAGTTGGTGGACATTTAGATTGTCCCCATTTGTTGGCTATTAGAAGTAATACTGCTAGGAATGTTTTATTGTTTTCAGATGCAGAGTTATATTCTTTTGTTAAATATATCCCTAAATATTTTTTTGATGTAACTGTAGATGGAATTTTCTTAATTTCATCTGTGTATTGTTAATTGCTAGTATACAGAGATGCAGTTGATGTTTGTGTATGCATCTTGTACCCTGTGATCTTGCTGAACTTGTTCAATAGTTCTTTAGTGGACTTATCATTTTCTATATGCAAGAATACATCATCTGCAGATAGAGATAATTGTACTTCTTCTTTTCCAATCTGGGTGTCTTTTATTTCTTTTTCTTCTCTAATTGCCCTGGCTGGAAATGCCAGTACAGTATCTTGGAAGTGGCAAGCGCAGACATCGTTGTTTTGTTCCTGATCCGAAAGGGAAAGAAGGCCTTATGTCTTTCACCATTAAGTATGACATTAGCTGTGGGTTTTCATAGGTGCCTTTTATCAGACTGGGGAAGTTCCTTTATATTCCTAGTTTGTTGAGTGTTTTTATCAGGAAAGAGTGTTGGATTTTATCAAGTGCTTATCTGCATCTAATGAGATGATCATGTGGATCTTGTCCTTTATTCTGTTGGTATGGTATATTAATTGATTTTTTTAATATTAAACCCATCTTCCATTCCTGGAATAGATCTCACTTGTTTATGGTGTATAGTCAGTCCTTTTTATATGTTGCTGGATTCAATTTGCTAGTATTTTGTTGAGGATTTTTGAGTAGTTTTCTGTAGCTTTCTTGTGATGTCTGTCTGGTTTTGCTGTCAAGTTAATTCTGGCCTTATAGAATGAATTGGGAAATATTCCCTTGAGTATTTTGTGAAGAATTGGTACTGATTATTGTTTAAATATTTGGTGGAGGGGCGCCTGGGTGGCTCAGTCAGTTAAGCATCCGACTCTTAATTCCAGCTCAAGTCATGATCTCAGGGTTGTGGGATCTAGCCCCGCGTCGGGCTCTGCACTTGGTGGGGAGTCTGCTTCTCTCTCTCTCTCTCTCCCTCCCTCCCTCCCGATCCCTCCCTCTTCTACCCCCTCCCCCTCTGCCTCTCCTCCCACTCGCGCGCGGGCTCACTCTCTCCCCCTCTAAAATAAATAATATTTTAAAAATAAGTAAATGTTTGGTGGAATTCACCAAAACCATCTGGTCATAGTCTTTTATTTGTGGGTAGTTTAAATTACCAATCTATTCTCCTTTCTTTCATTCTCATTTATTATAGATCAATTCAGATTTTTTTATTTCTTCTTGAGTCAGTTCTGGTAGTTTGTGTCTTTTCAGGAATTTGTTCATTTCATCTGTTACGAATTTATTGGTATATGATTGTTCATAGCATTCCTTATAATCCTTTTAATTTCTGTAAGGTCCGTAAAGCTGTGTATTCATAGATTTATAACTAGTAAATAGTTACCCTAATCTCACAAAGAAATTAACTCTAAATTTGGGGGCTTTCTAGGGATGGAATATACAAAGAAACATGAAAATAAAAGAACTACTGAGTCCCTTGTTGTTACTGCTAACAGTGAGTAAGTAGCACCACCATTAATTCCTGCCGGGCACAGAATATTAAGACACAGACTTTGGCGGGGGGAGGGGGGGAATGATGTTAGGAGGGGGGCTTCTGCTGTTTAATACGACCCAAAGGAATATCTCTGGGTTAAGACAGCCTTTTTTTAGCAACTTCTAGGCTTCCTAAAACCTTGAACAAAAACACCTGACCAGATTGTCCAACTTTGCGTCCAAGAGTGGAGGTGGATGCTGACACTTGCAAAGCTGTCAAGCATTCGTTTTTCACTGTAGTGCGTCAGCACTTCATGAGAAATCTTGTATCGATCAGGTCTCATTATAGTGAATTCCAAAGGACCAGCCAAATTTTTGGATAGTACTTTTCTCTCTCATTTTTAAGTTTCTCTCATTTTAAAGATTTTCCAACTCAAAAAATGTGTCACAACATACCCTTTTCTTTTTTAGAATGTAAAGTCTTGAATACAGGGAAGTTTAAGACTCTAAAGTAGTAGAGTACATACCCGGGCAACTTAAAGGAGTTCTAAGCATGGGAGAGATTATTTTCATTTGTGGAAGAGCAGAAAATAAAAGATTTCTGAGTTCAAGATCCCCACTCTGAAGTGCATTCCCATAGTCACCCTGGCCAAAAATCACTGTTTATATGTGATTTTTAGTTTCATGAAAACCTTTCTGTCTCTTAATAAAACATTTAGATTCCCATTATAGAAATTTATTATAAAAGCAGTTTTGGAAAACCATTTAGTGTTCAACTAAAAGATAAATTGTTAAAGTTAAGTGATATTAGACATTAAATGGAGATAAATCCTCAGTTTTCTAAGAGTTTAAAACCTTTTGATTATTGCAGACAAGCCATTTTGGCTATATGTCTTTTTGGAAAATATTCTATATTTTGGAAGAGAAGCTCACACTATAAAAAGAGAAAAGGTCACCTTTAAAGTAGAGCTGTCTGCATCCAGAACAAAAGCCTGTCGGTGCTGTTGTTAAGGAAGTCAGCAGTATACAGACCAAATTATTGGTTGCAAACAGTATAAACAATGGAATTTTTCAAATGGAAAAGGCAGTTTAAGTTGAAGAGAAGTTGGCTGCCAAGGAAACCACTGACTGGAAAAGACTAGCAAAATTTTTATGCAGACTAGCATGATCACCTTGTGGTATTTTCTACTCTATTCCTCTGAAAAGGGAGAGAAAATAGGAGGTTAGCAAGAAACGTGGAAAAGCATCCTCTTCTGTTGTAAGGAGGCGAGGACTAGATCATTCTCTTCGGTTCCCCCTAACTTTTTATTTTCAAAATGTTTATGACTTAAAAAAAAAAAACAACTTGAAAGAAGAGTACAATCTGTATACTCTTCACCAGATTCACCAGTTTTTAACTGTATTTGCTTTCTCATACCCTCTCCTACGCGTACATATTCACATTCACACCCATACAGAAAATAAGTCACAAACGGTATAGCATTTCATCTCTAAATACTTCAACATGTTATTTCCTGATAAGACATTCTCTACCTAACCACAGTACTGTTATCACACCCAAGAAATCTTCCATTGATTAATATTTCCCCTAATAATGTCTTAGGGAGAGGGGGATTTAACCTAAGATACAGTGTTCCTTCATTGCATTTAATTGTCATAATTTTTTCATCTTCTTTAAAGAATAGCCACTCTTCTTTTGACTTTTATGTCACTATTTCTTAAAAGACCAGGTTACTTTTCTTACAAAAAGCCCCACAGTCCAGACTTACTGATTTTTTTTCTTATGGTTATATTCTGTTAAACATATCTGACAAGAAAACTAACAAAGGAAATGTTGTGGCCTATTCTATCACATCGGGAGGCGCATAACATCAGTTTGTCCAGCTATCAATGATAACTCTGTTTAATCACCCACATAGGTGATATTCACAGTATTTTTTTTCATATTTTCAAAGGTATCTTTTTCCTTATAATTTAGAGAAATGTGGGGTTCAATACTTTGAGACCATGTGAACATGAACATGGTTCTCCTTTTTCTCTAAGATCAGGAACAAAACCAGGATGCCCCTCTCACCACTTTTACTCAACATCATTTTGGGATTCCTGGCCCTAGTGATTAGGCAAGAAGAAGAAATAAAAGGCGTACAGATTGGAGACGAAGAAGCGAAACTGTCACTATTTGTGGATGACATGATACCATATATGGAAAACACCAAGTAACTGTTAGAATTCGGTCCGGTTGCAGGATACAAAATTAATATATAAAAATCAGTTGTGTTTCTATACACTAATAAAGTATCAGAAAGAAAAATCAAGAAAACATCCCATTTACAATTGCATCAAAAAGAATAAAATACCCAGGAATAAATTTCACCAAAGAGGTGAAAGACCTATACACTGAAAGCTATAATACATTCGTGAAAAAAATCAGAGAAATAGAAAGCAAGATTTTGTCCTCAAGGACTGAAAGAAATAACATTAAGATGTCCCTACTACACAAAGCAATCTACAGATTCAGTGCAATCCATATTAAAATTCCAGTGACATTGTCCACAGAACTAGAAATAATTCTAAAATTTGTATGAAACCACAAAAGACCCTGAATAGCCAAACCAATCTTGAGAAAGAAGAACAAAGCCAGAGATATCACTCTCCCTGATTTCAGACTATACTACAAAGCTATAGTAATCAAACAGTATGGTCCTGGCATAAAAACAGACACATACATCATTAGAACAGAATAGAGCCCACAGAAATAAATCCATGTGTTTTTGGTCAATTGATTTACAACAGAGGAGGCAAGAATAGAGATAGGGAAAGGACAGTCTCTTTAACAAATGGTATTGGGAAAACTGGACAGCTACATGCAAAAGAATGAAACGCTATTTTATACCATATACAAAATCAACCCAAAATGGATTAAAGGCTTGAATGTAAGACCTAAAATTACGAAACTCCTCAAAACATAGGAGGTGATAAGCTCCTTGATACTGGTCTTAGCAGTGGTTTTTTGGATCTGACTCCAAAGGCAAGGGCAACAGAAGCAAAAATAAACAAGTGGAACTGCATCAAACTAAAAAGCTTCTGCACAGTAAAGGAAACTATCAACAACATGAAAAGGCAACCTACTGAATGGGAGAAAATATATGTAAAGAACTAACACAACTCAGTAGCAAAAAACAATATGATTTAAAAATGGGCAGATGATTTGAATAGATGTTTTTCCAGAGAAGACATATAGGTACATGAAAAGATGCTCAGTATCACTGATCATCGGGGAAAGGCAAATCAAAACTACTATGAGATATCACCTTACACCTGTCAAATGGCTGTTATCAAAAAGGCAAATAACAGGATGTGGAGAAAAGGGAGCCCTCTTGCACTATTGGTAGGAATGTAAATTAGTGCCGCCACCATGGAAAACAGTATGTAGATTCCTCAATAAATTAAAAAGAGAACAACCTTGTAAGCCAGAAATTCCACTACTGGTTATCTATCAAAGGAAAATGAAAACACTAATCCAAAAAGTTGTATGCATTCCTGTGTTCATTGCAGATTTATTGACAATAACAGATAATGGAAACAACCTAACTGTCCATCTGTGGATGAATGGCTAAAGAAAATTTGATTGATTGATTTATAGATAACTCAGGCATAGGAGTAGTAGTATGTAAATACTACTCAGCCATGAAAAGAATGAAGTCTTACTGTTTGCAGTAACATGGATGGACCTCGAGTGTAATATGATAAATGAAATAAGGCAGACAGAAAGACAGATACTGCATGACCTCACTTATGTGTGAAATCTAAAAAACAAAACAAAACCCAGACTCATAGATACAGAGAATAGAGTGGTGGTTGCCAGAGGGGAGGGTGGTTGGCAGTAGGAAGGCAGAATGGGTGAAGAGAATAGAAGAAGAAGTACATACTTCCAAGTTATAAAATAAGTCATTGGGATATATTGTACCGTGTGGGAAATATAGTGAGTAGCATAGAATTAACATTGTAAGGTGATAGATGGGAACTAGACTTATTATGGTGACCATTTCACAATGTATGTGAATATCAAATCACTGTATTCTACACCTGGAACTAATATAACATTGTATGTCAATTACATCTCAATAAATACAAATTTTGTTCAAATTTTTCAGGTAAAAGTGAAAGTATCCCTTTCTACTGTTCCACTCCCTCCCCTGCTATATCTGCGCCCCTTTCCCAAACTGTTAACAGTTCGATCTGTAGCCTTCAAACTTTCTTTTGCTGTAGTCGACAGCAGTTTTGTTGTATTTTTCCATATTTAGCATCAAATATACACAAAGGGCATATTTATTTCTTTATTTTGCAAATATGCAAACGTATCGTACTTGGTGTTTTACCTTATATGTCTTAGGTATCTTTTTATGTCCATATGTATCGAGTTATACATAGCTACTCTTTTAGTAGCTGGATGATAGTTCATAATACAGATTTACCGTAATTTGTTTAACCATTCCATTACTGATATTTGTGTTGTTTCTAGGTTTTCAGTATTATAGACAACTGCAATTAATATCCCAGAATATGTCTTTGCATATGTTTATGAATTTCTGTAGAATAGATTCCCAAGAGGTATAATGGTTAATTAACTGTTATTGATTCACACTTCAGTGGGAGCTTCCTCACACCCTTACCAACACCAGCAATATTTAGCAGTATTTTTTATATTTGCCAATCTGATAGATTAAAAAAAGACTGGTAGCTTACTGTTTTCATTAGTATTTTTCTGTTTACTAGTGAAAATGTTAGTTCATGTTTGTTAACCACTAATTTCTTCTATGATTGCTCACTTGTCTATGGGGGTTTTTTTTTTTTTAAGATTTTTATTTATTTGAGAGAGAGACAGAGATAGCAAGAGAGAGCACACAAGTGGGGAGGAGAGGGAGAAGCAGGCTCCCCATGAGCAGGGAGCCCAAAGTGGGGCTCGATCCCAGGACCCCGGGATCATGACCTGAGCCGAAGGCAGATGCTTAACCGACTGAGCCACCCAGGCATCCCTATGGGGGTTATTTTAATGGAGCTTTTGTATAAGGTATCCCTTGCTGTCTGAATTTTTGCTACCTAAACTGTGGAATTAAGTAGATTGGATAAAGTCTTGAGAAATCCCTTTTTGTATGTACCCTCACTGCTGCATCCAAAATCAAATCAATTCAGATAAAAACATTCCTAACTTGCCATCCAAATTCAGGCTGTCCAAAATCAGGAACCAAATAGAGTCTGGTAGAGAGCAAGACGTATTGTCATTCTAATCTTTTCTTCCCTGTGTCTTGTTTATCTTTTGATGTTGTTCATGTGGTTTTACACAATAAAAAATTGGAAGTGTTTGTTGAGTATCTGTGGTTTTCCTGTAGAAATTCTAGGTTTTGCTTTACTTAGGTCATCTTTTCCCATCTAAGAAATTTTTTTTTTTTTTGGTCTATTTTATTTTCTTCTCTATGATGATTCTTAGACACACCAGAATTTTTAGATACATGAAATATATTTTTATGCATGAGTTTTGTCACCACATTTTTAATAGTTTATCCTTTATCTTTAATCATAAACACCACCTTTATCATACACCAGATTCTTACACATGCAAGGATCTGTTCTAAAGCAGTACCATCCTGTGAATGAGTATATTAATATCTAGATGAGAAAGTTCCTCGTTCTTTTTCAAATATTTCTTGTTTATTATTGCTTAATTTTTCTCCCAGGTACATTTTAGGACAAAATAAATTGACATTTACCATTTATGCTTCCTCCAGCAATATATGCGAACATGCACTTCCCGATGTCTGGAAGAAACTGGCTAGGGGTCTGGAACTAAGGCTATAAGACTTGAATAAACCCAGAAAAATTAAAGACAAATTATCTATCCTCTAACCTAGAAGAAACTTAATGGGTTTGTAACACTGTTAAGTGTTGCCTAAGTGTTTGTTTAATGAGCTGTTGACTCATTTACTACTTTCTTCTAGGTAAACCTTCTCCAGTCCTCCTTGCACCCCTCCATAGTCACCCCCAGATATTCACATCATGATGCTGGTGCACCCTCTTCGCCCTTCCAGACATTTCTCCCCATTCCCCTCCACTCCACCACACTCCCCACATTTTCTATCTGGGGAAATCTCATTTGTTCCTAAAAACCCAATTCAGATACTACCTTTTCTGGGAATGTTAACTGCATGTCAATGGTAAGAAGATTGTGGTAGCCTTTGTGCCTCGTATGATTTGTTCCTGTATTATCGTCATCAAACTTTGAGCTGAATTAGGACATACGTGCCATATATATGTCTTTTCCAAACGTTTTTGAAAAAGAGTACAATATCCCAGTCCTCGGGGAGCTCACCAGAGAATGAAAGGGAAGGCTTAAGGTAGAAGAAAAATAGATATAAAAGCATACATTATATGTGATTTTTTTTTTTTTAAGTCACAGGAGAGCTTTTATATCCATTTTTCCCCCAACCTGACCAGGTTTAGATTTTATGGCTTATGCTCTAAGCCTTTACAACTTGAGGCAGTCATTTTGACCCAGGAAGGCATTCCACATGGGATGTCATACAAGCACAGGTGCAGAGATAGGACCAAATGAGCCATTATCGTTGAGTTTGGGGCCAGAAGGAAAAATACTACAAGATGGAGTTTGAAAGGCCTAAATATTCTGTGAAGGATGTGGGGGCAGTAGTCTCCTATCATGTGGAGTTAAATGGTAAACGGACAGATACTCTGAATCTCTTCTTTTTTTCCTAGTACTGGATGAATGAATACACCTCATCCATCGGAATTGGCGTTTTTCATTCGGGAATTGAAGTATATGGCAGAGGTACGTGTACACACAGTCTAAATAGACTTTCTGAAGATTGTTTTCTTTCAAAGGACTTGCAATTCATATCCATAGTTCTTCCTCTTTTTTCAGCTGCTTCCATACTTTATTACAGAAAGTAGGAGAAACATCTTCCCATATTTGTTTACACTATTTTGGGAAAATGCCTGGAGTTGAATGTATTTGGGGAGAAAGTACTGTAGTACGTGACTGTACATTCATGTAGTTATCTTTTCTTCCAAATACAGGGTCTTAAAAAATATTTGCCTTTTGGGATTGTTTTACCATGACAGTTTTGTGCTAACAGATATTGGAGATCCTAAGAAACATTGCACGTTGAAAACCAGTCATTATGGTTGGAGATGAGTTGGTGCTAGAGTGTCAAACCTGAAATGCCAATTTCCTGAGGGAATTTCAGTATTAAATTTTTTTATAGGCTTGCAAGTGTGTCATTACAAAGTTTAAAAATATCACTGAGCAAATCCTACCCTTGATTACATCTGACTTTTTGCTCAGGAGTGATGGCCTTTGTCATTAACTCAGCCCTTTTATTCTTCGTGGCCCTTTATTATAAATATGACAGGAGCCACTCAAACCAAGCAGCTTTGTTTTCAGCAGCTTTTTCCATGGTTCTAATTCCCACCGTGGGTACAGGATAATTTCCTCCAGATCAAACTGTAAGCAATAATGGTCTGCATAACACAGACCACATTGCCAGTTCCAGCAGGGTTGTAGGAACGTATTATTTTGCATCATAAACTCACCCTGTAGCAGAAATGTCTTTTATTTGCCTCAGCCAGGCAGTCTTTGTACAAGACCTCTAAGAACATGTGATTGCAGTGTACCCAGAGTAACCCGTGGAGGCTACAGACCAGCTTTCGCGAGTACGAGGAGAAGGCTCATTTCCTATGTGTCAGGGTGGCATTTATACTGTCCCCTCCTGACGTTCCACATTAGCTGCTTCTGGCTGCAGCGTAGCATAGAAAATGTTCGCTGTAAAGATCCGCCACGTAAGCACCGTCTTAGTGGAAAGGTTACATCTACCAAATAACCCCCCAAAGCAAGGAGGCTCCTGCCGAAAGAGTTAGTGGTCAGAGTGTTGCTGCGGGTGGTATCATCGTCTGTGGGTTTCCTCCCTTGTTTGATTCGGCTTTTGCCAAAGTTGTGTGTGTTCCTTTTTAACTGAATTTCTGTGGTGTGTTACAGTCTTTTAAGTGCCATGCAGTTCTGAGCCACATGATCATGCTGCTGTGACGTAGAGAAGGACATGGAGACATGTGGCAGTTTCTCCATGTTGCAAACGAAGAAGCCCAAGCTCAGCTCTGCTGACAGTCCTACTACTAATTAATTGAACGAGGACTTGAACCCAAGTGTTCTTACCTACTAGCCCAGTATTCTTTCACCTGTCTAATCATTGCTCCCCTCCATAAAATGATTTAGGAATAATTAGAAACATGGTCTGAACATGTTCACAGAAGCTTAGCCAAGCTAAGGTCAATATCTTGCAGAAAGTGAATGACACTTCTTGAATAAATGAATAAATGGCTCAACAACTTTTCTTGCTGGAATTGAGGAAGTAAAAAATGAAAACATTATCTTTCCATATCTAACCTGACTATCTACAATGTTTTATAAAATCCTATCATTAAGATAATTTTTACTGTTTCAAAATTGAATGCCAGACGCTTTATTTCTTATCCACGTCCTTGCTTTTTCTCTGGAAGGTCTGGATCAAAAGTAAACTTGGTATCTGCCTTATTCTTTGACCTTTCATGATTATATTTAATAAATTTTAAGCAATGAGATTAATTTAAACATTTGTAATTTTGAAAATAAGTCCACCACAATTTGCCACTTCAGTATCTCCTCCCAGGAATTTTGGTTCCTTCCTTATCTGAGAGCATGTCTGCTTCTGTTCTGGATGAGAGCTGAGATCTCATGAGCCTGTAGCACAAGTTGTCCTGTCCTGGCTCAGAGATTTGCTGTGGAGAGTGTGTGTGAGTAGGTGTATGTGTTAATTTGGCAGCTTAATTTTTCTTGAATGAGGGGAATGGAATTCAGTTTTTCAGGCTTGCTAATGTTTCACTCTTATTCAAAGATAAACCAAGAGTCTTCAACCCAGGAGCCGTGCAAAATCATTGTTATTAGACAGTTTTTCCAGTGAAGTGTAAGTTTAACATTTGATCACTTTAATTTAGAAAAAGACAAAACACAGCACGGACCACCCACTTAGTTTGGCATGATCGCTAGGCAGAGAGACCTCATTCACCTGTGAGTGTTAGTCACTCTGCTCTTGCCAGCGTACACGAAATAAATGGACAAGTCAGGATCACCTTTGAGTGTCTTTCCTTATTGGTTTCCGGCCTTTTGTATCAACTGTTGTATACGAGTAACAGCTGAATGAGATGTTTGTGAAAGTATTGATAACCTGGAAAATACTTAGATGGTATCATTATTATCCTCATCATTTATTAAAACTAATTCAGCATTCTGGTTAAGTTTTGTGTGATAAATACTAAAAATCATGAGTTTTCTCTTTTCAGAATTTGCTTATGGTGGCCATCCTTACCCCTTTTCTGGAATATTTGAAATTTCCCCAGGAAATGCTTCTGAACTAGGAGAAACATTTAAATTTAAGTAAGTAGGGAGGACAATTTTTATTACACTGTCTTAGGTGCCAGAGCTTGTTTTCAGGCATACAGAATTCATCCTGTAGATGAAAATCTAGGAAGTTAAAATGTTTCTTTAACGTTTTAGTTGCTGACACTTTCTTTAAAATCGAATCTATCTGAAGTTTGTATAAAGATGGGAATCAGCCAGATGAAGTGCCTGAAATAACTAGTCTGTTACTTTTATTCAGGACCCACATAAGTTACCTTGTGTACTTTGAAAATGTTCTTACCTTGGTGTAACTTGGGTTCTGCTTTAGAAGACGTTTGTATTTGTATGTAGTAATGCTTCCCCTGGACGTCCCACGGGGCGGGGGACAGAATATGGTTTTCTTGTGGCCTCCCCAAGACTGTTACAAATGTCTTCATTTTTCGGGTGGTAGCTACCCTGGTGGTGAGCAGAGCATACAGGGCTGTTGACTCTGCGTACACCTGAAATTAATGTGACATTGGGTGTCCACTCAAAGTTAAAAATTTCTTAAATAAAATACATGAAGAGAAAAAAAAAATGGTCGGTAGAATTTTTTTTTTTTTTTTTTTTTGAGAGAGAGTGCAAGTAGGGCAGGGAGGGGCAGAGGGAGAGAGAGAATCCCAAGCAGGCTCCTCACTCAGTGTGGAGCCTGACACGGGGCTCAATCTCACGACCTGAGCCGAAATCAAGAGTCGGGACACTTAACCAACTGAGCCGCCCAGGTGCCCCATTCGGTAGGATTTTATTTTTTTAATCTTTTCATTTTCCCAATGAAAGGGACACTGTTTATACATTTGAAATAACTGAACAGTTAGTTAGCTGAGAAGCTGTTATGAAGGTGTGTGTATCACATGTTCTGATACACCACAATACTCTGGGGCCCTATGTGTAGGCAGCAGCACGGAGAGTTTGAATGCTTAACAATCAGATTTCTATTCTTAATTAAGGTTTGTATTTGAAGAGAGATTTAGAACCTAAGGTTCAAGGAGTTTTAAAGAAACTTTTGGGCCTATGATTGTTTACTTGCCAAGTAAAAAGTAGTAAAATGAGGTTGTAACCTGAAAATTCAGGATAGGACTACACAGTTTTGTTTTTTAAAGATTTTATTTATTTATTTGACAGAGAGAGAGAGCACAAGCAGGGGGAGTGGCAGGCAGAGGGAGAAGCAGACTCCCCAGTGAGCAGGGAGCCCGATGTGGGACTCGATCCCAGGTCCCTGAGATCATGACCTGAGCCGAAGACAGACACTTAACCAACTAAGCCACCCAGGTGCCCCAAGGGCTACACATTTTTATCACTACTAAGTTCATGGTTTTCTTGGCCTATCACTGATTTGCTATAATGCCGTCCTGAGTCTATTCCTTAGGTTTCCCTTTTAATAGGACTACTAGATAAAAGGGTTTTCTAAGTATTTTCAGTTTTCTTGGATGCCTAACTTGTATCTGACTAAAATTGTGCTTTCTATTGGATAATGTCTATTGCATTTCCAGGGTAGTAGTTGGGGGTCAGGTGGAGGGTGTTTATTTTTTAATTGGGGGGTTTGTTGGTTGGTTAGTTTTATAATCCTGTAAAAAAAAAAAAAAAATTAGCTGTTTGGTAGTTCATCTCATGGTGGCACAGAAATAGATGACATAAAAGACTGTTTTTGGATGAGACTGTGGCCAGCTCTTTGACGGCCGGTATAATGAGCAGGAGTATTTGCAGCACCAGTCTGGTTCTCTAATAACCTGACTGCTTACCCAGTGCTTGTAAAAATAATGTATTGTTGCATTTTTAATATACGACACACTGTTTCATAAAGAAAATGACCAGGTTTGCATTTGTATGATTCAGAAGTAACGTACCTAGGAGTTTATTGTAGAAAAGTAGAAACTCAACAGAACTTTTAAAAGTATCTCATGTACCTTTTAGTCATATTGCATTAACTCAGCTTTGTTACGCCAGTCAGAATATTCCTGGAAATAAGCAAGTCTTTGAACATGCTCTTTAGAAATACTTAAAACTCACACAGTCGTGTTTGTTTCTTTCCTCTTTCTTTCTGTTCTTCAAGAGAAGCTGTAGTTTTAGGGAGCACGGACTTCCTGGAGGATGACATCGAGAAAATCGTGGAGGAGCTGGGGAAGGAGTACAAGGGCAACGCCTACCACCTGATGCACAAGAACTGCAATCACTTCTCCTCGGCCCTGTCGGAGGTGAGTCCGTTTTCTCCTCGGCCCTTCAGGCGGAGAACACCCGGAGCGTCGTCGCTGGCCACTCTTGTCAGCCGCTTTCCCGACCCCTCGCGTCGGGGAGCGTGCGGTGCTCTGTGTCCAGTATGAATGAGCGTGGGTTCCGACCGTGACCTCGATCACCATGTGGCCGTGGGTGGAGTGCGCACAGATAATCGTCTCCTCCGGTTCCGATTCGTCTTATTACAGCCTGGAACTTGCTGCCTCTCAGCCGCCAGATTCTTCTTTCTCTGTTTTAGTTGCCGGTGTGAATTTTTTTCCTGGCTCTTAAAATTATTAATAAGTCGTTCCTTTCACTGCTCTGGAAATTTCGTTCTGCCAACTCACACACAGGCACTTACTTGCCTTCCCCGTTCTTGACTCCCAAGCAGGAGACCAGGGCTAGATCAGAATCGGAAGGCCTGAACACAGAAAATGGAGGGAAGAAATCACAAGATTAGGAAATAAGGTCGAGAGAATTAACTAGCACTCGGCGGCTGGAGGCAGGGGCGGCGTCAGGCCCACAGGACCTGGACAGCAGGCAGGACAGACGGAGCCGCCGCCTCGGTGGCCTATCCGCCTCGGTGGCCTGTGCACGGGTGCCTGGCTTGCTGGCCGTCTCCCCGGCCCTCGTGGCTTCCATAGCACGACTCTCGGACCGGCCCGCGGTGGGGGCGCCACGCTTCTCGGATGTGTCCCACACCCGCAGCACGGAGGGCTCGTGATTCACATCGTCTGCACCCCACCGCAGCGCCCAGAGTCAGCATCTTGATGTTCATGTGAGCCCTGACGATTCGTCCGGCCGTGACTCCAGTCTTGTAGACACGCTGATACCGTAGAGCTGACCTGCTTGCCTCTCAGGAACGAGAGAAGGTGGTTCAGGTCCTTCTTGACCACACGTGTAGGGAATGCATCCAGGGATCCATAGGGATCCATAGAATGTTAAAATTGGCAGAGATAGTAGCTGGCACCCAGTCCAGTCGCCTCGTTTGACAGATGAGGTGGCTGTCGCCCATCCAGAGTATGTAGGGGCAGCCAGGCCACCATCCCTTGTGACAGGGGAAGCTACCTACGCAGTTAGGAATGGTCGATCCAGCCCTGAAGACCCAGCGCACTGGATCCCCTGGCTGTTTCACCCGGGCTGCAGGCATGAGGGGGACAAAGTGTAGCCCAGGTGATACCTGAGGTCTGTCCTCTCCTCTAGGCAGGAAGAGAAAAGAAAAGCCCCCCAAGTTCCCAAAGTTGAGTTTTGGGGCAGCCAAAAATGCTAAACCTTTGTGTTGCTCTCTCCAAGTGGGAGGGAACATGATTAAAAAGTTTCCAGGCCCGAGCCAAGTAAGCACGGGAGCAGGGGGGATACCACACTAATGCTTGAGCTGCCACTGAGGCATCCCTGCCCCCATCCCAGCTGGGATCTCGCCGGACGGCTGCAACCTCTGTCATGGCTAAGTTTATTGCTGGGACAGTGTGAGTAATTTTGCAATGAGGAAAGAATGTATTCTGTGATTATTGCGTCTATAGATGTAGGATAGGAATTGGCATAAAACGTTCTGTGCATGTAATTCTATAGAGGGTACGGGGACTGTCTCACTCGGGGAACGCTGCAAAGCGAAAGCGTTAGTGGGACACAGCTTCCTTGCTTTTTGCAGCCATAGAGTGGATGGAGTTTAAGTCTTCGATAATGAAAAGAAAATGTGTCTCCACAGCTGAGACTTTTGCTATGATTTTTGCGTATTACGGCCTCTGGGAAAAGGGAGACAACATACAAAGAGAGACCATTTCCAGGTGGACTTCAGAGTGTTAAAAAGCAGTTTTTAGATACTAATGAGCTCATGTGTAATCAGATGTCTGACCCATCAAGGCTGCTGATTTTCCAGCCCGACGTGCATATTTTGTATTGGGTTTTAAAAGAGGGCTTAGGGAAACCTTGCATGTTGCTTGAACTTAGAAACATGGCTCCCTGGCTGTGCAGCATCTCGACTTTACTCCTGCCGAAGAAAAGCCCTGGCCTTTTTTTTGAAATCCTGAATTCACAATCCTAATTGCCATGGCTTGATTTATAGGCTGAAACCCGGCGCTGTCTACTACCCTCCCTGCAGACTGAAAGGTAGAGGCTCAGGGAACAGGGCTTCTCCTCGGGGACCATTGCAGGTCAGGACACCGTCTGCGGAGCCCTATGCTATGAAAGCCTTACGGACGTTGACCGACCCGTCTGGCTTACTTGCAGGTGCCCACCGGAAAGGGCTTTTTCCCGCCGGGACAGGCTGTGTTGAGCTGCTCATCGGCTCGCATTTCTAATACAGGGACTGATTGAATCCCTAACCAGTGATTCTTGCCAAAACTGCAAGTGGGGAGAAAGCACATCACCAGGACTGTGAGCCCCTGCCCACTTTGATGCATCTCCCACCGAGGCTCCAGGGGATAGCAGCCAGACGCCCTCCTCTCACTTCCCGCTGCACGCTCCTTAGCAGGGCCGTGCAGTTACCAAATGCAGTTGTCCGCAGACGCGGGGCGGCTTCTCTAGGCCGCTCACTATGTAAGTGGTCAGGGTAGAGGGAGGGAGTCGCTGTATAAACCCATTTTGAAGTTTTCTGAAAACTCCGGATTTTATCCTGATGAATCCCTAACATAATGCGCCTGTCTAGTTCAGTTACATAAAAATATTTCCAGCAAGAACTCTGTCCCTCTTGTGTACATCCTTTCCAGACCAAAAAAGGGCTGGATGAGAGCAGGGGATAATTTTTAAAGTGTAAAGTTAGGATTGCTAAACGGCACACACTGATTTTGTAACGACGACAAACAGAAACCCCAAACCCTGGCAGCTAGGGAGGAGAGAGGAAGGGGGAGGCCTTGATAACCTTTGTTTTTCAACACTGCACCTCCCCTTGTCCTAAAGAAAAATGTTGCATTCTGCCTTCTGAGCTGCTGCAACTTGGAGTTCAGCCAGCTGTTGCCCTGTTCCTATACTTTCCACACACGACACCGCACACCGTCTTCCACGCTCGCGAGGCCGGTAACCTGGTGTTGTAGACAAACAACTGTTTGGATCTGACCGTCTCTAGGCAGACCCTCTGAAACCAAGGTTCAGCCAGTTTTTCAGGCTAGATTAGAAACCCTCAGGCAGAAGCCCTGTCTTCTCATCCATTTGGGCAGCTCGAACACAAGAGCACATGCCGGGGGGCTTCTCAGCAACAGACCTTTATTTCTCACCATTCTGGAGGCTGGGAAGTCCAAGATCAAGGTGAGGTCGACTGGTGAGGTCTGCTTCCTGGGTCACAGGCTGCTGCTTGCCCTGGCCTTGGGTGGCAGGAAGGGTGAGGGGGCGCTCAGATCCCTGGTTAGCGCACGAATCCTGTTCACAAGGGCTCGGCCCGCGTGACCTGACCGCCTCCCAGAGGCCCCCCTTCCACAGACCATCATGTTGCAGGTTAAGATTGCAGCATACCAACTTTGACAGGACAAAAATCTTCAGTCTAGAGCAAGCCCACAGTGCTCACTTCCAGAGAGAAAGCGCATTGGGTGGGGGCCTTTTAACCTGGACTGCCTGACCCGGTACCCTGCTTGGGGTGCCCTAACATCGTAAACTGACTTTCTAGGGGTACCCGTGTGCCCTCTGGGGTTTTGCTTCTTGTGTGTGTACCCTGTCAAGACATTGCCTCAGCCCTAAAAACCTGTCAGGCCGACTTCAGGGTACTGGCCAGAGTTTCGCTGATCCTGAATGATGCATCAGGCCAGGTAAAGAAGGTTCATACCAAAACTGAAGGTGGACGCCACCCGGCTTTCTAAAATAAACCTTGATGGTTAGTGGGATTTGTTTTAACTGGCTAAGGCCTGTTATACCCTTTAGGTATAACCGAAATCAATACTTGAGGTTGGTCTCACCCTCCTGCATGGGGCCCTTTGATAATATTTGCTGTAACAACGGGGGTTGGGAGGAAGGTAGCTTATTGAGCACAACCAGGACTTGGGAAGTAGGTTGAAGGAAGTGAGTAGTCAGCAGCGGCTGTACGCTGACCTCTATGCTCCTCGCCACCCCTTCTGTGCTTAACCTGCAAATATGCAGATTCCCCCCCCCACGTGTCAGGTGTAAAATACAACATAATACTTGTTGGCCTGGGTTTCTTTGGGGAGAGAGATGGGAGTGGTATCGTGTAAGGTCATGGCTCGGCTTTCCCCCAGATCAAGTTCACGGACACATTTCTCAAATATTTTTTTTTTTTTAAAGATTTTATTTGAGCACAAGTGGAGGGGCAGAGGGAGAGGGAGAAGCAGGCTCACTTCCCACTAAGCAGGGAGCCCGATGTGGGGCTCGATCCCAGGACCCCGAGATCATGACCTGAGCTGAAGGCAGACGCTTCACCGACTGAGCCACCCAGGCACCCTCAATATTTTTAAGTACTCTCTACCTCTAGTGCTGCCCGGCCAGGTGATCAAGTTTGGTCAAAACATGCCATCTCCCCTCAAGTGAGACCACTTGCCCTGTGGTTAAGACAGAGACGTCCGTATTTAAAGGAAATGTAACCTTTGTCAGGTAAGGTTAACCCTTTAGAGAGAAAAATTTCTTTGCTTCATTACAGGTACCAGTTTATTTACATTTTCACTAATTTGGGGGCATAAGATACTTTGACACCTTTTTCCCAAGTCATCAACTAAGATAAGATGGCCTGATCCTAATCTGTGTCATGACTGGAGGCAAAACCACCAAGGGGACAAGGGAGCATGGGCCCAGGAAGCCCAGTGTTGTCTACAGACAGGCAAGAGGGTTAAGAAGGAGTAAAGTTCGTTGTGGAAGGCCCAATTCTTACTATCTGAGATAGACGGGGCCGTGGCTTGTGGCTTCGGAGTCCTAAGGACAGGGTCAGGGCGGGAAGTGGGCAGAGAGCCACACATTGTCAGCTGGAAAGGCCCCTGCTGGCCCCACATCTGCCCCCGCCACCCCCAGCGGAGTCTGCAGACGAAAGCCAGCCAGGCGTTCCGGCCCCACTCCTGCCGCGGACTCCCAAAGCCAGGTCTGCGTCTGGGGAGCTGTTTCTCTCTCTGCCGATTCGAGCCCCTGGGGAGAAGTGGGACGGGGACAGAAGTCACGGGGTAGATAGAGATGCAGAAAGCGAGCCACATGAACGAGGCTCCGCAGAACCGGAGGGATGGGGCTGCCGGAAGGGCCCAGGCTCCAGAGGCCCAGGCACAATGTTTCCAGGGCACCCACCTGCCTCCGCCGCGCCCCCACACCCTGGCACCGGACCAGGCCCACCTCATTCATCTTACCTAACACCACACCCTCTGTCGTCCATAGATTCTCTGCGGGAAAGAGATTCCTCGCTGGATCAATCGACTTGCCTACTTCAGCTCCTGTATACCCTTCCTACAGAGTTGCCTCCCCAAGGAGTGGCTCACCCCCGCGGCCCTGCAGTCCAGCGTCAGCCAGGAGCTGCAGGACGAACTAGAGGAGGCCGAGGACGCCGCCGCGTCCGCCTCCATGGCCAGCGCTGCAGCGGGCTCCAGACCCGGGCGCCACACCAAACTATAAACGTCTCCAAAGTCACACCTTCAGAGCTGTCTCTGACAGTTGACTATCAACTAGAGAAAGTAAAAGAGTAAGCGTCCTCTGGATATTTTGTATGCAAAGATGGCTCTCCCCCCAATCCCAGTTTTTCAGCTCAGGATTATATTTGTAATCAAAAGAATCACTTGGCGCAGGAGGGAGAACTTTGTATGAAGCTTCCCTCTGGTTTTTTTTACCCACTTGTAAATTTGGATTTACTTCTGTTTTATACGAGCTCTGTTAAGTTATGTTTACAGTATTTTGTATCGCTGTTTACAAATCTTGCATGGACTCCTGCCACCGTGAAAGAAGAAAATCTTCATGGCTTCAAAAACGAGGCAGGTCATCTTTGTACACTTCCGACAATTGCCGGAGCTACGGTGTTAACACTAGGCACACGAGGGATACTTGGGCAGTGAGAGTCGCCATCACCCACTTGAGAATGGTCTTCTAGATCTGTGTTTGGGTTTGTTCACGTTCAGGACGCAGAAGGCAAGGAGCACCCGCAGCCGAGGGCGGCAGCTCCCTGCCCCGCGGAGGAGCACGCTGCCCAGGCTCCCCCAAATCCGGGGGGGGTGGTGCTTGCATCCCAAATACCAGTCCACCTCAGCAGCCTGGTCCCTTCCTGCATCCGTCTGGGTTGGACCCCTCTGATTCTATAGTTAAGATGGTTTTCGTTAAAGATATTCTTGCTAGTCACTAAGGAGTATTTTTGCACACGTGTTGGGAGCTTCACCTTTATTTTAATACCTCCCGCTACCTTCCTCCCTGCACCGGGCTGTGACAACGGGGTAGGAAGATCCTAAGCGGCAGCCTTCTGAGTAGCAGTGTGAGTTGACATTCAGCTGCTTTTTAACTGTTCGGGCTGCCTTTTATACGAGACCTTGAAAACTGGAGTCTGAAGTAACACTGTCCACAAAATGAATCATTTGATATTCCACCATTTTATGTACCATTTCAGACAGAGTGTGTTGGGAGTCCGTTGGCTTGTGATGGGAGTAGCGTCCCCTCATCTTAGAAAACCGAGTCTTGTTGACTTTTTGTTGAAAGATATTTGTGTGTCTTAAAATTCATCTTTTTCTGTTCTCTCAAATGTGTCTCTTACAGAAACTACTCTGAGAAAGAAATTGTCAACCGCAGATAAGTCCTCATTAGCAGGGACTCCGTCTGCTCAAATCTACTCCCAGTTTGACCCTTGGATGTAAGAGCCAAGTCATTACATGTCAGATTCAATTCTTCTGCCTTAAGAATGAATGTCCTACATAGAATATTGGATGCAGCGTATAAATTATCCAAGGCAGTGACTTCAGCTCTATAGAGATTGTTAGTTTTAAAGGCACCTACTTTTATTTAAACTTCTAGATTGGATTGTTTGCTATTGTTCTTTGTAAAGATACATATCTTTCAGTAAAGGACATTTTTAACTTTTCCATCAGCTGATTTTGATTCATTTTATCAACTGAAACACACACTATTCCTAGGGAAACCAGACCTTGGGTTAGAAGCTTTGACCTGAGAAAAATGAAGCCACTTAACCTAATTTACGCTTTTGTTCTGTTTCTGGAGAGGAAAGCCTTGACCATTCTCCCCTCAGTTCTTTAGAGGGTGCAGAGCCCTCACTTAAGAGACATGACAGAAGGAAGAAAGGAGTATAGGATCTTTGTGAGAAGTTGACTTGGTTCAGGCCTAAAAAGGAGATTTAGAATAAAACACTAAGACTCTGGCCATGTGTCTGTTCCCTCAGAGGAGAGTCCTAGCACCAAAACCCAGGTTCATGGAAAGTGTCTGAGGCAGTTTGCTTGGGATTTTTTTAAATAACGTGGTGGATGACAGTTTCTCATCCATTCAGATAAACGTGATTTTAGTCCGTGCTGCTGACCCACATAAAGGAGTGGCCATCCGTTAGACCCATCTTGGTGAATAGCCAGGAACACCCCATCTGTGCTAATCTGGAATCCAGCACCTCGGCACACAAACGATTTCACCGCTGTTCTGTTGTATTTACTTTGATCTGCAGCATTTGGAGTGAAAAATAGCGTGAAGGGACCTGGTAGAAATAAATAGTGGCCTGAGGCCATTTATCATACTAGCAATCAGCATATAAAATTCTGGATGTGAGATTGCTTGCAATCCACTTGTACTTGAGGTTGTCTTTACTTTAGAAAATCTCATTTAAACCAGTTCCCCTCTGTAGTTCAAAGTTGAGGTTGGACTTAATGGACTAGCATTTAACCAGCTTTTTCTTGCCCTTGCCGGGAAAGAATTGTGTTCTCAGCCCGATCTCTGTTCAGAAAAATCCAATCATTTAGATACATGTGACATGACGGAGTCAGAGATTGTCTTTGTAGCGGGAACCAAGCGAAACCCATTTCTCATGGTGGGTTGGACGGCGACAGTGTGGGAGGGCCAGAAGCTACTGGTTTCGGTTTGTTTTCAGTGCACTTGGGTTGGTTGATCGGGGTTTTGTCAACCCTAAGAAGGGGGCATCGGCTTTGGACAGTGGCCTCTGGAACTGTAGGAGGTGGCGTGGAGAGAGCCCCCGCTGGAGGCCTGGCGCCCAGCTGAGTGTTGCTCTGGCCCACAGTGATAGCACACAGCTCCCTTCACCAGCATCCGCACAGAGCAGGGTCCGGTGTTCGCCGATGGGCGCCACCGCGTACAAGGAGAGTCCACGCTATGCCCAGCTGCAGGACTCCGTGTCCATGGCTTCTCTCCATCACAAAACGGGTAGAAACACGTTCACTGCTTCAGGGCTCGAATCTGTGTGTCTTCTTACGGCTCCATTTCTGCAAGATACTCGGTCGTTTCGATGCGTGCGTGCTGTGTTTCTTCTGCCATCGCACATTCTTCCCTTCCGTACGGTCCTAGGTGCGGCTCAGTGATTAGACTCGCCTTGTCAATACACATCTTCACTGTTCGAGAGGTGTTACAGCTGTTAAAGAATCTTCATGAATCTGAAGATAATTTCTTGTGAAGTTGAATGCAAATGTACTGTCATTCATAGTGTTTATATGAAAAAAAAACCAGGAATTTCACTTTTGCTACCTTGATATAGCATTGGGCTATCATGTTAACAACATTGAAATACATCGATTTATTAAAAAAATACTTTTATAAGAAATGTTTTCTAGTGCTTTCTGACTACAACTGTGACATTCTTGTGTTGGAGGGTGGGTGGTAACCCTTAAAACCCAAGGCTCCCATTTGCTCTCTGGATGCGGTCGGACCCTCTTGTATGACTCACGTGCGTGCTCTAGAGCCCAAGTCCATGGGCCAAGTCCTTAGCTGCCAAAGAGCATAACCCCACTCCTCACGGCGCCAGTGGGTGTCAGCCCCGGCTCCCGGGCCATGAAACGGGCTGGGAGGGGAGACACGTCCTCTGCTGTCCACCCAGAGTGCAGGGGAGGGGTCGCAGAGGGAGAGCCCCCCCCCCCGCGCTTGCTCACACACGCACCCCCCCATCTTGGAGCATCGAGCATGCAAGAGCCTGTTTCCTATAAACCTGTTCGCTTCTATTTAGCACCTCCAACCTGACCCTTCTCTTTGCTGGCCTTTTTTTTTTTTAAAGATTTTATTTATTTATTTGACAGAGACAGCGAGAGAGGGAACACAAGCAGGGGGAGTGGGAGAGGGAGAAGCAGGCTTCCCGTGGAGCAGGGAGCCCAATGTGGGGCTCGATCCCAGGACCCTGGGACTGTGACCTGAGCAGAAGGCAGACGCTTAACGACTGAGCCACCCAGGCGCCCCATTTTGCTGGCCTTCTTGTAGCTAGCATTTCCCTCCACTAACTGAAAAACTTCTCTTGAATTAAGTATTGTTAAATAAGTGCTGGCGGTCCGCTCCAAGAAGGAATGACGGACAAGGCATTCATTCTCCCCTCAAGCGCAGTAACCAAAGGGGAACCCCCCCCCCCCATCTGAACAGGTTCCTAACAGACTCTAACAAGTTGGTCACAAACTCAGATCTGGTCAAGCAACTGGTCTTGTCTGCAGAGAAAACACCAAATATACTGAAACACAATAGCCTTTTCCCCCCCATTATCCTCCTGTTCTAAGTTTGCGGAAATCTAATGGCTTCATGCTGTACTTTCCAAGATGTAACTTCGACACGGGCGGCTATTTGCTTCCTCATAGATTCTGAATCCAGAGAACTGAACCCTCTCAAACTTGTCCCTTTGATCCTTCCCAAAAAGAACACCCTCCCGAAGAAGATCTCACGTTGACCCCACACTGGGCAGTGGGGAGAGTTCCTTCTTGCCAAGGCCAAGGGGAAAGCAATTGAGAGTTAAGAAGGGCGGTCTCTCAGCTCGACCGTGGAGACCTTCGTTTCCGGAGGCTGCACAGGTGCACCTGTCCCCCGCAGCCGCGTCCTGATGGGGAGGGCTCTGCGCTCCCAGTCAGCAAGGTTCCATTCCGATGCGGTGGAGGAGCTACCTTGAGCTCTTCTCTGGCCCCCTCATTCGGGAGCAGTTGCCGGGTTCCATCAAACGCTTCTGGCCCCTCGGTGGCCCCAGCTAGGGGGGCCAGTGGCCGCCACGCTAGTTTCCTCACACCCCTGACTCGCAGCGACGGTGAGAGCTAGTGCCTGGGCAGCCTCCAGGTGCTCCTTCAGCTGCAGCCGCACTGACGGAGCCACCGGCCTCGGCAGGCTGTCCTTACCGCTTTGCGGACAGGTGGGCCCGGGAATCCGGTTAGCCAAGCCGCTCAGCCAGACCCCTCGGATGGAGGGAGTTACGACCCGCTCTGCTTGCTCTACACTGGGAAAGGAATATGCATTAGGCAGGGCAGTGAAAAATTCGACAAGGAAAAATTATTCCATCTACCTAGGGCCCCCAGTCTATGTGGTTATCCACCCAAATGGGGACTGGGGTTTTCGATCACCAAATTGGTACAAGAAAGACTAAGGCAAGCAGGGCTGCCAGACTCAGCCTTAATCAAAGATAGAAGGACACTCTGGCCTCCCACTTCCTCCCCCAGGGTCACGAGTGGGTGCCACGGAGAGGCCCTAGCAGTGGCCCCTGGTGGGCAGCTGACAATCCACAGAAGACCAGCATCCCTGCAAATACAAAAAGTCGTCACCTCGCGTCTGGAAAGGCCAATGGATTTTGTGGACAAGACAAAGTAGAAAAGGGAAATGGTCTTATTGTAGCCCTGCTGTGTGTGCCTCGGGGCAGCGCGGGGCGCGGTACTCATATTACTCCATGTAACCCACACAACAGCCTATGACCCGATTCCTGCTTTGCACAGAAACAATCGAGTGCGCATGAGCCCAAGACCGTGCACGTGGCATAGGAAACGCCCATATTGGAAACCAGCCCATCGTGAAGCTTCTACTCCTTCCACTCAAGCACACTGCTTGGGAATCCCTGGCCCACCCCGGACCTGCTAAATCCGATCCAGCATTTGGACAAGACTCCAGGTGATTCACGTGGACATTTAGGTCAGCGAAGCCCTGCTCTGTCCATTCCTGTGGCTCGAGCCTTCTCTGCCCGCAGAAATGACAACTCCTTAGCCCGTCGTCTGTCATTCACAAGCGTGTCTGAAGGACCTGGCAGGTGAAATCTCCAAAATTCTCCTGGGTTTGACTGAATCCATATAAATGACTCGAGGAGCATTCCAGTAAAGCATAAACTTGAACCCGCTGGAGAGGCTACAAGGCGTAGTGACCTAGGGGCCCCTGATGCACGCACTGGGACTCCAGACTGTCGAGCTGTTGCCCACCTGCCTGCGAGAGGCCACCAGGACCACACCCATCACACGGCCATCCCTAGGCAGTGGGCACTAGAAGTCCAAGCTCTTGGGCCACCCTTGCTCGGTCTGCACCCCGACCACTCCAAGCATGCCTGGCCACTCATCCTTGCTGGGCCCCTTCCAGTGCGCCCAGTGGGACTCCCAGTCTAACAGGCAAGCACCCCAGTAGCCTCCACTTCTTCAAATGTCTGCTTCCTCTGAGACCCAGCTGTCCCCGGCAGGTGCGCACCCCCAGAGTGTGTCCCCCCACCTGCCATTGCTGCTACCACGCACTTCCTCTCCTCCCTTCCCTGCCAGCTCCGCTGAGCCGGGCTCCCCAGTGCTCCCAGCTGTTCCCTCACGCCATCTGCCCTCCCTCCTCCTGCCCATCTTCCCCTCCACCTCGTCCCTGTCCTCATTCATTCCCAGGGACTCCAGTCACACAGATACCCATCCTGTGCCCTCGCCCCACGTTTCTCCCCCAGGGCTCTGTTGTCACTGGGGTCGGACAATCCCTCCTGCCAGACAGTCCTGCCCCCTCCACAGTCATTGCCACATCAAAAGTCCGTGTGCATTTCGCCCCCCGGGGTGTAGGCAGTGGGTCCCTGGTTGAGAACCATTGTCAATGTCTCTGCCCCACTTCCACCTGCACTCAAACCTTGACCGTGTCGCCACCGCGACTGACCCTCTGCTAAATCTTCACCTCGAGCATCTCTGGCCACCAGCCCACATGGCTCCAGCGCCCTTGCGGGTCCGCTGTCTGACACTCCAGGTGACACCGTAGGCCCTGTCGCTTCAGATCTCCCCCATGTGCTCACACATCCGCTGAGAACCTCGCTGTGTGCCTCCAACACAGACACAGCGAAGGCAGCCGGCCCCTGTGTTGGGAAACCCAGTGCCCCCTCCTCTGTGCTCTTTTACTTTCACACAGAACATTCCACGTCCCACACGCTTGGTCACCAAATGTGGGGGCATCCCGACCCCAAGCAATTCTGTGTGACCACCAGCGGGTGTCCCATGATTTAACTCTGTTCTTACGCTGTTGTCTACCTAGAGGTGGTGCCAGACCCCACAGGTCAGGGCTCAGGTGCCAATCGCAAGTAGTATGTCCCAGGTGACCACAACCTCTGTCTGACTTGGTGACAAATCAGAGGTTCCCACGGCCCCTTTCTTGAGCCCGGTTGATTTGCTAGAGCAGCTAACAGAAGTCAGGGAAACACTTATATTTACCATTTGATTAAAGGACATGATGAAGGACAAGATGAACAGCCAGATGAAGAGATGTATAAGGCGAGGTCTGGGAGGGTCCCCATGGAGCTGGGGGGTGCATCACCCTCTCGCACGTGGAAGTGTCCACCACCACCCCCCGAGGCTCCCCAAACCCTGTGCCATCGGGATTTTATGGAGGATTCTTCAAGCAGGCAGGATCGATCATTACCTCCATTTTCATACCCTCCCCCTCTCTGGATAAGTGGGAGGTGAGGGGGGTGAAAATTCCAAGCTTCTAGTCATGGCTTGGCCTCTCAGGTGACCAGCCCCCGTCCAGGAGCCCAAGCAGAGTCACCTCAGGAGGCCTGGAGATGCTCCTCGTGCTCTCACCATGGAGGAATTGACGGGTTTCAGGCGCCCCATGTCAGGAGCAGGGGTAGAGCCCAGTGTCTGTGTTTTCTATTAACTCACAACCTCCCATTTCCCAATCTACACCTGAATTTTTACCGGGAGTCACTGTCCCTGTCACAATGGGAGAAGGTGTCTTACCGTTCCCAAAGGCCAGTCCCTCCCTTAGCACTGGATCCCACGCTCCCCCGTCTTCTCCGGCACTTGCTCCAACATGATTCCCCCCACCCCCCACCCCCCGCCATCCTGAGCTCTGTGCTCATCATCCCTTTGCTTTTCTTTATGGTTTTTACACCCACATATTCATCCCTAGACAGTATGTTGTTTGGTTTTACTTACTTTACAACGTTATATAAATGGAATCCCACTGTATATGTTCCCTGTGGTTTTTTAAATTCCGTGTTTTTTTTAATTCATGCACATGAATGTGTGTAGTGATAGTTCATTCGTTTTCACTGCTGTATAGTATTCTGTCGTATAAATATTCCACAATTTTATTTACAGATTCTACTCTTAATGGACACCTGGGCCATTTCCAATTTATTGCTATTATGAGCAATGCTTCTATGAATATTACAATGCATGTTTCTGCTGCTCATGGAAAGATTTCTCTCAGAGTGGAATCACAAGGTTGTAGGGAATGTACCTGTTCAACTTTATTAATGTAGAAAAAACAAGGCCCTCTGCTTATTACACTTCTTTTTTTTTTTTTTTTTTTTAAAGATTTTTTATTTATTTGACAGAGAGAGACACAGCGAGAGAGGGAACACAAGCAGGGGGAGTGGGAGAGGGAGAAACAGGCTTCCCGCTGAGCAGGGAGCCCGATGTGGGGCTCGATCCCAGGACCCTGAGATCATGACCCGAGCCGAAGGCAGACGCTTAACGCCTGAGCCACCCAGGTGCCCCTGCTTATTACACTTCTATTAAATAAAATCCTCTCTCCACCTGCTGCTAATCAAACAGAGTTCCACAGGCTAGCTATTTTCTTATAATGTCATATAATGAAATTTCAGAGCCTAGCCTTTAAAAATGTTTTTTCATTGTTAACTGAAGGAGTCAAAGAGGTGAGAACTGTCTCCTATTCTCACACGGCCACTGGGAAAGAAAACACTCAAAGCACAAAGAATCCGATTGGCGTGGTTTGAAGAACTTTCCACAGGATATCTTGTTCTAAGTGGACATGTGTGAACAGTTATCACTGTTTGTAACCCTGTTTGAGCAGCAGAGTCTTGGTGGACGCCCACACTTTAGAAATTGTTGACACGTCCTGTGCAGATAACCACCGTGTGAGTATAACCTCCAAAGGACAGCTGTGTGTATTAGCGGCTCGTCTTATGTGATAATTCACTGACTTAACCATAATGTTGCAAATGGCATCTCAGTATTCCTCAAGGTTACTTCTCTGTCACGTGCATTTTGGAGAAACCAAAGCCCCTGCTAGATATATTATTTAACAAACCAGCTAAAAGTTCTTGTGGCATCTTGTTGGCACTGGGTCATCAAAATTGTTTTCCAGAGTGGCTGTCCACTCCCACCAGCAGAATATTCTCTTTCCCGATACTCCACACCTTGCCCGTACCTGATATGACTGGACTCTTCAGTGCTGGTCTGGCAAGCATAAATTGCTACCTAGGCGTGCTTTTGATCTGCATTTTCCTGATTGTTAATAGGATTGAGAATCTTAAATGTTTCTGGGCTAAGTACTTATATCTCCTTTTCTGTGAAATGTCTGTCCTACCCTTTGTCTATTTTTCTATTAGGTTATATGTCTTTTTCTTGCTGATTTGTAGGAAATATTAACATATTCTGGCTACTATTCTTTGACAGTTCTATATATTACAAATATATTCTCCCAGCTGGAGACTTCTCTTTTCCCTGTCTTTAAGGTGTGTTTGATAAACAGAAGTTCATTTTAAAGTAGTCAGAAACATCAATATTTTTCTCTATGGTAAATATTTTTGTGTCTTAAGACATTCATCTCTCCCCTTAGATCATAAAGATATTTTCCTACATTTTCTTCTAAATATTTTAATGTTTCCTTTATACATCTAAGTCCTCAATTCATCCAGAATTGATTGTGTGTATGTATGTGAGGTAGAGATCCAATCCGGTTTTTTTTCCCATGTGGATAACCATTTGCCCTACCTAATGCAATACACTGAGTAGACTGTCCATTACCCACTGATACGCCATTCGCATTTTCTGTTAACCAGGTTTCCGTGTATAGATGAATCTCTTTCTGGGTTCTCTCTAGTCCCACTGGTCTATTTACTATCTCCAGACTAATGATACACTATCCTAACTGCTAAGGCTTTATAATAAGCCTCAGTATGATAGAGCAGGAGTGCTTTGGTTAGTCTTGGCCCTTTTCCATATAAATCTTAGAATCGGCTTCACAAATTACACACACACACACACACACACTTGAAATTCCATTGAATTTATATATCAACTTGTAAAGAACCAACATCTTTTTTTTTTTAAGATTTTATTTATTTATTTGACAGAGAAAGACACAGGGAGAGAGGGAACACAAGCAGGCTGAGTGGGAGAGGGAGAAGAGGCTTCCCACTGATCAGGGAGCCCAATGTGGGGCTCGATCCCAGGACCCTGGGATCATGACCTGAGCCGAAGGCAGACACTTAACAACTGAGCCACCCAGGGGCCCCTAGATATTATTTCTTAAAGCACATTTAGGTTCACAGAAAAATTGAGCAGCTAGTACAGAGTTCCCATATATATCCTCTCTTTCTCCTGTTATTAACAGCTTGTATTAGGGTGGCACATTTGTGATTTGATGAATGAATTAATACATTACTAGGAGATAAAGTCCACTTACATTAGGGTTTACTCTTGGGGCAGTACAGTTGTATGGATTTTGCCAAATGCATAATATTATATATGCAAAATTACAGTATCACACAATAATTCCACTACCCTAAAAATCCCATGTGCTGCATTTCTTCACCCTCCCACCCACTAATCACTGAGGTTTTTACTGTCTCTATAGTTTTGCCTTTTCCAGACTGTCATATAGTTGGAATTATACAAGATACAGCATTTTCAGATTGGCTTCTTTCACTCAATAGTATGCATTTAAGTTTCCTCCACGTCTTTTCACTAAATAATATTCCAGTGTACGGATAGACCACAGTTTGCTTATCTATTCACCTACTAAGGACATCTTGGGTGCTTCCAAGTTGTGGCAATTATAAATAGAGGTTTTTGTGTGGACATAAGTTTTCCGCTCCTTTGGGTTCATACTAAGTAGTGCAATTGCTGGATCACAGGGTAAGACTGTTTCACTTTGTAAGAAAGTGCCAAACTGTCTTCCAAAATAGCTGCCATTTTGCCTTCCCACCAGCAACGAGTGAGCGTTCCTGTGGCGCCGCATCTTCACCGGCACTTGGTGTGGTCTGTGCTTTAGATCTGAGCCATTCGAACAGGTTAGCAGTAGTATCTCACTGCTGTTTAATTTGCAATTTCCTAATGATGCGTCATGTGGAGCATCTCTCTATGCTTACTTGCCATCCGTAGATCTTATTTGATGAGGTATCTGTTCAGATCTTTTGCCCACTTTTTAAGTGGGCTGTGTGTTTTCCTATTGTTGAGTTTTAAAGCTCTTTGTATATTTTGGATAACAGTCCTTTCGCGGATGTGTGTTTTACAAATATTTTCTCCCATTTGTGGCTGCAGTTGGTTTTTATAGCTAGGGTTTTTATCCAACGATCCTGCAAAACTCTCTTGGTAGTTCTAGTTATATATGTGGGATTCTTTGGAGTTTTCTACATGGACGGTTATATCATCTGCAGGCCGCAGTTACGCCTTCCTTTCAAATCCATAGAACTTTTTACATTTTATTTATTTATTTATTTATTTATTTATTTATTTATTTATTTATTTATATGCTTTAGCTAAGACCTCCCAAACAATGTTGCCTTGATCCTAAAGGGAAGTTTTAAGCATGTCAAGTTTTCGTCAAGTTTTGGTCAAGTTTTGCTTCATGTATTTTGCCAGCCAGCACGGTGGGTGCTATTTAATCTGAAGTAAAGCTTCAAAAACCGGGGTCGCCAGGTACTTCAAAGTAATAATGATGGTCTCATGTATTAATTTGCAATAAGACTTCACTGCATTGTATTTTTTCTTCATGTTCGATTCAAATTGCATCATGTGAGTGTGATAAAACTTGGTTACCTTGCAAGTCTTTGGTAACAAATATCCTTGATTAATAAAATGGAGGAAATAAACTTTAGTAAAGCAAACATTTTTTTTAAGAGAGTGCGCATGCGGGAGTGGGGTTTGTTGGGGGGAAGGGTGGAGGCAGAGAGAGAGGGAGAATCCTAAGCAGGCTCCAAGCCCAGCACAGAGCCCGAAGCTGGCCTCGATCTCACGACCCTGAGATCATGACCTAAGCCGAAATCAAGAGTTGGGCACTTAACCGACTAGCCACCCAGGTGCACCTATTTTTTTATTTTTTAATTTAATTTTTTTATCAAGACTTAAGACATTTTATTTTATTATTAATTAATTAACTTATTTATTTATTTTTAAAGATTTTATTTGTTTATGTGAGAGAGAGAGCACGAGTGGGGGGGCAGGAGGGCAGAGGGAGAGGGAGAAGTGGGGAGGGAGCAAGGAGCCCCTCGAGCAAGGGGCTCAATCCCAGGACCCTGGGATCATGACCTGAGCCAAAGGCAGACACTTAACCGACTGAGTCACCCAGCGGCCCCTAAAACAAACATTAAAAAAAAAATTTTTTTAATGTGAAAGAAAAAATTAATACATGTATCCAGGAAGATTAAGGCCCGCTCCTCCTCCTGGGTGACGCACATGAGGAGAAGGCCCGCGTATCAGCAGTGACACATTCTGTTGCTGGTTTCACAGAGGAGCTCACAAAACAGATCCAAAGGTCGGTGCCCACCTGGCCACCTGCGGAGCCCCGGCTTCGCTACCCGTGTGCACGGACGCCAAAGGAGACATCGCTGCTTAGTTTATGGCCCTTGGGGATCTCTGGTCCCCACACTCATGCTTTCTTCTCCTAAATGCATGACCTGCAGTCCAGCCCCGAGCCAGAGTTCTCACAAGTTTGGACGCGTCTGTGGGAAAAGCTGGCCAGAGTCTGCTGACGTGAAGGATTCCCCCCAAGGAAGAGAGAGCCAGAGCAGCCCATTTTGTTGGGGAACTGAGCTTCCATCTCATTAGAGATCAAGGGAAAAGGGGGTGTTGTTGCCTCTCAGGTTTGTCCCTGGTCTAGCCCTCCATGGACACCTGTTCAACAGCTGTAGAAAGGGAGATTGAACAAAATCCGAAGAACCGTTTCATCCAAAGTTCCGTGAGAGCCAAGCAATCCCAGTAGGTCTAGTACATTCCGCCCCCTGGAAACTCAGGCATTAGACTAAGCACTGGGTTGGATAGGTGGGTGGATAGGTGCCACCTGCGTGACTCAGGCACCTGTCCTTCCCCAGCTTTGCATGCACCTCAGCTCGGTGAGCGCTCCCCCTCGAGTCCCCAGGCAGCCTCAGACAAAGACGCTCGCGTGGGTCAGTGACCAGCCTGCGACAGTTCCCAGGGAGCCTGCACCAGCTGCTGGGCCAGGTGCCGCGCCCCGGGGCCTGGGACAAGTCAGAGCTCAGCCCACCCAGGGGCAGGGGCCGGGTCTGGACCTCCTTTGAGTTCCCACCGTAGCTCGAAGCATATGCTTGCTGCCCCAGAATGTGCAGTTCTGCTAGAGAAGACAAGAAAACTAGATGGGAAAAACAGACTTCCGTGTTGAGCATAGATAATGAAGAGCTACCAAATAGCTTGTGAGAGCTAAACAAAACTCATAGAGGGGATAAGTATGGCAGATAAGTCACCTGTGAGGTGTTAGAGACGGATGAAATAAGTGGAGCCCGTGTGAGCCGACACAAGTATGGTGCACGAAGCTCCAAAGCTTCATTATACACCACGTGATTCCCTTGAACTCCAAAATCCCACGATACAGCAGCCAAGGCACCAAAATTCATAACTGAATATGCAGAATGCACAAGAGGCCTTCAATATCCATGAGCCTTAAAGGGGCCACTGTTTGCAAATGTACCCGGACTGATTTTAAACAGGTGTGGTAGGGCCTGCAGACGCAGAAATGACGGTCATGAAGGGAGATTGTATACTCACAGCAGAAGCAGGCCAGCCGCTCTCAGGGGGAAGCCCCGAGGGCAGCCAGGAGGCCGAACAAGCCAGGAGAAAGCACAGGCGGAGCCTTCATTGTGGTTTTCCCAGAAAGAAGCAGGCAAGGCAGGTGGGCAAGCTGCACAGGCAGGGAACTGGACAGTTTGGGTCTCTGAGATGCTCCCTGGGCTACAGAAAGGTCCGGGTTTTCCAGTACCTGCCCTGGGGTGGGATGGGCCAGGAGGATAGTGCCCCAGATGGCAGGAGCCTGATGGCAGGACAGCGAACCCCACAGGGCAGTCCCTCCCTGGGCCTGCAAGACCCGAAGATGGCAAAGGGTCATAAGATAGAGAAAGTGAACAACAGGATTGGCAGGGTCACCCACTGGGGGCACCAATCTGGCTCTGCCCTGCTAGGTTCCCTCCCAGCTGTTCTTTTTTTTTTTTTTTTTCCTCAGAGAGAGAGAGAGAGAGAGAGAGAGAGCATGAGCAGCGGGGGAGGGGCAGGGGAGGGAGCGAATCTCAAGCAGAGTCCCCGCTGAGCGGGGAGCCGGACTCGGACTCAGGGCTCCATCCCAGGACCCTGAGATCGTGACTTGAGCCAGTATCAAGAGTCAGATGCTCAACCGACTGACCCCACTCCCAGCCCTGACGCCCTCGCCAGCTGCTCTGTAGGCTACCTGATGAGTCAACTACCTCCAGACAAACGCGTCCTGCCTCTCCTCGACAGAGTGAACATGACTTCAAACATCTTCAGTCTCTCTAGCCGCCCTGGGTGTCCTCAGCTCTGGTCGTCACAGCCTCCCCATGCGTGGGGCGAGCTGATGTGGCAGAGAGACAATGGGATTCTCCTTGCGGCTACCCGCGCCCCCAGGTCCTCAGCATCCAGGTGGGGAACAGAATCCAGATCGCTTCCCTGATGAATCCAGCGTCTCCCCAGGTTCAGGCGACTGGTCCTTCTACCCCGCCTGTCCCCTCCCTGTGTGTGTTACCCGGCTCATCCTCCTTGCTTGAGGCTGTTTTACAATGTCCCGATACACCGTGTCATTTGGGCATGTCAGCTTGGTCTGTAAGCTCAGCATCTGGGCCTGGGGTGGCCAGCTTGGGGTGCACTTGGAGCCACCACCTTGTCAAGGCGGCCCTTCCTCTCCCACGTGCTGATTTGCAAAAGGGCGCTTTGGAGCAAGAGACAGCCTTAAGTTTGTGACCCTCCCCCGACCGCTGGTGCATAGGTGTGACGTTCACTTGGACGAATATCCAAGTCCGCATGGATCCAGAATGAGAAAAGGAATTAGAACAAATGACTGGAGTCTTGGAGATTTCTGGGTCTTTCGTTTGTGTTTTGTTTTTCAAGATCTCTTTAGGCGGTTTCCCGGAAACGTTTGCGTGGAGAAGCTTCCGATCCGCACCTGGCTTTCTTCCGCACCTGGACTCTGGGGCGGGGCCCGCGAAGGGCCTGCAGCTCGCGCGGCCTGAGCTCCGCGGAGAGTCCCGTTTGCGGGTGCACGGGGAGAAGAGAGCCCGACCCGCCCGACAAGTTCACGTCCCCTCTCAGTCCCGGTTGCCTCCTCTGGGTCTGGCCTCGGGGCGGACGGACACGCAGGTGCGTCTGCAGACTCTGGCACAGCCGGGGAGGTGGGGCTGGGAGGGAGAAGAGGCGGCTCCCTGCGGTGCACTGAGGCTCCCCCACCCGCCCCCGCAACTCCTACCCCTCCGCGTGCTCCCCGAACTGGGGCCCAAGAATCATCGGGGAGTTTAAAACACAGATTCCCACAGGCATCACCTCCAAATAGGCTGAGTCCACAGACCCGGATGGGGCCCGGGAATATGCATTTCTATCCCGCTCTCCAGGGGATTCTGATTTGGATCTGCCAACCGTACGGACAGGCACATCGGCTTACGGAGGGGTGAGAGGGAGGGAGCAATAGAAACCACCTCTTTATCCTTCATCTTCTCTTCGCCTCTAAAATTTTCTTTTTAGGGAACGGGGGATCCCCAAAGCCCCAATTTTATTCATTCAACTCTCTGGAGAGTGGAGCTTATTCCCCAGGCTGGAGGTAAAGCCAGCCATGCCATTGCCACACGAGGAGGGTCTGCTGGAGGGATTCTTTTTTTTCTTTTCTTTTTTTAAGATTTTATTTATATATTTGAGAGCGAGAGAGTGAGCGAGAGAGAGCACAAGCGGGGGGTGGGTGCAGAGGGAGAGGGAGAAGCAGGCTCCCTGCTGAGCAAGGAGCCCCAGGCGGGACTGGTTCCCGGGAGCCTGGGATCATGACCTGAGCGAAGGCAGCCGCTTCACCGACTGAGCCCCCCAGGCGCCCCTGCTGGAGGAATTCTGAAAAGGATTGCTCTGTCTTATGAAGAAAATTGCAAGATGCAATGCTCTTCTTTTTGGCGCTGTTATACCTGGAAGCTGCATGGGGACTGCTGTGGCCAATAAAGGTAGAGCCTTGCACCAAGGATAGGCAGAGCATAAATATGCACAACTTGGGGCTTTAACGCTCTACTGAGCTGCTGATCGTCCAGACCTGAAACCGGTCTCCCTAGGGATTTCTCATAATGTGAGATAATGTCCCTATCTGTATGCTACTTTGATTTGACTTCTTATGTCGCAGCCAAAAGCATCCTAACTCATCCATCTAAAACAGCCCAGGGCTAGATCTGGCTTTGCTATCCTACCGAGGCTCATAAGTGGTGCCAGGCCCTATTTCTCTCCATGTCTTCGCTCCACCTCCTGGAGACTGGCTCCAGCCTCAGGCAGGCCCTCTCCTCGAGATGTCACTGTAGCCGGTAGCAGGCTACGGGTTCCTCCTTTGGGGCCAGCAAAAAAGAGCCTGTGTCCCAAGGTCCTAAGGTCTATCTTGACTAGACCCACTGGGGAAACTTTCCCATCCCCGAACTCAACAGTAGCCACAAAGTGGAGTATGCTGATTGGCTTCAGATAGGCTCTCAAATAGGGCTGCATATTAGAATTAACTGAAGGGTTTTAAAAATGCATATGAAACTAATCTCAAAAGCCTAGATACTGAATGATTCCAATTATATGACATTGTAGAAAAGGCAAAATTATGACAATAGTAAAAAAAAAAACCAGTGGTTGTCAGGAATCTGTGGGGAGGAAGGGATGAATAGGCAGAACACAGAAAATTTTTCTTTTTTAATACTTACTTATTTAAGTAATCTCTACATCCAGTGTGGAGCTTGAACTCATGACCCTTGAGATCAAGAGCTGCATGCTCTTCCGACTGAACCAGCCAGGCGCCCCCCCCCCCCCGTTTTTTAATTTTTAAATATCAGAAAGGTTTTTTTAAAGATTTTATTTATTTACTTAAGAGAGAAAGAGATAGCAACGGAGATAGCAAGCAGGGAGGAGAGGGAGAAGCAGACCCTGATGAGCAGGGAGCCCAAAGTGGGGCTCGATCCCAGGACTCCAGGATCTTGACCCGAGCCGAAGGCAGATGCTTAACCCACCGAGCCACCCAGGTGCCCCTGAATATCAGAAAGTTTTTAAGACAGTGAAACTACTCTGGATGATACTAGGATGATGGACACATGTCATTGTACATCTGTCCAAATTCACCGGATGTACACCACCAAGAGTGAACCGTAATGTAAACTATGAACTCTGGGTGATAAAATGAGGTGTCAGTGTAGGGTCAGTGAGTCTAACAAATATTCCACTCTGGTGGAGGATGCTGATGAGGGCGGAAGCTATGCATGAGTGAGAGCAGAGAAAGCACATATGGGAACTCTGTACTTTCCACTCAATTTTGCTGTGAATCTAAAACTGCTCTAAGAAATAAAGCCTATCAAAAACAAAGACAAAGGGGCACCTGGGTGGCTTAGTCGGTTAAGCGTCTGCCTTCGGCTCAGGTCATGATCTCCGGGTCCTGGGATCGAGGCCCGGGTCAGGCTTCCTGCTCAGCGGGGAGTCTGCTTCTCCCTCTCCCTTTGCCCTTCCCCCCTCCACTCATGCTCTTTCTCTCTCTCTCTCTCAAAATAAATAAAATCTTCAAAAAACAAAAACAAAACCAAAAACCTGTGCCCAGGCCCTACCCGTAACAATTAAACCAGAATCTCTGGGGGTAGAGCACAGTGCTTCTGAAGGGCTCAGGTGAATCTGTGTGCAGCCAGGATTGAGGACCACGAGTAAAGCCAGTTGGAACCCATCCCTGGACCCAGGAGTAGGGTCAATCTTTTGCAAACCTAATGGCTGAGACTGGGGAAGAGGGAATGTTGCAAAAGAAAACGTGGGGTACTTTTCCCAAGCAGCATTAAGAAATGAATGCTCGGTGGCAAACAAGCGTGTACCCATGAGAGATGAACGCCGCTGTCAAGGACAACGCACCCAGCTGGATTCCTATCCCCGGAGCTCACAGCTACAGAATTAAAAACGACTGTGTTCCTCCCTCTCCTGATGTTGCTGACAGGCTTCTGTTTCGAATATGGAGATAAGCATCTCCGCTTCAGCCACACATTTCCTTGCCAGGTCAGAGCATGAGTCTTATATTCTCCCACACCTCCTACCACCCCCCAGAGGCCCTGAGGGCGAACGCAGAGACTAGGAGTCATAGTCTACGGCTCTACTAGAAAAACAGAATAGTGTGTAGATCTGACTGCCCTTTCCAGGTATTCAACATGGAGCACAGGCTTCTTCTTAGTCCGATTCTGAAATGAAACCCCTGCTTGCTGTGTCTGATTCCATATCACTCCCTGGTGTCCATAGATCCGGCCACAATCAAAGAACAAGACCATTAAGCCACCGCCCCCAGCCTCTGCGGGCTGAAAAGAGGTGACCTCCATTCCCGTTTGTGCAGAAGTGACTGGTCTTTTGAAGGGGGAAGTGGGGGTTGCCTCAAGTGAAAAATGACAAAGGGTTGGTCAGTGGAAATGTGATTTGGCCAGTTAAGTCTGCGAGCTGACAGTTATGGAAGTTAGGAGTCTATCCTCCCACACAGTCTGGGAGACGGAGCCCCGCCGCTCCCTGATGATCCATTTCAAAGGAATGGCTCTCAGGTCCTTGAGAAAGATAGGCATCAGTTTGAGGAGCTATATATACATCTCAAAGGGACAGAAGAACAATTCACACTTGTAATCCCATTTTAGTAAATGTTCTAAGAAAGGGAGGTCAAGGGCCTATCTTCAGGTGTTGGCTAGAACAAACAGCAAATTCTTCTGACAGCCCTGAACTTTTTCCAGACATTAACTCTCAGGAGGGCTGCTTTGTCCCAGGGCCCCAGCCTTAGGCCACCAGGAGCTGAGTTCAAGGTTTCAAGTCTCCTAGTACAAATCAGTAAGAAGGAAGTAAAACTTTCACTATTTGCAGATGACGTGATACTCTATATAGAGAACTTGAAAGACTCCACCAAAAAAACTGCTAGAACTGATAAACAGATTCAGTCAAGTCACAGGATACACAATCAACGTACAGAAATCCGTTGCATTTCTATACACCAGTATTGAAGCCGCAGAAGGAAAAATTAAGACAACGATCCCATTTACAATTGCACCCAATATAATAAGATATCTAAGAATAAACCTAACCAAAGAGGTAAAAGACCTGTACTCTGAAAACTATAAAACGCTGATGAAAGAAACTGAAGATGACAGAAAGAAATGGAAAGACATTCTATACTCATGGATTGGAAGAACAAATATTGTGAAAATATCTATACTACCCAAAGCAATCTACACATTTAATGCAATCCCTATCAAAATACCAACAGCATTTTTCACAGAACTAGAACAAACAGTCCTAAACTTTGTATGGACCCACAAAAGACCCCGAATAGCCAACGTAATCTTGAAAAAGAGAAGCAAGGAGGCTCACAATTCTGGACTTCAAGCTATATTACAAAGCTGTAGTGTTCAAGACAATATGGTAATGGCACAAAAATAGACACATAAATCTATGGAAAAGAACAGAAAACCCAGAAATAAACCCACAAGTATATGGCCAATTTGTCTTTGACAAAGGAGGAAAGAACATCCAATGGGAAAAAGTCTCTTCAACAAACGGGTGTTAAGAAAACTGGCCAGCTACATGCAAAAAAATTAAATTGGACCACTTTCTTACACCATGCACAAGAATAAATTCAAAATGGATTAAAGACCTAAATGTGAGACATGAAACCATAAGATCCTAGAAGAGAGCACAGGCAGTAATGTCATCGGCCATAGCAACATTTTTCTAGATATGTCTCCTGAGGCAAGGGAAACAAAAGCAAAAATAAACTATTGGGGCTACCTCAAAATAAAACTTTTGCACAGCGAGGGAAGTAATCAACAAAACTAAAAGGCAACCTATGGAATGGGAGAAGAGATTTGCAAATGACATATCTGATAAATGGTTAGTATCCAAAATATATGAAGAACTTATAACCTCAACACCCAAAAAACAAACAATCCAATTAAAAATTTATTTTAATCCAATTAAAAGACACAAACCGACATTTCTCCAAAGAAAACATACAGATGGCCAACAGACACTTCAAAAGGTGCTCATCATCACTCACCATCAGGGAAATGCAAATCAAGACTACAATGAGATTTTGCTTCATACCTGTCACATTGGCTAAAATCAACAACAGAAGAAACAAGAGGTGTTAGTGAGGATGTTGAGAAATAGGAGAAATAGGAATCCTCATGCACTGTTGGTGGGAATGAACCCCTCGAAGTCGCTGTGGAAAACAATTTGAGGTTCCTCAAAAAGTTAAAAATAGAACCACCCTATGATACAGCAATTTTACTACTGGGTATTTACCCAAAGAATACAAGAACACTAATTCAAAGGGATACACGCACCCCGATGTTTATAGCAGCTTTATTTACAATAGCTAAGATACAGAAGCAGCCCAAATGTCCATCGATTGATAAATGGATGAAGAAGACGTGATATATGTATCATGATAATGGAATATTATTCAGCCATAAAAGAGAATGAAATCTTGCCATTTGCAATGACGTGGATGGAGCTAGAGGATATTATGCTAAGAGAAATAAATCAGTCAGAGAAAGGCAAGTACTATATGATTCCACTCATATGTGGAATTTAAGAAACAAAACTGACAAGCTAAGGGGAGGAAAAAGAGAGAGAGAAACCGAGAAACAAGCTCTGAACTCTAGCGAACACACTGATGGGTCACCAGAGGGGAGGTGGGTGGGGGATGGGTGAACTAGGTGATGGGGATTAAGGAGTGCACCTGTTGTAATGAGCACCTGGGTGATGTATGGAAGTGTTGAATCACTATATTGTTCACCTAAAATTAATATAACACTGTTATGTTAACTAACTAGAATTAAAATTAACATTTAATTAAAAAAATAAGCCAGTCATGAAAGGACAACTAGTGCATGATTCCATTTATATGATAGAGTCAAATTCATAGAGACAAAAAGCAGAACAGTGTTGCCAGGGTTTTGGGGGGAGGGGGCAGGGAAAGTCATTGTTTAATGGGCACAGAATTTCACTTTTGCAAAATGGAAAGAGTTCTGGACATGGATGATGTTGATGGCTGCACGATAATGGGAATGTGCATACTACCACTGAACTGTACACTTAAAAAGAGTTAAGATGGTAAATGTTATGTATATTTTACCACATTTAAAAATAATTTTTAGAAATGATTCAAGTCATGTAGTGGTTGTCAGAAATATAATGTCGTATAAAGACAAAGTAAGATCTACCTGAACCCGTGTAAATCAGACCGGGATGGGGGGGCATCTTAAATCTTACCACTCTCCCTTGGCGGGCATGCCTAGCCCTATCTATATACATTCCTTGGAGCACACTGGCAGCATGAAGCTTCTGGAACACTGAGCACATTGACCTATTCACAGAGCTGAGTCTCCTCCTCTTGGGCTCATCAGTGGTGACCCAAATGTACAGCGCCCCTCCCCTTCTCTTTCAGAGGATAAAACAATTCACCATCTGGAACTCTCTTTTCCAAGAAGAACCCCAAGCACGGTGGGTCAACCCCCTTAGACCCCAGTCCCACCACGAGCTGCCCTCTTTGCTGGCAGCCACCACCCAGAGCTCAGAGTGTGGGACTGCTCAGGAGGCTGATGTCCTTCTCCAGGGACTCACAGAGGGGTTGGGGGTTGCACCAGAAAACCACTCAAAATGGCCGACTAATGAAAAACTGCATTTCTTGTTATTGGCTTCCTGCTCGGAGGGGGATGGATATAAGAGGAGAAACGAGTCACATGCTGGTCGGACTCCAGCCCCAGAAGAGCAGAAGTACAAATAGTTACCATGAAATACTGTCAGGTTCCTGAGCACTGGGGGTGGGGTGTCTAATGGGGTGTCCACTGGCAGTTACCCCCTCGCAACCCCGAGGGAGCGTGTGCACCCAAAGGCCATTGTTTCTGCTGAATCTGGTCTTTGACAGGAGATACCTACCCATAGCCCAGCAAATCTAGTAAAAGCTACCGTTCTCTTGGCCTGGGAGGGATCCATGATAGCCCACGGCCAGGAGGCGCCAATCGCAGGCAGGCAGCATTACCAAAAACATGTGGCTCTGGGGGGATACCTAGGAGCCCAACTAGGAAGACAGAGGACGGATGCCCATTAAACCACCATAGAGATTCTCTAACTGAAACACTGACGTTGCGCCATGTGCTGGTCCACAGAGCTGACCTGCGTGAGAGTAGAGATGAGCACCCCAGGACCCTGGCACAGGCTAGACCAATTTCCTTCGCCTCCTGAGGAGGAAGTATTGTGGAGGCAGTGGACGGTCAGTCAAAACAAAAAGGCACAGCCACATTCAAATTAGGGGTCAGACAGAATTCACTTTGCATTAGTTTGGCTCTTGCTTTTCTGAAAGAAACCCAGGAAACATGACGTCGTTGGAATTGCTTACATATTATGCAACAGCACCACCATTCCGGTGTCTGAGGATTCAGTGATTTGGTATATTCTTCGAGGGGTTTCTCCTTTTTTATTTTTTTTTTTAAGATTTTATTTATTTGAGAGAGTGAGTGAGAGAGAGAGCACGAGCAGGGGGTGGAGGGAGAAGCAGACTCTGTACTGAGCAGGGAGCCTGATGCGGGGCTCCAGCCCAGGACCCTGGGATCATGACCTGAGCCCAAGGCAAATGCTTAACCTACTGAGCCACCCAGGCGCCTGAGCTTCTCCTTTTTTAGTCTCTCACCTTGAAGCTCTCCAAGCAAGGAAGATTTCATTGGGCTGCTTCCTACAGAGAGCTTTTAATTCAGGCATCTTGGGATCCCCGGTCTAATCAGCTAGAGACAAGCCAGCGGGATTGGTTTCCCTGTAGGCAGGGAGGCTGTCTATGCAGCTTAATGGCTTTCCTGGTGAAAACGCATCCCCCATCACAGCCCTACGGAATAATTTAAGCAGTCAGGGCAATGGCAGGAATGAAGAGCTTAGTAGATCAAAATGCACCTAACCTCAATTACAGAGTCCTGTCCCCAGCTTTCTGGCCCATGCCTGGTTTTCTCTGCCCTTCTCAGGCCTGCCCGCCAATCTCTCACTGCAGTGCACTGGACAGGGGTGGTGGTCCTCGCACTCCCTTCCGCAGAGACTGACTTTCTAGGTCAAGGGCACCGGCAGACCCCGGGAGGGATCAGGAGCCACTTCAGCCTCAAGCGCAGAGCTTCCGGGCCCACCGCGGGGTGTTCCTGGCTTGCTAGTTGAAAGCGCAGTTTGGGGGTGGGGGTGGGGGGAGGGCCGCAGGTATAGACAGTGGTCTGGGAATAGCCCCCAGGAGAGGCAAGCCTCACAGTTTAATAAGTACCCTGACCGCGTTTGCTCTTTTCAGAGAGTGCTCCGAGAACTTCCGCTTCTAGTATTTTACTATCATCCTCACAAGCCTGTGGAGAGTATCATTAGCTGGCTTTTATTGATGAGGCACAGGCAGAAATTAAAGACCCACCCAGGAGTCCCTCGCCCTGTGCTCTTTTATCTCCAACGCTGGTTTTCAAATTCCCTGCATGCAAACCCCAAATCCTGGTTGGTTTATGGGAGCTCACAAATGCCTGTAAACAAACAAACGAAGGAGAGTTGGAGCACTTCGAAGTGGGGTGAAGAGCTCAGCAACCCGCTTAAACAAACTTATTTTTAATCCCGGAGGGCAAGGCACAGACTGATGGCCACTGCCGCTCTCACTCGCCCCCTCGCCGGGGATGTCCGCCAGGAAGGAGCCGCGGGGAGGGGGGCGGTGCGGGGCCCCAGAGGAGCTGGAGGGGGGGTGCTGGGAGGGTGCAGGGCCCCAGGGGGTGCGAGGGGACGAGGCTCCAGTGGGGTACGGGGCCCCTGCCTGCCCCACCCTGGCTTCCCACCGCCTCGGGGCCTGAGGCCCTGCAGCCGGGAGACAGCGGGAGGACGGAGCCCTTTCGGTCCCTGAACACCCGCGCGGGGGACGCCCGGCCTCAGGCGCTTAGCCCCAAAGAGCCCGCGCGCGGTCTTTCGTTCACAGGGCGTCGGGTTTATTTTCCTTTCCTGCCTTTGTCCAACAAAACCAAACCGATGCTCTGGGCGCCCGGGGGCGGCTGGGGCCCCGGGTCCCGGCGGCCGCCCGCGGCCTAGTCGCCGCTCGGCGCGCGCTCCAGCACCAGCAGCGGGATCTCCTCGAGCCTCTCGGGCCGCTCCCCGCGCCGCAGGTAGCGCCGCCTCCACGCCGCCAGCCGCTGCAGCAGCCTCTGCAGGCGCGGGTGGGCCCACAGGCCGCGCTCCGGGGCCGCCCTGCCCCGCGCGTGCTTGGCCTTCCTCCTGCGCCAGCCGCGGGCCGCGCCCCGCCGGAACAGCCGCCGCCAGCACCAGCAGCCCGCGCCGCCGTCGCCCGCGTCCCCGCGCTTCAGGCGCGCCGTGCCCTCCGGCAGCCCGTGCTGCGCGCCGCCGCGCCGGGGGCCGCCGGGCCGCGCGTCCGCCATGCCGGCCGGCCCCTTCCCGCCGCTCGGACGCGGCCTCCGCACACACACGGGCCCCCTCTCGGCCAAGGGGTCCTCTCCGCGGCCTCCCGGGGTCGCCGCGGCCTGCGTCGGGCTCCGGTCGCCGGGGAAACCCGAACGCTGACCCCACAATGCCCCCCGCACGGCCGAGCGCGTGGCTCACCCTGGGCACCCGGGGACACGCCGGTGGCCCACATGAGCCCTCGAGCCGCGAAGGGGGTCAGTCGGCCCGAGTCTCTGTTGGGTGATCCCCGGACTGGCCTCGGACAGGCAGGAAGGGATCTAGGATGTGCCCGGGGTCCATCCGGCCCCCCTGACTCCCACATTAAGCATGTGCACGACCCCCCTCCCCCCACTGCATCCCAGCTTGGATGTCAACCCCAGGCCTGTGTTGCCCCGGAGGCTGGTCATTTGGGGGGACTGGTCTGAGGGGTTCTGTAATTTTCCACCAGCGGGGAACCAGAGTTTCAGGAAAGACCTCAAAATTTGATATTCTTCATCTGACCTCTTCCTTGTGGGATGATTGATGTTTTTTCCAGTATTTTTTTCTGATTGCAAACATAAGATTTTTTGTGGAAAAATCGAAAAACACAAATACAACAAAGAAAACATCTTTTGGGGCGCCTGCCTGGCTCAGGCGGTTGGGCGTCTGCCTTTGGCTAGGGTCGTGATCCCAGGCTTTCTACTCAGCAGGGCGTCTGCTTCTCCCTCTCCAGCTCCCCCTGCTTGTGCTCTATCTCAAATAAATAAAATCTTTTTAAAAAGAAGAAGAAAAAGAAAAGAAAGCATCTTTTTCCTGCTTTATATAATTTTTTGCACTTGTCAATTTCTCAAATTCAAGTAAGGACACGTTAAAATAACAATAGCTAGCTCATCTTGTGCTTATTCTGTACTAAGTGCTCCATCTAACATTCTGTATATTTTTCTCGTTTTGTTGTTTTGGGGTTTTTATGTTTGTTTGTTTGGCTGTTTTTGTTTTTTGTTTGTTGTGGTTGTTTTTGGCAGCCCACCCACAAGTGAGCAAGCTCTGGAATAAGTCTGCCTGAGTCTGAATTCTGGCTCCAACATTTACCAGCTTTAACTTTGGGCAAGTTACTTAACCTCTCAATGCCTCCCCTTACCCATCTGTAAAATTGAGGTAATAGCAATCCTACTTCTGGAAGGGTGTTGTGTGAATTAAATGAGATAATATATATAAAGCATTTAGTACACACTAGGCACATAGTAAGTGCACATGAGTAAATTATTATTATGCAATTCTAATGACAACTCAAGTGAAGTGTTTCCTAAATGCATATTCCCATTGTGCTGATTGAGACAAGTAAAGCCTAAAGAGATAAAAATCCTTCAT
The DNA here is from genome assembly GCF_964656455.1 of Halichoerus grypus. Classification (NCBI taxonomy): domain Eukaryota; kingdom Metazoa; phylum Chordata; class Mammalia; order Carnivora; family Phocidae; genus Halichoerus; species Halichoerus grypus. Next base: position 92,915,600 of record NC_135718.1, on the reverse strand, counting down.
CTGGGATAACATAGCTTTTAAGTTAAGGAAAATGATTTGAACCCCAGGTTCTTTGAGCCCCAGGATATGAAATGACCATACTGCTGTTGAGCATTCACCTACTCACCTTAGCAGTTCAGTGTCCCTTCTTCTAGTACACCCATCGTCCCAAATGTCCACAGCCAAAAGGTAAGGGTCAGCATTTAATGTTTGTGTAGACTCTGCGTGCACAAAACAGGAGGAAATCACACACACACACACACACACAGCTGTCCAGTCCTTATTTCTAGCAACTTTATAAGTTCATAGTCATCTGGGCAGAAGCCTTTTGGTTCCCAGGTCCCCTGAGCATATCCTAACAGTGGACTTTGTTTGCTCCCTCCCCTCTGCATGACTGCATAGAGCCCACCCCCACCAGCCATTCCCTTTTCAGAACAACTTTGTTTTATTTGCTCCTTCCTGGGTCTTCCATGGTTGCCTCCTCCTTTTATTCTGGCCAGGTGAGCTTCCTGCCTCCCGTGCCAGAAAGTCAAGTCCAAGGTCAATCTGACTGACAGATTTGGCTAAAGAAACAAGCCCCAAGTCAGACAGATCATTTACATGGACAGTGAAAGGAAGCTCCCTGCAGACAGCCCACGCTCAGGGCAACCCTGAAAGGAAAGAGACCTGGGGACTTGAACAGCAGTGGTGGGACACCCTGTTACTGAGGCTGCTGCAGCTAGTGTCCAGTGAGCATCTGTGCCCTGGTGGGGGGTGGGGGGAAGCAAGGGCAGACAGCCTCACGCATCATCAGAAGCTGAGAGGTGATGTGGAACTGTCTAGGAACAGCCTCCCCGGCAGCTAGGAGGCAAGGGGGATGTGCTCTGGCAGCTCCTCACAAGCCCCCCATGCCCTCCTGTACTGGGACGATTACCGAGGGTTCTGTCAAGACTTAGATGCAGCTGTCATTTAAACCTGGCTCATGTGGCCTATGTGGATGCATACAGGGTCCCCCAGGCACCATGACAGAGCCGTTCACCTGCACAAACCAATTCACGTGCTTCCTGAATCTTTTTCTGGCCGTTATGGACTAAACTGTGTCCCCTGAAACATCCTATCTTGAAGTCCTAACCCCCAGAAGCTCAGAATGTGAAGATGGGCCCCAAGGAGGTAATTTAGTTAAAACAAGGTCCTAAGGGTGACCCTAATCCAATATGACTGGTGACCTTATAAGAAGAACAGGACACCGACGCAGAAGGAAGACCGTGTGAAGACACAGGGCAAAGTGGCCAATCTACAAGCCAAGGAAAAAGGTCTCAGAAGAAACCACACATGCCAAAGCTTTGATCTTGGACTCTAGGACTGCGGAATTGTGAGAAAATAAATTTCTGATGGCTAAGCCACACGGTGTGGTGTTTTATTATGATGGCCCTAGCGAACAAAATCCCTGGCTCACCGACTTTGCCTACCATTTTATTTTGCCATAAACCCCTCCATTCTCACAACACCAGGAGGCACTTCCTTGGCACCCCAGTGCTCAGGCTCCCTCTAGGGATGCTCTCTGTACAACTCTGACCAGGCCACCAGGGAAGATCTGGGCAGCCTCAGACAGCCTCAGGTCTGGCTTAGAGATTGGAGTTTTCTGACACCTGTCACCATCCACAGCTGCTTGGACTAGCCCTGGGGGACCCTGGGTCTAGGGTTGCCAGATGAAATACTGGTCACCCAGTTGAATCTGAATTTCAGATAAAGAGCAATTCTTGATTATAAGTATATCCCAAATATTGCATAGGCATACTTACACTATAAATTATTTAACTGGCCATTTGTATCTCTATTCGCTACCCCACCAGGGTCCTGGGGAGGGTCAAGGGCAAACCTCATAAAGGCTCTCTGGGGCCAGTTCTCCTCCAGGTCCCTCAGGAGATCTTAAAAACTGGCCAGAGGCTGGACCACTGTCCACGTTCCCCAACCCCAAGCAGGAGCAGCTTCTCATGCCAGCTTGTCCTAACCCAGGTACCCAGAACAGCACCAGAGACCCGGGGTCCCCAATGTTAAGAAGAGCTCATGTTATAAAATAATGGGGTGTGGGAACCCCCTTTCTTCCCACTAGGATTTGAAGGAAGTGACAGAAGATTTGGTACCCCCAAATCCAGAAAAAAGGGATAGCACAATTAGAGCATAAGGTTTGGGGTCATACAAACTTGAGAGAATTAGCAAAATGGCCTTGAGTACGTTATGGACCCGTCTCTCTGCCTCACATCCCATCGGGGCAAGGGAATACTACTCCTACCTGTCGTCACTGTGACAAGCAATGAGACAGGCATGTAGGGCCTTAGCGCCCGACGCAAATCCACTACTCCATAAATGTAACACTGCTATCCTGAAATCCTCTCCGTTTTGGCCAGTTTGCACTTCCTGCCCCAAACACTCCCCAGCACATACGGTTCTCCGGACATGAGTCCCAGCAGTGCCTTTGTTTCTGAAGCCCCAGAGCTAATGACAAGCTCTGCGAGCTCAAACTCCTGGAAACTTTCCCAGGAAAATGTGGGATGCAGAGACACAAGATAGGAGAAAACAGATGGCTTTGGTTTTTCTGAAGAATGGACAGTGAAAGGTCAGGTAGCTCTGTAGGAGCTAGGGCAGTGCCAAGAGAACCCAGCCCATGAGACCTCTTCCTCATGTCTACAGCCAGCTCCCCCGCCTCACACACCTGCGGACTATGCAGCCAGGAACAGGTGGAGCAGTGCCAGCCAAGCCCTAGAGTTGGAAGAATAAGGAGGCGCTCAGTTCCATCAAGGCTGAGCCAGTGACATCATCCCTATATATGAAAGGTGACACGTTTGTAAGCAGACACATGAAGTGGGAGAGTGAGATCACCCAGGGCAGCACCTGCCATTACCCAGATAACTGGGCCAGAAGGGGAGTGTGGAATTTTTTTTAAAGATTTTATTTATTTATTTGAGAGAGGGAGAGAGAGCGCGAGCGCATGAGCAGGTGGTGCGGGGAGCCCAACGCAGAACTCGATCCCAGGACCCTGAGATCATGACCTGAGCCCAAGGCAGCTGTTTAACCGACTGAGCCACCCAGACGACCCTGGAGTGTGGAATTTGAACAAAACAGAACAGATTTTGCCTCTTATCTTTATGGATATGGCCTTCATTCTAGTATACCGACTTGACAAGGTGACTGTTTCACAACTGTTCTTTACTATAAGAACCAAATGTTTTCCCCAGATATTTTGAGATGAAACTTGATGAAATAAATGCATCCTAGGAAAAGCCTGGCTCCCATATCAGGAAAGCAAAGTCTGTGTCCAAGGACATTGGATAATTACACCCTTGAATGTTTGTATGCTATTACAGTAACCATAAGGGAACTAGATTCTCTCCCCTTTACTGTGTGTGGGTGGATCCTATCCTCAATGTGTCAAGGCTACTGAAATGTTAGTGCAACCTTGAAGTCACACAAGGCCTCCCCTTAGTAGACCCCCAAAACCATGGCCTGTGGAAATTCGTAACATCCCCCCCAAGATTTCTACAAATTCTTTGTCTCCAATTCCTCTCTCTGTATATGTACACATCTCTCTCTTTCACAAAACCCCTTACCACTTGAAGCATGAACATTCTGAAATTCGTAGACTTTCATGGAAATCTCAGAGAGTGAGATGGATAAGGGGCTCACAATGTAAAAATACAAATGACTTCCCTAGGGATAGTAAGTGTCCTGCAGCTCAGGGTGTCCACCTCTGTGGAACCTCAGTGGCCTTCCTGACCCAACCCAGCCTTCTCACTCTTCCTGGCTCTTCTCAACCCTGCCACTCACTCCTTTCCATGTCTCTTTCCTCCTCCTTCAAAGAAGAAAGAAAAACAAAATCCTCTGCCTTGTTCATGGCAAAGGAGTTTTCTACTGATATATTGACTCCTGGGGACAACTGACTTCAGAAACTTACGTCAGTCAGCTTGATATTTTCCTTAAAGAAGAATATTTCCATCTAAAAAGAATACCTTTTCATCTCCTTACATGAAGTATATTTCTTGTTTTTTTAGTAGGTTCCACACCTAGCATGGAGCCCAATGCAGGGCTTGAACTCATAACCCTGAGATCAAGACCTGAGCCAAAATCAAGAGTCCGATACTCAGCCAACTGAGCCACCCAGGTCCCCCATGAACTACATTTCTATTATTATAACGTAGACCTTCAAAACTTCCCTGTGGGATCAGAGGTGGTGGGTGGGTAAGTGAGGAAGGAAGAGGAATACTATTGAATCAGCATCATCACTATCCCTGTTATCACTATAACCACCATCATCACCATCACCATCATCACCATCATCATCACCACCATCACCATCATCATCATCATCACCATCACCGTCATCACCATCATGATTACCATCACCACCACCATCATCACCATCACCGTCATCACCATCATCATTACCATCACCACCACCATCATCACCATAACCATCATCACCACCATCATCACCATCATCATCATCACCACCATCACCATCATCATTATCATCACTACCACCATCATCACCATCATCATCACCACCATCACCATCATCATTATCATCACCACCACCATCACCATAACCATCATCATCACCATCATCATCATCACCACCATCACCATCATCATTATCATCACCACCACCATCATCACCATCATCATCATCACCACCATCACCATCATCATCATCATCACCATCACCAACATCACTATAACCATCATCACCACCATCATCACCATCATCATCATCACCACCATAATCACCATCACCATCATCACTACCATCACCATCATCATCACCACCAGCACCATCATCACCACCACCATCATCATCACCATCATCGCCATCATCACCATCACCATCATCACCATCATCATCACCATCATCATCATCACCATCACCATCATCGCCATCATCATCATCACCATCATCATCATCATCACCACCACCATCATCACCACCATCATCGCCATCATCACCATCATCATCACCATCATCATCATCACCATCATCACCATCATCATCATCACCATCATCATCATCACCACCACCATCATCATCGCCATCATCACCATCACCATCATCACCATCATCATCATCACCACCATCATCTCCACCATCATCATCATCTCTCCCATTCAGTGGCTCCGACCATTACACTGTAATAGAAGGGTGTAACACACATGTCACTTCAGCATCACAACAGCCCTGGAGGCAATACAAACAGCATCCCATTTCACAGGCAAGGACACTGAAGTGTAAACTGCTATTGAAGGCACCACAGCTAAGCAGAGGCAATAGGCTAAGGCAGAAAGAGCCTGCAAATATAACTCCTGCCTTATGAATTGATTATGAATCCGACTTGCCCTCCCAGATGGAAAACCAGGAGCTACCAGGAAGGGGGAGAGGGGTGCTGGAAGATTTGAAGCAGGCAAAGATATAAGATTTTGTGAGAAAAGGAGCTTTTATATTGTTCTTGGAGAAGGCCAAGAACAGTTAGATGTTGCCTTGTGTTGGGAAGTAGAAGGCCCTGGCCTTTGAAGATAGGGAGCTGGGACGAAGGGGCCCAAGACAAAGCTGCAGCAGGTTTCTGGGAAGAGGATACAGTTGTCTTAAACCAGGGTGTGCAAAGGAGCCAGCTGTTTGCTTGTTATTCACATTAGCTATTGTGACATCAGTGACCTACAGTTTGTAAACATGATTTTGTACACTGAGTTCTTTCTGTGGCTTTTAATTTCAATTTTTTTGCTGTCTTTGTAATGTTCTTTTAGATGATGCCAGCTTACTTTATTTTTGATAAAGAAGAGAGAGAAAGGGGGGATTTTTAAAAAATAGTTACTAAGACAGAGTTTTAAATGGGAATTATGTACAACATATATACAGGCAAGGGAATGGCCAAGGGAATTCAGAGAGAATTTCTACAGGAAAGATGAAATTCAGAGAGAAGAGGTCTGGGACACTGACACAGCCACACTCCTCCACTCTCTGCCCTGGGTTCTCCACTCGAAACTTTGAGGTTGGGTGCCTGGGAGGCTCAGTCGGTTAAGCGTCTGCCTTCGGCTCAAGTCATGATCCCGGAGTCCAGGGATTGAGTCCCGCATCAGGCTCCCTGCTCAGCGGGAAGTCTGCTTCTCCCTCTGCCTCTCACCCCACTTGTGCTCTCTCTCTCTTGCATTCTCTCTCAAATAAATAAATAAAAAGAAACTTTGAGGTTGAAGCAACCAAATACAATGAGTGGACCTTGTAAGGTTATGATTTACATAAATCAAGTGTAAGAGGGGAAATTTGCATATGGACTTTGTAGTAGACGGCACTAAGGAATTCTTGTTAATTTTATGAGGTGCTATAGTGGCATCATAATTTTCCAGTTAAAAAAAAGTTTTAAGGTGAATAGTTAAGAATTTAAGTTCGAAACTGGAGTTTACTTTAAAATATCCAGAAATAAATAAATAAATAAATAAATAAATAAATAAATAAATAAAATATCCAGAAACAAAAGAGGGAGGAGGGGTAGATGAAGCAAGTCTGGCAAAATGCTGGTGATTGTTAAAGGTGAGGTGATGGGTACGTGGGGATTGTTATATTCCCTATTGTTTTATATATTTGGAAAATTTCAAAGAAAAACCTTTGGAGAGGCTGGAGTGAAGAGGGTTCTTCACTGCGGTCCCTAGTGCAGTGTGATGGGGGAAAGAGACAACTTGTCAGGTGATTTGAACAGAAGTTTGAAACCACTGACCTAACTATGAACCCTTTTCAAGAGTAAGTGAGATTTGTCTGGGACACTGACCGGGATTTTCACCTAATTTGAAAGGTGGAAATCCCAAGGGCCAGAGGACATCCCAAGAGGCAACATCTCAGAGGAGGGGGGTGTGCGGAAGGGCCACGGGCAGTGGAGGCCAGGCCAGCCAATTGGTAAGTCCTTCCAGAAACCCAGGGGATGACGTTCTCACTCTATTTGGCATTTCTAAATCGCAAAATCAAAACAATTACCATAAAGTCAAGTTACTTTCTCACCACGTCTCAGTTTCTACATCTGGAAAAAAATGGGAACTAACAAGATGGGGACACCCAAGTTTGCTCGCTGCCAAGGACAGGCTGTGAGGCTCTGAGAGACAGCCAGGATTAGGAAGCTGCAAAATGGACACCAATGACAAGCCACACATCTCCCTAGGTGCCGTCCCCTTGTCCTTGGCGCCAAAGCTTTTGCTGCCAACATCAAGTGGAGGATGGCAAGTTGGCTGGCATGAAGCTGTCAGAAACCCCCGAGTAGCTGGGCACAAAGTCCAGGGGATTCCAAGGGCAGGGGCTGAGCCCTAGTGGCTTGGATAAGCAGCCCGTTCCAATCTCAACTTTGTTGGAAGAGCGGGCCAAGGGCTGCATTTATTCTGGCAAATGTTTTATTTTAGGAAGCCCAAAATATTTGTTTCAGTCAACGGATTCCAGGGGAGGCCCCGGGAGATGGAGAGTGGTGTTTGCCCCACCGACCCTGCCTCGTCTGAGTCTTGCCCCAGCCTCCCAGCCTCCAGCGCTCGTGCTAAATGACCCTGCTCCTCCCCAGTCACAGGCTAGACCCCAAACTGAATCCCAGAAATTGTCTCATCCAAGAACTGGAATCGGATGGTTTCTGGTTAGATATGTGTGGGTGCAGGACCTGGAGAGTCGTGTCGATTCAGGGGTGAGGGCACCATCATACTGACCTTTAAATATATATATGGAGGTATCTATCCCTTCGATGTATTCAAAACCCTTTCCAGGGTTGCCTGGGTGGCTCAGTCAGGTAAGGATCTGCCTTCGGCTCAGGTCATGATCCCAGGGTCCTGGAATTGAGCTCCGCATCGGGCTCCCTGCTCAGCGGGAAGCCTGCTTCTGCCTCTCCCACTCCCCCTGCTTGTGTTCCCTCTCTCGCTGTGTCTCTCTCTGTCAAATAAATAAATATAATCTTAAAAAAAAAAAAAAAAGCATCTGCCTTCAGCTCAGGTCATGGTCCCAGGGTCCTGGGATCGAGTCCCTGCGTCGGGCTCCCTGCTCAGCGTGGAGTCTGCTTCTCCCTCTGCCTCTGCCCCTCCCCCTGCTCATGCTCTCTCCTTCTCTCTGTCTCTCTCAAAATAAATAAATAAAACCTTTAAAAAAAAAACAAAAAAAAACCTTTCCAGCAAGAAATACTCATTCTGTTGGCTATGACAAAGATTTTTCCACAGACATGTGGAGCAATTTCTCAAGGTCATACAGTAATTCACTAGCTTAATCAAACTGGAATTTGGATTTCTCAAATCCAAAGTCAGCTTATACCGTATGAATGAGAACTGCTACCTCCCTTGGCATGACACATGTACACGGCTTCAATTACCCAGATAATGTGAATTAAAATGTCTGGCAACGCAAAGTGCTCAGCAGCATTGGAACCTGAAAATCTGGGGTGGGGTGGGGGGGTATCAAAACAGCCAGCATCCAGCAGAAAATTGCCAGCCCCTGAAATCAGTGAACCCAGCCCACCTTCCAAATTATGTATATTTTAGGTGATGAATGTAATCCTCAGCTCTATTTTTAGCTCTCCCATCCTACAAAAGCAATTGTAAGAACAGAGAAAATCTCTGCGGCAGAATCTATTACGTGTGAACCACTTACCTGGTGTCTCTGAGGCAGAAATGCTACAATTTCTCAGGCCAAGCTGTTTTATTTTTGGAAGGTAACACAAATAGATTCCTAAATTCTTCAGAGTAGAATACTTAACACTTTGTAATTGGAACATCCCCCAAGGTCCGTAAGTGAAATCGTGAACCCTTCGTCTTTTTCAGGCTTGAAGTTGGTGGGAAGTCTGAAACAAATAAGGACTGGTTTTCCTTGACATCCGAAGGTAGGCAGTGGGGCCAGACCCGCGTTTGCAACAGAGTGTCTCACTGGTGGCTTTGATGTCTATAAGGAAGGCACCGAATTCCTGTCCATCTCACAAGCAGACACAATCCTTTGGGGTCTCCTTAAACTCAGCTCAAACCGGGCTGACTTTCTTTATCCCCTCCACTCCAGCATCATCAACACAGAACCAATGGAGATAATCTGTGGCAGAGGTCAACCGGCTAGAAGTCAAGATGTGGGGACACCAGTCACCAGGGTCCACAAAGAACCCTATCCCGGGGCGGGGGCGGGGGGGGGCGGGAGGTGGGGGGGGGTCGTTGTCCCTGCACCAGGATCCAGCACAGACCCCAGCCCTGCAGAAGCATCACCAAGACGGTTGGGAGCAAAGAGTTTGTTCTCAGGTCGTGTCTCTGTTACTGGCCAGGGACAAGTGCCTGCTCTTCTCTGAGACTCACTTTCCCCATCTGTAACAATGGGATTATTATAAAATCATCTTCAAAAGTGAGAGAATTGAATGGGAAACATGAAAGTACTTCGTAAAGTGCAATAAACCGTGAGATATGAGTTCACGAGGAACCCGAGGTTCGTTGTAATATATTAGTCCCCAGCACCGGGTCTTTTAAAGGTAGGAAGTACTTAACCAATATTTCAGGACAAGGAGGATTATTAGGATTATTTTAAAGTATGCTGATCCCCCTCCCCAGCCCCCAGCGGTGGACCATGAAATGAAGGAGAGCACAAGTGGGGGGAATACAGGGAGGGAGAGTGCCCTCTGCACTCTGGCGGGGGCTGGAGGTTCCCGGGGGTGGTCTTCTAAGGAGACCACCTGACAGCCTTCTACAGGCATCTGAAGCTCGCTTTCCTTAAAAAAAAAAAAAAAAAAAAAAAAAAAAGGAACAATCTAAGCGGCTTTAGTTTCCAGGCAACCGTGTTCCGTTGAGTCCCGTGTTTGGATGCGTGAGTCATATTTTCGAGGAATTGCAGCAACTCTGCACACAGTTTAGACCCCGGCTGATGAGAACTTAGCACGGGGTTCTTCACCATCTTGGCCACAGACCTGTCTGGCCATCAAGTCCATGGCCCTCTTCTAAGAATAATGTTTCTACATACATTAAAAGGGAAAAGCAAATAAATAGAAAACAAATCAGGCGCTCCTGGCTGGCTCAGTCTGTGGAGCATGCGCTCTTGATCGCGGGGTTGTGAGTTCGAGCCCCATGTTGGACTTAGCGATGACTTACAAAAATAAAAGCTTAAAAAAAAAAAGGAAACTCATGAAATCAAATATTTTTACAATTTATGATAAATACTGTATTTGCCTCATTGTGAACATATTTTAATCGCAATATTGGGCAGCAGGTGTAATAGAACTATCAAAATTGAGGAAGCGACGGAACTCATGACATCCAAAACAGCCGTAATGTGATATAAAGTGTCTCCGAACTCCGTTAGTGACACAGCCCGGGGGACTGCTGAGGTGGCTGTGGTTTGTCGCCTACATTTATAATGAAAAAATGCTGCATTTTGGCTGAAGGTTCGTAAACTTTCTAAGCCCATGGAGCTCCTGAAACCTAGTCCCCAAGTTAAGAATCCCTTCCTTAGCGCAAACCATTCAAGGTTGTCAATAACATAGGATTTCCCTCCCAGCAGGACGTAGGATCAACTCATTTATGATCTATTCACTGGGTCCTTAGGAGTCAGGTCCAGGCAGAGCCACAGGAGGCTGAGAGGCACCTGTAACCCACCCAGGACCCCCTACTCAGAGAGGGGCTGCTCCCAGCTCCTGCCCCGTCCTTCATCCCCACCCCACCTGGACACCCACTCTTCCTTTCCTCTCAGATTTGCCTCTCCATCTCCCATCCCTCTGCCCCCCTCCCCTGCCCGTGGGGACCCTAAGTGACAGCCGGTCCCCCTCGCCCCTCCAGTGTAGTCTGTTCACCTCCTCCAGGTGAGGCTTCTTCATGGGGCTTCCCTGTGTCTCCCTTTCCACCCAGATATACCTGCTTTGACTCTCCCTTGTCACTGGTCCCGAGGCCACATCTCTTTCTGGCTTTTGGGGCCCTTCACAATTTCACCCCATCTTCCCAGAGAAGGTTGTTTCTCATCAGCTCTCGGTAAGTGCCTGGTCTCCTCCTGGCACACACACACACACACACACACACACACACACACCACTCACACTCAGGCTCACGCTCCTTGCCAGACTCACCACTATGTTGATGTTGTGTCCACCCCCTGAACCCTTCTCCTCTCACCATTCCGTCAAACCGAATCCTGCCCATCCTACAAGACCCAGCCAGAGACCTTTCCCCCAGCTGAGTGCCCCTGGCCTAGCCCATCTCTCAGCTCCCTCTCATGAACGTTACCACCCAGCTGGGCGTTGAAGGATTTCCTGACCGTGTCAGGCACGTGGTCTCTCCAACCGGGCTGTCAATGCCTTGAGGATGGGGAAGCCTATCGTATGTGCTCCTGTAGCCTCCCTGGGCCCAGGCGAATGCAGAGCATATAGAAAATTCATGTCTTTTGGTCAAATTATAATGACACGGGATGTTTTTATTTTATTAGATCTCTTTGGGAAAGCACTGGATGTGTTTGGAAGAAACACTTTGACAAAGTCCTTGAGGCTAAGAGTGAGGCATCCCAAGGCATTCTCAAACAACAGAAGAGGGTTGTTAAATTGCTACCTGTAAGATCAGGAGAGTTGTTTATGGAGCTTCTGAGAAAGAGGGGGAGCAAAAAGGACATGAGGAATGAGACAGAGACACGGTATGTTGTGTTACAATGAGCCACTTCTACTCCAAAACCTTCAGCAAAATTCTATTAAAACTCACAAACTAGCTGGTACACATAGATTTCTGATGGAAACCAGTGAAGGGGCCAAGTTTTATCAGGGGCGATGTAGGGCTTTAAGACATTATATAGGTTCAGGAGCCCGGGGGACAGGGAGGCCTTGGCTGGCATTCGGATCATATTCCCATAAATGACTGACTAGTGTGGACGATTATCACGGAAATCCTGGTGATGGCACACCAGCCCCAGATGTATTTTTCCTCCCTCTTCCTCCACTCTGCTACTGTCTATTTAAGGAAGAGTTAAAGTGAAGACCAAGTAAGTCCCTCGGTGTAAGACAGTCCCAAGTCTCTATTTGATAAGACTCACTTGGACTATGTTGCAGGGAGTTGGGTTTGATGTTGAGATCGCCTCAAGATTGGGTCAACCATCCATTCAGGGGGCATACTTCCTTAGCTTGGATGCAGGGGACCTGGGTCTTCAGGGTGTAGGTGGAATTTCTCACTTACTGCTTCCATGATTTCTAAGTGTCCTCATTTACGGAGGCGTGAATACTGCCATCTCAGCTAGACTGAAAATGGGATGTACGGTGCATTTCACCTATATTGTAATCCAAGAAAAGATACAATGGGAAAAATGAGCGTTTCATTTATAGGACATGACAGATGCTAGGTAAGTATTCCACATACACAGTTCCAGTTTGTTAATTAACACGAACTTTGTTCATTACATTATATAAAAGACAGCAAAAGCGAGCAGGGTATGTATTAGGGTTCTCTAGAGAAAGAGAACCAATTATATTTACATATACGTATAAAGAGAAAGAGAGATAGAGGGACAGAGAGAGAGAGAGAGATTTATCATTTATTATAAGGAGTTGGCTTGTGTGATTATAGAGACTGATAAGTCACAGGATTGCAGTATGCAAGCTGGACACCCAGGGGGGTTGATGATGTAAGTTCCACCCCAAGACTGGCAGGCTGGAGACACAGGAAGAGTTCGAGTCCAAGCGCAAGAAAAAGGGAGTCTGAACTCAAAGGCAGGCAGTAGGAGCTTCCTCAGCCTTTCTTGATGTATTCAGGCCTTCACCTGATTGGGTGGGGCTCATCCATGCTGGGGAGGTCAGTCTGCTTCACTCAGTCTACCAATTCAAATGTTGATCTCATCCGGAACCATCCTGTCAGACATACCCAGAATAATGTTCGACCAAATGTCCAGAAACCCCATGGCACAGTCAAGATGACACACAAAAGTAACCATCACAGGGTACAACAGCAACATATCCCAATTATATAAAGTAAAAACACAGGCAAACTAAATCTATTGTGTAACAATTTAAGTCAGGAGAATGGCTTCGAGTTAGTGGTAGCTCCTGAATTGAATTTGGTTACACAGATATCTCCTGTTGTGAAAATTTATATACATTTGGGATTCATACCCTTTTCTGAACGTATGTTATGTTTCAATTCAATGTATTTTAAAAGAGGGGCAGTGAGGGGGTTGTGAGTATTTGGTCTTCTGGAAACATCTATTGAAATGTCTAGATAATAGAAGATAATCCTGCCATCAATTCCTTCCAAGAAACTGTTTTCTTGGCTAATATCTTTCAGACTCTCAAAATTCCTGGCTTGGGAGTGGAGTGATGTATATGGCTCCTCGTTTGCTTCCCTTACCCTAAAGCCCAGCTATGTTGAGGGGCATCTCTTGTGCCTTACGTGGGGTCCCCGACAGGAAGGACGACAGCTCGCCCTGACCATGGGACACTCACACTACTGCTGGAAGGACAGGAATCCAGGCCAGTCCCTGCGGGGGCCACAGCTGGAAAACCCCACAAAGCTGACCAGGTCAAGGTGACACAATGCAAGGACTTTGTAGCCAAGTTTTCTTCCATTTATCCTGCTGTCCTGCTCTCTTTGAGTCTCCTTCTGAGTGACCTTGGTTGCTTTGAAATTTCTGGGCAGAAAGAAGTTGATTTAAAATCTGCTTTATATCTGGCTCTGGGGGGAGACCCATAGCACAAAGGGAGCTTTGGGTAATTTTTTGGAGACATACTGGCCAAAATAATTTTTTTCCCTCTTAATTCTTCCAAGTGCATGTTCTTTGAGACTCAAATCCACAGGCACCCAGTGAAGCAGAAATTGACTGGTTAGGCTAACCAAGGCAGAGGGCCGATCTAAAGTCCTTGGCCTCCAGGGGCACCGGGGGAGCTCAGGGTGGTGAGACCGAGCCCCACGTCGGGCTACACGCTCAGTGAAGAGTCTGCTTGAGATTCTCTCTCTCTCCTTCTCCCTCCCGCCCCTCCCCCCCCACCCCAGCTCACACTCTATCTCTCTAAATAAATAAATAGAATCTTTTTAAAAATTAATAAATAAATTCCTTGGCCTCCAAATGAACACTTTGGCTTGAATCAAGTGCCTTGTTAAAATCGTTCAAATAGGGCGCCTGGGTGGCTCAGTCGGTTAAGCATCTGCCTTTGGCTCAGGTCATGATCTCGGGGTCCTGGGATTGAGCCCTGTGTCGGCCTCCCTGCTCATCAGGAAGTCTGCTTCTCCCTTTCCCTCTGCCCCTCACCCTGCTCGTGTTCTCTCTCTCACTTTCTCTGTCTCTCTCCAAATAAATAAATAAAATCTTAATAAAATAAAAAAAAGTGCATGAACTCCTTTATTCTTCAGGAAGTTTGTAACTTTATGTTCAACAGGATGCACTTCAATAGAATCTAGACAAGGTTCAAATCATCGGTAGGTCTGGAATCTACCAGATTAGAGTATTCGTGATTAAGTATGCCTAAGTCTTTAATAAAACAGAACAAATGGAATTTATTTTTAAATCGCTTTAGCATGGCTGGCTTGATGTTTGTATTACATTTGATCAATCCTTTCGATGACATGAATGAGTGGTAGGGAAGTAGTCTACTTAATTGCATTTTGATGAACTGATGGATTTTTAAATCTTGATAAACATAATTCAAAATGACAAATAATTCAAAAATACATGATACATGTATTCTAGAATAACTATAGGCAGTGAAGAAATCTTGGGGAGAGGGATCATATCAATGTAACCTTCTTCCTATCAAAGCTGACCGGGTCGAGGTGACACCGTGGGAGAAAATTAATTTCTTACACGGTGGTTTGCAAAGTGTGACAACAACAGCACGGAGGTTGATTTTAACAAGTATTTTGAAAATGTGATTACTGAAAAAGTAATGGGATTGTTTTATTTGCAGGAAGGAGAGAAAGTTTCTCTTCCTGAAATTTTCGTGTCAGATAAATCCAAGGTAGAAGCTGAAAAGAAACTAATTATGTAATCCCTCTGCTTCATCTTATCTCCTTCTTAAGGGATATAAACTATTAGTAATACACTAGTGAGAATTTTCATACGTGAGTCACAGCCTGTGAATCATAGTAACCCATCCAAAGGCTCTGATTGGGAAAGACTCTTTTATATCCCTATTCCCACACTAAAATAATAACTCCCCTCCCACAGGGACCAGCAGAAAAACATGGCTTTTCCGCCATGAACTTTAACTTCTTTTCTTTATTTCTTTGCAGTTTGATTTTTATGGGAATCTGGTCTCGGCTGGCCGACTCCTCTAAGACTGACGTTATTTAGGGCTTTCTTCCACGCAGGATGTAACTCTTGCTCACTCTTCTCTCTCCCGATCACTTCTTGCCTCCATTTGCTGTTATTTCTACAAAGATAACATTAATGAGTCTTTTTTTTTTTTTTTTTTAGAGCTTTACAGTTAACAGAGGACTTTCATAATTACCTCATTTGAGCACCTTAACAACTTTATGGGAAAATATAAATTAGTACCCATTCTCCAGGTTGGGAAGCGAGGCATCAGGGAGCCTAAGTGACTTTCCAAAGATCCGACACCTCCTTATACCAAGTCAAGGAAATCAAACCCCCCGTGGGCCCGATGGACCCCGCCTGCCTGGTATCACCGCAGGAGGCTGGAGCCATGGGTGCTGCGATGCTGAGACAGAGAGCGCACGGGGTTTCTCTGCAGGCAAAGCGCGCTGCTACTTGCAAAGCCGCCGCATTGCACCATGCGGGTGCAGGACCCAAAGCAGCGCCGTCAGGCAGAGGGAGGCGTTGCCGGGGTCTGCAGGCCCCCAGGGAGGGACAGGCGCAGAGGACGCCCCCGCTGAGGGAGGGTTCCGGTGCACACAAGCCACAAGCCGCTCAGCTCTGCTCCTCTCACCGGGCAGGGGCGGGGCTGTCCCCGTGGCCCCTGGCCCCGAGATACGCATGCGCACATCCTCGTGCCTGCCCCCCCCCCCCCCATCCTGGAGCAGGATACCTTCCTCTCTGCTCAGGGCTGTGGGTTCCTTGTGCAAAACAAACCAGCTACCACCTGTGAGGCCCAAGGTGAGCACAGTAACCCTCCTCAGGCCCCAGCCTCATGCTGTGAGGCCGCACACAAGAAGAAAACATCTCATGGCCTTGGGCAGCCACTCCCTCAAGAATCGTTCATCTATTGCCCTGAGTACACAGTGGGCGATACAGTTATGCAGACAAAATCATAAATACGGTGCTCAGTGCAAAAGCAGACTCTCCTGTCCTTCCCTTCCTTCCCTCTGGTCACCTTGGAGCCTCCTTCCCCAAGCACAGCTGCTTGCACCTTCACAAAGGGTCCAGGCTGGCCCTCTACCTGCCCCCCTCCTGTCTCAGCCCCCCAGAGCCAGGCATGCTGACCTTTGTCGTGACCAATACCTGCACCCCTCTGATGCTCATTCTCGGACCACGTACTCTGTGTGTCCAGCTAACACCTCAGTGACCCACTTCAACAACCTTCTGACCCGACCAGGACCCCACCACCTTCTGTCTGCCCCCAGCTTCCGTGTGTCCTCTCCTGGCTCATTACCCCCCTTCCCTGCTGAACAAGGAGCCCGATGCAGGACTCATCACAGGACCCTGGGATCATGACCTGAGCCCAAGGCAGATGCTTAACGACCCAGCCACCCGGGTGTCCCTATATGCTGTATTCTTATAATAAAGTAAGCTAGAAAGAAGAAAATGTCATTTAAAAACGCATAAGGAAGAAGAAAATACATTTACTGTACTGTATTTATTAAAAAAACAAATCCACATGTGGCACCCGGGTGGTGCAGCCGGTTAATCGACTGGTTCTTGGTTTCTGCTCAGGTCGTGATCTCAGGGTTGTGATCGAGCCCCAGGTCGGGCTCCACACTCAGCACGGAGTCTGCTTGAGATGCCCTCTCTCTCTGCCCTTGCCCCTACACACACACACTCTCTCTCTCTCTCTCTCTAAAATAAATAAATAAATCTTTTTTAAAAATCCACATGTAAGTGGATCTGTGCAGTTCAAACCCGTGTTGTTCGAGGGTCAGCTGTATATGATGATGATTCTCAAATGTCTCATCTTCAGCAAGAACCTTTCCCTTGAGCACCATACCCACACATCTGACTGCTACTCGATACTCAGTTGGCTGTTTAACTGACGTCTTAATGAGGTGCCAAGAGACCCTGATTCTCCCTCACCAGCCCTTCTGGCCATCTTCCCCATCTCATTCAAGGCAACTATGCTCTTCTGTTGCTCAGACCAAAGACACTGATATGATCCTTGACTGTTCTTTTCTCCCCCAACACACCCAGTTTGTTAGCAAAACTCTTAGGGCACACCATCAAAACATCCAAAATTCAACCACTTTCCCCTCTCTACCGCCACCACCCTTGTCCAAGCCACTGTCATCCCTCACCTAGACCACTGCAACAGCCTCCTAACACGTCCCACGGCTTCTGTCCTTGTCCCACTCTAGTCTATTCTCAACACAGCTTCTGGAACCATCGGGTTAAATCTCATCACCCCACTGCTTAAAACCCTCCAGTGCATTTCCGTTTCATGCAGAGGAAAGCCACAGACCTTAGCACGGACCTGCGGCCCCACCTGACCCCCCCAGCTCTCTGCCCTCATCCCCACTGCCCCCACTCCCCACCTCCAGCCACACTGCCCACCCCCCCACCTCCCCCACTGACCACGGGCCAAGTGTTCTTTTCCTCCTTAGCACGTACTGCAACCTAATATACTTATATACACTTTTCTTACTTGTGTTCATGGTTCCTCTCCCCTCTGGGACACGGTTGGGGGCAGGGAGCTTTGTCTGTTCAGGTCACTGTCATATCCTTGTGACACGCTGCATGCTCACAACTGCTTGTGGCTCCGTGGACAGGAAAGCCTCAGCCCACGTGGTGGGATGACTCCCTAGCGGTCACACAGAAAGTATGGTTTTCAGCGCCCTTTTTTGGCCAACTAAAGTGACACCAAACTATTGGTAGTTTGATTTTAATAGTAGTCCCTCTTCAAAGATGTGTGTTGTCTTTTATGTGAAAGCGTAAATTAAAATGTCCTAAGTCTTGGGGCGCCTGGGTGGCTCAGTCTTTAAGCGTCTGCCTTCGGCTCAGGTCATGATCCCGGGGTCCTAAGATCGAGCCCCGTGGTGGGCTCCCTGCTCCCTCTGCCCCCTCCCCTGGCTCATGCTCTCTCTCTCTTTATCTTAAATAATAAATAAAATCTTTAAAAAAAATAAATAATAAAATGTCCTAAGTCTTAATTAAAAATTTTAAATTAAAAAAAAAACAAAAAAATAGGGGCACCTGGGAGGCTAGTCAGTTAAGTGCCCAACTCTTGATTTCAGCTCAGGTCATGATCTCAGGGTCGTGAGATCAAGCCCCCTGTCGGGCTCCCCACTGAGCATAGAGCCTCTTTAAGATTCTTTCTCCCACTCCCTCTGCCCCTCCCCCCACCACAGCTCATGCTCTCTCTCATATAAATAAATAAATACACACATAGAAATAACAATAAAAGAAGCTTGGCTATCATCAAAAGGAAGCAGTTGGGTTGCTTGTTGTCTCCACAGAGTGAATGTGCTTTGGCCACAACAGGGAAGTGTCAAGTGCACCCAATAGAAGACGTGTCCAGTTTGAAACGGGAGTAACCACGGAGCAGGCTTATCTAGAGAAGCTGTGACATCTCATCAATACAGACCTTTAAGACTAGTATATTCTGGTCTGTCTAGTCACAGGCTCCCTGAGCCTTTCTGGTTGAGCAGTCTGGGATCACAAAAGAGCCACAAACATGGTGCCTCCTCAAGATGCTGTGGACTCCACAGCGAAATGGGCAGCCAGACCTCCATAAGCCGACAGGTGCACACTCCAACCGCAGACCCCGCAATCCTCACACTCCCTTTGTTAATTCACCTCTCTTCCCCTTTTGTGGACCATATTTTAAAAGTTTTCATCTTCTTGGTTTGCATTTTTCCCCTCTTGGTGCTCACGGATGGAGTTCAAGCACTTAGCCTTAAAAACTGCAGGCTCTCCTAAGGGCAGGCGGAAGACGTCTCATCAAGATGAGAAGAGAAACGCATGTCCCCCGACACTGAAGGCAAGTGGATGCTCTTCTGCATCATAAACCATCCTTGCAAACATTACTTCTGGCCAAACATCTGGTAGGAGCCTGGGATTTCAGAGAGCATTTTGAAAATAACCTTTAAGATGCCTATTAATACCAGGGCGCCTGGGTGGCTCAGATGGTTAAGTGTCTGCCTTCGGCTCAGGTCATGATCCCAGGGTCCTGGGATGGAGCACCACATCAGGCTCCTGGCTCACTGAGGAGCCTGCTTCTCCCCTTCCCTCTGCCTCTCTCCCTGCTCATGTTTTCTCTCTCTCTCTCTGTATCTCTGTGTCTCAAATGAATAAATAAAATCTTTTTTAAAAAAAGATGCCTATTAATACCGATTATCTCACTTAATAATTTGTTCCTTCGTAGTAATGCCATCAAAATGGACAGCTCCATTTTCCGAACACCTGTGAGTTTTCGTGTGTTAAGCAAGAAGAAGATGATTGTCCCTCCCCTCCCAAATGCAAGGAGATAAAACTCAGGACTTCCTTGAATTTGTATTTAAACACAAGTTTGAGAGTCTGTGTCTCACTTGAATTAACAGCACTAACAGATCGGGGTGACCAGCGCCCCAGCTCCGCCTTGCAGGTGAGTGGCACTCTGACGCACCCTGCGTCATAGGATCACCTGGTGGCGATTAGCCAGGCTAATGACTAGTGAGTACAGTCACCTGGGAGGTCTGGTCTAGCCCCCGCCTGGGCCAGGTACAATCAAATCAGAATTTCTGGAATTGGGGTACAGGCACCCGTATTGTATTAAACTATACCCAGACGGTTCTAGTGTGCGACCGGGGTCAAGAACCACTGGCAAAGGGACGCCTGGGTGGCTCAGTCGTTAACCGTCTGCCTTCGGCTCAGATCATGATCCCAGGGTCCTGGGATCGAGCCCCACATCGGGCTCCCTGCTCCGCGGAAAGCCTGCTTCTCCCTCTCCCACTCCCCCTGCTTGTGTTCCCTCTCTCTCTCTCTGTGTCTCTCTCTGTCAAATAAATAAATAAAATCTTAAAAAAAAAAAGAAAGAAACCACTGGCATGGCCAAATGAACATACATCCTGGTTATGGGGACAGTTTTCCACTTGCTTTGTCAGGGCTTTCCTGATAAATGAAGGAAGGGTCCTTTAGCAAGAAAGAAAGTATGATATTAATCCAAACTCATGCCATTTACAACTATAATTCCTATTCATGCATAATTTTCACAAACCCCAAAACCCTTTTTATTTTGGTGGTAAAAGTTTTGTTTAGTAAGGTCCTACTTTTAGGACTGATTAAAGGTTATGTGGGGAGGTTGAAGAGGCAGTTAGGTTAGGTATTCAGTCTTTGTTTGCTGACTTGGCCTAAGTAATGCCATTTTGGCCCCATGGTTTTCTTTTTAATGGTATTAATTGGCAGATCTCGGGAGACAGCCGACACGCACACTCTGATAGGGGCAGCCAGCTTATTAAAAGAAAGGCTCTTCTCAGCCTAGAAGCCCAAAGCTGGGCTCATGATTCCAAATATGTAACAACTGGAATGTCAAGGACTTAACCAATCAAGGTGATCATGATAGCCCTAAACATCTGATGAGAGGGCAGTTAGGCAAAAAAGAAAAAAATAAAAGAAAGAAATACAAAACTATCTCTATTTGAAGATGACATAATCTTGCATATTGAAAATCTTAAGAAAGCCACTAAAAAAACTCTTGGAATTAATAGATTAACAAGATCTGCAGGGTACAAGATTAATATACAAAAATTAATTGTATTTCTAAAACAACAATAAACAATGCAAAAATGATACTAAGAAAATAATTCTATTTACAATTTCACCAAAGGGAATAAATAGGAATAAATGTAACAAAATAAGCATAAAAGTTGTACTCTTAGAATTTCAACACATTGTTGAAAGAAATTAAAGGACACCTGAATACTGTAAAGAGAAAGACATCCATGTTCATGGATTGGAAGACTTGATATTGTTAAGATGGCCAACGCTCCCCAAATTAATTTACACATCCAAAGCAATCCTTGTCAGAAACTCAGCTGACTTTTTTTGTAGAAACCAACTAGTTGATCCTAAAAATTCATCTAGAATTGCAAGGGTTCCAGAATAGCCAAACAATCTTGAAAAAGAATGAAGCTGGAGGACTCACAATCCCCAATTGCAAACTTAGTACAGAGCTACAGTGATCAAGACAGCACGGTGTTGGCATGAGGGCAGATGGAGAGATCAATGAAATAGGTTTGAGAGTCTAAAAATAAGCCTTACTTTTGTGACTGGTTTTTCATCCACTGAATTTCGACAAGGATGCCAAGACAATTCAATGGGGAAAGAATAATCTTTTCAACAAGTTGCACAGCGACAAGTGGGTGTCCCCTTCCTTACACCACACACAAAAATTCATTCCAAATGGATCATAGTCCCAAATGTCAAAGCTAAAACTACATCACTCTTAGAAAAAAACACAGGAGTAAATAGTCATGACCTTGGCTTGGGGAAAGCCTTCTTACACGTAACACTAATAGCATAAGTTATAAAAGAAAAAATGAATTGGACTTTACGAAAATTAAAAACTTTTCTGCCTCTTAGGATAACATCAAGAAAGTGAAAATCCTTGGGGCTCCTGGGTGGCTCAGTTGTTAACTGTCTGCCTTCGGCTCAGGTCATGATCCCAGGGTCCTGGGATCGAGCCCCGCATTGGGCTCCCTGCTCGGCGGGAAGCCTGCTTCTGCCTCTCCCACTCCCCCTGCTTGTGTTCCCTCTCTCGCTGTGTCTCTCTCTGTTAAATAAATAAAAAATAAAATCTTAAAAAAAAAAAAGAAAGTGAAAATCCAACCCAGAGACTGGGGGTAAGTATTGGCAAATCCTATCTCTGATAAGGAATGTTCATCCAGAACATACAAAGAACTTCTACAACTCAATAGTAAAAAGACAAATATCAGAATTTAAAAATAAGCAAAAGATATCAACAGACATTTCTCCAAAGAAGACATACAAATGGCCAATAAGCGCATGAACAGATGTTCAAAAATGGCTCATTAGCCTTTGGGGAAATGTAAATTCAAACCAGGTCAAGATATCACTTCACATTCACTCAAAAAGTGTTCAAATGGACAGGAAGTGGAAGTTGCCAGTTCCTTAAGGCATGGACCCCAAACTGGCATGGCATCCCTCCCATCATATTTTATTGGTCGAAGCAGGCATGGAGCCTGCCTGGATTCAAGGGAAAGGGCCATAGACCTCGTTAGGGAGAGAGGGAAATGGGAGTTATTATTTAGTGGATACAGAGTTTCAGTTTTGCAAGATGAAAATGTTCTGGAGATTGGTTACACAGCAATGTGCATATCCTTAACACCACTCAACTGTACACTTAAAACGGGTAAGATGGCAAATTTTACGTTATGTGTATTTTACCACAAGTAAAAATATGAGTAACAAAATAAAAGAAACTTGAAAAATATACTGCCGACTTAAGGCCACCATGTCATATATAACAACAACCAGCATGGTCCCAAATGCTGCCGACAGTCCGTAATCTCTTTAAGCTCATCTCAGCTGTCTTTGGGGGCCAGGATTTTAACACCACTAACACTGCGTTGGTGGTATCATAATGTCCTTGAAATAAACATGAACACAAGACACAACAGAATGGGCCCTATGTGACTCTGAATTGGGTCCCACAAGGCGGGCGACAGAACCAAGTAAGACAGTAGCAATGGTAGAACTTCATCTGCAGTTCGGACAGCGGAATGTATAGAATTAGGCAAAACCGATCATTGGGAACGACTCTCAAATATTTTATTTACAGATGAAAAATCAGACGTCCGTATGGGAAAGATGACAACCCTTTGAAAGGCTTAAAAATTACCTGAGTAAACAGAGGCAGAAATCATGCTCCTGGATTAGAAGACTGAATACTGTAACTCCCCATTTCTCCCTCCCTTCTCCATGGGAGAAATATTAAGGAACGGGGTATAGGGTCTGGTTCCAGTAGCTCTTTTTGCACCATGCCTTATTCACAGAATCACAGCCGGGGAATGACAGTGGGGACTTGCCTCCAGGCACAGAAATTTGATCGGTGCAAACATTTTAAATAACCGTCTTAAAAGATTGGGTAAAACTTAAAATATTCTCCCCACTCAGCAAAAGCCTTCCTCCACCTCTCAAACTGTTGGCTCTTGATCTCCTGAACAGAGATGGTTGGAGCCCAACATCCAAGGTCATCCAAGGTCAGCTGAGGCCCTTTGGACTCTCCTTCCCATGCTCATGACCTTAGCTGGGGAGCAGCCTGTGTGTTACATGCATATCCCACTAACTAATGGAACTGATAAGGAGATTTTCACTCCAAGTTACATCAAGAATGTGGCTTATAGTTGAAAGTAAATGTGGAAATGTTAATGCTAAATCAAAATGACATGCTTGAGCATCACTGACATTTTTATGCTGCTAAGACAGTTGAGTGATCACATTGACCAGTGACCAGTTTGTGGATGCCATAAACATAAATGACAAGGAAGTGGGCTAGTTGGCCTTCCAAAGGTCAGGACAAAACCAAAGCCAGTGAGCAGCTTTGGGCCAGATACTGAAACCAAAGTCCAACTTGCGTGCACCTCTGACCTTTTGACCTGGAAATCCCATTTGGAAGCTTCTGTTCTAACTGTAGGTGACAAATGTTGATTCTGTCTGGCATCCATCCTTGTGGGGACAGCACCCCTTCCCTTGGTGAATTTTTCCTCTTCCTTTTCAACCGTGTGGTTCTGTGAAATCTGCCAATCACAGTGACCAGCCCCTAGACACAGTGGTTGGTCCAAAGTGGGTGTCCACACACAGCCCAGGCCAGGGAATCAGAGCCCTTTCCAGGGATTGTTCCATACTGGGGTGAAGATCAAGTATTTTCTTTCCTCTGGAGTTTATGATGTGGGATGACTTCCACCCAGAGCTACATCACGGCATATCCCTGACTCATGCAGGAAGATTATATAACATAGGAGGACATGAGACGAAACCCAGAGAGAAATGGACCGAACAGAGGGAGCTTGCCTTGTTTGAGCCTTTGGGACCATCTTATGTCCCTGGGGCAGCTCTTTTTCTGTCCACTATATAAGCAAACGCTTTCCTCTTTTTTATTTTTATTTTTTTGCTTCAGCTACTTTGAGTTGAGCTTCTGTCACTTGCCACAGAGGTTCTCATTAATATCCTAAGGACATTATCAGAGATGCATACGAAGAATGTTCATGGTCACGATATGCATAATCTTAAAGAAAAGACCTCACAAGGGTAATGGTTCAACTAAGTATGGTTTATCTGTTGATAGAATGTTATGTCATCCTTAAAAATTGTTTTTTAAAAAATATTCAATGATATGGAAATGCTTATGCTGTGAAATAAAAAGAAGGTGTAAAACTAAAATAAATACTATGATTCTAACTTACACGTATGGATGCACACACAAACAGACACATCTGTGAAAGTGGAATATTTCTGGTGATTGGCGTTATATTTTCATGCTTTCGTGTCTTGTCACAATATTTTGTTATTTTTTCCAGTTTTACAGAGCAAGAATTGACATACATCACTCTGTAAGTTTAAGCGTCCGGCATGATGGTTTGATTCACATGTACCGTGGAACAGTGATCACAACAGGTCCAGCTAACATCCATCACCTCAGGTAGATACAAAACCACAAAAAAATGTTTTCCCTGTGATAAGAACTCTTAGGACCTACTCTCTTCACAACTTCCCTACATTCGACACCACGGTGTCAGCTGCAGTCACTGTGCTGTACTGGACATCGCGGTGCTCATTGATCTTGTACCTGGAAGTTTGTGCATTCTGCCCCCGCTTCCTCCCCATCCCCTGCCCCCCCCCCAGTAACCTTGCTTCTGATCTCTTTCCCTATGACTTTGATGTTTTGCTTTTTTTTCTTTTTAGATACCACATATAAGTAAGATCAAGCAGTATTTGTCTTTTGTCATAATTTTTATTTATTTTTTGAAGATTTTATTTATTTATTTGTCAGAGAGAGAGAACACAAGCAGGGGGAGTGGCAGGCAAAGGGAGAAGCAGGCTCCCTGCGGAGCAAGTAGCCCAATGCGGGACTCGATCCCAGGACCCTGGGATCATTTCGTCATGATTTTTAAATGTTAGTATATGTTTTCTTTACAACGAATTTAAAAATAAACAGGTTGTTTTTTCAAGACAGCAATAAATGCTTACAGTTCATCTTCACGTTCGCCAGCATGTATGTTATCTTTGAACCCTTTTAAAAGGAGGTGTATGTGACTTCGCATCATCGGAGTCAGTTAGGTAGAAACCATAGCTACTTCTATGATCCGTGCAATTTCTAAGGCATTACTGATTCACTAATAATCCGTCCAAGTGGGGAAAACATGGCGAACCTTATACCATTTGCCCGTGGTATATCCACACCAAGAGATGGCAGCTGAGGAAGCAAGTCTGAAGCTAGGGGTCTTGTGTCTTTTGATGGCCAGTTACAAAGTCGGATTTCATCTGGAAGTAGCAACGGCCAGAACCCTTGAGGGCATGACAGCCTTAGAGACAAACTGTGACGATCTTCCCCTCCACCCTCCACACAAATGAGCAAGACGTGATGACTCGTCCTCAGTGGCCTCCTCTGACGTGCACTGTCCCTGTCTGCTCCCGGCCATTCCCACATCCGGCCCCTTCCCCTGAAGGGCCTTCCCTTTTCCCTGTCCTCCGAGCCCACTGCCCTCAGGAGCTTTCCCTACATCCTGCCCACACAGCTCCTCCCTCCCATGACAGCGACCTCCGACCGCCTGTGGGGGACACCATGATGTCCCCTTGAAGTTCAACTCTTTGTCCCAGCTGCTCGAGTGCTGCGGGGCTCTGCCACAAAGAGCCTCCTAGTCCAAGGTGAAGCCTTCCCAAGGGAAGGGATGCTGTCCCCTCAAGGATGGATGCCAGACAGAATCAACATTTGTCACCTACAGTTAGAACAGAAGCTTCCAAATGGGATTTCCAGGTCAAAAGGTCAGAGGTGCACGCAAGTTGGGCTTTGGTTTCAGTATCTGGCCCAAAGCTGCTCACTGGCTTTGGTTTTGTCCTGACCTTTGGAAGGCCAACTAGCCCACTTCCTTGTCATTTATGTTTATGGCATCCACAAACTGGTCACTGGTCAATGTGATCACTCATCTGTCTTAGCAGCATAAAATGTCAGTGATACTCAAGCATGTCATTCTGATTTAGTATTAACATTTCTACGTCCACTTTCAAAAATTCGCTCCTTTTCTGGGGTCACCCACATTCACTGCTGATACATGGCGGAGTACAATGATCTAGCTATCTCGGCCTGAATCAAGACATCTCTGAAGGTGGTGGCCCTTCTAGTTCCAGAATCCCCCCAGGGTTGGCCAGGGCTGTCATTGAGCCTGCATCCCAGTTTGACGTCTTCCTCTGCCAGTCCTGCTTCTGACCCCTCCCTTCCACAGATGCCGATCCCAAGGGCAATCCTTAATGAATACTCTGCACATCAAAGGCTGACTCAGAGTCGGCTTTCTGTGGAATATAACCTGCAACGTAGCCCTTGTGATCCAAAGTCATTTTGGTCCTGGACCCTAAATTGCCTTGTGTACTTTGTTTTCACAAGGGTATGCTTATCTCTGCAGGTAGACTGGAAGCTTCTTGAGAGCAGAAGCTGCTGTTCCATTTCTTTAGCGTCCATACCCCACTTCCCCCACCCTCCGTCCCAACACTCTGCTCTGAATTACGCTCAAGGATTTAGTATTACAAAAGCAAACATGCAAAGGGCCTTAAAAATTTTGTATCTACATTATTTGAAAATCACAGTGGGGAAAATAAGGACACTTGTCTCAAATGCTCAGGCTGATATAATGAAATACCACACAGACTGGGTGGCTTAAACAATAGAAATTTATTTCTTACAGGCTGAGAAGTCGAAGAGCGAGGTGCCACCTGATCCAGGTCCTGGTGGGAGAAAGAGAGAGGGATCTTGGGGCTCTTCCTCTTTTTACAAGGACATTAGTTTCATCATAAGAGTCCCATCCTCACGACCTAATCTAAAAATTACCTCCCAAAGGTGCCATCACTGGGGATTAGGGCTTCGACATATGAATTATGGGGGGAGACACAAACAGTTCACAACAACCCTTTTTCTGAAAAGAATTATGTATCGCGGTGAAGGTCAAGCGTCTGCCTTCCTGTTACGTGTAAAGCCAAATGCAAAGTGGAAAAAAAATATCGCCTCTTATCATGGTTCCTGTTTCACTGGTCTTCTTGTACAGCATCAGTCTCTTCACCCTTTAACCCCCATTACGCCCTTTGGGCTGTTTTAAGTTGCATGATGTATTTATTTAAAATTCGCTGAAATAGCAATCCTTGGAATTCACCAACGTAAGAAACACGCGTAGATGTGCTATGGCGACACCTGGTGGTAAGATTTGCAATAACATCATGAGCCTCCTACAATGGCGGATTCCTGGTTTAGCCCTGAAGAAAATTAAATAAAAAGGAAAATTTAAGAACCACTTCATAGAGTTAGCCACAAGGAGAAGAGGTGTGTGTGTGCACATGCACACATGTGTATACCTTCTTGTGTTTGGAGGATAGAAACGACCCACGACACCACCAACAAAACTGAGAGCAGAATCAAGAATGTGTCGTTCACCCAGCTCCTTAGCTCTTCTGACCTCCTACAAGACACTCGGCCACTTTGTGCCTCACTTTCTCATCTAGAAGATAGGAAAAATTAATAATCCCTACTGAATTCTCTGAACAGTGTAAGTGAAAAGTGTTTTGTGAAGTGTATGAACATTATGCTATACGTATGTGTATGTATACATATAGAGTTAAGAATAAACAACAGTTGGGGCGCCTGGGTGGCTCAGTTGGTTAAGCGTCTGCCTTCAGCTCAGGTCATGATCTCAGGGTCCTGGGATGGAGCCCCGCATTGGGCTTCCTGCTCAGCGGGGGAGAGTCTGCTTCTCCCTCTCCCTCTGTGTGCTCTCTCTGTCTCTCTCAAGTAAATAAATAAAATCTTAAAAAAAAAAAAAGAATAAATGAGAGTTAAAAGAGAGTGAGTATAATTTGTAACAGCAGGACAAGAACAAGGTGAGGGAGCATTCAAAAAAGGGTTTTTTTAAAACTGTTTTTGAGTGACCATATTTTGTTAAGATTTTATTTATTTATTTGATGGGGGGGAGAGAGAAAGAGAGCATGAGGCGGAGCGGGCAGAGGGAGAAGCAGACTCACCGATGAGCAGGGAGCCTGACACAGGACTTGATCCCAGGACTCTGGGATCATAACCTGAGCTGAAGGCAGATGTTTAATGGACTGGTGCCCCTGGTTTTGAGTAACCATATTGGCAGTGGTGATATTACTCTTATTGTTTTAAGACTGTTGTGTGAGTATTAAGGGTAAAGCAAATGGGTAAGTATGGGATATTCTATTATCCATTTATGTTTTTGAGAATCATCTACTCAATTTTGAAAGAAAGGCTATACAGCTGTGAGATAGAAAAGGTTAAGCAAAAGCCTTGTAGTCCTGAATTTGAAGCATCAGTATGAACACAAGGGGTATTTATGTTTATTGTATTATATTATTATATATAACCTCCCCTGAAAAGGCTCAGAAAGGAAACAGTAACCAACACAGTAGCAATGAGCATCTTTAGTACTGATTATTATTTTGAAATGCCATTTCCCACTAACAGAAAACAAGGCTTCTTGAAGAAATGGCTGATTCCTGGTTTGGGGCAGGAAACATATACATTGGCCCCATCATATCACCTAATCATATCAGACTGCAACAAAACTATGGTAGACCACTAGATGTTGTCAAAAGGATTCAGGAGCCAATTGTAAGAAACATCCACTTGCCAAAGATGGGGCAATTTCTGCTTCACTAATTAAAGGCACTGAAATTGTTTAAATGCATAGGTTCATAGTTATATATTTTTTAAAAACTTGGGGCACTTGGCTGGTTCAGTCAATAGAGTATGTGACTCTTGATCTCGGGGTTGTGAGTTCAAGCACCACAGCATAGAGCTTACTTTAAAAAACAAGGAAACAAAAACCTTAAATCATCACATTTGGAGGATGCTAGGGAACCAATATTTTCTTTTGAAAAACTGGTACATAATCAGAAAGAACGAAGCCTTCCCTACATGAATCGTACCTTCCCCAGTGGTACAATTGGTACCATCTACCAAATGGTAGATGAAGGGTAGCATTTCTTTATGAAAATATTACAACTAATAAATGAAAAAGAAGTGATGGAAATGGAATATTACCACTCTGCACTCCCAGGGAATTAATGGATTTAGGCATTAAGCATCAATGGTTGCTAACATAACAAAAGGGAATCAGCCAGTCTTGTGCCTCCTGATTCAAGATCACGTCACCATCGACGGTTTTGCCAAAGGGATGAACCTAAGTCTCCACCAAGCCTCAGCTTGATCCAGCTGCCAAGTGGTAGGAAATCCAGAACATGCTGAACTACACCCAGAGTATGTCATCGGCAACATCCAGACCTTAGGGCATTTCACCAGCCAAAGGACTGGGGTTTTTTTCAGCAGATAAACCGTAAGGCTGAGAAAGGGACCAAGGGGAAACCTGAAGATTTAGAGACTTAAAATCGTATCAAAAATTTTAAATGGACAACTGTAAAGTCCCAGGGTAGTCACCTGGGTGAAAGGAGGACAAGGTAACACAAGCACGTTATTATCTTACTGGTTACTTGGGGGAAAATGGTATGATCAGGACGGGGCACATGGAGGGTCTTCTCAGTTTTCTTGACCCGGGTAGTAGTTGCAAGGGTGTTATAATGATTCATGAATATATGCCTTATAATTAAATATCAATACACTAGGATGTCACTCTTAAATTCAATGTTAATTTAACAACTCAATTTTGAATATTAAGTATTAAATTAAAAACTAACATACACCTTACGATTGATTAAGCGACATGTTTGTTTTGTGTGACTTTCTGCATCTGTGTTTTGTTTTCCAACAAAAAGCCCTAAAATCACATAAGGAAATTGGGTGGCAGAAGTCTGTGGCCTCTCCGGTGACACAAGCACACACAGGGTTCTGTACATAGTTGATAAGGTAGTGACAATTACTGGCCTTGGCCACTAGGGTGCGCTGTCTGTGCTTGCACTGGGAAAGAGGGATTTTTGTTTTGTTTTGTTTTTTGTTTTGTTTTTTTTCAAGGTTTCTGTAATGCCACGTGAGGATTGGGATAAAGCAAGCCATTATTCATTGTCCTTTGATCACCATCTACGTAAGTGAGTGTCAGTACCGGCAAATTTCATTTGGAAAGTTAGATCCACCATGTAAATACAGTGTAGATACTGAAAATACTGTAGCTGTCTCCTCCCTTAGAGTAAGTTTTAATTTCTTTAATAAATCATTATAATAAACCCTCATGAGCCATCATAACAAAACATTAGAACCTACCATATGGGGCAGGAAAGGTGAATGGTTTTCAGCGCCGTATTGAATAAGAGATGAAAAGACACTGGTGGCGGGGTCAGAAACTTTTTTTTTTTAAGATTTTATTTATTTATTTGAGACAGAGAGAGACAGAGGGAGCATGAGCAGGGGGAGGGGAGGAGCAGAGGGAGAGGGAGAAGCAGACTCCCCACTAAGCAGGGCCCTGATGTGGGGCTCAATCCCAGGATAGTGGGATCATGACCTGAGTCAAAGGCAGACGCTTAACCCACTGAGCCACCCAGGCACCCCTGGATCAGAAACTCTTGAGGGAATACTCAGATGCTCCATCAAACATGTCACCCGGCTCTGGGAGGACAGTGAATAACACAGCAGCCTTTGAGGGCCAATGAGGAATGAGAGATGGTCTTTGAAGGGCCAAGGCTTTAGAGCAAAGATGGGGCCAGTGGGACCGCTAATCAAGAACCGTCCTTCCTGTTGCACAGTGTGGGAAGGATAGCTGTTCGTTGAATTCTATTGCTCTGAGCTCAGGCTAGGTTTGACGGGCCTGCATCTGAGGTGAGAAAGAGCGGCTCCCTTGTAGTAGCCGCTTATCTTTTCTCAAGCGGGGTGAATATAGCCTCTTTCTCTCAATAAATCGTGCGCCTCAGGTGCTTTGTATCGCTAAGGAAATAGAAAGCTTATGAATTGTTCATAGGCCAAGAAAAAAAGATGCTTTGGGTTTTACAGTTTTTCTACAAGCCTGCAATAGATAATACAACAGTGAATCTTGGCCTTTAAGAACCTAATTGTTACCCTGTCATTTTGCCATACGTCTCCAGCCATAGGTGTGATATAGGGTACATGGGCATGTATGTGTATACACTTGTTAGAATGCATTAGAAAACTCATTCTGGTTAGTTTTTTATTTTTAAGATTTATTTACTTATTTGAGAAAGAGAGAGCACGTGCAGAAGGGGCAGAGGGAAAGGGAGAGAGAATCTCAAGCAGACTCTGCATTGAGCGTGGAGCCTGACATGGGGCTTGATCCCCTCACCCTGAGATCAGGACCTGAGCCAAAACCAAGAGTTGGCCACTTAGCTGACTGCACCACCCAAGCGCCCTCATTCTGGTGAGTTTTTGAGATTTGACAGCTTAGTTCATCAGAGACACATCGTTCCTGCCGTGAGGACACTACCTTGGGGGTGGAGAGGTGGGATGCTGACTGATAGAGGGGAAAGGAAAGAGGAGGGGACGGGCTGCAAGACCATGTTTGGAGGATCACTGCTGAAGAATCCTTGCTCCACGGACACCAAGGCTTGTCCCTACTCCCTGGTGCCGTTTAGGGACGCCATGCCTCAACCCAGAGCCAAAATCCAGCCTCTCTCACTTGAGGACATTCCCAGGAGCCTCAGGCATACACTGTGTTCTGGGCTTGCCCCTGCTTTGGGTACCCACGGTGTCCCAACCTTTCGGCTTCCTCCTGGCCTTCCTGGCTCATGCCCTGGATGCCCCCTCCTGCACCCGGAATGCCTCCTCGGGAGCCCCTCCTTTGATGCACTTGCGTGGTTAAGAAACACAGAGAACCGAGTTAGAGTCCCAGCTGAGCCACTTCTGTGTGACCCTGGGCAAATCATCTAACCTCTCCAAGGCTCGGTTTTCCTTTTCCATTAAATAAAGAAGGTAAGGACAATAATATTGATGTCACATTGATTTGTTTTTAGAAAGCAAACATTCTCCTGGAACCAACACCCAAATCAAGAAATAGAGCGGCCGACGCCCAGCACTGCCATCTCCTCCCATTCACCGACCTGGCACCTGACCTGTAGACCATAGATTTATTTTGTCTGCTTTTGAACTTTACACAGACGGTCACCTACAGTGTATACGCTTTTATGTCTGGCTTTTTCTGCTCAACCTTCTATTTCTGAGATTCACCCATGTTGTATTCTTTCCTTCTCATTCTACTGCCGATGAGCACTTGGGCTGGTTCCAGTTTGGGCCATTACCAAGAAAGCTGCTAGAACATGCCAGATGTAGTCTTAAGCCATAGAAAATAAATACACTAACCTTCTCCTGAAGTGGGGCAGAACAAATTCTAGACTGAAGTATCACACACGTTAATGGGGTTATTACTGACCAGGTAACTTGGCAGAATAGAAAAAAAATACAGGGTTTTAGACAAGACACACTCGTGATTAAATTCTGGACTTTTCACTTCCTAACAGTGTGACTTTGGACAGTTACTCGACCTCTCTGAGAATCAGTTTCTTCATCTTAAAAGTAGTAATAAAAATATCTCCATCAGGGCGCCTGGGTGGCTCAGTTGGTTAAGCGTCTGCCTTCAGCTCAGGTCATGATCTTAGGGTCCTGGGATCGGCCCCGCCTTAGGCTTCCTGCTCAGTGGGGAGTCTGCTTCTCCCTCTCCCTGCTGCTCCCCCTGCTTGTGCTTTCTCCCTCCCTCTGATAAATAAATAAATAAAATCTTTAAAATAAAAAAAAAATACAGGATCCAACTTGATGAGGCCAAAAATGGGACAATTTGAATGCCAAAAAGACTAATGATTCAGTGGATTACAAACAGCAAAATTATAAAAATCCAAGCATTCGTGACAGTGATCATCCTCCCCCCACCCGACTCCCACCACCACCAGAAAAAGCCTGCATTGCTTGCCTTTGAGGTTATTAAAGTACCAACACACTTTCCTGAAAGTTGGTAAATGAAGGAAGAGTCAAGCACTTATCCTGCCTTCCTATTCAGCTTGTATTTCAAGGTAACCAAACAGTTGATGAAAGGAAGGTCTTCTTTGAGAAGAAGTCCAGTTAATAAATCCAGAAGCAATGATAGCCACTAATTAAATAATGGGTCTAGGCCACAATCATCAGTAGTTACTAAAACCATCAGCTGAAGGGAACTTTAATTTTTTTTTAAAGATTTTTATTTATTTGACAGAGAGAGACACAGCTAGAGAGGGAACACAAGCGGGGGGGTGGGAGAGGGAGAAGCAGGTTTCCCACGGAGCAGGGAGCCCAATGCGGGGCTCAATCCCAGGACTCTGGGATCATGACCTGAGCCGAAGGCAGACACTTAATGACTGAGCCACCCAGGCTCCCCTTATAGGTACATTTTAGACCTGAAATTTCTTGCTGTCTTTCTTTTTTTTTAAGATTTTTTTTATTTGACAGAGAGAGACACAGCGAGAGAGGGAACACAAGCAGAGGGAGAGGGAGGAGCCGGCTTCCTGCGGAGCAGAGAGCCCAATGCGGGGCTTGATCCCAGGACCCTGGGATCGTGACCCGAGCCAAAGGCAGACGTTTAACGACTGAGCCACCCAGGTGCCCAATTTTTTTTTTTAAGAGAGAGCTGCGGGGAGAGGCAGAGGGAGAGAGAGACTCTTGAGCAGGCTCCACACCCAGTGCAGAGCCCAGTGCGGGGCTCCATCCCATGATGGTCAGTCTAACTCTTAATGGGACTTTAAATATTCAGGTGATAGATACAGAAATCAAAAAAGCTATGGGACATATTAATTTCATCCAAGAGGGAGGCAGAATGGGTCCACAGAGTAAGCTTAACAATTAAAATTTCTTTTAATTATTAAAATTACTAAATTAAATTTACTAAAAGTATTATTAAATATTATACTTACCTACTAAATCCAGCTTTTTCTTTTCTAAGAAAGAAAGAATCTTTCTTTTGAGAGAGAGAGCTTGCACGTGTGAGTGGTGGGGGGGTGGGGAGGGGCAGAGGGAGAGGGGGAGAGAGAATCTTAAGCAGGCTTCACACCCAGTGCAGAGCCCACCTCGGGGCTTGATCTTATGACCCTGAGATCATGACCTGAACCGAAATCAAGAGTTGGAAACTTAACCGACTGGGCCACCCAGGTGCCCCCTAAATCCAGCTTTTTCAGTAAACCACAGAAAATACTTGCAAAACCTTGGCAATAACTAGAGAGCTGGGAATCCACACTGGCTGAGACTAGAGAGCCAGGAGCCAGGAGGTGAGGGACTCCTGAACCTTGTCAAGGATTTTGGTCTTTATCTTAAAAACAATGAGAGTCACTGAAAGGCTGTGGATGGTGGATTACAAGGTAGGATTTTAAATGTCATGGCTGCACATGGGGTGGTGTGGGGCTGGGGCTAGAGTAGTAGCGGGAAAACCAGTTAGGAAACTACAGGAATCTGGGAATCCAGCCAGAATATGATAGTAACTCTGCTGGCAATCAGGAAGGTGGGGGAAGAAGCAAGTAGATATTAGATTTATGGGATGATGGGCTACAGGGTATGGGTGGGAGGAAATAAGGGGGAGAGGGAAAAGAGGGTTCCTGGGTTTCTGGACTGAGCACCTGCGTGGGTGTGGTGCCTCTTAATGAGGGAGATCACCACAGAGAGGAGGGAAAGATGATGAGCTTAGTTCCAAAAGCCGTGATGCTGAAGTCCAAGGGAGAGATCGGGGGGAGTTGTCAGGCAGGGAGCTGGAGACAGCCTGAAACTCAGAGGAAAGGAGGGTCTGCCCTGGGGAGCACATGCTGAGTGCAGCCTGGTGAGTGCCCAGCTTGCTGGGCAGTGTGTGACGTGGCATCAGCACCAGGGAGAAGACCCAAGGAAAGCAAGGGGATGGGGTTGGGGGGGAAGGCCAACAAAGAAAATCTCAAAGTGGAGGCCAGAGAGCAACCAAGAAGAGTAAGAAAGAATAGTGTCATCAAGGTTTAGGGAGGACAAAACACCCAGTAATTGCACTACTAGGTATTTACCCAAAGGATACAAACATACTGATTCAAAGGGGCACATGCACCGCAAGGTTTATAGCAGCAATGTCCACAACAGCCAAACTATGGAAGCAGCCCGTGTCTACAGACTGCTGAATGGATAAAGAGATGTGGTATATATAGACAATGGAATATTTCTCAGCCATAAAAAAATGAAATCTTGCCATTTGCAACAACGTGAATGGAACTAAGAGGGTATTATGTTAAGTGAAATAAGTCAGTCAGAGAAAGACAAATATCATATGATTTCATTCATATGTGGAATTTAAGAAACAAAACAGATGAACACAGGGGAAAGGAAAAAAAAGAGAGGAAAGCAAACCATAAGACCCTTAACTATAGAGAACAAATTGAGGGTTGATGGAGGGAGGTGGGTGGGGGATGGGCTAGATGGGCGATGGGGATTAAGGAGGGCACTTGTGACAAGCTCTGGGTGTTATATGAGAGTGATGAATCACTAAATTCTACTCCTGAAATCAATATTACACTATATGTTAATGGACTAGAATTTAAATAAAAATTTGAAGAAAAAAAAGTTAGGGAGGACACTCAATGGATTTTAATAGCAGCATCTGGGGACAGATGGCAGCTACACCCGAGGCGAGCACAGCACAATGTACAGACTTGCCGAATCACTATGTTGTACACCTGAAATTAATGTAATTGTGTGTCAACTATACCTCAGTAAAAAAAAAAGTTTATGGAGCAATAAACCACAATGTTAGATGTCGTTGGATGGTCAAGGTGAAGACGTGAAAATGGTCTTTGAGAGTTTTTTATTTTTGAAATATATACTGAATATTTGGGGACAGATGATACGCTATCTGGTATTTCCTTCAACATAATCCTGGGGTGGGGTGGGAGGCAGTGGGGACCTGAGCATGAGCTGCTAATTGTGGGAGCTGGGTGCTGAGCGCATGGAGATTCACTGCACTGTTCTCTCTACTTGGGCATGTGTTTGAAACTTCCCATCACAAAGTTTTTATGTTCCTATAATAAAAAGGAGCCTCTGGGGCACCTGGGTGGCACAGTTAAGCATCCAGCTCTTGGTTTCGGCTCAGGTCATGATCTCAGGGTCATGAGATTGAGCCCCACATCAAGTGTGTTTGAGAGTCTCTCTCCCTCTGCCCCTCCTGCTCGTGCTCTCTCTCTCTCTCAAATAAATAAATAAATCTGTAAAATAAATAAATACATCTTTAAAATTAATTAATTTAATTAAAAAGAGCTTCTGGATTTATCATCATGGAGATCATGAATAAGCTCTGCATAAATAGTTTCCATGAGGGCAGAAGCCAGAGCTTGATGTGGGGCTCAATCTCCCCATCCAGCTGAAAGCCAGACTGAGTGGACGAAGCAATAACTGAAGTTTCGGCCATAAAGCTGCTCAGTGTGAACAACAGACAACTTGAAAGAATCTTGCTGCCTGGCAGAGGAGACCAGGAGTAGGCAAGAGAAGGATGTGGGGCTGCAAGAGGATTTTTCTTTTTCAGAGGAGGTAGATAGGAGCTTGCTTAGATCCTGATAGGGCTGAGCCAGTGGATAAGGAGAAGTTGGATGAGGAAGGAGCCTGAGAAGGTAGGGGATGGAATGAAGCTTCCCGACAAAAAAACAGGGCTTAGATGAAGAGAGAACAGCTCTCCCCAGGTACAGAGGAAAAGGAGAGGTGGGTGAGGGCGCAGGAGGTGTGTGGCCCCCTTCAGCTGGCCAGGGAGGGCACCCACAGGGGGGACGAGTGAGGTGAAGGGGTCCAAGGCTTCACCACAGGGAAGAATGTTTGAAGAGGAGAGAACTTCCTAGGAGAACGTCGTAGAGTCATGTGGATGGTCCAAAAGACACTGGGTAGCGTGAAAACTTCTATGGGGTTTCTTAGCAGCACCAGGCAGCCTGGTTCTGAGCTCACAAAGGAAGGATGCTCAGATTTGCCCAGTTGTTGGAGGTTGGCCAAGGACATGAGTAGAAGAACGACTGAACACCAGAGTTTTTATCTATTGTTGCAGAACAAATTACCCCCAAACTCAGCAGCTTCAAACCCCAAATATTTACCATCTCACATGGCCTGTGAGGGGCAGGAATCCAGGAGGGGTTCTGGCTGCAGGTCCCTCTTGAGGGTTATAGTCATCTTCAGGATGAGGGCCTGGGTGGACAGATTTCAGTTGGCTGGTGACCCAGCCAGAGGTTACCATTTCTCTCCACTGGGCTTCTCCAGAGGCCTGCCTGTAACGTGGTAACTTGCTTCCCCTGCATGAACGGGGTGTGTGTGTTGGAGGGGGACAGACAGACACACAGACACACACACACACACAGAGCGCCCCAGCCTGACAGTGGCATTTCATGGCACTCACCATCAGGTCAAATCATTTCACTTGCTTTTACTCGCCTCCCTTCACAGCAAGTAAGCTTCCCAAGAGAAGGATGGATCCGTCTCACTCACTGCTGCATGCTCTCGACCTAGAGGAGGGCCAGGCACATAGCAGATGATCGAAAAACATCTGCAAGCCAATGAATGA
This sequence comes from Halichoerus grypus, assembly GCF_964656455.1. Taxonomy (NCBI): domain Eukaryota; kingdom Metazoa; phylum Chordata; class Mammalia; order Carnivora; family Phocidae; genus Halichoerus; species Halichoerus grypus. The sequence continues at coordinate 92,877,878 of NC_135718.1, read as the reverse complement.
GTGAAACCCACCAGAGAAAGTTTTAGTTTCCGCTTTAGTGACAAGCTCTTTTTTTTTTTTTTTTTTGAGGGTGGGATGGCGCGTCCAAGGGCTGATGTGTTAGTTTGCACAGAAGGTCACTGGCTCCTGAATTGTGTGCTGTCTTGTTAGCCCTCTTCTTTGGTCTTTCTTCTAACAGCGTAGTCAGTTTATATTGCTGCCAGCGAAACAGTTCTCAGACTTATGACTTCACATCTGTGACTTTGAAAAATCACCCCCAAATACAAACACAAAAATCCTACTCTAAATGCAAAAGATAGGGGCGCCTGGGTGGCACAGTTGGTTAAGCATCTGACTCTTGGTTTCAGCTTGGGTCATGATCTCGGGGTCGTGGGGTCAAGCCCTGCATCAGGCTCCATGCTCAGCTCAGTGTCTGCTTGTCCCTCTCCCTCCGCTCCTCCCCCCACTCGTGCTCTCTCTGTCTCTCTAAAATAAAAAATAAATAAAATCTTTAAATGCAAAAGATAAGTTCACCAAAGGGTCACTCTAAAGAAAATGTCCACTTAAAATCCTCTCTTTCAATTCACTTTCAATTTAAAATCAGAAATGAGTCTTGACCCTCCCCCCACCAAAAGTTGGTCCCTGGAAGAATAAAAGCATACTTAATGATTCCAACAAACTTTTGAAAACCATGTATCTTAAGGGAAAACTCCCTTTTGAAATACTAGCATTCAAAATGCTAACCTGGTGAAAAAAATCGTAATATCTTACATGGATTATGTATTATATACATAAGTGTATGCCACCCAGCCCCTAGCATTGTTTGAGATGGCAGGTGGTGAGGGCCACTGAGGTGGGGGCTGTGGTGAAGGCTCACAGACCCAGCTCTGCTCTCTCTAGCTGTGTGATCCTGAGCCAGTCACTTGACCTCTCTGGGCTTCAATCTCCTCCCCCGTAAAATGAAGTATTAATGCCTCCCTCACGGGCCTGTGAAGGTTCAGTGAAAAGACCTTGGAATACCTAAGAATTGTGAGCTAGCTAATATTGGCTATTTATTGTCTTTCTTCTTTCAGATTAGAAAACAGAGCCAGAAAAGGTCAGAGATTTGCTTAAGATCACACAGCCAGTAGGCATCTGAGTTTTGACTCATCCTCAGAATTTCTGACTCCAAATTGAGTGCTCTTTCCACCGAACTACAACTATCTCCTATATTAACAATGAGAATGTACGGCTGCGCTCAGAAAAGGTCAGAAATAAGGTTAATAAAATTAGACCATGCAGTCAGAAACTGACAGCAAGAACACTGTTTTTACCGGCACCTGGGTGGCTCAGTCGGTTAAGTGTCTGATTCTTGGTTCTGGCTCAGGTCATGATCTCAGGGTCATGAAATCGAGCCCCAAGTCCAGCTCCCCCACTGGGCCTGGAGCTTGCTTAGGATTCTCCCTCTGTCTCTCCCACCTCCCACCCCTTCCCCAGCTCTCTCTAAAAAAAAAAAAAAAAAAAAAAAGAAGAAAAAGAAAAAAGAATTCCCTGAGTTAAAAAAAAAAAAAAAAAACAATACTGTTTCTACGTTCTCACAGTGTCCCCATTCTAGACAGATCAGTCACTAAAGCACAGAGATTTGACTAAGGTTTACCAGCAACAAAGTACTGTAAATACTTTTAAGTTACAGCTAAGCAATTCTCTTTGGGGTTGGGGTTTATTTGTTCCTTCGTTTTTAACACCACTCCCTCTTACCAGCCTCTGTGCCCAGATGCAACTCTACAGTGTGTTACAAAAATACAGTCGATTCTCATTATTCACCATAGTTATGTTCAGGAAAGTCACTGCCCACAGTTGGCGAATTCCTAGGGGAAATACGGGTTTAGGTTCCTGTGAGCCTCTGGCGGTGACATTTTTGTCAACCAATCAATACATAACCGTATTTTATGGGTGTTTCTGTTTAAAGACACCTTACTTAATGCACATCGTTGATTCATTAACATTGAACTCATGGGCAACAGCCCCGTAACTCACGCCTGAGCAAAGCGTATCTAACACGTTTTCCCTCCGCAAGGCACCTCCGGGCCTTCTTGCGCTCGGGGATGCCGGACTACCGCGCACTGCACTCGGGGGCCACTTCAAACAGCATAATCACTCACGGAAAGCAGAGCAATGCAAAAAAGCGTGGCATTCGAGAGACCACGAAAGGGTCGCTTACAGTATCCGAGCTAATGGAAGAAAGCAGAGCGCCATCTTGTTCCACCTTGGTTGGGAGCGTGCACGTTGGGCAACTCAGAATTTTCACCACTCTGGGTGTCTGTGAATGACACAGGACCTTATTTGAGGATTACAAATAAAAGTTAGTGAGGAGATGAATTCACAAATACGGAATCTGCGAAGAACTGTAGGAAGGACTGTACATACTTGGAACAGAGAGGCAGGTGGAAGAGGCCATGAGCCTTTAGATGGGTTCTCCTGGTAAGGAGGTGAGTGGACAAGTATCCAAGTCAATATCCTGGCTGCGCAGGGAAAAGTCTGGATTCAGTTTCCTCCCGGCACTAACATTCAGTGATGCATTTAATAACCCTCACATGATCATGCAATAGACAGCTTTATGTAGGGGCGTCTGGGTGGTTCAGTCCAGTTAAGCATCAGACTCTTGATTTTGGCTCAGGTCATGGTTTCAGGGTTGTGCGATCGAGCCCCACATCAGCCTCCGTGCTCAGTGGGGAGTCTGCTTGAGATTCTCTCTCTCTCCCTCTCCCTCTGCCCCGCCCCCTGCTCTTTCTGTCTCTCTTTAAAAAAAAAAAATAGACAACTTTATGTAGAATGTAAGGCTACATGGATTGTGGAACCAACTTTGCGACTCTGGGCAAACAGCTCACCTCTCTGAACATCAGATTTCTTCTGTACAAAATGATGACATTTGTCTCATAGAGTTGCTGGGGTAAAAGACCACACGGAATAATAAATGAAATCATAATATATACGAAGTACCTAGAGCATGGTGAGCACTAAAATGTTAATTCTTTCCTGAGAATGTATAAATCCTGCTTATTAATACAAACTTGTTCAACTATATGCTGGGAAAGGGGGCTATTTAATAACTTCATAAGGTCCAAGAACAATCAATGACCAATATGTTTTATCAAGTATCTATTGGTTTCTAAACTGGTGATAAAATATGTCAAGATTGTTCCTGAGTTTTGACAATTAGTAGATTAAATGTGGCCAGCTCAGCCCAGCAGGTAATCAAAAGTCCCTGGCTTACTTATTCACTGATTCATTCATCTGTTTATTCCACAAAGACTTATGGACTACCTACTATGTGCCAGGTACCATCCCAAGCCCTGGAGATAAAGCACAGAATGAAATAGTTAAGTCCCGGGCACCTGGGTGGCTCAGTCAGTTAAACAGCTGCCTTCATCATGATCCCAGGGTCCCTGGGACCTGCTCTCCAAGAGCTTATAGTCAAGCCTAAGTAGAGGCAGACGATAAACTGAGATCTAATGCAATGTCTGTGACAATCAGGGCTAGGAAGAACAATAAAGTGGCTCAAGGGAGGGAGATCAATGTTAGGAGGAGTGCCCCCTTTGTGGGATGGTCAGAGGAGGCCTCTTTCAGGAGGTGCATTTGAGTAGAGACCTGGATGGTGGGAAGGAAAGACCCAAGAGAAAATCCAGGCAGGGAAAGGGCACTCCGGGCCTTGAAAGAAGAATGAGTCTGTGCATTGGATAAACAATATGGAGACCGTCTGTGCATTGGATAAACAATATGGATAAACAATATGAGTGTGGGGTCAAGAGGGGAGAGCAGTACATGAGGTCAGAGTGGTAGGAGAGGCCAGCTCATGGAAGCCGAGGAGGTCATGCTAAGGACTGTGGACTTCATTCTAGATACTATGATGAGCCAGCTGATGATGGTTGGGAGTACGTAAATGACTTTTCTGATTTGTCTTGAAAGAATAACCCTGGCCATCATGAGGGAAAGACCATCTGAGGGTCAAGAGTGGAAGCAGAAAGGCCAACCAGGAGGTTGCCAGTAATCTACGCAGGAGTTGGTGGTGCCTGAAGGAGGGTGGTCAGCTCTTGTGTAATAGGTGGGTGCTGGATTAACCATGCTCAGGAAAGGCAGGGTGCAGGAATTCTTTATTAACAGCTCTGTATCCGAGTTTGACTCTAACTGGCCATAAACAAATCTGGCGGGGGGGAGCCAAAATTCTCAAAACCACCCTCTTTCCTCTTTCAGATCTCTTTTCCCAATTTAAAGGAGCTCTTCTACTTCTCCGCTATGCCCTTACCCCACAAGACCTTTGAGAAGTATAGCATATATTCGAGATTTCCCTCATGAATGTTTTTAAGTTGGGTAAACTTACATTGGATGAATTTAAATTGCTTTTTAAATGTAATTATGAAATATTTAAAGCCATTCAAAGGTATAAAATACAACATTTACCTTATCACCCAGCTTAGGGAGTAAACTATAAAATAGAATAGAATCTTCTTGGTTGCCTGTCCTCAGTGACATACCCCTTACTCCCCACAAGTGGAAATACTTGCCTGAATTTGGTATTATCATTTCTAGGTGTATCTTTATGTTTTTACTACACATATATGCATCCCTACATATATGGTATTATTTTGCATAATTTTAAGCTTTATATAAATGCTTTCCATATTTTTGTGTGATTTGCATTTTGTTTAAAATCGTTTGTATAAATTATCCACATTGACCTTAATCTAGTTGGTTTTCACTGATGCATATATTTTTGATGACTTCACCACAATTAATTTAACCATTCTCCCATTCAAGAACATTTAGATTGTTTTTGGTATTTGTGCTTTAACAGACATACTGCTATGAATATTCTCACTTTCATATGTGAGAATTCTCACTTTCATATGCGAGTCAAAGTTGACTCTACAGTCTTAGATTGTACTCAGAGTGTCCTCAAAGTGAGGTCCCAAGACCAGCCATATCAGCATTGGCTGGGAGCTTTCTAGAAATGCAGAATCTCGAGCCCCACAACAGACCTACTGAATTAAATCTTCATTTTAATATGATACTTCCAGGAGATTTATGGGCACAAACAAATATAAGAAAAATTGGGCTAGCAGAAGCAGTACTTCTCAAATTATTTATGATAAATCAGTTCTGTTTTGGTTTTTACATTTTCAACCTGTTACACATGGATGTTTTGTATCAAAGAAGACTTTGCCTCATTCAATTATGTACTAACTATGCATGTATGGAGCAATCTGAAAGGCTGGAATAGAAAAAGTAATCGAGTTCAAGACCACCAAGCTAAAACTGAACTACTTGGGAGCTCTGATCCACAAAAACCACGGATTATTGAAGACCCTGCCATGGGAACGACTCCGACTCTGAGACTGTGCATCTGGCAGTGTATTAGATGCTGCTGCCCCCACTCATGGCTGAAGACCAGCACTGGTTTGACGACCCCACAGTGAGGCTCAGCATTTCTCAGGCCCAGGGTGAATGTGAAATCACATTCCATAGCTCAAGGCCACAGGTGTTTCTCCTGTTGACTTACTGTTTCTTACCTTAAAAAGATAGTTGTAGATGGAAATCAATTGCCGTATTGGGCAGAAAAATAAATAAAAATCTTTGATGCAGACAGTTTCTGGAGTACATTATTAAGTATTCTCCGACCAGTTGAACCTCCCACTTTGCCCCAATTACAAAAATAGTGGACCAAACAAAATAGTAGACCAGCACAATAGAACATAATGAAGTAAGTAAAAGCTTGTCAAGGCTCAGGTCAACCTCTGAGCTCATTGACACAATCTATGCTACCTCTTCGGGAAGTTTATGTAAATAATTTGATGAAGAACAAATGCCTTCTATTCACCTATATTACTTCTCATCTTTTTACATTAGGGCCTTTTATTGAATAAGAATTCATATGTGAATAGCCCCATCCACGGGAGCTCACAATCTAGATTAGAAGTGTTTTAATTCATACACCCATAACCCGTAGTACACACTTGTCTATTAAAAGGACAGAAAAGAGAGAAAGACTTAGTGGATTGATCATTAGCACCTTTAATACTTCTTAAATTTCGTACGCTTATTTTATTTCATAAGGAAATCGGCTTATTTGTTCCCACGTGAACCACCGTACCTCTGAAATTTTAATATATCCAGAAAGAAGGACACTGCATGCTGGCTTATTTTACGATTAGTTTGAGGAATGGGTCTGTTTTCATATGCACACATACACCAAATGTAAATGCATGTTGGCTTAGGTAGGAAAAAAATCACTGTAAAGGTTGAAAAAGGAATTATATTATGTTGAGGTGCTTGAATATTAATATGTCAGTAAGTTAATAAGTATTCTTTCATCAGTGTTTAATAAATTTATAGGAAAATATGGGCAACTTCTGTGCCCTTTGAGATAACTAATCTCAAATGCATATAAATATACTTCAGAAAAGAGTGTTTCCAAATAAACTGGGGAGTTATAAGACTGAAATTTTAAAAAATGGGGTGGGGGTTACTTGGGGGAGATGATAATGCTGGGAGGCGCAGAGGCCTGGGAGAGCTGACGTTCCTTGTACACACTGATGAGAATGGGTGCAGGAGGCTGTTTTAGCCTCACTTCAAAGATGTGAAAGCTAAGGCTATCCAAGATTCAGTTTTACCATGCAGCGAGGAAAATAATGGTTTGCGATGTAACGCTTACATTCTGTGATCAGCTACATAGATGGAATAACGTGTGTGTACAAAGCATTAGGTAAGGATCTTGAATAAAATTCCATCGATGTTTTTCCTATGCTTAAAAAATATTCATCTCAAGTGGCTTTAAGAAGCAATGTAATTCCCACTAAAAGAACAAGAGTTCTTTGAAGAAACGGTTGATGACAGGTCTGGTTGATTACAGGTCTGGGGCAGGGAATGTACACAGAAGTGTACTGAGCGTAAAAAGAATGACTATAATTAATTGTAACACATTAGATACATACATGCATAAAGTCATATCAGTAGAGATCTGTTAAAGGGGAGGACCAAAGCCAGCTAATAAACAGAGATGGACTGACAAAATAAGAAAACCACCATTTGACAACCTCCAATGTAATCATCAGTTCAAGGCAGGATCATCAAAAAAAAAAAGCCAAAACCATTAGGTGAACAGATTTTGGGGATATTTGCATAGATTTTTAATTGCAAAAAGGGAAGTGAATCTTTACAATGTCTCTGTCTTAACCGAGGGGCCAAAGTTACCATAACTAATAGTGGGACCATCTGACATAGGAGCCTCCTGAGGTGATGCAATTTGAAATACACAATATCATCTAGAAATATTCTTATCAAAAACGTTTAACTTGAGGGGCGCCTGGGTGGCTCAGTCGTTGAGCGTCTGCCTTCAGCTCAGGTCGTGATCCCAGGGTCCTGGGATCGAGTCCTGCATCGGGCTCCCTGCTCGGCAGGAAGCCTGCTTCTCCCTCTCCCACTTCCCCTGCTTGTGTTCCCCTCTCGCTATGTATCTCTCTGTCAAATAAATAAATAAAATCTTCAAAAAAAAAATGTTTAACTTGAATTTTATCAGGCTACTAGACCGTGCATGTCAATAGGAATATAATGTGAGCCATGTCTGTAATATTAAATTTTCTACTAGCCACATGAAGTAAAAACAAACCAAAAAACCCTCAGGTGAAATTTATTTAATATACTTAATTTAGCCCCAATATAAAAAATATTAGTATTTCAACATGTAATCAATATAAAAAATTAATATTTTACTTTTTTTTTGTAGGGAGTCTTCAAAATCCAGTGCATGTTTTTACACTTAAAGCACATTTCAATTCAGATGCTAAATTTTCATTGTAAATATTTGATCTGTATTGAGATTTCATAAAATTTACCATTGAAAAAGTAGATTTGCATACCTAAGTTTTTCCAAACACACTTAAAATTTTTCCAATAAGGAAATTGAGCATGAATTTTAAATTTTAATTCAAATTATTTCCAGTGAAATTAAATTAAAATTTAGCCTCTCAGTTGCATTGGCCACACATATTTCAAGTGTACAACAACCACCTGAAGCTGGTGGCCACCATACTGGATGGTGCAACCCTAGGCTTCACTTCCAGTTTATAGAAAATAAAGGGGATAGTAAACCCACAAGTTAAATGATACGAAGAGATAACCCAGAATGTGGGACATTCTGCAAAACAATTCTCTTATTAGAGTTTCCAAAAATTCAGTGTCATAAGAAAAAATAAGATGGGGATTGTCCTAGACAAAGACTAAAGATACATAACAGTCAAATGCAGTACTGGATGCTTGTTTGAAAACAAAAACAAAAGCATTGGAAATCAGGAAAACAATTGGGAAAAACTTCTCTAAACAACTGGGGAACTTTGAATACGTGCTACATTCTTTTTTTTTTTTTTAATTTGACAGACATGACAGAGAGAGAGCACGAGCACAAGCGGGGCAGTGGCAAGCAGAAGGAGAAGCGGGCAGAAGGAGGCTCCCCACAGAGAGCCCGATGCGGGACTCGATCCCGGGACCCTGGGATCATGACCTGAGCCAAAGGCAGATGCTTAACCGACTGAGCCACCCAGGTGTCCCTATGTACTACATTCTAGATGAATTAGGAATTATTGCTTATTTTCCCTGGGTGTGAAAATGGCATTATGATTATGTAGGAGATTATTTGTAGGAAAGATAATGATTCTAGTGGGAGAATAATTCTAGAAATGCAACTTTATCTAAACATCAAAGTTGACAGGAGAAAAAATATTTGGGGGCATGATGATCCCCAAATGTTTTATCTTCCAGGCAACCTTTTTCCAGGAAGCCATTAGAGGATACAGTCCTCCAAAATGAGTAAGCCAACAAAGAGGAAGATGAGGAATTGAGGAGGCAGGTGATCACAGACAAGAGGTGATGAGAGTCTCCAGGATGATGGCTGGGCATCAGTCTGAGAAAGGAACCATTCTGAACTGGATCACGAAGAGGAAAGCTCCAGGAGAGATGTCTTCAAAACAAAACAAAACAAAACAAAAAAACCCTGACAGGCAGATTATACAATGTGTTTGACTACATGGTAGGAATTTTATCACTCTGTAGGATAATTCTGAGAGAAAAGTTAGTGATGGGTGCATTCAATGGTGTATTGGTAAACCATCTCTCTGAAGAGAAAGAAAGAAAGAAAAAAGCTATGATTTGTAGCATTTGTTGATTTTCATGGCATAAATACTTCCATTATAGCTGATTTTAAGCGACCAACACGAAGTCACTGAACAGAGTTGACAAGAGATGCCCACCATCAGCTCTCAAGAGCCATTACGAAAAAGAAATGAGCATATAATATTCATTTGTCCCAAGGACCAAATGAGTATTATATGCTTAAATTCAGATCATTTCTTATGCAGAAAAGAGCCAGTAAGACCTAGCTCCAACAAAATTAAGCAAATAAACAAATTAAGCAATTATTAACTCCAAAAAAATAAAAATAAAAATTTTCACAAGAAATGGAATCCTAGTACTCTACACAGCTCAGCTACGAACATTTACATTGCCGTAGCAATGCCTACACTGAATGCTGGTTTAACACTGTTAAAATGTGATGCACCCATGTTGAGAGGATGCGGGGAAAGGGGTGGAAAAGAGAGCCAAATTGTCATTATTAATAGACAATGCCTAAAATTGAAAAATCAACAAATAAGAGAATGAGCATTTTATTTAAAAATACGAAAGTAAACTACCAGAATAAAGGGCCGAAAGAGATCCAAGTCGCTGTCTGTGGGGGGCAGAACTCCAAAGTAAAGTGAGGCAACTGCACTTCTGAGTCCATTCAGCTTAAACACGCTCGTGTGCACATATGCACACACGCATACACACACGCACACACACGCATACACAAATAGGAAAGACGAGGAGGAAAATTCAGACTTCTGGTTATAGAGGTCTGACAACACAACTTTTTACCACTCCTTTCTCCAAAACCTATTGAAATGAAAAAAGGAATATAAAAATAAATCGATACCTTTGCTGGAAAGACAGGAGAATGCACTAGCAGCGAACCAGGACCATAGCAATTTCCTGATAATACAGAGGAGCTGGGATCAGATTATTAAACCCAGTACACTAGATTTAAAAACAACCCCACACAAGCCTAAGAGAGAACCTCAAAAGGTGAGTTTGGCCAGCACAGCCCTGCCAAACTCCTAAAATGATATTCCCAATTTCCTCCCACCAGTAGATGACTATCGCTCTCTAGGATGGGATTACTGATACTGGACGCTCTCTCCCAGCTGAGAAAATGAAAGCACAGACTCTGGGCAGTGAGCCAGAGGATTTATAGCCATCACGAGGGAAGGAACAGGTAGAGAAGAGTTTTTCCGTTCCACTCCATCCACGATGCTAAAGTACCACCTCATTCAGGGCACTATCCACTGCCAAACAAACAGGGAGTCTTACAACAGACTGCCTGGTTGACAGAGCAAAGCACCATGGTGGGAAGAAGGCTGAACAGGTCCAGTATCATGGTTCCTTGTATCATGATTCCTTGCCATCACTGTTATCCTGAAGAGTCACTTTCCTCTTTACTTCTTGCTTCTGAGACCCCCGGAACTGTCCTGGATGCTGTCCTTTTCAAGACCTGGCTCTTCAACTTTTTATCATTTCAGTGAGTTTCTCCACATCTTCCCAGTACATTTCTTGTTTAAGCTAATTAGAGTCAGAGTCTGTTGCTGGCAATGAAAAAACCCTTACCATGCAAAAAGATGGTTGAATGATAATAAGCTTAATTTTACACTATTAATAATTTCTATATACATATATTTATACTATATCCATTATACTATTATAATTAATGACCTTAACTTAATACTAATACAGAGAACACACTGTTTTCAAATACCTATGGGACATGTACAAAACGATCTCTTAGGTAACACACACATACACAAATCAATAAATTACAAAAAGTAGAAATACATGTGCCACAGTGTAAAACAAAACCAAAAAACAAAATTCCAAAACCATATCCACACTTAGTTACTTGGAAAGAAAAGCTGAAACTATTAAAATTTTAAGAAAAAAGGGTTTTCCTTACACCACACACAAAAATAGACTCAAAATGGTTGAAAGACCTCAATGTGAGACAGGAGTCCATCAAAATCCTGAAGGAGAACACAGGCAGCAACCTCTTCGACCTCAGCCACAGCAACTTCTTCCTAGAAACATCGCCAAAGGCAAGGGAAGCAAGGGCAAAAATGAACTATTGGGACTTCATCAAGATAAAAAGCTTTTGCAAAGCAAAGGAAACAGTCAACAAAACCAAAAGACAACTGACAGAATGGGAGAAGATATTTGCAAATGACATATCAGATAAAGGGCTAGTATCCAAAATCTATAAAGAACTCATCAAACTCAACACCAAAAGAACAAGGAATCCAATCAAGAAATGGGCAGAAGACATGAACAGACATGTTTCCAAAGAAGACATCCAAATGGCCAACAGACACATGAAAAAGTGCTCAATATCGCTCGGCATCAGGGAAATCCAAATCAAAACCTCAATGAGATACCACCTCACAGCAGTCAGAATGGCTAAAATTAACAAGTCAGGAAATGACAGATATTGGCGGGGATGGGGAGAAAGGGGAACCCTCCTACACTGTTGGTGGGAATGCAAGCTGGTGCAGCCACTCTGGAAAACAGTATGGAGGTTCCTCAAAAAGTTGAAAATAGAGCTACCATATGATCCAGCAATTGCACTACTGGGTATTTACCCCAAAGATACAAAAGTAGGGATCCGAAAGGATACGTGCACCCCGATGTTTATAGCAGCAATGTCCACAATAGCCAAACTGTGGAAAGAGCCAAGATGTCCATCGACAGATGAATGGATAAAGAAGATGTGGTATATATATACAATGGAATATTATGCAGCCATCAAAAGGAACGAGATCTTGCCATTTGCAACGACGTGGATGGAACTGGAGGGTATTATGCTGAGCGAAATAAGTCAAACAGAGAAAGAATGTATCATATGACCTCACTGATATGAGGAATTCTTAATCTCAGGAAACAAACTGAGGGTTGCTGGAGTGGGGGGTGGGGTGGGAGGGATGGGGTGACTGGGTGATGGACACTGGGGAGGGTATGTGCTCTGGTAAGTACTGTGAATTGTGCAAGACTGTTGAATCTCAGATCTGTACCTCCGAAACAAATAATGCAATATATGTTAAGAAAGAAAAAAAGAAGAAGAAGAATGTAGCAGGAGGGGAAGAATGAAGGGGGGGAAATCGGAGGGGTAGACGAACCATGAGAGACGATGGACTCTGAAAAACAAACTGAGGGTTCTAGAGGGGAGGGGGGTGGGAGGATGGGTTAGCCTGGTGATGGGTATTGAGGAGGGCACGTTCTGCATGGAGCACTGGGTGTTATGCACAAACAATGAATCATGGAACACTATATCTAAAACTAATGATGTAATGTATGGGGATTAACATAACAATAAAAAAATTTTAAAAAAAAGAAAAGAAAATCATAAGGAAAACACAAAAAAAAAAAAAAAGAAAAAAGGGTAATAGGAACATTGCCTGTCAAAATATAGGACATAACATGGGATAAAATGATTCTCAGAGGAAATTTTTAACCTTAAATACATTCATTTGAAACCAAGAAAGATGGAGAATAAGTGAACTAAGGAGTCAATTCAAAAAGCTAGAAAAAAGATAACAAAATAATTTTTTTTAAAGATTTTATTTATTTGTCAGAGAGAACACAAGCAGGGGGAAAAGCAGACTCCCCACTGAGCAGGGAGCCCAATGTGGGACTCAATTCCAGGACCCCGGGATCATGACCTGAGCCAAAGGCAGATGCTTAACCGACTGGGCCACCCAGGCGTCCCACAAAATAAAATTTTTAAAGAACAAGATATGAGGTAAATAGAAAAAATGTAAAATAAAAAATAAAATGGATAAAATAAATAATCTTGGTCAATAATGCCAAAAGTTGGTCTTTTAAGAAGTAAGACATAAATGATTAAAATTACTAATGAGGGGCACCTGGGTGGCTCAGTCTTTAAGCGGCTGCCTTCTGCTCAGGTCATGATCCCAGGGTCCTGGGATTGAGCCCCACATCGGGCTCCCTGCTCTGCAGGAAGCCTGCTTCTCCCTCTCCCACTCCCCCTGCTTGTATTCCCTCTCTCACTGTGTCTCTCTGTCAAATAAATAAAATCTTTTTAAAAAGTAAAAAAATAAAATTATTAATAAGAAAGGGAGCATATGAAGATAATTTCAAAATTATCAGAGCATTTTTAATTATGGGAGTCAAGATGATGCAGGAGAGCTAGGTTCTTGTCTCACGGAGTCGAAGAATGAATCTCGCAGACAACGGAGAGTGTGTAAAGCAATAGAAGTTTATTAAGTGAAGATACAGAAAAAGCTCTCAAGAGTGAGAGGGGTCCCCACAGGGTTGCCAACGAGGGCCTTTAGGATTGGTCTTTTATAGAAAGCTAACCAGGGAACTTAAATCCTTTTAACAATCTCTATTGATAACACCATCAATGGTTTACTTCCTTTTTAGGGTCTGGTTATTCTTTGTTGGTCACAGGTGATTATCATAAAGACACCCACCCCACACACCTAGGCCAGGGTGGTCCGCCCTAGGGTAGGGTGGTCAGATTTGTCCCCATATCTCTGGTTTCCCCACACCTCCACGTTTTGGGATTTCTGTGAGCCTGATCACATAGCCCTCTATCTATCTCTCCCTACCTAGCCCGCCTGTCCCTTACTCAGAGAAGGCTTACAAGCAAGACACAAAATGAAAAGTCATAAAAAAAAGTTGACAGATTAGACTCCGTTTTTTAAAAAGTTAAAAAGAAACTCTCTATAAACAAAATTAACAAATGAAATAGAAATAACTGTTATGAGTTAAAAGCCAAAACTGTAAAGAGCTGCTATAAACTAATAAGGAAATCACATACACAATCAATATCTTTAATGCACAAAACTGATACACAAATTCTTGGAAAAAGAATGACCAATCAACATTTGTAAGAACGTCACCCATACTAGTAATCAGTAAAGTTTAAAGCAGTTAAGATTGCACTTTTCACCCATCAGATCAGCAGAAATTTTATTTTTAAAGATATTATTTATTTGACAGAGAAAGACACAGCGAGAGAGGGAACACAAGCAAGGAGTGGGAGAGGGAGAAGCAGGCCTCCCTTGGAGCAGGGAGCCTGATGTGGGGCTCGATCCCAGGACCCTGGGATCATAACCCGAGCAGAAGGCAGCTGCTTAACCACTGAGCCACCCAGGCGCCCTCCGCAGAAATTTTAAAACATAACATGCAGTGTTAAAAAGGTTAAAAGAGGAAACAGGCACTCTCATACCCTCTCACTGGGAATGTAAATTGGTAGTATTTTGGAGGACCATTTAGCAGTAGGTATTCAATTTTTTAATGTGATCCCTTCGATCAGGCCACTTCCAGAAATCCATCCTACAGAAATATTCGAACATGTGCACAGAGATAGAAGCCTAAAGATGCTCCTCAAGATTTGGGGGGGGGGGACGGGATTAGTGGAAAAAAAAAAAAACACGGAAATTTTCCGTATGTCAGTCAGAAGGAAGATGAGGTTTGATGAAGGCCTGATGAGCGGCCTTTAAAATGAGTAAGAAAATCTACAGGTACTTGCATGAAAAAATTGCCAACAGTGTTAAATGGTAAAAAGTACTGAATGCAAATCACATAGTGCATAATTAGACATATGTGTATCATAGACAGACACATGCGTACGCATGAAGAGGGGCAGGTATGGCATGGAGAGACTTCCGCTTTTTAATCCTAAATACCAACATTGTTTCATTGAAGAAAAAAGGAGAAAAAAAGAACAGTCTGGAAACAGACACATCAAAACTGGTGAGTGTACCTTAGGGGACAAGGGAGGGATCAGAGTGGAAAAAATGTTTTACTTTCCATTCTCTGTAAACTGTGAAAAACAAACATGCAAGTATTACGCAATTTTGTGAAAATAAAACTTTTAATAGAAATAACATAAAAATACTTTTCAATGACAATGAGTTTACAATTTTTACAAACAACATGGGTTTACAATCTTCAAAGGCACAATAAGAAACAAAACAGGAGGATTTATGTGTGTCACCTGGTACTTTTCCAGTTCTCCTTCCTTTACAACGTGATTAGGAAGTACTGCACAAGAACTCCTCCCTCCTTTATGGAATATTACCTTCCAGACCCAGAGCTCCAGCACGGTAGCGCGGGAGTGCCGGGGAGAACGCCCCCTCCCCCGAGCGGGATCGCAGGGGTGGGTGCCTCTTCCTCCGGGCCCGGACGTGCAACAGCAGTCTGTACGAACCGTCCGAGCTCCCCCGAGCAACTCACTTGGCAAACCCGATCGTCAGCCACGCTCGAGTCCTCCACCGTGCACCGCACCCGGACGGCAGAAAGGTGCCAGGCGAAGGCGAAGGCGAGGTCGCGAGCCGGAACCAGGCGACCGGGACTGCCACATGGCCGCCGCCCACGCCGCGTAGACGCAAGCCGAGGCGCGCACCGGGAAGGGCACAAAGGCTGGCCGTGCGACATAAGGTGCAGAGGACGGGAGGCGAGCGGCCACGGCGGGGCACTCACCAGAGGGTGGACAGAAGGCACGGGCAAGGGCCACCGCCCGGCCTCTTCCGCCCCGGCCCCCCTGTCCGCACCCTCCCTTCCACCCCGCTCGGGCCCGCACGCCCTGACGCACGTCCGCCCACGAGCGCTCCCTCCATTTTGTCCCCAGTCTCCTTCGGGCGAGCGGGGCGGCGCTATTTTTAAAGCCGCTAAGTCATGGACCGAAAAGAGGAGGCGGCGAGGCGGGCGCGGGACCACGAAGTGCAGGGGCCTGGCGCTCGGGGTTACTCGGCTGCCGGCGCCGGGTGGAGCTGCAGGAGGCACCCAGGGCTCGTCCTGGGGCCGGAAGGACAAAGGACACGCAGGGGACGCGGGCTGCGAGGGAGCTCAGGCCAACTTCCGGGCCGGTGGGCCAGGGCTTGGGGCGGGCTGGGCCGCCGACCCGGCCGCGGGGCCCGCGCGCAGGACAAAGCGGCGGCGGCGCGCCCGCTCCCCCCGCCGCCGCCGCGGCCCCGCCCCGCGCGCGCGCCCGGCGTTCAGGCACGCGGGCGCGAGCCCGCGGCCGACGGTTAGAAATGGCGGTTGGGGCGGAAGGAGGGGGCTGGGGCGGGAAACGGCGCAGGCTCGAGGCGCCAGGGCGCTGTTCCGCCCCCGCCCCGTCGAGAGTCCTGGTGCAGGGTGTTTCACGAGCCGTCTTCCTCTTTCTGCCCCGGCCCCCCGAGCTGCGGATAGCCCGTTGTGGAGAAGGCGTCAAAGCCGTTAGTTTGAACAAAGGAGATGGCCCCGCAGCCCAGGCTACGGCCCAGCCCGGCCACTGCGAAGACGCAGAAACGTTCCCTAAAATGGCGGCCGGCGCGCGGGGGCGGGGCTGACGGGGCTTCCGCTCGCGGCGCGGGCGGGGCGGGGCGGGGCCGCAGGCACCCATCAGAGGCCATGGCCGCCGCGCCGGAGCCCGGCGAGCCCGCCAAGGGGAAGGTAACGGGGCGGCGGGACGCTCGGGCCGGGGGCGGGCGGCGGGCTGCAGACCTCGGGCCGAGGCCGCGTCCCTGGCTTCTCCGGCGTCGTGGAGTCCAGGCAGTTACCGTCCCCCAGCCCCGACACGCTTTAGGTCCCTCGCCGGGACTAGGGGGAGGAGGGGACTGAAGCCCCGGGCAGGAGAGCTGTGCGCTGAAGGGCTGGTGCCGGTGAAGCGTGGTCTCCGAGCTCCCCGAGGACAGGCTGATGTGGCATCCTTGTCAGCACTTAACAACCGAGGGACGCAGAAGTGCTGCCGAGCGGTGAAAACGTGGTTCGGTTCGGGGAATGCATATCCAGAGCGGGAGGAGCGGATGTAAAGGCCGAGGTTTTTCCCTTTCGTGTGCGCTAACCTGTAAACCGCACCATTTCACCTCTGCGTAAGATCCAGTCGTCACAGCCCGTTGCTCCCGAATAAAACCCGAATTCCTTGGCCTGGACGATAAAGCCTTTCACCTAGCCCCTGTCAGCCTGTGTCCGGCTCTTCTACTCTGTAGAGGCTCTGGAGACGGTGGGCAACGAAGGGAGGGCGGTTTCTCCTAGGGGTCCCCTGACTCCCCAGAGCAGACTGAAATGCACCTGTTCCCTCTCCTCCCCGGCGCCTTCTATTCAGCTGCATCATTCCAGCAAGTTCCCGATTTCTGTCTTCTGCCCCTTGGGCTCCTTAAGGGAACCCAATTTATAACCTCAGTGCTGAACAAGTAACAGATGTTCAGAAAATAGAAGAAAACAGTTTTCAGTAGTAACCTTACAGAGATATTAACATTGATTGGATCAGTGATGAACAACTATTTACTCAAGACCCACTGTGTGCCGGAATGCTCCTAATACACAGTTTTAGGATATGCTCTGTTCAGCTTGGAAATTTTCCTACTCATTCAGAGTTACTACTTCTCAGAGGACTTTTCCACTTAAATTTGGCCAAGATCAAATGGTTAATATGAACAAATACTGGATAAGTTATCTTCAGATTTAATATCAGAACACATTGTGTCAGTTCCGACACTTACTGGTGCCTTTTGTTTTTAATGACTCATATACTACTTGGAATATGCTTAATGTAACCAAGTGTACCCTTATCTTAAAATTGTCTATTTCAAGAGGCACCATAACTATATAAACACGGGGAGGTTAAACGGGGCTTTTCTCTCTCGTATCTGATTGTCAACTTTGATAGGAGATAACTGCCGTCATTTAAGGGTCAGAAGTATGGTTTAGCCGTTGAAAATTTTTAAAAAATCGAATGAAAGAATAATATTGACTTATTTAATTGGTCCATCATGAGTAAAACAAAATACTGTAGTTGATGAAATGGATAGGTACAAGCCCTAAAACTGAGCGCTACCAGATTGGCGAGGTTAAAAAACAAAACAAAAAAAGCTTGTAAACAAACTGCTCATGAAATACTAGTATATATCAAAGCTCACCAAGGAGATTATAAAATTTATGTAACATAAGCTATCACTGAATTAGTAGCCCAGGGTAATGTCAGAAAAGGAAGCCTGCAGTTTTTAAAGAATTTTTCAGTGATCATTCCAGTGCAAACCAGGGATTATTAGCATCAGCAAACCTAAGGTAAAAATGGAAGTTATCAAGCTGATAGAACTAACCCTTAAAAACTCTGCTCCCATTCTTTGCTCTCCAGGAAACTTTAAAATATGAAATTTGGTACATGCCTACCAGGAAAGTGCTGTAGGTAAAATTTAAATTTATTAATAAATCCATTCAAAAAAGTAGAGTATCTACTGAGTATGAGGCACTAAACTAGGAGCTAAAGATATAGCCTTGATCAAAACAGGCAAAATATTCCTTGTGGAACTCCCATTCTACTGCAGGAATCAAACAGGAAATGAGAATTTCATTTACTGAGCCAACCAGGCAGATATCCTGGAGAAAGGCAGGATATGCTAGGTAGTAACCATCAACCAACTTGCCAGAGGAGAAACCAGTGTTCCTAGACTAGAGGACAAGAGAAAAAGGAATACGAAAGGAGGGTGGGTGCCAGGTTGTGCAGGGCCTTCCCAACAGTTATAAGGCATGGAGGGTTTTCAAAGGACAATGATCTAGTTATCTGAGTGGAATCAAGAGCTTTTAAGATCCTATGAGAGATGATGGTAGCCTGGGAGTAGCAGCAGCGGAAGTGAGAAGTGTTTTAGTTCAAGATGTATTTGGTTCAGGTATATCCCAGACTTGCTGATGCACTGGACATAGGTTTGATGAAGAAATCAAGGATGACTCCTAAGTTTTTGGTCTGCAAATTGGTTGAGTAGTGATGCCTGAGAAATAATTCTAATCAAGGCGCTTTTTTGATGTACAAAAGGTGTCGCTAGACTGATGAATTAGGAGACAAAAGCTTGGGAGAGGTTAGGTGTGATTTGCAAATTTGGGAGGCATCATCATGTAAATAGCATTTAATTGAAAGCCTACATTTCTGAGTGGGCAAGGGTAACTCTTCAACCTGAGAGGTCATCAGAGGAGGGAACAGCTGCAAAACTGCCAGGAATGGCCAGTGAGGTGGAAAACCAGGAAGCCTCATCCTCTTTGAAGCCAAGAAAATGTTTCAAAAACATGATTATCTGTGCCATGTGTGCTAATGGAAAGTATGGTGGATTTTACAGTGTCTCGACCAAGCTCCTGCAGTGGTGTAGGGATGAATGCTCTTTGAAGGGACTTCAACGAAGGAGAGGCTTGTAACATGTAGGTTAACTTTAGTTTTGCAGTTTAAGGGAGCAGAGAAGTGGGATAGTAGCTTAGGAGGTTTGTGGAGGGAAGGAGTGTTAAGCGAGGAGTAGTTTTGTTTTTGTTTATACTGGAGAGGAAAAATAATAGTGCAAACGAGGAAAGGAGTAACTAGAAGCAAACTCCTCCAGGGCAATCAACTGCAGTTAGGACTAGGTTTAAATAGGAAGAGCTGGGGGTGCCTGGGTGGCTTAATCAGTTCAGCATCTGCCTTCGGCTCAGATCATGAACCCAGGATTCTGGGATCGAGCCCCGCCTCGGGCTCCCTGCTGCTCCTCCCACTGCCCGTCGCGTGCTCTCTCGCTCTGTCAACGTTTTTAAAAAATAAATAGGAAGAGGGCCAAGGGCACCTGGGTGGCTCAGTCGTGTAAGCGTCTGCCTTCAGCTTAGGTCATGATCTCGGGGTCCTGGGATCGAGCCCCGCACTGGGCTCCCCGCTTAGTGGAGTCTTCTCCCTCTCCCCCGCCTCCACTCATGCTCTCTCTCAGAATCTTAAAAAAAAGGGGGGGGGGGCAGTTCGCCCTGTGCACCAAGAGCAAAGACTATGAACACTAATGCAGAGACGTTTGGCAGTGGGAAATGGGGTGGCTCTAAATCAGTCTGTTTTCTTAAATTATTAAACTGGTATTCCAGCTTAGAAATCTTTTGAGCATCTTAGTTTAATCAGGGTGAGCTGGAACAGCTGCCTTTCTAAATCTAAGCTTAAAAATTTCATGGGTTGCCTGGCTGACTCAGTTGGCAGAGCATGGGACTCTTGATCTTGGGGTTGTGAGTTTGAGCCCCATGTTGGGTGTAGTTTACATTTAAAAAAAATCTTAAAATTTTTAGTCAACAAGTCTAAAATTTCCTTAGTTTAAGCCTTAAGCTTGTTAACGGCAGAAGTTAAACATTAAGGTTGCAGATTACGTAGGGAATTAAAATGTGAAATGCTTGAACATCATAAATGGAAGTACTTAAAAGGGATTTATGGCTTGAACTCTTACTAATTTCTGAGAGTCTTACAATTCAGTGTACTTCCTAAAAGTATTATATGTGCTTAAGACTGGTTCTTCGTTAGTTTTCCTGTACTTGCTTTTAAGTAATCTGTAAACTCCAACTTTACCAGGAGGCTGAGAATTCTCTACTGGTGAAGGGAAGAGTATGCTCTTAGTCGGTGCATTCCTACCCTGTTTTTTTTTTTTTTTTTTTTTTTCTTTTTTAAGATTTTGAGACAGAGACAGCATAAGAGGGTCAGGGGGAGAAGCAGGCTCCCTGCTGAGCAGAACCCGATGTGGGATTTGATCCCAGGACCCTGGGACCATGAGACCATGACCTGAGCCAAAGGCAGTCATTTAACCAACTGAGCTACCCAGGCGCCCCCCCGCCCCAGGTCTTGATACAAATTGCAGATACACGGTCATGTACTTAGTCCTGCCCCCCCACCCCAGATGTGTGACCTTTGGAAAACGTCTCCCCCGAGCCCTGGTTTTCTCATTTATGAACAAACCAAAGGGTTAAGTGACAGTGGAAAGAACAGGTTTTGGGGGTTCCGCCTAACCTGCACTTGCTCAGAGGTGTTCTCACATGAGAGGCTGAGAGTGGAGAACAAGGGATGTAATGGGTCTGGCATGAACAGCCTCCCCCCCACCCCACCCCCGCCACCTCTAAATCAGGAAATTGTTTAATTAGACCAGTGTTGGTTTCTCAACTTCAGCACTGCTGACACAAGACCAGTTTTGTTGGATGTGGTGCTTATAAATGTAATGGAGAATGTTTGGCAGCAGCATCCTTGGCCTGTATCCACATGTTGGGTTTTAAAAGGTTCCGTTTTAAAAAGCATATACTGTAACTTCTGTTAAGGCTTTTTTTTTTTTAAATAAGCGATTTTTTTTTTTTTTTAAGATTTATTTTAGAGCGCACAGGGTTAAGGGGCAGAGGGAGAGGGAGGATCTCAAGCAGACTGCCTTCTCGGCCACAGAGCCTAACTTGGGGCTCCAGCACAGGACCCTGAGATCATGATGGACGAGTCAGACGCTTAACCTACTATGCCCCCCCAGACACCCCAAAATAAGCTGATTATTTTTTAACACCTTTAAAAAACTAAATTTAAAGATTCTGAGTGGGGGGGGGAGGGACAGGCAGACTCCATGCTGAGCGCAGAGCTGGAGATCCTGATATCACGACTTGAGCCAAAAAATAGAGGCTTAGCCGACTGAGCCACCCAGGCACCCCAAACACTTTTAAGATTTTATTTGACACACACAGCGAGAGAGGGAACACAAGCAGGGGGAGTGGAAAAGGGAGAAGCAGGCTTCCCACTGAGCAGGGAGCCCAATGCGGGGCTCGATCCCAGGACCCTGGTATCATGACCCAAGGTGAAGGCAAACACTCAACGACTAAGCCACCCAGGCACCCCGAAACATTTTTCTGAACAGTATCTAAAAGCTGTTTCCTCAATCTGATAGGTTCATGGTCGGGGGGGAGCCCTCAAATTTTCTAAATGTAGATCCCCATGGCCCATCCCAGACCAGAGTCAGAATCTGAGGGGGTAGATTGAAAACCTCCAAACTGAGAAAGATGGGTCTCCTAGCTGACTTGAGCAGCACTGTTTCAGTATTTGGCAAGTATATTTTCTACTTTGTAAAGAACTGAGGTTAATAGCATTTTGTCCAAGTGCCCCACAAACGTCTGCAGATTCGGGGATATCGTGGAGTCACACTAGGACTCCGTTATGGAAGGGAATCCACACGAAAAAGCCATGGTGTGAGGTGTGCGGTGGCCAGCCCAATAGTTCCTTATTCTACTTAATGACCCCCTGCCCAAATGTGAAAGCCATCAGGACTGCCTACCCTGCAGTGGAAGGTGTTGCTCTCACTTGCTTCTAAGACCTCAAATGGGCACTAGTCACCACCTCCGGCCTTCCCCTAGGGAAGTAGGCTGCTCTGAAGGTGGGTGCATTAGCCCTGTACTGGAACGTGGAGTCCAGCTGTCCACTGAGTGGCTCACAACCCTCCCGCCTGCCAGGACTATGTTCAGCTTGGCTTTTGAGCTGATCGTTTCTTGCCTAGAAGCATAATTAAATCCCCCTCTTCCTAAGATTTGTGAAGAGCTTTTATAGCTATGTCCACCAAGTAATGTTAGGGATTGGGGGGGCGGGGAGGGGAACAGGGAAGAGACAAAAGTTAAAAAAAAAAAAAAAAAAAGGGATAGAATAATCAAGAGAATACAATGTTTGCTTTATTGTGGACCAAATCACACTTTGTCTTTTCCGGCAGCAGTTTGAGCCAAAGAATACTAACACAAATACAATCAGGAACACCTTTCTTAATACCCATCACCAGGCTAACCAATCCCCCCTCCCATCTCCCCCTTTACTTTCTAAGTGTCCCCTCATCCTACACAATCCTCCCGTTTTAGCAAGGTTGCCTTCACGCTATATTACTATTCATTGAAACCTTTAAATGGACAAGTTGGCTTCCTTTTTTAAAACTACATTACTGAAAACTTGCATTTAATCAAGTTTTAAGAAAGTCTAAGTTTTCTAAGTCCTTTATTAATAGGAATACCAGTGAAACAAGTGTGACTGTAAAAAAATGTGTCATGTCCTCCCAGACCCCTAAAACAGAGTTCCATTTGACATTCACATTAAAACATGGGAAGCTTAAGCTGGCAGTATCTTTTTTTAAATCAGGAAAATCAAGTCCAGGAATCCCATGAAGACTGCAGTGAAAGAATGTAAGCATCATTCGGTTTAGCACTTGAAGGAACTTAAATTACCACCTAGCCCAATGCCTTTTCATTACAGATGGAGGGCCATGGAGATTAAAAAAATACATATATCCTACAAGTGATCCCAGTTAGTGGCAGAGCAGAGACAAAAACCCAACTCTGGATTTCCAGTTTTTCCCGTCACACCTACCCTCCCCCACTAGGTGTAGCTGCCATGTCGTATCAACAAAGAATCAAGTGCAATTTCTTATTACAGTTAAGGAAACAGACCAGAAGAGATTGCACACATTTTTAATACCAATAAAATCTGAAGTCAAACACTATACTATTACAAGCAAACATGGTTAGAATAGTTCTTTTCCCCTTTTATGCTTCCCAAATTGGAAGAACTGTGGTGCTTAATTTCAGTGATAGCCAGATTCCCAGATCATTTCATACAGATGTTTAAAGGGCTCATAAAATGGCATATGCTGTTATTCCCAGACCAATTAGTAAATTGCAGTATTAACACCATAATTTAATTGGTTTAGGTTTAAACTGCCCTGTTATGGGGTTTTCTGGTCAGATTCTCAAGGTTTCCCATTTAGATACAGATTGTAGGCCAAAGCCAGATGACCAAAGATGGTAAACAGATTCATGGCTACCACCTAGCACATACTCTAATCTTTGCCACACCACAGGTGATTTAATTTAATACAATTAAATATTTCCTTATTCTTTTCATTTTATCCTAGCCCTTTAAGCTCCTAGGAATTTTAGATGTTGAAAACATTCCCTGTGCACGGGATTCAATATTGTATGGTTCATTAGGATCTGTTGTGGCTGGCCTTGGACATTTTTTGCTAACTAGTGAGTATCTGTTTTTCTCTATGTATGATGAACATTTTCTAAATGGACTAATATGTAATGTAGAATTTAATTACAGTGGTTATGCTTTTTGACAGGTAGGATTAGAAGATCATGTGATGTTGGAGTAGGAGGATTTATCCTGGTGACTTTAGGATGCTGGTACGTGTACTAATTCAAGAAGTTCCAGGATCATGATAGATTGATCTATTTCAAACACATGCTCTTTTCAAGCAATTGGTCTCCCACCACCTGCCCCCCTCCCAAACCGTGAGGAAGAAACCTCTTTTAAGTATGTCTATGTAGACACATTGTATACCATTTGTCAAATGAGCAGATGAATGCATGGAATTTCATCAATACCAAGTTATGACTTCTACTTTATTTAGGAAAGCCTCAACCCCGGTGCTCTTTCTTGCTCGTTGACGTCACATCTGAAAAGGCTTTTAAGAATGTGTTCACAACTAACAAAACACATGCATGAATCTCCTGTGTTTTCTTGAGCAAAATAAAGCCAGAGCCAAGAGTACACAGTATATATATGGTTCCACTGGATGAGGTTCTACAAGTAAAACTAAGCTAGAGGTGATTAAAAGCCTCATTTTATGTAAAACCTACCAAATAATTAGGTATTTCTGACACCAAACCACCCCAAAATAGCACTCCAAATTAGAATGGTTGTATTTTCAAAAAATCTTGGGGTAGTCATCTATAAGCATCTTAAATTTTGTTACAAATTTCAAACTGGCTTCTAGAGGAAATTTATATTAAAAATCACTCATTTGTGTTCTTTTAAGGTTCCATTGTAGGTATAATTATGCGAAGCTAAGAATCCAGGAAAGAACTGCCAGAGATGGAATTAAAAATAAGATTTTGTATGAAAGTACCCACCTTGACCCTGAAAGAAAACAAAGCCCCAGCAAGAACAGTAGCTGAGCGGAATCGAGCTTGAGGATACAACTCTGTGGAGTCAGTGTGAATAAAATGGAGGGCAACTCTATTAAACCTCATATGTACCATTAGACTTTCAATCAAGTAAATAAAAGATGTGTTGGTTGTAGTTTTTTTTTTTTTTAAACACTTGTATGAATGCCCACAAGCTTATTCTGGCCCTCGACCTACTGCCAGCAAAGCCATCTGGTGCCTTGTCAGACTCAGTGCTTCTGAGAAGAGAGTGTAAATAATGGCATTTCAAGAAACAATCTCTCAGCTGGATTTTCAAACTCACCTTAAAAACAAAAATCACAATTGTATTACTGCACCCTGTTAAAAATGAGGCAATACTTCCTGATTTCTAAAGTCAGTGCTATTTTAAGACATAACACTAATGGATTTTTTGACTTTGCAAATTGCTGTTTTTAAAAATGTCCTCACCGCTTGACCCTGTTCTTCCATTTCTTACAACAGGTAGGTGATCTACCCAAAAGTAAAGCTTGTTTTTAAATGCTCTGAATTTCTTTGGATGTATGCAGTGTTTTAATTTTTTTTAATGGAATTTAAATAGACACATGGTATATACAGAAGTATTTTCAGAACTTGTTTGATGCAAAACCACCACAGGATCACACACACACTACATTAATAATATAAGTCTGTCATTTATAATTCAACCCGCTGCCATTAAGAGGCAAACAAGGCACCCAACCAAACCCATAGCATTTATTCATTCAGGAAAAACACTCTCCCCTTTCCAAAGCAATGAATTTTTGTTTTAATGTCAACATTACTTCCTAAGAAAAAAATATACCACAAAACACAAGCTAGAGGTGTTCCTGGTTTTGAAATGATAATGAAAAAAGACCACCAGACAGGATTCCGGCATTATTAATGCTCCTATTACTTATCATGGTCAGCCAGAGAAGGTGAAGCTATCCTCAAGTTTTATTGTGTTCTCTTACGACTTTTCAAGGGGTAAGTGGGGAGTGCATGCTCAGTCCCGTTATCCCTCCCAAGCCCGCCTTTCCTGTGGTTGTCCTTACGAGGGGCACGGCGCATGGGCTGTCGCTGTCAAGCACATGCCCCGAGACATTTCTATGGATCCTCATCATCTAGTAGCCACCAAAGGTAGGACTTGGACAGTAATCAGGAAAGGTTGTTAGAAAGGAAAAGGCAGTTTCCAAGACCATACCATCTGTACACTCTACTGACACAAGTCAGAGTTGAATCCAGTCTATGTTACTCAAATTGACCAGTACTTGTATTTTAAGAGGCAACGCCGTATCTGTAAGAGTAGGGGGGAATCTGAGGAGTACTCCTCAAACCTGATCTTTAACAAGCTGTTTGTGCAGGCCACTTAGGTTCTCAGCTTCAGTTTACAAATGGATGCAAAGTATAAAATTGGGCAATTGGATTAAGTTAACTGAATTCCCGCCTAGCTCTCCCATACTATGATTACATCTTACCCTGAGCAAGAGAAACCTCTCTCTCGGCTGGCAAAAATTTCCAAGGCCTTCACCAATAACAAGGTTAGTTCATTTTCACAGCAGAATGACTGCATAAATTGGAGACCTGGATAAAAACAAAGTGGTGACATACTTACTTGGATAAGTTTTAAAATATCATTTAGTAAGTTTATGTGGTTATTAATACCTATTTTCTTCCCCAGCTATTAAGAGGTTACAAAATGCACTAACAGATTACTGGGCTATGGAACACACTCCAGGTCCCTAGGCCAGTGTTGCTGGACACCTCCCAGAAAGCCCCCGAACAGATCTTCATACCTCCACTCACAGCCTCCAACCTAATCTATTTCCACTCCGCCACCCAACTCCAAGCTCAAACTGTGTGAACTCTGTGCCCATCCCCTCTGCCATGCACCCCCAGCCTCTGCTCACTCTCTCCCATTCCACTTAACAGTGCCTTCCTCCTGCTGCTTCTCCCAGTCCCTTCTCCTGCTCACTAGCCTCTGGGAAGGAGGATCACCTTCTCATTTAGGTTCTCGTGCTACTAGCTGGCATCTTCACTGATCATGGACTTGTGCTCCAAGTGGAGCCTAAGTTTCTCATCAAGAACTCTCCGTTTTAAAGCTTTACATTCCCAGCCAAGTGTCTGGCATGAAACCATCCATGCATGTTTGCTGAACTGTATTACTAAATGTTCACTAGCAAGGAGACAGAGTCCAGGTTCCCCTCATCCAAACATGCTTTCCACATCACAGACCGCAGAGTAACCTACCTTCCGTGCCCACTTGGGAGCCTCCAGCTGCACTGCTTCTTTCATTGTTCCATTAATTCCAAAACTTCACACTAGGTGATATAGCAGTAGATACCAGCTAAATAGCTGATTAAAATAGAATTGTGGTCATTAGTAGTTTTAAAAACTTGTTGTGGCTTTATCTATCATACTTTGTTAAATCTTTCTAGTGCTCTATGCATTTCCCCCTTCCCTCACCCCTCCCTTTTTTTCCTTGACTACTTGGCTTTTCCATCACAGTAAAAGGACCTCAGGGAATTTAAAATTAACTAAAGCTTTTCTTTGGACTTGTGATTTATAATGACCGAGTTTGGCAACAAAAAATTTTAACTATTCCTAATACCATCATTTGATTCGCAAGCATCTTTTTAGTCTACGTACCTCTACTCCATCGCTGGTTTCCCTTTGCTTCGATTATATAATGCGAGGAGGTCTATATAATAAATTCAGGATTCCTGTTTATGCACTTTTCAGCAAAGAGCTAGGGATCAAATAGGGTTTGAATCCTTCTATTCCTAGATAAAAATCTGTAGTGGATGGGGGTCAAGGCACCCCTTTAAAATTCATGTTAATATATATATATATATATGTACTTTACTTGGGTAAACAAAATCTTAAGTAGAAAAGTTAAAGCCATTGCTAGAGTTCTGATTTTTAATGGTCCTCTAGAATATTTTTTGGAAGCATCTTAATAGGGTCCAGTGGTCATTCAATCAGGACAATATACCAATATCCTCTACCACCCAAATACTGGCATCTTACACAGCTTATTTTATGCAATAAGCTCCATCTTTTTCTCTTAAAATAGGAAGCTTTAGGGACAAAAACTTACTACAAAGGTCTTAAAAGAAGTGTTACATTTTGAAGCTTGTAACATGAGCACTACAGATTGTGTTGCAAGTAGTTTTCAACAACTACATTTGCCTTTCTCTTCAGTTTTCTAGAATGCAGATGATTTCCCCAAGTATTTCTATCTTGACAAAACTACCAGAGACATTATAAGCAGGTACAAATATAAAAAGGCTTCTACTGTTCCCTTTTTAGAAGTTTAGATCAAGTTAACAAAATCTGTTAAACCACCTTAGATGGCCTGTCCTTAGGAAATCAAAGTAATCTGTAAACACTGGTTTCTTAATGGATCGGTTTCCCTAGAAATGTTTCTTCCGTTTAGACTGTGAGGACAAGTCATAGGAAATGAAACCTATGCTTTGCCATCTGAATTCAAAGTTTACTTTTGAAACAATGTTCTTCTAGTTTTAACGGGTTTTTTTTCCCCTCAAATGAACAAAATAGTTATGATTTTTACCTTTTGGTCTGAAACCGAGCTGTCTGCTCTTTCAGAAGCCATTAGATTTTTAGCTGACACAGAACTGTATTCAAATCCTGACAGCTACATTTCAAATCAGTATAGCACCCAGGTCCTCTCATTTCACCAAGATACATTATTCTGGAGTATGTGGTGGGAAGAATAGATTACCTCTAAGCTTCTTACCAAGTCTTTAAATGACTTCAGGGCAATGAGAAATTACATGCTCTGGAGGCACAATCAGAGGTCACACTGAGCCCTTCCTTCTGTCTTTACAATTTAAATTTACTTCCTATAGTTGATTTTTTGGTAATGGAGTCCTATCTCCTCATTCTCCAAAAGGCTCTCAATCTAGTTTCCAAGTGTTTATAAGCTAGTGAGAAGTATTTGTGCATTTCGCATAGACACAGAAGGCTGGGAAAAACAAGGACATAAGTATCTAAGATTCATTTTTCTGCATTAAAATATTTAAAGTATTTAAGCTCTGCAAGTGGGAAGTATTAAAATGAGGGTCTCACAAAAAGTTAAAACAAGGAATTTGAATCATTAGAACCTTACAAGGATTCGGCTCCATTTGCATACAGTCTTAAACCTAGGCAAAGAGGACCGCAAACTGCTTAACATTACACCACCAACTATTTCACATTTCAGGTATGCAAAGGAAAGTTAGAAAACCTTTTTTTCCTGTTTATACAATCTACCCAATCTGGGTTACCACTTAT
Source organism: Halichoerus grypus (assembly GCF_964656455.1). Taxonomy (NCBI): domain Eukaryota; kingdom Metazoa; phylum Chordata; class Mammalia; order Carnivora; family Phocidae; genus Halichoerus; species Halichoerus grypus. Next base: position 92,848,775 of record NC_135718.1, on the reverse strand, counting down.
TTCCTTTTCCCATCCTTTTAAATAAGGGAGTTCTAATTAAGGTGATCCTGGAAGCCCAATACAACAAGTGTTAAATGTACAAGCAGCAATTAATTTGGAATACCTATTGGAATCACTGGAACACATTTAGTTGGGCCCTTTTACTCTTCCACACAGCACATTCACATGGACAGACTAAGGAAAAGGAGATGAAATTTAAATCAGCATTTTTTTTTTTTTGCTTTATTACTTTAAAAAAATATATATTAAGTTGGAACCTTTTACTGTACTTGACCACGATGCTCCCACTCCCTTAACTACAGACAACAGAAAGGATACCTTCTATTAATAGCTACCTGTTACTTGCCATTCAATAAACCCCAACCATTCTTCAGAAGTATGGATTTTACCTCACCTTCTCTCTGCATGCCCTAATTCTTCAAAGCTTTTACGTCACAGGTTAGCGGACTATACCGGTCATCTCATTGTTCTTGGCTTTTGTTTTGTTTCTTAATTTTTTCGCGGATGCGAATTTGTGGATTTGCTTCTCAAGTGCTTGACAAGTACAGAATATTTTACTGTACAAAACTGACTTTACTTCCTCTAAGATCACGAACTGTTACAGAAATGGCAGGAAAGCACATGCCATCAGCCACAGCTCCGTGTTTATTACACAGGTCGGCTCTCTAGCCTCTAATCCCTGCAAAACCGCCAGCAGCGCAGGCCGAGCTACACCACAGGTGCGCAACGCACTCGGTTACGGGGCAGCAAATAGTCCACTTTTCTGTGAAGACATTGCTCTATTTACCTAGATGGTATTATCGCAACACCTTCGACTATAGAATATTGTTTCTCATACCCAAAGATCCAGCTTTGTCTAAAAGCAAAACCCCTGTTCCTTGTCAAGATGCAAGTATATGTTGAATCCTGGCATGAGAAGGGAGAAAACAATTGTAATATTCCCAGGCAATAACTAAATAAATACAAATTTAAGCACATAGTTAAGGTCCTTGTCTCAATAACTTACCTAACCAGTGATTACTGATGTGCTGGCCTAGCAGTTTATCTATTTGTTCCCTTACAAATACTGATCTACAATCACAACTTAAATTCCCCAGTTATCTACATCATGCCAAAAACCTGTCCTTCTTCAGCTTTCCACATGGACAGCACATCCCCAACGTAGCCTCATGAGATACACAGGTGTCACATTTTAAAAGTAATTCTAGGTTAACATTACGAATGGTAATATTTTACAATCTACTAAGCCTTACAGACTAAATTAAGTTCCTTAGGCAACCTAATTAATTATATTCAATCACCTATATTTTTAGTCAACTGGTTAGGATGGGACAGTACATCCTTACTTCCCACCTATCTAAAGCACTCTTATTTTGGGGGGCTCCAGCTGCCCACATGTTGAAATCAACAAAGTGTGACCACCAAATAAAATAGCATGTTTTTAGCAAAACATAGTAAAAATATACTATTAAGGTAGGTTATTTCAACTATTCAACTTCACATATACAAAAACTTTGGAATGTTAAGATATTGGGGATCCTGGGTTTTTTGTCCTACCCCACACTCTCAAGAGATACATACTGTATCCATCAGCACACTTTTAGGTCACTTCCAAAATAATTCTGAAGGGTTTATTTTAAATATCAAGGTTAGTAAATTAGTGGAGAAGCAGCTGGACAACAGTAGGGCTAAAAAGAAGATTCAAATCTAAAAATTATCCCAACAAAAGGTTCCACATATCAAAAGGGCACTGTAGTTTTAAGTAAGTTTAGGCAATTAAGGATTTGAAGAGACTGGTCTCCATTGACTAGTAAATCCAAATTGCTGTTTAGGGAGAGCCAATGCAGGTAACCCTAACTTAATATCCTTTAAGGCTTGTGCGTAACTACTGCAACCTATTGCCAAGGCCGGAACACTACGTATCCTTGCTTTTTACCATTACTAAAAACATTTAAACTGAAACCAAGTTTCTCTCAGAGCCCCAGAAACATGAACAACAAAGTTTAGATTCAAACCATTTAAAAAAATTTAGGAGAAAATGGCTTTACAAAAAATATCGTATTCATCTTTCCACAGTATTTTACGGAATATTCTGGGGGGTGGGAGCAGAGAATCATTCTCTGCTACAAGTTCCACCCGCTTTTTAAAACACATTTTATAGTTACATGTAAAGAGGGAATTACGGAAACTGTTTTTAAGACGCACATGTATGTTTAATATCAGAAAACTAAGACTTGGGCTATAAAAGATAGATTTACGCCTTCCTCAGTAGCAGCTTATTCTGGTTTCAGCTTTTTAAAAGTATCAGATAGACTCCCATAGACCTATCATCAGGTCTCTGTATGTGACAAGTCTGTACCACTGCTTAAAAAAGCTATGAAATACTTCATTTTTATTGGTGCAATGGGACTTAAATGATCCTAGGATAAAAAGCCAATTTATATTAACCTCACAGAAAAACAAGTCATTCAACTCGAACTGATACAAACATTAAATACAGAACATAATCTGTCCATGAATGTAAACTCTCCAGAAAGTGAAAAACATACTTTCCTGGAAAAATTTTAAGTACTTTTGCAAAGAAAACGGTCTTTTAAGAAGCTTCAACACCTCATTAGTGCTCAGGACCTCTAGTTTCATTGTCCTTATCGTTGGACAGGACCTACCCTAGGCAAATGTGAGCTTGTTTTGTGCATTTAATATGGCTTCGTCATTTCAATGTCAGACTGACTTGACTCATGCTTCATTCTAAGATTTCATCTTACTGTGACAGACCTGGGTATCAGGGCCAGAGGTTAGTCCTGGCCTCCTCGGTCCAAGCCAGAGCCCTCTGTCAAAGGCCAGACAGGAGTGACAAGATGTAACCTACCAGCAACAAAGAAAATGTTCTATGGGACAGCATGGGTTACTTCATTTCTATCTTGAAGTGTTTTGCCTTCTTTCCTCGTTAACCTATTCATGCTGTTTTCACCGGACCGTAGCTGACCAATCTGACCCAGCACCTGACTCAGGATGGTCGGTTTGACTCCCTGAAAAACTTTCTGGGGAAAGCACCACTCAAAGCAACCGCAGTCTCACAGGCAAAGCAACCGCAGTCTCACAGGCATAGCTGAGACGTGCTCAGAACCACGTCTTTAGTTTATCTGGTGTCTGCTTACCACAGAGAGAGGCAGGCGAGAGGAGGGGCAAAGACTAAACCAAGTTTCTCATTGACAGATCTTACTCTGCCAAATGGCATTCCTTATTTTTCTCCCTTTCGCTTGCTTGCTATCTGCTACACTTCCTTCTTCTGAATTTCTTAAAACACTAAAATTATTTCTTTCCATACATATTAATTCTATCTTTAGACTGCTTCTGGAAATTTTAATGTTTTCCTGGACAGTATCTCCATTTATTCACCTTTCTTCCCAAAATTTTTTGGGCTACACAAGGCATGACAATCTACCAAAGTGTTATTTGGCCATTACTCTCTCCCACTGCGATTATTAGAATATGAATTCCGTTAAGTAAGCAATTTTAAACTAGAAGATAGATCCAAGATTCTTCAAAGGTACCTAAAACACTGATTAGCAACAAAGCCTGAACTTTTCCCCCGGGTCAGTCTATGCAATCCTCGTAATTATAATGTACACCGAGAAATAGTTCACGCCAGCAGCTGCTACCAGTAAGCTAACTGCTAAAAACCAAAGCCCTCGAGACACTGCCTTGTACTGTTAAGTGTTCTTACGGTAATTACAGGATTAGCCTTTGTTTCAAAAATTTATCAACTAAACCTACACCACCATCTAAAACTCAACTCCAGCTCAGCTTGTAGCAGAATTCCTAGGAGTATGAAGAAGTTAAAGATCTGATTTAAAATGGCTACAACAAAAATCTAAGCAAACAGAAATATAAACAAACCTAAACTTACCAGAAGCAACCTGAAACACCAACAAAACACTAGACTGAAGTCGAGTTTTAGTTCTACAGTTTGACTCCTGATTCCTCACTTCACATCAGTGAGGGTCCTTTAAGATTAAGTGTTCTGTGCAAACCCAATAGAATTACAATTAGGGGATCTAATGTTGTCACATAGCTACGGTTAAGTTAGCAGTGTTGTGTAGTAGTGAAATCAATGACTGGCTCGCATGATGGCTTCTAAAAGCATCTCTTCCCAGAGTTTCATGTATTAGATAGGTGCGTATAAGATATTCGGTTGAGGACAGCCATTAGCATTTGGTAAAGATGGTAAACGGAGTGTTAACTTCTCCCAGCCAGTACACCATTTCCCCTCATTAAAATGTTAAGTCATCTGTGGGGGAGGGGAAGGAAGAATTCAACTTTACTTCATAATTCAAAGTCAATTGTCAGTATACATTTAAGTTTTTAAAACCTAAATGTTCCAAGTACAGAGTAAAGAATAAGCTGTCCAGAAAGCACACACTTAAATTTTCTCCTCTTGGGAGTTTTATAAAGGGATTTTGAACCTTGATGGCGAGAATCCCAAAACAAGAGTAAAATGAATTCTTTTTATTGCAAACAAACGTCTAAATTAATTTCTCCACCCACTTTCTTTAGAAAGAAAAAGAAATCAGCAGGCTAAGGAGATACCCATTCAAGAACTGACATGATTAAAAATTAAGATATAAATGGGTGACTCACAATGTCATTAGCTTACAAAGATGGTGGAGTAAACTACTACAAGCACACTAGTTATACAGTATTTTGTGGGAGAAGGGCATACAGACATAGCTAACTTCATATAGATCCCATTAGACAACTGGATTTACAACAAGTTTTTTTAATAAGAAATGGGCAAAGCCAGCTTTCTTTTCAGAATCAAAATGCAGAACAAATGGAAAAAGTATGGTATTGAACCTTCACAAGTTTGAGCCTCCACAAATAATGCAACCAAGTTTTACATTTTTAACAGCCCTTCTACATACACTCCATCTTCTCTATCTTGGTTCCAAGTTTTATCTTCATTCCCAATTATGCCAATTCCATTGTTATTTAAAAAAAGAAAAAACCTTCCCAGTTATTGTCGGAAACTACTCTTGAAGCCTTCCCCCTCCACTACTCAGCAAACTACAGAGAGGATGGAGTGTACTATGAGCAGTACAGAGTCTTATGCAATTCATGAGGACTACTTAGTCCTTACATGAATCTGGTTGCTAACATTTCTATTATATTGTGACAATGACTCCCGACTGTTATCTCTGTGAGAAATGGGGGGAGTAAATTCTTAATAAAAGACACCAGGTACAAAGCAACATTTTACTTTTGTTGTGATAAAAAAAAAAGTCACATTTTACAGATAAAATGTAGAACCCTGAAATACTGACACATTCTCTTATCGTGCACAATGCTGAGGTTCTCTTACGATTCACTTTAAAACTGCAATTAAAAATGTACAAAAAAGAAAAGAAAAAAAATCAACCCACAAAGCTTCTAAAAAAGGAACCCGCAGGCACTTCCTCTTGTGGAATGTTTAAAAAGTTAGCCTACTAAAGAAAACAGTCGACTTCTTGTGAAGGTTTTGGAGAAATATGTATCAGTTCGTTTTATTTGGGTATTCAATAATATCCTTGGTGATAATGCTGACTCCATGGCTTCTGACCCCAGAATTGCTGTAAGAGAAAATTTTTTTTTTAAAGAAAAAACATCAATAAGCCACTCAAACTGCTTTTAGGAAATGACAATCTAATTCAGAGTAATTGCTGGAAACAAATTTATACCTGTCATACCTCTGATTTCTACCAAACCAGATTTAGTTAGTATTAATCCCATTATTATCAATAAAACACATTACAAAAAGAAAACACATCATGACTTGGTTAGTTTATACAATTAAGGCTAGCAATAAAAAGAACCGTCTGTATTAAAGAATATTTTATTATATAACGTTAAATTACAGCAAACTCCACCTATATTCACACCTTGCCCTGTAACACTTATCAACACTCCAATCCCTGGACAAGTTTTTCAAGACTGCTTCTTAGGAACTTCAAATACAATTAGTGTCCATAGCACATAAGAAGTTACTTACACCCTGCTGCCACTGGTTGTAGCCCTGAGATTGATTTTTGTAGCCGCGATTGTTTCCTCGTCCTCTGAAGTTCTGGGGAGGGGGGTGAGAGAAAAAGCCATCTTTGAGAACTCAGCACGGCTTGTCAGAAGGTTTGTATGTGGGGGCCAGCAGCACAGAAATGGGTCGGTTGCTAGAAATTATGAAGCTCGGGGCACCCTCTGGTTTGTTCTCAGGCGTACAATTCATTCATCTAAGGTATCCCCTGACTCAATGCTAGTTCACCTGAAAATCGAAGTTCAGCGGGCCTCATCCTCTCTTCCGTCACCGCGCCGCTTCCGATTCTTACTGAGGCTGGGGGCGTGCCCCTGCCACCCCCCAAACTGAGTCCCACGGTCAGCAGGCCTGGAGGGAATTCAATCCTCACCTGGTTGTAGTTCCCTCTGTTGGGCATCCCACCTCTGCTGTAGTTGCCTCTGTTGGAGTAGCCGCCTCGGCTGGGGAACACAGGGCCACGAGGGTACGGGTAGCCAATGCCGCCGCTGCCCCCGCCACCGCCACCTCTCTGGGGCATGTTGCCCCTCCGGTTATAGCCGCCGCGGTTCCCAGGAGCTACAAAGAGAGCGTTAGTTTAACAGCGTGTTCACGGGACCACAGGTTCCTCCGGACCAGTCCTGTATCGGAGGAGAAAATCACTTCCGAAGACAAGCACAATGTTTAATTTAACCACTCACATAACCTACGTGTGTTTATCAAGTCACAACATTTTCAACCAGTTCCTAGGGCAGCAGGATCAACCCGAGTTGAATGTCCTAGGTCAAACTCCGCTAAACCACATGCAGACCCCAAATGACAAGACTCTCATCACTTGTTTCCACCCCGAAGCAAACAAGGCCCACACTCCAAGCCAACTTGCCTCCTCCTCGGAAGTTGCCACCGCGCATGTTGAAGCCGCCACGGCCTCTGTGGCCACCGCCTCTGTTGAACTGATTCTTGCCGCTCTTATTTTTATTGCTCTTCTTCGAGCCAGTGTTCTGTTTCTTTTCTGGCGGAAGCGCCTTTTTGCTTTCTTCCTTATATTGCTCCAGAAGTTTTTGGGCTTCCTCCTTCTGCAGTTCAACGTAGGTTATTTCATCAAAGCACTCAGCTACCTCGGGCAGCGTGAAGTTTCCTACAAGGAATAAGGTCAGATTAGCTTAAAAGCCCAAGACTCCACAACCCTGAAGCCTAAACTCAAGTGGCTGTCATTCTTTCAAACCACACTATGCTGTCTACTCCTGGTTTACTAACATGTTTTCCTAGAAACAGAAATAAACACATTCATTTATGTAGAGCGAACGTGACTCTGTCGAACAGTATCACTGGCAGATGACGTTCATTCGAGTTCACAGACATAAATCACGTAAGATTTAACACAGTAATAGAATTAAATTCCATGCCTTTCATTTTGAGGACTGCGTGTTCTGGTAGGTCTTTTCCCTCGACTTCTGCTTTCTTCTGTGTTCTTTGCTTGTAGTCTTCATCTTTCGGGCAAACTACAACAGCTTTTCGTTGGAAGCCTGCAAACAGGCACATTTTTCTCCTCTGGGCAGCAGCAGACACGTTTGTCTTAAAAACAAAGTTTATAAACCCAAATATTAGCTCAACACCAAACCCAACAATCCATTCCTTTTTCAACCTCAAAGCTCCAGCTTACCTGATCCAGAATGAAATTTCGCTTCTTACGGGCAGCAATCTCAATAAACTTTCCAAGACACTGGGGAGCTCTCTGCAACAGCGTGTTCAGTTTTCCAGTATCAGCCATCTGCTTCTTAAACCCTGCCACCTATTTTAAAAGTTAAAAAGTTCCTTTGAACTTGTAAGTGAAGCCTATTTTTTCTACTATCAGCTTAGATGTATGTGGAAACCAGACATTTGCTAATTTAAACACTGCCTTTCCTCATTATCATTATGAAAAGGATCACTTTACCATGTAATAAAATCCTCTGTTCACTTCTTCTTTAGCTACTGAAAGTTGATAGTTCAAAAAATTTTATAGAAAAAATAAAACCTAGCCACTGGGAGGCACTTTACCTTACACCCTTCTACTTTAAGTACCCAATTTAACTTTGACAAACTCCTATCTCTAAAACACTAACAAAACGCATAAAGACAACAGGCAAAAGAATACTTCTGGTCTTTTTAAAATGCTGAGATCACACCCTAAATATTTTACTTACCATCATTTTATCCATTATGGTGTTTGTTCCAAGAATGTTGTATTTACCAGGATTCTCTGCTGCATGTTTAGTAACCCAGGTGGTTTTCCCAGCTCCTGGCAAACCAATCATCATAACAACCTACAACAGAAAGGAATGGTATTCCGCTATCACTAGAGCCATCCAAGACTTCCTTACACGTTTTTAAATGCACAAGAACCCAGTTTAGATTATATATATAAATTTCCATTGCCCTAAAAACAAAGGAATTTTTGGAAACTCAACACTCTAAAGAACACAGCTAACTAAAAGAAAAACCACTGGCTGATAGCAACGGGCATGGCAGAATGAAACAGAGCAATCATCCAGATCTTCCAAGTGTCATTATTGCCAAACAGAAGTAATCTTCAAATGCCTTAAAAAAAAAAAAAACCCACTTACCTCACAATCTTTCTTCTCTTCAGGCCCCTTTGGTCCTCTAACTCGATCCTCTAAGGGGACATTCTGGATAAAAGTATAATCTTCCGGTATCGGAAAATATGGCTTTTCCTTCTGACCAAAATTAAATTCAACCGCACAGTTGTGGCAGAGAACATGCGGAAAGAGTGGCCTTCCAGCAAGAATTTCCTTACTGATTTTGAAGGCAATGCCAAGATCTTGCCCATTCTTTGCATAGGAGAGTTCTACTTCATCACTTTCAAAGTTCTGTTGAATCAGAAAAAAATTAACCGTTTTAATCTGCATCCTATAAACTTTAAAAAAAAAAAAAAAACTACTTCCAAAAAAACTTCAAAATTTAAATGAGGAACGAAGCATATCCTATAGAAAGCATATTTAGGTTAAATGTTAAGGGACTTTATAACAGTTATAAAGAATGAAACACATGTATCTAGAAGCAGAAACAATGCTGCCTTAACAGACTAGATTTTCAGGTCAACTTCATGTTAAGTAGTTTTCAGTCAAAATGGTTAATATTGAAGGCTAACACTGATATACCTTTAAAAAAATTCCTAGCTGGGGGCACCTGGGTAGCTCAGTCGGTTACACGTCTGCCTTTGGCTCAGGTCACGATCCCAGAGTCCTGGGATCAAGTCCCACATCGGCCCCCTGCTTAGCAGGGAGCCTGTTTCTCCCTCTCCCTCTGCCTGCCTGTCTGCCTAATTGTGATCGTTCGCTAAAAAAAATTCCTAGCTAATAATTTCTCACTTATATACACAGAAATTTAGCCGACTTACTGCAAAACATGTAATCACATCATTTTCATCAAATTTCTCTCCATAATCTTCAGTCTCACAGTTGCATGTTTTTATTCCTTTAAGAGAATACCCATAAGAAAATTCTTCTTCACCTAAGAAAATAATTAACTTTCATGAAATCGATTGTTTGAAACAGTCCAATGACCCACATATTTTAACATTCGAGATGGAGGGAATCAAAAGAAATGAGTATATAATCTAACATTCTTCCACTTACACTTTATCTAGATGAAATTTAACGAGCCAGGTGGGTTATGTAACTATTTGAGAAACTTCATTACCATGGGATAGTGACTTTTAACCCACTCATCATAAAACAAGTAATCGTAAAGGAAAAAAACCTGAAAGTCAGCTGATACCTACTACAAGCTAGTAGTATCATTCATGCCTAAAATACTAACAAAATGGATATAAAACAGGCAGAAGGTTTAGAATGCCTTGGAGTGTAACTACTGAAATCACACCCTAAACACGCATCAGCACATACTACTCAAATGGGAACTTTACCAAGCAACATTCCACTTGTGGTTAGTGACCAGCCAATCCGAACTTCATGTATGTCAATGTCTTTTGTATATAAATGCCTTACTGGGATCTTCTCTGTAACCTGAAAATCAAATCATAAATGATTACGAGGAAGATAAACCTTTCATCTGGGTAGTGGGCTAATTCTTCTCTAGTTACCAATACAAAGACACCCATTCTACCCCACCATCTTTCCCCTACATTTACAAGAAATTTAAAAATTGACAGAAGTTTGGAACTTGAAACTAAAAAGGTTCAAGTCAAGTCCTTGGTTGACTCACATTTAAAAGAACAGTTAATGTTTCAAAAATTACAGATTCTCGACTCAAATCCAATTAAAACATACATTTAACATGTTTTGCTCTGGAACAAAACTTGAAGCCTAACCAAATTATTTTTAAACCCTTCGCAGGCCTTTCAAGTGCCTAATAAAAAAAGGAGCACCCTAAATAAAAATAGGCTGACTCTACCAACACAAATTTGACGTTAGCAGATACGGTTGAACTGTTATAGAACAGGTTTTCCAAGCCCCTCTTCTAATCCACAGAAGCTTCAAAGATAAATTCCATTCACACCTTTGTCAGGCAAATGGAAACTCACAAAGGTTCTTAAAAAAAAAAAAAAAAAAAAAATCACAAAACTGCATTTACCTTCATCTCAAAACAGACTTTGCCTTTTGACACACCATAAGATGCCCTTCCTCCAGCCCAAAGAAAAGCAAAACTCTCCATAGTGAGGGAAGAAGCACTGAGGCGGTCTCTTGATATTTTAAAATGTAGATCACAATTATCTGCAATTATATCAAATACCATATTATTTCTTTTGACATCCAATGTAAATACATCTGCTACATAGACAAAACCTGGTTATTACATTCTTGCATAGTTCTAAAGTTGCATGGAACACACTGCTTCTACAGATCATGCTGCTGTTCTGATCTTCACTTTAAGCCCCACTCCCACCAAGTCACTCTCACCAAATTATGAACTGAAGTGTAAACTGCCTACAAAACCAAAAACACCAAGGTTTAATGTGTATTTTAAATATATAAAATAATCAAGACAATGTGACAGGGATACATACCTGCTCTGCTCTTTACCTTGATTTAGAGGCAAGCAGTAGAGGATAGCAGGAAATCAAAGTGAAGCATGCCAGAACCAGGTAGAATTTACCAGTGCCACAAAAAAAACTGAAGGGAGGCCATGACCACATACTTTAAAATACAGGAGTATGAGCTGTTGATCCTGCACTTTGTAATTTTACAGGGGCTCTAAATTCTTTCTCAAACTTGTGAGGAAGGCAGCCTCAACCTAGCAAAGTGCAAACCTGGTTGTCTAACACTGTTAATATTACAGTATTTTAAGTCCCTTTTCCCCAGGCTTGCCAGTTGGTCAGTAACAACAGGGGATTATCCACTCCCCGGATTACCCAAATCCGAAAGGTCTTTAACCTAGCTACCTCTGGGTCAGTGGCTCATTAGCATGCACCTTCTTGTTCTCACCTCAAATTAAAAAGCTGTTTTAAGTTTTTATTGATGAAAGGAAATTAGATCTACAGTTTGGAATTCTCCTTAAATGAGCTTTAATTTCAAAATTCCTATCACTGGTAGAATTTTCGATTCAACAACTGCGTTTGAACCCAATATAGATAGCAATACATGAGTTGACGTTCCTAGGTAATCAGCTAAAAGCCCATCTACTTTGAATAAGTGTTAACTTCTGCAATCATTACTTCACTACCTTGCCAATTCTGACTTAGTTTGTATTTAAGCAACCGAACTATTTAAAATAAAATTCTCAAGTTAACTATTTTTCCACGTGCAGTTTTTTTTTTCTTTTAAAAGACTCCCTTAGACTACCTGTAAAGGATATTTAATAAGAAATTAAGAGTTAACATCTACAGTCTCACAAACCTAATTAAAAGTAATTTGTATCCAAAAACATAGGAATCTAAACTTTAACTCCCTAGATCTATGGGGCTGGTTCACACCTTACTACCTACTTTTCAAGCAATTATTTCTACACTTTGTTCTATTTATCAAAGTGAAAAAATTGTGCATTCTGATCAAATACTAAAGCAACAAAATGTTTTTATACAAAACCACACATCTGACAGCCAAGGCCCATTTAGAGGTTTGCAATACTTCCTCATACTCAATTGCAACCCAACTGGGTAAAGTAGCAGTGTTTACAGCGCTGCCATTGATACCATTCGCTGCTGAAGAAAGCTAGTAGCCCAGTGATAGCCCACTGCTGCTGCCCCAGGTCTTTGGAAGAAATCAACTTATGTTAAAGCAGCAGCTACTGAACTGGAATTGAGAACAAAAGAGCAGTTATTGAAAAAGTAATATTACAATCTTTTAGAATAGGGAATAAACTTGTGTGCTAATGGGAAAAGTCATTAATACATATTAACTAGCCCAAATAGCTCACTTAATTCTACCAAAAAAATGAAATTACTTTATTGTAGGAGCCTATAAGGACAAGTTACAGGTAATCTTACAAGTTTCCATTAGCTAACTAAACCCAAAACTGGCATTAATTTTACATTCCTACAAATGCGAACTTTCTAGTCATAAAAAATACCACCAAATTGCTGGAACCTGTAAAATTATCAATGCGACACAACTGATGCTGTACTAAATATTTAGCTACCAGAATCTGAATACAACCCATCATCATCTCCTTGCTTTTAAGAGAAACGGTTTACACTGTTTTCTGCATTTAAGTTCAGCACACTGAGTTAAGTCCTCTAACGTTGGAACCAAAATCGCCACATTTAGTAACTGGGGGAGGAAAGGGAAGAAACAGCTTCACTTACAAGTATCAAGACAAACCACTGTGTCATCGAAGTGCTCATCTTCTTCTTCAACAGGTGGCTGAGGAGATTTGGCTCTGAAAGACAGAATTGTCTCCTGATTCAGCTTTTCCTACCCAGGAAAGAAGGGGGACGGGTAAAACTAGATCGGCATCCTCTACCTGCTATACTTGTTCTCTTCAATGTACTCAAAATATCCACGGCCATGATCTTCTCGAGGTCTTTTCACCCCTCTCTTTTTATCTCCGCCTTTCTGCTCTGTTTTGCCGTCTCCTATAACACACAACACCCCTAACATAAGGGGCCAAGCCGCGACACAACGGGGGGGGGGGGGGGGAGTCCCCCTCCTGTTTGCGGACGCAAAAAGCCCGACTCTCCCGTTCTTTTTTGTAAGCGTTTTCAATCGACGAATCCAACGCGAATTCAAAGAACAATCAGCTTGGAACCGGCCTGGAGTTAGTGACGCACTCCAAAGACATTCCTAATTTTGCCAGCCTACTCGAAGGTTCGAGAAAGCTCCTGGAGACCAGCGCGGCCCAGGCCCCGAGCCCACGTGTATCCCGAAGAGAGTTCAGGAAGGGGGGAGGGGCCGGGCCAGCCCGCGCGCCCTCACCGCCCCTCCCCCACCCGGGCCCGCGTTCCCCGCGGCCGCATTGTACTGATCTTCCGCCCCGCTCTCCCCGCCCGGCCCCTCCCGCCGGAAGTGACGTCACGCCGAGCCCCTGCGCTCCTTGCACAATACCGCGGCCCAGCGCCGCCAAAGCGCGCCCGCCCCGGGCCCTCGGGCCTCTCCCCTCCCCCCGAGACATGTGCCCGCACCGCGCGCACGCAGCGCGGCGGCGCCACCGCGAGCCGACGGGGCTCCCGCCCGCCACCCGCCCGCGGCTCCTCCCCCTCCAGCGGCAGCTGCAGCTCCCCCCCCGGCTCTCCAGCCACATAATGGAGGCGCCGCCGCCACCGTCGCACACGCCGAGCCCGAGGCCGCCCAGGCCTCAGAGGGCGGGCGGGATTCCCCGCGCCCCCTCCCCCCCCCGCGCCCCCCCCGCGGCGGCCCCCGCCCGGGGCTCCCTCCCCCCGGCGGGGCTCCGGCAGGCCTGGGGCATGGTCCCCACCCCGCGCGGGCCTCCCGCCGCGCGCAACGTACAACGCAGCACTCACCCGCCGCCGGAGCCCCGGGGCGACCGCCGCCTCCGCCGCCTTCCGCCTTCTTCTTACCTCCCGCCTGCTGCTGGCCCTGCCTCGCCCCGGGCGGCGCCACCGTCACCGCGAACAGCGAGGTGGGGCCGCTGCTCTTCCCCGCGGCCTCCTTGGCGGCCCCGCGCTGCTGTGGGGGCTGTTGCTGCGGCGTCGCCGGCGGTTGAGGCTGCTGCTCCCCGTGCCCGTTCTCGTCGCCCGCGCCTTCCTCCTCGTCACCGAGCTCATCCTCCCCTTCCTGGAAGCCCTGATCGTCGCCGTTCTCGTCTTCCGAGGCGGCCTCCTCCTCCTCCATCGGGCCCGCGTCGGCCGCCCCCGCGGCCCCGTTCTCCTCCCCTAGCTCCATCTGGTCGCCATCCAGGGCGGCGATCCCTTCCTCCTCCTCTTCCTCCTCTTCCTCTTCCTCGTCGCCGCCGGCCGCGGCCTCCTGCTCGAGGCCTGCTCCCGAGCGCCCGGCGGAATCCCCGCCCAGGTCTAGGCTGCCGTTCCCGGGCTCCATGGCGGGGCGGCCCCCGGCCTCCTCGTCGTCCAGTGCGGCCTGGAGTCGCTCCATGAGCTCGGCCTTGAGGCCCTTGTCGGAAAGGCGCCGCTTCTTGAGCTCCTCTTTCAGCTCCGAGACCTTCAGCTTTTTTACATTAACAGGCGAGGAACTCATGGTGAGGGCCCCGATTCACCGCTAGGCGCTGGCTCAAACTCGGCTCCGCTCACTCGGCCACTGGTGGCGGCTGCTGCGGCTGCTCCTCGGCCCGGGCGGCGGCTGCGGCTGCGGCTGGAGGTGGGTTCGTGCTGCAGAGCGGACCCGCCTGGTGTCGAACGGCGCCAATTCCTTTCACCGAGTTCGCGAGGGAGACGCGGAGACTCGCCTGGCGCGAGCGAGCACGCAACGTCCTCTCGCAGGGGCGGCGCCGCGCACGTAATATAGCCGCCCCGCCCCCTGCCCTGACGGGAGCGCTGCGCAGGAGGAAAGCCGGAGCGCGCCCGCGCCCCGCCCCGCCCATTACCGTACTTCCCTCCCCGCCCCCACGCCGAACCCGCCGAGAGCGCGGCGCAGGCCGCGCAGTGTGCTTCCAATTGGGACCGAGCAAATGGAGGAGAAGGAAACCGCCTTTCAGTTAAACCGACCCACTGCAGCCTCTGTTGGTTTTCCTAGTTCTCTGGTGGCAGCACTCGGCTTGCTCGTTGCCTCTCCAGCCCGGAGGCCGGATTCACCCAGAGGCGTGCAGGCCTCGACTTGGCATGTTCCACTCGAGCCCTCCACCTTTTCTTCCATCTTAGATTTGCCTTCTTATCTCTCTCTCCAGCTATTTGTTTAAAACTCCTTGAAATCTTATTTCCGTGTTGATTTGTGCGGCACAAATTGGCAGTTACTGTACGCGGGAGGTTTCTTCCTCTTCAAATATGGTTTAATTTTCCTAAGTCCTACCTTGCGCACTGGATTTTAAGTTCGGGAAGGGCGAGGGCAGAGCATCTCTTTTGTCTCTTCCCCGACCCCTGATGCAGGGCTGGCTTCGGGAGCGTGATCCTCTCTACTCCATGCTGCAAAGGCGTGCTGGGCAAGCCTCCTCAGGCAGGGCCTCTGCTCTCATGCTGCTGAGAGCCAAAGAAGTTAAATTAAGCTTCAGAATGGCATTTCTGAGTTTACTACCCAGAGAGACAGACCTCTGCAAGATTAATGCCGTCCAACTTAGGACCTGGCCATCCAGTCATGACGTCCCAGTAGCTAACAATGAGACCCAGCCAGATCATACACTCTGCTTCTACTCCTAATCCCGTAGAAATACTCCTGAATAAATCATGCTGAAACTAATAAAAGCTCATGACAAAGGGCTGGGATTTTGTTTTAAAAAAAAAAAGAGATGATCACTCTTGAAAAGAAATCTGTTATTTTGGCATATTTTAATAGAAGTTTAATTTTTCTCTTTACTAAATAAAAGGCGTGTTCTTGAGGTTTTGCACAGGGGTGCCAGAATTTAGATTTGTGATAGAGGGGAACATCTTAAACCCCAGAAAATCTGCACAGTGACTAGCCAGTGTTCCGGTATCTCTGACTAAGGAGGTCAGTTTTACCCACTGCTTGGTGCTTTATAGCTGGCCCAGTAACGCTGCCCCAATGTTAATTTGAAATTGGAACAATATGAACACTGTCCCATAGGCTAGCATGATTTAACCGATTAATAAATTTCATTTTTTAAAGTTTCTCCTCCATAGCATTTTAAGAAGCATGTGTTTTACCATGCAGTCATTATAAAGATGAAATATTAACATTTGTGAAATGATTAGAGTTTAAATTAATGGACTCTGTACAGTACTGGTAATTCTCAGTTAAAGTTAGTGGAGGTAGAAGGCACCCAAAATAGGAACTTCCAAGTAGTGCTAAAAACTCATTTAGCCTTTGGTTATCATGTCCTTGGAGCTTGTAAACTACTCACAAACTGGAGTTTCGAATTACTTGGGAAGAATGGGAAGAGAGCTACAGGGGGCTTACATGTTCACAAACTGGATAATCAGTCCCTTCATGAACCAAATTTAAATGTAGTTAGTATAATGGCCCTTTAAGGTTTATAAGTGTCCTTAGATAGTTTCACATTTTTTAAATCTTAGTGATATTAAAAACATTTCCATTTAATTGGAAATAAATAAAGTTTATGTCTATCAATTTATGATAATTGTTCTTGGTATGTTAAGTCAGTTGTAACAAGCATGAAATATAAGAGTAGATGGACATGAAAAGTTCCGTGGCTTTATCTCCAAGAGCTTCATAGACTTTTAGAGCTCGATAGAGCTGAGAGATCATCTTCAGTCCGCCCATTTTACAGCCTGGGAGGCTGAGGGCCCCCTTCCCACCCCAGCACTCCTTCATTACACTGGGCCTTCTTAGACAACATTTGAAAGAAAAACAGCTTTTGCAAATGGTCAGAGCCCTCACGTTACTGTTTGTCCTTTTTACAAACAGGTGAAATCTGCAATTCAATATTTTACTACTTGCAAGTACAAATAGCCACTTACTTATTGTTTTACACTTCTAATGTCATGACTGTCCTGTTCTGCCGAGACCAATAAAAGTACAAATCACTTCCCCTAAATCACTGAGGGACTTAGAAGAATCTTGACATTCCCCCTTTTTGAAATCCTAGAGACTACTAAGAATACAGAGAGGAAGAGGGACAAATGAAGTCTCAATCGCAAGAAGTGATTAGTCGATGACGTACAGGTCATAGATCGATGGCAAAGTTAGGATGCTCAGAATATACAGCTTACATTTTTAGGTTGATGCAAAGGCACATACCTATACACTGTAGTTTGTCACACAGTTCCCTCAGCAAATATTTTTGAGCACCTTCTCTAAAGCAGGCAGTGGTCTACTAGAAACACAGCGGTGAACTGGGTAACTATGCCTTCACTCTCCCAGGGAGAGTTGGGCAGTAAATAAAATCGAGGTGGTAACAAGTCCTACAGGGAGATGCAAATCAGGAGAACAGCACGTAATGCTGATGTGGGGGTGAGTTTTTCAGCTGTAAATGGGGGGGGGTGTCAGGAAAGCCTAAGAAATAAGGTAACAGCAAGTATCTAGAAGAGGTGGAGGAAAAGAACAGCAAATATAGAAAACTGAGGGAAAGGATAGGAAGTGAGATAAGGGAGCCGAGAGAGTCAACGCCCAATTTATCCATTTATCTACTTCACAAATATTTATTGAACACCTGCTAGGTACCAGTACTATATACCATGTGCAGGGAAAACAGACCTGACTGACACAGGCCCAGGCCTCCGGAAGCTTGCCGTTTGGAGATAACCCGGACGCCAGCTCGCTAGGGTGCACTCACGAGTACAGCTACGTGGGGAGCAGCCATCCTGACCGTCCGCTGAACCGCTGTCCGCAGGGTTCCCATGGCCTAGGTCTGTATACACACTCGCCCACCCACCGACATTCACACATGCGAAAACAAAACCAAACCAAGCCTCACATATACACTTAAGAAGCCAGTTGTGTGACATTTGCCGGTAAACAGTAATTAGCTAAGATTATCTTATATCATATTCATTATCCTATATACAGAGTTGCCTATCATTTGCAGGCTTCTGCCGGCTGATATTTAAGTTTTCCACTGAACGTTGTCAGGCGTTTAGAGGGAAAAAAATCAAACTTAAAGTGCCTCCAGCACTGTCCTAATTGCCTGGACGCTGTGTATATATACTCTTTCCTTTCTTCCCCTGCTTTGGCGTTGTTCCACCCAGGCACACTTTAGATGGGTTGTTTCTTAAGTCTGCTGTGTTTCGGGACACCTGGGTGGGTCAGTCCATTAAGCATCTGCCTTCGGCTCAGGTCATGATGCTGAGGTTCTGGGATCATGATCCCGGGGTTCTGGGATAGAGCCCCATGTCAGGCTCCCTGCTCAGTGGGGAGTCTGCTTCTCCCTCTACCCTTCCGCCTGCTTGTGCTCCTGCTCGCTCACTCTCTCAAAAATAAATAAATAAAATCTTTAAAAAAATAATTAAAAAAAAAAAGTCTGCTGTGTTTGTCCAGATTCATTTATTTGGGAGAGGACCTGCCAGTGATGGAGCGGGTACCTGGTAGGCACCGGCCACTGCGCTAGGCATTTTATACCCGGTATTTCTAATCCCCACAGCAATCTCACAAGGTAGGGATTAGTAGTTTCAATTTATAGATATGGAAACTGAACATCGGAGAGGTTAAGGAACTTGGCCAACTGGATAAGCAGCAAGGCTAAGATATCAAATCAGGGCTGCCTGACTCCCCGGTCCAAGCATCTTCTCCTGCACCAACCGGATGCATTAGGGTTTCAAAGTCAAAGCTGACATGCTGTGTGGCAGCGAGATTCGACAGTATATAGTGCAGGAGAAAGAGACAAAGCAATGATTACATTACAGGGGTAATTTGTGCCATGATAGCGGTGTGTATTCAGTTCAGGGTATGGAGCAAAGGCCCCTATTTAAAGGCACACCACCTATGGCCTGTGGGAATGGGACCCAGGGTCGCCAGGCTTTCCCATTTCGTAAGGGAAGTGGGAAACCTTCACTTTTATGTGACATCTCCTGAATTTTAGAGGTGGCCAACACTACGCCGGCCAAAAACCAGACACAAAAATGTGTCTTTGGCCAATTGTTGGTAAGCCCGGGGCTAGAGGGTCATGGAGAGGTCATGGGCAGGAAGACCAGTTAGGAGGCCATTTGGAGGCGTGAAGGCCACTGGACCCAGGTCAGATGCATCCCTTTCGAGACACCCCAGCGGATGTTCCTTTGGACTCTGACATCAGCACCCAGGCTTGGCAAATATGACCATTTGGGTTAATTTTCTAAACAACCCTGCCATTAGAATGGAGAGGAAATATTTGGAGGAGTGGGCACAGTCTTTACTAGGGGAGAACCGCTGTGCAGGACCTAGCTATTTGGGCATTTTGGACACCTGTACATGAAGGCACTCAGCCCTCAGCCAGCTCCTTCCCTCCCCGTCAGCAAAGTGGCCGCATACAGACTACAAGACATGTGAATCAAGTCATAGAATCAAAGTGGTCCTTAGCAACATGGAAGGCCTGGGGACTTGCTCCCATTTCCCTCCCCACTTCTATCCCATTGGGCCAGGGGGATCCTGAGTGCCAAGGAGTGTTCTGAAGTGGACAGGGGCACAAAGGGGGATCTATAACCCAAGCGGAGGTGATGTATGGAAGGAAGGATGGCAGCCCTGACTGGTGGGCCTCAGTTGTCAAGAGTGAGCCCTGTTAATTCAGTAAAGTGGCAGGATATAAAATCAATCCACAGAAATCAGCGGCATTTCTATGCACCAGCAACAAGACAGAAGAAAGAGAAATTAAAGAGTCGATCCCATTTACAATTGCACCCAACCATAAGACACCTAGGAATAAATCTAACCAAAGAGGCAAAGAATCTGTACTCAGAAAACTATAGAATACTCATGAAAGAAATTGAGGAAGACATAAAGAAATGGAAAAACTTTCCATGCTCATGGATTGGAAGAACAAATATTGTGAAAATGTCTATGCTACCTAGAGCAATCTACACATTTAATGCAATCCCTATCAAAATACCATCAACTTTTTTCAAAGAAATGGAACAAATAATCGTAAAATTTGTATGGAACCAGAAAAGACCTCGAATAGCCAGAGGAATGTTGAAAAAGAAAAGCAAAGCTGGTGGCCTCACAATTCTGGGCTTTAAGCTCTATTACAAAGCTGTAATCATCAAGACAGTATGGTACTGGCACAAAGAGACACATAGATCAAGGGAACAGAATAGAGAGCCCAGAAATGGATCCTCAACTCTGTGGTCAACTAATCTTTGACAAAGCAGGAAAGAATGCCCAATGGAAAAAAAGACGGTCTCGTCAACAAATGGTGTTGGGAAAATTGGACAGCCACATGCAGAAGAATGAAACTGGACCATTTCCTTACACCAAACCACAGTATATAGAATAGTATATAGCAAAAATAGACTCAAAATGGATGAAAGAGCTAAATGTGAGACAGGAATCCATCAAAACCCTTGAGGAGAACACAGGCAGCAACCTCTTCGACCTCAGCCACAGCAACTTCTTCCTAGACACATCGCCAAAGGCAAGGGAAGCAAGGGCAAAAATAAACTATTGGGACTTCATCAAGATAAAACCTTTTGCACAGCAAAGGAAACAGTCAACAAAACCAAAAGACAACTGACAGAATGGGAGAAGATATTTGCAAATGACATATCAGACATATCAGGCTAGTGTCCAAAATCTATAAAGAACTTATCAAACTCAACACTCAAAGAACAAATAATCCAATCAAGAAATGGGCAGAAGACGAGAACAGACATTTCTGCAAAGAAGACATCCAGATGACCAAAAGACACACGAAAAAGTGTTCAACATCACTTGGCATCAGGGAAATCCAAATCAAAACCTCAATGAGATACCACCTCAACACCAGTCAGAATGGCTAAAATTAACAAGTCAGGAAACGACAGATGTTGGTGAGGATGAGGAGAAAGGGGAACCCTCCTACACTGTTGGTGCGAATGCAAGCTGGTGCAGCTACTCTGGAAAACAGTATGGAGGTTCCTCAAAAAGTTGAAAAGAGAGCTACCCTATGACCCAGCAATTGCACTACTGGGTATTTACCCCAAAGATACAAATGTAGTGATCTGAAGGGGTACGTGCACCCCAATGTTTATAGCAGCAATGTCCACAATAGCCACACTATGGAAAGAGCCTAGATGTCCATCAACAGGTGAATGGATAAAAAAAATGTGGTATATATGTACAATGGAATATTATGCAGCCATCAAAAAACCCCCAAAATCTTGCCATTTGTGACACGTGGATGGAACTAGAGGGTATTATGCTAAGCGAAATAAGTCAATCAGAGAAAGACAAATATCATATGATCTCACTGATATGAGAAATTTAAGAAACAAGACAGAGGATCATAGGGGAAGGGAGGAAAAATGAGACAAGACGAAACCAGAGAGGGATACAAACCATAAGAGACTCTTAATCTCAGGAAACAAACTGAGGGTTGCTGGAGTGGTGGGGGATGGGAGGGATGGGGGGGCTGGGTGATGGACACTGGGGAGGGTATGTGCTATGGTGAGCACTGTGAATTGTGTAAGACTGTTGAATCACAGACCTGTACCTCTGAAACAAATAAGACATTATATGTTAAAAAAAAAGAAAAAAAAAAGAAGATAGCAGTAGGGGAAGAATGAAGGGAGGGGAAATGGGAGGGGGAGACGAACCATGAGAGACTATGGATTCTGAGAAACAAACTGAGGGCTTTAGAGGGGATGGTGGTGAGAGGATGGATTAGCCTGGTGATGGGTATTAAGGAGGGCACATATCGCATGGAGCACTGGGTGTTATACGCAAACAATGAATCATGGAACCCTACATCAAAAACCAATGATGTAATGTATGGTGACTAACATAACATAATAAAATAGAATTAAAAAAAAAAAAAGTGAGCCCTGTTACAGGACCACATGGGGCAAGGGACAGACAGAATGTATGCATGACGATCTGCAACTTCCCCGTCGTCTCCCCAAGTCATTGCCCAGCTGCACCATCTCTTAATTACTTCTCATATACTGTGTGCATAATCAGGATGTCATTATGTCATCCTCACAGTGATTCTGAGCTTGTGTGAGGCTAGGCCTTGCTTATTCTACTCTGTTTTAAGATTCAGTTCGGGTGTCGCCTCCTCCAAGAAGACCTTCCTGATTGCCCTCACCCCAGCCTCCCTTGCTCTTTACTGCACTATGTATGCCTCCTCCAAGCTTCCAGAACCTCCGATGCCATTCTTGCCTAATGGTTTTATAATGATCATTTTCTGTGTCTGGGTCTCCCACTGACTGACCTTCTCAAGGGGCCTCTGTCGTATGTCTACTTCATCTTCTGTTCTTAGTCTAGCCTGAGAGGTAAGCATTCAGGACAGGTGACATGGGAATAAGTGAGCCTTTGCAGATCCACATAGCTCAGCAAGTGGCTCTATCCCTTACCAGCCAGGTGACCTCAGGCAAGGTTTCTCCCTCTCTCAACTTCAGTCTCTTAACCTGTAAAATGATCAGGTCCTATTTTCCCCTGAGGGGTAAGAATCACATGTGTGAAAATGCTAAACTATAAAATGCTATACAAATGCATGGTATTTGTATAATGATTACTTATCAAACAGACTTTGGGGGAAAGTTTTTGTTTACCTATCTCAATCTGAAATTGAGTAGTAACATAGTGTTTATTGAAAGACTTTGCAATTTAGTTTGATAGCCCTGGGAGTAAGAGAGCTATGACTGTCTGGGTTGGTAAGCTCCACCTTTTTTGATTGGGCGTCAAAACCAGGCAAGGTTGACCCTCCTAGAGCCGCAAAGTCACATTTAAACAAACGGTCTGCAGGGATTCTTGACTCTTGAGTGCTTACCTGCGCACAGGGTCCACAACAACTCTTGCTAAAGAAAAAAGAGCAGCAGGTGCCTTAGTCACATTACTCCTACAGAATCATTATTATTATTGTGAATAATTCAAAAAATTAAAACTAATAAGGCACCAAAAAAAAAAAAAACAGTGCAGTGCTTTAAAATGTGAAGATAAAGTTACTGACTGCCTATCAAGTGGGACAGGTATGTTTTTGGGAACGGGGATGAACGTGCTCCACCATCCACTCTCACTTGGGACGGCTCAGTGATCCATGGTTGGGCGCTAAGGAAGGAGAGCAGCACAATTGAGGGGAAAAAAAAGGGAGTTTTGCTTGCTGGTGCTTACATATCCGTGTCTTCCCCTCCAGAAACGGAGCTTCTGGAAACGGCCTTTATTACAAAAATACTCAAGCCACCCTGCGATCCTCTAACAGATGAGCTTGAAGCACATTTCGCTCTGGAGTTACGATTGATAATAGTGCCTAGGCACGCTAATTAAGCATTTTGTCAACAGAATCTTAATTTACGTTTGTCCAGAGAGAACTGAGGGAATTTACCTTCCTGGCCCTGGGGAGGGCAGGGGAGACAGGAATCAACAGGTCGAAAGAGGACGGCCAGTTAGGATTTAGGCTCACACCTTGTATCTTTCTGAACGGTGCTCTGATTTCCTCCCGCTGTCGGAGAGGTCTGATGGGGGGCAAGCTGGGACACACTTCCAGTTTCTTCCTTCATCAGACCGTGAGTCGGGTCACATCATTTACTTAAAAGTGAATTCCCAGAACGGGAACTTCAAACAAAGATTTTACATTGTAAATAGTAGTGATTTTTCTACTAAGGGTGATTGGAAGTCAGCTGTACTTGCCATCAGCATGATAATAAAGAGCTTGTAGAAAAGTGAATCACTCATTAACAATTCGCCAGAGTGAGTGATTTTTTAAGGCCCTGCTTAAAGCTCTTGGTGGCTTCCCACTGCCCGGGGGGATAGAGCATGAGCCCCTGCCCCCACCGGCCCAGGTCCCCCCAGGGGTGGCTCCTGCCACCGCCCCAGTCTTTTCCCTGGTGTCTCTGAGCTTCCTCGGCCAGGGGGACCCTTCTGTTCCCAGGGCCTGCCTCGGTATCCTTCCGGGGCTGGAGATACTCTCAGCCTGGCTAACCCCCAGGTCTCAACATAATTCTGATGCCCTGACCAAGTTCTGTCCTCCTGAGTGAGTTTACAGCCCCCCACAGCCCACACCTCCCTTTCTGAACACTTACTGTTGCTAATATAAACCTGCCTCAAAGGAGTGTTGTCAATGCAAATGCCTGCTGACGTTGGGAGCATCCACCAAATGTTAGCTTTCTACCCATTGGCACTGGCCTTCCTGTCTCCCTGCACCATATCCTCCCTCGGGAGGCAGAACACAGCTGTCTTGTTGCTTCTGTAACCCAGACCTCCCACAACGAGGACTGGGCTCGAGCTGAATCACAGGTGCTCAATAAACATGGGTGGAATGAAGGAATAGACCCAAATTTGTTGAATGGAGGATGCTGGGGGGGGGGGTGTTACTGTCTAATGGATACAGGGTTTCTGTTTGGGATAATGAAACACTTCCGGAGATGGATGGGGGGATGGGTGTACAATGAAGTGGATGTACTAATGCCACTGAAATGCACATACAGATGGTTCAACTGTAAATTTTATGTTATGTATGTTTTACCACGATAAAAAATTGTGTTGAATGAATGCATAGTTGACTATTTTGAGCTTGGTCCTATTCAACTCTTATATTTTAATTCAATAAATATTCATAGAGTGCCTACTATAGGTAACACAGAAAAGTGCACTCTCGGACTTACAGAATAGTCTATAAAATACACTCAAATTTCACACCCAATCACCCTTTTTATGTAAACACATTTAATCTAGACAGACAGGTCTTTTTTTTTTTTTTTTTAGATTTTATTTATTTATTTGACAGAGAGAGAGAGCAGCAGAGGGAGAGGGAGAAGCAGACCCCGATGAGCAGGGAGCCCGATGCGGGGCTCGATCCCAGGACCCCGGGATCACGACCTGAGCCGAAGGCAGACGCTTAACCGACTGAGCCACCCAGGTGCCCCCAGACAGGTCTTATTTATCTTTATATCCCAAGCTGCCAGCACATAATATGTGCTCAACTAATGTTTGCTAAATTGAAAGTAGGGCATTGACAATAATCTAGTGTTTAAGGAGAGCTTTCCCCATTATAAAATGCTCCATACAAAATCTCACATGGGGTCTCTCTAGCTCTTTCTTCTCCTTTCTCTTTCCTTCACGTTAATAGCCATCCCTGCCTGACTTTACAATTTCCTCAATTTTCATATCCTTGGTTGGCCAGCTATTTTTAGCTGTTCATCTCTTGCTCTCATTCCCACGTGTCTAAGCAAATTTTGCTATTTTATACCTTTCATGCCTTCGACAAAGTCCAAGTCCCGGAAAAGAGTTACACTTGTCTCTGAGGAGAAAGATGAGCAGGGATAAGGCGGGCTTAGCAGATGGGTTGTGCTACATGCCCTGGAATCCCCAGACACCCCCCCCCTCCTGTCCCCAAACCTTCTGGGCATCCTTGGGGGGTGAGTAAGACCCATCACGTCTCAAAAAGCAACCACACACCGTTTGCCCACTGGCTGTCGTTTGAATGGTGGTCGGTTGCCTGGTGGTTTCTTTCACTTTCCACTGAATTAACTTCAGTCTTTTCATAATGTAAGGAAGTAGATAAGAAGATATGGTGTAATAAAATATTAGGCACCATTGTAGAGAAGGGAACATCAAAGCATGAGCCCAGTTGGGGTGATAAAGAATATTCCGTTTGCAAGGCCTCTGTCAAACAGCCTGACCAGCAGGAGCTGACTTCTGCAGGGCTTTGCTTTCCAAGGTCAACACCACAGAACGAAGCCAAGAGGTGCGGAGATTGCATTTGACTTCCATGCGTCTGATGCCTTGGACACGCAGGTAGATTCCCATTCTAGCACCATCTTCCTGATAGGCGCGACATAGTGGAGTGCTCCCGAGCACAGCCTCAAGCCAGGCTGCCAGAGCAGAATCCATCCCCCGTACTTACTACCTTCTGTGAACTGAGGCAAGTTTCCTGACCTTTCTATGCCTCAGTTTTCTCATCTATAAAATGAGAATAATGAGATACTCAAGGAGTTTTTGTGAGCATGAGATACACTAATATTAACTTGTAAAGCACTTAAAACAATGCCAGGCTTGTATTAAGTATTATATCAACGTTTGATACATAAATAAAATAAAAAATATAGTTAATGCACATCTTAGCACCCCCTGGTTTACAAAGCAGTTTCGTGTAGTTAGGATTACCTCCCTTTTATGGATGGGAAAATAAGGTTTCCTAAGCGTTTTGCTAAGTGTTTTGAGACAAAGTTGATTAAAAAGAAAAATGAGCATTTAATATCTTCTATTTCTTATCCTTTCTCCAAGGAAAAGGATCAGCTCTCTTTTTTCCTATTTCCACAGCAAAGAGAATGGTGGTTAATCACTTAATTTTTATTTGATTACTATGATAATAAGTAGAATAGTTATCATTGAAATAAAATATAGTTTGTTTCTGTGTATATATGATGTGTGGCATATTGCATGTGTCTATTCTAAGAATATTTACCTATTGATCTTTATTATTACTATTGGTCTATTTATCCTTATTGCTTGGGGCCCAATATTAATATTCGTTTCATACATATTAGTCTCAATGGTGTATGTTACACTTACGCTCCAACACCTATGTTGAAGTTCAGGCTATGGAGTTCAGCCTGTAGAGGGTCGCTCACTGTGGACTTCCTTCTCCCAATACACACCCATACCCAGAGTCACATGAGAAATTTGTTCTCTGCTCTACAGTCATTGGCCTTTTCTATTTTAAATAGGACGGTATGCATGGGCAAAGGTTCTCAGGGTAGCAGGATGAACCAGAGAAGCAAGACTGCCTTCCTCCCCAGGCCCTGCAGAGAGGGGTGAGGTACACAGTCTTCGAAGCTGGGGGCTGGTATCAATGACAGCATGTATACTACGTATAATACACACTATATTAGTATGTCTGGCATTAAATCCCAGCTCTACCATTTTCTACCTGTGTGACTTTAGGCAAGACACTCCGTCTCTGTCCATTTTCTCATTCACAATATAGAGATAATGGCAGTATCTGCCGTACGTCCTGGGGAGTGGAAACATTACATAAGTTCATGAATGTTGAGCATTTAGAACAGGCATGGCTCATGGCAAACACTCGGTAAATGTTAGCTGTTAGCTTTATGCCCTGCTTTGCTCAACACTTTCACAAGCCTCTTGTCTAAGTCAATGGCTTTCAAACACTTTTGCCCATGACCTTTAATAAGAAATACATTTTATATTACAATCCAGTACATTCACACATAAAAAACGAAATGGAAATTTTGCAAAACATTAATACTCTTAGTACCTGCATTGCACTCCATTAATTTCTGTTCCCCTTTAAAGAAAAATACTGGTAGTTCCCTATTAAGTAGGTTTCACAATCCACTAATGGGTCAGTTTGAAAAAGTCTTCTCTTTGATACCTGTGATAGGCAGAATAATGTCTCTCTAACATGTTCATGTCTGATTCCTAGACCCTGTGTATTGTTACCTTAGGCGGCAAAAGGAGCTTTGCAGATGTGATTGTTACAGACTTTGAGAGTATTCAACTTGATTGTCCAGGTGGGCTCAGTCTAATCACATGAGATTTTTAAAAAGATTTTTATTTTTTTATTTAAGAGACAGAGAGAGAGTAGGGGGAGGGGCTGAGCAGGGAGCCCGACTCAAGGCTCGATCCCAGGACCCTGGGATCATGACCTGAGCCAAAGTCAGATGCTTAACCGACTGAGCCACCCAGGCGCCCCTCATGTGAGATCTTAAAAAGCAGAGAACCTTTCCTGGCTTCGGTCAGAGAGAGATGTGAGAATGAAGGGTCAGAGATGCAAAGCAAGAAAGACTCGTCTGCCATTGCTGGTGGTGGCCATGGTGGCCATGAGCCAAGCAAAGGGCTGCTGGCTTCCTCCAGAAGCTGGAAAAGGCAAAGAAACAGATGCTTCCTTAGAGCTTCCAGAAAGGAATGCAGTCTCCCATGAGACCCATGTCAAGCTTCTGACCTCCAGAACTGTAATAAATTTGTGCTGCTTAAGACACCAGGTGTGTGATAATCTGTTATAGCAGCAATAAGAAACTAACACACTACCTAAGTTGGAAAACTTGACTTCACCTTTGATGACTCCTTCTTCCTAGCCCCACACATTGCAATGAACCACCGATGCCTTCTGCTTCACCTTTGAGTGTCTCTGGAACAATCCATATGCTGGCGCAATTTTCATGGCCATTGCCCTCATTCTGGGCCCCTCAATCTCTCTTTGGGATGATGAAACCTCCTAGCTGCTTTCCCTACTTCTGCGCCCCCACCTGCCCCACACCCCCTCCTTCTGGCTTTCAGAGGCAACTTTTTCAACGACCAATGTGATTACCTTTCGGCACTTTTGATGCCTCGTCATGCCTGCAGGATAAAATCTGAGGTCTTTGGAAGATATTTAAAGGGCTTCAGATGACCTGGCTTCAAATCCCTGAGGATGTTTCCCTACTGCAATTTTCCCTATTCTGGCTCCTCAGAATATCGTATTTATAAAGGCATTTTACCATCTCACTTTATTATACTTAGTGGTTTAATTTTCTTTGTTGTTTTTGGTCTTAAAAAATTGCTTCTTGGGAACCAAAGAAGGCACAAAGAAGAATCCCTGCCTGCCGATCTGCCCGCAACTTTTGTATCCCAACCAAGACCTCTGAGTGTCTCATTTATATTATGGCCCTCCAATCACAACATGTTTTATTTTTTAATTAGGGCATTGGTGGCATAGAGAATTCTCTTTTCATGCTTGGGAAAAGTAAACAAATTTGCCAGGCAGTATATTCTTTATTTGCATCTTGTATTACTTTGCTCGAGCTGCCGTGACAAAATAGCACAGACTGAGTGACCTAAACAAAAGGAATTTATTTTCTCACAGTTCTGGAGGCTAAAAGTCCCAAATCAAGGTGCCTGAGGATTGGTTTCTTCTGAGGCCTCTCTCCTCGGCGTGCAGACGGCCACCTTCTTGCTATGTCCTCACGTGGTCTTTCTCTGCCCACACATCTTCCTGGGGTCTGTTTGTGTGTGCAAACTTTCTCTTCTTATGAGGACACCAGTCAGATTGAATGGGGCCCACCCTAATGGAATTATTTTAACTTAATCACCTCTTTAAAGTCCCTATATCCAAATACGGTTATATTCTGAGTTACTGCGGGTTTGGATTTCTTTTTTTAAAAGATTTATTTATTTATTAGAGAGAGAGAGAGCGCACATAAGCAGGGAGGAGGGGGAGAGGGAGAAGCAGACTCCCCGCTGAGCAGGGAGCCTGACGCTGGGCTTGATGCCAGGACCCCAAGATCATGACTTGATCCGAAGGCAGATGCCCAACCAACTGAGCCATCTAGGCGCCCTTCAGGGGTTTGGATTTCAACATGTATTTGGGGAGTGGGCTGGGACACAGTTCAGCCTGTAACAAAGAGTAAGGACATTACCTCTTGATACTCAACTTTGTGCACGCCCCGACTTCTAACAGATTCCTCTTTGGTGCTGCTCAAAGCCCCTGTTAGGGTCCTTCTGTTTGGGTGCTGTAGTTCCATTCCCCAGCATTTTCCTATAGCCCTAATTGGGTCTCTAGAAGACTCATGTCTTTATGCCGGGGGGTGGAGGGCCTCATACACCTGCCCCATGTTCTTTGGTTGTAATTTTCACATGTCACAGCCGCCTCATCAGCAACTCAGCTCACCCAGCCGTGCCATAAGAACCCTGTTCTCTTTCCCTTCTTCCTGATGCTTTTAGCTGGGACTCTTTTGAAGACTATCCTAAGCCTTATATTTGCAATGGAGTTGCTGAGCTATAATGTTCCACTCCTGCTTGCTTCCCCCCCACCACCGCCTCTATGCCCTGTTTTCTTTAAAAGCAGCTTTTGGTATTACTCTATTCTTTGCTGTATGCAGTCGCTTAAGTCCCACTCACCCCCGACAGAGCTTGAATCCAGATTTTCAGATACATTGTTTTTCCAATAGGAAATTCATAAAGCTCAGGGCACCTGGATGGCTCAGTCAGCTAAGCATCCAACTCCTGATTTTAGCTCAGGTCATGATCTCACCATGAGGTCAAGCCCCTGGTCGGGTTCTGTGCCGAGCATGGATTCTTAGGATTCTCCTTCTCCCTCTGCCCCTCCCCCCATTCCCTCTCTCTCTCAAATAAATAAATAAATAAATAAATAAATAAATCTTTAAAAAGTCATAAAGATCATTTTCAATGAGACAAGCAGCACCGACTTCCTTTAAACATTTCAACTGTATAATTTGGGGGCTCTTCCTCTTCTTCCTGCTTCAGATCACAGCTCTCTCTCTCTTTTTTTTTTAATGTGACATTGTTGCTTCATAGACCAGGTTCAAACCTGACCACATACTTAGCCACGCAGGAGTGACGCCCTGGTTCTTGGCTGTGGTCTGGGAGCAGCGGGGTAGCTCCTCGGGAATGAGTCAGGAGCCGAGTGATGCAACATGCCAGCAATCGCGGTGGATTTGGGGACTGATAGCTCACGCCTTGAGCAATCACAGGTCCAAGGTCAGTGTCCTCTCCTGGGAAATCTAGTGGTTTGTGCAGGTAGGTATTTAGAGAATGGACAAGGGTAGCATTACTCATCTACGTGGAGACTTACTTAAAAGGCTTCTGTTCTGTTTTGTGTTTTAGTCAGGCAATTGTGTGTGTGTGTTAAGTGGGTATTAAAGAGTCCCAGCCTGGGCACCTGGGTGGCTCAGTTGGTTAAGTGACTGCCTTCGGCTCAGGTCATGATCCCAGGGTCCTGGGATCGAGTCCCACATCTGTTCTGCGGGGAGCCTGCTTCTCCCTCTGCCTCTGCCTGCCACTCCCCCTGCTTGTGCTCTCTCTCTCTCTGTCAAATAAATAAATAAAATCTTAAAAAAAAAAATAAAGAGTCCCAGCCTAAGGCAGTGTCACCCTGAGGGACACTAAGAGAAACTCCGGTCCCAGGGTCTACTATCTGAAAAACCAAATTTGATTCTCAGGTGCGTGAAGCATCATGTTAGCATCCGTGTCTTCATTTTGATCTTGCTTAGCTGAGATCTGATTATTTGCATTCAGAGTTTGCATTAATATTCAGGCTAACGAACCAGCAAGGCTGAAAATGCTGAGGTTGGCTGGCCAGCCCACTTGTTAACTACTATAATTGAGGTAGGGTTGTGGTTATTAATATAAATGACAGTGACTCTCCTTGGTCATCTGGTCAGCAGGAAAAAGCATCGAACTAAGAGCAAAAGATCTGTTTCAAATCCCAGCCCCCTCTCGAGCATTATTCTCACCTCTCTGAGACATCTCCCTCACTTGCTAAAAAAATGAGAGGAATATCCTTAACACTTAATTTGCATTTTTATAAAAATAACACACACATTGTTAAATGGTCAAATAATACTACAAGGCTTATCATAAAAAACACCGATTCTTGTGAAGACGGCCACACTGATATCTCCCATTCCACGATGCTCTTCTTCCGAGACCTGACACTCCTCCCTGGAAATGGAGGGGTCTGTGTTTCCCGCCCCCTAACCAGGGAGGACCTTTGTAACTGCTTTGACTGACAGAGTAGTATGTATTGGTCAGGGTTCTCCAGAGAAACAGATCAGGAGGATATATATATATAGAGAGAGAGAGAGAGAGAGACAGACAGACAGACAGAGACATTGATTTATGATCAGGTATTGGCTCCTGCAATTATGGAGGCTGAGCAGCCCCACATCTGTCCTCCGCAAACTGGAGAAGGCCTGTGCAGTGTAGTTGTAGTCCAAAGACCCGAGAGCCAGGAGCTCCGAGGGCAGAAGATAGATGTTTCAGCTCAAGTGGTCAGTCAGAGAGTGAGTCCATCCTTCCTCAGTCTTCTTGTCTTACTCAGGCCCTCAAAGAATTAGATGATGCCCACCCTTCCCCATCATCTAATGCCCATTAGATGCCCATTAGATGATGGGGAAGGGCAATCCTCTTTACTCAGTCTACTGTCTCCAATGCTAATCTCTTCCAGAAAACCCCTAATGGACATGGGTACAAATACTGTTTAACCAGATAGCTGAACATTCCAAGATCTAGTCAAATTGACACAGAAAATTAACTATCATAGATGATGTGGGATATCCTGTTCTCTTGGGACACTCACCTCTGGGACCTTGAGCAGCCATATGAGAAAAAGCTCAAATTAGCCTCCCTGGAGAGATCCCATAGAGAAGCCCTGAGCGAGGGCATCTCTCAGGCATGGCTAGGCCCCAGCTGCTCCGGCCCCACTCCATTTCCTGCATTCAAAACAACCCAGCAGAGCCCTTCCTGAAATCCTGAGCCCCAGAGTCGTTGAGAGCCAATGCATACTGTGGTTGTTACTGTTTAAAGCCACCAAGTTCTGGCCAATTTGTTACCTGCTGGTAGTAACCATAACGCTTCCCAACCCAGCTCATGGTTCAGTGTCATTCTGCCGAGAGCAGCCTCTTTCCTTTTCTTTTCTTTTCTTTTCTTTTCTTTTTTTGAGAAAGAGAGGGGGAGGGGAGGACGAACAGAGGGAGAGGGAGAGAAATCCTCAAGCAGGCTCCAGACCCAGCATGGAGCCTGACTCAGGGTTCGATCCCACCATCCTGAGATCATGACCTGAGCCGAAATCAAGAGTCAGATGCTTAACCAACTGAGCCACCCAGGCACCTCTC
This sequence comes from Halichoerus grypus, assembly GCF_964656455.1. NCBI lineage: Eukaryota > Metazoa > Chordata > Mammalia > Carnivora > Phocidae > Halichoerus > Halichoerus grypus. The sequence goes on along the minus strand of NC_135718.1, from coordinate 92,816,055 downwards.
TCTTTCCTTTCTTCTAGCAGTTTCTTCTCACTATTCATAACTCCAGAAGAATTAATATGCTTATATGGGTATCCATCTCAGACATACTACAATTTGACTTTCTCTTCCATCTTCTATTAGCCCTCCTTCCCATTTCTACTTCCTCAATCCCCTAAACATAATTATATCAAAATCTTGGTTAAGCCAGTATTTATTTTTTGCCTTATCGTTACTATCGTGTAAGTATTGTTCACTGTTGAGCCAACTGACTCTTGACCACTACATTCCCTTTCTTATTTCTCACTTGCTCACTTGGTTGGCTTCTCCTATCATTACCACTCCTTCCTGCCACACTTCTTAGCTAGGTTGCAAAGCCCTCAGAGAGATCGTCTACGTGGTTAAATCCATCACGCAGTCTACCCGTCCGTTTCCAATGCCCCTGGCCACCATCGTCTAGGAGCCTCTGGTCCCCTGTGTCTTGGTGGACTGGTGCGCTCTCTAAGTGCCGCTTCTGTCCAGAGGCTTCCTGTTGCCTCTCCCCTGTGGCAGGCCCCCTTTCTTCCTGACTCCTTCTTGGGTTACTGCCTCATTTTGGTGGAATGCAACCTCTAGAGGCTTCCTGGGGAGGAGGCGCAGGAAGGGGAAGTGCTGAGAGCTTGTATGGCTGAAAATGTCTTCATTCTCTTCTGTCACATGATTAATACGTGGGTGAGGTAGAGGATTCTGGGTTGAAAATCTTTTCTCCTCAAAAGTTTGAAGGTATTGCTCTCTGGTTTTTCCAGTAAGCAATGCTGTTCTTGAGAATTTCCCTGCCATTCTTTTTGAGACTTAATTTTGTTGTTATTCTAGGGACACTTTTGGTATTTTCTCTTGATCTCTGGTGTTTTGAAACAGTATGAAGATAGGGCTGAATGTAGATTTTGTTCTCCTTCATTTTTCTGGATGGGCCCTTTGAATCTAGAGGCCTGCTCTCCTATTCTGAGAAATCTATGACTTCTTTTCTCCTTTCTCTGTTTTATTTCTTAAATCCCTATTAGTTGGCTATTGGGTTACCTGAATTAATCCTTTCAGTTTTAAAATCTCTTCTTCCAAAAAATGAAAGTAAAAATAAAATAAAATCTTTTCTTCCTTATTGCCCGTCTTTCTACATTACGGGAAATTTCCTCATTCTTAAAAATTTGCTCTCATTTTGTCTTTTCTCTCTGAGAATTCCAATTAATTTCTGAAAGTGTTTTTGACCCCATTTCTAGCATTGCCTTTGCTTTCTCCAATTTGTTTTCATACTTGTGTATTTAGGTGGTGCCTTTCATAGCGGAGTCTTCACTCCAACATCCAGCTGTCAAATTACACAGTGATGTGCTAAGAAGCTGAAAGGAAACATGGCTGACACTTGGTAATGCTGTTTCATGGCAGGGCAACCAGGCCACCTCTCTTGGCTGGCAATTCAGTGTTCTGGCTGAACAATTTCTCCAAGGAGAGCCATTCCTCTGCCCGATGACGGGCTGTACACCTGGGTGACAGGGTTGCCTGCTCAGTGGGGAGTCTGCTTCTCCCTCTCCTTCTGCCCTCCCCCTCCCCTGCTCATGCTCTCTTTCTCTCTCAAATAAATAAATAAATAAAATCTTTTAAAAAAATCGTTCTATTTATTCATTTTAAATTTTCATCATGTAAATGTATTCTTTAATCCCCATCTCTTATTCCCTTATTTCCCCATCTGCCCCCACCCCACCCCCATAACCAGCAGTGTGTTCTCTATAGTTAAGAGTCTGGTTTTGGTTTGTCTCTTTTTTTTCCTTTGCTTGTTTGTTTTGTTTCTTAAATTTCACATATGAGTGAGATTGTATGGTATTTGTCTTTCTCTGACTGACTTTATTTCACTTAGCATAGTACTCTCTAGCTCTATCCATATCATTGCAAATGACAAGATTTCATTCTTTTTTATGGCTGAGTAATATTCCACCATGTATATATACCACATTTTCTTTTTCCTTTTTTTTCCACATTTTTTTTATCCATTCATCTGCAAATGGACACTTGGGCTGTTTCCATAGCTTGGCTATTGTCGATGATGCTGCTGTAAACACAGGGTGCATGTATCCCTTTGAATTAGTGTTTTTGTATTTTGGGGGTAAATACCCAGTAGTGCAACTGCTGGGTCATAGGGTAGCTCTATTTTTAATTTTTGCGGAACATCCATACTGTTTTCCACAGTGGCTGCGCCAGTTTGCATTCCCACCAACAGTGCATGAGGGTTCCTTTTTCTCCACATCCTCACTAACACTTGTTTCTTGTGTTGTTGATTTTAGCCATTCTGACCGCTGTGAGGTGGTATTTCATTGTGGTTGTGATTTGTATTTCCCTGATGCCTAGTGATGTTGAACATCTTTTCATGTGTCTGTTGGCCATCTGGATGTCTTCTTTGGAAAAATGTTTGTTCATGTCCATTTTTTTTAAAGATTTTATTTTTAAGCAATCTCTAGACCCAACATGGGGCTCGAACTCATAACCCCAAGATCAAGAGTCAAACAATCTACCAACTGAGTCAGCCAGGTGCCTCATCTGATGCCCATTTTTTAACTGAATTGTTTTTTGGTTATTCAATTGTATCAGTTCTTTCTTTCTTTTTTTTTTATAGAGAGAAAGTGAGCGTTGTGGGGGAGAGGCAGAGGGAGACAGAGAATCTTAAGCAGGCTCCACACTCAGCACAGCGCCCAACACAGGGCTCGATCTCATGATCCCTAAGATCATGACCTGAGCTAAGTCAGACGCTTAACCAACTGAACCACCCAGGCACCCCTGTATCAGTTCTTTATATATTTTGGATACTAACCCTTTATCAGATATGTCATTTGCAAATATCTTCTCCCATTCAATAGATTGCCTTTTACTTTTGTTGATTATTTCTTTCACTGTGCAGAAATTTTTTATTTTGAGGTAATCCGAATAGTTTATTTTTGCTTTTATTTCCCTTGCCTCAGGAGGCATATCTAGAAAAATGTTGCTACAGCCCATGTCAGAGACATTACTGACTGTGCTCTCTTCGAGGATTTTTATGGTTTCTGGTCTTTAGGTCTTTAATCCATTTTGAGTTTATTTTTGTGTATGGTGGAGGAGAGTGGTCCAGTTTTATTCTTTTGCATGTGGCTGTTCAGTTTTCCCAACACCATTTGTTGAAGAGACTGTCTTTTTCCCATTGTATATTCATCCTCCTTTGTCGAAGATTAATTGACCATATAATTGTGGGTTTATTTCTGGGTTTTCTGTTGCTTCTCCCTTTTCACGTGAGCCACCATGCCTCATCTGATTTCCCTATTCACAAAATGCATTATTACCTCCCATCCACTGTTACGTTCTCTTCGGCTCTCTCTGAGCCTATGGCTTTATTTCTCTGTCATTTAGTAGAGCTTCAGAGGCAGCCGAGCTGTTGTCTGCACCACGTTCGGACAGCAATCTCCCCAACACTTTGTAAGATCGTTGTCGGTACCAAACAGAGCAATACGTGCCAAAGTGCCTTGCAAACAAACTCTCAGATGTCAAACAAATGGGATTTATTATCATGTGGTTCCTAAGACACCTTGATAGAGTTCTCCCTCTCACAGCTTTTGCCAAAATGAGCATTTTGGCAACGGCAGCCATCCATCCAGCCGTAGTCCTTAAAATCTTTGTTCGTTTTTTTTGTTTGTTTTCGTTAAGAAGATTTGCTACCTTTATTGGTATATTGTTTTCAGGTCATATAACCCAAAAGATAATTTTAAAATAGTTAAGAATTCAAAGCGATTAAACTATCAATAGCTATAAAGTGACAAAAATGAAATTCTTAAACAAAGTTTAAGTGCATGAACTTGGAGTGTAATCAAATAACCAACAACCGCCAATTTAAGGGGCGCCTGGGGGGCTCAGTCAGTTAAGGGTCTGCCTTGGGTTCGGGTCATGATCCCCAGCTTCTGGGAACGGCCCCTGCAGCAGCTCTCAAATGAATACATAAAATCTTAAAACAATGCCCATTTAAAAGTTTAAAAAAGAACAACTTCAAGTATCTGAAGTGATCTTTGTAAATTAATTGTTTAAGGTCTTACGATGAAAATAAAGAAAAGGCTGCGCTACTCAAAACAAGTTGCAAGTAGCAATAGTAATTAGTAACCTGAAGGAAGTGCATCCCGCTGGGAGCTCTGGCCAAAGTCCTGCAGACTCTGCTCAGGGCCTCTGCTGCTGGGGGCCCACCCAAGGCTGCCAGGTGGGAGGCTCCTCCCTGGAGCCCCCGGCCCCTGTGCACAGACCCCTCTCGGCACCTTCTCCCTCTCCTGAAGTTGCTCTTCTCCGTCTTGCTTTAGCTTCCAGGTGCAGACTGTTTCTCACTGATCCCCCACCCCCGGCACCCAGCGCAGGGCCTGACCTACAGCCTAAGCGTCTGATGGAAGGAAACACTGCAGACGGCCACGTTCAAATATTACCTAGTCTTTGGGGGAAATACTTCCAAGGGAGGTGACCGGATATTCCGCTGGAAATACTAAGAAAACAAAGACCCGAAATCTCCCTCGTCCCCTCCCAAGACAAAGAGAAAGTTGTGGATCTGTCTGACAGGTTGCTTCATCTTTTCAGGCAACGGGAGAATCAGGATAGAGAAGCAAAACTCCAGTCCCGGCAACAGCAGACAGCCGAGACCCAAGTGCTGAGCACCAAGGGGGAGGCAGCGTGGACCCTGGCAGCCCTTGTGTACCACGGAACCACCTGCTCTGCAGGCCCCCGGGGAGAAAGACTCGGGAGAGCATAGGCACACCCACCCACAAAGACCCAGGAGCTCCCCTGTCCTGTAGGCAGGGGTGGGGGTGTCAGGAGGAGGCCCAGGGAAGCTGACTTGGAACATGGACCCAACACCATGAAAAGGACTTGAATTTTCCCTATCATGGGAAGAGAATAAAACTCCACGCCTGTAGTTCTCAGAGGCCGCCGGACGTGCTCAGACCTCACGAGGTGGGGCTGGCAAGCTTGCGGCTCGGGGTGAGGCGCCGGGGGAGGGAGGCTCTTGTGGCCACACGGTTGAAAACGGGGCGTCCCTCGGCTGGGGACACCCTCAAGTGAGCACAGTGCGCTGCAGGGGAATGGGGATGATGGTGGTGAGAGTGTGACCCAGACAAGCAGGCAAGGGGCCCACAAACATGGCAGCAGGGGACAGGGTGAAGCCTGAGCCACGGAGACCATGGTCTTAACCAACTTGAACGCCCCTCCGGGATCTTATTCATTAGTGTCCAAAATAGTCCCTTGAGATTGTTCCTTAAGAAGAGGGTTCTAGGGTCATAGAAGTTTGGGAAATGCAGCATACAATAAACTCCCCCCCCAAGGGATTCACAATGAACATTAGCATCTGGAAGGCCCCAAGGGGTCCTTCATGAAAGGAAAAAAAAAAAACAAACCCAAAAGATGCTTTACTCTCTTTAACCCAGTGTTTCCCAGACACTTTTCTTCAAGTAAGGCCTATCAAAGTCCTGCAGAAAGTGTTCAATCAGCCGCACCATGGGGACTGCCGTCCTACCCAGACCTTGACCCTGGAATCTTGCCTTTCATAAGGACACACCTTTCAGAACTTATAGTGAAAGATAGATTTAATTATAATATTAGCTGTGAATTTTAAAAATCTCCTTTTCTCTTGGGGCACCTGGGTCGTTCCATTGGTTAAGCATCTGACTTTGGACAAAAGATAAGGCCATGATCTCAGGGTCCTGGGATCGAGCCCTGTATCTGGCTCCGCGCTCTGCATGGAGGAGTCTGCTTGTCCTCCCTCTGCTCTTTCTCCCACTCGTGCTCTCTCTCTCCCTCTCAAATAAATAAATAAAATCTTAAAAAAAAAATCTTTTCTTAAATAACATGTCAGAGTAGAAAATTCACCAAGTTTCTTAAATACTGTTTTGTTTTTCCAATTAGCTTTTTAAAGATGAACTTTATTTTTTTTAATATTTTATTTATTTATTTATTTGAGAGAGAATGCGCACACGGGAGTGGTGGGGAGGAGCAGATGGAGAGGGAGAGGAGGGGACAGAATCCCCAAGCAGACTCCCCGCTGAGTGCGGACACTGACAAGATCCCAGGATCCGGGAGATCACAACCAGAGCCAAAATCAAGAGTTGAAAGCTTAACCTACTGAGCCACCCAGGCGCCCCGAAGATGAACTTTATTTTTCAGAGCGGTTTTGGGTTCACAAACAACTCAGCAGCAAGTACAGGGAGTTCCCATGTGCCCCCTGCCTCTGCTCAGGGACAACCTCCCCCACCATCAGCATCCCCCACCGGGTGGTACATTTGTTACCACTGAAGAACCGACACTGACACATTATTTTTTTTTTTTTTAATTTTTTTTATTGTTATGTTAATCCCCATACATTACATCATTAGTTTTAGATATAGTGTTCCATGATTCATTGTTTGTGCATAACACCCCGTGCTCCATGCAGAACGTGCCCTCCTCAATACCCATCACCAGGCTAACCCATCCTCCCAACCCCCTCCCCTCTAGAACCCTCAGTTTGTTTTTCAGAGTCCATCGTCTCTCATGGTTCTTCTCCCCCTCCGATTTCCCCCCCTTCATTCTTCCCCTCCTGCTACATTCTTCTTCTTTTTTTCTTTCTTAACATATATTGCATTATTTGTTTCAGAGGTACAGATCTGAGATTCAACAGTCTTGCACAGTTCACAGCGCTTACCAGAACACATACCCTCCCCAGTGTCCATCACCCAGTCACCCCATCCCTCCCACCCCACCCCCCACTCCAGCAACCCTCAGTTTGTTTCCTGAGATTAAGAATTCCTCATATCAGTGAGGTCATATGATACATGTCTTTCTCTGTTTGACTTATTTCGCTCAGCATAATACCCTCCAGTTCCATCCACGTCGTTGCAAATGGCAAGATCTTATTCCTTTTGATGGCTGCATAATATTCCATTGTATATATATACCACTTCTTCTTTATCCATTCATCTGTTGATGGACATCTTGGCTCTTTCCACAGTTTGGCTATTGTGGACATTGCTGCTATAAACATCGGGGTGCACGTAGCCTTTCGGGTCCCTACTTTTGTATCTTTGGGGTAAATACCCAGTAGTGCAATTGCTGGATCATATGGTAGCTCTATTTTCAACTTTTTGAGGAACCTCCATACTGTTTTCCAGAGTGGCTGCACCAGCTTGCATTCCCACCAACAGTGGAGGAGGGTTCCCCTTTCTCCGCATCCCCGCCAACATCTGTCATTTCCTGACTTGTTAATTTTAGCCATTCTGACTGGTGTGAGGTGGTATCTCATTGAGGTTTTGATTTGGATTTCCCTGATGCCGAGCGATATTGAACACTTTTTCATGTGTCTGTTGGCCATTTGGATGTCTTCTTTGGAAAAATGTCTGTTCATGGACACTGACACATTATTATCACCCGAAGTCCACAGTGAACATTAGGGTTCACGTTCCGAGCTTGAATAAATGTATCATGACATGTATCCACTACCATGGTATCATGCAGGGTATTTTCACTGCCCTAAACGTCCTCTGTGCTCTGCCTATTCACTCCTCCCTGCCCCTAAGCCACGGCCACCACTGATCTTAACTACTCTCAACGGTTTTGCCTTTTCCAGAATGTGATGTAGGTGGACTCCTTATCATACCTTATCGTATTTCTATGTAAAAGGATATTTTTAATTTTTAATTTCTTTTAATTGAAGTCAAGTTGACATGCGGTGTTACAGTAGTTCCCGGTGCACAACACAGTGATTCGACATCTACACACATTACCAAATGCTGCCAGCGTAAGGCTAGTGAGTGTCTGTTACCAGACGGTTATTACACTATTAGGGCTATACTCCCTGTGCTGTACTTTATATCCCCTTGACCTATTTATTTTATAGCTGGAAGTCTGTATGTCTTAACCCCCTTCACCTAGTTCACCCATCCCCGGGCCCCCTCCCTTCTAGCAAACACCAGTTTGTTCTCTGTATTTATAAGTCTATTTCTGATTTGTTTTGTTTGTTCACTTGTGGTTTTTTTTTTGATTCCACAAACAAGTGAAATCACATGGTATTTGTCATTCTCTGTTTGACTTACTTCACTTAGCATAATGCCCTCTAGGTCTGTTAAAAGGATACTTTTAGAAGGGGAGGTGGAGAAAATGCGCCCTCTCCACTGCGGGCAGATCACTGGTTCCTACTTACAACAGCGTTCCCAACCTCAACTGACATTTGGACAAGACGAGGGGGCTCTCCTGTGTATTGTGGGATGTTTACTAGCATCTCTGGTCTCTACCCCCTAGATGCCAGTAGGACCCCTCTCCTTAAGTTGTAACAACCAAACACGACTCAGACTGTTGCCTAATGTCCCCTGATGGGGAAAAAAAAAATCACCCTGATTAAAAACCACTAGTCTAAAGGGAAACTCAAACTTCACCAGAAAATCTCAAAAGCATTTTCCATCTGGTCATTTACCCCTGGTAAGCATTTGGTCACCTGAAATATTTGGTAGGGAGAAGACAGACAGGTACGAAGACCCGGGAGTTGCGGAAGAAACAGGCTAAGAACGTAGGCTTTTCATCTCACAAAACAAACTGCGTTGGCCTTTGGCTGGGACAGGACATTGGTCAGGTCACAAAGTCAAAGGAGAAAAGAAGAGGTTGTGTTCACCTGAAGTCTGATAAAGAATGTCTGAACCTTCGTTTCGGGGTTACCTATCTACATGTCTTCTCTGGATCTGAAAAGCCATTTGGTTCCGTGCAAGTGTTCTTTTAAATGTTCCTGGAGGGGAAATACTTGCCCTCTTTGAGAATTAAAAGCTAATACTTGCCGTAACCATCTTAGACTGTAAAATCAATCTGATAAAAAAGGACCTATAGAAATTTAGAGTGAGATATGTCTGATTTAATAAACTGCTTGAGGGAGTGAGACCATATAACAAAAGCTGGATGAACTTCCCAAAAGTACTTGGGGAAAAGAAGGCCCCTCACCATGTCACTCATCAAAAAGACACACACAAATTTTTTTTTTCTTTTCTTTTTTTTTTTTTTTAGTGTCATGGCCTTGTTCTTAAGATAAAGTCCCAAGCCCTTAATCATGGACATGGTCCACCAGCCCTGTATGACTTGACGCCTGTTGGTCTTGCCAGCCCCCTTCTACATCCCTCCTCACCCTACCCCCACTGTTCAGTCAGATTGGACTTCTCCCACCTCACAACTTTGCACATGCTGTTCCCACCGCCTGGAACACACTTTCCTCCTCTCCTTATCCCTTTCCTATTGTCTTGAAAATGCCTGCAGCTTCTCGAGATTTCAGTTTAAATGTTGTTTCCCTATCCCCTCTGTCTAGGCAGATCTGTTATAGTCTGGTAACACCTTGCTGTCCCTCGGCACAACACTTTGAGTACTTGTAATTAACCAATCATTACCGATAACTTAATTTTTGTCTCCCTCACTCAACTTCAGCGTCTGTGGCTTTGTATACTCGTGGTACTGTGTTCCCAGCACCTAACGGCAGCTGGTACGTGGTAGGTGCTCATGAGGCATCCACCTGAATGATGAGTGAGGTCATTCCTGTTTGGGTTCCAGTTTCAATTTGGGCTAAAAATGTTACAAAAATAGATTATTTCCTCATTAACTTGTATCTGTCTAGCTTCTGACTCAAGAATCATCATTTTTCTTAATTTCGGGGCACCTGGGGGACTCAGTTGGTTAAGCATCCAACTCTTGGTTTCACAAGATGATGAGATCGAGCCCCACATTGGGCTCTGCACTCAGTGCAGAGTCTGCTTGTCCCTCTCTCTCTGTTCTTCCCCCTGTTCATGCTCTCTCTCTCTCAAATAAATAAATAAAATCTTTTATTTTTTTTAAAGATTTTATTTATTTATTTATTTGACAGAGAGAGAGGCAGGGAGAGAGGGAACACAAGCAGGGGGAGCAGCAGAGGGAGAAGCAGGCCTCCCGCGGAGCAGGGAGCCCGACGCAGGGCTCGATCCCAGGACCCTGGGATCATGACCTGAGCTGAAGGCAGACGCTTAACGACTGAGCCACCCAGGCGCCACCTAAATAAAATCTTTTAAAAAACCATTTTTCTTAATTTCCTTTTTTTTCACCTTTTCCCAGGAACCTTCCTTCAGACCAAGGGCTGTATCCCTGGCCCAGCCCTTTAAAATATTTTTTCAGTCAGTGCTTCATATCCTGGTTTTTGTTTTCTCATCAACAATGGCAGCATAGTATTTCACCAGGCGGAGGGCTTATGTAACCATTTCCTATCGAGGGGCATTTATGGCATTTCTAACTTTCTGATATTGTGAAAAAAATACCACAGGGGTGCCTGGCTGGCTCAGTCGGGGAGCATGCAACTCTTGATCTCAGGGTTGTGAGTTCAAGCCCCACGTTGGGTGTAGAGATTACTTAAAAATAAAATCTTTTTTAAAAAATGCCACAATAAAGATTCTCAAACATAAGTGCTCCTATGTATCTGATTGTTTTCTCAGGATAAATTTCTAAAAATAGAGCTAGTAAGTTAAAGGGTCTCAGCATTTTTTAAGACTATAGACATATTCTGCCCAGTTTTGTTCCGTTAGGTTAAGCTTGCTTCTCATACTTAACTCAGTGTGTGAGTTCTCCTGCTAACTCTATTCCCACCTTTACTTTTTCTGCATCAGCTCCTTCATCTGCCCAATTTCCTGTATTTCTCACCGCTTCCCAATTGGCAACCACATGGCTTGATTTCCATTTGTCGTTACTCTCCTGATTGATCTGTTCATTGAATAAATATTTATTGAGCCCCTACCATGTGCCAAAAACTATGCTTGGCAAAGAGAGGCAAACAGCAATCCAAATAATAATGGAATATGGTAAGTGTCCTGAAGGACACCAACAGAACACTAGCACATAGTAAGAGGAAGAATGAATTTTCTCTTCTCTGATAGGTTTTTAGGAAAGTCCTTTCTGAGAAGGTGAGCCTGAAGGATAAGCAGGAACTGACTGGCTGATAAGTACCTGAAAAGATGCTTGACACCACTGGTGATAAGGGCAATGTCAATCAAAACCGTGACGAGGTACCACTTCACGGCCACTAGGACGGTGGTGATGAAAATAAACGTGGCCTTGCTCTTAAGATAAAGTCACAAGTCCTTAATGGGGTTGGCAAGGATTTGGAGAAATCAGAAACCTCACATACTGCTTGTGGGAATGCAGAATGGAACAGCTGCTGTGGAAAATGGCCTGGCATTCCCTCAAACATTTGAACCTGGAGTTGCCACATGACCCAGTAATTTGACTCGTAGGTATGGACTAAAGAGAACTGAAAACATATATTCACACAGAACCAGTACATGAATGTTCATAACAGCATGATTCATAGTAGCCAGAGCGGAAGCAACTCCGGCGTCCATCAACAGATGAATGGGTAAACGAAATGCGGTAAATCCATACAGTGGAATATTATTCAGCCATGAAAAGGAAGGAAGGACTTTGCTCTCCTACAGTCCAGTTCCCAAATGGCAAATCACGTCGGGAAGTCTCTTCTAGTGCTTTCTCCTCACACTTAGGATGAAATCCGAACTCCTCATTCAAGTTTACCAAGCACTAGATGATCCGGCTCCTACCTGCCTCTCAGACTTCTTCTACTGTGTGTTCCCTTGCCCACTAGATGCTAAGGCACACTTGTCTTTTTTTCTGTGCTTAAAACATTCCAAGTTAATTTGTACCGTAGGGTTTCTTCTGCTTGAAATACCTTCTCTTCTGGTCTTGGCTTGACTGGCTCCATTGAATCATTTGGAGCTCATCTTAAACGTCATCTCCTCAGAGTTCCCTTTCTCGATCACTTAGTGTAAACAAGCCGTGTAGTCGCTTTCTCTTGGGACATTCGGGTTCAGCTATCTACGGAGGCTCAGTGCCCACTGACTTTGGTCCTTGTCTGTCTTTCCCCACTAAAATCTAAGGTCAATGAAACGTAGGGACCTCATCACTCAGAACAGTGCCTGAATGAATGAATACTGAATGAATGAATAAAAGCCTTTTCATGGAAAAATTAAAAAAGAAGGGAGCGCTAACATATACTACAACATGGATGAACCTCGCAAACATGATGCAAAGTGAAAAAAGCCAGATAAAAAAGGCCACATATTATGATTCCGTTTATATGAAATGTTCAGAAGAGGCAAATCCACAGAGACAAAGCATAGATCAGTGGTTGTCATGGGCTGGGTGAGGGGGAATGGGGAGTTACTGCTTTTAACAGATATGAGGATTTTTTTGGGGGGGAGTGAGGAAATTGTTCTGAAATTAGATTGTGGTGGTGATTGCACAACATTGTAAATGTGCTGTAAGATGATTAAAATGGTGAGTTTTATGCAAGGTGAATTATTTTCTTCTGAGGTGATACTCATCTCACATAAAATTACCATTTTAAAGTATACAATTCAGTGGCATTTAATACATTCACAAGGAAAGTGAAGGAAGACAACACTCATACGTCATGTGTGGAAAGGATGCCCATCTTCCCATTGCCATTTTACAATGCACATTTTATTTTATTTTATTTTATTTTAAAGATTTATTTATTTGAGAGAGAGAGAACGAGCACATGTACAGGGACAGGGGCAGAGGGAGAGAGAGAATCCTCAAGCAGACTCCCTGCTGATCACAGAGCCCAACGTGGGGCTCGATCTCAGGACCCTGAGATCATGACCTGAGCCAAAAGCAAGAGTCAGACACTTAACCAACTGAACCACCCAGGCGCCCCATGATGCACTTTTTAGAAGAAACTTCCAAGGAAAGATATTATGAAAGATTCCTGTCAGGATCTTCATTTTGCTTACACGTGGTAAAAGTTGTGAAGCTCTAATATCACTCCATTAAGAATTATTTTACACTGCTATGAATTAAATGAACTTTTTGATACTAAAAGTGCAGGGATCAATCAGAAACAATCAATCAGGAACAGCACAGTAAATCCAGAAGGACAAGAACTTTGCACAGCTGAGCTGAGCATGGGGGAAGCAGGGGAGAGAGGCAAATGCAAGGAACAAGAGTCAACCAAACACCCAAATTTGTGGAGACTGATACTGCCTCGTCCTTTCTCTTTCTTCATATGATCACCATTTCCAATGCTACACTTTCCATTATGGTCACTGAATTAAGTCAGCTTCTTTGCACTCAGAGACCAGTCAGTCCTCTTGTATATCCTGATGATGGACCCTTTGCCCAAATCAGGAGGGACACCCTGAAGAATGAGGTTGTCCATTTGTCCTTCTACCCGTCCAGACAGGAAGGTATTATTGATCAGCAACCACATACAAGGCACATAGCACTTAATAAATGGAAAATGGAAAAATGGCTGGGCTGATCGCTCGGCTGAAGAGTCACCGCAGCTGTTTGTGTGTGGAAATTCAACCCATGGCGAGGCAGAAAGACTTCCCAAAGCAACAGAGGCCTCCACTGTGAATTATGTGCTACAATCATTCCCTAGGAGAGAAAAAGAAGCCTGACAAACTTTTTATATTTGTCTTCAAATACCTGGAAGGTAATTTGGGGGAATTTTCATACTCCTGGGTGGGTGACCTTTGTCCCACATAATACACAGATGTATTTTTCTTAATTTCCAATGATGGGTTTTTACGATGCAAAATTAGCACAGTACTTTGAGTGAATAACAGGCCTGAAGATGTTATGCAATCTGCAACTTCCTGCCTTTAAATGTGCGTTGTAGTTGGTATTAACTGCTCCGGTTATAACCTGCATCGGAGAAAAATATTCGTCTGCTCTGTCTTTTGGCAATTGTTTTGCTATGGTTGTTCTCGTTTGTTTGCTTTTTACTCTAAGCAAGTCATTTATACCTCTCCGTTCCGTGATCTCTATCTGTAATATGGGGATGCTAGATGAGTAATGGGGTTGCTGGGATTTCATGAGTTAATGTATGTAAAGAACTTGGAGGGCAATGCCTGGTACACAGTGAGTGCTTTATTATTATTATTATTATTATTATACATACAAGCTGACACACTTCAAATCCACCAAGAATATTTAGTGCTTTCGGTAACACAGTGTTATTTAAAACTTTGTCGTGTGAAGATACGCCATTTTTCTTGGTGATTATCAAGGTCTTTGGGGATAAAGAGAAATTTGGATATTACAGTGGCTTAGGGTTTCACGGTGACAAGTGAAACAGGTGAGGGAACGGAAGTGACCAAATACAGGTAAAGCACACAGAATTCTTGCACCAATAACTTCCGATGGGAAAGCTGTGCTTTCCTCTGGATCGAGGACAACACGACAGATGGGAACAGCAGTGAGTTTGCAGGGGACGATAAGAGCAGGATACAGTACGAGGGACCCGGAAACGACAGTGACGGGTACATAAGTAACTACCATCAAAGAAATGGGGATCAGAGGGATACAAGCAGTGGTGCTTGGGTGGGGCTTTATTATTTCCAGGGGATATTTTCCCAATCAAAAATTGGGTGAAATGAAAAGAAAAAAAGTGAAAAGGGCTGGGGAAAGAATTCTAATATCAGAGACAGCACTGGTCAAGTGAAGCAAGCATGGTGATCACACGAGGGGTACTCAGGGGAGATGGCCTTTTACAAGTCAGCCTTTCTATGCCCCAGTTTCCCAACTACAGAATGGAAACTAAGTGGAGACCATCTTACTCAACTTTACAAAGTTAGAAAGAGAAAAGGAGTAAATATCAAGGTTCCTTAAAAAAGACAATTGGTAAATGTGATTATTGCATTTGGATATTGTCATGTATTTACTCTTGAAGATTAATTTTGGAAACACCTAGCTGATTCCTAATGAAATTCTTTTGATATTTTTGTTGAAACTGAGTTAAATGTATACATTAATTTGGGAAGAAGTGACAGTTTTAATATTACATCTTTCCTTCTGGGGACAGGACATGCCTCTCCATTTATACAAGTCTCCCTTCATGTGCTCCAGGAGAGACTTCCAGGTTTTTTTGTAAAGGTTCCTTAACATTTCTTATTTTGTTTATAACTAGACATTTTACACTCTTTGGTTGCTATTTTTATTTTTATTTATTTATTTTTTAAAGATTTTATTTGACAGAGACAGCGAGAGTGGGAATACAAGCAGGGGGAGTGGGAGAGGGAGAAGCAGGCTTCCCGCTGAGCAGGGAGCCTGATGTGGGACTCGATCTCAGGACCCTGGGATCACGACCCAAGCTGAAGGCAGATGCTTAACCGACTGAGCCACCCAGGTGCCCCAGGAAAGCTATCTTTTAATATTGATTTTATAACCAGTCACTTTACTGAATTTCTCTTATTCTTTCTAACAGCATTTCTGTTCATTCTCTTGGAGTTTCTAACTACACAGACAACGGAACTGAAAGAGAGAGAGAGAGGATAATTTAATCTGCTCTTTTCCAATAATTAAACTCATTTTTTCATTGTCTTTTTAGTTAGGACTACCAGAACAGGGGTCCTGGGTGGTGCAGTTGGTTGGGCGTCTGACTCTTTTTTTTTTTTTTAATGTTTTCTACTTTTTTAAAAAAAGATTTTATTTATTTGACAGAGAGAGACACAGCAAGAGAGGGAACACAAGCAGGGGGAATGGGAGAGGGAGAAGCAGGCTTCCCGCTGAGCAGGGAGCCCGATGCGGGGCTCGATCCCAGGACCCTGGGATCATGACCTGAGCCGAAGGCAGACGCCTAACGACTGAGCCACCCCGGCGCCCCGGGTGTCTGACTCTTGACTTGGGCTCAGGTGCTCTCAGGGTCGTGGGATGGAGCCCCAAATCGGGCTCCACTCTTGGTGTGGAGTCTGCTTGAGATTCTCTTTCCCTCTCTCTCTGCCCCTGCCACTCGTGCTCTCTCTCACACACTCTCCCTAAAAGATATAGGTAAATCTTTTAAAAAAGCCCAAAACCCAAAAATACCTACCAGAACAACATTGAATAATATGGCGAGAGGGTACACACTGTCCACAGTTGTTTTAGATTTTTAAATGAATGTCTATAGGGTTTACCACTAGGTATGATGTTGTTGTTGATTACAGACAGAAAAATTGTATCACAAGAAAGAAGATCCCTTATATTTTTTTCTTTACTAGTGGTTTTCCAACATGTTAATTATTTGAGCTCCTGCTTACAAAAGTACTTTCCATAAGGCCTCATATATCTCATTGTGGTCAAAAAGCCTTTAGATCCATCCCAACTTAATACACATTATTGGATTTACTACTTAAATGTGTGATAATTTGCATAATCATTAGGACCTGAATCTGTGCAGCCTCTTTTAGACTGACATGGTGAAAATTAAGTTAGATTCAGGAAAATAGGTATCACATGTAAGTGCCACACGTAAGGCATCTCGTTAGATGCTTCCAAGCAGAGTTTCTCAGGAGGGGTGCGCAATTCGCTTGACGTGCTTGTTAGAAGCACAGACTGATGAGCTGCCCCCAGAGCCACCCCCGTGGACGTGGGGATGGAAGCTGGCAGACTGCGTTTCCAATGAGCTCCCCAAGTGACGCTTCCACACCTGCCACGAAGAATGAAAGCAAGCAAGACATACAGAACTTGGGAAAAAAAGGGAAGATGAGTGTATTTACACTTATCCTCAGAGTGGCGTCAGCTCACCTGTCGTGCTGCAGTGACTCAACCAGTCGTGAATCCTCGTGGCCACCACGGACTCTGCCACCGCCTTCTGCGCTGAATTCTCACCGGTGCTTCTAGAAATTTCCTTTTAAAGGCTGATGTTTCCAACAGCGCCGCCGCAGAAGCTCCAGTATGGGAAGTTAGAGGCGGAGCTGCTGGAACTCTTTTTCAACTTCAGGCTCCGGCAGCTCCACTTTTAACTGTTACCCGTCGTAGGGTTCCGGGCAAGATTCTAACAATAAAAGTTTGAAAATGACTGTTCCACGCCCTTGAGCAACATCTTGATTTGACCATAGAGCTGGGTCGTTTTATGTTGGTGCTCATGACTATAACGAAAAGGCTTCATTTGAGCAAGTTTGACGCAGTGCCTTTTATGTTTTTCTTCCTTTATGGATTTGTCTCTAAAAGTGAAATCTCTTCGGTATCAGGGACCGTGATTTCGCATCTAGTGTCTAAAATGCTTCTATGAATCTGAGGACATTCTGTAGCCATCTATTATTGTTATTACTCAGAAATTCTCTGAAATTTGTATTTTAAAGGTTTTGAACAGGGAGAAAAAAAAACCCATTGAGAGAAATAAGGGATAATTAACGTAGATTCTGGGCCCAGGACCAGAACAGGAGCCGGAGTTCTTGGCTAGAGCCCTCTGATCACCTTCTGTTTGTTTAGGTGAATGTCCTCGTTGCCCTCTGGGTCTCAGTTCCTTCTTTGATAAACTGAAGATGCTGGAGCATGAGATTTACAAGACTCCTTCCAGCTCTAAAAGTTGATGACTTATTTGCATGTCAAAGAATTCAACCTAGCCTGCGTGTTACAGTACTTCAAGCTCTCTGCTCTCTGTCATAAACAAGAAAAATTTTCTGGTTAATCATCAAGCATAGAATAATGTCCTGCACTGGTATATATTAAGACTAATTTATCACAAAATTAATTAATTCAGCACGATAAATGTTTACTTACATGTAATTAAAAGCAAATCATTTTAAGGGACTCTAAGCTAATCATTATTCTTATTTTTTTTAACTTACACATGATCAATTAATGTCCTATGTTCCAGTAAGATCACCAGTTCACTGTGGACAAGGATGCCACATTAAATCAAGCACAGAATCTCATTTCTCCACTTTAGGTTTTAGTTCTTTTTCTATTTATTTTTCAGAACAAGTTTTATTTTTTTCAGGTAGGACCTTCCTCTCCTCCCACAGCCTTTGCAGACCTGAAATTTTAAAGGCGTTCTTTTTAGTTGTGCTCCCTAATTTCTCACCAGGGCCCACTGCTTATAACAAGACTGAATTACGTTGAGTCATGAACCTTTCATCTGTTTGGCAAACACCCTCAGAGCACATCCTGTAGTGGACTAGGACGTCGGAAGGGAAGAAGGAGAGGGGATGGCCATGACCTTGAGCAGCTACCAGCCTTCCTGATCTACTGAGGGAGGGGCAACCGCATGGAGCATACTGATGTCATGACAAGGATGATCCGTGACCAACGATCACTTCTACCTTTTAAACAGAACTCCTTAGCAACAGTTGCTTGTGAAATGTACATTTGACATTTTAACAATATGGTATTGGTTGGACCCAGAGCCCCAGGAATATCTCCCTGTGGTTGTCAAAACAAAATCAACGACACGATAATGAGTGGGTTCAAGTAATTAATAATATTTTGGTGCAAGCGCTGCTAACGAAGTGGTAAAAGACAAGAGCTGGAAATGACAGGGGCTATACATAATGATCATGTCCCCTCTCCTCCCCCAAATCCTATTATACTATTTTATAAAAGAGAGATAAGGGGTAAGGTATCTTAGCAGGGAAAAAAATATGCAGATATAACATATGGAAGGATTTCTCTTACCTTTCCCTCCATCCCAGTTTATTCTTTGCCTAGAGATTGTGGCATAGAAACGATTCCCATGAGGTTGGGTCCCACAGGGTTGGGTAAAATAATTCACCCTGAACAACTCTTCACAGCTGACTTTCACTTTGCCTTTGGAGGTGCCATGCACCATGTGAGCCCCTACTTACATAGATGATTCTCTCTGCTTTGCTGTTTTTCTGCTTGTGTCAAAGGGACAGTTGATAGTGTCCCACAGGGCTGTGTTTACTTTCACCTCACAGCTCCCTCAGTTTTGTGAGTGGAAGTGAGACATTGCTGTAAGGTTTTTTGGTTCCTGCTTTGTTGGAAAAGGTTTCGGTGGCAATATCTGTGATCACTGGTGTATTAAATGTCAGGCCTCGAATAATTACTCTGCCCTGAGCTGATGGTAAACCAGGGGACTAATCCTTTACTTTTATCCCAAGCAAGAGAACTGCCCTTAGGATTCAACCCATCCAAGTCAAATATGCTCAGAATTAGCCCCAGTGTGTATCCCACTCTACCTAAAAAGAAAGAAGAAGAAGAAAGAAAAAAAATATGAATTCACAGAACCTAGGCTAAATATCGCCATTAAGAGGAAATTACATTTACCATATTTCCATGAGAATGGCAAAGAGAACCAAAATAAATAAATGCCAGGATCCCTCTTGGATCTTACTGATTTGCCAGATTGTGCCAGAATTTAAGAGAGCAGGAAAAGATGTGACTTCTACTCTTTGGGATCAAATAAATTTTTTTCAAAATTATTTGTAAAATATTATTTGGCTCTATATTGTATGCATTTGAAAATGAAAGTAAACAAAAGCATCAGTGGACTTTGACATCTTCCTGTACTTGAATTAGTTTGAGAACCCAGGGATCATTTTTGTATCGTAATTTAGTATCTTGTAATTCATGTGTTTTCATGTGATCTTTAACATAAATAAAAAAGATAAGTATCAGTGTTAAGTGGAAAGTGGAGTACTAAATACCTCCAATTAAATGTGCAAAATGTTAGGAACTGCCGGCCCCTGGTAACGTTTGAGAATCGTGGTTTTCAAAATACATGTAATTAAGTTATCTGTGTTTTTTTGTTTTTGGTTTTTCATTAAGTTACCTGTTAAAATGATATTTGAATCTGCATGCCCTTGCTCAGGAATACCGATTTTGATACTGGAGAATGGGAGGAAGCTTATGGCGCCCAGGTTTTTGGATCTAGGCTTATCCATACGAACAGCATTAAAGAAATAACGAGGCAAGCTTCGCGTGCATGGCCCAGCCCTCCCCGGGAAGCGCACAGCTTCACCCGGCCGAGGGCACGAGCCCACCTGACAAGCACTCCGCCTGCAGGCCGCTCCAGCACACCTGTGCACATCCGCACCCACGCGTGCACCCGCACACGCCCGCGTCCACACCTGCACGTGTCCATGCCCCACCCGCGCAAACCCCTGTCCGCACCGGCCCACACCGCACGCGCCCGCCTGTAACCGAACAAACCCACGCCTCCGGGGTCTGCCACCAACGAGGATTCTTGACGGATGATTCGGCTGTCAGATGCCAGCTCGCCTAGGTAACAACGTTTTCTTGAACACAGCAACAATATATTTTAAAGGCATGGCTGTGTGACTGGAAGTTCATCTTACAGATTAGGGCAAAAACAGATACTCCATGCGCATCCAGAAGGCTAAAGCCCTGTCAGCTCTGCAATTTTCACTTGTCCTGTGCAGAGCCATTCTAAGTAATTGTTTTATCATTTTAGGGACGTGCATTCACCACTTTTTTACCGAACCTCCCGTTAGGAGGTTTCACATATACCTAATGATTTTGGGCGGCCTTTCCTTTAGCATTTACTCCTTTTGGAAGAAAAGAATAAATATGAAGAGTACAAACCACCTTTCAATTGGTGGTTATGTATAAAGGCTTGATCACATTCAGTTTTTGATTTTTTTTTTTGGCATAAATACTTCATAGGCTGCACATTTCCAACTGTGTCACATCAAGGACACAGAATACTTGGTGGCTTCTCTTTTTGTGATGACAGCATCCGTTGACAGATACTGTCAACCTGATGGGTTCATTATGGAGCTCCCCTCCAGCTCTTCACCTATGGTTTTAGCAGCTGGGATAATCATTTTTTAAAATCCTTTGTTCATTGGTGGTTGCAAAATGGTAATATTTTAATTCTATCACTCCTCCTTCATTTATTAGCAGGATCTCTTCTCATTGATTATTTGATGACCCTGAGACGCAATACATACAGGGAAGGTAGAAAAAATGCTTGACTCTTTATTTTTATTTACTCAGAAACAATTGCTTCCTTAACATCCTTCAAAGGTGAGCAATGAATCTATTTTTGGAGCATTGCTAGGAACCTGTGGATATTATCCTACTTATGTATCTCAATATACTGCAGTTCTTTATATATTTATTTGATTCTTAAAATATCCCACCTTTGGCCGGTGCTCCTGTGTCCTTCTAACACAACCCCAGAAGTCTTTTTTTTAAAGATTTTATTTATTTATCAGAGAGAGCGCACAAGCAGGGGGAGGGGCAGGCAGAGGGAGAAGCAGGCTCCCCGCTGAGCAAGGAACTGGATATGGGGCTCGATCCCAGGACCCTGGGATCATGACCGGAGCCAAAGGCAGACACTTAACCGACCTACTGAGCCACCCAAGCGTCCCACCCCAGAAGTCTTTGACAGCTTCCTTGCTTCTGGTACGACAAGATGTTCCAGGGGTCAAAGGAGCATATTAAATGACATCATGGGGAAGCAATCAGCAACATTTAGAATGTGAGACACTCTGCAGGACAAATTATTCTGTTTCTTCAATAATCAGTTTATTTGAGGGGAAAAGACAGAAATGTGAAACCTATAGATTTGAAGAGACTGGAGAAGCAACAGATAAAGGCAATGTCTGCACCTTGTTTGGGTCCTGACTTTAAAAATAAAAAGCTGTAAAAAAAAAATAATGTGTGAGAAAATCAAAGACATTTATATGCTGGTTGGCTTTTGGATAATATTAAGGAATCATCGCTAACAATTTTAGAGGTGGTAATATGACTAGATATGGTTATGTTAGAACTCTATATTTTAGGGATATGGTACTAAAGTGTCTCTGGATGAAATTATATGACACCTGAAATGTGTTTCCAAATGATCTCGTTGAGCTGGCCAGAGAAAGTAAGTGTGATACAGATGGGGTGAGACCCGTCTCCGGCTGGTGATTATTGAGGTTGGGTGATGGGCCCCTGGGGGGTTCCCTGTGTTAGTCTCTCCAGTTTTATATCTGTTTGAAAATTGCATAACAAAAGCTTGGATATTTATTTTAAAATAAAAGTCACCCTAGAAGGAAGGAGCCGAAGAGGAACTGATTATGGTAGAGCTACGCCAACTCCGTAAATGAAGTCTTGCCTAATTCAGAAATGCGCTCGCCACCTGCCAGAGGCTGGTAACAGAGTGAGAGGGAGGACCTGGTGGACTAAGCAAGAAGAATGATTCCACCTTAGTAGTACTAGTATCGTGTTGTTTGTATCCGATTATGACTTAGGCACACCACGGGCCTGTGCTAGGTGCTTTGCGTTCATTTACATCATGTGATCCTCACAATAACTTGATGAGAGCCGGACTTGAGGGGAGGCGACTCTCGCCCCTCTCACGCTGTTAGCCCTGGGGACCCTCTGACAGCTGTCCGGAGCAGGGTCCTTCCTCCTTGGGTTGGTAAACATCTATTGAGCACGCGCAAGAGGCCGTCTCTCTCAGAGGTGCTGGGGTGTGGTGAGGAGCAAGACATGTTTTTGTTTTTATTTTTTTACCTTCTGGTAGCTTATAGTCTCCTGGTGCCTGATACTCTGTTTGGGGAGGCGCTACTTAGGAGATAATGGGCTCAAACTTAGAGCTCATGGAACCTTGGTGACACTTCCTTGTTTGATGTTGAATTGGAAAGAGCATGGAAGCAGCAACCCCAAGAGGGGCCCTCCTGAACCCTAGAGTTTCTGAGGTGAGCCTCTGAAGGAAGTTGCCTGTGGATCCTGTGGCTTCACACGATGACCCTCCACGGTGGGGCCAGTTGGTTCCCGTCCCCCAGGACGCTATTGCTTATTCCTGTGCTAGAACCTTCTCTCTCTCCTGCTGGGTTCTGTTCACCGTTCACCTCATCTCTTTCTAGGCAATCAGTGAGCTCCCCTTCTCTGAATTCTCTTATGGGTTGCACTCATCACTTGAGGACTTAATTCTATACAAACCTTGATTGCTGCTCACTAGTTGTCTGTGTATATCATACCTCTCCATTTAAATTGTAAATATTTGGAAGACAGAGACTAGGTCCTGTACTTCATTGATATTCCCCCAGCAAGCCCCAAACCATGGAGTGGGTGCTCACTAAATATTATTTAAATGAATAAATTCTGTTTGCCACAGTACAGTGTATGTTAGATGGTAATATGTGGAATGATTAAGAGCACAAGCTCTCTCTCAGCTGTGTGCTTCCAAGCCAATTTACATTCTTTATGCCTTAGTTTTTTTCTCTATAAAATAGAGATGACAGTATCTTCTTTGTGCGTGTAAGTGCTTAGCACAGTGCCTGGCCCACAACAAATATTCAATATATGTCAGACCTAATATATTTGTTATAAGTAAGGGTTTATTACCTAACTAGAGCATTTTTTTTTCCTATATGTGAAGTCAAATTAAATCCGAAGTTTGCTTAGTATGTGTGGTTTAGTTGGCCGGGGAGGTTGGGGGGTGTAGTGGAACCAGAAGGGGTGCTAAAGCTGGACCAGAATTCACATCTCACCTTTGACACTGGCTGTGAGACCTTAATATTTATAAAGCTCAGTTTGTTCCTTTGAAAATTGGAAATAATAAAAGGAATCCTATCCGGCTGTTGTATGGTTCAGAAAACAAGTGTAAAGCACCTAGCCCAGAGCTTAACACAAAGATCCTAGATAAACAATTCTGTTAATATCATCAAGCCTGTAGTGTCCCCTCTCTACAGAAACTATGTCGGTTTAGTAGATGAGACATTTGTGGTTGTTCATTGACCTCTCTTTTCTAGAAAGTTCTAGTCCTCTAGACTAACTATAATACCTCTGTCCCCCTGAATTCTTGGTATTTAACTATACCACTTACTGTTATACACTGCCAGGACACTTGATACATGTAGGCACCTAATGAATTTACATTGAATGACTTGGAAATTTCCTTTTTACAGATGCACATAGACCATCCCCCCTCAGCTTCTCAGACCCTCAATCTACCAATGACTAAATTCATCCATTATGTTTTTGTGCTTCTTAATGTTGTTCTCAGGGGATAACCTTCATACCTGTGCTCCTTTATTCCAACCACTGGTAAAATTTTAGATCATATGGGAGAGAGAGCATGCCAGGCTTGGTGAATGGTGTTTTGAAGACCAAGTGAATAGTACCTGACTGGAACCAAGAGTGCAAAATGGAAAGAAATTTAAAGAGAGGTAAGATATGGAGGGTGGAGAGAGATTATGGAGAGACTTCGTGGTCAGGCTCAAAAATGTGACTTGACACATTAGGCTATTGGAAAAGCCAGGCGATTTGTTTACATAAGTTATGATGATTTTTAGATTTAATTTTTCTACATTAGTTTAAAGAGTCAAAAGTGCTATTAGACTTATAATAAAAACAGCAGTCTCCTGCCCCACCTCTCCCAACTCCCTGCTCCCTCTCCCCAGAGGTTAAACCACCTCAAACCATGTTTGAGTCCTATACCTGTCTCTTGGTTATTTCAATTTATTTGTTTTCTTGTATGAGGGATGATTCCCAACTCTTGCTCCATCACCTTCCCTCCATCTTCCCAATATATTCATGTCATAATTTATGCTGAATCAGTATTTACCATTTACATCACTCTGACTGTATTAATATTGTTTACAACTAATTTTTTTCCTGTACAGTTTTTTGTTTTTCCTAGTGTTAATTATTGCCTCACTGTTTCATTTACTTAGTTTTCTGTGTACTTACCTCTAATTCATCCCCAAATGTTCCAATAACGATACAAACTGACCAAATACATTAAATAATCTATTGGGGGGCGCCTGAGTGGCTCAGTCGGTTAAGCGTCTGCCTTCAGCTCAGGTCATGATCCCAGGGCCCTGGGATTGAGCCCCGCATCGGGCTCCCTGCTCAGCGAGAACCTGCTTCTCCCTCTGCCTGCCACTCTGACTATCTGTGTTCTCTATCTCTCTGTCAAATAAATAAATAAAATCTTAAAAAAAAATAATCTATTGGGCTTTTTTCAACCTGCCATGTGGAACTAAAATCGCAGAAATTCATATTTTGTCATTTTTCTCATAGTATTTTGCCAAGGTTATCTTCTTCCAACACTGAAAAAAATAAAAAGGTGAAATGATTTTTTAAATTAACATATAATGTATTATTTGTTTCAAGGGTACAGGTCTGTGATTCATCAGTATTTTTTTTTTAAGATTTTATTTATTCAGGGGTGCTTGGGTGGCTCAATCATTAAGCGTCTGCCTTCGGCTCAGGTCATGATCCTAGGGTCCTGGGATCGAGTCCCACATCAGGCTCCCTGCTCAGCGGGGAGTCTGCTTCTACCTCTCCCTCTGCTTCTCCCCCTGCTTGTGTTCCCTCTGTTCCTTCTTTCTCTCTCTCAAATAAATTAATAAAATCTTAAAAATAAATAAATAAATTAAAAAAAGATTTTATTTATTTATTTGACAGAGAGATAGAGAGCACAAGTAGGCAGAGCAGCGGGAAGAGGGAGAGGGAGAAGCAGGCTCCCCACTGAGTAGAAAGCCTGGATGCAGGGCTCGATCCCAGGACCCTGGGATCATGACCTGAGCTGAAGGCAGACACTTAACCAGCTGAGCCACCCAGGTGCCCCTGTGATGCATTAGTCTTACACAATTCACAGTGCTCACCATAGCACATACCCTCCCCAACATCCATCACCCAGCCACCCCATCCCTCCCATCCCCTTCCACTCCAGCAACCCTCAGTTTGTTTCCTGAGATTAAGAGTCTTTTATGGTTTGTCTCCCTCTCTGGTTTCGTCTTGTCTCATTTTTTCGTCCCTTCTCCTATGATCCTTTGTCTTGTTTCTCAAATTCCTCATATCAGTGAGATCATATGATAATTGTCTTTCTCTGATTGACTTATTTCGCTTAGCATAATACCCTCTAGTTCCATCCACGTCATTGAAAATGGCAAGATTTCATTTTTTTTTGATGGCTGCATAATATTCCATTGTATATATATACCACTTCTTCTTTATCCATTCATCTGTTGATGGACATCTAGGCTCTTTCCACAGTTTGGCTATTATGGACATTGCTGCTATAAACATTGAGGTGCATGTACCCCTTTGGGTCCCTACATTTGTATCTTTGGGGTAAATACCCAGTAGTGCAATTGCTGGATCGTATGGTAGCTCTATTTTCAACTTTTTGAGGAACCTCCATATTGTTTTCCAGAGTGGCTGCACCAAAAAAGGAGAAATGATTTAATGAACCGTCACTAAAGGATATTGATTAGGGCAAATACTTTGCCCAGTTAGGTTGGTAAACAAGCAAGGATGGTGAGTGCAGGAGCATATGGAAAGACATCAGGATGTTGCTGGCTGCTGAGGCAGTTTGGGGCTAACATTAAATTACACTCCCCAAACACAGTGGATTAATTTCTACATATGTTGGCTACTGTTATTGAGGTAAAGCATTATAACCTATTTGCTGATGAGACAAACCCGAACCAAGAAGCTGAGGGACTTGTACTGTTTGCACAGTGCATTAGTAGTAGCAGCCCTGGGCCCCAAGACTAGCACTAACTGAATCACAGTGCAGTTGTCAGGGAAGAACTGATTTACCCTCTTGGTCACTGCTGCGTCCCAGTGCCTGAAATAGTATCTGGTAAATAATAGGCACTCATATATATGATGAATACATTAATGTGAACATAAAATTTTAGGCCTGGAAATGGTCTCAGAGATCATTTATTTAAATGAACTGATTTAAGATAAAGACTGAGTGGCTCAGTCTTGGTTTTAGCTCAGGTCATGATCTCAGGGTTATAAGATTGAGCCCTGGGATGGAGCCTGCTTAAGATTCTCTTTCTCCCTCTGCCCCTCCCCCTTCTTAAAAATAAATAAATAAATGAATGAATGAATGAATAAATAAATAAATAAACTGATTTTTCAAGTAGGGAAACTGAGGCCCAGATATTTTAAGTGAGCCATGGGCATGTTTTGTGTTTTTGTTTTGTTTCTTTGTGTCTGCACAATGCTTTTAAGAAAAATTGAAGCAGTTGACAAATTAAGTTTGGCATGTATGAATAGAAAACCCAAATTAGTGGCTTAAATAGAATAAAGGTTTCTCTTTCATGAAAAAGAAAAACTAAAGACAGGAAATTCAAGATGGTAACTCCAGAAACTAGACACCTATCTTTCTGCTCCACTCTTCTTAACACCAGGATTCCATCCTCATTATATTGTTAAGATACAAAGTGGCTGCTGGGGCTCCGGCCATTTGGAAGGGAGAGCCAGAGGAAATGGAGGAGGCCCACAAAGCCTGGACTGAGGAGAAAGGAGGGAGTCGATGTCCCCAGACGTGAGGAGTGATGTGGAGTTTGGCATTCTGGTCTCATAAAATTAGTGTTTTGCAATCTGGTAATAGTGTGGAGGATGGGTTAAACAGGAGGAATGCAGAAAGAACAGGTAGGAAGCTATAGCAGAGATGCAGGCACGATATGATGAGGATCCAGAGCAGCAATATCCATAGAAATGTAATGTAAGTGCCACACATAATTTTTAATTTCCTAGTAGCCACATTAGAAAGGGAAACAGAAACGGGTGAAATTGACTTTCATAGTAGATTTCACTTTTCCTTTTTTTTTTAATTAAAAAAAAGATTTTGTTTTTTTAATTAATCTTTATACCCAACATGGGGCTTGAACTTACAACTCTGAGATCAGGAGCTGCATGTTCTTCTGACTGAGCCAGCCAGGCGCCCCTGGATTTCACTTTTCTGAAATATCTAAAATATTATTATCTGAACATGTAAATAATACAAAAATTATCAATAAGACATTTCACATTCTTTTTCTCTAACTCTTTGAACTCCAGGGTATATTTTGCCCTGACAGCATATCTCAATTCAGATGCCAAATTTGCATCAGAAACACTCGGGGCCCAAAATTAGAGTGCACAAAACTTACAGTTGAAAAAATACATTCACATACCCGAATTATCCCAGATACATTTAATAATTTTTCTGACAACTGAATTGAGTGTTTTTAAATTTATGTTAATTAAAATTAAATAAAGTTAAGAATTCAGTTCCTTGATCACACTCACCTTGTTCCAAGTCTCAATGGCCACCTGCAGGCAATAGCTCCATATTGGAGAGAGAGAAAGGACCCAGTTTGAGATATCTGGCTCATAAAAGATGCTCATCAACAGGAACACTTCTGAACAGACCCATAATATCATTGTCTTACAAAGCATTAAGCAAAGCATCACCATTTTGCACATTCCCTAGACTTGCTAGCTTCTTTTACATCTCCTGTCCCTTCACTTAGACTGCTTTTCCCTTTCTTTTTTCATCTGGAAAATATCTACTTATCTCTTAAGTCTCCATTCAGAGATCATCTCTGTGAAATCTACCCCAAGTCCCTCAGGCCCTGTTAGTTGTCCCATCCTGTTTCATTCTTTCATAGATCTGTAATGTTCTTGTGGTAAGGAACCATCTCTTAATTGTCTTTGAATCCCTACTACATAGCAAGGACCTTCTAGATTCTCAATAAAGGTTCCTGAATGGGGGTGCCTGGGTGGCTCAGTTGGTTAAGTGTCCCACTCTTGGTTTCAGCTCAAGTTATGATCTCACGGGTCATGGGATTGAGCCCCAGGTTGGGCTCCCTGCTCAGCATGGAGTCTGCTTGAGATTCTCTCCCTCTGCCCCTCCCCCACTCTCTCTCTCTCAAATAAATAAATGAATCTTTAAAAAAAAACAGGTAGGGTGCCTGGGTGGCTCAGTCAGGTAAGTGTCTGCCTTCACTCAGGTCATGATCTCAGGGTCCTGGGATCAAGCCCCACATCAGGCTCCCTGCTCAGTGGGGAGTCTGCTTCTCCCTCTTACTCTGCCCCTCCCCCCGCTGTGCACGTGCGTGTGCACGCTCTCTCTCAAATAAATAAATAAAATCTTAAAAAAAAAAAAAAGTTACTGAATGAAGAAGACCTTCCATTTAGCCTGCACCTTGGTTCTCTATTGGCACTTCGGTCTGCTACATTTTTTAAAAAGTAATCTCTATGCCCAACATGGGGCTGGAACTCAATGACCCTGAGATAAAGAGTTGGATAATGCCACTGACTGAGCCAGCCAGGCACCCCTTTGGTCTGATACATTTTGAAAGGATATGCCCAGACTTCTTAATTCAATTTTTGCTTTGTCTATTTGAATATCACTGGACATGTCCCTTCCAAATAGCACAAGGATGACTTCTAATTTTATGCATTCATACATAAAATCTGCATGGTGCAGGTTTGTATAAAACTTTCATTTTTTAAGCCTTAACATCAGTGCATACTGCTGTACTAAATAATACATTTGAACTTAATGCATGTGTCTTTGTGACTCTTGCCTTTTATGCAGACAGACTGCAGCAAATAGCAGTTCTAGATGACAACCACAGGGACTTCTCCAAATGTACAAGGGATTCATTCCAGTGGAAGCTGCTTGAGCAAGGGCTCCCTAAAAGAGACCAAGGGGCAGCATGACAAGACACACCTTCACTCCCCAGCTGATGAAGAATACATTCTATTAGATATTACTAACTTTGGCACAGTCAGCTTCACAGTGAAGTGATGGACCTTCGGTGCAGCCAAATCCACGTTCCCATGCTTTAGATGACAAGAAACAGAGTGAGCCCTAGATGATCTCAACTAGTAAGGAAGCAATTTGGCCACATCTATTAAAATTTTAAGTGCATATTCCCTTTGACCCTCCAAATTGTACTTTTAGGAATTTATTGTATAGGAATCTTTGCATAAATACATTATCATGTGTGAGAAAAAGGTGACCTTTGTATTGTTCATTGTTATTTTGAAAATTTGAAACAGCCCCCACATCCATTGGTATTAGATGGTTCAATAAAATGTAGTATATCCATACAATGGAATACTATGCAGCTGTTGCAAAGAATAAAATCTCTCTCTATAAATATATAGATATATCCTTTCTATATATTTTAAGCATTTATTCATTTATTTGGGGGGGAGGGGCAGAGGGAGAGGGAAGGAATCCTCAAGGAGACTACCAGCTGAGCACGGAGCCTGATGTGGGGCTCAATCCCAGGACCCTGAGATCATGACCTGAGCTGAAATCAAGAGTCGGATGCTCAACTGAGTGAGCCACCCAGGCGCCCCTCCCTCTATATATTTAAAAAAAAATTTTAAAGTAAACTCCACATGACATACAGGGCTCGAACTCATGAGCCCAAGATCAATAGTCGCATGCTCTACCAACTGAGACAGCCAGGCAGCCCCCCTCAATTTTTTTTAACATGGAGAAATATCCATGATTTATTACTGAATAAAGAAAGAGAGTTAGAGAATATACTATAATAAAATAAGTATGCAAGAATATTACACCAAAATTTTAACTATGGTTATATTTGGGGTATTAAAATGGGGGAAAGCACGGGTTTTCATTTATACCAACATATTTTTTTTTATTGTTTGAGGTTTGTTTAATACACATATATCATATCTACAATATTAAAATGTACTTTTAAATATATCAGGATACCAGGAAAGTAAAGAAACAAGAAAATGTCCCATAGCAGAAAATCCAGGCTTCGTAAGAAACAGTAATTCCAAGCAAGGCCTGCCAGGAAACCATGACAGCTCTAAGGGCCTGTTCATCTCATTCCCTCCTCAGGAGCGAAAGCCTTTCGCACCCTGCTTTAGTGACATGCTCATTCTACTAACCCATTTTCTTAAATTCATTTTCTTTCCTTTTTTTTTTTAAAGATTTTATTTATTTATTTGAGAGAGAGAGCAGGGGGAGGGGCAGAGGGATAAGCAGGCTCCTTGCTGAGCAGGGAGCCCAACGTGGGGCTTGATCCCAGGACCCAGAGATCATGACCTGAGCCAAAGGCAGATGCCTAACCGACTGAGCCACCCAGGCATCCCTTAGATTCATTTTCTAATGCCTTCTCTCCAGTTTACATAAACAATTCCCCAAGATGAAAGACCTGATTAGGTTGGCTAATCGCTGTTATTCTGGATTCCCCCCTGTTGGGTGGGATTCTTAGACTAGGCCTATTCTCCCTTCATAGCTCACTGGCTTTCCCTAGAGCTGTTTCACAATTGGTCGTGGCTATGTGACACAAAGCAAGGTGACAAGAGCAAAGAACACCTACATTTTAGAAGAAGAATATGGGCAAGACATACACATAGCATTACATGGACCACCCACTGTACACTTCCCTTGGTTTTATACAACCAAAGACAGAGAGGTTAAACAGAATCAACAGTCATCTATGTTGTTAAGAAAGCCAGCCAAGAACCCCTTTTAAAGATGTACTCGTCGGGACACCTGGGTGGCTCAGTTGGTTAAGCATCTGCCTTCGGCTCAGGTCATGATCCTAGGGTCCTGGGATCGAGTCCCACATCGGGCTTCCTGCTCAGCGAGGAGCCTGCTTCTCCCTCTGCCCCTACCCCTGCTCATGCTCTCTCTCTCTCTCTGACAAATAAATAAAATCTTTAAAAAAAAAAAAAAAAGATGTCCTTGTCAGTGGAGAGGAAGCTCATCTTCTTCGGATTTTCCTGGTGGGTCAATTTGTGTTCCTGCTTATGATCAACAGAGCAGACTCCAGAAGCAAGCTTTCTGCACTACTTGGAGTTCTCTTTGCACTCAAGGATTAATTGATTGATGAAAGGTAAGCAAAGAAAAAAAAAAGAAAGAAAAAGTAAAAAGAGAAAGAGAAGAAAAAGAAAAACCAAAAATCAGTGTTACTGCTTCCGAAGGGATGACAAAAGTCAGTGTTTGTAGGAATGAACATGCAGATAGAATTTTTATAGAATCTGGGATTCCTGTAATGCTGTATTCTTGAAATATTTCAAAGCCCGGTCTGAGCATCTATTTTTAAACTTTAAAAGGCAGGTCATTCAAACCTTCCAGAATAAGGGAAAGAAAGCAAAAGAATGGGCATGTCCCAGAAGTCTGTAGGGGTGAACACTTTCTTCATGATATTTAATCTAAAAGTAGACATCTTCAGGCCACTAGGAATATTGTTAGTCTTTTCTTGCTGGCAAAAGGGCCATCTGTCTTTGAAAACATATATAAGATATGTATGTATTTATAATACTTACAGGCAAGTAAATTTTCCTATTTCCTATGGAACGTAGTGACATTATGGAAGGCAACCTATGACATCATTCATTTTTCTATGCCTTGAAGCAGGAAGACCAATTCACCAAGGTATACCTGGTCAAACTGTTGGCTCCATGAAGTTTTATTATTATACAAAGTCTGTCACACATTTTTCATTCCTAGTGGACCCCCCAGTGTCTAATATGATCTTGCATGAGGATTTCAATTTATATTAAGCAACTGAGTATTGAACATCTATCTTGGGTCAAACACTGTGTTGGGTGCTGGGATGCCAGAGGAAGAAAGATTATTTCCTACCCTAAAGTTACTCTAGCAGGGAAACCAGCCCTGTTAACAATCAACTAGAATGCAATGCAACGTGTGTTTCCTGCAGGGATGCACAGCCTGCTACCTAAAGCCAGGTAAGGGAGCAGGTACCTCATTCCACCAATTCGAAGGTGCGCATTGACATCCCTACAACCAAGATACCTCTTATGACTCTTGGTGTCTCCCAATTATTATTGGCAGGTGTGTTTCTTTGTTTTATCCTTAATGACACACAAAACGACGGTGCATCTTACAATCCATGGCATCCTCAATACTTTGGTGTGTCCTAGAGTCACACAGAAGTGAGAGATTCTGGAGCTGGGTCTCTGAAGAATGAGTAGGATTCTTGCTAGGTGGAAAAGCAATGCATGAGGGCAAAATCCACTGACTATAACTTTTGATCGGAAGACCTAAGTCCTAATTTCCAAGGCTTTGGGCCGTTTCTTGCTTAACAGCGGGAGTGTTATGAGGACAATAAATAACAGCTGACCCTCATTAAGTGTGTGCTGTGTGTCTGGCAACATTCTAAGGGTTTTAAATAATTTATTTAGTCCTCAAAACAAGCCTGGGAGATAAGATACTACTATTATCTCATTTTTAAAAATGAGGAATCAGGGTCACCTGGGTGGCTCAGTCGGTTGAGCATTGACTCTTGGTTTTGGCTCAGGTCATGATCTCAGGGTCTTGAGATCGAGTCCTGTGTTGGGCTCCATGCTCATTGCAGATTCTGCTTGTCCCTCTCCCTCTGCTCCCCGCTGACCCCACTCTTGCGTGAGCTCTTTCTCAAATAAATAAATAAAATATTTTAAAAAAGTAAAAATGAGGAAGCTGTAGTTAAGTAAATGGCCAGGATTACACAGCAAAGAAGTGGTGAATTAAAACCCAGGAGTCTGGCTACAGCTCTCCATCACTGACATGAAGCTCTCAAAGGAGTGTTTGCCAGAATGTTACACAAATGTTAGTCATTATTTAATGCAAGAAAGAGGGCTTTTCAGGTTAAGGGGACAATAGGAGCAAAAGCCACAAGATTTTAAAACATTTAGGAATTCCTTTTGGCTGAAGGTTTTGTGGGGAGGAAGAGTTGAGGCAGGCAGGCTGGGGGCTGGACTATCACTAGACAGGAAGCTAGAAAGTTCTACTGGTGTCAGATTATAGCATGCTTCACGGGGCACTTTGGCTTTGGGACTTAATCTATAGACTACAGAGCACTGTTACACATATTTTTTAAAGATTTTCTCTTTTAAAGATTTTATTTATTTGAGAAACAGAGATGAGAGAGAGAGATAGAACATAAGCAGGGGGAGCATCAGAGGGAGAGGGAGAAGCAGGCTCCCTGCTGAGCAGGGAGCCCAATGTGGGGCTCGATCCCAGGACCCCGAGATCATGACCTGAGCCGAAGGCAGACGTTTAACCAACTGAGCCACCCAGAGACCCCATCACTGTTAAATATTTTTGAGCTGGGAGTGACTCAATCATATCTGTGATTTAGAAAACACAGGCAGCCCTGGGGAAGATGGGCTCACACGGAACAGGACGAAGAGCAGTGCCATGTTAGGAGGCTGAGCGTTGGGTGCAGGCCAGTCCACAGACAATGGCACGCGGGCTGCAGTCGTGGGCAGGCCGAGCAGGGGCTGGCTGAGACACAGTTCACATGGAGGTCTGAGCCAACTCTGACAAAGATGCAAGTAGCTATCCGCAACCAGCTCATGGGAGGCAGGCCAACCAGCCAACATCGGGGCGCAGGGGAAGGGTTTGGAATCCGCGTCCTGGTGGGTAAACCTGGCTCCTTCATCATGATGTCCCACAGAGATTGTTTAAAGTTTGGCTTTGCTTTGATTTGGTTCTTAATCTGAGACACAGAGCAATGCTTTCATCATGACCATTCGTTGCCTTGTGTCTTTCTCAAGCCAGCTGGTGTGCTCATGGGGAGTTCATGGCTATCGGGGACCTGGAAGTGATGGAGGGGACTGGCCTGTGTTGGTGGCAAAGACCTCGATTTCCAGAGGAGTCTGATGAGAAGAGATCCTGCTGATAGTCAATGGTAATTGAACATCCGCCGTGCCCAGGACACTAGGGAACAGACTGAAGTCCTGAGGAATAAGGTAAGCTTCTTGATCAGCAGGGAGGTCGGAAAGGGAACACGTGGAAAAGCACTTTAAGTAGCGGATCAAATAATAGGAGGAAAAAATGATCAGTGTAGTGCAAGCCAAGTGTGTCGTGCGAGACCACAGAATATACTCTGGCCAGGTTAAGCAGTGTGGAGGCTGAGTTACCACAGGAGTGGGTTGGGGCCAAAGCCCATTCCTGACAGCTGCCTCAAGGTTTGGCTCAATTCTCATACTCCAAAAAGAAAGAAAAAGACAATGTCACTCAAAAGCTCTGAATTTGGGAGTGTCTATCTCCAGCCCTGTGATTCTATTCATTAAGTTCTATTCCACCTGCCAGGAGCCACGGCTCTTCTCCCATAGAGAGCCCTTCCTCCACCCTATGACCTCATGGGGCAGTGAGGTGATGTGATTCTGTGTCAACATGAACATGCTCATGCCCTGGGATTGCCCCCATAAGCCTAACAGAAGCTCTAGAGATGCCCCATCAGTGATGAGTCATGAGCCACCAGGGGAAGGGTACCAGTCAGTCAGAGCGGGACCGGGACTCCAGGTAGTGCTGGGCAACCTCCCAGGAAGGGGACTGACCTGCCAATGCCTCAGGGAGCTGGGGCAGGCAGGTTCCCTCCCCCTACCCCACACCTCAATTTTCCAAGTAGTTCTTTTTATTAATTTTTTTTAAGATTTTTATTTACTTTAGAGAGAGAACATGAGTGGGGAGAGGGGCAGAGGGGGAGAGAGAGAGAGAGAGAGAGGGTGAGAGAATCTGAAGCAGACTCCCTGCTGAGCGTGGAGCCCGATGCGGGGCTTGATCCCAGGACCCTGAGATCATGACCTGAGCTGAAATCAAGAGTCTGACACTCAACCGACTGAACCACCCAGGTGCCCCAATTTTCCAAGTAGTTCTAGGAGCTTCCTGAAGCTATCAGAGCAGAGGGCAGGGAGGGCATGGCATTTTCCAGGGATGTTGGTTTGCCTCAACCAGAGCGATCTCATGGAAATATCATATCAGACGCAGAGGTCATTAAACAAAAGTTAGCAGCCACATTATAAAAAGTTAGAAGAAACAGGTGAAAGTATTATCATTTCAACATGTAATCACTGCAAAATCTTATTAATGAGGTATTTTACTGAGTTCTTTTGTACGAGTCCTCCAATTCCAGCGTGTATTTCACTCTTCTATCTCAGCTTGGAATAGCTACGTTTGAAATGTTCAACAGCCACGTGTGGACACACACAGGTCTACACACCTCCACTCCGGCCAGCCCAACTAAAGCACCAGAACGTTTTGTCTGGTTCCCCAGGGCAGGGGCTGGAATCTTCCTTCCCCATGTCTCCCTCAGCTTAGGGGGGCTCCTGTACTGAGGATGGCACTGCACCTCCCTCCTGGGGTTTCCCTCCGCTCGACGTTTACCAAATTCTGAAAACATTCTTGGAAGACTGAGTGGGATTTTATTTTATATTATTATTATTATTATTATTTTCATTTTCCCAGCTTTGGGATAGCCAGGCCCTTCACTGCAGGGTACAGGGCAGGGGTCCCTCTGGCTCTGGTCTAAGGCCGGCACTGGAGCTTGGTAACATTATTTCAACTCCTGGATCAAGCCAAGCCAAAATCCAGTTCTACCTATAGACACTTGAGTTTTGTGTGTCCTCTCTTCTCGTTGAGGCAGTTTAAGAAGTGTTCTCTGTCAAGTATGATGGAAAGAGTCCTAACTGATACAAGGTCCAGTGTTTCCCTTCAAAGGCCTGGGGTGAGATAATCATAAAGGGCCGTCAAAACCCCTCTGCCGTTGGGGCTGTGCAAACAAGTTACTTTCCAAATGTCAATGAGCCTATGGGTTTCTCTAATTGTAGGTAAATAGACAAATCGGACCACATCCAATTGGAACTCCCAAGTTTGCTCAGCTTTTTAGGCAAATGCATATGTTACTAACATTCTGATTTTCACAGCATTCTTCACTTATTCCAGATGCACGTCAAGCCCATAAAACAATTCTTCTGAAGCATTGGTAAAAAACCAAAATCTCAGGAATATGAAATCCTGAACAGAAAGAGTACATTACTGTTTTTTTTAAAATGGAATGTTTCTATACACTAACAGTGAACAATTAAAAAAGGAAATTAAGGGGCGCCTGGGTGGCTCAGTCGGTTAAGCGTCTGCCTTCGGCTCAGGTCATGGTCCTGGGGTCCTGGGATCGAGGCCCACGTCGGGCTCCCTGCTCAGCGGAGAGCCTGCTTTTCCCTCTCCCTCTGCCTGCCACTCTGCCTACTTGTGCTCTCTCTATCTCTCGGTCAAATAAGTAAATAAAATCTAAAAAATTAAAAAATTAAATAAAATTAAAAAGGAAATTAAAAAATTTCTATTTATAGTAGCATCAAAAAGATTAAAACATTTAGGAGTAAACCTAACCAAGGAGGTGAAAGACTTATACAATGGAAACGATAAAACATTGCTGAAAGAATTTAAAGAAGACACAAATAAATGGAAAGAAACCCTGTGTTCATGGATTAAAGACTTAATCATGTTAAGATGTCCATATTACCCAAAGCAATCTAGAGATTCAATGAAATGCCAATCAAAATCTCAATGACATTTTTTCCAGAAATAGGAAAAATCCTAAAATTCATATGGAATTGCAAGGGACTCTGAATAGCCAAAACAATTTTGAAAAAGAATAAAGTTGGAGGATTCGACTTCCTTATATCAAAACATATTACAGAGCTACATATTACACATCAAAACAGTGTGGTACTGGCATAAGGACAAATATAGACCAATGGAATGGAACAGAGAGCCCAGAAATAAACGCTCACATATATGGTCAAATGATCTGCAACAGGGTGTCCAGTCCACTCAATGGGAAAAGAACAGTCTTCAACACTTGGTGTTGGGAAAACTGGCCATCCATCCAGGAAAGAATGAACTTGGAATCTTATCTCATTCCACATGCAATAATTAAACCAAAATGGATTAAAGACTTCAAGCTAAACTCCTCAAAGAAAACATTTGGGGAAACTTGATGACACTAGCTTTTGCAATGATCTCTTGGATGACAAACACATAGGTGACAATAGTGCAAATTGACAAGTTGGACGACAGCAGACTTAAAATTTTCTGTGCATCAAAAGACACAATCAGTGGAGTGAAAAGGCAACCTACGGAATGGGAGAAACAATTTGCAAGTCAGATAAGAGGTTAATATTCAGAATATATATGGGTGCCTGGGTGATGCACTCAGTTAAGCGTCTGACTCTTGGTTTTGGCTCAGGTCATGATTTCAGGGTTGTGAGATCGATCCCTGCATTGGGCTCTGCACTCAGCATGGAGTCTGCTTGAGACTCTCTCTCCCTCTGCCCCACCCCACCCCACACTCTCTCTCTCCAAAATAAATAAATAAATAAATAAATCCTTAAAAAATATTTAGAATATATAAAGAACTCCTACAACTCAACAACGAAAAATCAAATAACTCAATTTAAAAATGGGCAACGGGCTTGAATAGACATTTCTCCAAAGGTGATATACAATTTGCCAATAAGTGCATGAGAAGATGGTCAACATCAATAATCATTAGAGAAATGCAGATCAAAACCACAGTGAGATACCACCTACACCCACTATGATGGCTACTATCAAGAAATCAGAAAATTATAAGTGTTGGGTGATGTGGAGAAATTGGATTCCTGTACAGTGTTGGTGGGATTGTAAACCAGTGTAGCCACATGAAAAACAGTACAACAGTTCTTCGAAAAATCACAAATAAAACTACCGTATCCAGCCATCCCACTTCTGGGTACATACCCAAAAGATTTGAAAGCAGAGTCTCGAAGAAATGCTTCCACACTCCTGTTCATAGCCGCATTATTCGCAATAGCCAAAAGGTGGAAGCAACCCAAATGTCCATTAATAGATAGATGAATAAACAAAATGGAGCATATACATACAATGGGATATTATTTAGCCTTAAAAAGGAGGGAAATCCTGAACTTTGAGAACGTTCTGCTAAGTGAAATAAGCTATGCACAGAATGACACATGCTATATGACTCCACTTGTTTGAGATATCTACGGTAGTCAAATTCGTAGAAACAGAAAGTAGAACAGTGGTTACCAGGGGCTGGAGGGAGATGGGGTGAGGGGAGGGGGAGACGACAGTTGTTTAATGGATACAGAGTTTCACTTCTACAAGATGCAAAGTTCTGGAGATCTGTTGCACAACAATGGGAACATATTTAATACTACTGAAGTATATACTTAAAAATGGTTAAGATGGTAATTTTTTTTTTTTTTTAAAGAGATGTACTTCTGGCCCTCTTTCTTTCTTGATGCACCTATGGTTCATTCAGATACATATTCTTCCATGAACGTTACCTTCTATTCCAGCAGCAGAGATATACAGAATCATCAATTCATGGTCATGATCTGAGATTGTTTTTAGGTAAAATCTGTCCCTAGGTAGGAAGACAGGCTGATGCCCCCCTCCCCCTTCATTATGCATTTGTTGTCTTTTTTAATAACCGAAATCTCTGAAGGGACATCACACTGAAAGGGAGGGGGATTACCAGGATGTGACTAAGAGGCGGAGGAGATCATCGAGGACCATCTCAGAGGCTGTGTAAGGCACCCCTGGACCATTCCTCTAACGTCACAGCTCCATAGCACTCATGATCATCATGCTCTTTACCAGAGCTTTTATGAGGGACTTCAAATAGCCATTTCATAAGGTTCTTCCCATTTACAGCTCAGTGGTATTATGTAATTTGTTCAGGGTCACAGAACAATAACCATAATTAGATCTCACAAGCCTTAACCTCTAATGTGTTCTATCCCACTGGGTATTTTTTTATGATTACATGCAAATCATCTTCTTATTTCACATTTATGGAAAATCAACAATGTGCTTTATGGCACCATGTAGATAATGGGCTTGGGAGCAACTGTTTTCTTTTCATATTTTTACTGTAAGTGTACTCTTCTTCATATGTCACAATTGGTTTGTTGGAATCAAAATCCAAAGAAGATGTACATATTACATTTGGTAGTTGCATCTCTTTGGTTTCTTTGGGTGTAAGGTGATCTGTTCCCTCCTCCATACCTCTTTTCTCAATGCCATTGACTTAAGGAAGACACTGGTCTAGTTGTCTGGTACAATATCCCACAGTTTGGATTTTCCTTCTAGTGCCATTTAACTCACTGTTCCATTGTCTCTCCTGCTCCTTACTCCCATTTCCTATAAATGAAAGCTAGCTCTAGAAGCTTGATTAGAGTCAGGTTCAATTTCTTTGGTGAGAATATTTCATATCTGGGTGGTATAGCCACTGGTAATTTAATAAAATTTCCTATAAAATCAAGCAATGTTGGATTATTCCAGGAAACACTGGAGATCTCTACTGAAGACACAGTGTCATGGGGCATAAGAACCCCAAAGTCTAGCCACTGGCTTCAACCATTTTTTTCTGCTCCTTGCTAACGTTGGCCAGCAGTGATTACCTAGTTTTGTCATCGTCTAAAGCAGAGAAAACAGTCCAAGGGCCTCATGGAATATGGAATGGGCAGGGAATGAGCAGGTATATATCCTTCTTGTTCTTGGTTGGAAGCCACAGAAATGAACTCTGCCTAACTCATTAAAAGTACTGTATTCAAAGGATATAAGATGCACTATGGAATCCATACTAGAGAACCAGGTTCAGAAAAAGGACAGAAATCTCAGGAAGTGAGGCAAAAGCACTCGCAACCAAGGTCATCCCATAGGAACCTCTTGGATGGGCATCAGGCATTCCTGCCGCCTACTGTCCCTAGACCTTGCTCAATGAAGGTTCATAAGAGTCTCTTTACCTTTGTGTCACATGCTTAAGATCCAGAGTTCTGGGCAGGGGGGCAATTAATTTGTCGTCCTGGCTCACACGTCCACTCCCTACTTCCAGAGGGTTGGAAGAGGGAGCATCTGGACACTGGCATACATAGTGGAACACTTGGTCTCCCCCTACTACTCATAAAATGGAAGATCAATCCTCATTGGAAACTGTGTAGCCAAAAAACTGACAAATATCTATTACACAGAATGGATTGGATGAATGGCTGGATCTGTTCAAAGGATAGGTGAATAGGAATCACTGAGGAGAAAGAAGGTTTTCAAACCTAACAGCATTCTAGATTTTAGGCCAAACACCTACATCTGATGATCTGTAATGGTCGTCATGTTTGAGCACGCATCAGAATCACCTGGATGACTTATTGTACCACGGAATGCTGGGCCACACCTCCACAGTTTCTGATTCTGTAGATCTGGGAAGGGGTCCAAAGGCTTTATATTTCTGACAGGATCCCAGGTAATGTTGGTGCCAGTGGTCTTGAGTCCGCACCCTGAAAACCACGAGTTTGTGTTCCAGATCAATAACTCTGTGTTTTGTTCTCGTTCAGATATGTGTATAAGAGATCATATGTGATTCAAGCTGCAGAAGGACGGGTGGAGGTGGATTCTTCCAACTGTGACTCTCTGGTCCAGGAATAGGCTGCAAATATGATTTCTTTCCCATACACCATTCAAATTCTCGAAGCTAGCCATCATGCTTCCCCAAATTATTGGTCTCTGGACTAAAATCCCTGGTTCCATCACTATTCTTCATGTGTCACAGACTTAATTCTGCTCAGCACCCTTGTCGCTTTCCTATGGATTCTTTTTAGGTCCCTATTGTTCCTGTTAACATGAGGGACCCAGAGTTTGAAACATATTCCTGATAGAGTCTATTTTAGAGCAAACCCAAGAGATACCCTCCCTTATGTTGTTCCCTAATTGTCCATTAATTTCATTCAGTAGCTGAATCATATTATTAGCCTCATTTTGAGGGTTTTTAAAAAAGATTTTATTTGTTTATTTTACTTTAGAGAGAGAGAGCACACAAGCAGACAGGGGTAGGGGCAGAGGGAGAGGGAGAGAAAATCTCAAGCAGACTCCACGTGAGCCCGATGTGGGGCTCAATCTCACGACCCTGAGATCCTGAGCTGAGTCGGATGCTTAACCGACTGAGCCACCCAGGTGCCCTCATTTTGAGGTTTTTATCCATGAAAGTACAAACCAATCTTCCTTCCTTCCTTCCTTCCTTCCTTCCTTCCTTCCTTCCTTCCTTCCCTCCACATTTCAAGGCTCAATGTCCATGTCTTCTCATGCAAAATTCTTCTCATTGTGAAACTGATTATGGAAGTTTAAGTTTAGGATTTAACATTTATCCCTATTAAATTTTATTGTTTTAGCCTTGACCTATCACATTTGCCTATTACGATATTTTAATCTTAAATTACCTGTTTGATACGATTCTTGTGACTTGAAACTTCGTGACAGCTAAAGAGATGTTTAGCACAGTACAAATATTCATTCATTCGTTTATTCAATAGGTTTACGTATCCTACCATATTACAATCCCTGCTCTGGTCCCAACTGTTAGTGAAATGTTGATCAGAACAAGGCCAAGGATAGAACCCCATTGTACCTACTCCCAGGAATAATACATTGGCTGCTAATCCACTCTTTGAAGGTTTCGGCCATTTTATCCATTCGCACTTTACCTAAATCTATTTTCACTGAATCTTCCTGACCATAATTTGTTTACAAATGTGTCTCAGGTTTCTGGCACATACCTTGATGAAATGAGATCCACACTGCCAAGCAATGCGCCCTTTTCCAGACTAGGAGATTCTGTGTTTCAGACGACATTGTGGGCAGTGACTTGGGTCATAGAACAAGGTGCATGCCCCAGCTCTGCACTCAATACCATGAACTGGTGGCAAGTCTTAGAACCTTGGCTTCCCCATCTCCACAAAGGGCAACAAAGCCAGCCTCACAAAGTTGTTATGAGGATTAGGCATAACGTATTTATTTATTTATTTTTAAAAGATTTTATTTATTTGAGAGAGAGAAAGAGAGCACGCGCATTAGTGGGGGGAGGGGCAAAGGGAGAGAAAGAAGCAGACTCCCCGCTGAGCAGGGAGCCTGATGCAGGACTCAATCGCAGGATCCCAGGACCCCAGGATCACGATCTGAGCCAAAGGCAGATGCTTAGCTGACTGAGCCAGCCAGCTGCCCCAGACATAATGTATTTAAACATAATGTATTTTTTTGAATGTGGCATCTAAAAAAAAAAATCATAGGAAGAGAAGGATTTCCAGTGAGGGGAAATTGGATTTTTTTCAAATCCTATATAAATTCATGGAAAGCTTTGGTTCAGGGATTTGTAAATCAGAGAATGAAGCAGTATATACAAAACTTAAATTATCAAATAATTTAAAAATATTTTATTGTGATCTTTAGCTTGAATGAACTCATTTTCTACTTAGTTAAAATATACAATATAATCATTTGGTTCTTTCTCTCATCGTCTGTGGCAGGGTTTACTTCACTATCATTATATTCCTCTGCAGTAGAAGACTTTCCCCAGGCTCAGAGAGAATAAGCAAATTTTATTTTCTCTGGGCTTCACATGTAAAATAAAGACTTTGTGTAGAATTTTGGAAGGATTATATGCTATGACATTTTCCTGGTTTCCTGGTTATTCTAAAAGGAAGGTAACAAGACATTAATTAAATAATATAAATATTTGTGTGTAGTTTTTAAAAAGTAGACAAACACAAAAAACCTGGTAGCTATATCTAGAGAGAGATTTTAGGCGGGTGGAAGACAGGCAGGGAGACTTTCTTTTCACTATACAGCTTTTGTACCTTTTGAATTTTGTGCCCCATGCATATATTACTGATTCAAAAAATAGTTAATCCTTTCTAAGGAGTGGAAAAAGAATTTTAAATAACACTATCCTTTTCACTGAAAGCTTCTTTTTATAAAATCTCAAAGCTTCGATAACAAAGAAACCAAAGTCTCTGAAAAGTCCCATTAAAGTCTGATAATATATATGAGTTAAACCAGTTACATGAACCACATTAAAACAGATTTACTTTATAACAACTTCTAAACACTGCCTCCCAGCCATTCCAATTCACAATAAATTGTTTCTGAAAAGATGCCTGGCCCATTGCAAAAACTTTACTGAGAACATCGAATTTTAAAACATGGACACCTAAAAAATATAATGAACAGGATAGTAAACTCAATTTAGATGTTGAGGTATCAAAATCTAGTTTTTCAAGATATTTTGGGCAACCGTATAACTTTTATATAGAAGACATTTTTGTGGTTTTATATTTGATTTTTGTTGACAAGATTGTATTCTATGAACAATCAACAATTTACATGAATCCTGACTGCCTGTTTCAGGCAAATAAAACAAGAGTGTTCCAAAGAAAATTGTGCACAAGAAGGAGATGTTAAAAATATCAACCATCCTCAGGGCACTGGGCTGGCTCAGTTGGTGGAGGGAGCAACTCTCCATCTCAGGGTTGTGAGTTTGGGCCCCACGCTGGGTGTAGAGATTACTTAAAAATACAATCCTAAAAAAACCCCAAAATCCACCATCTCCAAGGATGACTCACAAAGTTTTATAACACAAAATGAAATCCCTTCAGTCTGTGAAATTTTATGCAAAAATACTTGCTTAGAAAATGTTTCTGTCTTGGGACGCCTGGGTGGCTCACTCGTTAAGCATCTGCCTTCGGCTCAGGTCATGATCTCTGGGTTCTGAGATTGAGCCCTGTATCGGGCTCCCTGCTCAGCGGGGAGCCTACTTCTCCCTCTG
The DNA here is from genome assembly GCF_964656455.1 of Halichoerus grypus. Lineage (NCBI taxonomy): Eukaryota > Metazoa > Chordata > Mammalia > Carnivora > Phocidae > Halichoerus > Halichoerus grypus. The sequence goes on along the minus strand of NC_135718.1, from coordinate 92,772,148 downwards.
CCTGTGCCCCTCCCCCTGCTCGTGTTCTCACTCGCACTCTCTCTCTCTGAAAAATAAATAAAATCTTAAAAAAGAAAGAAAGAAAATGTTTCTGTCTTTAGGTATGAGCCAGCATCATGGAAATGTCCCTTGTCACAGCAACTGTTGTGAAGCAGACATTATGACAGAGCCCTGTATTAGGTGATTTGGCAAATGCCAGAAAAATGAAAACTGAAATCCTTGCGCTGGAGGAGTGGATAAGCACCTGAGGATAGAACTGCTTTAGAAAGTCCATTAAGACCTGCAAAGCACTAGAACCAGGCAATCAAAATTACATTCCACAAATATTTCTTTTAAGTATATTGCGCAGTAGAAGACGTTGATCATCAGTGGATATTTAGTGCGAGAGGACTCATAATTCTTTCCAGTTGGTTCAGATAGCCCGAAGAAAATGAATTGTCTCTTGAAATAGTCATATAAAAGAGTTTGTTTTTCCTTTTCTTTTCTTTTTTTAAGACTTCATTTTTAAGTAATCCCTACACCCAGCATGGGGCTTGAACTCACCACCCCGAGATCAAGAGTCACACAATCCACTGACTGAGCCTGCCGGGCGCCCCCAAAGAGTCTGCTTTCGAACCACAAGAGATTTCATGCTCAGCAAACACGGAGAGGGGGGGCGGATCTTCCCCTTAATTTACCTGGTGCAACGGTACTATCGCCCTTGCGAAATTCCTGGCAGAACGGTAGGGCCTACAAGCGCCTCCTTCCTCACCAAACTCAGCAGCCCGTGACTCCTAACGCCTACCCCAAACTGGGGGAGCTGTATCAGGGCCTCCCAACAGGACAGTCCACTCGCAGACAGTAGAGGAGGCTCTCATAAGGAGTTCCTGGAGCAGGACTAGGCAAAACAAGGCTGTTTCAAAGTCACGGGGTGTGACCTCAGACCACTTAGCAAAACTCCACTGGCCCTTGACCCCGAAAGCATCCAGTCGGTCTCCCAGAGGCCATGACGGGGATTCTGAAAACCGAGTGGTTTTAACCCAGACCCAGGGGGTTGTAGACACAGGAGGCCAGGATCTCCCCTGTCGGTGTATGTGTACGTTGCTGCTTCTTTCTGAGCTGTATTGAGACCAAGCAGGCCGAGACACACCCGCTCAAAGCTAATATTCTGTTAAACAATTACCAGGACCCACTTGTGAGGTTCCAGCAGCCGTGTGAGGACTCCCAGGGGCAAAAGGCCCCAACCGAAAGGTCTGGCGGTTGTTCCAAAGCTGAATGGGGTGATCGCAGCACATTCCAGCCCCTCAGATGGAGACTGCCTAGCCGAAGGGCTCCAGAGGCCGCGTAGTGAGCATTTAACTGATGTGTCTCCCCAGCTCTTTGACCTTTTCTCTTCTAGGACGAGAAGGAACTCAGAATAATAAAAAGTAACAATGCCCACCTTTCACGGGGTTGCTGTTTGGTGCCAGACGCTGTCGAAGTGGCTGATGTACTACACCAGCCCAGGGTTTCTTCACAACCACTGGGCTATTTTCCCGTTTGGCAAATGAAAAGGCTGAGACTCAGGCTGGGGAATTTGCTCAAGTTCACAGAGCTAACAAGCGACAGAGACAGGATTTGAACTCAGGACCGCCTAGCATCAGTGCCCGTGCTCATTCCACTCATGCACCGCTTCACAATTACCTGTCGAGTTACAACGTGCTTGGGAAGGCAAGAAGGCTTTAGCAACACAGGATTTTTTTTTTTTTTTCGAGCACCAAATAAGAAAACATTTGAAAGCAGGCAGCCTGTTGCCTCTCATTCAGCAGGAACTCAGTAAAAAAAAATTTTTTTTAATCATTATCTTACATCCTAGAACATGTATGGTGCAGTGGGGTAGGCATACAATGGTCTTCTCTGGGGCTTTAAATGGGTTGCAGGGACAACTATTATATATTTAAAAATAGCAACACTCACATGGCTCCATAGTAAATCAGTTGGCCAAGTTAAAAATAGATTCTAAACATAGCAGGAGTAGAAATTCAATCTACTACCAAGTCACCGAAAGCAGTGACACTGGTTGCAACAGAAAAAGAATAGCAGGCAAAAACTGATTATGCATTTGTATGCAATTATCCACCTCCATTTCAAATTCGGTCTAGCCCTTCTCTGCAGCAGAAAATACATACATGCGCACACATTCATGTATATATATACATATGCAAATAAATAAATGAAGAGGACCTATCCCTCCTTATTTATCTGCAATGGTATCATTTGCAAACCCGTTCATTTTGAGGCTTTGGTACTGATTAACACATCCCAGATACACTACAACCGTATGCCTTTCCTTAAGATCTTCAAGTGGAGGAGAGAGGATATTTCCTGTCTTGCATGGCGAGGCTGGTAGGTAACTAGAAAGGATGGGGCACAGAAGCCACGTTCAGAACTATTCCCTCTGCGTCCAGCAAATTCACAGTGGCAGACTTAGAAAGTTGGGTTCCTGCTCTGTCGCTATCATTTGAAACCCTGGGAGCTGGTAAATCAGATAAAAACTCCAATTTCTGTGCCAAGGACTCCTTCCCCAGAAGCACAGTGGCTTTCAGAAGGCCGGAGCTATGGTTCTGCTTCGGTCCCCTACTTTAAAGATGTTTCAAGTACACCATTTGCTTTCTTGCGGTTGCCAGGGTGTCCCAGCTGTGTGCGTGATTCTTTAGGGAGGAAGCCATGAAACGCGTGTCCCTAATTCACAAAACTCCATGAACAGCAAGAAGAGAATGACAGATGGGTGTGTATTATAACTTGAAATAGAACATCACATCAAGCAAACCTTCCCATAAAAATACAGATATAAAGATACATTTGAGAACTGAAATCTTGGGGTACCATATAAAGGATTAAAAAAAACTTACAGAAGAACTCACCATTGTATTGCTTTATCAATTAAGGAACAATAACCCTTTGCCTTAAAAAAAAGTTTGAGAGAGGTTTATTTGTAAAACATGAAACAAAATAGGATTACTAAGGAACAAAAATAGGAGAGGGGTGAATAGTGCGGGTTTTGGACTCAGACTAGCTGGGTTCATAACTCACTTTGGTCAATACAAACTCTCACTTTGGGTCTTTGGATAAGAAATCTCACTTCTCCAGGCCACTGTTTCTTAGAATGTCAAGAGGGAATAATCATAGCATATACCTTGTAGGGTTGGTGTGAGGGTTAAAAGTTCTATATGTAGTTTTGGACCTAGCACATAGGATTCTAAATATTAGTTATTATTTTATAAAAGTAACAGAGGGGCTAGATATCATTAAGTACCTGGGATAAGCTGATTACTACAATCAAGGACTGATTTTTCCCAAGAGCTAAAGGAAAAAAAAGATTTTGCTTTTTTGGCAAAGAAACAATAGGCATTCATCAAGGAAGGCAACCCAAACTTAAAGAGATTATTGTTATTTTTAAAAATTCTTTATTTGAGAGAGAGAGAGAGAGAGAGAGAACAGGGGGAGGGGCAGAGGGAGAGGGAGAATCTCAAGGAGGCTCCACAATGAGCAGGGAGCCCGACCAAGAGATCAGGACCTGAGCTGAAATTGAGAGGCGGATTCTCAATGGACTGAGCCACTCAGGCGCCCCTTAAAAAGCAGATCATTAACTGAAACTTGGAATACAGGACATTGCGTGGAATGGCAGATATCTTCAATGGCAAGTTTGCACATGACAGAAACAGTTGTTCGAGGGAGGTGCCTCCTGTCGCCTCTCTGAAAGAGCTGAGGTCTACAGCACTAGCCTGGGACTCCTAGCGGAGAAAGCAGACATGCTCTAAATTCTTCGCCTTGTGACACATAGGCATAGGACAGGGAAAATCTAAAAAAAAGGGAAACATGACAACATTTCAAATGACTGGTACCTTAAGTGTGCCTTTAGCAGAAGTGGATCACAGTTCATTCATAACTTACCCTACATTTTTGGTCCAGCAAGTATTTGTTTCAGGCATTGGGCAAAAAGGTATTCGGGTCATGAAGACGAATAAGATGCATTACTCTTTTTGGACTTAGATGCTCAGCATGTGGATTAAAGAAAGAGCCACGGGCTTTGGATACTTGAAAACTTCATGTAAAAATGAGTCAAATGTCTTCTCTCCTCCCAAAGAGAAGTCCAGTGGGGTTGGTGCCATGGGGATGGGGCTGCCTCCAGATAGAGCCATGACAGCATTTGATTTGGGAAAGTTATGAATGAACTAAAACCCTAGGATAGCTTCACAGTGAGTACATCAAGTTACATGCCCTATAAGACGAGGAAATGATTATGGCCTGAAAAACTTTAGGATAGGTTTAATCAGTCCTTTTCTCTATTCACAAGTTGGCCCTATAGACTTTGTCTAATTTCCAGAAATATTGAAGGTGTTTTGGATTTAGATTTAATTGCTCTGCTCTGTGCTCCCTCACCCTTGGGCATTTCTCTATTCTAGTACCTTTCTTATTGTACTGTTTTCCCCCCTGTCAGTTCTGAGGTACCTGTTCATTAATTGAGCCAGATTATATAGATAATGCAGATTAAAAAGAAGAGCTCAGGGACAAGGCCGAGTTCGACACAGTTTCTTGAATGGATTAGTTCATTGATTAATCCAGTGTTCCCAAACTTTATTCAGTTATTCTTCACTTCTGGTTTTTGTCATATCCATGTTACTTGTACAATTAGGTAATATTTTCTCTAATTTGACATCAGTTGAATAATTTTTATTGAAATCATGGGTTTGAGGTACTAGATTTTTAAGTACATTATTTAAAAAACCCAGCTATGTAAATTTAAAAAAATTATGAGCCACCTGACATAGTCTGCCACTCATTTGGGCAACAGGGGATTAATAAACTAATGAAATTTTGAACTTGAGAGGCCTCTTTTGGCTTTTCTAATCCAACCCAGAGTTCCGTGGAGGTTAGGAAATTTGGCCAAAGCCACTGGTCAAGGGGACAGTTAAGAGCAGAACCTTGGTCTATAGTTTAATATTGCAAGTTTAGTGCTTTCTTTGTCATGTTTGGTTGCAAACTGTGCCCCCAGCTAGCTGATTAGCTATTTAAATATGGGAATTTCCACCCAATAAAATAATCTTAGTCTGGGTATAAATGGTGCGAAAGTACTTCTTCTGACAGCTGATATGTCCAACTGCTTACGATCACGAATACTTTTTGCCAAAGCAATAACTGTCTCCAATTTTTAAAATATAATAAAATAAAAAGAATAGGATTACATTAATAGAAAATTTTAATGATGGGGAAATGGTGGGGGAACCGAAAAGAGGTCAATGGGAACTTTGCTTAATTTTTTTGCTTTTAAAAATAAAGTCTATTAATAAAAACAAACAAACAAAGAATGCTATTGAGGCTTAATCCTTTTTATTTATTTTTTTATTGTTATGTTAATCCCCATACAGTACATCATTAGTTTTAGATGTCGTGTTCCATGATTCATTGTTTGTGCATAACACCCAGTGCTCCATGCAGAACGTGCCCTCTTTAATACCCATCACCAGGCTAACCCATCCTCCCCTCCCCAGAACCCTCAGTTTGTTTTTCAGAGCCCATCGTCTCTCATGATTCGTCTACCCCTCTGATTTCCCCCGCTTCATTCTTCCCCTCCTGCTATCTTCTTTTTTTTTTCCTTAACATATATTGCATTATTTGTTTCATAGGTACAGATCTGAGATTCAACAGTCTTGCACAATTCACAGCGCTTACCAGAGCACATACCCTCCCCAGTGTCTATCACCCAGTCAGCCCATCCCTCCCACCCCACCCCCCACTCCAGCAACCCCCAGTTTGTTTCCTGAGATTAAGAATTCCTCATATCAGTGAGGTCATATGATACATGTCTTTCTCTGATTGACTTATTTCGCTCAGCATAATACCCTCCAGTTCCATCCATGTCGTTGCAAATGGCAAGATCTCATTCCTTTTGACGGCTGCATAATATTCCATTGTATATATATATACCACTTCTTCTTTATCCATTCATCTGTTGATGGACATCTTGGCTCTTTCCACAGTTTGGCTATTGTGGACATTGCTGCTATAAACATCGGGGCGCACGTACCCTTTCCAATCCCTACTTTTGTATCTTTGGGGTAAATACCCAGTAGTGCAATTGCTGGATCGTAGGGTAGCTCTATTTTCAACTTTTTGAGGAACCTCCATACTGTTTTCCAGATTGGCTGCACCAGCTTGCATTCCCACCAACAGTGTAGGAGGGTTCCCCTTTCTCCTCATCCCTGCCAACATCTGTCATTTCCTGACTTGTTAATTTTAGCCATTCTGACTGGTGTGAGGTGGTATCTCATTGAGGTTTTGATTTGGATTTCCCTGATGCCGAGCGATGTTGAGCACTTTTTCATGTGTCTGTTGGCCATCTGGATGTCTTCTTTGGGAAAATGTCTGTTCATGTCTTCTGCCCATTTCTTGATTGTTAATCCTCTTTTTTTAAAAAAGATTTTATTTAGGGGCAACTGGGTGGCTTAGTCAGTTAAGCGTCTGCCTTCGGGTCAGGTCATGATCTCAGGATCCTGGGGTTGAGCCCCACATTGGACTCCTTGCTCAGCGGGGAGTCTGCTTCTCCCTCTGCCTGCCGTTCCCCCTGCTTGTGCTTACTCTCTCTCTCTGACAAATAAAATCTTTAAAAAAATAAAAAATAAAAAAGATTTTATTTATTTATTTGAGAGACAGAGAGCACAAGCAGGGGGAGGAGCAGAGGGAGAGGGACAAGCAGATTCCCTGCTGAGTGGGGAGCCCATCATGACTTGGGGCTCCATCCCAGGACCCTGGGATCATGACCTGAGCCGAAGGCAGATACTTAACTGACTGAGCCACCCAGGTGTCCCAAGGCTTAGTCCTATTTAAAACTGGGATTATGGGATGCCTGGGTGGCTCAGTCGTTAAGTGTCTGCCTTCGGCTCAGGTCATGATCCCAGGGTCCTGGGATTGAGTCCCATATCGGGCTCCTTGCTCAGTGAGGAGCCTGCTTCTCCCTCTCCCTCTGCTGCTCCCCCTGCTTGTGCTCTCTCTCTCTCTCTCTGACAAATAAATAAATAAAAACCTTTAAAAATAAAATAAAATAAAACTGGGATTATATGGGACACCTGGGTGGCTCAGTCGGTTGCGACCGACTCTTGATTTCAGCTCATGTCATGATCTCAGGGTCGTGAGATCAAGCCCCACGTTGGGCTCACACTGGGTGTGGAGCCTGCTCAAGATTCTCTCTCTCCCTCTTCCTCTGCCCCTCCCACCCCCTCACTCTCTCTCTCTAAAAAAATAAAATAAAATAAATAATAATATAAATATAAAGATTCATTAAAAAATGAAACTGGAATTATATCTAACTGATATTATTCTTGTCCACTTCACTTTAATGTTGGGTATTGTTATGGACCATGAAGAAGCATTAATTGCCAGGATAGCTCAAGGCTGGACAGACAAGAGTGTAGCAGTGTGTAGACCCTGGATTGGATATGAAATTTGCTTTTAACATTATCAATATCCTGATCCCATTTAACATGTTTGGTCCTCAAACTCTATTTGCGTTGTTAGTACGTAAGTGATACTTCATGGAAAAGATAATAATTACCATCCTAAGATTTCAAAGCATACGTGGAATCAAGTGGTAAAGATGTAATACCCATTTTAAAGACACGGAGGCCCAGAGGTCTGATAAATATTCCACAGCAATTCCAGCAGTAGATATTCCTGAATAACATCAGAGAAAAAGAGAATGAAAATTCAGGGCCCTCTCATTATGCTGTTCATTGTTAAAGTGATCATTTTAAAAAATAATTAACATAAAGAAAGGGTCACAGTTTTTGAGCACTCACGAGAAGGGCATTAAAAAGAGATATACATAAGCCTTCATCCTGTGCAGACATAGTTATTTAAGATTCAGGGAGGGTTTTATGTTTGTGGGCATTAATTTTAAAAGTATTTATTATATTTTTGGTTTTGTTTTTTTTTGCACATTGTTGTATGATTAGAACAAATATAATACATAGCCCTCTCCTCTATGAGATAGCTATAATTAGTATTAAGTTTCTAGTTAATATTCTACTCAGCTAAAGGTCAATGAATTCAAAGGCCTTAAGACCCATTCGAGGCACTGAAATAAAACAATCTAGTGAATAGATTTTGTCAAATTAAATTCACAATCTCCTGTTCTTCACATGGAGGTTTAACTCACCTCTTACCTCCTGGAGAAGGACACCATTAGTCTAATCCAAAAAAATCCAAATTTTCCCCCTCCCCCCCAATGACATACTTCTTTGGTGTTCTGGGTAGCTGAGAATTGATCACACATTATAGATATAAACCACTATGGCCACGGCAAGGGTATAGTATGCACTATACATCATTTGAAGGAGAAAGTAGCTGTGGTGGGTGAATATTTCAGTTTTGGGGGTCAATAACTTAATAAATTTGGGACCAAAAAAAAAAAAAACCCACCCTAAACCATGGGGCACCTGGGTGGCTCAGTCGGTTAAGTGTCTGACTTTGGCTCAGGTCATGATCTCAGGGTCCTGGGATGGAGTCCTGCGTCGGGCTCCCCACTCAGTGGGGAGTCTGCTTTCCCTCTCCCTCTGCCCCTTCCCCCTGCTCATGTCTTTCAAATAAATAAATCTTAAAAAAAAAACCCAAACTCAAACAAAAAACCGCTAGCTTAAAACTACCAGCTCAAAAGGTATCTCAGCAAATAGAGAGCAGGTATCAGCTATCACGTTAGTGAAATCCATGTTGTACCTAACAGACTGTTCTGCACACACAGTAGGCACTTCATGTTTTCTCTAGTGAGTGAATCTTCCTCCTGAAGAATGGAGAGGGATGGTAACTTGAACAAGATGGCGCCCTCTGGCTATATCCCGCCGCCCCCCCAGGCATTTGAGCTGACTTCCTTTTATGGCTTGGTGGAGAAGGATTAGGAGTATGTGAGAAGAAGTAAGTGGAACTAGAGAAGTAGTCAACCCTTTCCCAGGTAGCCAGCCCTCCCCTGGTGCAGGCTGCACCTGCCCCCCTCTCTCGTGTGAGATAGACCTTCCCTTCCCACCCAAGCCTTCCTAAAAATAACTCCCTTTCTAACCTCTCTCCAGCTGCCACCATTCACTCTCAATCTCACACCTTCCCTTACCTTCTTGAAAATATAGCTGACCTGAAAAAAGAAAAGAGTATGAAGAAAAACCCAGCAAAACCCAAGAAGAGGGGCGCCTGGGTGGCTCAGTCGTTAAGTGTCTGCCTTTGGCTCAGGTCATGATCCCAGGGTCCTGGGATTGAGCCCCACATCGGGCTCCCTGGTCAGCGGGGAGTCTGCTTCTCCCTCTGCTGCTCCCACTGCTTGTGTTCTCTCTTCCGCTGTGTCTCTGTCAAATAAATACATAAAATCTTAAAAAAAAAGCGAGAAGCTTTTTAATCTTTGTAGGTTTGTATTGTTTGCTTAGTGATAATGTCTGTTGGGGGTGGGGTTGCAGATCCCTGTTCTGGGGGAGTTACTAGAGAAGGTGGAAACGTAGAAGCAGTTAGCTTTCAATTCACAAGAATGTTTAGTCTCAACTGAGTGTTATTTGCAGGCATTTTAGTAAGTGGTCCTAATCATAGGCCAGGCCTATGCAGGCAAGGTGAAGCATAGCATGGAGCCAATTTCTTCTCAATTCTAAGGCTACAAATGGCACTGGAATTGTCTATAATACAAAATAATAGTACTATATACAGCAATTAAGAAATCCATATAGGGGCGCCTGGGGGCTCAGTTGGTTAAGCGGCTGCCTTCGGCTCAGGTCATGATCCCAGGGTCCTGGGATCGAGCCCCGCATCGGGCTCCTTGCTCCGTGGGAAGCCTGCTTCTCCCTCTCCCACTCCCTCTGCTTGTGTTCCCTCTCTTGCTGTGTCTCTCTCTGTCAAATAAATAAAATCTTTAAAAAAAAAAAAGAAATCCATATATACCTACATCTAGAACTATTTATTTATCCCTTAGGCTATTTTTCTTTTGTCCTGTAAGAGCCACGTGGACTGGCATTAATCTGCGTAAACTCTGGGAAGGAAAATTAATCATGGTAGTGGTAGCATTGAAACAGTAGGGTGAAGGAAAAGAGCCACATGGGCCAGGCACACCCTTTTACCATCTTAGAGACTCAGAGTAGAGAGCTTTACGAATCAGGAACCATGTCTTTAAAAAATTGCTAGGATGGGCGCCTGGGTGGCTCAGTTGTTTAAGCGACTGCCTTCGGCTCAGGTCATGATCCTGGAGTCCCAGGATCGAGTCCCGCATCGGGCTCCTGCTCAGCGGGGAGTCTGCTTCTCCGACTCTCCCCCTCTCATGCTCTCTCTCTATTACTATCTCTCTCAATAAATAAATAAAAATCTTTAAAAAAAAAATTGCTAGGATTCCAGGATGCATATAATATCCCTCTCTTTCCTCATAGGTCAGCAGTGAAACCCTTAAAATTAAAAAAAAAAAAAAGTTTACACGATTGTATTTAAGGGTAGCAAGGATGGCAGTGCCAGAGAGATAGGAATGCTTCAGCCCCCTTCCCCTCGCCGCATTGGCAGACAACGCCTCCTTCAAGAGGGGGGAGAGCAGGCCAGTCCCTGGGACCTGACAGAGGGAGGAAATGAAAAATCCAGGAAAATCAGGAGAGACTTTGGGGCACAACAGTAGAAAAGTGACTTTTCCTCTTAGAGAAGCAATTTGGGGATCTGCACTCTGGGTTTCCTCATCTTTAATATGGGAATCATACTAGTCGCCTTCTTACAGGGGTATTGTGATGAGTAAGCAGGATAGTCCGTGTAAACTGTGCAGCGAAGTTTCTAGAACACTGTAAGTGCACCAAATAGTATCTCTATTGGCCCGGGAGCCATTGAAGACTCAGCCGGCCATAGTCCAAAGAAATAAAATCAGGCCAGAAGTCGAGGGAGCTGTAGAAATGGCTTCATGTCCCAACTGGTCAATCGTCTCTATATGTCCCTCTAACCTCCACATAACCACAGGTGGGGAAACAGTTTCCAGAGGAGAAATAACATGTCCAAAGTCAAATAGCTAATGGGTAGAGAGATTCAATCCTGGGTCTGTTTAATCTCCTATTAGCTTGATTCTTCTACACCGCATTATCTCCTTATGTAAATGTTGACATCAGTGAAACTTAATTTTCAAAGATTTATTTTTTGGAGCTGGAACTATAAAATCATTCCGAAGTCAATTACCAACATCATTCTACACTATTTCTCTATGTTTCACACTTTCGGCGGGGGAAGAGGTTATGTGAGCAGTCATAAACATTTACTGACTCTCTGGGTCAGCTCCACCACCCTTCACCTCTCCGGTCTTATTTTTCAATGAAGAAAAAAACAGAGACTCACCAAAATTTGCTTAGCGCTGAGGGTCCCTGAAAAGTGCCGCTTAGGACAGGAAATGTTTAAGTAATGAATTAAACAGTGACTTGCCGTGTCAATGTGTGTTTTGAAGTGAAACAGAAAGAAACATGTGCTTTTGGGAAACATAGGGCCAGGAGTGTGATTTTTCTAAATGCTTTAAGAGCTGTGGTTTCACATAACATTTATTTTCAAGATGCCCGCAAGTGCTGCAGTCCCGGCTTCCTGCTCTGGGTCTCCCTGAAAAGCCCAGAGGAACTCTGGCTCTGTAAATGCTCTTGTCCGGGGCCAAGAATGTAACACAATTCTCCCTCCTTCTCCAGAGGCCTGAAATCTCAGTGTGCAGGGAGGTGGGGAGGGACGAGAAGATGAACAAACCACTGGGTCATGGGGGTCACTTTCAGAAAGAGTGAGTTTTGCCTCCTCTTCTGCCATCAGAAAGCTAGGACCTCAAGTCTTTGTCCAGATGGGGACAATGTGTATGGCATTATCTGGTTCCCTCAAGTGTCCCTAAGAGTCTGTCCGTTGCTTTGGTTGATGTTTTGCAATGCTAAAAAAAAAAAAAAGTGGGGGAGGAAGGTGACTAATTCTGCCCAGGACTGTTGCCCTTCTCTAAACATTCAGGTTACTAAACAGGATATAACAATGATATATTAAGAAGCAGTATAGCACAGGGGCTCTGGAATCAGAACTAGATTCCTAGGCAGCTCTCTTGTTGACTGAGACCTTTCAGCAGGCCATTAATGGGAAGATGTAGCTTTTTCATCTGTAAAACAGGGATACCAGTATCAGCCTCATAAGGATTAAGAGATAATGTATACAAAGTAATTAGAAGAGTTATTTTTATTGCTATCACTGTAATGAAACCAAACCGTTATTCTGTTGTGTTCTGATGAGGTTTTCATTTTGAGATCCCAGGGTAAGGCTACTCACCTATAGGTAGGGATAGTATCTTGAAGGGCTGGTCTTTTTTTTTTTTCATGATTCTATTAAGTAATCTCTACAACCAATGCGGGGCTCAAACTCACCACCCCAAGATCAAGAGTCGCGTGCTCTACCAACTGAGCCAGCCAGGTGCCCCAGGGCTGGACCTTCTTGATGTTAATCATCTAGGGAAGTGTTGTAACTTTCTTTAGGAAACAGGAATTAGACAAACCAGGGAAGCAACTGCCTCTCTATCATTTCCTGGGTCTAGAGCTCAAGGAGTCGAGATATGCTGAAAGCCACTTCTGCTTGAGGTTTTTTTTTTTAATTTTTTTTTTTTAAAGATTTTATTTATTTATTTGAGAGAGAGAATAAGATAGAGAGAGAGAGCATGAGACAGGGGAGGGTCAGAGGGAGAAGCAGACTCCCTGCCGAGCAGGGAGCCCAATGCAGGACTCGATCTTGGGACTCCAGGATCATGACCTGAGCTGAAGGCAGTCGCTTAACCAACTGAGCCACCCAGGCGCCCTCTGCTTGAGGTTTAAAAATGGGAAGGTGGAAACCAGGAAGGGGCAGCACACTGAAGATGCCAAGCTCTATCACGTAAACCACGTATGTCACGCAGGGAGCAGATTCTCGTAGTGAAGGGTGTGAGGCCTGCAATCAGACCACCTCCTGTTGCGGCACTGGAAAAGCAAACTCTCCCAGGAGAAGCTGAATCTCAGGAAAGAAGTTGGAGTTTGACTTCTGAGGGCTCCTTCCTACATGGAAGTGGGGGTTTATCTCAAAGAATGTGGATTTCCTTACAAGTGCTTAAGCTTTGAAAGGCTTTCAGTTACATCTATTGGGTCTCATGGAAACTCCAAGACAGGGAGTTTGGACATTGCCATTTCTATTTTTCTGAGTTAACAGAGTTTTTGTTTTGTTTTGTTTTAAAGATTTTATTTACCTGACAGAAAGAGAGAGACCAGGAGTGAGGGGGGCGGGCAGAGGGAAAGGGAGACGCAGACTCCCTGCTAAGCAGGGCGCCCAGGACCCTGAGATCCTGACCTGGGCCAAAGGCAGACCACTTAACTGACTGAGCCACCCAGGCGCCCCATGAGTTAACAGAGTTTTATTTATTTATTTTACTTTTTATTTATTTGAGAGAGAGAGAGAGAGATCAGAGAGAGGGACAAGCAGACTTGTGCTGAGCACAGAGCCCCACTGGGGGCTCGATCCCAGGACACTAAGCTCATGACCTGAGCCAAAAGTAAGAGTCATCTGCTTAACTGACTGAGCCACCCAGGAGCCACGAGTTAACAGAGTTTTAAAGAGATGAAATAAATGACTTGCCTAGGATCATGTCAGTCCATGGCAATGCCCAAGGAAAATCCAGTTTTTGTTTTTTTAATTATTCCTAATCCAAGGAGGTTTCAATTATCCCCAGAATAGGAAAGTAGACGTGGTATAAAGATTTTTTTGACTTATTTTACCTTATACCACTTATCCTTCCCATTTCAGCCACATCTTAGGTAAGTGAGTCAATTGTATTCAGAAGAAACATCTGTGTCCCCTCACCGGCAAGGAACTGGCACCTGTGTGAAAAGATTTAACTCACTATAAATTCAAACACGCAAAAGGACATAACTTGTACATATCCATCTGGCCGCACTGAATAATTAATCAAGCATGTCATTGTCTAAAACTATGCCTTTGTTTTTTTTTTTTTTAATAGGCTAGTAGTTTGATTTAGCCCTAAGATTGTATAATGTCTGAGCGGGACCAAAAATAATTTTCCAGTTTGGAATTTCAGAAAAACTCATGAAAAATGACTCTGAGAATCGTAAGTGAAAGACCGCTTGAGTGGCATACAGTATTACATAATTACTCAAAGCCATAGTTAAAAAACAAAATATATCCTAAAGGGAAAAAATGGTTGTGGTTAGTCTGCTGTTGTCCAAAACAAGCTAATATTTTAAAAGAATTAAAATTGTAACATAATTAGAAGTCAGTTTTCCACAACCAAAGAAAAGTGGAAAGTTAAGTCAGGTAGCATAACGCAGATAATTACTCATTGGCATTGTGGGCCTCTATTTTGTCATTTGGATACCCACTTTTTTTTCACTTTGTGGAGTTTTCCAGAATAATGATACACTTTTATGTGTAATCAGCTTGTTAATTGAAAAATATGTATTCATCTCCTAATACGTGTCCCAAATTAGGCGAGGTACTGCGGGTACACATAAAAGATTTATATGATCAGGCTTCTGTCTTCAAACATAACTGGAGGGGAGGGGTTAATTAATATACACTGCTTTTTCACTCATCCCAATTTAGAGAAACAGTATTGTCTTAAATCTGCTGTAGGAGAAGTAGAGATTAATATGGTTTGGAATAATTTAAATAATCAATTCTTAAGTCATTGAAAAGACTAAATCCAGTTTAATTTTTCAAACATATATTATTTCAGACACAAGAACTGAAAAATTGTTGTAGGCACTGGGGATATGGGGACAAAGTGTTTTCTGTCCTCAAGAGCTTACAGTACAAATATACAAAGTCATTGCAAATCAATGGAAGAGGCTCTAGAATAGGAGTTCTGGACCACAGAGGAGGAGGTTGATCCGGAAAGCTTAAGCTTCAAGGAGTAGGTGACCTTCAAGGAGGTCACTGACAACTGGGAGGGAGCAGACGCGTGTCCGTGGGAGGGTGAATGTTGGGGCCGGGAGAGGGGTGGGGGAAGGCATTCCAGAAAAAGGAAACTGCAAACAGCCTCAAGGCACAGTGAGTGAGAAGTCAACCTGAGCCCACAGCTGAGGTTTTCCTACGTTTATTTCAAAGCCCTTCATTATCTGTATGCAAAGAGGGCGTCTTTAAAAACAAACTACTAGACTATAATGACTACGAAATTTAAATATTATGTGAATGCTAATGATTACTTTCCCGTATTCTGGGCAGTCCAGAATTTACTGTAAACAACCGTATTCATTTTATGTAAGTACCTATCTTCCAACAGAAGCCATTTTGCGATGATTCAATAGTTTCTCATCAATTTCAAAGAGAATGCGGGTTATAGCACCAAATGAGTATCTTCTATAGAAAAAATAGTTATTTTAATTAAGAACAGTTTGCTTTCGGGTTTACTGAGCGATTACAGGAACAGAATAAAAGGAGCATAACAAGTATGTTAAGAAAATCATCACATACTAGTACCTTGTACTCTGAAGGCTTCAACATTTACAGCTAACAGTTCATACATTTTCACATAACGTCCTTTAAGCTAGTACGCGAATGCACTTAAAAATCATCCAAGATTAGCTTTAAAATCTCATATTCGTTTGAACCACATAATTCAAAAAATCATTTCAGAAAGAAAACGTTCTAGTAGAACGAGCTTATCCTTAAGCCGAGACAAAAATCTAACATCCTGCGACAGCTGCCAAGTTGCAGAAACGCGGGGGGTACAACTTCTCCGTAGTAACCTTAGCTGGAGGTCACGTCAAACCTCACGAGCTAGGACATTTAACGTCGGTGTCGAGGCGGCCGGGCGGGCACGTCTCCGTTGCCATGAGAACCTTCCAGTTTGTGTCAGCAACTGCCGCCTTGACGACGCCGTGTTTGCTCGGCGGCCCCGGGCGCGCGCCGCCGCCGCCCGCCCCGGGGGTGCCGGCTGGGGTGCCCCCCGCGCCCGCCCGGCGTCCCGGCCTCCGGGGCAGCCGCGAGGTCCGACCCCGGCTCTCCGGCCGCGTTTTCAAGTCCGTAGTGAAAAACCCGCGCGGCGCCACGTCGTACCCACGGGCGGGGAGGGCGCCGGGCCTGCGAGTCCCCGCGGGTCAGGAGGGAAGGCAGGGCCCGGGGCTCTCCCACTCCCTCGTCCGCCAAGGCCGGAGTAGGCCGGGAGGGGGAGGGGACGGGGACGGGGACGCGTGCGGGGGGAGGGGCGGGCGCGCGCTCGGAGCCTCCCCCTCCCCAGCCCCCGCCGCGGGCGCTCCCGCCGTCGGGGTTCGGAGCCGCCGGTGCCCCAGGCCAGACTCGCGCGGGGGCTGGAGGGGGCAAGGACGCCGCGTCCTAGGGTGACGCCAGGCATCTCCCGGGCGACGGCTCCGCAACAAGATGGCGGACGATAAAGAAAGGGAAGGCACAGGTAAGAGCCGCCTGCCACGAACCGGGCCCGCACTCGGACGCTCCGGGCGGGGTGGGCCGCCCTCCAGCGGAGTCTGCCCCGCGGGGAGAGGGCCCACAGGGCAGGGGGCCACAGACGCGCCCTGCAGCGGAGGCCGCCCTCCCCGGCGCCCGCGGCCTCCCAGCCGACGCCTGAGCCCCGCCCCATCCTCCTCCCTCCTCTTGTCCCCACCCTCCTCCCCCTCCCCCATCGCCTCCCTCCCCGTGGCTCCGCCGGGCGAGGCCGATAATGGCGTCCTTGTTCGCGGCCGCCGGCACCCCACCTCCATGGCTTCGCCCCGGCCTCTGTGCCGCAGGCGCCACGCCGGCGGCTGCTGGGCTGCTGGCACCCGGGGCGGCTCGGGGGAGGGACCGGCTCTTCCCGCCCGTGTCCGGCGGACCTTGGGGCCGCGCCGAAGCCCCGCCCGGCGGGAACGCGCCCGCTGCCTCCATTTTGCCTGCTCGGTGGGGACGCGAGGGGACGTGCGGGGACGTGGGGGGACGGCCTCCGGCTCGCAGGCGCCCCCTCCACGCCAGCAGCCTCGGAAACGCGCGTCCGTGGGGGGCTGGTCGGAGCACCCGCGCTCGGCAGCGTGAGGAGGTCCGGAGAGCAGCCCGGAGGCGGCGGCTGGGTTGCGGGCGCGCCGGCGGAGCCCTGGCCGTCCACGTTGAGCGGCGACCCTGGACGTTGTGCCAGTGCCAACCCGAGCCTCGGGCCCCTTCCTCGGTCGCTCAAAAGTAACAGTCTGTGTATGTGTGCTCACTGGCACACTCGTGGCAAAAACCGGTCAAACCGTCGAGGTAAACATCTTAGAAATGAAAGTATATTCCGTCCCTGTTTCCTTTCTGGGGTGCTGCAACTCCGTCACGTGTCACTTTTCTCAGCCTGCAGCCAAGTGTACTCGACTTAACCATTTACGAGTGCAAAAACCAGCCCCGAGGTAGTCAGTCACTTGTTTGGCTAAAATCACAGAAAATCGGCGGAGAAACAGTGGAAACTGCGCCAAAGATCTACCTATGGATAAGAGTAATACTATTTATTTATAGGACTGTTAGTTCGAAGGGTCGGAAGTGTGTTCTAGATGTTACCTTTACTAAGATGGCCTAATTTTTTTATTGTGCTGCCTTAAAAGTAAAAAGTACACCCGAAGGAAGTGATTACTTTTTTTTTTAAAGACTAATTTTAAAGGGTTTTATTTTTAGTTTTTTGAGTTTATTTTTGTTTCTTTAGTAGTCTCTACACCCAGTGTGGGGCTGAACTCTGGGACGGGAGATCAAGAGTCACATGCTCTTCGGACTGAGCCAGCCAGGCGCCGCTTTAAGACAAATTTTAAAACTTCTCCAGAAAACCAGATGATTATTTACAAAAAAAAAAGGAAAAATCATTAGCAGATAAGTTAACATGTTAATTATGGATATATATATATATATATATATATTTTAAACATTTTATTTATTTGACAGAGAGAGAGAGAGAGAGAACAAGTAGGCAGAGAGGCAGGCAGAGGGAGAGGGAGAAGCAGGCTCAATCGAGCCCGATGTGGAGCTCGATCCCAGGACCCTGGGATCATGACCTGAGCCGAAGGCAGACGCTTAACCGACTGATTCACCCAGGCGCCTGGATATATATATTTTTAAGATTGATTAGGTCAGCATAAGAATGCACTGGATCATGTTGCAAATACAATTTTTCTTTACTTAAAAAATAGCTTTTCTGATTTTTCAGTTTTCAAAAATACTTTTCTACTTAGAATAAATTCAGAGGAAGAAACAGTTCTGTTCATAAGTATAGAAGTAATGACAAAAGCTGGATGTCATTCATTCCGTTGGCATGTATTTAATGCCTATGGAAGGTGTTCTGATTAGGTGAGAATTTTGAAGGATGCAAAGGTGAAAAGAACTATCTTCTTTCAAGAAAGGTGAGATCAGTAAAGGAGATGAGACATCCATGGAGGGGAGAGAACAGTTAGCTGGGCTGGGCAGCCTTTTTGCCAGACCTGTTTCCAGGTGTGTTATATCCCCTCCTGGTCTGTGGACAGCAGCCTGAGCATCCCTGGGAGCTTATCAGAAATGAAGAATCTCAGTCCCTGCCCCTGACCTGCTGAATCAGTCTGCATTTTAGCAGATCTGTAGGTGATCCAGATGCATATTAAAGTTTGAGAAGCAGTGTTATATGGTATATTTTATTTATTAACAGTTTTTTTTTTAAGATTTTATTAATCTATTTGACAGAGACGTAGTGAGAGAGGGAACACAAGCAGAGGGAACACAAGCAGGGGGAATGGGAGAGGGAGAAGCAGGCTTCCCACGGAGCAGGGAGCCGGATGCGGGGCTCAATCCCAGGACCCTGGAATCATGACCTGAGCTGAAGGCAGATGCTTAACGACTGAGCCACCCAGGCGCCCCTATTCTTAACAGTTTTATGAGTTGATTATATTGCAGTTGGTAGGACATGATGAAATGACACCATGTTGCCTGAGGGTAAACTAGCAACTCCTTTGGCAGTTATCATCTTCGTATGGACATAACTGCACTCCTGTATTTGATTCTCAGCTCTGAAGTTTGAGAAATTACACCTAACCAGTTAATCAGAATTGATCAAGGCTTTGGGGTTTCACGCAAGCTAACTAATTAATTACGAATTCCATAGGGGTTTGTTGATACTTTAACCAGAAAGCTGATCTCAGCAATGTAGTATTTTGTTTCATGAGTATTAAGCTTTTGGGGAGGGTGAATTTATATTTCAAAAAGGTCCTTGATGAGCATGGAATCACACAAAAGAAAGGATAGTTTTGGAGGATATATCCAGTACCCTGTTAGCTTTAAGAGGAAAGGGACCATTTTCTTTTTTCTTTTTTTAAATTTTTTATTTACATTTAATTTGGTTAACATACAGTGTATTATTAGTTTCAGGGGTAGAGTTTAGTAATTCATCAGTTTCATATAACACCCAGTACTCATTAGATATAATGAGCCCTCCTTAATGCCCATCATGCAGTTACCCCATCCTCCCACCCACCTCCCCTCCAGCAACCCTTAGTTTGTGCCCTACAGTTAAGAGTCTCTTATGGCTTGCCTCTGTTTTTTATTTTTTCTCCCCTTCCCCTATGTTCCTCTGTTTTATTTCTTAAATTCCACATGAGTGAAATCATAGGATATTTGTCTTTCTCTGACTTATTTTGCTTAGCATGATACCCTCTAGTTCCATCCATATTGTTGCAAATGGCAAGATTTCATTCTTTTTGATGGCTGAGTAATAATCGATTGTGTGTGTGTGTGTGTGTGCATACCACATCTTTATCCATTCATCTGTTTATGGACATCTGGGCTCTTCCCATATTTTGGCTATTGTGGACATTGCTGCTATAAGGAAAGGGGCCATTTTCTGATCTGTTACACTCAATGTCTTGAGGAGGTGCTCGGTACATGGTAGGAACTCAGTATTTATTGAATTCAGAATGTTTGAATTAATTAAAGATGTTTATGTTTTAGCTAAAACATTACTTGCTATTTCCTAAAAATCTATTCTATACCCAAAAGTACATACACTATTTTTAGTGTTGGTTTTTTTTTTTCTCATTCTTACAGGTAAGCAATACGCTTCTATTACTTCTGGCTCAACAAACATCTTTTTTAAAAGATTTGTTTATTTCAGAGAGAGAGAGAGAGAAAGAGAGAGGGGAGGGGCAGAGAGAATCTTAAGCAGACTACCTATGCTGGGCTCGATCTCACGACCCAGACCCATGCGATCATGACCTGAGCTGATACCAGGAGTCGATCACTCAACTGACTGAGCCATCCAGGTACCCCTCAACAAGCATTTTTTGAGAGCCAAAGTATTCACTGGCCTGTCTTTAAAAAACAACAATTACAAAAATCCCCTTTATAGAAATGTACATATATTTTATTTTATTTTTAAAGATTTTATTTATTTGAGACAGCACAAGTGGGCAGGAGAGTCAGAGGGAGAGGGAGAAGCAGACTCCCTGCTGAGCAGGGAGCCCAATGTGGGACTCGATCCCAGGACACTGAGATCATAACCTGAGCTGAAGGTAGATGCTTAAAGGACTGAGCCACCCAGGTGTCACACCCCCCCCCCACCTTTTTTAAAAAAGATTTTCATATATTTTGAATAGTTCATCTTTAATCTTGAGATTTTTTAAAGTTATAAAGGAAGATTAAGCTTCTGGATTTATATCTAGCTCTTCAACATTTAGGGATTAATCTTGGTAAAAGTACTGAGAACATTGGTAACAAAAATTAACTATGACAGGCTATTATGTTCTATTTATAATAGTTTCCTATAAGAGTATATACACTGAATTTGTTCTCTTCCTTTGTAGCATTTTTGTGCTTTAACATAATTTATTTTTTCTTAGGGATGTGTGGGTGTCTCAGTCCGTTAAACATCTTCCTTTGGCTCAGGATCCCAGGGTCCTGGGATTGAGTCTGCTTCAGGCTCCTTGCGCATCAGGCTCCTTGCTCAGCGGGGAGCCTGCTTTTCCCTCTGCCTTTGCCTGCCACTCCCCCTGTTTGTGCTTGCTCTGTGTCTCTGACAAATAAATAAATAAAATCTTAAAAAAAAATTTTTTTTCCTAGATTAAAAAATGCATATAGTTATGTTAGCTAACAAAGAAAGGAATTTAAATTTTATTTTTTATTTTTATTTTTAAAGATTTTATTTATTTATTTGACAGAGAGAGACACAGAGAGAGAGAGGGAACACAAGCAGGGGGAGTGGAAGAGGGAGAAGCAGGCTTCCCGTGGAGCAGGGAGCCAGATGTGGGGCTTGATCCCAGGACCCTGGGACCATGACCTGAGCCGAAGGCAGACGCTTAACGACTGAGCCACCCAGGTGCCCCAGGAATTTAAATTTTAGAATCAAGTTAATTTTAAAGAGTTAATTTTGTTTTACTGAAAGAATGTTTGAAATGGGATAGCAAAAATTGTTTTTGAAGTTATATTATTTCTCTCAAGTTTGCTCAGCCAGAACATTTTTTTCCTTTTCCTTCTGTTTAGTTTTGTTTAAATAGAGAATCAACGCAGTTGTTGATTCTTTGAATCTTTTAATCTTATTGTTTCTGTCTCCTCGAGAATTTTACATAGGACTGCAAGGAACTTCTGTTTGTAATTAGAATCATGTCTAGGAAACAAACTGCTTAGGAATAAAATCCTCTAACTTTTGGCAGGCCAAAGGAACTTTGTCAGTTTTTTTTAGTAAGCCTCAGATACTTAAAGCTTGCTTAGGATTTACTATTTTTGTATAAAAATATCGTTCGTTTCTTTGCATTGCTTGGTAAAGTGCCTCCAATTCAACTATCAACTCCTAAATGGTAGAGGTTTTACAAGTTTTTGTTTGTTTATTTCTTTGTATTGTGCTGCCAGTCCTCTGAAAACCCAACATTTGAAAATCTAAGGTAAAAAACAAACTACAGGTGGATATTACTTTTTAAAAAGGGAACTGTTGATAGTACAGGGTATACAATGGAGTAGTAGAAAAGTGGAGCAAGACCTCAATTTCCCCAAGCTCTGTCTGATCTTAGCCAAGATGCTAGACTGTAGGAGCCTCCAGTTCCTCAGATGTAAAGTGGGAAAGATTTTACCTACTTCATAATGTTGTTATAATGGAGATGGTGTCGTCTTACTCATCTTTATATCTCCCAGCACCCACCATGATGCCTGGCAGTAAAGAAATGCTGAATAAATAGAAAGGAAAGTGCTTGGCACATTCTAGGAAATAAGTAGCTCTTAGTATATGTGTGGCATGGAATCCAGGAGTTAAGAAAAACTTTGTCTTACCAATTGTCGATCACACATAATGCATTCATGCCTATTTTGGGGGCCATTTAATAGTTTTCTCCCTGTTTTAGATGGATAACAATCTAGGTAGAGACTAACTGAAGAAGAAAACTAACTTACCGACAATTTATTTCCTCGAATTCAGAATAAAACTTGGAGAAAAATTGGACTGAAATTTATCTTTGTACTTACCTATAAAAATTGGTCAAGAAAATTCATACTTTAAAAAGTCAAATGGACAATGAGATAGCACTTCACACCCATTAGGATGGCTATGATAAAAAATTAGTGTTGGCGAGGTGTGGAGAAATTGGAGCCCTTGTGTGCTGTTGATGGGCATGTAAAATGGTACAGCTGCTGTGGAAAATAGTGTGGCAGTTCCTCAAAAATTCAGATATTGAATTACCATATGATCCAGCAAATCTACATCTGGCTTTATACCCAAAATAATTGAAAGCAGGAACTTGAATAACTATTTGTACACCCATGTTCATAGCAGTATTAGCCACAGTAGTCAAAAGGTAGAAGCAACTCAAGTGTCCATCAATGGATGGTTAAACAAAATGCAGTATAATCATACACTGCAATATCATTCGTCTTTAAAAAGGAAAGAAATTCTGACTTAATGCTACCACAAGGCTGAATCTTGAAGATACTATTCTAAGTGAAATTAGCCAGTCACAGAAAGACAAGTACTGTATAATTCTACTTACATGAGATACCTAGTGTAGTCAAATTCATAGAACAGAGAGTAGAATCATGGCTGCCAGGGGGAAGGGGGGAAGGGAAGTTGTTATTTAAAGGGAATAGAGTCAGTTTTTGCAAGAAGAGTTCTAGAGATGGGTTGCACAACAATGTGAATGTACCTAACACTATTGAACTGTACAGTGGTTAGGACGGTTAATTTTTTAGTCTGTTTTACCACAATTTAAAACAGATCAAATGGAAATGTTGAGTACATCCAAAATGAAAAGAAAAAAAAATTGATACTTTTTTTTGGAAGGCAATTTGGAAATTCATGTTAAAGGAAAGATGATATCCACATGCTTTGATTTTAATATACTCCTGGGTATTTATCCTTAGAAATATATTCTGAAAAAAAAGTGAGAGGTAAAAAATAATTATTTTAAGGTTATTTATAAATTTGAAAATATGGATAAAATCTACTTGTCCAACAAATGGGGGATGCAAAATAAGTTGTTATGTATTGACTTATTGAACTGTAGCCTTTTAAAACAATATGTAAAAATTACACATGTAAATGGGTAAAGATTATAGGAGAACACAGGAGATGATATCAGGGTGGTTAGATTTTCAGGGGCATTCATTTTTAAGTCTCACTATTTTATTTATTTATATGTTTAAAAAGATTTTATTAATTTAATTTACTTATTTGAGAGAGAGAGAGCGAGAGAGCACGAGCAGGGGGGAGAGGGAGAAGCAGGCTCCCCACTGAGCAGGGTGCCCGATGTGGGGCTAGATCCCAGGACCCTGTGATCATGACCTGAGCCAAAGGCAGATGCTGAACCGACTGAGCCACCCAGGCACCCCGATTTATTTATTTTAGATAGAGCAATAGTGAGTTAGGCTTGGAAGGGGAAAGGGAAGGGACAGAGGGGGAGGAAGAGGGACAAGCAGACTCCGCAATGAGCGCAGAGCCGAGGCAGGGCTGGATTGGACTACCAGATAACAACGTGGGTCGAAATCAAGAGTCCAACACTCAACCAAAAAGTCTCACAATTTTAATGTCCTTTCTCCAAAAGCTTTAAAATCCTAAATATCCTAAATATAAAAACTATTTTTATATTTTAAAATCCGTACGCTAACTATAAATTATTCTTACCCATTTGTGAACACGTGTTTACTACATCCTGTACCTGACAGTGCTTTGTAAACCTCTAGTATGGGTTTTATAGATATTAAGAGTATAATAAAATAATTTATTTTTAAAATGTGGCAATAAATTTGGACTCTAAAACCTGGGCTTGAATTTGCATACTGCTTTTTTTCAGATTTTACTTGGGTGTGTCACTTAATTTCTCTGAACTTCAGTTCAAAGAGTTCCCAGTCTAATAAGCACTAAATTCTGAAGTGGGCACTGGACAAAATGTTTTTACATGAATTAGGTCATTTAATCCTTCCAACAAACCTATGTGATAGATGCCTCTGTTAATATCCTTTCTACAAATGAAGAAACAGGGGCTCAGTTTCAGCCACAACAGGTTAAGAGTTTGGGAAGTCATCACTTCTGTCACTATAAACTGGAAGAAACATTTGGTAATTTTGGCAAATTGCTGGAGGCTACGTGAAATACCGAGTGTGAGAAACTCCCTGGGAGCCTGTAGTCCTAGGAGATGCCTCACATATTCTTGGGTTTTGCTTCCAGGAAACCTACGGGGTCACCTGGTAAAGAGCCAAGAAAGACCCCATGTTGCTCTAGCAGGGGGAGGGGAAGGTAAACATTTTGAAATCTCCTCAGAGCATTCCGCATAAGGAAGACCTACTCTCCAGGTGGAAAAGACTTTACCAGAGCTTTGTCCTCCCTGCCTGCATTTAACCAACTCCAGTCCCCTGTAGCATTCCTATCTCATCTGAGGGGACCGGGAGAAGCTAAAAAACACTTGTGAAGGTCACAGCCCAGAGACAAGTCCAGTAAAAGACTAAAGTTTAAATATGAGGTAGAATGCTTCCCTTTACTTACACTTTACCACCACATCACAGAGTTGTAGTACAATAATAGTGGATTACAGATGAAATGTGTGTGGTACACACTATTTAAGGAGGAGTCCTTAGAGGAATCTGGCACCTACAGCTATAGCAAACATTAAACACAGCCCTATTCTTAGCCAAATTGTTATGAAGCCTCTTGACTGACTGTCTTAGTTTCTATTACTTGAGCGCTATGTCTGGCTTTCAACAAAAAATTAGAAGGCATGAAAAAAGCAAAAACGCCATCTGAGATCAAATAAGCATAAGAGCTAAACTCAGATCTGTGATACATATCTTGGAGTTATCAGATTGAGATTTAAAAGAACTATGATTAATATGTTTAGGGCTTTAATGGAAAAAGACAACATTCAAGAAAAAATGGGTAGTATAAGCAGAGACATGGAAACTCTGAAGGAATCAAAGGGAAATGTTAGAAATCCAATGCAGTGGAACAGAAGAACCTTTGATGGGTCCATCAGTAGACTCAACATTTCTGAGGAAAGAATGATAGAACTTGAAGATTTCAATAGAAACTTCGAAGCTGAAATGCAAAGAGAAAAAAGAATGAAAAAAAAAAAAAAAACAGCATCCGAGAGCTGTGGGACAATTTCAAAAGGTGTAAAACACACACAATTGGAATACCAGAAGGAAAAGAATAAAAGAATGGGGCAGAAGAAATGTTTGTAGTGGTAATGGACAGTTTTTTTCCCCAAATGTCCCGAGACACACCAAAGCAGATCCAGGAAGTTAAGAGAACACCAAACAGGGTAAATACCAAAATATCTATGCCTGGGCGTATCCTAGTCAAACTGCAGAAAACCAAAGACGACAAAATCTGGAAAGAAGCCAGAGGAAAACAATCACCTTGCCTGGACTTTGTCAGAAACCATGGAAGCCAGGTGAGAGTGGAGTGAAACAGTTGAAGTGTTGAAAGATGAGACCAAGTTATTTTTTAAATAATCAATATTGAGTAAGATACCGTCCAAGGTCACTAGCTACGTGGTGAAGCAAGGGCTCCATTCAAGTCTGACTCCAAAGCCAATGTCTTTAGCCTCTGTGCCTCACATAGAGAAGTCAAGTGGAAATTTATATAAGGTAGAAAATAAAAAAATAAAAATAAAAATAAAATTCACCCATCATCTCATTATCTAGAGCAGTACTCAAACTTAAGTGAGCATCAGAATCACCCAGAGGTTTGTTAAAACATAGATTGCTAAGCCCCCAGGCCAGAATTTCTAAACCAGAGGTCTGGGATGGGAGTGTGAGAATTTGTGTTTCTAACAAGTTACCATAGGATGGGGATGCTGTTAAAAACCATTGATCCACAATCTAGAATAAAGTTTGCCATTTTAACGTTTCTTTCCAGATTATTTTTCTTGGCAGATTTGTTTTTCATTTGTTTCATATAGTTGATATTGTATATAGTTTTATATCTAAGTTTTTCACTTACTATTATAAGTACTTTCCCATGTCATAAGTGTCTCTCAAACATATCATTTATAATAGCTGCATTCATCATTATTTATGGAACATATTTAGTTAAGCTTTCCCTGACTGTTGGCTGTTTAGATTGTTTCCAAATTTTCTGTGCTATAAATAATGCTGCAGTTAGTGTTGGTCTACAAAGATCTTTTGATCTTTGATCAGCTTTGATCCCCATCCTCTATCCCCTTTGGGAAAATAATTTCACTTAATCTCACCTCTGTTGGTTCTAACTAGGTACTAACAGAGGGTAATCTAATTTCTAAATTCTATGAGTACCTTGTGATCCTTTTATACTAATTAATTCTTTTTCAACTTTTTGTAATCAAAGGCACATAATTGCCAGAGTTTATGATCAGTGTAAGATACATATTTGTTTGTCTATCCTATTGTAGTAGAAACTCCATGAAGTCAAGAGACTATTTCATTTACTGCTGAATCCCTGGAATTTAGGACAGTGTGGAGGATGTAGTAGTCACTTTAAATATTGGTTGAATGAATGAATGAACCAGGAGTAACACATTGAGTAAAGAAATTTAATGTCACCCTTCATGGTCTCACTATGGGTAAATGTATTTTTCAGTTAACCTTTAAAAAATATTGAAAATAGCTCAGAGCTACCTCCATTACATTTGGAGAGCCACTCAGACTGAAACATATTTAATCTAACCTCATAAAAAGCTAGAATGACACTTCCACTTCACCATGGTGATTGAGCACACATGTTTATTTTTACCCTTCTTGAAACCCCACTAGAATGACGGTAAAGGAATTAAAAAAGGCATAGACCTACAAGGGTAGGAGAGTGGGAGAGGAGATAATAGCAGTTTGTAAAGACATTAGGAGAAGAGAATAAAAAGAGATTAGGAGAGGGCATAATAAATTTTTTTTAAAGATTTTATTTATTTATTCATAAGAGACAGAGAGAGAGAGAGAGGGGCAGAGGGAGAAGCGGGCTCCCCCCTGAGCAGGGAGCCTGATGTGGGACTCGATCCCAGGACCCTGGGATCATGATCTGACCGAAGGCAGACGCTTAACCATCTGAGCCACCCAGGCGCCCCAGGCATAATAAATTATTAAATGGATGGACGAGTGGCCACTAGCCTAGCAGAACCAAAGGAAAGAAAAGTAAGTCTGTAGAGGAAGGAGCCAAAGAGGAACAAACCAAGTGGAGCTTTAGGACCCTGGGGAGGCTCAGGATTGGCAGCAGCAACCATCACTGAAGGCATGTGTGAGGCTAATTATGGGAGGTTTGGATTGAAGCCCTAGGCAAGTGGTTGGATCTCCCATCCCTTGGAATAACCAGGTGATCACTTCCCTTCCACCCATGCAGGAGACACTCTGATTATTTTTTTTAGAGAGGTGGGGGTGGGGCAAAAGGAGAAGGAGAGAGAAAATCTTAAACAGGCTCTCTGCTCAGCACGGAGCTGGGCACGGGGCCCAGTCTCATGACCCTGAGATCATGACCTGAGCAGAAATCAAGATCAGATACTCAACCAACTGAGCCAGCCAGGTGCCCCTCTCTGATGACTTCAAATCAGAGAGACAGGATTTAGGGATGCCAGCACTGTGGATGGTAGGGGGTGATGTGCCATCATTATTATTATTACCATGTTTGATATAGTAGCTGAAATATTATTAAAGTTTGTATGAAACTCAATTATCGTCACATAGATTAAATCTGAATAGGACCCAAGATAATAAACCTGAAAAGTGGTAGTATGTCGAATAGGTTGTCAAAGAGATGGGGATTTGAAATTCTCAGATTTGCACTGATGATTACATTATAAAGTAGTTCAAATACTAAAAACTTCAAAAGAAAAGTGAAAGGGAATCCAGAGATTAAAAAACTTCAAGAGAAATCAGTAAATAAGATGAAATTTCATATGAAACTGGGATATAATCAAATGAGAGGGAAGGTGTCTCAAATATGGCCTCAGTTTCAGTGACTTTGATCTGTTATACTTTGGCTGCACACCTCCATAGCTAAACCGGAGACTGCCACAATCTAGAACTGTGACACCTCTGACATCTTAAATTCAGATAGTTCATTCTTGGATGGTATCTTATTCAATATTGATTATTTAAAAAATAACTTTCTAATTTTTTGAAATAATTCAAACTTTGTGAAAAATTGCAAAAATAGCACAGAGATTACCACATTCCCTTTACCCAAATTCACAAATTTCGACATTTTGCCACATTTTTATCAGTCTCTCTCTCATATATACTATAATAATGTATTTTGTAATATACATTGTAGTATTATCTATATGATGTTATATATATGTGTATTTTTTACTTGAAACTTTTGAGAATATGTTACATACCATTGTGAAACTTTATCCCTTAATACTTTGGTGTGTATTTTCTAGGCATAAAGGTAGTCTGTTCTGTAAAATCTCTACAAAGTTTAACATAGACACCATATTTTCATCGAATTCTACAGTCCACATCCCGATTTTGTCCGTTGCCCCAGCAGTCAAGAGTGCCTGCACTAACATTGCCCCTCCACTAGAGGTTTCGGTCCGGATCACATGCTGCACTGACTCCCAGGCCTCTAGTCTCTCATCTAGAGCAGTCCATCAGTCTCTCTCTGTCTATCCTGGCCCTGATTGCTTCAGAAAGGGTTTGGGCTATCTGCATGACTTCATGATCTCATCTCTGTAATCCCCTCAGCTCCCTCTATTCACTCTGCAAACCTTTTCACTTCATATATGGCAGAGAAGATAAAAGCCATAGGATAGAAATTCTCTCAATTTCCTGACACATACACATTTATCTGTATCTACCGGATTGTGAAAGCCTCCGAAATGGTTTACTTGTTTTCATTTCCCATACTGAAACCTGGTTATCTGGTTATGAATCCTCTACCTAAAACCCTGTAATGTTTTCCCATTGCCTAAGACAGACTAAACTCTAACAGAGCAGACTAGGATATTTTGTTTCTCCAGGTCCTTTTCTGATCACATGTCTGGCACCACCCTCCATGCGTTCTACACTTCTTCATAATGAACAGTTTGTTGTTCCCATCATGGCAGTGGTAGGCCTGTGCACATAATGTTTCCTCATTGTGGGCTTCATTTAATAAATTGTGTTGCTTCGTGGTTAAAAATATAAAGTCTAGGAGCATCTAGGTGGCTCAGTTGCTTGATTTTGGGTCATGGGATTGAGCCTCGAGTCGGGCTCTGTGGGGAGTCTGCTTGAGATTCTCTCTCTCTCTCCTCCTCTCCCTGCCCAGCTTGCTCTCTCTCTCTCTCTCAGAATGAATGGATAAATCTTTAAAAACAAACAAACGAAACCATGAAGTCTATAGTAAATCTGATTCAAATCCTAACTCTGTCACTTAAGAGCCGGGTAACTTCTGGGTAGGTACTGATGTATTCTAATTTCTTCACAAGTCAACTGAGTAAAGTGGAACCTACCTCATATGGTGGCAAAGCATGTAGCAGAGAGCTTCACGTGTAGTAAGAGCTCTATACATGTTTTATCAATCATTACTTTCCATGTCAGGCTCTGTGCTCTACATTGGGAGAAGAATTAGATGTGGGCCTTGCTCTCTTAGAGACGATATTATAATAACATAATTATTTAACTGCATTTGGGATAAGTACTTTGAAAAAGTTCAGGGTTCCAGAAGAGGGACACTTAATTTTTTCTTCAGGGGCTTTGAGTGTGGCTGTCCCTCTTACTAGTTTTCAGCAAAAGGAATGCAAATTCAAGAGACCGAAGCAATAAAGGAGCCTGGCTTATTAGAGGCATTGAATGAGGGCCAGGGTAGCTGGAATGGAGTCACGTGGTGAGGAGTGATGGGAACTGAGGTTTGCAGAGTAGGCAGAGGCCAGGCCTATTTGATGATCAGGTTGGAGGGGAGTGGGTGCTAACCTCTATTAAAGAGGAAAAGGAAGCCATCAAAGCATTTTAAACAGGGAGATTATACATTTGGTTTATGTTTTTAAAAGGCCACTTGCCAGGGCGCCTGGGTGGCTCAGCCCATTCAACGTCTGCCTTCGGCTCAGGTCATGATTTCAGAGTCCTGGGATCATACCCTGTGTCAGGGTCCCTGCTCAGCGGGGAGTCTGCTTCTCCCTCTCCCTCTGCCCCTCCCCCCTGCTCGTGCTCTCTCTCTCAAATAAATAAATAAAACTGTAATAAATAAATAAATAAAAGGTCCCTTGCCTGTACTCTGGTAGATGGGAGCAGAGGACAGTGGTGGTGCCTTGGACTAGGTGACAGCAGAGGCAATGACGAAGGTTTTAGAGTCTAGAGATTTTTAATTTCTTTGTATTGGTTGTTGAGATTTGGAGGACAGAGTTATGGGTGAATTAGCGCCTCCTCATTTCAACTTCTGACTCCTCCTGGTCTCTACCTTAGACTGGATGCCCCCTTGTGCTTACCTAGTACTGTGCTGAGCGCTTGCCCCCAGTGTTAGCACATCTACTACTACAGTTTGCTGTAGCTGGTTTGTTTTCCTTTTAAATTGGAACATATTTGTAGTAGACAGTCAATAAACATTTCCTAAGGGCTCCTGGGTGGCTCAGTCGTTTAAGCGTCTGCCTTCAGCTCAGGTCATGATCCCAGGGTCCTGGGATCGAGTCCCGCATGGGGCTCCCTGCTCAGCGGGGAGTCTGCTTCTCCCTCTGCCCCTCACCCTGCTCATGCTCTCTCTCTCTCAAATACATAAATAAAATCTTAAAAAAAAATAAGGTAAAAAAACATTTGCTAAGTGAAAGCTAGATGAGTAAATACAGTATGACAGTTTTAAGCCAGGTGTTTTAGTGGTATAGTGTCTTTGGATCAAGTTGATTATAAAATAAGAATTCAGTAAGAACTACTCCCTCCCCTCCTCAAAAAAAAAAAAAGACAAATTGGGTTCTTGGCTTTTTAAAAACAGAGTATCTCTGGAATAGGGTATGGCAGTACCTGAGACAAACAGAACAATAATGTTATTTGTGCTTCTCGTTAATTAACCTTAGGGGCATTTCTTTACCTACTTTGCTGTATGTTTTATACAGTTCTCATGGTAAGGATTCCTCTTGGGACTTATTATTTCATGTTAATTTCTGTAGGTGGGCTTTGAGCACCTGGTTAAATATTTAAATATGTATAAGACATCTTAGGTTTAGGAAAGAACTGAGCTGTACTATTTGTTTATAACTCCACTTTATAGAGACACCTGACTGGCTCAGTCATTCGAGTGTGTGACTCTTGATCTTGGAGTCATGAGTTTAAGTCCCACTTAACAAACAAAATACTCCGCTCTATAACCTTAAGTGATATGACTTTTATTTTGGTTATGACAGCTCCTTCTGTATTTATTATCATTAGTTTCTTTTTTTGAAATTAAATGTAACTTTTTTTGTTTTTTTCTTTCTATGGTTTGATTTTAATTTGGTATGATAGCTAATTTTTAGCCTTTGCATTCCCATTGCTGAAAAGCAAATACAGTGTCAAATCGTTGGCTTTGGTAGTGTCTAATATGGAATTTTTAAAATTAATTTTTTAATTTTAATTCCAGTATAGTTAATATACAGTGTTATCTTAGCTTCAGGTGTACAATATAGTGATTCAGCACTTCCATACATCACTCTGTGCTCATCATAAGTGCACTCCTTAATCCCCAAGACCTATTTCCCCCACCCCCCCACCCACCTCCTCTCTGGTAACCATCAGTGTGTTCTCTATAGTTAAGGTCTGTTTCTTGATTTCTCTCTCTGTCTCGTTTTTCCTTTGCTCATTTGTTTTGTTTCTTATATTCCACATATGAGTGAAATCATATGGTATTTGTCTTTCTCTGACTTATTTCGCTTAGCATCATACTCTCTATCTCCATCTATGTTGTTGCAAATAGCAAGATTTCATGCTTTTTAATGGCTGAATAATATTCCATTGTATATATTCCACATATATATACATATATACATATACATACATCTTTATTCATTTATTGATGGACACTTGAGCTACTTCTGTAATTTGGCTATTATAAATAATGCTGCAGTAAACATAGGGGTGCATGTCTCCCTTTGAATTAGTGTTTCTGTATTTTTTGGGTAAATACCCAGTAGCTTAATTACTGCGTTGTAGGGTAGTTCTATTTACTTACTTTTTTAAAGAACCTCCATACTGTTTTCCAGAGTGGCTGCACCAGTTTGCATTCCCATGAACTGAGTATGAGAGTTCCTTTTGCTCCACATCCTTGCCAACACCTGTTGTTTCTTGTGTTGTTGATTTTATTTTATTTATTTATTTTTAAAAGATTTTCTTTATTTATTCATTTGACACAGAGAGAGAGAGCACAAGCAGGGGGAGCAGTGGAGGGAGAGGGAGAAGCAGACTCCCCTCCGAGCAGGGAGCCCAATGCGGGACTCAATCCCAGGACCCTGAGATCAGGACCTGAGCCGAAGGCAGTCACTTAACCGACTGAGCCACCCAGGCGTCCCTGTGTTGTTGATTTTAGGCATTCTGACAGATGTGAGGTGATACCTCATTGTAGTTTTGATTTGCTTTTCTCTGATGGTGTGTGATGTAGAGCATCTTTTCATGTGTCTGTTGTCCATCTGGATGTCTTCTTTGGAGAGATGTTTGTTCATGTCTTCTGCCCATATTTAATTGGATTCTATTTTTTGGGTGTTGAGTGGTATCAGTTCTTTATATATTTTGGATACTAACCCTTTATCAGATATGTCATTTGCAAATATCTTCTCCCATTTACTAGGTTGTCTTTTAGTTTTGTTGATTGCTTCCTTCACAGTGCAGAAGCTTTTTATTTTGATGAAGTCCCAATAGTTTATTTTTGCCTTTATTTTCCTTGCCTCAGGAGGCATATCTAGAAAAATGTTGCTACAGCCAATGCCGGAGAGATTATTGCCTATGTTCTCTTCTAGGATTTTTATGGTTTCTAGGTTTTATGGTTTACATTTAGGTCCTTAATCCATTCTGAGTTTATTTTTGTGTACAGTGTAAGAAGGTGGTCCAGTTTCATTCTTTTGCAAGTTGCTGTCCAGTTTTCCCAACACCATTTATTGAAGAGACTGTCTTTTTCCCATTGAATATTCTTTCCTCCTTTGTTGAAGATTAATTGACCATATAATTGTGGGTTTATTTCTGGGCTCTCTATTCTGTTCCATTGATCTGTGTATCTGTTTTTGTGCCAGTTCCATACTATTTTGATAACTACAGCTTTGTAATATAACTTCAAACTTCAGATTGTGATACCTCCAGTTTTGTTTTTCTTTTTCAAGATTGCTTTTGCTATTTGGGGTCTTCTGTGGTTCCATACAAATTTTAGGACTGTTTGTTCTAGTTCTGTGAAAAATGCTGTTGGTATTTTGATAGGGATTGCATTAAATATGTAGATTGTTTTGGGTAGTATAGACATTTTAACAATATTTGTTCTTCCAATCCATGGGCATGGAATGTCTTTCCATTTTTTGTGTCCTCTTCAATTTCTTTCACCATTTTTTAAAAAATTTTATTTATGGGGTGCCTGGGTGGCTCAGTCATTAAGCGTCTGCCTTCGGCTCAGGTCATAATCTCAGGGTCCTGGGATCGAGCCCCACGTTGGGCTCCCTGCTCAGCAGGAAGCCTGCTTCCCCCACTCCCAGCTATTCCCCCTGCTTGTGTTTCCTCTCTCGCTGTGTCTCTCAAATTTGTTTATTTGTCAGAGAGAGAGAGAGAGCACACAAGCAGGAGGAATAGCAGGCAGAGAGAGAAGCAGCCTCCCCACTGAGCAAGGAGCCCAACACGGGACTCAATCCCAGGATGCTGGTATCATGACCTGAGCCGAAGGCAAATGCTTAACTGACTGAGCCACCCAAGTGTCCTTCTTTCGTCAATGTTTTATAGTTTTCTGAGTACAGGTCTTTCACCTCTTTGGTTAGGTTTATTCCTAGGTATCTTACTGGTTTGGGTGCATTGTAAATGGGATTGTTTTCTTAATTTCTCTTTCTACTGCTTCTTTGGTAGTGTATAGAAATGCAGCAGATTTCTGCACATTGATTTTGTAGCCCACAACTTAACTGAATTCATTTATCAGTTCTAGTAGTTTTTTGGTGGAATCTTTAGGGTTTTCTTTATATAGTATCATGTCATCTGCAAATAGTGAAAGTTTTACTTCTTCCTTACCAATTTGGATGCCTTTTATTTCT
Organism: Halichoerus grypus; assembly: GCF_964656455.1. NCBI lineage: Eukaryota > Metazoa > Chordata > Mammalia > Carnivora > Phocidae > Halichoerus > Halichoerus grypus. Next base: position 92,737,592 of record NC_135718.1, on the reverse strand, counting down.
TTTTGTTGGTAACACCTAATATGGGATTAAATAGAAAAAGGAATTACTATCTAATGATGTAACTTGCCTCTAACTGAAATTTCACCAGATAAAATGCATTTTATATTATATTGATAATTTAGTTATATTTCTTTTATAATAAACAAGTCTTTTGTATGTTTATGTAACCTAATGGAGTAGAGACAACTAAAAAATATAAAGAATATATTTTTAAAGGAGTATAAAACATACACTTTTATTTAATATTTTAAGAAAGAGGATTTATTTAACCCAATACAAGAATTATAGTATTAAAATATATATAGTATTATATAGTAATCACTATAATATATAGTATTTAGTGAAATATCAACAGATTCTAATATGGTTTATGACTTCATGGAAACTAATGCTAATAATTCTGTGTGAAGTTACATTTTTGCCAATTTTCTCTTTCTATATATATTTCATGTGAATGAGTAATAGAAAACTTAGTTTCTCTCAGTTAAGGAATCAATCCCATTTAAATTGCACCAAAAACCATAAGATACCTAGGAATAAACCTAACCAAAGAGGTAAAGGATCTGTACTCTAAAAACTACAAAACACTTATGAAAGAAACTGAGGAAGACGCAGAGAGATGGAAGAACATTCCATGCTCATGGATTGAAAGAATAAACGTTTTTTTTTTAAGATTTTATTTATTTATTTGAGATAGAGAGTGAGAGTGAGCGAGCACGAGTGGGGTGGGGGCAAAGGGAGGGAGAAGCAGACTCTCCAATGATCAGGGAGCTCAATGTGGGGCTCCATTCCAGGACCCTAGGATCATGACCTGAGCTGAAGGCAGATGCTTAACCGACTAAGCCACCCAGACACCCCAAGAATAAACATTGTTAAAATGTGTATGCTACCCAGAGCAATCTACACATTCAGTGCACTCCCTATCAAAATACCATCGACATTTTTCACAGAGCTGGAACAAACAATCCTAAAATTTGTGTGGAAACAGAAAAGACCCTGAATAGCGAGGGGAATGTTGAAAAAGAAAACCAAAGCTGGGGGTACCACAATGCCTGACTTCAAGCTATATTACAAAACTGTAATCATCAAGACAGCATGGTACTGGCACAAAAACAGACACATAGATCAGTGGAACAGAATAGAGAGCCCAGAAATGGACCCTCAACTCTATGGTCAACTAATCTTCAACAAAGCAGGGAAGAATATTCAATGGAAAAAAGACAGTCCCTTCAATAAATGGTGCTGGGAAAATTGGACAGCCAAATGCAGAAGAATGAAACTGGTCCATTCTCTTACACCATACACAAAGATAAACTAAAAATGGATTAAAGACCTAAATGTCAGACAGTAATCCATCAAAATCCTGGAGGAGAACACAGGCAGTAACCTCTTCGACCTTGGCAGCAGCAGCTTCTTTCAAGACATGTCTCCAAAGACAAGGGAAACAAAAGAAAAAACAAACTAGTGGGACTTCATCAAGATAAAAAGCTTCTGCACAGCAAAGGAAATAGTCAACAAAACTAAAAGGCAACCTACGGAATGGGAGAAGATATTTGCAAATGACAGATAAAGGGCTGTTATCCAAGATCTATAAGGACCTTAACAAACTCAACACCCAAAAAACAAATAATCCAGTCAAGAAATGGTCAGAAGACACTAACAGACATTTCTCCAAAGAAGACACACAAATGGCCAGCAGACATATGAAAAAGTGCTCCACATCCCTTGGCATCAGGGAAATCCAAATCAAAACCACAATGAGATACCACTTTACACCAGTCAGAATGGCTAAAATTAACAAGACAGGAAACAACAAATGTTGGCAAGGATGTAGAGAAAGGGGAACCCTCTTACACTGTTTGTAGGAATGCAAGCTGGTGTAGCCACTCTGGAAAACAGTATGGAGGTTCCTCAAAAAGTTAAAAATAGAGCTACCCTATGACCCAACAATTGCACTACTGGGTATTTACTCCAAAGATACAGATGTATGAAAAGAAGGGGCACCTGCACTCCAATGTTCATAGCAGCAGTGTCCACAATAGCCAAACTGTGGAAGGAGCCGAGATGTCCTTCAACAGATGGATAGATAAAGAAGATGTAGTTCATATATACAATGGAATATTACTTAGCCATCAGAAAGGATGAATACCTACCATTTACATCGACGTGGATGGAACTGGAGGGTATTATGCTAAGTGAAATAAGTCAATCAGAGAAAGACAATTATATAGTTTCACTCATATGTGGAATATAAGAAATAGCACAGAGGATTATAGGGGAAGGGAGGGAAAACTGATTGGGACGAAATCAGGGAGACAAACCACAAGAGACTCTTGACTCTGGGAAACAAAATGAGGGTTGCAGAAGGGGAGGTGGTGAGGGGATGGGATAACTGGGTGATGGGCATTAAGGAGGGCACGTGATGTGATGACCACTGGATGTTATATGCAACTGATGAATTATTGAACACTACATCTGAACCTAATGATGTACTATATGTGGGCTAATTGAATTTAAATTAAAAAAACTTAGTTTCTCTCAATCAAATCTATAAACCTTACTTTCCTGAGATACTAAGCAACTTCCCCAAATTAGAAAAACTTAGAAATGATAATGGGTAACTTTGATTGAATATTACTAGAGTTCCGATAGTACATTTCAAAATAACCTTGTGAGATAAATATTCTTGATATTCTCCTTTTTACAGGTGAGAAAAACGGAATATCTGAGCAGTTAGGTAACTTTCAAAAGGTTACAGTGCTAATAAGTGGTGGATTTGTTCTTTAAACCCAGTCTGGCTCTAGAGTGTATGATCTTAACCACACTGTGCTGCAATTTAGAAGTGGTGGCAAAATTTGTTCAAAAGTAAGGTGTTAACAAGTTTTTTTTTTTTTTTTTTTAACTAACTAAAGCCTATTCTATAGGGCCCGTGGGTGGCTCAGTCAGTTAAGCGTCTGCCTTTGGCTCAGGTCATGATCCCAGGGTCCTGGGATCAAGTCCCACATCAGGCTCCTTGCTCAGTGAGGAGCCTGCTTCTCCCTCTGTTTGCCACTCCCCCTGCTTGTGCTCGCTCTCCTCTCTCTCTCTGACAAATAAATAAAATCTTAAAAAAAAAGCCTATACTTTATTCAAATTTCCTTAATTTTTACCTAATGTCCTTTTTCTGTTCCAGGATACCGTTTGGGATACTACATTACATTTAGTTGTCTCCTTAGGCTCCATTTGGCTGTGGCAGTTTCTCAGACTCTTCTTGTTTTTGACAGTTTTGAGGATTAGTGGTCCACTGTTTTGTAGAATGCCCCTCTATTGGAATTTGTATAATGTTTTTCTCATGATTAAATCAGGGTTACGGGATTTGGGGAGGAAGACCACAGAGGTAAAGTGCCATTTCCCTAACATTACATCAAGGGTACAGACTCTCAGTTTGTGTCACTGTTGATATTTACCTGGATCATTTGGCTGAGGTAAGTGTTTGTCAGGTTTTTCCACTGTAAAGATACTCTTTTTTCCTCCTTCCCATACTGTAGTCTTTGGAAGGAAGTCACTATGCAAAGCTCATACTTAAGGAGTGGGGAGTTATGCTCTGCCTCCTTGAGGGTAGAGAATTTACATAAATTATTTGGAATCGTTCTGCACAAGAGATTTTTCTCTTTTATTTATTTGTTTACTCAATCATTTATATATGTCAGTATAGACTCATGGATATTTATTTTATACTCTGGGTTATAATCCAGTACTACTTTATTTTGTTGCTCAAATTGTCCCAGTTTTGGCTATTGGGAGCTCTTTCAGTTGGCTTCTGTATCCCTTTGATATAGTACCATCAGTGTAATTTTTTTTTAAGATTTATTTATTTGAGAGAGAGAACCAGCAGAAGAAGGGGCAGAGGGAGAGGAAGAGAGAGTATCTCAAGTAGACTCCCCACTGAGCACAGAGCCCAACGTGGGGCTTGATCCCAGGACCCTGAGATCATGATCTGAGCTGAAATTAAGAGTCAGACGCTGAACCGACTGAGCCACCCAAGCACCCCTGTAATTTGTTTTTTTAAAGTATTTCCTTATTTTCTGGCAATAAGATACTTTGGGCTCACCCTTTAGATTTCTTGCCCTAGTCCTAGGACCAGCCATTTCTCAAAGAGCACTAGTTCCTTTTTTTGGAGAATGGTACTAGAAACCAAGATCTGGGGGCTAGGCTTGCTCATTGCTACTGGAATGTTATTGCTTCTAGGTGCTCCCTGCTGACAGATCAATAAAATATGTGTTTCTACTAACCTGTGTATATACACATATCTATAAAGATTTATCTTTGTAGCCATCAGTATCAACATTTAGCTGAACATGAATTCATAACGATATCTCCAGCTCCAATCCATGATTACATGGATCATTCCAGCCTACCATTGCTTATCAGTAAATTTTCACTCTGGCAGTGAGAAACCTAGCTCCCACCACACACCTAACATTTACTTTATTGTTCAGTTCCAGTATACATGTATAGCAGGGTCAGAATTGTTAACGCATGCCCCTGTGGGAAGCAGCATTATCAACTAGAGCACAGTGCTTATGTGCAGTTCCTTTTGCCTTTAGTCTTACATATCCCACTCATTTCCAAAGTTACTTAGGTCAGCATTTTCCTCCCCCCTTTCCTTCAGTGAGATTGTCTCATACATTTGTCATACAGGTAGTTTCTTGGGACTTGGGACTGCCTTGACCTCCTAAATGATTTTCATTTTAATTGGCATACCTTAAGGTTCACTCTTTGTTCTATGGGTTTTGACAAATGCAATGTCATGTATCTATTGGGGTAGTATTATACAGAATAGTTTCATCACTCTAAAAAATTCCATCTCATATTCCGTCTTCTTCTGCTTCACACCCTTGACAGCTACTCATCTTTTTCCTGCCTCTATAGTGTTGATTTTCCAGAATGTCATATTACTGGAATTATACAGTACATAGCCTTTTCAGACTGGTTGTTAGAAATATGTAGTGTTTCAACATGTCTTTTCTGGGCTTGATAGCTCTTTTTTATCCCTGAATAATATTATAATGCATGGATGGGTCACGGTTTATCCATTCACCTATTGAAGGACATCTTAGTTGCTTCCAGTTTTTGGCAATTATAAGTAAAGCTTCTATAAACATCCAAGAGGAGGTTTTTGTGAGGACAAAAGGTTTCAACTCATGTGGGTAAATATCAAGGAGTATGACTGATGGGTCATGTATGTTCAGACTGTGTTAACCATTGTAAGAAACTGCCAAACTGTCTTCCAAAGTGGCTACACCATTTTGCATTCTCACAGGCAATGATGAGATAGGATGTTGCTTCACACCTTTGCCAGCATTTGGTTTTACCAGTTTTTGTGGATTTTAGCTATTCTAGTAGGTGAGTAGTGGTATCGCATTGTTGTTTCAATTTTCAGTTCCTTAATGACATACGATGTTGAGCCTCTTTTCATATGTTTATTTACCATCTGTATATCTTCTTCAGTGAGGTATCTGTTCAGAACTTTTGCCCATTCCCCACCCCAGCTTTAGTGAGGTATAATTGACAAATAAAATGATAAGATATTTAAACTATGCATTGAGATGATTTGATATATATATACATTGTGAAAGGATATTTCTCATCTAGTCAGTGAACACCATCACCCCCTTACATAAGTGTGTGTGCATCTGTCTCATGTGTGTACGTGTAGTGAGAATGCCTATGTTTTTCCCCCAAAGATTTATTTATTCATTAGAGAGCAAGAGAGAGAGAGAGCAGGCTGAGGGACAGAGGGAGAGGGAGAGAAATCAAGTGGACCCCCAGCTGTACATGGAGCCCCACACGGGGCTCATCCCCAGGACTCCAAGATCATGACCTGAGCCAAAATCAAGAGTCAGATGCCTAGCTGACTGAGCCACCCAGGCACCCCGAGAATGCCTATTTTTAACCTTGGGTTGTTAGTTTTCTTCTTGTGGAGTTAATATAGTAATTTTTAATGAACAATTTCTTTTTAGTATTAGTCTTCCTGATTATCATTCTAGTTGCATCTATTGAGAGCTTAATTACTATGAACCAACTTTATGAGTGGTTCCTTTTTTTAAATGGTAATCCTTTTATATACGTTATTACATTTATCTTCATAACAACTCTATGAGGTATTATTCTCATTTACAGATGAAAAAATAGATTAGTAGGAGGCAGGGCCTGTTTGGTCAACATTATTCTATTACCTGCTATTTAAACTTAATGTTCCAAATTTCTGCAAAATTATGTAAACGTTTTAACATTTATTTAAAATCCGTAAACAAGAATCCATAAGGAAACTGTTTTTTTCTTCACATTCGGTGCTTTTCAAATCATTTTCATGTAGTTTATAGAAAAAAAGGGAGATTTTTTTTATGGTTTTCATGGTGCAGAATGTAAAGAAAGTTAGGAAAATTGACTTTCTGGGCTGATTAATTCAAGAAGAAAACCGGTTGGTTTTCGTAGAAGGCCTTTCACATTTTGTGACTGTGTGTTTCAAACCACAGAAAAAACAGAGATAGGAAAAGCTGGTGGGGAGCTGAAAACTGCAATAAGCTTTCTTCTAAACCATAAAATGTAGTTGACAGACATCTTTTTATAGACATGTCTGTGATTGCACACTTTTTTTAGGCTTGAAAATTTTTTCATCGAGGAAAACCTTTCTGTAAAATTTATAAAAGCTGTTTACAGTAAAATAGCAAACTATAACAAGACAGAAACCTACCCAGCTCACTTTGGAGCTCTATTGGACCACATTTCCATAAAAGTGTAGACAACAGCCACAGTAGAACACAATGAAGCCTTTGTTTAGTGAGGAGAAGTTTTTAAATACTACTTCCAAAATAATTTTTCAAACCTTGAATTCTTTATAAAATTGAGAAAGTGGCAAATGCAGATGAGAGAGGGAAGGAAAAGGAAAACTAACCTGATTTAGCAAAATTTGTTAAACAACTACGGATACAGAAATCAAGGAATGAGTTTGACACAGTCCTTGTATTAGTTAAAGGTTGCCATGCAACCAATTACCCCCAAACCTAGAAGCTTAAGCCACCAAACACTTACCATTTCACACAGTTTCCAGATGTAGCTTTAGTGGGTGATTCTGGTTCAGATTTTCTTATAAGTCTGGGGCTCACTGACATGGCTGTTGGCAGGAGGCCTCAGTTCCTTAATGGTTGTTGGCCAGAGGCTTCAATTTCTTGATACATGGGACTCTCCATAGGCCATTTGAGTGTCCTTACAACCTGGCATCTGGCAGAGAGAATCATCTGAGAGACAGGGAGACAGATAGAGGTCAAGACAGAAGCCACAATATCTTTTTTTTTTTTTTAAAGATTTTATTTATTTATTTGACAGAGAGATAGCGAGAGCAGGAACACAAGCAGGGGGAGTGGGAGAGGGAGAAGCAGGCTTCCCGCAGAACAGGGAGCCCGATGTGGGACTCGATCCCAGGACCCTGGGATCATGACCTGAGCCGAAGGCAGACGCTTAACGACTGAGCCACCCAGGCGCCCAGAAGCCACAATATCTTGTATAACCTAATTTCAGAAGTGACATATTATTTTTGCCATATTTTATTGGTGACATAAACTAACAGTGAGGTAATATTGGAGGTGACTGCACAATAGTGTGAATACCAAGAGGTTGGAGTCATTGGGAACCATCTCAGAGGCTAGCTAGCACAGACTTCCCTCAGACTCCCAATGATCCACATTCCTCCCACATGTAGAGTACACTCACGCACTTCCAAGGCCCACCAAAGTCTCATCCCATTATAGCATGAGATACAAGTCCAGAATGTCCTGTCGAAATCTAGTCTTGGGTGTGGATGAGGTTCCTTGGCTGCGGCTACTTAAGTGTAGCCTCTTGAGTGGATTCTCTCGAGCTGTAGACCTGTGAACTAGAGAGACAAGTTATTTGCCACTTACCACCCAGCATGCAGTGGCAGCCTAGGTAAGGATAACCTCCCTAGACACGTCTACAAAAAAGGGGGGGAAATGGGAGGCACACAGGAGTTACTGGTGGATAAAAGCCAGCTGGGCAAATGTTGGAAGGTTCTTGACCAGGACTTGTTTACTACTGTTCACAAATTATTCTTAGGTGGCTTTTAGCTCTACTGTCTGGGCTCTGTCTACCCTCTCTCTCTTTTATGAGAAATATTACATGTTTTCAGTTGAGTAGTTTTCTAAACCTGTTTCCTGCTGATAGAATTTTTGGGAGCCCAAAGGCTTTTTGCATTTTGTACCGTTTATCCTCTGTCAGTCCAAGCTGAAGGTGTTTCTGGAAATATAATAATCTTAGAATCTTCATGGGTCTCCTATGAATCTTGTTTTCCTTTAGACAAAAGCCCATACCCAACTTTATTTGAGACAAGCCATTCTCTCCCTTGGGCCTTTGCTGACACAGCCAAGAAACATGAAACCCTACTGTTTGATTGAAACCATCTGTGGGACACGCCCTCGAACTCTTGAAATGTTTTTTTGCCATTTTGAATGGCGCCCCGAGACACTATGTTTGATCTTTCTGAGGTCTTAACAAAGGATTTTATAGCCACATACTCTGTTTCATGTTTAGACTGTGTTTTCCTGGCAGTGCCCCAAATTTGATTTTTGCCCAGAAGCCATTTCTTATCTTAGCATCTATTGCCATCTGGAGAGGCAGGGAATTTTCACAACTAGCAATTCCTGGCTCCTTTTTATTTAACAGGATTTCCTTGGGTTATCTTCCTCCTCTTGCATTTTATTACATGCAGCCAGAAAGAACCAGGGAGCACCTTCAATACTTTTCCTCGAGATCCTTTTATCTAGACCACTGGTTCATTAGGCATGTTTTCTACTTTCCATATTAATAGGAATTTTTCTGCAGTTCATAAAAAGGGTCCTCCTTTGTAGTTGCCAATGTGATTTTCCTCACTTTCCTTTAAGCTCTAACAGCCTACTCAAAGGCCAGCACTACCTGACTCCAAAACCTCTCCTGAATTTTTAGGATTTGTTTTGGTAGCATCTCACTTGCAGGTACCAAAATTCTGTATTATCTATTACTGTTATCTATTAATTATTAGAGATAGAGTTAGAAGGGAACAGAAAGAGAGAGAGACAGTAAGACAAAAGCCTAACATTAAAAGTGATGTATCATTACTTCTGCCATATTCTATTGTCACATGATGAGCCCCAGTATAATGGGAAAGGTTGTTTGCCCTGTTCCTCCTGCCTTTAGGAATTCCATAGTCCAGTGAGTATTTATCAGTGCCTACAGGTTCCAAGCATCGTGTGAGACTATCACATGCTGTTCATCTTGTTATATTAACCCCTGAAAGGAGCTGCTACCTCCAATCGAAGCTTAAAGAGATCAAATAGCTTGTTCCAGAACTCACCAGAGAACATAGATTTGAACCTAAGTTTGGAAAAAAAAAAAAAGACTTGGGAGCCTGGGCCTCGGGTAAGAGAGTGGATAACTATTCCATAGGATTATTGTTTTTGTTTTAAGCATGAATTTTCTTCAGTGTACTTACGTTTAGCCATGTGACCACTGTTTCATATGTGGACATCTTTGGCCAATTATCTTTTCTTCTTTTTTTTTTTGAAAGATTTAATTTATTTATTTGAGAGAGAGAATGAGATAGAGAGCATGAGGGGGGGGAGGGTCAGAGGGAGAAGCAGACTCCCTGCTGAGCAGGGAGCCCGATGCGGGCCTTGATCCCGGGACTCCAGGATCATGACCTGAGCCAAAGGCAGTCGCTTAACCAACTGAGCCACCCAGGCTCAGTTCCTTCTCCACATAGCTCTGACCTTTACCTGTCCTTTCTCATCCTCCTACTGATTTTCTTGTCACTTTCCATGGAGTCCTTTGGAACTTCAGACTTAGTCTAGTGTGAACAAACTTCTTTACATATCCTCTCTTCTAGAACATTCCCCTCATCTCTTTTTCTTAATTAACCCTGGCTTTCCTTCTGGAACACCACTACTTTTGGTGCCATCTTGAGTAAGGGCTATTCATTCTCTCATGTCTTTTTGTCTTCATGTAATGAGTTGAATCAGCCCACTTTTACTTCCAAATTACTACTCTTTCATACTTTTATTTGTATGTATTTTATTTATTTATTTATTTATTTGAGAGAGAGAGAGAGAGCACAAGTGGAGAGAGGGGCAGAAGAAGAGGGAGAGAGAAAATCTCAAGCAGGCTCCACGCCCAGTGTGGAGCCCAATGCGGAGCGTGAGATCATGACCTGAGCAGAAACCAAGGGTCTGACGCTTAACCAGCTGAGTCACCCAGGCGCCCCTGTTCTTTCATTCTTATATAAAAATTCTTTTCATTTGAAATTTATCCCATCTTACTCACCTCTCTTTGTCACTGACATTTATCATCTCCCTCTAACTTGCTCTTTGTTGATCAAAGCCTTTGGTACTGAACAGTTTTCTCTTCATCCCAAATTTCCACCATCATTCTGGGTGAGTTTAGTGACCAGCTAGACCACTCATCCAACACACTAGTTTCATAATTCCTTGTTCTTTTCAACCTCAATGACCTTAATTCCCACTCCTTTTCAACATCCTGTTCTCCTGGCTAAATCTTACGAGCCACTTTGAAATCTTTGCTCTTTCTTTCCATTGACTGACTACAATCTCCTAGATTTCCAGTGGTGCTCTGCTTCCTTACATATAAAATACTTGCTATTGGGGCACCTGGTTATGTATTTGACTCTTGATTTCGGCTCAAGTCATGATCTCAGGCTTATGAGATCAAACCCCATGTTGGGCTCTGTGCTGGGCATGGAGCCTGCTGAAGATTCTCTCTCTCCCTCTCCCTTTGCCCTTCCCCCCTCTAAAAAAATAAATAAAATACGTGCTATTGAATCTTACCAAGAGCTCTAGTTTCCTTGATCCCTCTCCTCTCTTTACCACTCCCAGTTTATCAAGCAAAACTGATTCTAGCTATGTAAGAAGAAAAGGAATTTATTAGACAATAGCAGGGAGCTCACAAAACAGGCAAGAACCAAGAAGGTTCAGCATCCTGTACTAGAGCTAAAGTGTAAATGATATAAGGACGGTCTAGTTACTATACCACTGCTGGTACCACTGCCCCTGGACCACTGCTACTAAGTTCTTGCTGTTATCGCTTCCATCAGCCCCACAGGTAATTTAAAAATTGTCCCTCATTTTTGTATTACCTCCTTAAGATTCAAAATCCTGCACAAGAACATCTGATTGGCTGAGCCTGGTTCACATGCCTGTTGCACCAGAAGACTGAGAGAGGGAAGATCTAGCCTCTTCAGCTTACTTAGTGAGAGGACATTGTATTCTACTAACATACCCAACATAGATTCCATCCAAATAGGAAGAGTATTTGGATCCTGAGTACCAAAAAAGTGAAGAAGGAAAAGGAGAGGAAGGAGAAGAAGAGGAGAGAAAAAAAAAAGAGGGGGGGGGGGGAAGAGGAGGTGGAAGAGGAGGAGGAAAAAGAGGAAGGAGAGGCATCCATGGATGTCTCCTTTAGCCCCCTCATGGCTTGGGGATGGGGGGCTGTCTGCTTAAAGCTGTCTGTTCCAGCGTCAGTCCCCTTATTCTCAGTAGATGATCTTGCTTTGTATTTCAAACATGGTAGCCATAAGGCCCGAACCCCTCAACTTGTTGCTTCTATCTTTAGACATATCTTCAACACTCTCCTTTCATGCTGTTCTTTTTATTTTAGTAAAAGAGCTAGCTGTTCCTGCTCTTGTTCAAGGCTGATTTTCTCATTTGTATTCATGGTCTTACCCACTCTTGTCTTCTCCAGGACTTTTCTTCATCAATTAAGCCTTCCTTCTCTCTCTCTCTCTTTTTTTTTTTAATTTTCTTTAAAATAATCTCTGTGCCCCAAATGGGGCTCAAACCCATGACCCCAAGATCAAGAGTCACACGCTCCACTGACTGAACCATCCAGATGCCCCTCTTCTCTTTGTTAAGATTACTTATTAATATTTCTTTTATGCTAGACCTTGTTGAATGCTAGAGATATAAAGATGAATTTGATACAGTTTTGAAGGAGTTAGTATTTAATAGGGAAAAATAGACACAAAGAATTGGTTGCAGTGCAACTATTTAATCATAATCAGAATTATTTATGTAATTTGTTTACTTTCTGGTTATCCATTAGAATGTCAACATACCTTTGTTCTCTGCTGGGTCTTCAGCATCTGGTACATAGTTGGTGCTCAATAAATATTATTGCATGAATGACGAGAAGTAAGCACAGGGTGCTAGGAATCACAGAGGATGAGTGGTTGGCCCAGCCTAGAGAATGAAAGAAGGAAGATTGGGGCTGGGAGGGGGAGGACTGAAGCTTGGTGTGGAGGAAACTGCAGGAGCAACATCTTCAAGGTTTAAGGTCAGCAGGGAGAAAATGAAGTGAAAGTACCAGGCAGAGATGGGAGCAGGAACAAAGGAGGAAATGAGGAGGAGGTTGGGTGGCTTGAGCAGTTATGTGTTAAATAGTTATTAACAGTTAACATTTATGGCGTGTTTACATACGTATTCTAAGTATTCTGTAAGGTATTATTTCCATTGTAGAGAAGAAAAATAACTTTGATTCTTAGGGAAACTATATCACTTGCACAAGGCCACTTAGCCTGTAAAGGTTAGAGCAGGGATTTATTTTGGGTTCTTTCTGGCTGCAAAGCCTGGTGTTCCTTAAAACTACCCTGTTATACTAATGTGATGGTTCTCAAACTTGGCCACTCATTAAATCCCCCGAGGAGCTTTGTAAAAATACAGATTCCTGGCTCTACCCAGGATACTGAATCCGAATTTCCAGGGGCAAAGCTTATAGATACGTATTATTATCAAGCTCTTGGATGCTTGCCATACAACTGGCCTGGTCCTGGTTCTCTCATCCTTGAGGATCATGGCATCTGGTGTCAAGAGCCAGGTCATTGTTTAGACCATGGAGATCTAGTATTCCTAAGGGTGTTTGACTTTATCCTGCAGGTAATGGGGGAGTTTCTAAAGGATTTTAGCTGGAAAGTGATGTGATCAGATACACATTTTTGCATGCCACTTTGGCAACAATGTGAAAGATGAAGTTGAAGGTACAAGATTGCAAGCAATAAGAACATTTATTTTTAGATTTCTGCCTTAACTGATTCCTTCCTTTTTGCCCACAAACATTCTCAAATCTCTATACATTTTTTTCTCGTAGTCTTGCCAGTCTTTCAATTATGTGAGTTTCCTCCTTTTCTTTGCTAAATTCTTAAAAGAAACAGCTGTACTCAATGCCAGGTTTCAGTCAAGTCAAGAAATACTACTTTGTGTGTTCTTCATTGCTGCCTCAACCTTAACAATCCAGCTTCTACTCCATTGTCCTGTGCTTTCTCCAAGGTCATCTTTCATTCAACAAATACTTACTGAATGTTTTTTTCAAGCATGGTCCTTTCTCAGATTTTGGGTCAAAATGATAATACCTGTGATCTAAGAAAGGGATCTAAAGGAGTAGAGAGAGTGGGCCAGCGGCAGAGTAATCAGTCAACAGAGGGTCATGTGCCAGCCTGTTCCAGAGCCAGTGGCACGAGCGGATGGCCCACATGCAACTATAAGTCAGAGGAACCTCCATCTGAAGATGCATGAAGGGTCTGATGGAAAATTACTTTGGTTCTGGATAGGCTGAGTTTGAGGAGGTGAGATTTGTAGTAGAAATATAGGACTGTCACTTGGGTGAGAAAGGGCTTAAAGCTAGACAAATGGATGTGGTAGGTCACAACATGAAGTGATAAGACTCAGTGTGTTCTGCATTAAATTCATGAAATGTTTTTATAATAATTTGTATCTTTGTAGTTGTTTATGTCTTGAGACAAATTCTTCTGCTAAAGGATGGCAAATATATCATGAGGGGTTTAGTTTATCTTGATGTACTAGAGTTTAAAATGACACAAGGATTCAATTTGACTTTTAGATTTGGATCATAATCGTATGAGAACCTCCCAAATGGTTGCATTTTAATAGAATAAAAAAGTACTGATGAACCATGAGAGACTATGGACTCTGAGAAACAAACAGGGTTTTTTGGTGGGGGGGATTGGTTAGCCCGGTGATGGGTATTAAGGAGGGCACGTACTGCATGGAGCACTGGGTGTTATATGAAAACAATGGATCGTGGATCACCACATCAAAACCAATGATGTATTGTATGGTGACTAACATAACATAATAAAATTAAAAAAAAAAAGTACTATTTTTTTTGTATATTTTATGTACTCCTTCCCCTCATTTTCTGTTTTCAATTCAAGCTGTATGTCCCTCATTTTATTCTTTCTGTTCACGCTATTTTTCTTTTTATTGCTTTATTCCCCACTAAGTTGTCTCAATAAAGAATGAAAATCAGGGGCGCCTGGGTGGCTCAGTCGTTAAGCGTCTGCCTTCGGCTCGGGTCGTGATCCCAGGTCCTGGGATCGAGCCCCGCATTGGGCTCCCTGCTCCGCGGGAGGCCTGCTTCTCCCTCTCCCACTCCTCTGCTTGTGTTCCTGCTCTCGTTATCTCTCTCTCTGTTAAGTAAATAAATAAAATCTTAAAAAAAATAATAATAAATACAGTTAAAAAAAAAAAAAAGAATGAAAATCAACCTATTTTGTTTGTTAAAGTTTTGCATCAAATTTTTACTGCTTTTGGTTTGTTTGTTATCATTATTGTTATGAAATGTTTCCTGAAGCTGGGTAAGTGTAAATATAATCAGACTTATTTGCAAACCTTCATGTCTGGGTAGAACTCTTCAGTATCATTGCATGACCTATAATTTTTAAGACTCTATGAGGGGAACATATTGAAAATAGGCCATAAAACTGGCCATAGTTGGGGCAATTATCTTCAGTAGAAAACAAAAATTTAGGATACCCAAGTCCTATTTTATTATGTGCCGTTATTTAATGTAAAGTTAAACAATTCTTTGTGCCTTTTTTTTTTTTACAACTATATACAAGTATTAGGAAACTTATAAACATTTCAAAGATTCAAAGCTTTTTATGAAGAATTACATATATATCAATCTTAAATGTCAACTCTATTATATGATATTTATAATCCAAGCAATTTTTTCAAAGCATTGAGAAGCAGCATAATGTAGTTAAAAGAATAGAATCTTTGAAGCCATACAGACTTGTGCTTGAATCTTCAATTTCCCCCTTACTAGATATTTGTCAAGTCACTCATCTGACTTTCTAAGCCTCAGTAACCTCATCTGTGAGGTAAGGATATTAAAGGGTAGTCTAGATGATTTCTGTGAGAAATAATAACAGCAGCTCCCATCTAATGAGCATTTCTTTGTGCCAGGGTCACTGCACACATTGTTTCTCTTAATCCTCACAGCAGCCTTGCAAGGTAGCTGCTAGTATTACTATCATTGTTATTATTATCCCAACATTATAGATGAGGCAACTAAGACTTAGGGAGATTTGGTAATTTGCTAAAACTAATAAGAGTTTGAGTATTCAAGGTGCCTGGGTGGCCCAGTCAGTTATGCATCTGACTCTTGATCTCAGCTCAGGTCTTGATCTCAGGGTCGTGAGTTCAAGCCCCGAGTTGCGTTCCATGCTGGGTGTGGAGCCTACTTAAAAAAAAAAAAAAAGAGTTCGAGGATTCAATCAGTTTTGGGTTTTTTTTTGTTTTTTTTTTTGGTGGAGGGGGGATTCAATCAGTTTTGTCTGACTTCAGATCTTTAGCTTTTAAATGAAATCCTCCCAGATGTCACACTTAACCTTGTGTCTGGCATACAGTGCAAGTATTGAATTGGTTTGTTCAGACGTGTTCCCCACACCCATCCTGGAAACGAAACCGATATGCCCATCTTTCACATCTTAGGATACAAAATAAAGGCGATCTCCAAGTTACAAATTCCCAAATTAACATAATAAAAATAGCTTCTTTTTTTAAGTTATTGCCAAGCACTATGCGCCAAGCACTTTACATATAATATTTAATGCTTGCAACAAGGGCCCTATAGTATAGGTAACTATCATTAGCGTAATTTGACAGATTGGAGACTCAGGCACAGAGAGATTGAGTAACTTACACAGATCACACAGCACCTGGGAAAGCTGGGATCTGAGCAGTGAGTCCAGAGCATATGGGCCACATTTTTTCTATATATTTTGTAGAGCACAGTGCCTAGTGACTACTCAACAAATATTTGTTAATTGAGTAAAGGAACGAATGAACTAATGAATGAAGCAAGCATGACCTCTCCTTTAGCCTTCTCACACCAGGCCTTCCGTTAGTAACTAACTTACTGGTACCACCATCTGAAATGCTCCGAGCTACTGTTTCTTCCCCATGATCCTCTTCCTTCTTTCCACTCAAGAATTATGTAATTGCTGTATCCAAGTTCTCACATATGGCTAAATACAGTGGTGTGGGTCTGTTGTTGTGGGGCTTGGGAGAACGACGCTGGAAACTTGCCCTGGGCTGTTGTGGGCAGTGCTTCGTGGGTATTCACACTGTTGAGCGTCCCTGTGGGTTTTTCACTTATTTTCTTATCATTTGATCATACAACAAATTTTATTGAGCACTAAGTACTCGCTTTGTGTCTGCTTTGATGCTTAGGAAGCTATGTATCCTAGTGACCTAAGAATGTTGAGAACAGATGAGGCCTCTGACTTTATTGAATTTACTGTCTAATAAGGGGGTGGGGAAGGAAACAGTCAAGCAATTAAGACACTTTGGGAAGCAGAAGGTGCAGTGGGGAGGCATTCATCCTCTCCTCAGGATCACTACAGGAATCCCCTAATGATCTCTGCCTCCAGCTGAGTTACCTTCATAGCAGCAAGAATGATCTTCCTTGATTATAAATCTGGCTAGATACTCCCTGCTTTATAAATCTTCAGTTGATACCTATTGCCCTTAGGATAAAATCCAAATTCCTTTAATGTGTCTCACACAAAAAAAGACCCTGTCCCTACCTTGCATTCTGTCTTATAGCTGTCTCAATATAAGGATGTTTAGGAGCTCAAACTTGAACTTTTCCTCATGTTTTTTAGTTTCTTTTTTGAACCTGCATTGTAGTACAATTTTGCTTTTTATAATTTTGAATTATTTTTTAAGGAAGAGAAAAAATGATCAAGTTAATGTAAAGGACATAATTTTTTAAAAGATTTATTTGAGAGAGAGAGAGAGCACGTAAGCGGGGTGGGGGGCAGAGGGAGAGGAAGAGGAATCCTCAAGTAGATTCCCCACTAAGCACGGAGCCCCATGTGGGGCTCAATCCCAGGACCTTGAGATCACAGCCTGAGCCAGAATCAAGAGCTGGCTGCTTAACCGACTGAGCCACTCAGGCTCCTGTGAAAGATACAATTTTTAAAAGCACACTTAAGAAGAAGTAGTACCTTGAAAGCACCCCACCCCAAGAATGCAGAGGGAAAGGGGGTAAACTATAATCAAAAAGTGTTCCTGTTTATTAACACTCTCAAAAAATACTTTTAAGATTCTTATTTTATCAAAATAGAGAAACCTTCAATCAGTATGCATTATACTTAAAAATTTATAATATAGTCTGAAATGAGGCCTATATCGTGGTGGTTCTTTCATAAACATGTGCTTGTTAACTGGTATTTCTGGTAAAATTTCACCATCTGACCATCTTGTAAAAGTGCTTATTTCCACATATGGTCATTCCATTTTTTGCTAAATGGGCATTCTATAAAAGGTAACATTTTCTAGAACACCTGCTGAACATGACATTTCTGTGAAATTTAATATGTTATTGCTAATATTTTCCCCCAAGCTGGGCAAAATTGCATATACCTTACTGAAAACTTACATATTCATTTCAGCTGTATTTAATTTTTGAGATAACACTTCTGATACTGAATTAGATGTAACCATGAATTAAATAGAATTACTTCGGTTATCAACCAGTCATTTTCTCATATATGTGAAGGTTGTAGTTTAAACACGTTCTGTGGCAAGAAATTTATTATTTCCAGAGCACATTTATTAATTATGGCTTTATTTCTTCTTCTTCTTCTTTTTTTTTTTTTTAAATTTATTTATTTGACAGACATCTTTTTTTTTTTTTTTTAAAGATTTTATTTGTTTATTTGACAGAGAGAGACACAGCGAGAGAGGGAACACAAGCAGGGGGAGTGGGAGAGGGAGAAGCAGGCTTCCCGCAGAGCAGGGAGCCCGATGCGGGGCTCGATCCCAGGACCCTGGGATCATGACCTGAGCCGAAGGCAGACGCTTAACGACTGAGCCACCCAGGCGCCCCAATTATGGCTTTATTTCTATTAACATGTTATAACTTAACAAGAGTTAAGTATAAATAAGACTGTGCTTTGTGAAGAGGGACTGAGTGTGGAGTTTTAAAAATTTGTTAAGACTTCAGTAAACACATTTTTCATTAATGGTGGTTATGTCAATACAGTGCTTCCTAAGAACAAAAACAAGTGATCAGTCTTTAAAGTAGAGAACAATAAACCAAACCCCAATCCATGACCACATAAGCATGTTTCAGAGGGGATCCCTTCATTGGCTTGAAAGGGCTAACTGACTCTAAATTCTCTTTCAACTTAGATTCTATTGTTTTTAATCTTTTCTCTACTCACCTATGTCATCAGCCAAACACTTCATGGTAATTTCTCAAAATGTGTATAAAATCTTAATCTGTTGTGTGTTAATTAATAACTAATGAAGATATAATGGACCACAGTTAGTACCAATTTATATTAATTTACATATGTACAAATAGAGAAAAGCACTTTGATTACCAAAATATTTTTAAAAATTAGTGGTAACACATTTGATCACTCTAATAAACTTATAGATAAAAAATATATTTCTTAGAATTATTTCTTCAAGTACCTCATTTGTTATATTCCAATAATCCTCAAGATTTTTTCTAGATAAAAGCTATTTTTTCATGAAATATTTAAAAATCAGATGCATTTTTGATTGTTATTTTGAAATGTTGCTTTGAGCAGTATAAGTTGCCAAATACATTTTGCAAACATTCACATCCATTATTGGAAAGACATATTGTTATACTTTATTTGAATAGTTTATATTTTTACTGACAACAATGGAATTTTCTAAAGCTTTCATTAGGTTAACATGAAAATATTAATAGGTTAATATAGCTTTCTGACATGTTATCATGGTATTTTAGCCAAATATGAGGAGATAGGTCTTATATTTTGGCAAGAATGTACACAATCAGGGTGCCTGGGTGGCTCAGTCATTTAAACGTCTGTCTTCAGCTCAGGTCATGATCCATGGTCCTGGGATGGAGTCCTGCATCATGCTCCCTGCTCAGTGGGGAGTCTGCTTCTCTCTCTCCCTCTGCCCCTCCCCCTGCTTGGGCTCTCTCTCTCTCTGTCAAATAAAGAAATAAAATCTTAAAAAAAAAAAGAATATACACAATCAGGCTTTTTTCTTTTTATGATGAAAAATGTAGTTAAAGAAGTCAGGGATACTGAAAAAACAAAAACAAACACTAGCCAGAAAAGGGCAAAAAGGGGAAAGCAATGCTTTAGTTTGCTTTTGGCTTGCTGGTTGGCTTAACTACCTGGAACTTTCTCAGGTATTGAACCGATCTTGCGTTCCTGGGGTTAATCCCATTTGGTCATAGTGTACAGTCCCTTTTATATGTGGCTGGATTTAGTACACCAGTATTGTGTTGAAGATTTTTGTGTTTATACTTATAAGGGATATTGGTTTGTAGTTTTCTTCTGATGTCTGTGTTTGCTTGGATCAGGGTGATAATGACCTCATAATAAATGATTTGGAAGTGTTTCCTCATCTTCATTTTTGGAAGAGTTTGTAAAGGATTCAGGTTAATTCTTCCTTAATCTATGTACTTTAGATGTGGCACCATATATATGTTTGCAGCTTAAACTTACGATTTGCAGCATATGGCACAAAAATGTATTCTACATGATAAGTAGCACGATAGAGACAGGGCCTACAATATGGTATGTAACTTTCTCTTTCAGTGTTGGAAAGGTAGAGTAGAATGCATATAAAGAATTCTGATGAGATATTTCTCTCAATTTACTGGTTCATGGCAGGGTAGCTAAGAACCTCTTGTTAAGCTGTCGTACAGCAATTTTTATTCAGAGCTAATATCTTTTGGCTGCACGTATATTAACAGATGATGGAAGGGTGTGAAATAACGGCACCATATTTATCAGATAGTATTTTAGAAAATTCTTCTCTATCTCTCCTATACTAAGGCTTTTGAGAATATTTCTACCACTGAATTACTGCAATTCACACAGGTTTTCTGGTCAATAGTTAAGCAATCTGGTTTGGGAAAGTTAAGATTGGGAAAGGGAATTATCATAGACAGGGGTGAGAAACTTCGGGCTATTAACGCTTTAAAACAAGCTATCGCTACAATTTTTTTAAATATCACTACAAAATTTTAAGCAAACATTTTCATGTTGGGATTACTTGCCAGAGAAGTAAATGTCTGGAAATCTACCATTGAGCAGCTAAGATGCTGCCAAATAAAATGTTTATTTTACAGGGATGTGTTCGATTTAATGCCAGTGTATATATTGCCATAATAAAATGGATTGCTTGGCCACTCTGCCCTAACAATAGGTAAAAAGCTGAACACATTGAAAGATTAACAACTCTTCTTGCATCCATGAGAAAGGAGAAGACACTTGGCAAACTGCTGCCACCAAGATTGGAAAGACAGACAGATGAATACAGAGAGTCATGGCTTAAGACTCCAGGGCAGAGACTCCTAAGTAGAAACTGCTGTGGGAACAAGTCCCGGGGTAGGACAACCTGAACTGTAATTGATGAACTACTGGAGGTGCAATGTGGACAAGTCATAGGGAGACCTCACACTTTGTGAGTTTTACCTCCAGGAGCTTGACAGGTTCCTATAGTAAATATCAGGGAAAAATCCCCTTGTGCTTTCAGTAAGAGGAGGGAAAAAGGAACCATTTTGAAATACTCCAGAGCACTCCGTTCTTAACAAGAAGAAGCCAGTTAACTAGAACCTAACCTGCTGGGATGTTAACAGAGCTTAAACTGACCTGGGGGAAGGGAAATACCCAACTCCAGCTCACTCTAGCCATCTCGTCCCACTGTCCCACCCAATGGGAGAAGAAACAACAGGGAAGCACTTGTGAAGCTCATAGTCCAAAGGCATAGGCTCACTAAAAGACTGAGCCCTAATCTCAGGACTTCTAGAACACTCCCCCTACTCCCCCACCTTACCACTACATCACTAAAGGCCTACTTATTGTAGTTCCTTTTACATGGTACATCATGTCCTGCTATAAAGAAAAAACTGCAAGGCATCCTAAAAGGCAAAAAACACCACTGGAAGAGGCAGAGCAAACATCAGAATTAGACGTGGGCAGGGATGTTGGAATTATCATACAGGGAATTTTTTGAAAAACCGATTAATATATTAAGGGCTCTAATGGATGAACTAGACAGCATGCAAGAACAGACAGGCCACATAAGCAGAGAGAAGGAAATCCTAAGAAAGAATAAAAAAGAAGTGCTAGAGATCAAAAATACTATAGCAGAAATGAATGACTTCAGTGGGCTTATTAGTAGACACGAGGAAGGAAGAATCTCTAAGCTTGAGACTGTATCAAAAAAATTTAAAGAAGTAAAACGAGAAAAGAGAACAGTGACTAAAAAAAAACAGAACAGAATATCTAAGGACAGTGGGGCAACTACAAAAGGTGTAACAAACACATAATGGGAATATCGGAGAAAAAAGGAACAGAAAAAATATTTGAAACAATAATGACTGAGAATTTCCCCTAAATAATGTCAGACACCAAACCACAGATCCAGGAAAGTTAGGGAATACCAAGTGGGATAAGTGCCAAAAAGACTACACCTACGCATGTAATTTTCAAACTACAGAAAATCAAAAATAAGGAAAAAATCCTGGAAGAGACCAGAGGTTAAAAAAAAAACAACAAAACACCACCTCACCCATAGAGGAACAAATATAAGAATTACATACAACTTCTCAGAAACCATGCAAGTAAGAAGAGAGTTGAGGGAATATTTTGAGTGTTCAGAGAAAACCCCCACTAACCTAGAATTGATTATCCTAAGAAATTATGCTTCAAATAAATGAAAGAGAAATAAAGACTTTCTCAGACAAAAATTGAAGGAATTTGTTTTTAGTAGATCTGCATTGCAGGAAATGTTAAAACAAGCTCTTTAAAGAGAAGGAAAATGATATACGTCAGAAACTGGGAACTATATAAAAGGAAGAGCATTGAAGAAGAAATAATGAAGGTAAAGTAAAACTTTTATTTTTCTTATTCTTAATAAACAGATACAATTTGTTCAAAATTATCATAGCAACAATATATTTGATTATGTATGCTTATGTATATGTCTTATGTATATGTGTATGCTCATGTTTGCTTATATAAAGGTAAAATGAATGACAGCAATGATATAAGTAAGGAATAGGAGGGAGGAATTAGGATTATTTTGTTGTAAGGTACATTACCTGTGAAATGGTAGTATTATTTGAAAGTGGACTTGGATTAGTTGTAAATGCATGTTGCATACTGTGGGGCAACTACTAAGAAGAATTTAAAAAAAGTATAATATGCTATCAAAGGACAGACTATGGAATCGTATAAAATGCTCACTAAAAACCACAAAAGGCAGAAAAAGAGTGGAAGACAAAAATAGGAACAAAGAATAAAAACAACAAATAGAAAATAGCAAATATGGTAGCTATTAACACAACTATATCAATAATCACTTTGAATGTCAGTGGTCTAAATGTACCAATTAAAAGACAGAGATCGTCAAAGTGGATCAAAAAACAAGAACCAACTATATGTTGTCCTCAAGAAACCCACTTTAAATATAAAGACATACAGATTAGAAGTAAATAGATGGAAAAAATATATCATGCTAACATGAATCAAAAGAAATTGGGAGTGGCTATGTTAATTTCAGACAGAGGAGACTTGAAAACAAATTATCTGGGATAAAGAAGCACATTACATTAATGATAAAGGGGTCAATTCTCCAAGAAAACAATAATCCTTAACATGTATGTGCCTAAAAACAGAGTTTTTAATAGGAAAAATAGATGAATAATAGGAAAAATTTAATAGGAAAAATAGATGAATTGGGGCACCTGGGTGGCTCAGTCAGTTAAGCGTCTGCCTTCATCTCAGGTCATGATCTCAGGGTCCTAGGATCAATCCATGAGTCGGACTCCCTGCTTAGCGGGGACTTTGCTTCTCCCTCTCCTTCTGCCTCTCCCTCCCACTCATGCTCTCTCACTCTCTCTCTCTCTCACTCTCAAATAAATAAAGAAAATCTTAAAAAAAAAAGAAATAGGTGAATCTACTATTCATCACCCCTTAGCACCCTTCTGTCAGAAATGGACAGATCCAGCAGGTAGAAAATCAGTAAGGAGGTTAGTTGAACTCAAAAACATCATCCATCAACTGGATATAATTGACATCCATAGACTACTTCATCCAACAACAGCAGAATACACTTTCTTCATGAGTTCCCTTTGAACATACATTAAGATAGACCACTGGGGCACCTGGGTGGCACCTGGGTGGCTCAGTTGGTTGAGCAGCCAAGTCTTGGCTTCAACTCAAATCATGATCTCAGGGTCCTGGGATCGAGCCCTGCTCTGTGCTCAGCGGGGGTCTGTTTGGGGATTTTCTTTCTCTCTGGAATGAATGAAAAAAGAAAAACAGAGACCACATTCTGGGCCATAAAACATACCTTAACAAATTTAAAAGAATAGAAATCATACTATGTCTGCTCTCATACAACAATGGAATTAAGCTGGAAATTAATAACAATGATAACTGGAAGATCTCCCAAATATGTGGAGATTAAACATAACTTCTAAATAATGCATGGCTCAAAGAAGAAATATGAAGAGAAATTTTAAAGTATTTTGAACTACATGAAAATAAATCCACAGTTTATCAGAATACACACTTACCAGAGATGCAATGAAAGCAGTGCTGAGAGAGAAATATGTAGCATTGAATGTATATATTAGAAAAGAAGAAAGATCTAAAGTCAATCGTCTAAGTTTCTGAGGAAACTAGAAAAAGAACAGCATATTAAATCCAAAGTAAGAAGAAGAAAAGAAATAATAATTAAAGCAGAAATCAATGAAATAAAAAACAGGATATCGGTAGAGAAAATCAACAAAACCAAAACCTTGTTCTTTGAAAAGATCAATAAAATCAGTAAATCTTCAGCAGGGCTAATTAAAAAGGAGAGAAAAATACAAATTACTAAGATCGGAGGTGAAAGGGGGGACATTACAACAGATCCCATGGAAGTTAAAAAGATAATAAAAGGATAATATAAACAGTTCCATGCCCACAAATTTAATAATTTAGATGACATGGATCAGTTCCCTGAAAGACACAAGGTGCCAAAACTCACCCAAGAAGAAATAGATAATCTAAAAGGGCCTATATCTGAATCAATAACAACTTTCCAAAACAAAAAGTACCAGGCCTAGATTGTGTTCACTCGTTTGTTCTACCAAACATTTAAGGAAGAATTTATATCAATTCTTACAATCTCTTTCAGAGACTAGAAGCAGAGGAAATACTTCCTACCTCTTTCTATGAGGCCAGCATTACCTTAATATCAAAACCAGGCCAAGACATTATAAGAGAAAAAACTACAGACCTCTGATGAACATATATGCAAAAACCTCAACAAAATATTAGCAAATTAAATTCAACAGTGTGCAAAGAGAATTATACACCATTACCCAGGTATGCAAGGCCAGTTTAGTATTCGAAAATCAATTAATGTAATTCATCACATCAACAGGCCAAGAAAGAAAAATCACATGATCATGTTAATAGGTGTAGAAATAGTGTTTGAAAAAAATCTGACACCTATTTATGATAAAAAAAACTCTCGGGGCGCCTGGGTGACTCAGTCGGTTAAGCGTTCCACTCTTGGTTTTGGCTCAGGTCATGATCTCATGGGTCGTGGGATCAAGCCCCAAGTCGGACTCTGTGCTCAGCGGGGAGTCTGCTTGAAGAGCCTCTCCCTCTGCCCCTCCCCCCATTCGCTCTCTCTTGTGCTCTCTAAAATAAACAAATAAATCTTTAAAAAAAACCTCTCAGTATACTAGGAATAGAGGGAAATTTCTTCCACTTGATAAAGAATATCTACAAAAACATACAACTAACATACTTAATAGTGAGAAACTCAAGGCTTTCCCACGAAGATCAGGAACAGGGCGAGTGTCCCCTCTCACCACTTCTTTTCAACATGGCACTGTATGTGCTAGTGCTATGCTCTGAATGTTTGCCCCCCGCATTCATATGTTGAAATCCCACCCCCCAAAGGTGATGGTATTAGTAGGTGGGGGCCTTTGGGAATGACTAGGTCATGAGGGTGGAGCCCTCATGAATGGGATTAGTGCTCTTATACAAGATACCCTAGGAGCCCTCTAGCCCCTTCCACCACATGAGGATACAATGAGAAGTGTGTAACCTGGAGGAGAGCATTCGTCACCAGACTGTGTGGGCCAACTGATCTCAGACTTCCTGCTCCTGGAACTGTGAGAAATACATTTCTGTTGTTTATAAGCCACCCTGTCTGTGGTATTTTGTTCTGCAGCCCAGATTAAGACAACTAGAAAAGAAAAATAAAAGGTATACAGATTGGGAAGGAAAAAATAAAATAGATTGCCTTCATACATAAAATGTATTATTGGGATTCTTCTGAAGCAATTGACATATTTTTATTTTTCATTTTTCAATAACTTTTTGTTGTTTTTTTAAAGACATACACACTACTCATTAGAATAAGGGATATGTTTCCTTCCATAATTATCTTCTCTAAGAATTATAATATCCCTCTCTTCTTTTTTATAACAGCTTTATTGATATACAATTCACATGCATACAGTTCATTTTTTTTGAAGTGTGCATCCAGTGGTTTTTAGTCTTCATAGGTGTATGTAGCTATCCCGACTATTTTATTTTATTTTATTTTATTTTATTTTATTTTATTTTATTTTATTTTTTGAGAGAGAGAGAGAAAGCACACATATGCGCGAGCACACACACACACACACACACACACGCACAAGCAGGGGGAGGGGCAGAAGGAGAGGGAGAGAAAATCTTAAGCAGCCTCCACATCCAGTGTGGAGCCGACTTGGGGCTCAACCTCGACCCTGAGATCATGACCTGAGCTGAAACCAAGAGTTGGATGCTTAACTGACTGAGCCACCCAGGTGCCCCACCACTGTCAATTTTAGAACAATTTCATTAGAGAGGTTAATAACTTTCATTCTTATAACTTTTTTTTAAGCCGTTTTAACCATTTTCAGGTGCATAGTTCAGTGGCATTAAGTGCATGCACAGTGCTTTGCAACCATCACTACCATCTATTCCCAGAACTTTTCATCGTCCCAAACAGAAACTCCCCATTAGATAATAACTTCCAATTCTTCCCAGCTCCTGGTAACCACCACTCTACTTTATGTCTCTATGAGTTTGACCATTCTGAGTACTTCATGGAAGTGGAATCATATTTGTCCTTCTGGATCTGGCTTATTTCACTTGGTTTAATGCCTTTTAAGATTCATCCATGTCATAGCATGTCAGAATTTCCTTCCTTTTTAAGGCTGAGTAATATTCCACTGTGTGTGTGTGTGTGTGTGTGCGTGTGTGTGTGTGTGTGTAAACACATTTTGTTTATACATCCATCTGTCAGTGGACATTCAGGTTGTTTCTACCTTTGAGCGATTGTGAATAATGCCACTATGAATATTGGGATACAAGGTTCTGCTCGAGTCACTGCTTTCAATTCTTTTGGGTGTATACCTGGAAGTAGAATTGCTGGGTCATATGGTAATTTGATTTTCAATTTTTTGAGGAACTTCCATACTGTTTTCCACAGTGGCTGTACCATTTTACATTCCCAGCAGTAATACACAAGGGTTCCAATTTTTCCACATCCTCACCAATACTTGTTATTTTTCATTTTTATGATAATAGCCTTTCTCATGGGTATAAAATGGTATCTCATTGTGGTTTTGATTTGCATTTATCTAATGACTGGTGATATTGAGCATCCTTTCATGCACTTATGAGCCATTTGTATAACTTCTTTTGAGAAATATCTATTCAACTTTTTTGCATATTTTTAAATTGGGTTGTTTGTTTTAGTTGTTTATTTATAAGGGTACTTTATACAGTCTGAATGTTAATCCCTTATCAGATATATGCTTTCCAAACATTTTCTCCCGTTCTGTGGGTTGTCTTTTTCACTCTCTTGATAGCAACTTTGATTCACAAAAGTTTTAACTTTGATGATATCCAGTTTATGAATTTTTTTTGGTTGTTGCCTATGACTTTGGGATCATATCTATTGCCAAATCTGATATGATGAAGATTTTCCCCTGTTTTCTTCTAAAGGTTTCATAGTTTGAGCTCTTATATTCAGGTCTTTGATTCCTTTTGAGTTAATTTTTGTGTATGGTGCAAGATAAGGATCCAACTTCACTCTCTCGTATATGGATAGCCAGGTTTCCCAGTACTATTTATTGAAAAGACTGTCCTTCTGCATTCAGTTTTCTTGGCACCCTTGTCAAAAATCAGTTTACCATACGTGAGGGTTTATTTCTGTGCTTTCCATTTTATTCCATTGGTCTATATATCTGTCTTTATGCCAGTACCACAGTGTTTTGATTACTATAACTTTGTAGTAAGTTTTGAAATCAGGAAGTGTGAGTCCTTTAACTTTGTTCTTCTTTTTCAAGATTGTTGGGTCCTTTGAGATTCCATATGAATTTTAGGATGGGTTTTGTTTCTGCAAAAAAACACCACTGGAATATATATATATATTTTAAGATTTTATTTATTATTTGATGGAGAGAGACACAGCGAGAGAGGGAACACAAGCAGGGGGAGTGGGAGAGGGAGAAGCGGTCTTCCCGCTGAGCAGGGAGCCCAATGCGGGGCTCAATCCCAGGACCCTGGGACCATGACCTGAGCAGAAGGCAGACGCTTAATGACTGAGCCACCCAGGTGCCCCTAGAATCTTGATAAAGATTAGATTGAATGTGTACATCACTTTGGTAGTATATTAATTTGCTAGAGTTGTTGTAACAAAATGCCATAAACAGCATGGCTTAAACAGAAATTTATTGTCTAACAGTTCTGGAGGCTAGAAGTCTGACATCAAGATGTTGGCAGGATTGGTTCCCTTCTGAAGGTTGTGATGAGGAGTCTTTTCCATGCTTCTCTCTTATCTTATGGTGGGTTGCTGGCCAGGTGTTCCTAGGCTTTTGCTGCATCACTCTGATATCTGTTCATACAGAGAATCAGAGGGTGTTGATGATAAAATAGGACTGTAAGGATGGGTTGTTGGAAAATGAATTAGTTGGGGTGTGAAATTTGAAGGACAGTGATCAGAGAATCAGTAGAAGACAGCAATGAGAAGGAGTTAGTAGTAGGTGACATGTCCTGAAGGAATGAAACTTAATGAAGTAGTAGTTTTTAACAGGATAAAGCAAGGAGGCTCTTACGTAAGTCCAGGATGTAGGGCATTTTGTAAGACATTGCATTGCCTGGTCTCTTTACCAAGCTAATTTCATGGTGGGAAGGAGAGGAGGTTAGGGAAGAATGGGGGACTGTTTCACTTTAAAAGAGACCAAAAAAAAAAACCCCAAAACCAAAACAAAAACCAAATGCAGTACACAAACTTTGATTAGAGTTTAGGTTGAAAAAACTCTAAGTGACAATTATGGTACAGTGGAGAAATTTGAAAATGGAATAGTTATTTGAGGATCTTAGTGAATTTTTGTTAATTTTAAAGAATGTCACAGTTATATTGGGGTTATGTAGGAGAATGTCCTTATTTTTAGGAGATGCATGCTGAAGCATGTAGAGACGAAGTATTGTAATGTTTACTATTTATTCAGGGACAGACAGAAAGAGGACAAACAAATGGCAAAATATTAGCAATAGTTCAATGCAGGTGGTAGATACAGAGTTGTTTACAGTACTAAGCTTTCAACTTTTGTGTTTTTTTTTAAGTTTTTATTTTAATTCCAGTTAGTTAACATATAGTGTTATATTAGTTTCAGGTGTACAATATAGTGATTCTCCACTTCCATACATCACCTGGTGCTCATCATGTCAGGTACATTCCTGAATCCCCATCACCTATTTCACCCATCCCCCTACCTCAAGTCTTCAATTTTTCTGAATGTTTGAAATTTTTCTTAATTAAAGGACCTGGAAAAAATATGATGGGCTAGGAATAAGGGACTGTGAACAGCAATGGGGAGCAACATATTGCTAATATTCCTTAAATCCCTGAGATAGTTGATGGGGAGAATGAGCAGTGCATTCTCAAAGGACTTAGAAAGGTGATTACCTTAGGGTAGCGATTCTCAACCTTTGTCACTTCCAAATAATATTTGTATGGCATACTGGGGTAACAACTGGAAAATAGTTGAGGCATCCACATGGGGCTTAATGAAAAAAAATCATTGCATTTCCTGTATGATTTTTAAAAGAAAATAAAACAGTATTAGGAAATTTGTAAGTGATGAATTTATATATAGAAAAGTTCCAAATATATTTAAAATTTTTTAATGAAGAACTTTATCCTGCTTCCCAGAATACTTTTTATTTCTTTATTTTTATTTTTTTAAAGTAAGCTCTACGCCCAAAGTGGGACTTGAACTCAGGACCCTGAGATCAAGAGTTGCCTGCTCTACCAACTGAACCAGCCAGGTGTCTCGCCCCAGAATACTTTTTAATATCAGATTTTATGCTTCAGTTTTTGGTAGCTTACCCCCAATGAGAAGCTTTGTTCATACAAAAGTGTAAAAGCACTTTTCTCAACCATTAAAAAATAATAGTTGAAATTATATTTATGTAATCTAAAAATGTATCCTTTATTGACAAATATAATGTAGAAAAATTTGTAATAATGCAAATTGTTTTTTAATTCATTTGAACTTTCTCATATCAATTTATTTCAAAATAATGAAGATTTAATTTATATAACACACATGTGTTGTTAGAGCCATATAGCAAGCTACTAAAAGGGCACATCAGCTGCAGAGGGCCAGAAGTAGACTATTTATGTGAAGATAAAGATTTGGGGCTGCTACCTAGAGTCATGAGTCCTTTCAATCCCTGATCACACTTTGGGTTACACACTATGCTTCTTGGACATCTGGAACATGAACTTCTCCAGCAGCATCCTGGTCCTTTGTCCTTGGTGGACAGTGGTGCATTTGGTATATGGCTCCAATGGGAGCCCATGTGGTAGATCACCTTCTTGGCAATGTGGGGCGGTGGGTGTCTGGTGGCATTTGTGGTGCTTGCCACCTATGCAGACCAAGGGGTATGCCATCAGATCCTGTACTCCTCTAAGCCTCCTTCTGGGAAGCCCCGGAATAGATACTTTCAGCTGCATGATCTCATCCAGCCACAGTGAAAGATGAGAGGATCAGTATTTTTGGTGCCCCTGTCATCCATTCACATCTTGCTAATGTCCAGTAGCTGAGGATTCCTGAGTTAGAAGTTCCAGATTTCAATTAAGGCATTAATTATTCCTGACAGATGATAATTGGAAAAAGGAGATTCCATGATTGAGTACATTTGGGAAATGCTCTGTTAAAGTGAACAGGTGTCTTTACTGTAGAGCATCCTGAAGACTTTAATGTAGGAGCACACATTGCAAGTCTCCAAGAGGAGACTTACATTGTCCAGAAATGTTAATCATTGGAGTCTTTTATTGAGAAGCTTCTTGAGGAATGGGTGTGAAACAGAGCACACTGTAGAAAATGTAGAAAATATCGAAAAGAGGGATT
Organism: Halichoerus grypus; assembly: GCF_964656455.1. NCBI lineage: Eukaryota > Metazoa > Chordata > Mammalia > Carnivora > Phocidae > Halichoerus > Halichoerus grypus. Next base: position 92,706,761 of record NC_135718.1, on the reverse strand, counting down.
TAAAAGTTAGTGCCCGTTCTTAATATGCAAAGTTAGATGGAGAAATAGAAGGATGCTGCCTTCAGTTGTAAGTGATACCTGTTTTGGGACACAAGTCAGCACAAGGTTTGCTGGTCAAAGACTGGCTCTTGAATCTATTAAAAGTAATAATGTTTTTAAAAACCAAAAATTATCATTACCATTTTATGCATTCAAGTTGCTTTGGTAGTTGGTCAGTGCCGTAAGTCATGAAGAGGAAATAAAAAGTATAAATTTTGGAAGGAAGAGACAAAATGTATTATCAGAAAATATAAATTAATCACCTGAAAAAGGATTATAATAAAAAGTATCAGGAAATAGGTACATATGACATAAATAGCAGCAACAAAACACTCAACATTGACCTCAAATGCCAGAAATTACAGAGTTAAAAAAGATTCCCTCACCATATCTTCAAAACCCATAAAATACTCAGGCATAGTCTTCTCGGAGAATTGTATATGACTTATATGAGGAAAACCTTAACATGCAATATTTAATTTTTTATTTAATTTATAAAAAGGGGTATATATCTAATATATATCTCCTAGATGGAAGATGACATATATAAAAATGTAAATTCTTTTTTAACATACAGCTTTGTTGCAATAGTAATACAACTCCCAATGATATTTATTTGGAATTTCTAAATTTTATTTGAATTTCTAAATTTCTTTCGGAAGAATAAACTAGTGAGAATATTAATGAACATTCCTAAAAAGAAGACGAATGCAGTGGCAACAAATAAAATAGTATGGTAATTGCATAAGACTAGAAATGCAGATAAGAATGGAATCAGAATAGTCAATAGAAATAGTCTCCATCAAATAGGACACCAGATCACATTATAAAGTAGGAGGAAATAAATCAAGTGCTTAGTAAATTAGCAATTACTAAACTACGATTAGAAGTTGGTCTGTCACTTTGAATCAAGTCAAAATAAATTTCATACGTATGAAAGAGTAAGATATATTTTTAAATTGTAGAAAAAAATAGAATTGAGTATTCACCAAATCACCAGAAAAAGGATGATTTTCTCCTTCCTTCTTGGTCCTTTCGTAGTATAAACTCCTTTCCTTTTCCTTTCTTTCTAAATGTAATTGTAATGTTTTCTTCACACCTGTAGAGTTGTCTTGCATACACACTGGGGTGCATGTATCCTTTATTTAGACACAGATTAAATGTTAGAATAATTCCCCTCCAAAGAATTTTAGATAGTATGAAAATCACTTGCACTTGACTTAGGGATGTGACACCAGTATAATATAGAGCAGATTTTACACTAGAACTGTTTGTCTGGCTTTGAGGTTGGCTGCCCCTGGTGGGGCTCTCTGTCTTGCAGAACTCATCAGGTGAGAGCTAGAGAACCACACATTGCACATGTTGTAGGAAATATTTAACTCCAGTCAAGAGTTAGACTGACCTCCAGTATTCCTCTTGAGTTTCTAACCCAGGAACAGCCAGATGGAAGAGATACATAGGGCGAGGTATGAGGGCAAGGGTGTACAACTTCTGTACCCTGTCTGGGTGGGCCACTGTCCCAGGACCTCCACATGGAAGGTCCTCAAAGGGTAAGTTTCAAAAATTTAAAAGATAAGAAGAAAACTCATCTGATGTGACTACCTAAAAATAAAAGATAATATACTTTTTAAATGACCTTAAAATTAAACATCATGATAAAAACCCTCAACAAAGTAAGTTTAGAAGGAACATACCTCTACATAATAAAGGCCATCTATGAAAAACCCACAGCTAATAGCCTAAATGGGGAAAAACTGAGTGCTTTTCTTCTATGGTCAGGAACAAGACACGGATGACCACTCTCACAACTATTATTTAACATAATACTGGAAGTCCTAGCCACAGCAATCAGACAACAAAAAGAAATAAAGAGCATCCCAATCGGCAAGGAAGAAGCAAAACTTTCACTGTTTGCAGATGACATAATACTCTATATAGAAAGCCTGAAAAACTGCACCAGAAAACTGCTAGAACCGATACACGAATTCAGTAAAGTCACAGAATACAAAATCAATGTACAGAAATCTGTTGCATTTCTATACACTAGTAATGAAGCAGCAGAAAGAGAAATTAAGGAATCAATCCCATTTACAATTGCACCAAAACCAGTAAGATACCTGGGACTAAACCTAACCAAAGAAGTGAAAGACCTGTACTCTGAAAACTATAAAACACTGATGAAACAAATTGAAGAGGACACAAAGAATGGAAAGACATTCTATACTCATGGATTGGAAGAACAAATACTGTGAAAATGTCTACACTACCCAAAGCAATCTACACATTTAATGCAATCCCTATAAAAATAGCAGCAGCATTTTTTTCACAGAGCTAGAACAAACCTAAAATTTGTATGGAACCACAAAAGACCCTGAATAGCCAAAGCAATCTTGAAAAGGAAAACCAAGGTGGAGGCATCACAATTCTGGACTTCAAGTTATATTACAAAGCTGTAGTGATCAAAACAGTATGGTACTGGCACAAAAACAGACACATAGATCAATGGAACAGAATAGAAAACCCAGAAATGAACTCATAATTATACGGTCAATTAATCTTTGGCAAAGAAGGAAAGAATATCCAATGGGAAAAAGACAAATGGTGTTGGGAAAACTGGACAGCAACATGTAGAGGAATGAAACTGGACCACTTTCTTATACCAGAAAAAAAAGAAATTTGAAATGTATGAAAGACCTAAATGTGAGACCTGAATCCATAAAGATCCTAGAGGAAAACACAGGTAAGTTACCTCTTTGACATTGGCTGTAGCAACTTCGTTCTAGATATGTCTCCAGAGGCAAGGAAAACAAAAGCAAAAATAAACTATTGGGACTTCGTCAAAATAAAAAGCTTCTGCACATCGAGGGAAACAATCAACAAAACTAAAAGGCAACCTTTGCAGTGGGAGAAGATATTTGCAAATGACATATCTGATAAAAGGTTAGTATCCAAAATATATAAAGAACTTGTAAAAGTCAACACTCAGAAGACATAATCCAATTTAAAAATGGGCAGAAGACATGAATAGGCATTTTTCCAAAGAAGACATGCAAATGGCCAACAGACACATGAAAAGATGCTCAACATCACTGATCAGAGAAATACAAATCAAAACCACAATGAGTTACCACCTCACACCTGTCAAAATGGCTAAACTCAACAACACAAGAAACAACACAACAAACACAAGGTGTTTGCAAGGATGTGGAGAAAGGGAAACCCTTTTGCACTGTTGGTGGGAATACAAACTGGTACAGCCACTCTGGAAAACAGTATGGAGATTCCTGAAAAGGTTAAAAATAGAACTACCCTCCAATCCAGCTGTTGCACTACTAGATATTTACCTAAAGAATACAAAAATACTAATTTAAAGGGATACATGCACGCTGATGTTTATAGCAGCATAATTTACAAGAGCCAAATCTTGGAAACAACCCAAGTGTCCATTGACTGATGAATGGATAAAGAAGATGTGGTATATATATACAATGTAATACTACTCAGCCATCAAAAAATGATTAACATAACATAATAAAAAATTTTTTTTTAAATGAAATCTTGACATTTGCAATGACGGAACTAGAGGGTATTATGCTAAGTGAAATAAGTCAGAGAAAGACAAATACTATATGATTTCAGCCTTATGCGGACTTTAAGAAACAAACAAGCAAAGGGAAAATTAAAAAAAGAAAGAGACAAACCAAGAAACAGACTGTAGAGAACAAACTGATGGTTACCAGAGGGGAGTGTGGGGTGGGGGGAGGGGCGCAGGGCAGTAGGATGGGTGAAATAAGTGATGGGCATTAAGGAGAGCACTTGTGGTAAGCACTGGGTGTTGTATGGAAGTGTTGAATCACTATATTGTATTCCTGAAACTAATATTACACTGCATGTTAACTAACTGGAATTTGAATAAAAACTTAAAAAATAAATGAAATGACCTTAAATTTAAAAAGCAGACATCAGCTTTGTGCATTGGCAGTGTTATAACCAGTGAGACTTTCCCAAGACAATTTTTTTTTTTTTAAGATTTTATTTATTTATTTGACAGAGACACACAGCGAGAGAGGGAACACAAGCAGGGGGAGTGTGGGAGAGGGAGAAGCAGGCTTCCCGCGGAGCAGGGAGCCCGATGCGGGGCTCGATCCCAGGACCCTGGGATCATGACCTGAGCCAAAGGCAGATGCTTAACGACTGAGCCACCCAGGCGCCCCTCCCAAGACAATATGATGACTAGTTAGAACCTTCCCAATACCCCACACAAGTCCAACTGTATTCAACTCATTGTATTTCAGTGAGATAATAAGACAAACTCGCAAAGATGAGTTGGGCAAGATTGTTCACTAAAGAATAATTATAACAATTGGAGGCAATTGAAATGTCTACAATTAGAGGGTTGGCTAAATTATGATAATGCTCTATAATGGAATACCGAACAGTCACTAAAAATGATAATGTAATCAATATTCTTTTGAGAGTACAAGATGCTCCCAATTTATTGTTGAGTGAAAATTAGATTAGGAGAAAACAATAAAAGTAGCTAACCCTGCATGGTAGGATTTGAAGTGATTTTTACTTAATCTAAACTCTTTCTTACACATCCTTTTTTTTTTCCTCCGGTAGTCATGTATGGTATTGATGATCAGCTAGGATATGAAACTGGTTTTATTTTAGAAAAACAAATGCAAACAACTGACCTGAAAGATTGTTTGCAGTAATTATGACACGGGGTTAAGTCTTCATTATTTAAAGAGCACATACAAATTGCTAAGAAAAAAATGGAAGATCCTAGTAGAAGTGAGCAGAGAACAAGAACAGATAGCTCACAGCATAGAAAGCAGAAGTCACATACAAGCATATGGATCATCATTCAGAGTCACTTGTAATCAAGGAAGTATAAATTTAAATAATGAGATTACAGTTTTTTTTTTGCTTATTAAATTAGCAAACATGGTTCATTGTCATGTTTTTTATGATAAAGAAAAACTAATATCAATAAATTGTGGTACATTCCTTTGATACTGTTAAAAATGGAAGGTTATATAGGTTATGTTGAGCCTGGAAAGGTATAGTATTTGAATGAAGTGATTAGGAGTTACGGTTTTTAAACTAATGAGTACTAGCAGTTAGTGAAGTGGGGGTAGAGTGTGGGAGAGAGCAGGATCTCTCAAGTGAGATAGATCCAGTTCAGTCCAGCTCTGCCACTTGGCAACTCTGTGATCTTGCACCAGTTGCTTAACCTCTCTGAGCTTTATTTTATTTTATTTGTTTTTGTGTGTGTGTGTTATTTTTTTAGAGAGAGAGAGAGAGAGCCCAAGTGAGGGGAGGGGCAGAGGGAGAGGGAAAGAAAGAATCCTAAGCAGGCTCCATGCCCAGCGCGAGGAGCTCGAGGCAGGGCTTAATCCCACGACCCCAAAATCATGACCCAAGCCAAGATCAAGAGTCTGATGCTCAACTGACTGAGCCACCCAGGCACCCCAGACCTCTCTGAGCTTTGATCGATACTTACCTCTGGTTATAAATGTAGGTACAGCACCTGGCACAGAATCTGGTACATAGTGTTTCATTCAGTAAGTTTTTGTTGAGTGAATGAATGGTAGTTCTTAAACGATACATATAAAAAGTTGTGTATGAAGAAAGATTGGAGGAAAATATAGCAAAGTGATGAGTGGTTATGTTAGGGTAATGTTACTCGTAGGGAATATGAGTAAATTTTTTCCCATTTTCTGCAATTTGATGGTATTATATTTATAATTTAAATGAGTATATGAACTCAATCTCTCCCTTTCTGGGTGTCCTATGTTACTATTTGAAAAATAAATTTTGAAACTTGATTGCATTGTTTTTCCCTTTATTCTTCCACTCAGCCAAACACCTTGGAGTCAGCTTCAACCCCTTTCTTTTCCTCTGCATCTAACATCAAACCTATCAGCAAGTCTTGTCGACTCTGCCCTTTAGAATATATCCAGAATCCTATCATTTCTCACCATCTCCAACTGTTTCCATCCTTGTCCTGTCACCATTAGACTCTCTCTAGAATACTGCAATAACCTCCTAACTGGTCTCTCCTTCCACCCTTGTCCCTTTCTGGTATATTCTTAACATTATAACTGAAGTGAATATAAGCCAGGCCATGTCATGTCACTGTTTAGAACCTTCCAGTGGTTCATCATCTCATTTAAAGTAAAAGACAAAACCTTTAAAGCAGTATACAGAGACCATATAGAACTTGTCCTCCCCCCCTAAAATCACACCTTTCTGACCTTATTTCTACCATTCTGCCTCTGCGGTTCTATTTGCCTAAAAACTCCTCCTGTAGATATTCATAAAGCTGGCTTTTCCCCCTGTGCAGAAGACACCTTATCACTAAGGAGGCCTTCCGAAATCACCACCCCACTCCTTTCTCAAGACCCAGCCCCGCCAGCACTCTGTGTCCCTTACCTGCTTTATTTTTTCCAGCACCATTTGACTTAACAGTGTATTTTTACCAAATATGTATAAGCTTATATATCTCCCTCAATAAAAACAGCTCTGTGGAGGTAGGCATTTTTGTCTGTTTTGTTCCTTGTTATAACGTTAGCACTTAGAATAGTGTCTAGCACCTAGCAGAGACTCAATAAATGTTTATTGAATAAATGACTTTTTAATCGTTTCTTGTAAGTAAGTCTTAGTCTCAAAACTAGTTTGAAAGCCCTTTGAGAGAGTGTCTTGTGTTGCTTTTGCATGCCTCCCACTCCCCAACTTCAGCCCTCCTCAAGTGCACAGGCAGGCACACCAGTGAGCCACACTCTATCCGTAGAGCTGGACTCCTTCTGCCTCTTGGGCTGGGACTCTGCCCAGACTACTTGGGACAAAAGATAGGCTGTGTTGGAAGCATTCTATACCTTGATCTGCATGGTGGCCTCATGACTACAAACACACGAAACCCATGGCACTGTGTACTCAAGAGTAGTGCACCTCTGGTACTGTGTTGTGTGTGTCTCGTGCCTCAGGAAACGAGAGTCTGTCCATTCCTTGCTATCTCTAGACGAAGATGAACATGCTACATGACGCTAAGATTAGGAAAGAGTTCTTCACGCTCTTCCTCATTGAGAATTTCTAGCTTAGTGGTTGAAATTTTTGTTTTGAATTCAAAGGTAAAGTAAAACACTTTTTATTTACTTTGTCTTTTGCAGAGATAGCCGTAGCAGAATATCACAAAAAAATCAAGGAGGCTTTTGAAGTGTTTGACCATGAGGCGAATAATACAGTGGATGTGAGGTTTGGCAATGTTTTCTTTGTTTTAATTCTAAATTACTGATACAACTCTTTTTTTTTTTTTTTAATTTTATTTATTTATTTGAGAGAGAGAGAATGAGAGAGAGCACATGAGAGGGGGGAGGGTCAGAGGGAGAAGCAGGCTCCCTGCCGAGCACGGAGCCCGATGCGGGACTCGATCCAGGGACTCCAGGATCATGACCTGAGCCGAAGGCAGTCGCTTAACCAACTGAGCCACCCAGGCGCCCCTGATACAACTCTTACAATAGAAGAGGGCTCTTGTCTTTTTTTCAGTCCTTGGATTTATTATGCTATATATCTATTTATTTGAGAGAGAGAGTGTGTGGGGGCATGTGAATGGGGGGAGGGGCAGAGGGAGAGAATCTTCAAGCAGACTCCCTGCTGAATGTGGTGCCCAACGTGGGGCTTGATCCCTCAACCCATGAGATCATGACCTGAACTGAAACCAAGAGTTGGACTCTTAACCGACTGAGCCACCCAGGCGCCCCTTATTATGCTATTTAAATTTTTTATTTTCCTATGATTGCTTCAGATCAATACTGTTTCTTACTCTTTATAGTCTGGTGAAAAGAATATGCACATTGCCCATTTCAACCTGTAGACTGTAAGTTCTGTGGGGGAGGTGAACTCTGGTGGAGCATTAGTGCTAGAGACTTAATTGGTGCTCAGTAAATAATTGTTGAGTGAATGAACAGAATTTCTTTTTAAAATAAGTATAGGGCACCTGGATGGTACAGTTGGTTAAGCCTCAGACTCTTGGTTTTGGCTCAGGCTGTGATCTCACGGTTGTGAGATTGAGCTCCGTGCTGGGCTCTGCGCTTAGTGTGGAGTCTGCTTGAGATTCTCTCCTTCTCCCTCTGCCCCTCCCACTTGTGCTCTCTTTCTCTCAAATAAATAAATAAGTCTTTAAAAATTAAGATAAAATAAATATGTATTATCAAGCCATGAATTAGAAAGATTAATTATGCTTAAATGATGATGCACTCCCCAAGTAAAATAACAGAAAGAACCCAAACAAAAGAACATAAAGGATGAGAGACATGAATACTGGTAGATCAGGAATGGAGTAAAGGGGATGGAATAGTTCGAGACCAGAAAGAAAAAAAAGGCAGAGGGAAACTATCCAGGAGAAGAACAGAAGTTGTAGGATCCATGCCACGTACATCACGGAGCGGTCATGAAACCGTTCTTCCAGAAGAGCGGCGAGCTGAATGAGGAACATTTGGTGGGATCACAGTCTCAAAACTCAGAGCCTAGTACACAGAGGCCAGCAGGGCTGTGGGAAGAAACAGAAGTGGAACTGGAGAGGAACAGTTTGAGGCTTATACGCGGCTGCCATCACTTCCAGGACTGGTCAGGAGCCTAAGTGCTTTCAACTGGAGGAACAGTGTACAGTTTTCTTTTATTTGCGACATATTGTTACTATACGTATTGTTTAGTTTCTTACACCTGGAGGCACAAGGTATGATTGCAGGAGAGGAGACTGAGAGGTGCAGTCCAGTTGATTACTTTATAGTAGCACCTTATAAAGCTCAGTTTTATACCTCGTCTGTGTTTATGCACCTTACAGCAGGGGATGAGGTTGAGAATTACATTCCAGAACCATCACTGTAGTCGGCCCTTTGTGAGCCCTGGCTCAGCTATTGCCAAGGAAGTGTGCAGGTCACGTGCCGGGCTCTAGGTGCTCGGGCACTGGTGCGGGCTGCCTGAGCGACCGTGGAGTGCGAGTATCCTAGGAGGAAAATGACCGGGTGGGGCGGTGGTGGCTGTGATAGGGTTTGGGATGGTGTGGGGAGCATTTGACATGTGTGACCAAATCCCTGGATGGCCTTTGCCTCAGACCCCTCGCTGAAGCTGCAGGGCTCTCCTGGGGGCAGGGGAGAGAGGGACTGTGAGAGAGGCCAGGGAAAGTGGGAGGAGGACCAGGAGAGCTTTATGAGAGAGAAGGGCAGCAGAGAAGAGAAGCCAGCATTTACTCAAGGCTTGCTGGCTGACAAAAGACCTGTAATTGGGTGCAGGGCGCTCATGTGTATGACCTCATCTTAGTCTTAATTGTGTGGTAAGAGTTGGCATCTCCAGTTTCTGGAAACAAAGAAAAGGTAAATAGCTTGCTCAAGGTCATTTCAGGGTTTTAAAATTCTAAATCTTCTGCCGTGCCCCGCTCCCCCCTTCCCCCTCCCCTCCTCACCCTTCGTGGACCTCCTGGACCTGTCTCCTGCCTTTGGGCCCCATGAAAGAAGCAGTGAAAAGAAAACCTCCCAGCTCTCTTAGAGCACTGATGCCAGATCTTTTTTGGGTAAAAGTGCTAATTCAGGAAAAATAGACATGCTTATGGGATGCATCTTTTTCCCATTCAAAATTTAAAAATTTTCCTGAGGCCCCAAGGGAAAGTGTATATTTTTACAACCTAAATTGTCTACTTTATTAAGTAGATTACAAAGAAAATTGGCATTATTTTTCTCACTAAAATATTAATGTTACACATATTCGAATCATAGCAACAGGGATGGATGTAGCTTCCTAGTCTTCATTCCTTTTGTTAATTTGTATAGTACTCTGAAGCTCATAATGGGTGTTCTTGTGCAGCTGGGGTCATTACCATGCACACTTTATGGGACGGAGAAGCAAAGTGACTTGCCCAAGAGGGCACAAGGGGCTAGCAGCAGAGTCGGAGCTCAAGGTAGTTCCCTGTGTTTGGGCAGCTGCCCAGCAGCCCCGGACGAGCCCCTGGGAGCACAGTGATGAATGAGATCTGGTCCTGCCTTTCCCAGCCTCTGCCCACTCTTTATTGTAAAAACAGTTAATCTAGCTAGAATTTATTTTGGCATGTGATTAAAAGTGAAGGTCTAAATATAGACTTTTTTCCCCTCCAAATTGCTAAACAGTTTATTTTATTTACATCATGAATTATTACACCTACTTTATAATATATTGCCTTTTCTATAGTTGAATCTAATTTGGGCTATGTATTCTGATCTATTGCTTTACCTTTCAGTCTTCTGCTAGGTCAACCCAATACTAATTGCTGTAAATTTATTTTTTTAAAGATTTTATTTATTTCTTTATTTGAGAGAGAGAGAGCACAAGCAGGGGGAGCAGCAGGGAGAGGGAGAGGGAGAAGCAGATGCCCTCCCTGAGCAGGGAGCCCGATGTGGGGCTCGATCCCAGGACCTTGAGATCATGACCTGAGCTGAAGGCAGACATTCAACCGACTGAGCTACCCAGGTGCCCCTAATTGCTGTAAATTTTTTTTTAAGATTTTATTTATTTATTCATAAGAGACAGAGAGAGAGAGAGAGAGGCAGAGGGAGAAGCAGGCTCCCCGCTGAGCAGGGAGCCCGACACGGGACTCGATCCCAGGATCCTGGGATCATGACCTGAGCCAAAGGCAGACGCTTAACCATCTGAGCCATCCAGGCACCCCTAATTGCTGTAAATTTAAAATGTGCTTTAATATCTGATAGAACTAGGCTCTTTATTACTCTTCTTTTTAAACATTTTAATTAATTGAAAAACATTTAATTGAAAAAAAAAAAGACATAGAAACAACCCAATTGTTCATTGACAGACGAATGGATAAGGAAGTTGTGTATACACACACACACATATATATATATTATTCAGCCATAAAAATGAGGAAATCCTGCCGTTTGTGACAACATGGTTGAATCCTGAGTGATATGCTAAGTGAAGTAAGTCAGAGAAAGACAAACACCCTATGATTTCACATATATGTGGAATCTAAATACGAACAATCTAAAAAACAAACTCAGAAGAAGAGATCAGACTTGTGGTTACTGGCCATGGAGGATGGGGAGGGGGAATTGGAGGGAGCTGGTTAAAAGGTGCAAACGTCTAGTTACAAGGTGAGTACTAGGGATGTAATGTACAACAGGGTGAGTACACCTAACACTGCTGTATGGTTTATAGGGAAGCTGCGAGGAAAGTAAATCCTAAGAATTCTCATCACAAGGAGACCCTTTTTTTTTCTTATTTATTTTTTAATTGTGTCTGTATAAGAAGATGAATGTTAGTTGAACCTCTTGTGGTCATCATGTCCCAACCTACATAAATCAGACCATCATGCTGTATGCCTTAAACTTACACAGCAATCGATATATGTTGATTTTTTTCTCAAGAAAACTGGAAAAAAAAAAAAGAATTGAAGGCAGAATTCAAGTGGTGTAGAGAAGCATTGGATGGAGTGAGAGTCCAGAGACATAGATAATGGCTTGGTTTTGGCAGGAGAGAGCTGTTCCTAGAGGGGCTTCCAGCACATTTGGCTGTGTCTCCCCTACCCTGTAGGTAAGATGCCATTTTCCTTGTAGGACAGACCTGGGCCCCTTTACAGATGAATTTTGTGGCTGTTACTCTCCCTTCTCCCAACCTCTGCTTTGCACGAATTGAAAGATTGAATTTTTTTTTTTTTTTTTTTTAAAGATTTTATTTATTTATTTGAGAGAGAGAGAATGAGAGAGAACACATGAGAGGGGGGAGGGTCAGAGGGAGAAGCAGACTCCCTGCCGAGCAGGGAGCCCGATGTGGGACTCGATCCAGGGACTCCAGGATCATGACCTGAGCCGAAGGCAGTCGCTTAACCAACTGAGCCACCCAGGCACCCGAAAGATTGAATTTGAAACTGTACCACTACATAAAACATCATGAAAGGGTTCCCTGCTGCTCTCCTCCTGGCTCCGAGGGGCAACCCTGGGGTCCAGAATCAGAACCCCCGGGCTCCACTCCTGGCTCTCTGACTAAGTAACTTACTTTTCGCCTTCACCTCATAGGAAGGACCCTTTCAGGGGTCTGGGAAGTCAAAACTATTTTTATAATAAATCTAAGACAGTATTTGCTATTTTCATTCTCATTTTTTCACAAGTATATCTTGGAGTTTTTGAAAAGCTACATGATGTGTGATATTGCAACAGATTGGATGCCAAACCAGATAAGAGAATCCAGCTGTCTTCTGTTAAGCCAGACATTACAGAGATTTGCAAACATGTAAAATGGTGCCATTCTTCTAATTAAATTTGTTCTTGTGGAAAATATAGTTATTTTTCATAAAATTATGTTATTGACCTACACTTGTAATGGATTTATTTATTATTTCTGAATGAAAAATTTAAAGTATTTTAAAAAGATTTCTAAGTGAATATTTAAAAATTTTTTTAAAAAATATTTTAAAAATATTTTTAAAAATACAACTCACATAAGGAAAGGCTTTCTGAGGATTTCTTATCATTTTTAAGAACGCAAAAGGAGTTCTAAAACCCAAAAATATGAGAACCACTGTTGTCAGTGGACATTTTTAAAGCTCTTAGAACAATATTAGCTCAGAACAAATTAGCTTGGGATTTAAAACTTAGAACAAATTAGGTATTATTAGTAGTAGTACACTTTATATTCTTAAAGTAAACAATTTAGAGTTGTTTTTCTTCTATTTACTCTGGATTAGTAATTATACATAACAAACCTCTCATAAGAATTTTTTACGTATTTCTGTGCATTCTGTTTTGATCTTTTAAGTTTTGAAGTAGTTCATTTTCCTTGTTAAATAGTTTTTGAAAGTTGGCACCTTGAAAAACATCGAGGCAGGTTTTTAAAAAATAACACTAATTGGGGGCATTTTAATTTGCCTCATATAAAACCTAGAACATAATACCTTTTGACTTACGTACATTTTCCTGCTCTGTGTTGAGATTTCAATCAAAAGACTGATTGAAAATCAAGTTTTTGAATAGATAATATATAGACATGGGGTAAGATTCTAAAGGTACAAAAAGTAGTGATGGATACATCTTTTCACCTCTAACTCCTGGCTATCCAGTCCTCTTTTTTTTTTTTTTTAAGATTTTATTTATTTATTTGAGAAAGAGTAAAGAGAGAGAGAGCATGAGCACAAGCAGGGAGAAGGGCAGAGGGATAGGGACAAACAGACTCCATGCTGAGCGTGGAGCCTGACATGGGGCTCCATTTCAGGACCTTGAGATCATGACCTGAGCTGAAACCAAGAGCCGGACACTTAACTGACTTGGCACCCAAGTGCCCTATCCAGTTCCTATTTTTAAAGGCAAGAGTTGTTACAGGTTTTTTCCAGAGAAAGTCCATGCAAATACAAGTGTGTGTATGTGTGTGTGTTTTATTGTGTTAAGTATATATGATATAAAATTTAACATTTTAACCATTTTTAAGTGTATAGTTTAGTGACTTTAGTACATTTACATTACTGCTATCCATCTCAGTTGTTAGGCGTCTGCCTTTGGCTCAGGCCATGGTCCTAGAAATTTTTCATCTTCCCAAACCAAAACTCTGTACCTTTTAACTTTTTTTCTGAAGATTTTATTTATTTATTTGAGAGAGAGTGTGAGTGGTGGGGAGGAACAGAGGGAGAGGGACAAGCAGGCTCTGTGCTGAGCATGGAGCCCTATGCAGGGCTTGATCCCACGACCCCAAGACCATGACCTGAGCTGAAACCAAGAGCCAGGCACCCAACCAACTGAGCCACCCAGGTGCCCCAACTCTGTACCTTTTAAACAATAACTCCCCATTCCTCCTCTCCCTCATTCCTGGTAACCACTATTTTACTTCCTGTTTCTATGAGTTTAACTATTCTAGGTACCTCATATAAGTGAAGTCATACAACATTTGCCCTTTTGTGTCTGGCTTATTTCTTTTAGCGTAATGTCTTTAAGGTTCATCCATGTTGTGACATGTGTCAGAATTTCACTCCTTCTTAAGGTTGCATAGTACTCTACTGTACATATATACCATATTGTTTATCCATCCCTCTGTTCATGGACATTTGGGTTGTTACCGCCTTTTGGCTTTTTGAACAATATTGCTATATGAACATTGGTGAACAAATATTTGTTCAGGTTTCTGCTTTCAGTTCTTTTGGATGTCTACCCAGCAGCAGAATTGGTAGATCATATAGTCATTCTATGTTTAATTTTTGAAGAGACCACCATACTGTTTTCCCCAGGAACTGCATCACTTTACATTTCTACCAGCAAAGCACAAGGATTCCAATTTCTCCATGTCCTTACCAACACTTGTTATTTTCTGTTTTTCATCTTTATCGTAATGGGTGTAAAGTGGTATCCTGTTGCGGTTTTGATTTGCATTTGCCTAATGAGTAATGATGTTGAGCATTTTGCATGTGTACATCTTCTGTGGAGAAATGTCTGTTTAAGCCCTTTGCCCATTTTTAAATTGTATTGTTTTTTTTTTTTTTTGATGTTGAGTTATAGGATGTGTGTGTATGTTTTTACATAAGTGGTGAGAAACTATTCTGTACTTTGCTTTTTTTTACTTACCATAACTTTGTGATTATTCTTTATTAGTACATAAGAGTTTCCTCATTTCATTGTATGGATGAAACATAATATACTTAATTAATCTCCTCTCCATGGGTATTTAGGTTGTTTCCAGGCTCTTGTTATGCTAGTCCATGTTGCTGAGAATATCTTACTCTGCATGTTATTTTGCAAAAGTGAGAATTTTTCTTTCGGTTAAATTCTTGGACGTATATCAAAGTGCATGAATATTTTTGCTAGAGGTCGCTATATTGACAATGTATTCTCTCACTTCATTTTATGAGTGTGCCTATTTCCCTACTCTCTCTCAAACAAAGTTAATTATCAAACTTTAGAATTTTTGCTAATGTGATACCTGAAAAATAGAAACTCAGTGTTAATTTCATTTCTCTAATATGGACATCTTTCTGTATGTCTAAAAATGATTTATAAGGATGCCTGGATGGCTCAGTCGTTAAGTGTCTGCCTTCTCCTCAGGTCATGATCCCAGGGTCCTGGGATTGAGCCCCGTATCAGGCTCCCTGCTTGGCGGGAAGTCTGCTTCTCCCTCTCCCACTCCCCCTGCTTGTGTTCCCTCTCTCACTGTGTCTCTCTCTGTCAAATAAATAAAATCTTAAAAAAAATAAAAATAAAAAAATAAAAGTGATTTATATTTCCTTTTGTTTGAACTGGCAGTTCATGGCCTTTCCCATTTTTTATTGAATTATTTATCTTTTTATATATTAAAGATCTTAGCCATAGTGTGTGAAATGTATGCCATCTGTCTTTTGACTACTTTTACTTTCTGGTGTTCAGAAACTTTAAAAAAATGGTTAAATTACACACCATTTGAATATGGATTTGACTTTTGAGGGCGCCTGGGTGACTCAGTTGTTAGGCGTCTGCCTTTGGCTCAGGCCATGGTCCTAGGGTCCTGGGATCGGGTCCCACATTGGGCTCCTTGCTCAGCAGGAAGCCTACTTCTCCCTCTACCACTCCTCCCTGCTTGTGTTTCCTCTCTCGCTGTGTGTCTCTCTGTCAAATAAATAAATAAAATCTTAAAAAAAAATGAATATGGATTTGACTTTTGGAAATAAACAAAAGTCATCAGAGTAGTTTTAATAGAATAAATTTAAGTTGGCCTGAATAAAGCTAGTATGGTAAAAAAGAAAAAAACAACATTCCACAAGGAATGTCTCTAAAGTAAAGAAGTGAATTAATTTTTCCATGTAGCTGATAAATTTAATTTGAACGTCACTCAAATCTGAATCACAAACCAGTCTAGTTTTTTGTAATGTAT
The DNA here is from genome assembly GCF_964656455.1 of Halichoerus grypus. NCBI lineage: Eukaryota > Metazoa > Chordata > Mammalia > Carnivora > Phocidae > Halichoerus > Halichoerus grypus. The sequence continues at coordinate 92,690,849 of NC_135718.1, read as the reverse complement.
GTTCTTTCATCTTTGACTCTAACAGAATAAAAGTATACTAGAAGTTGGTGGAGTCAGTTGCTGGCTCTATCTTTGATTTTTTTTACTTTATTACAATATTATTGACTAATTCCCTATACTGTTCTTTTCATTTGTTATTTATTTTATAACTGGAAGTTTGTACCCCTTAATCTCCTTCACCTGTTGTATCCACCCTCCCCCCCACCTCCTTTCTGGCAACCACCAGTTTGTTCTCTGTATTTAAGAGTCTGTTTGGTTTTTGTTTGTTTGTTCATTTGCTTTGCTTTTTAGATTCCATATATAAGTGAAATCATATGGTATTTATCTTTCTCTGTCTGACTCATCTCACTTAGATAATACCTTCTAGGTCTATCCATGTTGTTGCAAATGGCAAGATTTCATTTTTTGTATGGCTAAGAAATGTTCCTGTGTGTGTGTGTGTGTGTATCCCATCTTCTCTAACCATTCATCTATTGATGGACACTTGGGTTGCTTCCATATCTTGGCTCTTGTAAAAAATGCTGCAGTAAACATGGGGGTGCAGATATCTTTTTGATTTAGTATTTTGATTTCTTTGGATAAATACCCAGTAGTGAAACTGCTGGAACATATGGTATTTCTATTTTTTATTTTTTGAGGGTCTCTTACTGTTTTCTACAGTGGTTGCACCAATTTACATTCCTACCAACACTGCATGAGGGTTCCCTTTTCTCTCCTTTTTTGCCAACACTTGTCCTTTTTTGTCAACACTTGTCCTTTTTTGTCTTTTTGAGATTAGCCATTCTGATTGGTGTGAGGTGGTATTTCATTGTGATTTTGATTTGCATTTCCCTGAGCAACTTTTCATGTGCCTGTTGGCCATCTGTATGTCTTCAGGAAAAAATGTCTAGTTAGGTCCTCTGCCCATTTTAATCAGATTATCTGGGGTTTTTTTGGTGTTCCAGTGTATAAATTCTTTATATATTTTGGATATTAACCCCTTATTAGATATGTCAGTTGCAAATATCTTCTGTCATTCGCTAGGCTGCCCTTCTGTTTTTGTTGATGGTTTTCTTCACTGTGGAAAAGATTTTTATTTTGGCACAGTTCCAATAGTTTATTTTTGCTTTTGTTTCCCTTGCCAGAGGAGATATATCTATAAAAATGTTGCTAAGGGCAATGTCCAAGAGATTACTGCCTCTGTTTTCTTCTGGGAGTTTTATGATTTCAGATTTTACATTTAGGTTTAATCCATTTTTAGGGGGTTTTCTTAAATGTGGTGTAAGAAAGTGGTCCAGTTTCATCTTTTTTGCATGTAGGTGTCTAGTTTTCCCAATGCAATTTATTGAAAAGACTGTCTTTTCTCCATCACATATTCTTGCCTCTCTATCCTGTTCTACTGATGTATGTGTTTGTTTTTGTGCCAGTACCATACTGTTTTGATTACTATGATTGGATTTTTATGTGTCACTCTCTTTTTATTCATTTTCCTTATACTTGCATCACTTAAACCACAGGAGTGTTAAGAGTAGCAAATGGAAAAATATGAAAGAGTTTTTGAAAAGTATATAAGGTCAGATCAAGTTATATATGTTTTTAACACTCCATTCTAATCAATTCCAGAATGGATTGATCCTCAAGAATTTGGTGTGCCAAGATGATGTAGGGTCCAATCCTGGAATAAAAGTGCTGGTCATCCCCCTTACCCCAACTACACCTATCTGTGCCCTTGCTATGTTTCAGTGCCTTTGCATGGTATTCTAGACTATTCTGTGTTTACTTTATTCTTGCCTCCACTATGGGAGATTTTTCCTAATATTTTCTTGTTGTTTTCTTAGTCTTTGAGCAAACTTTTTGTAGCCCAGCAGCCCCAGGTGTCCTCCTGCTAATGCAGTGAGTCTCTTTTTCAGTGCTTCCATCTCAACTCAGCATGAGTGTCTGAGGCACACAACACCCACTGTTCATCTTTTACACTGATAAGGAGACTTGAGTTTCTTAAGCAGTTGGCAGGAACTTTGAGTGTATTAGGTCTTGTCTAAAATTCAATAAGAAGTAGGTAATAAGAACCTCTTTGTGATGGATTAGGGATCACTCTTCCAAAGAAGACTGGACGTACCATAAATATTATTTCTACCTCTTCAGATTTAATACTATGTTTGAAGATAAGTTAATAACAACATTTCACAATACATTTAATCAGGTAGTAAAAAGGGTGAGCAATATGGAGAGATTGCACGGGCAGTTTCCCTAAACAATTATTACCTGAGAAAGCTTGAGACTCAAAAGAGCTTTTGAAAAACTGTGCAGGTTAATGGGTCTGTATTTATGTGATGGAAAAACAGTGTAAAAGAGGAATGGAATTGTTGGACCTATAGACCCCTTGATAGGGAATTAATTGTAAAAACTGGGGTCCATTTATACATAGTTCATACATATGAGTGAAAGGTATGATGAACTAGACTAGAGTATAACTTGGATAAATTTTAAGAACAATATCGAGTTAAAAAAATTACAGAAGGAGGCAAACATTCTGATACAATATATGTAAATTTTAAACCTATAAAATAATAGTGTCTCTTGTTTATGAATACAATGACATGCATGGGAATGATAAATATTATCCTCAGAATAGTGGTGGCATCTGAAGACACAGGGGGAAGGGATGGAGAGTGGGACTTTAGCTGTTTTCTGCCATGTTTTATTCTTAGGGAAAAAGTCTGAAGCAAATGTGGCAAAAGGTTAGCATTGGTTAAATCTCAGTATTGGATATATGGCCGTTATATTTTTTCTGTACTTTTTCTGTAATATTTCACAATTACTCATAATAACAAATATTTTTTCAAGAGTGGTTTATACCTTGTCTTTTCGCTATCTCACTTTCCAGTTGCTTTGTAAAAAATTGGTTTGCTTATGGGGACCTGGGTGGCTCAGTTGGTTAAGTGTGTTGAGTGTCCGACTCTTGATATCGGCTCGGGTTGTTATCTCAGGGTCCTGGGATTAAGCCCTGAGTGTGTGTGTGTTTGGGGGGGTGTCCCTGCTCAGTGGGATGTCTGCTTGTCTCCCTCTCCCCCTGCCCCTCCCCCAGCTCACCAGCACACGTGGTCTCTCTTTCTCTCTTATTCAATCTTTAAAAAAATTGGTTTGCTTATAATGGCCCTTTTGACGAATTGTGATTAAATAATCACTTAAAGTTTAAAAAATCATCCCAAATCCTACCTCCTGAAAGAACAGTTGTTAATGTTAGACAAGTGCAGTTCTAGATGTCTTTTTACCCATGTGTAATAAGATACATGGTTAGAAGGGTGGGGAGTTGATAAGAAAGGAAGGAGAAGGAATGGGAAGAAAGGAAAAAGAAAACATATAGAAGAAAAAAATCTAGAATATAATCTCCTTGAGGGCAGACCTTCTGTCTGTTTTGCTCACTGCTATATTTCAGCACCTAAGACTGTGTTTGGTGCATAGTAGGTGCCCAGTATACATACATTTATTAAATGCACAAAGGAAGAGACTAGCCTATAAAAGTAAGATCATACTTTAAAAAAAAAGTATTAATTTAATTTTCCTTGAATTAACAAAAGAAAAAAATAAATTTAAATTAAAGAAATTATGGAATCTCAAGTGCTTCCTGGTCATGAGAGATATTATTTTAAATTCAGAGAAGATAATGAGGAAAACATTAAGAGGTTGTAGTCACTGTGTGTGTTCTTTCTTTAAATTTATTTTTTATTTTTTAATTTAGAGAGAGAAAGAGAGAGGGGGGTAGGAGCAGAGGGAGAGGGACAAGTAGACTCCTCACTGATGGCAGAGCCCGACTCCAGGCTGGACCTCATGACCCTGAGATCATGACCTGAGCCAAAATCAAGAGGCAGACATTCACCTGACTGTGCCACCCAGGCGTCCCATACTGTGTGTAAAAAGTGTCAGTTGACTCCCTCCTGTGGAGGATGCCGACGTTAGCACTTTAAAATTTCCTTCCATTTTTTCCCTCTCTCAGTCCGCTGATGTATCTGAGTTATATTATTATTTTTACACTGACAAGGTAGAATACTCATACTTTGTTTAGTATTAACAAAATTTTAAAGTATATTTTGTCTATATTTGAATGAAATTACTGCTGACCACCATTTCCCCTCCATTCTGGTACTTTGATTTGTACCTGCCATCTGGATTCTCATCTTGTCAGTTTTTGTTGTTTTTTTTTTTTTCAGAGAGGGCTCTTGGGTATTTTTGCAAGTTCTTTAGTGTTTAAGATGTTTGCTTTAGGGCGCCTGGGTGGCTCAGTTGGTTAAGCGACTGCCTTCGGCTCAGGTCATGATCCTGGAGTCCCGGGATTGAGTCCCGCATCGGGCTCCCTGCTCAATGGGGAGTCTGCTTCACTCTCTGACCGTCTCCCCTCTCATGCTCTTTCTCACTCTCTCTCTCTAAAATAAATAAAATCTTAAAAAAAAAAAGAATGTCCTGGCTTTAAAAAAAAAAAAAGATGTTTGCTTTATATTCAGATATTTTGTACTTGAATGACATAAGTTTATGTATTCATTGTTAATGGCTGCAAGGTGAACACCTTGCGATGTATCACTATACCATAATTTAACATATCTCCTACTTTTGGCCATTTGGGTTGCTTATAATATGATGCTACTGTTATGTCAGGGCTAAAGTTATTAATGTGGAATTGGACAAAGACTGTAGCCCTTTCTCAGAATGCCAGCAAATAAATCCTGTAAGCCCAAATTCTTTTCTCTTACCTTTTCCTGAAGAAGAAGATTTTTTTTCTTGTTGGGAGATAGGGTGTCTCAATCTACATAATTAGGTTCTGATAGTAGAATGGTGGGGTGTGGTGGGATGAATAAGAAACTGCTATGGTCTGAATCCTTGTATCCACCCCCCCGCCAATTTCATGTGTTGAAATCCTAACTCCCACTGTGATAGTATTAGGAGGTGGAGCCTTTGAGAGATGTTTAGGTCATAAAAGCAGAGCCTTCGTGGGTGGGATTAACACCCTAACAAAAGAGGCCTGGGAGCTAGCCTGTTCCTCTGCCAAGTGAGGTTCCGGCAAAAAGACACTATCTAGGGAGCGCATTCTCACCACACTGAATCTGCCTGCACCAGGACCTTGGACTTCCCAGCCTCCAGAACTAAAAGAAATAAATCTTAGTCATTTATAAGCACTCAGTTTATGGTATTTTGTTAGAGCAGCCTGAACAGACTCAGAAACCCACTCTCACTGTCACAGGAAGGGGAGCTGGTCAAAGATGGTAAGGGGGAAGAAAGATGCAAGGGAGAATAGTGGATCTTGGTGACAGGATATGAAGGGAGTAATCAGTAAAGGGGATTAAAATTAAAAGTACATTTTTTAGGGGTGTTTGGGTGACTCAGTCGATTGAGTGGCTGACTCTTAATTTTGGCTCAGGTCATGATCTCAGGGTCCTGGGATTGAGCCCAACCTGGGGCTCTGTGCTCAGCAGGAAGTTCTCCCTCTGCTCCCGCCCCCAGCCCCCCTTGCTCATTCTCTCTCTCTCTCAAAATAAATAAATCTTTAAAAAAACATTTTTTACATAGATAATATATTTATATGGTTAAAAATTCGAAGAGAACAAAGTGCAGATAAAAGTCTGTCTAACTCCCTTCCACCAGCCATCCAGGACCCCTCCGAAGTATTGGCAACTAAAGTACTAATTTCTAGGAATCACTCCAGAAATATTCTATGCATACATATATATTATTTTCTTACCCCCCCTTTTATACTCAAATGGTTGCATACTTTCATTGTATGGTACTGTTCCCTTGGGTTGGGATCAAGCCCGTGATGAAGTTCATTTTAATGACTTCTCAGTAGCATTCAGGAGTCCAGAATGGATGTAGCTTTCCAGTTTATTCTTAGTCTAAGTGCATAAATGCACTAAGCTTTAGTGTATTGGAGGGCATCAGAAAGCTCAGTAAACCATACCCCAGGCTTTGTAAGTGGGAGCGATTAATAGGATAGCACGTGACAGAAAAATAACTCTTGGATTCGGACTACCCTGTTAAGGCACTTCATTTGCTGTGTGATAAAGAGGACCTTTTCTTCATTTAATAGCTTTGGAGGCCGACTTGCTTGACTCTGGATTATAGATATCTGTCTGTTGTGTTTATTGTATTGTCTAGATCAAGTACGAATTTTGGTGTATGGCCATAAACATCAGGAGCCAGAGGCTGAGGATTGGTGGTCTCAGGGGGTGTACTTCCTGGGGCCTCTGGGTGTGTACCCTCTGTGGCTTCCAGGTTCATATTCCTGCAGCCTCAACCTGTTCTCGTTAACATAGGAAATAAAATATGGTAAAATAAAATAATGATGGAGCAGAGTGCTAATGATAGTGTCATACGGCTTTCTGTTGTAGGCCTATGGAGAGAGATCATATTTGGTTAAGTCACCATCTCTGGTTAAAACAGCTGTGCCTAGGGAAGCAGGTCAAATGGTACAAAGCACCACAACCTGCATGTTAAGGAACTCTCACAAGGACTGCGGATTGCTCCCCATCTGGTACAGTTACCCCTAAATCCTGATGAGGTTGTATAAGCCTCATATTAGGCCATTTCAACCCAATATCTAGGCCAATAGTGCTACTAATTCTCCTCGTCCCTGGTAGTGCTAGTGATTCATGCCACGGTGGTTGACTGTGGTAGAGATTGGGTAGTCTAATTTTATTACCTCTCTTCCTGAGCACATAGCTAAACTATAATTCCCACACTCCCTTGAAGATAGAGGGAGGCTGGGAAGTATGGTTTAGGTAGAGTTTTGGCCAGTGGAATGGAGGTGGCAGTGATGTGTGCCACTTTTAGAGCTGATCCTTAAAAACCTCCCATGTGGTCCTCCATGTTTTCTCCCCTTCTGGCTGGACACATACAAGCCGAGTGATGTTGGAAACCATGTGTTGAAATTGATGGAACCACAAGATGGAAGGAGCTGTGTCCCTGAATGATTCTTTGGAGCAAAGCCATTCTTCGATCAGGAAAACCCATTTTGGATCTAACAGAAGCCACCTCCGTAGGTGTAGTAAGCCACGGGATGCTGGCGTTTGTTGTAGTGGTGGCCATTATTCTCACAGAGTAGCATTATTGAGTTTTCTCCACAGGAATCCAAGGAAGGGTTTGGGGCCCCTAGATATCTTAGCAAGCTCTGTCCTAGGTTGTAGCTGGCTGAAGAGGGCTGATGGTGACTACAGGAAGAGCCATCATTGTTTGCTACTCCTGTCAAGCATGACGTGAAAAATGTCTCCCTTTATGGCTGACCCCACGAGTCACAAGCTATGGAGATCAGATATATTTGTGGTTGCATAAAAAAGTCTGGGAGTTGTTTGAAATTGCCCCAGATCTCCTTGGGGGAAGTGAGGAGGGCAGTAGGGGTTAGTAACCAGTGGTTCTGTGTCATACACAGCGCAAGTGACTCCGTCCTGACCACTGTCCATTGTGGCCATGGAATTCAGTGTTCTACAAATTCTATACAGAGGGAGCGGCAGAAACGTCATCCATTTCATCTGTAGAGATAGTACGGCCAGATGTCTAAATCTGTTCTTTCCCTGGGGGAGGTGAGAAAGACGGGACTGTTCTGGATGCTAGTAGAGTGGCTATGAAAGGGAGATTTGGTTACGTTAGCAGGGTCCCAAGGAGCATGGGAATTCGTTATTTGTGTCTTTGAGGGACTCCGAAACAAGTGTTTGGAAGTGTCACTGCATAATGCAGTGATGAAACCAGGCCAGAAGCCAGGCTGCAAGTGCTGTAATTCAAGTCGGCTTCTGGTTAATTTAAAGGCATGGTAGCTACACCAGCTCCTAACCCGTAGCCTTCTTCTGTTTCATTTTCTGAATTACTGAGAAGTGATACTCAAATGTCTATTTTTTTTTTCTGAAAACTACTGGTGCATTTTGTAATAGTTTCCAGCCTTTCACTGAGAGCTTATTTTGGCCATCTTTCCTTTGCTCACCCAACTCTAAAATTATTTTTGTTTTTCACTAAGAGCTTATTTTTCTTGCCTCTCCTAAGTTAAAAACATGTTGAAGACAAAATGTATTTAATGTTTGGACTCTTTAATGTGTACAGCATTGTCTTTTGTCTATAGTCAGTGCCAGTAATGTTAGCAGAGTGTATATTACTCATTTGTGGAGTTATTAGAAATGAATGTGTAAAGGTGGGTTGGGGCCATTCAGTGAATGGTCTTGTGTGTGCCCTACAGAGCCTGAATTTTGTTATGTGGGTGGTAGAAATCCTTAAGTGCAGAGAAGTAACAGATTTGGGCTTTTAGAAAGAAAACTGTAGCTATAGGATGGTAGATAGATTGGCACATAGACTAGAGCAGTAGTTTCCAGTTCTGAGGGCACACTAGAATCACCTGGGACCTTCTAAAAAAAACCCCACACAGAGAGAAATGAGCAAAGACTTGAACAGGGACTTCCAACAAGCTTCGGTGACACAAATTCTTTTTTTTTTTTTTAAGATTTTATTTATTTATTTGACAGAGACATAGCGAGAGAGGGAACACAAGCAGGGGGAGTGGGAGAGGGAGAAGCAGCCTTCCCACTGAGCAGGGAGCCCGATGCAGGACTCGATCCCAGGACCCTGGGATCATTACCTGAGCTGAAGGCAGACGCTTAATGACTGAGCTACCCAGGCACCACTCGGTGACACAAATTCTTTCAGCAGCAGGTACAAACAAGGATATGGGGCAAGAGGAATTCCCATGCTCTGCTCAAAGGAATCTTAATTAGAGGTTGGGGAAAAATTGGCTGACAGTGTGTGTGTGTGTGTGGTGGCCTCACAGAGCTGCCGCATCACCCAGCTAGTCCCAGACTGCATGCAGAAGAGCAGCAGGACTGTGGCTCTTAGAGCACCGAAAGCTCTCCGACCTAAGGAGACCCAGTGGCTCTCCTGAACCCACGGCCTAATGCAAAGCAGAAACAGGGAAGTCTGCAGAGGGGCAGGCATGGATAGTATGAGCGCCGAGCCACGCACTCACGAATAAGTCAGCTTTCCTTGGCATTCACCCTGATCTCTGTATTGTGCTGAGTTCTCCTCTCCCTGAGGCAGTGAACATGGAATGCGCTAGCCACCTTGGTTGGGGGGAAAGGGTACCATGAATTGGATGGAAAGGCTTTCATTGTCATTGCAAAATATCCCACTACATACATGTCTTTCATATAAAACAAAAAAACTTCTACCCAGTAAACCCCCCCAGCTAATGCCCTATCATTGTCTTTCTCTTCATAGTTAAGAATCTTGATAAGAAAAAGAGTTTGCGGGGTGCCTGGGTGGCTCAGCTGTTAAGAGTCTGCCTTCAGCTCAGGTCATGATCCTGGGATCCTGGGATCGAGCCCCGCATTGGGCTCCCTGCTCCACGGGAAGCCTGCTTCTCCCTCTCCCACTCCCCCTGCTTGTGTTCCCTCTCTTGCTGTGTCTCTCTCTGTCAAATAAATAAATAAAATCTTTAAAAAAAAAAAAGAAAAAGAGTTTGCTTTTATTGAGAACCTTCACTCTGTTCATTCTTCATGTGCAATTTGTAATTTGACTTCTACCTCCATCCCCATTCCCATTCACACTGTGTCTCCTGAGGTCACCAGTTGTCTCTTCCCTTGTCTTCCCTGAGTTCACCTTCTGTTTTCATCCAACATCTCCAGTTCTTCCTTCTCAGCTCCTTTTGGGGACAACTACGCCTCTGGATGACTTATTAATGTCCCAGGAGGTTCATCCCCATCTCTCTTTTCACTTTATACCCTTTCCTGGGAAATCTCATCCACATCCAAATCTGTAGCTCAATCTGGAAAAAAAATTTTAAAGTCTATAACAACTCTTAGGTCAAAGGGGAAGTTTTAGGACAATGAAATTGAAAACTTCTGGAAAGTAACTATAATGGAAATGAGATATGAAAATGGAAATGGCATTAGAATCCATGAGATACAACCAAATCAAAACTCATGAATGCCTATATCAAGCAAAATAACAGCATAAGAAAATGAATAGAATATTCAATTCAAAAAGCTAGGGAAAAAGAGTAAGGTGAGAGAAAGCAGAAGGGAAGGATTGGTGAAGATAAAAGCATAACGGCGCCGGGAAACAGGGAAACAGTAGGAACTAATAAATAAAATGAAAAGCTTGTTCTTTGTGAAAGGTTAAAAAAAGAAAAGTCACTGGCATTTTTTTTTTTTTTTTGAGAAAACACAAAAAGGCACCAATGACTGGGGTGAAATGACAATCAAAACAGAGGAAATCTAAACATATTATGAGAGTAGTTTGTACAAGTCTATACAAGCACATTTAAAAATCTAGCTGTAAAGGGCAATTTTCTAGTAGAATATAATTTGTCAAAACTTGTACACCTGGATTGGAACACTTACTATCGTTAAGCGGGCAATACTCCCCAAATCGACCAACTGATTCAACATAATCCCTATCAAAATCCCAGCTGCCTTTTAATTTTTTTTTCAATAATCGATAAGCTGATCCTAAAATTTATATGGAATTGCAAGGCACCTAGAACAGCCACAAACGATCTCAAAAAGGAAGAACAAAGTCGAATTCACACTTCCCAATTTCAATATTTAAACAAAGCTATAGCTGGGGTGCCTGGGTGGCTCAGTCGGTTAAGTGTCTGCTTTCAGCTCAGGTCATGATCTTGGGGTCCTGGGATCAAGCCCCACGTCGGGCTCCCTGCTCAGCGGGGAGCCTGCTTCTCCCTCTCCAGCTCCCGCCTGCTTGTGTTCCCTCTCTCGCTATCTCTCTCTCTCAAATAAATAAATAAAATCTTTTTTAAAAAACTTAAAAAAAATAAACAAAACTTTAGTAATCAAGACTCTGTGATATGAGGTTTACCCATGTACTTCAATGGAACAAAGTTGAGAGTTTGGAAATAAACCTTTACATTTATGGTCAATTGATCTTCAACAAAGTTGGCAAGTCAATTCAATGGAGAAAGAATAATATTTTCACCAAATGGTGCTAGAACAACAGGATATTCCCATGTAAATAAATGAAATTGGTCACCTGCCACATACCATATACAAAAATTATCTCAAAGTAAATAAGAGACCTACACTAGGACCTAAAACTATAAAACTCTAGAAGAAAACATAGGTGTAAGTCTTTGTGACCAAAGATTAGTCAGTGGTTTCTTAGATATGACACCTAAAGCATAAGTAACCGAAGGAAAAAAAAAATAGATACATTGGACTAAATCAAAATTAAAAACTTGTTTTTTACCATAAAGAAAATAGAAAGTCAGTCACAGGAAAATATTTGCAAATCATATGTCAGCATCCAGAATATACAAAGAGCTCTTACAACTCAATAATAAAAATACAAATAACTCAATTAAAAAGTGGATAAAGTATTTGAATAGACCTTTCTCCAAAGAACATATTTAGTGGCCAATATGCACATGAAAATATGCCAAACATCATTAGTTGTTAGAGGAATATAAATCAAAACCATAAAGAAATGCTAGGGTGGCTATAATTTTTCAGATCCACTAGGGTGGCTATAATTTTTTTTAATGTAAAATAATGAATGTTAGTGAAGATGTGGAGAAATTAGAGCCCTCATATGCTGCTGGTGGGAATGTGAAATGGTGCAGCCACTTTCAGAAACAGTTTTGTAGTTCCTCAAGAAAGTTAAAACACAGAGTTACCATATGACCCAGAAATTTCATTCCTAGGCATATACCCAAGAGAAATGAAAAATTATATTCACACAAAAACTTGCACATGAATGTTCATAGCAGCATTATTCCTAATAGCCAAAAAGGAGAAACTCAAGTGTCCATCCACTGATGAATGGATAAACAAAATGTGGTGTATCCATACACTGGAATATTCTTCAGCCACAAAGGGGAATGAAGAACTGACATGTGCTACAAGGTGGGTGAGTCTGGGAGATACTATGCCAAGTGGAAGATGCCAGACACAGGAGGCCATGTGTGGTATGACACTTCTAGGAACTGTCCATAGTAGGCAAATCCATAGAGAGGGGCAGTAGTTAGTGATTCTGAGGAGGTGAGGGGAGGGGAACGAGAAGGGACTAACAGGTCTGGGATCCTTTCTGGGGTGACGGAACTCTTCTAGGATTAGGTAGGGGTAGTGGCTGCTTGCTATTGTGAATTTACTAAAAACCACTGAGTTATACACTTTAAAAATTGACAAAAAATAAAGCAAAACAAATCAACAATAACTGGATCCCAGTAAAGATAGAAAATTGATAACGTTACATAAAAAACTAATGATGTACTGTATGGTGACTAACATAACATAATAAAATAAAATAAAATTTAAAAAAAGATAGAAAATCGAAACATACTAAATTCCACAGAATGGATAGGGAAGTTTTCAAAGAGCTCTCTCACCGAAAGGCTTCCATCCAGATGCTCTCATAGGAGTATTCTATCAAACCTGGAAAAAACTTTTGTACCAAGTTCTTCTAGAAAATAAGAAAAGAATGAAAACTTCCAAATTCTTTTTCAGAGATAAGTATAATACAGATAACAACAACTTAACTAAAAATATCCTCCAGAACAATCTTACTTATGAATATCTATATAAAGATTATAAGTGAAATGCCAGCAACAAAATGCAAGATCAGATTAAAGCAAAATGGGATTTATTCCAGGAGTGGAAGAATAGTACTATGTTGGGAAGTGTATTAATATATTTAATTATGTTAATAAATCCGAGAGGAAATATCATAGGATCATCTTTATAGACACTTAAGAGGCATTCAACAGAATTCAACACACATTCATAATTTTATTTTTTTATTTTTTAATTTTTTTTTAAAGATTTTATTTATTTAATCAACAGAGAGAGACACAGCGAGAGCAGGAACACAAGCAGGGGGAGTGGGAGAGGGAGAAGCAGGCTTCCTGCTGAGCAGGGAGCCCGATGTGGGACTCGATCCCAGGATCCCGGGATCATGACCTGAGCCGAAGGCAGACACTCAACGACTGAGCCCCCAGGCGCCCCCACATTCATAATTTTAAAGACTCAATATGTTGGAGTTCTGCAGAGAAACAGAAGCAATTGGTTATGTCTGTATCATCTATACCTACATCTGTATCTATATATTTATATGTAGAGAGAGGGGGAAAGGTGATTTATTACAGGGATTGGCTCACATAATTATGGAGACCAAGAAGTCCCATGACTACTGTGTGTAAGCTGGAGAACCAGGAGAGCCAATGATGTAATTCAGTCTGAGTCAAAGCCTGAGAACCAGGGGCGCTGATGGGGTAAGTCTGAGTCCAAAAGCCCGAGAAGCAGGAGCACCGATGTCCAAGGGCAGGAGAAGATGGAGATTGTTCAAGCAAAGACAGCAAATCTGCCCTTCTTCTGCCTTTTTTTTCCTACTCAGGCCCCCATCAGATTAGATGATGCCCACCTGCATTGGTGAGGGCAATCTTCTTTACTCAGTCTACCATTCAAATGCTAATCTCTTCTGGAGACAGCCTCACAGACACACCCTGAAATGTTATTTTACCAGCTATATGGGCATCCCTGAAGCCCAATCAAACTGACACATAAAATTAACCATCACACTCAGTAAAGTAGATCTGGAAATATGTATATCTTCACATGAAATATGTGTATCTCAGCCTAAAATCCAGTTTCTTTCTTAATGAGGAAGGAAAATCAACATTTCTGTTAAAGTCAGGAACAAAATGAGAATATCCATATTTGCCATTATTATTTAGTTTTTGTTTTTGTTTTTAAAGTAGACTCCATGCCCAGCATGGAGCCCAACGTGAGGTTTGAACTCAAAACCCTGAGGTCAAGACCTGAGCTGAGATCAAGAGTGGGACGTTTGACCGACTGAGCCACCCAGGAACCCCCAATTTAGTATTAGAGGTTTTAGCTAACACGATTAGACAAGTCTTAATGGAGGCATAAATATTGGACATGACGTGGTAGAAGGCAGAAAAGATAGACAGACGAGGGGCGCCTGGGTTTTTCAGTCATTAAGTGTCTGCCTTCGGCTCAGGTCATGATCCCAGAGTGCTGGGATCAAGCCCCGCATCAGGCTCCCTGCTCAGCGGGAAGGCTGCTTCTCAACCTCTCCCACTGCCCCTGCTTGTGTTCCCTCTCTCGCTGTGTCTCTCTCTGTCAAATAAATAAATAAAATCTTTAAAAAAATAAAAAAAGACGAGAGAAGGAAAACTATACCTATTTGCAGATATGAAATCATGAAATCTCTAGAAAACCCAAGAGACCCAAATTATCTCAGGAAAAAAAAAGTCCGATAAAGTAGTAGGAAATAAAACTAATAGACAGAAATCAAGAGCCTACAATTATACAATAACCAGTCAGGTGATATATAATGGAAGATAAGACCCTAGATCTACAAGCTAAAATTTATGGACATAAATATAACAAAAAAATTACAAATGCTAGCTTAGGAAAACCTGAAAGATATAGAAAAAGACTTGAACAAATGGAAAGACATACCACGTTTTTTGGACAGGAAGACTTGAACTCATAAAGATGTCAAATAATCCTAAATCAACTTAAAAATTCAACACAGCCACAGTTAAAATACCAGATCTTTTCTGGAGCTACACAAGTGAATGTCATGCTCATATGAAAAATAAATAAGCAAGAATAGCCAGGAAATTGCTGATAAAGAAGAGAAAGGAGATGAGTTTAGCTTTATTTGATAGTAAAACATTACAGATCCTTTACACTGAAAAGAATGTGGCATAAAAGACAATGAAATAGAACAGAAAACCCAGAAATATTCCCAAGTGCATATGGAGAGTTCACTTATGAAACAGGGAAGAAGTCAGTTAAGCACGAGACTCTTGGTTTCATCTCAGGTCGTGATCTCAGGGTCGTGAGATCGAGCCTGACGTTGGGTTTTGCACTCGGTGCTCACCGCAGAGTCTGCTTGAGATTCTATTTTCCTCTGCTCCTCCCGCTTGTGCTCTCTCTCTCTTAAATAAACAAACAAATCTTTAAAAATATATATAGGTGAATTTCTTTATGAACTTGGAATGGGGAAAATGACTCACAACAAAATCCTAAAGTTAAAAGACTGACATACTCAGCCACATCACAAAAATTTCAAGCAAAAATACCTTTAAAAAAAAAAATCAAGTGATGAACGACTATCTGAGAAAACGTTATATTGCAAACGGCTAATATCTCTGAGGTGTAAAACTGGTAAGTCTTTAAAAATATCTGATTAACCAGAACTCTCCATTCTTTGACCATAGAGAAAAAGTTATAAATTATTATTTTAAAATAAACTTTTGATTTCAAAAATTTTAAATCAAAGTTATTTTATTTTATTTTATTTTATTTTTTTATTTTTAAAGATTTTATTTATTTATTTGAGAGAGAATGAGAGACAGCATGAGAGGGAGGAGGGTCAGAGGGAGAAGCAGACTCCCTGCCGAGCAGGGAGCCCAATGCGGGACTCGATCCCGGGACTCCAGGATCATGACCTGAGCCGAAGGCAGTTGCTTAACCAACTGAGCCACCCAGGCGCCCAAATCAAAGTTATTTTAAAACTCAGTGTTTCTAAAAGCATTTTATTTTGAAATTAATTTTAGAGTTACAGAAACACAAAAAATAGTGCCGAGCGTTCCTGTGTATCCTTTGCCCACCTTCTCCTAATGTTCACGTCCTATCTAGACGTCCCACAATTACCGAAGAGAAGATCTGGGACTTTCACTGGCTTTCCCACGACTCTCCGTTCTCTCTCCAGGAGCCAACCCAGAATCCTGGTTGCATTTAGTTGTCAAGGGTCTTCAGGCCTCCAACCTGTGCCAGTTCCCCAGTGTTTCTCTTTTGTGACCTTGATACTTTTGAAAAGCACTGCTCAGTGATTTTGTAGAACGCCCTTGAGGTTGGGCTCGTCTGATGTGTTCTCACGCACACATTGAGGTAAGGCATTTTGGGCAGGAATACCAGAGGAGTGTTCTCAGAGCATCGTGTTGGGGTACTTGATGTGCTTAGGTTTCATTACCACCACTGGTGATGTTAACCTTGTTCACTTGTTTAAGTTTTCCCACTACCAAGGGTTCCCCACTATAAAGTTATTATTTTTCCCTTCGTAGCTAGTAAATATCTTGGGGGAGATACTGCAAGACGATGCAAAATACCCTTTCTCCTCAAACTTTGCCCACTGATTTTAGCATTCATTGATTGATCTTACTCATAACAAGGATTACTGTCGTGTTTGCCAAATGGTGTTTCAGTGTTATTTTTTTAAAAAGAAAACTCCAGGACAGTGAGCTTTTTGTTGGTTTTGTTTGGACAGTGAGCAGCCATTTGGCAATGTAGAATTTGGAGTTATTTAGACCTTTCACAACAATGGAAAATGTTTTAGTTAATGAATCTAGTAAACATTTATTAAACCCTTGTTATAACCAAAACATCCATGAGAAATATGCAAAAGCCATGTTTGTTCTGTTCCGCATCCAGGTCTTTTTCTCTGTCACTATTTTTCACCTCAAATCACATTAACCACCATGATTTGTCCTAAGAAGATGTTATTGCAAAGAGTCCTGAGTGACAGAATCTCAGGAGTCAGAGAGTGGAACCAGCTTCCAGTTTTGCTCCATATACTAGTTATGTTCCTGGAGGGTGAGTCCAATGCCTTCTCCAAGTCCTAGTTTCCTTATTTTTAAAATAGGGACTATAAAATGGATTGATGTGAGAATTAAATGAGTGAATACATATGAAAGTTCTTTTTTTTTTTTTTTAATTTTTATTTATTTATTTGACAGAGAGAGACACAGCGAGAGAGGGAACACAAGCAGTGGGAGTGGGAGAGGGAGAAGCAGGCTTCCCGTGGAGCAGGGAGCCCGATGTGGGGCTCGATCCCAGGACCCTGGGATCATGACCTGAGCCGAAGGCAGCCGCTTAACGACTGAGCCACCCAGGCGCCCTGAAAGTTCTTTTTAATTGAAAGGCGTTTCTCAAACTGTAAAGTGTTCTACAGATTCATGTATTATTCAACAGATGTGTACTGAGCCCCTATTATGTGTGAGTTCCTTTTAAGTGTTGGAATGTAGCAGTGAAGGGCCTCGGTCCGCATGGAGCTTACATTTTATATTATTTTATTTTATTTTTTTAGAGAGAGAGTGGGGGAGAGGGAAGGGAGCTCAATCCCACAACCCTGAGATCATGACCTGAACCGAAATCAAGAGTTGGCCTCTTCACTGAATGAGCCCCCTGGGGCTTACATTTTAGAGGGAAGAAACAGACAATATACAAGTAAACAGATTTCAGATAGTAATAAGTGCTATCAAGTAAATAAAACAGGACAATGTTATAAAATGCTAATTGGAAGATAGAAGAGGATGATGTATTAGCAAATGAGGGCGTGGTGAGGTGGGATAAAACTGTGTAGACCTCTGGTCGGGGAAAGTTTCTCTGGAGGTCATTTTTGAGTTAAGATCTTTAAGATTCGAAGGAGCCAACCATGTGAAGAACTGGGGAGTAAATATAAAGGTCCTCTGAAGGGGCAAGGGTTTAGTGTGTGGGAGAGCAGCACAGGAGGGTGGAGCGGCAAGGTGGGTGGCTGGAGACCAGGGTGTGAGACCAAGTCAGAGAGGTTGGCAGGTCCAGATCAGGTAGAACCTCACAGACATTATAAGTGCAGTGGGAAGCTTCTAGGCAGGGAAATTATGTACTGTGGTTTTCATTTTTTAAAAGATTGTTCTGGGGGCACCTGGGTGGCTCAGCCGTTATATGTCTGCCTTCAGTTCAGGTTATGATCTCAGGGTCCTGGGATCGAGTCCCACATTAGGCTCCCTGCTCAGCGGGGAGCTTGCTTCTCCCCTCTGCCTGCCACTCCCCCTGCTTGGGTTCCTGCTCTCCCCCTCTCTCTGTCAAAATAAATAAAAAAAAAAAAATTTTTTTTTAAAGATTGTTCTGGCTGTTGTGAGAGTGGATGCAGGTGGCTGGTGAGAGCCAAAGCAGAGACTACATGAGGGTGACTTCTGTGGTCCAGGTGAGAAGTGGTGGCCAGGAAAGGTGGTGGTGGTAGGTGTATAGTAGTCATTACAGTTATTGTGATGGGCGCAGATGTGTCCCCCGGAAGTCATGTCCCTGATGCCTGGCACCTCCCCATATAGCCTGATTTGCTGATAAGGTCTTTAGAGAGGGGATTAAGGTAAAATGAGTGCATTGGGGCGGGCCCAAACCCAGTCTGACTGGAGTCTTGTAAGAAGGAATTTGGACACACTGAGACACCAGGGACGCACTCACACAGAGGACAGTGTGAGGACACAGGGAGAAGGTGGCCGCCTGCGAGCCGAGGGGAGAGGCCTCAGAAGAAACCCGCCCTGCTGCCATCTGCATCCTGGACTTCCTGCCTCCAGAGCTGTGAGCAGATAAATCCCTGTTGTTTCAGCTCCCCCCCCCCCCCCAGCTGTGGCGGTTTGTTGCGGCTGCCCCAGCAGACCAGTGCAGTTATGGTAATAATGACAGTGGAGGTGATTTCTTCGTAGAGTTTACCACTGCCTGAAGCCCGTGCACAGACGTGTGTGTGCATGCTTTCTCCCCCACTTGGTTGCCTAGGGTGAAAGTAGTGTCTGATATTTTATGGAG
Source organism: Halichoerus grypus (assembly GCF_964656455.1). Classification (NCBI taxonomy): domain Eukaryota; kingdom Metazoa; phylum Chordata; class Mammalia; order Carnivora; family Phocidae; genus Halichoerus; species Halichoerus grypus. The sequence continues at coordinate 92,672,298 of NC_135718.1, read as the reverse complement.
CTTTTTTCTGAGGTACACAGGAGACCGAGTTCTTCACTTGGGCTGCAAACTCTAGCACATAGGACAGTATGAGAAATAATGCCGTAACAAGTTAGAACCCAAAGCTTTTTGGAAAGCATCTTTTAGCAGTGGAAAAATGGTCCTCACTTGATTAGAGGGACCTTCAGGAAAATAAGCCTTTTTTTTTTTTTTGAGTAGAGCCCTTGTCTGAATAAGGAGGTTTAGCCATTATTTCGGTTTCATTTCATGGCTTTGCAAAAGGAGATCAATCTGTGAAAACGCCCTCTGCGAGAACAAGGTCTTCTTTTTGTTGTCTGCCGTGCTGTAAATGGTACCTGGTGCACGGTAGTGTTTGGCAAATATTTATGAAATAAATGAAAGTCATTTTCAAATCCTGCTTTTGTTCCTTCTCAGACATTTTTGACTTGTTTTCAACATTCTCTTATACTTAGATGAATATCAGCTAATATCATAGGGGAGGTAAAGTATTTTGCCTGCTCTTTTCTCCCTTAGAATTGCGTCCATTGTCCTGAGTCAGGTCTTGGAATGGTTTTGACCTTAGACCGCCCTTAAACGGAGGACTCACCACCTAGCCCCGTGGCACTGGCGCCACCTCGTGTCAGGAACGTGATACTGCACCCGCCGAAGGCCTGGGGGGAGCCAGCCTGGGCCCGACACACAAGCTGTGCGCGAATTAAAGCAAGATGCCTCTATTGGGCAACCGTATCGTGACTCATGTGTTCTGAAGCGATGTCGTCCCCATGTTTACTACGTCATATATAGTGCAAGTGCAGAAACAGATTCTTAGTATTGAACCATAAAGATTTCTGGAGTTCGTTTGTAGTTCTTTGTTTAAGATTTTATTTATTTGAGAGCGACCGCGAGAGAGGGAACACAAACAGGGGGAGAGGCAGAGGGAGAAGCAGGCTTCCCGCGGAGCAGGGAGCCCGATGCGGGGCTCGATCCCAGGACCCTGAGATCATGACCTGAGCTGAAGGCAGACGCTCAACCAACTGAGCCACCCAGGCGCCCCTCGTTTGTAGTTCTTATCGATATAAGACCACATCCGCTCCGACAGAGGGAACGGCTCTGCAGATGTTAAAGACTTTATAAGAAGTAGCTGATTTAATTGAAGTGTCATCAATTAAAAAAAGAAAATCCCATGAAATTGATTTAAAAGAAAAAAAATTTTCCCAAGGAAAAATGTGGGTTTTTTGCTTTGTTTTGTTTTGTTTTGTTTTTTACAAGGAATGTATTTAATTTCCGTTCTGTAGGCACAGCAGAACACCGAGCAGATTGTTCAGAAGATGAACCTGTCTAGGGACTGCAGGGCCGGGAGCTGACTGAACAAAGTGGTCGGGACTTGGAGAATCAGGGTTGGAGCCAAATCATGCTGACTGGCACAAGAGCGGACTGTTACATTTTCAGGAATTCTGCAAGCCACTGTTACCAACTAATTTCTATAAAAAGTAAATTGCATAAACTTACAAGCAAATTATACTAAAAAGCCAAGGCGCTCACTTGGGCAGCACTTACAGTGACATTGGACCGGCGCACAGATTCGCCTGACCCCTGAGCTAGGGCGACCGGCAAACTCATGCAGTGATCTATACTTTTTTAGGCTGTTCTGTGTAAAATGAAACATGAATGTGTTTATGAATGATGAAAAATACTGAATACTCAAAGTTGACCTCCGCCTGATTGCAGTACCATGGTTTACTCTGACTTATGCTTGGGAGGCAGTTAGTACACGTGGGGGCCTCCCGGAGGTGGTGAGCTGGGGACCCCGGGGGCATCTCTTCCCACCTGCTTCCCCAGCAACTTGGGCAGCTTGAAGTTGGCGCCCGGTGGTTGTGGTTGTGTTGACTCGGTGGAAATGCAAATGCTGCTAATCAGGGCTTTTCTCTCCTGAGGAGCCAGTTGGTAACAGCACACCCACCACTGTACACAAATGAGTTTGTTTCTGCCTTTTCTCTGCGCTCTCTTCCAAAAGCCTGACAAAAAGACTTCGGAAGGAATTATTAAAATTCAGAAACTATTTTAGTTTTATTTCACTACATTGACTTCGGGAAGTTTCTAACTGGTTGCTTTAAAAGGTTACTTTAATAATTGTAAATACTTTAATGATTTAAAAATGTTACAATCATTGTAAAAGTTACTTTATTATTTTTTTAAGATTTTATTTATTTGAGAGAGAGAGAGAGCATGAGCAGGGGGAGGGGCAGAAGGAGAGAGAGTCTCAAGCCAACTCTGCGCTGAGTGCGGAGCCTGATGTGGGGCTCAGTCCCACGACCCTGAGATCATGACCTGAGCTGAAATCCAGTCAGATGCTTAATTGACTGAGACACCCAGGCGCCCCTTAAAAGTTACTTTAAAATAACTTTCAATCATTTCACTTGATTCAAAATCCCGTTTAGTAGAATGAAATAGGTTAATCAGCCCTAATGTTGTGTGTAATTGTGTCGCTTTATTTCATAGTTTTGTTTAATGTTCCAGTTGTCTAGTATCTTTGTTATTTCTTATTTCTGAACTTCTGTCTTTTATTTTCATCGTGAAGTTTTGGAATTTCTATTCCTTGTCTCTGAAAGCTACAGTTTTGCCTCCTTCTTCCCATTTCCTTTTCAGTTCTCCTCCTTTCTAGACCCCTGTCCCTTTCTCAGGAACTCATGGCCTCACGGTTTTCTGGCCTCTGTTCTTCCTTGCCCTCTCTTCCTCTCTGTTTTTCTTAGCTCACCTTTAGGAGCCTCACTACTCCTGAGGCTGACAGGTTAGCTACGTGGTTTCCTCCTTTACGGCCAGGACCCCAGCCCCATCCTGGCACCATCTGGGGTTCTGGAGGCCCACGTGCCCCCCCTCCCCCCGCTTGCATTGCTGTGTGCTTGGCACCAGAATCCTAACGCCACAGGAACTCTTGGGATCGTCCGTCTTCTGTGCCTCCGGCCTTGTATTTTGGAACGAGTAAGAACAAGAGGAGTTCAGAGGCGTCTTTGCTTCTCCTATAATTTCCCTCCCCTCCCTCCTCTTGTCCTGTGCCTGCCCGGAGCAGTTCACCGTACAGGGCTTCATCTTCTCCAGATACTTTTACCTGTTCTGAAGCCAAAATGATAGATGGTATATGCTTAATTGTTTTAAATAGTTTATATGAGGCAGGATTTCTGTTATTCTTACTACTTTGGTTTTTATTCCAAATGTGCTTATCTTGTTTTTTTAAAGTTCATTTATTTTTTAGTAATCTCTACACCCAGTGTGGGGCTCGAACTCATGACCCCAAGATCAAGAGTCGTGCGGTCTTCCGACTAAGCCAGCCAGGTGCCCACTTCTTGTTTGTTTTGTTTTGTTTTGTTTTTAATGAAAACTTTTTATTTAAAAAATTATACACTTATAGACAAATAGTAAGAGTGGCCCACGGAACTGTTGTGTGTGGTCACAGGGATGTACCAATTATGAACATTTTGCCACATTTGCTTTTGCCTGTGTTCTCTCTTTTATAATATATATACACACATATTTACACTGTATACACATTTACACATTTTATTATTATTTTAATTTTGCTGGGCTATTTGAAAGTAAGCTTTGGACATTATGACTTTTCCCCAAAATACTCCAGTGTATATTTTCTAAGAACTAGAACATTCACTTACATAAAGCACAGGTGTGTGTGTGTGTTTAAATATAATAGAATCAGAGCAGCTGGGGAGAACTTGAAGAGGTCTTTTGGCTCCTTCCCAGGCTTCTTGCAAGTAAATTCCTACAGTAAATAGCTGTTTTCCAGGAGTGATAAACCCAGATTCCCCCAGGGGCCAGGCCTGTGACATGAATGTGAGAGGCACACAGGCTTGGACAGTTCTGAGGATGCGTACGAGTGGCCCCACCTAAATAAAGAGACCGATGCTATGCTGAACGTAACCTTATATGCTGGCCACATCTGTCCCTTGGGTCATCAGTTTTGAGCCCTGGATCTGTCTTCAAGGCTCCCATAGGGTGGAGCCTCCAGTTTTCTTTGGAAGCGTCTTGTTACAGTCAAGTTCTCCTGTAAGTCTCACGAAATCCTCGGCCAGGTTTCTGAGGGGCAGTGGCACTCAGGGGTGAAGAGGGTGGGGTCCAGCCTGCGTGTGGGAATCCCATGGCCATGACTTACTAGGATAACGGGGAAGTTACCTACCCTTTCTGTGCTCCCATTTTCTTCATCGGTAGAATAATAGAAGGCGCCGTCCTCCCAGGGCTGTTGTCAGGAGTAAGTGGGTGAGAATATTTGAAGCGTTGAGAGCAGAGCCAAACCCTTGCGTGGCTGTGTGCGGCCATTGCTCCCCTGCAGCCTGCAGGTGGTAGCAGGGTGTGAGTGAGCTGCGGGGACGACTCCTTCCCCAAGTCCCAGAGGAGCTGTTGGTTCCGCTGTCCCGCTGTCCTGCCCCCAGGTCTGACCCGCAGCCTCGGCCCTCGGCCCTCCGGGGGGTCACTGCTGGGATTGGCTGTATGTGGCCCCGGGCAAGTTATTGAATATCCCGGGGTTGTCTCCTTATCTGTGGAATGGAGAGAATGAGGCACCCCGCCTGCAAGGGGCCGTTGCGAGGAGTAAAGGCGTCCATGGGGGCAGAGTTTGAGTGCAGAGAGTGCTGGCCAGGAGTTGTGGGTGCCCCTCTAGAGCTGCCACCTTCCCCTGCTGTGTTCTCTGTGCCTGCTACTCAAGTCCCCCCGCCCCCTGCCGCCGGCACCCCGCGGGCTTTCTGTCCCTCCCTCCCTGCAGGTGCTGTTGCTGAGATCACCAGTGGCTTCTCTGTCCGGACCTGAGCTGCTGCTTCTTCTCTTAGGCTCTGGGAACGGTTTTAACAGTGAGGTCATCCTGTAAGCAGGGCCCGGGCCGGGGGCAGTTGAGGGGCAGAGAGGAGTGGAGAGGCTCACGGAGGCAGGACAGACTGAGTGAGTGGCAGAGAGCTAGGCGTGGCAGGTCTGCGGAGCATCTGGGCCTGGAGTGGACAGCAGGCAATGAGTAAGTTAGAGCAAGGAGTGGTGAAGGGAGCGGAGGGAGCGTGCTCGAAGGTGCTAAGGCACCTATCAGAATGTCTTCAACATAAGGAAGGAAGATATCTGAATATTTTAGGGCAAAAGAAGAAGCAACTAGTAGAGGAGAGGACGAAGGTGCTGAGTGGGATGCAAGTGTGTCCAGAACAAGAAGCAAGACCGAGGGGCTTAAGAGTACACTTATCGAGGAAGAAGAGGGAGACCCAGAGCGGGCTCGCTGTCTGCTATGTGAGGACACAGAGAAAGGTGGCCATCGCAAGCCAGGAAGAGGGTTCTCACCAGACACTGAACCTGACAACGTCCTGGTCTTGGACTTGGCAGCCTCTGGAACTGTGTGCAGTCATGCCATGTTTTCATCCGCCCAGGCTGTGGTGTGTAGCTCTGCAGCCCGAGCTGCCCCAGCAGGTGGTAGGGGGGTCAGCCGTGGTGCCCAAACAGTCGGCGTCTGTTCTGGGAAGTAGGGGACAGGTCTAGGGGCTCTTCTGCTGAGATTAGGTGTGTCCGCGGTGTGGAGCTTGAGGCAAGAGATGATAGATGGATAGAGCGAGCAGGATAGAAAGTTAAGGGGCCCAGAATCTAGGATGGGGCAAATGGCCATTTTGAAGCGTTAACTAAGAATATTGAGCAGCTGCGTGTAGATGAATTAACTGCTAAACACAGCTTGAGGGCTAGTTTGTAGGGGTACAGGTGCGTTCTTGAGTTATTGTATTGTTCTTTAGGCCACTGTGGACTCGTCAGCCGAAGAAGCTTTGCCTTTTCCTCTTACATCAGTCAGGCCTTCGTGTTTTAGGACTAGAGAGAAGGAAGCAGCTTGGTGCGTGAGGGACATCAAGCGAGCTTTGTTTTCTGTGGTCTCCCTCAGCAAAGTGAGACAGTCTAGCTGGCGTCACTCAGGAGAGGCGAGGAGGGTGATAGGTCCTTCAAAGGGGAGCTGAAGGGGAGAGAGGAGAACTTTCTGGCTGAAAGGAAGGACCTGCCACCCTCTGATGCAGAGCAGCCTGCCGGTGGTGGCAGGACCTGGGGCGTGGGGGGTGCTTGGGTGGCTGTGTGCACACTGAGTGCCTAACACCAGCCCTCCCATCTCCCCAGGAAGCCACCCCTCCTGAGCCACGCCCATCTGCATCCAAGTGCGCTCACCTCTCTCTGGTCCTACAAAATCTTCCTTGACCCCATGTCCCCTCCAGACATCCCTTCCTCCCCTTCACTTCACACATCCATCCTCCTAAACCCAGTGCAATCAGATTTCTCCACCATCTTCGACGGCAGCTTCCCTTGTCAAAAAATCACCACCGATCTCCTTTCCTAAATCCAATGGGCGTCTCTCAGAACTTACTTGACCTCTCAGCAGTATGTGACACCAAGATGACGCCCACTCTTCCCCCATGTCTTTCCTTAGCTCCCTTGACACGGTGCTCTGCGGATCTGTGGAGTTCTCGCCTAGCCCTCTGGCCCCTCTCCCTCGTGTCTAATGCAGGCCCTCTTCCTTGGACTGCTGGGTCAGGGCCGGTCTCTGTAGAGTTCTTGCTGGACCCCTGGCTGTTCTCTTCCTGTCAGCACACTCTTCTCAGACCTTCTTCCCGCCCACGCCGTCTGGGGGTGGATCGTGCCCCACCCTCCAGCTAGTGCCTTAGCCCTTCCCATGTCCTGGGTGTTGGCAGCGACAAAGGGCTCATTTCAATCTGGGTTACCGTTTCTTGGAGAGGCAAAGGGGATCGATTACCTTGCTGACACAGCACAAAGTCATTCTTCTTTTCTCTCTACGTACCTCTCTTCTCACAGGCTGACTCGTGATGGCAGCTATTCCTAGCCATTTCCAGAAATAGGGGGTATTGGGTTTATAATTTAAAATGTTCTAGTAACCATATTTAAAAAAAGGTAAAAGAGAAACAGGTAAAATTAATTTTAACACTATGTTTTATGCAACCCCGTATGTCTAAAATATTTCATTTCAACATGTGTCAATTGAAAAATTATCCACGAGATATTTGACATTTTTTTTTTTCGTACTTGGTTTTTTGAAATCCGTGTGTATTTTACATTTATAGCCTGTTTTCACTTGGGCTGCTCCCTTGCCCAGTGCTCAGTAGGACCATTGTCCCACATGCCTGCCTGCAAGGGCTTCTGGTCCCCCCACCTTGCCCTGTGCCCCCCCAGCCCTGTGCTCCCCCTCCCCACCCTCCCCATCGTGCAGGGTGACAGCCTTTCCTCGGGTCCCTCTGATTCTGGACTTCCTGTGGTTCTCTGATGCACATAGAGAGGCCTGGAAGGTTACGGAGGGGCTAAATCTGTGAACACTGACCAAATCATGTTTTGGTTCCTGCCTCATTAACTATCAGTTGTAACATACAGCAGGAGTCTGAAGTTACAATGATATATTTATTACAGTGGTGTTAGCCAGATTCATGGGACATCTTTAGGGACTTCTTGAAAGTATAGTCTTATAGAATGCTTCAGTGTCTAGTCCCACCATCATGTCCACGTCCTGCCTTCATGAGGGATGTGGGCGTTTAAAACAGTGCACAAGTGTTAGGACTGAGGTGCTCGGGCAGGTAGGAAACAGGAAGACGTTACGTGTTAAGTTGGTCCTCATTTATTGTGAAGGAAAACCAATAAATGAAAGTTAATCCCATCCTCTACAGTTACTGACTTTCGGTTTTCCTCTTGATATTCATCCTGCAACCTCTTTAAGTGAAGAACCTAGACATTCTTATTTAAAATGTTTTCTCAGTAAAATAGTGAGTAAATATAACACCACCGATATTATCCAGAATGGTAAAGAAATGAAATATTCTAGTTAAGTGAATATTTGTGAAATTAAGTACACATCCAAATACTACAACTTTAATTTTAATGATTTTAAGTGGAAATACTTAATAATCTATTACAAATCCTGTCTTAGCATCTAGAGAATACTGAATGTAATTCAGACTTTTCTTAGGTTATTTGCTGGATTAAATTACATTATTATGGGTGGGCAGGAGAGTAACTAATATCTATGGAGTGGCTACTCCGCCAAGAGTTATGCTTTTATTACGATAGTTCTTATATTTTACTCTGAGGGTGTTCCCAGCCCCATTCTAAGTATTTGAAGGAAGACGCTATATTTTGCCCACCAGGTAGGCTTATGCAGTCGGAGATTAGCCTGCCCCGCCTTGCGCGGTGCAGAGATGGGATCTGAACTCAAGCGAGCGGGCACTAGAGGCCACGTGAACTTCAGCACAAACCTCTGTCCCCCTTTTACAGACGCAGAAACTGAGGTGCAAAACAGTTAACTAACTTAAACTCGGCTAGTAAGTGGCTGACATTTCTTTTTCTTACTCCTCCGTCCTTTCCGTTTTCTAGAACTTTCTGGGTTTTGGCTCAGGCAGGGCTTGCGTTTGCTAATCAATGCATACACTTCTTTCTCCCTTTGGTTCGCTTGTCTGCCTTTTCCTTTTCCCGGGAAGTATCTTCTATCCTCACAAGGCAGTACTTACTGAGTGACTTTGTTTGCTGGGCTACAACCACCCTGAAGTCCTTTAGAGAGACACCGCGCTTGCTTTTCAAAGTTTAAATTCTGAAACTATTGACCATTTTTTCCCGCAGAGAGATCGGAACAATTATCAGGTCGCTAGGGTGCTGCCCAAGTGAAGGAGAGCTCCATGACCTGATCGCAGAGGTAAGCGGGCTGGCAGCAGGGCTGTGTGCGGTGGGCTCTCTGCTCCCCCTGCTCCTTGGATCTAAAAACCCTTAACTGCAACTGGGCATGTCCTAAAGTAATGAATGTGCTTGATGAAGACATTGGGGCAGCTTTGCGGATTGGCCAGGCAACAGTTCTGAAACAATATCAGATCTGGAAGAAATGGCTTTGACCAAGTAATGCAATGGCTCAAGTAAAGAGCCCACCTTAGATATTATTTACACTCTTTGAAATTAATTGAAGAGGGCCCCTGGGTGGCTCAGTCCAGTTAAGCATCAGACTCTTGGTTTCAGCTCAGGTCATGATCTCAGGGTCGTGGGATCGAGCCCCACATCGGGCTCTGCTCTCAGCGGGGAGTCTGCTTGTCCCTCTCCCTCTGTTCCTCCTCTGCTTGAGCTTTCTCTCTCTCTCTCTCAAATAAATAAATAAATAAATAAATAAATAAATAAATAAAATCTTTAAAAAAATAAAATTAGTTGGAGAAAGGCCATCAGATGCAGGGGACTGACTGTCTGCAGAGAGAACACTGACAGATGAAAGGAACGTAGTGAAGAATGTCAGTTCAGAGGGGATGGAAGGGGAAGTAGAGACTGTAAGAGATTTATATTTATTGAGGGGAAATAAAACTAACTTTCAGAAGAAATAGTACACATAATGAAATAATAAGAACTAACTTGATATTGACTGAATGGTCCAAGAATTTTAAAAATGATTATTTGTAATAGTGTAGATGAGTCTCTGGAGAGAATTGCCCCATAAAGCAGTGCTGAGTGGCCCGAGACCAGAGAGCTCCATGCCCTGTTTGGTTTTCCAGAAAAGCGTCTGGTCTAATGTCAAGTGCAGCTTTCAGTTCAACAAAGCAGAGGCCTGAAGGGAACAAAGCTACCTGGGCCCCCACCAGGAGAAGAATCTGTTCAGAACTGCTGATCTAGGTGTGTGGGTTTTGGTGGAGGCCAGGCTTCGAGCAGGAGGAGACGGGAGGCAGGCAAGGAAGTGGGGGTTTAGTTGATTTTTGTGCCCAGCATGGCATTGGGGTGAGTCACCTAACCTCTGCGCCAGTTTCTCCATGAGAATACCTACTTCAAAGGTAAATGAAGTAATGTATTAGGAGACGTGTTTTGAATCCTAAAGCACTATATACAGTTAAGAAGTGGAAGATTGAAAAGACGACTCTGTTGCCCGCGTATTAGCATCTTGTAACTAAAAAGCAGGACTGGTTTTTCATTAGCATTTAAAAATATTCAGTAAAGCACAAAATCTTTACATTGTTTTTCCGTTTTGGGATCCAATAAAACTATTTTTACTCAGAGGAGAAAAATCTTATTTTTCCTGAGTTGGTCCTCACATTTTTAAAAAAAGGTGTTGATCACTGCTTGACAGTATTTATCGACAAAGCTAGAATTTGTGCTCGTGAAAGAGGAGAGTTGGCACTGTGGAGCAGATAGGAACTGGAAGATGAACTTACAGTGAAATCATAATTACCGCATATACTTCAGTAGAGTAGGTGGAAGAGTAAGGAAAAATGCCTCCAGAGGATAAAAAAGCAGAACCTTTAGAACCTAATTCCTTTTGTCTGTTTTAATCAGCAAACCACAACCCATGGGCCAAACCCCGTCCACCACCTGTTTTTATAAATAAAGTTTTATTGGAACACAGCTAAACTCATTTATTTACATATTATCTCTGGCTGTGTTCTCACTGCAAGAGTGGAGTTGAGAGTCCTTGCAACAGAGAGCATATGGTTTGCAAAGCTTAAAATATTTACTGTCTGGTCCTTTGCAGAAAAAGTTTGCCAACTCTTCATCTGTAAGTTTCTGTGGCAAAGTAGAATAAATACTGCATCTTGGGTCAGGAGGTCTACATTCGAGGCCCGTAGCTACCACTTACAGTTATGTGGCCTTTCAAAGCCTGGTTCCACAGCCACAAAAGGAACGCAACAATAGTAAAGTGTACCTTTATGAGGATTAAATCTGATAACTGTGAGGATTCATGTGTTACTTGGTGGGCACTCAACACATATTTGGGTTTGCTTGCTCTGTAGATGGCTGTCTGCTGAAGCGACCCCACGGGTTTGCGCAGTTAATCACAGTAGATGCTTGGGTGCCAACGTTTTAATTTGTCTTTGCCCCTTTCTTAGATATACTGACACAACCTTTGAAAATTGTACACGTTTAGAGCAGTTGTACCAGTAGGGATCGCTGTGCTATCTAAGCCCTATACACATTTTTCTGTCCTTGTGCACAATTTATTCAAATTAAATTATAGCGATATGCATAAGAAGTTTTGGGCGTGACTCTCCTTTTTGTGGTTTCCCAAATAAGTGAGGGGAACAAAGCACATAGATAGTTGTAGGTATTGAATACATTTAGAAAATCAGAGCTCCAGTAGTAAAGCTCTAGGGGTGAATGTCCTATTGCTAAGTGCTCTGTAGTAGTTTCAGAAATGAAACTATTTCTGCTTTTTTTTTGCTTTAAAATGCAGTAATGTGATAATGCTCTAAAATTCTTCGATAGGGGCACCTGGGTGGCTCAGTTGTTAGGCGTCTGCCTTTGGCTCGGGTCGTGATCCCAGGGTCCTGGGATTGAGCCCTGCATCGGGCTCCCTGCTCAGCCAGGAGCCTGCTTCTCCCCCTCCCTCTCCCACTCCCCCTGCTTGTGTTCCCTCTCTCGCCGTCTCTCTGTCAAATAAATAAATAATAAAATAAAATTCTTCGATAAAACATCAAAACCTGTGTGCAGGTCTCTAGTTGCCATTTACTTGAGTTTTAGTCGAAGTACATACTGACTCTCAGCCCCTTGCTTCTGAAGAGAGATATGAGATCTGATGTTGCTCTTGAAATAGATCATTTAAAAATCGCTCGGCATTGATCCCTCTACTTCATATTCTACAATTACCAACTTGCCCCAAATAATCTCTGCACATTTGGAATATCACAAAACTCAACAACTGTGACAAAGGTTAATACCCAAATTTTATTGACATACAGGTTACCAAACAATTCTTCCTTTACTAAGAAGTTATATCCTTCCAGGATCTTCCATGTGGGAGCTGGGAGGACATGACAGCGTCTCAGTACCAGTGGGAAGGGTGTGGAGAGGTCGACAGCCTTTGAAGTTCAAACCTAAATGGAATTGTGGAGAATTTAAAATAATTAGAAAGGAGAGCTAAAAAAGCGTTTGGAAAATAAGACCTATGTTGGTGAGATTTTGACATTGTACAGTGATTTTTTTTAAAAAGGTCAATTTATCTCTTCCCCTAAGTGGCCTGAGGTGACCTCTGAAAATGGTTCGCTATTCGCTTGACCCAGAAAACCCTACGAAATCATGTAAATCAAGAGGTTCAAATCTTCGTGTTCACTTTAAGAACGCACGTGAAACTGCCCAGGCCATCAAGGGTATGCATATCCAAAAATCCACCAAGCATCTGAAAGACGTCACTTTACAGAAGCATTGTGTGCCATTCCGTCGCTACAGTGGTGGAGTTGGTAGGTGTGCCCAGGCCGAACAGTGGGGCTGGGCACAGGGTCGGTGGCCCAAGAAGAGTGCTGAATTTTTACTGCACATGCTTAAAAATGCAGAGAGTAATGCTGAACTTAAGGGTTTAGATGTTGATTCTCTAGTCATTGAGCACATCCAGGTGAACAAAATCCCCAAGATGCGGCATAGAACGTACAGGGCTCATGGTTGGATTAACCCACACATGAGCTCTCCCTGCCACATTGAGATGATCCTTACTGAAAAAGAGCAAATTGTTCCTAAACCAGAAGAGGAGATTGCACAGAAGTAAAAGATATCTCAGAAGAAACTGAAGAAACAAAAACTTATGGCCCAGGAGTAAATTCTGCACAGAATAAATGCAAATAAAAATAAAAAGAGGAAAAAAAAAAGGTCAGTTTATCAGAAAGGTATAAAAATTTTAAATATCTGTGTACCTAATAACAGAGCTGCAATAGACATGAAACAAAAATGGACAGATGAGAGGGAGAAACAGACAATTCCATCATCATAGAAGGAACTTATAACAACCCTCTCTAAATAATTGATAGAACAACTACATAAAATATCAGCAAAGACATAGATGATCAACCATTAGTCACTCTCATCTAACTGATATTTATAGGACATACACCCACAAATGCAAAATACATGTTCTTTCCAAGTGTACAGGGAATATTCAATAGGATAGATTAAGTGCTGGGCCATAAAACAAGTCTCAGTAAATTTTTAAAAATTAAAATCATATAGGATATGTTCTCTGATTTTAAAAATGGAATTAAGGGGCGCCTGGGTGACTCCATTAAGTGTCTGACTCTTGATCTTGGCTCAGGTCATGATCTCAAGTTCGTGAGATTAAGCTCCATGTTGGGCTCTGTGCTCAGTGTGGAGCCTGCTTAAGATTCTCTCTCCCTCTCCCTCTGTCTCTCCCCACTGCTCCTGCTCTCTCTCTCTCTTTCTCTAAAAAAAAGTAAATTAAAAAAATTAAAAAAGGAATTAAGTTAGTGATCAATTGAGAATAAGATAATTAGGAAATCCTCAAATACTTGAAATTAAGCAACCTCCTTCTAAATAATTCATGAATCAAAGAAGAAATCACAAGGGGAATTAGAAAATATTTTGCCCTGAATGTTAATGAAAATACAGCATGTCAAACTTTGTGGGATACAGGTAAGCAGTGCTTAGACGCCAATTTACAACTTTAAATGTTTACACTGGAAAATAAAAAAAGACCTAAAATTAATTATCTAAATTCTCATCTTAACAAGCTGGAAAAAGAAGAGCAACAAAAACCCAGTATAAATGGAAGAAAAAAAATTATGAAGAGCAAAAATCAGTGAAATAGAAAATAGAGAAAATCACTAAAAGCAAAAAACTAGTCTTTTCAAATAAAATTGGATTAACCTCTAGCTAAGGTGATCAAGACAAATTACCAACATCAAGATTAAAGGAGGGTTTATCATTATCCTTCAGACATTTTAAAAGGATAATAAAGAACGTTATGCTAATAAACCTGGCAACTTAGATGAAATGGACAAATTCCCTGAGACACACAAATTACCAAAACTGACCCAAGAAAATCTGGAGAATTTGAATAGCCCTGTATCAATTATGAAAATTAAATTTATAATTAAAAACTTTCCCATAAAGAAAACTAGAAGTTCAGATGGCTTTACTAGAGAATTCTCTCAAACATTATGGAAGAAATAATACCAATTCTACACAAAACTCTTTTTGGAAACGTCACAGGAGATAACACTTTCTAGGCCAGCATTACTCTGATATTCAAGCCAGACAATCCTATTACGAAAAAGAACAGAGCTTACTGACATAGATGTAAAAAGTCCTTAATAAGATTTTACCAAATCAATTTCAACAACATGTTTAAAGGATAATACATCATGAGCAAGTGGAGTTTATCTCAGGAATTTAAAGTTGGCTCAACATCAATCAATGTACTTTATTATTTATTACATCAACAGAACAAAGTAGATAGACCATATGATCATTTCAGTAAATATAGGAAGAACATTTGAAAAAATTCCATACCCATTGAAGAGAAAAATACTCAGCAAACGAAGAATAAAAGGAAACTTGTCAAGCCGGCCAAGGGCAGCTACTAAAATTCAAGGCTAAAATCATACTCATACTCAAATCATGAACGAGGCACAGATGCCTGCATTCATCACTCCTATTCACCATTTACTTGAAGCCCCAGCTAGTACAATAAGGTAAGAAAAAATAATAAAAGATACGCAGTTTGGAAAAGAAAAAGTGAAACTCTTTCTGTTTCAGACAACATGATTTTTCATGTAGAAAATCCTAAGAGACTTACCAAAAAGCCACAAGAACTAATATGTGAATTTAGCCAGATCACAGGCTACATGGTCAACATGAAAAATTAATTTTATTTCTATAATTAGAAATCAACAATAAGAAAAATGAAATTAAGTAAACAACCCCACTAAAAAAGCTTAAAAATAGAATAATGAATAAATTTAACAAAATAAAGGCAAGACCTATACACCAAAAACAGCAAACACTATAAAGAGAAATTAAGAGTTAAATGGATAGATATACATGTTCATGGATTGCAAAATAACATTGTTAAGGGGTAGTTCTTTGATTAATAGATTCAGTACATTTTCAATCAAAATTATAGCAGGATTTTTTGAAGAAATTTATGAGCTGATTCTGAAATTTGAATGGAAAAGCAAAGGAGCTAAAATAACCAAAATAATTTTGGAAAGGAAGGGCAAGGGTGGTCTTTTACTACCTGATTGCAAGATTTACCATGAAACCACAATAATCCTGACAAGTGTGATATTTGTGTACTGAGAGACCTATAGACCAATGGAACAAACTGGAGGATCCAGACATAGAACCATACTTATATCTTTGACAGAGGTGCCAAAGTAATTCAACGAAGAAAGGATCATCATTTCAATAAATCTTGTGGGAGCAAATGGGTATCTGAATAGAAAGAAAACAAACTTCAGCACTCTTTTCCTCCACACAAAAAGGTTAACTTGAAGTGGACCATAGACCTGAATAGATGAGCTAAAACTATAAACTTCTGGAAGAAGACAGAGAGAAAACCATGTGATGTTGGGTCAGCCAAACATTTCTTAGATAAGACACAAAAAGCATGAGCCATAAAAAAAAAAAAAAAAAAAGCACAACAAATAACGATTACCTTCATCAATATTAAAAAATTTTGCCCAATCAAATGACACAGTTAAAAACAAACCAAACAAATGCAGATCAGACTGAGGGAAAATATTTGCAAATAATTTATTTGACATTGTATCCAGAATATATTAACATCTGTTTTAACTAATATTAGGAAGGCCATCAACCCAGTTTTTAAACTGGCCAAAGATTTGAATAGACATTTCATAAAGGAAAATGTATTAATGGCCAACAAGCACATAAAAAATGATGAACATCTGTACCCGTTGGGGAGCACGATGTGTCACTACACATCCATGAGAATGGCTAAAATTTGAAATTCTGAAAATATTAAACACTGGCAAGGATTTAGAACAGCTATAATTCACACATTGCTGGTAGGAATATCACTTTGGAAAACTGTGCCAGTGTCTTATAAAGATAAACATACACTCATTATATGACCCGGCAATCCTATTGGTAACTATTTATCCAAGAAAAATGAAAGTCCATGTCCACATGAGATTTGTAACCAAATGTTCTTGATAGCACTAATCATAACAGCCCAAAATTGAAAATAACCTAAATGTCCATCGACTGGGGAATGGATAAATACTATGGACCACTACTCTACTCAGTGATAAAAAGGAACAAAATATGATACACACATGACTTGGATGAATTTCAACAAGAACATGTTAAGCAAAAGAAGTCAAACATGGGACTTCCGAGGAAGATGGCAGAGTAGGAGGACCTTAAGCTTACCTAGTCTCACAGATACAACTAGATAACACACATATCCATGTAAAAAGCCCAGAAAATGACCCAAAGACTGGTAGAACAGACTCTCCCTAGCTAACCAGAGAGAAGAGGCAACATCCAAGAGGGTAGGAAGGAGGGAGACATGATCGAGAGCCAAGTGGAGCTGTGGGACTGACCCGGGGAAGGGAGGGATGTTTTGGGTGCAGAGAGGGAAGGGAGCAGACTCCCACCCTCGGGATCCTAGGCACAGGGGACCAGCACGGGGAAGATAAATCCACATAACGTGGTTTTGGAAACCAGAGATTGTAAAATTGGACTTTAAAAAGATCCATTGTATGTGTACTGACACTGAATCTTGCCTTCAGATGATAAACTGATCCCTTCTCACCACTTCCACACCCATCATCTTGGTCCAAGCCGCTGTCCCATCTCCCTGAACTACCATGGTGGCCTTTGAACTCTCTGCTCCTGCGCTTGGTCCTCTGCAGTCTACTTGTCACACGACGGGCAAAAAGGATGCTTTTAAAAAAGGTTAAGTCAGAGCCTGCCACTCCACTGCTCAGAACCCTACTTCTGAGGTGCCCAACTCACTCAGGAAAAGAGCCCAAAGTACTGTTACCACAGCTGACAAGGCTCTAGGTGGTCAGGCCTGTCACTTCCTGCCATTGTCCCTGATCACATATTGGCTTCCCTGCTGGTTCCGAATATGTCCTGCATACTTCTACACAAAGTCTTTGTTCTTGCCCTTACCCGTGCTCTGGGCTGCTCTTCTTCCAAGTACCCACAGCACTTAGAGACCTGACGTTTAAATCTGGGCCAGAGTGAGTCCTAATGTGGCAAGAAAGCATCTCGGAGATGATGTTGCCATCCCGAACTGCCCCATGCCTCCCCGGTGTCTTAGGACTCTGTATCTTTGGAGGTTTGATACTAGGTGAGATCTCTCATTCTGGCGAATCTGATTTGACAATACAACCTTTGTGTTTCGTCTGTGGTGTTCAACATAATCTGAAATTACTGATTTACTTTTGTCTTAAAACTCCCTTCTGTCATAAAAACACCTTGAAGGCAAGGTTTTATGCTTTGTACATCAGTGCATCCTTAGCACCGAGAACAAAGCCTGACATATTCTGGTTCAAGAAGCTGCTCTACCGTTTCCTGTGGGCTGAGCAATATTCTGGTTATAATTACGGTTCTTACACTGTCTCTTCTTGTTCTTGCAAGACCTAGTATCAGAATAGTGGAAAATTCAGGCTTGCAAAGCACTGCAGACATACTTGAGAGAAGAGTTTTACAATAGATCTGATTCATGGGCTCAAAAATTCCAAGTTTCCAGTAGTAAAAGTAATTAAAAACTATTGCAAGCTGGTAATCATTCATCTATCAAATAATTATCAAGCATTTACCACATGCCAGGTACCAGCCATTCAGAGACACAAGAACACTGAAAAAACTCCATCCTAATTTGGCTCAAGATAGTTTCAAACACTTTAAAATTGTGAACATCAAAAATTTAAATACATAGGCATTTAAATATTTGAGATTGTGTTCAGTCCCATTCATTTAACTAAATGAAGATACTCACCCACAAATGAATGTTCAGTTGCATTTTCTGTGGTCAATGATTTAATGTTAAATTAATAGTGGTGAGAAGCCTTTATGATTTCAACGTGTTCAATATTCCCTAGTAACCGGCTAAAACAATGTAATGATTCTACTGAGTCATTTCCTGCATTTTTCATCTTGGATGAAAAATATCATACCACACCAGACATACCACAAGCCCCAGAGGTCCCAAATCACAGTTTCTCATTATTTTTAATTGGTTAAGTATTCTCAGAAATTTTTGTCTTTGAAACTTCAGAAATGGCTGTCTAGTTAGTAGGGTAAAATCTATATAATCCACACACTTGTAAAGTGGTCGTGTCCATCTGTCTGAACCATAACTGCATCATCCTGGTTCCAGATGAGCCCTGAGATGTCACAGCATTCAGAATCCAACTGTGCCAAGCTTCTGAGATTGGGAAAGGGTGAGGTAATTATGTTCTAGTTTTGAAGTAGCAGGTGATGTGAAACATTGTTGTCTGTTATTTTTCCTGAGCACCCTGGCATTGGAGAAGGTGGGAGAAGGTAGTAGATCTGTTCTAATTTGTACTGATGTTAGATGCTGGAGTTAAAGAATTGTAGACTGATTGGGGCGCCTGGGTGGCTCAGTCGGTTAGGCAGCGGACTCTTGATTTCGGCTCAAGTCATGATCTCAGGGTCCTGGGATCAAGCCCCGCCTTGGGCTCTGCGCATTCAGTAGGGAGTCTGCTTGTCCCTCTCCCTCTGCTCCTCCTCCTGCTCTCTCTCAAATAAATAAAATCTTTAAAAATAAAAAAATTAAAAAGAACTGTAGACAAAGAGGTACTTTGGAGATTACCTGGTGATGGCTACCAGCCATGACTTCTGAATGGAAATAGGTAAATGGGGGGAGGGGTGTTGAGGGGATTGTGTTGTACAAGGAAAATATCTGTAGTTAGAAGAAAAACACTAAATGGTGCTAAAGCAGCGATCAGCAGCAGGAAACAAAACCCAGGGAAATCTATAAAAGTGGTTTTCCCTCTCACATAAATACATAGTATTTATGAATAAATGCATTTCATAATTTTATATAAAACAGCCATAACAGGAGATTAATACAAGTTTTTATTTCAAATTTTTATTGTATATAAGAAATATAGGAAATTTTTAAAGAGATAGAGAAAAATCCTTTCCAATAATACATCACCTTAGTATGACCATTGTAATATTTTAGTGCACTTCCTTCCATATTATTTTCCTGTGCATGTTTTCAACATGACTGTAATCTTATAGTATAGTTAGTTTAGCTGGAACCCCTTGACTTCTTCCCCCCACAAGAGGATAAAATAAGGAAATTAATGGCTTGACAGCCACCAATTCCCTCATAGCTTCAAGGTGTAGAAACTCACAGTTGGAAGGGACATTATCAATTATCTAGTTTAGCCACCTGTTGGTTCTTAGCATCTCTGATGGTCTAGCTGAGAGATGATTCAAACTTTTTTTTTGATACTTATATTAATAAGGGACTTCTAACCTGAAAGAATCACATATCCTAATTTTTGTACAACAGCCTCTGCAATGTTTGTAGTAAATAAATTTTCTAAAGTAGGTGACTTTTTAAATTTTCCATTTGGGGGCGCCTGGGCGGCTCAGTTGGTTAAGCGTTGTACTCTTGATTTAGGCTCAGGTTATGAGCTCAGGGTCCTGGGATTGAGCCCCTCGTCGAGCTCCGCACTGAGTGTGGAACCTGCTTAAGATTCTCTTTCCCTCTCCCTCTGCCCCTCCTTGCTCATGCTTGCTCTCTCTCA
Organism: Halichoerus grypus; assembly: GCF_964656455.1. Lineage (NCBI taxonomy): Eukaryota > Metazoa > Chordata > Mammalia > Carnivora > Phocidae > Halichoerus > Halichoerus grypus. The sequence goes on along the minus strand of NC_135718.1, from coordinate 92,652,802 downwards.
AAAAAAAAAAAAAAAAAAAAAAGATTTTTCATTTGTAAAGGTAATTTTTTTTTGGCAAATGCCAATGAATTTTTGTTATTATTTTATTCCATCCAAGGTAGAGAAGTATTTTCTAAATTGTCCTGTTTTCATTTTGAAACATGATTTATGTCAAAATTTGAATATGTTATTTAGAGTCTAACTTGAAATATCTCATAGCTTTTTTTTTTTTTTACTACAAATAGTTAAAAAATGGTATGTATATCTTATTTGGTGACCTGGAACTAGTTGAAATGTAGGTGCTTTATAAACCATCTTTTTTTTTTTTTTTAAGATTTATTTATTTATTTGAGAGAGCAAGAATGAGAGAGAGAGAGAGTACATGAGAGGGGGGAGGGCTAGAGGGAGAAGCAGGCTCCTCGCCGAGCAGGGAGCCCGATGCGGGACTCGATCCAGGGACTCCAGGATCATGACCTGAGCCGAAGGCAGTCGCTTAACCAACTGAGTCACCCAGGCGCCCCTTTATAAACCATCTTAACTACTGATATTATCTTGCGTTTGTGAAGCATGAAATGGTTCAATTTATTGACTGAGGGTTGTGTCACTGGGGAGAAATGAATTTTCACTGCGTGTTTTATTGCATCTACTCAGTGAGTTTGGCATTAAAATAAATAATGCTTTAATGAGAAAACGGTTGGCCTGATGATTTCACTGTGGGAATGGGGGTAAAGAACTCTGGGTCGTGGTCCCATCAAAACACCTGACCCAGTGACAGACAAGGTGGGCACTTCACCTCCAGTGCCCGATTCTGCAGAAGCAAAACAGATTGAGAAAATGGACTTTTGCCAAAGTGGAGTGAGAATCAGGCTTTGATTTTTAAAAATATTTTTTAAAAATCCCACACCGTATATATTTACTGAGCCTTCTTCATGCCGGGAAGAGGGGGCAGAGAGACTGGGGTGTCTGCGGGCGCTGCGGTGGCCTCCAGGACGGGCCCTTTGTGGGGCCGGGAAGCGGTGTGTTCTCTTCAGGCCGCCTGCTCCGCCCGGGTTCTCGGGAGGGAGCAGCCCGGCGGGTCAGGACCCTGGTAGCCAGGCGAACAGCTGCCGGGAAGATGAATTCACTGTAAGTCGGGTACCTGAAGGCGGAGCTGAGGGGTCTTCCTGCAAAGTGGCTTATTATTTCTGCATTCCTAAATGCTGCCGAGGCTACTTGCCAATTGTTACCTCCTTTTCAGCACCTCATCCGTCCTCGTGGCTGAAGCAAACCAGATTATAATGTACTTGCCTCGTTCCTGTTGGCGGTTACAAGATCTATTGGTTGGCTTGGTTTTGTCTTTTGAACAGGAGGGGTGTGTTTGGTGGCCGGCTGGTACTCCCCCCTGTCGGATCAGTCAGTCCAAAGGGGCACGGAGGGAGGTGGCAGAGGGAGAGGTAGGGGGAGGCGGTGGAGGGAGAGGCGGAGGGAGGCGGCGGAAGGGGAGGCAGAGGGAGGCGGCGGCGGAGGGAGAGGCGGCGGAGGGAGAGGTAGGGGGAGGCGGCGGAGGGAGAGGCGGAGGGAGGCTGCGGCGGAGGGGGAGGTGGCGGAGGGGGAGGTAGGGGGAGGCGGCGGAAGGGGAGGCAGAGGGAGGCGGCGGTGGAGGGGGAGGCGCACGCCCTGTCCTCCAGGCCGAGGGCGGGGCCAGGCATAGGGTTGTAGGGCGGCCCAGCCCTGGAGCACGTTCTCGCCACAGGCCGTGTGGCATTTACAGACACAAGTTAGGTCCGTTTGGTGGGTCCGGGAGGCTGTGTTGGAGATTTCAGCACCAGAGATTGATTCTTTCGGGAGGAGGTGTCATTGCACGATAGAGAACCAGGTGTGTGTGCACTGTTGATAGAAATCATCATAATCATAATGAGACTCACAGTTCACAGAGCCTTATGTCATGTCTCATGTGAACTTCACAGCAGCTGTGTCAGGTAGACCTGCTACAGAAGAGGACGCGAGGGGGGCAGATTAGTCAGAATCTTTTATAAACTGTTCTTGGTCTAACATGCTGAATATATTGTGATATTTTTCCATGAGAAAGGCAACATTCATTTTTTGTAAAGAAACTCCCTAATACAGGGGAGAAGTGGGTTTTCCCACTATGGCTTTGCTCAGAGTGAAGAAATGGCCTTGAATTCCTGGTGTTTTCCAACATGTCCGCTGTTACTTGGGGGTCTTTCTTGAGTTCATTTTGTTATAAGTCGGTTAATTGAGTTTTTTCTTGGAGAAAGTAGATCTGGGCTGCATTATTTTCTCTGTATCAATTCTGTAAAATCAGTTCTGAATTTCAAATATCTGCTTTGTTAATCTCCAATTGGTAATTACAGGGACTTAAGCTTGATAGTGATTCAAAGTCTTTGGGTTACAATGTGTCGTGCATGCTTAGAATATGTGTGTGTGTGTATAAATGTGTGTGTGTGTGTGTGTGTGTGTGTGTGTTTGGTAGGGCTGCTGTAACAGAGTATCACAAATAACTTAAACAGCAGGAATTTATTAACTGACAGTTTTGGAGGTTAGAAGTACAAAGTCAAGGCACAGGCAGGGTTGGTTCCTTCTGGTGTCTGTGAGGATCTGTTCCAGGCCTTTTGCTGTGGCTTGTAGATGGCTGTCTTCATGCTCACATGGCATTCTCCCTGTGTGCATGTCACTGTGTTCAAATTTCCCCTTTTTATGAAGACACCAGTCATATTGGATTAGGGCCCACCCTAATTACCTCATTTTAACTTGATTACCTCTGTAAATTACCTCTCTTCAAATAAATCACATTCTGAGGTACTGGGGGTTAGGACACCAATATACGAATTTGGGAAGGATACACTCAACCCCTAACTCACTCTCTCTATATATATCTATGTATATATCCCCCTTCGACACACACGGATATAGTTCAATATGTGATATATTTCTATAAAATCTTAAAGGCATTTTATTTTATTTTTTTTTAAGATTTTATTTATTTATTTGACAGAGCAAGAGAGCACAAGCAGGGGAGCAGGAGAAGGAGAGGGAGAAGCAGACTCCCTGCTGAGCAGGGAGCCCGATGTGGGGCTTGATACCAGAACCCTGTGATCATGACCTGAGCCAAAGGCAGATGCTTAACCATCTGAGCCACCCAGGCGCCCCTTAAAGGCATTTTAATATGTGAGTCTAAATAACCGTTGAGCCATTATTGCATAACATTTCTGGGAAGTAGTGTTTTTGTCCTGTCTTACTATGGCCTCATAAGGTTAACTAGCTTGTCTGCACCAGAAATAATAGAATCACATCTTATCCTTCCCTGTCCCCACTCTTGTTTCCAGATTCCCAGAATCTTGTTTCCTCATTATGATAGAGGAATTACCATATTTTAAAAAGGACTTTTTAAAAAAAGATTTTATTTATTTATTTGTCAGAGAGAGAGCGAGCACAAGCAGGGGGGAGCTGCACACAGAGGGAGAAGCAGGCTCCACGCTGAGCAAGGAGCCTGACACAGGACTCAATCCCAGGACTCTGAGATCATGACCTGAGCCAAAGGTAGATGCTTAGCCAACTGAGCCACCCAGGTGTCCCTAAAAATGACTTTTAGAAAAACAAATGGAATCCAAATAGAGCATGGAGTTTAGTAAATACTAATGTATTAATATCACTTCGTTAATTGTGACAACAAACCAAATAAAGTTGTACCATAGTGAACTAAGGGTTAACAACAGGGAAAACTGGGTAGGTGGTATAATGGGAACTCTTCACTATCTTTGCAACTTTTCTAAATCTAAATCTAGAACTATTCTAAAATAAAAAGGTTATTTTTTTAAAGATTTTATTTAATTGAGAGAGAGAGCACTCGAGCACAAGCAGGGGGGAGGGGCAGAGGCAGGGGAGAAGCAAGCTCCCCACTGAGCAGGGAGCCCCAATCCTGCGGATCCCAGGACCCTGGGATCATGACCTGAGCTGAAGGCAGACGCTTAACGGACTGAACCACCCAGGCACCCCAAAAGGTTAAATACTAAAAAACCTTTTATAATATAAAATATTTTCTGGTATATATTAAACAGGTTATTAACACTGTATTAAGAATGGTCATATAGTTGTATTGTTTTTATGCCATTGCATGTCTTTCTGTACAGAGGAAGGGATTAGATGTGGCCTCTAGAGGACAGTGTTGGGTCATAGAAAGATTTTCACAATCTGCCCAAGATGAGGATGGATTTACTTATTTTTCTTCTTCCTTTGTAACCACAAGCCCTCTGTTTATTCATTATTCCTCTTTGACTTTAAAAAAAAGTCAAAGAAAATGTATGCCTTCTCTGCTATCCCGATTAGCTGGAGATCTACTTTAACTTGCTGTTTTTGTGCAGTTTTGGCTCTTCACAGATAGATGGGGCAAGAATGATTGTCAGGGGCGCCTGCGTGGCTCAGTCGTTGAGCGTCTGCCTTCGGCTCGGGTCGTGATCCCAGGATCCTGGGATCGAGCCCCGCATCGGGCTCCCTGCTCCGCGGGAAGCCTGCTTCTCCCTCTCCCACTCCCCCTGCTTGTGTTCCCTCTCTCGCTGTGTCTCTCTCTGTCAAATAAATAAATAAAAAAATTAAAAAAAAAAAAAAAAAAAAGAATGATTGTCATTTTCACCCCGGTGTTCAGAGCCCTGGGGGCTCGTGGAAGTCCTGTGGGAGCCTGGGGAGCATCACGGGGCACATACTATGTGTTGTGAATTCTCGCGTGGTAGAGAGAGTGCTAGAGAGGTGGATTCCCTTTGGAAACACTACAAACCATTTGTAGATTGATGAGGATGCTCCTAAAATACAGAGGGGTTTTGATCTCTCAAGGTCGAGACTGTTTGCTCCACGGTGATTTGTGGGGGTCGGGGTGGGGGGAGAGGGAAACAGACCAGTGCTCTAGCTTCTGGAGCACATTTCTGGAATAATCAGCATAGAAACTCACCATTTTAATTTAAAAATTATCCCTCCGAAGGTCGTCTCATGGGATTGACATTTTATTTTTAAGAGGCTGCCGGGGTAGGTAGTTACAGAGTGCGACTCAAGCACATCGGAGCCAGGTGAACATGAATTTGCAAAATCTTGCCTGCCTCGAGGCAGCTGAAACAGTTGTTCATGTATTGATGGGCTCAGAGATTCTGGAGTATCATTCTGTCATTAGATGGATGACAATTTCTGTTGATAGTGGAATCCGAGGGCTCCACTCATTCTGGGTGAGAGCATCCAGTATAAATACTGGAAAACAGTCATTTGGACAACAGGGTATTCCACTTAGCAGCAGCTTACAGATTTCTTATTTTTTGCTCAAAGAATAAATCTGTTAAAAGGTCCTCTGTTGAATTGGGATAGATGAGCCTTTTAATGAGATTTTTGAAAGGGAGTGGAAAATTTACAGCTCCTTGTAAATAGCCTGACATGAAAGTTCAGATCAATAGTGTTTTATTCAACCACAACATCAAAGTGAACCTATGGGCAGGAGTCTCTCCTTCTCATCTAACAGTGCTAGATACCAAAATTTCTGTTTCTCAGGTGTAGTGTTCTCTTATTTAGTGGTGGTATAACAAAGTTCCATTAACTATATAGGCATTTAGTAATTATTACAGTGATTTGATATGTACTTTTGTCCTTGAGATATGATTGGTCCCCTAACCTGGTCCCTTATCCCATGTTCCTTATCACAGGGAAAAGCATTACTCCATCCCATTTGTGCAAGTCACAATCCTTGACTCCTCTCTTCTTTCTCATCCTTGCCCATAATAGATGCAGCACCAGGTTCTATTGCCCTTTTTTTTTTTTTAAGATTTACTTATTTTTAGAGAGAGAGAGCGAGAGCATTGGCACATGACTGGGTCAAGGGGCAGAGGGAGAGGGAGAGAGAAAACCTCCAACAGACTCCCTGTTGAGCGTGGAACACCACACGGGGCTCGATCTCACGACCCTGAGATCATGACCTGAGCCGAAACCAAGAGTCGGACACTTAACAGACTGAGCCATCCAGGTGCCCCTGGGTCCTATGGCTTTTACTACTTAAATATTTCTTGAAACCATTCACTTCTCCCCCATGGCCACCACTCTAATCCAAGCTCTATCACAGCTGCTGAGCCCACCACAGAAGCCGCCTTGCCCACAACCAGTGTGATCTTTCACACGCACATCTACCAGACCTTCAGGGATCTCCCGTTGGTCTTAGGATAACAACCAAAGCCACTTTCATGGACCATAAGGCGCTGCAAGGTCTGGTGTCTCTCTCTCCCTCTAGCCTCATCTGGAAACATTCTCCTCCTTGCTCCCTACGCCCCCTAGCCTCCTGGCCTCCAAGGCCTCCTCTGCCTGGAGTCTCGTCCCTGATGGCTTCTACTCACACTTTATACATCAGCTCTGGTGTGAGTCCCCATGAATGCCTTTCCTGATCTAGCCTAGAACTTTCCTTTGCTCTACACTCTAATAGACCCAAGCTCCTTCACTTCACTGTGTTTATAATTAGACACTCTGCTCTGTTGTTTTTTGGTTAATCTATGTCTCCACTACCAAATAGAAACTCTATGAGCAGAGACCATGCCCAAGAATGCTCATTATCAAATTCCTAGCCCTTGGCATAGTGAAAAGGAGTTGCTCAATACACTTGTTGAAGTAATATGTGGCTATTTTTTTACTGAATGTTTAGGTAGAGGAAGAAGAACCCACTGGATACATTCGATTTGAAAAATTTCTTCCAGTGATGACCGAAGTACTACTGGAGAGAAGGTAAGAAGGTACATGCAATTGTTAAGGTAAAGTAATGATTAGAATTACATTAATTTCAAAACACTTGGCTTTTTCACTTTATATATTATACTCAACCAAATATTTATCCTGGGATAGCTCCCTCTGACTTTTCATTATACCTCTGAACTGCCAGGTGAAATGTGCTTAGAAATATCAACCACTTTTGTATTAATCTTATAAGGAAAGTGCCACAAAAGTCATAAATCAACAACATGTTTATTATCTTCTATTGTGAGCTATCAGTGAGAATTCGCCCTACCTCTTTTTCTAAGGAACGTGTAATGTTACCTTACCACAGTTGGTTTATAGTAGAAATTTTGTTTCCAAATAAGTTGATTTTCACAATGATGAAAAAGGCTAATAGATATCATCACATAGGCCAGTGATTTTGAACTAAGTATTTTCTGTGGGTGTGGAGTGCTTTCAACTTTCAGATCTAGAAATCCAAACATGTTTCAGTGAGGGAAGTATTATTATCCTTGTATCTTAGCAGCTTTTATTTCATTTTATGTGATCATTTATTGTGTAGAGACTGAGCTAAATACTGTGGTATGTGCCCCTTTTACTGCATAATTAGATACAGACCAAGTCCAGAAGATACCCTTCTTCGAGCGTTTGAGGTACGTGAGCTCCAGATTTTATATATATGTATGTGTATGAAAAATTCATCCTGTAGAATTTATTCACCAAACAAAAACTATAATATCTACCCTTTCTTTTCTCTTAGGTGTTAGATCCATCTAAACGTGGATTTCTGACTAAGGAAGAACTGATCAAGTATATGACTGAAGAAGGTAAGAGTGATTTATTGCTTATTTTATAACTGTGACTTATTTAACTGATAAATAATTTAACAACAATTATGGAAAAATTCTAGGAGACACTTTTAAATCAATCATTCTGGTTCAAAGAGTTATTTACTATTCCTATTATTTTGGTATTGGTGTGGTTTCTGTTTTGTGGGGTTAAGTGGACAAAGGGTAGGTTAAGGGAAGATTGATTGTTGCCTTATAGGATTTTGTAACAAATAAAGATACTTCTGTAAATTGAAGTCACTCCATTCACTTAGAGTATTTTTCAGAATGAAAGCTATGCCGCTTGGAAAATGTGAACTGTCAATCATTATAAATCAATGCCTGTTACTAGATTGAAGATTTGAATTGGATTATATAAAAATTCTTTTTTAAACAGCTTTTCAGTTGATGAACTTACAGATAATACAGCCTCCATTGAATGGAATCCACACAAACTTACAGCTTTTTATGCTGGTGGAACTCTATATTTGCTTTGAGCTTGACTTATACACGCACACACACTCGGCCATCGTATCGGCACACCTATCTATGCCGCCATGTTTCCTGGAGGCGCTCTCTCTCTGCTTCGGCTGATGTGTAAGTTTGTTTTCCCTGAATGTCAGTGGCCTAATGGGCGTTCTCTTGAAACCATGCTTCCCTTGGTCACCTCCCCAATCTCCCATCCTTTGTTCAGTTCACTGGTTTGCAGATCGAGTCCAGTGTGATTCAGAGTTGTAATCACTTGAGACGGAATCAGAAGTGCAACTAATTGCGAGGAGGGGAGACCAACACTGCGTCCACCTGCACAGCTGACTGGACCGCGTCTGCCTGACGCACCACGATGTGGGGCCACAGGCAGCGAGGGCAAGAATGACATGGCTGTCACAGCTGCCACCAACGTCTTGTGACACTGTAACAGATGTCTTAGGAGTTCACATTTTAAGGGGAGTGAATCCTGGATTATATTAGGCAATATGAATTGGCCAGAAAGAGTTCATTGTCATTAATATGGTGACCTGCTGTGCGGAGGTGAGGGACACTAAGGGCAGTGAGAGGTACTAAAATCTCCATTTCTCCAGGATATTTTACTGGGGGAAAGAAAAGTGACATAAGACAATTCACAATATAAGATAGTGGATTCTCAGGATGGTAGACTTTGTATGGGTGAGTTACTGAGAGCAGGGGTAAAGTCTTGTGCGTTCCAGCCCCCACCCAGTCAGTCTCAACAAATGTGTGTTGAATGAATGAATGAATGAATGAGCAGATGAACGAAGAATGTGTGAAGGGGCCGATGGAGAGAGATGCATCTTGATCATACAGTGTGAACAATAGCGGGGAGGCAGGGGTGAGTGTGATATCGCGATATCACAGAGTCTATGAGGGGAGAGGGCCCAGAGGGTCTTGCTGGCAGACAGCAGGAGACAAATCTGGGGAGATCTGTGGGCTGGCCTGTTGAGGTCTGGGCTCGGGGGTTGGAAGTCACCGTGTGGGCACCGCAGAAGCCTTGGAGGGTGCTGAGCACATGGGCCTCGTGGTGCAGGAGAGATTGTTGGAAGGTCCGTCTGGTGCTGGCGGTTCATCAGAGGAGTGAGAGAGGTCAGCCTGGCAAGACCCGTCAGGAGGCTACTGGGGCTTTTGAGAGAGAGCAGGGGGAGGGGCAGAGGGAGAGGGAGAAGCAGACCCCCCACTGAGTAGGGAGCCTGATGTGGGGCTTGTGCGGGGCTTGATCCCATGACCCTGAGATCATGACCTGAGCTGAAATCAAGAGTCAGACACTTAACTGACTGAGCCTCCCAGGTGCCCCTGGTGTCTTCTGTAAGTGGGGTAGCAGTTCTTACCTCTAATGAGGTGCCTGGGAGGTTAACTTAGTTAATGTATCTGAAGCACACAGGTCAGTGTCTGGAACACAGTAGCTCTCAATAAATAGTTGTTATTAGTATTCTTTTAAGGACTTCCATGGTGCCCATCAGAATTCATTGGCAGTGGATTTAGCCCGGTATAAGAAAGATTCAGAATCTGTCTCCATAGGCTCTGTAGGCATTCTTTTCTTAGGATGTAAGTATGGTTTCAAGAACTCGACACACTCCCCTTGTTTGGTAATCTGTCATCATTGTCATCATGATCACCACTTGAATAATTTCTGTAGTATGAGCTGAATTCCTGAATTCCACCTGTTCATGGTGGCAGGTGACAAGCTCAGAAGGTAAGTGATCCTCAGGCCTTGGTACCTCATCTGCTCAGAGAAGACTCTTTAGGGGGGAAAGTGGCAATTTTGATGTTTCTGTATTTTTGCTTAATATCAGGACAAAGTTCTTTCTTAAGTAGTCGGCGATATTTCCAACATTCATCCTGAGTTTGCTTCTCATCTTAGTGAAACCAATGTCCAAGATGATCCTCAGCTACTGTCTGAATCCAGCGAAAGCCACAGATTTTCTATGCCACTTTTAGTTTCGTTTGACAGCAACACTGGGCCAAACTATAACAAAGAGGGCCGTTTAGACACAGTGGATGAATGGCATCTGTCCCTGGGCTCAGCTGGCATCATGAAGTTGGCCGGACCTGGTTAGGGAATATTCAGAGACACAGTTGTTGCAGTTCGAGCCTCTGCTCTTCAGCAATTTGCATCGAGACCGTGTGGTCCCATCCTCACACCCTTGCAAACGTAATGACTAGACTCCCTAGAAAACTGGGACTTCGGGTGAATCCTTAGGCAATCCCAATAGCCTTAATTTAAAGAAACAACCTTGTTCAGGATGTCTTAATATTCTCCTGCTGTGTTGGCTCAAGTGATCAATTTTATAGGTTGCTTGAGCTATGACGTCTGCAAGGTAAAGTAAGCCCCAAATCTGCCCGGGGCACAACAGCACGCTCTTGGAATCTCTGGACTGGCGTGATGTGCTGACCCCAGGGCCCCAGGAGGGGAGCCGGCGACCCAGCAGGGGCCTGTGCAGCTGCAGGGCAATGAAGCTGGCTGGTGGAAAGAGAAAGAAAACGATCAGAAGATTGTCAGTGATGAATCTCCCTTCTTATCTTTCCCAGGTGAGCCTTTTTCTCAGGAAGAAATGGAAGAAATGCTGTCTGCTGCCATTGACCCAGAATCGAATTCCATTCATTACAAGGACTACATAGCCATGATGGTGGTGGATGACAGCTAGGTTCTGGAGACGTAATTTCTCACCGAAAAGATGACCGTAGAGATGGCCTGTCCCTATTAATTTCACATCTTATAATTCCTACACATGCTAATTAATGCCCAGTGACAACTATTTCACAATACTTTGTTTTTTAAAGATGAACACAAATTTATTTGGTATGTCTGCCTTATGGAATGACCAATGGCTAATTATTTTAAAGCTTATTCTTAAAAACATTTTAACATTATCTGTGGATTGTTGTGGATTTTCTACAATAAAACCCCAGTGACCTTCAAATTCATTACGCTGACAAAATGAAGAATGACCAGAAATGATCCAAGGTTTGGCATAGAAAGATCTTGGGTGACCACAAAGTGAGGACCAGTATCAACGTGGTGAAAGCAACAAACAACAAACCTTCAGCATCTGGATGGGGAGGGGGAGTTGTTGAAAGGAATGTTAATAATTAATCCCTTATGAGTGTCGATTACAAATCTCATTTGAAATGTTAGTAACTTAGTGTAAAAATGTAAGTGTGCTGATCCAGTGTGTTACCACTGTGCGGAGTAGCGAATGGACTTGAGGTCACTGAATCTAGAGACAAGAAGACTGAATGGAAATTGACAACGTAAGGAGTGACCGTTCTCTTCCGGTCTTTAGAATTCTTAGCTATTCTAATCGAATTTAAATTAAAAAATAAACAAAAAAAGAATTCTTAGCTATTCAGAAGAGCTGCTGTGAGAATATTGCTCTGAATACTGAGTAAGAATATTGAGAAATTGTGTGGTATGGAGGAGCTACAGCTGTGGGAAAAGCAGAATAAAGTCTGAACACAAGGAATCATGATGGAGAAAGACCCAGGGACTTACAAGCAAAGGGCAAAATAAGGTGAAGGAAAATGAATAATCTTCCATAACCTATGTGTTCTGTCATGCACACACAGTGATTTCTATTTGAAGATGCTTCCTCCTCTATTTGAAGATGCTTCCCCCCAACATTTGATGTTGCTTACGATTCTTCCTCCTAGGCATGCAAGACAGGGGGCTGCTACCGGAGAGATGATTTGTCACTGTTTGTTCATTGGTTCATGAAACATTTATTGAGTATTATTAGGTACTCTGTTAGGAACTGGAGCCGCGACGTGGCTCCATCCCTAACCCATGAAGGTCACGGTTTAGTGAGGGAGATCGGCAAGTCAGTCAGCAACCACATTTCAGCCTGGGGCACATTCAGGGTGCTGTTGAAGTGCAAAAGAGGGCAGCTCACTCGGCCTGGTGGGTGAGTTTCTGGGTGAGGAAAAGGTCTAGTGAGCAGAAAGGGCCTCCCAGATCAGGTGACACCTAAGGTAGAGGCGAGTAGTTTACTAAGCTGGTGGCGGGACACAGGGGGTTTCCACAGGGGAGCAGCAAGTACAGACACCCTGGGGGTGTCCTAAAACATGGAGCACTCTGGGAATTGAAGGTAGTGTAGGAGATTTGGGGAACATGATGAGAGATGAAGTTGGGGTGGTAGAGAGGAGCTGTATCGTTAAGGATATCGGGTTGGTCATATAGTTAGGTTTTTCGTGGTAGAATTTGGACTTTTTCTGAAGATCACAGAGAAAGATCATTTGTAAATTGTATGGAAAATGATCTTGAAGAGTCGACACTAGAAGCAGGGAGACCAGGTGGTAAGGGACTTGGTTGGTGGAAGGGGATAGGTTGGGAAAAGCCAAGTGGGTGGACAGCGGGTGGATTATAGAGAGCCATTTATTTAGTGAGAAAGTCAAGAAGCAAGTCAGGGTTGGTGGGCAAAATGGGGAGTTTGGCGGTGGACATCCTGGGATCGGGGACCTAGTGAGACACCCAGGGGAGACATCCAATCAGTTGGGTCAGTAGGAGGAAGATCTAGCAAGAGAGATGGATTGTGGAGGTCTCAGCAATAGTTAAGGAAAAAAGTAGTAGAAGAGTAGTGGAAAGGAAAAAGAAGAGCGTCGACAGCGCAGGGGGGACATCAGCATTTAAGGGCGAGCAGAGGGGGAGGAGCCCACGAGAGGCAAGGGGGAGAGGAGCACAAGGAGAAGCCAAGTGCCACAGAGAGGGCAGGTAAATTGAAGACGGAAAATGTCCACCAGGTGTGGCAGAGTTCACTGGTGGCCTCTGAGGAGCAGATTTGGTGACTGACAGGGTGCAGGGTTCAGTGGCTGGAGGGCCAGAACACTGTGGGCAAGTGGGGCATGAGGACAGGGCTGGAGAGAGACCGCAAGGCGGAGGGACTGATTTTCAGCAGAGGGGAAGCACGCGGGTTTGTCCTCCGAGGGCTGAGGGCCAGCACAGAAGCTGAAGACCCTAAGGAAGCAGGAGGGGCTGGATCCCAGCGCAAGAAAAGGGTTGCTCTGGGGTGGTTTGGAGCAGCAAACCAGCGTGTACAGCTTCTACCCAATGGCCTCGGTTTCATTGTCGAACGAGGAAGAAGGGAGTGGGTTACGGAGCAGGAGATGAGCAAGAGCCCATGTAAGGATTTTCAGGGAATCCTGGAGGATTGTGTTCAGTAACCCAGGCTCAGGAACAAGCACAGAGGGTTGCTGTGTTGACTCAGGGTTCAGGTTTTGGCATCTGGGATGGAAGGAACCGAAGGTCCAGGCAGTTGGGGAGTCACGAGCACGCAGGTGTAGTGATGGTCCGTGGAGCCCTCGTATGAGGGACAGATGCGGGGAGGGGCAGCTACGAGACTGAAAGGGGGCAGGGCCTCAGGACGAGCCTCTACAGGCGGCGACTAGTGTGGCCGGGGGAGGGGGGCGGGGGGGGGCTGGCTCCCCTGCCATTCCCGAGTAATAACGCAGGCTGCTGGAGTAGCAAATACAAATGAGGGTGAGGAAGCATCACTTATGGAAGGTGCAGTGATGGGAGGCATTTGTGCCTCCCGTTTCCCAGAATTCTGCCAGGGTTGAAACCCAAGTGGAAGGTGGGCGTGCGGCTCACTTAGCCATGTGTGTGAGATTCACCACCCAACGGGGGTCTGAGCCACATGCCTTTGGGCCAGGGTGGAGCAGCATGGGGAAGGGGGGTGTGGTGGCCCCTCAGACCCCTTGCGATCCGGGACACACTGCAGCCGCTGAGGAGGGCGGCAGGGACGTGAAAGGTCCTTTAAGGCAGTGCACCCCGGGGGCACGTGGTCCAGCAGCAGTGGCCAGCACCAACATGCCGTGGCGAAGCGTGTGCCGGTGCCCGGGGCGGAGAGCCGGGCGTGGACTTGTTTGGAGCACACGGGCGGCTCGGGGTTCTCTTCTAGAAGCCTGTTGCCCTGCATGACCCCGGTGCCTGAGAAGCACAGTTTGGTGAGTTAGCCCTGATGTCTTCATAATCTTTCTGAGGAGTGGCGCCCTCCTTGAAGGATGCCTCAGGATCAGGTACTCCCGTCTAGAATTCTCTCGAAAGTTCCGACTGATGTCCTACTTCACAGCCTGTCTCAAGGAAATTCTGTCTCTTTAGTAGTCTTAAGAGTTAGCTCTTTGGAATCTGATTCATTTATCTTTAGCACAAATTTGGGTTTTTTTTTTTTTAAGGCCTCCAAAAAAGAGCAACACAGACTTCCCACAGAAATCTCGTTTTATCTCCTAGTTGCAGAATAAACGTGGCATAGTCACGAAGGGAACACGTGTCTTTCTATTCAGACCATTTCGGTTCATATTTTACCTCTCTCTCCCACTTAGCCGCCAGCCTCCGATTTCAACCACAAGGGCATTTTCCTGGCAAGAGGAGTGCTTGGTCTCCTGTGCAGGGTTTGCTTTGCAGGGTTTGCTTGTCCTTATGACCCCTGCCTTCTGCAGAGCCTGCCACTCCCCCCAGCTCCGTGGGGCCGGGTGGGGAGACAGCTTCATCCTCGCACCTCCGGGTTGGGGACGCTGCCTGGCTCAGGGCCCCGAGCACGGGCCTGGGAGTCAGGAGGTACCCCCACTCCGATCCCTGTGTTGTCCGTGACTCACTCTGGTCAGGTGCTCCCCTGCCGTGCACCTCACATGGAAAATAGAGCCCAGCTCTGCTTCTCCCGTTTCCCAAGCATCCAAGTGCCAAGTGCTGAAAGACAAAGAGAATGTCCAAGACTGGTTGGGATTTCCACTGGCAGGATTATTTTCCGTGGCATGGGGTGCATCTACATCTTTCTCTCTTCCTTCCTGCTTTCCCTCCTTTGCCTTTTCTAGCTGCTTCCAGGTGAGAGAGTGCCTTGTTCATACAGCCACTTCCTTGTAGAAGGTCAGTGTCCTACGTTGCCTCTTCTGGGCACGTTAAAAAAGCAGAGAGCCCCCTGGTCACATACTCCCCACCTCGTGCTGGGCGGGGTAGCTGCATGTTTCTTCAAGTTGGGTCATTAATCTCGTGCGTCAGGACACCTGGGAGGGGTGTCTTTTAGAAATCGGGACTCCTGGCTCCCATCCAGGCCCTTAGGACAGAATCTCGGGGGCAGTACTATATTGTGAAGTGAAGCGTGGGGTGTGCAGCTAGGCTCTGCCACTGACTGACAAGGCAGAGGGTGCAGTCATTTAATATTGCTGGGTCTCTGCATCTTAATTTGCAAAGTGGAAAGAACACTGACCTTACAGGGCTGGTGGGAAAATCAAATGAGGTAATAAAAGTGAAAATTATTTAAATGGGTATAAGGTATGATACAAATTTTACTTATAGGAAACCAGCCTGGGTATGGAGGAAGTGAAGGAGGAAAAGGAGAAGGGGGTGGGTGGAGAGGGGAGAAGGGAAAGGGGAGAGGGGGAGGGTGGGAGAGGGAGAGGCCTGCTGCCTGGGTAGGCAGGTAGGTAATAATGTATTTAATCTATGGGTTGAGGGTGGAGAGCCACCTAAGGCACAGTAGTAGAGATACCAGGAGATTTGCTATCCTGGTGCTGTTAATTTTAAGCTCTTAAGTTTACTTCTAGATTATGAAATTAGGAGGTTTTAGGCAGTGCTTCATCTTTCTTAAAACTGTAGTTAAAAAAAACAGTGTAAAATGAACCATCTTAATTATTTGTTAAGTGTACAGTTCAATAGTGCTGAGTATGTTCTTGTGAAATAGATCTCCAGAACCTTTTCATCTTGCAAATCTGAAATTTTATACCCATTAGACAATGCCCCTTTCCCCCCTGCCACTAGCAAATACTATTCTACTTTGTGTCTGTGAGTTTGATGACTGTGAGTTAGATACTGTGTGTAAATTGAATCATACAGTATTTGTCTCTTTGTGACTGGCTTATTTCACTCAGCATAATGTCCTCAAGGGTCATCCATGTTGTAGCAGGTGTCAGGATTTCCTTCCTTTTAAAGGCTGAATAATACTCCATGGTACATACGTACCACATTTTGTTCATTCATCAATTGGGGGGGGCATTTGAATTGCTTTTACTTCATGGGGTGCCTGGGTGGCTCAGTCGGTTAAGCGTCCGACTCTTGGTTTCAGCTTAGGTCATGATCTCAGGGTGGTGAGATCGAGCCCCGCGTGTGGAGCCCCAGATCAGTCTCTGTGCTCAGCAGGGAGTTAGTTTGCTTGAAGATTCTCTCCCTCTGCCCCTCCCCCAACTTGTGCTCTCTCTCTCTCTCTCTCAGATAAATAAATAAATAAAATCTTTAAAAAAAAAGTGGTAGTAGTAAATATCTGGGTCCTGTCCAAAGGCGGCTGTGCAGAAATAGGCACCACATTTGAATTGCTTTCACTTCTTGGCTCTGGTGAATAAGGCTGCTATGAACATGAGTGTACATCTCTCTCTCGGAGACCCTGCTTTCAATTATTTTGGATAAATACCCAGAAGTGGGATTGCTGGATCTTTCTTCTTTTTTAAAAATTTGCTGGCAGCCATAGTGCCTTTTTTTTAGTGCTTTTAAAGTGGCATAAATTATTCACCTCACCTCCTGGAGAAAACTCTCATTCATTTGAGGAAACAGTGTTTTATTTTGATCAAAAAAATTCATGAAGTTGAAAATTTGGGGCCAACTCCAGTTCTTTGGAGAAGGAGGTAGGATAAAATAGCTCATTCTGAAAATGCGGACATAGTTTCACAGGCGTGGCTGTGCAGATGATCCTTCCCTGGTTAGTTGTCAGCTGCTCCGTACGAAATCTTGACAGAGGGTCTAACCGTTTATCACCAAGTTTATGCAATTTATGAAAGTATGGATTGAGTATTACCTGACTTCAAGTGTACCTCAAGAAATTCAGGGTTTGTTTTTGTGTTCTGAATGCTTAGTTTTTATTTTTATTTATTTTTTAAAAGATTGTATTTATTTGAGAGAGAGAGCAGGGGAGGGGTGGAAGGAGAGGGAGAAGCAGACTCCCCGCAGAGCAGGGAGCCCGATGCGGGGCTCGATCTCAGGACCCCGGGATCATGACCTGAGCCGAAGGCAGACGCTTAACCGACTGAGCCACCCAGGGTCTCCTGGACATGCTCAGTTTTTAAATATCTTGCCGGCTGTGGTGGCTCCATTCGGAGCCCGGTTACCCGCTCAAGACATGATATCCCCGGGGGCAAAGTTCATTGTTAGTGAGAATGAAGGTAAATTGATTTGCTGGCTGGTCTTCTTGATAATTCACAATCTTTTTTAGTTACTTTTCACGAAATCAGATGAGACTTGTCACTTAGCTGACACACAGCTCTGCTATTTTCTTGGTGCTCACTTCTGCTAACAGGGCCAGTGCTATTTTCAATTCCAGGCCACTTTGTGGGAAACTTTTTAAGCCTCTTATCAGTTTAGGGAGGCTAGTTTTGTTAAAACCAGATAACATCTGTGAATGCTCCACTTCACTGGGCACCCATATATTTAGTAAAGGGTGAGAGTGTGTAGGGGGGCCAAGGCACCCCCGTGCTGCCCTTAGGACACCTGCCTGCCTTCCTGACACACGGACCCAGTGATGATGCATGTGGTCAGATCTGATTCTAATTTTGAGGGTCTCCAGAGGAAAGGGTCTTTTGGGAAAGCAATGTAAAACGTAAAATACTCTAAAAATTGTTACAGTATTTTTAAAGCAATGCATAGCTATTAAAAAGAAATTAGAAAAATACCAGGAAGCAAAAAAGAAAACCCCAGACTATATATCTTTTTTTTTTTTAGATTTTATTTATTTGTCAGAGACACAGAGCTAGCACAAGCGGGCAGAGCGGCAGGGAGTGGGGAGAGAGAAGCAGGCTTCCCGTGGAGCAGGGAGCCCGATGCGGGGCTCGATCCCAGGACCCTGGAATCATGACCTGAGCCGAAGGCAGCTGCTTAACTGACTACGTATCTTTATAGAACTTCTTCAAAATATCACGGGGGAGTCGATTGGTTGGGGTTCTTGACTATAAGGACGGAAACAAGCCTGCTTAACCAAAGCAAAAGGGGATTGATTATTCACTGGGAGGCAGAGGTGCTCACAGAGCCCACGGGAGCGGGGGAACGAGGCTCAGAGCAGACAGGAGCCAAGAGGGCTTCTGGGGGCAAAGAAGCGAAGAGCAACACATAGCAACCACCTTCTAACTGGGACAGCCTGTCAAGGGCCCCTGTCTCGGGGGGTGACCTTGCATGGGTTCAGGTCAGAGTCCTGGGAGGGACAGCCGGGGGCTGAGGAGTTCCTGCTCCTAGGCATCCGTGGAAGGCAGGAATCATCCCAGGGATCATTCAACCCCTGGCTACCCCCACCTGGGGGAGGAGAAATAAATAAACACAGCAAATATTTATGACAAGGTTCATACGACACATGCTATTATGTAATCTGTACTTCAATACACCATGAACAATTTTTCTGTGTTCATGTATCTTCACCCAAAATATAAATTTAATCACAGAATAGTATCTAATTGTTGGGATCTGTTGTAATTTATTTAACTAGTTCCTTATTCCTGGTCATTTGAATAATTTCCAGTTTCTCTCTATTATGATAAATCGTTATAAACATCCGGGTAGTTAAATCTTAATTATTTGCTTAGAATATATTCTTAGAAGTAGAATGGTTGAGTCATCTTTAAAGAGCTGGGGACGGGTGGGCGGAGCAAGATGGCGGAGGAGTAGGAGACCTGGATTTCGTCTCCTCTCAGGAATTCAGCTGGCAAACCATTCTGAACACCTACAAACTCAACAGGAGATCAAAGAAAAGAAGAGCAACAACTCTCTGAACAGAAAAGCGACCACTTTCTGGAAGGTAGGACGTGCGGAGAAGTGAATCTGAGGCGTTATTCGGGAGGATAGACGGCAGGGGAGGGGCCTCCGACGGCCGCTTCTGGCAAGTGATAGAGCCACGGAGCACAAAATCGGAACTTTTAGAAGTCTGCTCCGCTGAGGGACGTCACTCTGGTGGCGAAGTGGGGGGTGGAACCCTCGCGGGACAGTGTGGTCTCAGGACCCTCGGGGTCACAGAAAGACCGGGGGTGCCTGAGTGCGGCAGAGCTCCCAGGTATCGGAGCAGGGAAGCCGGCTGCAGAGACGGAGCCCAGGCGCGGGCTCTCAGCTCGGGGTTGCCATAAACCGTGATCCGCGGCACAGTCGGGCCACAGCTCCTCCAGCAGGGACCCAACAAGCGGCAGATCCGGGGAGACTCACCTTCTTCCCCCGGGAGGAGAGGTGCGGGAGTGCACCGCGGGGATCTGCTGGGTTTGGAGACTCCACCCGGGGTCGGGTGCCAGATAGAAAGGCGCGGTCACAGGCCGGGTGAGCGCGGAGTGCGGCCGGAGACCGGGGAGACGGGAGTGACTGACGGCTTTTCTCTGGGGGCTCGCTGAGGAGCGGGACCCCGAGTTCTCGGCTCCGCCGGGGCGGAGACTGGGAGGCCACCATTTTCACTCTCCGCCTCCAAAGCTGTACGGAGAGCTTGCAGGGAACAAAAGCTCCGGAGAGCAAACCCGAGCAGATTACTTAGCCCGGACCGGCAAGGGCGGGGCAATTTTGCCTCCGGCAAAGACATTTGGGAACCACGGCAACAGGCCCCTCCCCCAGAAGATCAGCAAGAACAGCCAGCCAAGACCAAGTTTACCGATCAATGAGAACGGCAGAACTCCAGCGCTAGGGGAACACTGCACATAGAATTCATGGCTTTTTTACCATGATTCTTTAGTCTTTCAAAGTTAATTATTTTTTTTAACTGTCTTTTTTTCTTTTTTCCTTTTTTCTTTTTTTTTGAATTTTTCTTTTTCCCTTTTTCAACCAACATCTTATCAATCCCTTTTTTAAAAAAAAACATTTTTATTTTTCATTTTTAAAGTCATATTCTATCCCTTCATAGTAGTTACCCGTATTTTTGGCATATATATATAAGTTGTTCTCTCTTTAAAATCTTGGGATAGTTTCTTCTAACAGATCAAAATATACTTTAAATCTCTAGTGTATGTTTTTTTTCTACTCCCCTGCCTGATCACATTCTCTCCCTTTTTTCTTTCTTTTTTTTTTTTAAGCCTCTTCTTTCTTTTTTCAAACAACTTATCAAATCCTTTTTTAAAATTTTTTATAATTTCCATCTTTACAGTCATATTCCATCCCTTCATCATATCAACCCTTATTTTTGTACATATATAAGTTTTTCTTTCTTTAAAATTTTGAGAGGGACTTTCTTTTAACAGACCAAAATACACCCAAAATCTAGTGTGTGGCACTGATCTATAATCCAGCCTGATCATATTTGATCACATTCTGTTTTTGTTTTGTTTTGTTTTGTTCTGCTTTTGTTTGTTTTTATCTTCATCTTTTTCTTTTTTCTTTTTTTCTTTCCTTTTCTTTTTTCTCTCTTTCCCTTTCTTTTCCCACTGCTTCAGGTCTTTTCTGATTTGTTTAGAGTATATTTTCTGGGGACGTTGTTACCCTGCTAGCATTTTGTTCTCTCATTAATCTATTCTCCTCTGCACAAAATGACAAGACGGAAAAAATCACCTCAACAAAAAGAACAAGAGGTAGTACCGACTGCCAGGGACCTACTCAATATGGACATTAGTACGATGTCAGATCTAGAGTTCAGAATCATCACTTTAAAGATACTAGCTGGGCTTGAAAAAAACATGGAAGTTATTAGAGAAACCCTTTCTGGAGAAGTAAAAGAACTAAAATCGAACCAAGTAGAAATCAAAAAGGCTATCAATGAGGTGCAATCAAATATGGGGGCGCTAACTGCTAGGATAAATGAGGCAGAAGAAAGAATCAGTGAGATAGAAGACCAAATGATGGAAAATAAAGAAGCTGAGAAAAAGAGAGATAAACAACTACTGGATCACGAGGGCAGAATTCGAGAGATAAACGATACCATAAGACGAAACAACATTAGAATAATTGGGATCCCAGAAGAAGAAGAAAGAGAGAGAGGTGCAGAAGGTATAATGGAGCAAATTATAGCAGAGAACTTCCCTAATTTGGGGAAGGAAACAGGCATCAAAATCCAGGAAGCACAGAGAACCCCTCTCAAAATCAATAAAAATAGGTCAACACCCCGACATCTAATAGTAAAACTTACAAGTCTCAGAGACAAAGAGAAAATCCTGAAAGCAGCTCGGGAGAAGAGATATGTAACCTACAATGGTAGAAACATTAGATTGGCAACAGACTTATCCACAGAGACCTGGCAGGCCAGAAAGGACTGGCAGGACATATTCAGAGCACTAAATGAGAAAAATATGCAGCCAAGAATACTATATCCAGCTAGGCTGTCATTGAAAATTGAAGGAGAGATAAAAAGCTTCCAGGACAAACAAAAACTAAAGGAATTTGCAAACACGAAACCAGCCCTACAACAAATATTGAAAGGGGTCCTCTAAGCAAAGAGAGAGCCTAAAAGCAACATAGACCAGAAAGGAACACAAACAATATACAGTAACAGTCACTTTACAGGCAATACAATGGCACTGAACTCCTATCTTTCAATAGTTACCCTGAATGTAAATGGGCTAAATGCCCCAATCAAAAGACACAAGCTATCAGATTGGATTAAAAAACAAGACCCATCGATATGCTGTCTGCAAGAGACTCATTTTAGACCCAAAGACACCCCCAGATTGAAAGTGAGGGGGTGGAAAACCATTTACCATGCTAATGGACACCAAAAGAAAGCTGGGGTGGCAATCCTTATATCAGACAAATTAGATTTTAAACCAAAGACTGTAATAAGAGATGAGGAAGGACACTATATCCTACTTAAAGGGTCTATCCAACAAGAAGATCTAACAATTGTAAATATCTATGCCCCTAACATGGGAGCAGCCAATTATATAAGGCAATTAATAACAAAAGCAAAGAAACACATCGACAACAATACAATAATAGTGGGGGACTTTAACACCCCCCTCACTGAAATGGACAGATCGTCTAAGCAAAAGATCAACAAGGAAATAAAGACTTTAAATGACACACTGGACCAAATGGACTTCACAGACATATTCAGAACATTCCATCCCAAAGCAACAGAATACACATTCTTCTCTAGTGCCCATGGAACATTCTCCAGAATAGATCACATCCTAGGTCATAAATCAGGTCTCAACCGGTACCAGAAGATTGGGATCATCCCCTGCCTATTTTCAGACCACAATGCTTTGAAACTAGAACTCAATCACAAGAGGAAAGTCAGAAAGAATTCAAATACATGGAGGCTAAAGAGCATCCTACTGAAGAATGAATGGGTCAACCAGGAAATTAAAGAAGAATTAAAAAAATTCATGGAAACCAATGAAAATGAAAATACAACTATTCAAAATCTTTGGGATACAGCAAAGGCAGTCCTAAGAGGAAAGTATATAGCAATACAAGCCTTTCTCAAGAAACAAGAAAGGTCTCAAGTACACAACCTAACCCTACACCTAAAGGAGCTGGAGAAAGAACAGCAAATAAAGCCTAAACCCAGCAGGAGAAGAGAAATAATAAAGATCAGAGCAGAAATCAATGAAATAGAAACCAAAAGAACAGTAGAACAGATCAACGAAACTAGGAGCTGGTTCTTTGAAAGAATTAACAAGATTGATAAGCCCCTGGCCAGACTTATCAAAAAGAAAAGAGAAATGACCCAAATCAACAAAATCATGAATGAAAGAGGAGAAATCACAACCAACACCAAAGAAATACAAACAATTATAAGAACATATTATGAGCAACTCTATGCCAACAAATTAGATAACCTGGAAGTAATGGATGCATTCCTAGAGATGTATCAACTACCAAAACTGAACCAGGAAGAAATAGAACACCTGAACAGACCTATAACCACTAAGGAAATAGAAGCAGTCATCAAAAATCTCCCAAAACACAAAAGCCCAGGGCCAGATGGCTTCCCAGGGGAATTCTACCAAACATTTCAAGAAGAATTAATACCTATCCTTCTGAAACTGTTCCAAAAAATAGAAATGGAAGGAAAACTTCCAAACTCATTTTATGAGGCCAGCATTACCTTGATCCCAAAACCAGACAAAGACCCCATCAAAAAGGAGAATTACAGACCAATATCCCTGATGAACATGGATGCAAAAATTCTCACCAAAATACTAGCCAATAGGATCCAACAGTACATTAAAAGGATTATTCACCACGACCAAGTCGGATTTATCCCTGGGCTGCAAGGTTGGTTCAACATCCGCAAATCAATCAACGTGATACAATACATTAACAAAAGAAAAAACAAGAATCACATGATCCTCTCAATAGATGCAGAAAAAGCATTTGACAAAGTACAGCATCCTTTCTTGATCAAAACTCTTCAGAGTATAGGGATAGAGGGTACATACCTCAATATCATAAAAGCCATCTATGAAAAACCTACAGCGAATATCATTCTCAATGGGGAAAAACTGAGAGCTTTCCCCCTAAGGTCAGGAACGCGGCAGGGATGTCCACTATCACCACTGCTATTCAACATAGTATTGGAAGTCCTAGCCACAGCAATCAGACAACAAAAAGAAATCAAAGGCATCCAAATTGGCAAAGAAGAAGTCAAACTCTCACTCTTTGCAGATGATATGATACTTTATGTGGAAAATCCCAAAGACTCCACCCCAAAACTGCTAGAACTCATACAGGAATTCAGTCAAGTGGCAGGATATAAAATCAATGCACAGAAGTCAGTGGCATTCCTATACACCAACAACAAGTCAGAAGAAAGAGAAATTAAGGAGTCGATCCCATTTACAATTGCACCCAAAACCATAAGATACCTAGGAATAAATCTAACCAAAGAGGCAAAGGATCTGTACTCAGAAAACTATAAAATACTCATGAAAGAAATTGAGGAAGATACAAAGAAATGGAAAAACGTTCCATGCTCATGGATTGGAAGAACAAATATTGTGAAGATGTCAATCCTACCTAGAGCAATCTACACATTCAATGCAATCCCCATCAAAATACCATCCACTTTCTTCAAAGAAATGGAACAAATAATCCTAAAATTTGTATGGAACCAGAAAAGACCCCGCATAGCCAGAGGAATGTTAAAAAAGAAAAGCAAAGCTGGCGGCATCACAATTCCAGACTTCCAGCTCTACTACAAAGCTGTCATCATCAAGACAGTATGGTACTGGCACAAAAACAGACACATAGATCAATGGAACAGAATAGAGAGCCCAGAAATGGACCCTCAACTCTATGGTCAACTAATCTTTGACAAAGCAGGAAAGAATGTCCAATGGAAAAAAGACAGTCTCTTCAACAAATGGTGTTGGGAAAATTGGACAGCCACATGAAGAAGAATGAAACTGGACCATTTCCTTACACCATACACAAAAATAGACTCCAAATGGTTGAAAGACCTCAATGTGAGACAGGAGTCCATCAAAATCCTAAAGGAGAACACAGGCAGCAACCTCTTCGACCTCAGCCGCAGCAACTTCTTCCTAGAAACATCGCCAAAGGCAAGGGAAGCAAGGGCAAAAATGAACTATTGGGACTTCATCAAGATAAAAAGCTTTTGCAAAGCAAAGGAAACAGTCAACAAAACCAAAAGACAACTGACAGAATGGGAGAAGATATTTGCAAATGACATATCAGATAAAGGGCTAGTATCCAAAATCTATAAAGAACTCATCAAACTCAACACCAAAAGAACAAAGAATCCAATCAAGAAATGGGCAGAAGACATGAACAGACATTTTTCCAAAGAAGACATCCAAATGGCCAACAGACACATGAAAAAGTGTTCAATATCGCTCGGCATCAGGGAAATCCAAATCAAAACCTCAATGAGATACCACCTCACACCAGTCAGAATGGCTAAAATTAACAAGTCAGGAAATGACAGATGTTGGCGGGGATGCGGAGAAAGGGGAACCCTCCTACACTGTTGGTGGGAATGCAAGCTGGTGCAGCCACTCTGGAAAACAGTATGGAGGTTCCTCAAAAAGTTGAAAATAGAGCTACCATATGATCCAGCAATTGCACTACTGGGTATTTACCCCAAAGATACAAAAGTAGGGACCCGAAAGGCTACGTGCACCCCGATGTTTATAGCAGCAATGTCCACAATAGCCAAACTGTGGAAAGAGCCACGATGTCCATCAACAGATGAATGGATAAAGAAGATGTGGTATATATATACAATGGAATATTATGCAGCCATCAAAAGGAATAAGATCTTGCCATTTGCAACGACATGGATGGAACTGGAGGGTATTATGCTGAGCGAAATAAGTCAAACAGAGAAAGACATGTATCATATGACCTCACTGATATGAGGAATTCTTAATCTCAGGAAACAAACTGAGGGTAGCTGGAGTGGGGGGTGGGGTGGGAGGGATGGGGTGACTGGGTGATGAACACTGGGGAGGGTATGTGTTCTGGTAAGCGCTGTGAATTGTGCAGGACTGTTGAATCTCAGATCTGTACCTCTGAAACAAATAATGCAATATATGTTAAGAAAGAAAAAAAGAAGAAGAAGAATGTAGCAGGAGGGGAAGAATGAAGGGGGGGAAATCGGAGGGGGAGAAGAACCATGAGAGACGATGGACTCTGAAAAACAAACTGAGGGTTCTAGAGGGGAGGGGGTTGGGAGGATGGGTTAGCCTGGTGATGGGTATTGAGGAGGGCACGTTCTGCATGGAGCACTGGGTGTTATGCACAAACAATGAATCATGGAACACTATATCTAAAACTAATGATGTAATGTATGGGGATTAACATAACAATAAAAAAATTAAAAAAAAAAAAAAAAAAAGAGCTGGGGACGCCCCTATTTGTAAGCCTATTGTTAAGAATGTATTTTCGAGCTGTTCTGGAGAAACCCTCAGCATTTTTTTGGCTTTTAATATTGCCAATTTGACAGGTAAAAAATAGTATCTATTGATTTTTTAAATGTCTGCATTCCATTGGTGACTTGAGCTTTCTAAAGGCCCATGACAATGTGTACTGGAGGATTCAATTGGATTAGTTCCAGGAGGCACCAAATTTGAGCCCTTGCAGACTGCTTCCAGCCAGACAGAAACAAGAACCACCCCCCACCCCCCACCCCAGCTGCAGTGAAATGGAGCCCACAAAGCATATCATTATGGCAGAATCCCAACTCAAGGGGCACCGGGGCGGGGGGGGGCTCAGTTGGTTAAGCGTCTGCCTTCAGCTCAGGTCATGATCTTGGGGTCCTGGGATCGAGTCCCGCATTGGGCTCCCTGCTTAGTGGGGAGTCTGCTTCTCCCTCTCCCTCTCTCTCTGCCCCTCCCCCTGCTCATACTTTATCTCAAATAAATAAATAAAAATCTTAAAAAAAAAAAGAATCCCAATTAAAGAGGTACGCTCTCACTCTGAACAGTTATCAGTTGGAGGAGGTGCTGAGTAAGAACGAGCCACTGTCACACCGAACAGTTGGCAGGATATGTCCCAAATATTCAAGCAAAGAAATAGGAACTGGGGAAATAAACACGCAAATAAGAGGGGAAGAGTGATCACCGAAGCTGGAACGAGGGCCCACGTGGCCCTCTGCTCCACCACCAGCTTCTTGAGATGTAATCGCAGTTCCTAATGGCAGTTCGTCTGCTCATTCAGTCAAGTTTTATTGAATTCCCAGTATGCGCCGGATGCTGTTCTGGGCACCAGTGATGCCGCAATGAATGAGACACAGTCCTTGTCCTTGAGAGGTTTCAGTCTTATGGGGGAGACATCAAGACAAGCAGTTATACCAAGCAATAGGTGTTCAGCAGTGTTAGCGAGGTGTTTTGGGATCAGAGCAGAAAGCAGCCAGCTCTGCGTGTGGGACTCCCAAAGGGCTTCATAGGGGGGATGACTGGATGAATCACAAGAGGTTATTATGCTCCTGTGGGTATTGCTGCTAGTACTGGGTGGGAGAGAATGTTCTGGAATGAGATGGCTTGAAGCTCATGCTAAAATAGTTTTACAGCATGGCTTAGGGGAAAGAATGGACCTGCTTCCGGGATTCCACCTGTGCGAGGTGCAGGATACGTGACCCTGGGATGGGTCTCTACTTCGGTTGCCCAGCTATAAGATGGCAGTCATCATATCTACCTTGTAGGGATACTCTGAGCATTAAGGGCTTGATAAGTATCTGTCTCTACAAAGTGCTCAGTCAATATCTGTTGAGTGATTAATAGAAATACGTTCTTATATAGTAAATCTTTTAGAATTATATAATGAGGTTGAGTTCAGGTCCTTGGAGTATTTCTGGGAATCAGGAAGGCTGTTTTCCTAAACTAGTGACCTCATGAATTTTATGAAAAAGGGCAGACATGTCATTTTAACCTCATTCATTCCGTAAACATTTATTCAATGTTACTCTGTGCTCGGAACTGCTCTAGTGAACAAAACCAAGTCCCTACCCTAATGGAACTTGGCTTCTAGTCCGGGAGACGCCATGAGTCAATCAATCTATATGTCATATAGGAATAAACACTGCAGAGAAAAAGCAAGATAAGGATAAGATGATGTTGGGGCTCCGTTCCAGCCAGGGCAATACGGGATGTCCTCTCCAAGGAGGTGACATTTGAACAGTGACCTGAAAGAAATTAAGGAGCATTGGGGAAGAGCATTCACTGCAGAGAGAACAGCAAGTGTCAAGTGTTTGGCAGCCTGGAGGAACAGCAAGGAGGCTGCTGAGGCCGTGGTAGCCTGGGTAAAGAGAGGGGGGCAGGAGTTGGGGATGGAGAGGGAGGCAGGCCCAGAACATGAAGGGCTGCGTAGTCTGGGAAAGGACTTTGGATATTTGCTAACTGTGAAGAGAAGCCACTGAATGTTGTGGAATCAGTCCGTGGCCTGTCGCATGGGATTTTGCCTCTCAGACAAGGGTGACAATGATAGTTGGGGTGAGAAGTGGTTGGCCTCGATCCATTTGGGAGGTAGAATCAAAAGGATTTCCTGATGGATTCAATGTGAGTGGAGAAAGAGAAAAATGTCAAGGAAAACCACCAGGTTTTGGCCAGAGTGACAAGGTGCCATTAGTCAAGCTTTGGGGGGAATGGAGGGTATGGTGGGGGATGTGGCAACATGGAGAAACCAACTAAACACGCAGGCTGGTTATCAGAGCCTGGAGCCCAGGGCAGAGGCTGTGGTTGGAAGAGTCAGTGTTTGGTGATGTTTAAAGCTGTGGGGTTGGGTGGGATCACTTAGGGAGGGCAGTGGGATAGGGAGGAGGAGGGCTCTGAGGTCTGAACCTGGGGGCAATCCAAATTTAAGTTGGGGAAGAGGAGAAAGACACAGAGGAAACGAAGTATCCATAAGATCCCAGATCCCGCTGCATCCCCATCCACCAGTACCACTGAGGGCCTCTGTGTGTCTAGACCCTCACCCAGGTCTTTCTTTTCAATGGGCTGTCAGACTCCCTGAGACAATTTGGACTCACCTAGATTGGAAAATACTGCAGGTATTTTGTGTCCAACTCAACGACAGCTCCAAACTTTTTACTTGCTTGTGAAATCCAAGAATATCCCCTCTTGTCACATTCTTAGTGAACTATCACGATCCCCATGATTTCCCAATTTCTTTTAAATGCTCACGATCTTCAGCCCTGAGTGGAAAGGAGTCAAGATTAATCAGGGCCCAATTAGCACTGTTGGGGGCTTCATTAGAAATTATAGGGGCTAGATCTAGATGAGTCAGCAGCGTCATGGCTACCAAAAGTAAGTCATTAACAAAAACTGTGTGTCTAAAGATAAATGCGAAGAGATTTGGGGTTTGTAGTGTTTCAATATCAGGAAGGAATTAATGGATAACATGATCCTTAGCATGAAAAGTGACCATCACACTCTGGTGCCTTTGTTTTTCTAAATCGAGTCTGACTGCCAAGTACCTAATGTCCAATCATATCATGAAGAGCCCTCAGCTTACCTGTGTCACACAAGAATCCGGGCGCTTTCGTAATACCTCTAAAACCGACTATATTTACCACAACATGACCATTGTTTCTCATCAGCCAGCACCACCTGACACGTCCTATCATCTTCTCGGGTTGCTGTATGGGGAACTAGCATGGCCCTTGTGAAGAAACCAGTGGGAACCTGAGCACCTTCTCTAAACATGGAGCTTTCTCCACACGATGGGTGTTAAGACTACAGTGAACTATAGAAGAAGCCGAGCTGTAGAGGAGGGGACCTTCCTTCCCCTCCTGCATGCCCGCCCTCCTCTGACCTTCCGCCTCCCCAAGCCCAGAGACCCCACCTGCTCTCTCCAGACAGTTCAGCTGTTGGCGTGTTTGTGGGAAGGCTTTTGAAAGCAAAGGCCTTTTGCGTCTGCCCTGTTTGCGAAAGAAGCCCCGGTTCTCCGGGACTCAAAGCACAGCTTGCCCTGGGAAGGGGTGACTGGGGAGGAGAGAGAAAGATTCACTTTTAATTTTTTTTATCTCTTTTAATAGCTGTAAGAATAATAAGAATAATAACAAAATAATAACTCCATAAATTATCCCGCCAGGCTACAATATACATGTTCTTATAAAATGCTTTTTTATGGGGAGTTTAGTGGGCAGAGTACAGCGAATCCCCACGTCCATCTTCCTGAGCAGCTGTCACCTTGAGGCCAGTCCTGACTCCATCTTCAGGCATTGTCCTCACGCTCGTTATTCTCCCACAGATCCAAGACATCATGTCACCTCATCCATAATATTTTCAGCATGCATGTTTTTTTTAAAGATTTTTTTTACTCATTTGAGAGAGAGAGAAGAAAAGTGAGCAAGAGCATGAGGGGGGGAGAGGCAGAGGGAGAGGGAGAAGCAGACTCCCCGCTGAGCAGGGAGCCAGACTCGGGGTTCGATCCCAGGACCCTGAGATCGTGACCTGAGCCGAAGGCAGACGCTTAATCCACTGAGCCATCCAGGCTCCCCCTCAGCATGCATATTTAAAAGATAAAGATTCTTATTAAAAAAACATAACCACAATACTATGATTACCTCTAAAAAATAAAAATTGCTTAATGTTATCAAATACCCAGCCAATGTTCAAATGATCAGCTTTCCCATAAATGTAATGAGAGGTTTTGAAAAAAATATAGTTTGAATTAGAAATCAACCAAGATTGATTGTATTGTAGTTGGTTGATGTCTTTTTTTAAGTTTCCTTTAACATATAATTTTTGTCTCCAACCTTTCTTCCCCCCCCCACCAACACGTAATTATTGAAGAAACCACGTCGTTTGTCCTGTCGAGTTTCCCCGGGCTGGATTTGGCGGCTGCATCCCTACGGTCTATGCAGTTAGAAATCGTTCCCCTGTCCTCTCTAATCCATAAATTGGTAATTATATCGAGGCTTGATCAAATTCTGGTTTGATTTTTTGAGACGCAAGATTACTTTGTAGGTGTTGTGTCCTTTCATCATGAAGTGCATGATACCTGTCTGGGCATCGGTGCTGTTACTGATGAATGCTAGGTTTATTAATACATTAGGAGCTGCAAAATCACGACAATCTACTTCTTCGTTCTTCCTTTATTAGTTGCAATTCTTCTTTATTTTATTTTTTTTTTAAAGATTTTATTTATTTATTTGAGAGAGAGAGAATGAGAGAGAGTACATGAGAGGGGGGAGGGTCAGAGAGAGAAGCAGACTCCCTGCTGAGCAGGGAGCCCGATGCGGGACTCGATCCAGGGACTCCAGGATCATGACCTGAGCCGAAGGCAGTCGCTTAACCAACTGAGCCACCCAGGCGCCCGCAATTCTTCTTTAAAGAAAACTATTCCTCATCTACTATTTGGTTACCCAGTGGTACAGTCCTACAAGAAAAAGGATAAATGTTGGGAGGGTTTTTAAAAAAAAATTTTTTTTAACAATTTTGAAAATAATGATTTGGTTTCCTAGCATTCTCTAACGGTGACCAATTAGTTTTTGTTTGTTTGAGTTTTAGCATTGTCGTAAACTTACATGTGTTTGTTGTAAACTTACGTGTTTTTGGTGTGTTTCCCTCCATTGCAGTCCCTCTTACTGATGCTTCACTTGGTGGAAGTCTCTTCAGGTTGGCTTCTGAGAGCTTCCTGGGTATAGGGTATGAGATGTTTTAGGCTCATCTCGTCCAATATTTAGTTTTTAATGATGTGTTGTTGATTCTTGGTGACCTGAAATTGGGGCCAACACTGGACCTTTCCTGATGATGCGTTAATAGGCAGTAAGTAGAGGAAGAAAGGTTTGGTTGGTCCAGACACCTGCTTTCCACCATGGCTCTACACAGTAGTGCACAGTCATAAACCCACTGGTTAGACGGGGGTCAGAGAACCTCCAGGATGGTTTATGAACAGCCTGGTATCTCCTGACTCTAGAAGCTAGATTGGAGAACATGGCTGGAACCTGAAGCCAAAGTGGGGACCTCTTATTTAGCTCATGTTGAGACAGGAATCTCTGGGGAAGTCGTGGATGTAGAACCTCTGAATCCATTCTTACAATCACTGTATTGAGAGGCAGGCCCCATACAGAGCAAGGAGGTCTGTGAACACTGCTTGGCTTGCAGGAACCTGTGCCAGGAGTGGGATCCGGGGAAGGAGAGGCGGGGTGAGGATGAGGGGCCGCTCCTGGAAGCGGGCAAGAAGAAGATGGCAAAAGAAGCACATTCTTGGTCTAAAATCTAAACATGGACCTAGGATGGAGGGTGGCTCAGGGACAGGACAGTGTAAAAGAGGCAGGAGGGGGCAGGATACTGAGTATACAGGGCCAGGGACAATGGTCACCTGGCTCACAGGGTCTTTTGGGGGGACATTGGAAGTTAGAGGGGTGCTTTGATGGAGGGGGTGAGCAGAAGAACTAACAGGTGGAGAACAAGCAAGCTTATGTTATTCTGGAGCTGCCTTTGCAAGGCACTGATCACCCGTTTGGGTGATTCAAGAAGGACTCTCTAGTAAGAAATGTCAACACAAAAAGAATAGGATAAATGGACCCCTGTGTATCCATCACCCACTATCAGCCAGTCTTGCCCTATCTATTCCACCTCTACCATCTCCCCTGCTGGATTATCTCTGAAACAATTCCAGACATCATGTTATTCCGTCTGGAAAGGCTTTGATACTCTCTCTAACAGACAGGGACCCCCTTCCCTTTTTTTCCACACAAACATGAAACTTACTATAACTAAAAAAAATTAACAATGATCCTTTAATATTGTCTGATACATAGTCATTGTTCAAATGTTCATAGTTGTCTCATAAATGTCTTTTTACTATTGTTTTATTCCAATCAGGATCCCAAGGAGATCCACCCACTGCATGTGGTTGATGTGTCTTTCAATCTCTAACACTCCCCTCCCCTTCTGTTCTTGTCATTTATTTGTTGAAAAGCCTGGTCACTGGTTCTATAGAATTTTCCATGTTTGGGGTTTATCTGATTGCCTTTCTGTGGTAGTGTTTGGCGTGGTGTTCTATTCCCTGTACTTCCTGTAGACCAGTTGTTAAACCTGGAGGTTTGATCAAGTTCAAGGTCAGTTTTGGTTTTGTTTTTGCATTTTTGCAACTTCGTTGGAGGTGGGGTATTTTTATGGCCATCCCTAGGGAGGCACATGCTGTCTGCATTGTCTCTCTGTTCATCACTTGCTCGGATCCAGTTGCTGTCAGATCCAGTGAACATAAAGTTCCCCATCACCCTTTCCCTAATACTTGCCTGGAAACATTATTTATTAGGAGTTGCAAAATGGTGATTTTTTAAAATGCTGTTATTCCTTCTGTATTTATGTACTGGAATTCTTCTGTTAAAGATAATTTTCCTTGGAGGCATCTGGGTGGCTCAGTCGGGTAAGCGTCTGCCTTCAGCTCAGGTGATGATCCCGGGGTCCTGAGTTCGAGTCCCTCATCGGGCTCCCTGCTCAGCGGGGAGCTGGCTTCTCCCTTTCCCACTGCTGCTCCCCCTGCTCGTGCTGTGTGTGTGTGTGTGTGTGTGTGTGTGTGTGTGTGTGTGTGTGTGTGTGATAAATAAATAAATAAAACTTTTTAAAAAAGGATAATTTTCCTTCCTGGGCTGTTTGGCTTCTTTGAAATGTAGTTTGAACAGCAAGGGTATGGCAGTTTGCTTGGTTCATTAATTTTTCAAAAAAAATGTTTCTTGGTTTCTTTTAAAAGCTTGCATTTTATTTTTATCACAGTGTGTGTTACAGGTGGGGCTTGAAATTGCCTGTACCCTTCTGGGAAGTATGGGCCCCCAACTTGTTGGGTGTCCTAGCCAAAGCTGTCCTGGGTACCATTCTGCTTACCTGATTATTTTCTGCTGATTGACAGGCTTTGCATTAGGGGTAACTGCTATTTTTGTCACAGTGAATCTATCTTTTTTCATGTGGGTGGAAGTGAAGTGTTTGGACTTGGCTTAATTTAATAAAGCTGTTGCAGATTGACAAACAGATTTAAAATATCATAAGGCTATAAAGAAAAGGATGATTTAGAATAGCTATTTTTGTCAGTGATAATAGTACAGCAAGAATTCATAACAATCCTGAATGTGATTCTTCCCTAGGTCAACACATAGAAATAATCAACTAACACACACATGTATTTTAGTATATTTTGATATTTAACATATTTAAATTATATATTTAAAATAATGTGTATTTTATAATAAGAAAACCACCCACACAGCTCGGATGTGCATCTTTTTGGTTCTGTGTCTTCCACTTTAAATTTGGTCATCTGACAACACACACTGGTTACCACACAGTGTGGAGTTGTAAGCCAGAGAGAAATTTAGTAAATTTCTGCAATAATCAGGATGGACCAGACAGTTTCAAAATTCCCTTAATGTAGGAGTGGGGAATTCATATGGCATAGGAAATAGAAATACTTCCAAACAGTTGTAACCTAACTCCAAAGAAAGGTTGCATTTCTAAACCCCTGATGGACATTACCCGGATACATGGCTAACAGCAAGGGCTCAGGTCCTGGGAGCAACGTAGCAACAGTGAGCTTGAGTGGGCAGGCACCAGCCCTGATACAGAGAGGAGAAACCACGGGCCCAGAAGGTAGACACGGGGCCCCATCAGCAGTGGTTGAAAACCGTGCGGGGAGGAGGGGGATCAGGGAGTGGCTCCAGGGAGAAACACACACACACACACACACACACACACACACACACACACACACACACACACGGAAATCGTGAGGCCTGCAGGGCGCCATGCAGAGGGTCAGCTAAGGCGTTTTATTGACTTTCTGTGCTTGCACGTTGCCAAGTGGAGGCGGGCCGAGTCGAGAGGCGGGAAGCAGAGTGTGTGCATGTAGGTAACAGACCGCCCAGTGCCATGGGGGTCAGGCTGTTCTCTGGACGCACACCCAGAGCTGCACACCGCACCCCATCACCGACCTCCTGTAATACAAACGAAATCAAAGGCTGCTCCAGATGTTGGCAGCTCTTCTACAAGTTCCTGCCCCATCCCTGGGCCTCAGTCTGATCCGAGGACCTGGCCTCTTCTTTGACAGGCTTGCACACTCTCGGCAACCCGTCGTTGGGCAAATGACCCCTCCAGGACCCCCAGGCCTGGAGGTGTGGACCCAGTGGGGCCCCGCGTGCCGCTGCCGCCTCCACACTGCCCCCTCCTGGCTCGCGGGCCCCTTCGTCCCGGCCGACGGCTCCCGGGCAGGTTCCAGAGCAACCCTGAGTCCGGACCCCTGGTGCCAGCAGCCCCTGCCAGTGGCCCCTCATCTCCCAGCTGGCCTGCGCGCCGCCACCCGTCCTTACCTCCTAGCCTCCTCCCTACCGGTCTTCCTCGGCCCTGCATTCTCCTTCCTTTTCTCTTGATCCACCTGTTGATTTCTCTCCGACCCTGATCTTACTCAGGTCTACCCCTCTTTTAAAGGACACCTCCCTTCCGTAGGACGCATGCCCCCCAGCCCTGGTCTCTCCCTGCCCTTCACCACTGGCCTCTGTCTGGCCCTGCGGCCCTTGGTCTGGGGCCCCTGGCCCTGCCTTCTGCCCTCCGCTTGCTCTGCAGCCGCTGACCAGCTCACCGCGCATCCCAGTTGCCAGTTCCAGCCTTAGCCTGTGTGAGTTTACTGCAGCGTCCCACACTTGTTGGATTCAAAGACTTGCTCTTTCCAGATCCCCTCCCCTCTCTTGATCCCCACCCTTAAACATTTGTGTTCTCAGGATTCCAGCCTTAGCTTTCCTTTAAACAACTCCTCTCACCCCTGCCCAAACCCCTGGTAACCACCATCCTCCTTTCTGTTTCTATACGTTCGGCTACTCTAGGACCCTCCTTATAAGTGGAATCATACAGTATCTGTGTTTTTATGAATAATACAATACTGGGGTATTTCACTTAGCCTAATGTCCTTAAGGTTCATCCAGGTTGGAGCATGTGACGAGATTTCTTTCCTTTTTACGGCTGAATAATACTCCCATTCTGTGCACATACCACATTGTGTTTATCTATTCATCGAGAGAATGGTTGCTTCCAGCGTTTGGCTCTTGTGGAAAGCGCTGCTTTGAACATGGGCATGCAAATGTTTCTTCAAGATCCTGCTTTCAGTGCTTTTGGATATATACCCAGAAGAGGGACTACTGGATTGTATAGTAGTTCTATGTGTAATTTTTTGAGGAACGACCATACTGTTTTCCATAATGATTACACCATTTTACAATCCCATCAACAGTGAACAAGGGTTCCAATTTTTCTGTTTTTTAAAAAAGATTTTATTTATTTATTTATTTATTTATTTATTTAGGGCACGAGCAGGGGGAGGGGCAGAGGAAGAGGGAGAGAGAATCTCAAGCAGACTCCATGCTCAGCGCAGAGCCTGACGTGGGGCTTGATCCCACAACCCTGAGATTGTGACCTGAGCCAAAACCAAGAGTTGGACTCTTCACTGACAAGTCACCCAGGAACCCCAATTTTTCTGTTTTTGCCAACACTGTTATTTTCTATTTTTTTGATAGTAGTCATCCTATCACCTGTTTTGATTTGCATTTCTCCAATGATTAGTGATGTTGACCATTTTATCATATGCTTGTTTGCCATTTGTATATCATCTTTTGGAGAAATGTCTATTCAAGTCCTTTGCCCATTTTTAAATTGGGTTATTTGATTTCTTGATGTTGACTTGTAGTTCTTTATATAGTCTGCATATTAACCCTTTATCAGGTATAAGATTTGCAAATATTTTCACCTATTTTGTAGATTGCCTTTTTCACTTTGTTGATTTTGATGCACAGAAGTTTTCAAACTGGATAGAGTCCTACTTGTCTGTTTTTGCTTTTGTTGCTTGTGCTGGGCATGCTTATAGAACATGTTTGAGTCACACAGCTCACTGGCTCACAGCCACAGAAGGGCAATAAGAGGAAGTGCCACCATCTTTGTTCCTTACAAGGCTGTTGAATTGGGGTTTGCTAGTTTTTAGTGTGGACTTATCCACCCTAAAATTGGAGGGAAAAAAAGCTTCTTACTGGGCAGAAACTTCCACCAGGTCCACTGTAATAGACCAGCTTATAGATTGTTGAGAAAAGGACACTTTTCCTTTTTAATAAAACAACAGCCAATAACTACATGTGCAAACTTGTAAGAACCCGTCGACACAGAGTACTAAACCTGATAGTAAATATATCTTAGGAAAGCAAAGACCAAAATAATGCATACTTTGCTACTAAAAATTAACTTTGTCATTTACTTTTTGACAAAAGGGGATAATGAGAAAGAGCAATGAAGACAATAAAAAGGCAGCAGGGAGACAGCCCTCCCCTTCTTCTTCACCTGGGTCCTGGGTGTTTGTCTGGTGCTCTTGTGTACTGAGTTGAGACCACCAAGTGTGTACGTTGGTGCCAGGAACCAAGGGTGACCTGCACAGGATGTTGGTGCCCAAGCCTCTGCCCACCTGCTGACCACAGGGTGACGTGTTTGTAAAAGAAAAATCTGGCTCACCACCTCCTCAATCCTCCACAAGCCATTTGCAGAAAAGAGGGAGCTAAGAACAGTCTCTTTACAGGGCACATGGACTTTCCCAGGGCTGCAAAAATCAATTGACTAACGAAGGCTACAGGAGTGTCTTTTAGTTTCATGATATCTGTGGATCTTGGCTCTTTCTTACCTCTTGAAATGTTTCCAGTGCCTACTCTGTTTGTCTCTTTTCTCTTCACTTTCATGGAAGACAGCTTTTTCCTTCTGACTTTAAAATTTCCTGCGTAAACAACATAACACCTTTTGTACCTGAGTCCATCCAAGAGAACACAGCACGAGAGCTGGGGGACTTCTCGAAAACCCTCTGGTCACCATCGGCGAATCTGAAAGGATGTGAATGATCCTATTGCTTAAGTATTTCCTTTGAGGTCATCTTTACCATTATTGGAGTTTAAAAGAGGTATCTGTAGCTGAGGGAGAGAAGGTTACTGAAAATTTTACTATATTTGTGTGTTCCTATGTTTAGAGAAATGTGTGAAAGTAAATATGTGATTTTAAACTTTTTCATAGTTTTTTTTACTGTGGTAAAATATGCACAGCACAGAATTTACCATTTTGATCAGTTTATGCACATGGTTCTGTGGCATTAAGCACATTCACATTGTTGTACAACCATCCTCACCACCCATTTCCAGAAGTTTCTCCTTCTACACTGTAGCTCTGTACCCATTAAACAACAACTCCTTGTTCCCTCCTTATACTTTTTTGAGAATGATTTTTATTTTTATTTTTTTTAAGATTTTATTTATTTATTTGATAGAGAGAGAGAGAGAGTGCTCGAGCAGGAGGAGCGGCAGAGGGAGAAGCAGGCTCCCCGCTGACCAGGGAGCCCGATACGGGGCTCAATCCCAGGACCCTGGGATCATGACCTGAGCCGAAGGCAGACGCTTAACTGCCTGAGCCACCCAGGCAACACTAGAACTATTTTTATAATAAAAGCTTATATTTTGAAAAACAGGATATATTTTACCTTGATCTATAAATAATGCTTGCTCGTTCTGTTGTGCTCCCAACTTTATTTTTCTTGTGAAGTTTTTCCCCCACAAAAGCTCATTACAGTCTCTTACAAGTGAGTCAGTCAAATGAGACACAGTTGAAATGCCAATTTTATGAGGTTTCCAGGTATTTTTCTGTAAGGATTCAGAGAAAGCCAGTGAGAATTTATCTAGAGTGACTCTTAGTGATCTTAACCCAATCAGTGTTGAGATCGATTACAGATTTTGTCCACTGTGTGAACTATATCTTTGTATTTCTTTGTTGTCTTTTCATTTTTATTGTTTTAGGAATAAAATTTATTGTTGGTACTTTTTAAAAGAATTTTAATTGCAGTGTAGTTAACATACAGTGTTATATTTGTGTCCGGTGGACTATATAGTGATTCAACACTTCTGTATATTGCTTGGTGCCCCTCAAGGTAAGTGTCCTCTTAGTCTTTAAATTTTCTTACATTTGCTTCAGTCCCATGTATAAGGCCCATTGTTGGCTCTACACTGTACCGGGCACCATGGAAAATATAGAAGTTGAAAATGTGGTTATTGCTTGGAACAATCATGCGGTTATGGGGAAAAATGCAATAGAAGGAGCACATACTGGTCCTCCATTTAGAGCTGGCTACAGAAAACATGATTTCCAGTGTAAAATTAATGTGCCACTTATGAACATATGATATGAAATCAGAACTGAAGTCTGGAAACATATTAGAGTAATAATAACGATGATGATATTAACACTTAACAGTCATTAAGCACTTACCATGTGCCAAACACCACACCGGGTACATCCCTCACATGATCTCATGTAAGCCTCAAAAAACTCTACAATAAGTTACTGTTGGTGTCCCTAATCTACAGTGGAAAGAGCTGATGCACAGAGATTCGGGGCACGGTGCTGGGGACGCGATGAAAGGGAGATGGGCATGAGTCCAGGCACCGAGCGTGACATTCCCCA